>NC_086166.1:9840000-12240000 GCF_035149785.1 Candoia aspera | reverse complement strand
TCAATGATCAGATTTTTATTTGCCCCTAGATAGTGTCCTAACAACCAGGAAACACACTGAGACAATGAACTGGTCTCTAATATTTATTGCTAGTACTTAACAGGAATCCTAAAGAAGCGTGGGAAAAACCCAGCCATATAACCCCCAAGGGTTAAGGCGGTCCCGATCTGTGTCTCCTGGAATGGCTGCCCAATTCCTCAGTGCTACGCATGCGCTTGACAGTCGGGATGGGAGCCCCCTGCTGGCCATCCTGACTCATGACAGATAGAGGATTCCTGAGGATGAGGCTTATTGCCTTACTAGCACTGCGTGGTCAGTTAAGGTAAGGGGTGCCACACGCTTGGGTCAGCTTTGGCAGTATCTTAGTGCTTCTCAAGACCCTTGTGGAGAAAGGAGTAGTGGTTTCGATAGGGGGCAGAAACATGTTGATTTTTTTCCCTGACTGCTGGATTGAGGGAAACGCCATTGTAACTGAAAGTGATACTTTTGTTCTCTTGACTATGAACAATGTAATTCTGATTTTTATTTCTCATTAGTGCTTGGATTAAAGTAGAGCAGCTGAAGCCTTACCATGCCCACAAAGAAGAAATGATCAAAATTAACAAAGGCAAGAGGTTCCAACAAGCTGTGGATGCTGTGGAAGAATTCCTCAAGAAAGGCAAAGGCAAAGACCAGGTGGGTGGTCCCTCACTGGGTTTTGCCTCCTTATCCCGTTCTTTGGAGTAAGGGATGGGATAAACTGTTGTGCTACCGTTTTGCTTCGTTCTCAGAAAGGAATTGCATGCTTTGTCTCTAGAATTATGGCTGTGGAACCCCAATTAGGATCACAGTTGCCGCCTTTGAAAGGTTGTTAATTTTCGCAGTTGACCGTCCTGACTTTGATTGATTTGGATGAAGGACCAAAGGGTCAGTTGATCCTGGAGCGTGAGGTTCTCTCTGCTGTGCACTGTGCAATTGGAACGTTTTTCTTCTTTGAAAGTAGCTCCTTGTGTAGAGCACGTAGCTGTACTTTGAGCTTCTCCTTGTTCTCTTGTCCAGTAGCTTGAACCTATTAAAACTTTAACTTGGGGTATTTGACGTACTTCAGACATCTGGCAGGACACCCCTCGGGTTTGGTGAGTGTGGGGAAATGAAATCGCTGCCAGCTTATGCCCCTTCTTTTCCTCATCCCTCTGTTCTGTAATCTCTCAGGCGTCTTCTCATAACTCCACTGAAGAGAAGAACCGGCGGAATTCCAGTGAAGAGAGGGGGAAGCAGTCAGTGGGAGAGGAGAAACACAAAGCTGGGTTGTCAGAAGGGAAACCGAAAAAGCGAGCATCTTCTGTTTCCTCTGAGCGAGGATCGAAATCCCCTCTGAAGAGAATGTACAAGCAAAGCCCCCGGAAGCGAGGGCGCCCTCCCAAAGACGAGAAGGTTTGTGTTTTGCCGCGCATTCCTTCCCGTGCTCCCTGAGCTTGTCCAGATGGAATGTAACCCTAACAGCCATCCAGATGACTTCATTGTTGTGACCATTTGGAAAATTGCATGTCTTAACCGTTTGGGAATCTACCGTCTAATTCCGTTCAGAGTCATAATTGTTTGTATTAGCTGGCCCTTGTGCATTACTAAACCTGAACTTTTCTTTGACTTGTTGAAGTCAACAAGTTACATCGTGCTTCCGTCTTGCTGCGTACCAGCGGAGGAAATGGCAACGCGGTTCTACCTTCAGTAGTCCTAAAGCACCTTCTGTTAACATCTCCATCTCATTTGTGTGTCTGATCCATCTCCAGCTGCATAAGGACAAGTTGCTTAAATTGTAGTACGATCAGGTGAAGAAATACTCCAAAGGTGGATGATTCCACCAGAAGACATCAGTTCCTCATATTTTCTTGCCAATATCGGAGCTTTCTCCTCTCCCATGTTGTGGTCTGACTCATCCTTGGACATTTAGAGTTCACTTGTAGGACATTGCCTCTTCTCTCCTCTTCAAGATTTGGAACCTCCATTCTCTAGCTGGTGATCTTCCCATTGCAGTTGTAAACAACAAAGTGGATAATGCTAGAATATACCTTCTTTACTGGGCGCTGAACCTGAAGGTCATTATGAAAATACATTAAGATTACAGAACAACCAAGATTTACTAGAATTTCATACCACTTATCCATAATCAAATTTTATACTGCTGCTGTCTTTCATTGTCTTTTTCAATTCACAGTTGTGAATCTACTTCTTCTCATTTGGGGTTTAAACTCTGACAGCTTTCAGAGGCAATCTGATATCTTGCTGGTGCCAGACCAGCTTCCTGTCTTAAGTTACTTACAATAAGGTTTTGAGTTCTGGACCTTTCTTCCTCGGGACTTGGACTCTGGTTATACACTCTGGTTTCTTTTAACACCCCATTTGTATATTACCATGGGGTTTATCAGTGGTATTCTTTGCTGTGGAATTGTGAATGTAGATTTTAGACTTTAATTTTGAAGAACAGCAACCTGCTAAAGATTGAATAACTAGTGGCAAGGGTGTTGTTTTTTTTTTACACGTGTATGATGACCAACTTACCTTCAAGATGATGTTGAGGGCTTATGCCTGGGTTTCCTTTCTAAGGTGAAGAGGGTGGCAGAGAAATTGTCTGGTAAACATGGGCCAGCTTGGAAGTCTTTAGCACTCTGGGAAATTATTAAAATGGCATCTTCTCCCTTTCACTCTTGGCCTAACAGCCTTTTCTCTTCAGCCCAGCTTGTGACCTCTTTTATGAGGCATTCACTCATGCATATCCTAGATTCCATTAGTCTGTCCTGTGATGCTTTAGTAACCTGCTTTCTTGATGATTCTTCTCATATTCAGCTGTCATTCCTGCATAACTTCCTGCTTTGAGACTTTGTGGAAGGATATTTTCAAACTTCATTGTATGAAAGAGAACCCTGACAGGAATCCTGATTGTAGTGAAGAAAAGCCTGGAATGGATTAAAAAATTAGATGATGATGATGATGATGATAGTGGCTGTTAACTGATTTTGGTTCCTGAGTTGTCTTGGTAACAAGAAATGCCTTGGTTATTGTTGGATCTCTAGAGTTGCATAATAATGGAAGTGGGTTTTGAAGGCTGGTGGAAAATATGTCATTGAGAGATCTGTAATGGAGGATAAGAGTCTTACAACACAAAATAGCTTTTTACTTGTAATATAGTAGAACTATATTAGATTAAGAGCACAGAGGCCAAATGTCTGGATTTGTTAGATTGCTGTTGTTGCTTAGTTCTTTGTCTAGCTGATAGGAATGTTCTGTGTGTATTCCTCCTAAAATCTGAAGTAATCTAGAGTAGTCTTCCCCAACTCATGCTGCCAAATGTACAGGCTTCAACTCCCAGAATTCGCATCATTAGCTGGGGTGGCTGGGGAATTTGAGGGGTTGAAAGCCACAAATCTGGAGGACAGGCAGGTTGGGGAAATCTGCCAGAGAATAAAAGGCAGCTCCCACTAGACTTTGAAAAGGAATTTATTTTATTGAAAAATATTTTGCTTTTCAGTCCTTAAAATCATTCTGTCTGCATGGCATAGCGTATTTTTTCAAGTAAAGCGATTAGAGCATAACCAAAATAACAGGCAATTCAATTTAAGGCAAATGCCTGGCAAAATGGAAAAGGTATTAAAATTACTGGGGGAAGATGTTCAGTAACCTAGATGCCAAAAGCTTTGACCCATGTTCCAAGGCTTCCAATGAGCAGATGATTTGTGAGCTGGAAACTATAGAAATAATAATTGGGTCCTGTTGGGAAGAAGAGTGATTCTGGAGATGGGGTAGAACATATTCAGGCTTGTCTGTTTGTGTTCCCAATATATCCATTGTATTTTTATCCATGATAACTGGGCAGGGGAAATTATATAAAATGCAGGAGCCATTTCCTGCTATCTTCATGGAAACAGCTGTCACCCATACTTATAAAATTGACAGATCAACAGGTAATCAAGTCGTTGCCATTTGTTTAGGTCATAAGGCAGACCTAAACATCTTTATTTGGGAGTAAGCAGAAGGGACTTGCTTCTGCGTAAACATGGCAAGTATCTTCCTTCATGGCTTACTGCTTGATTAAGCTACCTCAGGCTGCAAAAGCAAATGTGGCTTAGTTTTTGTTGATTCGTTTTAGCTGGGTTTCTTGTTAATGCCATCCATCCCAAGGGCTCAAGTGAAGTCCAACATAGATATTAAATAAAATCAAAGTAAAGTGTTTAAGAAAATACATCATCAGCATTACATATGTCTTAGTACTGTTAAAACCTGAATCTATAATAGCTTATGTTGCACTGTTTTCAGCAAATACAATTTAAATAGTGCTGGTTTTGGATTGACATAAAATAAATTTAAATTGCATTAAATAAATTACTTGGGAAAGAAGAACATTGCATGTGTATTCATGGGCAGCAACTTAAGATATGTCTCCATACCTTTCTGGTATCTCATATGCTTACTCTCCGTGCCTGTTTTTGTTTAGATGAGAGATGGAAACTGTCTGCCCTAATCAGCCCAGCTATTCTCTTGACGTTCATTTCTCTCTCTCTTTGTTTCCACCTTCTTGCTCTACTGCATAGTTGCAGGCCAACCACTCCGGCTTTCTTCTTGGTGAAAATAAAGAGGCTTGTAGTCTCGTATGTTTGAGTATTGAGTAGTTGTCATGAAAGAGGAAGCTGCTCTAGATGATTTCATGTGGAGAGCAGTCTCTTTAAGGACTCTTTGGGTATTATAAAGGGGGGGAGGAGTCTGTTTTGTGAAATACCTATCACTTTCTTCCAACATACTGCTTCAGGCTTCCCAAGACGGTTTGTATGTGCAGAATTTGGGGTTCTACCGATGGTACTCACCACTGGTCTTTCTTCTCCACAGGACCTGACAATTCCTGAGTCAAGCACAGTGAAGAGAATGATGACTGGCACCGTGGCTGGCTTTAAGTGGCCACAGAGTGTAAGCGAGGTGATTTAACTCTTTGCATATTTCTCAGAGGGAGCAACAACTTAGCTCTTGGTGTCTAGTGAGGGGTAGATGACAGTGATAGTATATCCTGCTCGGGCTAGAGTTCACAGTAGACTTGGCTGACACACTGTTTGATGATCTGGGCAAGGGCTTTTGTAGGATGTAAGGAAAATGACCTTGATGGAGATACACGAGCGCTGTTACCAAACTGACAAGGGGTGAAACATATCTTAAGTCCATAACAGATAGCATTCAGAAGCAGCTCAGATAGACACCTCTCTAATTCACTGAAGTATAAGAATGGGGAGGAGGTGCAGCAGAACCAGATTTGCAAGCTTCTGTTATTATAGTTGATCTCAATAAAGGTAGTTTTAGGCTTCCTGTGGAGTTGATTTTCCTGGTGTGGCCTACCCAATGGGGCTGACAAGCTCTTTCCCCCCAATTTCTTACTTTTCCACTTTCTCCTTGCTTGATTTACTACATTCATCACTGCCTCTGGAGCCAGCTTCAAACACATGTTCTTTGTATTCTCCATGCAACTGATTCTTGCTCATATCTTTCTGTACCTATTTCTGTACTTTGCTCGCTTCTGTCCCTCTGGGATTACTGGAGGGAGAGGGGGAATGGACCAGGAGTCACTACAATCCAAAAAAAGAGGTGCCTTTTTTTTTTTTTTGGTCACTTGGTAACCATAGATTGTTGTAACCATACATTTCTCCACATTTGGAGAAATTAGAGAAAAGAGGTTAAGATTGGAGAAGAGGAAGGTGACTGATAAACACGGCCACACTTCAGATATCTTTAAAAACTTCATGTAGTTCCAGTTAAACAGAACCAGGCGTGTCCTCTTCCTGGTAGACTCCCTACAGCAGGGTTCCTCAACCTTGGCAACTCTTAAGTTGTGCGGACTTCAACTCCCAGAATTCCCTAGCCAGCAAAGCTGGCTGGGGAATTCTGGGAGTTGAAGTTCGCACAACTTAAGAGTTGCCAAGGTTGAGGAACCCTGCCCTACAGTACTGAAGACTTTGGGAAGATTTGTGCCAGGAGCAAACATCCAGAGAAGCCTGAAACTCATTAGCCACAGTCCATGCGTATTCAGAAACAGAATGATTCTGGGCAGATAATTCAAGTCCGTGCATTTGGTGAACAAAACCTAGTCCTGCAAGGCTTTTGAAATGTGTATGTGTATGTATATTAAAGTCCATTTGTGGTACCTGCACTTCGTTCATTGTCACTTGCTGCTTCCTAAGAATGCTTGGGATAGCAGCTTAGAAACCAACACATTAAATTTGGTCCTCTTTCAAACTAGGAAATATTTTCTTAGCCTGTATGAGAAGTAAAGGTTTATACAGAGGACCCATTTTCATGCATTCTTCTGTATAGCTACCTGGATGCTTTTCAGCCAACCCTTGCTATTTTTTTTAATTAATTACATTCTGTGACCGGGCTCTCTTTCTGTAGTTCTCTCCATCAAATGCATGATATTTGTTTGTCTTGAACTAAGCAAGGAAGGTCAACACGACTGTTCTTGATTTCAAAAAATCACCAAAGACTCATCAGAATCTGGAACCCATTCCTAATGCCGCGTATAGACGCTTTGTGAGGCCTGACATTTGATTGTGTTGGTTTCTCAGTTTGCTCTTTTGCCATTACAGCCTGTGAAAGATGGCGACCCTCATTTCCATCACTTCCTGCTTAGCCAAACTGAAAAGGTGAGCCAAAAAAAGTCTCTGAAATGTACATATTAGGCTGATGCATGTGGCCTGGGAAGGGCAGGCAGTCAGCGTAATGGTTGTCCCTGTTTTGGATATCCATGGGTCAGTCAAGTCGGAAAAGCCAGCATGGTGTAGAGCAGTGTTTCTCAATCATGGCAGCTTTAAGATGTCTGGACTTCACCTCCCAGAATTCCCTAGCCAGCCATGCTGCCTGGGGAATTCTGGGAGGTGAAGTCCAGACATCTTAAAGTTGCCATGATTGAGAAACACTGGTGTAGAGGATATGGAGTTGGGCTAGGAGCAGAGAGACCCGGGTTCCATTCCCTCTCAGCTACAGAAATTCAGTGGATGATTTGAGGCCAGGCACATACTTTTAGCTCAGTCTGTCACAGAGGATTGTTGTGGGGAAAATTGGTAGAAGTGTTGCGTATGTCACCTTCAGCTCTTGAATGAGAACATTTAAATCTAAAAAGTACAAGGATTTTTTTAAGGAGAAGCTAAGGGCATCTATATTCTGCAGCCACGGCCTCTGTTCCATCCCTCCTATTAAATCAGAATTTGCTGTCCTATGCTCTCTGCCATCACCCTATTTCAGGATGTGACTTTTAAGAGGCCTCATCAGCTATTATTTCTTTCATATAAAAAACTAGGTGCTTAGTGGGGAGAGTTCCTTGCTTGTTCATGATAATTTGATGGTGTAAATAGGACTCCTTAGCCTGCAGCTGAGTAAAGGGTTGGCAGGTCTTCTACAAAGTCTGCTTTATCTTTTCCATACAGCCAACAGTTTGCTATCAGGCCATCACAAAGAAGCTGAAGGTGTGTGAAGAGGTACAGAAGGCTTTGCTTTTGATTTCCCTTATTGATTAGACCCTGCCCATTTTGCTATGGGGAAATTGATCTCTGTCGGGGGTGTGTTCTTCCCACAGGAAACTGGGTCCACTTCTATCCAGGCAGCAGATAGCACAGCTATCAATGGCAGCATCACTCCTACAGACAAGAAGTAAGAGGCCGCCTCTTTTTTTTTTTTTTTTTTTTGAACTTACAACTTTGGGTAAATTGCTTTCATGCCAGCTGGCTGAACCTTACCAAGCAGTTGTGTGCATAAAATGAGAATGAATTCTCCCCCCGGCCAATAGATAAAATTGCTAGAGTAGTGATAAATAAAATTGCCCAGAGGCTTCCTGACAGTCCAGTGAGTTTCCCTTTGGATCTAAGTGCTTTGTAAACAACGAATCCTCCTTTCATGGCACGCTTTGTTGCAAGGATCTGGTGGGGATGGTCTTCGAGGTCCATGAGAAGGTCCACCCCTCCAAACAGCTCTGCAGGCAACAGGACTTAACCCTGAACCACCAGAAGGAGAGGAAGAGGCGGGACTTTTGAACCTTCCAGGAACAGCCCTCTGTGGCACATCTGCCTCCAGGCCCTTCTTACGCTTCCCCCTCTCCTCCTCGAGTGACAGGCGCCTCGGTTGCACTTCCTGTCATGCTGTCGGAAGCAATTTCCCTCCAGCTCTGTACAGAGCAGGCTGTGGCCTGCTTGTCGCTGCAGCCATCTCAGGATGTCAGCTCTTTGGGTTTGCTGAAGGGAAACAAACTTTTAACAATGAAGGTTTTCAGGTAAACCCTTAACCCACAGCAATTCTTCAGCTCTCCAGAAGCACAGTTGTGGGTGGGCCCTTGATGTCAAGCCCTTTTAAGTGTGTCTTGACACAACTCTTTCATGTTGTTTTCCTTTAGCTTTGCAGAGCGCTCAAGGGTGAACGGGATGGCAGACGTAGGCAAGGCGTAACGTGGTTAGGAATGAGCTTTTCTCGTATCAGCTTTGAGAGGTGGCAGTTAGCAAGGACGGGAAATTTGCATGCTTTTTACAGGTTTTCTAGAGTATTTTTAATCTTTGTTCCATTCTGATATTCTGGAGTCTGGTAGTCTTCCTGTTTTACTAGAAAATGCACACAGAACATTCTTAACCACAAGCGCACCATGCTTGGGTAAGAAGTTCCGCTTGTTAGCAGTGGCTTTCTTAATCATAAGCCCAGAAATGCTGGTAATAGGGATACTGAAGCTTAAACAAGTGTCTAAATTACTTTATGTTCAGTGGCATGAAGATTTGCAAATATATAATTTGGGTTTAGACCAGGATAATCCTGGCCCGCATTACACTATGCTAGAGCATTTCTGTGTTGTTCATGCTGCTGCTTTGTGTGCGCAGTCCTCTGTAGCATTGGATCTTTTAGAAAGGGGTCCTGTGAGAGGATTGGCAGGGATGGTAACTTCCTGCCTCTTGGGAGCAGTCGTCTTCTGGATGCCACACACTGACTTCCGAAACAAGCGTTTGAGCAGAATTAGGGCCAAAAATAGGTGAGGCCACCCACTGTCTGTTGTTCCGGCATCCCTTTCCCTGTTCTTTTGTTTATGGAAGAAATGGCTGCAGAAAGAACATACAGTTCTTGCCCAAAGGCTGATCTGAGGGCCTGCAGAAGTGCTGTGGGTGACCTGAGGCATCAGATCACCCCCCGAGGCTGAAATAAATGTCTTTATGGCCAGTTGCTTACTGATCAGTGTTGCATAGAGCAGTCCAGATTATCAGTTTGCGACTGAGAGTATTAGATTTCTCTCACTAAACAGTTTATCCCTGTGCATTATGCAGCTTTGATACTCTGCCTCTCTTCATCTATTTCCCTGTATCTTGACTTGGGAGGTTTGAAAGCACCTCTGTCCTGCAAATGTTCCCTGCACAGATGGGCAACCCTCACCACCTTCTTTCCTATGCAGGATAGGATTCCTTGGTCTTGGCCTGATGGGCAGTGGGATTGTTTCCAACTTAATAAAAATGGGTCACACTGTTACGGTCTGGAATCGGACTGCTGAGAAGGTAAGTTCCATTTCTGGAAAGGAACAGCCTTCTATCAAGGTACAGGGCAACAAACCTAATCAAGGAATTGTGATGGCTTTTGAATTGCCGACTGTCCCAAAACCTAAAATAACAATGAAGATAATTTCTCTGCTTACCAAGTGTGAGAAATGCGTAGTAACATTCTCTTCTGTACTGTGACACACTTTTCATACTGAACTGTGGCTTTGGCTTTATCGGGGAAGTAAGAGAAGAGAGGCTGTTTGGTGTAGTAGTTAAGGCATCAGGCTAGAAACCAGGAGATTCTGAGTTCTAGTCCCGCCTTGGGCACGAAGCTAGCTGGGTGACCTTGGGCCAGTCACACACTCAGCCCTAGGGAAAAAGCAATGGCAAACCACTTTTGAAAAACCTTGCCAAGAAAACTGCAGGGACTTGTCCAGGCAGCCACCTGGAGTCAACGCTGACTTGAAGGCACACACAAGAAAGAGAAAAGCTATTTAACTAAAATGGATGCTTTCTGGCTCATCACATTTGAAATGCTTTAAGATGTGCTTCTGAATGTAGTAATTGGTTTGACAGTGCCAGCTTACATTATCACCAAGATTCTTGTAGCTATGGTAACGTTTCCATTCCCTCTGTTTCATTTTTTTCCCTCCCAATTTGTGCTATTTTTGTGGCTGACAGCAGAGGCTCTGACTTAGGATATCTGGAACAGCTGTGCCCTCATCAGTTTAGCCCCACATTTTTAAGAAATCATTCTCTTACAGTTTTTGTGAACGTAGTGGACTGGGTGAGGCAGTTGGCATCTCTCATGAGATAATAAGGCACTCATAATAAGGAGGTCTACTGAGGAAGACCCCGCTCTGTCTTCTAGGTAGTGGCAGAACAGCAGCTGCTTAAGAAAAATCTGTGTCATTTGGGATAGATCAGTGATGTGGTGGATCACATCAGTTACTACTTTGGCGTGTTCCAGTCCAGTAGACATCCAAGCCCCATCTGGCAGCCAAAATTTTGGTGGCTGGGATTGGACCCAGGGTTCAGTCCCCATGTGTCAGAACTGATCCCCCTTCCATTCCCAGTAGACAATGGAAAGTTGTCTTCTCGGATCAGCAAAAGTTTAGAGCCATTTCTCAGTTGCTGTTACACAAAGGTAATCTTGCTGTTGCAGCAGCTGGGGCCATAAGCGTAGGCTTCCCTGGCCTTGATAAGCTTCTGTGAAGCTTTATGTATCCTTGGAAAACAGCCTGTAGGCCCAGGGCCAATGATATGGTGTAATTACTTCTCTAGAAAGTGGAGAAGGGATTTCTTTGTTATCCTGGCAAACTTACTAATTCTGTCTGCTTTTGTTCGTATCAATTCAGCTTTATTCTGACCTAAGCTTAATACTTCCTGGGGATGTACTGGGTGGTCTTCAACTCCCAGAATTCACAGTGGTGGCTGATTTGGGGCATATCAGGGTTCCCAGGTTGGCCTTCACTTTATTTCTTACATTTGGGTCTGTGACTTTTGCAGTGTGATTTGTTCATCCAGGAGGGGGCACGATTGGGAAGAACCCCCGCTGAAGTGGTCTCGACCTGCGATATCACTTTTGCCTGCGTATCTGATCCAAAGGCAGCCAAGGATGTAAGGATTACCTCTTTTTACTTGCACGAGCCCCACTGTCTGCCCCCCGCTTTGCCACAGAGTGATCATTGCTGACTTGCTGTGACCAGAACTTTCTCAAACTACTTATGGAAGAAGTACTACTACTTTGAATGAATCTTGATGACTAGATTTACAAGTTCTTTAATTTGTAGGTAATAGAAATGCAGAAAGCCTATTTTGCTTTTTAAGCAGAAGTGAAGGGTCTGGACTTTGTTGATTTCCTTGTGCGTGCACAAACCCCCTTTTTTTAAGCAGATAATTACTTCTCCTTTTTGGAATAATAAGGACACGCTAGTTTTTATCACAGGGCAGCTAAGAGAGGCTGGAAACTCACAGAAGCATCCTCATTGTCCAGGAGACCTTGATTCGCTCCACAAAGGAAGGGAGAAGATGAGGAGGAGGCTTGAAAACAGGGTTAATCGAGCGTTCTCACAGTTACGGCTTGTACCTTGTAAAAGGATATGTGTTCATTATTCTGGGATGATTGAGAAAAATGGGTTTCATGGTTGATGCCTGCTCTCCTCCTACTTAAACTGGAGACAAACAAGCACACTCTCAGATATTTATGAAATGCTGTTTTGATATTTAGGACAAGGCCACGTGGGGTTTTCAGTTGTGTGGTGGTCTCTCTTCTGCCACTTGTAACTGTGCCAAATGTTTAATCGCCTTTGAAAAGCTTTACTGTCAAATGACTGGATTAAGGCACCAGTACGTGGTTGGTCTGGAGTGTTTTCAAGTCTGTGGAGGAAGTATAGAGCTTGATGCAGGTGCAGTTCCTACTGCTGTGGAGTTTTGCTTTGCAGGATTATATTGTGTCTTTCTCTCTCACAGCAGCCCTGTGAGAGCTCGCTCACTCCTGTTTGACATTTGGGGCACCCAGGCTGTGACAGTTAACATGCCTGAAACCATCAAGGACTGGAACCAGAATTTTACTCTTGTAGGTCAAGATCACTTGAAGGTTTTCAAACCGCAAATGCCTTGCGTTATTTCACGTTTCTAAAAACGTGAAAGGCAAAGATAGCCATGGTTCCCTGTTTTTTTAAAAAAAAATCTGAAATGTATGTTATGGTAATGGTATTGTTGGCTAACTGCAAAGGAGGATTCAGGCTTATGACTTCCTCAGAATTCTGCACCCGAGTAAGCTCCATGGAGCATTGTGACAGTCTGGATTGTGGCAGGGTAGAAACGTGGACAGTAAATACAAAGTAATAGGTAGAGTCCTGACAGCTGACTTCCGCTGAAATTCTGAGTCTGCTTTCAGTCACGGCCTTTAGCAGTAAGTTCTGTTAAATGTCACGAGAGCCTCCAGGTTGCATCTGGGGCCATGCCAGGAATGCTGGGGCAAAGCAACCTGCAAGCACTGATTGGCCAGTTTTGAGAATTCCACTGTTTTCTAGCACTGGGACTCCATCCCACGTAGGGCATGCTGGATCTAGAGGTTTTTGCAGCTCGTGATGCTGCAAGAGCAGACTTGGAAGTCTGTGGCCAAGGGTTCAGGAGCCCCCCAGGGTGCCGCAGCAGGAGAGGAGCCGTGACAGAGCTGAATGTGATCTTGCCGCGTTCTTCAGCGCAGTTAGGCTTCCTGGCACTGAATTCCTTGCTCAAAACCAGCCCGAGCAAAGCACAGTACATTACGCAAAATAAGTCTACCACAAAACCAGGTGAGTGGCCGATTTTATGTAACTCCACTACAGCCGTGGAGTTAATTTGAACCAAAGTTAACACAGAAGCTGGTGTGCTTATCTCAGCGTTTCTCGACCTTGGGAACTTGAAGAGGTGTGGACTTCAACTCCCAGAATTCCCCAGCCAGCCGTGCTGGCTGGGGAATTGTGGGAGTTGAAGTCCACACGTCTTCAAGTTCCCAAGGTTGAGAAACGCTGGCTTCATCTCCTTTTGGACATGCAGAAACTCTTTTTACACCAGATCAGTCTGTGAGTTATAGTACAGCTGCGGTAGAAGCCTCTTCCCTCCTGCGAACTGATCTTTCTAAGCTACCCGGATTTCATACTTCATATAATTGGTCTGCTGGGATAACTAGAGCCATTACAGCGTTGCAAATGAATTCCGTCCCTGTTCTTTCTGTGCATGTATGCATCTAAGACGTGTTTGTTTACCGCATGGAAAGGCAGCGTAAGAGAATCGATGGGGAAGTTCCACCTGGAGGATTTTATTGATGGGCTGCATAAATCTAAGGATCCTTCCAAACTGAATGGTTGAGAGGGTTCACAAGCACTGTGGAACACCTGGAAGTTCTTAGAAGCCCTTGGTTGGCCAGTACAGGACTTCCCAGAAGCTAGCTTTCCTGCGCAGCCCAATATTATCACCGTTTGGAAAACGGTAGTGCGTTCTGAGTTTCCACCAGTCCTGCCTTAGCTAAGTGTGGCGCAGCATCTTTAGAGCTATCCGTTAACTTCGGGGAGAAGCCACATCCTCTACAGCAGTTAGTTTGGAGGCTTGTGAAAGATTCAGCCAATTATCCCTTGTGCGGTGATTGGGAGAAGCCACGTTGGGATTGGCTGGGTTGGGGTTTCTTTGCAGACACCCTATTGCTTTACCGCTCTTCTCTTCCCCCAGCTGGTGCTTGGGCCCAGCGGAGTGCTCCAGGGCATCCGTCCAGGGAAGTGCTACGTGGACATGTCCACTGTGGACGCAGACACTGTTACAGAATTGGCTCAGGTAATGGCTTGTTTGAGCGGCTTCTGAAACATTTAACTAGTTGACCTCGCGTACAAAATGGTGTGCTGATCTTATTCACTGAGGGAGATGCTACCCTTTTTGCCTTAAATGACAGGCAAAACTGGCCTAGCCACCTTTCCCAGTTCTCCGGGGTTTTTTTCTTTCTTTTTACTGATAGTCTCTTCCTTACAAACAGAATGTAAGCATATAGGCTTGCGTATGTGTATTTTATTTATTTATTTGCAACACTTACAGTTCCCCTAATTCCAGAAGATTCTTGACAGCATACAGCAATAGACAAAATAAAAATGCATAAGCAGTACAATGTAAAAACCAAAATTAAATGCAGAGAATGAACATCCCTGCTCAGAATCATGAAGGGCCAAAGTCTTGCTGAAAATATCGTCTTGGTTTGTTTGCAGACTATTAAAAAGGTGGAGATTATATGTAGCTCCGGGGCATTAGAGTTCCATAGAGTGAGGGCTGCTTACAAAAAAAAGGCCTACTGGGTAGTCCTCGCTTAACAGTGCTAATTGGGACCAGAAAATCTATTGTTAAGCGACACGGTCGTAAGTTGAAAACTCATGTGACCACGTTGTTTAGCGATCGCAGTTTTGGCACTTCCAGTTGCTGCTGTTAAACGAGGACCGTGTGGGTCAGTAAGCAAAGACCTCCTGTGACTGGGATATCTGACTTCCTGCCAGATTCCTGATTGACTTTGCGCATGGGAAGTCAGCAGGGAAGGTTGCAAATCACAATTTTGTGACTGGGACGCTGCAATGTCATAAGTATGAGGTCCAGTCATAACTACCACTCATTCAGCACCGTCATAAGTTCGAACTGTTGCTGAATGAGTGGTTGTTAAATGAGGAATACCTGTAATGTGTTACTGCATTTTCTGAGTTGGGAGGGGGCGGGCAGGGAGCTCAGCAGGACCACCAGTGTCTTTGGCTGGTGCAACTTGTCTTCTCCCCTTCTCTTGCTTCCAGGTGATTGTCTCCAGAGGTGGTCGCTTCCTGGAAGCCCCAGTCTCAGGGAACCAACAGCTATCCAATGATGGGATGCTGGTGATACTAGCGGCTGGAGACAGAGGCTTATATGAGGACTGCAGTAGCTGTTTTCAAGCAATGGGGAAAACTTCTTTTTTCCTAGGTAGTAGCTTTAATTAAGTCCTGGAACGAATCGTAAGAGGTTGATTGTGGCACTTGAAAACACAAAATGAGGCCAGGCAGAAAGTATCCCCGTTCAGGAGGTTTGAGTGGGACAGTGGGCTAAATGCGTAGAAAACTGGGGAGTCGCAAGACCATGTTTGATGCGGGATGCTGGCTCTTGTCTGGAATGTAGAAGTGTGGGAATATACATTTAGGAATAATTCATGGGTTCTTAATGAGTTTCTCGTACAGAGTTACTGTGTTGACTCCCATCTTGAAAGTTCTCTGAGGAGCAGTTCCAAAATCTGTTTTAAAGCTATGAGCAAAAGTCTGCTGGGTTACGATAATTTCACACGAGTTGAGGTGGGAGGCAGTCTTTATTTTGAAGTCATAAAGAGGGAGGAGGTACAAATAATTACCTGAGCTCCACCTGGAACTGTATCTAGAAATAATAATTGTTTCCCCATTTTTTCCCCAAAATAAAATCCAGCTGTTTTCAAACCTATTTGTACTGCATGGGGCTGTTGGTAGTACAAATCAGGCCTGATCCAGTTTTTTTTCATGTGTGCAATTCTTAATGTTACAGACCTACATTTTAGAAGAGAACGCAGTTGTTCTCTCCCCCCCTCACCCACCCAGGTCACATAGCATGCACTGATATGGGTCTGACTGTGTGGATCTCTTGGGCACATGGTATATTTTGATCCATGGTGTCATTGATTAATTGAATTGTATGTCCCAGTACTGGGGTTCCTTGTGGACATTGATAATTAAACGTATTTAATTAAATAATGTATTTAATTAAATTTGAATAATAAATAAAATTTTAAAAAATGGCTGTTAGTGTAAACACCCACTAGTTCTAAATGTCTAAATCTCTACATGAAAACAATGGAATTAATCTATAGTAAAAGTTTTTAGGAGTATATCTTGTTTATGCCAGCATCATCCAAGACTTGTGCTGCCTGATAGCATCCTTTTACATGCGGTGCATCAACTAAAGGGCAACCCGTGTAAAGAATTTAGGATTTGGACTAGCTCTTAAGGCTGGTAAATTATTAGGAAGCTGAATTCTGAAGAATACTGGAGAAGCTACAGAAGTTTGGAAAAGATTTCCTCTGCTTTCAACTTATCTCTGAAGTTTAGTGTTGGGATAGAAGAGTTTAAAAGGTAGAGAAATCCACCAAGCTTAGTAGGTGTTATCAGGGGTCTTACGAAGGTCTAACATACTGGTGGCTGGTAGCAGGCCTTTGTTTTCCCATCTTCTTGCAGAGAATGTATGTATCTCTCTCTCCCATAGGAGAAGTAGGCAATGCTGCCAAGATGATGCTGATCGTGAACATGGTCCAAGGAAGCTTCATGGCCACAATAGCAGAAGGACTGACTTTGGCTCAAGTCACTGGCCAGTCCCAGCAGACCCTTCTGGACATCCTCAATCAGGGACAGCTTGCCAGTATCTTCCTGGATCAGAAGTGCCAAAGTAAAGTTCTCTCATTCCCCCCCCCCTCTTTTGATGTAAAAAGGCTGTTGGTCTAAATCAGGTGTAGACAATCCAATGCCTTCGAGTTGTTCTGACTAGTTTTCATAGTCTTTTGGTTTGGGCTGTCTCAGCGGGGCCTGATGGGAGTTGCTGGCCTAAACATCTAGAGGGCAGCAGGTTGTCTGACTTTGATTGTGAACTAGCTCTTTCCTGTATGGTATAGGACTGTTTCCTATACCTCCCATAGCCAAACTTGCTGGATGTTTCCCATTAGTTCTTCCTGGCCAGGCATGCTTTCTAACTGCGACAGGTATAAAGCCAGTGGATTGGTTAAAATGATGGACAGGACCATGGAGGCCCAGGTTCAAATCCCCTCAGTCGTGAAGTTCACCCACTTTAGGGTTGTAGTTGGGATAAAATAAGGGAGATCTCTCTCCAGGGGTGCCGCCTTGAGTTCTCAAGGAAAGTGGTGGGGGTGTGTGTGTGTGTGTATGCAGTAAAAACAGATGGCATGACAGGAAGATTATGAGAGAAGGACTGTAGCTCAGAAAGTAAACATGTTTATGTACTGAAGCTCCAATCTTGAAGCTGCATTGTAGGTTGTCTGAAGCAAGCTAGAGGGTTAGCTGTCCATTAGCATGGATAATCTGGGAAAAGATCACTCTGACCTGACATGGCCTTGCAGGTTTAAATAGGTTTGCTGTGGGAGTGGGGAAACCTTAAGGGACAAAAGAAGAGGGTTGGCAGCAGGGAAAGCAGAATCTGAAAATTCACCTGGCCTTTTTCTTCTCTAGATATCCTGCAAGGAAACTTCAAACCTGATTTCTACCTGAAATACATCCAGAAGGATCTCAGATTAGCCATTGCACTAGGCGACTCTGTTAATCATCCAACTCCCATGGCAGCTGCAGCCAATGAGGTATGTCTCCCCCCCACCCCAACTTGTTTCTGTTCAGTCCTGTCTTAAGGATACTTTTTTGCAAGCCTTTAGAACAATGTTTCTCAACCTTGGCCGACTGAAGGTATGGCTGGCGGGGGAATTCTGGGAGTTGAAGTCCACACTTCTTCAAGCGGCCAAGGTTGAGAAACACTGCTTTAGAAAATTACCTGCATCTGAAGATCTGGATCTAGGTGTCTTTTTCAGTGTAGATATTTGAACTTCAGAAGGGTCACAGATAAAGGACTTCGGTGAGCGCCACCTCGAATGCCCTCTGCGCAGAGCAGGGTATAAAATAACAGAATTCATGGATTCTCGTTCAGGCATTACATAATTGCCAACTTTGGGTCCCTTAAAAGATTCTGGAGCGCTCTCAATTTGTTCACATGGTGTTGCTGGAAGGAAAGTTAGTAGGTGCAGCTGGGGGTGTTTAATATGCCGGTGGGAAGCCACTAATCCTCCTCTTCCTGCGCTGACTGCTCTCTTCTGCTCTGTTCTCCCCCGTAGGTCTACAAACGGGCAAAAGCATTGGACCAGTCTGACAATGACATGTCTGCTGTGTACAGGGCCTACATCCACTAGGCTACCCTCTTCTAATTGTTAATACTATGATTAATTATGATGATGAATACTGGGTTTTAACTCTGGACCAGTCCATCTTTGTCTCTCTCCTCTCCTCTTCCCTCACTCCCGCCCCCCATTTTTTTCTTTTTCCTTTTTAATACAAAAACTCTTTTGAGATCTGCCACAAGGACAGTTGCTACAGTATGCCTTCCTGTGCCAGCTGCAGCAGCAGCAGAAGAGGTTGGATCCTGGCCATCTTGACAACAGAACTGTACCACCCATCGGGAGTCATAGAATGGAACGTGTGGCAGGCGACATTGGCCCCCCAGTAATGCTGCTTGGCTTTAATCCTGGTTCTCATTTGTGTGTGTGTGTCCCTGAGCATTTTTGTTTGTTTCCAGCTGCTGCTCCACTTATTTGCCGTGGGTAATGTATATTCTGGGCTCTTGCACAGTGAGGACAGCTGAGAGATGGGTATCCCTTTACCGGTGTGCTTTAATTGGGATGGGAATCTGGCACTTGTATTCTTTTTCCTTGGAGAAAACGATCAGATCAAAAGGTGCTAGGGATAAATTAATATACTACATGGCAATAGTTCCCCAATAGAAGAAAAGGTGATTTACACCTTCCCCATGGAAACAGCTGTGTGAGTTAGAGAACTTGTCTTCTGTTACTTAATTCCAACTCTGATGTTTCAGTATGAGCCTCTGACATGCAGGCTGCCTGCGCAGACTCCTAATTCCCAAATGGCTTATCCATTCTGAACACATCTGTGAAACCATTTTACCTGCCTGTGATTTGCAGAATGGGTTTGTGTGGGCTTTTTTTTTTTTTTTGAAGGAAGGAAGAACTTGGAAGTCTTCCTTCAGGTTCATCTTGGAGAATCTGCCTGCTGGATGTTTGCTCGTAATATTTGCAAGGATGATTTGGTTTTGACCAGTGTTGCCAAATATCCAGAGAAAAAGATAATTTGATCTAAAGAATTTGACTTCCACGTTTTCCTTTCTGAAAAACCGAAGATATGCCAAGGCATATCATTGACTTGAAATAATCCTGCTTGCAAGCAGTATAATGAAAGATCCAGCAAGCTGTGAACTGATATAGCCTAATTCTTTGAAGTAACAAGGTAGTCTAGGATGCAGGTAGTGCATAACCATATCCCTTCAAAATTGGGATGCATTTTCAGTCTCTAAGTCAGTATTAATCTTGAGAGAAAGCCCTTTGCCCAGGCTTGGAACGCAAATATCAAAGAGGGTTGGAAACGCTTCTGTTATTCACACAGAGGCTTTCACATTTGCAAAAACAGCCTCTAACTCGTGAATTCAGCACACAGGTGCCCAGCCTGCATAATTGTGCATTTCAGATGGGTGAGGAACCTCTCTTGCCAGTCATGCCTAACTGGTAGGTAAACATTCGCAGCGCAAATGTGAAATCCAACTCTTGAACCTCGGGTTGATCGCCAAGTAGCGTGGATACGCTGGCCCATTCTGAGCGCAGGCAGAAGGCTCAGGTTTTTGGTTGATGTGTTAAAAGTGAGCATCTGTGTACACCAGCCTGCCCTGCTCTTGCTACAGCACATACTCCTTAGGCAGATTTTTTTTCTTCTGTGGTATAGACAATCCACCCGAAAAAGGACACCAGTTTTTGTCCCTGCCTGTATGTTTCAGAGCCATCCGACTGAATCTTGTTAATGGGAACTAACTCTTGTCTGGATAGGCGAAGCTTTTAAGGACAACCAGTCTCTCTCAGAGAGAGCGCAGATGGATCTGGGGGAGATGATCTCACTTGAGATGGTTGTTAAGGCAGTAAATTTTACAGCAGGAAGCTGCTCTCAGTGAGACGTTCTAAAGATTGCCAGGGAAAGGGGGAGGGAGAATCTTGGGAACTTAAGCAGGAACAGAAATAGTTCCCAGAATATTGTATTTTGTCTCCAAGCAAAAAATCCAAACAGAACCAGGAACTGCGATTACAGCATAAGAGAACTGCAGTGTCTTCCATTCAGTCTCTCCATCTTGTGATTTCTCTGTCAGGGAGAAGAAAGATCCCCTGAAGGAATCTGCATCATTGCTGATACCCCAAGGGGGACAACAGTCCCGAGATGTGAGCAGGGGGGGGGGGGTGGAACTGCTGGCCCCTCTCAGGTGCCTTTTTAGAAGGACACCTGTGTTTTCTTTTGTTTGCAGCCAAACAATAGTTTGTGCAAGATGGGTTTGTGGCATCCGATTTTATGGGTCAGAAGCGTCCGTTGATCTACAGGTTTTATATTGCAATATATTTGCTGGTTTTAAGGTGCCATGGGACTCCTGCGTTTTTGCTACTTAGCCTTTCTGCTCCGAGAGCCAGCTTTGATCAAATACTTGGCCGGGGTGTCCTTAAATTCAAACTGGCACAGGAGGGGAAGTGTTTGTTACAAGAGAATATGATGGAACTGGCTTAGTCATTGTTGTCTTAATATTGTTGACAATACTGTAAAGTTTCTTTTTTAATGGGATTTCTGTTTTAGCAGTTGCTTTTTTTTTTTGTTCCCTTCTTTTTAAAGATAAAAGATGTTACGCTTGTGGAGAGCTTGTAAGAAAAAGCCGTTTCTTTTAATTCCTTCTCCTTTGTTGAACCATCTATAGGTAATTAAGGTTGTGAATTTTTTATTTTTGCCTTGTTTTTAATTAATGTTTTGTCATTCAGATAGGATGTGCGGTGATGATTAAATGGCAAACACAGACAAAATGATTTTTTTTTTCTTGTGCAATTAACAAAGCTACTGGCAAAAGGAAATAAAACCTTTCTTGGTAACACAATGCTATTCGTTGCTCTAAAGTATTCTTTCCTAACTGCACACTTTGGGGGGAAAATTAGAATACTGTATTAATCTCCCACTCCTGAAACATCAAAATGGCAGTAGATGCATTAGTCAAGGATATAAATTTAACATGATGGGCTAACATTTCTTGTGCAAAGATTAGGGAATGGAGAAACTATAGAAAGGATGCCATTAATAAGGTAGAAAATAAAGTTCAAAATTAAAATTTCTTGATGGTGAGACGAGCATGTAAGGAGATTTGTAAAACAGAAATCATGCTCAGTCATAAACGATAGTTTACAAATCACAACAGCTGGGTTTCTACCACACCATACAGTTCGGTATGCAATGACAAAATTGTGGTTTATTTCAATAATATTGTTTGAAATATTAGGAAAAAATGGGGGGGGGGACTTAACATTTGAAATGAGATGGAAACAGGATTTGAACTGTTTGTTTGTTTTTTCACAAGGCGCAGTTACAGAATTGACCTGTTGATAATGTTTTTTGTCTAAGTGGTTATATTAGAACAAAAATGAGAAAAATCTCCAGTATTTATATATTTATTTATAAGCATTAGAAAATGAAATCATTTGCTTACTAAATAATTAGCTATGTTTAATAACAGTGCTTTTCTCTATTTTGTCATTTGTTTTTAATTCAAAACATGAATTAAAAGTGGAGGTTTGAATACAGGAGTTGGTTTATGATTGGCTCATGATCATCAAGACTTTGTTTTGGAAATGTGTATGCTGTTAAAGTTGAGTAATGTTTTCAGTAACTCTGAAGGAAAACACTGACTTCATATACTCTACAAAAGATACTAAGAGGGTGAAAATAGATAAAAGGTAAAAATAGTTCTAGGAGGATATTTTCTGTTTGTGAATCTCATTTAGACGATAAAATATTGACTACCTTGTTAAAATAGAACCCAAAGGATAATCATATGTATATATAAATGTGCTACTAATATAAAATAAAATAAAAATTAGAAGGAAGCCTGACATTGTAGACATTTCAGTTCTTTTCAGAATAATACTCTGTACAAAGGAGGAAAAGCAAAACCGTACTGAATATTAACGCAGAAAGGAGATAGGAGGTATTCCCAGACATCGAGTATTTCACAATCCTTACCCTGCCGTGTTCTAAGCATTTGAAAGAAATTCGCATTGGCTCAAGATTCGCCTGTCGTGTCAGTAAAGCAGAAGCTGGTGCAGGAAACTCTATCCGTGCTTGGTTGGAGCGGGGACTGCTTCGAAAGGGGAAGCCGCGATTTAAACCCGTGTGTCTCGACCTTGGCGGCTGGAAGCTGGGCGGACTTCAACTCCCAGAATTCCCCAGCCAGCAAAGCTGGCTGGGGAATTCTGGGAGTTGAAGTCCGCCCAGCTTCCAGCCGCCAAGGTCGAGACACGGGTTTACACCCTTTCCTCGAATTAAACCAGCGGGATCGACCTCGCTGTACGGCGGCCGTTTAAGCGAGCAGGGCCCGAAGCGCGGCGCGGATGCGGCGTTTCCGCAGAAACCCGGGGAGGGTCCGGCCAGCCCCTCCGCCCCGGCTGCCGCAGAGGCGCCCTCGGTCGGCCCGCAGGCGGAGATTCCCTCCCGGGCTGGGAAAAGCCTCGCGTGCTCCGCCGGCGCCCGAGACGCCTCCCGCGCCAGCCCCGGCCCCGCCCGGCTTCCCCCTGCGCCGCACCGCCGAGCGGCTGTGGGAGGAGCCCCGGGGGCGGCGGGGCGGGCCCGGGCGCGACGGCCGGCCAATGGGAGCGCCCGCCTTGGCCGCGCTCGCCCAATGAGGAGCGAGAGGGGGTGGGCAGCGAGCCAACGCCTCCCCGCCCCGTTCCGTTGCCCGGCGCGGCGGCTCTCGCTGTGCGGCGGCGGCGGCGATGAGGATGGCTGCGCTGGCGAGCGAGGCCGAGCGGGCCGTCTTGGTAAGGCCGAGCGCGGCTGCCGCGCAATTGAGGCAGCCGTGGGGGTGACGTCATTGGCCGGCGCGTGACGTCACCGCCCGGGGGTGTCCCCGCTGGGGATCTTTCCGCTTCTTTCCCCAAGCTTCGTGCGTAGATTCGCCTTGCGGGGCGGGAGGGGTCCGCGGGGCGTCGGCGCTTCAACGAACGGCCTGCGGTCCTTGGGGTCCACCGCACAGCCCTGCGAGGTCGGCTGGGGCGCGAGAGAAACCCGGGTTGGCTCTTACCTGAGTTGCTTTGGGGGTGGCTTTGCAAAAAAGGAAGAAAGGAAGGAAGGAAGGAAGAAAGGGAGAGAGAGAGAGAGAGAAAGAAAGAAAACCTCGCTCCCGTTTGCAACTTCAATTCTGGGGTCGAGAAACGCCACCTTAAAGTAGCTCCCTTCGGGCTCGTCGGTCAGCCCTCTGGAGCATCGCATCGGCGGCGGGAGGCGCATCCAGCCGCTCCCCAGGGCACTGCAGGCGGAGCGGGAGAAGGATACTGCACGGCGGCTTCCTTTTCTCCACCCTTCTCTCTGCGGTGCTCTTCATCCTTCGGAGCCGAGCACGCGCAGCCCCCCGCCGCAGCAGCAGCAGCAGCAGCGTGAAGCGGAGGGGCGGTGGGGAAGTAGATGCGCCCCCGTTCTTCCTCGTGGGCGGGGGGGCGCCGCCCTGTGGAATCTGCTGCTGCCCAACATGCGGGGAAGATGCACTGGGGGTCTGGAAAGGGAAAGGGGTGGCTCCGTGGAGGTGGGTGGGTAGGAATGGAGGCCTCTGAACTGGCCAACGGTAGATGCGCGAGTGGGAAGGAATGTGGTTTATGATGGAGTTCTCAGAGGTTAATAAAAGAACTCCGGGCGGCGAGCAGCAGTCTTGCAGAGTAGCAGCGTGAACCAAAAAGGGAACTTGCGCATTAAGCTTAGTTACGCTCAGAAATAAATTCAGTCTTCACACCGTAGTTAGGTGAAGAAAAATAGAGACAGCTCAACTTTATTCAGTAGATCTGGATACAGGTAGGTTCGTAGTAGAAAGCGCTTAATCATCACTGGTTCTTGGTAGCAGGGGATGGTTGCGGGAGGGCTGCATTCCTGCCGCACCTCCTGCCTGCACGTCCGCCCATGAGGTCATGGAGACTGTTGATCCCCAAGCCCAAGAAGAAAGAGGAGTGGAAGTCAGGTGACCCAGTGACATCCCACAAGCACAATAGAGATGCGATTTGCTAGAGTGACCCCCTTATGCTTATGAGACAATGCTGAGTTGACCCCTGATAATTCCAACAGCTTAATCTCCCTCCCCTTTTTTTTTTCCTTCCAGTGATTCACGCGAGTTTATCATTTGCAGCTTCCACAGTACCTTGAAGTTGTAAATTATAGTGCCATCTATTCTGTATATGCATTGTGGTTTTATTTGGGGTTCCCTTACAGGTAGTCCTCACTTAATGACAACAGTTGGGACTGGAATTTTGGTTGCTAAGTGAAGTGGTCCCTAAGTGAATCCAACCTGATTTTACAATTTTTTTTTGCGGCAGCTGTTAAGTGAATCGCCATGGGCATTAAGCAAATCACGCGGTTCCCCATAGATTTTGCTTGCCAGAAGCCAGACGGGAAGGTTGAAAAGGACGATCATGTGACTACGTGACGCTGTGACGGTCATAAATGCAAACCAGCTGCCTAGCTGCCAAGTTGCAATCATGTGACTGTGGGGGCCCGCTGCAATGGTCGTAAGTGTGAGGACTGATCGTAACTTGGCTTTTTCAGCACTGTCGTAAGTCCGAACCATAACTAAACAAATGGTTGTTAAGTGAGGACTACCTGTATACCTCTACATGTGCAACACCGTCTGCTTTTCCTCTCAACAACAACCACCCTGGGAATTGGGTTGGACTGAGAGTGACTGGCCCAAGGCACCCGGTGAATCTCTTACCGCACTGCCTCTTGGACCCTCCTATGCAGTCATTTTCTTCTTTTTCACACAGAAGCATTTTCCTTCCTCAGCGCTAGCCTGGAACGATGCCGTCCATTCGACAGTATTCTCTCCTGCTTCCGAATGGGTCTCTTCAAACAGTTTTTCTTTCTTTCTCTGTGGGAATGAATTAAGCTAGAATTAAGCAATTCTTTTCTCTAGGGTGCCGAAAGTCCTGCGCCCTCGCTTATATTTAAGGTATACTGCCACTGAGTGTGGAGGCCCCATATATGCCCCTCGGGAGGCTGTTCTCTGTGGATTTGAACCTGCTTCATTCCTGCTTATACTTTAGCATTGCTTCATGTTTTAAGCCTTGCTTAGCAAGGAAAACAACATTTCCTGTTTCTCATTCCTTCTGCAGAAAGATTTGAATAAGAAGCTGTTGTATCCAGTGTGTGTCTTGTGATGGGGATGGCAGGGGAAAGGGACCTGGTGTGTGGTTTCAGGGGTTGTGACAGCAGTTGAGGTCAGTGCGTAAGATACAACAGTCACACTCCAGTCAGTTATGACCCAGGGGCCAGAGAAAGCAGAACTGCTTCTTGTGATAATAGTTTCACGCTGGGAAGTTAAAATATGCTGATTGGTGCGCTTGGACCAAACTGTCGGGTGGAGTTCACCTCTGTGCACTGGGGTTGTAGGTAGGAGCTCCCATGTAGGAATCAACCCATTAACCCAGCCTTTCTCCACCTTCTGACCCTGGAGGAACCCTTGAAATATTTTTCAGGCCTAGGGGAACCCCTGAACATTCAGGCTCAAATAGAGGCCAGAAGATGCAAAATTATTACATTCGTTTCATGGGTAGGCCTGTATGTATGCACTAACAGTGTTTTTCAACTAAAAGAGTGAAACTTACCTCTTTAATGTGAAGTTGCTCGAATTTGAAATAAATTCTTAAATAAATCATGATGTCACAGGGAACCCCTAGTAACCTCTCATGGAACTCTAGGGTGCCATGGAACCCTGGTTGAGAAACCCTGCATTAAGCATTTCAGAGTTGCTTAAAAGCTCCTTACAGGTGGTCCTCGCTTAATGACCACAATTGGGACTGGAATTTTGGGTGCTAATTGAGATGGTCATTAAGTGAATCCGACCCAATTTTATGACCTTTTGTGCAGTGGTCATTAAGCGAATCACCATGGGTGTTAAACAAACCACGTGGTCATTAAGTGAATCATGTGGTTCCCCATTGATTTTGCTTGCCAGAACGAAGCTGGGAAGGTCGAAAATGGTGATCACATGACCCCAAGATGCTGAGACAGTCATATATGCATATATGTGAACTGGTTGCCAAGTACCCAAATTGTGATCATGTGATTGCAGGGGTGCTGCGACGGTTGTAAGTGTGAGGACTGGTCATATGTCTTTTTTTTTCAGCACTGTTGTAAGTCCGGACTGTCACTAAATGAATGGTTGTTAAGCGAGGCCTATCTGTATTTTATAATCAGCAGGAAGCTTTGGTAAAGGACATGACCATAATTTTATCCAAACTCGTCCTTGGTGTTTGAGCTGGCTTGTACAATCATGGGGAGAGCTAAGACAAAGGCTATGGAAAATAGCCTTCTATTTGCAGGCTATGGAGTATACAGTAAAATGTAATTAGGGGCTGTCTTTCATTATGTTAAATTGGGGTGGCATAACTTGATGTTCTTGCCGAAATCACTCAAGGCCTCTTATAACAGATGGTCTTTGTGCATTTTTGGTGATCTTGGCAAGTCCTGTGCACGCTTATCTATTACTGACCTCATTCCCGTCTGAGAGTAGACAATGAAGGTACAGTAGCCGTTGTCTTACTTGTACAGACAGTCCTTGTTTCCTACAGGCAAGGAGAGGAGTTGCTGAAATTGGCTTTGGAACAGCAGAGGCAACTTACTGAAATAATTCTTATGGAGAGAGAATTCTATAAAGGGTTAGGATGGATGGATGGAGACAGACAGACAGACAGACATACATCCATATATAAAAATAAAATGGGGAAATTATTTTTTCTCCGCGGCAGTACAAAATGGGTTTGTTGTTCCCATCTTCCTTTTTTGTTTTTATCCCGGGATTTTTTTATTTTTTTACTTTTCCGTCTGATCTACAGCCTAGGATTTCCTGCAAGTCTTCCATCCAGGTGTTAATCAGGTCTGATCCTGCTTCATTTTTTTTTTTTTTTAAAAATCAGGTTCTGTCCCAGAGAAATACATCCCAGATGTCTCATTGGTGACATTCTGATTAGTTCAGAAACGGACTAGATACGGGCAGTGTCATGTTCATCGTTTCAATGTTCTGCATACATCGTAACGTTTCGCATGTCACTTTTCTGACCCGTGTTTGCGGGTTGGAATTTTCCAGCCGTGCCAGACCATAATCTTCTTACTGCAACTGTGGAATGTATGTTTGGGTTATTGACTCTGTTCAAGGTTACTTTCTCAGGCCGATGTGGGCAACGGTCGCTAACACCTGGGAGGGGGCGGTTGCTAAGCGGCAGCGAGGGGCGGAACCGGGTTTGAAGCGAGGGGTTTTAGTTTGTATTTGGCGCGCTTTTGCTCATTCTCAGCTTTCTTTGTATCTGCACACTATTCTTTCAATAAATCAGTTTTCACTAAGAATCCACTTGTGAGGCTATGTCAGAATAGGCAACCATTACAGGCAGTT
This sequence comes from Candoia aspera, assembly GCF_035149785.1. Taxonomy (NCBI): domain Eukaryota; kingdom Metazoa; phylum Chordata; class Lepidosauria; order Squamata; family Candoiidae; genus Candoia; species Candoia aspera. Next base: position 12,212,704 of record NC_086166.1, on the reverse strand, counting down.
GGGCACTGGCGTTCAAGTGGGAAGATGCAAGTGACTAAATGTCCAGCGTAGTCCCAAACGGACGCCCAGAGCAATGGAGGGAGACGAGTGGATGGCTGAAGTTAATATTTTGTTCCTTCGCTGGGTCATCCATCTTCAAATTAGAGGGCAGCCTTGTGAATATAGGCACAAGTTAATGATTAAAGTGATGTTTAACTTGTCAGGGATCACAGGCTTCTGCCGGAAAGTGTTTGTCTTCACCGGCTGAAGAATGGCCAAGGTGCCCTTAGAAGGGAACCTTGCCGAAATTACTCCATTGTCCTTTAGGGACTTCTCAGTGTCCTTAAGCCAGCTGCCATTGGTAGCTTGTGGCTGTATTCCTAGGTAGATAACTTGATTCTTACTTCCGCTCCGAGTTGCTGCCATCGCTTTTTGGCCAAATGCAACCTTTTTCCGTGGGTGGGAACTTTGCCACCCCCCCTCCCACCAGTGTTACGTTTGCTAGAGCAAAGCTGTGTCTCCTGGAAGAGCTTGGAGCACATTCTGTAAAACGAGAGGTGTTCATACAGAAAAGAGTCAGTGGGAGGTGAGGTGGGTTAAAGTGAAGCCTTCCCCATCATTGGAAACATCACAGATTCTCTCTCCAGAATCCTGAATGACAGCAGGTTTTTTTCCTCCTGTTTTCAAGTCACTTCAGGTCACTTTCTGGAGGTTTTTTATAGGAACAGCCCGATTTCTCTGTTGGAAATTCTAAACTAGGAGCGGTGGCGCTTTGTTCTGTTTTTGTCACGTTGCGGTGCAGGAAAGCGATGGCAGCAAGCACAGCCACTTTGTACCTGGTGTCTGTAGATAAAGGGGGTGTTCCGATGTGAGATTTGCCCCCTTTCCCATGCTGGGGAGTTGGAGGAGAGGCGGCACTGTGGTTGCCCAGCAGGTAAAGCCGATGTCTGATCAATTCTGCCTCCACCAGGATGCGAATGGAAGGATTGTGGGTTTAGGTGGAAAGGGTGCAAAACGTGGCAATAATGTTGAAACCATAGGCCCTTGTGTCTGTTCTCCATGTTGATTTTAAAAAACAAAAGACAGAAGTATCTGGTTGTTGGGGGCAATGACATCAGTATCTTTCATTTCATGTCTCCGCTTTTATTTATTTATTTATAATCCTTGTATGGCCACCCATCTCAAAACCAAAACATGGGGCGAACTCACAACCACACCATACAAACAAAAAATGAAATCTGAAACCACAAAAACCTGGCGGCACACCTGAGCTCTTTTTTTTCTCTTAATAAGAGTAGAGGACCAAGGGGAGATGCCATCCCTGCCTGCCAGCCCTTTTAGAGGGCTGATTATCTTTAAAGTCCTAAATGGCTTGGGGTCTGTTTACTCAAAGGGCTGCTTTGGCCACATTTATCCTCGTGGACCCCACACCGATGAAGGAGGCATTTCTCCGATTGGTCCCATGAAATGAGATGGATTGCCAATAGACAGCTCCTGCCAGAAGGAATCCACTTGGCACATATTATTATCATTACTGTTGCCTTTTGATGCTAGGTAAATATCTAGACGTTTTAGGGAACATAAGTATCAGCCCTACAAGGTAGGCCAAGCCAAGGCACAGACACCGCAGGGATTCTAGGAATGCTAGCTTATTGCTGTGGGGTAGAACGACAGAACCTCAAAAGCCTGTCCAAGTTTCTCCCTGCCCCATCTTACACCGAACCAAATCCAGGCGGTGTTATTTTGAGTCCGTTTCTCACACCTCCTTCTGTTTCTGGGCTGTGTAATCTCTTCTCCAAATCCTTCCTTAAGCCTGCCTGCCTGCCTTCCCCCACCCGCTTTCATATCTTTTCCAAGATCATCTCTAAATTCCTTTACAGTATGTTTCTTATTTAGTATTAATATTCACTATTTTTGTTTGGTGTGTGATTATATCTAAGCACAGTATAAGATCTAATCTTTCCCCAAACAACAACCCTGTGAGGTCGGTTGGGCTGAGGGAGAGTCACTGGCCCAGAGGGAGTTTCTGTGGCTGTATGTCAACCTTGCGAGGTAGTCCAGACAAGAAGCACGCCCAGAAGTACCAGCTCTATCTTTATTGTAAGGTTACATTAACAGCATCTTGCAAGTCTGAAAGTACATTTCTGCCCCGTCGCCTTCACAGCCCAAGAAACTGGGGAGGGTCCCTTCTGAGATGTTTGCCACGTCCCCTTTCCTTTTGTGGGCTCAGCTGCCTCTTATCTGACCATTCCCTTGGCAGAGGCGCTTCCCCCTGTCTCCCGAGGTCATTCCCACATGCCATTACACTGTGTGGGGACTTGAACCTGGATCTCTCTTTTGCCACCACGTTACACTGAGTCTCATATCTCCCTATATATGTAATACCTTTGGGGGTTATTATGTGCTTTTGCTAAGTTTATCTAACATCTCACCCAGATGAGATGCCTTTTATTTTCAGCACGTGCATGGCCCTCAGCTAAATTTGGTTCTGGAGCAATTTAAAATCTCGTAAATATTCAGTGGCATCTTACGAAACCTTCCAGCCCATTGTGCTGTGGATTCCCAATTTTAATACACTTCGCAAGAAGGCGCAGTAATAATGCTGATCTTGATTTCCCTCTCTCTACCCAGGAAGAAGAGTTTAAATGGCTTTTACGAGAGGAAGTTCATTCTGTCCTTCGTCAGCTGCAGGAGATCCTGAAGGTGCTTACAAAAAGGAAGAATCTGTTCTTCTGGGGATGTTGCTCTTGGTTTTCCAGCCATTTCCAGGGCCTCCACCTGGGAGGATTTCGGATTTGCTAAGGGCTCTGCTTTTTGGTTGCCGCTGCTGAAATGGTGTGCAGCTATTTAGATCTGAAGTGGGACACAGGTGCGCTTGCAGTGCCTGCCAGTCCCTTTAAAGAAGCCGTGCCTTTTCCTGGGCTTGCGCAGTTGCCGTAAGGTCCCGGGAAAATACGTGTTTGGGCAAAGGAGGTGCCCGAAAGGTGTGACAGCCGATGACTGCCTCTTCAGCAGCTCCTCAGCTCAAAACACTTCTTTCCTGGGACTGCGCAACTCCTGTGCAACCCCAGGAAAAGGCACAGCTCCTTTGAGGGCAGGTGTCGGGAGCATGCCTGCGCCTCCTTCAAAAGACCTTGATGTTTTCTGCCTTGGATCCAGGGTGCTTTGCATCCCTAATTGCCTCCATTGTAATAGGATATCAATATTATGGCTGCTGGTTTGGGCTATGTATAGATTTCACTGGTGTAGAGCCAGCATGGTTAGGCCGGCATGACCGCCTTGCTGGAAAAGGACCCCTAGATTGCAACTACAGGTAGTCCTCAACTTATGATCATAATTGGGACTGGAAATTCTGTCATTAAATGAGGTGGTTGTTAAGTGAGTTGTGCCCGATTTTATGACCTTTTTTGCTGCAGTCGTTAAGCAAATCCCGTTTCCCCCATTGACTCTGCTTGTTGGAAGCTGGCTGGGAAGGTCTCAGATGGCGAACACGTGACCTTGGGACATTGCAACTTTCAAAATACATGCTGGTTGCCAAGTGCCTGAATTTTGATCACGTGACTGCAGGGACATTGCGATGGTTGTAAGTGCAAGGACAGGTCATAAGTCACTTTTTTTCAGCGCCATTGTAACTTCAAACTGTCGCTAAACGAATGGACGTAAGTCGAGGACTACCTGTACAGCTTTTCCTCTAAATGTGACTGTACAGCACCTTGAAAAAAATTAGGAAAAAGGTGCTTTGGGGCTCACAAATGTGGCTCCTGTCTGCTACTCTTTACAAATCTTTCCCTAGGAGGGCACAACCGCCCTTTAGAGCTGCCACATCATCCTGGGGAAGGACACGGCTGCTTTAAAGAGTTCCAGAGGCTGTACTTTTGCTTCTGCCTGCTTTGAAGCTGAACCCCCTCCCCTCCTTTCTTTGCCTGCTGCGTTGTGTCCGTGTGGGTGGGTGAAGTTACGTGGGTGGAATTTCTAAGTGGACTAATGGTTTATTTATGATATTGTTTTAGTGGGCCTAGAACATGCCTGAATTCGTGCGTTGAATTTAACTTGCAGCAGCAGGAAGCTGTGAAGCGTCTGCTGCTTGCTAATGGAAGCGGGGCTGGAATAACCGATCTGCATCCTTGGCTTTGTTTTTGCAGACAACAAAAAGATCTCTCTCTTTCAGCTTTTTTTTTATCCCGCCCTTATTATTTTAACAAATAACTCAAGGGGGGAACATACTTAATACTCCTTCCTCCTCCTATTTTCTCCACAACAACAGCCCTGTGAAGTGGGTTGGGCTGAGAGGGAGGGACTGGCCGAAGGTCACCCAGCCGGCTTTCATGCCCAGGGCGGGACTAGAACTCACGGTCTCCTGGTTTCTAGGCCAGCACCTTCACCACTACCCCAGACTGGCTCTCTTAGACTCTGACTTGGGGAAAAGAAATATTGGGAGCTGCTGACGCCTCTGGCACCGATCCTCTTCCTTTCCTTTCTCACCCAGGAGGCTTCTCATCGGTTCAATTTGCCAGCAAGCAGCTCAGAGGGGCCTGTCAAACAGGAGAACTTTATCCTGGGCAGTTCCAAGTAGGTATGGGCCTTGGTGGGTGACCGGCTTTTTCATAGCAGGCAAGAGGATGAGATGAAGCAGACTGAGCCAAATAACAGCCAGCCAGGAGGGAGGGAAGGTCAGGGACTCTTCCAAACGGTTCCTTTTCCTGCTCCACCCTCCACTTCTGCAAAAATCGGGGTGGGCAGCGTTCTCTGGGTCGGGAGCCGCAATTCTCCCCCAGGCAGCTGGAGAGTGCGTGCAGAAGATCAGGGCTGCCGGTTCGGTGCACTCTCCTCTAAGAAAGGAAATTAATTCCCTGGGTGAGAGGAGGCCTTTCATCTCTTTCCTGGGCCTGGGGATTGGTTAAGCAGAACATTCAGCCGGTCCACCTAGTGGCGGCGATCAACAAACTGCAACAGAAGACTTGCAGCCCTTTCTTTCTTTTTAATGTATTTAAGCCAGCATGCATTTCATCATCGTCCAGTCCCTCACCAGGCCTGTTTTAGAGCCACCTTCCTGTTGTGAAAACAGACTGGCCCTGCTGGGACGAGAGTCATGTCTGTGTCTTACCTGCCAGTGGTGCCCCCAAAGCTGGCTGAAACCGGAAGCTCCCAATCTCTCCAGAGGGCTTTGAAGCACATTTTCCATCTGTTGCCTTGGCCTGCGTGCGGGGTGGGGGGTGGTTGAGAAACGGGATGCATTGTTCTGCCCCATTAATACACTGTCTTTATTTCAGTGCTGACCAAGTGAAGGGCGTTCTAACCCTCCAGGGCGATGCCCTGTGCCAGGCGGTGAGTTTGGTGCGAACTTTCTGTGCTGGGAAGTGAGGGAGGGAGGGGTCCTGTCAGCCTTACCGGGTAGACCAGACAGGAATTGTGACCAGATGAGCTAATTCTACTTCATTGTAAGGCTACATTAACAGAATCTTGCAAGCCTGAAAGTGCAAATCTCCCCGTCGTCTTTACAGCCCAAGAAACTAGGGAGGGCCCCTTCTGAGCCTCTTGCCCCACCCATTATGCAGTTGCAGGCTATGCCCTCTCTTATCTGACCATTCCCCAGGCAGCATCTCTTCGCCCAGGGTCATTCCCACATACCATTTCAGGTACCTCTTGTATCTCTCGTCTCCCTCCCTACCTCTTGATCAGCCAGCAGATCTCTCTGGGGATCCCAGTTCCTTGCTTGCTTAGGCCAATCAGCTAAACAACGCTCTGGCATCTTTTGTTTACCCTAAGCCTGTTCTTCAAAGGAACAGAAGGCCCTGTCTTGCTGATGCAGCTCAGGAAACGTTTTCCGGTGTTCTTTGCTTGATAACCAGCATGTGGCCCTTCTAGGAAAGAGCCTGGCTCAAATTTTCATTCGTCCAGGCACCACGGTTGCTTTTGGCTTTGGTTTCCTTTCCTGCCAGCCAAGCAGCAAAATCCTGGTGCTGAACAGCAGGTTTTGCAGATGTTGGGGAGAGTCGATGGAGCTCAAGTCTGCATTCCCCAGGTGAATAGGTAACCTCCTTGCTTTGGGCCTCAGGCAGTATCAAAACAGAAGCAGTCTTAAAGGATTGGGTAACTTTAAATATCCTAGGGGACTTATAAGGACTGTGCTCTCTCAAGAGTGTTAGTTATCTGGTGTGTCAGCCTTACTGGGTAGACCAGACAGGAAACATGGCCAGATAAGTTAAGTCTACTTTATTGTAAGGCTACATTAACAGAATCTTGCAAGTCTGAAAGTACAAGTCTCCCACCGTCTCCTTTACAGCCCGATAACTTAGGGAGGATCACTCCTGAGCCTCTTGCCCCACCCATTATGCAGCTGTGGGCTATGCTCCCTCTTTTCTAACCATTTCCTAGGCAGCATCCCTTCGCTCGGTCTCCCAAGGTCATTCCCGCATACCATTACAGGTTGCAACAGTTCAAACGGACCAGGATTAGCGTGTGCAAAAGCCTGTTTAGCTGGAAGGGACCAGTGAAGTCATCTAGTCTCGCCCCCTCCTGGGTGCAGGAATTCCAGTGAAGGCATCCCAGACAGGTGACTCCCTAACCTAGGCATGAGCACATCCATCAAAGGACAGCCCACCTTTTCTCTAGATCGGTGTTTCTCAGCCTTGGTAGCTTTAAGATGGGTGGACTTCAACTCCCAGAATTCTCCAGCCAGCATGAGGCCTGCCTTCAGCTTTGGACTGTTAAACATCTTTCTGCTGTGTTCTGTTGACCCATGTTAGAAATTAAGCTGGTGCTTTTGGGCCATAGGCCTTTGGATTTGATTTCCCCCATTAGAAATTAGACGGGAGGGAGAATTTCGGCTGAATCTGAATTCTGAAAAGGAAACTGTGCGAGCTAACAGGCATCTGTATGTTTTCCCCTTCTCTCCCTTTCACAGGATATTAACTTGAAAATGCCCAGAAATAACCAGCTAGTGCACTTTGCCTTCCGGGATGACAAACAGTGGAAACTACAGCAGGTATGTTTAATGTCCTGGCACTTGGTGGATCCCTCTTCCCATCTGAAGGAATTGGGGGATGTCATTTCTTGGGAATAAAAAATGAGAGAAAAGAGAACATGTAAACCTTTCAGGGTTTTTTTTTCCAAATTACTCTGACTCTCTCCCCAATGCTTTCTCAGCTCTCTACTCCAAGAACTGAGTGCCGTGATACATTTTTTGTTTAAATGTGGGAAGTTGGAGCTCTGTGTTTGAAATATCTACATCAATGAAAAGTAGATCAAAGTTAGACCTATGCGTTTCAGGAACCACCGAGTTTTAGATTGTCCAGTCAACAAATTGCAGAGACCTCAGCCCGAAGGGAAATGTTGACACAACACCTCCTGGTTTGTTATCCTGTACATAACAGATAACTTTGATTTGTTTCCAGATCAGCTGCAGGGCAGCTGTATCCTGCTTCGGTGACCTCTAACCTCATAAAACTGCCTATGTTAGTTGGGAACACGTAGGCTTTAGAGAAAGATTTGGAGAAAGTTATCCCCGTCAAAAGGATGCAGTGTTAGACCTTGAGAATAGATAGGCCATATGTCAGAGTTGCTAAGTTTAGAATCCATACAAGAGAGAAGGGCTTGGAGTCCTCCATGCTTAATACATTTGCTAGTCCTGCTTTTTCACTATCCTGAAAGATGAGAACAAAGATCTGGTGCTTTTAAGGAAAATGCCCGTGTCTTTTTGGAGGGGATGCGGGGGGGACATCTGTAGCGGGCTCTATCCTAAGCGTGGCACTGCCCTTTGAATTGTATCAAGTCAGCTCATTGGAAATGCATGCACCATTTTTAACCAGGTAGCAGGATGGACAGACAGACAGACAGCTTCTATTTACAACCTTGCTGTTCAGTCCGACATGCTTCAGGATGCCTTGTCAATAGATTTTAATAAAGCACGTGCCAGACCCATATGCTCCGTGCCTCATTGTCCCCTGGCATTGAAGTTCCCTTTCATCTGGCATTCCCAAAGGAACTTAGTTTACTTTCCAAAGGAGAAAGAAACATCTCGGCAGTTCCTCTTTTTCTGACTGATGGATGAAGTTGTCTTCCCCTTTCGTCCTTTGGCCAATGGGTGGAGGCATTTTTCATCTCTGCCACTGTTGGCAAGCTCCAGCGGCATTCCTGCCTAGAAGGGATGCGTTTTTTCTTGAACTGCTTGCCCTACCATTGTTGACACACTGTGTTTCTATGTCAGAGCTGTTAAGATCATCCATGCGCCCATTTCACTGACAAGGGGATTGGGTAAAACTTAATGCAAGGCATCAACTGGGTTAGGGCCCTGTTTGGTTTCAAATAGAGCTTTGCTTTTTCAAAGCTGAAATAGAGATGACTGTTCAGTCCTCGGGACTCGGTGTGTGGTGAAGGGAAAACACCTGCCTTTTTGTGAATAAGCCACAGCTCCAGATTCTAAGTGCCTGCAGACCCAGCGCTTGTGAAGCGTAAAAATGACTCTGGAGATCCTACAGTGGAGGAATGGATGATTAAACTGATGGAACTGGCCCAAATGGCCCGGTTAACAGCATTGGTAAGAGCAAATATCGTGTCTGGAGTTGTCTCTATTTGGCAAGCACTTTTAAGACTATTTGCTTGTGTCAGAAAAAAATGAAGCTTTTATTCTGGGTTTTGATGATTAAATGGTTTGACATGATAGAAATAATGTGACTAAGGTTTGACTAAGATTATATTTGTAACTGTGTTTATATCTGTATCGGAGAAGGTCAGAATTTGCTTTCTTTTTCTGTCTTCTCTCTAATTCTGCACTTTTATAGTTCTCTTTTTTTCTTTAGTTCTCTTTTCTATCTTTTCTATCTTCAACATTTTGTATTTCAGTGATACTTTGGAAATAAATAAAGTTCTGTTAAAAAAGGCTCTGAAGAAAGGGCAGGGGTTGGGGTCGGAGGAGAAGGTTGGGGGACACAATAGATGCCAGAGCAGCATTTCTCAACCTTGGCAGCTCTCAGCTTTTCCCAACTGTGGTCGTAAGTTGAGGACTGCCGGTACTCTTTCTAGGAGGAGACTGACATAAGGAGTAGGTTTCCTGGGTGGGGACAAGTTATGGAACTAGGTTAATTAGGTCCGTGCGTATGTGCGTTTGGTTTTTCTTTTTCAGATTCAGGATGCCAGGAATCACGTCAACCAAGCAGTCTACCTGCTTACCAACCGGAGCGCCAATTACCAGTTCAAGACAGGATGCGAGGTTCTCAAGGTGAGCCAAGGGTCCTGCTTCCCACTGTGCAATCCAGAATTGGACTGGCGCCCGTTATCTTCCCAACCTTTCAGATGAGAGAATGTTTTAACTGTTCTGAAACCCAGGTTATGACATACCATGTCCCAAATACAGTTTTCTGCATTTTGTCACCAAGGTCTGTTGGCCTTGCCAGGTAAACCAGATAGGGATATTGACCAGACCAGCTAATTCTACTTTATTATAAAGCTATATTGATAGAATCCTGCAAGTCTGAAAGTACAATCCTCCCCCCACACCCCGTCTCCTTTACAGCCCGAGAAACTAGGGAGGGTCCCTTCTGAGCCTCTTTCCCCGCCTACTCTCCAGCTGAGAGCTATACAATCTCTTATCTGACCATTCTCTTGGCAGCGTCTCTTTGCCCAGTCTCCCAAGGTCTTTCCGACATACCATTACAGGGCCTGAGAGACATCCGTCTGACCACAGCTAGAAACAGAATTTGTCCAGATGTTTTTGCTGAAGCAAGGTAGCAGTAACTACTATAAGAAGAACCTCTGTCCAGGATTCAGATCAAATATTTTAGACTATTAGGCAAGAAGTAGATTGTGTATGTGTTAATAATTGAAAGTTCCAAAGCAGTTGGAGAGCCAGTGTGCTCTTAACCCTTTTGCTCTTTGTATGGCCGGATCTCTGCAACTGTCGGAGTAAGGAGGGTGACCTTGACGAGATATGCAGGGGCCGTTGCCTAACCAAAAGGGGCTGAAACATTTTTTAAGTCTAGAGAAATGAGATAACATTCAGAAGTGACTCAGGCAGACACCTCTCTGATTCACTGGAGTATAAGGAGGAGGTCCAGCACACTCAGACCTGCGAGAATCTGTGATTATGTCCAGTCTCAATAAAATAGTTTTAGCTGCCTTGTGGAGTTCGTTTTCTGGTCTGGGCTACCTTGTAGGGCTGACAGCAACTACATTTCCAGATCAACCTAAACAAGACTGTGCTGTTTCTTCTCCGCCCCAGCTGATGGATGCTGTGATGCTGCAGCTGACCAGAGCCCGGAATCGACTCACCACCCCCGCCACTCTGAGCTTGCCAGAGGTTGCCGCCAGTGGACTCACGGTAAATTGGGGATAGTGAGAAAATTGATATGGGGTGGGGGGGAGTCAAAGTAAAGTTGAAGGAGGTATAAAGGATCAGGAGGATGGCCTTGATGGAGATGTGCAGGACCTGTTACCCAAACAAAAGGGAACGGAGCATTTTTTAAGTCCAGGACAGCCAGATAACATTTGGAAGCAGATCAGGCAGACACCTCCCCGATTCGCTGGAGTATAAGAACGGGGAGGAGGTCCAGCACAACCAGGCATGCAAGGTTCTGTTGTTACAGCCAATTTCAATAAAAGTAGTTTTAGTCTTCCTGTGGAATTGATTTCCTGGTCTGGTCTACCTAGAGGGGCTAACAGGAGGCGTGTAACCAGGATTTTCAGGGCGGGATAGAGGTAGCTGAGTTTCTATGGAAAGTTTGGTTTCGTTTCAGTTCTGCTTTTCACATTAGGTAGAGGTAAATCTCACTCAAGTTGATTTCTCCATGGAGGTGCCCATGTTGTATTCTTGGTGTTTGCTATTAGCTGCCATCCAAGTCCTAACCAGGCCTAACCCTATTCACCTGTATTTTTAAGCAACCAAGGCCAGTTGGATGCCACCACTTGCTTACGTTAAATCTCTTCTACAGCTTACAGGTAGTCCCATTTGTTTAGCGACCACTCAAAGTGGCGCTGAAAAAAGTGACTCGCGACCAGTCCTTGCACATCCGTACATCTTAAGGTTGCTGAGATTGAGAAACACTGGGCTAGAAGATGGCTTACAAAGCTTCTACTTAAATCAGACTGACCATATTAATACGCTGTGTTGTTCTCCTTTTCTCTCCAGAAAATGTTCACTCCAGCTCTGCCTTCAGATATCCTGGTCAATTTCTATATCAACCTGAATAAGCTCTGCTTAACTGTCTATCAGTTGCACCCTTTGCAGCCCAGTTCCACAAAGGTATGGAAGCCTCAGGGGAAAACCACAGGTCACTCCTAGACTGTTCGCTGTGGTTTTCAACTCACAGCAGCTCTCTTCTGTCACCAGCAGAGAGATCAGTGTCAGTCCCGGTGCCCAGCAACAGACTGCCCCCCCCCCCACCACCAGTGCTTCTGCGCTACCTAAACTCTGGGGAGAGCTGCCAAAGCACCTATTGGGTTGAAGGAAGTGGTGTGTTTTTAATGAAGAGGTCAGCCCTACAAGGTAGACCAGACTAAGAAACCAGTGCCATGTAAGTTAGGACTTCTTTGATTGTAACAGCTGCAGTAACAGAATCTTGCAGGTCTGAATGTTCTTCCCCCTCCCTCCCTCCATCTTCGTGTGAACTAGGGAGGGGCTTGTCTGAGACGTTTTCTCAAGTTACTTCCTTGGCCCAGGCTCAGGCCCCTCTTATCTGACCGTTGCCTTGGTAGCGGCTCTCTCTCCTGTCCTTCAAGGCCATTCCCTCTGCCCTCTACAGAAGGGGCCCATTGCTGGTGGGTTTTCAGTGGTGTTAACCTTGGTCAGACATAAGCGGTGGATGACTTCCAGAAGGAGCGGCACGAACGTTTTGCATTCAGCGTCAACCCTGCACTCCAGAATGTTGTGAAAGACGTTTAACCGATCTCCGCTGAGCCAGCTGGAGTTTGCTGTCTCTGTCACTTGCCCTCTGAGAAAGAGGAAACGCTGACACAGATTAGGTCTGACTTGAGTTGCCAAAAGACGGTAAATACACTCTTCGTACTCACTAGCATAGAATGGGTGTGTTGCCAGAATGGGTTGTTAATAAATTTCAAACAGTTTGGTGGGTTTTTTTAAATTAAAAATGTAAAGTCAGGGTAAACTTTCATTGCTAAGTCAGCCCACAAGAGGGGGATTTTACAAAGCTTTGGAGGAGACAGTCTTACTCTCTGAAAAACAAAGGCTTGGGATTCCGTGTCCCATCAGTTGGCTGATTCCTCAAAACTAAACCTGGAGTCCCTGCAAACGTATCTCAGCCGAGGCTGCCCGTAGCTGGTCTTCGGGGGCTAATTCTGGATTAGGCAGACTTGCACGTCCGTCCTTGTTTACTGCGGTCAGACGCTCTTGAAGCTTATCTGTAGTCAAGCCTTGCATCACAGGGGAAGGCTGAACGGTTCAGAGGATCCTGCGCAGGCCGCTATCTTGGGGCTTCAGTGTGTCCTCGCCCAGATGTGAGCAGAAGGTGACGGGTAGCCAGACAACCCTCCCCTTCTTTGTACAATGATTTGGGACTTGACGCCTGAACAGCTCCCTCTTTTTCATTTTTTTCACTCCACTTTTGGTTGAGGGACTCAAGGCGGCCTGCTCCGTCCTTCTGTCCCCCCCCCCCCCCAGCAATCCTGGGAGACAGGCTGGGCTGAGGGAGTGACTGGCTCAGAGACACCCGCCGAGCTTCCATGGCTGAACCCAGGTCTTCTCATTCCTAATCCAACGTGGTCACTTTTGCATCACACTGGCTCTTACAGAATGAAACTGACTAAGATAGCACATCTGGTTTTCTGTTTCTGCCTTTGCTGTGTTGCTCAGGGCAAACCGTGGGCTTGGTCCCACACTATTGTTTTTGCTATTTCTTGGCTTCCCATTCCTCTCCACCTCCCAACCACAGCAGTCTTGTGGAATAGAGAGGCTAGCCAATAGGGGGGAGAGTTAGGGCCCAGGGAGCTTTCTCTGGTTGAGCAGGGACTAGAACCCGGCTCTCCTCATGCAGGACCAACCCCGTCTCACTGCTATATCACTCTGGCTCTCGCTGAGAGGCAGCATGTTTGGCTGATTAGGCAGAACTGGTGGGAGGCAGCTCCCAGGCAGTCACTCTTCTCATTTTAGCAACAGGAAGTAGAAGAAATTGATGGAGACTATACTAGCTGGGAACGAAAGAATTTACAGTCCTGTGTGGGGCACGGATTTGAATAGATCTTCTCCTGTCCTACCATGGAGAACATCTATCCATGTGGTCACCAGGAGTCGAAAAGGACTTGATGGCACATAATCTGTCAGTCAAACTCCTGTCCTGACCTATGTCCTGATTCTTCTTACGTTACCTCTTATTCTCGTAGCATCACTTCAATAGTTATAGAGCATGGCTGGCTGGGGAATTCTGGGAGCTGGGAGTCCACACACCTTAAAGTGGCCAAGGTTGAGAAACACTGCTGTAGGGAGTAAAGAAGATGACCCTGATGGAGATACACAAGATCCATTGCTTGGCAGATGGGGGCTGAAACTTATTTTGAGTCCAAAACAGACAGATAAGATTTGGAAGAGGCTCAGAGAGACACCTTCCTAATTCACTGGAGTATAAGGGGGAGGTGAAGGTGCTGCCCCGTCAGACTTGCAAGATTCTGTTGTTAATAGCCAGTCACAATAAAAGTTTCAGTCTTCCTGTGGAGTTGATTTCTTGGTCTGGTCCACCTCGTGGGGCTGACAATAGCATAACCTAGGCAGGGTTCCCTTGCAAAACCGAATCCATAGAAATCGGGTTCTGGGACTGATGGTTCTCCTTTTTTTAGAACTTCCGGCCAGCTGGAGGGTCCATCCTGCACAACCCCGGAGCCATGTTGTAAGTACCGTCGCAGCATGCTGGAGGGCTTGCCTTGATGGCAGAAAGGCTGGTCTTTCCTATGTCGCTTCCCCCAAAGCAGTGGCCTCTTTCTCATTCTGCAGCGAGTACAGCAACCAAAGATACGAAGTCAGCCACGTGCACAAGGTGGAGTGCGTGGTGCCCTGGCTGAACGATGCCCTCGTTTTCTTCACCGTCTCCCTGCAGCTTTGCCAGCAGCTCAAGGATAAGGTGAGGTGAATGGGGAGGAATTGTTGAAGGCGGTTTCTTGCTTTCCTAGCACATATCCCTTAAATACCTGTTGGACGTGTACAGCTCAGGGAGTCAGCGCTCTATGACGTGTGCAAAGCATCATAAATTTGATCCGCAGGATTTTAAAAAGACATCAACATTTATGCCGATTCTGATTGCTGCCCTAGAAAGTGGGAAAGTTATACTTAGGTATAAGGCAGAGGTGTAATGGTATGTGGGAAAGACCTTGGGAGACGGGGCAAAGAGATGCTGCCAAGGGAACGGTCAGATAAGAGACGGCATAGTCCGCAGCTGCGTAGTGGGCAGGGCAAGAGGCTCAGAAGGGACCCTCCCTAGTTTCTCGGGATGTAAAGGAGACGGGGAGTGGGGGAGGATTGCACTTTCAGACTTGCAAGATTGATGTCAGCCTTACCAGGTAGACCAGTCAGGAAACACCACCAGATCAGCTCATTCTACTTTACTGTAAAGCTACATTAACAGAATGTTGCAAGGATCTTACAATCCTCCCCCCACCCCATCTCCTTTATATCCCGAGAAACTAGGGAGGGTCCCTTCTGAGCCTCTTGCCCTGCCCACTATCCAGCTGAGGGCTATGCTGCCTCTTATCAGACCATTCCCTTGGCAGGGTCTCTTCGCCCTATCTCCCAAGGTCTCTCCCACATACCATTACAAGGGGCGTCTGCAAGGTATGGTCAAAAAAGTCCAGATGGTGGCTGTGACTGTGTGATTGATGCCCCCCCCATGTGCACATAAAAAAGAGGCGGAGCTTTGATCGCACATGGCAGCCACCATCATGACTGTTAACCAAACCCTGCCGACACCCTGGTGTAAGGCAATGCCATTTACTTATTACTTATTAACTCTCGGAAAGAAAGAGGCCGTTATCTTGTCTTAACCATCCAAGATCCCGCTCTCTGGCTGTCAGAACCTTCCATCAGCACTGTTGATTAAAATGGGCAGAGACAGATGAAAACTGTGCTGGGAAAGAGAAGTGATCCTGGAGGAGAGGCTTTGAGCCCCCCAACCTTTTGGTCCTTATTCCAACATTTCCTTGTCTAGTCCAAAGTAGCTAGGGGCCCCCTTGCTCCCTAGCATTGGGGTGCCCTGTTAGGATTCCTTGGAGGGCTGGGAGAAGTGGCGCCATTTCCCAGAGCTGCCTCTGCTCCAAATGCCGGGGCAGAGTGTGGCCATAAGCAAAAAAAAACATCCTTTGGTTCCTTTGCCTAAAAACAAGGCAGGGCTTCCTTTTTTGGAAATGTCAACCGAAGACACGTGTCCCACTGCAGATCCGACTGTGCTAAAGAACTCAAGCTAGCCACCCACCACCCGCCTGCTTCTGATCTCCTTTTGCGTCCTTATTTTTCCCAGATCGCCGTGTTTTCCGGCTACTGGAACTACCGACTCTACTGACCCTCCCACGAAGAGCGGTCTGGTCAGTTCCAGCCACTCCCTTCCTGCGAAGATCTCATGAGCTAACCCATATCGGTGAGGACGAGCCAGATTCCACCATGCCACAGTAGCTGATGGGCAGGAGGTGGTGCCTGGTGTCGGCATCTCGGTATTCAGAATGTCGTTATTTATTAGCACTTTAGAAGTTCATACATTTCTTTCCACGGGAATCAAAGCTAGGCTGAGCCAATAAACACTTGTCAGACTCCCCGTTGGAGGGGGAAAAGGTGGTCATCAACAAGAGTGGGAATGAATTGCAGGCTATGCTGACCCTGTGTTGAGTTTGTCTCTGGCCAGAAAGAGCAGCTAAGGGGTGGAACACTCACTGCTCCTTCCTTGGCTAATCCTTGTCACACATTTTGAGTTTTGTTATCACTCCTGGCTGTTGTTCCTCTAGTCTTTTGCACCATGGTGATTGTTCATTTCCACAGCATCGCCTTTGAAGCATTAAGGGACCCCTTGGTTTGCACTGCTTATTCATTAGACCTTCCGGATAACCATTTCTGGCCACCAAGCAGTAGAAAATACCAGGGTGGTCTTGGTAACAAAGGGGGCTGGTTGCTGCTAAACATACAAGAATCATTCCTTGCACCTCTGTGTTGTGTGGAATAAAAATCCCTGATTCTTTGTGGTTCATGGCTTTGTGTCTTCGGAGGAGAACCTTGACATGGTTTCTTTTTTGGGCGGGGGAATGGGTGGTGGTGGAATGCGCAGAGAGAGAGAGAGAGAGAGGAAGAGATGGGGAGTTGGAATGAATTTCTCTTTGCTCCAGGATGGCTAAATTCAGTCCTGGGCCAAAATGACACAGAAGTTCATTTTCTAGAAGGGGAAGGATCCAGGCTCTTTATCCATGCCGCGTGGTGTTTTTATCATGCGCAAAAAGCTGATTCCCCCCCCCCCGCCCTCCGTTGGATCTACTAAAACATGGATTGAAAAATCAAAAAAGTTCCTTTTCTTCAGCCACTTTGCAGCCATCCAGCTTTATTCAACATAAATTAGAAACTGCCTCTACACAGTAACAGATTCACAGCAATCTGAGGTTACGTTTTACATTGGAATTAGGACATTGATCACAGCATCTTGAAAAGTAACAAACCTGGGGTGCTAGAAACAAGAGGTTATAAAACACCCTGAATTGGTAAATGTTTTCAGCATTACACAGACAACAGTGGCAAACAAAGGTGGTACAAGGTCTGGGCTGAAATCAAATCTAGGGCAATAAAAACAGCCCATGCTCAACAGCATTTATCGTGTTACGTC
The DNA here is from genome assembly GCF_035149785.1 of Candoia aspera. Classification (NCBI taxonomy): domain Eukaryota; kingdom Metazoa; phylum Chordata; class Lepidosauria; order Squamata; family Candoiidae; genus Candoia; species Candoia aspera. The sequence continues at coordinate 12,195,935 of NC_086166.1, read as the reverse complement.
TCTTTTTTGCTATCAGCTCTTGATGGGAACGAGATGGCCAAAACAGACACCTTGTAAGATTCACTCCCCATTCTTAAAGCACACACTAATAGATCCAACTGGTAGATTGCAAGATAGGGTTCACAAGTTTTTGCAAAGGAGAATTATCATTGCTTGCGGATTAATTACCTAGTTAGATCTCTCCTTGTCACTAGTGATCAGAAGCAGCTGATAGTCGGTAATGGTGAGAATTGCTGAATCCTTCTCCCTGAGCTTATTGCAAACAGACATGAACTAAGAAACATAATTTGAGCATCTAGCCTCTTGAGGCTCACCTGTCATGCAGTTCCTCCAGGGTGAGATCTGATTCTTATAATACACTTCAACACAGCAGAGAAAAATCAGTAAAGCTGGTTGCTCAGGTGATCGGTCATATCAAGCCTAAGGCTCCATGCCCATATTATCAATACCAACTTTTCTTTTCTTGACCTGTAGACATGAAAGCAATGTTTAGAGTTTCAGGGAGAGAAAGCATTATATGACAATATGGCAAATTCGTCAAGTGGGAATTCTCTTTATTCACTCCTAGGCTGACCCACTATTCAACTCCAGAATTGGTATCTAGCAAAATCGGGTTAGAACAGGAAAGGGGAACTGAGTTTGGACCAACAACAGCTAGATATTGTTCCCTGTGGTCCTCTAAATGTCACTGCTGGGTTGATGTTGAAGCTGTGCTTCCCCTAGTCTTCTCTCTGACTTGTTTACCCCTCTGTGTGGAGAAAAGACGGCTACTCATAGCACTTGTAATGCACTTTAGGGGATGATACAGTATAATGGTATGTGGGAAAGACCTTGGGAGACGGGGCGAAGAGATGCTGCCAAGGGAACGGTCAGATAAGCGATTGCATAGCTCTCAGCTGGAGAGTAGGCGGGGAAAGAGGCTCAGAAGGGACCCTCCCTAACTTCTCGGTCTGTAAAGGAGATGGGGGGAGAATTGTCCTTTCAGACTTGTAAGATTGTTGTCAGCCTTAAACCAACTTTCTTTGCAGCAAACGTGAAAGACCCCGATCACTCCATTTCCTTTCAGTTTATTGTAAACTGAATCAGCCTTTTGATTTAAAGCGGGGGAGAGTTCTGCACGCAGTAAAATTAGAGGTGGTCGAATCTGTATGGAAGTAAGGTTCTTGGTCTGAACGGAAGGGCCAAAACTGTTGCAGAAGACAGGTGTTGTTTCATGAAGGCCCCAAGTTCAGTTCCTGCCATCTCCACTTAGAGATGCAAGAGGCTTCTTCCTTGAAACCCAGAAAGCTAATTTTCCAGACTGTACTGGGCTAGATAGACCTGGGGTCTGACTCTGTGTAGCACACCTGCTTTACCAGAACGAGTAACACCCACACAGACATCCCGGAGGCCTGAATCTGCTCCACCATCCAGTGTGCACATTTAGGCCAGGCATTTGGCTGTTGAAGCTGCTTACCTTCTTGTACGAGACAGGAGAATCGCAATCACAGCAGCAACAGCGGATCAGCGCAAGGAGCGCCAGCAGGAGAACCATCCCTGGTATGGGGAAAGAAATGGCTGGGTCAGTGCCTGAGTTAACGGCCAATCAGAAACCAGGGTGGCTTTTCTCAGCCTTGGCGACTTTAAGATGTGTGGCCTACAACTCCCAGAATTCCCCAGCCAGCCATGGAGTTGAGTTGAAGGCCACACGTCTTAAAGTTGCTGAGATTGAGAAACAGTGGGCTAGACGATGGCTTGCAAAGCCTTGCTGGCTGGGGGAATTCTGGGAGTTGGAGTCCACACATCTTAAAATTGCCAAGGTTGAGAAACACTCCTAGACAAAGAAGCTATAGATACTGAGATACTACTGAAGGGTGCAGGCCAAACAGTTTGCTTCATGAGCTTTCCTTGTGTGGGCTTCAAGAAGACCTGGGTTTCCATGAGGTCTTCTTCCTGCGTTGACCCACCTTGTGCCAGCTCAACCAAGCTGGTTTCTGACCACGTTGCTCTTGTTTCTTCCTAATCCTCTTCTTACCCATTTAGGAGGGTGCCATCTGAATTTTTATGAGCACTCGGGTTACTCAACCCTTTCAAGCTGTGCAGGCCCACCCAAGATAGCAACATCAGGAGCCGAGTGGCTTGCCACCCAAGTGCTTCCTCTCCTCCCTTCACGTACCGATGAAAGTGAAGAAAATGGCAAAAGCTGCAATATCCCAGGTAGTCTGGAACAGCTGCTTGTTTTCCAGGCGACTCAGAGCATCGTTGACCTGCTGGCTTATTTCTTCAGCAACGTTTTTCCCAGGAGTCCCCATGTCACCCCTTAGCGCACCTGCAGCAATTCTGGTTTAGCTGCCAAGAGAGGAAACAGACAGATCAGCACAGCCGCACTTCTGCCAAACGTGGGAAAGCATTCCAGTGACGAAAGATCGTTATGAAACTGGAAGGGGAGAGCAGGGTCAGGTGACGTCTGAATGGCTAGAGCCAACTTCACGCGGAAGAGTTTGTGCATGCCGCGATCTTATGTAAAGGCCCCCCTCCAGCAAGGAAGTGTGGCTGTCATCTTTGGGAGGGACTACACAACATGCAAAAAATTGGAGAGGCAGAACTGTTGGCTGCACCTGATTCTCTACTTTTGCATTCTAGGAACCCCTCTTAAAACCACTTGAACAGAACCAGGAGTATATAATCCAGTGTTTCTCAACCTTGGAACTTTAAGATGTGTGGACTTCAACTCCCAGAATTCTCCAGCCAGCCATGCTGGCTGGGGAATTCTGGGAGTTGAAGTCCACACATCTTAAAGTTCCAAGGTTGAGAAACACTGATATAACCTGTTGGGGTGAAGAAACACACTTGACGTCTAAGAAGCTGGAAGCTAAACAGTGGGCAGACTCAGGAGAAATGTGAGCAGGCCCAGAACTCTGGACCTGATTTGGTTTCAATAAGTATCTTCATCACTCCCAATGTATCAGGTACAGTTGATATCCTGAATTTTCCTTCTATCTTAAACCACAACACATGACACCAACTTTTGGAGGAGCTTGGAGGACCACACTCAAGTCTTTCAGAATTTCATTGCTCATTTCAAAACAAGATTGCAAGATTGATGTCAGCCTTACCAGGTAGACCAGACAGGATACACCACCGGATCAGCTAATTCTACTTTACTGGAAAGCTACATTAACAGAATCTTGCAAGGCTGAAAATACAATCCTCCCGTCCTCTCCTTTACAGCCCAAGAAACTAGGAAGGGTCCCTCCTGAGCCTCTTGCTCCACCCACTGTTGAGCTGCGGGCTGTGCTGTCTCTTATCTGACTGTTCCTAGGCAGCATCTCTTCCGCTCCGTCTCCCAAGGTCTTTCCCACAGACCATCACAGGTGCAGCATGGATAAGGCTAGCAGGGCAACAGCTGGATTTTATTATTTATTTATTTATTATTCAATTTTATATAGCTGCCCATCTCATCTATAGCAGTCTGGGCAGCTTACAAACAATTAACTATAAACACACCAACAAAAAGAACAATGCAACAGTGTAAAAACGAGGGGGGGGAACCATATATAAGCATATAAAAGGCCATCCTAAAATACATACAACTCACAGCCCATAATCCCACTCATCGAAACCAGTGTTTCTCAACCTTAGTCAGCATGGGGAATTGAAGGAGTTGAAGTCCACAGATCATGAGGTGGCTAAGCTTGAGCAAGGCTGATCAAAACAATCAGAACAGCCACTGTACCAACTCCACCACGTTCCTGGGTCCCCCTGCCCGTTGGCAAAGCTACGTCTTCAGGGCCTTGCAAAATGCATTACTTTTTAGACCCCAGTGAATTTTTGGGGTGTCCACAGCAGCCGTGTTGCGTCTGGTTCTCATGACTGTGATTCTGGCAGCGTTAATAAGTAGCACAAAAAAATGCAAAAAATACATTTTTGTAGAAGAAGTTAATGGAGTTGCAGTTATTTGTGCATCAATTGCCAGTAAAACATGCTTGTTTTATACACACACCCCCATGCTTTTCCCCAAGTTTTCAGTCCCCCTCGCAGCCCCCATAATCAGCAGATCCCTCCTTTTTTAAAAAAGAAACCCTCAAAATGGACAACACAGATGGATTTCTCAAGGGGGTGCTATCTAAATTCCAAGGTTCTCTCCGTCTTTACCTTGACCCCAGCAGTGGCCCTGGGTTCACCTTCGTCTCCTAGGATTTAAAAGCAATAACCGCGGCCAAAGGACTGAAGGGGAAGGCGTCCGTAGAAAATAATGAGGAAGTCGAGAAAGCAAACTTTAAAAAGACACAGCTTAATTTGTCGGATCCCTTACCAAAGACGTTCACCAACCTAGGATAGAAAGGGACGAATCCACATCTACCCACCGCTCCTCAAGTGTTGGGAATCCTTGGTGGGAAAGGTCATCTGCAACCCCTCCTTCGATTCTTTGTCTTCCTCTGGTGCCCAGGGTGCCAGGTGCTTTGCACTTCCTTGTTCCTGTTTCTGCCTAACCAAGAGGTTGATTTACAACGCAGACCAAGGTGGACACACCCTCTTCTCCGCTGCTAGGAAAAGAGGAAATAAAAACAGGCAGGCCACAAGGTGAGAGCTAAGAAGAGCAGCTTGACTGGGGCAATGGTCTTCCTTAGGGCCACCAGGGTGGGGCTTCAAAGGATGACCAGAAGATGGCAGCCAAGAGCTTAGAGTAGTGTTTCTCAACCTGGGTGGCTTGAAGATGTGTGCATTTCAATTCCCAGAATTTCCCAGCCAGCACATGCTGGCTGGGGAATTCTGGGAGTTGAAGTCCACACATCTTCAAGACACCCAGGTTGAGAAACACTGGCTTAGATGTTCCCTATCTCTAGGGATTCTCTGGATTTCAGCAGGTCAGATCTGGCTTAGCTTACCCATGCTCCACTTTGGTTAGATATTTGTTAACAGTATTTCTGTATCCCCAGCTTCCAAAAATGTACCCTTGATGTACTCAAATTGTCCTTGTTCTGGGTTTGCACAACAAAACTGAACCCCCGGCTGTACAGGCTGGGTATGCCCAACACAGTAGGCTAAAAGGTGGATTGTTAGTTTCTGCTTTAGGGTGGGGAATTCCTCACCATGCTGGCTGGGGAATTCCGAGAGTTGAAGTCCGCACATCTTATAGTTGGCTGAGGAATTTTGGGAGTTGAAGTCCACACATCTTAAACTGACTGAGGAATTCTGGGAGTTGAAGTCCACACATCCTAACTTGGCTGGGGAATTCTGGGAACTGAAGTCCACACATCTTAAACTGGCTGGGGAATTCTGGGAGTTAAAATCCACACATCTTAAAGTTGACTGGGGAATTTTGGGTGCTGAAGTCCATGTATCTTAAAGTGGCCACATTTAAAAACGCTGTTATAGGAAATAATTAAACTTCCATTCACAAGTTATGCATTAGCTCATCCCAGCCTGGAGCTGTAACAAATCCTGCCTGGCAAATGCATCTGTTTTGCATTTCCAAATAGTTTGTTCTCATTTTCCTACTGAAACAAAACAAAACACTGAAATGCTTGTGAAATTTGTTTATGGTGCCTTCCCAGTGCAGTAAATAATTGAGAAGGAGGAAGAAAAATGTAGGTCTGGTTATTGGAGAGTCCTGCAGATGGCGATGTTGCAATATTTATCATGCAAAGAGATTCTCTGCAGGGCTCCTCTTTTATGCATCAAGCCATGGCTTGTTTAATAGGGCAGACTGCAAGGCGTAGGCACACACTGTAGGGACACGGTACTTCCTGACCCTTCTTTCTGGATCAGAGGAGATGATCCTGGCAGGACAGTTGCTTCGGGTTAACACGTATGCCTTGTTGTGTCCGTTCCTAAAATTTCATTTCTGCACCCTATTCTTAGTCGAGTTTGTGCTGCAACACTATTACTTTTGTGATGAGAACTTTGTAGGCTCTAACTGGTGAAGAAGCCCTACTGACTTCAGAGCCATCGCTCTCAATGGCTGGAAAATTCCTGGGGATCACTTCCAGTTTACCCAGGGCACCCAGCCCACTCCCAGTCGATCTCTCTATCCAGATGGTGGTGAGCACATCCACCACTCAGTCCAGCCAGCAAGAAGTGCAGCTTGATGCTTATTTATTAAACCTCAGCGAACCCCAACAGTTAGCTGGCCAAATGGGATAAAAGGCCAGCAAAAGCAGAGAGAGGGAAACAAACAAACACAACATGCAAGGATGTGCATCATCTCTATACCAACAGAGCAAAGCCACTGGAAACCAAAGGGGGGGGGCAATTAGCAAGGACCGTCCCAAAGGGAGGGGCCTTTGGTAATTCTGACTTTAACCCTTTTCTGTACACAGCAGCAGCAGAATAGAGATGGAAAGTAGGCCACCCGGTGATCCCTCCTCTCTTCTGCACCTTGAACAAAGCAATTTGGTGCACTGGAATGATGCATCCAACATCAACCAAATCTACAAAGTACCCGCTGTTACTTCTTTTTCAGAAGGGGTTTGCCCTCTCCACCTTCTTCCCAGGGCAGGACCAGCCCAAAGACACCCAGCCAGCTTTGTGCCTAAGGCAGGACTAGAACTCAGGACTTCCGGTTTCCAGTCTGGTGCCTTTAACCATTATCCCAAACTGCCTCTGAAACTGGTTGAAATTACAGTTTCAGAATTTGATTTTTTTCATTAAAGGCGAGGTGGGGGTAGGGGTGGAGCTCCTGAAGTGCCCCAAAATTAGCAATGAAGTTAAGGCGACAAGTTTCCCAAGTCTGTCTTAAAAAATGACACTATGGGTACGAATGAGATTCCAATTTGTATCCAGTCAGGCCTCTTTGAGTTCATTTCAGCCTGATTCATTTCTTCCCTACTTCTGCACTGAACTGCTACCCCGGGCAAACGTTTTCCTGTTCTCCTGGGCTCTATAATTGAAAGGCAACAAAACTCAGAAGCAGAAAATAGATAGATGATATCGACTGATATATTTCCACGTAGTAAAATATACAAAGCAAACAAGAAGATAGAAAAAGAGAGAGAGAGAGAGACAAGACATTACAGAAGAAAACACCCATACAGTTGTGCCTTCCTCCCTTCTTTCTATCAAGTAGTTATCATCTTAAACTTTTCCCCAACCTCCTCATCTCCTTTTTAATCCCCATATCTGAAAAACATCATTTTTTTCTTCTTTCAGCAAAAACTCCATATAAGGTTTCCAGTCTTTTTAAAAAGTCTTTATTGTTTTTTCTCTGACCAAGCTGGTCAGCTTCGCCACTTCTGCAAGTTCAATTAATTTTATACTCCAGTCTTCCACTTCAGGCATGTCATTGCTTTTCCAACTTTTTGCATACAATTATCTTGCCACATCAGAAGCAGAAATTCTCACTGTGCTATGAAGAAGAGCAAATACAGGTTGTCCTCATCTTATGACCGTTTGTTTAACGACGGTCTGAAGTTACAATGGCCTCGGAGTGGGTGCTTTACAGCCTGTAAAGCACTTCCAAGCGTTGCAAAATGTCGCACCACCCTCCTACGGTCACATGATGGCATTTTGGGTGCTTGGCAGCCACTCACATTTATGACCAGTTGCAGCATCCCACAGTCACAGGATCGCGTTTTGCAACATTTTTTGCCGTTTTCTGGCAAAAAACTCCCATTGGGGAAGCCAGATTCACTTAACGACTGCCATAAAAATGGTCGTAAAATTGGGTCTGGTCATGTGGTGATTCAACTTATGACTGCAGTGACTTACAATGGAAATTCCAGCCCGAGTTATGGCCATAAGTCGAGGACTACCTATAAGAGCCTTGCATGCACAGACAGGGTGCTGACAATCACTGATCCCCAGTTCCTCTCATTCATTTATTTTTCTTCATTCCTGACTTGCACCCAAAATATATCTTGTTCTCAGAGTGGCTAATTCTTATCCCAATTAAAAACCAAATGAAGCCCTCCAGCAATACAGAACAACCAATGAATGTTAAAACAGTTTTTTTATAGAATAGCCAATGCAAGGATATGAAAAAAAAAAAACGTTCTTTGTATTCTCTTACATTTTCTCCCCAGAATTGAAACATCCTTTCTCTGTTCAGAAATGCTGCCTACTTCCTTTACAGCTGGAGAACCCCCTCCTAACTTTAATAAAAAAAAGAGGTCCTGTTGATGGCCAAAGTGTGCAGTGTAGGCCATCCAGAAATAAGCAGTTCCGTAAGAACTTTGATGTAAGTCAATATTCTTCAACCGTGGCAACTTTAAGATGTGTGGACTTCAACTCCCAGAATTCCCTAGCCAGCAAGGGAATTTGCTGGCTGGGGAATCCTGGGAGTTGAAGTCCACACATCTTAAAGTTGCCAAAGTTGAAGAGCATTGGTCTAAGTCATGTAACATCTTATAGCTCAATCCTTTATATCTTCTCCAAAGCATTGAGGATATATTTGTGCTATCAGCTGCACAGGAAGCAATAATCTCCAAAACCACCCACTTAGTTTGCATTACAGGGTGCTAGATCGTGAGTAAGGATGAAATGTTTTTCCTCTTAAAGCTGCTTTCCATCTACGGTTACATCATGCTGGGCTTTTTCATCACAAGGTGTTAAAAAATGAAAGATTGGACAGTCACATCACAGCCCTATAACGGGAGACTTTTTCCCCCCTTTTTTTGCGGCAACTTTCTCAGATTCCTAAAGGGATAGGTTGATGTGAGCACAGAAAGAAATGCAGGGTGAGTCCTCATCATTCTGGACCAGCCTTTCTCAACCTTTTGACCCTGGAGGAACCCTTGAAATATTTTTCAGGCCTTGGGGAAGGAACCCCTGCACATTCAGGCTCAAATAGAGGCCAGAAGTTGCAAAATCATTATATTCGTTTCATGGGTAAGCCTGTATAGATGCACTAACAGTGTTCTTAAACAAAAATAAAGAGTGAAACTTACCTCTTTAATGTGAAATTGCTGAATTTGAAATAGGTTTTTAAATAAATCGTGCTCTCCCAGGGAACCCCTAGGGAGTTCTTGCGGAACCCGAGGGCTGCACGGAACCCTGGTTGAGAAACCCTGTTCTGGATAATTTGAAAGTTGTCAGCTTGGTGCTCAAAAGAGGTGAATGGACAGGGACCCATCAATTCAGACAGTTGTCTAGCTGTGCATCCAGATTTGGCCAGATCTAGGTGGAATCCCTGCGTCCAAGTTCAGAAATGGATCAACGTTACCCGTATCACAAGTTTCAAACATGAAATTTTTCAAAACTTTTTCTTCTTTTGACGCCTACGCTCTGCTGGGAAATAGAATTGGTTTGTAAAGGGAGGCATTGAGATTCAAGACCAGGTATGGAGAGAGGGCAACATATCTTGGTATGTTGCAGGTGAGAAAGAATGTTCAACTATGTTTCCTAAGTTTGTTTTGGGTGAGTGGGCATTTTTCCTGTTTGGAGGTTTGTGGTGGAGGGGGTCAAAAAAGTCAAGATGGTGACCTCAGTGGTGCAATCAAAGCCTGGCTTCTTTTTCACAAATAGGTAAAAAGGGGACAGGACTTTGATCATGATCCACGACCACCATCTTGACTTTTTTGACACCCCCTCTCCTATAGATGTCCCTGTTTTGTGATATGTGTGTTTTCCAGCCTGTTTCTCTGAGCATGACTAGTTTTCCTTCTGTCAACTGGACTTTTGATGCAGTTTCTCAGGGCAAATTCATGACTTAGCGTTTGAACTCAACCTTCTGCTAACTGTATTCAGGTTCTTGGTGAAGGTCGTTTTCTCCAAACATCAACAGTTCCCCCTCTGAAATATGGCAACTTGGAGAAATAAGACTTGCTCTCCATAGTGAACCTATGGTGAAATGGGTTACCTGTCAATATTCCAGATGTGTTCAACCACTGATGTCTGCTGTCAACATGGTGGACCGGACAGTGTCGTTGAAGCTCCTACCATTTTTATGCGCTTTGCACATTGACTTTTTGACCATACCTGCAGACATCCCTGTGTCCAACTGCCCAAGAAGGTTGAGGAGCTCTTGTTCCTGAGCATCACAAATCTCGAAGCACCCAGAGGTATCCAACTGCCATTAAAAGAGGCATTTTGATCATAAATAACAATCCTGGTGATAATTAAGGCTTGTAGCTTTTCTTTTCACACTGTTCTGGGTCACATGTTGGCCTCTTTGAGATACCTTGAAGCTTTAGATCTCCTTGGAAATTAATGTACCTTCAAACAAGTTGGGCTCATCTTTTGTGCCAGCAGACAATATAATGTGACAGACTATTTATAATTTCGTGGCTTTTCCTTTTTCACAGCTGTCAGACTGCAACTGGAGACAGGCATCTCGTTCAAGATCGGTTCCCATCTTGCGTCAGGAAGAGAGACTGCATGCAATATGAATCCGGAGATGGACCAACTGTATTAAAGGGGATTGGAAGCAAGGCACTTGTGCCCGTGATGTGAACATTTCTCCACATCTCGCCTGTTTTGGCTGAGAAGGGAGAGAAACCTTTCCAGGCTGAGGGGCCTCAGTTGAAATGAAAGCAGGACACAAAGCAGAGTCGGGCCTAGTTAATATTTGGGTGGGACACCACCAGGAAACGTGAGCTGCTGGGAGGTTAAAAACCACGTGGGAAGAGGGCACTGGCAAATCATTTCCTTATCACTGTCATGGAAACGGTGTGGATGTGTCCATTCAGTCCCCAGAAATCGATCTTGATTCCCCCAAACCATTACCTTTTAAAGAAGGTTCTTGACGATGTGGACATCAGACCAGTCCTCCGTTGCTCTCCTGCAGCCATTGGAAGTCTTTGGCAGAAATATATTCGCTTGATTTCCAACAGTGGGAGTGGGAGGGGGGCCGTTTGGTGTTTTTAATGGCTTCAATAGGCTTCATCTTACTATACAGTACAATAGGCTATACTACACTATACTAATAATGCTATACCTACAAAAGGCGTCAGTAACTATTTACTTAGAGGGAGGGAGGGGAGGGGAGGGGGAGGAAGAAAAAGGAAGGAAGGAAGGAAGGAAGGAAGGAAGGAAGGGAAAGAAAGAAAGAAAGAAAGAAAGAAAGAAAGAAAGAAAGAAAGAAAGAAAGAAAGAACTTCATATTGACTTGCTTCCAAGTTTATTGGCCAATGACAAAAGTATCTAACTCACTGAGTAGAATTCTAACTCATTTTCCAAGAAAGATGTTGTGCTGATCTCACTGCAGATTAAAATAATGCCTAAGGAGGTCTGGAATGAGCATGGGCTCATGCCAATTGTTTGATGGATAATGTGGCAAACATGTAATTAGGATGATGTGGCTTCAACAGAGTCCATCATGCTGGTAGGACTGGGTCTTCCAAGAATGGAAAAATGCTTTTGTGTCAGCCCTTGATCTTCTCTTCCCCCAGGCCAAAACCATCCCAATTCTTTCAAGTTCTCATCAAAAGACTGGTTATCTTCTCCCATGACCATTGTTGTTACCTTCTTTTGAACCTGTTCACATTTTCTGGCAATCTTTAAAAGGGAGGTCCCTGGAACTGGACACCGTTGGACTTCTTGGTCTCCTAGATGATCAGCAGAACATCCCCTTTACACAAAATTGATAGGCTGTTCACTGGACTAAAGCCTAAATTTATGCATACTTTATTCATGCCTACTATAGAAAGTCCATCCAAGATCCAAGTCAAAGAGGCAGGTCCATAAAAACATGATGCCCATAAAAAAGTGGGGGGGGAGCTTTGATTACAGGGTTGCGGCTGCCATCTTGACCTTTTTGCCCCTCTGTGGCCTCCCCTGAAACAATTTTGATCCTCTCTCATCCCACCCCCCAAATATAGTGTAAATGCAGTAACTCCTGCCTTAACAAGGCATCTATCATCAAAAATGCCCTTAAATTGCTACCTGCAACGATGTTAGAAATGTCTTCCGCAAAGCTAATAACATTGTGAGAAAAACTAGTTAACAAGAGACTCCAGGGAGTAAAAGCAGCACTTTCTACTGACTGCAAACTTACTCGGTAATGAAAAGTTAATTTATGAGCCCATTGGAAGAGTGAGCAAATGTTTTGTCTCCCAACATCTGGGTACCAGGAAGAGCCGAGCCAGCTTTGGGAGGAAATATATCTCTCTGGGTCTTTTCTTCTGCCAGTTTTCAGCTCTCTTGCAAAGCTATACAAATATTCTGGGGTGGGGACTTATATGCCCAATTTTATGACCATTTTTGCTACGGTCGTTAAGTGAAATGTGGTTGTTAAGCAAATCTGGCTTCTCCCATTGTCAGAAGCTGGGAAGGTTGCAAATAGTGATCACGGGACCCCGGGACGCTGCAACCGTTGTGAATACTTGCTGTTTGGCAAGCGCCTGAATTTTGATCATGTGACTGGGGGGGACACTGCGACGGTCATAAGTGCGAGGACCAGTCGCAAGTCACTTTTTTCAGCACCATCATAACTTCGAATGGTTGCTAAATGAATGGTCGTAGGTTGAGGACTACCTGTATTTTAATTTCCTACATGCAAATCAGCATCTGCTTCTGCATTGATCTTGAAGGCTGGAGAGAATCTCTCTTCTTTAAAGAAGCTGAAGATGATGGGAAGGATTTTTTTTGAGTGAGCCCTTGATGGTTGATAACTAGCCATGTAGGACGGTTTTATATATTTGGGATACCTTTGAGAGCGCAATTCTTCATTGTTCTTTTAGATTTGATCCTTTACAGTTTGCTTTTACTTTGGTCATAGACCAGCATAAACCAAAGAACATCATTCCAAACTAGAAGGATGAAAAGATTGCATTAATAAAATGAAATAAAAATTTATTAGCACAGAAGTACAAAATATAAACCTAGGGAAAAACCTACAAAATCACAATCTGGAGCAGCCTTTCTCAACCTTTTGACTCTGAAAGAACCCTTGAAATATTTTTCAGGCCTTGGGGAACCCCTGCACATCCAGGCACCAATATAGGCCAGAATTTACAAAATTGTTATATTCATTTCATGGGTAGGCCTGTCTATATGCATTCACTTAAACTACAAATAAAGCATGACATTTACCTCTTTAATGTGAAGTTGCCCTAATTTGAAATAATTTTTTTAAATAAATCGTGATCTCCCAGGGAACCCCTAGTGATCTCTCGTGGAACCTGAGGGTGCCACAGAACCCTGGTTGAGAAACCCTGGTCTATAGTCTAAATCACTGTTTCTCAACCTTGGCAACTTTAAGCTCTGTGGACTTCAGTTTCCAGAATTCCCACCAGCTGGGGAATTCTGGGAGTTGAAGTCCACACAGCTTAAAGTTACCAAGGTTGAGAAACACTGGCCTAAATGCTGTAAGTCATGAAGCTAGATAACTATAGACAAATGCATACGAAATACTAAGCTCTATAAGACACGATAACAATTAAAAATTATCCTAACTTGTAATGAGACTAATACTTGCGGTAGGGTTTGATAGCGGTTCTTGCAAATAGAATCCCACCAGCTAGAAGTGAGATGGTCAGAAAACATAGTGTAGCTGGAGTGGTGTATTTTTATTTTTATTTTTAAAAAAAGGAGAGAAAGAATGGTCAGTTATATTGAGTTATGGTAACCTAGACAGGGCTCATGTCCCATGTGATCATTGCAAGTGGGAAATCAATGTACTGAAGAAATTGCTACACGCGCAGCTCCCTTCTTCAGTTATGATGGCTTGAATGCATCAAAAGAGGAAAGAGGAGAGCATCTTCTTAAATCTTCATCTGGCTTATGTGCCTTTGGCTTGGCTTATTCCATTTGGGGGCAAGACTCCCTTCTTTGAAAGGAGCTGCAGCTGATGAGCTCTGATTTTGACCTCCGAGAGGGGAACTTGGAATGCTCAGAGCAACTGATGGGGTTGTGATGTTCGCTGGATTAAAAATGCAATATTTGGGTTCATATTCCCCTCTCTAAGACTTTTTTGGCTTAACCACGCAAGGGCACCAGCGGGAAGGAGTTCCAAAAAAAATCAAGATGGCAGCCAAGACCATGCAATGGAAGGCCTTTCCATGTGCAACGTATGTTAAAAAGGGGTGGAGCATCCATTACACAGGTATGGTGGCCATCTGACTTTTTTTATTCCTCTGGATGCCCCTGGGACTATGTCTTCTTTAATAAACCCCAATTATCAGAGTTCCACCCAGACAGGGAGCAAAAACTGATCAAACAACATGATGCAAAGTATAAAGTCAACCCATTTTTTAAAAAAAATCACCATTAAAAATAAATTCTGATTTTTCTTCTGTCAGTTCTCATTCAGCAGGATGAACCCGAATTTTTTTGCAAAATATTTTTCAAAGCAGAAGTAAATGTCATTGAATTTTTGGCTTGGAGACTTGTCTTCCTTGCATTGGCCTATGTTAATTAATCAGTTTCCCCACAGACAGGACGGCAATATTCATTGCAAGTAGATGGTTGTCTGGCAGTTAATTAGAATTTCAGAGGGGGAGTTAGGATATGGAGTGCCACTGGGCTGGGGTCCACACACCTGGGGTTTCCCCTGGAAAATTAGTAGACACTCTGTGTGTTACAACCTTTTCAGGAGGGCCTGAAACCATGGGGGATTCCTGTAAACAAGGTGCAGGGCTTCAAGCACATGGTCATAAAATGGCCCACCATCAGGAGTTTCACGCAACTTAAAAAAGACTTTACCTTATTTTGTTTTTAACTAGACAACCCGTGACCTGTTGGGTCATCGTTTCAGAGGTATTTCCTTACCAGATTCCTCAATGCCTTCAACAATGGCAGAACTTCTAATGTACTGGAAAAGTTCTTAAAAATTCAGGGAGGCATTCAGAGATGGACTTGCCTTGAAAGTAGCCCATGCTGAACTGTAGAGCCCATCGGGAGTTGACCACAGGAAGTGCTTTGTGACATTTTGCATTATGTCATCAAATGTTTTGTAATCACAAAGTGTCACAAAGTATTTTATCAAATTTACCAAATTTCTATTCCATGGTGTCCTGTACTGACTGCCTAAGTTCTATTTTTTTTTTTTTGTATTTTTTACTTTTCCCCTTTGCAGAATTTCCCCACTTGCAGAAGGCAGAGATGGCCTAAACAAGCTATTTCTTCCTGAGCTGTTCTCCAGCGCAGCTATTTATTTATTTATTTGTATCCCACCTTTATTATTTTAATAAATAATTCAAGGCAGCGAACATACCTAATATGCCTTCCTCCTCCTGTTTTCCCCACAACAGATGCCAGCCACAGGTTAATTAGCACCCTTGGCCAGCTTGTGCTGCTATCTGAAGTTGACAAAGACCCTAATCAGTTTCACCGTAAAGGTGTCATGAGTACTGATGGTGAGCAGGAGGGGGCCCTTATCCAGGGGGAAAAATGCATGCGTAGTTTAGAAGCTTTGAATCTCCCTTCAAAGAAACTCAGAGCAGACCCGCCTTAGATTTCTGGATTTTATCCATGAGGGTTTTCCCACAGCCTTTCAGTTTAGCAGGATTTTCTGTCTAGTAGAATAGGACAATAAACACTAGAGACATAAGCTACCATCTCAGCATGGTTCTTCACTCCAAGATAGGACAAAAGGCTTTCTTAAGTGGCTCCTGGCTTGCAGCCACCAGCATGTTAAGCAAGCAGCTGGCGCCAAGGCATTTCTTTCAATGGGTGTTCCCCATTGTGCACTTGCTTACTTTCTTGTAATCTCTTCCTTTTCAATGAATGTAAATACAAACATTAATTTCCCCTTGCTAGTTATCCCAGGATCAGGGTGAGGATTCCAAAGGGTGGGGGATTGGGAAAAAGGGCTATAAGATCTATCCATTTTTTCCAGCTTCCTTGCGAGTCAAGTTCCAGAACATGAACCTTCCCCACCATTTGGGCTCACCTGGCTGTTTGGGGTCGTATCCTCCTGATGCTGTAAGTATTTAGGGCCAATTTCTTAATAAACCTTTTTTTAAGATTTACCACCAACCTGGCGTCTCCTTTGGTGTTCTCTTTCTTTGGTACCTGACCTGCAAATTCTAAATTAAGTGTCGACACGTAGATGAACAGAAACACACAGGAGTCCTGGGTCCTGGATTTGGGATGCATTCTGTAAGTTAGCCTGTTTGAGGTACCTTGGTTCAAAAATTGTTGCCCTATGATGCACCATTTTGCCCAGTTAAAGGTTACAAAGTATCAAACAGATAAGACAGTTTTAGTAGTATATAGTTAGATAGATATACATGTAAATGTGAGTAGATTAATAGGTACCGCTTCGGCGGGCAGGTAACGGCGTTCCGTGTAGTCATGCCGGCCACATGACCACGGAAGTGTCTACGGACAAACGCCGGCTCTTCGGCTTTGAAATGGAGATGAGCACCGCCCCCTAGAGTCGGACATGACTGGACTTAATGTCAAGGGAAACCTTTACTTTTACCTTTTATACTTAGATAGATTCTGTTACATCATTTTACCGCTTGCTGTGTTGTGGTTTTCTTCTTCCTTACTAGAAAATGACTGGAAATTGTGCAGTTTCCAGCAATCATAGCCAGAAGGGGCTCCAGGGCCCCTGTGTGTTAGCTCATAATTTGGTTTATAAGCCTGACAGCTTGTTCTGTGAACCAAACTATGGTTTAGTCCTTAAACCACAAATCATGGCTTAGGGCTACTAAGCTGCTTTTAGGTTGCTTTCCCCTGTTTTAGCGGGAGGGTGGGATTTTTGAGATCTCTGGGCATGAATGGTACTCTTTTGGCTACAAGAGCTGCAGGACCAAGAATCTAAATATTGGGAATCAAGGGAAAGCTGATATGCTTCTTCTGTAGCTCCCAGTCCTACTGAAGGGCAGCTGAAACCCTGTGCGTAGGCGCAATTTCACAATGCAATCAGAGCAATCCATCCCCTGTTTCCGTTTTGCAAAAACGCCCACAATTGATTCCCCTCCCTGCTGCCTGCCAATTATCCTGTGTTCAGTTGGCGCAGTAAGAGACCTGAATATTAACACCCCAGGGCAGAACATGACTTTATGCAGTGAAGGGGGGCGGGGCGGAATTCTCATCTCTGTTTATTAGCAAGGGGACTTGCTAATAGTCCTAACAAAAGTGCTGTTCCTCACCTCTGCTAAGGGGAACTCATGGGGTGGGAGCCAAGAGTTATGGGCCACCTGAAGAATGAGAAAGAGAAAGAGATAATTTGGTGAATTGGAGATCAAGAAGGAAAAACAGACACTAAAACCAAGGAGCAAAAAAAGAAGCAGAGGGGGAAGGAGAGACTTTAGTTCACAATTGAACAGAAATGTTTGAAGAACAACCCTCAGAAGGTTAAAAAAAGGACCCAAGAGATTCAGTGAGGGCTAGGCGTGCTCGGTAGCCATGAGTGCCTTGAAGATTCCTGTGAGATGAGGTGGGACATCAGTATCCTGTTGCCACCCCCACTTTGGGGCAGAACTTATATAATACCTGTCATGTTCACCATTTCAATGTGTTGTTAACATCGTAACGTTTCACATGTCAAACCGTTCTTCCGTGTCTTACATGCTTGAACGTTTGCTGGTATTTTCCATTATTGCTGTGCTCTTTATTTTGCTGCTTTGGAATGTATGTTTGGGTTTGCAACTCTGTTCAAGGTTGCTTTCCCAGGCAGATGTAACGGTTGCTAGCACCTGGGAGGGGGTGGTTGCTAACGAGCGCTCGGGGCGGGACTGGGTTGGAAGCAAGGCTTTTAAGTTTGTATTTGGCGCGCTTTGGCTCATTCTCAGCTTTCTCTGTATTTGCATACTATTCCTTTAATAAATCAGTTATCGTTAAGCTCGGGCTTGTGAGACTGAGTATTTGGGATTAGGCAACCATTACATAAAGCTGAGAATCATTGATATCATCTTCCGCTAGCCCCATCCAAAGTTTGGGTAAAGGGGAGCGCTAGCGATGACAGAACCTCAACTACGCGAGAGTGATGGGAGCGAAGAGGAGCCGGACTCGACAAAGACTCTGGTAGCTCCGACTTCGCGAGCCCAAAGGGCAGCACGTCGAGAGAAGCGGGATGCCCAATTGGATGACCTATTGTTGGCGGTGCAGGGTGCCACAAGGGGTGAACTCCAACCCGAGGTGGAAGCAAGAACGGGGAGGGAATCACCACAGCCATCCTGGGAACATGAAATCCCCTTATCACCGAGGGTGGTGGTGACAACTAGACCCGTAGAAGAGCCTGTCACTTCAGCCCGCATGAAAGCAGTAGAGGATAAAATGGACATGATAGTGGCCCTCCTGAAGGATATTCCCAGAGGGTTGGGGTCCCTACAGGAAGATTGGGAAGAAGACCCCTCCCAGCTGGCTTACCCGAGAGAGAGGTCCCCGTCACTCAGGGGAAGAAGTAGGACTCGGGCTTCCTGACAATCGAGGGGAAGGGAGTCGAGAACAACCAGGGAGCGGCCACCACTGGGGGCTCGACGTGCGTTGATGTTTGCGGAGCCATCGCAGCCGGCGGAGCCGATAAGAACCTTTCCACCGTTTGGGGTAAAGTTTGATGGCGACCCTACCACGCTCTCTTTTTTCATTACCAATGCTAGACATTATATGGATGATTGGGGACGATGCTTTCGTTCGGAGCAGGGCAAAATTAATTTTTTTGCCCACAAGTTGAAGGGGAGGGCAGCGGATTGGTATGTGCAGTTATGCCAAGCAGAAGCCACGGAGTTAGAGGACTTTGATGAGTTTCTGTGGGCACTAAAACAGCACTTTGAAGACCCCTTGGTCCAAGAGAGAGCGAAAAGCGCCCTGAAAAAACTTTATCAAGGAACTCTCTCCGTCGCAGACTACGCTTTGGAATTTAAAGCTCTAGCGGGAAAGGTGGAGGACTGGTCCCAGTCTACTTTGGGGGAAATGTTTAAACAAGGACTGGAGACGGAAGTCCTCAGGTGGGCTTTGTGTCGGGATGATCCCAAAACGTTGTATGGGTGGATTCAGTTGGCAGGCAGCGCGGAAAACGCTCTACAGACGTTCGCCCATAGCAAGGAATCAGTTATCGTTAAGCTCGGGCTTGTGAGACTGAGTATTTGGGATTAGGCAACCATTACAATACCCTAAGCCAGTGTTTCTCAACCTTGGTGACTTTAAGATGGGTGAACTTGCTTACTTTCTTGCAATCTCTTTCTTTTCAATGAATGTATTCAACAACTCCCAGAATTCCCCAGTTAGCATGCTGGGAGTTGAAGTCCACCCATCTTAAAGTTGCTAAGGTTGAGAAACACTGTCCTGAGCCATGGACTGCTTCGCCATAAATAAACCACCGTCAGCAAGAGTTGCCCAGCATGCTAAGCCCTAAAGCTTGGTTTGTGAACCAGAATGGCCAGGTTCACACAATACCCTGAACCAGAACCTTTAAATGTGTTTGACTTAAGGATCTCCCTTGATGAAGAAAGGGAGCTTATTCCTTAACAAACCCTGCTTGATCCAGGCAGGATCTTTGAAGATCCTTTTCTCCCTACCATTTCTCATACAGTTTGATGGAAGAGAATTCACCTGAGGCATCCTTTCAAAGAAAAAATGGTAAGAAATTCTCTTGGGTAGAATATGGCCATCTGGCATGTATCTAGTGGTGAGGTTGTATGGAGGTGTCCTGTCTTGCACCAGACAGCCATCTCTCTCCAGCAGCTTCCCTGGTTCCTCATCACCCCAGGCATCTGCAGCCTTTCTGGCTTCCTCACCTTCCATTCAGTCTAAGACAAGACCCTAGGAGGGACCTTCTGTGGGAATTTTCAGTTGGGATGCTACTGTTAAAGGCTAAAGGGAAGTCCTGCCCTTTAGAAATGACTGAAGAATTTCTCCTTCCTTGGGAAAATCCAGAGAAATTGTCCACTCCATTTCTCTGCCCCCAAATTGGACAAAGAATTTCATAAAACCTTTTTATTCCCAGGTCTACTTGAAACTGAATTGCAGTCTGGGTTTCAGCTCTGCAGTAGGAGAAAGGTTCAATGGATAGAGTTTGAAAGTCGGGTCAGACAGAGAAGGCCCAGTGAAAAAACGCTCATCCTGGGCAAGAACTACGTGCAAGGGGACAATAAGGAAAATGAACAAGGCAGGTTAGGTAAATTATCACTTGGCTGTGGTTTATTGAAAACAGCTCTTGTTCAAGTCAGGTTACAGGATGTTGACAAAATATCATAGAAGCAGAGAAGAACAAATGGGACTCATGTGTGGCTTCAGATAAAAAAATGTACATATATATTATTTTAGAAACCATGATTGCAATAGAAGCATGATACATCCCAGTATAAACGGAGAAGACCAGCCAGGTCATCTGTGTCCTTCTATGTGCCGTGTGCCATCTAGCATCGATGGGGACCTACAACTATAATTTCTCCAGGCCACCATCAAATTCTTCAAGCCTTTATTTTTCCATCTGATTTGGACTAGACCACTCATCAAAGAGACCACATCTTCAGCTAGTGGACTGCCCTCCATAAAGGAGAGCATATGGCCATCCTAAGTAGTGATGGATTAGAAACCTGGAGGAAGGAGGAAGAATGAATTGAATGAATGAATGAATGAATGAATGAATGAATGAATGAATGAATGAAATATGTATGTATGTATGTATGTAACTTTTATTATGAAACTTTTTCTGACCACTGAAGTCTTCAATCCACACTTTTCTTATCTATCAGGCTCTAAGCTTGCTTTCCATTTTCATGTTAGGTAGAGATGGTGGCCCTAGGGCAGTGTTTCTCAATCTTGGCTGCTTGAAGAAGTGTGGACTTCAACTCCCAGAATTCCCCAGCCAGCCATGCTGGGGAATTCTGGGCATTGAAGTCCACACATCTTCAAGCGGCCAAGGTTGAGAAACACTGCCCTAGAGATTATGATCAAAAGCAGGCCTGCCCGCCAAGATGCTCAGAGGGATAGGAAGTGCAGAAATGACATCTTGTCCAGAGCTATTGTCATTGGGGAAAACCTATCATTGAAATGATACTGTCTCTGTTAACAGTTTCAGATTGGTTTCCAGAAATTACTGGAATAGATCAATAGCTCAATCACTTACTACAAGGAGTTAGTGCATTCAGTGGCCTCTGAATTTTGTTTCCAATGCAGCTTCAAGACGGTCATGGGCTTCTACTGGCTGGTGGCTGTAATGTCGTTGACCATCACCACATGTCTCCCGCTCCATTTGCCATCCCAAAGAGTAAAGTTTGCTGTTATCCTGTTCTGTTCTTAAGGAAGGAAGGATTCTTTTTTTTTAATAAATAGTCTTTATTAAATTATTCACACAAATAATACAAACATAAAATGACAAAATCAACAATAAACATAAAATGCAAAAACAAGAGAAAGAAAAAAGGAAAGGAGAAACAAGAAAGAGAAGAAGAGGTTTAAAAGAAAGGAATTGGATTTCCAGCTCCCTAAGTAATACAATTTTATACCTTAACTAAATAATTTCTTTTCACAATTCACTAATTTGGTTACAATAATTCTACAGTTCTATTGAGATTATATAAGTCAAATACATAATATTTACATCTTGTATTATATTCATAGGTTTTACACATTTACGTTAATTTTTGGGTCGATTCTACATAGTTGAAGAAGGGGGTCCAGTCATTTTGAAAATCTTCCACATTTTTATCATTTAGCTGGTCCGTAAGTTTTGCCATCTGCGCCAGATCCAGGGACTTAAATGTCCGTTCTTCCATTGAGGGGGTCAGTTCTTCCTTCCACTTTGATGCATACGTAATTCTAGCTGCGGTGATCAAATATCGTAAAAGTTTTCCATGTTCATGTTCCAAATCCTTGTCCATGATGCCCAATAAATAGAGTTCTGGTGTTCTATTAATTTCTTTAGTCAACATTTTACAAATTATATTGTGTGTAGATGTCCAAAATTTTTTCGCCTTCTTACAAGTCCACCACATATGATAAAATGTTCCTGTTTCTTTTTTACACTTCCAGCAGACATTTGAAGTATTCTGAAACATTTTGGATATTTTGTCCGGAGTAATGTACCACATGAACATCATTTTGTAAAAATTTTCTTTTAAATTATAATTTAAAGTAAATTTCAGCCCTTTGGTCCACATTCTTTCCCAAACATCATAGTCAATGTGATGTCCAAGGTTTCTCTCCCATTTAATCATACATTGTTTAATTTGTACATTTGCCATTCTTATTTGTAATAACATTTTATATATTTTGGAAATCATGTGGTCATTGTTGGCATAAACTAACTTATCCCACCAGGTTAAATCTTTTGTGAATTTGTAACTTTGGGCATCAATTTTAAATTGTTCCTTCAATTGAAAATACAAAAGCCATTGGCATGGATGTCCTTCATTTTCCAATTCATCTCTTCTTTTCATTTTATATATAGCCCCTTCAAATTTTATTAGGTCCAAATATCTTAGCCATTTGCAAATCCCTGTTTTTTCTCTCCTACTATACGCTTCTTGTGGGGAAATCCATAACGGTAGAGTGGGTGTTAGAGTAGATTTATATTTTTCCCAAATTCTAAGAAGGGACTTTCTAATACAATGATTATTAAATACTTCATTTACTTTCAATTTGTTATACCATAAGAATCCATGCCAACCAAATTTCAGGTCGTGGCCTTCTAGATTTAATAATCTATAATTTTGTAAAGTATTCCACTCTTTTACCCATAATAATCCACATGCTTCATAATATAATTTAAAATCTGGAAGACCCCAGCCTCCTCATTCTTTAGCATCCTGCATTAATTTAAGTCTAATCCTTGGTCTTTTCCTTTGCCAAATGAACTTGATAGGTCTTTTTGCCATAATTTAAAAGTTTTGTCAGTTAATAATGGAATATTTTGAAATAAAAATAACATCCTTGGCAAGATATTCATTTTGATTACAGAGATTCGCCCCATAAGTGATAAATTTAGTTTTTCCCACTTCCCTAAGTCTTGTTGAATTTCCTTCCATATTTTTGCATAGTTGTTTTGGTATAGATCATTAGTTTTAGCTGTAATCTCTACCCCTAAATATCTGACTTTTTAACACTAGAGAATCCTGATTTATTTTCTAATATATTCTGAATATTTTGTGACGTATTTAAGTTTATCATTTTGGTTTTTGTTTATTTATTTTGAAACCAGCTAATTCTCCATATTCTTGTAGCATTTTTAATAAGTAGTCAAGAGATGTTAGTGGATTTTGTAGGGTAATAACTAAATCATCTGTGAACACTCTTAATTTATATATTTCTTGTTTTACCTTTATTCCCTCAATCTGATTTTCCTTTCTAATATTCTCTGTTAAGACTTCCAAAACCAATATGAATAGTAAGGGGGAGAGTGGACAACCCTGCCTGGTACCTTTTTCTATTACGCATTCTTGAGTTTTATCTTCGTTTATCACAATTTTGGCTTTTTGGAATGTATAGATTGCTTTGACTGCCTTTATAAATGTGTTGCCCAAATCCATAAATTCCAAGGTTTTAAGCATAAAATTCCAGTTTAAATTGTCAAAGGCTTTTTCTGTGTCTAAAAAGAGTAGCATAATCTGTTTTTCGTTATGAATTTGGGCATACTCTATTATATTTATGATAGTCCTTATGTTATCTTTTATGTGTCTTTGGGGTAGGAATCCACTTTGGTCATGATCAATTATTTCTTGTAATATAATTTTTAATCTTTCAGTTAGAATTAATGTAAATATTTTGTAGTCATTATTCAGTAGCGAAATAGGCCTATAATTTCTACATAGTGTCGGATCCTGTTTCTCTTTCGGAATTAATATAATATTCGCCTCAGACCAAGATTGAGGTATTGGATTTCCTGATGCAATCATATTCAATAAATCCTTAAATGGTAGTAGTGTCATGAGTACTGATGGTGAGCAGGAGGGGGCCCCTATCCAGGGGGGAAAACGCATGCATAGTACTGAGGAGTTGAGCAGCCATTCAAAGAGACACAGATCAGACCCGCCTTAACCTTTGGGGTTTATCTGTCTGGGTTTTTCCCACGCTTCTTCAGTTTGTTGGGATTTTCTGTCTAATGCAGCAGTAATAAAGCACTAGAGACCTATTCCTTGTCTCAGCGTGGTTCCTGACTGTTAGGACATGTAGTATTTGATCTTGGAAATATTTATAGTATCCTGCAGAAAAACCATCTGGTCCTGGGGCTTTGCCCGTTTTCAGTTTTCTAATAGCATCTATAATTTCCTGTGTTGTAATGGGGTTGTTAATTGTTGCTTTTTGATTTTTAGTTAGCTTCTTTAAATTGTGTTTTAGCAAATAGTTTTCAATTTTGTCAATTGATATTTCTTGTTTCTTATATAAATTTGTAAAAAACTTATTAAATGCCTTCTTAATTTTTTCATTGTCAACTAATTCTTCCCCATTTTCTCGAATTTTGGTAATGGGTTTTTTTCCCTTATCTTTTCTTAATTTATATGCCAACCATTTAGGAAGGAAGTATTCTTGCAGTACTTGGATTGAACAAGAAATCCTTCCTCTAATGTGACCTCTTTGTAACCCAGTTCTCTGGAGCACCTTAGAAAATACAACAGAATAGGATACCACTTTGTGGTAATTTGACATGTCACTCACATTTAGCATGGAGATCAGAAGGCACAGCCAGCTGGATGGGCTTAGAAACTGTCCATGTTGGGGATCATAGATAATGCAGATGTCCAAGCCCAGGGAAGCTTCCTGGCATACTCACCTGCTTGTGTTTTAGACATTTGCATCAGAGGGGTAAGCACAGCGGCGGGCAACACATGACATTCTAAGTGTTGCTGACCAGCTCCATTAGCCAGGTTGATAAGAGCTGATGGGAAATGCACAGTGCATTTGAGTCTCAGCCCTAGTTAACCAACTTGTCTTATCTGCCACTATCAGTGGAAATCACCCCCATCATTTTCCAGGTCTTTGTTGGTGACTCAAGCAACCACTAGGTAATGTTTAGCTATGGTTGTGTGTGATGACACATACGTAATGATACAATCATGGAAATGATATGACTTACATACTTGCATCAGATGTCCTAATTACATCATGTACAACATGCAGATGGCATCATTTTGATGTCATCATGGATGAACACTGCACTGGTCATATGCTTTTGGCTAGAGAGAGGAGATGAGATCCGTAGGGAACAGGCCTCCTCTTGAAAGCAATGTGCATCTCCTAGCCCTTGAACAGTTTATAGAGACTTTTCCCCAAATCCCCACAGATACAGTAAGTTCTATGTCCTCACTAGAAGGGAGAATACACTTGCATGCTGTGCATGACTGTGATGTACACTGAAAAAAGAAAATAAACCATGAATTATGACCTTAATGGAAGCATTTGGCACCCTTTTCTGAAGTCCCACTCCAATTTGGCTTATGAAATGCAGGGGATGATGGGACCATGATGGACCTTGGATCCAGTTCACACACATCCAGTTGTCCATTATCTTCATTCACCCGGGACATGTTTGTGGAGCCGACCTGAGTACCACGCACAGTGAGAGTGGCATGGACTGCATGGACTTTGTTCCATGGTTTCTTCCTCAGCAGACATTTAAACACCTTCTTAAAGCCCTTGCGGAAGTGCTTGGAGACCAAGGCATAGACAATGGGGTTGAGGCAAGAGTTGGCATATGCCATACAGTGAGACAGCAGGCGGAAAGCATAGGTAGTTTGGTTGAATGGGAAGTCTCCATAGAGGTAATAGAGCACAACCACATGGTAGGGCAGCCAACACAAGCAGAAGAGGATGGTAACAATGATAATCATTTTAGTCACTTTCCGCTTAGCTTTCTTGGACTCCAACACGTCCGCCAAAGGATCCACGGACGTCCAGAGATATTTAATTGTCCTGGTGTAGGAGAGACTGACAATAAGTGCTGGGATGATGTAGCCAAAGATGAAGGTGCTGGTGTCCATGACCTTGCGCTTCCATTCCTCCCACCCTGGCATGCAGATGTAGCTGTCCTCCCATTGAATCAAGTCGTAGTAGCTCAGGTAGGGCCCTGAAAAGATCATGGAGACGCCCCAGATGATCACCGTTGTCACCACCGCACTGTAGGGAGTGCGTAATTCCCGGGAGTGCAACGGATAGCGAATGGCCAAATACCTATCGAAAAGTCAGCTACGTCAGGAATCGCTAAACATATATATGTTGTATATGATCAGAAGCAAGGGACAGTGAGAATAGTAGACATTAAACACTGCAAAACATCATGTTTCCCCATGATGGTTCCTCCCATCTCTTGCAAAGGAAAACAGTGAGTGTTCTTGTGAAAGTGTAACATTCCTGTTGCCTGAATGTGTGCAATGGTATGTGGGAAAGGCCTTGGGAGACAGGGTGAAGAGATGCTGCCTAGAGAACGGTCAGATAAGAGACGGCTTGGCTCACAGCTGCATAATGGGAGGAGAAAGCGGCTCAGAAGGGACCCTCCCTAGTTTCTCGGGCAGTAAAGGTGATGGTGGGAGAATTGTACTTTCAGACTTGCCAGATTGACGTCAGGCTTACCAGGTAGACCAGACAGGAAACACAACCAGATGAGCTAATTCTACTTTATTGTAAAATATATTAACAGAATCTTGCAAATCTGAAAGTACAATTCTCCCCCTGTCTCCTTTATAGCCCAGGAAACTAGGGAGGGTTTCTGAGCCTCTTGCCTCACTATGCACTATGCACCCTCCTAAGCCTCTTGCCCCACCCACTATGCAGCTGCGGGCTATGCCTTCTCTTACCTGACCATTCCCTAGGCAGAATCCCTTTGCCCTGTCTCCCAAGGTCTGTCCCACATACTGTTACGTGTCACTAGGTTCACCCATCATGCTAAACCACAATGTGGTTTGGTTTGGTTTTGGTTTAGTATGTCCTGTGAATCCAGGCCATTGTGATTTCATTTAGTAAACTATAGTTTAGCATGATCTGGGCACACCTCAACACAGAGCGCAAACTTTGTTGGTTATGATTTCTTTAGCAAATTAGAATGAAAAAACATGTTTTCATAGACCATGACTGGGGTCACCCATTGCGCTATATGGTTAGAGTATTGAGTCAAAAATGGGTCATAGATTAACTAAGCCAGAAAATAACTAAGCAAGCTTAAAACTTAGGCTATTTTGCTAATATAGTATAGCCATTAGGTTTTTGGGTGATGTAGTTAAGCATGTTGTTGGAACACAGACAATGTGGGATGTTGGGCAAATAGGCTGAGGACTTCTAGGCTGGATGTTGGGACGTGCAAAATATGACAAAGCAAATGACTGTATAAGTAGAACAAGCTCAACTTGTGTATTGTGGAAACCCAAAACATGGATTAATTCAGGATATGGAATAAGGCTGTTGAATATAAGCAGCAGAGGCTGTTTTCACACAACTTGCAAAGCTATAAGGTTGCTTACTTTGGGCTTAATGTGACAGGTGAAGCCATCTGGTTGTGGCTTATTCAACAAACGATGATTAAGAGCTTCTGGTTTGGCATTCTCATTATGAAACAGCCTCTAATATATATGCATGGGTGCTTATATTTGCATAAATCTGGTTGTTAAAAAGCATAGGGCTCTATTTCCTTGAGACTACGCAGCTTGGTAAAATCTGGCGGCCTTTTCATGATTAGCCATTGCAGTTCCTTCCATTGTGTTAAGATGAAGAGGTAATGTGAATATTGAAATTTATTCCCTCTGCCTGTTGGTGGCGTCTGCATCTTTGATTATAAAGTGCTTTGAGCATTATGTTAATACCATGAAGCAAGATGCTCTAATTCTGAAGTAAAATAAGGTAACAGAAAGCATGGCGTTTGTTGGGGCGATTGAAATTATGAATTTATGTTCCAGCCATGAATTCTACTGCACTAGAAACTCCAGGGATTCAGAGACTCCCAAGGAGAATTTCTGCCTCGTGGACTCCAAGGAAAAATGATTGGTTTGTATGGAAAAATAATATTTATTTTTGACAGAGATTCACCTGATAATTTGCAAGGTGCTAAAAATCCTGTCATTAATAGGACAGTAATCCAGTTTTTTTTCCTTTTCCTATAGGTTTTAAATCCACACACAGGAAAGGTAACTTTGTTCACAACAGTCTCTTAGCATACATCGATGTATTCTATGCATCTTTCCCTAATTCCCTAATGATGGCACATAATCAATTAGCTGTCCAATAGCCTTTTAAACACACACACAGAGACAGACACAGACACACACAGACACGAATTGCTTGGCTTTTGCTCTTTTACATGTACATTTCATGCAGACTTTTAAAACGCAAATTTCCCCGATGTAAGTCCTCTTTTGAAAGGTAGCAGTGCTGTTGGTATGTTACTTTCAGTGGTATACCTTTTCTAAGATTTTTAGAAAGCAGACTGGAAAGCTGCCACACATGCACACACACCAGCACACTTACTAACATTCTGCCCACTGCAAAGGCCATGAGCATAGGTAGTAAAGGTAAAGGTTTCCCTTGACGTAAAGTCCAGTCGAGTCCGACTCTAGGGGGCGGTGCTCATCTCCGTTTCAAAGCCGAAGAGCCGGCGTTTGTCCAAAGACACTTCCTCCATGGTCATGTGGCCAGCATGACGACATGGAACGCCGTTACCTTTCCGCCGAAGCGGTACCTATTGATCTACTCACATTTGCATGTTTTCGAACTGCTAGGTGAGCAGGAGCTGGGACTAGCAACGGGAGCTCACCCCGCCGCGCGGTTTCGAACCGCCGACCTTCCGATCGACAGCTCAGCGGTTTAACCCGCAGCGCCACCGCGTCCCCTTAGGAGCATAGAACTGAGCATAGAACTGTCTAAAATATTCTTCCAGCAGAATTTGTGACTAATTTTTTTTAACACTGTAAGGGTCCTTAGAGGCAAATAGAAGTATACCCTTCTGCTTAGGAACTTCTTAGCCTTCTAGCAAAATGTGCTTGTAGCCTGGGAGCATTAGAGATTCTTCGGAACAATAATTGGTAGAGAAAGATTTTTAATAAATAAGATATCCAACATGTTTTTATTTACTTAAGTGAAAGACAGCTCGTTATTTTTGTTTGCTTGGTTTGAAACAGAACGTAACACAAAGCAACCAAAACCTAAATGTCCCATTTTTTTCCCTACTACAATACAACCCCCCAGAGTCCCTCTTTTGGGCAAGATGGGCAGCAACAAAATTTAAATAATAAATAAATAAATAAATAAATAAACATCCCTGCCTTAATTGATTTAACTGCAATTTACTGACTAAATCATGGCTGGATTCATGGATTTTATTTATTTATTTGGTAAATTTTTATAGCTGCTCATCTCACATACACATAGTCCTCACTTAACGACCACAACTGGGACTGGAATTTTGGTTGCTACATTAAGTTGTCATTTAGTGAATCTGACCCAATTTTACAACCGTTTTTGAGGTGGTTGTTAAGTGAATCACTGTGGGCATTAAGTGACCCACGTGGTCGTTAAGCAAATCATGAGGTTCCCCGCTGATTTTGCTTGCCAGAAGCCGGCTGGGAAGGTCGAAAATGGCAATCACATGACTGTGGGACACTGTGACGGTTGTAAATGTGAACCAGCTGCCAAGCACCTGAATCGTGATCACATGATTGCAGGGATGCTGCAATGGTCGTAAGCACGAGGACCAGTTGCAAGTCAGGTTTTAGCACCTTTGTAAGTCTGAACCGTCGCTAAACAAATGGTTGTTAAGCGAGGACTACCTGTACATGACTCTGAGCGGCGTACAAAGTTAAAAAACACAACAAAAAACACAACAAAATAACCAATAATAACGAAAATCATTTTAAAAACTTAAAAACAATGAAAACCATTAAAAAAAACCTCAATCTGCAGAAGAGTGCACTCAGTTTCCCTAGTAATACAGCCACTTTACAGGCTCCGCACCCACTTTCCCAGATAGACTAAGCCATAAATTATGGGGTGCAAAGCTCTCCGTAGCACCCAGCCCCATTGGTGCTCACCGTAGGGCCTGAACCCGGTCTGGGTCATAGAGGAGAGGGTCAGATTACCTGTCCACGGAGACAGCGGCCAGTGTGAGACTGCTGGCATACATAGTGAGGTAGATGAAGAAATGGACAGCTTTGCACATGAACGAGCCAAAGAGCCAGCCCTCGGTGGAGTAGATGGTGGCCTGGAATGGCACGCAGAAGATGATAAAGGACAGGTCAGCCAAGCTGAGGTTGAGGATGAAGAGGTTGGTGCTGTTGCAGCCCATCTGGCTGTTCTGCAGGAGCACCGCCAAGACCAGACTGTTCCCAACTGTACCCAACAGAAAAATGAGGGAGAAGACCACCGGAATGGCTACCTTGGTGGGGCTGAACTGGCCAAGGTCAGAAGAATTCCAGGGTCCAGCCAAACTGGCAAGTTCTTCTTGTTCAGACATTGTTTTAAGAACAAAAACAATCTGTGGGCAAACAGATGGAGAAGAACAAAAGAGAGGTTGAGGAGCCCATCATGAGATAATCTAAAAGCCCCCTAAACCCCAGATTCTAAGCTTTATACACAAGCAGAACAGTCTTCCTTCTTCTTAGATACCAGCCAGAGACTTCCAGGGTGTATAAAGGCAAGCAGGTCTTCTACAGTTTGCTCCTATCTAACCAGCCTTCAGTGGCTGCTGCCTCTGACTGTGGAACATGGCTGGTACTCATTGACGAGCAGCCAAGCCTGTGTAGAAGCTTCTTGCACAGAGTATCAGATGGACCTGCCCATATGTAATGGTATGTCCTTGAAAGACAGGGTGAAAAGACGCTGCCTAGGGAATGGTCAGATAAGAGATGGCATAGCTCACAGCTGCATAATGGGAGGAGAAAAAGGCTCAGAAGGGACCCGCCCTAGCTTCCCAGGCTGTAAAGGAGATGGCGGGAAAATTGTACTTTCAGATTGGAAGATTGATGTCAGCCTTCCCAGGTGGACCAGACCAGACAGGAATCACGACCAGATGAGCTCATTCTACTTTACAGTAAGGCTACATTAATAGAATCTTTGTCAGGCCCAGCCCAAGAACTTCAGAGAATCAATCCAGCCAAACTTCAGTTCTTTATTTGCTCACACCATATAGACAGAATCTTGCCAGACAGAAGCCACTCTACCTAACCTAAAGGGAAATAACTGGGGAAGGCTCTAGGGCGGGGCTAGTCTGAACCTCTTAGTCTTCCCACATTCCAACCCTGGACTGTGTTTTCTCTTACCTCACTCCCCTCCTTGGAATGTGCTCCCTCCTTCCTGAGAACCAGCAGCATTACTGAAATCCGCCACATCTTGCAAGTCTGGAAGTACAAATCTCTCGCTGTCTCCTTTACAGCCTGGGAAGCTAGGGAGGGTCTGTTTTGAGCCTCTTTCTCCACCCATTATGCAGCTGTGGGCTGTGCCATCTCTTATCCGACCATTCCCTAGACAGCATCTCGGTTCAAGATTGTGTAGTGCATTGTACATCACATATATCTGTTGTGGGGACAGGCTTGACAACTTCAAAGATACCTTCTGTGTTTCTAAGTATTGTGAAGCTGTGGTTGCCGTAGATCTGTACAGTCAGTGACTGCTCAGGGTACGATCCTGATCTTCACTAGTTAATGCCCCAAAGCTATGGCACATCCCAAAAGTTTTTAAATTCCACTTTAAAGGAGCAAACTCTGCTGCTCTCTCATTAAGGCATATCACAAACGGAGCTTCAAAAATACTCTTGGGAATTCATCCAGGGTGAAATTTACAGCTTCTTAAGGCCATGACAAGAAGGTGGCTGCGTTAATAACCCCATTTGGACTTGGTAAATGCTGGCTTTGCCAGCAAGCACCTTGAGAACTGAAGGTTTAAAACCAAGTCCAATTATCTGCTGCCAATCAAAGTATCCTGGTCTCTCTCTCTCTTTTTAGAAGTCTTTAATCTGCATATATGGTCACTGGAAAAAGAATATTCCATGCTGATTTATGCATGAGCGAAAAACCCAACAATGAATCCCAAAGTTTTATTTTACCACTTCATCTTTAGCTGCTGCTGTAGCTTTAATACTGGCATTTTCTGCTCTCAGTTGACCCCAAGGATGATAGATTACACTGAAGCAAAGCCACGCTCATTCTTTATTCAAGAGTCAAGGGGTAAATAAATACACTTGCCAAGAACATTGGTTTTATTGCACTGGAGAAATATATGGCTTAAACTCCCACCCATCTCTTTCCTCCGACAAGTATCTTTGGATTCTCTTCTGCTAAATTAACAGTCATGCTATTTGCACAGAGTTGAGTTTTAATTCCATCTTTCCAGGGGTATCTGCAGGGAAGGAAGGGGTCAAAACGTCAAGATGGGAGCAGTGACTGTGCAACTAAAGCCCCATTCTTTTTAACCTGCTTTGTAAGGCATATAAAAAGGGGTGGGGCTTCAATGAAACAGTCATAGCTACCATCTTGACTTTTTTGACCCTCTCTCCCCCCTCTCAACAACCCTGCACCTTTCCCTGGGCACACAGTTTTAACAAGACCCAATTTAGAAACTAGAGATTGGAAGCTTGTAATATAATTTGTATGGCTTGGGTTTAATCCCTTGTGTGGGTCCAACGAAAGCCATGGTTTGACAAACCTAGCCAATTCATTTATTCATCAGATTGTGATTAAGCAAACCATGGCTTAGTGCAAAATGTGAATCAGGTCATGGTGTTATCTCTGTGGTTTTGACTAGCATATCACTTGAAGCACATTACAGCCTCTGAATGGCAGTGCATAATGTAACAGGCTGGCTAACTTGGAATCCGGTAACTGGCTATGATTGTGTGAGTTAGCCATGTGCTTTTCTGGATGTGGTCTGGCCTTGGCTTCTTCCAATATGTGGTGTTTTTTCTACATCCCAGATGACTCAAAACAACTGGATTTCCCTGGTGGCCTCCTGCTCAACAACCAACCACGTCAAACTCTGCTTAGCAGGGTTGTTTCCAGGGTCTGGTCAAAAACATCAAGGTGGTGGCCATGATGGTGCAGTTGAAGCTCCACCTGGTTTTTATGGGCCACACATGAAAAACAGGCAGAGTTTCAATTGCACCATCATGGTCAACATCTTGACATTTTTGAACATGCTCTGCTTAGCTTCTTCAGTATCAGACAAGGTTGTCTAGGTATTGCCCCCTAACTGGGTGGGTAGATGCACTGCAGAAAAAATACCCCACATTATTCTCAAGTAGAGCCACTGGTAGGGGTTTCAGAAGGAAATGGCAGCATCCTAGACCCAGGAGAAGAACTGCAATTCTACTTCCTTGGGGCCTTAATTTCCACCTGAAATAAGATCTGTAGACCTTTGTGAATTATAACAGAAGCTGTCAGCTAATTAAGAAATAATTCCTCCCCCACACTTGTTAAAATGCCCATGATAGACTTCTACAAGTAGATACAGTAGAATTAAAATGAAAAAGCTGCAACAAGTTTTAACACCAAAATCTTAAAAGTGAACACCCTGCCTAAGGTTTTAATTAAAGAATCTGGTGCAGGGGTAGGGAGGAGGGGGCAGGCATTGGACCTTGTAAAATCACAATTCCCAGTATCCTCTCCATCCTCCCTGGGTTTGCTGGGAGCTGTGATTCATCTGCTGAGCTGCATGTTCTCCACTCCTGATTTGGAGAACAGTCTTCTGTTGCTGAGAATTACAGGAGCTAAACTCCACTGCATCTTGAAAATGCTAAGTTGGACCACAATGAAAGGCTGCAACCCAGCAGTTTGGAGCTGGACAGAATAAAGCATCCAGTGCAAGAATTCTGTATTTACGAGATGCCATATCTCCTTTTCAGGTGTGGGCTTCACGTCTCTATATCTCTGTATTAGCTGAAGCTGCTAGGCAGCTTCAAGGGTGGCCCCATGTCAATCACAATGCAGAAGTCCAACTCCAGCGATAAACTGCAGTCCAAAATTAGTTCAATCTGTTTATTTTGTGTGTATCCTACCATTCAACTGCAGAAATTCCTTTAGCCTTTTATTTTACAGGAGAGGGGCATATGTAGCTTTATAATCACAATTGACTGTCAAGAGAAACACATCAAAGAAGGAAGGAAGCACATTTCTCAATTTATACCCAGTTATACTCACTTTATAATTGCTTTTGAACTTTTTCTGATGTGCTGCAAAGACACTCAACCCTTAAAAGCAAAAAGAGACAAAAGAAAAAATATGGGGGAAGTCAGCTATTTCCCCACTAATTAAAATCAAAACAGTCTGGAAAAGAGGTTGATGTTAATTCAGAAGGTTGCGGTTTTAACATCTAATATAAACTATGGGCAGCGTTTAAGATTGAGGCATTGGCAGTCTCAGCTGTTGATCTCTTTTATATGGATAGAGCTTCATCAGAAAGGTTTATTTTTTTCCTGTTTTTTTACAGGTGCCTTTGGACTGGTCACACTCAGTCCAGACTGGACGAGTGCGAGGCTAAAACAGGAAATGTAGACTTATCTGATGATGCACAAAACTCGATTCCTCTTTGGAGAAAGGGTAGGATAAAAAAAATATTTTCTGACATCTATTTCTTCCCCAAACATCTTAGAATGCACACATCTATTCCTCCAAAAATATCAGAGATCTACCAAGCACCTGCAAACAATATATATTAATTTCATGATGCACAAAGCTTGATTTGACCCAAGATCCATCATCACGTAGTCCTAAGCCTGTTTTCAGTTCTGGAACTTGGCTGTGCAAACTGTGGGTGGCAAAAGAAAGCCTGTCTCCTAACTACTAAGTTCTTGATGCAGTTGCAGGGAGTGACTTGAGGCTGAAATGTTATTCCAGTGTCTCTCATTTTTAGAACCTTGGCACTGGTTGTGGGAATGAACCTGGGGGCAGGACCAGTGGGGGTTGAGCCTCTAGACCAGTGTTTCTCAACCTTGGCAACTTTAAGGCAAGTGGACTTCAATTCCCAGAATTCCCCAGCCAGCAAGCCTGGCTGGGGAATTCTGGGAGTTGAAGTCCACATGCCTTAAAGTTGCCAAGGTTGAGAAACACTGTTGTAGACAGTTCCTATTGCAATTTAGAGTTCTTGCTGGTTTTAAATTGACCCTGTGTGGTTTCTCTCTCCTCTCTTACACACACACACACACTCACACTCACACTCAAACACAAATCTTCCCCTCTGTCAATAATGAATTGTCACCAAATTGCTTCTAAGGAATATGAGGCTTCTTTTCAACAGTCGTAGACATCGTAGGAGAAGAGTCACGTTATAGAAGTCAACCAGAAGGAGTCTAGCAGCAACATTCCCAACCCAAACATTTCACCCAAAGACATAATAAGCTCATGAGAGCTTTTGCCTTTGGGCGAAATGTGTGGATCTGGAGCGCTGCTGCCCAGACTCCGGATGTTCAAAGGTTGTGTCCCTGATGTGACCACGATCCCTCCTGGAACTGTGGACAGCAAGCATCATCAAAGCCTTGTGCAAGGATCCAACCTACCTTGTTTGCTGGGATGGCACCGTAGGGCTGCTGGCTCCCAGCTTTGGTTCACTGCTCCTTCTTTTCTTCCCTGCTGTTTCTACTCTGCAAAGATGAGAGAAAGTCTTCCAAGCAGATCAATGCCTTTCCCCCTCTCGTCTCCGTCCTTCCTTCCCTCCTTCCCTCCCTTTCTCTCTCTCTCTCTCCCTGTCTCTGGTGCTTCCTGCCTCTCTGGTGCCACCTCGAGGTCCTCCCGCCTCCTTCTGCACGCAGGCAATGGTACCTGGCATTTGCTGGACCAGGCTGGGATCCCTCTTCATCCTCACTTCCTTTAGCCTTCTTATGACTTTAGACCATCCTGGTCTTTCCTATGGATAGGATGCTCTCTCCACTTGCCCTGCACGCAGCTCAAAGGATGCCTTGCCCACCTTCCATTACGGAGCTGTCCCCAACCCGGGGCTCTCCAGAGACTGAACTACACCACCCCGCAGCTCTTCCTGTTGGCCCAGCTGTCTCAGGTTTCTGGGAGTTGCAATTCAGCACTATCTGAAAAGCCACAATGCAGGTTCCCCATCCCTGTTCCTAGGAGGAGGAGGGGGGAGGGGAAAGGGAAAGGGGAAGGGGAAGAAGAGGTCACACGCATCTTCTTATGACCTAAAGTGGTCTGTTTGATTCAGGCTTAGAATAGTAGATGAACTAATATCCTGAAAAATGCTGCTGTCCTCTTTCTTCCCACTTCCCACTTGATTTGATCAAAGAGAATTTGGTTTTGGAAATACTTGCAGAGGAGAGGAGAATTTCAGACTACTGACTGGGCGGCCAAGGAGAGAGTGAGAAGGTCCTCTCCTTGGTTTGCACAATCCTTCCTGGGCAGCTTCTTACCCAAGGGAAGGGCCCAGAAAGGAATTGTTTCCCTGGACCCTTCTTCAACTGGAAGTACCAGCCAGGGATGTTCCAAGGAGATGAAAAAATGGCTTCAATATTTCAGCGTTCCCTTCACCCATTTCTGTTTCCTGGATCATTGGCTTCAAGGGACAAAATAAAAATGGAGGGTGGGCTACAGCGACATAGGTTAATGATGAGAAGTATCTGAGTGTGTGGATGCTCAAAGGAAGGATTCTTCTCTTCCTGGCTGGGTAACTCAGGAGCTGTGTTCACACAACACATTTACCCAGGTCAATGAAAGATTGTGTGGTTGCATTTGCATAACATTGCAAGGGTCAGCTTCCACCTTGCTCGTTTTTTTTTCCAGATTTACAAGCTGAATGAGCCCAGCCTCTGGGGTTAGTTAATTGTTCAGCATATAATACAACCCTAGAAAATGGGCTAATTCAGTAGCCAGATGAAGGATGTTGTGGGAATGCAACCCACCTCTTCAGAAAGCTTGGGCATGGTGGGTCACACCCAGGGCAGATGAAGAGGACCATGAATTGAAAAGCTCGCAGAGCCTTAAAGCCTGGGCTTTAGGAACAAGTCCGGGAGCTGAAACCCCCTAACATTTGTTGGTTGCCCATCAGACAATTAAAGTGCCATCGGATAATTTTTATATTCACATGGCTGTTTCTTATCATAACAATACAGCAAGAGACAAATCACATCTGGTTTCTCAGAAATCTCTGCTCGATGCTGAAAAGCAAATGATTATTCTGTGAGCATCTTTTTTCATTGCAGTATCATCTGCTCCATCACGCCTGAGAGATGACATTATTTTCACTTTATCTAAACTAGTTTAAGATTTCTATATCCCATACCTGTGCAAATGTTTCAAAATCAGAGACAGGGATGTAGTTCTTTCAGTGTGCCTTGCCTAGCAGGACACACAAAAATGCTTTCGCTTCATGTCCCCAAATGGAGAGCCCCAAGTGGAGATTCTGACTTGGAAGGTAATTCCTAAAGGGAATTCTCTTCATAGAAGTCCAACTAAACAAATCATCCACCTGAAGATTTCTTAATGTTTCTTAACAGCAGGGGTAGAGAAGTTTTCAAGAAACCAGATCTGGGAAAAGTTTCAAGTCCAGCTTTGATGCAGCCAAGCAGAAATGTCAGCAGGGCAGTCAAAAAAGTCAAGATGGCAACTACAATGGTACAATTGAAGCTCCACCTGTTTTTTTGTGTGTGTTGCAACAGAAATGAGCAGCACTGGATTCAGGGCAATTTCTTGGATCCAGGGCAATTTCTTCCACCACGAACATATATAAAATGTATTTATTTATAATTTGTTTGTTTATGTGATTTATGAGAGCCGGTTTGGTGTAATGGTTAAGGCACTGGGCTAGAAACCAGGAGACTGAGAGTTCTAGTCCTGTCTTGGGCACAATGCCAGCTGGGTGACCTTGGGCTAGTCCCTCTCTCTCAGCCCTGGGAAGGAGGCAATGGCAAACCACTTCTGAAAAACCTTGCCAAGAAAACTGCAGGGACTTGTCCAGGCAGTCTCTGAGAATTGGACACAATTGAACGGATTAAAAAAAGTTGATTTACAGAGCTGCCCTGACAGTAGTGACTCTGGGCAACAAAGATTAAAACCATCACAAGAACATATAACCCATGATACTCTGGTTACAATTCCCAAAACCAAAAGACGTATC
Source organism: Candoia aspera (assembly GCF_035149785.1). NCBI lineage: Eukaryota > Metazoa > Chordata > Lepidosauria > Squamata > Candoiidae > Candoia > Candoia aspera. The sequence continues at coordinate 12,158,156 of NC_086166.1, read as the reverse complement.
CATTAGAATGGATAATCTAATATCATATGAGACCTGGATACTCACTATCATGCGTTGTTCCAAACCACCCCAGGGATTCTGACATATATCCAACAATTTAATTCTCTCCCCAGTCTCCAGACCAGAGGTAATGAACTTAATTGCCTATCTCAAAAGTGGCAAAAGTCCTGGAAGGGGTCTTTATCCTCCCAGAAATGCTCATTGGTGGTGGCCCCCTTATTCACTAACTAACCCCTTCCTACCCATCTCCAAGGAACAGGCCAATTCCATCATAAGGCAACAGAATCAATCCAGCTATCATCCTATCAGCCTACTACATATAATTAGAGTCAGTTTGGTGTAGCGGTTAAGGCACCAGGCTAGAAATCGGGAGACCAAGAATTCTAGTCCTCCCTTGGACACGAAGCCAGCTGGGTGACATTGGGCCTGTCACTTTCTAGGAAGGAGGCAATGGCAAACCACTTCTGAAATCTTGCCAAGAAAACTGCAGGGACTTGTCCAGACAGTCTCCAAGAACTGGACACAATTGAGCAGATTAAAAAAAAAGTATAATTAGCAAATTATATGCTAAACATCTTTTTAACAAGATATTTAGCAGCAAGTGGCTGGTCCAAAAAAGAATCTTAGCAATAGAGCAAGCTGGTTTTAGATCAGGATTTTCTATTGCCGATCAATGCATCCCTTTGCACCACCTCTCTGCCAAGTATACTAATGTACCTGGAGGTGTTCTCTATGCTGCTTTCATAGACTTCAAAGCAGCGTTTGATACAATCCCTTGTGAGAGGTTGTGGCTAAAAGAGCGGCTTCCTCCACTGATTGCTAGCTTCTGCAACTAATTATGATGTTGCATGAAGAGACTACAGTGCAGATCCAGTGCTCAGATAGTGGAGAACTGACTGATCCTAGCCCAACATCCAAGGCAGTTAGATTGCTCAATGTTTATATCAATGATATTGTTCAGGATCTTCCCAAAGCCAAAATCCATCTCCCCTCTCTGGCCAATAGACCAATCTCCATTCTGCTCTATGCTGATAATGCTGCAATTTTGTCTGTTTCACAGAAAGACCAAGGTGGTCATACTCACCCAGCAGCTTGCTAACCATCCCATCTCTGGAAGATGAATAACTATCAAAATGAGCAGGTGAAGGCTTCCAAGTGCCAAAGGCTGGCATTTATTTCTAGCAATCTTCTCAGAAGCCTTCAAACCTTGCTTTGGGAGTCCAAGCAGCCTCTAATGTGATCATTAGATATTCAGCCCATAAAGGTAACAGGGATGTGCCTGCTGCAATAACACTTTCTGAAGTCAAAAGTGTTTTGCTGTGCAGCATGCAATTTTCCACTTACGAGGATATCCATTCCTTAGTGGCTGTTCAATTTAATTTTTCTGAGATCCTCGCTCTGAGTTCCCTGTTGGATTGTTAATGTGCTTTTCGGGCTAAAATTTGGCTGAATCTCAATCAAGGCTCAATTATGACTCTATTGGTTTAAGTACTGGCATAAACAAATTTGGGGAGATGGATCTCCAGCCCAACTAATTCTGACAAAGAGATACCAAGCTCTCTTCATGGAAGAAATAACAATAGATGGCCAGGCTCACTGTGGGCTCACTTCCTATAATGGCATGTGGGGATGACCTTGGGAGACAGAAGGAAGAGCTGCAGACTAGGCAACAATCGTGCAAAAGATGTCTCAGCCCACATAAACAGAAGGGACATGAGAAGCATTTCAGAAGGGACCCTCCCTAGTTTCTTGGACCGTGAAGGTGAGGGAGTTGCAAGATCCTGTTAATGTAACCTTACAATAAAGATAGAGTTAGTACTCATAGTTGTACTTCTTATCTGGGCTACCTTGAAGGGCTAACACCTCCCAATCCTGTATCCATGCTAAGCTTGGATAAAGCCCAGAGACAGCTGAAACAGAATTTTAGATCTTAGTTTACAAAGAGAGAACCAACACTTCTCATCTCTGCTACAATGAGCTCGCACACAGCCCTTTTACAGTTCCCCAATACCTGTATCATCTATTAGTCCCATCTCACTGTGTCAGTCTTGCAAGGTAGTCTATCTAGCTCTATTCTTATTGTAAGGTTACATACCAGAATCTTGCAAGTCTGAAAGTACATCTCTCCCTGCTCGCCTTTACAGTCCAAGAAACTTGGGGGGTCCCTTCTGAGACATTTGCCGTGTCTCCATTCTTTCTGTGGGCTCAGCTGCCTCTTATCTGACTAGTCTGTGGCTCTTCCTCCTGTCTCCCAAGGTCATTCCCACATACCATTACACATAGGAGGGCCCTCACACTGGCACATTTGGGTGCTCTCCCCTCAATGGGACTTCTGGGTAGATGCAATGCAATTCCTTACCAAAAGCATTCATGTATTTGCTCAGACTTGGAAACCGAGAGCATAGCGCATGTGCTTCTGAAATGTCCTATCCACCATTTTTGGATGGCAGAATTAATCTCCCTTCTAATTACAAACTACTCAACCTGTGTTCATATGGCAATCCTGTGCTACCTACTAAACAACCTGGATTGCAAAGTCTCTACAACTGTAGCCAAAATGTGTACCATCGTTATGGCAATGGAAAGGTTTTGGACCTGATTGCTTCTCCGGGCATGAATAGGTTTTTACTGAAGGCTGGGTAATGTATTTTTTAACTTCAGTGTCCCTGGTCAATGACTGTATATTTTGATAAATTAAACTGAAACTAATGTAGGATATAAGCAATCAACTTGCTTGCCAAGTAACATTGTAACAAGGGCTTCCCACCCACCCACTTTTCTTTTTTCCCAGTACAAATACTTCACCTAAATGCTGTTTTTCCCCTCCAGAACGTACAGCTGCCTTGCTCATTGCATAAAACAATCCTATATGTGCTGCTCTGAGGACAATTGATTTCAAGGCAGCTTATTCCCACCAACCCAGCTCCAAGGACATCAGGTTTCTTCAGCAACAGGAGCCACTGCAATTGCAACCTTGCAGCTGCTTTGGAAGAAGAAAAAAAAGGCAAGCATTCCTTTCTCTCTGAATTGATTGTCTGCTTATAATGCATAAACAAAATATTTTAAGGCCAAGAAAAATCTGTCTATCGGTTTGTCTGTCAATCCATCTGTCTGTCTGTCTGTCTGTCTGAGGAGGCTGACCTTGGGAAATCCTGCCGGTGGTTGGAAAGGGCTGGACTAAAAGACAGCACTGCGGCACTGACCATAGCAGCACAAGAACAGGCACTCAGCACCAGATCCACAGAAGCAGGGGTCTACCACACTAGACAGGACCTGAGGTGCAGACTGTGCAGAGGCGCCTCAGAGACAGTCCAACACATCATGGTGAGTGTAAGATGCTGGCAGGAACAGCAGACACTGAACGGCACAACCAAGTAGCTGGCACTGTGTACAGGAACATCTGCACAGCGTATGGGCTAGACCCTCCAAGTCCAGATGGGAGATTCCACAGAAGGTCATGGAGAATGACAGGGCTAAGATCCTGTGGGACTTCCAGATCCAGATGGACAGGCAGGTACTGGCCAGTCAACCAGACATCATGGTGGTAGACAAGGACCAGAAGACAGCGGTGGTGATAGATGTAGCAGTGCCAAGTGAGAGCAACATCAGGAAGAAGGAGTATGAGACGCTGGAGAAGTACCAGGGCCCGCAGGAAGAATTAGAGAGGTTGTGGCAAGTGAAGGCCAAAGTGGTCCCAGTGGTGGTAGGAGCCCTCGGGGCTGTGACTCCCAAGCTGGGAGAAGGGCTCCAACAGATCCCAGGAACAACCTCAGAGCTCTCTGTCCAGAAGAGTGCAGTGCTAGGAACAGCTAAGATCCTGCACAGAACCCTCACACTCCCAGGCCTCTGGTAGAGGACCCAAGATTGAAGAAGACACAGCCCACCCATAGGGGTGAGAAGGGAATTTTATTTTTTGAATGATTTAGGGATTGTGTTGCAAGCATGGGGATCTTGCAAGAACTTCTTCCCTCCCTTGCCTTTACTTTCCAGAGAACTAGGGAGGGGAGAAGTGATATATTTTCAGACTAGCTTTCTCCACTCCCATTCCGTCTGCAGGCTCAGCTGCCTCTTATCTGACCATTGCCCTGACTGAGGCTCTTCCTCCTGTCTCCCAAGGTTATTCTTCAACCCCATTACAAGGACCCTATGAAAGACCACTGGTAAAGTCTCTCTCCTTTGCTCCTAGCTATGCTGTGGTTCCAGCAAATAATAGAACTGGAAGAAGTTAATTCATCGTGTTTAGGTTGCCTGTGCCCTTATTTGGCCGCAAAAAGGTCATGAGGAGGATGATCACAGTTCTGTCAATTTGAACTGGTGACAACTGAGCTCAGAAGCAGCCTGCTGGGAGGGACAGGGTGCAAGAAAAAAGAAGAAAGCAAAACTGGGAGGAGTGACGTAAAGCCAGAAAAAGCTGTTCAGGACTGTGGTTTGCAAGAAAGCCATGCTGGATGAGCCAGCACCCCTGTGCAGAAGAGCCCCAGGGTGTCTATGGTATGTGATCAAAAAGGTCAAGATGGTGGTCATGATGGTGCAATCAAAGCTCCATCCTTTTTCATGTGCAGTGCAGTGCACATTAAAAAATGGGTGGAGCATTGATCGCTCAGTTGTGTACACCATCTTGACCTTTTTGACCAATACTACAGACACCCCTGGTGCTCTTACTTCTGGATTTGCTTCTATCCTACAAAAGAGAACAGGATGATGGAAAAATAACCCTTTGGGGTGTCTGGATTCCAGCCCCTTTGTCTAGCTCTCTTCACTGTCTTCTGGTCTGTTCTCCAAACCGACCCGTACCTTCAGCAGATTGCTCTCCCAGCTCCTGCTTTGCTCCTGCTGGATCTCCAACTGCAGATTCCTCCTTCTGGATACACCCAGTATTGCCAGTCCATGTCATACAAAAGAAACTGCAGAAATATCCCTCAAGGTTCTCCTCCATCCTAAATGCTTCAAACTTTTGAGATCTTTCCAGCTAGAAGGCATATGTTTTAAATAGGCACAAAGCTTCTTGGTGTCCACAAGGCAATGAAACTGATTTTGGTCAATAGAAAAACCATCTTTAACCTTGAGAACATTGTTTCATCCCAAGTCCCTCAGAACAACTCACCCTGCCCCATAGACACAACTGTGGGCTGCAGAATTCTCACCCCTGTCCCCCAATGGCCCTGTCTTATCCTATTTCCACTGCAGTTGCCTTTGACATCTATGGGTCACCTCCACTCAGGGCAATTTGGCTGATACAAGAAAATGGCTTCTTTAAAAGATTTTCTGTGCAAAAGGGAATTTGCTGCGAATGACTTTTGGTTACTACAGGCATGTTCTTTTACTGAGCAAGCATTGCACAGGCAGGCTGTCTTGCTCAATCTCTGGTTCCTGTAGCAATTTTCAGGGTGAAAATGTGTTTTTCATTTTAGTTCTGATACCAGCCTCAGATGAGGTAGCTGGGCCACAAAAGTTATAGTTAAATGTAGCCAAAATGGGGCTAGTAAAAAGCAAGAGGGAAAATAATTCTGTCTCATACAAAAACAAATAAACTCACTCAGAATTGGACAAACTAGGATGCTACAGAAAGTTTAAGATTACTTTGAAAGGAAAAATGGAAAAGGACGCGGGGGAGAACAAAATGGAATATCTTGGAGAGAGGCACATTTTTCTGGCCAGCAAATAAATCTGGGGTTGTCTTAGCAAGATATGAAACATTTTGTTTGTGTGACCCACTGTCCTAGCACATGCCTTCAAACAGAATAAAATATTATCTTGTCTTGGTAAGGTGACCCCTGATTGGACTATATTATTTCAGATAGTGGGGAGCTCGGTGTTTGATGTTCCCCCATGTTCAATCAAGAGCCAGTATGGTGTGTTGGTGAAGGTGGTTAAGCTTCAAGTCCACCCTCAGCAGTTGAAGTTTCTTGGGGGTCTTTGGGGCCCGCCACTCTTTCAGTCCAACTATTTCACAGATCCTCCTAGAGAAAATCTATCTATGTGATCGCTAAGAATTGATGCTGACTTAATGGCACATCAATCAGCCACTCAGTCAATCAATCAGTGGAAAGACCCACCTCCCTTGAAAAGTCCATAATGCTGGGAAAGGTGGAAGGAAAGAGAAAAAGAGGACAAGCAGCAACAAGGTGGATGGATTTATTTCCAGCAACAATGGGTGTACCATTGGAAGACCTGAAGGACTAGGCTGGGGACCATTCCTCCGGGAGAAATGCCATGCGGTTGCTAAGAGTTGACACCAACTCATTGGCACTTAATCAATCAATCAATCAATCAATCAAAAGTCTGATAAATAAAATAGAAAGCTAACATACTGGAAAAGGGACTATTCTACAAGTTCCCTCTCTGATGGGTTAGTTTATTTAATACAAGGAAGTGTTAGTGTCTTTAAAAAGAGGTGTTCAAAATTTTCCATTAGCTTACATTTATGATTTGATTTGACCAAAATCAATAATTCTGTCACTTCAACTTGCAAGTTGAGGAAATCATCGTGACGTCTTCGATCTGAAAAGATCTCCTTCCTCTCGGAGGGAAGACTTACTTTGGGCAAACACGCGTAGTTAGTAGCCTTCTAAGTGGTGATTTTCTACATACCCCGCTGAGACTGTAATTATGGGGAAAGTAGGCCAGTGTGTTTCTGGAAAGCAGCGATGGCAATTACTTTAGCTAAAGGGTGGGCTATGACGTTTTGAAGCTTGTGAATGAGAACAGAAGAAGAAGAAGGCACACTGAGGTTATGGCAGCAGGCAGCTTGCGAACATCATAGTTTGCTCAACTACGATTTGGTGAATATACAGTAATGGGATCACTCAAAATGCTAAATCAGAACCCAACAAATCACATTGTAGCTCATTGTGAATAACACTTCGTAGTATTCTATATTTGATGGTGGTGAAAATCTGAGTTCAGTTTTTGGCTTATGGAATGATCTTGGGATAAGGCCCTCTCTCTACGCTCCTGTTACTTCACAGTTGTTATTACTGTCCGTTATTGCTGTCTGCATGGCTGGCTGGGGAATTCTGGAGTTGAAGTTCGCCCATCTTAAAGTTGCAAAGGTAGAAAAACACTGATCTATAGATACTAATGGGAAAAAGGGATACAGTGAAACAGTTCCTTCACATTTACCATGGGAAATTCAAGAAGTGGGATGTGCGCTAAAACACGTCATTGTGCATCTGCTGTCTTAAAAGGACTCTTCCCGCTGAGAATGTTGCTCACCTCATCTGCTTTCCTCCAGCATTCCCAGAAGTGTTAACTAAGTGACCTTTAAAGGTTCCATCATCCACCTCTAGGATTCACACTGACTGTTGATTCAGCTGATCTATTTGTACATGAACAGTTATTTCAAAGCCTCTGATACCCATTTGCTCAGATACAAGGTGGCCTGTACAAACAAGGAATGTGAAATGGCCTCACTCCTGAAAAGTCAGAGTAACTCTCTGGGATTGGGAAGGGTGTAAGGAGGGTTCCCAAGCTTAGCAACATTGCTGATCACTTTCCAGCCCAGCTCCAGTTTTTAGAGGATGGATCCCTGGCAGGGGTGTCCACAGGGCATGGTCAAAAAAGTCAAGATGGTGGTGATGGGGCAATCAAAGCTCCATCATGTGTAAAAAACAGATAGACCTTTGATCGCCCTGTCATCACAACCATCTTGACTTTTTGGACCATACCCTGTGAACACCCTTGATCCCTGGACAGCCAAGGTACACCTCCCTCACTCCCACAATGTCTTTTTATTCTCATTGAAGGACAATGTTGAAAACACATACTTCGCATCATCTCCTGAGCTTCTCTGTTGACAGATGGCCCAATACTGTTCCATCAGTTGGAGATCTGTGCGGCCTTGAAGCTTGCGACAACTGCATCTCCCTGGTTTACCCTTGTTAATGAGCTGCAGACCAACAGCATCCAACCCCCCACTGGATACTGGGGCTAGATGCATCTCTGCCCTACGTATGTTCTGCAGAAGAAGCTAGCAGCTCTTTTAAATCAGGAGGAAACTTTAGAAGCCAGGACCTGTGTCTGAAGTTCCAGCCTCAGCAGCATCAGCACTACAGATAACAGCAATTGGTGGTCCTCTGCTCAGTGTCTGGAACTTTTCTCATACTGTTAGGCTAGAGAAACCAGGTCCATCTGACAATCCATCCATCCATCCCTGCATTTCAAGGACACCTTTGCTCCTGGAAAGCCTCTTTGAGCAGGCCCATAACTGAATAAATCAGTGTTTCTCAACCTCAGGAACTTTAAGATATGTGGACTTCAACTCCCAGAGCTCCCCATGGCTGGCTGGGGAATTCTGGGAGCTGAAGTCCACACATCTTAAAGTTCCCGAGGTTGAGAAACACTGGAATAAATAAAACACTTGCTCTGCAACCAGGAAGTCCTCGGTTCACTTCCCAGTCTTTCTAGAGAAAAGCTCCCCCTTGAACAGCAGCTGCCAGTCCTGGTCTAAGTTGAAGAACAGGATGGGGGATGACTTTCCATATTTGGGGGAGGGCCTTCTACTCCCTTTCTGTATACCAGACCCCATTTCTTCTCTCTCCCACCTTGTTTTCCCTTTTTACCCAGCATGTCCGAATATAACACTACAGTACAGCTCGTGCCCCCCCTCCTCCTCCCCTTTTGCTTGACAAGGGGAGCTTTTTCTACATGATACCATAATTGTAGAGGCGAGGGATCCCGCCGAGGTTGCAATCCATGGGAAACGGAGAAGCGTAATCTTTATTCTTCACAGCACAGTGACCGTAAACCACTCAGTAAGAGAAGCCCCAATTACAGCAGGGTTGAATTTCTGCCTTTTAAATGGAAAGAAACGATACACTACCAAAATAAGAGGCCAAGGAGAAAGATTGAATCCCTTCACTTCCCGTACGGATGGAAAACTGGCCTAAGTGCTCTGTTGCCCCCAAGTGGTTATAAGAACCCTTGTGACGTGGAGAAGAAAATCAGAGGTTGCCTGGAAGGGAAACACTTTGAAGCCACTTGACTTCCCTCTTGTTGCTGAAGGAGCTGCATCAAGACAAGTGAATGACAGAAACCCCACAGGGGCTGCTTAGTCGGCTGACACTGAGATTAAATCCCAATGTTGGTAGCAAACAGAAGTGACTTGAGTGGAAAAAACAGATAATTGACAAAGTCAGCAGGGCTGGGGAGCATGTTGCCACCTTTGTCTTCATGCTCTGGGCCTTAAATGGTACCTTTTCTGCAGGTATTAATAGGCAGCAGAGCTTCCAAGCGGGCCCTGGCAAGTCCCACATGCTGATTTCTGCAGGACGAAGATGCTGCTGGAACCGCAAGGGGCCGAGAAGCTAGGTTCTCCCCTGGTCAGATGGCCATCTTGTCATCAAGACGGCATCCGGAGAGTCCTTCCAGGCTTCACTTGAACTGTCACATGACTTGGTATTTGTTTCCCAAAGGACAAGCGACTGGAAGTTTGTAAGCAGGCCTGTCCTTTCCTGTCTCCAGCCAAGTGACAACATGTGGCTTTCTTCAGCAGCTGGAAGAAGCCTGAAGCCATCTGAGGTCCATCAGTGATACCTGTCCTGGTTCTCAAGTGTGTGTGTGTGTGTGTGTGTGTGTGTACACTTTGCACTTAATGTCAGTTGGCATTACTTCACTCCTTTACTTCCCACAGCCTGGAGTGCCTTTGCAACTAGATTCACAGTACAGTGTTGTGTGGTTGAGGGTCTGGTTTTGGTTTAGTGTGTTGTGTTTGTAAACCAGAGTTAAGGGCTCACTGTGAGTGCCAACCTAGCTAGATATGATTTATCCAATAAGCCATGAATAGCCATGTGATGGATGCTTCCACCTGTGCCAATTTGAAGCCTGTTCTAGACCTCTGGGATTGAGAGGAATTGATTTATTCTGTGAGTAGAATTTATTTATTCTGTGTAACTGCAGTGCATTTGAAAGTAATTTTGTTCCTCTTTGAAAAGCTGTACTTCTGATAATCTTGGGAGCATTCTTTTTCCCATCTGCAAGAGCTCTTGCAACTCCCTGGTCCTAAAATTCCACCATTCCCCCAATGGGTCTTTGAGGAGAAAAGAGGGTTTCACAGCTTTGCAACACCCGCTCACAGGAACTGCTCAGATTTTAGTTTTTGTCCCCAACTAGACAAATCCATGTGATACAGCATATGGACATGAATGAAACAGGTACAGCAATTTATTTTATTATGTTTCTCAAATGGGATTTTTTTCCCCCTGCAGGACCTGTGGTAGTTTGAGATGGAGCAATGTTTAAATGATGTTCTTTTTGTTTGCTTTGTTCTCAGCATGGTCTTCACTTCTGCCAATTGCAGATCTTCTTCAGCTGCTTTTGAGGGACTTAGCAGTGCAACAGTAAACCCTGATTAAGGATGTTGGGTACATTCAGTCTCTGTTTTCAGTCTGTTGGAGGCTGTGATTGTGTGATTGACACTCTGCCTGGTTTTTATATGTGACACATGGTCATACCTGTCATTTTGATTTTTTTGACCATATCCTGCAGACATCCCTGTTCAAAGTGCTGTGTCTGTATTGGACTTTCAGACTTGCAAGATTCTGTTAATGCAGCTTTAGAATAAAGTAGAATTAGCTTTTCTGGTTGTGTTTCCTGTCTGGTCTACCTGGTAAGGGTGACATCAATCTTGCAAGTCTGAAAGTACAATCCTCCCCCTACTATTTCCTTTACAGCTCAAGAAACTAAGGAGGGTCCCTTCTGAGCCTCTTGCCCCGCCCATTATCCAGCTGCGAGCTAAGCCATCTCTTATCTGACCATTCCCTAGGCAGCGTCTCTTTGCCTGTCCATACCATTACAACTAGCAAGGGTCAATTCTGAGACGCTTCCTCTACCCCCATTCTTTCTGTGGACTGAGATATCTCTTATCAGATTGTCGTCTAGGCTGTAGCTCTTCCTCCTGTCTCCCAAGGTTATTCTCACCACCCATTACACATCCATTGGCCCAACAGCAAGGGCTTCCCCCTCCGTTCCAGCTGCAGAGCTGTTTCTGCAGACATACCACTAACTCTCTTGGGATAAGACTGTTGCCTGATGTGTTTTCCTCCCTCCCTCCTTATACCAAGTTCCTGACTTTAAGGCAAGCTCACCCCCGTGACTCATTAGGAGGAGAGGACTGGAAACAGGCTCAGATCTCATCTTTAAAATCAGCCATTGTGCCTCTGCTGCAAAAAGGGCTTTTTCCATAATGGCAGTGGAACTCCCTGCCCCATGACGTTTCATTACCTTCCCATTTTTAAACTCCTGCCATTTATAAGGCCTTCTCTTTAAACAATGGCTTGGCACTCTGGTTGTTATTTAACAGCCCTAGGCTTCAGCTCTCTGTCCTTGCAGAAGTTTTTAGCCAAGATCTGAGTTATCATTGTGTTTATCATCTCCATTGTTCATAAGGCAACAGGACTTACTCTAGTTGGGGAGGAAGGGAGTGAAGAGTAGGTTAATGGTATGTGGGAAAGACCTTGGGAGATGGGGCTAAGAGGTGCTGCCAAGAGAACAGTCAGAGAAGAGGCAGCATAGCCCACAGCTGGATTGTGGATGGGGCAAGAGGTTTAGGAAGGGACCCTCCCTAGGTTCTTGGGCTGTAAAGGAGACAGGGGGAGGATTGTACTTTCAGACTTGCAAGATTCTGTTAATGTAGCCTTAGAATAAAGTAGAATTAGCTCATCTGGTTGTGTTTCCTGTCTGGTCTACCTAGTAGGGCTGACAGTAGGGTATTGCTTCTTTCAAGAAAACAATAAATGGAAGTGGGCAAGGTCGGGCCACATAAATTTGCTTCCCATATCAGGTGTATATAGTCCATGCACCATGCCAAATCCAAACCCAGATTATGGTCCAATCTGTGCATGAACCTAGCCAACTATGACTGCTTCAGCAAAGCATGACTGAGTAAACGAGGCAATGTGTGAACCTTTGAGGTCCCTGGGAGAGCACCTTCATTCTCTCCAGATGACCGGACCCTCAGGATGTGGCCAGAATTGTGCAATTGTTAGGAATCGAGCCCAGAATGGAGGAGACAGAACAGGCGTTGGCTTTTTCCAGCCAGCTTTGGTATGTGGTCCTTAAGTCAGGGAAGAAACACCGAGGTTTGATCTCTGGGCCAAACTACCTTCTGTTTAGATTACCAGCCCTTAAAATACTACAGAAGTGTCTCTCCCTGAACACCACGATAAGAGGGACCATGCAAATCGCCTTGACAGCCAGAGGTGTAATTAGATAAAATATATACCTTGAGCGAGTACAGACCACCCTTTAGTAGAGACAAGACTGTGATGCCACATCAGCCGTTCCACATGGCTGCCCAGCTGCTTTGCATTGTTCCCTCCAGCCTTTCCCCAACGTGGTGCCCTCCAGCTGTGAGGACTGACTTCAGCTCTCTTCCCTTCCAGCCACAGCTGGCTGGAAGGGATGGAAGGCTGAGTCCAGCACATGTGGAGGTGTCAGCTCAAGGCAATCTGGCTTAAACACTGAAGAAAGCTCAGATAATTATTTTTAAAAGGCACTTCTCTCTCCCCCAACCCCCAATTTTTAAAGCAGCAGCAAAAACAAGGAACTGGGTAGTGTGTAAATTTCACTCCACTTTGGATTTTTTTTTTTTAATTCTGAAGGGCTGTAGTTTGCCTTTGGCTGAGGTTATACCAGGAACTGTATTCTTTTTAATGGAAGTCAGGATCTCTAAACCAGAGATTCCTTTGCAAGCCAACATACTGTGTGTTGTTGGCATCTTCCCCTAGGAGGTGCTTTGCAACAGGCTGATACACACTCATAATGCACTAAATTTGATCTAATTAACAGCAATTGATTAAACACCAGGGCTATGATTACTCCACATTTATTTGATCAGTTTAAAGCCTCAAATCAGGATGGAAAAACAAGTTCTCTTTTTAGCATACCTCTTAAAGAATTCTTGGTACTTAATTCTTGGGTCAGCGGACCACCCAGTGAATAGTGGGAAAAGTCTTGAAGGTATTTGATTCAGCAGTAACAACGAGTGAGCTTATATGGGTTTTTACACTGAGTTTACATACAGTTATTTCCCATCATTATGATAATCACTTTACTCACAAAACCTTTACTGTAACAGGACCCCAATCTGTCATCCTCGTATTTTCCCTCAAAATTCCTTTCCTCATTGTGTTTGTTGTGAGTCTTTTATGTGGTTGTAGCTTCCAAGCACTACCAGAATACAGTGATGGCAGGATTCATACAACATACTAAAGCCAGACTTTACACACCCACCTGGGATGGCACCCTGCAGAAAGGTGAGACTTCAGCTCCCAGCATCCCCCGTCCAGCCTGCAGATAAGTCGGACTTCAACTCCCAGCATCTCCCATCCAGCCTGCAGATAAGTCGGACTTCAACTCCCAGCATCCCTCAGCCAACATGGCCATTGCTGAGAATTCTAAGCCTGCACACCTGGATCACCTTCAGGTTGCCCTAAGCAAACATTTGCTGTTGGACAATGACGTATTCTTCACTTTTGCTTTAAGGTATGAAATGGCAGGGAATTTCTCTTGATTTTTGTTTCTTTTCTAAACAGGCCAAAAAAAAAAAAAGGCTTTGCTATCCCGTCACAGGGACCACCATCTTTTCATTTGTTCTGCTCAACAATTCCCTGGGGAAGGACCCCTGTGACATATTATGGGAAAAAGAAAAACTTCTTATGGCTCTTCTTGTAGTTGTTAGAAAAATACCAAGCAGCTATAACACATTTGTGGTCTCTCCATTTCTCAGCTGTCTTGAAAGCCCGGGTGTCTTGGGTGGGTTGTGTGAACGAAATTCAAGTTATTTAATCTCTCCCAGCAGAACTCTCTAAGGCAAATGGGTGCTCGGCTGCTCTGTGGCTCAGGGCTTGGTGTGAACCTAGTCCATGTGGTCTGTCTGGTTCAGTGTCTGTGCAAACCCAGAAAATTGAGTCAACCTTGTCTCTGTTAACCGGGGATTGTAGTTTGTGCACACCCATCCAGAGAGAATTAATTGTCTCATTGGCCCAGTTGGGTAGTCAGTCTCTAGCAACGTTGGGATGGAAAGGGTTGTTCTAAAAAATAATAATAATTCCTTCTGCAAGCAAAAGCTTTTTCAAACGGTTCACCCTTCTCCCTTTGACACCTTCAATTTGTGGAATCAGCTCCAGGTACACAGCAGAGTAGGAAAAAAATCCCTTCTACACATTCCTGGAGGGTTCCCTGCAATGCTGTCCCGCAGGCTGTAGATCCAAGTGTCTAGATCACCCTAGAAAGAGATCCAAACTGATGGAGGAGCTCAATTTTAATTTTGTGTTGTTGCTGCATTCCATACGTTTTTTGCATTTTTTCTGTTGAAGGTTGAACTTTTTTTTGAAAGTGTTTGTGTCTGAATATGCAGGAGTTGGCTTACGGCCCGACAGCTCTGCCCACTTGGGAAATCTATCCAGGGCAGGATGCTGGTTAACAATTAGCAGTTTTTGATACATGCTGAAAAAGCCTTTGACCTGGTTCATCCATCAAACTTAAGCCATAAGGGGATTAACCATGGTTTATCAGATAAGCCACCACCTGGAGCAAGTTCTGAGAGATAGCTAAATCCTTAAGTCTAACTCAGTGTTTGTCAACCTTGGCAACTTTAAGCTGTATGGACTTCAACTCCCAGAATTCCCCAGCCAGCCATGCTGGCTGGGGAATTCTGGGAGTTGGTCCATACAGCTTGAAATTGCCAAGGTGGAAAAACACTGGTCTAACTATTTGTCAAAACGTTCCGCGAATCACAGTAACGTTATGATTGGTGGGTAGCTTCCTACTGACTTCCAACATGCAGGGTCTTTGGAATATCTATAGAAATGTACATATTAGTGAGGCTCAGAATTTTTATCCATTATTTTAACCTTCTTATGTTTTAAAAGGGATGGATGGTAAAAGGAAAGCTAAAGATGGCCAGTGTAGTGAGACTATTGATAAAAGTGAGCTTAAATCAAGAAGGTATAATGAAAGTTATTTACCTTTTAGCACATGGTGCATTTATTTCTTACCTAGTCCTAACCCTAATAAAATCATTGATTTTCTTCATGTGAAGTTACACAAATGTATTTCTCATTTTAGAGAATTACAGTATCGCAAAGTTTGTGCTAAGCTACACCTTGTGGCCACAGTGATTGTGTTCACCTAAGAAGAGAAGTCAAAGTTCACCATGATATAGTGACAACGTGCAAACACATTGTGTAAACCTGTTGTATGTTAGGGACCACCAGGAGCCACAGGGTGAGTGGAACTGAAGCAAGCAGTGGTGGGTCTCTGATTCAAAACTGGATTGTAACACCCACTCTCTTCCTGACTCCATCTCTTTCTACTCCCAAGTAACAGCCTATCAAGAAAGGACAAATAGATTTTGTTAGAGAATTGCTGTCACACATAAAGCTTTCAAAAACAGCTCAGAGTAGCAAATTGCTCAACTCCTATTTTAATAGCATTTGCCTTGACTAGCCTTATCGGTTTCCAGTCACAAGTCTACATTTACAGAATGACTGCTTTTAAAAAATGGCATAAATACACACTGGATGTTTGCTTGCTTATTTATGTGTTAATGACTGCTTTTGAAAAAAGCAGGCATTACAGTTTTATAAAAGTCAGTCCATTAAAGAAACACTAATCATGTGCCATCAAGTCAGTGTTTTGACTCTTAGAGACCACATAGATTTTCCCCAGGAGGATCTGTCCCCAACCTGGTCCTTCCGGTCTTCCAATGATGCACTCAACACCTCTGTCACTAAGTCTATCCACCTTGCTGCTGGTTGTCCATCTCTTCTCTTTCCTTCCAGTTTTCCCAGCATTATAGACTTTTCAAGAGAGTAAGGTCTTCACATAATGTGCCCAAAATATGAAAGTTGGAGCCTGGTCATTTGTGCTTCAAGTGAGAACTCTGGTCTGATTTGTTCAATGATCTGATTGTTTGTTTTCTTGGCTGTCCATGGCCTTCTCAGGAGTCTTCTCCAACACCAAAGTTCAAAGGCATCAATACTTTTCCTTTCCTGCTTCTTCAGAGTCTAACTTTTGTTCCATAGAGTGTCAGAGGGAATACCATGGCTTGTACTGTTCTGATCTTTGTAGGTATGGACACATTATGGCATTTGAATATCTTTTCCAAGGCCTTCTTGGCTGCCCTACCAAGTGCGAGTCTGCATCGTATTTCTTGACTGCTGGTTCCTTTACTGTTGATGGTTGATCCTAAAAGGCAGAAGCTCTCCACCACTTTGATATCTTCATTGCCAGTTCTAAGGCTGGTTGTTCTACCTGTGGTCATTAACTTGGTCTTTACATATAATTTCAGTCCCATTTTTCACTGTGCTCCTTGACTTTCATTACTAGAGCTTGCAGATAATTTGCATGTTCAGCTATCAAGACCTTGATTGGTGGGCGGAGAAAACCAAGCAAGCCTCAGCCTGTGTTTTAAAATGACATCCTTTGTGCCATAGTAAGCCTTGAGCATGAGAAAGAAGATCACCCCTTGTGGGGTGCATGCTTGCTTCAGTTTTCATAAGCACTTGTGTTTTAAATTATGTGCCAACCTCTGCCCTCTCAATGGGTATAGGACACTGTTTCAGTTCATTAAAGCCTTTTATGTATTCATCAATTACATCTAATTAAATCTTGAGATCAGCTGGAGAGAGCAGCCTTGCCCCCCTTAAGTATTGACCCACAGCTCCTGGACTTGCTGGCCAAGTTGAGATCTCTAGAACCAAAACACGGGATGATAAGTTGGTGGAGGTCCGCATTCCATCCTTTGAAATTCAGCTGCTCCTCTGGAAACATAAATGTCCCCCATGCCCAGCTGTGCCATAAGTTCACTACTGGATGCCTGCATTCCTTATCGTGAGTTATCAAAGGGTTATCTCCCTTTCTTCCCACTTCTTTGGCACTGCCCTATGAAGGCTGGGAAGGTAGGTCTCTCGTGAGCTGAGCTGGTGACTAGAGAACCATGACCGTTTCTCGGAAACAGTACAAAACAGATTGACCTGCTGCCACCTTCTGCATGTTTTCCTTGAATTCTAAGTCAAGTCCAGCCCTGGGCTTTTGTAGTGATCTCCTCCAGACCCTCCCCCTTTCCAACCCCCCTTTAGCTTTCCTGAGAGCACCCACAGTCAGCTCCATGCTGCCTCCGTGTATGGTGATGCCTTCCAGGGCTGTGGGCCCCAAAAGATGGCCCACTCCATTTCACAGGGCAGAGGTGCTTGTTTCTGTGGCAACTTCTCTTCCCAAGTCAGACTGCTCCCCATCAAAGGCCCAAGAGCGGGGCTGAACTTAAACAGTTGGCAAACTCTGGTGGGAAATTGACCAGGCCTTGTTGAAATGCCTGGAGGATGGGAAATCTGGAAAGGAGAATGGGAGGGTAAGAGGACTCTGCCACCCCTCAGCTGCTGCTGCTTGTTTCATGGAGCACTCAGCAAACTCCCTTCGTGCTTTCCAGCTCCCCTGCCTGCTGAAAGCACCTCTGGCTTTAGGCGGAGCCCCCCTGCCCTGATCAAATCCGCCTCCCTCCCTCCCCAGCTTTCTCTCCTCCCCTCATCTCCTCTTTCCCTACAAAGAAGGGCCAGGCAAACCCGACCAGCCAATGTGATCCCCAGAAGAGTTGAGCTGGAGGGGGGGGAGCTTTCTGGAAGCAGGGAGAGAAGGGAAGGCAGCTCTGTGCTTCTGCTCCTTTCTGAGCCAGACGAGCAGCCTCGGAAGGTGAGCACAAGAGGAATGACCCAGCGCCTGGGAAGGGAGCAGAAGTCATCCCCACCCCCCCAATGCAGAAGCTTACATACTCATCTACAAGCAGAAGTTATGGACTTTGCCCTCTTGTGATTCTGAGTCTCTCTGTTTTTTTCCTGCAGGATCTCACGAAAAAGGCAGCTGGACTGGATCCCAGCAAGGGTGGACACCAGCTCCTCGAAAGGAGGATGTCTCAACTGTCAGTGAAGGAACATCTGGATGGGATCCTTTCAGACTTTGAAGGTAAGGGCTGGAGAAGGACCCGGGCATCTGGGCAAAGGAGATAGTTCACTGCTTTCCAAAAGACCGTTGGCCACGTTTTCCCTGTAGTGTCTGAGTTTCGAAGGCTGTTGAGAGTTTTTGTTTTTAAATACATTGTCAAAGGAAGGGTTAACACGTTGATTGTTTTGCAAGCCACCCCGAGTCTTTCAAAAAAAGGCAACCGATTTCTTTTGTCCCAGGAAACCAAAATTGGTGCAGAGCCTGCAAAGAGGTCAGGTCCCAGTTCTTGGAAGGTGGGCGAGAGGAACCCAGCTCAAGCTTTTTCAAAAGCAAAAGCCTTCTCAAAGTCTGGAGAACTGCTCATACCCAAGTTGCTCAGTGCCATCCTCGTGTGTCTTTAGTTGTCCTCTGCAGAGGATACAAACATGGAGATCTGAAAGTTTTGAAAAAGATGGGTAGGGGAGGAACTGTTGAAGTTGCTACCAAGTCACGTTCTAAAGGAGATGTGTGTGTGTGTGTAAATATAGAGCTGTAAAAAGCTGCAGTCTGCCAACCTTTTTGTTGCAACAGGGTAGTAAGAGTTGTCCATTATTTAACACGGCGTTTCTCAAACTGTGGCCTAGAACCCCTGGGGGTCCCCCAATGTGCTCTCAGGGATGTGCGAAATCACAATTATTTACCAGCCTCTGTTGAAAAATAATACAATATTAAAACCCCATTAAATAATTATGAGATGCGGTAGTGACAGCGAATGCATCTATTTTAATTTTTAATATGGTAAAGATCGATAAATATAACCCATGCAAACAAAAGCTCTTTTGGGGTCCTCCATAATTTCTGAAAGTGGGAAGGGGTGCTGAGAGAAAAAAGTTTAAGAAACACTGATATAAGGCATTCACATACATGCATTCCAATCCCACGGTTCACTTTTTCTCTTGCTTTCTGTCCTTGCAAATGAATCATCCTTGCTTCTCCATACATCAATTTGTATATTGCATGTTCTCCCCACCTCTCTTTCTGTTTCTATCCAATTCCAATTTTTTCAGTCTTCTTCTTCCTCTCTACCCACCCATCCTTCCTACATATAAATTGGTTTATTTTAAAGTGCTGTAGTGTTTTAACCCCATTTGGGATGCAGTTTTTCTGTTCGAAGTCTGACCCCTTGAAGAGAGTAGAGAAATATAATGCTATATGTCTCAGTTGTTGTGGGGAATTTTTTTTTAAACAGTATTTCTAGGCTGCAAGGCTGCAAAAATATATCCGAAGGGCATGGACAAATTTCAGAAGCCAGAGAGGTGGCTGAATGAGATTCCTAGTGGGTGGAGTTACCCATAGACATATCAACGATCCTCAAAGTATATCTGCATAATTTAAGCGGGTTGCAAAGCCTGTTGCTTTCTTAGTTACAGAATTTGGGTTGCTCGATTGTAGAATTTTAAATATTTGAAAATGTAAAATGCATGTTGCCGTGAAATGATTGTAGCACAAAACTAATTCAGCACAGTCCACACTGAACAGGGGTTGGGAAAGGGGCTTCTCTGAGGCTTTCCAGGGATTTAACCTGAGCTTATCTCTAAGTGAGCCAGAATCTCCATCCCTGAGCTCTGTCCCCAGCTCCCCTCTGGGTTTGAAGGCTTTCACCCTGAGATCCTGAGAACCAACACAAGGGAATCCATAGGACGATGGTGACAAGGATAGGAAGTTATTTCAATTGCAGATGTATTCTGGTCATTTACGTATCTGGATTTAATCCAAGCCAAAGCTCATGGAGCAAGCTGGAAGGTTAAGCGGAGAATGCTTGGGTTCTATCCTGCAAAGCCATGGTTGGCTTGCTGGATAAGCCACCATTTGCTGGTGCTAAATCAGAAGGGGCCAGCTGTGCCCCTTAGGACTGTCTGTGACCCTAAGCTAATTTTCTGCAGCCTGCTGAGCCACCTCTTGACTGATATTGCAGAAAATTGGTAGCCCAATCGCTCGCAATTTTGAGGCAGGACATTTGAGAAGATGGTAGCACAGTTCATATGAGAAGCCTCTTGACTGGAAAAAAAAAATCTCCCCCCACAAATGAAAAATGACCCTTCCCCCACTGCTCCCCATTATTAGCCTCAGCTTCCCAATAATAATCTTTTTGGAGCTGAGTGGCCTTAGTAAATCCAATAAATGAACAATGGGACTACAGGTAGTACTTGCTTAATGACCGCAATTGGGAACGGAATTTCAGTTGCTAAGCAAAGTGGTCATTATGTGAATCCGACCAGATTTTATGACCTTTTTTGCAGCGGTTGTTAAGTGAATCACCACAGGCATTAAGCAAGCCATGTGGCCATTAAGCAAATCACACAGTTCCCCATTGATTTTGCTTGCCAGAAGCCATCCGGGAAGGTCGAAAATGGTGATCACATGGCCACAGGACACAGCAACGGTCATAAATGTGATCTGGTTGCCAAGAGCCCAAATTGTGATCATGTGACCACGGGGATGCTGTGGTGGCTGTAAGTGTGAGACCGAGTTGTAACTCAGTATTTTCAGCACCATCTTAAGTCTGAACCATCACTAAACAAATGGTTGTTAAGTGAGGACTACCTATATCCATCTCTGTGTTAAGCCATAAACCATGGTATACACACCACAAAGGCCAGCTTCACACAACACAGTAAGTTGTAAATCATGGTTTAGAAACCAGACTGCCTAGATTCACACAATGCACTAAGCCAAACTGATCACATGATGTTTTAAAGGCATGCACGTACGAACCCACCTGTAACTGTGAGAACAATGTAATCTGCCCATGACCAGAAGCACTCTGGTTTTTTATATTCTTTAACTGGGGCTAAGAAGGATGACGATGTGATGATTGGTGGTTTAACTCCAGACCTTGGAGTTTATAAACAATGGTTGAGAGCTTAGCATGTCAGTTGAACCCAACCAACAGTGAGAGTCGACAAAATGCTTTGAGTTGTTTGTCACTGCAGGAGCATATAAGCCCCAGAGAATAAATGAGCAAACAGTGGCTTAGTTTGATATGTGCACCCATACAGTATTTTAACACTGAAAATACCACAGTGGAGTTTGGCTCTGATCACATCCAGACATCTAAACAGAATATGCAGTGCATGTAACTGAAATGAGCTCACATTTGTATCACCATTTTTCCTCCTCCATCTCCTACTGACTCTAGACAGAGTTTCGTTTATTTTTTTGGAAAGTGCCCCTGGGAAAGACTTGGCCTCTTATGCACGTTGAGTGAGGCCAAGATGAACCCAAAGAAGTTTCACACCTTCTGTAGCTTTCCTTGCTTTATAGAAACTAGTGAAGTTAAGCTGAAAATTCAGGATATATAAAAGTGCACTGGTATGGATGAATGCACATAAGAAGAAAAAATTATCGAGTGAGTATATAAGATATACCCTCCCTCTATGTACTTTAACATGTTTATATAAGGGCTGGGATATGCTAAGGGCCCTTTGAATGTGTACTTTTGAAGATGAAATTCAAGCCGGCGACAGTAGAGTGAAACTGCCATAACATTATTTTGCACACATGTATAATGCCTTCTCTTGCTTTCATTTTTTCCCAAGTACACCCACATTTGAAAGAGTAAAATGGCATCTTCAACTTTCCCTTCTTTAGCAAGGCAGGGCCGAACTGGATTTGAGTGGCAGGTTCGCTATGAAAAGTCCTTTATCATTTTTAGACAATCTGCCTGGGATCTTCTCCACAGTTTGCATAGATTCACATATGGTGCAAGCAGTGGCTTGCTTTAACCAAGGTTTGTGGAAGAAGCCATGGTCCTGGTTCATACCACATGCTAAGCCATAAAACATGGTTTCTATTCCATAATGGCCTGGGTTATGCATCATGTTAAGCCAAAACCAAACCAAGCTTATTATGGCTTAAGATGGCTGGTGAACCCCTCCATAGGAGTTCACATCACGCCCTGCTTTGTTTGACCATCATCTGACGGAGCTATGTTCACACAACCTGCAATCAAGGAACCACGTTTATGGCACAAAGCAATGTGTGAATCCAGCCACTGGGCTACAAAGACTGCTAAATGCTGAATTGGACTGTTGGTCAATCTCATTGAGTGTTATTCCTACTAGCACCCAACTTGATGCCCTCCAAATACGTTAGACTATAGGCTTCCATCATTTACCAACCAGCATAGTTAGTTTGTTGCCCAACCTGCATTCCAGCTCCTCCCAGAACAAAGGTAGGTATGGAGTGTCGAGGCTTCCCTACAAAATTTCATGTTAGTTTGCAGGTTCAGGAATCACAGATCTGGCTGCTCCTGGATGTCATAACTTGTAGAAAATCAACCTCTCGGAAGCCATTGGTTTAAAATATGTTTCCTGAAACTGCAAGATTACCATATGCAAGGAATTTGTACATGGGAGATCTCATGGTTTGTTACAGGTGAAGTCTTTGCAGAAGATAACCCAGCATGTCAGGAAGGAATAGTTTAGCCTGGCTTCATTTGTTTTTGTTCTTGTTTAGACCACATGAAGATACCGCATGGATTCAGCATTAGTCCAATCAATTAGTTCCTGATTGTGTAGTCATAGTCTAGACTGCATCCACACAACCTTTTACGAGGGAATCAAGAAAGGTGGCAGAATAAGAAGAGTCTAGTACCCCTTTCTAAGATTGGTTGGAGACCTGATCTTCTAAATCAGGTTTCTGCTGAAACTTAGGGAGCTAAGAAAGCATAGTGCCTTTCCTGGGACACAAAAAGTGGTCTTGTTTGGATTTGGGGAGGGTTTACAAAGGAGAAAGAGACTTGACTTGAATTCTTTTGCCTTCTAGACCCGCTGAGTTCTAGACATTAAGCCAGTTTCAAAATGGGGGAACAAGGTTCAATACTGCCTTTGTCCCAGATGCTCAGTTCTACATGTGAATTAGCAGAGATAAAGCATTCTAAGTTTAGACAGCACAACTCAAGGAAGATTGAGACTGGATCTCTGGCTTCCCAGGCGCACATGATCGTAGTATAGCAAAATATTCACTTATCTTTTGTACAAGACAAATATCTTGAAATTATGGGAGAGATACTAGACCAGTGCTTCTCAACTTTGGCAGCTTGAAGTTGTGTGGACTTCAACTCCCAGAATTCCCCAGCCTGGGGAATTCTGGGAGTTGAGGTCCACACATCTTCAGGCTGCCAAGGTTGAGAAGCACTGGTCTAGTGTGTGTCTGTTATGCTGAGCAGCAGAGAGAAAGGAGGGAGAGATTTTTTTTTTAAGGGTTCCTGTTACCAGCTGTTGCTGTAGTAATATCTCCCCTTCAACATTTCACAGTTTGTAATTAAGGAAACTTTGGAATAGGAAAGCATTGGGGGGGGGGGAGCGGGGGAGAGAGAGAACTCCTACAAGCCATAGAAAATCCTGCCCTGCATGATAGGAAATTTCATCCAGGGCCCAATGATGGCTGAGACCCATCTTGTTGTCAACCACAGTTGAAAAGACCTTCTTAAAATGTCTGCAGGACTTGAAGGCTCAGGAACACTTTTGATCCGATAAGAGGTAAATTTATCATTGTATTTATAACTGCGGTAAAGAAGATCGGAAGCTACTTCTTTGTATCTTTTTTCCTTCTTTTCTGTTTTTCTTTTCCTTCTTTCCTTTCCTTTCTCGCACTTTTTAGCTTTTCCTTCTTTTTCTTTTTCTTTTCTTTTTCTCACTTGATATGAGTTTGTATCAGTTTTTATCTTCCTTTTTTAAAAAAAAATCTTTAATAAAAATTAGATTTATATATAATTATATAATATTAATATATATAATATTAATATATTATATATATTGTATTTGAAAAAAGGGACACTTTTGATCCAGCACTTTGAGCAGAAACACCTAATCTGGAAGATGCAAGACTTGGAAACTGAGAATGTGATTTGGTCAGGTCTGAATTGGGGAGAATGTGGGCCAGATAAAAACGGCTCTTTTTGGGGAAGGGCAAGCAGTGCCTCTGTTGATTCTGGGACATGATCAAATGCCCAATCTTGGCCCCAACAAGCTGTCCGTGCGTCCAAACCCTCCTTAGCTCATAGCAGAAACTGACCCTTCTGTCAACCCAGAAAAAAACAATCTCAATCATGAAACTGCACGTTCCTTTGATTTTACAATCGTCTATCGTTGGCAAAAATCCAGAGGGGGGGATATTTTTCACATTTGGGCTTTGCACTTCCTCTGATGAGCTCAGGATGTTTCTGTGGAAGTGGCCACAGGAGCAGAGAAAACAATCCACATGTTTTTCTCCTTCTCCCTGTCCCCCACAGATGCGGGGGGGGGGGGTAGCTGCCAGCTGTTCCCCCAGAGATTATGAATAGACATTTATTAAGTGGCTGGTGGTCATAGCTGAAGGATGCTAGATTGCAGATTGAGATCAAGCTCAACTCTGGGTGTCTATACAGACACCACCATGAAATTTTCTTGGCAACCATGCAGGCGTCTATTGCTACTGCTGCATTTTTAAAAAAAATTCCTAGTCCTAGCATTGTCAGCCTCCCAGGTAGACCAGACAGGAAACACAACGAGATGAGCTAATTCTACTTTATTGTTAGGCTACATTTACAGAATCTTGTAAGTCTGGATGTACAAATCTCCCACCATCTCCTTTTACTGCCTGACAAGTTAGGGCAGATCCTTCTTAAGTTTCTTTCTCTTCCCATTACGCAGCTGTGGGCTCCTTCCCCTTTTATCTGATTGTTCCCTTGGCAGCATTTCTTCTCCTGTCTCTCAAGGTCATTCCCACATACCATTACAAGCATACACGCCAGGGATCTTCTGGTGGTCTCCCTTCTAAGTAGCTTCCAAGCATAGAGAAGATTCTCCAGGTGTGCCACCTTCTGAGACAGATTGGAGAAGACGAGTTTAAAACGTATCAGACAGGAATTTGTGCATTTATTTGGTCCTACCCTTTCTTCTAGAAACAAAGATGGGCATCTCTTTTGGCCCCAACTTCACATGGAGCCAATTGTACCATAAGCCACATTTATCCATGCATTTCTACACTTAGCCTCTCTCCGTGCCAGGGAAGAGGGCATAAATGCATCCTGTTACTCAGTGCAGGAACACAATCCTGTAACGTGATAGTATTCTAACTCTGCATTGTGAATGGCTGCTAATGCTTGGAAGATGTTGGGCAGAAGATGGATAGGTTGCAAGTGAACACAAAACTGAAAGAGCGTTCCTGTGGTCACCTGCAGGCTCTTAAGAAATTTACACAGCTCTGGGTCAGAATAACTGGGGCGTTATTAAGTTCTACATGTGCTGCAGTCCTTCTGAGCTAATGTTTAGGTTCAAATTCCCCCAGGGAGCCTCAAAACTAGCTGTCTCCAAGCCAAGGTCTGACACTCTGACACTGCACCAAGTAAAGTATGCCCCTTTTCTGGGCCAAAACCCACCGATAGCTTTGGAGTGGTATTCAGGAGTGGTATTCCTGGAATAGAGCTGGTCAGGGGGAAAACTAAATGTGATCTGATTTTGTTTGCATTTCCATTGAATTAGAAATAATAAGAGCTGCACCTCCAGTGATGTAATTAATTCTGTTCCTCTTCTTTCTGTTCTTTCATAAAAATATATATAATAGGGTATCAGTTCTTGGAAGAGACTCACATTTGGCCCTGGGGACTCAGACTGTCCATCCCTGCCTTATATATCATGTCATTTGCTATAATGACATGATATACGTAACGTCATTCGCTTGGTTCTGTCTTGGCACAGCCAATGAACGCAGACACTGTGATTTCATGGCTGAAGATGATGTGCTGAACCCAGCCAACTGTGGTTTATTTAATAGAATAGGTTTAACTAAACAACAGTTTAATGCGGTGCAGGAATCCAGCCAGTTTATGACAGAGATGAGGTGCTCGAATAATAGCCCAAGTGAGTTTAAAATATGATTCATGATTATGGTTATAATAAACTACAGACCAACATAACTTCTTATTGATGGAAATTGGAGTGCATTCTAGTAACTCAAACGCCATACCAATCATTCTGCCATATTATAGGCTATTATTACAGAAACCTGGACTTTTTTTAAAGGTTTTTTTTATCCCGCCTTTATTATTTTTACTAGACCCATTGGGTCATCATTTCAGAGGTATTTCCTTACCAGATTCCTCAATGCCTTCAACAATGGCAGAGCTTCTAATATGCTGCCTTCACTGGAAGGGAATTTAGGGAGATATTCAGAGATGGATCTGCCTAGAAAATAGCCCATGTCATTCATATTGAACTGTATAGCACAGTCAAAGATCAGGAGTGGACCACAGGAAATGTTTTATGACATACTGTATTATGTCATAGAATTGTTTGATGATAATTTTTATATCATAAAGTGTTTTATAAAATTTGCCCGTTTTCTATTCCATGGGAGTCATGGGTCCCAGATTTCGGACTCATTCTGTAAGTTAGCCCATTGGAGGTACCGTGGTGCAAAAATTGTCACCCTACGATACACTGTTTCACCCAGTTAAAGGCTACGAAGTATCAAACAGACAGGAGAGTTTTAGTAGTATATAGATAAATAAGGTGGTGGCAAACCTAATACTCCTTCCTCTTCCTATTTTCCCTACAACAACCTGTGAGGTGAGTTGGGCTGAGAGAGAATGACTGGCCCAGTCACCCAGTTGCCTTCAAGTAATTCTTGACTCCTGGCGACTGCTTGGACAAGTCCCTGCAGTTTTCTTGGCAATATTTTGGAAGTAGTTGGCCCTTGCCTTCTTCCCAAGGCTGAGAGAGAGGGACTGTCCCCAAGTCCCCCAGCTGGCTTTGTGTCTAAGGCAGGACTAGAACTCAGGGTCTCCCTGTTTCTAGCCTGGTGCTTTAACCACGACACCAATTGGAGTCTCCTTCCCATCTTTGCTGTATCCATTTCCTCTGCTAAACCTTCTCCAGCATATGATTGAAAATGCAGTGCTTAGGGGGGGATCCATATCAGATCCATCAGATCCATGTCTTTGGTCCTGAGCCCTATTGTTGGTCAGCTGACTCAACTCACTCACTGGGCCAGCTCTCGCACAAGAAGCCATCCAGCTGCAAGGATGCTTGGGGCCCCTCAAGCCAGTCCTTTGATTCCCCAGTGACAGTGACAGAGTGTTTGCTGTCATTTTCTCCATTTGGTTCAAGGGTCAACGCTGGAGGTGTTGGTGGAGTGGGGGTGGAGGGCAGCAGGGGCAAAGTGCAGCCGTGAAGGGCTTCTTCTCACCCGTAGGGAGGCAGTAAAGGTTCTTCTTTGTGATGGACACTTGAGTTCCAGCAGGTGCTGGAGAAAGCAGCTGGAGGGGGTGAAGCAAATCAGTGAACTGAAGCTGGCTTTTCTCAGCTTGCCTCTGGCCATTGAGCAGCAGCCATGCATAACACTTGGGGCCAGCTCCCAAGCTGAACAGGTCCAAAGCCAAATGTCCTGGAATGGACCTTAGAGGATTTACCTGGCTGTAGTGATGGGACTCCCAAATTGACTTCAGCATCCTTTTAACTTTCCTTAATATCCACACAGCACATTACAGTAACATGATGCTGCTACTCTGTGGCAGGACCAGAATGGGATTCCACCAGCCTGTTCAGAGCTTCAAAGCAGCCAAGAACATCAGCGGGTCTCCAACTCAGGGATGGCCATATCATCTCTTCCATTTGTTAAAGTATCTCCACCTACTTCCAATGAGTTTTCTCATTTTCACCTGAATTTCCATTGTGAAATAAATCAGAAGAAACGTTTGAAGTCTTTGTATTAAATTAATGTTCCTTGTTCACCAAGGAAGTCCTTGAGTTGAAAGCAACCTTGTTGCAGTAATGAGGAACCTCTGGATTTCCAGGTTCTGTGGAACTACATTTCCCAGCATCCCTCACTCTTAGCCCTGCTGATGGGTTGCTGGGAGTTGTAGTTAAGCAGCATCTGGATGGGTATGGGTTTCAAACATCTGCATAAAAGATAATTATGGTTTAAAGATTAAGGACTCAAAGTAGTTAGAAAACAAGGCCTTGATGTCCATTCACAATTAGTATTTAGAACAGAAACACAGATTGTAGTCTCACAGCCTTTTCCACTGCTTCAAGATGACCTGCATTACTTTGGAAATGAATTACAGACATGTCCATGCAAACCCACATAATCTTTGGAAAGACTGAGACAGAAATCATGATCTCTGGATTCACATTACTTGTGAAGACAAAGCTGCTGATGGGTGAACCCTATAAGTATGTGTTTAATGATATCTTTCATTTACGAGCCATATTTTCAGCATTACTTCTGATTCCTTCATGATCACAGACTCGCCCAGAGTCCCTCTTTTGGGGGAGATGGGCAGTAATTAAATTTGAATAATAAATAAACAAACTCCATGAAGGACAGAAAAAGCCCTGGAGCCATGGGCTGCACAAAACTCTCCTTAAGCCAGAAAACAGCAGATAACATGAAGTGCAAACATGTAAACCAGGACCCTTTGGGGAACTGATTGCATTAAGTCTCTTTCCTTTGGGGAAGCAGTTCATCTAGTGAAAAATCAGTGGGACCAGGTAGGTAACATCCTCACCTCTGCCTCCCTGATTTGATTAAATGGAAGGACAGGTCAAGTAATTGAATTGAGACGCCTTCATTGTTTGGGAGATTTAAGGCTTGAGCAGTAGATAAGAGGGAGGAATTTGGCAACTTCCTGGGCTCCTCTTGTGAGTAAACCAGGGAATGTACAAGTTCCCACTCAGAAACAAATCTTTCCGGAAACTTGGAACAATGCCTTGGTGTTTACAGAGATGGGATTACTCATTCCTCTGCATCCCACCTTCTGTCCTTCTTTCTTGCTCTTTTGCTAGAAATCTGAGACCTTCTTCCCATCCGCCTGTTTAATTTTCTTGGTGGAAATCACCAACAGGCACTTTCTTGGGAAGGAATTCAAGTCTGAGTCTGTGCCTGGCTGGACCAGCCTTCCTCTTAAGGCACCCTTGTTCCTAACCCCCTTGACAATTTCTGGCCCCATGCAAGTATGGAATTACGGTCACAATTCCTAGGCCCCCATATTAGTTCTTTCCCTCTCAAGTTACACACAACTCTTTAACTAAGCTGGGAAATTAGCCCATCACCGATTATATTGTGTGACGCAAAAATGTGACCATTTCTGAATCACAGGACTCAGAAACTGAAACCAAAAACTACCTACTTACTGCTAACCAGAAATAGGGACCGCTTTGGGTTGGTATGAGTGCAAAGATGGGGGGCAGGCAACTTTTTCTCAACCATGGGCTACAATTGGCTTGTGAGAGGGATGCTGGGGGTTACAGAGTCAGTGGTTTGAGATGGGTGGCTATATAAATTGAATTTTAAGAAATATAGAAAAAATAGAAAAATACAGCCCCAATACAGTGGATGGGACCAGGATGAAAGCTATATTTGTTTTAATTTATATTGAAATAAAATCAAATAGAGAGGTGATATAGTTATTCTCCGTTCATGCATTTCATCATCTTCTCTTTGTGTCACATGAGAAATGACAGTTTAGCAGGACTCTGTAAGATCTCTGGGCCACCCCATGGCTTTTAGGAGGCTCTGCCCAACCCTTGTCCTCTGGGCTAAGTTTTCCATGTGTTGAGACTGGCTTGTGCATGTGGACCAGCAAAATAGGGAAGGTCATCTCTGGTCGCCCCACTCAGAACTGTCTTTAGGCTACAATGGATTCTGGTTAGCCAAGGATCAAAACACACTTGCATGAGGTTGCCTGAGCCCTCAGGGGACAGTGTCACATTCTTCTTTGTCACCTAGCTGACTTGCTTTGAATGCTCTTGGGGGTGGTGCCATTTGCTGCAAGCAATCCCCTTGCTCCTTTGCTCTGCTTCTCTTCCAACCTTTTGTAGGGATAATCAGTCTGCTTGAAGTGTAAGCAAGCTTCCATAAATACCTCCAGGTCATCCACTCACCTCTGCAGTGGCATGGCAGTCTCTGATCAAATTAATTCAGAGTGTCTGGTATTCACTTTTTCTCTCTCAAGTATCAGCTCTACACACTGCCATTTTAGAAATACCCACTAGGAGCAAAAAGAGAAGGGGGAGTCCAAAACTTCTGGAGAACATCAGGTTTCATAGTCCTGACTGGTGTCCTTATATGGGCAACACTGCAACATCCAGAGCAAAGTTCCATCAAAGCAGGAGAGGAATCAAATGTTTTGTAAACTAGAAATAAGAACATGAATATAGTCGAAATATTATCATTCTTTTGTCGGCTCCCAAGCCTGCCTTCTACAAGCTGGAGGAGACAGAAAGATAGCAACCCTTGAAATTTAGCTATTTTGTCTCCAATTGCCTGTTGTTTAGGAGATGCAATCCCATCTCCCTCACCTCCAGCAGGCAATAGTATTCCCACCTCGGCCTCACATCAAAGACTCTAAAAATTACCTCGCAGAAGGAGAGCATCGAGTTTCACAAGCTGTCAGTAGTGCTGACGGATGGCTTGCAGAGCCTGGGGCTTTTAGCAGGCATCTCTACACACCATCTGGCCCAGAATGGTACATCCCATACCTCACCAGAGAGAACCTTTTGCTGAAAGAGGCAACCTGAAGCTTGTGGCTACTTCCCTTGGTGCCCACTGAACTTTCTGCTTCATTTGACTTTACATTTTTAAAGGATTCTTTTAATACCAGTTTTTAAAAAGAGAAGGAAATTGGCTTGCTCCCAGCTTTAGAAATATGCTTAGAATTTTTTTTTTAAATGGTGGGTAGCTACAGCTCAAATCTTTGTCTTCCCTGCCAGAAAGAAGGCAAAAATATTTTGGGATAGTAAAGGGTATCTATCTATCTATCTATCTATCTATCTATCTATCTATCTATCTATCTATCTATCATCCATCCATCCATCCATCCATCCATCCATCCATCCATCCATCTATCCATCTATCTATCTATCTATCTATCTATCTATCTATCTATCTATCTATCTATCTATCTATCTATCTATCTATCTATCTATAAGCTCCAGTAATGAAAGTCAAGGAACACAGTGAAAAAATGGGACTAAGATTAAATATAAAGAAGACCAAACTACTGACAGCAGGTACAGCAACCAGCCTTAGAACTGACAATGAAGACACTGAAGTGGTGGACAGCTTTCGTCTTTTAGGATCAACTATCAACAGCAGAGGAACCAGCAGTCAAGAAATATACTGCAGACCAGCACTTGGTAGAGCAGCCATGAAGGCCTTGGAAGAGATATTCAGATGTTGGGATGTGTCTACAAAGATCAGAATTGTGCAAGCTGTGGCATTCCCTGTGACGCTCTATGGAAGTGCAAGTTGGACTTTGAAGAAGCAGGTTAGGAAGAGTATTGACACCTTTGAACTTTGGTGTTGGAGAAGATTCCTGAGCATACTGTGGACAGCCAAAGAAACAAACTGATGGATCATTGAACAAATCAACCCAGAGTTCTCACTTGAGGCACAAATGACCAGGCTCAAATTATCCTAGTTTAGACACTTTATGTGAAAACCCAGCTCTCTGGAAAAGGCTCTGATGCTGGGAAAGGTAGAAGGAAAGAGAAAAAGAGGACAACCAGCAGCACAATGGACAAAGTCAATTACAGTGGTGATGGGGCACTATTGGTTGACCTTTCCATAACAACCCAAATTTGGTGCCCGAAGCAACCACCTCATAGTTAAGCAGTTCCTACTTGATGCTTTCACTATCACCCTCTTAATCCTTGAAGGTCACAGAATCATAGAATCCTAGGGTTGGGAGGGACCTTGGAGGTCTTCTAGTCCAACCCCTGCCTAAACCCAAGGCAGAAATCCTCATACCATACCGTTCAGGGTGGTGAGTTCAGGGTGGGTGAGAATTTAAAAGCACATGCTAAGAATTTTGTAATAAAGCTTGTAGCCCACTTCCAAAGATAATCCCTCCCCCAATTTATCCCAAATCTTTTCATATGAAAAAGCAGAAGTCCTGGTTGCTTAGAGTATTTGCATTATCATACACCAAGACTAGAAAAAGTTGCTTGAAGGCAACCTCGCTTCAAGCCCATTCATCTTGGTCACTTACAGCTCTCCTTGGACAGTAGAGTGAATTTAACTAAGAAATTCCAGCTACCAATATGGATCATTCAGCTGCAATGCATACAAAGCTGTATCCTCTGAGCAAGTCATTCAAGTCCTGGAATAATTAGAACTGTTTCCCACAATCCTGGCATTTGGGTCATAATGAAATCAAATGGTGTAATTCCTCTGCAGGGTTAAATATTCCACTTTCCTCCTTTATTAACAGTGCTAAATATTGGAGGTTTGTATTTGACCAAGAGGGACCTGAACCCAAATGGGTAGTCAACATATGCTTCCACTGAACATATCCACTGTCCACTGCAGAACACAATTTCCTCCAGAAAGGCCTCAACCATTGTTGGAATTATCAGGAGTCAACTCAGCGTTGTCTCATAAGCATAACGGGATCTTTCTAGTAAACACATCTCCATTGTGGGATGTCACATGGGTCACCTGATTTCCACTTCCTCCTCCTCCTTGGGTTTGGGCATTAACAATCTCCATTCTTCCTCTTGGGCACACCTGCAAGCAGGAGGTGCTGCAGAATGCAGCTCTCATCCTTTCATCTCGCTTGTGTGCAGACTTTCTATTCCACATAAAATAAATGTAAGCTACCTTTTTTCCTTCTCTTCATCTAACTTCTGTGTGAAGACCGAATTCTTTTCTGAATGTAATTAAGCTTAATGTGCAAGTTTCTTTTTGGTTCAAGCTTCTACTTTGCAAGATTGTTATTAGCTGCTTGGAGTTCTTTTATTAACTTTTAAAAACGCCATCAACCATCACATAGATGATGCTAATCGGTCACAATTCTTTGCTGCCTTGGAAGCAGCATTTAAAACCACAGGGCTTGCCACGGAGACCCAAGGAAACAAAAGGCAGACAATCATATCACGGACCAGAAGAACACAGAAGCAGAACCAACTCAAAGCAGAGGACATACAGTAGCAGCCCTCAAAAACCTAAAGAAGGACCAAACTATCATCATCCTCCCTGCGGCAAAGACCAAACCACGGTTATCATGGAGAGAATACAATACATACAAAAATCCAAAAAATTACTGGAGGACAAGGAAACCTACATCGCGCTAAATGCCAAGCCAGTACAGAAACTGGACACCCTGCTGAAGACAACCCTCAATGACCTCACCAAGAAAGGTCAAGTCACAAAAGAAGAACAGTGGCAGATAAAAAGCGGTGGGCCTGTCTTCCCACACTTCTGGGGACGCCCAAAAATACACAAGCCCAACATACAACATACATTTGGAACATGCTACCCCCCGAGGTGAGGCAGGCCCCTTTGCTCCCGACCTTCCGGAAGGGTTTGAAGACCTGGTTCTGCCACCTCACTTGGGATGGGAAGGGCAACAGCTCTTCCTGGGGGTGGCTGGGGATGTAGACTTCTCTCTACCAAATGGAAATTTCCCACTTGGATTCCATATTTATATTTATTTAGTATTTTAGTATTGTAGGTGTTGATTTGGTGATTTTACGATGTTGAGGTTTTAAGGAGAATGTTATTGTAAACCGCTCAGAGTCCCCCTTTTGGGGGGAGATGGGCAGTAATAGAAATGTGAATAATAAATAAATAAATAAAATACTTTGTCCGTTTCTATCATTACCAGGGACCCCAATTTACAACATAACCAGAGCATTTACAAAAAAGCTTGGAGATCTCATAGAGGGGGAGCAAATATTCTACCAATTCCCCACCACAGTGCCTCCAGAAAATCAAAGAACCTAAAAATAGAAGATGAAATTACGGTGTCATTCGATGTCACAGCAGCCTTCACGTCCATAGATCCAGAACTAGTGAAAGAATCCATGGCAGCAGTACGACACAACACACCTGGCCTAGCCAAATACACTAGGCTTAGAATACCCAGAATCATGGACCTCATTGACCTCTGCCTCACTACCTACTTTCAGTCTGATGGACAAACATGCCAACAAATCAGAGGAACACCCATGGATCACCAGTTCTCAGGACTCATAGCAGAGACTATAATGCAGCAGCTAGAAACGATAGATCAGGGTTCCATGGAACTCTAGGCTTCCACAGGAGGTCCCTAGGGGTTCCTGGGAGATCACGGCTTATTTAAAAAATTATTTCAATTTCAGGCAACTTCACATGAAAGAGGTAAGTTTCATGCTTTATTTTTAGTTGAAGAACACTGTTGGTGCATATCGACAGGCCTACCCATGAAACGAATAGAATAACGTTGCAACTTCTGGCCTCTATTTGAGCCTGAATGTGCAGGAGTTCCCTGAGGCCTGAAAAATATTTCAAGGGTTCCTCCAGGGTCAAAAGGTGGAGGAAGGCTGCTGTAGATGGTACTTATTCCAGAGAGCAAAATCCCACCCATGCTCCTCACCTCTGCTCCTTCACACCCCCCCATGTCCCAGTTAAACCACAGCCACCACCCAGGGAGATGGGAAAAGCAAGATTTTATTACTCAGAGATGCCTCAGGCTGGATCCTCAAACTCAATAAAGCAGCTACGGTCACATTAAACCGGTGACATGGTTATGGTATCACCGGGAGATAAAATGTGCATACCAAAGCTTTGGAACCTGACTGTTTATCAGGAACGATGGCTGTAGCGAGCATGGGAGGTGGGGGGGGGGTGGCTAAAAGAAACATGTCGGAAATGTGTGATTTATCTGTTTTGGAAAAAGCAGTATTTTCTGTGAGTATTGATAAAACGTAAGATGATATTTCCCCTTTTTTTCCTCCCTTTCTTTGTTTATTTGGGGTTGTTTTTTCCAACTTTTTTTCTTTTGTTTTGATTTGGTTGCCATTCATTTTTTTTCTTTAAGTTTGAAACTTGTTTTGTAAACCAGTGAGCACTGATAAATGTAAGGTAATATTTCCCCTTTTTCCTGTTTCTTAGTTTGTTTGGGGTTGTTTTTTTTAATTTTTATTTCTTTTGTGTTGTTTTGTCAACTCCAAGGGGTTTCTGATTTCCCTTTGGGGAATGTTTCAAAAAACTTTCTTTTCTAAGGATCAGAAAAAGTCTGATAGGAGAGAATTTGAAACTAAGTAGTTTTCTAACACTGTTTTTAATTACTTTTCTTTCTTTTTTTCTTCCTGATATAATTACATGTGTTATCCTTGAAATATCATGTTCAGAGTTTTATAGAGATTTCTAGTTATCGTTTAAAAAAAGACACAATGAATTTAGTTCTCTACAATTAATGAATGAAATAATGAACTTCAGATTCCACAAAAATGGCCAATTTCCTATTTATGGATATTTATTCCTTTGTCCACTGCATTTCTCTTTTTCTTCTTTTTGTAGTTATTTATTCTGTTTTTCCCCCCAAATGTTTTAATAAATATATATATTTAAAGTGTTTAAAAGCACCCTTTTGGACTAATGCATTCTATTAACGTGTTAATAAAAGTGTAAATTCATTTTTTAAATTCAATTATTAATACCATTATTTCAGTATTAAATGTAATACAGTGTTTGCTGCTACCAGATCTCTGATTTTTGTCTACCCTAGACTAATGCAGCTCTCCTAGAATTTTTTTTTCTAAAGAGACCCTCCTGGGTATCAGCAATTATTTAGGATTTTTTTTTCTCTCCCCCCCAACCCCCTCATCTTTTTTTATCAGTGGGTACTCCAGAAAAGTGCTTTGCTTTAACTATTAGAAGAGAAGATTTCAAAATAAACTCTCTTCGTGATTAATTGATCAGTGGCTGGTGCTAAGCCGTAATTTCCTTAACTGTGACTTGTTGGGGAAACCCCTATGGGCTTCAGTGACACCCCTACTAAGCCATCCATAGTTGATTAACCATAGTAACTGTCAGCCCTTCGAGGTACACCAGGCTAGGGAGCCAAAGTTATGAATGCTAATACTGTTAGTGTAAGGTTACAGACACAGAATCTCGCAAGTCTAAATGTGCTTCCCTTTCCCTCCCTTTATCTTCATGAGAACTAGGGAGGGTCATGTGTGAGACGCTTTCTCCAATTGCATTCTTGGCCCAGACTCAGATTTCTCTTATCTGACCATTGCCTTGATTGCGGCTCTTCCTCCTGTTCAAGGTTATTCCTTCTGCCCAAGACAGTAACTGAATTTGCATGAAACGTATCCTGTGATACAAAACTGAAGTAGCTTGATTATCATTCATGGGAAGAGCAAATCCAGGTCCTATGAAAGTCAACGAGAAAACAACGGAGTTACCTGTCATATTATGCCATGCTTTGCTTAACTCTAGTCTGCTGACTAAGCCACAATTGGTGGTGTTCAGGCCTGGCATTAAATGATGGTTTACAAACTACAGTGGCCAAGTTCCCAGGACATACCAAGCCAAAACCAAACAGCATGATGGTTTTGTGCAATATACAAAGTCACATAGTTTATGGCTTCTGAAAGTCTGACCAGTTTGTTTTAGGTATGTGTAATGGAAAAAACTATATATTCTCCCTTCTTTACTCCTTTGTGGTATATCTGTTCTTAATCCAATGCTGGTGCAGCCTACCATGTTTTCCCTGAAAATGTATCTGTTAAAGGGAACCAACTCAACAGCCTATCATCAGATGTGTATTTTTGTAAGATGACCCTGTTATTTTATTATAATGCTGAAGCAATAAAGGCCATTAAAATGTAAGTACACTAATAGGCTTTGATTGGTAGAGCAGAGACCAAGCTGGACAACTGATTTGCTCAACAGCCCTGAGGTTTCAAAGGAATCTTTGACAACAAAGGCTTTGAGCACTGTTGGTCTAACCGACAGTCTTTGTTTCCTTTCTTGCTTGCTTCTGCAGCCTTAAAGAGGTCCTTTGAGATGGAAGATGTGGAAGAGGTACCTTCATGCTCAACCAGATCTTCTGTAAATCCGTGCCCATCTGAAAATGGAGAGGGGAAAAGAATGGGAGGACCCATGCAGCACATCTACCAGTCTCCCATCAGCATGAGCTCCATCCCCAGTCCTTCACACAGTCCAGTCCCAAAAACCAGGATCACTAACAGCCTGTCTTTCAACCGAGGCACCATTCATTTGCCTCGGGCCAATGGGACCAATCTCATCAGGGTGTCCTCCTTCCAAACTCAGCTGAATCCCAATGGATTGTCTTCATCTTTAGGGCCAGGAAGTGATGAGAGTCTTCACAGTTCTTCTTCCAGTTTGGAGTGCCCAACACCCACAAGATGCCCTCCAAATCCTGCTGGGCAAACTGAGTCCTCTGGAATTGGGATCTCTCAGGTGTCTAGTCCTTTGCTGAAGAAGTTCTCTTCCCATGGGAATGTCTTCCATGCTGAGGTGGACCGTCCCATCCGGCAGGTCTCCAAGGCCACTGTGAATCACAGCTCCTTGCCATCCCTTGACCTGCATATTGCAGAAGACCAGGGGCCCAGTCCTACCTTCTGCGCCACCTCAAACATTGGCCCCATCAACAGGTGGAGCTCCCAAGAGCAAAATTCTATCTTGCCTCTTCCAAAGAACAGAACATTATTGAGAAGGGATTCTCCTTTCTCCGCCATGGAGGTAGGCCAGTTGGTGAATGTGACTTCTGCTTCCTTGGCCTCCCGACAAACAGCAAAGCTGCAAACGTTTCCCACCAGCCTGGACAAGTTAACTGGAAACCCCCCAGTTGGTTCTGTTCTTCCTTCAGTGGCTGATCCTATACCCAAATCTTTGCCTAAGGCCCAGATTCAGATCAACCTTGGCCACAGCCTGCCTCATCAATCTCCAGAACTGGCCAACAAAGATCAAGTGATCATAATCCATGACACTTCCCTAACAACCTCTTATGGAAGCCTTCCAGAGGTATCAGAGACAGAGAGAACAGCTTCTCATCCTCAGGCTGCTTCTTTCCAGCTTGTCTCTCAGTCTCCAATTACTCCAGCTACTTCCCAGTCCTCTTTTCCTGGGTACCCAATGGTGGTGCCACCTCCAGCATTGCCCAACCCAAGAGAAAACTGCCCTGTTCTGATTGGCTCCAACTCTTGCCAAGATACCTCCAAAGCTCCAAATCCAGATCTGCCTTTTGGCCCAGGGGAAGGGTCTGTGGACCAGCCTCTGGAGGTCTTCGAGAAGAAGGAAGTCTCTGCAGAGAGGGACTCACTAAAAGAAGGTAAGTCAAGTGGTGGCCTAGATGCCCTCTGAAATGAAACACAGACCTGTCAAGCCATCTTCTACCAACCTAGAACAGGTGAGAGTCACACAACTTCTTAAGCTAATCTCAACCAAACCCCAGGATGGCTAACTGCAATGTGTGAATCCAACACTTGAGTGGCTGGATTCACACAACTCACAAAACCTAGTTTAACAGAAGATAACACATGCTATCCCCAAAGACGTGCACATCAGACCGATTCACAGGTAGGTTTCTCACAACCCCCCAACCACCCTTTACCCTAAACCAGCCTGTTTTGTGAATCCAGCCAGTGCACAGAGGATCCAAGAGATCAGGCTTCCTCTAGGCTGCTTCTCCTCTCCCTCTTTAGAGGGCATGGGGTCTGTGGGCCATGCTTCAGTCTGGGCATCACCTTAACATGCTCTTGTGACACCCGTTCTTCCTTCTGCCATTTGGTCCCTTCAATTGCGGCAATTCTTCTTGCTGGGGTCTGAAAACCAGAGGAAGTTTACCCTCCAGGGCTTCCTCATATTTGTGCCACCAAGAGGACAAAGCTCTTCTCTGTTTCGGTTTCTCTGCTGTCCTGTTGGTCAATCAGCCTGTCCCCTCTGACTCTGGAATGCGCCAGGCCCCTTTTCGAAGGGACCCGAGCAATACCCAAAGAGCATTTATGAGAATCTCAGAAGCAGGCTACCATGGCAATGTTTTGCCTCTCCCCCTTTTTCTCCCCTCCCCTCAGCAGCTGGTGTACATTGATACACTGCTTCCAAACGTGGAGGCTCTGTAGCATGATCGTGCCACTTCTTCAGGTCAAGGGCAGTGGCAGACCTAGCATCCTTAGTACCCAGAGCAGATCGTTTCTTAAGCCCCTCTCCTTCATTGCTGAAAGCCAGGTTGGTGGTGGTGTTCAGGCGTCGGACAAGAAACCAGGAGGCCATCAGTTCTAGTCCCACCTTAGGCATGAAGATTATCTGGGGCCAGTCCCTCTCTCTCAGTCAAAAAGCCAGTTTGGTTTAGAGGTGAAGGTGATGGACTAGGAGCCAAGAAACCTGAGTTCTAGTCCTGCCCTTAGGCACAAAGCCAACTGGGTGACTTTGGGCCAGTCTCTTCTCTCAGCCCTAGAAAGGAGGCAATGGCAAACCACTTTCAAAAGATACTGCCAAAGAAAGCGCAGAGGGCAGTTGCCAGGAGTCAAAACTGGATTAAAGGCATGATTCCCCCACCCATTGCTGCTGCACCACCACCTACCATCAGACAGCTGATCACACACAGGCAGCGCAACCCGACTCCATGCTCAGCAGCAGCCTCCTTGTGTCCTCAGTAGCACCTGCCTTACTGCCTGCTTTCAGGGCAGGCACACTGGTCCCCCAATCCCCTTTGGTACCCCACTGGTTGATGGCCTCACTGAGCCTTTGGAGTGATGCACCCATAAGCCCTGCTCCTGAAGTCTGGCAGACGAGGACAAAGAAAGTATTGGCGGCCAGGATTAAAACTAAACATGATGCCGTTTCATTTTAAATTTCAATGGCATCACATGTCTTAAATTTGGACTATGATTACACTCCCATTTCTGGACAGTTCTGGGGGCCTAAACAGCTGCATCCATCCATCCATCTCTAGAACTCTCGTGTCTGATACTCTATCTTTAACTGGGCGAAATGGTGCATCGTAGGGCAACAATTTTTGCACCCAGGTACCTCAAATGGGCTAACTTACAGAACGCATCTGAAATCCAGGACCCATGACTCCCCTGGAACAGAAATTTGTCAAATTTTATAAAATATTTTATGACATAAAAATGATCATAGACCACTTTATGACATAGTTCAAAATGTCACAAAACATTTCCTGCAGTCAACTCTTGATGTTTGACTGGGCTACACAGTTCAACATGGGCTACTTTCAAGGCAGGTCCATCTCTGAAGGTCTCCCTGAATTTTTAAGAACTTTTCCAGGGAAGGCAGCACATTAGAAGCTCTGCCCTTCCAGAAGACATTGAGGAATCTGGTAAGGAAATATCTCTGAAGCGATGACCCAACGGGTCCCGGGTTGTCTAGTTGACCCTAAAATTCTATGCAGCTCCACTCCTGGACTGGATTTCAGAAGTGCTTCCTTGCACACAGACCGAACCTAAAGCAGGACCTGGGGGATGCTGAGATGCTCCACCGTGAGACCATAGGGAGGCTTCAGCTGCTCCTCCAAATACCTTTCGCTAATCTGGAGTTGGATTATTTGTGTCAGCCCCACTAGACAGACCAGACCAGGAAATCAGTTCCACAGGAAGGCTAAAACTACTTTTAGTGAGATAATAGAATCTCACAAGTCTGATGGTGCTGTTCCTCCTCCTCCTCCTCTTAATTAAGGAGGTGATACAATGGGAAGAAGGAATAACCTTGAAGAACAGCAGGAAAGGCCACAACCAAGATATGGTCAGATAAGAGAAATATGAGTCTGGGGCAGAAATGTAATGTGAGAAAGCATCTCAGACAGGACCCTCTCCCTAGTTCTTATGAAGATAAAGGGAGGAAGGGGGAAGCACCTTCCGCCTTGCAAGATCCTGTCAATGTAACCTTATAATAAAAGTAGTAGTAGTGTGCATGATTCATTCTCCTTGAAGGGTTGACAGGCATCTGCCTGAGCTGCTTCCAAATGTTATCTTGTTCCTCTAGACTTAAAAAATGTTTCAGTCCCTTTGGCCTAGACAAAAACTCCTGCACATATCTCCATCAAGGTCACCTTCCTTCCTCTCTACGATGTGTGATCCAGCATATTGTGGGAAAGCCAGCCATCATCTTAGCGTGCCGTGCGAACCCTGCACCATGTCACGCCATCAGAGAGTTTATAGAGAATGTTATTGAGCCCACCAGTGGCTGCGTAGAGGTGCCCTTTGTGTGCTGTGCAAACCCAGCTAACACCCTCTCTTCCCTTGGGGGGTGGGTGGGCAGGGAATCCTGCTTTTCACAGGCAACCGCTTGAATGCAAAGGTACTTTCAACTTGCTGGTCACTCCCTGAAAATAAACAGAATTTGAGGCTTGCCTCCCTCCATCCTAAACTCTTTCCCTTAATTGCTTTGACCAAGTGAGGCAAGTCAGAACAAAAAAGGAGGGTTTTTTTGTGTTGTTGTTGCTGCAGATCTGGGGGACCCGTGGTTGGTTGTTTAAGGGTAACTGAATCAGTTTGTCTCAAAGCCAGACATTACTTCGTCTTTCTCTTCCTCCTCCCCTCCCTCCCAGTTTTTTTGACTTATTTCCTTGGCTTTGGCACAACTTCTGAATTCTTGAGGCTGTCTTTGCTCCCTTTTCTGCTCCACCCTGCAGCGAGGAGGTGGCAAAGGGCCAGAATCTGTTAATTTTAAGATGTTCAACACCTCCCTAAGTGGACGGAAGGAGCAGGCAGCTGTATAATCATCCAAAGGGGTGTGTGTGTGGGTGTTCTTTTTCTGCAATGGGGCTCTTTCAGACATGTTCCCTCTACAGATACAAGAAGGGTCGCACACAAGAAAAGCAACTTTTAAAACTGCCACTCCTTGTGCAGACCCATCTCACACTGCTGTTTATTAGGTTGCTCTTCTTTGCCTTCTGGAAGAAACTCAGCAATTTCAGTTATGCCCTGAAGGTACTCAATTTGTGTCTCTCCACCCCCACCCCATTACTGGCAGGGACTGGGCATATTCACACCACACACATAATCTGGAATCAGGGGTATCCCAAAGTTGTGGTCAAAAACAAGATAATATCCACAACAGTGCAACTGAAGCTCTGGCTGGTGTGTGTGTGTTGCATGTGCAACACACACAAAAAAAATGGGTGGAATTTTGATTATATGGCCACAGCCACCCTCTTGACTTTTTGGACCACCCCCTGTGGATACCCCTGAATCCAGTTAATGAATCAGCCCATTTTCTGCATTTGTACCCTCCACTAGGCCATAAATCAATCAAATCCTTCGGGCTCACCCAGCACATTAAGACTAAAAAAGGTTAGAACTCACCCAGTTTAACCTCTTGTGTGAGTAGGGCTGGTCGTCAGTCACTGAGCTGCTGAAGTGTGTGGTGCAAAGCCAGTCCCTCGCCTTAGTTTGATGATTCAGTGCAACTCTAGAAAACTGGGTTAATCTAGTCAACCAGGATTCAGTTAACCAGGGATAACCATGCTGTGGGAATGGAGCCACCAACTCTTGCATTTTGAGGCAATGTCTGAATTGAAGGCAGTGCCTCTCTTTATACTTCTCTCAGTCTTATCCCTGCTCTTCCTTTCTTTGCTGAAGTCTTGATTGGAAGCTCCTTGGGGCTGAGAACTGGGACATTTTAAAGCTGTGTTTCTATTTCAACTTTAAGTGCATTCAGTTGTAACACCCGTAGATCCACTCCCCTTTTTCCTCCTGTTGCAAATCTAGAAGCAATAAAAGGGCACAATACTGGAAGCACCATGGAATTTTCCTGGGTAACTTTGGGGCACTTGCTCCCTCTCAGCCCAGCCTACCTTGCAAAGTTGTTCTTTTGGGAAGAAAAAGGAGGAAGGAATGCTAGACATGCCATCTTGCATTCTTGAATGAAAGATGGGAGAGAAATCTATGAAAGAAATAAACCCTTTTCTTTTCCCCCAAAGGGGGCTTTAAAAGGGATGGAAAGTTCCTGACTACACCAGGCAAGTAAGCAATGCAGTTATATTTGCTCAAGGATGGCTGTTAATGCTGGTGAGAGTCTTTGTCACTTTCCCTTCCTTGCTTCCTCTCTCTTAAGAGTGTAGACTGTATGTTTCTTGGGGCGAAGATCTCACTCCCATGTTATTTCAGGGATTCTCTGCCTTGTATAGCTGGTAACCGAGTTTCAGAAAAAATTACCAATGGCTTTGTAGTAGGTTCTTTCAGAGCAGTGTTTCTCAATCTTGACAACTTTAAGATGTATGGACTTCAACTCCCAGAATTTCCCAACCAGCATGCTGGCTGGGGAATTCTGGGAGTTGAAGTCCACACATCTTAAAGTTGCCAAGGTTGAGAAACAGTGATTTATTCAGTTATGGGCCTGCCCAAAGAGGCTTTCCAGGAGCAAAGTTGGCCTTGGAATGCAGGGATGGATGGACAGACAGATGGACTAGTTGGCTGGGGAATTCAGGGAGTTGAAGTCCACACATCTTAA
This sequence comes from Candoia aspera, assembly GCF_035149785.1. Classification (NCBI taxonomy): domain Eukaryota; kingdom Metazoa; phylum Chordata; class Lepidosauria; order Squamata; family Candoiidae; genus Candoia; species Candoia aspera. The sequence goes on along the minus strand of NC_086166.1, from coordinate 12,114,986 downwards.
AAGTTGCCAAGGTTGAGAAACACTGCTCCAGAGGAATGAAAGCCATTTCTACCACCCATTGGTGTTCCCTTGTCCACCTTGGTCTCTTCTGAAGGTCCCTCACAATGTCTCGGCAATGCAGTTAACTGCTGGAGTTTTTGCCCTTAAATATTTATTTAGTAGACTCACTCACTTGTACCCTGATTTGCATCTCTAAAGTATTGTGCGTTGATTGTGAGTTTCCAGGTTGATGAGGTTATTGCAAAAACCAGACATCCATGGCTCATGGGCCGAAAAAAGCAATTGCTGAATTTACACATGGGGCTAATAATGCAGCTTGTTCCTTTTTTTCTTGTGGCATGAAATATGAAGCCAACAATTGCTGCTGGAAAACCCAAGTTGAAAAACTAAAACCAGAGTGAAAACCATCAGCTATTGTAACTATAGACGTTGAAGCATTCCTGCAAATGTTGAATTTTGACCCTCTACAGATAACTGTTGATGCAGGTGATACACATTTTGCTGGGCTCCCATATTGTGCTAAGCCATGATTTCCTTGATCATGTTTTTTTCCTAAACCAATAATTGCTTAATCATGATCATTAGAATACAGTACATCTCTCTTTATATTGAGCAATCATATAAATTGCATAACCCACTTTTTAATTGTGATTGTTTCCCAGATGATTAAGCCAAGATTGCTGAACTGTGATTCTTGCATAAACCACAAAAGGCTTGTTACACATGCTAAGACCAAACCAAATCAACAGCAGCCTGGCTTAGCCAACTGTATGAGTCTAGCTACTGTGTCTTATTCAGTAAACTATGTTTCACACAAGCCGTGGCTTAGCCCCATGTGCAAACCCAGCTAGAATCAATCTCAGTTAGGCACGACATGTATACGCTTTGGTGCTACCACCTCCCTTCTGTCCCAAGGAACCCATGAAAGACGTGCTCATTGGACTGGGAACTTGTCCTGCCAACTCATTATCCATAGATGCTGTGGGTTTTTAATCTGCTGTTCATTAATCATCATTCTTGGCGAACAAGAGACTGTAAATACCTCTCTGTGATTTTGGGGAATGATAAAGGAAGGGACTATGATTCATCAATTCATAAGTGTGTTTATACTCTTGACAGGCAGATCGTTTTTACCCTTGGCTTAAGAAAGCTCTGGGGTTTGTTTTTTCAACTCCGCAATGATTTATGCCCTGCTTGGAAAGCACATAAGGCTGCAAAATGCAGGAAGCACATTCTCCCACCTGCGGAAGACCAGGGGGAAGGAAGGGCTTTTGACCATCTGTGAGTGCCTTACTCATGCCCTGGGGCTGCTGGCTTCCAGGTGAATGGATCCTTGGCACCCTTCAACTACCCTGTCCATATGATAAACCCAGGTTCTGGAAGATGCTCTGTCCCATGGTCCTTGACATTGCAGCAGGCAAGGGTTCAAGGTTATTCTGGAAAAGAGAGGTTTTCTCCAACACTGCTATTGTCACCGGCAATTAGACAGTGTTTCTCAACCTTGGCGGGAATTCTGGGAATTGAAGTCCACACATCTTCAAGTGGCCAAGGTTGAGAAACACTGAATTAGAGAGTGTGAAATGGCAGTTTATGCAGGAGAGGACATTTTTGTGTACATGTGAATGGTATGGCAGGAAGCATTCTTTCTCCCCTTAAGAGAGATCAATTTGTGTAGATCTTGGAGAAAGAAAAGCAACTCAAACAGCTTGCAGGAACCAATGATACCAATATCTGGGTTAGGTTGCACTTCCCTGGCATCTGACCCATCATTAATGGTTAATCGTTTCCTGAGTTTGCACAGAACACACAGAACTGCCTCGGCAAGGTTCACACAACACACCAGTTTCAATGCAATTGGCTAGTTTGTGGTTTGCAGTGGTAGGTGATCTTGGCCTCTCTCTTTTCAGCTCCTTGTTTTGTCTGCCTGGTTTTGTTCTAACAGAACCTGTTTCTTCAACTGGCATAGCATATCGGTGCTAATAGCTGCCTAGAATATAGTGTGATGGGAAATTGAGAACTGAGAAATTGAGAAATCAATAAAAACGGAAGTGGTGGTATACTGTGGGTAGGGATTGGAGAAGGGGGATTTGTAATGGGCTGTGAGAATAACCTTGAGAGACAGGTGGAAGAGCTGTAGCCAAGACAATGGCTACAGCTATAAATGAAATAAACGAGATAAATGAAATCTGAGTCTGGGGCAGTACTGTAATCTGAGAAAGCATCTTAGATGTGACCCTGCCTAGTTCTCTTGAATGTAAAAACGGGAGAGGCACAGACTTGCAAGTTTCTGTTACTGTAACCTTATGATAAAAATAGTATTAGCATTCATAACTTTGGTTTCCTGGTCTGGACTGCCTTGGAGGGCTGACAGGACTGGTCTTTCCAAACAATCACTGGGAGAGTCTAGCCCCTGGTGATGCCTCTTCCATTCCTCTGTTCAGCCCAACTTGAGACCTCAGAGTCATTTTTCCAGGTAGGAAAACATGTTTGCATCTGGTAGCTGCCACCTTCCTTTGCTATATTCTTCCTAGCTGACATGATGGAGTGGAGTAATGGGCATCTTCAAATGTCTTAGTCAGACGGCATTCGGTACCTGAACTAGGATATATCTTGACCTCCTGGCCTACAAGATAGAAATGGAAATTCTGTCTCTTGGAGGTTGGCCTGTCTTTTCCATCATCTGTAGCAAGGGTTGTATTTGCATGCTGCTTAGGGGGAACTTGCTCATGGCTGTCCCATTTTACTTTTTCTGCCCCCCTTTCTGTGGATGGTTTAATTGTGGTGTGTTGAATAAACCACAGTTGGTGTCAGTCCTACTAGGCAGACCAGACCAGGAAATCAACTCCACAAGAAAACTAGAACTAAATTTATTGAGACTGGTATAATAGCAATGTCTTGCAAGTCTGATTCTGTTATACCTCCTCCCCCTTCTTACACTCCAGTGAATCAGGGAGGCATTTGGCTGAGTCACTTCTGAATATTACGTTGCTTCCCAGGACTTAAAGAACATTTCAACCCTCTTTGCCTAGGTAACAGTTCTTGCATATTTCCATCAAGGTCATGTCTCCCCTTCTCTACAGTTGGTTGGGTTCTCATTCCATGCTAAGCCAAGAACTACTGTATGGTTGACAAGCCACAATGGCTGGGTTTTCATAAAACCAAGCAAGCCACATTTTGGCTCAGTGGGATGTGTGCATTTATAAAATAAAATGAAATAGAAAAATAGAAAATGGCTCTTTTATGTGCTGGATTGAAAAGGAAGGTCTTTCCTTTATGAATCATGCCATGGGCATCCTGTGTCCCCCTTGAAGGTTTCTTTCCGAGTGTTGTCACAGAGCCGTATTTACATACACCAAACTTCGGCAAGTGATGGGCTGAAAAATTCTCCTGCGTTCAGTGGGGTGAAAGAGGATTTGCTTTTGAAACTTCTTTCAAAGGAGAATTTCAGTGGAGCAACCCTGGGTGGATTTCTGCCATGGTGGCCTTGCATTTATTTAGTGATGAGGTTGCCAAGGAGTGTCTGTAAGAGTGGCCTGTCTTTCATGGCCCAATACTTTCTTCCATAGTCTTTCTCCTTGGCTTCCTAGACTTCCATTAAATTTCATGGGAAGATCTCAGGAAGAAACTCTTTCTGAGGAACCTTCTCAGGGTTGATGCTCCTCCTTCCTTGCAAAAGGAGACCCTTGCCAAATCCTTGAGGAATCTCTCCTTCCTGTGACAAAACCTTCCATCCAACTTCCATGCCTACAGCTTAGGTTACATCTTTGTCCACGTGTATACACACGCATGCAGTGTACGCACACTGGCTGTACAACAAGCCACCAAGAGAAACCAGAGACCAAAAATCCGTCCTCTTGTCCTGAGGGCCCAAGACTGGTTGGTCTCCCTTTAAGAGCCACATCCGGTAAAGGCATCCAAGATTCTCAGCAACTGTTGCATCACCTCTCCCTGAATCTCTCATGCAACCCTCTTTACCAGCCTTTTCCTCCAGTGTCCATTTAGTAATGGACAGAGAAAAGTCATTCCCAGGAGCCTCTGTGGGTTGGAGTCCTCTCTTGGCCCTGTTGGAGAAGGTGGCCTAAAATAAGGAAGTTAGGAAATGGTGAATGCTTGGGAAGAGGAGAGGCAAGAACTGTTAGGGTGTGTCAGGGTAAACACCGCCAGGTGTCTTGCCCTGCCCAGACACTCACTGTCAGTCTTGGAAGCTCCCTGGCTGTCAAGCTGTCCTTCTGGCCATCACTGATCCTTTACTTGCTCTCTGTGACCAGACAAGGTGAAACCAGAAAGAGGAGCTTCATTCAGTTGCCTGGTGCTTCTTCATTGGACTTGGCCAAGAAGGAAAGGGCAGCGGTGACCAAAGCAGGTTGGTGTTCCCACCCCGAAAACCCTAGATCTAGGCAGGCAGGGTCTACACAGGGAGTTAAAAATGTTAAGATGGTGGCCACAACCTCATGACTGAAAGCCCTCCCTCCATTTTTTACATGTGTCCATCATTCTGACTTTTTAAACTCTCCCTGTGGATGATCCTGGATCTAGAGGTGGCATTGGTTTAATATTTTTGTTCTGGGGAAAACACTGAACATTTGCATTGTAAAAATATTCCTATCTGAAGTGAGGCATTTCTGGAATTTAAGGGTGGTGGCCCACCAGTTGTGGTAGACTGCTTGAGTATGAACTTTAAAAGACGCACAAAGAAACCAGCTTTGCTTGGTTTCACCTCTGGGGGTTGGGTGACCCCAACCATTCAGATTTCTAGCTTACTGTATTATGCCAAATCAGTCAATTGTGGTTTATTCAGCAAACCACAATGAATGAGCTTAGTTCCAACCATATCAAGAAACTGCTTTCTCTCAGGTTGGACTATGATCCTGTTGATTCAATCTACCAATGTGGTTTGCCTAATTATAATTAGAAAAATAAATCGCAGTAGGTTCACCAATACATGAAACCATAAATCAGAGCTTACAAAACACAAGAACTGGGTTCATGCAACACTCGGATCAGCAAACAAGCATGATGGCTTAAACTCAGTCTCTCTCCCTGACCAGTCGTATTTCTTAACTCAGGTGCTTGCTTCCATCTTGTGGAATAAAAGCAGAAATTAATCTCTCTGAATAGGATCCAAATCTGCATGGAAGTTGCAAGTATTGATGAACAAGTATAAAAGATTACTATCAGTTAAACAGAAAGGCATTACACTTTACTAGAGTGGTAAGACTGGGATCAGATGACCTAGTTGCCCAGATGGGGAAGGTCACACCTCCCCTCTTCTTCCATTCTGATGACCCTTTACGTTTTGGTAGCACCAGAGAAATGGTAACCTGGGTTACCATTTTTGGCCAGCTCTGGAAAAGCAGAAGAGAAAGGGATTGTAGAAGAACCCTCCCGGTGGAGCGTGGTGGGCTAGCTCTGACTTAGAAATGAGGAGGTCAGAATGCGGGTGTGGGTGTAAACGTCCTGCTCTGAAGAATCCTCTCTCCAGCAGTCTCCAACCCACTTGGCTTCCACGTTCAGTCAGGACTGAACTTCTCCTATGATCCATGTGACTTTCTCAGCAGTGGTGCTACCAAAAAGATCTGCCCTCAAGGAACTTTTAGAAAATTTATCTTTCCCCTGAAGACATTCAGAGAAATTGTCCACCCAGGAACAATTGGTGGAGAGTTTTGAAAAGTCTGTTGTGCCCAGCTTTAATCTCAAAACCGGGCCTGGACTGGACAATTCTTCTAACAGAGGCCAAATGCTCACTCTGTTTCCAGCAGTATCTGACCTCTAGGCCTGAATTTCCATGCAAGACCCACCCCATCAATGTATCAATTGTACCTTTTATGTGTAATCCTATGGCTGCTGCTTTAGGATGGCTGAGGAATTAATCCCAAAAAACCTTGTTATGAACTGGCCTGCTGGCCATCTTCCTTGTTCTACTGAGCAGATTGGAAGTTAGACATCTCTTGTTTTCCTTATTTCAAACACCTTACTTTTAATTCTGTGGGCAAAATACCTCTTGGTTTTTTGAGATGGAGTTGACAATCCATCTTGGTCAATCATTTTCAGCATTAGGAGGACAGCTCTGTAGGAACAGCTTAGCCTCTGTCCCCACAGAGTTTCAGAAGGTGGCAGCACCTGGCTGATCTTCTCTGAGCCTGGAAGCTAAGCAGGATGGGACCTTGTTAAGACCCAGCTGAGAAACCACTCCCAAACCCCAGGGTTATAAGCTAAAATGGGAAGTCAAAAAATACTCCAGAAGAAGGGAATGACCAACCAGTTGTGTTATTGCCAAGCAAGTTGCTTAGAAGTGTCCACATAGCCACCAGCTCAAGTTGAATAGGACTTTATTTTCTTATTCCCATGAGGCTGGCCTTGTCTCACCCCCGGGCTGTGATTTGTTCAGCCTTGGCTTGCTGTTTCTGTACCACGAACACCCTGGCAGCCTCTGTATGTGAACTGGTGAAGACAGCCAGGAAGATATGGTGATGCTGACAAGTTATTTTGTTGCCATGACAAGAATCAGTCCTGCTAAGGAGCGATGGTCCCGCTAAGGAGTAAGGAAAAGCTCATAATCCTGGAATTGCAGACTCCCTCTCTCATCCATAGCTTCTGCCACTTTTAGCAATTTCAGTGGCAGCTTGGGGTATTCCCTCCACGCCCATTCCTGTAGCTGTCATGCTTTCTTAACCATGCTCTCTCTACAACTCAGCGCTCTCAAGAGGAAGAAGAAACCACAAGCAGAAAGCACCAAATTGGACTCGAAACTTTACACCAAGAAAAATCCTGTGGAGCTTGCTCCTTGGGACGTCTCTAAACTTACCGTGAGGTGGCCAAACTGCAGGTAACCTTGGCAGGAGAGGTAACTGCTGGAATCATGATGTCCTCGGTGTTTGCTGTGGAGAGAATGGGAGCAGGATTGTGCTACTTTCTCTGTTTGACTTCATCTTCAGTGAAGCTGTAGATGACACTGACACTCTAGATAAGTTTTTCAAGATGAATATTAATTTGTTTTAATCCGTTCAATTGTGTCTGATCCTCGGAGACTGCCTGGACAAGTCCCTGCAGCTTTCTTGGCAAGGTTTTTCAGAAGTGGTTTGCCATTGCCTCCTTCCTAGGGCTGAGAGGGAGTGACTGGCCAAGGTTACCCAGTTGGCTTTGTGCCCAAGGCAGGACTAGAACTCTCAGTCTCCCGGTTTCTAGCCTGACACCAAACTGATTCTGAGTATTAAATAGGAAAGCTCTACAAATCAGGGGCAGAAAATGGCCTGTTGTCTACCTAACTCTCCAGCTGGCAACTAATGATCGGAAGAAGCAGAAACTAGAACTGGCTCCTAATTTAAGGAAGCTGGGCAAAATTCTGCCTGGAAATCTCTCCAGGATTTCCTTTTTTTAGTGTATTTAATGTATATAGAACCTGCTCGCATTTGAAAAAAGTCATGCATCCGCCGATAGTAATTTGATGACTGGGATTCGGGACATGCCATGCCTCTTTTCCAGTGCCTCAGACATAGTATAGATCTGACAAATGAGCTGCCTACATCCAGTGAGGCTATGGCAGAAAAGGTCCCTCCAAGTGTGGTGGTCCAGGACAGGCCTAAACGTCTTGATGGCCCATCAGCTACCTGAAGATGCTTTGTGCTGGATGGAGTGAAGGTATGGTTCATGTTGTGAGAGATTCCTGCTTTACTGGGATGCAATTGACCTGGATATCTCCTTTCCCAATTTCATTTTCAGAATACCACCCCCCTCAACAAATAATTTTACAATAGCAATAATTGTAATATATGTATATATATGTGTATATATATGTATATGTATGTGTGTGTGTGTATATATATAGTGTGTGTACACACACACACACACAATACACACAATATATATACAATATATTGTATATATATTGTATATAGCAATAGCAAATGAGTGTTTGGGACTGTGTGTCATCTGGGTATGAAACACTGACGAGCTGAAATCACTAGAACCAGAAACTCGTACATGTTAAAGACAGTCAAGATTTTTAGAATTTGTTGCAGTGAATATTCCACAAAATGTGGCTCCCTGGCCATTCTGTAACTGAATCAATATGCCATTTGTACTTTAGAACGCTGCTGTTCTAAATTGGCCCTTAATCTATTCAATGCTGGGTTGAAACCTGCCATGTAATTGAGAATTTTTGTTGAATGTTGCTTGGAGGTATTTCTGAGCTGACAAGATTGTTGGATATGTCAAGGGGAGCCAGTGTGCTGGTGTGGTTTTCTGGGATGTGTCTTTCTACCCTGGCTGACCTCACATCCTCAAGCTCTAGAGAGATATTCCCTCTTGGTATTTTCTCTTGGTGCACCCTAAGGGTACCAAGCCAGTTTAGCCATCTCAGGGAAAACATCTATATGGATCATCCTTATGCATAAGTCCAATTATCTTGGGTGGATTGGATTGATCTGAGCATAGCATGTTGAGTGAGCCTAACCGTTGTGCTCTGTAAACCATAATTTATAGCTTACTGTGATCCATGACTGGCCCCCAACCAAGTCTCCTTGGTTTAGTTAAGTCATGATTAAGTAAACCATGGCTCAGTGTGATGTAGCCAACAGGTCACTGTTTAGTGATGCAACAGAGAAGATGCTGAGTTTTCAGCCATGGTCCTTCTACACTCAAGTAGGTTCCTTACCATGAATGCCCAGACCTATTTCTTACCGATTAAGCCAAAGTTGGAAGGGGTTGTCAAGAGGCTATTTCTGTGCTAAGAGGAGGCATCTAAGGATGTTGGAATGCTTGTGACCTGGAGAAATAAAGCACAGGTGAAGTCCTGCAGATTAGCCACCAGTTCTGCTGTCCCCTTTGCTGCAGAAACCGCGGCCACCACCTTCCTCAGCCCAGCAGCCTCCGGATGGGTTGGACTATAATTCCCATTGTCCACAGGCAGCACTGTTGGGGAAGATGAAGATGGTAGTCCAGCGCATCTAGAGGGCATGAGGTTGAGCAAGGTTGCTCAAGCATTTATCCCCGTGGAGGTAGAAAATTTCAAGTCCAGAAAACTGGGTGTGCAAGAGATGAGTGTGTCCTGCAGATTTTGGGGCTGGGGGGAGGATGAGTTTTCTACATTTGTAGCCTATTGTGTGTGGTTTTTATTTTCGTTTTTACTTTTATTTTGGAGGAGGGGAGCCTTTAAAAAGCTCGCTGCACAGTGACCCAGAAGCATAGAATGGTGTGTGCAATTCTCAAATCCAGGAAGGGATGATTCATGCAACGGTTTTGCCATTTGGCCCTCAACTTGCCCCCCTCCCAGGAAGAGCTGCATTTTCTTTTCCTTTTTCTTCAGCACCCCTCCCCCATCTTTCTTTAAAATGCAAAGGACTTGCCTGCTTGGGAGGAGGCGGCAAACATGGGCAGGCTATTGGCAAAGTTCCTGAATGGCCCTGTGTTCCCCCCCCCTTTCACCTTCTGAAGGGGAGAGGGGATCCCAGGAAAGAGGAGGGGAGGGAGGGGGTAGAGACACGATTACCATTCTGATCATGTGTTTGCAGCAGCCTGGTGCGGCTTGCTCGCTCTTGTCGGATCCCAAAAGGGGAACTGACAGAGGGGAGGGGACGCCTGTTTGCTGTAGCACTGGAAGACGGAAGCATGATGGGCGGCTGAAAGCAGAGGTAAGGATGCAGAGCACGCTGCTCACCTCAATTTGGGGTTGGGGGGCCCCCTTGGAGTCACCATCGCTTTCTCTTGGGCTGAAAGAGGAGATACGACCTGGACAAGGGCTGCGTTTTGGAAGGTCGTCTCCCCAGTGAAGGAAGGGTGGGCTGAGAAATCAGGACAGCTGCTGGACCTCGCCTGCATCATCTTTGTCTCTAGGGCCTGTGCTTTTTTCTGGCAGCAGCTTTGTTCTCTAGGGGCAACTGGTCTTCTCCTGCCCCCATTCAGGGTTGGGTGGCGTGGCCACCTTGAGATGAGATGCTGCTGGTGGGTCATCCTGGAGGAGACATCAAGAACATGAAAGGTGGGGTGGGGAAGAAGAGGCACAATAGGGTGCTAAGGCCCAGCAGAGGATGTGTGTTGGGTTGTGTCATGGTTGCAGAGTCCATGCAACCCTGGATAGATTGGTACTCTGATTTTGACCCTCCCTTGCTTTCTTCCTTTATCTGTAGTCGAGCAAGCCACCTTCCCCAGTAGAATGTGCAAAGCCTGGGTGGGCGTGGAGATTCTCCGGGATCCTGGTCCTTCCTTTCTGCTGTCTGTGTTTTTCTGCATCTCTGCAGACTTCCTAGTTGCTAGTTGTCCTCATGGAGAGGTGGGTTTTTAGTTGATGTTAAGTCATCCTTTAAAATGATATATATGGATGGAGGGAGAGGGTGCCCTTTTCGAAGTGGTCTCATTGTTGCAGCGTTTTCATCCTTGCCATTGTGTGATGAAGGTGTCTAGCTGTTTTTTTCTCCTCAAGTCGGGGACAAAGGCCAGGGGACACTCACCTGCACAAAGCCAGAAAGCGAATCCATGACAGAGGAAATGGTGCCAGAATTCATGGTCTCTTTGATCCAAGTCTAGATATAAAATGAGCCCCTTGTATAGCAGACTGGAGGAGGAAGGGAGCGGACATGCATCAATCCAGATTTTAGTTCGCCGACAGAGACAAAATGTTTCTTTTGGGGTTAGTGTTTAGATGATCCGTGGCTTAGCATGATCTGGGATTTAAAAAAAACCATTCCCTTTGTAGAAAAATATTGGCATGTTTTGCACGTGTGAAGCCACTTGCACAGACACGCAGGAATCTAAGCAAGGTTAAAATCATCAGGCTGAGGATGTTGTATGAATGCAGCTGTTAGTTCTTTAACTGAGCTGGGTAAGCCGTAGTGTATCAAGGAGACAATATCTTGTCTAGACTTCCACCTGATATTCTAGATTATTTCTGTGGTTACTTACCTGCCGTATTTGTTCCTTTTCTGTATTAGCTGTAGTACTAAACGTTGCTTTGTGTAATTTCAGAACTACAGTCTTCTGGAAGTAAAGTTAGCGTGTAGGAGAGGACTAATTGGGCATCATTCTCCTGGCATGTTCATTTTCTAAGTCTGAGCAATGCTGTCTGAAGTGGTACAGCCCAGACACAAGGTTGATTGTGTATGCTGCCCCGAAAGAGGGCAAGACAGATCCATGTTAAATTTGCTAGTGCAATATGTAAGCATGACTGTAGGTAATATTCTTATTTGAATCAGGAATGCCTGCCCAAACTCCAACCTTTGTCTCCCCCCATGTGTAAAGCCTTGTACACAAGTCTGAATCCTTGCAGATTCAGTGTTACCAATGAATTCTCACTTGGGGTGTGTGTGTGATTAAATGCACCGAGTATAACTTTTGGGAGAGTGACCCTTGGCACTTGGTCCCCGGATCAAATGCGGCCTTAATCCTCCCAAAGAAGTCACCCTCCTGATTTAAATTGAAAAGCAAGGACTGGGTTCACACAATACATTAAACCCCACACTTGGGTTAAGCAAGGACAAAGCACGTGACAACATGCTGCCAATGGGTGAGGGTTTCACAGGATGACCTAATTTGCACAGCCTGCTAAGGCAATAGCTGGTTTTATTACTTGCTGCACTACAAACATCATCCCATTTTAGCCTAGTCTATGTGTGAATATATTTAAGACATCACTCCATAATGGAGAAGACTGTAACCTGTCCAGTAGTTTGTTCCCCAAATGATGGGGGTTGATGAGCACCATCAAGGGTCCTCATCTCTTTCTTAGTAGTGTGTGTCATGGAGCTATGGCTATTTGGGTAGGCCACACCAAGTTGAGGCCAATGTTGAAGCCCAAGATCAGAGCAATCTCTTTTTCATCTGCTAGGACCACCCTGCATAGTTGAAATGGTGATCCTCAGGTAGGACATTCCAAGGCTGCAGAACAACCCTTGGATTGTTTTCTTGCAACCTCAGAAGCTTCAAACTGCTGTTCCCCCATGTTTTCTGGGATATGCAGTTATGACTCTGGTGGCAGGAGTGGGCAGCAGAGGTGCCAGCTCAAGTTGAAGGGACATACAGATAGTCCACATTGAAGGACCACTCATTCAGTGACCAATGGCATTGAATGGGGGGGGGGCTTATGCTAAGTCCTCGTAGTTGCAGCTGTCTCAGCGTCCCCACGGTCATGTGATCGTGATTTGGGTTCTCGGCAACTGGCTCACAATTACAACGGTTGCAGCATTCTGCGGTCATGTGATTGCCATTTGCAACCTTCCCTGCTGACTTCCGACAATGCAAATGGCAATCACGTGGCTGCAGGACACTGCAACTGTGGGATTTGCCTAACAATGGCAACCGGACTGCTTCAACTGCTGTCATAAGTCATCACGGTCACTTGACATTGTGCTTTACAACCGCGTTGCTTAGCAATGGAGTTGCTGGTCCCGATTTCCATTGTTACATGGACTCCCTGTATTCTCCCTTCAAAGTTGATGATGCATCCTGACACACCCCTACCTGGAGAAGATACCTTCTCCCTGGAGGGAGAAGTGGAGCTTCTAGCAGAACAATTTGTTCCTGGGAATGTTGGAGTTCACCAGAAGCCACAAGAGGTAGTCTTGGACCTACATCTCAAGCTATGTAGAGTTCTCCAAACCCCAATTCCTAGCAAGAAGTTGACATCCCAGACAGTCTTGGGGAACAGCAGTATCAGAGGGTGCAGGTTTAGTTGGCTGGCCCTAGAGGTATCTGCAGGATCCAACGCTTTTGTGAAAATGATGAAAGCAGAGTTGCATCATTCCACCATCACACTAAGCTCTGCTCCTTTAATATGTCCATGCAGTGCTACAAAGCGCATAGAGAAAGAGCGGGACTTACGATGTGACTGGGCAACGCTGTTTTTACCTGGCCGATAGTCCAAGAAGTACCTGTTCAGGGAGCCAAAAGCATAAGGCCGTAGTAGTTAGAGATCTCTTACACCTCCTCAAGGCTTTTCTCTACTGATGAACTGAAGCACTCTCCACACCCCCTTCTTGAGTTGGCAGAAAAGTAGACCTCTGTATTAAATTGGCTATCCACATTGGTGCCCTCTGTTGGCCAACCCTTCCATCTCCTTTCTGCCAGGCACCTGGAGGACCTTCCCTGAATGCCTCTGGGTAACAGAGGGTTCAAGTCACTGCAAAGGTAGGAATGCCCAACAAATTTTACATCTCTTGAAGCTGACTTGGGTGGGGGATGAAGAACATTGATACTGATCAGGATGACTTAAGCCTATCTCACTCATGGGCTGGGGATGAATAAAACCCCCATCATGGAAACTAAGGGGGAAGGTGTAGTGTCAAGGAATGATTTCACAATGGTTGGGTGCAAATAGGAACAGGCCTATAGAGAGCTATAGCCAAGCTTAGGTTTATCTTGAGAACTTAAGCTTTAACATCTCCAGTTCTGTCTGTGACCTCTGACTCAAAACAGGTATGGGGAAAGTCATAGCTATTTTGCCTTGTCTAACCACCTGTAGAGGAACTGACTGGGCCAGAGACACTTTGTCCCTGTGTAGTGAGTGGTATGGGGTACCATGTGCCTAGTGAGTGGTATGGGGTACCACTCTTTTAACACTAATACTTTGTCCCAGGTAATTTGCCTTGTCTAACCACCTGTAGAGGAACTGACTGGGCCAGAGATACTTTGTCCCTGCTCACCAGGATAGCTTCCTGCCCAGCAGGAGATTGCAAATGAGGCACAAAGTGGGACACCCCCACCCAAGCAGGATGCAATAACATAATACCTTTCTACACAGTTGATTCAGTCTTCATCAGAAGGGCATTGGCCGTCAATTAAGATGGTTGTCCCAAAAGCTAGACTTATTCTTAATGGAGTGAACTTCCTGAACATACCTGGTTGACCAGTATAGGATGCAAAGGTGGACTAGATGACCCTGGCTGAGCCAATCCAACTCAAAGGTCTTTGGATGTTCTCTTCTGGTAGCTACGAGTTGGCAGATGTGTTCCTGATGATGGAATGGAATCTGCCAAGGCGACTTTCAGACCCTGATCTTTGCCGTGCGAAACTTGCATGGCTCTGGCACAGCCATGAATATTGGGGGGGGGGGGAGGAGAGATGGATGTCCTTGGTCCTGGCCAATGTGTTTTCTTCTGAGTGATGTAGCCAGAGCCATATGGGCTGAGGAACAACAGGAAGTTGCTCCCACGCTGTTCCAAGAGCATATGGATTGGTCCTACGACCCTCTGGGAATGGGGGTAGACAGGAAAAGAGATAGAGGCCGGATTTCTGTCGTCTTGTTAAATAATTGCAAGCAGCTGCCCCACGTGTCTGGAATGGAAGGGTAAGAACTGCTTGGCCAGAGGAAGCAAAGGGAGATATGAGATTCAGTGCTTTTGGCTTCTTCTGCCTTTGAGAATGACCAACCTCTGGGCGGCAATCTTTCCCCTTCTTAAATATCAGTTGCCTTAGATTTGGAGGTGGGGGATCAATAACACCTTCTCACTCTGTACCATAAACGCTGGAGGACTGGCTCAGAGGGTATGGTTAATCTCACCTTTCTTCAGGGTCATGGCTCAGATTTAACACACACACACCCTTCTTAATAATGAAAGTGAAAGAAGTCACAAGATCTGATCACGCGTGTGCATACCCATGCACCACAATGCATACCTTTTGGCCCACAGATGATCTGAAACTCACATGTTTTAAGAACTGGGTTTGCCCATCCAAGGGTCTCCTGCTGGACCTAATGGCATGAAGCTCTTCAAACGCCTCCCCCAATCTTGGAAAACTATTAGGATTAAAAGAGTGGTACCCCATACCACTCACTAGGCAAGGTTAAGACCACCCAATTTAACTCTTTTCCTGGCCTGTGGATTAGTATTTGCAGCAGCATCTAGCCAGCTTTGACCAAGGAGGTCAGATCTGGTTAGTACTCAGATGGGAGGCCACCAGAAAAATGCATGGCCTTCTCTTTAGCCTGGGAAGTTTGGGGGGGTGTGTGTGAAACAGAAGACAACAATAGCAAACAAGTCTGTTAACCTCATTGATTTAATTCACAGGAGTTTTTACCTTCAGCCTTGAAATAAGACCCAGGCTCCCCTCTAAACTGCAGGATCTTCTCACGGAGCCACGTCCAACTTCCAGTGTTATCTTCTTAGTGTCTTGAAGTACAATCTCCCTCATTTCCAACTGAGTCCAGAAGAGGCTGTTTTCCTCCTGATTCTGGGAGGCAGGGGAAGAAGCGAGCCCCTTTCCTCCTATGGTGCCTCTGCAAAGCTTCCAGACTCCTGGGCTAGGTGCCAACACTCTTCCCCCGCCCCCTCCCCCATGGAGGCACCCCTCCAGCCTCTTTGGTTGGGCTTCTCTTTAAGGTCTGACCTTTGTCAGAGATGTTGCTGTGCATCTAAATTCACTTCCACTTCCTTTTCCCCTTTTTTGCTGGCCTAACGGCCATCTAAGACAAAGATGACTTGGATACACGCAGCATGGGAAACCGGCACAGTGGGAACTTGCTCGCTCTTGTCGGATCCCCAAAGGGGAACTTTGCTCATGTTGAGGGACACGCTTCTTCCTGACTGTCTCCCCACCTGAGCTGAGTTGCTGTTTATGAGATATGCTGCCAATAGATTCCCCTTCTCTCTCTTGCCTGTTTCTGTCTCTGCTCCCTTCCGTTCCTGTCCCAGCCTCTCCACCAACTCTCACAGCACCCAACTTTAGCTAGACTTAGTGCCACTTGAAGGCTGCAGAAGACAGACCGAAAGAAAACCATCAGGAGAGGGGAGAATGCATTTTACCTTTTCCTTTCATTCTTGCTCCGGCCTTAATACAGAAGTGCAACAAGGCTGCAGGAAGAGGAGGTGGCTTGGAGGAACTGGTGGCCCATAACTTAGGTTTCTCTTCCTCTTTTCAGAGACTCATCCCAAGCTTCAGCAGCTGAGCATGGAGGACGGCCTAGCAGGAGAACCGATTCCCCAGGGTGGTTCGGCCCTCAGCACCAAGGATGGGGGACAGTTTGGCTATGTGGGGATTGAGGCAGTCCTGGACCAGATGCGTATCAAGACCATGAAGACAGGCTTTGAATTCAACATCATGGTTGTAGGTGAGCATGGAACCTCTATCTCAAAAGCCTTCACACATGCAGACCCTGGCGTAGGACCAGAGAGTATTAACCCATCCTCAGCCACAGAAGACGTTGAGTGACTTTGGACCAGGCATTAACTCCTATCCCCACCTGCCCTAGTAGTTTTGTTTTTTTTTTGTAAGGAATAGTAGAGGATGGAGGGCTATTTAAACCTCCTTGCTTTCCAGAAGCGTAAGTAGAGAAGAAATCTGCGAAATGTGTAGGCTCATTGTTCTGAGGAGTTTTTAGAGAAGAGAACATTGGGAATGCCACTCTAAAGTCCCAGAGAAAAGGTGGGATATAAATTTAATAAATAAACAAATGTCAATTAATGTTGCAGCCACCATGGCCTCTCTTGGCAACATTTTGTTGTTTTTCCCAGGTAAAGCTGGGAAATACACAAAAACAGGTACTTACATCCTAAAAGACAGTTACAGGTAGTCCTCGCTTAACGAACACAATTGGGACCAGAATTTTGGTTGCTAAGTGGAGCAGTCATTAAGCAAATCCAATCCGATTTTACAACCTTTTTTGCAGTGGTCGTTAAGCGAATCACCACAGGCATTAAGCGAACCGCGTGGTTGTTGAGCAAATCACGTGGTTCCCCATTGATTTTCCTTGCCAGAAGCCGGCTGGGAAGGTCAAAAATGGCGATCACATGACCACGGGATGCTGTGATGATCGTAAATGCGAAGGGGTTGCCAAGCACTCAAATCGTAATCATGTGAGCACATGGATGCTGTGATGGTCATAAGTGTGAGGGCTGGTCGTAAGTCGGTTTTCCCAGCACCATTGGAGGTCCAAACCATCACTAAACGAATGGTTGTTAAGCAAGGACTACCTGTACAATTAAACAACTTTTGCCCCTAAATTCCAGGAGATTGCATTCCCACTGATTTGCATGATGCGTCCTCACCCACTTTACGCTGTTGCTCCAGCTGATTCTAGTGGGACCCCTAGGGCTTTCCCAGAAAGTCAAGCGCAACATCAGAAGGTGGTTCACCCCAGAGTTATGAGGAAGAAGGATGCTTTGTGGGTAAAGAAAAAGATCCTGAAAACATCACCCAGAGCGATAGAAGTTTGTCCGTACTCTCGTGGGCAGGATTCTAGGTGTCCTAACTACCAGGAAACACACTGAGACAATGAACTGGTCTCTAATATTTATTACTAGTACTTAACAAGAATCCTAACAAACTGAAGAAGCATGGGAAAAACCCAGACATATAACCCCCAAGGGTTAAGGCGGTCCCGATCTGTGTCTCTTTGAATGGCTGAACAGTTCCTCAGTGCTACGCATGCGCTTGACAGTCTGGGTGGGAGCCCCCTGCTCGCCATCCTTACTCATGACACTAGGTCTGTATTTATTTATTTTATCAAATGTATCAGGATCACCCATTCTGGAAGACTGGAGCACTGAATTGCACACGCTCAGAAAAGGGGGTGGGAGTGGGCAAAAGAAAGAAGAAAAGGGGGGCACTCTAGATCTGATATGTTTGACTTTACATTTAAATATAATTCAAATTAGATTAATCAAATGCACTAGATATGATTGCTCCTTCTGGAGTTAACGCATTCTCCTGTCTGTGGCATGAAAGCTGATGATTTAGTGGCAGATCTGTGAGAACTTCTGGGCCCACATGCTCCTTGGGGTGGCAAACTGCATATCAAATGTAGATCCCTGGTGATTAGAAAATACTCAGGGGCACTCTCACTCGTTCTTCATCTGCTCCAAAGCAGTGCAGATGAAAAGAAATGCTGGACTTCATAAACACTGGCAAAAATAAAGTTCTAGATAAAATTTACAAGGCATACCAATATTATTAGTGCGGATAAGGATCGGCATAGTTGGAGTTAGATCAGCCGGCAGAAAAGCTTGTAATTCCTGTCCTAAGGACAAGACTGAGTCTGTGCATGTTTTTGCAGTCAGTAGTATGCTAATCTTTGACCTTAATAAAGCTTTGTTGGTTGGCTGGTCTGCAATTTGTAAAGCCCAACTTTTTCCTAAACACTGAACTAAATGCATCACATTCTGCGCATCAAATTCTTGCTGGCATTTCAAAACCCAGCGAAATAATTGGATCAGATTTCCTGAGATTGGGGAAGAAGCTTTGGTATCCTTTGTCCTTCCCCACTGATAACATGAGAAATCTATCCACTAATGCAAGGATATCAGTGCACACCATTTCTGTAACTCATATGTGCTGCATGTATGGCAGTAAATTGCATGTACCTCCTAGCTGGTGGAATGCAATGCAGGTAATAGGGTGGCCTGTAAGATGATATCATGAGCAGAAAACATTGCACAGGTACAAAAATGGCTGGTAACGCGTTCTCTGATTTACTAAAAAGTGTTACCTGAATCCCTAAATTGACTAAAACCCAGATGAGCTACAGAATTCAACATCTGCTGACAACCATGGGATAAGGAAGACTGTGGCTTGGAATGTAAAAGCAATAAATAGTAAAGGGCATACGTTAACGGAGGCAAGTAAACAGAGAAAAATAGAGACGTGTGCCTGTGAGAAAGTAAGAAAGGGCATAATAGATCTGAAAGTCTCATCTTGTAGAGTGGGACTGATGGATACATGCAGGGAAGTGAAGGTGTAGGTCTGATGATGAACGAAAGGGCTAAAATGTATATTAGAAACTTCTTTGATCAGAGAAAAAACAAAAGAGCCAGTTTGGTCTAGTGCTTAAGGTGCTGGGCTAGAAACCAGGAGACTGAGAGTTCTAGTCCCGCCTTAGGCATGAAACCTGGCTGGGTGACCTTGGGCCGGTCCTTCCCTCTCAGCCCAAGAGCCAATCAGGCGTGGTATGAGAGTTCTAGTCCCGCCTTGGGCATGAAAGCCGGCTGGGTGACCTTGGGCCAGTCCCTCTCTCTCAGCCCAAGAGCCAATCAGGCGTGGTAGGAGAGTTCTAGTCCCGCCTTGGGCATGAAAGCCGGCTGGGTGACCCTGGGCCAGTCCCTCTCTCTCAGCCCAAGAGCAAATCAGGCGTGGTAGGAGAGTTCTAGTCCCGCCTTAGGCATGAAACCTGGCTGGGTGACCTTGGGCCAGTCCCTCCCTCTCAGCCCAAGAGCCAATCAGGCATGGTATGAGAGTTCTAGTCCTGCCTTGGGCATGAAAGCCAGCTGGGTGACCTTGGGCCAGTCGCTCTCTCAGCCCAGCCCACCTCACAGGGTTGTTGTTGTGGGGAAAATAGGAGGAGGAAGGAGTATTAGATATGTTCACCACCTTGAGTTATTTATAAAAATAATAAAGGCATGATAGAAAATAAATAAATAAAATAAAATAAATATCTACATTTATGGCTGACTGGAAACCCCTGATAGACTTTTTGCATGAAACAGGAAAAAATGCACTTATGATTTGTGATTTTGATGATTAGAAAAAAGTTGGATAATAGAAAAAAGTGAGCTTTTTTAAAAAACATAAGAGTAAGAAATAATTTTGTAATTGTTGTTATATTTACTGCAAAGGAAATCGAAAGCTTCTTTCTATTTTTTTAAATTCTTTCTTTCTGCACTTTAGCTCCTTCCTTCCTTCCTTCCTTCCTTCCTTCCTAGTTTGTGTTAGTTTTCTTTGTAAAATATTTCATATAATTTGTATTAAAAAAAAGAAAAAAGAAGGTATCAATTGCTATGATCTAGATTGCCCTGGGTGTATATGAAAGTTGAAATCCATAGGCTGGTGATTGCTGCAGGCTTTGCTCCATTGAATGAAGATAATAGAAAAACCAGAGATACATTTGGGGACAAAAAAGTATTCTGAATGAGTGCAATCTGGCGGAAAAAATATGGTGTTGCCTGACATGGCTGGATGGGTGAGAATGAGACAAGAACACCCAGAAAAAGTGACTGGGCCATTCAGAGACCTGAGAATGGTGACGGATGAGTATCTACGTTAAAAAAGACTGCTTCAAACACATGCTTAAGCCATGTTTATTTAGAGGTATATAGGACAGAAGAATGAATATAAATCTAAAAGTATGTTTTGATTGTTTGTAATGGAAGATGGAGAGAATTAGGGAGGGATATAGAAGGGGTGAGAAATCCTGAATGTGGGAAAGGCCATTTGGTAGTGTCAAGAGTGGATCTTGCCAAAAAAAAAAAATGGATCTGGAAGAAGAGGCAGGACAGAAAAGAAACAGGGACGATGATAGCACATGGGCAGAAGAGAAAACCAGCCATGGCTGGCTGGGGAATTCTGGGAGTTGAACTCCACACAGCTTAAGGTGCTGAGGTTGGGAGACCCTGCTCTAGAGCCTGGAGCAGCTCTGCCCAGATTGTCAACACAGGAGATTGATTTACAAAGGAAATGGTAGTTGGAGGAGGCGTCCTCCTATGCCAGTGCTTCTCAGCAAATTGGTTGGCTCTCCATAATTCTATATCTTCAGAGAAGTCAAAGTGGAAAGGTTAGGTTGCAACCCTGCAGCTGTAAAGCTGAGCTCATGCTTGAAAGTGTATAAGGCGGAGACCGGCCTTGGACGAAAATCCAGGCAAGTGTAAAAGCGGGAAGGGTGGAGATTCTTGGTGTGGACATTGGCCTCTCAGATCACTCAGCCAATGGATCTACAGCTTCTGTAGCTTCTCATTGATTATTGGAACACAGCAGAAGACCTCAGGAGCAACTCAACCTGTGAGGTTTTTTCCAGTTTGGGAGCTCATCCATGAGTTGTTCCCCCCCCCCCCCAGGTTGGGAAGAGTAGGCAGCCAGGGAGATTGTATTGATTTAAAAGACTAATATAGCCACCCATCTTTTGTTCCATAACCCTGGGAGGCTCAGAGAACAACCATCAAAACTATAAAAAACAAAGATTGGAGAACAATGGAAAGAGATGTTGCAGAGTACAACCACATCGGCAGTAGCGCCCACCCACCACCGTCCAGAGTCACTTGCTGAGATGGGCGGCTATAGAAATCAAATAAATAAATCATGAAGTAAATCTGTTCAAAAGCACACCTTTGAGAAATGTGAATTCTGAAGCCCCTTGAGAATAAGGTTGAAAAACAGAAACTTCTTTAGCAAGGGAAGAAAACATTTGTGAAATTACAAGATAGGTTTTAGGATTCCATTCAAATTTTGAGTAGAAGCCCAGCTCACTCAGACAAGACCCATCCAGATTTCCCCATCAGTTCTCAGCACTTTTTATGCTGTTGGGCAGATACAGGACATGGATTACTTTCCTTGGTCAGTTGTAATTGTTATGGGATCCTTTCGTGCTTCTGCTGAGTCAGGAACCAGACTAGGTTTCAGAACATAACCTGATGTCAAAGTCCATTTATGTATTTCCTTTCTGTTTATTGACGTGTAGCTTTGCCTGACCTGGGCGTCCTCCGGAGGAGTGAACCTCAACTCCCCCATTTCCCCAGCCAAAACAACCATTGTTGAGAATCCTGAAGTCCACAGATCTGGAGGTCAACCCAGGTTGGGGAAATCTAACATCTGGTTTTAATACACCATCTGGAAAGACTCCCCAAGTGGGCTCACAAAATCGTCTTATATTAAAGACAAATTGTCTCCACCCTTGAACCTATAGTCTAAAGCAGAGGAGCACAATTCTGGGGCTCAAATGCTTTGAATACAATCTCCCCAGGGCCCTTTTGAAAGTTGCTGCAAGATCATAATACTTTTATCAAGCAGATGGGAACCTTATGCACAAGGAGTAATTACATTTTTAAATTAATTTAATCTGGAAAGATAATGGTTGGAGGTTCCCAGTGGATGAAACGAAACAATCCCATGGCCCATAGTTAAACTATGAGATTTGATTCCAGAAGAACTACTGGTGGCCACCAACTTGAACAGCTATGAACGATCTTTAGGCACATTCAGAGAAGGTAAGCCTGCCAATGGATTATTTGCTCTGGTGGATGTTTCGTATCTCCAGTAGGATAGGTAGGGTCTGTGTTTGGATGACATGCTTATTGAAGGGAAGTTGTCCACTCAATAGGCCACCTTCTCTAGTTCCCACATAACTCCAAGTCCTGCACTGGCTAGGCTTGCATCTCACTGATGCTAGGTTCACACAATACCCTAGGTTGAGTTAACGCAGGTTAAAAAGAGGTTGGCTCACTTGTGGCTCAGCATTCATGCAAATTTAGCCAAGAGCTGCTTGCAAAAGGTATCTGGTGGCCACTATGGAGAAGGCCAAACTAGATAGTCCTTCCATCTGGTCCAGCAGAACATCTCTTCTGCTTGGAAAATTTGGTCCTCCTTACCCTTCCCTTTATGGAAATGCTGTAAGAGCAAAACTTGTTCAACTCTACCAAAAGCCAGTCTGGGATTAATTCAGCCTCAGCCGGGTGATCTCATCGAGAACGGATGGACCTGGACAAGCCAAGCGTTGTCCCCTGTACATTGAGGGGATTGCAGGAATTTTGTTTAAAGAACTGATAGGCCTTATAAATATTTATAGCAGGCGCACAAAGAAGAGGGTTGAAACATGCACACGCAAGATACTCATCAAGAATCAGATCAAAAGCCAAGAGATAAAAAGCAGAAGGGAAAGCCATCAACATTGGGGAGGGATGCTCTATGACCCACAGCTTGTGCATCTGGCTCCCACACCCCCATTTACATTCTTCCAGAAACCCCAAATTTGCATAGCCAGAATTTGGCAGCAACTTGTGGATTTTCAGCAGAGTTTTTTTTTTAATGCATGTGTTTGTTTTAAGAAAACATGAACATTTCTGCAGTGCCTTCACCCCCCAAATAACCACCCCCAAATAAAAGGGATGGAAATGTTTGGTCCTCTCTTCTCCCCTTACCCCCAACTCCTGTGACATTAATTAGGTATCCCTGCAGTCCTCAGAGCCCTAAAAAAAAGATAATTCTGAAAAGTACAGCTCAAAGGACAGGAAAGTTGCTCAGCCATGGTGGATCTCACAGCTTTCCCCAACTTGATTATCCTAGACTGGGTCCCTGAATTTCCCAGGCTGTCTGAAACAGCCTTTCTCAACTTTTTGACCCTAGAGGAACCCTTGAAATATTTTTCAGGCTTTGGGGAACCTCTACACATTCAGGCTCACATAGAGGCCAGAAGTTACCAAATTATTATATTCGTTTCATGGGTAGGCCTGTAGATATGCACTAACATTATTCTTAAACTGAAAATAAAGCATGAAACTTACCTCTTTCATGTGAAGTTGCCCAAAATTGAAATAATTTTTTAAATAAATTGTGATCTCCCAGGGAACCCCTAGGGACCTCTCACAGAACCCTAGGCACCACGGAACCCTGGTGGAGACACCCTGAAGAATAGAGAGTGTCACCTGGGTTTTTCAGCCAAGCAACAGCCCCTCCCTGCGAGCAAGGATGTTAATTTTGAGCTATAGTTTCTCCATGCCGTGGGCTGCCAGGACCATCTGGCTTGAATTAGTTCCTGGTTTCCTGTTCGCTTTTGTGTGGATTAGACTTGACGGCCTCCATTCAAGGCCCTTCCATCTCGGGTGGCCAGGTGGTCCTACTTTACAGAAGACAGTCCACTTGGGACCACAACTCCCAGGGTTACTTGACCCAGCCTGAGCATTTCCTTGCAGGAAGGGCCCTTCCAGATTTCCTGCCAGCTCAACAAGAAAACATTGGCAAGGTCCTTGGCTGCTTGAGATGGGACCCACCTTTTTCTGGTTGGCCTTTGGATCGCTGCTCTTGCACCATTCCCAGTCCGTGGGTTGCTTTGCTGCGAGAACTACCTGCTTTCCAAGGACTTTGCATATGGCTTGCATTACTCTTCGGCGTTCAGTTCTGGGAACCATCTCTTTCCTAGCAACCTCCTGCCCTTTCCCACCATTACTCCCCCCCAAACATTTTCTCCTCACCCTGCCCCCCTCCCCAATACAGTTCAAATCTTTGCACAGAATTCTCTGCTGAAGTCATGACCCACTCTTGCGTTTGGCAATAAATATTCCCAGATCAAAAGCTGGAGGCCAGCTTGGAGATGCCAGAAAGCAGTCTTGAGCAAGAAGGCTGATTTTGTTGGGGGCCTAAAACATCCTCCAAGGAGGAGAATAGGAAGGATTAGGGGATATCATTTTAAAGAGCTGAACAAAAGCAGGAGCACAAAAGAGGTCCAATACGGCTCTCCAGGTTTCCTAGGGGAAGAAAAAATGGTGGAGCAGGTGGAAGGAGAAAGCCACTTTTCATTTTCTTCTGCCCCGGAGGATCTCAGCTTCAGGAGATATGAGCTGGGGGTTAACTTTCTGGTGAAAAAACTGAGGAAGGGCTTGGAAAGAACTGACCCATAATTTGCATTTTATTCTTTTTCACATAGAGGAAAATAGATAGATTTCCCTTTGAAACACCACCTTGGCTGCACCCGCTGATACAGACTCCTACCCTCCTAGGTACTTCAGCTTTTCAAAAGTGAGATCAATGTTTCTAGTCCTTATGAACATGAAAAGTCAGCTTCCCAGTAGATAAAGAATCATTAGCTAAAATCTCAGAAGCCAGAGAGGAAGTGAACAGGATTTCAGTTACCCGAAAAGTGGTAACTGAAAATGTTCTGTCTGTTGGTTGGCCTGAGGGTGTAAGTAGGAAGGACATCTTCAACTCAAGGGTTAGGATTTATGCAAAATTGCGAAGAGCTCCATGTCCTGCTGTTTGATGTGACAAGGGTAGGAAGGGAGCATTGGTGGTGCATTAAACGATGAGCATTCGGTGACTAGAATATAGGCCCTTCTCCAACTTCCAACTATGCTGTTGGATGTACACACACAGAGAGCCGGAAGCTACTACAGGTAGTCCTCGACTTACGACCACAGTTGGGACCAGAACGTCTGCCACTAAGCAAGGTGGTTGTTAAGTGAGTCATGTCCAATTTTACAACCTTTTTTGCTGTGGCCATTAAGCAAGTCGCCAGGGTCATTAAGTGAATCACCAGGGTCGTTAAGTGAATCCAGCTTCCCCCATTGACTTTGCTTGTCCGAAGCTGGCTGGGAAGTTGCAGATGGCAGTCACATGACCCCGGAATGCTGCAACTATTGTAAATACATGGTGGTTGCCAAGTGTCTGAGTTTTGATCACATGACCGCAGGGACGCTGTGATGGTCGTAAGTGCAAGGACCGGTTGCAAGCCACTTTTCCCAGCACCGTTGTAACTTCAAATGGTCGCTAAACAAATGGTTGTAAGTCAAGGACTACCTGTATGTAGAAGCGTCTTCCAGTTCTCACTGCTGCAACAATTGTTATGCCCAAGCTGGCAGCTTAGTAGATTTACTGTGCAAAGCCTTCCAGAAAAGGAGCTTTGTAGAATATATTAGCGCAACTAAATAGCTCTCCATGAAGCTGTGTTTCTTGGAAGCCTCTCAGCTGCTTTGAAGGCTATGCCTTGGTGCCGGTCACAGCAGTCAGTCCCAACTCTCCAGAAACGTAACCCTGGATTCAGGAGCTTGCTTCCAGCAGAGGTTCACAAGCAGGGCACGGCCTCAGGAAGTCGCTTTCTTGCAAGCAGGAAGGAAGCCACGCACACGCCAATGACCCGCCTGCTGCAATACCCAGAAATCACAGCCCGTATGTGTGTCTTACATTTCAAATTTCCCCCTTCTCCTCTTTCAAAGTCAGCAGGAATGGGGCTGTTCGCTTGATGGCCTTATGATTAGGGGGCACCTATTTAATCGTCTCACAAGGTTCTGCCTCCCTTTATTTATGCAATTTGTATAGTTGACCATCTCGCAATGCAGCAACTAGGCAGCGAACAAGGATTCCAGCCAAAACACCCCCCCCAGTATAAATAACAAACAGAAACAGCAGAATAAACATAAACATACTGTATGTGCGAGGTTTAAAAGCATTCCAGTTCTAATCCAAGGACTGTAACCAAACAGAGCAGCCAACGGGCCCCCCTTAAGTTCCCAGCCCAAAGCCTGGGGGAGGAACCAGGTCTGAAACGCTCCACAAAAGGGCGGGGCCATCTGGCTCTCCGGGGCCATCTGTTCCATAGGGCGGGCACTGCAACGGAGAAGGGACAGCTCCTAGATGCCACACGATGCCACTCCCTAATTGTCAGCCTTCCCAGGTAGACCAGACAGGGAACACGACCAGATGAGCTAATTCTTTACTTTATTGTAAAGCTACATTGACAGAATCTTGCAAATCTGAAAGTACAAGTTTCCCGCTGTCTCCTTTACAGCCTGGGAAGTTAGGGAGGGTCCCTTCTGAGCTTCTTTCTCCTCCCATTATGCAGCTGTGGGCCAAGCCGTCTCTTATCTGACCGTTCTCTAGGCAGCATCTCTTCCCCCGGTCACCAAGGTCATTCCCACATACCGTTATACTAACAGACGGGATCTGGAGCATCCCCATCCTGCCGGCTGCTGCCTCACCAGCTTTGTCCCTTACTCTGCATGTGAGTGTCTGCAAATCCAGCCACTTTGCTTCGTCAATGGTCCTGGTAGAGAGGTCTGTACATGTGCACCCAATCCTAGACTCCCAGGTGCAGCTTTTGAAGCAGCTAGATGTGTCTTGCACTTCCTTTTTTTTTTTTGGCATAATTTTATTAAATATTTTTTAAAACAGAAGATGAACACTAATACAAACTAATATAAAGTGAGAAAAAGAAAAGAAGAAAGAAATCAAAGAGAAAGCTAAAAGTGCAAGGGGGGAAGTAGAAAAAAATACAAAAGAAAGAAAAAGAAAGAAAAAAGATGCAAAGAAATAGCTTTCGATCTTCTTTACAGCAATTACAAATTTACCTCTTACTCTATGGGTACAACATACCTCTCTTCTTTCTATAATCTATCCTGTCTAATCATCAAAACCATAACATTTTTTTTCTGTTTCATACAAAAAGTCTATAAGGGGTTTCCAGTCAACCATAAATGTAGATTTTGCTTTTCTCTGATCAAGGAAGTTAATTTAGCCATCTTGGCAAGCTGCTTTATCTTAACCAACTGTTCTTCCATAGTGATGTGGGTAGTGTTGGACCTTTCCAACATCAGCAGGGGCTTTTCTGCATCCCCCTCCATCACATTTTTTCTATCATGGTGCAAGATAGAGGGATCACCTGGTGGCCTACTTTCCATCCCGATTCTGCTATTGCTGTGTACAGAAAAGGGTTAAAGCTGGAGTAATCAAAGGCCCCTCCCTTTGGGACTGTCCATGCTAATTACCTTCAGTTTGGTTTCCAGTGGCTCTGGAAAGCTCAACCCTTCTGATATAGAGATGATATAAATTGCCTGTTGTTGATCTTTCTCTCTGCTTTTGTTTGCATTTTATCCTGTTTTGCCAGTTAACTGTTCGTTGATGTTTGCTGAGGTTTAATAAATAAGCATCAGGTTATATTTTTGCTGGCTGAGTTGAGCAATACGTGTCCTTGCTCTGATCTTAGGGGTAGACTCGGAGTGTACTGAGTGGAGACCTATCGTAATTTGCCAACATATTCCCATTTTCTGGCGTTGAGGAGTAGAGATGAGTTCTGTTTTATCAGAATCAAAATTTGCAAAGAACTTTCCAGAGTCACGTTTCCCAAATTGTCATGGGAATTGGAACAAGGTCCCTTCGGTAATTGCGCTTTTTTGCAAGGAAGGTTTCCAAACAAGCAAGTTTTTCAACAAACAAATGTATAGGGGGAAGGGGGAAGACATCACACAAGGCAGCCAAAATAGTGCGTAAGTTAGACCAGTGTTTCTCAATCTTAGCAACTTCAAGACGTGTGGTAGCCTGGACATCTGTGTGTAAAAATCCATGGGGATTCATAGGTAACCCTGCAGTGAAAAGTGGGGAGGGCTCTTCCCCATATCTAGGAATGCCATCTTTGGATCCATTCTTACAAATTTCTCCCCCTAGCAGGGTTTTCCATCAGCGGGTTCCTCCTGACAAAAGAAAAGAAACACCAATCCCTCCTTTTATAGGTCTGCCATTTCAGGGAGCCCAGCCCCGAAAGCCTGGAATGATAAGGAAGGGAGAAATCTTTGGAAACTGTAGGACAGAAGGATTCAGCAATATGAGTGTCCAGATTTTTTCCAATCCAATGACCTCCCTAAATTTCCACTGGGGTTATCAGGGTTTGGGGCAATTTGACTGCACGATTTAAAAACGAGCGAATTCAAGAAAAGGAAAGCCTGGTGACTATGTCTGACCAGAATATGTCTCTCCCCATCGGTGAAGCTCCAGAGCCTCCATCTTTGATAGTTGCCTGAAGGTTCTCCAGAAAAGTGTAAAACCCTATTTACCTGAAAAGCAGTTGACCCTGAATTTGAGATGACCCTTGTCCCCGCTAAAAAAATTCTAACCCCCCTCCTTTTCCATTTCGGTATACTCCACAGCTTTAAAGCCAGCCACCCCTTTCTGAGCCCAATTATCCAAGGAGGAAATCTAATCCTCCTCCTTTCAGCTAAATGCTGGGATTGTACCTTCTTCAAACCCAAGGTTAGATGTTTTCAAGACCCTGCATGTTCTTTCAAATCTGTTTTCCTGCCTTCCTGCCCCAGTTTTGCTCCTTCAATGGGGGGGCTGTTCTGGTTGCCTGCCGAAGCTCCCTTCCTGGGGTGCTGCATGGACCAATTGCAGATGAAAAGCAGGAAGGCATCCCAGCTGTGGCTCCTCTCACCCTTTGCTTTTTAATTTTTTTATTAAGAAGGTTGCACATCTGGTTTTGATCATGCCTGGGAATCTCTTCTCCCCCTCCCAGGCAGAGAGGTTTTGACTTTGTTGAACTTAAAAGGTGTGTGTGTGTGTGTGTTGCAGAGCGAGGGAGGGAGGAGACCGGAGCTGCTATGGACAGGGAGAGGGAAGCCCCCGCAAAGCAGATAAGGTCTCTTTGGAGAGAATGTGAGATAAACAAGCAAGAAACCAAGTGAGGCCCTGAAGGGTCTGGGGCTTGGGGTTAGATCTGGTTTAAGAAGACTGTTCCATCTCATGCGGGTTAGATAATGACAGCTTTGGACAGCAGAAGAGGGGGGCTCTTATTTTCCACCTTTGTCCCCCAATGTAATGGCATGTGGGAATGATCTTGAGGGATGAGGGGAAGAGATGCTGCCTAGGGAACTATTAGATAAAAGGGGGAGGAGCCTGCAGCTGCATAACGGCCAGAGGAAGAAGCCTAGAATGGATCTGCCCTAACGTATCAGGCTGTTAAAAGTGACGGCGGGAGATCTGTACTTTCAGACTTGCAAGGTTCTGTTAATGTGGTCTTACAATAAAGTAGAATTAATTCATCTATTCATGTTTCCTGTCTGGTTTACCTGGGAGGGCTGATGCTCAAAATACAGGCAGTACATTTACCAAACAACAGATAAAATGAGTGATTTGGGATGAGGGGGAGGTCTGCAGTCTCTGGGGAACCTCAGCGTCCCACTTCGGGTTGACCAACGGAGATCTAGTTCCATCTACGTTCTTAATCCAGTGCATAACAATATTGGTCCCAGGGAAATAACAAGAGTGTTAATGGAGGTGTAATAATAATGTCATCATGGCACAATTCAGACTCAAGGCATGAGATGATGGACAAAAAACCGTGAGTGATGGGAGGGATGGATTTTTCTTTGTGCTTGCTAGTGTCAGAGGTTTGGCCCCAGAAGTCATAAAAATCCCTTCTGGGCCTTTTCCTCTGGTTCATGGGTTGTAAAGGAGGGAGTGGGGAGACCTGATTGATGTGAGTGAGAGAGCTGGAAACATCACAGAGCCAGCAAGAATTAGAAACTTCACAGACTCAGCAAGTTGACACCAGAATGCTGTGGCTAAAGTATTTTCTGCCAATGGGCAGTGAGACTGTTGCTGAAGTCCACAGTGTAAAACCAAAGGCAGTTGTATATTCAATTTCAAATGAAGATGGGGACCTGGGTCTGATAAAAGAAGAGGACAGGGGCAAATACAATTACTTGAGTCTTTAGATGCAGGAGGTGATGGTACTATATCTTTCAATAAACGAAATACTTTACTGAGACCTAACTGGTTCCAGAGAGATTTCTTACTATTGGGATATCTGAACCCATGTTCCTCACAGCAAGTGGCCTTTCTGCTCCAAGACCCATCGTCACTGGACACGCAGCTCCTGCCTCAGGTGCTTCAGGTTATTGCATAGTCCAGCAACATAATGGAAATCAAAATGAGTTTTGAGAGTTCAGAAGCATTTGCTGGGATCGCTTGGAACAGACTGATTGGGTACTGATGTCCCTTGGCCATTGTCTTCGTTTCTTATTCTACTTATTTGGAGACTGGGGGGCTGAACCTCTTTGGAATGGCGAGGATCATGGAGGATCACAAGGGAGGCCAGGTTGTCTCAGATATCTGAGCAGGGCTACAATTTCTTGCATTTGTGAAAGTGTTTTCCAGTTCTCGGTAGGCTTTTAAACCTATGCTAATTTTTTATAGTTTTCTATTTTCTATTCCAATCTTTGAGAAATTGTCAACCCCACTAGGTAGATCAGATCAGGAAATCAACTCACCAGAGACTTCCGGTGAGGACTCATGGTGAACTATACATCTCTGATGGAACGGGGACGGCATTACTGCAAGGTTGATGGACAGATGGTGTTTTCTCGCCGGCCAAACCTCTTCAGATAAAGGAGAGATTGTGAGATTGCCCACTTGTACTCCAGATAGCTACTCCTCGTGAGTAAACTGCAAGAACAGCTCATGAGTTGAGTGGCTGGGAGTTGAGGGATTTCCACCAAGCTCACAGCTGCAAGGTAGCCTTATGGACACCAAGTTCTGCTGAGCTTCATTTCTTAATCCCTTTTGGAAATTGCTTATTAATTGCTTGCCAACTATTAAGAGCCCTTTGATTGACAAGTTTTACAGCACCCGGTGAGTTTCCTTCAATCCTTAGCGAAAGAAATTTTAAAGATAAGGTTAAGGACATAAAAAAATATTTTTTTGGAAGAAGTGTCAAAAGGGTGATTAGAACATTGATTTTGGAAAGTTATAAACAGACTAGGGATCCAGATAGATTTAAAATAAGATTTTGAAATTGGTCATGGGAGTCCTTCTCATGGGAAAATGCCGTTATTTAGAATTCTTGAAAGAATATGTGATAGAATGTGAATTTGGACATTGGACACTAGGGGGAACCAGAGAACTAAAGATTACAATTAAAGAAGAAGAACACTTGAATTTGACTTACTAACACAGAATGGAGCAAAGTACTTTAACACTGGACGTATTTGAGGATATTTGTGAGCAATGGATCCAGATGTTAATCTTAAAAGTGTCTACCATTATAGACAGACTGCTTTTAAGAGATGCTGTGGAAGAGGAACAAAGCCTCAGCCAAATGGGACTGAGACTGATCTGAAAGTGGCTTTGAAAATGACGGGCTGCAAGTGTGATATGGAAAAAGATGTTACACTGGATATACAAATGAAACCAGATGATTGGTTTTAGTCAGCTGTAATAACAGAACCTTGACTGTCTGATTGGGCTGCCCTTCCTCTTCTTTCTTAATACTCCAGTGAATTAGGAAGGCGTCTGCCTGAGCCACTTCCAAATATTATCTGGTTGCTCTGGACCTAAAAAATGCTTCAGCCCCTTTTTGCTTAGGTAACGGTTCCTGCATATCTCTGTCAAGGTCATCTTCCTGACAGAAATATGCAGTTAACTGTGGTTGGAAAATATTCCAGGAGGAAAAAGAGAGAGAGAGAGACAGAGAGAGAGAGAAGATAGATGGATGGATGGATGGATGGATGGATGGATGGATGGATGGATGGATGGATCTGGGAAACACATGTTGGCCAGGGATCTCAGGTAGCCCATCCCTGACTTAATGAATCAGAATTATTTCTATAATGCGTACATACATACTTATACAGTATATATACACACAGACACTCACGAGCAGATGTCCATATGTAAGAGTGTTTGAGATTTTCATTTTTGGGGGGAGGGTTGGTGCATTTCTGTTTCTTTTCCTCCCCTTTGGTGCCCATCTTACAATGCTCTAAACCTCATGCCACAGTGGAACCCCTACCCTTGTTAGTTCTCAACGGTTTTCCTTCATTTCCTTGACTCTGCAAGAGATCATGCTCTCCCCTGAACACAATCCTAGCTGTGAGACCACCAGCAACTCCACCTTGACCAGTTGAAGCCAAAGGTGAGAAGGTCTTACATCCTGAAGGAGAAAGATCTGAGGGATTCAAGAAGGCTGAGCCGAGCCAGTGTTTCATTAGCAACCCTCTTCTCCTGTTCCAGCCTTCAGGGCCACAGCCTTCGGTCTGCTGTCAGTCAGGAGGAGAAAAGGCTTTGATGAGGAGACACTGAGCACCTTCTTTTCCTGACATCTGTGTGACTGGCAGGCCCCAGTGGAGCCACTGGTATTCAAGGATGGAAAAAGCACACTTTTGTATTCTGGGAAGGAGCTCCAGGCTTCCTATGGGCTTGTTTCATTTAAAGAGCAGAGCAGAGCAGATATTCTTATTTTGACTTGACTTCTTATTCCACAGTTCTTCATTCTGAAGATATCCTACATGGTCTACCCAAGTGCAATAAAGCAATCTCTTATAAAGCAATCAAATAAAACCAGTTTATTAATGAATCAATTAATTGCATGTGTTTTAGCAAACATCATAAATTATGGTAGTCCTTCGTTTAATGTCGGTTCAGACTTATGTCGGTGCTGAAAAACTGACTTACGACCAGTCCTCACAGTTATGATTGTCACAGTGTCCTCATGGTCATGTGACTGCGATTTGAGCGCTTGGCAACCAGTTCGCATTTATGACCATCACAGCATCCCATGGTCACGTGATCACCATTTTCAACCTTCCTAGCCAGCTTCTGGCAAACAAAATCAATGGGGAACTGCATGATTTGCTTAATGACCATATGGTTCACTTATTGTCTGAAGTGATTCGCTTAACAACTGCCGCAAAAAGGTTGTAAAATCAGGTGGCTTTGCTTAGCAACCAAAATTCCATTCCCAGTTGTGGTCATTAAGCGGGGACTACCTGTATACATGGGAAAAACTAGCATTCTGACACAAGCCAACATTTTGTGGCTTCCTAAGCAATCATTTCCCCCATGTTTGAGACAGTGCAGGGGCATATTAAGAGTTATTCAGTCCGCTACTTAGCAGAAGTTGGCATGTTCTACAACATCTCCTTCTTTTTCCTTCTGCAGGACAGAGCGGCCTTGGCAAGTCCACCATGGTCAACACCCTCTTTAAATCCAAGATCAGTCGGAAATCATCCTGTTCTGGTTATGAGGGGCGTATTCCCAAAACTGTGCAGCTGCTTTCCATCACCCATAGTAAGTGATCTGAAAAAGCTGGCTTGTTGCTTCTGTTTTAGACAGAAGCATATCTTTCCCTAGCCATCTTGATCCCAGTAGATCCATTCTTATCTAGAATAACTACTAGGGATTTTATATTCTTCTCCATCCATCTTACTCCAAGGTCACAAACGAATATTACTGTGTTTTTCATTTTGTGTTCTGGCTACAGTGACAGACACTTGATGGTCCCAATCCTCAGCTACTCTCTTAAACTAGCATTACAATTTATATGACTGGTTTCAAGGTAGAAAGGAATTATGTTTGTATGGAAGTTGCTCACAAGAGAACTATTTGGCTGGATTCTCAAAGTATGCTAGACTAGGCTTAAATAGAATTGGGTAGCCTGTGTTTCAGGATGTGGTAAGAAGACCATATACTGTCTTAGCATGATATATAAATCAGGTAGTAACACTAAGCCATGATCTGGTTGATTTTTCTGGCCACTGCATAGTAGGCAAACAGCAACTTTGGGTTGTTAACCTGAGTTTAGAGTTAAATATGTCATGTGAACCCAATTGCTGAGTCCATGAGGGCTAAGGGGTTCAAGAGAATCATATCACGTATTAGTCACTTGGGAGGACTTGTGAAGTCTAGAGCTATCACTGGAAAATTTTGATCTCAACATTCAGGTCTACCATGAGCAAATTTCAGAAATCTGATGACACTGAATATTCACACAGAATCCTTCCAAATCCTGAATTTCAGTTTTGCTTCTCTGTCCCTCTCTCCCATCACCCCCTAGCTTAAGAAGACTATTTTGATTTTCTAAGCTGGTTCAAGGGATGATATATAAGCTGCATTCATCCAACATACTTAAGCTGGTGATTGAATTAACCCATTTTCTGAGTTTGCACAATGCACTGAACCTAAACAAGCAAAATTATCTGGATATGTCCAAGACGCTGTTCCATTACAAAACCCAAACAAGCAGAATGTGTGAATGCAGCTTCTAGATCCAATGACTTGGTCAGTTGAATAAGAAATTTAATAAGAATAATTCAATGTTTGCTTTGACCTCTAACCATCTTGGCCCTGTGGACATAGCTTCCTTTTTTTAAAAAAAACAAAAAAAGTATTTTCCGCCCCACTTGCCTTTTTCTCACACCTTGAAGAACAAGACAGACAGACAGACAGAGAGATGAGATCAGGAAGGTGGAAAAACAGTAGTAGAAATGTTGTGTAGTCCTGTGCAGGACTGGAGGAAATCACCCAAATCAAATCAAATCAAATCAAATCAAGCTTATTACAGATCTAAGGCCAGATACAGTCAAAATATCTAGTAGTAACAATCTTACATACAGTATGTACGTATGTACGTATGTATGTGTATATATATATATATCAGAAAAACAATGATAGGATCTAAAATTAATTAAGAATAAAAATACGAAAGTAAATTGAAATAAAATACTTTTTAAAGGAATTCTAAACCTAAGTAATGGTGTGCCATATCATGCAGATGGTAGCACAAAACTGGGCAACTTGGGAGGATATTTTCAAGTCCTTTTCCGAAAGAAGTAGTATTAAATAGAAATCACACTCCCTGCCTGGAAATTTCTTCAATATTGGATTTATCAGGGTCTGTCTAGAGTCTTTTTACTGCTCCCCTTAGGCTTAGGGTTTCTACTGAGCCGTCACCACATGGACATAACTGAAGGTGCATAGGAGTACCCTTAAAACGTCCAAAAGGGACTGCTGAGGGCAGAGCATCCCAAATGGCTAAGGCGAAGGCCTTACGAAATTTCAAAATTGTGATAGACGATAGATAAGAAGCTGGAACGAACCCTTCCGGAAGAAAATGACAGATATTGGGGTGTAGCACCTTACTTAAATTTGTTTGGAGACCTATATCCCAGATTCATGGTTTAAAAACCCAACATTTTTGTGAGGTGGGGCGTAACTGTCCTTTTGAAAAATAGCTGGAGGGAACACCAGTTGTCCCCCCACGCCCTGCTGACTGCATAGGAGAGAAATGGTGTGGTGAAAACTATCTTTGCACTGGGCACACCGAAAGGACCGAAGGCTCACCAGTGAAGCTGGCTTACTGGCTCGATGAAAAAGGAGGCCCCTTTATTGTGCTGTCTGAAATAGGCGATTCTTATCCCACATCCCCATAACACCCGCTCCCACTCCTCGGTTACCCACCACGGCTGGAGAGTTGCTGGGCCTGACCGTTTCAGCTCCAACAAACAAAGGCTGGCTTGTGCAGGACTCCCGCTGGCCCATTAGAGCGTCACCATAGCTACCCTCCCGGGAAGTTCATGCTGGTTTTCAGAGGAGGAATGCTGTCATTCTTCCCAAAGGCAGAGCCCACGGCCCCATAGTTTGAGATCCCCTCCCCACCCACTCTCCAGCGGGGTCTTGGTTCCCCAGGGCCAGCCTTGTGATGAGACCAAAGGGAGAAGTTTCCCGAGGCCGCAGTCGCAGGGGAACACTAGCCTGCCCCAATGCTGAAAGGCTCTTTTGAGGATCCAGGGGAAGATGCTCTGCCCAGTTGCACATGGAATGGGGGAGGATGCCTCATCCTCTACCTCAGGCAACCAAGCGTCTTTGGCTGACCCTGTGGTGTCCCCTTTCAGCATGCTTTCTGCTGCCTTTCAGTCTAAGCCACAGAATTAAAGAGCCTTCACCCCCCAGTTCTAAACCACATCAGGAGTCTCTGCATCTGCTATTTATTTGAAAGGTTCAAGCCCTCATCCCGATAATCAGAATTATGCTTCCCTTTCCCCATCCCCGGAGCTGAAAAGCAAGAAGGAAGCAGGTGAGTTTCAGTCTGGATTGGGAAATGCGAACTAACCGAATGCCTCTTTCTCTGGCAGTTGTTGAAGAAAAAGGAGTGAAGATGAAGCTGACGGTCACGGACACACCCGGATTTGGGGACCAGATTAACAATCAAAACTGGTAGGACAGGGATGGGTGACTAGCATCTCCATGGAAGAACTGGCATGGATTTCCCCTGTGCAATGGTGTTCACTTGTGCTAAGCCAGGATGTGCCAATTCAGTTTTGACCTTTTCTGGCCTGGGGTTGCAATTCCACCTTTTTTCCCTTCCTGGGGGGCCACAAGGGTGTGGCCCATGAAGTTGTGACAATACCAGAGACATTTTGGGGGAACTGGTGGCTTTTGGATTAGACATTACGGTATAGTTGAAGAAGAGAAATGAAGGTGTTCATCCTCCATGGGGAAGACCTAAATCCTTCCCGACGGGGAAGACCTGCCTAGTTAGTAGAGTTTTAAGGAGTGTTGGGTAGAGGAGTGTTAAAAAAAAGAGAGAGTGAAAGTAGTGGCAGCAGCTATACGTAAAAAGGGGCAGAGCTTTGATTGTGTAGTTGTGGCCACCATCTTGACTTTTTTTACACACACACCCTGTGAATGCCCCTGAAGGAGGGGCTGCGATTGCCTTAAACCTCTGCAAGGCTTATGAATGAAAAATACCCCAAATACCCCCAAATGAAAGAGGTCCAAAAGGGAGATCTTCAGCTATGGAGATATGGGATTGTCCACCCTAGCTTAGATTATTTGTGAGCACTGTCATTGTGTTTAGCAAAATCAATGGCTTGGTGGCTTTGCAAACTCCGTCCTTTTGACCTGGTCAAGAAAGCATGCCTGTGCAAAGCATGCCTGCTATAATATACAATAATGTTCTTTGCTGCCTGGTTCAGAATGAGCCTTTGCTATGGGGAAAGATGCCCTTAATATGGAAGGGGAACAGCAGGAAGGTGGGTATTAATTGCTTTCAGGGATCAGGATAACAAGTCCAACTTTTTTTATATTTGCTACATGTCATAAATGGGAGGAGACGCTTCTGAGAAAGTCACACGTCTGTGCAATCCACTTCTGAAGGCAAAAAACCATTTAGCAGGACTTAACTTCCCAGCAAATTTTCAATAAATCAGTATTGCAGTATTTGCCCTACCAAGCTTTTACTCCGTATATACTTCCCTAAAAAAAAGGCCAAGTCCATAAAGTAAAGGACTTGCTCTGGGTACATGAGCATCTGCGTGTGCATGTGTTTACTTGATCGCTTTCACAAATAAAGCCTTAAATAATAATATAACAACCAAACAAATGGGTAAAAATCTGATAACTTTTAAATGTTACTGAACCGGATGGTTTACATTGGAGCACAGCCA
This sequence comes from Candoia aspera, assembly GCF_035149785.1. Classification (NCBI taxonomy): domain Eukaryota; kingdom Metazoa; phylum Chordata; class Lepidosauria; order Squamata; family Candoiidae; genus Candoia; species Candoia aspera. Next base: position 12,077,595 of record NC_086166.1, on the reverse strand, counting down.
GTACTAGAAACCAGAGCTTTGTAAATGCCTTTTAAAATAGTTGATGTGTTGAATGATTTGGTCTGAGGAGTTGGGGTGGGGCGGTTAATCTCCCTGAGCACAGATCTCCAAATCACTTCCTGTGGTGCCTTTTCCTCTTTCCAACGTTTCAGGCCTGTTTCACTCAGGCAGTCCCTTTTTAAGACCGCCCTACTGGAAGAGGGACTTAATTTAAGGGAGGGGGTGCTTCAGAGCACAGGAGCAGGAGATGGTTTAAAATGGCTCTAATTCACCACCAATGCTGGGATTGCCTGCCTTGTGCCGCTTACGAGGGTATCTGGAGGATGTGGTCCAAAAAGTCAAGATGGTGGCCGCAAGAGGGCCATTGAAAATGGGCCGAGCTTTGATGACACCATGGCAGTCACCCTCTTGGCTTTCATTACCATACCCTGTACACATGTCTGGCTGCATAAGTTCTGCATGGAATGCTCTGTGTTCATGATGGCCCAGGCACCATCCAGTTGGGAGAATGTTCAGCGCTCGTGTGAACATTTTCTGCAGGTGATGCAAGACGTGGGGTCTGGGTGAGTGGAAGAGAGGGGTTGAAATTGCATTGCCTTAGCAAGAATATTAAGTGTAGTATGCTGACCATCTTTTCTTGGAAAAAATAAAGGACAAACCTGAAAAAGGGGCAAATCTGAAAGAGGTTCATAAGGATAAAATAAATTTATTATTTACTTATTTTCTATCCCGCCTTTATTATTTTTATAAATAACTCAAGGCGGCGAACATACCTAATACTCCCTCCTCCTCCTCTTTTCCCCACAACAACAACCCTGTGAGGTGAGTTGGGCTGAGAGAGAGGGACTGGCCCAGGGTCACCCAGCTGGCTTTCGTGCCCAAGGTGGGACTAGAACTCACAGGCTCCTGGTTTCTAGCCCAGCACCTTAGCCACTAGACCAAGCTGGTTCTAATTCATTAATTGTTTATGTTTGTAGCTTGGCTTTGCACAGGAAAATTCAAGAGCAAAACCAAGAAAAGCTTTACAGGAATGCATATTCTAATAGAAATACCTAAAAAGCATAAAAAGGTATGAAGTTATAAGAAGAAAGTATTAAAAAGAATTTCTGCAATCAGACTGTGCATTAAGTGGTACCATTTGTACAGTACAAGTTAAATGACCCCTATAAAGGACAAAAATGAGTTTTTGAAAAATAAATCGATCTAAAGGACAGCTGTTCTGTTGTTTATAATCAAGGACATGTGGTCACTGCAGAGAAACCAAAAAACCAGATTTTCCAGACTTCACATACCATTTATTTAATAAATTTATACAGCCATCCGTCTCACATGCGTGACTCTGGGCAGCTAACAGATAAAACAGAATAAACACGTAGTAAAAACAACCAAAATTAAGCACAACAGAATTAACATAGCTGAGAAAACTCGTTTAACACAACCATGACTAAGAAACAGACTCACCCATATTATCACAGCCCCAGGCTAGATGGCAAAACCAGGTTTTCCAGGCCTTGCAAAAGACCAGCAGGGTTAAGGCGAGCCTATCTCAGGGGGGATGTTGTTCCAGATGACAGGCTACCCAATGGGCTGGTAGATTGCGCTGAAGCCAAAAGGAACTAATTTCCATTGCAATTTACAGCCCTTGCCCCAAACATACCATGTCATTTTTGGGATGATAGTATTATGCAAATGGCACAGATAATAGTAGGGTATCTTTATTATGGTCCAAGAACCAATACAACATTAATTAAACCCAAAATATAGTAACATGATGACAGTTGAATATACGGTGTGCTTCTGTTAACACCTCTGGATAGGACATAGGCTTGTAGCAAAGGCACAAAACTTGGCAATTAAAAAGGTGATCGGCTTTTTAGCAAGTTGAGGTACCCAAACCTCTAGATGACAGTGATCAGGGTGGTCAGGTGGTCTTTCCAATAAAGGGCAAATTATGTCATTATGCAGACAATGGAAGTTGATTCAGGTGACATCATTTGCACATTTTCCATCCCAGCAATGATGTATACTTCAATTTACCCGACTTTGGGGGGTAACAGACACCCCCTCCTCTTAGTTAATCCATTAAAAAGGGGTTTCCCTGAAGTAAGAATGGCTTGATGTTCCTGCAGTGAAGGTATTTTCTCAATGAAGTTCATCTTTTTGCTCACAATGATCCAGGGAGCCGAATCTCTGTCTCTCCCTTTCTCTAGCTGGCAGCCGATCATTCAGTACATCAATGACCAGTACGAGCGCTACTTAAAAGAGGAGATCCTTATTAATCGCAAGCAGAAAATCCCAGATACCCGTGTGCATGCCTGTGTGTATTTTGTACCACCCACAGGTCACTGGTAAGTCCTCCTTTGCTATGAGAGTCTATCTCCCTTCATTATGAAAGTATAAGCCAATAGGTGATCGTAGAAAGTGAGACAAGCTCTATTCAGAGCATGGCACTGCAAAAACTCTTTTGAGACTTGTGGATCTCTTTCATCTTTTACTCAGAAACTATGAGGCTGGTTTTAGGTTGCTCCCCAAAATGACAAACCAGAGCTGGCAGGAAACAAGAGCCTCTCGGAAGAACAGTGCAAGTATCTTGGTTAGACAGCATGCCCTAAACAAGACAAATAGACAGAGCATCTTATCTAGATGGTCTTTAGATTACGCCTCCCATCAAAGGTTGGGGAGAATGCTTTTCTTAATCCAAACTAAACCGGCGACAGGTGGTCTTTGAAATTCACCACCAAATGTGTTGGCAGAGCAATGGGGTGGACTATTTCTCCAGGGACAGAGAAATCCCCCAGCTACTACTTGAAGGCAGGGATTCCCCTTCACCAGTGATAGGAACATCGCTGTTGCAGAAGCCTCAAAGGAGCACTTCTCTCTTGAAGTCTTCCCTTGGGTAGCTGTAGATATTTGCCTTTTTACTGCTATACAGTATTTTGGATAGATGTGCCCAGTGTTAGTGCCATTTGAGAGAGATAGTTGGAGACCATATCTTTCGCTAAACATTGGCAATTGCAGCAGAATTGTATTGACAAAACGATGACTTTCAAACTAAAAGGAAACAATGATAGGTAAAACCCAAACCTTATGAGTAAGCATTCCCACTTCCAAGTCCATCTTCAGCAACAAGCAGTAGACTTCATTGTGATAGCAGCTCTGTTTGTATCATGACTGGATGGGTCTTCTTGCATTTCTTTCCCCTCAGGCTCCGCCCCTTGGACCTGGAGTTCATGAGACGTCTCAGTAAGATCACCAACGTGGTTCCCGTCATTGCCAAAGCAGACACCTTGACCCTTGAGGAGAGGGCAGAGTTTAAACAGAGGGTAAGAGAACTACCAGCATGAGGAGAGACCCAGAGAGTTCCTAAGGACAGAATGGTGGGTTGACTTAGAGAAGTGGGAGGAGAACAAGAAAAGATATCTGAGTCCTGGAAAAGTAAAAAAACTTCACCTTGACTGTGTTAGGTATAAGATGAAGTAGAGCGGGGCTTTGATAGGCTTTCAAGATTCTGTTACAATACCCTAACCCAGTGTTTCTCAATCTCAGCAACTTTAAGACGTGTGGACTTCAACTCCCAGAATTCCCCAGCCAGCCATGCTGGTTGTAGAATTCTGGGAATTGAAGTCCACACAGCTTAAAGTTGCTGAGGTTGAAAAACGCTGCTCTAAGCACATTAAAATAAATTCCAAGACTCTTGTTAATTCTTGTTTCCTGATATTGCCTACTTCAAAGGACCGATACATCGAAGGTGAAAGGTGATCCAGAGTGATCAGTGTCCCACCTTCTTTTAATTTTGAGATTTGATCGTTGGGTGATAATCAGATGGTCAGCAGGACTCCAAAACCTATGAGGCTTTTATGTCTTTTGCTTTACACATAGCATTTGGTGATGCACCAAGGATCAGACAACCATCCTAAGCAGAACTCATTTTATGTTCTCCATGAATCCAGTGCTATACATTTGGACAAAAGCTCTGTGATTTTAAAGTCCCTTTATGCTTTTGCGCGTGGGGATTGGGGAAGTGTGGCTGCATTCTGTGGCCTCATTTCCCACTTGTGAAGCCTTGGCGTCATGCGTACATGGTGCATGATGAATATAACCTCATCTGCCTTTTTATCACCTGTGCTTTGTGGAGATCCACATGGTGACAACAAGAACAAAAAAGTAAAAGTGTCAAACATGCCTGATACTACCAAGGAAGTACAGAAAATGTAAAAGAATTCTTAATCATAGTTTGGAGGATGACAATATTAAAGCTTCGTTTCGGCCTGTAGAGCGACCTTAAGCAAAATTTTGAAGTTTGTTTTTGTTTTTAAATAATTTTTATTAAAGAAGCTTTTTTGCAAAGTAACAAAAGTTTGAATTTTGAATGCTTACCCAGCTCGGTTTAATACTACCACGGTCAAAGAATAAAACTGAACTGGGCCAGCTGAAATAGCAGCATTAGATGCTTTCCTAAGGGTGAGAAAAATCCCAGAACATCTCAGGGAGAAGTTTGGACTTGAATATGGCTCTCTGATATTTTGTTGGTAAACAGAGAAGCATCCAATTACAAAATTCCTCCAGGTTCCTTGGGAGACGAGAGTCCATAAAGAGTTTTACAGCACGTCTGCTATAAACCATGCCAAAATCAAGGGGCAAAAAGAAAAGAAAAGAAATCTGCACTTCTTGGGTTGATCAAGAATATCACATCATGCCGTACAGGAAATCTGCTTTGCTTTGATACGATATTCCTTTATCCTGTCAATGAAGGAGGAGAAATGTTGTCCTACTAGTCATGTTTATGGCTACCATTTTATCTTGGCAGGTTCAGAAGGACTTGAAGGCCCACGGAATCCACGTTTACCCCCAAGTTGACTTTGACGATGACCCAGATGATCGGCTTTTGAACGATAAAATCCGGGTAAGTCAGTGGTGGCCGACAGGATGGACAGAATCTTATTGAGGATTACTGGCTGAGCTTATAGTTCAGCCAAAGCTGTGTACTAGTTTTCATGATTATTTTTGCAGTATTTCCTTCCTTTCCACCTCCATATCCTTGGTAGGTTTCAAATATTGATCTTGGCGAACATTAACTTTTATTCCCATGATTAGCAGTCAATGGTCAAACCGTGTAATCTGGATGAAATTTGCCTTTTGTTATATCTTCCCTGATAGACTGGAATTGCCCAGGTTATAACTGGAAATTATGCTTTGGCTAGAGAACCACAGTTGGAACTGAGATGGAAATTAAGCACTGTAGGAAAACTCAGGAGGTTCTAGCTTGGTTTGCCAGGTCCTTCACTAAATATTGTAACTTGGTTTAGACTGACATCTTTTAATATATATATATACACACACAAACATAACAGGACTCAAGAACTGTAAGAAATAAAGGCTGTGTCAAAACTCAAGAAGACTGTTGCTCAAGATAGATATGATGCTTTGTTATAGTCCTAGCCAAAAAAAAAAACCTCACAGCCAATCTATCTGGATAGATTCCAAATTCAGAATGTTTTCAAAAGATTTCAGAGATTTTTGTAGCTGACTGAACTTGCCTCACCACATAAGGCAGATACACAGCCTGTTTCTGGCAGCATTTGGCACTTTGGAGGTAGTTCCTTCACTCTCAACGGACTGGTTTAAGATTGGGAAAGGAGTACGGCAGGGCTGTACACTCTCACCCTACCTATTCAACTTGTATGCAGAACACATCATGTGACATGCTGGGCTTGAGGAATCCAAGGCTGGAGTTAAAATCGCTGGAAGAAACATTAACAATCTCAGATATGCAGAAGATACCACTTTGATGGCTGAAAGCGAAGAGGAACTGAGGAGCCTTATGATGAAGGTGAAAGAAGAAAGTGCAAAAGCTGGCTTGCAGCTAAACCTCAAAAAAACCGAGATTATGGCAACCAGCTTGATTGATAACTGGCAAATAGAGGGAGAAAATGTAGAAGCAGTGAAAGACTTTGTATTTCTAGGTGCAAAGATTACTGCAGATGCTGACTGCAGTCAGGAAATCAGAAGACGCTTAATCCTTGGGAGAAGAGCAATGACAAATCTCGATCAAATAGTTAAGAGCAGAGACATCACACTGACAACAAAGGTCCGCATAGTCAAAGCAATGGTGTTCCCCGTAGTAACATATGGCTGCGAGAGCTGGACCATAAGGAAGGCTGAGCGAAGGAAGATCGATGCTTTGGAACTGTGGTGCTGGAGGAAAATTCTGAGAGTGCCTTGGACTGCAAGAAGATCCAACCAGTCCATCCTCCAGGAAATAAAGCCAGACTGCTCACTTGAGGGAATGATATTAAAGGCAAAACTGAAATACTTTGGCCACATAATGAGAAGACAGGACACCCTGGAGAAGATGCTGATGCTAGGGAGAGTGGAGGGCAAAAGGAAGCGGGGCCGACCACGGGCAAGGTGGATGGATGATATTCTAGAGGTGACGGACTCGTCCCTGGGGGAGCTGGGGGTGTTGACGACCGACAGGAAGCTCTGGCGTGGGCTGGTCCATGAAGTCACGAAGAGTCGGAAGCAACTAAACAAATAAACAACAACGAACTTTCACTCTCACGTGACTTCAGATGGCTTCAGTGACATCATCACCTGACCAAATCTGATTGGCCTGTAATAATTGCAGTTGAATAGCTTTCCTGAGCTGATTCCTAACTGGCTTGGCTCACTTGGGAAGATAACATGGCAGTCGCAAGATACCCAGTCTTGAAGTTTACCCAAGAAGAGCTAAATTTTGAAATGTATCTCTGTAGGCAGTTTTTTTTTAAAAAAGGGAATCAGCTTGTGATTCTCAACTGAATTGAAATTTGGGCAGCTTCTGAAGGTGTGTTTCAGTTTAGCTGACATTCTGGACGCTCCCAGGCTATCAGACGTGATATAAATATTCAGACTCTGCTGATTTTTCTCTGTGTGACTTCACCAAGGCAGGAGAACCGAATTCCTCACCTTGCTTCTTCTCCTCTTAATCTAGGAGAAAATCCCCTTTGCTGTGGTGGGAGCAGACAAGGAGCACCAGGTGAATGGGAAGAAAGTCCTGGGTCGCAAGACCAAGTGGGGGATCATTGAAGGTAATGCTTCTTGGGGGGGAGCTGTCCTGCAGTGGCCTGCAGAGGTCCAGCTGAGAAATGTCCACACAAGAGCAAAAGAGAAATAGTCTCCATTGAGCTGGCTCAGCAGCTCTCCAGGGTTTCAAACTGTTCTCTCCAGCCCAACTTGGAAATGTCAGGACTGACTCTGGGACTCTGGGGGACAGTACGTGCAAAATGTACATGCATCACCATTGAGAGGGTTCCTCATCCATCACTTCCTGTGCTCATCTTTACCACCCAGCATCTGCACTTGTGGGAATTCGCATACCTAGGATTCTCCCAGTGTCACTTGATGACGAGATCTTGTGCACTGAACTGCAGTCTGCCCATTGATTAAAAGTGGCTTTAAATTTGATTTGAAGGGGGAAAAAACCAGATGATTAGATTCTCCACTCTTCTCCATCCTTGTCATGAGTACTGATGGCGAGCAGGAGGGGGCCCCTATCCAGGGGGGAAAACGCATGCGTAGTACTGAGGAGTTGAGCAGCCATTCCAAGAGACACAGATCAGACCCGACTTAACCTTTGGGGTTTATTTGTCTGAGTTTTTCCCACGCTTCTTCAGTTTGTTAGGATTTTCTGTCTTATGTAGCAGTAATAAACACTAGAGACCTATTCCTCGTCTCAGCGTGATTCCTGACTGTTAGGACAATCCTTTTCCTTTTTGCTCTTTGAGGAGACATCTAGAACTTAATTTGGGGAAGGGCACAGGAGGTAAATGGTGGGTTATGATTAGATGCCCTTCCTGTGCCATTTCTTTGCTACTGTTGCAGCCTGTTCTCTGCAGCTTTGCAGATGCAAATGTCCTTGCCAGCATTTGCTGCCCTATATGCTTGCAGCAGCCTCCAAGAACGCACTCTCAGGATTACAGTTTCCTTCCTTTGTTCTTTCCTTCAGCATGGGAAAATCTTTAGTTCCTATGCCCCACTGTAACTTCGCTTGAATACTTGCAGTTAAACTAACCACATCTGACTTGCCCATTTATCTGTGCACTTTGGTCTAAATGATTACTGTAATGGTACGTGGGAAAGACTTTGGGAGATGGGGCAAAGAGACACTGCCAAGGGAATGGTCAGATAAGAGAGGGCGTAGCCCACATCTTACCAAGTCATCTTGTCTGCCTCCTGAAGAATCTGTATAACGACCAAGTAGCAACAGTAAGAACAGACCACGGAACAACGGACTGGTTTAAGATTGGGAAAGGAGTACGGCAGGGCTGACTACTCTCACCCTACCTATTCAACTTGTACGCAGAACACATCATGCGACATGCTGGGCTTGATGAATCCAAGGCTGGAGTTAAAAACGCTGGAAGAAACATTAACAATCTCAGATATGCAGAAGATACCACTTTGATGGCTGAAAGCGAAGAGGAACTGAGGAGCCTTATGATGAAGGTGAAAGAAGAAAGTGCAAAAGCTGGCTTGCAGCTAAACCTCAAAAAAACCAAACTTATGGCAGCCAGCTTGATTGATAACTGGCAAATAGAGGGAGAAAATGTAGAAGCAGTGAAAGACTTTGTATCTCTAGGTGCGAAGATTACTGCAGATGCTGACTGCAGTCAGGAAATCAGAAGACGCTTAATCCTTGGGAGAAGAGCAATGACCAATCTCGATAAAATAGTTAAGAGCAGAGACATCACACTGACAACAAAGGTCAACATAGTCAAAGCAATGGTATTCCCAGTAGTAACATATGGCTGCGAGAGCTGGACCATAAGGAAGGCTGAGAGAAGGAAGATCGATGCTTTGGAACTGTGGTGTTGGAGGAAAATTCTGAGAGTGCCTTGGACTGCCAGAAGATCAAACCAGTCCATCCTCCAGGAAATAAAGCCAGACTGCTCACTTGAGGGAATGATATTAAAGGCAAAACTGAAATACTTTGGCCACATAATGAGAAGACAGGACACCCTGGAGAAGATGCTGATGCTAGGGAGAGTGGAGGGCAAAAGGAAGAGGGGCCGACCAAGGGCAAGGTGGATGGATGATATTCTGGAGGTGACGGACTCGTCCCTGGGGGAGCTGGGGGTGTTGACGACCGACAGGAAGCTCTGGCGTGGGCTGGTCCATGAAGTCACGAAGAGTCGGAAGCGACTAAATGAATACACAACAACAAAGCCCACAGCTGAATAGTGGGCAGGGTAAGAGACTCAGAAGGGACCCTCCCTAGCTTCTCGGGCTGTAAAGGAGATGTCAGGAGAATTGTCCTTTCAGACTTGCAAGAGTCTGTTAATGTAGCTTTATAATAAAGTAGAATTAACTTATCTGGTCATGTTTCCTCTCTGGTCTACCTGGTAAGGCTGACATCAATCTTGCAAGTCTGAAAGGACAATTCTCCTGCTGTCTCCTTTACAGCCCCAGAAACTAGGGAGGGTCCCTTCTGAGCCTCTTGCCCTGCCCACTATCCAGCTGCGGGCTATGCAGTCTCTTATCTGACCATTCCCTTAGCAGTGTCTCTTTTCTCTGTCTCCCAAGGGCTTTCCCACATACCATTACAATTATACTACTCAAGGTAGGGATCTGTATGCTATGGGCTATTTTTTTTATAGATGAGCAGTAAGACCATGCTGTTAAGCTCTGGTCCAAACATTTACATTTGATGTTTCAACACAAAACATCCAAAAGTTTTGATCTGTCGCATCAATTGGAAGTTTTGAAATGTTTTGGCAAAACCTACTTCTGCACATGTAGATTGGTGATGGTATCTTTGCAGCCATTTTTCTCTTGTTCTTTTTGGGAAGGAGGATGAATTTTTAAAAACATAAAAAAGGCTGTTAAGCCAACTGAAGGCTCAAGCCACCTAACTTCTCATTTCTATAAAGAAAAAAAAATCATGCTACCAAGTGGGAAGAGTTGGACACTAAGTTTTACTGCAGAAACATGGACACTTGTTGACTAGAGAGAGAAGGCTTGGGGGTGGGTTCATATGGAGTCTAAGGGTGGCAAGTTAGCCAGCCCTCCATGAATCATCATCCCTCTTCTTTGATGACCAAGCTCTGCACTTGCTGAGTGCCTTGGAGATTAGAGCTGGTTTCCCAGAAGAGACTGGTTCCTAGAAAGCAGGCCAGGAGTGACCTCTCTGCATTTGGAGATGGTGAATGCCAAAGGCCAGAACAGCAAAAACATCAGGGAAAGGTTTGCATAAAAAAGCATTGATGGTTTTTCTGGAAGCATCAGTCGGGCTCCTCTCCGAATAAGAGGTTAAATGCCTTAAATGCATCTTTTCTCTAGTTGAGCGCCATGGCTATTTGCGCACTTGGATGCAATTACCCCTTTTCAGTGAGGAGAGTCTGGCCCCGCTGCCACAGACCCTATGGTCTCCTGTTTCTGTCCCCCTTGCTCTGGTCCGAAATGCTAATCCACTTTTGTGTTCTTCTCTTTCAGTGGAAAACCCAGCCCATTGTGAGTTTCCTTTGCTGCGGGATCTCTTAATCCGGTGAGCTGTTGGCTTGGGAAACCAACCAATTTTGAGTTGTAGATGGGGGAAGGGTTTGGAAACTTAATGAGCCAATCAGAGAGGAAATAGGAGTGCCATGACTCTTGTGTTTTGATGCATGTACTGGCCAGATTCCTTGGCATTCTGATATTCTGTCTTGGTATGCCCTCTGGAAGTGCAGCAGGAACCCTGGGCTAAAACTATGGAGGATTCCTGGGCCAATCTATTTTTACTGATGTGATTGAATAGCATGGGATCAAGAAGACCCAGGTAACAAGGGAACCCATCAGATCCAGCTGCTGCATTAGCAAAGATTAGCCCTACCTTGCAATTGGAACTGCTCCCCTGTCTTCTTGGTGAGAAGTACAGGACCAGGTCTATCTCTTTCCTTCTATGGTTGGCCAAGATGGGAATCTTTTTTTAGAGCTTCTGGGGGTCCTGCAATTGGAGTTTCATTTCCAGACTGACTTATTTCTGGGACAAGATTTTCAGTTACATTGACCACCAGGGAGTACCACATCAGTACCAGTTTCTTCCCTATTGGGAATTGCCAGATGTGGGTAGCCAGATGGGTACCTGGGTCCTGACACTCAACAGTTTGCAAAAAGGGGCATATACAGGCTATCAGAAAGATGCATGGCAATATAAGGTGGATTGTATATACCATTCTGGTAGCTTCTGGGATGAGAGAAATAGTTTGGGAGCCAAAGGATGGGGAATTGGTAGGGAGTCATCCAACTCACTCATGTGGAATGGTTGAGATGTTGGTCTGCCTGATGGTTTCCAACCTCTTTTGCTGATGTCCCCTTCTCTTCTCTGTAGGTCTCACCTCCAGGATCTCAAGGACATCACCCACACTGTACATTATGAACAATACCGCATCCAGCGCCTCAATGAAAGCAACCGGCTGGCCAAGGGTGGCGAGTGGCTGGCACTGAGCTCCCTCACCTTTGAGGCACAGGGACAGCATGCTCTCCCCTGCCCCACCTCAGCCCCAGCACCCCTCCAGTAGCTTGTGCAGACTGGCTTCCCCTTTCTTTTTCTTTCTGGGGGGATTAGCTGGAGCAATGTTCCCAGAAGACGTCACACTCCCCCTGTAGCCCCAAAGTCCTCTGAGCATCTATGCCCCACTGCTGGACACCTTCCTTTCCATCTGTCTTCCATGCAGCTTCACATCTTGGAGAAGAACATGCTGGAACAGCTGGCAATTTAGCCAACCTTTTCACATTCCTTGCCATCTGCTCCACATGACTGTCTTTGCTGTGACCTCTACTTCTCAGCTAAGCACTGCACATCATCCCAGGAAAACCTCCATGCTGCCCTTGGAAGCAGTTTCCTTCTTTTCAGATGTTTGGACAGGAGCCCACTGGCCCTAGCAGAGAACCATTTCCTTCCTTAACCCACATTTTATTCCCTCCTTTGTTTGTTCCTAAAGCTAGTGGCTCCACGGTGCTTCCCTGTTGTGTTTTTGGGGTGGGGTGGGGAATGGGGGAGAGACCCCGAAGGTTTTGCATTGTGTCAAAGGTGGAGCTCACAAACTCTGATAGCCCAAGTGGGGACTCTTTCTCCATTGTAGATTGACCCAGACTGCAGGGTTGGTATCTGCAGGAAGGTTCTTCAGATGAAGGGTCAACCTTCTTTTGGTTGACTTGGACTGACTGGTAGGACCAAAATCACTCATCTGGAAGGTGGCTGGACAGCTGGAGGAATGAGATATTACAAGCAATCTTCTGCACAAGAGATGGTCTAGCTGTGAGACCTGTGTCACCCTGTACAAAGCTATGAGCTTCTGACTGAGGAATGCTCCCTCTGGGTACTTCTTCTCCTGAGATCCGTGAGCCTGGGACTATGCAGAACATTTTGTTCCAGCCTGGTCCCATGTTGATGCAGAAGAAGATACCTGGGAAAACTCTTCCATCTTCCAGAATTTGCTCAACTGCCCAGGCTTGTGGTTCCATCCATGACATTGACACTCCCGAGCAAAGGCTCTTGGTCAGCTTGTGAGTCTCTCCAGTTATTACATTAAATTCTAATTTAGAAGGTTTGGAGTTTTTATTTTTTGCTGGGGTGCTGTAACTTCAGTGTAGAACAAGGGGCTCATTCTCTGCCCTGTCCTGTAGCTCTCTTGGTGGGTAATGGAGGGAAAACGGACTGGGTCTATCGAACATGCTAAACCCTAAATCCTGGTTAAGAGAAGGACAGTTGCCATGGTCACATGATCATGCGATGACCATGCGATGTCCTGGTTCCCACAACTTGCTAAGAGGATGGTTGAGTTACCCATAACAAACAGAACCACAAAGTACCCAACTCTGTTTTGGCTTAGTATAGTACGTTCTATGAACTAAACCAGTATCTGTTCCAAGTGTCCCTTAGGAACCTTTGCTTCCCAATTTGTCTTGCAAGACCCTGTTTCAAGGAGGGGAGGCGTAAACAATGGCTGTCTTCACACAACGCCATTGAGCCGCAAGATTGAGAGAATCCACGTGCTTGGCTTATGTCCTGTGAACCCAGAGAATTGTATTAATTAATACAGTTCTGGTGAGCATGTTATGTGAACACAACTCAACTATGCTGTGTTGCTCTGGGTTTAAAGGTTTATATGTTGCCTGAACCTAATGAAATTATCAGCTCAACCTTCCCTGTGGAAGAAAAGGGGGAATAGAACTTGAACACATAAACAAATATACAGAGGATCTGTTGTGAACATTTTTCCAGAAATTACCTTCAGCTTTACAAAACCAAAAACAAGGGGTTTTTTTGTTTTGTTTATTTAAAAAATAATCCTTAAGAGTTACATTGACATGTAAAATAAACTGCTTTCTGGGTTCCAATGTAACTGGGACTTCTTGATTACAAGTTTGTCCTCAGAAGAAAGGAGAGGTGGAATTTGGTATATGATAATGGGCTTCCCCCAGCTTCATTCCCAGGGCCTGCCAGGAAACAGCTGATTAACAAACCACAGCACTGTTTCAAGGGATTATAAAGGACATGATGGCCATTCTCAGGATACCTCTGGAGCCAAAGAGCCCTTAGATCTACCAGTCAAGAGGTATTGATCTGATTCAAAGTGGTCTGTTTGGTTTTAGATTAGGATGTGTGAGCCTAGCTGTTGCAGTTGGCCAACTGTGGTTGAGCGTATTGTGTGACCTGAAGAATTATGGGTTTGTCAGTAAACCACGGCAAAAGAAACCAGGGTGGCATGTGATGTTTGAATCTCATCACCAAAAATGTTCTGGGAAAAGGGGGACAGTGGGAAACAGTGGCAAAATAAGACAAGTTTCCAACTAGAAGACAACTGGAGGCTCCCTCCCTTTCCCTGGAAATTTCCATGAACAAAGCAGGATGGTGTCTTGCTAAAAGCTTTGCTGGGATGCATTTATCATTTCTGTTTAAGCTCTGACTCTGTTTTATATTCAGGGCTGCATCTCCCTCCCATAAGTGTATATTGACAGAATGGACTTGAGCTGCAGGATTTAAAAGGCACATTTAAGTGCAATGTGTGAATTGTTGCTTTGCTGTCTGACATTGCTTTATGGAGGATCTCCAGAGGAGCACTGCTGGTCCACAAGGAAGTCCTGTATTATTGATTGGTTAGTTCTTGGGGCCAATTCACTTCCAGTGACTGTACAACCAAATCTGAGTAGGCCTGTACAGAGAGACACATAGAAGTCCTCAGTTTGTGGTAAGCCAATTCTCGGACAACATCTGCAGTGAGCCAGAATGTTAATCTTCTCTTGCAGAATCTTGGCCCTGTCTTTGACCTGGCCTGGCCTTTACTTTAAACTCTCAAGCTTGTTCTGCCTCTGCCATTTGTTGTGTTTTTGCTCTTGACCTGTAAACTGTCTTTCGACGTGGTGACACAAGGCTACAGTCTTTGCCTACAGTCTTCCCTCAAGCATGTCTGGCTGTGCCACTGAGGCTGATGGCTTGGTGGCATCATGGTCTTTTGTGTAGTGTAGAGCAGTGTTTCTCAGCCACTCTTAAGGTATGTGGACTTCAACTCCCAGAATTCCCCAGCCCATCATGGGCTGGGGAATTCTGGGAGTTGAAGTCCACACATCTTAGAGTGGCTGAGGTTGAGAAACACTGGTTTAGAGCATGCTCCTATTACTATTGGTCCACCACCTTTGGCTGTGTAGAAGAGGCTGACTGTCAATATCACTAGTGAGGTCCTTGATTCTGGGTCTGGCTAGTGTTTTCTTCAAATAGTGGAAAGCGGGGAATATACCAATCATTTTTCTGCCATTTTCCCATTGCTGTGTCTACTATGTTGTCTAAACAAGGGCACATATTTCCCTATCCTTCTAAGCAAGAATACCTAGCCTGGTTTCTTTGCTTAAGCTGCCCAGCTTCAGAAGACAGAGCAGGATCACTAGTGCAGATTTTAAAGGCCTCTCATTCTCAACCCAGTGTCCTATAAATGTGTTGGGACTGTGATTCTTACCATCCAAATTAGCAAGGCCAAAAGATAGCAGGTCGTGGAAGGCTGTGACAGAGGGTTAGAGCAAGCAAAGGGAAGTCATGAATGTATCCTAGCAGAGAGAAGGGGAAGGAAGCTGTAATCCTTTAGGGACAAACTGTAAGTATTATATTATGTTCTCATCTAGGACATGGGGAGGCTTATGGTCCACGTAGTCCACAGTTTGGGGAGACAGATTATTGCCAGCCCTAACGTTGGGCAAAGGAAGAGAACTGCCATAGGTGGCATCATGGTAGAAATAGTAACAGTTCCTCTGCTGTTTCATACAAGATATTTCTTTCTTTTTTAGGACAGTTGTGTACATGTAGGACAGGGTTCACAGGCCAAGCTACTCTCCAGAGGTACAGAAGATCCTGTCCCATTACTAAGGTTGGAAGAAAATAGAAGTAAGCATGTTGGTAGGGGGAAGGAGGCCAACTTATCCTTTGCCAGAGAGAGCCAAATATTATGGGCTGTTCTTGAGAAGCCCCTGCAAACCAGGAGTTCAGAGATCGGGACATATTCTGTTTGTCTTTCAAGGTTCTTGGATTTAATTTGAATCATATTTTAAAAGGATCTTAAAGCATGTAAATCACTCCAGTGCCTTTTGACCCTGTGGCCAGAACGCAGGAACCTGGGAGTGGGTGGGTGTACTTTGGACTGAGTAGGAAACAATGTGGCCTTCCTACCTTCACATGCTCTAGAAGCCAACTTTTGCAAAGGAAGAAGCACAATCCAGAAAGGGATGGGACTTTGGGGGAGGACCCAAAACTTTTTCCTAAACCTTCACTACCATCCCCATCACCTGCATAATGCAGTTAGCACTAAATCCTTTTTGGCTTCAGCTGAAGGCTGAAAGATTTGGTTACCTGCAACAGCAGCAGGTACAGTGGATGGCCAGATGGTAGAATTACCTTATCATCTTCAATCTTGTTAATCATCTACCTGACTCTCATTTCCGGACACCCAGCTTCCTGCTTTGAGTCAGAAACAGCTTGCAGTGAAAGGCAAGAATACATTTTGACACCCAAGGCGGGCTGCTTCACCCCTTCCCTTAGGCAAACACACCTCCAGATTATGTCACCAACTTTGCATTCTTCCGTGAGAAAGCTCAGCAAGGAAAGCTTCTGATGGAGAAGGAATGTTAGCAGTTCTCCAGCCCTTCTGCTGCTGCTTTGTTTCCCTGGCCTGGCCTGGATTTAGCAAAAGTAGAGAGCTTCAAGTCCACTCCCTAAAGAAATGCCAGAGCTCCACCCTCTACTGAGAGGGAACCTCCAGCCATCCACTCAAACTGGGTGTTCCTGCACTTTGGGGCAGTGCCTAAACTAATACAGTCCCACACCCACGTAGGCTTTCTGATCAGCCTCTCAACACACCTGGCTGTGTCAAGCTAGTCTTTCCTTTCTTTCTGCCTCTTCGCCCTGCTGGCAACAGGGTCACCATGCCAGCACTTGAATTCAATGGCCGCTCCCTGATTTCTCCGCTGGGGATCGTTCGGTTATTTGAGATTTTCTTCTCCTGCACTGCCTTCAGCTTAGCAGCCGTCCATCGAAACTACGACGGCAGTTATGGGACATGGTCAATGTTTACTTGGTGCTTCTGTTTCATTGTTTCTGTCTTCGTGGTGATTGTAGAGCTCAGCAGCCTGAACACGTCCCTGCCTCTTTCCTGGCAGGACTTCACCTCTGCCTTCTCCATGCTAGCCACGCTGATGATCTTCACTACTTCCATTGTCTATCCAGCCACCTTCATACCACGTTGCAACGGCTACGTCTGCGGTTACGAGATTGCAGCCACTGTCATGTCTTGCCTCTGCTTCATTGCCTACGCAGTAGAAGTAGGACTGACCCGGGCCAAAGCAGGAGAGCTCAGCAACTTCCTGACTACCATCCCTGGACTCCTGAAGGTATTTGAGGCCTACATAGCTTGCCTCATCTTCTCCTTACTGGACGGCCATTCCAGTTACAAGATAAAACCTGGTCTGGAATGGTGTGTGGCTGTCTACTGCATCTGCTTCATTGTCACCATGGTGATTATCATTCTCACCATTGGACGCTGTCTTGGTTCCCTGCCCATCCCCGTGGAGAAGTTTCTGGTGGCCTACAACATCTTGGCTGTACTCCTGTACCTTACAGTGGTAGTCCTGTGGCCTTTCTATAGCTTTCATAAGAATCCAAGACCTTCGTGTAATAACCAAGTAAGGGAGTGTGCCATTTGGGACAATCACCTGGGAGTTACTTTCCTCTCCTTCTTCAACCTGATTGCCTACATTGTGGACTTAGTCTATTCTTACAAAATGGTTTTTGTGATGGCAGCATAGGTTGCTCATGCACCCATCCCACCCATACACACATGTTCATGTAGAACCACATATGCTGCTGAACATGCTCAAGAACCATGACTCTGGGAGTACCAGAGGGTATAGATATCAGTGGTGGTGGTGGTGGTACTTTTAAGTTTATACATTTGCAATTTACATTTTGGACAGTTATATTTTATACTTGGGGTTATGTTGGATGGACAGATCCCATTTCCTAAAGGAGCTGAGCCTACCTTCATTTACCACAAGATTTCTGTGAATTACACACTGATTAGATGTGAGCCCTTCAGATTTGGCTAGAAGTTTGAGCCAAGGACTAAAAATTATTTTGGAGAAACCAGTGTGCCATGGTCATTCCAACTTCTGTTTTAAAAGCAGCAGCAGTGAGAAAAGAGAACACAGTGAGCAAAGGAGGGAAATATCACAAGTGGAGAAGAAGCTGAGACCTCCACAGAAGAAGACAACTTTAACCATTGCACTGAGTTGAGGACACACATTTTTCCCTCGTGTGTGCTCTACAGGAATGTTTTCTTCATCTCTTGACAGAATATCCTAATGAAGTCAGATGAAGTCTGAGATACCGCTCCAAAATACAGAAGAGGGTGTTGTATTGCCCTACCAAGCAGTCAGCTAAAACATGGCTTATTGGATTATGGATTGTTGAATAAACCACAGTTGGCATAATAAAAAGGAAATGTCTCCCTCAAGTTGAACTTGGATACATCTAAGTAGTTTTCTTGGCAACAGTGTGAAATTATTTTGGCATTGTCTTCTTTGGGATGTTTTTTTCAAATTCAACTCTCCAGTCTAGACTGGAATTATCTGATGATCTTTCGTCTTAGCCCCACCTGACCCTGCTTGAAGACCTTTCCCATGGACTATCCCTGATAAAGGTGAAGGTAAGATCTCCTCTGAGCTGAGTTCAACTATTGGTGACTTTATGAACATGGTCATGTTTTGTGGGCAACAATATGGAGGTGGCTTGCAATTGTCTTCCTAGTTTAGCCTACAGCTGTGGGGTATCTTGCTAGTCATCCATCCAGGTACTGTGGAGGAGCAGAGAGATGACCTTGGAGAAGATATGTGGAGATCGTTAGAAAAACATAAGCTCAAACTATTAGCAAAACATGAGCTCAGTTTAAGCAAACAAGAAAGTGTGAAAAAGAAACTTTCTTGAGGTAGGACAGGCCAGGAAACAGGCACCATGAGAAATACTAGGATTCTACTTTACTGATGAAGTATCTTGAAAGCCTGAGCATGTTTCCCCTTCCCTCCCTCATAGACCAAAGAGAGTCAAGGCAGGACAGTCTTAAGCCCCTTTCTCAGTGTCCCCAGACTGAGCTCATGTTTTGCTAAAGGTCGCTGCATACTTTTTCCAAGGTCGTCTCTCTGCTCCTAGCCAAGCTTCTCTGAGATCGGCCAAGACTGCTTAAGTGCGACCACCTGGTGGGGCCAATTCACAGTGTAAGCTAAGCCAAAACCAGGGGCTGAGTTCATACAACATGCTAAACTGAAATGCAACATAAAACTAACATCATATGCGTTCAGAAAACCAATCTGCCACTCATTAGTACTTGACAAGAAGTCAAAATTCTCCTTAGGACTAAGATACTCTGTTGCAAGAGACATTATTTGATAGCACCAGCCTGGCCTTGCATGATCTCAACCATCTAAGCAGGATCAGACCTTGTTAGTACCTGTATGGGAAAACACCAGAAAATCCCAAGGCAATGGACAAGGCTGGGAAGTAAAAAAAAACATTGCAGAAGAAGACAAGGGCCAAATCACCTCTGTTGTCAAGAAAACAACGTGCCCATGAAGTTGCCAAGAGGATAGCTTAAACTGAAGGAGACTTACTTTTTATTAGTTATACAGAGTTGGTAACTAATTTAGGGCCTCGGATAAATAGCTGGTGAAGGGATTACACATAGATACATGTATGCCCATATTATGCAGTGAGTTACACCTTGATTATATAGATCTTTTCAATGGCTGATAAGCAATAAAAAGGTGAGTTTTCAGGAGATAGTTGAAACTTAACAGCACTTTTCCCAGCCATCCAAACTTCTTCCTAGGCACTACATTTCTAAGGCTTACAGTAACCCCTGTGATAGGTCAGTGTAAGTCTCTCCACATGAATAATTGCGGTAGAGATGAATGGGTTGAATCTGATAGACAGTGCCTGGCCTTTTTTTTTTTAAGCAGAGTTCATTGAATGAACCCATTGGTTGCGTTCACACAGCATGCCAAGCCAAAGGTAGCATTAGCATGATATCTGAACCTGGCTAGTAGCTTATCTAATGCCAGACATATCACTAAGCAGGCTTGTCACAGAGTCCTTGCTAAAGCCAAGGTGTCTCTGCTGATCCAATAGCATGGAAAACTTTTCATGGGTTTCCAAGTCTCCCTAGAAAATAAAGAAGGTGTTACTGAATAGCCAAGGACAAACATTTTGGGGCTGAAAAGTAACTTGCTCCTGTCCTTAGATATACCCCAGTGAACACCGGCATCAATGTACCATTGTTCACAATGCCTCTCAGCAACTATTTCATTCCAATACAAGAGAATACCTGTAGGCCAGGGTTGAACCATGAAGTCCTTGGTGCTCTCTGAGCTTGGTTGTTGGCTTGCAGACATTTCATGACCCAACTAGGGAACATCATCAGTGCAAGAGCATCATGGACTCCACAACTATTTCATTATTCTTTCTTAAACATTTGACCACTGATTGACATGGCATGCTATCAGTATGTGTTCCCTGATTGGCTAGGATTGTAAAGTCTGAGACTGGTGATCCATGCAGTACACCCATTAGAAATTGTTCACTCATGGTGTCATGGGATTGTAAACTTAGTCTTTGTCCTGGAGGGAGAGGACTAAAGCATTGTACCTGTTCCAAGTTTCACTTGAGAAATGAGAGGCTGAGTATGTGGTTGCTCAGCAGCCAAGGAAAGTCCCTTACAGTATCATAAATATGTAAATTAATCTGGGTCTAGTTACAACATCCCAGCATTGCCTGGCCAAAATAATAAGATTGTGACTGTTGAAATTCCTGTTCTATTGCATAACCACTGCAATCATAGCTCTCAAATCAAGAGAGTATGACATATTTACATACAGGTAGTCCTCACTTAACAACTGCAATTGGGACTGGCAACTCTGTCACTAAGCGATGTGGTCATTAAGTGAATCACCCACAGTTGTTAAGCAAGACATTGCGTGACTGCCTTGCGATGTACTGCTGGCTTTTCCATTGACTTTGCTTGTCGGAAGCCAGCTGTGAAGTGCACAAATGGTGATCACATGACTGTGGTACATTGTAACAGTCATAAATTCAAGGACTGGTCGTAAAACTACTTTTTCAGCACTGTTGAAAGCTCAGTCGCTAAACAGGCCATTCATTAACCAAGGACTACCTGTATAAAATTTATCTTTTTTATTCTTGCCCCCTGGGGTTGTTGAAGAAAGCTTATTCCAAGTTGCTGGATTTTCAACCAGTCAAAATCTTCCCTTTTTATCCTTCTGTCAAATAGTTTCAATCCCACCAACCAGGGATCACATATTCACTAAGAAGTCTTCAAGTCTGCACAAAATGCTTGTTTGTATTTGTTGGCACCCACGCACCCAGAGACACCTGCCTTTGCCCCTCCTAACAGGTCCCCAACTTTCTCTTCTCTGCCACCTTCCAGAAAAACAAACTTAGATAAGAAAAGATTGCTAGAAGAGGTAGCAAGGATCAACCTCACCTGTTTGCATTCTAGCGAATGGATGCTTTGCAATTGACCACACCTCCAGGAACCATTTTTGAACAGGCAAGCTTGCCTGTTTAAAACACAAGGCTATTTGTCTGAAAGGGTTGGGGACCATTCAGCTTAAAAGAATCCAACCCCCTGATCCAATCTGGCACAGCTCCCTGCGCCTCCTTCCTAGTTTTAGGAATAGAAATTGGACCGTGTGTCTCCTGCAGTGTTTCTGAACCTCAGCAACTTTAAGATGTGTGGATTTCAACTCCCAGAATCCCCCAGCCAGCCATGCACTGGTCTACTGCATGCTATTACAGGCCAGAAAGATGTGAGAACCCCTTTTAAGCACTGCATTAACCAAACAGCGTTCAAAGTGAGTGGAAAGTCAGCAGCCTTAAAGGTTTGAAGTGCACCAGCACAAAATGAGAGTTAAAGCTAATAAACAGCCTGCACTGCATTTGATTGCATCCCAGTTTTAGTGCAAATGGAAAGAGACTATTATCACACCTGGATGGTAAGGCCTCCATGTTCTTTCAGCAGGATGCAAATATCTCCATGGTTACTAGCTGTCTCCCACAGGCCTTTCCTTTTGGTGAACTCAGTGCTCCTGAATGGCAGAGGGAAAGAGTCCAGTTCCTGTCTTATACCAAAAGCATTTCTTTCTTTATTACACGTCCCTTTCGTTTTTCTGCACAAGGATAGACAGAAACTGGAAGAAAAAACCATTTGTTCTGTCTTCCATTGCATTGCTCAGAGTGTATCATTGCAAGCGGGTTTTCAGAAAGGGGTTGGTCTCACAAGCAATTGATTCCTTTGCTCCTTCCTGCCCAAGGAGGGTGCGGCTGTCTGTGTGTGTGTAAGAAGGGGGAAATGCCTCTCTTTGGTTTCAGCTAAAGGACTTTGCAATGTGTAAGATGCAAAGAAAAAAAGTATACATTCAACTTACAGGTAGTCCTCGCTTAATGACCACAATTGCGACCAGAATCTCAGTTGCTCTGTGAAGCAGTCGTTAAGCGAATCCGACCCAATTTTATGACCTTTTTTGCAGTGGTCATTAAGTAAACCATGTGGTCGCTAAGCAAATCAAGTGGTTCCCCATTGATTTTGTTTGCCAGAAGCCAGCCGGGAAGGTCAAAAATGGCAATCACGTGACCATGGAACGCTGCAACGGTCATAAATGCAAACTGGTTTCCAAGTGCCCAAATTGTGATCATGTGATCGCAGGAATGCTGTGACGGTTATAAGTGCAAGGACCACTCGCAAGTCAGTTTTTTCAGCTCCACCATAAGTCCGAACCGTCACTAAACAAACGGTTGTGAAGCGAGGACTACCTGTATGCCAAAGAGGGACACATGAAAACATTACACAAGACACACTGAGACAAAAAGTAGCTGCGTCCTTCTGTTACTCACATCAGGTTGCCTTTCTGCTTCATCCACAAAGGGTTGCTTGGGAACAGAGCACGTGTAACACTGAGTTTGTTTATCCATGAATCTTCTTTGGCTCAGTTTAGCACTGGAAATCAGAATTCTCTTCTGAAGAACAAACACAACTTGGTATCCATCTTGCCCCGCAGGACACCACTTGTAATCCAGCCACCGCTAGCGTCAGCTTTATGGAGCACAATTTTCCATCATGCGCACTTTAAAAGAAACCCAGCTAGCCACAATGCACACCCTTTGGCATGGAATGTTCCTAACGATATCTGTTTTGCAAGACGCATTTGAGATGGGAGGAACAGAGAGACACACACATTCCACGCATTGCTGCTTCGCATGAGAGGCTCCCAGTTACACAGGTGGATCTGTGCCGTGTTACTTTCCAAGCAATCTGAGGGGACTTCCTTTTTTGCAGCCCTAATTTTGGCACATTAGTTTAGTTTGCCCTACTCACACCATTACCTCTACAGCAGCGTTCCTCAACCTTGGCAGCTTGAAGATGGGTGGACTTCGACTCCCAGAATTCCCCAGCCAGTGCTGGCTAGGGAATTCTGAGAGTCGAAGTCCACCCATCTTCAAGCTGCCAGGGTTGAGGAACGCTGCTCTACAGACTGAAGCCCCTGAAACGTTTCCATCAAGCTAGAGAAGAAGAAGATCCCCAATGCTTAATTCTGCTTCCAAGTCCAGCACTAACTGTATTTAAGAGCCCCTGTTGCTCAGTCCTGTCCACTCCAATGCAGGAATAAATGTACTGTAGACATTTTGCTTATCGCTGTGTTGAAAATTCCCTCTGCTTCCCTTTAATCCATCAAACTATTCAGACTGATGGCAAAGCAATAGCTCTCAGGGTGGTCTGGAACGGGACCAGATGCCTTGAATTGCACCAGAATTGCAAATGATTTCATCTTTGGTCCTTGGCTATTCAGAGGATCCCATTGGGGGAGTCAAGCACCCTTAATTCTGTTGCAAAAAGCTCATTCCATTGCTATTCAACACTACCCCTCTCCTCCACCTCTTCTTCCCCCAAGAAGGCTTCTGGCCTTGAAAACCTCCTGATGTTGGCTCATGCCAAAAGAGAGCTGCCTTTATCACATCTGCACGGAAGCAACTGCTCTCTAGATTGAGAGGTGGCTATAAAAAGCCTCTGTTTTCCTGTAGGAACCTCTATTTCAGGCACTGTTTAGCAAGTCAAATTCTCCTTGACTCTGAATACCATCCCATCTTTCACATTCAGAGGCCCTGGTGCATAGGAACGTGCCTATCTACATTGATTAACTATTTCTTCCTTAGAACTTCTTCTGCCTTCTTTGGATTTATGATTTAGCTGCCCAGTTTGAACTGCCGTTAACTTTCTAATCAATTTATAGTATTATTATTAGGATTTGTATGGCTGCCCCTGTCAAATGCATGATTCTGGGCAGGTAACAATTAAAAATCCAGGCACTTTTGTACACAGTGTGTGTACTATGGGCCGTTTAGTTGGGAAAGGACCCATTCACAGAGGATCTGAAGGATATGGTAGCACCTTTCCAACCTATACATTTTATTAGAGTGTTCATGAGCAGCTACTCACTTCATCAGATGCAGGGCTAAATGAAGTAGGATTTAAATTGGGATGGGGAGAAGGAAGAGAAGACAGGTTGGTTGTGCAGATGCAGGTTAAATGCATCTGAGACAGAATACAAGTACCTTATCATGAACAATTATGGGTGAAAAACTCATTGTGTTTGTAGAGACCTTTTGAGAATCAGGCTATCAGTGATACTACACTTGAGGACTGAACACCAAATCACAAATGTATCTTGCCCCAGTGCTGGTAAGACAAAGGATGAGGGGCCTGCCCTCCTTCGCAGGCTTGTGAACTTCTGGAGGGCACCAGGTTGGCCAAGGAGGTGACTAGGAATGCTGGATTGATGAGTTGTTGGCCTGATCCAGACTTGACCTTCTCACAGTCTGCCTGCATAATTGCATTTTGTGACCCTCTGCCACCACTTCTCTTCTTCGGGTTTGAAAATGACCTCCCTTTGAAAGACGTCCCCCTTTAAAGCCTGATGCCTTTTGGATCAGAGGAAAGCATCCTGTTTCTATGCACGCAGCAGGTTCCAATGGGCTGACAAGACAATGCAAAAAGGTAAGCCGTTCAGCCCTGCTTGTGAAGTAAGAAAAGAAGCTGGAGGGTTGGAGAAAATGAGAGGAGCCTGCCTTGAATTGACTCCATGGTCCCTCCTGGTAGCCATTCTGGTAAGTTTTAAAGTGGGAATCTTTCCATCCCTCCTCAGAGAGGCTGAGGATTGAACCCATGATCTTCTGCATACCAAGATGGGGTTGTACCACCAAGCTACCTGTCATGACCTCGTTGCAAGGCACAAAAGAGCCTCACAACGTAGATCATGATCATTAAGGAATAGAGGAAGAAGATAATTAAACCAGGGATTAAAACAAGCACCCAAAGCACCCACACCCATGGACCCATAGACGGCTGAAAAGGAGGACATTGGACGAGCAGAGATAAGCTGCACCTGGTGCCCTGGAGGACACTCCCGATTCGAGGGGACAAAGGAAGACACCGGGAAAACGCCCATGCAGCCATCAAGGATCCCATCAAGAGGGATTGGGACAATGAAGGGTGGAGGAGCCTGGGGCCCTATGAGAGGGTACAAAAGGGGCACCTCCACACCACACCCCCCATTCCCGTTTTTCGTTCTGTCAGCCATCATTCCAATAAACCAGAAATCCTTAATACCCATTAAGTGAGTCTGTGTCTTATTGCGAAGCGAGACTGACCCTGACATAAAAACGGGAACCCCCCCCAATTTTTTACCTAGCACCTATCCAACAAGCTTGTGAGGGACCCAGCTAGGTATGGAAACCCATGGAGCGAGGCAGCGCAACCCTTCGGCACCTGGCAACGAAGCCCCGCTCCCCCTGGGCGGGATGTGGCTGAGGTCCAGGCGGTGTAACGTCCTGGTAAGTATGGGATCCAGCTCGGGGGAAGCGGAGAGGGAGGGAACCACCCTGGCTCCCCGGAGCCCGCGGGCCACCGGGGGCGAGATGAGGGGACCCTCTCCAGGCTCACAGGCAACCCCGGAGGAAGCGCGAGACGAACCGCCACCCAGGGCGCACGGAGGCGAGGGAGCGCCTGGCACCACGGAGGGTCCAAGGGAAGGTCCGTCCTCCACGACGGCCAACGGTGAGGGCAAGCAGAATGGCGAGCACCCCAGCAGGAGTCCGCAGACGGCGGCAAGGCTCGACGCGCTGGAGGAAGGGGTGCAGGCGATACGGCTGATGCTACAACAGCTGACGGCAGCGCAGGGACCCCGCGGCGGTGGCAGTGCGGAGGCACCCCCGGATGAGAGGCGGCGGGGTGAGTGCAGCGGCGGTGGCGACGGCGGAGCCCGGCCCAAGGAGCCCACCCGACGACCGGAGGCACACCGGGACGAGAGACGGAGCGGATACCCAGCGGATGGTGGTGACTACTGTGGAGCCCGACCCCAGGAGCCCACCCACCGATTGGAGGCGCGCCCGGATGAGAGGCGGCGGGACGACCTCGGCGGCGACAGCGGCGGCGGCGGAGCCCAGTCCCAGGAACCCACCCGATGACTGGAGGCGCACCCGGACGAGAGGCGGAGGGATGACCCGGCGTACGGCGGCGGCGACAGCGGAGCCTGGCTCCAGGAGCCCACCCGAGGGAGAACGTCCCGTCCCCCCCCCCGGGCGACGGGTCGACGGACTTGCGAGGAGACCCAGAGAGAGACACAAACACCGCAAGAGGACTGGAGACAATCTGACCTGCATCAGCCCCCGTGGAGCCCGCTGCACACCCCAGAGGGCACCGGGAGCCAAACCAGAACAGCTGCCAAGGACTTTGGCATAAAGTTTGACGGGTACCCCTCTAAACTCTCCTTTTTCCTGACGAACGCGAGGTACTACCTTGAGGAATGGGGTCCCTGTTTCAGAACTGAAAGGGGCAAAGTGAATGCCCTGGCCATAAAGCTAAAAGGTCGGGCCGCCGATTGGTACGTCCAGCTGTGCCAATCAGGCGCCCGGGCGCTGCAGGACAGCACAGAATTCCTGCAGGCGCTGGAGCTGCACTTCAGGGACCCTCTGGAGCAAGAAAAAGCGAAAAGGGCGCTGAAAACACTCAGACAAAGCCAGCGCTCCATGGCAGAGTATGCCATGGAGTTTCAAGCCCTAGCCGGAAAAGTGGACACCTGGTCTCAATCGACTCTGATTGAGAAATTCAAACAAGGGCTCAACTTAAACGTTCTCTGGTGGGCACTCTGCCGCGACAATCCCAACTCCCTGACGGAATGGATCCGGCTGGCGGGGGAAGCAGAGGACGCCCACGACACGTTCCTCCATGCCAAGAGGGAAACGCAGCAGACGGAGGCAGCGAGACCCCCACGCACAGCTGCAAGGCAGGGGAAGGTGAGACCCCAACCATGGAAGGAGGAACGGGACCGGCGCTTCGCCAAAGGGCAGTGCTTCACGTGCGGCAAGGAAGACCATAAGGCAGCAGCATGCCCCAAATCGACACCCAGAGAGAGCACGAGGAGGGCACAAACCACACCAACCCCAGCACCAAGAAAGCGACCAGCAGCGAAGGGGGAGTACCGACGCAGACACTTCCCCTACAGCTCAGAGGAGGAGGGAAGCAATCCCGACGAGCCGACGGGAAACGACAACCACCTGGCCTAAGGGGCGCCGAAGGACAGGTGGAGGACAGTGACAGGCGCAACAACAAAGGGGTAAGTGAGGAATGCCCCACCCTCTACGTCCGTGTCACCCTCACCCATGGGGATAAGACTGAAAAGGTCTGGGCACTAATTGACTCGGGCTGCTCCAAAAGCCTAATGCACCCAGACCTGGTAGCCGCGCTTAACCTCCGCTGCTATCCACTTCAGCACCAATTGGTGTTCACACAGCTCGATGGATCTGCAGTGGGAGGGGGCCCGGCCACCCAATACACCGGAGAAACCGCGCTAAGCCTCGGCAGCCACGAGGAAAAATTGGCTTTCATCGTGGCACCGGTGGGGCAACCCCTACTCATACTGGGGATCCCATGGCTCATGCAGCAAAACCCAGTCATCAACTGGAAAACCAGAGAGATTAAGTTTGCTGATGGGCATTATCAAGCATCTTCAGGGAACAGGGTCCCCCGAGCGGCCATGGGGGGGGCAACGACGACTGCAGAGCACAGAGAGACGGCACTGCCAGAGGGACTGCCAACCAAATACGCGGACTTCGCCGACGTCTTCGGCGAGAAAGAGGTGGACAAACTCCCCCCCCACAGGAAAATGGACTGTACCATTGAACTGGTCCTGGGGGTACCCCTACCCAAACCCAAAATATATGCCATGACCCAGCGGGAGCTGGCAGCATTAAGGGACTTTGTGGACAAAAACTTGGCGAGAGGTTTTATCGAGCCTGCAAACTCTCCAGTAGGAGCGCCAGTCCTCTTTCGGGAGAAAAAGGACGGGTCACTGCGGCTCTGTACAAACTACCGCAGATTAAATGCAGCAAGCATTTCAAATAAATACCCCCTACCCTTAATAAAAGACATCTTGTCCCACCTAGCGAAGGGTAGGGTATTCTCTAAACTGGACATAAGGGAAGCCTATTACCGCATACGGATACGGGAGGGGGATGAGTGGAAAACTGCTTTCAACTGCCCATTGGGGGTGTTTCAATATAAGGTGCTCCCATTCGGACTGGCAGGAACACCGGGGGTATTTATGCAGTTAATTAATGAGGTCCTGCGTGACCTCCTTTTTAAGGGGGTTTTGGTTTACCTCGACGATGTATTGATCTACACAGAAACGGAACGTGAGCATGAACGCTTGGTAAAAGAAGTGCTCAGGAAACTCCGCAAGGCAGAGCTGTTTGTCAAGCTCTCCAAGTGCGAGTTTCACAAGAAACAAATTGACTATCTAGGGTATAGGATTTCAGCTAAAGGAATAGAAATGGACCCAAGCAAGGTCCAAGCCATACTGGCGTGGGAGCGCCCACGCATGAGGAGACAACTTCAAAGCCTCCTCGGATTCACTAACTTCTACAGGGGGTTCACGCCAAAGCTGGCAGAGACTATTTTACCCCTAACTAACCTACTCAAGACTAAGGGCTTGGGGGACACGCGCAAAATCAAGAAACCCGGGGGCGCTACTAAACTGGACAGCTGATTGTCAAACGGCATTCGAGAGACTAAAAAACCTCTTTACAGCTGAGCCAGTGCTACAACACCCCGACCCCACCAAGCCTTTTGTGGTGCAGGCAGATGCCTCCGACTTTTCCATCGGAGCCATCCTGCTCCAAAGGGACTCCGACAACCACCTAAAACCCTGCGCCTACCTTTCCCGCAAATTCTCCGAAACAGAGCAGAGATGGCATGTATGGGAAAAGGAGGCGTTCACAGTAAAGACAGCTCTGGAAACGTGGAGGCACCTGCTGGAAGGGGCCACTTGCCCCTTCGAAGTTTGGATGGACCACAAGAACCTGGAGGCACTCAGCACGCCAAAACGGCTCAGCCCTAAGCAGGTGCGTTGGGCTCAGTTCTTCAGCCGGTTCAATTTCACGCTGAAATTCATACCGGGCAAGAAGAACTTCCTGGCGGATGCCCTCTCCCGACGGCCACAGGACGACACGCAAGCCTCCGACATCATGGGGACAGTATGGACCGAGAAACAGCTGGGCTGCCCAGCTGTCACGCGCAGCCAGACAAGGAATCAGTGCACGCCAGCACGAACGACAGGGAACGATCGGAGCCGCCGATCAATTTCACCAAACTGGCAACAAAGACTCACACAAGCACTTCAAACAGATACATGGTTGCAAAACAACCGACACCATGTATCTTTCAAGGACAGCATCGCCTGGAAAGAGAAAGCCTTGTACGTGCCAGAATCATTGCGGGGGGAAATCTTACACAGATCGCACGGTGACAAGACTGCGGGACATTTTGGGTTCGTAAAAACCCTTCACCTAACGAGCAGGCAATTTTGGTGGCCAAACCTAAGAAAAGACATGAAAGACTATGTGGCCAACTGCCCCACATGTGCCACCACCAAACGGAAAGGGGGGAAACCCCAAGGACTGCTATAGGCAGTAGCCAGCCCCTCCCGCCCATGGGAAGAAATTTCCATGGATTTTATTGTGGACCTCCCACCCAGCCAAAGGAAAACAATGATATGGGTGGTAAAATACTATTTCTCAAAGCAGGCACACTTCATCCCATGCGCAACCATCCCCTCCGCACAACAACTGGCACGCTTGTTCCTAACACATATATACAGGATTCACGGCGCCCCCTACAGGTTGGTGACCGACAGAGGCACACAGTTCACGTCAAAGTTTTGGCGGGAATTTTTAAAACTAATCGGGACCAAGCAAGCACTGTCCACTGTGTGGCAAACTCAACACTTGAACAGTTTCTGAGGGCATTCATAAATTATCAACAGGACAACTGGTTAGACCTACTACCTTTCGCAGAGGTAGCCTATAATAATGTGGTACATCAGAGCACTGGCCACACCCCATTTAAGGTGGTCTACAGAAGGGACTTTGTACCGATACCAGAACTGCCACAACCTGAAACCCCACCCTGCTCACCAGACGACTGGGTGGCACAGCTGGCAACAACCTGGCCAATCATCCAAACGGCCCTAGCAGACGTACAAACCACGTACAAAAAATATGCGGACAACCACAGGGCGGAGGCACCGAACTACAAAGTGGGAGATAGGGTCTACCTCTCCACTAAGTTCATAAAAACCTCACAACCCTCGAAGAAACTGGCACCGAAATTCATCGGACCCTTCAAAATCACACAGGTAATCAATCCAGTTACTTTCAAACTGGAACTGCCCCACAACTTGAGACGGGTCCACCCAGTATTTCACTGTGCACTACTGAAACCAACAAGCACATCACAATGGCATACGGAAGAACCCCCGCCCCCACCCATAATGATAGACAACCAACAACATTTTGAAGTAAAAGAGATACTGGACTCAAGAAAGCAAAGAGGTAAGCTGCAATACCTCGTTAAATGGAAACATTTCTCACACCCAGAGTGGGTCCAGGCACAACATGTCATGGCAAGACAACTAACTAGACAGTTCCACGAGGCATACCCAGAGAAACCAGCACCATAAAGACATCTTTGGGGGGCAGCATGTCATGACCTCGTTGCAAGGCACAAAAGAGCCTCACAACGTAGATCATGATCATTAAGGAATAGAGGAAGAAGATAATTAAACCAGGGATTAAAACAAGCACCCAAAGCACCCACACCCATGGACCCATAGGCAGCTGAAAAGAAGGACGTGGAAGAACGGAGATAAGCTGCACCTGGTGCCCTGGAGGACACTCCCGATTTGAGGGGACAAAGGAAGACACCGGGAAAACGCCCAGGCAGCCATCAAGGATCCCATCAAGAGGGATTGGGACAATGAAGGGTGGAGGAGCCCGGGGCCCTACGAGAGGGTATAAAAGGGGCACCTCCACACCACACACCCCATTCCTGTTTTTTGTTCTGTCAGCCATCATTCCAATAAACCAGAAATCCTTAATACCCATTAAGTGAGTCTGTGTCTTATTGCGAAGCGAGACTGACCCTGACACTACCTGTGACATCCAGCTATGAACTGAAATATTGGCAGGTCTTCTGTGGGATCACAGCTGGCATTACAGCTTTATGACCTGACTGCACAACTCTGTTGGTGGTATTTGTGTATCTGTAAGTATTATTCCAGAGAGCCAGTGTAGAGGTTAAGGCACCAGGCTAGAAACTGGGAGACAGTGAGTTCTAGGCCTGCCTTAGGCAGTTTAGCTGGGTGACCTTGGGCCAGTCACTTTCTCTCAGCCCCAGGAAGGAGGCAATGGCAAACTGCTTCTGAAAAAACCTTGCCAAGAAAACTGCAGGGGCTTTATTATTTTTGAGGGCCAGTTTGGTGTTGTGGTTAAGGCACTGAGATAGGAACCAGGAGACTCTGAGTTTCAGTCCTGCCCTGGGCCTGGAAGCCAGCTGGGTGACCTTAGGCCAGTCACTCCCTCTCAGCCCTGGAAAGGAGGCAATGGCAAACCACTTTTGAAATCTTGCCAAGAAAACTACAGGGAATTGTCCAGGCAGCTTCCAAGAATCAGACATGACTGAACAGATTTTTTTAAAAAGTATTATTCCAATACTATGGTGGTAGTAATACTCTGACCTCTCATTAATATGTTGTTGTTGTTCTTGTTGTTAAACTGAAATATTGTCAGGAATGCCCCCTAGCCCAAGTTCAGTCTTGTGCTTCCATCTTTACGGGACTGCTTCACAGAATTGTCTCCCCTTGCTGGTGTTGGTGCATTTCCTATTCATTGCAGGCATCATTTTCATGAGGAAAGCCAACACACACAGACACACACACTTATATTCATTCACCATCCAGAATGTTGCGTGCTAAATTTATCTCTCTCTTCTATCTCTGCCAAGGATAGCAACCAAATGAAGTCAGTGCCAGTAATCAAAGAAAGATGGTTGCATGCTCCTCCCCTGTCTATGGCCAGCACAATCACCACAAGACAAGTAGTGTGGTGTAGTGGTTACAGTTTTGGACTCAGGCAAGGGAGACACATGGGTTCAAATCCATGCTCAGCTATGAAAGCTTCCTGGGTGACTTTGGGCCAGTCACTCGCTCTCCAATGCTTAACAGTGTGGTTGTTGTAGAGGAGCACAGAGGAGGAGGTATGTATCAACCGATAATAAAACATGAGCTTAGCTTGGGAACTCAAGGAAGCATGAGAAAAAACCTTAAGATTATGCTACCTTGACTCACTTTGTATAAGAGGGAAGGAAGGAGAAACACTGTCT
This sequence comes from Candoia aspera, assembly GCF_035149785.1. Lineage (NCBI taxonomy): Eukaryota > Metazoa > Chordata > Lepidosauria > Squamata > Candoiidae > Candoia > Candoia aspera. The sequence continues at coordinate 12,045,256 of NC_086166.1, read as the reverse complement.
GGTTTTAAGATTTTGTTGTAAGAGCCTAGAGCGGTGTTTCTCAACCTTGGCCAGTTTAAGAGGTGTGGACTTCAACTCCCAGAATTCCCCAGCCAGCCATGCTGGCTGGGGAATTTTGGGAGTTGAAGTCCACACCTCTTAAACTGGCCAAGGTTAAGAAACTGGCCTAGATCAGTAAATTAGAATTCTAGTGTTTCTTGTGGGGTCTGTTTCTGATGCGGCTTTTGTTGTTATGGGGAAGACTGGACAAGGAAAACTGTGTATGCTATCTTGAGCTCCTGATAAAACTGTCCTCTGATGGAAGAGGATTCTGGTCTGAGGACACTTACAGAGAAGAAAGCAGCTGGTTTTGATGGCCAGGATGAGCTTTTAGAACCCAGTCCCTTAAGAAAGAAGGATTGATTGATTGATCGATTGATTTGTCAACCACCATCTCACAGTTGTGACTCTGGGCAGCTCACATCATTAAACAACTAAGCAAAAAAATCTCCAATAAACAAAATACAAATATCAATACAAACTATAACCCCTTTCAATCCAGATTTTAAAAAAACACATTAAAATCATAAACATAATAATAAACATTCTTGAGAGTCAGAAACACAATGCCCATTTTCAGCAGAGGCTTAGAAGGACTAGAGCAGTGTTTCTCAGCCTTTGCAACTTTAAGAGGTGTGGACTTCAACTCCCAGAATTCTGAGAGTTCATGGCTGGCTGGGGGATTCTGGGAGTTGAAGTCCACACCTCTTAAAATTGCCAGGGTTGAGAAACACTGGACTAGAGGCAGTCAGTCCTAGTGATTAATAAACTTCCATCAGCTGTGACAATGTGGGAGTGGCCATAAGACTCAGCCTATAGGTTGCTACAGAAGTTACAGATAACCCGTGGCTTGGTCTTGGTGTTCAGTCTTTGCTCTGGACCTAAATATGGAGAGTGCTAATCAGATCTGTTATTCTTTAACCATAATCTGGATTTACTTTATGATTCTCCACACCTGTCTCCCTTATTGCCAGGTAAGACCTTGAATTTTGTTACCTTCTACTCAAATAGCTGCTTGAAAGTGTGTCATTACTGGCTCTGGGCCATAAAAAGTGTTTGTCTAGAGCCATCACTTCCTCCAACTACTGGCTGGATTGACAGTGAAATAAGGCACTATCTTGGTTCTATCACCTGGGGAGGAGTTTCCTATTTCAGCTGAGCCATGCTTAGTGAGAGCATCTGAAGAAGGGGAAGAGCTTGGGATCTAGACCCAATGCTCTGCTCAAGTTGCCTTTGAAGCTTTCTTATCCACGAAAGAGGCTTTCGTTTTTCTGCCTTGTTTTCAGGGTGGTTGTGAATTTCTCTTAGGAATATTTTTGTGCTTACTTACAGCTTACAGTAAAGGGTTCTATTGCTTGCCTTTCTGATTTTAGGGGAATACTATCAGTCTGAGGTTTGGACAATTAAAAAGAGAATATCCACACCCATTTCTGGCCATCTCATTGTTAAATAAATGTAGGAATAGTCTACCCAGGAAACTGGGAAGAATAAGAAAGGGAAGTGGGGAGAATTCAGGAAGATTATTTCTCCTTATCATGATGAACCCATCATGCTTAACCAAATCAGGTCAAGACTTAGCAGACTTTAAATTTAGTTGGCTTTAACTTCAGTTAAGAGATTTTTGGGGTAACAAGTGCTGTGCTTTTAAAAAAAACTTATGTTTCATGTATTGTGTAAGCCCAGAAAATGGTTAAAGTCAGCAATCAGATTAAGTGTGTTGTATAAATGCAGCTAATGAACACTAATGCCTTTTGTTGTCTGTTCCTACTTTCTATTCCACCCCCCACATTCATGTTCCAACCTCACACCAAGGTGCACTCAGATGAGACATTGTCAGGCCCATTTTAGGAGAGCTGTTGATTCTCCTTTCTGTTATGGTGGAGCTGGGGATAAAAGTTCCCGAGCAGTGCTTTGCTGGAGCAATTGGTACTTCTAGATCAGCAACATCTAGCAGGCCGTTGGTTATCTGTTCTTCTTCAAACCATCATCCCCATAGTAGTATGAGGTTGCTGAAATACACATGGACCCTTTAAAATGTTTAATCAGCATCAGGCAGAGGATGGAGGTCATAGGTCAACCAAGCCTGGCTAGGCTTTTGAAGGACTCAGCTGTATTCACATCACACTGAACCACAGACTAGTGTGTTTTGCAAAGCTAATTTATATCGTACATGGTTCCATGCATTTTGTTAACATGGAAAACTAGGTCAACTGGGTAAACCATGATTAAGTTAGCAAAGAGGGTATCATGCAAACACAGTTTCTTAACCGAGTGTGCTGAGACAATATTTTTCTCCCCAGTTTAGCTAACAAAGCCATGGTGGGAGCTTCCCATGGTCCTGAATGTGTGTAACTCAAGTCTGCTCAGATTCTGTGGATGGCTTCATGCACTGCATTTGACTAAAAAGTTGTTGGCTTATTTGTAGCTTGGTGTGTTTTGCAAACTGGCGACATGGTTAATATATAGTTCAATGTGTTGTGAGAATCCAGGCTTAGGGATTAATTCATTAAATTGTTGGGTTTAGCATGTTGGGTGAATACAGCCAAATCTGGATTGAATTCTGTTGTTGTGATTTTCCTGGTTCCCTGTGGTCTGGCTGAGTATCCTGGTATAGTTCAGCTGTAGGATGTATTTGGCCTCTTCCCTTATGGCAGGATGTGTCATCTTATACTGGTAGTCCATGCTTAATGACAACAACTGAGACTGGAATTTCAGTTGCTAAGCAAAGTGGTCATTAAGCAAGTCGGACCCAATTTTATGAGCTTTTTTGTAGTTGCCATTAACTGAATGACCACAGGTATTAATTGAACCACATGGTCATTAAGCAAAGCACATGGTTCTGCATTGATTTTGCTTGCCAGAAGCCAGCTGGGAAGGTTGAAAATGGTGATCACGTGACCACAGGATGCTGCGACAGTCATAAATGTGAACCAGTTGCCATGTGCCCAAATCATGATCACATGACTGCAGGGATGCTGCAATGGTCATAAGTGTTAGGACTGGTCATAAGTCGGTTTTTTCAGCACCGTTGTAAGTCCAAACTGTCACTAAATGGTTGTTAAGTGAGGACTACCTGTATACACTAATGGCTACAATGTCCTTGGACAGATATGCTTGCAGGGGGACAGGACAAAAGCTACATTTGCTTTAATTCAAATAAGAATTGAAATGAAATTATTTAAGCGTACTTAAAATGACTACTCCCTAGGGGTTGAATTATTCCCCCTTACAGTAGCAGTCTCCCCCTCCCCCCCATTGAAAGGCCCCTTTTTCAAAACTCTAGGGTTTGAGAAATTGTGTCCCTGTTTATTAGCTTGAGCAACAGTGATATTTTCAGGTCCCTCCACGAACCCTTCTCTCAGTTTCGGGCCACTCTGACAAATCATGAACATGAAATGCATTTGTGATTATGCTGTTAATTAAGTCTGCATTAATTTTGCAAAGAAATGGCTTCAGCAAAGTGAGCCATAGCAGCCGCGGCAAGCAGATGTGGCAGAACAGTGCGTAAATTATCAGTGCAATGAGCTATAAAGCCTCTGATTGTGTGTGTGTGTTTAACATGCTCAAGGATGAGATTGGGAGGATTGATATAATAGAGATGGACAGTGAATTGATTGAAAGATATTAGTGATTAAACCAAGGAAAGAAAAATTGGGTTTAAATAACATTAAAAAGCCCCTGGATTTGATTAAATGATTTTGCATCAGGTTTTCCATCAATATAATGTCCCTTTCTTGGGGTGACATTAAAGTCAAAAGGTCCATCTTTTTTTTTTCTCTTTGGCATCCTATTTTTATATTGGTAGGGAGAAAATTAATGGAAGAACTTTACTACAAAATAACAGTTTAAGCTCAGTGAAGAAAATATTCAGTAGCCAACCAGGAACAGAATATGATTTGCCTCTTTATTGTTATCTAGCAGTCTGGATTATATTTCACAGAGGTATAACAGATATTAGAAGCTTTCCACTGTGTAAAATAATGGTTGAGTACCTTCTATATTGCAGCTAAAGGTGGCGGACATCTGTACAGTCGGTAAAAACAAGACCTGGAGCTGACTGTAGTTCCAATCATGAACTTCTTCTTGCACAATGTTCTGGAATTATACCTAGTAAAAAGAGTTGTTAACATCACAGTGATCCAAATATACGCCCCAACCACAGATGCTGAAGAAGCTGAAGTAGAGCAGTTCTATGAGGATCTGCAGCACCTACTGGACAACACGCCTAAAAGAGACGTTATTTTCATCACAGGAGACTGGAATGCTAAGGTGGGCAGTCAAATGACACCTCGAATTACAGGTAAGCATTGCATGGGAGAACAAAATGAAGCAGGACATAGGCTGATAGAATTTTGCCAAGACAACTCAATGTGCATAACAAACACTCTCTTCCAGCAACCTAAGAGACGGCTTTATACATGGACTTCACCAGATGGACAACACAGAAATCAGATTGACTACATCCTTTGCAGCCAAAGGTGGCGGACATCTGTACAGTCAGTAAAAACAAGGCCTGGAGCTGACTGTAGTTCAGATCACGAACTTCTTCTTGCACAATTTAGGATCAGACTAAAGAGATTAGGGAAGACCCACAGATCAGCTAGATATGAGCTCACTGATATTCCTAAGGAATATGCAGTGGAGGTGAAGAACAGATTTAAGGGACTGGACTTAGTAGATAGGGTCCCGGAAGAACTCTGGACAGAAGTTCGCAGCATTGTTCAGGAGGTGGCAACAAAATACATCCCAAAGAAAGAGAAAACCAAGAAGGCAAAGTGGCTGTCTGCTGAGACACTAGAAGTAGCCCAGGAAAGAAGGAAAGCAAAAAAGGCAACAGTGATAGGGGGAGATATGCCCAATTCAATGAAAAATTCCAGAGGCTAGCCAGAAGAGATAAGGAATTATTTTTAAATAAGCAATGCGCGGAAGTGGAAGAAGACAATAGAATAGGAAGTCAAGAGACCTCTTCCAGAAAATTAGAAACATTGGAGGTAAATTCCAGGCAAAAATGGGCATGATCAAAAACAAAGATGGCAAGGACCTAACAGAAGAAGAAGAGATCAAGAAAAGGTGGCAAGAATATACGGAAGACCTGTATAGGAAGGATAACAATATTGGGGATAGCTTTGACGGTGTGGTCAGTGAGCTAGAGCCAGACATCCTGAAGAGTGAGGTTGAGTGGGCCTTAAGAAGCATTGCTAATAACAAGGCAGCAGGAGACGATGGCATCCCAGCTGAACTGTTCAAAATCTTGCGAGATGATGCTGTCAAGGTAATGCATGCTATATGCTAGCAAATTTGGAAAACACAAGAATGGCCATCAGATTGGAAAAAATCAACTTATATCCCCATACCAAAAAAGGGGAACACTAAAGAATGTTCAAACTATCAAACAGTGGCACTCATTTCACATGCCAGTAAGGTAATGCTCAAGATCCTGCAAGGTAGACTTCAGCAACTCATGGAGCGAGAATTGCCAGAGGTACAAGCTGGGTTTAGAAAAGGCAGAGGAACTAGAGACCAAATTGCCAATATCCGCTGGATAATGGAAAAAGCCAGGGAGTCTCAGAAAAACATCTATTTCTGTTTTATTGACTATTCTAAAGCCTTTGACTGTGTGGACCATAACAAATTGTGGCAAGTTCTTAGCGGTATGGGGATATCAAGTCATCTTGTCTGCCTCCTGAAGAGTCTGTATAACGACCAAGTAGCAACAGTAAAAACAGACCACGGAACAACGGACTGGTTTAAGATTGGGAAAGGAGTACGGCAGGGCTGTATACTCTCACCCTACCTATTCAACTTGTATGCAGAACACATCATGCGACATGCTGGGCTTGAGGAATCCAAGGCTGGAGTTTAAATCTCTGGAAGAAACATTAACAATCTCAGATATGCAGATGATACCACTTTGATGGCTGAAAGCGAAGAGGAACTGAGGAGCCTTATGATGAAGGTGAAAGAAGAAAGTGCAAAAGCTGGTTTGCAGCTAAACCTCAAAAAAACCAAGATTATGGCAACCAGCTTGATTGATAACTGGCAAATAGAGGGAGAAAATGTAGAAGCAGTGAAAGACTTTGTATTCCTAGGTGCAAAGATTACTGCAGATGCTGACTGCAGTCAGGAAATCAGAAGACGCTTAATCCTTGGGAGAAGAGCAATGACAAATCTCGATAAAACAGTTAAGAGCAGAGACATCACACTGACAACAAAGGCCCGCATAGTTAAAGCAATGGTGTTCCCCGTAGTAACATATGGCTGCGAGAGCTGGACCATAAGGAAGGCTGAGCGAAGGAAGATCGATGCTTTGGAACTGTGGTGCTGGAGGAAAATTCTGAGAGTGCCTTGGACTGCAAGAAGATCAAACCAGTCCATCCTCCAGGAAATAAAGCCAGACTGCTCACTTGAGGGAATGATATTAAAGGCAAAACTGAAATACTTTGGCCACATAATGAGAAGACAGGACACCCTGGAGAAGATGCTGATGCTAGGGGGAGAGGAGGGCAAAAGGAAGAGGGGCTGACCAAGGGCAAGGTGGATGGATGATATTCTAGAGGTGACGGACTCGTCCCTGGGGGAGCTGGGGGTGTTGACGACCGACAGGAAGCTCTGGCGTGGGCTGGTCCACGAAGTCACGAAGAGTCGGAAGCGACTAAACGAATAAACAACGACCTTCTATATTGTCTAATCTTGGGCTGTGTATCTTCCCTTCCACTGGGCTCCCTCACACTTTTTGGGTGTGTGCGTGCGTGCATTTCTAAGAATTGTCGGGGTGATGGATATCAAGCCTTTCTCATCTCAATTTCAAAGCTCCTTCTCCTTGTTATAGAAGGGTTCTCTATGCAAGGAATTATTCCAGCCAACGGAAGAACTTCCCATTATGGATGGCATGTGAGATTGGGATATTACCATTTTTCACTTATAACCAACACACTTTTTGTGCTTTTCTGCAGTGTCATGCTTTATCAGGGATAGACCTTTCTCTGCAGAGCTGTTCACCTGGCTAAATGTGTTCAACTTGGCATCCACTGGATATATTAAATAAAAGTCCAAGCAGACTAAGCTTCCCATCGTTCCTGGACCGCTAGGACATTAACCCTGTTATCTGGAGCTGATGGGAATAGAGGTCCAAAACATATGGAGAATACTAGGCTGAAAAGATTACTATTGATGAAGATCTGAGAATGGCAGCTAGAGTTTACTTAAAGAGAATAATGATTCCTTGTTTTATTAGATTTTCTGCAAAAGCTCAAGGCTGCATACATTGCATTCCATCTTCCCATGCTTCCCCACAAGAGCCCTGTGAGGTAGGTTGGGCAGAGAGAGAGAGAGAGCAATTGGCCTAAAGTCCTCCAGCAAGCTTCTGTGGCTGTGAGTGGACCAATTCACAGATCAGTGGCTCTTGGCCTTGATGGCAGTGGGACTGCCTCTGACGGCCATCTACCGGGACATCGGCGGGCTTCCTTCTGCGGTGGTTGGCCGCTGTGAGAACAGACTGCTGGATTAGCTGGGCCAGAGATCCTATCCTGCAGGACACTCCTTATGTTCTTATCAAGCTATGCCATAGTTTGCAGAAACCACAGCTAGTTCATGCAACCCACTAAGCTAGAAACCATGGTTTAAATACAGTACATGGCTGGATTCTCACAAGCCAAAACCAAACACATGGATCAGCAGGTGATACAGACTAGAGCTAAACCTGAGCAGCAATGTGAACTCCCACAGATCTCATGGCTCCAAACAAAACAACATCCACACTCCTATACAGTCTTGAGTTTAATTTTCTAATATTTCTCTCCTCCAATGTAATATCCCTTTTCTCTGCTTTTAATGTGCAGTCATTTACTTCACCAGTAGGGGACGCCCTCTGGTCTATTTCTGACTAGTGAAGTAACACAAGCCAACATTTCCTGGTTTTAGCAAATGAGTTTTAGTGTGGACGGGATTTGATACTTCCACACCAGCTTTGAGTGTAAACCTATGTACCTCATGGACAGAATGCTTCAGGAATTTAAAAGCTACCATCTTCCACTTATAAGCACTCCCCTTCTCATGCTTTTCTGCAGTTTCCCAGTCCTTTTTTCCCCCAAACAAAAATAAATCTGTCAAGACTAAAGAAGCATCAAAGCAAAATCTAGAACAGTGTTTCTCAACCTTGGCTACTTTAAGACATGTGGACAGATGATACTGCTAAACCAGATGATACTGCTAACACTTAATCTGCAAATGGTGAATTTTTCTCTTCAGTTTAAAACTGAGGGTTAGAAATCAACTGGACTTTTAAAGGTTGGGGACCTTTAATGCCAGGATTTCATTGCACAGCCTTATAAATGCAGTCCTATAGGTATTTATTTGCAGGAAGGCACCAAGCCCAAGTGTCCTTTGGTCTCTTTGGGAGCAGACCAAAACAGAAACAAACAAGGGAAATAAGAACACAGGCCTGGTCCTGTCTAATTCTCCCAGGGCTGTCATACCCTGAAAAATTGCATGTGATTCTGCTTTTTATTGCATGTAGAGTTGATAACATTAGTTGCATTCTGGTACAGAAGCTTTTTTTCCAACATCCCGCTCCTTCTGAGTCAGTGTTCCTCAACCTTGGCAACTTTCAGATGTGCGGACTTCAACTCCCAGATTTCCCAGCCAGCCAAGCTGGGGAATTCTGGGAGTTGAAGTCCGCACATCTGAAAGTTGCCAAGGTTGAGGAACACTGTTCTGAGTAATTTGCCCTGAGCAGCCGGCCAAAGGAGGTGGGGCTGCCATGTCCCCTCCCCTCCCCAAACTTTTGCACAGGTCATGAATCTTGATAGGTTGTAGATGGAGCAAAAAAGCTTTCCTTCCATTGAAGCATTCTGATCAAAGGCTGCATGCCAGCGGTGGGAACAACCAAGTCTAAACTGCGTAGGACTCTCTCCCTTTTTGGTGTATGCTCTCTCTCCCTGTCACTCACACAACACAACACAACAACACACATTCTGCCACCTCTTTTATCCCCGTCTCTCCAAGAATAGGAACAACAGGGTCTCCTCATGGTCCCTCATGCCCTGGTCACCTCCCAGTTGGACTACTGTAGTGCATTCTACATGGGGCTGCCTTGAAAAGTGTCTGGACCTTCAGTTGGTGCAAAATGCAGAAGCCCAGGCAATTATGTGTGTTTCTAGAACAACACATGTTACACCTCTGGTCTGCAAGCTGCACTGGTTACCAGTCTGCTTCTGGGTCCAATTCAAGGTGCTAGTTTTGACCTTTAAAGCCCTATATGACATGGGGTCAGGTTATCTGAGGGACTCCCCAGTTACATCTGGCCACCTCACCAGATCCAACAGAAAGGGCATGTTATGGGTCCAGTTGTCCAGGGGGGGTGGTCCTAGGCAGCGGGCCTTTTCTGCCGTGGCACCCACTTTATGGAACATCCTCCCCACCCCAAAGTGAGGTTAGCCCCATCCCTATTGACTTTCTGGAAGTTCCTCAAGACCCCAGGGAACTGGTGAAATAGTAAGGTGTCTCCATTATTACTATTATTATCATCACCTAATCTTTGCCTAATATTCTCTTTTTAGCCTTGTTTTTAGTTTTTTTAAAGTTTTTAAATAATTAGTATTGTTCTGTAAATGGGTTTTTTTGTTGTATGTCGCCCAGAGACACTTGTTTGTGAGATGGGCAGCCATATCAATATGACAAATAAATAAATAAAACGTGAAAGCCAGGTTTGTAGGCAGCCTGGGCCATGAATTACCCAACCCCATTTTCATCCGACATGTTGTGTGATTCCAACTGAGGCCCTTAGCTTATGTTTCAGTGTGTTGCAAACAGCCTGACCATTGATGTAACTGAACAAAACCACGGTTGAATGAACTGTAAGCTGGTCCCACCTTTCACCAGATGGTTGGGTGCCAGACGCTTCAAGTCATGTCCTGCCCACACTTCAGTTCTTGGAGTCTTCTTGGGTTAAGTCCCAAAACAGCAATGCCTCATCCAGGAAGTAAAATTCACTTGGCGTCTAATTCTCCTTTTCTTAGCCATAAACTGGATGAGATTAAGACACAGTACAGAATCCTGGAAACTGAAAAGGCAAACGGAAGTCCCCATTTATCAGCAAAAAATTAAGGCAAGGCCTTTGTGAATCATCTGAACTTCTTTCTTTCAGATTATTTATTTATTTATGTTCTATCCTGCCTTTATTATTTTTATAAATAACTCAAGGCAGCAAACATACCTAATACTCCTTCCTCCTCTTATTTTTCCCACCACAACAACCCTGTGAGGTGAGTCAGGCCGAGAGAGAGGGACTGGCCCAAGGTCCCCCAGCCGGCTTTCAGGCCTCAGGCAGGACTAGAACTCACAGACTCCTGGTTTCTAGCCCAGCACCTTCATCACTAGACCAAACTGGCTGGAACCAAAGGGCTAACAGCTCTTTTGCCAAATAAGTCCAAAACCTCCATCTGCTCTTAATTTGATAGGTTTGGAAATATTCTTTTTCTTTTCCAGCTTTTGAAAGTTCTCTTGCACCGGATGACTTTTTTTGGGAAATTTAAGCCCACATCCACTTGCTGTGCAAATACTGATAAAGGGGTAGACAAGAATCTGCCTGGATGGAAGTAATTTTCTTATCATGCACTTTTTCCCTACTGCTTCTCATTCAGCTTGATAAAACTACATTTGCTTTTGAAGTTTTCTTTCCAGGGAGATTTTGATGGAATATATATGAATGAAATGCGGTGCTCTGGGGGTTATTTAGTTCCAAGATGATCAAGAATGTGTTTATACATCTTTAGCAAAAGGTGAAAGATTTATACAATCTTGAACAGAAATCACAGCTTCCTTTATGCAGTCCACACTGATAGAAAGATGTTCAGCAGAAAATGCATCAGGGAGGTACTGCAGCAGACTCTAACAGGGAAGCTCAAAATCACCACGAAGAGAAATTCTAAAGGACTGCTTGACCATAAAACAAGAGAAAGTGAAGCTTCTTTCATCAAGGATTAAAACTTCAGAAACGTTGCAAGGCAGTTTTCATTGCATTCCAGATCATGAAAGCCAAGGTTATGGTGCAGGAAATGTTGCTCTCATACAGGTAGTCCTCGACTTACGACCACAGTTGGGGTGGGAACTTCCATCGCTAAGTGAGGTGGTTGTTAAGTGAGTCACAACTGATTTTACAATCTTTGCTGTGGTTAAGTGAATCACATGGTCATTAAGCAAATCCAGCTTCTCCCATTGACTTTGCTTGTCAGAAGCCACCTGGGAAGGTTGCAAATGGTGATCATGGGACCCCAGGATGCTGCAACCATTGAAAATACTTGCCGGTTGCCAAGCTCCTGAATTTTGATCATGTGACTGTGGGGACGCTGCAAAGGTCATAAGTGTGAGGACTGGTTGAAAGTCACTTTTTTCAGCATCGTCGTAACTTTGAACAGTTGCTAAATGAATGGTCATAAGTTGAGGACTACCTGTAGAGAGTGGCTTCAGCCATGCTCAATCAACTCCAAGATTACAACCTGATTTTGGCTGAATCTGAATGGGTGGGGGACCCCCCCCCCACACCTGCAAGAGTCTAAAATTGCCAGCTGACTTGGAAAAAAGACTATCTTGGCTCCTGTGCCACTGGTATATAAGCCACCAGCAAGTGAAGGATTTCACAGGAAGATCTGTTAATTTCTGCCAAAGAGAAGATACGGTTTTCTATGTCGGCAGCCTCCAGGGTTCTGGAACCATGGTGTGGGAATTTGGTTTTGATGGGGTTTTTTTTCAGGGGAGGGTATGCAAGCTGTTGGCTGACACAGCAGTAGAGATTTCCCTACAGGCCAGCTCCTGAATCAACTTTCATGCTACTCTTTGAAAGCAAAGGAGCCTTTCCCACCCGCAAATTGGCAAGATGGGTGAGTCAGGATCTGAGTTCACACAAAACGTGGGTTGCTTCCATGTCGAATCATTGGGGCTTGTATGCTTAAACCGGGTGTGTGTGTGTGCGCGCGCGCGCGCTGGCTAATGCAATCTGGCGTTTGCAGCCCGGAGATGATAACCCCAGCTCAGCGGGTTGTTCCAATCCAACTGTGGTTTAGTTAATAAATGATGGTTCGACACACATGGGTTGAGTGGGTTAGCCTGGAATAGTTCCATGACTGCCGGTCAACGGTTGTGGTTAGAGAAAGGCGCCCCTGGCTCCTATCCACGATCCTTACGGGTAAGCGCAGCTCCCAAGCCGTTTCGCAGAGCCACCCGGGTCCGACTGCGGGAAGAGCGGCGCTAGAGCCAAACTTCGCGCAGGGCAAGGCCCGTCGGCAGCGCACTCAGCGAGCTCCCAGAAGCAGCTTGGCCGCGCTGTCTCCGGTCCCCGCACCCGGGCCGTATTTCCTCCCCTCCCGGGGACAGCGGGGGATCTCCCCGCTTCCCAGGCGCCCACCCCTTCCAGGAAGGGGCGGGCGAGTGAGGTGCGCCGACGGATTTTCTCCCCTAGGGGTCGCCGGCACCGCCAGACTCTGCCGGAGTGGGGCGGGGGGACGGCCCCGCGGTTTCAGCCTCGCCCGGCAAAGCTTCGCCTCGGCTTCCCGGCGGCTGCGGCGGTGGCCGAAGGGACCGCCCGCCGGAGGGGCTCCTGGAGAAGCCGGCTCGAAGGTGAGGAGAGCCGGGAAGGAGGGCAGCGGTGATGCCGAGGAAATCCGGGAGGGAGGCGGAGGCGGCCAGCCGGTGCCCTCCGGATGCGCTAGACTACACTCCCCATCACTCCCGGCCTGGCAGGAGCGAACTAGGGGGCATGCACCGAGCAGGACTCCCGCGGCACCTAAACGAAGGGGCAAAGATTTGGGCGGGCGGGGGAGGAAGGAAGGATCTGCCGCACAGTCGCGGGAAGAGACGCACCGCATCCCCACGACTCGCTTCTCCGGGGTTGACTGTGGTTTGTCCAAGTAACCGAGCTGGCGGAGTTTCCGCGCCCTGTGAAACTCCCGGCTCAGGTTCGCCCGACTAGGGAGGCGACCGCAGCCCACGCCTGTCCCGAGCCCGGCGCGTTGCGCGTGTCGTGATAATGCACCCTCTTTCTTGCCAGAAGAAGCGGAAAGGGAATGAGGCGGGGGGGGGGGGGTCATGGGCGCGATTGCTCCTTAGCCGCCCAGGAAGGATCGAACAGGTCAGCAGGATCGGGGAGGTTTGGGATGGGGGGGGGCGAGGAAATCAGTTCTTTGGGAAAACTTGAGCTTCCTTCCCGGGGCTCAGCCTTGAGGACGCGCACAGGCGCTGCGAGGAAAGGAGGGGCAGGGGGTCGGAGGGGGAGCCCCGGGAAGAAAACCGAACCACGAGGCGGGGAGGGGGAGGAGGAGGAGGCGAAGAAGCTGCCCCCCCCCCCGCGCTTCCTCCCGGCTCCTCCCTGCAAGCGCCTCTCCGCCCGCGGTTCTCTGGCTGTCCTCCTCGCTCCCCACGCCGCCCCGGTGTGGCAGCGGAGCGCGCGCCCGGTTCTTCGCTGCCCGCGTTCTTCGCTGCACCCTGCCAGGCTCCCTTCTCCCCACCCCGGCCGCCACAAAACTGCGCGCCGCGGCGGGCTGACCGTTGCTGCCACCTGGAGCCTTTGTTCCCTACCAGGTAAGTGCCGGGCCGGGGAGGCCTCCCGAGACCTCTGCCGACGCGTGTTGGGCTGAGTGTCCCGAGAGCTCCCCTGTTCCGACGTGCAAGGAACATGCTGGACAAACACTCTCGTCTTGAGTCTTCCGGAGATTTGGAAGCTTCTTTTTCCTTCGTGGGTTAGGGCCACCAAGCACTCTTGCCACACACACACCTTCAAATTACTTTCAAGTTTCCAGTCCTGGTTGGAAATGCAACCCACTGGGTAGGTAGGACTTCTCCTCCAAGGAAGCTGGTTTGGGGTGCTCCAGACCCCTTGAGCTACAGGTCCTACAGTCCCCACTCAGCATGGCTGCGATTTATGGGGATTGTATTCCGATCTATCTAGACAGGCCCACGGTAGGTTAGCCCAGTGTTTCTCAACCTTGGCAGCTTGAAGGTGTGTGGACCTCAACTCCCAGAATGCTGGCTGGGGAATTCTGGGAGTTGAGGTCCACACATCTTCAGGCTGCCAAGGTTGAGAAGCACTGGGCTAACCTATGGAATCAATTGGTTTGGGGGCCCAGTTCAATTCTACTCTGCCTGCCTTTGATGGAAGTACCATAGCTGTCCAGGGGAAGATGCTCTTAGCGGTTGCACTTCATTACGCCCTGAGGTTTTAGCATGTTGTGGGAAAGGGCTATTGGGGTTTAAGAAATCAGAGCTCTTCTGGAGGCAGGAACCCAACTCCACAGCATCCCAAAGTGATCTGGGTTTGAAATCATTTGCAATGGGGCTGACCCTTGCAATCTGCTGAAGGGTTAGGCTTTCCCCTTTGGGGTATGGGAAGTTGTGGTGCCTTTGAGCACGCCCAGAGTGCCATTCTTTCTCAGTGGCATGGTTAGCCAGATTTTCTGAGCAAGCGGTCGCATGAAATGCCCTGTGCTGTATTCCTCTGTGAAGGAAAGCATAGTTGTGTGCTTGGGGCTGCCATCTTGACTTTTCTGACCCCTCTGTGGGCATCACTGCTGAGGGAGTGGGTTTGAGACAGGGAAACAGAGGAGGGGAGGTGGAATGATTCTTTGCAGCCTTGATATCATCATCTCCAGCTGCTTTCGGTCCAACCACTGTCTTTTAGACCTTGCAAACCACTGGGGAAGTTGAATGGATCTGGTCCCCACCCCACCCCCAAGCACTGCTGATCTTGCTCTTTGAGATTAATCTTGTCTTCTGCAAAGCCAGCCCTGGGGTTACTTTGGGGTCTGTGGGTTATGCTCATGCATTGCACAAAGCTCTCCTGTGTTGTGCAAACTCAGAGAATTGAAACGATGGAGAAAACCATGTTCCGTTAACTATGGGTCAGCGTTGTGCGAATACAGCCGGTAACTCATAAGTTTAGCCTCCAGGGAGACATAAAAATTTCCTTCAGGCATTTATCAAGAAGAATGAAAGGAAGCTGCCTATGAGAATCCTGATTGTGCGGTAATCCTGTGCTGGTTGTCTGTGGCTCTGACTGTTGCTGGCTTAGCTTCTTGTCCAAATCTAGCCACTGTCATTAGTAAACCCTGGACAACCCTTGTGCCTATTCCACAACCCTTCCTTAAACAACCCACAGCTTAGTGTGATGCACAGGCCAGATTTAGAACCATGTGCATTCAATGCAGCCTCAGTGCAAACTCTCTTTGGTGGTGGTATGCTTGCGGGTGCCTTGAGCTGAAGCTTTCTCTCTCTCTCCCTGTGTCTTTGAACCCCCCCCCCCCTTTTTTTTTTCCTCCCAGGAGAGTGAATAACTCAATTGCCACTGGAAGCCAACATGAAAATTTTCAGGTTCGAGAATATATATGGTGCTTTGGTGCAGAAATTACTTGGCACCTGTTGTTTTCCCCTCTTTGATGGATCTTCATGGGCTGGAATCAGACCTGAACAGGCAGTGGAAAAACATAGGAGGGTCACAAATGGAAGATGTCATTATCTGAATAAGCTGTTAAGGTTGCACAGCCTAAGGATAGACCCCGCAGCATCTAGAGATTTGTTGCTTGCATCCTGTTCAAGGACCCTTCTAGATTCAAGAAGCTGAAAAGATAATGCTGTCCATCATGTTTTTCAGAAAGTATCATCCTCTCCATTTTTCCCTTTCTTAAAGAACCAAGAAAAACAACCATCTGACTGTTTTTCTAATTATAGCGCTGCATCTTTGAATTTTAGGCACATGTTCAGAGTAGCTTAAAAAACAGCCCAAAGGAGCTGTTTTGGAGCGTGTGCAGAGAGTCTTTTGTTCATGTTCCAAAGCTGTCAGGCGGGGTGCGGGGTGGAAAATCTTCTGCTAGCTGACTTAGCTGGGCCCTCTACATCTCCATGAAGATCTACCAATTTTTGAGATGGCTCTATTTCTGTAGTATCACTTATGAAATATGGTTTCAGTTTACAACTTGACCTATCGCAGAGGACTGAAAGGTGCTGGTGGCAAAAAGCAGGTTATGTTGGTTATGGAACCTCCATGTTAAAAAGCAGTACACCCTGAATTCTCCTTCCAACCCCTTGGCACCTGGACTATCTAAACCAGTGTTTTTCAAACTTGGCAACTTTAAGAAGTGTGGACTTCAACTCCCAGAATTCCTGAGCCAGCATGGCTGGCTGGAGAATTCTGGGAGTTGAAGTCCACACTACTTACAGTTTTCAAGTTTGAAAAACACTGGTCTAAATTTACCGAGGGAGTAAGCAAAAGCATTTTACAACTCAAGTGACAGAAAAGACATTTCCACCTTCCCTGTCTCTATGGAAAGGTTTCAGTCTGAATCAAGCCCTTGTGTGTTATTTTAACATAACTTTTCAAAAGAAAACCACATTTAACTTTTGGGTGTGGCGTTCCAGGAATTTTGTGCTATCTTCCAAGGGAATAGAGAAAGCAGCAACGGTGGCTCAGCAGTAGCTGCCCTTCAAGAGACACTGCTTCTGTATGGAGAGGCTCGTTCAAGCTGTTATAACCCATAGCTGCTTCTGGAGTAATCCTTGGCTACTTTCTTTGATGTTTTAACGATCATTGGGGTTGCACATTGAACTGCGCCAGGACAGGGATGTATATGCTCTTGCACCTGATTTTAACAGTTCCCAAGGCTGCCAAATTCTGGTTTCTGCCATTCTGAGGTGGGAAATGCCCAGAAGCAGTATTGCAAGCCCTGAAAGGAGATTTCATTTAGTTTTAAAACAAAGGGGAAAGAAATTCAACGTGTGTGTGTGATGTGAAAAAAGCTGCTTGTGTGTGTTTGTATGTGTGTACGGTGGGGGGGGGGCTGTGCAGAGAAAGATTTATGGGACCTTTCCCACATTGCATCTTTGCTCCACCTACTGTGGCTTCAATGCACCATGTCAAATGCAAGTAATAATTTCCAGGTTGCCTCTCCCTGCAAACTCTGAACACAAAATTGTGGTTTACTCAGTTAACATGGTTAAGCAATTAGTTGTTCACACTCCATGCTTAGAGGTAACCCAAACAAATCGCATTTCATTTTAGCTGGATTTATAAAGCAGGTTGACATCCCTTTTTTTTAAAGCTCTCCAGAGTTCCTGCTTGGCGTGGCATCTTGCTGGTGGTGATTCCGTTTATCTGCTTTGGATCTCTGAAAGTTTTTCCAGGCTCTTCTTTCAGCTCTGACATTCAGCCAAATTCCTCTTTGCTGTAGCTTCAACTCTGGCAGCTAGCTGTTAAACGTTAAGGATAGCCTTATTATCCCTGGAACACTATTGACAGTGGATTAGCAGCCGTGTTATAAATAAATGGTTGGGCTGAATTTGCACGTGGTTTGCTAGCGTTTGTGTGCTTGAAACAGGGAGTGGGTGGGAAAACTCCTGTTTGCCCCTAGAGTGAGCTGGGCTGTATTATTGACACACTACATAAATGCGTGCAGTGGCCTTTCAAAGAAGGGCTGTAGCTGGCAGTGAAACAAGCATGCAGCTGATCCCATCTGGAAGATCTGTTGCTGGAGACGAGGGATCTGCAGATCAAAAAACAGAGGCATGTGTTCCTTCTGCGGGGTGATCTTTCCACGAAGCACTGCTCAATTAGAGTTTTCAGTTATCAGCGTTTCTCAAACTTGGCAACTTTAAGGTGTGTGGACTTCAACTCCCAGAATTCCCCAGCCAGGAATTCTGGGAGTTGGCGTCCATACACCTTAAAGTTGCCAAGTTTGAGAAACAATGCTCTAAATGAAGGTAACGTTTGGCGGAATATGATGTGATTGTTGCAATCTGCTGCACAGAATGTTAGGCTTGGAGCGTGTTTTGCAGCTCAGCAGTAAAACTCACTGGATAATTTGGGGCAAGTCTTCCTCTTGCAACTGGCCTACCTTACAGGGTGGTTAGGAAGAAGCTTGAGAGGCTGAATGGAAACCTGGTTCCTACATGGTGTGAAAATAATAACTCCGTTTCAACCTCCTGTTGGAGGAGATGGGCGGTGATTTAAATTTAAATAAATAAAAATAAATAAATGTTCTCTGGGCCCAGAAAACTCTGCCAAATGAATGCTCAAAGGAAGGCACGTGTTCCTTTGTGGCTTTTATTTGCAAACGTGGTACATGCTTAAATATTTGGTACATTATGCCAACCAGGTCCCTTTTAGAAGGTTGGTTCACACAAGAATGTCCGAGAAGAGGTTGAACTAGACCAGATGGTGAACAGCGTAAATCATGAAAAGTTTTGAGAATGGCAAGATGGCACAAAAGCTCTCGGTGTCATTGATAACAACTGGCCAAGAGGTAGAGCACTCTGCTCTCTGATGCTGATCTGACACCTGGGGATCCAAGTGAGATTGTCGCTTGGCTACAAAATCCAGCAGGTCACCTTGGGCCAGGTGCACTCAGCCTGAGTTATCTCACCAATCAGAAAACAGTGCAGGTGAGAGGCAAGAGGACGGCTTGGGCTGCCCTGCGCTCCTTGCAGGGAGAAGGGGTGGATGGGAAGAGAGTGGATGAAGGAGCCACACATTGACACATGCAAGCTGCTTTTGAGGTATGCCTGCCTGGGCGCATGTGAACCAAACCTCACTTGCATAGGGCTAACTGAAATCCTATCAGCGTTCAAGAGGGTTTGAGGCAGTGTTTTTCAAACTTGGCCACTTGAAGATGTGTGGACTTCAACTCCCAGCAAGGCTGGCTGGAGAATGCTGGAAGTTGAAGTCCACACATCTTCAAGTAGCCAAGTTTGAGACACACTGGTTTGATGCATCGTTGGGAGGAAACTGTGGAATGGGATTGTACTGGATCAGACCAAAGAACAGTTTAGTCCCTGGTCCTCTTCTTCTGCTTCACTGCAGCTCCTTGGGATCAAATTACATCTTACTTTGGAGATTTTGGATCAATTCCTTGTGTCCTCCCTCCCTCCCTCCCTCCCTCCCTCTCTCTCTCTCTCTCTCTTTCTTCCTCTCCTTCCATCCTTCCTTCCTCTGATTTGAGTCTAGACAACGACCTCTGATGCATTTTAGTTTTGGAAATGTGCACAGCAGGATCTGTTTTCCACTTGTAGGAAGCCGGTAGGCGCAGCCCGTGCTGTGTAGCGCAATAGATGAGCTAAGCAATGTGTACGTAATGCCTGTCAGACCTCTGAGGTAGGCCAGGCCAGGCCAGCAAATAGACTGCATGAGCAATCCTGGAACTCTGCTTTCCTGATAGAGGCTGGAGGACCACAGTCTTGAAAGCCTGACAGCATTCTCCCTCCTTCCTAGACTCAAGGAAGTTTAGGTGGAACTAATCTGAATTTCTATCTAACGTTTTGTTTTTCTCTTGTCCTGGGCTCAGATCATGTTCTGCTAATTGCCACTGCATCATTTGCCCAAGGCCATCTCTGTGGTCCTTTGCAATACCTGCTGGAGGGCTGGGCTGGCTGGCTGCTTAGTTGGGGGCCTGCCCGATAAAGCAACTCATGTAAAGTTGGCATCCATTGGCTAAGTGAGACAGCTGGCAACAAGTGAACACTGACTTGGAAGGAGAAGAACAGCCGGGGCACTCCCATCTCAGCTTCCCAGAAGTACTTTTCATCTTTCATGGGTATCATTCTGCAACCTGGTCCTAGTGCCTGAACCCCATCATTGCATGGGCCAATTCTCACATTGGGGATTATGAGAACATGTCACAAGCACTCTCAAAAAGTGGCTGACATGGTGAGCACGCCCAGGTGCAAAACATCTCATTTCCCAGAAGGCAAATTCACGAGGATGCTTCTCTGACCACTTCCAGACCTCCAAGTTGCTTTCTCCCACCCCTGCTTGTCTTTATCTTCTCTAAAGCAGTGTTTCTCAACCTTGGCAACTTTAAGACGTATGGACTTCAACTCCCAGAATTCCCCAGCTGGCTGGGGAATTCTGGGAGTTGAAGTCCACACGTCTTAAAGTTGCCAAGGTTGAGAAACACTGCTCTATACCCACCCAAACGACATTCTGGGTTTCTACCACTTTCCACTGTTTTATACCCCAGGATGAAAGATTATGCTGAAGATGGATTTTGTGTTTTGTAACCAGCCAGCTTCCCCCTTTTTTAAAAAAAGAAAAAGAATCTTGGAAATATAATTCCACTAAGTGAATCATCACACCTGGGGGTGTCTTAATTTAGTATGGGAACAGGCAGCAGGATTCAAGCTTATCTAGAAGGTGGAGTTCTCTGTTCCAGAAGATTCCCAGTCTCATATTGGTAGGGATGGTCTGTATCCATGCAGATGCCCACTTATTTGCTTGCTTTCCTATATGGAGAAAATAGCCTGAATCCCGGCCCTGGGAAGTGATTTGGGGACATCAGCTTTTCCCTGCAGCTCTCCAGAGATCTAGTAAGTCTCAACCTGCGACTTGGAACTGTGCACCCAGCCTGCGGTTTTAGTCTGCCAAGCATCCAGAGCATTTTATTTCTGATTTCTTTCTCTCCTCATTAACTCCCTCGCCCTTTTATGTGGAGCTTTGGAGAAATGTGGCGATGGAGTGAATCCTCCAAACTCTTTCCTTCAGAGTAAGAGGAGGATCTTTAGAAAGCAGTGCACGGGGGAAAAATCTGGAAAAGGCTCTGCTCTCCTGCCATGGAGAAAGGGCAATGTTTGGGACAGTCTTCTCTGTGCCTCCTTGGTCCAGCTGCTGCTCCTCCCTTGGGTTGACACGTGAGGAGGCTGGT
The DNA here is from genome assembly GCF_035149785.1 of Candoia aspera. Lineage (NCBI taxonomy): Eukaryota > Metazoa > Chordata > Lepidosauria > Squamata > Candoiidae > Candoia > Candoia aspera. The sequence goes on along the minus strand of NC_086166.1, from coordinate 12,024,542 downwards.
GACCTCACAACGGCTGCCGTGGCAACCGATGATGAAGTCATGAGCCCAGCAGCCGTTCTTGGAGCAAGAGGGGGAGAAAGCTGCTCAGGAACCGAGCACCTGGATTTTAGCTTGCCAGATGTGCACCCAGGGCTGTTCCTTGGGTGGCTCTAAAACCTCACTCTCTGCCCCAACCTCTGGTTGGGAATTCTTGTTCCCCCACAGGATGACACTTTCCCTGAGGAACCTCAGGGGGCCACTCGGTTGGTGACGAGTCCCCATGTCCATCTGAAGAGGGTTTCTCTGCAAGGGGAACGTTGAGCATCCAGAACCCACAAGCAGCAATGCTAGTGAAAGAGTACCGGATCTGCATGCCTCTCACCACCGAAGAGGTAATGGGCCATGGGGAGGTCTGGGCTACTGAAGCTGTGGGGAAGGGGTGGGAGGCCTTTTCTTTCATTTAACCAAACAGCCCTGGAGTCTTGTCTTCGCTTGGCTGGGACCTTTCTCACTGGTTTGTTGAAGGACAGTTATGAGCTGGAAATGCTGGGATTAAAGGCTTGGAGGTGGCCTGCATGTGTTGTTAGAGACTGGAGGTGATGGAAGAAGGAAGGAAAGGGGCTGGAATGGGCAGCCTCCTCAGCTTCTAAGCCGGGGGCAGCGACCAAAACTTTCAGGACTTCATGAGGCCACCTAAACTTTGCCTGCTCTTAATATCCTCTTTGATCATTGGCATTTGGAGCAGCCTCTCTCAATCTCAGCAACTTGAAGAGGTGTGGACTTCAACTCCCAGAATTTCCCAGCCAACATGTGAGCTGGGGAATTCTGGGAGTTGAAGTCCACACCTCTTCAAATTGTTGAGGTTGAGAAACACTGATTTAGAGGAAGGAAGTCCAACAATGTAAGTCCTAAAATAAGAGTATAATATAGTTAAGACACCCACCCACCTCTGCCCCTGGAACCTGGAAGGGAGATGTTCAGAATTGACTGGTGTGGGTATTGTCCACTTCTCTTCCTTGCCCATGACCTGTTGTGCTCATTCCTCCCCAGGTGTTCCATGCAGGCAGCAAAAGGGGTCAAATGGGAAAGAGGTGCAGCAGAAGCAGGCTAGTGGTCAGAGTAAGCTGCCTAATGAGCTGGAGGTGGGTGGGATGGAGAAGAAGCTGCAGCATGATGGAAGATCACCCACTGGCAAAGATAATGGGTCTTCTCCATTGGCAAGCACAGATAGCTAGGCTGGTAAATGAGCTGGCGGGGTGGGGTTCATCTGCCTATGACTCTAGGACACCATTTCTCAACCTTGGCCGCTTGAAGATGGGTGGACTTCAATTCCCAGAATTCCCCAGCCAGCAAGGAGAAGACAAACACACACACACACACCACTGAGCTAAAATAGAAACCTCTGTTTATTTGATAAGTCCCTTCTTAAAATGCAGAGCTCTCAGCAAAAGAGTCTGGATAACCCTTAAAAGATTCTCTTCTCCCTCCCAGAAACGTTTTCCATTTCCATCTAGTCAACAAACCTCTTAAGGCTGGTTTTGGAAGAATGTTCCAAATGTGAAACAAAGGCAGCCCTTTTGCCATCTAGTTGATGCCAGAGGCACTTCCAGCTGATAATTGATGAAGGTAGCAAGGCAGGATGGCAAGATTGTTTCTCAAGAAGCCCCTTTCTGGCTTCGATGGCCCAGATTCCAAATGATTTCTGCCATGGACAGTGGGGCAACTTAATATCCTTCATGCCTGGAGTTATCGGCATGTGTGTGTAAAATTGGAAAAAGGGTAAGGCAGGAAGTAGGAAAGCTGATGCCTTCTAGAGCTGTTGGACTTCAGCACCCTTGGCTGCAGCTGGCATGGCTGGTGAAAAGGACTCTATGAATTATAGTCCTGGCTGACGCCGTATTGATCCTATGCATGGTGAGAACGTCAGATGGCCAGACTTGTCAGGGCCAATGGACAGCATCAAGTCTTTCCCAGATCCTTCTGGAGCTGGCAAGAATTGAATTCAAGGATCTTCTGCCTCCAAATATGTGCTCTTCCCACCAACTGGACTCTCTTCCCAAGCTGGTGACTCTCAGGTGGTGAACCCCACTTGGGTGTGTAGATGACAGGACTTGGCTTGGGGATTCATGGAATGTGGGCCAGGAGAAAGGGGACCATTGATAGCCAAGACCTCCAGCACCTCTGAAGGCCTTTGATGGGCCAGATGCCTCCTCCCTTGGAGAAGGCTGAATGCAGTCAATCTACAGTCCTGCATAGGTTTTGTTAGTAAATCCCTGGGGGCCACATGAAGATAAAGTCTCTTGTATTGAACTGCATTTATCCATGGTGTTTTATTAGCAACAATATGGGCATAACATGCCATTGTCACCATCTGGGATGTTTTGTGACTTCTCAGTCAAGTCTACAGCTCTGCAATCTCTTAGTGATCCTAATGCAAAGGTTAACAACCTGGATTGTGATCAAGGCCAGGCTTGAATCTGGTTAGCTTCCAAGTCCAGAAATCTACTGTGGGGTGTTGCTTCCCACTCTGCTAAGATCAGGATGTTGAGTTTTTTTCCCTGCCTGGTAAGATGGTCCCTGCAAGTTCCTCCGTTATAACTGAAGAGACCCACCCCTTGGCTGGTTCACAGGAAGCCAGAAATGTATTTTGCCCTAATTCACTTTAGGGGGAAATTGGTTGTAGATGGGAAATAGTCCAGTTGCTAGACTTATTGCATCTCCATCCCTTTCTTTTTAATAAATTTTGCTCAAGAGACTCTGCAAGAGTCATGCTTGGAAAAGGAATTATGTTCAGTTTTAGGCAGAAACCGAAGAGTCTGAGAGGCAGGACTTGTGGAGGACACTTAGGATGTGTCCCTCTGGGGTAGAACTGTAACAAACCTGCTTCTTTCACCTGTGGTCCTTTGGTGCCCCCACCTCCTTGTAGAACATGGAAAAGAGGCATTGCATCCTTTGCAGTTAAGCACTGGAAAACCAGCTGTCTGCCTGATCCTCTTTCTCCCCAGTGTAGACGATGCAGCTTGCTTTCTGTTGGTCAGGGCACCTGCAGTCCAAGAAATTAATCTCAGGACTTTCCAATGTTTGGGTTATTCCAAACTTCAAGAATTCTTTGGAGAAGGATCTCTATTAATACAAGGAGGGAAGGAAGCAAAGAAATGAAACTGGCTAATAAATATGCCCCAACCCAACATCTTTGGGCTGCTCTTTCTCCATTGGCAACATGCCCTGTGCAGGAAATGAAATGTTGAAAGCATGGCATGCTTTTTGCTGGGGAAATCAAGGGCCTGCATCGTGTGGACATCAGTGGCAACAAGCCCGTTCTGTCCCAAGATGTTCTGAATGTGTCTTTGCCATGGGAGATTTAAAGACTCAGAAGTCAGGAATCAGGTTCCAACTGGGGGGTAGGAGCTGATGGCCTTGAAGCTGGCAGAAAGAGGGGGGCCTCCAAATTAAAGCCAGGAGCAAATGACCTTTTGAATCCCTCCACCAAATCTACAGAGGGGGAAATGAGAGAGAGACTCATGTTGTAGACATTTCCTGAAGGAAGAGCAATTCTCCAGCAGCTTCTGAAGAACATCACTCAACCACGAGGACAGGAACAATGTTGTTGAAAAATCCCTGGTGGAGCTGGAAAGTAGCTTCCTGCAGTCTTCCCTTGGGATTGAATGGAAGCCTGGGAAGCTGAAGAGGCTGGAGACCACTGGAGACAGGATTGTGTAATGAAAAACAAGATGTTCACATGCTTATTCTTTGGTTGCCCTGCCACTAACCCTACCCTCCCAAGGAGACTTCCTTCAAAATTGTCATCTCAAGATGTTTTGAAAGCAAATCCTCTTCCATTTGCAAGAGAACTTGTTTTCTTTGTGGTGTGATCATTTAATTATTCATGAGATTTCTAACCCATCTTGAATGCAGGAGCTCAAGGCAACATACGAAGTGTTTTCTTGTCGCATTTTCCCCTTAATAACTTGGGACAGGGTTTCTCAACCCTGGCAACTTTAAGATGTGTGGGCTTCAACCCCTAGAATTCCCCAGCCAGCCATGCTGGCTGGGGAATTCTGGAAGTTGCCAGGGTTGAGAAACAACTTCTTAAAGTTGCCAGGGTTGAGAAACACTGCCTTGGGAGCTGGGTTGGGTTGAGAGAAGGGGGGGGGGTCCAAAGACTCATGGTGGAGGGAAAACTAGAACTTGGGTCTCCCCACTCCTAGTCCAGCGTCTTCACCACTGCACCACCCTGGCTTTGAAACTGAGATGGGGAAACTGGCCCAAAGTCCCCCCGGGTGCTTCTAAACTAGAACATAAGTCTTTCCTCATCTAGTCCACCACTTCCATCATTTACACCAGTGTTTCTCAACCACAGCAACTTTGAGATGTGTGGACTTCAACTCCCAGAATGCCCCAGCCAGCATGCTGGTTGGGAAATTCTGGGAGTTAAAGTCCATACATCTTCAAGCTGCCGAGGTTGAGAAATACTGATTTGCCCCATTGGCCATCTAATGAGGTGTGTCCCAGGAAGGTTTTGTATGTACAGGCTGGAGCCATGTTACACTGTCTCCTCCTGACTCCCATTTCTCTCCCCTTCTCAGCCCATGTGTTTACTGTAGGAATGACAACAAAGGATAGAGTTGGAGGTGAAACACTGTTTTGCTTTGATCTCACTGGAAGCCAACCTTATTCCTCTTTCTAAATGTCATGCTAGAAGTTGGCATCAGAACATCACTAAAGCTATGGGGTGAGAGATTGGGGGGAAGCTGGGAAAAGGAGAGAAGTACACTGGACGTAATCAAGAAATAGCAGCTTGTTTCATAAAGCGTGACTCATCCAGGTGGCAGGAAATTGGGAAAGAGGCATTTCAAATCATTCAAAGAGGTTCCACCTTAATTTCTCTGCCTTGGAAATTCCCCTTGTGGTTTCCAAGCTTCTGTATTCATCTCCAACTAGCATTATCCCCAACGAGCATTAAAGAGACCTTACTGAGATTGGGGTAGTTCTTGCCAAGCTGAGCAGAGGAACCCATGAAAAGATTCAATTCAGAGACTTGATTCCAAGGAAACTTGATCGGTGTTTTGAGTTGAGTCAATATTCCAAAACAGAGTGTCGATTTCTCTCCCAGGGTCAGACCAAATTAGTTGTTTCAGGTTTGACCTGACAATCAGATGGCCCTTTGCCGAAAGCCCAAAGGCTCCCCAGCCCCCAAATCAAATTGACCTGATTGGGCAATCCAGATAGAATTCATCCAGCACTCCACATTGGATTGCCAATTTGAATCAGAGTCCCTCGGGGATCTGCGCTAACCGTCTGAACCTGATCTGATTTCGTTGGCAACCTGCAAGGAGTTGCAGAGTTACAGAGCTCTAAACCATTCACGCAGTTGTGCGGGTGTGTGCAAGGCACCAAAAGGTGTCAGTTGTGCTTGGAAGGTTGGGCCAAGACAGGCAGATTTGCAGAGGGGACCGTCAACCGAGATTTCTGGCTGGGGGGAGGGGGTGGGTGGGCAGGGGGGCACGGCTTTGTGGCATCTTTCTGCTCAGCACCAGAAATGTCAGTCATTCAGCTTCCTGCCTTCTCATGTGAAAGGCGTTCATTGCCGTGGCAGAGCTTAGCGTCATGGAAACTTCCTCGTGCACCAGAGGGAAACTGAAGGTATGTGGTGAGACAAGGAGAGGCCGCCAGCTCCCTCTCACTGGGGGTGGCCCCCATGTGCAACACTGAGGCTTTGCCAGGGCTCCTCAGTTTAAACTTTGCAAACTCTGTGCAAGAATCCCCAACGCATACCCCGTGGTCTTTTCCTTTTTGGCAAGCATTTGAACTTCACAAAGAAGACCGACTTGGTTCCAGCTCCATGGGGGAAGAACCCTGCCCTCTAACCTGTTACAGGTTAGATCAATGTTTCTCAACCTTGGCAACTTTAAGACCTGTGGACTTCAACTCCCAGAATTCCCCAGCCAGCATGGCTGGCTGGCTGGGGAATTCTGGGAGTTGAAGTCCACAGGTCTTAAAGTTGCCAAGGTTGAGAAACACTGGGTTAAATCCTAGTCTGGAGATGGGGTGAAGCACAGGACTTGAGTTCAAACAGGGGAGTGCAGCTCAGGATATGGATTTGTGGCCCGCCTTTCAAGAGCAGGAAGGTGGCCAAGGGTTTAAGGGTGAATGATATGCAGAGGTGAACTGGTGCCAAGCAGGAATGATGTCTTGGCGACCACTTGGTCAGCTCTCAGAGGGCAGGCAACTCAAAGCGGGCTGAAGAACAGAAGACCAGGTCAAGTCTAGTGCTTCATTAAATGCCTAACACTAGGGCAACAATAAAAGGCTGGATCAATAACATTTGCAAGTCCATCCACGTGGTTTGGAAAAAAACATTTTGCTTGCTAATCACCAAAAGGGAAAGACTGCCATTCAGAGTTCTTTGTGCTTTGATTAAAAAGCAAAAGGTATTTCCCCCCCCCTTGGAAAATATCTTGCCCACATCTTTCAAGGGCTGGTTTTGGGGTGGGACAGGGTTGTCCTGGTCATGAGAGCAATTTTTTGAAGTGGATGTTTTCAGCAAAGTGCACATAAACTCATTTAATGTTAGGTTACATGCTTTGAGTGCCAGGGCCCTAGGATTTGGGGACGCCTTGCTTGCAGTGTTGGACATCCTGCATGGATGCGCATGGTTGGACATTTGCGGAGGGACTTGAGAAAGGCTCATTTGTGATCCCTGTTGATTTGGAGTTTGGTGTCATGGTTAAGGCTAGAAACCGGGAGTTCTAGTCCTGCCTTAGGTGCAAAGCCGGCTGGGTGACCTTGGGCCAGTCCCTCTCTCTCAGCCCAAGAGCCAATCAGGCGTGGTATGAGAGTTCTAGTCCTGCCTCAGGCACAAAGCCAGCTGGGTGACCCTGGGCCAGTCACTCTCTCTCAGCCCTAGGAAGGAGGCAATGGCAAACCACTTCGAAAAACCTTGCCAAGAAAACTGCAGGGACTTGTCCAGGCAGTCTCTGAGAACCGGACACGAGTGAACGGATTGTTGTTGTTGTTGTAAAAAAAACCTCCTAGGGCCCCTGCTGATCCCAGGTGTAACCATGTCTCTGCATGGCACCAGGGAAGCTGAATTAGTGCATTTCTCCTTTCTGCTGTGGGGAACTATCATGTTACCATTCTCAACATTCTGTGCATGGTCCTCACCTTGCATTGGGTTTGGATGTTTGCAGCAGCCCCTGATCTGTGAAACAGACTGGGATGCAGAAAGGCTGGGGTTCTTAAACTGGGGTTCCTTTGAGGATCCATGGGTAGATTTCAGGGGGTCTGTGAACTTGGATGGGGGGAAAAATTGCAACTTTATTTTCACACCCACACGCACATTCTCATGTATGTATGTATGTATGTATGTATGTATAAAATTTATATTTTTATTTATGTTTATATTTCATATTTAGTCACTGCCCATCTCAAACAGCAAGATACTGTATGCTGCCCAGCTCCGAGCAACTCTGGGCAATTATATTACATACATTACTATAGTACCTATTTGTTATTTTAAAAATATTTTAGCAACTACTTGAGGATAATTGGGCTCTGTCAGTTCTGCAGACTCGCCAAGCGGTCCGTGGCACAAAAGGGGCTAAGAACATCTGGTCTTAAAAGGCCACAAGGCAGAAGCAGCCATAGTGTGCAACCCACTAAGGCCGGTGGGGCACAGCTGGCACAGGAAGGAGAACATTGGCAAGACGGGGGAAATCTTGCTAAATCTTGATACCAAAGTCAGATCACAGATGGCCCCAGGTCGTTGTGTCTCTAGGGCAGCAGAAATCTCCCTTGGTGCTCACCTGGCTTCCTGTCCTACCATAGGTTATTTCTTTCAATGTGTTGCATTTGAACAATAAATGAGAAATGCTGCTAGCATTTAAAGCCACTCTTTCAAAAACAATCTCCTTCCAGCTCAGCTCCACTTCTGGTGACTTGGATGCATCCATGTAGTTTTCCTAGGAGCAGCATGGAAGCAGGTTGCCATAGTCATCTTTTGGGATGTGTTTTTTCCACTTTCCAATCTAGATTTCAGTCTGGGGATTTCTTAGTGGTCCCCTTTCAAGGACGAATTAGGTCTGACTCTGCTTAGCTGCTTGACATTTGCCATGATGATGATGATGATGATGATGATGATGATGATGATTTATAGGATTTCTAAGGCTGCCAAAGTAGAGAAGCTCAAGGCAACTTGCAGTTAAAAACTCAAAAACATCAAATGCAGAAATAAATGACATTTGGGGGAAAGTGTGTTAAAAAAAACAGAGAAACCCCCCTCTTGGCTGCAGGGGCACTCAAAATTTCTAGCAAAATCACTTTCTTTAACAGGTAGTGGCTGTATTAGATTTCCCAAAATTCAAGGTGTCACAAAGGGTCTGGAATTCTTACGGCCCAGTTGACATCCTTAGTAAATAAAAATGGCAGGGAACATTATTCTTTTGGAAATGGTTATTTGGAATTACTTTGGAAATGTGCTCACTGTTTAAAGATAAGGAAAAGGTGACAAGAAGCAGGATAGAAAGAGTCTTGACGCCTTTGAACTTTGATGTTGTAGAAGACTCCTGAAGATACCATGGATAGCCAAGAAGACAGATGGATGGGTCATCAAACAAATCAACCCAGAGTTCTCACTCAAGGCACAAATGACCAGGCTCAAATTATCCTCCTGTGGACTCATGGAATCCTACAGGCAATGGTTCTCCCTGGGATAGTCTATGAAAGCACAAGTTGGACTTTGATGAAACAGGAGAGAAAGAATATTGACACTTTTGAACTTTGGTTTGGAGAAGAGTCCTGAGAATACTGTGGACGGCCAAAAAAACAAACTGATGGATCATTGAACAAATCAACCCAGTGTTCTCACTCAAGGTGCAAATGACCAGGGTCAAATTATCCTACTTTGGACACATGATGCGAAGACCAAGCTCTCTGGAGAAGGCTCTGATGCTGGGAAAGGTGGAAGGAAAGTGAAGGAGAGGATGACCAGCAGGAAGAGGGATGGACTCAGTTACAGTGGTGATGAGTGCACCACTGGGAGGCTTGAAAGAACGGGTCAGGCATAGATCGTTTCGAGAAGACCTATCTATGTGATCACTAGGAATGGAAAGCGACTTGATGACACAACAGAGCTCCAAGGGTGGCCAGCAGCATCTTTCCTTAGCTTATCTTCTCTTTTCTCATCGGCTGGCCCATTTCCCCACAAGGGAGTCCTTTTGCAAAGAAGCCAGCCTTCCCAGGCAGCCATTTTGTGAAAGAGCCCACGACATGCTCTCAAAATTCCCAGCATCCCCATTCATCCCCCCAAATGCTTTCCTCTGTATCAGGCAGAGCAGGGTTTGTCAAACCCTTGGCCTGATTTCTTACAAGATATTAGCTGAGGGTGGCAGGTAGGAGGCAGAAAGGTCCACGCCTTTCCTTTTGGCCAGCAGGGGGTGCTGTTGCAGACTCCCAGCTCTTGTCAGCATCTTCTGTGCTGCTAGGCAGGAAAGGCCGTTTGGCAGTGCAAAAACGTGGATAGTGAGGATCTTTTGGGAAGCCAAAATGTGTTTTTTCCGAAGTTGACATGGCCTTTTCTAAAGCAGATACAAATGTTAGGTAGTTGTGCGGCTCCATTAGGAAAAGAGCCTTAATAACGGCCAAGCACTCTGTTCCCCCGTGGGTCCCCGAAAGATGAATGTATCTCAGAACAGGTGGACAGCTTGTACTGCACCCGGAGCCGTTTTTGGAAGCATTGGCACATTGGCACATTTTGTTTTGGTACAATTAGCACCAGGTTCGTATTATTTGCATGCACGCGACAGACCTCATCACTTGCCTGCCCAGATGCCTGGCTGGGGCACTGTAATCCTTCAGGCCCTGCAGCCCTGGGAATCGAAAATATCTTTAACCTGTTAAGGAAGGAGATTATTTGCACAGGAGTGGAGTCCCTGTTTTGTGTGCTAGAAGGTCTGGCCTTCAGTTTGGGGTTCTCGTGTTCAGAAGGACCAATGGGCAGAAAGATGGCTCCTGGGATTACAGCACTGGGCTTGGCTTGACTTGTGCCTACATAACATGCCACCTGTAAGGTAGCTTTGCTGTGGTTTCCCAAAATACATGCACATGGTTGCTTGCAAGTGATTCTTACTCACCACAGGCGACTAGCAGCCGAGCAAGCCTGGCTCCATCCAGAAGCAAATCCATCTTTCTCTATAACAGCTTTCCTTTACCAAAAGCTCTCTTAAACTGCCTCCCATCATCCAAAACCAGCTTGGGGGAAGGTGGTACCATAAAATGTTTCTCTTGCACCGGCAGGGTGTTGGTTCAGGCTTGGAAGGTGTTGCAGCTTGTGGAAAACAGGTTGGGGAGAAACTTGCCCTTTGTATCAGTTTTTTTGGGAGGGGTCATACCTCACTCCATCTGAACATCTCTCTGTCTCTTAATGTAATGGGTGGCAACTCCCCAGGTTTCCAGCCTTCTCCTAATGTGTGTTTGTTACTGAGCCACTCCCCACATTTAAATAGCAATGCTAGTCCTCATGATTAAGGGATAACAAACTGGGCATGCACTGGACTTACTGTCTTGGGGGCAAACAATCCCTACTGGTCTTCTTTCTGCTTTTTAATATCCTTTGTTTTGTGGTATATAGTTCCCCTTAATTCCTACGAAACCCAGAATATAATTTTCTTGGTTCTAGCACTGTAATTATTTATCCAGTCGCAACTCTAGGTATGCCTGGCATTCATGGACTAGAGAAGGACAGGATGGTGACTTGGTCAACATTTGAGAGCAGACTGAGAAAGTCACAGCCTTCCAAGCATCTTTGGACAAGAACTCTCATTATCTCCAACTGCTGGTGGTGTTAGGGAACCATGGGAATTGTTATGTAGGCTTTCTCTAGAACAATGTTTCTCAACCTTGGCGACTTCAAGCTGGGTGGACTTCAACTCCCGGAATTCCCCAGCCAGCATGCTGGCTGGGGAATTCTGGGAGTTGAAGTCCACCCAGCTTGAAGTCGCCAAGGTTGAGAAACACTGCTCTAGAAGGAACTCAGTGGCAGAATAGAAGTTGAACAAAATCCTGGAGCTTTACAAACATCATATTTTCACCTGCTGAGCCACACAGTTGCAGAAGCTCCGTTTCCTCTCCCCGATAGGCCCTTTACTGCCATGAGGACTAGAAACTTGTCCTTGAGTTTCCCTCTTTTTATTCACTTGGGAACTGTGGCCTGTGCTGCACCTGGGGGCAGAGAAGCGAAAGGCTCAAGAGCAGTACCTGCCGGTGCGGCGGCGGCTTCATAAAGCGTGACTTTTTGATTTCTGATACATTCTTCTTTGCCTTCAGCTTCCTGACTCAACCCTTAAGTTAAATTGGGCTGGGAGGACTCCTCGGAGTAGCAGTCGTGGTGTTACTAGCAAGAAAGGGGATGCTGACGCATTCACACTTCAGAGAAAGCTTGCAATGTTTTGGTACGGAAGGCCAGAAGTTCAGTTTCCCTCATCGGCATCTCCAGCATCAGGCTGCTTTATATTATCTTTGCAAAGTTCAGAGTGACTTAAGTAGGAAGCCAGAGAATGGCTGCAGAGTCTTAATGCCCCATTAATTCGATGAGTTATTTTCAGACACACACAGTCTCTCTCCCCGGACGGACCCACACACGTGTGGATTATTTCTCAGAGCCTATTTCTCGATGGCCTTTTTGCTCTCCCCACTTGGTTAAGACAAACTTCAAAGACAGCTTCTGCTGAAGCCACAGTTCATCTTAATATCTAAAGCTGGAGAAAGAGGCCAACCAGGCATGAATTCAACACGGGGCCATCGAAAATCAGATTTGCCAGCATCTCTGTTTCAGGAAAGCTGTTTGGATCTTTTGAAAGGCCAGCAGCACCCAAGTCTAGGGGCTCAGCCTGACCAGATTTGGAGGGATGAGCTTTCTGCTCTGCCCCTACACTCACTGCACTGGCAAGGAATTCAAACAATTCACACTAATATCTGTACTCTGAATTAAGGATGATTGTGAGACCCCCCAGCCTGTAGAGGGAAGCTCAGGACTGCCTCTTCCATGTGTACCCCAGTTACATCCAAGGTCCTGGGGACAGAAAACCAGTGGGCACAATCTTCCTGGTGTTTCAGCATGTTAACAGTACATAGCCTGCCTTCCTATCTCATGCTCAACACTGTGGCTTGTTTGACTAAGTATGTTGCATGGAAGCTGCTGGTGCTTTATTCCACAAACCGTGCTTAAACAAACCATAGCTTAGCACCATGTAGGAATTCAACCATAGAATCCGATTGAATTGGACTTTGAAGGTCATCCAGACAACCCCGCCTGTGCAGGGACTGACCGATTCAGGATCTCCATTAGGTGCTCTCCAGGCTGTGCTTGGAAACTTCTAACGGAGGAATCTCCACTGCTAAATCGGCTGCTCCGTGGGAAGTCTGTCCAAATTGTCGACGGAATGCTATTTTGGCCAGAGTGATTTGAAACATTTCCTTCATCATTTGAGGTGAAGGGGGGGCAGAAGAGAGATTTGACCATCCAACAGGGCAAGGTGTTTGGAAATGTTGGGGATCCTTGGCACAGACACCCAGAGCAAGCATCGGGCGATCAAAATGGCAACAGCAGCACGTTGATATCCGCCAAACAGCACATCATGTCAGGACATCTGATGCAAGGGGTGTCATTTGCAGTGGGATGTGCATGTCATCGTTTGAGCCCCTGCAGATGCCCGCGATCCTTAGAAGCAACGCAGGATCCCTAGCCCGCTCCAGACGGTGGAGGCTGCTGATTGACAAGGCGCCATCTGAGCAGAGTTTTTCAAAGAATGCTGACAGTTCAACCCAGAGCAGATAATGCGTCTTTGGTAATTAACAGGATGACAAGAGGCATCAGTGGAACAATGAAATAATGACTCTACTGGAGCATTGTCATCATCTTCCCCCTTCCCCCGCTCTCACATTATTTACTGAGCAAAAAGCCACATCAGTTTTTAGCAGGCTGACTTTCCAGGGGAGGAGAATGAGCACAGCCGAATCTCTGCTTTTCTCGGTGAACTTGGGGTAATGCAAAGACTTCTCTGTGTGTGTGTTTTTAATGAACTTCATTGAGATTTCAAAATACGATTAAAATACAACGTACAGAAAAGTTTGAGTAAAGAGCTAAAAGAAAAAAAAAACCAAAAAGTGCAAGGATAGCTAAGAAAAGATACAAAGGAAGTCACTTCCGACCTTTGTCAACACAGATATAAATGCATATTAGGATACCTTAATCTCTTACTCTTAACTAAACTTGAACAAACAATATTTCTATTAAAAATAGCAATATAATCATCAAAACCCCAAATTGTCATTTTTTTCCAGTTACAAGCAAATAGTCCAAGTAGAAACAAATCCAGTCACAGTATTTTCTCTTATCAATGCTATCAATTTTGCCATCTGCCAACTCTACTAATTTCACCATCCGTTCTTCCATTGTGGGAATTTGTGCATCTTTCCATCTTTGCACATACAAAGGTCTTGCTGCTGTTGTCATATACAAGGACCGAGTCCCAAATTTCAGTTTTTAGCAGGCTGACTTTCCAAGGGAAGAAAATCAGCACAGCAGAATCTCTGCTTTTTTTGGTTGAACTTGGGGTGATGCTAAGACTTCTGGTTTTGACAAAACACTAAACAGGATTTTCACAGATTCTGAATGTGCCAGAATCACAGCATCATTGAATGTCCTGTCGCCTAAGCTAGTTAACTTAAGCATGTTCCCTTAAAAAAAAGATTTGCTGGTTTTGGTGTTCGTTTTTGCTTTCCACCCTGTTCTTTTGGATGCTATAATTTCTGCCAAGTTCTTCTTGCAGCAACTTGCTGAGATGGCCCTAGCCAGCCGGGGATCATGCAAACTGATATTGCTGAAGTCCATATTCCATGTCCCCTGAGGGAAAGTGAAAACTCTTGCAAAGGAAAGCCTGCTAGCAGCTTTTGTTGTACAGGTGCATATTTTCTCAAACAGCACCCAAGATCGTTAAAAAGTGGAGGCGTTTATTTGACAGCTTGACTGATTGGTTTCAGTTCAGCCATCCCTAGAATTCAGCTCAGCATATTGATTTTCTGGCATGTGGGTGGAATCCACGTGTTCTGCTTTGTATGGGTTGAGCTTACAGGGTGCTAAACTATTATATACTTTAATTTGGGCATCGCTCTGTGGCCCCATCTTCCAGTTGGAATACCTGGATGAAACTTGCAGATCGGAGCCCAAAAATGACCTTTCAGAGGGGTTCTTAGAAAGCAGGACACATGAAATACAGGTGGTCCTCAACTTACAACCATTCGTTTAATGACTGTTCGAAGTTACGACAGCTCTGGAAAAGTGACTTGTGACCATTCCTTGCACTTACAGCCGTTGCAGCGTCCCTGTGGTTATGTGATCAATATTTGGGTGCTTGGCAACAGGCATGTATTAACAATGGTTGCAGTGTCTTGGGGTCATGTGATCGCCATTTGCGATCTTTCCAGGGGCTTCCAACAAGCAAAGTCAATGGGGGAAGCCATATTTGCTTAATGGTTGCATCATTCGCTTAACACCATGGTTATTCGCTTAACAACCGTGGCAAAAAGGGTAATAAAATCGGGCACGACTCACTTAACAACTGCACCGCTTAGCGATGGAAGTTCCAGGCCCAACTGCGCTCATAAGGCAAGGATGACGAGATGCTAAGGAAAACATTCTCCTGTCTGACCTCAAAGAATGTTTTCCTCCTGGGCCAAAATTCCTTCTGCTACTTTCAGCGCTTGTTGGTGGAGCAGGTGGGAGATTTATAACATTGCATAGAACCGTTTTTGAACATGGCAGGGCGCTAGTCCCTGTGATGGTTCTTGGGGCTGTAATAGCCAAGCTTTAATTCCTAAACCACTGGAGATGGGACCGGAACAGAACCAAGACATGGCAGCATTCCCGCCCTGGAAATCGTTCTTCAATCTGGAGCTTGAATCCATGAGAGAGGAGCACCTTCGGTTCGGACCCAGTGGTCTCCTGCATCTTCCTCCATCTTTCAAAGGTTCGGCTGCAGCGCAGCAAGCAAGCAGCTTCTGGAGCCAGAGCCCGGCTTGAGCAAACCTCCCCCCAGAGCTGGCGGGGCTCACGTGGGCTTGGGCGCCAGGCAGCGTGTTTAGTCATTCGCTCCTCTTTGCCGTGTGCCAGGCTAAAAGTAGTTCATTTCAACACAGCTGCTGCTTTTTGGTCGGAGCTGAGCAAACAGCCTCGGTTCGCACAGGCACAATTTGCTGGAGCCTGATCGCTTTCCGGGTGTGGATTGTGTTTACGCTGGGGAAACAATTCCCTTTGCGGGAGTGCTTTGGAGGAAGAGGCTCTCTTTGCAAGGAGATGCTTGCATTCAGGAAGGAACGCCGAAGGCCATCGTTCCCTGCATGATTTTTCTCGCCAGGGGCTTCCATTGAGCAGACAATTTTAGGGGAGGGTGATGCAGATACCAGCACTGGGAACTTGAGGGTTGGTTTAGGACAGGATTTCTCCTCTTAAAGTTGGCTGGGGAATTCTGGGAGCTGAAGTCCACACATCTTAAAGTTGCCAAGGTTGAGACACACTGGTTTGGGGTAGCGTTCTGCAACTTTCTCCAGACCCCTTTGAACTTCTGAATGGTAGTCAGCCTACAGTCCAAACATCAGAGAGGCCCAGGAGAAAGAAATGGGTTTGACCAGGACAAGTAATGCATTTGATTCTGTTTACATTAAATTTGCGAGAAATGCAATCTCTCGCAAATACGGCTGATGTGATTACTATTTAATCACTGCCCTCTTTTATTGCAGTTTCCTGAGCACTGTTGCTTTTTTATTTGGTTTTATGGATTTTATGATGTTTTATGATAGGCTTGTAAAGTGGCAGTGTGCAAATATTGGAAATAAATACACTTGGGGAGGAGTCCTTGGGCCCAACACCCAGTTTTAAGGTCAGATGCAACCCAGAGAGCATCAGGGGTGCTACTCCAGTGTAAGTGCAAGGAGACCTGGTGTCTTTTGCGAAAACTATATCACATACCATGATTTCAAAGCACACATAAATATGGAATATCTATACATATGAGATTGACAGATCTGTCCCTCTGTGTGGATATATATGTATATTATTAGATATAATAATATACATATATATTACATATAGAATATACATATAGAAGGACCACCTTCTCCCAGTTGTTTCTGCCCGTCCAATTCGATCTAGTGGGTTGGGTATGCTGCGGGTCCCGTCAGCCAGGGAGTGTCGGTTGGCGGGAACTAGAAGGCAGGCCTTCTCCTCCGTAGCGCCTGCCCTCCGGAACATCCTCCCTCCAGAAATTAGGATGTCCCCGACCCTGTTGGCCTTTTGTAAGGCCGTGAAGACCTGGCTTTGTGCCTGGGCCTGGGGCCTCGAGCGTGTGGATGGTCCTGCCTCTTGGCTGTTTTAACATCCACGCATTGCTCACTTGGCAGCCATGTATATTTATTTTGTATTTATTTTATATTTTAACTGTTGTTTTAATTGTTTTATGGTTTTATTGTTGTAAGCTGCCCAGAGTCACTCGCTGAGATGGGCGGCTATAGAAATCAAATCAAATCAATAAATAAACTTTAGGTTATAGAGTACTGTATTTCAATAGTAGCTGTTTTTAGGAAAGGCCACAGAACATGTGACATTATTGCTCTTGCTTGCTGGATAATTGAGAAAGCCAGAGAGTGTCAAAATGAGGTCAAAATGTGCTTCATTGACTATAGAAAGGCCTCTGATCATGTCAAGCTGTGGAATGTGGTTAGAAATCTCATTGTCTTCATGTGAAACTTATAAATAGAACAGGAAACGGTAACACAGATAGAACATGGTGAAACAGTCTGATTCCAGGTCAGCACAGGAGTGAGGCAAGGCTATCTGATCTCTCTCCATATTTATGCAACCTGTATAATTAATATATATTGAGGGAGCCTGGATTGGAAGAAGATAAATATAGCTTTAAATTTGAAGGAAGAAATATCAGTAACCTGTGTTATGCTGATGACGGTACTCTGATTGCCAAAAATGCAAGGATCTCCACACTCTAGTAATAAAAGTCAAGGAGTACAGTGAAATACTAGGTCTAGGATTAAAAATCATAATAGTGGCAACAGGTACAATGAACCAACCTTAGAATTAACAGTGGAGATACTGAAGTGGTGGATAGTAAAGGCAAAGGTTTCCCTTGACATTAAGTCCAGTCGTGTCCGACTCTAGGGGGCGGTGCTCATCTCCGTTTCAAAGCCGAAGAGCCGGCGTTTGTCCGAAGACACTTCCTCTGTGGTCATGTGGCCAGCATGACTAAACGGAATGCCGTTACCTGCCCGCCAAAGCGGTACCTATTAATTGACTCACATCTGCATGTTTTCGAACTGCTAGGTTGGCAGGAGCTGGGACGAGCAACGGGAGCTCACCCCGTCACAAGGATAGTTTCTTGGAAATCTTGGAAAAGATATGGGATGTGTCTATACCTATGAAGAAGAGAATCCTGCAGGCAATGGTTCTCCCTGGGATATTCTATGAAAGCAAAAGTTGGACTTCGATGAAGCGGGAGAGAAAAGTATTGACGCTTTTCAACTTTGGTGTTGGAGAAGATTCCTGAGAATATTGTGGGCATCCCAGGAAACAAACCGATGGATCATTGAACAAATCAACCCAGAGTTCTCACTTGAGGCTCAAATGACCAGGCTCAAATGATCCTACTTTGGACACACGATGCTGGACAAGGCTCTGATGCTGGGAAAGGTAGAAGGAAAGAGAAGAAGAGGACGACCAGCAGCAAGGGGGATGGACTCAGTTAACTTGGTGATGAGTGCACCCTTGGCAGACCTGAAGGGCCAGGTTGGGGAACCGATCTTCCTGGAAAAAATCTTATCTATGTGCTCGCTAAGACCGACACTGACTTGATGGCACATGATCAATTAGTAACAAGTCCTTTCATACTGAGAAGGGGAAAGCTCTGTTGGACAGAACTCACCATTAAAAAAAAAAAAAAGCTGTGCGCCCACTTTCCTCTGAATTCTGAAATAGTTTTTCTTATAATCCTTCCCCCAGAAGTAGAAGACAGAGTAAATACCATTGTTTTCATTTGCTTTAAAATTGTGGTAATTATAATGCTGCTATGGAGATAGAGGAAAACAGAATCCTTGCCACATTGTTTTATACAAACATTTTAAACAGATATGTGTCTGTGTATGTGTGTGTTAATTACACACAGCCAGGATAATGTTTACATCTTACAAAAAAAGGAAATAATTCTGAAATACAGATGGTCCTCTCTCTTTTCCAATCATAACATTGAATGTCCTAAGTAAGTAGCAAGTAAACTAATCAAGATCATGTTTTACCAGATAGTGACTCTCAGACAGAAAAAGACCAAACAGGAAGCTGCAGATTTAGCTGGTCCCTTGGAAAACTGCCGTTGTTGAGTGAAGTTTTCCATAGTTACCCAGGTCCACGGGCCTAAGCTATCTACACTTTGCTATTTTCCAAGACTACAGAAGAACTTAATGTGCTGCGTTCCCAGGGGGGTGTGGGGGTGGGGAGACCATAAAACTTACATAATTGTTGAAGGTGAGTTTAAACAGCCATTAAACAGTAGCTAGGATAGAGGAGGTCAGATCAGCTGGTTCTATATACTGTTTTGTGAGCAGAATTGAGGGGGGGGAGAGAATGTCCTAATTCACACATTGCACTAAAGTTTGGGGCCCTATCTACTCCTGGGGTGCTATGGAGACCCCAAAAGGGATATCTCTGGGCCACCCTTTTTTTTATCTCTGCTCTACATCGTGATGTTACTGAGTTCTGGTTTAGCCTGCTTTAGAAGCTGCTACTGATCAATTTTTTTTTTAGTACACTGTAATTTTATTGAAAGTTTTAAAAACAAGAGTAAAAATTAATACCAACTAAAATAGAATAAGACAGGAAAAAGAAAAAGGAAGAAATGAAAGAGAAAGCTAAAGTGCAAAAAGAAAAATAGAAGAAAAATAGAAAAGGAAGAAAAGAGATGTACCGTAAAGTGGCTTCCAATCTTCTCTACAGCAGTTATACATACAGTTGTAAATTTATCTCTTTCTCCAAAGTTACATTGTGACTCTCTTCTTTCTGTAATTTATCCTATCTAATCATCAAAACCATAGATCATAAGTTCTTTTTTTTCGGTTGTACGGAAAAAAGTCCATAAAGGATTTCCAGTCAGCGATAAACGTAGATTTTGCCTTTTCTCTGATCAAAGACGTCAATTTGGCCATCTCAGCAAGTTCCATCATCTTCACCAACCTTTCCTCCATGGTGGGTAGTGCTGAATTGTTCCATCTTGGTGTGTACAATAATCTCACTGCAGTTATCATGTACAAAAACAAAGTTCCATTACTTTTTTCCAACTGTTTGTCCATCAGTCCCAAAAGAAAAACCTGTGGTCTCAATGGTAAGTTAATCTTTAAAATCCTCTGAGTCAGTGTATGAATTGGAACCCAAAGTCCTCCAACTTTTTTACATGTCCACCAAGCATGATAAAATCTCCCTTCTTGTTGTTCACATTTCCAACATTGATTTGAAGTGCATGCATGCATTTTTTGTCTTTTCAGCAAACATTTTTGCATATAGTCAGGATCTGAGGGCCAGTTGGAATGACTGAATGCATAGTTGTCATACAGAATGTTGAATATCCATTCAGGATGTGATGTCGTAGTAACATTTAATACAGATGGGAGATTTGGAAGGAAGCACAGACTTAGTACAGGTTTTTTTTTATTATTTTGAGTTCTGCTTCAACTATTTAAGGCAGTGTTTCTCAACCTCGGCAACTTTAAGATGCATGGACTTCAACTCCCAGAATTCCCCAGCCCCAGCATGCTGGCTGGGGAATTCTGGGAGTTGAAGTCCACGCATCTTAAAATTGCCGAAGCTGAGAAACACTGGTTTAAGGAAACCAGTAAGCCATGGAGCAACTTATGAAAACATTATTGAAGAACAGCCTTTGCAAGTCCCAGATAGATTTGAGGAGGCTGTTTGAGGGGTGAGGAATCCTTGAAGGAAAAGTTTTTAAATCATCCTACAGAGCAATTACTTCATGCCTTATAATATAGTCTCCCAGATGTTGGCTCAAAATAAAACAAGGTGGAGTTTAAAATGGGTGCTTTTGAACTGCACATCCAAAGCGGATTTACAAGAAAACTGTAAGCAGAATAAAATATAATACTGTTTTCAAAACTCCAACAACCCAGGAAGGGGAGTGAGGTTAGGGAACCCTTTAAAATGGGTAGCTTTGGGAAACTTGTGGGCAAAAAACACACATTTGCAGAAACCCCCCATTGTGCTAAGCAGATCCCTGCCATGCCTGACTCGTGTTTGTGTGTGTGTACATGCATATGTGTATGTATGCGTGGGTGTCTGTGTGTTCACATAAGTAAAATGGGAGGGTGCTGCAAAGAAGTGACATAGAAATAAACTTTATGGCGAGAAAGCCCTGAGAACAACACAAAAGTGTTGGAGGTTTTTCCAATAAGTTAACAAGGCGGGGGGGGGGGGCGGAATAATTGTGGGAAAACCAGGAACAGACGGATGTCTTGCCTGGAGAGGCAGACATTTGGCTCTGACACCATTCTCCCATTCCTGCAAAAAGTATGTGCTCCACCCCGCCAAGCCCCCATCAGCCCTTTCTTAATTCTTAGCAATTGTTTGTCCTAGTGAGTCATTGTTTTCCACTCTTTGATCATCCGTTTGAGGTCCTCCAGATTTCAGTTTTGCTCCAAAAAACCGAATAAGGACCGATAATTCTACCTGACTCGGACTAGAACAGCAACCCAGGATGATGTTTTAAGTTGTGGATGGCTGGACCTTTCCTCTTTTCAAGCATTCTCATTTTGTTTCTTTTTCTCACTTTGATTTTTGAGCTTGACATCCAGGGACATCTGGGGGGACCCTGTTGACAGCCCTGGGGAGGCCCGGACTCAGGTCCCCCCTCCTACTGTGGAAGCTCACTGGTTGAATTGAGGCCAGTCGCTCTCCTTCCACCTGATCTACTTCATACGGGGGTGTGAGAAAAATTGGAGGAGGGAATTCAATGTAACTGACTCCTGTGGGAAAGGCAGGATAGAAGTCAAATTCAGGTAGTCCTCAACTTAACGACCACAATTGGGACTGGAACTTTCATCGCTAAGTGAGGCAGTCGTTAAGTGAGTCACACCAGATTTTATGACCTTTTTTGCCACAGTCGTTAACTGAATCACCATTGTCGTTAAGTGAATCATGTGATTGTTAAGTAAATCCAACTTCTCCCATTGACTTTGCTTGTTGGAAGCCAGCTGGGAATTTCGCAAATGGCAATCACATGACCCCAGGACACTGCAGCCATTGTAAATACATGCTGGTTGCCAAGCGCCTGAATTTTGATCATATGACCACAGGGATGCTGTGATGGTCATAAGTGCGAGGACTGATCGTAAGTCACTTTTTTTCAGTGCCTTCATAACTTCAAACAGCCTCTAAACGAATGGTTGTAAGTTGAGGACTACCTGTAAATAAATGTTTCAGGCTAGAATCTCCCAATGTTTGGGGATCTTTTGAACTACTACTCCCAGGATTCCAAGCCAAAAGCTAGCCAGACTGATTGGAGTTGTCATTCAAACCCGTGCTGATGGTTCATCACGATAAATTTGCACTGCAGAGAGAATATCCAGGGGGTGGCATTCTATCTTCCTCCCCCGACTTGCCCATTTCCACAAACCCGCTTAAGACTGCTTTCCTCTTGGTCTTCTTTCCTCAACAGTATCGAGTTGGGCAGCTTTACACCATCAGTAAGCACAGCCACCAGGAGAGCGACCGAGGGGAAGGAGTGGAAGTGGTGAAAAACGAGCCTCACGAGGACCCTGTCCATGGCCAGGGCCAGTTCACTGAGAAGAGGGTCCACCTGTCCAGGTGAGGAGGCACCAGCAGCATCCCGAGGACTGGTTTCCTGGTTCTCTTCTCTCTCATGGGTTCTTTCACTAGTGGGGCGTTAATGCTGCACCTTGCGGTAGCCCTGCAAGGAAGGTCACGAGTGTTCTGAGCTTACAGCTGGAGGGAGGAGGGCGGCGTGCTCAGGGTCTTCTGTTGAAGGGGCGGCGTTGAGTGGGTGGAGCAGTACCGGGGGCCTGGAGACGTAGGGCAAGGGAATGAGTTAAGAAGGGGTACACCAGGCATTGATGGGCAAGGCTAAAGATTTTTCCTTGCCCTGCCTTTATATCTGTTTCCTTTCCTTCCTCTCCACTATTTGATCCCTTCCCTTCCTCCTTCCCCTTTCCATTCTCCTTCCCTTCCTTCCTCCTTTCCCTCCCTTCGTCCTTCCCTTTCTCTTTCCCTTTCCCTCCCTCCCATCTCTTTTCCTTTCCTTTCCCTATTTCTTTTCCTGCAGCAAGCTGCATCTTTGTTTCAACTCCTTTGTTTCAACTCCACCAAGCCTCTTTTAGCTTAACACCCTTGTGTTTCCTACCTGAAAATGGTGGGATGTGAACCTCTCGAGATGCCACTATCGGAGGAGGTGCAGGGGGGGGGGGGGAACAGGCAGCCCCGGGGATTGCAGTTTACCTAGTGCCCCTTAACTCATGCTGGACAGCTTAACCTGCTGCTGGGCATCGCTCTTCTCCTCCACCTCCCTCCTGCAGATGTAGAGTTTTGCCTTTCTCCAGGATCCATTTGTTCTCCGCTTTCCAATTAACCTGTCATGAAATCTGACAGTTGCTCCGGGCGGGGTTTTGTATGAAAACCCTGAGAGATAAAGTCATGTATTCCTCCAATCAGCCCTCTGCTTCCCCATTCCCTTCCCCCAACTCTCAGCCTTGCAGCTCCCACGTATCAGCAGCTTCCTGTCCAAATCTAGGCATTTTTCAGAACAGGCAAATTGTTCCTGGGGGATGCTTGGTGGACAGGGAGGAGAGATGCCGTGCTTCCAGAGAACTCGGACCCGTAGCCCTGCTAAATGAGACTCATGGAAGTCATAATCCAGACCTTCTCTCCCCTTTTCCTGTTGAGCAGAGTGCTGGTTGATAAGCAGGTCCACCACCACCACCACCACCACCACCATCTACTGTAATTTGTACTGGGGACAATCAGCTACACCTTGGTTGTTTATGTGGGCCTCTTGCCCCAGGGTCAAAGAGAGCACCATCAAGCAAGCCAGACTCACCCAGACTTCAGTAGGGTGTTTTCTCGCAAGAGTTAAGGGTAAGATACAAAATCTTGGAAGTACGAATGAGAACATCTGGCTCTCTTTTATTAGGGACTTCGTAAAGGCAAAACCTTTTGCAATGCTTGGAATCTCTTCTTGCTGGGCGTTTTCACAAGCTGCTGTTTATGAGATAAGCTAGTACCAAACTCCTGTCCTACAGTATCTGTTGGTGGGTTATGTCTGAAATGCCTCCTGTTATTTTCCTAGCTCCCCCACAGTCTTTCATGATGTGTATTCAGGGGGTGTTTTGCTCTGTGCCAGCAGAGATGAAAGGGTCTGGATCCTGTTGGACTCGTTTGAGTCTGCACAAATCTTTTTATAACCGATGGCAGCTTCATTGATAAACCAGCTCTTTCCTGACCTTTGGTGTCAATTCATTCAGCTCTTTGCATTGAGGGAAACATCCTTGGAGAAGCAGAGCACAGTGGCTTGGCTGGATGCCATCCTTTCAAATCTATTATCTCCTGTTGAAATTTCCTTTCGATTTGCCCAGTTCACACTGATGTGATAGCATATCTATCAAATGCACAGGGACAGAACAGCAAGTTGCTGTTCTAGGAAGGGTGGATGTGTATTTGTTTTGGCTTGAGCAAAACAAAAAACATCCATGCTTAATCAAGAACACATCGGAAACTAATATCCAAAGTAAATTGAGGACTGTATGTTTGATGCTGACTAACTAGAAGGCTGAAAGGTGCTTCCGCCACTCCCACCACCACGAAGGAGACATTCAATTTGCAGATGGGAGCATGACATCCTGGGAAGGCATAGACCCACATTTGCTCATGCCACCCCATCTCCATTATTCAGTGGTAGAGTCACTGAGAATAAAGTCCCTGGTTCTGTCCTCATCATCTCCAAGGAAAGGTGGAGAAACTTGCTAGGAATCCTAGAGGATTTCTATGGCCCAACAGTTCAAGCTGCATGGACAAATGATCAGGCAAAATATAAAGCAACTTCTGTATTCCATCTGGCTCAATCATCTCTTCAGTGCAGGGAATTAGAATCAGAGCATCCCTGGACAATGATGGCCTACTCTCTTCTTGAAGACCATCATGAAGGAGAAGAAGCCACCCTTTCTATCTAAGTAATTGAGTGTGTTGTCAAAATTTCTCTTACTTTCAAGAACTTGTAAGATGTTTCTCCATCTGTTAGCTGCAAGATGTCCTCCTATACTAGAATATGTGAGATTGGTTCCTTACTCCCTTAAAGAGCTCAATCTTCCCTCTTCTAGATGATAATATTTCTGGAATCGGAAAAGTTCATTTTTAATCTCTTAGTCTTCCCTTCTCTACGGCAAGCATATTCAGGTCCTTCAGCTTTTTCTAATGGACCTTGTTTCATGGACCCCTGGCTATTTCTGAATTTCTCACTCTTCTCTATGTCCTTCTTAAGGCACTCTGAACTGAATGCACATATACTACACAGCAGAGCACAGCAGGGCATTCAGAAACAGCCATCCTCCAGCTGTTCCTTCTACACTTGTCTCCTCAGATCAGAACTTCTTCCAGATTGTCTGTATCAGGGACTACAACTTCATTAGCCCCTGAAGGCCATCTCATGGGAGCTTGTTGATGTTTCCCTTCTATTTTCCCCAAATCTTCTAGGACTGGCAAATCTTTCAAAGACCATGATAACTTGGCACTGTTATGCAAGATCTCTGCTGAGTTGTTGTTATTATTATTATTTATTAAATTTGTATCACCGCCCATCTCCCCCAATGGGGGACTCTGGGCGGTTTACAATAAAATAACACTAAAAACATAACCACCTAAAATTACCATTAAAATATACATAAAAACAAATGTAAAATCCAAGTGGAGATGGAACACAATCACTAAGCCATCCCCAGGTGGAGCTATCACTCTCCCCCTCCCAAGCAAGGCGGCAGAACCAGGTCTTCAAATTCTTCCGGAAGTCCAAGAGCGAGGAAACCCATCTCAACTCCAGGGGCAAGATGTTCCAAAGGGCGGGCGCCACTGCAGAGAAGGCTCGCCTCCTGGACCCGCTAGATGAAATTCCTTTGCTGATGGGGTCCGTAGCATGCCCTCCCTGCCTGACCGGGTGGGATGGATCAATGTTATGGGGATGAGACGGTCCCTCAGGTACCCTGGTCCCATGCCATGTAGGGCTTTAAAGATGATAACCAACACCTTGAATTGGACCCAGAAGCAAACTGGTACCCAATGCAGCTCGCATAACAGTGGTGTCACATGGGCTGATTTTACAGCCCCGATAACTGTCCGCGCAGCCGCATTCTGGACCAGCTGAAGCTTCCGAGTGCTCTTCAAGGGTAGCCCTATGTAGAGCACATTGCAGTAGTCTATATGGGAGATGACAAGGGCATGAGTGACTGTTCAGAGGGTATCTTAGTCCAGGAATGGGCATAGCTGGCGCACCACCCGGAGATGTGCAAAGGCCCTCCTGGCTGCGACTGCCACCTGCTCTTTGAGCAGGAGTCGCGAGTCCAGGAGGACCCCCAGGTTCTGCACTGGCTCCGAATGGGGAAGTGCCACCCCATCCAGAACCAAAGAAGACAACTTCCTGGAACCCGAGAGGCCATCAATCCACAGCCACTCTGTCTTATCAGGGTTCAGTTGAAGCCTGTTATTCCCCATCCAGGCCCACACAGCCCCCAGGCACCTGGAAGGGGTGGAGACTGCATCACTTACTTCACACCCAGGATGGAGATATATAACTGGGTATCACTGGCATATTGATGATACCTCCTCCCATGGTGATGGATGATCTTGCCCAGCGGTTTCATGTAGATGTTTAAATAGGAGAGGAGAAGAGTACTGAACCTTGTGGTTCTGAAGTTTCAAGAGAAGTGGTGCTCTCACAAAATGTTGGCCTCTCTCTCTTTTTTTCCAAATAAAAATTGCTAATTTCTTTCATTTTAATTTAATTTGCAGGAGTGGGCAGTGTTTTTTGGAGGATGCCCAACACCTTCTGTTCTTCAACGGCAGCCACTGGACAGGGAATGCCAGAAAGAGCACATGTCTCTTTCTGCCCCTTAAGAGTTGCTGCCTCCTATTCTACTGCTTGCTGCTTCTTTCCCATCTCTTGCTGTCTTTTGCCCATTCTGGATTGCTCAATTTCCTTCTTTAACTCCTGCCTACCTTATGCAGCAACTGTAGATGCAGCCAAAGCTCTTGATTTATTGAAAGGATGTGGTCATAATTGTCTGCTCTGCCTCTCCCATTAGCCAGTCATGGCTTGAACCTTCTCAAGGAGATGGGCTGTCATCCTTGAAGGCACTAAACATTCTCTGCAGGCAAGGGAAGAAAAATTATTCCCTCTGGGCCCTCACTGATACTTTCAGCTGCTCAGTTTCTGTTCTTCCTCTCGCTGTTTCTGGTCACAAGCCCCAGATCGATAATGTTTTACCTCCCAGGAAAGGTTGCTTGAGATAATTGACTCAATGAAGCTGGCGGCACTGGCTCGGCCAAGGTCCACCTGCTTTCTATGATCTGGGGATGGGACTCTTTTTAGATCAGGCTGAAGAGCCCCACTGACTCCACAGTGGGACCTCTTGTCATTACAAGCGTCAGCCTGTTTTTGACAGCCACTGTGGAAGAAAGGAGAGTTTTCCATTTTTCCTCAGGAGCTTTAGGAAAGCATTGTTCATGATGGGAAGCCTCTGGCTGACTTTGGCAGCTCCTGATTCTGACAGCTTCTGCTATTACCTTTCCAAGCTCAGCATCTTCCACAAGGGTTGGGCTACAGCTCCCACCAACCTGCAGCCAACCGGATGGAATTCTTGCCCACAAAAACTACAGGATTTCAAGTTGGATAAGTCTGTGCCTACAACTGCTGGTTGACAGTTCCTTCTCCAGCTCTCTCCTTCAGCTGTGAATGAGGAAATGAGCAGAGGGCCTTCTCCTTAACCTCCTTCCATGTTATGTCTTCTAGATGTCCTGATGCTTTGTGGTTCTTAGGAAATGAGCTGAGGGCCTTCTCCTTAACCTCCTTCCAAGTCTTCTAGATGTTCTGATGCTTTGTTGTTCTTAGGAAATGAGAGGAGGACCTTCTCCTTAACCTCCTTCCATGTCTTCTAGAAGTCCTGATGCTTTGTTGTTCTTAGGAAATGAGAGGAGGGCCTTCTCCTTAACCTCCTTCCAAGTCTTCTAGATGTCCTGATGCTTTGTTGTTCTTAGGAAATGAGCAGAGGGCCTTCTCTTAACCTCCTTCCATGTCTTCTAGAAGTCCTGATGCTTTGTTGTTCTTTCCTTGTTCCAGGATGATGCCCCCAAAGAAAGCCAGGCCCTGCCCATGAATGAAGAAGAGCCCACCTGGCTTGATGGGGAGGGGGAACCCTGGTCAGGAGACCGTAGCTATTGTCTGAACTGATGGCCACTGCTCTCCCCCTTGAGGCATCTTGTAATGCAGGGCTTTGATTGTTATCCTTGTGTGACTCTGAATCCATGCCAGGTTCAGACTCATAAAAAGCAGGGCCCTGCAACCTATCTTGGACCAAGCTGGGCATCGCTCAGACAAAGTTTTGATTTATTCCCATCCTGCTTTTCAATAGCCACGCCTGTCATTTCCCATTACCTTCCTCCCAGTTCTAAATGCATGATGCCTGCAAGGTTCAATTGGGTGAAATCCACTTAAATGCAGGCTCCCCAACCTGCAATTGAATTTAGGATCAGGCTGTCAGTCTCTCTGTGTTTACCTTTGTCTTTTCTCCCGGCTTACACTGAAATAAGCAGATTTCGCCTTGCAATTGCATTTGAGCTGAAGCCCCAAGCGTTTCTCCCAACTGGCTTAAACCCAGCTTCTCATGTTTTGCTAGGTAGCTTGATGGCCTGGAATATCAGCCCCTGGTTGCTCACAGCCCACCTGGGTGGATCTGTCTCCTTGCAATATTGATTGAAACCCGTTTAGCCATTGCTAGAGACGTCCATGTGGGAATGGTTATATTTTTAGACTGTGTTCTCATGACTCTCCTCCTAAGGGAATTCTATTAATAGAGGACAAAACTGAACAGGAAAAATCAAGTGATTGGGAAGGGAGATAATCTCTCCCTGCCCCCCAGTTCAGAGGCAGACTGTGCGGATTCCAGCTGGCAGGTGATGCCACAGCAAAGGAGAACCTTTCTGGAATGGAGCACTTTGATGTGGCAGCTGCTGGTGGGGAACTTTAGCCATTTTCATCTGGGGCCCCTAGTCAACATTGGCTGATCTCAGAAACCTAAAGCAGGGTGAGCTAATTTCAGATGGGAACAGGGGTGAGCGGGAGAAAGCACACAGAGCCCCTCATTAGAAAAATCAGTTTGATAACCTGATATAAAGATGCCACTGTGAAGGCAGACAGGTGCACCAAAGAATGATCTAATCCTGGCAGACTGGTCACATCCACAGGGGTAAAGGAACTACGCCAGGTGCCACAAGGTCTGCAGTTCAATCCTGCATGAGAGAAGCCTGGTGGGAAGCACAGAGGAAGACCCAAGAGTGGTGGGCTCTTATTTATCTATCTATCTATATCTATATCTATATCTATATCTATATATATATCTATATCTATATCTATATCTATATCTATATCTATATATATATCTATATATCTATATATCTATATCTATATCTATATCTATCTATCTATCTATCTATCTATCTATCTATCTATCTATCTATCTATCATATTTTTATCACCGCCCATTTCCCCCACATGGGGGACCCTGGGCGGTTCACAATAAAAACAATTTAAAATTCAATAAAATTATAAATAATACCAATAATCAATAAATATAAAATACAATAAAATCCAAGTAAGGGCAGATCAAATTCAGCCCATAAAGGGGTAAGACCGGTCCCGGCAGGGCTAGGGAACTAACCAGCCCCAAGAATGGCTCTTCCGCTCCCCACTCCAAGCATGGTGGTAAAACCAGGTCTTCAACTGTTTTCTGAAGTCCAGGAGGGAGGAGGCCAACCTCACCTCCAGGGGAAGGATGTTCCAAAGGGTGGGATCTGCTGCAGAGAAGACCCACCTCCTGGACCCCGCCAGATGGAATTCTCTTTCAGACGGGGTCCGCAACATGCCCTCTCTGCATGGGTCAGGTTGATGTAACAGGGATGAGACAGTCTCTTAGGTAACCTGGACCCATGCAATGTTATCTGGCGTAGTTGGTTCCAGGCAAACAGTTGGAGGGAGGAAGTGAGAGAAGCAGGGTGTCCTTGTTTTTTTGGATGGCCAAGTAAAGTCTTTTCTTGCCCCACACCCACCATCTGTCACTGGAGAACATCCCCTTGGATGGGACAACCAGGAAGTCCGAGGGCTGAAACGTTAAAAAAAAATCCCAGAAGAAGACAATGGCAGATACCTCCCTATTGTTGTCAAGAACACTGCATGGAACTGTCCATGAGGTCATCAGGAGAATCATGCAAACCATTATATTCACTGTGATACTCTACAGAAGTGAAAGTTGGACTTTGAAGAAGCAAGATAGGAAGAGTATTGATGCCTTTGAACTTTGGGGTTGGAGAAGACTCCTGAGAATACTGTGGACAGCCAAGAAAACAAACTGATGGATCATTGAACAAATCAACACAGAGTTCTCTCTCGAGACACAAATGACCAGGCTCAACTTATCATACTCTGGACACATGATGCACTGTGGAGAAGGTTCTAATGAGGAAATGTGGAAGGGCTGGGAAGAAGAGGATGACCAGCAGCAAGGCGGATAGACTCAGTTGCTGTGGCAACGAGTACACTGTTAGAAGACCTGAAAGACAACATTGGGTACAGATCCTCATGGACAAATTCTATCTGTATGGTTGCCAAGATGGCACATAATCTATTAATCAAGGAAGTTTTTACCTTTACCTTTTTTGAGAGAGGGAAGAGAGATTCCCTAAATAAGTGTCCTAAGCTGATCAGATGTCCAGCTTCAGCCCACGTGAATGAACCACTTAGGTGAGGTCATAAACTATAGATAAATAATATTTATTGAAGGATGTATAAACCGATAATCCAAGAATGCCATCAATGGCTGTAGTTTGAGAACAAGTCCCATCTATGGAAATAAGATTCTCAAACCCTCTTGTGTGAGGTTGCCTTCCTATCCCATGGGGCAGTCTGCTCCCGCCCGCTCTTTTGAGTAGAACAGCCTGTTTCCATTCACTTGTTCTTTTTACAACAGTTAGATTTGCTTGTGTCTTACTTCTTACTGACTGTGTGAGAATTAACTGTAACATCAGAGGCTTAACTCATCTGTTTTACACTTCTGGGGTTGGTGGGGAATCATGAAAAACTGGGCTGCCGTAATTCAGTAAATCTGCTTCTCCAGGAGCTGCAAAATTAAAAAAAAAAGTAATAAAAATGGGTGATGGCTTATTTACATTGTTTGCCAACATTTCGTCCATCTGCTTGACGTGACTTGTATATAAATCTTGGTTGTTGAGACTCATAACCTCTGATTCAGGGACTGACTCACTTGGCAGAAGGCTCACAGTCATGACTTAGAACCACAAGGTTGGAAGGAACCTTGGAGGTCTTCTAATCCAATCCCCTGCCCAGGGCAGGAATCCTCAGACCATTCCAGATAAATGGCTGTCCAACCTTTGTTTGAAGACCTCCAGTGACAGAGCCCCATGACTATGGGAGACAGGCTGTTCCATTGCTTATGAGCTCTCACGATCATGAAATTCCTCCCTATTTCCAGTTTTGTTCTCCCTCTATAAAACTTCCTCCCATTGGTTCTTGTCCTACCCTCAGGCATTATGGAGAATAAATCCATACTCTCTTCCCTGTGATATCCCTTCATACACTGGAAGACTGCCGTCGTGTCTGCCCTCAGCTCTCTTCTTTAGATTAAACATCCCCCGCAACTTCATCAGTTTTAACCTCTAAGTCCCTCAACCTAGTTTTCTGAATTGTTTCCAGTTGCTCAGCATCCTTCTTGGCTAGATTAATCTCTACTGCAGACAAGAATGAATCCATATACCCACAGAAGATGATCCACTGCAGTTTTCTGCTCTAGTATTTAAATTCTAGCCTTTTCCTTCCCACCATTCCAAGTCAACAGATTTTTGGTTCTTCTCTTGTTGGCCTTGAAGGCACCTGATCTCTGTTAACATCATGGTTCTCTCTGGCCTGGGGACTGCTGGTTCCTGCCTCACCAGCTTCATTCCTTGCACATTTTGATTTTTTTTCCATTTAAATGTTAATTTGATCATTTAATAAGATATTAAGTAAATGAATAAGTTCGTAGTTTATAGAGCTGACCTGGGCTAATTTGGGGTATAGCTTAATAATTTGCAGACTTGAATGTAGCTAGAATTGAATTTGGGATTTGATGTCCATTTTGCCTTGTGCTCTGTCCTCCTTCAGCAAACTGCCTAGCTGGGCTCGCGCAGTAACACCACGGATCTTCTATATTACGGAGAAGGCCTGGAACTATTACCCATATACCATCACAGGTAAGGAGGAAACTATAATGATATGCTTTTTCTGAGCGACTCTTAAAGCCATCCCAAGCCTGTTGGTCAAATAATATGTACACCCCTCATACCAGGGGTATCCATGGTCAAAAAGGTCAAGCTGTTGACAGTGCAATCAAAGCTCCACCCATTAGAAATGGCCAGAGTTTCGATCACACCATCGTGGTTGCCATCTTAACTTTTTTGATCACACTTTGAAGACACCCCTGTCCCACACGCCATAAATTATGTTGGCGGTCTACAAAGGTTGACACCATCTTACACTATTATGGCTTCATGTAACATAGGAATCCAGTTTGTGGATCAGTGCAAGGCTCAGGAACCTAAGAGAGATTTTTGCAACCCTCACAGCCTCCAGACCCCATGCCTAAAATTCAGTATCAATTTTCCCTGGCTTTTGTTGGGGTGTTTTTTTTCCTCTTTAACCACCCCACCCCCAAAACCAGGCTAAAAGCCGGTCCACTCTGCCACTGATGCATCACTGACCATACCTCCCTGAACACAGGGAGGCCACATTTAAAAAAAAACAACTGCAGAAAGGTTGCTTATCCCCTGCAGTATTCTCAACCTTGGCCACTTCAAGCTGTGTGGACTTCAACTCTCAGAATTCCCCAGCCAGCCAGTCTTTCAGTCCTTTGAAAATTCTTCCCTCCCTAAAAGATTGCTTGCTGAGTCTTTGAGATCTCAAGACATGTATGGCAGTCTCCCCACTTGGTCTTTTATTTAGGTCTAATTGGATTTTTCTGCTAGATCGAATACAAGAGCCATCTGATTCCCCTTTGCAGCTTTGAGGTTCACTGCACAGACCATTATGCCTATGCTGGGTTGCAAAGTGAGTGGGTTAAGCTGCCCAGAAAATCTGTAATGGATAACTCTTCCTTCTCTCCAACCTCAGCTCTGTCTTTTTCTCTTTGCCTCCCCTTTGCTAACTGGCGGATACCTGGAATTATCTCACGACGGGTGCAGAGTACACGGTGAGTACTAAGGTGCATTCCGACTTCCAGTACTGGTAGTCCTTACTTACGGCCACAATTGGGACCAGAATTTCCATTGTAAGTCATTGAGGTCATAAGTCAAGTCACCACATGACCGGACTGATTTTACTACCATTATTACAGCAGTCATTAAGCAAATCACAAGTTGTTAAGTGAATCGCCAGGCCTTTAAGCGAATCCAGCTTCTCCAGTGGGTGTTTTTATGCCAGAAAATGGCAAAAAAGTTGGAAAACGCAATCATGTGACTGCAGGATGCTGTAACCAGTCATAAACGCAAGTCGGTTGCCAAGTGCCTGAAATGCGGTCATGTGACCACAGGGGTGGTGCGATGTTTTGTGACATGTGGAAGTGCTTTATAGGCCATAAAGCAGCCATTCCAAGGCCATTGTAACTTCAGGCCATCTTTAAATGAATGGTCAGGACTACCTGTATTTTTCTCCAGCAGAATAGAGAAGCAAAGTCAAAACCCGGTAAGTCGCCTGCCAGGCTGCAGACAAGTCTGCAAAAAGGAAACATCCGGATGCTTCTGCATGTTTCAGCAGGAGTGCAGAAGACCCAGAGGAAACTGTAGAGGTTCATGTCCTGAGAATGAAGGAAGAGCTGGGTTTCTAACCCTCATGGTTCCAAATTTGCTACCTGACCACTTGCAGATGGTTCCCTGAAGTTAGAAAAGTGGCCAAGTGGGATTTTCTTCAGGCCCTGTTTCCCATCAGCTAGGTGAAAGAAAGGAAAATTTAAACCCTATCACTTCCTTTTCATTTCTTGGTGCAGAATTAATTGGTTGATTTCCTTAGCTTTATGGGGAGGAAAGGAGAAATGGCACCTTGGGTAGATGGTTGTTTGCCTGCCTCTTTTCCAGCACCACCCTCTCATTCATCCTCTGCATCTTCTCAAAGTCTCCGTTTCTCTTTCCTTCTGCAGTGCTCCTTCCTGCCCAAATTTTCTATCTACATAGAGACCAAGTATGAAGATAATTGTGGAAATAGCAGCAATGTAAGTGCAGCCCGTGAAGAATTGGAAAGAGTGCCCCATTTCATCCTGTCTCTCTATTTTCAGGGGCAAATGTAGCGTAATCCATGCATTGAATGGGTGACCGAATGTCAGCTTGGACAACCTCCGTCTGGAGTGCTCAGGACAAAAACCTCTGGAGCCGACTTTCCAAAATTTAACAGACAGGAGAAATAGCAAAGGAACTTACTGTTTTTTCAGTCATGTGCAATCTAGGGTTCAGTGCAGTATTCCCAGGACTAATCTTATAGAGCCTTTGGTTATATTTGCACACTTCTGGGAAAGAGTTCATAGCTCAAATCTCCGTCCAAGAAGAAAATCTGCCTTTTCCCTAGGAGAGAGAGAGAAAGGGTTAGGAAAAAAAGCTATTCCTGTCCACTTCTAATTCTGCTCCCACTCACTGCTGGCTTCACCCCCACGCACTATAAAGGCCCTAACACATTATCCTGAGAAAATATGACCCTCGATAAGAAAGCATGGGAAATATTGTATCAAACTTTTCTGAAAGTGATGGCCTTGGAAGAATGCAGAAGGTTCACCCTTTCCAGATAAGGATGGAAAGATTATCCATCTATCTCTCTGAAACTCTCAAGAGTTGCTGCCAGTCAGTGCTGACAATACGGGGCTTGGTGGGCCCGGATCTGAATCACTCTAAGGCCACTTTCTATGTTCAAGGGAAGGAATCATAGCTCAATGGTAGAGTCTCTGTTTGGCATGCAGAAGATTACAAGTTCAGTCTTCAGCCTCTCTAGATAAAGGTGGAAAGATTCCTATCTGAAACTCTCAAGAGCTGCTGGCAGTCAGTGCTGACAATAACTGGCTTGGTGTGCCAAGATCTGAGTCAAACTAGGGCGACTTCCTGGGTTGAAGAGAAGGGATTGTAGCTCAGTGGTAGAGTCTCTGTTTGACATGCAGAAGGCCCACAGCAGGGCCTCCAACTTCTGCAGGAATTCAGAAGGAAAGCCACCTATCTAAAACCCTGGAGGGCCACCACCAGCTAGTGTTGGGCTGGATGGATTTGGGAATTTATATGATGCACTATATAGAATCAGCCACTAAACTAACTTCCCTCCCTGGGAGGATGCATCTGGGTGTGTTTATGGGAAGAGGCCATGAGGAACAGTTGAGTGTCACTTGCCAAGATGCCAGTGAGCCTTGCTGATGTGGTAAGAAGAGAAGAGTCAAGGCAAGGTGGGATTCACCACTATTGCCATGGGGGACTTAGCAAGGCAAGGGAGCAGAGGACCAGAAGAGTCCTTGTGATTCAGAGGGGCCTGAGGGTATCAATGACAAGCCAAGGAGGGATGGTAGGCATTGTAGCCTAGCCCATCCTCCTTGAGTTGACCATCACTCATTAGTTGAGAATTTTTGTTTTCTCTCACTGGCAAGTTGACTAGCCCAATGTTTTCCCTCTTGTGCTCACAGATCTTTCCCAGTGAAAAAATCTTGAGAGACCATGAAGTGATGTTCTTGGACATCGCTTTTGATGAGATTCCAGAGCGTTACTACAGGAGCCTAGAGGTAACAACCTGTTGGGCAGGCTAACTGTGCATTGTTGGTGGGTGGCTTTTGCTTCCCCAGGCCAACTGTCATGGTATGTGGGAATGACCTTGGAAGATGGGGAAGAGCCTCATGTTGCTCTGCTGCCAAGGGCTGGGCCAATTCTGTCCCAGCTGTTGTGTTAATTGTATTGTGGCATTCTGTGAATTGGTCCCTTGTACACCATCTTGCTGCTGGTGTTGCCACAAAGCTGCTGCGAGGTGCTCAGCAGATAGAGGCGTCCCCTGGGGATCAGAGGCCATTCCTAAAATTCCAAGTGGGATTTTCTGCCTCTCTTTGGAAAAGAGCATAAGACTTGCAAGATTGATGTCAGCCTTGCGAGGTAGTCCAAACAAGAAGCACAGCCAGGAATACTAGCTCTATCTTTAAGGTTACATTAACAGAATCTTGCAAATCTGAAAGTACATTTCTCCCTCGTCACTTTTACAGCCCAAGAAACTGGGGGGGGGGGGTCCCTTCTGAGACATTTGCCATATTCCATTCCTTCCTTTCCACTATGGCAGTGTGGCATAGTGGTTTGAGCGATGGACTAGAATAAGGATGTACATCTTCTGTTGGCTTAAGGGTCATGGCAAACTTTGCTTGTCACATCAAGGGCCACGCTTCAAAAGTGGATAAGACCAGGCTGTATTTTGACAGGAATTTTTAGGAATGAAATGAGTATCCCAATAAATTCTCAAGCTTCCCAAAATGTAAAAAACTTGCCCACCTTTTTGTCCTGACTTAGCCTGGAGGCTATAAATGGCCTGCTGGTAGGCTGCATAAGGCCCTTTAACCAGTGTTTCTCAACCTTGGCAGCTTTAAGATGTGTGGACTTCAGCTCCCAGAATTCCCCAGCCAAGAGGCTGGATGTGGAATTCTGGGAGTTAAAGTCCACACATCTCAAAGTTGGCTAGAGAAACTGTGAATCACATAAGGCATCTGTCCAACATCCATTGGATTATTTGCACGCCACCCTATTTGTGGTTTGTAGTCACCCTATGGTTGTGATTCCTCTGTTGTTTGGTTACAGGATCTCCGGTACTTCTGCTCAACCAAGACAGGTCGTGGGCCACTGCAGGAGGGCTGGCGGGAGCATACGCAACCCATCATGTGCTCCTACAAACTGGTGACGGTCAAATTTGAAGTCTGGGGGCTGCAAACACGGGTAGAACAATTTGTCCATAAGGTGAGAGTGTCCTTTTGTCTACAAAGGGGCCCGCAGGGAAGGCTAATGTCTAGAGATGTATAGCAAAAGCCAGCATGTTTGAGGACCACTTCTGCAGTGAAGCGGGAGGAACTATCCCAGAATTCAAGAATCCTTATTGGCTGGTCTGAGAGAGTCTATCTGGAAGTGGTTCTTGTTGTTGTTGTTGTTGTTGCTGCTGTTGTGTTTGTTTTTACTATATGGGGGATAATGGCTTTCCTGACTATAAACTGGGAAGGACAACAGATGCAATCTGACTTGGTGGCCAGGTTTCATGTGGGATAGGACTTCTGTTGCAGCACCTTGGATAGCTCCTTAGCACTCAAGAAATCCTCCTTGGTTCCATACTGGGCACTTAGCAGTCAAAAGCCAATCTTACCATTTTGGGGGCAGAATTGTCTCTCCCTACATTTGGGAGAGAGTTTTGTGGGGTTCTTGATTTCTCTTCCATCTTCTCAAGTAACTTCTGTGGCTTCTTTTACTATTGTGCATTTCTCACCTCAAAATGGCAAGAACTTTGGTTAGAGGAGGCTCCACGTTGGGGGAAAAAGAAGTTGTATGCATGCAACCCTGGGGATTCAGATTACCCACCACCAGCCTTATAGGAAAAGCCCTGTGATCCTGAACACCTCATTTTTTTGCCTACTGCTTTGCAGATTCCATGCATCAATCAGCAGCTTCTAAGGCAGCCTTTCTCAACCTTTTGACCCTGGAGGAACCCCTGAAACATTTTGCAGGCCTCAGGGAAGCCCTGCACAGGCAGGCTCAAATAGAGGCCAGAAGCTACCAAATTATTATATTTGTTTCATGGGTAGGCCTGTAGAGATGCATTAAGAGGGTTCTTCAACTAAAAATGAAGAGTGAAACTTACCTCTTTCATGTGAAGTTGCCCAGATTTGAAATAATTTTATAAATAAACCATGACCTCCCAGAGAACCCTTAGTGACCTCTTATGGAACCCCAGGGTGCCACAGAACCCTGGCTGAGAAACCCTGTTCTAAGGAGAGAGGCTTCTTGCATTTAGAACAACTAGTTCCTTTGGGAATTTTATTCATAGGATGTTATCTCCTGGGAGAATGATCCCAAGTTTTTTTTAAAAAAACAGGGAAAACAGTACAGTACAAGAATCTCCGGCTGTCCACTTTAAGCTCAGTCTGCATTTGGGTTTGATGCTTTCACCGTTCTTCTTCCACATAGTGGCCATGTTTGTAGTTCTGTGACATCCAGATGGCTACAATTGTTCATCTCACAAATGCAGCAGAAGAAGGTAGAAGATGTTGAGTTTCATGCTACAGTTTAGAATAGTGCTTTGGAATCAGGGCCGCAGCTAGGGTCTGTGTCTCCCGGGGCAAACCTGGATTCCGTGCCCATTTTGGTGCCCCCACCAGCGCTCCTTTTGGTGCCCCACCAGCGCAGCACCCGGGGCACATGCCCCAGTTGCCCCCCCCCCTGCCAGTTGTGGCCCTGTTTGGAATGTTTCATGTTTTGGGGAAAAAAAATAACCCATATGCCCCAAAGCAAAGTAGGGAAACTGTACCATAGTGCCACAAATAGCATCAGGCAGCCTTTAAAGGTTAGCACATGTGCTATCAGCCCTTGGAGGTAGGCCAAGCCAAGAAACAGGCATGGTAGGGATTCCAGGAATTCTCTGAATTGTGGCAAGGTAGCATAATGCAGTCTTGAAAGCCTGTCCCAGTTTCTCTCTGCCCCATCTTTTCCTAAAGAAAATCAAGGAGGAATTATTTTGAGTTCCTTCTTCATCCTTTTCTATATCTCAGGACAGTGCGATCCAGTCCTCCCTTAATGGTTCTCTCCTACCTTCCCCAAGTTTAGCTCTGAATTCCGTCATGCATGGACATCCACACACCCATCTAACATGGACAACCTATTTTTCCCACCCTGGTCTGCTGGACCTCTGTGAATCAGGCCTGTTGGCAGAGTATGGCGTCTTCTTCTGGATGAAATCACAACTGCTTGTGCCAATGTAGCCCCTGGGGAGATGATGATGGAGTTGCTCTGTGGAATTTGCTTGGACAATCCCCGCCATGCCATTAACAGGATTTTGGGTTTCAGGTCATTCGAGATATTTTACTCATCGGCCATCGCCAAGCCTTCGCCTGGGTGGACGAGTGGTGTGGTATGTGAGACCTGCTGGTTGAGGGAGGGAAGGAGGGAGGAGGGATGAAAACCCACTCTGCAGCTGCTTTGATCCTCCTTTTCCATGCCTTTCCTCCATTTCCCCCTTATCAACTGTTTTTCCTTGGATCCCTGATCATTCAACCATAAACCCATATTGAATTTATATAGTGTTGCGTTCATCAAAGCAGCCCATCGATCACCCTCCGCTTCTTGGTGCATCATTTCCCGTCCATTGAATCCATGGGAGAAGCTGCAGGTCCTTGATTATATTTTAAATCCCCATTTCTGCATGTGTGATAGGATGGTTGAAAGCAATTGATCAGCGATCAACACTTCTGAGTATGAGAAGTTGATGGAGCGGGTGTTTCCTGCCCCCTGACAGCAGTCCTAAGGCAACATAATCAAGCATTCAGAGGAATCTCAGGCCCAGCTCATTTGCTCCTGAAATATTTAGAGCTCTCTTTTGGATTTTAAAGATCTCTAAGGGGGCTTGCAATCATGCTTAAAAAACAAGCAGAACATCAGTACTTTCCCGTTAAAAAAAACCCAATGGAATTCAACAAAAGATCATAGTTAAGGTTCTAATACCACCCATCAAAAAAAAATATATGCGTGGGATTAATTTGCTGGAACAGTTGGGAGGAACTGAGTCTAGCAGAACGTTGCCATGTGAATGCCGCTTCTGGTTTTGGGTTCAAGACATAAACTTGTGATTCATTCAAACATTTCCCGACCTCTGAGCTCCGTTTGACCATAGCTGTACCTCAACCTGTTACTCAGAGCTGACAAACGCCTTTCCCCAGTTTCTTTGAAAGTGGAGGTTCTTTTAAGAATGTTGGATTCCCGAGGACAAGCAGATGACAGAAGATAGTTATGACTCCTTACCACATTTTTGGAGTACAGCTTCCTCTTTTCCTTTCCTAACATGCTAACCTTCCCTCTCAAGCCACTTCCTTTTCTTTCATTTTTCTACTATTCCCGAATCTGATTTGACTATGTTTTACTTACATCACACTAGGATGTCCTTGCTTGCTGCTTCATATCACTGCTATTCCCACAACTTCCTGAGTCTTGTGGTTCCTCAACATACCACCTTTTATGAGCTATTCCTGTACTCATTGTCCCACTCCACCTTGAAGGTCCCACAGCAGCCAGGTCACCATCTTTTTAAATGTCCCAGTATTCCCTGGGCTATCTTAACATTAACATTCCTTCTGGGGTTGCCTATGAAATTCTGAATTCCTTCTGAGGTTTTATATGAAATTCTGAATTCCTTCTGGGGTTTTATATGAAATTCTGAATTCCTTCTGGGGTTTTATATGACAGTTTGAATGGAAGCTGGCAGTCTGTTTGTGGTGAAGGCTATCAGGCCAGCATCTAAATTCTTAACTCTGAACTGTGGTAGCTGCCCAAAGAGGCTGTGAATTCAGAACTTGACCGTCTGGTGCAACCACACCCTGCTAAATGTGCAGTTATTTTAGCTATATACATGGGGCCAGTCTCTTAGGTATTCCTCAGCTTGCCCACCCCAGGTCCAGTTAAGGTTGGCATTTGGGGGGTGAGTGGAGCAAACAGCCCCTTGTTGCTTCAGACAATGTACAGTATACATAACAGGCAGGTGATATATTTTGCAGCTGAGGCTAGCCTGTTTGCATCAGAAGGTGTTCCCATTGGAATAAAGCTGACCCCCACACGTCCACACCCCTCAAGTTCTGGGTTTACACTCTGTGGAAGGGTAGAAATCCTAACAGCTCTAGAACTTCTTTGGAGAACAACTTGCTGTAAGAAAGAACTTCTCCTGAAATCAGAGGCACATGAAATGGCATGAGACCTGGGATCCAGGGCCAGGAAGCTGGGGCTTGTTAATTCCCTGGGTGCTCTTGGCTCAGGATTTTAGCCAGTAGCTCAGTGCCAGAAAACACTGCTTTAAGGTGCCAGTCCCCATGGACCGGTGTGTGCTTGGCTTTGCTGCCCTCTGATGGCAGCTGAAGAACAGGGAGGAGTGAAAGGTAAGGAGGAGAAACTGGAGTCATTCCCAAAATAGATTCTTGGGGTCAAGCTGGATCCCATCAAATGGGTCTACCTGGTTCCCTTTCCCATTTATCTGCTGTTTCTCCCAAGAGGTCAATGAGAATGTTTTGCCTGTCAACCCAAGCATTGTCCATAGGGCAAAAGAGAGAAAGGGGATCCAAGAAAGGGCGAACTCAGCCTCCTGGTTTGGGTGATATGAGAGAGCCGAGGATAGAAATATTGTCTGGGCAGAGATGAAGTCACTGCAAAGTAGAGAACGCTCAACATGTGGAAAGCTAGCGCTACTTACGGCAGGTGGCACCTCCCCTGTTAAGCACCTTCTAATTGGTTTTGACACAAAAGGAGAAGGAATATTCTGCTGGGAGGCTACATCATGGGGTCAGTTTTTGACTCCTCTCCCTATATCCTGGGCTTAAAAAAAGATAAAGCCTTTGTGACTTCACCAACAGTGTTGATTTGGCAGGATTCAGACTTATCCATCTTAGAGCAGACCTACAAACTTTCAGGTCTGAGTTTGGATCAAGGCCCAAAGGGCGTTCTCCGTGTCATTTATGAAGAATGTGGAGTGACAAGAGCGAGGAACAAGCTCTCCTCTGATCCCTAGGAGCTCTGTTTTACCCTCTCGCTCACCCACACTTGCACCTTAGCTTCTGAAAAGTCACCAGTCATCATAAAGGTGCAGGCTTCAGGTTTGCAACCAAGAGTGCTAGAAATTTGTTGCTGTTGGGCTGTTTGCTTGTTTTAGGGCAAGCAAGTTTTTCAGGGCCTTGGATTGCAGGCCTGAGGGCTGCTTCAGAGCTGGAGCTGCTGCAGTGAGCAAAAGAGTCTGCTTTGTGTCCCCAGAAGCCATGTTTTCTAGCAGATCCCCCTCCACAGTGTGAGTAAGGTGAGCCAAAGTGGCAGATCCCGGGCACTGATTGAGCTTGGCAGCTTAGATTTTCCTTCTTTTCTTCTGTCCTATATGCTAATATCAGCAATTAGAGATTTGGAGTCCTAACCATTTGGAATCCAAAACAGCCCATTTCAATTCTGAAACATCCCATTTTGAGCGTAAAGAGTTTCAATGCTCAGAACTCCCTGCCTGATGCCTCGGAATGGAGCATTTTGCAACGGACATGGTTCAAATGCAAACCTTTTGCACATCCTAAGTAACAACTAACCCTTGGATTGCTGCTCTCTGTTTTCCCTGTCTTTTGGCCTCCCTGTTGAGAGGAATCCACAATTGCTCACTCTTTCCTTCCATCTGCTGCGTGGGTGGCAGGACCCTCCGCCCAGGGATGGGAACCCAGGGGCAGTTACTTTAATAGCAAGCTGGCGTAATATTGCATATTGAAAACAAGCCTCTTCCAGGAAAACAAGTCCAATATAGAGATAAAGTGAGGGAGTCTTTGATGGAGGACAAGCGATTCACACTTACAACAGCTGTTGAACGGAGAACCCGCAGACTCAAATCCAATCCTTAAGTGAAAGTGCTCATTCTTGCTTTTCTGAGTTTTCCACTCTCCTAAAGCCCTTGAGTTAATACATTATTTGAGTAATGCTTAGACGATCCTCTTTCAATTAAAGTACGCCATATTAATTTGGCATGTTACAAACGATATCTGAAAAAGATTTTCCCCGAGAGCTTAAAGTAGGTAAAGTCGAATATTTAATGGGGTATGGGATGGAGGAGAGAGACTCATTTTGATCTATTTATCTATTGTCTATCATCAAAAATGTGTTTATGTATAAATACATTTATATACATGCACTTAAAAGATCACAGTTTTGGTCCCGAATAAGTCTTTAGCTTGTAACCTCGGGAGAGAGTCTACACAGGAATACCATAATTAGAAAGAAAAGCAGACTCGGAGTGATTTTAAAACGACATCCAAATAAATACAGATTTTATTCTGAAGTTATGATTGTTGGAGTACTTATAAATATCCCAAGGAAACAGCGTCTCATTTTATCGGCGCTGCAAAAATGCTGTGGCATCCTTCTCAGCTGGTTAGGCTGAGCCACAGTCACACAGCATGGACAACACTATTCCTTTCTCCATCCTACCGAGCAGCTCCTGTTTGTAGATAGCACTGCATACATCCATGTTTGGCTCCTTTTGTACTTAGGCGTGGGGAAGGTTAGAAAGAGGCCACCATTCCCAGGGCCGCAACTAGGGTC
Organism: Candoia aspera; assembly: GCF_035149785.1. Taxonomy (NCBI): domain Eukaryota; kingdom Metazoa; phylum Chordata; class Lepidosauria; order Squamata; family Candoiidae; genus Candoia; species Candoia aspera. The sequence goes on along the minus strand of NC_086166.1, from coordinate 11,981,827 downwards.
TGTGTCACCCGGGGCAAACATGGATTCCGTGCCCATTTTGGCGCCCCTCCAGCACTCATTTTGGCACCCCACCACAGCGCCCAGGTCACATGCCCTGGTTGCCCCCCCCCCAGTTGCTGCCCTGCCCGTTCCCTTGATTCTACTCAACAGCTGCTTGCAACTTCGATGACTCCTTGGCTCTTTGCAGGCCTCTGGCCCCATCTCTTTTCTGTCTCTCCACCCGCCGAGTCCCTCTGCTGCTTAATGGAGCATTGAGAGTATCTCTACATGTTACAGACATGTCCCTGGACGAGGTTCGTGCCTTCGAGAGTCAGATGCACGTGGCCACAAACCAAAACTTCAGCAGTCAGGAGCCCTAACACCCCAAGCTGACAAGTCTTGCTCGGGACTCCCACTTTGTATGTATGTTCAGTTTTGCTTTGGGGTGGGTTTTTTTTTCTTTCTTTCCTTCCACTCCTTGAATCTGAACATTGGGATTCTTTCCCCTTTTGATGTATCTGGACCAAGGCTGCTTGTTCCTGTGGACACAGAAACTCCTTTTGGGAAGGTGGTCCCAAGCCGGGGGCATGAGGACAGCATCAGGAAGATCATAAATGCAAAGCAAAGACAGTAGGAATCTGACAGGTCTTTGTACATGGTGAATTTAAATCCATCTTTGTCCATTTTCCCAAGGAATCACACAAAGCCTTCACTGAGAAAAACCTAAGAAATGCTGTTCTGTGCAGTTCTTTCAGTAGATGCTTTCATTCTATGGTAGATCGTGTAGGGCAGTGTTTCTCAACCTCCACAACTTTAAGATGGGTGGACTTCAACTCCCAGAATTCCCCAGTCAGCATGCTGGCTGGGGGATTCTGGGAGTTGAAGTCCACCCATCTTAAAGTTGCAGAGGTTGAGAAACACTGGTGTAGGGAAACTTCATACATTAAAGGATCAAAAATTGAAGGTGGTGCCAACTTGGACTTGCAGATGGCGTGGTGGTTCCTCTCATTGGAAGTCGAACCCTGTCTTTTCTCCAGGCTGTATTCAGTCCCTAGGGCTATCAAGGGCTGGCCAACCATTACTCAGAATTTCAGATTAGTGTCTAAACCTATTAAGATTTACTGAGATTTGAACTGGTAACCTTCCTCACGCAAAGCATGTTATGGATATACAGCCCCGCAGTTCATCTCGGTAGAGATTTGTGCCTAAGCTGGTCTTCTCCAGTTTGGACATCCCCCTACATTTGGAGATCAAATCCCAGAATTCTCAAAGTCATTCAGGTGGGTAGGGAATTCTGGAAGTTGAAGCCTACCCCTCTGCAGAGCACCCAGACCCAGGCTACTTTAAACTCATGTATCCATGACATAGTTTGAGAAATGGTGTTACAGTGGTGAATGTCCATCAACCTGGAAGGCCTACCTCCCACCACAAAGACGAAAATGCAAAAGAAGTCATGTCGCACCTTAAGGTAAAAAAAAGAAACCAATCAAATCCAATCTTGTTTTGGACTTGGGGGTGGGTGCTCAGAATCCACGTGTGGATTCCAAAAGGGTCTTCTTCTTGCCCTGTCCCACTTAGAAGTGGAGACCCAAGGACCAAGAATGTTCTGAGTGTCCAGCTTCCCTTTTGGAACATGTGTGGGGAAAGGTCCAACTGACCTTCACATGCTGTCAGGTCTTGAAGCAGCATTTTGCTTTGTTTCCTTCTACTTCAAGGTGGAGCTTCTCTGGTACAGAGCAGGGATGAGTCCCCTGCAGGCCATAAATGTCTATCCAACTTTCTTTTTCACACACACACACACACACACTCCAAACATCCCCTGCCAGATTGTACATGCAGAGAGTAGAAGACACATAGCTTTAAAACAGCAGTGGGTTTCTCCCAGTGCACGTGCATGGATGCACCTCCAAGCGTCTCCTTTCTGTGACTCCTCCTCCTCCTCTTTGGAGTCGTGATTCTCCCCCACCCCTTAGTAGGAAACAGCCAGGCAGGTGGGAGGGTTGCCAAGCAGCAGGTGATCCAACTTTTCAGAAGAGTGAAAGAGTGTCTTGTCAGAGGTCTAATAAGCCAGTGAAACTCCAGATGGTTCTCCTTTCTCAGCAGCATTTTCCTTGGTGGAAGACAAAGTCGGCTTCCAGTTGGCACTCATGGTGGTTGTTGGAGTTTTGTCATGTGTGAGCATGTTTTGATTAAGTTTTTAAGCCTGTGGCTGATAGATATGGAGCAATTCTCAAGCCCTGTTCAGAAGCTGATATTCCCGAATAAAACAGCATGATCAGGAGAGGGAAAAGGGTTAGTTAACTCAGCCCTCGTATTGGCTGTGTTCACAAAACATGCTTCATCAAACTGGGAAAGCACCAAGCAACTTGGGCAACTTGCTAACCTTCTGGAACTCTCTTGTCTGAAGGGAGACACTGTGGTTTGGGGCAAGTAGGGGTGTGCAGGACATGGTAACTGTGTTCTTTTTGAGAAAGACATGGGTGGGTTGGAACAAAACGTGGAATGTTTTTACTCTGGGTTTCAACTGAAACAAACCTCACAGGAATCAAGGAATGATTTTATAGGGTGAGTAAGGCATGGTTAGGTGCTGCGGGTTAAACCGCTGAGCTGCTGAGCTTGCCGATCGGAAGGTCGGCAGTTCGAATCCACGTGACGGGGTGAGCTCCCGTTGCTAGTCCCAGCTCCTGCCAACCTAGCAGTTCGAAAACATGCAATTGTGAATAGATTAACAGGTACCGCTTCAGTAGGCAGGTAACGGCGTTCCATTTAGTCATGCCGGCCACATGACCACGGAGGAAGTGTCTTCGGACAAACGCCGGCTCTTCGGCTTTGAAACAGAAATGAGCTCCGCCCCCCCCAGAGTCAGACACAACTGGACTTAATGTCAAGGGAAACCTTTACCTTTACTAAGGCATGGTTAGTGCGTATCATTCTCTTTCTCCCCACTTCCTTTGGCCATTGCTGATGTCCTTGGCTTGCTTCCATTTCTCCCCATTCACCCACCCTCAAAAAACCACTTGCACCTGGGACCACTTCCTTTTAGTCCATCTTCATAATGAGACAGTGTTTTGTTCCTTGGTCCAAATCTGCATATTTTGATTCAGACACACACCCAACAAGCCTGGATGAAATGGGTTGCTCAAAAGCTATTTTGCACATCCCTAATGGCACGATTTCAACATGATCTCTCCTGGACGTTTTCACTTGTATATCTTTATACATCTTTTCCTCTTCGTAGAGGCATTATTATTTATTATTGTTTATAGGAGCGCTCTCCCACATCTTCATTGTTAAAAGTTGCAAAGGAGAGTGGTAGCACAGGATAGGTGGAACAGCATCGCCAGTCATTCAGAGCATTACATTATCATACCTTATGGGTTGAACAATACATGTAATATATCCTGTTACACATGAGATTTACACATGAGATATGAAGCAGCCTCGCAAGGTTATTCTGTAGATTGCTTACAGCATAAAACATAAAAAATATTATTGAAAATGCAACAACATAAAACAAGCGTTTTCAGCATAAACCCCTCCCGGGAAGAGAAGATGAGTTTCAACAGAGGATTATCATCTTTCACTGTAATTTACGTACACCAACTACTCTTGAGAGGAACTTGTTTCTCGGTCACACGTAACACCACATCTTCAATCCGCTGAGCAACTGGGGCCATACATTTATTTTCCCAATGCCAAAGGCTGCTAGCAATATGAAAGGCACAGAAAATCTATTTTTGCCTCCAGCCATCAGTTTCCCCATAACGGGTATGTGGTTCAAAAGAATACAGACCTCGAAAAATATTAAACTTCGTCTCAGTCAAATGATTAGATGCCATGGCTTCTTTGCAATATTAATAACATAGGACAGATTGGAAAAATATTTTAATGAGGTGTTACTCAAATGTGAACCCTATTTATAGTGAAATCCAGATTTATATTCTTGGACCACCTCCTCCCACTTCCGTGATATAACGGAGTTGATCCTATTCTCTTTTCGGAGGGGTTGGACGCTTTCCTTGACTCTTGGTGATAGGTTAATCTGGAGTTGGTCTCTTCTTTTGACCTTGTGAGAACTGGCTCTCAGGCTTTTACCGTGACTGTGATCCACTCAGATGTGTTGGAAGAGGGTAGAGTGGGCGCCATTTTGTTCTTTGTCTCAGGCTGCCAACCTCTGACAGTGTCATCTTCTCTAGGCCTACGCTGGTGCATCTCTCCTCACAGTGTCCTCTTCTGTGCTTCCCCCCCCACAGGCATGACCATGGATGAGGTCCGCTTATATGAGAAGGAGACCCAGGAGGCCACCAATGAGATTGTCGGCATCATGACGCCTACCATCTCCATCAGCGAAGTGTGCCTGCCCCCCAGCACCCAGAGTGCCCCTTCCAGTGCCCCCTCCACACCACTCAGCAGTGAAGCCCCTGAGTTCCTCAGCGTGCCCAAGGACCGTCAGCGGAAAAAATCAGCTCCAGAAATGCTCTCGCTGCCAGTGCTGCAGGAACGTTCCAACCTGGAGTAACTGCTGCCTCGTGCTCAGCGCCCCTGCTCCCACCCTCACAAAGGAGCTCCCCAATTCATTTCCACAGAAGGAGATGTGGTGTCCCTGATGTCCTTGTTTTTCTAAATTGTTCTTTAACATCCAGGCTTTGCCCTGAATCCAGCAAGGCAGCAGAGAGAACTCCAGCTGATACACCAGCTTGGGAGATCTTGGACGCATCTTTAAGCCTTCTGATCTGTTCCCAGTTCCTCCATTATCTAATTCCTGGCCCTGTCTTTGGTGCCTTGGGTCAAAAGGGTCTTGGGGGGCATGCCTGTTCCATTGCTTGGCTTTCTAGCCTACATGGGCTCAACCATCATGAATTTGGGGTCTCTGCATGGGGAAGAGGCATTGAACGTGGCTCCGTTGCAGATGGCAAGCTGTTCAATATAAGTTCCATGCTGAGAAACCACCCTGGAAATAGCTCTGTGATAAGGGCAGCTTGAAAAGGAATCCCCAGGGCCTAGTTAAACCACAATTCCTAACATCCTTTGAGGAAAAGAAAGGCAGTTGTTAAATTGTGGGTGTGTGTATGTGTACACACATGGGTTATATCCACAAATAGAGAGTGCACAAATAATCCAGATGCTGAAAGCTCTCTTAAGCAGGGGAGAGCAACTAGAATTCTTCAGTCGAATTTCACACCAGATTGGTGGAGACCTCTGGTAAGAGTGCCCTGCTTCATTTTTAAACCCTACTGTTTGCAAGAAAGAGAGGAAATGTCAGAGAAAAAGAGGGCATCAAAGGAAGATGGGTGGCCCCAGACATCACTTCTTCAGTCTTACCTATTTTGTGAGCCCCAACAATTTACCTTTGTCCTGCCACCATTGCAAAGCAAAGCAAAGTCGAAAGGCATTTTTTGCTTTTCTTCGCTAATTGTATACTGGCAAGCCACTTGGCTAAATGCTTTCCTGCTGTTTAAAGCAGGCAAAAGTCTATATTAAGCTCCCTTTGCATGCTGGTCAGCTGTATATTGCCATCTGCCAATAACTGTCACAGGAAAAAGAATTGCACTGAACATCTGAAATCCATTGACCAATCTGGTTGCTTGAAGACATGTTTCTGGTCTTACGGGAGCAGAGTCTGCAAAGTAGTATTGGCAATATTGCTGTATTATTTCCAGAGCAGGAATAGGCAACTGATGTTCTCCAGATATTTTGGACTACAACATACAGTTCATTACCATTGGCTGAAGCTGATGGGAGTTGAAACCCCAAACTTCTGCAGAGTCCATCCAGTTACTTGCTTTGGAAGTTGGGACTTGGTAGGTATTTTAGAAGACCTGGGAAGTGCCTCTTTTCATTCCTGGCCTGGCATCTCCAGGAAGAATTCAGAAAAACCAGTCCAGAAGTCTGGAGAACAGCCATAGATGGCTTAAGAATGCAACTGGACATGAAACTCTTCTGTCTAGTCCCAGAACGATGCAGAACACAGTACAAACAGGATTCCTCCCCGTCATTCTGCTGCCTGAACTCAAGTCCTTCCTTGCCAACTAGCAGCTCTCAGGTGGATGAGGATCCTAACAGCCAGATCTTCAATTAAGGTGTCTTAAATCTGGGATTCTCTTGGGTCTATTGGATACTCGTCCAACACCATGCAAGCCTCTAAATGCATCCTTTTGAGTCTTCGGCAATTTGAACCATCAGCTTTATTCCCATGGCAACCGATGGCCTCTTTTCTCTAAGGCTGGGGATCTTTTCACAGCTGCATCAGCAAAGGTACCTTCTTGAGGTCCATCCTTGGGACCAAAGCATACTGCCTTGTGGCCAACTTTCCCACCATCACTAACTGTCCCTACTGGGAAAGGGGGCCTCTGCTGAGTGGTATCACCAGTTCCATGGACATAAGCCTTTCTAGTCTTTGTACAAGCACAATTTGTATTTGCACTGTTGTGCAGGAACGACCCTGCCTCCCCTTCCTCTGCTTAAGCATTGATTCCATGCTTATGTTGGTGGGTTTGTGTTCTCTTCCTCTCCTCTCCCCTCCCCTTAAGCAAGCTGACAAGTTGTGTCTTCAGTCCACAAAAAGATGGATGGATTCTAGAGGCAAGCAGAACAATAAGACATTCAGACAAGTTTGCACAGTTGTGTATTCCTCAACTGAGAAACAAGGACCTGGTGCCTGAAGATGTTATTGTGCATGTTTCTGGATTCCACTGGCCATTGACCATCCAGAGGAAGGCAAAGTTGAGGTAGACACAGAGGCTGCATCTGCCGTAATAAATGTGGGAGGCCTTACGGGTTGTCCATACCTGTTCCATTGACCTTCTGGGGATGATACACCAACAACCCCACCTCAATCCTCTTACAGCTTTGGGGGAGTAAATGTCCAATTCTTTTAAAACTGTACACTTCCAAGTCTTTGAAAAACCCAAATATTGGCACAGAAGAATCAAGAGACTGTTCTTATGACCAGTTGGTAGCCTCTACCCCATTAAGACTTGGCTAAGAATGAACTTATATTTCTCCTTGGAAGGAGAGAAGAGAGGTAGGGAAAAAACCCTGTAAATATTTTGTGATCTGTGTAGCAGCTGTGCTGTATGGTTTTGCTTTTGTTTTTTAACTGGAGCAATAAAGGCCACTTCTCACGGAAAGCTTTCATATGATTGTTGAATTGGTTCGACACACTTGTGGAGGGCACATGCATTAGTGGACAACTGTTTGCTTGATTTCTCCTCCCTTTCCTTCATTTACAACAGTGTCACTCGCTTCGCCCCCTTAATCTTCAGAATTCACAAAAAGGGGAGAGATTATCCTGCAGAGCTATAATGTGTTTTTCTCTGGCCTTTTGCTTAGCCCAGGGCACAAATCCAGCATATGGTTTGCAAACAACTGATTATTACTTAGCAGATTGGAGGATGTGAGAGAGGTCATTGACAGCCCCTGGGAATGGCATGGCCACGTGGAGCTTTTGAATCTGGGCTTCCCTAGTCCAGCCGCTAACCCATTACTATATCCCGCTGGCTCTAGTGCTTTGGCAGTTTGACTTTGAATCTTGAAGGCAATTCAGTCCAAAGCTAAAAGCCTGGAAACTCAGACCACAGGCTCAAGGTGGTCACTGAAACGCAGGATTATATATGCTGGTCAGTGGGAGAACAAGCAAGGGACAGAGACCCTCGGCATGTTTTTGCATGCGAAGGACTGATGAGCAACATCTGTGAATCCTTAGCGCTTGTAAGTAAGCCCTGGAGTTTGCAGAACCATTTGCTTGTCTATGCTGTCTATTGAGGTCAAGAATGTATCTTCTCTAACAATGTAGCTCTTTTAATCCGGGGGTAAGCAACATAGCGACTGCGTGCTCCAGTGCACCCACAAATATGCTCTGCAGGCATTCTTTTAATGATAATTTTAATGAGTTAAATAGGAAGTGGGTCCAGCATAGCATCACCCTTTGGCATTATCTTTATTTACGAAATTGCTTCTCGTCTCCACTGGGCTCTGTAAGCATTCCTAGAAAATGAAAACAGGGAAGGGGGAGATGCAGTGAGATGCGTAGTTTGAAACTTATTTGTTAGACACATACCCATTTGGGGGACGGGGGGGAAGCCCACAAGGAACTGTGTTCCAAACAGAGATGGATGGGATTCCAGTGAATGAGAACGTCTGTCTGTATGTCAATTCATACGGCCGCCCGTTAAACGGATGACTGGGCGGCGAATGACAATTAAAATTGACAATCAAAATTCTGAACAGATCACACCAGGAGCAACACAGCCACAACCTTCTGAATAATGGCTCACTAAACCTCTGGCCCATTGTTGGGTCTGGAACTCCAATGCTTTGCCGAGGAAGGGGGCAGGACAGGATCCAAGTCTGAAGGATCTCACACCTGCAACCTTCTCCTGTTTACGTGCCATCAAGTCACTGTTGACTCCTACAACCACATGGATAGATATTATCCATGACAATCTACCCCTAACCTCTTCTTTCAAGTCTTAGGTCACATCCAAGGTGATGAGCTCGGCATCTAACCCAGTAGGATAGTCTTTTGGGACCTTGGGGCTTTCCTCTGTGTCATCACCCTCTAGGTCCCCCTTCGTCTCTCCCATCGCCTCTGCCCCTTTGGAGTAGTGGATGGTTTTGTCGGTGTCTCCCAATGGTGAAGATTCTCTCAGCCTCGGTTTTGGCATTTTGGACAATCCCCTCAACTCTCAACTGGGTACCGAAGTCACCAGGTAGAGTCACAGGTTTATTCATTCGCAACTTTATGTGATGACTGGAACACTCATCTTCCCATTAATTATGACTCATAAGCTTTGCCCAGAAATCTATTTTAATGGTGTGAAGCAGTCAGTGCAGAGAAAAAGTCGCAAATGAAAATTCCCATGCATTTCTACCATTAAAACTATCAGTGAAGTCAAATTCCCCCCCCCCACTGCCCCGTTAGGTATGCACTCGCTCCTTCTCGTGCCAGCAGATGGCTGTAACGGTTCTCTGTGGATGATCTTGGTGCTGAAAGAGCCCAAACAAGATGATTCACACTCCAGCCATTCTCCCCCTCCCTGCTGGCCAACTCACAGGTTGACACACATCACAGCAAAATGAATGCAAGTATGATGAGATGTTCTGTCAACATTTGATTGGGGAGCATGACAGGTGCATCCATTGCCACTATAACTGAGTCCATCCCCCTTGCTGCTGGTCGTCCTCTTCTTCTCTTTCCTTCTACCTTTCCCAGCATCAGAGCCTTGTCCAGCATCGTGTGTCCAATGTAGGATCATTTGAGCCTGGTCATTTGAGCCTCGAGTGAGAACTCTGGTTGATTTGTTCAATGATCCATCGGTTTGTTTCCTTGGATGTCCACAATATTCTCAGGAATCTTCTCCAACACCAAAGTTGAAAAGCGTCAATATTCTTCCTATCCTGCTGCTTCAAGGTCCTCCTAATCTTTTGTCTCAGTCTCTTCCTTCCTACTTATTTTTGCAGGAGGAGAGAAGGCAAGTAGGATTTCCAGAAAGAAGCATGCTGATGGAGCACTGGCTGCTATTACTGACCTTTGGTTACTGAATTTATTTTCATTTATTTATTTGTTAGATTTACATCCCACCTTAGTTCAAGGCAGCATACGGCGCACTCCCTCCTCCTATTTTTTCCCACAAAACAATGCTGTGGGGGCTGTGGACTAGTGCAAGACACAGCATCATTAATAAACCAAGCCAGGCTTAGCCACACAGCTACAAAAACCCCAACCAAGGTTAAAAACTAAACTTTACATGCTGCAAAAATGCAGCCATTAGGTTTGTAACTGACCAGGTTTTAGGGTGTTGTCTGAAAACAGCCCATGAGAAGTTTTAGATAATTTCAATGCTCACCTTCGCCTGGGGCAAGAGAACAATAGCGATAGCTGGGCCCGTCAGCCATCAGGTTCCACATATTTTCTCCTTTCTGAAGGGGAGATGCAGAACTTGAACAATAAGTCATAACTATCTAGCACTTCCATACCTCCAGGACATAGACCATGAAGCTCTTGCCCTATCCCCAATTTTAATCTGATTTTATTAAGCCAAACCCACGCCTTGCTCAATGTCGTCAAAACTTAACTTTCTGAGGCAACGTTTTGGATCCATAGGTATGCAACCTGTGGCTCAAGCATCCTCCAAAATTCAGGGGCAATCAAACAGAAGAAGAAGGTGTTCCTGCTGGGTTTTGGTTAAAAGTAAAGGAAATAGAGACATTAAGCCCCTGAGAAGTTTAATGCATTTATAAAAATGCTTCCCTCATCCTCAGGGGCAGAAGATGAGTACATTCAGCTTGACTCTTCTTGTAATGCCATTATGACACTATTTTGCGCTTTAAAAAAGTAATTTGAAAGCCAGCATCGAGCCATCCAGACATTAGTCTCCCCTGAATACTCAGAATCTACCATGGCTATTCTGATTTTACTCCTTTAAATTTATTGGAACTCATGCAATTTAGATCTGGTATAGAAAAACATAACCCCCAAGTTCAAAGACGAAGAAGTTTCATTTTCCTGATATCCTGTGCATTTTTTAAAAAGGGATTCTGTGTCAGATTAAAATCTTTCCACTGCCTAAAAGGAATTTTAAATGTTCATCTTATTAAAGTGTTATTTAATTCTAATTCAGTCCAGGGATTTTGTGATGCCCAGGTACTGTCCTTGAGATAAGGTCAATCATGAACAAGAATTGGCTCAGCTATTATGTGCAAGGGATTTTTTAAAAAGGCTCCCAATATTTCTCCAGTCCTATCCTTTCTATTAACACAAATTGCTTTCGTGTGCCTGAGTCCTGTTCTCACAACATGGCCTACAGTGTCAAGGTAGTACATGACCCTGTTGTGGGGACTCCAAAACGGATTTAATTGACCCAATCAATTAACACTGAGGCAGTTAGATTTAACTTACATAAGACCCAATTTCACACAGGGTTAAATTCACTTCAGGGAAGCTTTATTGTGGGAAAGCCAAAAATCAGATCAGTTATCCAGGTTGTCCAACCTTGCTGGGAAAACTGCTGGAGAGAAAGAACACTAAAAACAGCCCAGCTGCTATTTTGAACTCCACTGTTGGAGTCTCAGTAAGCAATGAACATGGTTAACGTTTGATTGGCTATAAAGAAAACTGAGGCACACTTATATCTACAGCACACTCACACATAGGCTATCTTCCTGCAAGTGTTTACAACTCGATATGAGAAAAACCGTTTGATGGAACCTCTCTTGTCTAAGTTCTGAAAACATTTTCATGTGGACTAACATGTGGGCAACACCACTTCAACCATTTTCAGCAGCTCTCCTGGAATCCCCCTTTAATTTTTATTTTGTGCCTTTGAATCAGACTTGACTCCTGATGCCTATGTAGACAAGTCTATGTGGTTTTCTGGACAACATTTTCAGAAGTGGCTTATTTTATTATTTTTTTACACTGCCCAGGTTTGCCATTGGATTCTTCCTAGGGCTGAGAGAAAATGCCTGGCCCAAATCACTCAGTTGGCTTTCATGATTAAGACAGGACTAGAATTCAAGTCTCCTGGCTTCCAATCCATGCCTTTAACGGCTACACCAAACTGGCCCTCATCTCCAACCTGGAGTCCACCAAAAAAGTTGGAAATAACAGCTCCAAAACTCCAGGCTAGCATTGCCTTTGGCTGGGAATTTTGGAATTTCTACCTTCAACACATCTGGAGGGCCCCAAGTCAGAAGACAGCTGATTTATATATGCTAAATTGGGAGGAGGTTACACAGAGGATAGTGGGAGTCAACATGCTTTGGCTACAGGCTGATAGGATTAGATTATGCGGCTGCTAATAACGGGCTTGGACCTTTTGTTGCAAGAACAAACCCAGATGCCTGTATTCCTGAGATCTTAGCTCGTTTCATGACAAACTGAGACACATGAAGACACCACTGCTAGCCAGGTTATATACAGTAGTTCTAAGCTTGCTGAGATTTAACTTCTCTCTTCCTCTTCCCCATCCAGTTCTCCTATGTCATGTTCCTCTGGAGGACCACCTAGCCCATGGAACATCAGGTAGTGGGAATTGGAGTAGACAGGTGGCTTGTTGGGGTTTGAATGGGCCTGCTCTGGTTTGAGGGAGGCAAAGGGGTTGGCCCCACAGCCTGTGACCTGAGTTTCCAGCTCCATCAAGATTCTGAGGGAATGTTTCAGCTCCTGCTCACTAAAAAAGGAAAAGAGGGAAGAATTAGTTCCAGTTCCACTCTGGGATTAGGCTGTAGCCCTGTAGCACAATCAAAGGACATCATTGGCTATTTCTTCACTAGTTGTTACTCTACAGCGGTTGTAGCTCTGCCCACAATCCTGCAGCACAAACCATAACTTTCCTGCAGAAGGTCCAGGATCAACCTCTGGTAGGCTCAAATCACCACCACCACCAGCACCAGGGAACAGGTGAAAAGAAAGACCCTATAACCGATGGAGTCCATGCCACTCTGAGAAGACCATTTCTTAGATAAACCCTATAGGTGATCCACTAGCTTCAGAAGCTCATGGATTCTGCAACCGCTCTTAAGTGAAGAGAGCTGCCCTGCATTTCTCCTGTGGTGGAACAAGGCATGAGTTTCTTCTGGTTCAATCATGGTGCAGCTCAAACATCAGAAAAGGGAGGCTGTTTCGTTTTGACTTGTGTTTGGTTGGATCCTAACTTTGGATTTTTGGGAAAGACTGTGAATCTTTCTCAGTCTTTAATAAGAAGCCATCAGAATAGCTGCCTGGAGGTGATGACATATTGCAATGCCATCCATCTGGAAGTATCAGCCCTAACAGGTTGACCAGACCAGGCAGGAATCAACTCCATAGGAAGCCTAAGACTACCTTTATTGTCATTGGCTGTAACAATAGAATTGAATTTTGCAGGTCTGATTGTGCTGGATCTCCTCCCCCTTTTACACTCCTGTGAATTAGGGAGGTGTCCACATATTTTCTGCTTCTTTTGGACTTACATCTTTCCCCTCATCACTTTGGTAACAGATCCCACCTCTCTCCTCCAAGTTCATCTTCCTTACTGCCCACAGGAAGGGATTAGATTGGAAAATGCTGTATCCCTGAATGAAGAAGGGGGTTCTCTTTCCACATGCATCTTCCCCCTTTTCCATTTCTCAGTGTCCAAGCATCATGCATAGACTAATTCCTCATAATGGGTATGATTTTTTAAAAATTCAGTAAAGGTGGGTTATGGATGTACCTGCTTTTTTTGGTGTTTAATCGCCCAAGGGATACAAGCATGAATATGTCACATCTGGGTGAGCCCAAAACTCAGATTCTGTGGGAATCATAACCAATCACTGGAAGGAGAACGTTACCTGTACATAGTGAACAAAGAAGGGATCTTGTAGTCTCGGAGAAGCAGCAACGTGGGAAGCCAACTTGCCATCAGATCAGGGCAGGCATGGAACCCTGCAAATGAGTGGAGACAAGGGATGGGTCTCTTCTCTAAAGCCCTCTAGGTGGGAGAGCTAGGCTGGCTAAGAATTATGCGCACTGAAGTCCTACACACCTAAAGGATGCCAGGTCAGCAAAGGTTGCAGTTTATGGTTCCTGGATTTAATTTAATTTAATTTGTGTACTTATTTACCAGACTTCTGTTCAATCCTTCCAAATTTCTTCCCAGGGCAGCTTATACAATGCTATAAATACAGTGCATTGCAAATACATACATTCTCAAGAAAAAAAACCTGCATAAAAAATGCTTGAAAAAAAACATATAATAGATACGTAACTGTTCACAATTACAATTCTATATATACTTACTAATGTAAGTATGATTCAAGTGTGTATATATTTATTTCTAATACACTTATATAACCAGCATTCTTTTTTAACCTCCTGTATTTTATATAAATGAGTTCCATATTTCATTATATTCGTCCATACATCGTCTATGTCTATGGGCAGTCCGCTCATGGGTGGCAGGTATATTTGCATCATGATTTTGTGGTTTGTTCTTTTTCTTTTTCTGTTAACTATTTAATTTAAAATAAAATAAAAATAAAAAAAAATAGTGCAGAGCATGTTCAGGTGAGATATCTGCAGTCCAGTGTTTCTCAACCTTGGCAACTTTAAGGTGTATGGACTTCAACTCCCAGAATTCCCCAGTCAACATGGGTTCTGGGTAATTCTGGGAGTTGAAGTCCACGCTTCTTAAAGTTGCCAAGGTTGAAAAGCACTGAGACAGACCACCACCACTTCCTGATGTTTTTTATTGTGCTCCTGTCAAGCCCTGCCAGACTGGTTAACTCACTTGGATTTTTATTTTTTTAAATAAATGTTATTAAAAGTTTTAAAGAGAACATAAAAACTAACACAAACTAATGCAGAATTACTTGGATTTTTAGACAGAGCCTTACAGAAATGGGAAGGAATCTTGAAAGCTTGCCAAGGCAATTCTCCAGATCAACTTATACCGAGCACAATTAAGGCAGAGTTCTTCAGAGTCATTTTCTCATGCTTCCCCCTTCCTCTGGACACAGGAATATTTTTTTGTTATGCCACCATCTCCTCCTCCTCTTCCGAGTCTGCCAAACATTCCATCACACTATAGTGTTTCTCAACCTTGGCAACTATACGAGTTCAACGCTGGCTGGGGAATTCTGGGAGCTGAAGTCCACACCTCTTAAAGTTGCCAAGGTTGAGACACACAGCCCTACAGGAATGTTTTACCACCTTATTTGTTCTTTGGCAGTCTGAACTTGAGAAAAGGACACAGGTGATCATTGAACTGGACTCTCCATATATGCCCACCACTGAAAATCACACTGGTGACATGATAGGAAAAAATTGCTTGCAATAAGATTCCTCCCTTTGCCAGAGAAAAATGCCAGCCTCATGTTCCATACCTTACGAGGCTGGAATCTCTCCTTTGCTGCCTTTGAAAGGTAAAAGGAACTTTGGTCCATTGTATATTTCGATCTCAGCCTGGCCCTGAAGGCAACAATGCCTGGAACCTACCCAGGGGAATAGCAAGAATCTAGCTGTTTGTACAGCTGCTGGAACACCCTGGCACATTATAGCCGGGAAATGCAGCCGACGCTGAGCTCTGAACGCGGAGTTCAGACACTGCTGGGCTGAGCAGATGGGAAATCTGGGCCCAGTTCGCTAATCCCGCCCTGGCATTCTGGAAGTTAGAGGGATGTGGCAAGGCAGTAGTATATTTAGAAAGGCCTTCTGCTGCCTGGAGTACTTAATAACTTAATAGCAGGGGAATGTTACAGAACAAGTACACCTTGTTCCTGGAAAGAAACCTCTTTGCTGTGCCAGAGAATTCAAGACAGGCAGAGACACTCCGCAGAATGACGACTGAAATTGCCCAGCTTGCCTTTCAGAGCTTGGCAAGGTGGGGTAGGAATGGCTCCAGTGGCTCTGATGGACAGACTGAGCAGGGAAAGGCTCCAAGAGGGGGTCACCATCAGCCCCGAGAAACCAAAGCTCTGAAACAGAATTTCTTGGAAGGGGCCGTCTGTTTTCCGGTCAACCTTATATAGATCCTGACTTGGATCTCTGGATTCAAATCTGTGTCTTGGACCACTGACATGGGGGGAACTGAACCTTCCTCCATGCTCACTGTGTACTTTGCCAGAACCTCCTCTCTCTCTCTCTCTCTCTCTCAGACACACCCCAACTCCACAAGGCATCAAGGTCCCCAGCATCTGTTCCTTGCCCTCAAAAGCAGGCAGTCGGTAGCTGTTTCCCCCTGCGATTGTTCTGTAGAAACCATCGTTCAGAGGTATGCTGCCTCTGAACATGGAGTTCCCATAAAGCCATCTTTGCTACACCTATCATCCCTGAATCCTGGTATTCCTCTTTCCAAGAGGTTTAAGTGAGAGGCCATCATTAGAATAAACAAGCCATCTGCCCCATTTCTCTGCTTCTAATGGCTGGACAGGGATTTGAATAACAGTCACATCTCTAGATGTGGCTTCCCAGCCTGGTGCCCTCCAGATCATCCATCCATCCAATTTATATAGCTGCCCATATCAAATACATGACTGGCAATTAAGATTATCCTCAACTAGCATGGCCATTGTACCTGGGGATGCAAAGGGTTGTAACTCAACACATTTGCAATGCAAGCTGGGCCAAGCTGCCAGGACCAGCTTTCCCCCCTCTCATCCTTTCCAGCTATCTGGACTTTAACCGTAGACATCTGTGAGTGGAAGGGCAAGTGATGTTACACACATCATGACATTGTCGCATAAACAGTGGTTGCATGGGGCATCCTTGTGGTTTCCATCAGACATCCATGAGCAACTCTACCCTCTTCAACTTGCAGAGAACTAAGGAAGTTGAAATCTCCCTACCTTACAGGGCACTAAGCTCGGAAAAACAACTCCACAACCAACAGGAATCACAGGTGGCTTTCCCAGCCAGCCAGCCAGCCAGCCAGCCATACTTCATGGTTTGGAGTCTGGCTGAACAGCTGGGAAGTAGCCAGGGGCATCTGCATGAGCAGGACTGTCCCCATTACAGTACAAGACCCCAGTTACTTTCCAGCCACAGGCAAAGCAGCCCGCTTGAGACAACTGAGTTCCACCTGGGCTTCAAACGCTTAATAGCACCATGCAGCTGCCTCTGCCTTTTTCTAGTTAGTGACTACTCTGTTAGCAAGCTGATTAACCCCATCCGTGTGTCAGAGATTTATAGCATCCAGCTTAATCCTACTCATTTTGCCTTAATCCCACCGTGTTGATGGGCAGCAGATAGCTGACTACAAACAGCGCAGCCTCTAGTGAGGCAGTGGGACCAAATCTGTCACGCTGGGTTGGGTTGAGGTCCACCAGATATTCTGCTGAAATACTGGAACCCAGGAGTTCCTCTTGATGAGAGCAGCTGTTGCATATCTCACATCGTTGGCCAGGACTAGCGCAAGATCTCTTGCATGTTTTAGCAAAAGGCTCAAAGGCCACATTGTGTGAAATGTTGCTGACAGGCTGCATCTCCTTCTAGGAGTTTGTAAGTGCAAAAATAAGAGGCACCACACCAACCTGGCGAGAACTTCGAGACTGCTGGCTTGCTAAATATATCTGCAAGCTTGGCTATTTTGAAAAGGGAATCAGACCAATTAATGGACGATACAGCTGAGAAGGACTGCAAATCACGGTAAGCCCATTGCCTGTGTTTGCACCTTCTGCCAAGCCATGGCTTGCTTCGTCCCAAATGGCTGACGAAGCTACTACTGGCCTGGCTCATATATTGCACTAAGCCAAAATCAAACACAACTCATAATAAGGCTTTGGGCGATATGTGAATGTAGCCAATATATCTTTCAACAGCTTGCTTACCATGCTGTTCAAGTGTCATTCTATCCCCAGGGCTGAGTGAGTGATGCTTGGCAGATAAAGGCTGCGCACTGAACACATCCTGGCCTTGAAGTACGGCTGTTCCATCAAAAGAAGCACATCTCAAGCTTCTGGGTTTTTTTCCCTTTTCCACTGACTTCTAAGGAGGAGGGAAACCAGAACTTTCGGGTAGACTGTTGTGAAGTCATTCTAAGAAGGCCCTCTTTCCTTGGTTACACCATTATTATTATTATTATTATTATTATTATTATTATTATTATTATTCATAACAACGTGAAATCACAGCTGCCAGTTCTTTAGCTGGTGTTGGCCTTCATTCACATCAAGTACTTCCCAAGAACCTAGGATGTCGTAGTGTATCAGCGTAGTATATGTGTGGATCCAAGCCAGTGTGGAAATTTGGTCAATGCACAGATTTTCTAAGTGCCATCCAAGGCTTTTTGGTATGGCACCCAGTGCGCCGATGACCACTGGGACCACCACGGCCGTTTTATGCCATAATTTTTCAACTTCAGTTTTCAGATCTTGATGCTTTATGATCTTCTCCAATCCTTTGTCTTCTATTCTACTATCTCCTGGTATTGCCACATCACTTATCCATGCTTTCTTCTTTTCAACCACAGTTAAATCTGGTGTGTTATGTGCCAAGACTTGATCAGTTTGTATTTGGAAATCCAACAATATTTTTAATTTGCTCGTTTTCGACTACTTTTTCAACTATGCATTCCCACCAATTTTTCATTACTGGCTCATGGTAATTTTTACAGACATTCCAGTGAATTATTTTGGTGACTGTGTTATGTTGTTTATAGTCAGTTTGTGCAATCTTCTTGCACAAGCTGAGTATATGATTGACTGAGTATATTATTATTATTGTTATTGTTATTATAAGAAGTTCATTCAGACTGGAAAGGCTACTGGATAATGCAAGCTTTGTAGCATAAAGTTCCCAGTTCAGTGCTGGTGTTCCCAGCTAAAAGGATTAGACCACAGATTTTCGAACTTTTTCAGGCTGCAGAACCTGCTTGTTCAAAATAATACATTTTCAGAAACCCCTGATTTGTGAGCCAAAGCTCTGCTGATTGAAAATTGGCAATAAACCCAAACTTGTCACAATTTGTTTCTGCAAATGTGGTGAGTTAATTACTGCCCTTAGCCTCTCACAGAACCCCATCAATTTCTGGCAGAACCTGAGGCACCCAATTTGGAAAACCAAGGAGTTTTGCAAATTTATTTAACGAGTTTGGAAAACTCTGCATTAGAAAGTTAGGTGGATACATGATCTGAGGTTTTGCCTAGGCCAGGTGCTCCCATCACGATGTCCTCTAGGTGTGCTGGGCTCCTGGGCCTCCCTGGTCCTAGTCTAACATTACCCTGAATTGAATCTCATGGTGCCAGACAACCCAGGAACACAAGAAGATTGCAATAAACCTTCATACCTGCATGAAAGCCAACCACAATATCTGGTCGAGCCGCTTGCTGAGTGTCCACCTGTGATTCCCAGAAGTTGTGGTAAAGGTCCTTGTAGCTGCTGAGGTAGACTCTTTCCCGGGGTCCAAAGGCCACCAGTGGAGGTCTCATGATGGGTCCATCTACCACATCCACCCCCACCATCACCACCTCTATGCCCTGATGCTTCGGAAACATCCGGGACAGCTCATCGTAATCTGTCACCCGAGCGCTGAGGGTCTCAACATGAGAAGCTCCTACCACATGCACTGTGATTGGCTTGGCATAGGGATCAAGATGGAACATGCTCAGCCCAAGGCCAATGGTGGCTGGCCTGGAGACAAAGTCCGTGGTCACCCTCTTGACTGACTCAGTCAACTCCACCTCACTGGGCTTTGGTTTGCCTGCGTTGGCCCAGAGGATGCTCATGTAATGCCCTGTTTTGATAGTGCTCAGCTTTTCATCCAGATTTTCCTGCATCAAGAACCAGTCTTCCCAGCCCTGCACATCCTGGATATTTTTTGTCCAGGGCCTTGTGAGGAAAGGGATGTCACCTAGAGGGAGACAATGAGAATTTAGCAGAATCTTAGACTCCTCGAATTGAAAGAGGTCATTGAAACCATCAAGTCCAACCTCTAGATCAGTGCATGGAGCATCTACGGGGAGGCCAAAAAAGTGACTGCAGCTACATGATTGAAGGTCCTTCAACCAAATGGTTATGGCCACCATCTTGACTTTTTTTTACACCCCCCCCCCAATACTGAGGCCTCTGCTGGGGAGCCTTTCTAAAGGCCTTCATATAGAACCATGTCCTCTGAAACCCCTTCAGATGGACAACTGGACAACCGCCAACTGAATCTCAGGCTACCTGTGAACACAAGCCATTCTATAAGTCGGTCAAGGGCTGCCAGCTTCAGTTTCTTGCAGAATTTTTTGTGGTTGGGCCAGTTTAACCGTTGGCAGTCAGGGCCACAGTAGTAGACATTCTGACATCTAGAAACAGAAGGACAACCATTTACTAATTCTAGATTTGTTTGTTGGGTGCTGTGTTTGACATCTAGTAACTCTAAGGATGAACATCTGCTATCCTGGCTACTCGTTCTTCCAAGGACATCTTGCTATCTCTTTGATTGTACCCATCTCCCTTATCCATTCTCTTTCTTCTACTTTCTCTAATCTTGCCTGCCATCATCGGGGGAGTTTTATGGGAGGGGGTGTCCACATGATATACTGTCCATCCAGCATACGTGAGTTTTTGCTTGCTGGTCAAAAAGTGTCTTCAAATTATGGCTTGGGGGACACTCCAAAGAATCCATCAGGCTAAACGAGGTCTGCCTGCTCCCTTGATTTAAAAAACCTATTTTCAAAACTCAGAAGAGGACAAAAGGAAGCCGTAAAGAGTGTCACTGAACTTTACAAGTAGTGTGTTCCCTCACTGCTGAGAAATCAACTGGAGAGATGTTCCTAGAGAAGAAGCTGTGACTTCCGACAATCTTGAGCCAGGGACCAACAGAGCTGTCAACCTTACTGCTTCCTTGCTAAGACATCTTTGTTTTTAGCAGAGAGACACGGTTGCTTAGCAATAGACACACAAGGCTTGAAATACGCATCTCAGATTTATTTTGGTGATGTTTTATTATTCTGACCACCCGTCCTGTGTTGACCCTCCCAAGGAGGCAGTTTGCACCACCAAAATTTAATCATCATCACTGACTGGAAAGTAAAGGCTGTGGTTACCTGTTGGCTACTGTCCGATTGCTGCATCAAGCCTAGGCATCCAATATAAACTAACCCAGCCTACTTCAGGGGGTTGTTATAAGGGAAATTGGAGGAATGGGGCACCAGGGGGTTAGTCTTGAGGTCCTGGGAAAAAGCCAGGGCATCAACTTAACGGATGGACTGAATGCTTTCACTTTGGCACTAGCATCTTCGCAGCAATGTCTAAAATCAAAACTTGCATTCTTTGTTTTTTCAAAGCTCTGGTTGCAGTCTTGCATGAATTAATTTAATTAAGGTTCTGCTGGAGAGAAAAAAAAGCCTTTCCAATTTATTGAAGGTGGATGGAGGGAAAGGTGCATTTGTTACCTTTTGCAGCGCCGTAGGCTTTTGGGCTCAGGTAGTGAATCTGGAAGTTTCTTGCACTCGACGCAGAATTTGAATGTGTCTTCCATTTTCTGAAACATCTCGAAGTAGGATCGGATGCCAAAATCCGTGCAAGGGGTCTTGCCTTCCAGTGCAGATCTAGAAGGAAGCAGTCCAAGCCAAAGAAATGCTGAAGAAGAAACCATCCTACGCTAAGCCAGAGGAGCGCTCCTGAGGTCCCAGAATACCTGTGGCCCTGATAAGTGAGGGGGGGCTCTGGGAGACCTCCAAAGATAGTTACAAGGTGTTGCTTCTGATGCAATTGAATAGAAAAAAAAGATTAAATCCATGTCTGGCCAGTAATCATACTACAGGTAGTCCCCGCTTAACAACCACAATTGGGATCAGAATTTTGGTTGCTAAGTGAAGCAGTCATTAAGCAAATCCGACCTGATTTTATGACCTTTTTTGTGGCAGTCAGTAAGCAAATCACAGCAGGTGTTAAGTGAACCATGTGGTTGTTAAGCAAATCATGTGGTTCCCCATTGATTTTGTTTGCCAGAAGCCAGCCAGAAAGGTCAAAAATAGCAATCCTGTGACCACAGGATGCTGCATCATAAATGCAAACCAGTTGCCAGGTGCCCAAATTGTGATCACGTTACTACAGGGATGCTGCGATGGGCATAAGTATGAGGACCAGTCGTACGTCACTTTTTTCAGCACTGTCGTAAGTCTGAACTGTCACTAAATGGTTGTTAAGTGAGGACTACCTGTAATGACATTTGATTTGAATTAATATGAATGAAGTTAACTCAAATGTCATTTTTGTCCTCCCCTTACTGGCTTTTTCTGAAAGTTTGGCCCCAGTAAGCTGTTGAAACAACAAGTGCAGCCCTGAAAAAAATGTATGCTCTGGACTAAGCCATAATGTAGCTCAACTTGGTTTTTCCAGCAGGTGTGACATATGAATACCCAGCCACTGAGGTCTTTAAATCATGACTGATGGCTTAACATGTGGTACAAACTCAGGCAATGATTCCATAATGTAACTAGATAATGTAATATAATGTAACTACTGTATAGTTACACCTGGATTTACTGAAATGGATGAGCCCAGCTACACTCAGCTGCCCATGGCCCTGGTTTGCCACTTGAAGATTTTGGCTAGTCAACCTGCCTTTTGACTTCCTGTAGTCAGTTTGTGTAGAGCAGTGTTTCTCAACCTTAGCAACTTGAAAATGTGTGGACCCATGCTGGCTGGAGAATTTTGAGAATTGAAGTTCGTACATCTTAAAGTTCCTGAGGTTGAGAAACATTGGTGTAGAGAATAAGGAAGATGACCTTGACAGAGATATGCAGGAACCATTACTTAGGCAAAAGGGGCTAAAACATTTTTAAAGTCCAGAAGAGCGAGATAACAACTGGAAGTGGATCAGGCAGACACCTCCCTGATTCACTGGAGTATAAGAAGGGGGAGGAGTCCAGCACAATCAGACTTGAAAATTTCTGTTTTTAGAGCCCATCGCAATAAAAGTAATTTTAGCCTTCCTGTGGAGTTGATCTTCTGGTCTGGTCCACCTAGTGGAGCTGACAGTTCAGTAGCAAAAATCAAACACTGGCCATTCCAGACCCTCTCTGTCCACCCCCTCCAACAATGTTTCCTTCATTGTGTTTGCTAATCCAACTCACCTGTATTCATCATAACTCTTCATGTTGAGTTTCTGAAGGATGACTTGGGACAACCCAGGAACATTACTCTCCATCGCTTGGAAACCCAACGAGTCCATTTTCGGCCTGGTTAAAACTGGAGTTTCTGTGAACTTGCTCTTAGAGCATCCACTTCTGGATGCCCGTTTTTTGTTCCGGTGAGACATCTTTAGCAGAAGAGGGAGGATCTAGGCTGGAACCCACCTGTCAAAAGGGGAAGCGACCAACATCATCTCCAGCCTTCTCCCTGAGAGGTGGTTGGTCTTACATTAGGCATCTGTTAGCGCAATAAAGTTGTTGGGTTAGCATGACGTTACAGAATGGCCAGAATGTTCCATTAGACTAGAAGAGGCTTGCCTGTGGGGCACCTTGAAAAGAGGTGGGATGTGCATGCAGTAATCAAATAAAGTGCTCAGCAAGAAAAGGTAAAATGTTCTAGACAAGCTTTCATTTTGCCTAAGTTTTTCATCTTATCTTCCACTGGACCTAGGGCAGAAATGTCTTGTTGGGGCAGGTTATATTATTATCCATTCTATTTTTACTCTATGGCCTCTCTCATTCTACAGACTGTGATAGGAAGGCCTCCTCACAGACTAGGTTACAGGGATCAGCTTCCTCTTCTCCCAACATTGTTTAATGTCCTGGTTATGTTCCCTGAATGTACAGTTTCCTCCTTCCTCCGGTCTCATTCCTTTATTCCTATTAAACAACGATCTAGTTTTTTAACCAGCTTTATCCAAGTGATGCTATCTAGATGTCTGGGGGCACATCCCCCACTCTCCCTGATCAATATGAGCCTTCTTCCATTCAGGCTGGAGTCATCCAGGTGTTCTCAGCTCTCACAGGCTGTGTTCATGCAGCACATTGACCCCCCACTTCCAGAGCAGTGATTTATAGTGTTTTCTAAAGTCATCCCCATGCCAGTCATGAGAACCGGCTTAAAATATATATATATATATATATATATATATATTTATATTTATATTTATATTTATATTTATATTTATATTTTCAAATTTCTGTCACCGCCCATCTCCCGCAAAGGGGGAACTCTGGGTGGTTTACAACAAAATAAACAAATTAAAACCATAAAACGTAAGTTACAATACAGACCATCATTATAAATAGATAAATATAAGCTCCCTGTGGCGAAAAGCTCTTATTCAATGGGGAGGGCACTACGGCACCAGCCACCCCCAGGAAGAGCTATTGCTCTTCCCATCCCGAGCAAGGTGGCAGAACCAGGTTTTCAAATTCTTCCAGAAGGCCGGGAGCCAAAAGGATACTCTGTGAGCCACTAATGAGCAAATGATCTAAGTCAAATGATCTAAGCAAACCACATTATGGTTTAGCGCACTGTTTCTCAACCTTGGCAGCTTGAAGATGTGTGGACTTCAGCTCCCAGAATTCCCCAGCCAGCATAGCACATCTTCAAGCTGCCAAGGTTGAGAAACACTGGTTTAGTGTGTTATGCATATCATTATGATTTATTCAGTAAAACAAGGCTAAGACAGAAGAGTGATCAATGACCATTCTTTTCTTGGATATTAAATCCAGGCGCACTTTTTCTCCTGGGCCCACCTCCTCCTCTGTCCTGGTCTTGTCCACTTGCTGAGGATGGCTTGTAATGCAACCCTCAGCAAAAGGGCTCCCCTGCCTAACAGGTAGCACATTTGATGCCTGAATGAAAACTCTTCCCTCCCCTGCTTTGGGATTGTTCCGACACAGCACATATATTTGCAGCTACCTCTTCCATTTTTCTCCCAGCTAACAGCCTTCATCATCTCTCTTGCCTCTGCACCTGCTCCCTTAAATCAATCCTTTATAGGAGAGACGATGGGTAAAGGATAAGGTCTGTTGGCAGGCTGTCAGCCAGACAGCTTAGATCCCAGCACAACCAATCTTCATTTGATAGTGTGATTGTCCAAGCCACAGTCTTGCCAAAGATCTGTCAGCTTGTTTTGCAAGGCACTCTCAACTGACAGCCTCAACCTGAGTCTGAATCAAGGTTGGCTGTAGAATTCATGCTGGGGCCTGAATTCAATTCTGGGATATGCATCTCAATAAATAAGATGTTTACGATAAGCAGTTTCTCCATGCATGCCTGGAGTGCTTGTCCCACATTAAACCAGAGAAATGCAGTTAAGCAAACAAGGGAATGGATCAACCAGAGGGCCACATTCTTATGGCAGGAATGGCCGATTTGCAGGAGAACCAGGATGCATTGAAGATGGGTCGTTTGGACAGTGCAGGGGCAGAAATATCGGGTTTCTCTTCCCCAAGTTTCCAGGGCAGACTGTACAGAAAATAGATTTGTTAAGCCTTCCATAGGTTTAATATACCATTTTAGATCTTTGTTGGTTTTTTAAAAGGTTGTGGGGGGCAGCATTTTGACACTGAATGTTGGTTGTGCGGTTCAGAAGCCACAAAGAAATGGCTTGGAGGAATCGGCAAGTTGCTCCCCACTTCTTCAATGTACCTGCAAAGAGTGGAAAATTGCATTTGGTAGCAAATCTCTGTCGGTCATCAAGACTCATGCTTAGTCTGTATCTTCTTTTGTGTGAAAGGTGAAAGGTCCCCTGTGCAAGCACTGAGTCATGTCTGACCCTTTGGGGGGACGCCACTTTCGCAAAGTTTTCTTGGCAGGCTATAGAGCGGGGTGGTTTGCCATGGCCTTCCCCAGTTGTCACCTTCCCCAGCAAGCTGAGTGATGATTTCACCAACCTCGGAAGGGTGGAAGGCCGAGTCGACCTGAGCCGGCTGCCGCAGAATCCAGCTTCTGCTGGGATCGAACTCGGGTCGTGGGGAGAGTTTCGGTTGCAATCCTGCTGCCTACCACTCTGCGCCACACACTTTTACAGTCATGAAATTCCCCTTAAGCAATTCACCTATAGCCGAACATGGAAGGCAACCCCCCACCCACATCTCTCTCTTGCTTTAGCTGCAGTGTGCATAATAAGGCAGATGGCGATGACAAGAAGTTTGCTTTATTAAAGAACCAGTGGAATTTCAGGAGCTACATAACCAGGCAATTCACTGGCTTAGCACTGGCTTTAAGAGACGCTATCCTACAGAAGTAATCAGGATGCAAAAGATTGCTTTCTGTCAACAGAGGATAGGGAGAGAAACTAGGACTGTCTAATAGGTATGCAAGTGCTTGTTAGTGGAGTAATATGGCACAGGGTGCCTGGAATGTGTCTGTTCATCCCTTGCGCAGAGTGAAATTCCTTCAATTAATATCCAATTAGCCATGGCCGAGTGATGGGCAGGGACGTTCCTTCGCGGAGCTCAGTGGCAAGCATTTTTCTAAGCCCTCTTCCAGCTGCAGTCCTGAACAAGTGATATCCCATCTGACTCGTGACACTTCCAGACTTGGTATATTTTTAGCCTTCTTCAGATGATTAGAGCTAAAGTCAGTCAGGGAAAGATACTACCCTCTCCAATTTCAGATGTTCAACGGTGCCTGTGTTGCTTGCTTTCAAATCTGTTGCTTGAGTTCTCTTGCTGTTAAGAGGTTATGAGCCAGAGACTGGCCACCTGGTCCCCCTGGAGGCCAGAATGTCTGTTACCCCCTAATATTTCAATACAGCCCCCCTGAAATTCAAATAACATTTTAAAAAATGAAATGGGCAAAATGCCTAAGAGATTCTGCACAAGAACACTGACATCTTGCAGAAGATTGGAACACTGTTGACCTCCTAAAATGTTAAGTGATCTGGTATGGGACCAGATTCATGAGTGAGGCCACCTAGGGTCTGAAAAGATGCAGCGCCTGTGAGAGATTCACACTTTTCAGACTTACGGTGTGCAGTTTTTTACTGAAAATAATATGCAAAACAAAATGCCCAGTGACGTTGTTGAATGCCTTCAAGTGGTGGGGAAAAAAATCTTTCAGAATACATTGGAAGATAATGCTGAAAGCATTCTGTGATTCAACCTGTTATGGTTAATTCAGGAGGGATTTAAAAAAACCTGTAGGACAACAAAGTCTTGAAAAGGTGGATTAAAAGTTGCCAAATAGTTGAGAAAGCTACAGTGGCTGTCCCATCGGATAAGATTTCTACAACTTTTGATTTTGAACTTGGAGCAAAGAGGAGTCAGAGGAAATATGATCATTGTTTATAAAATCATGCATGGTTGGGTAAAAGTGAAAAGTGACATTTTTTCCTTACTCTTTTACAGTGTTAGAACTTGGGGTCTTCTACTAAAATTAAATGCAGGGAGATTCAAGGCTAATAAAGAGATGGATTTCTTTATTGCATGGTTATACTTTGGAATTTGCTACCATCAAAGATGGGAATGAGCACCGATTTAAGCAATCTTAAAAGAGGTCTGGACAGAAGCAGGAGCTATCAGGGGCTACAGACATCACCTGAAAACCAGAAGGTTGGGCAACCACAACAGAAGAAGGTATCTGGTTGGTTTCTGTGGGACACTGAATGCTGAACTAAAAAGGTCCATATTCAGAGCATTCCTTAGATTCTTATGTTTATTAATTATGTGCCATCAAGTTAGTGTTGACTTTTAGTGACAACATAGATCTTCTCCAGGATGATCTGACCCCAGACTGGTCCTTCAGGTCTTCCAATGGTGCCCCCTCCACAGCTGTAACCAAGTCCATCCACCTTATTGCTAGTCATCCTCTTCTTCTCTTCCTTCTGCCTTTCCCAGAATTATAGACTTCTCCAGAGAGCTGGGTCTTCATGTAATATGTCCGAAGTAGATAATTAGAGGCTGGTCAAGTGAGAACTCTGAACAGATTTGTTCAATGATCCATTTGATTGTTTTCTTGGCTATTCATGGTCCTCTCAGGAGTCTTCTCCAATGCCAAAGTTCTAAAGTATCAATACTGCTTCTATCCTGCTTCTTCAAAAACTTCTTAACTTGGGCAAAAATTGGGAGAGTTCAGGTTTTCAGAAGAGGGATGGGAGCCCTATTCAACTGCCAGGAACCTAGATGGTTAAAAAAAAAAAAAAGCCAAACTCTGCCAACATGGTTGAGATAGTGATGCTATTCCAGTCCTGTGCCTCCTGCAGATCAGCCAATCGCCTGGATGAGTTGATTGGAGCTGAGGAACAGAGGCAGGGAAGAAGAAATAGCCTCAAAGAATGCAACTTCTGGAGGTCTTCCAAGCTCATCTTCCATCAGAACGTTCTTTTGCCTCTTGCTCAGTTCTACACTACAGTGAAGATATAGCATCTGTTCTAAGTCTGAGCCTGTACAGATGTTATCAGCTGTATTTATTTATTTAATTTTTATCCCGCCTTTATTATTTTTTATAAATAACTCAAGGTGGCGAACATACCTAATACCCCTTCCTCCTCCTATTTTCCCCACAACAGCATTCACTAAATGCACCAAGCCAGGATTAAGGGACCATAGTTTACAGAATGAATAATAAACCAGCCTAATGGGTTGGGCTCACACAATGCACGGAGTCACAGAGAAACCAACCACATCACAAGCTGGCCCACTGCACACACCCAAACACTGTAGTTCATGTTTACAAAAGGACGCAAGCCTTTGCGAAGTCTCTGCAAAACCTGGGATGCATAAATAAATACAGAATAAATACATAAATATTTTTATTTCTTTTTTAAAAGAAGGCAGCGATTCACCCGGAGAAAGACCAGAATTTGTCCCCGATGAACACTTTCTCAAAATAAAAAAGGCTGGTGGGGGGGAAAATACCCTGTTCGTTTCTTGCAGCCAGAACAAAAGCTTACTTAATAAATGGGCCAGTTTTTAAGGTGTCTCAAGACCCACTTGTTGCTTTTCCTAGTAAACTCAACTGAAAATTGATCGAAGCAGACAGCAGTGGGAGAGTTTTTTTTGTTATCAGAAGGCTTAAAGTAAAGTATTGTGCAAGCTAATAAAAAAAAAGATATTCGTCTTTGTCTAACCAGGCTAGGAGTAGCAAGTTTGTGAAAATGGTACTCAAATAAGGCACAACCTAAGAGGTTAGATTTAAAGTTCAGGAGACAAACTCACCCTTTGATGTCTTTGTTCCTCAGATTTCTCTGAACAGGGAAACAAACTCAGAAAGTTTCTTGTGCTGCTCCCACTTTCCCAATGCAGAAATGCTAGGGGAGGCCTCTCATTCATGAGGACTTGGCCAGCCCCAGTTCTGGGAGAGAGGGGAGGACTGGAATTATTTCTGCAAGGGAACTGTCCCTTCGCCTTCCCTCCCAATGGCCTGAAGCTCCTCTTTGGATAGCAGTTGTCCATCTGCCCCCTACAGGAAGTCAGGGGACATTACATTACATTACATTACATTACATTACATCAGCATTGATCTAACCCAGAGTAATGGAATGTGGAAATGACCTTGGAAGGGGAGCAGGTAAGAGATACTACCTAGGTAGGCTGACCATACGTCCCATTTTGAATGGGGCAGTCCCATTTTTTTAACATTTCCAGACCGTCCCGTCGTTTTAATATAAATGTCCATTTTGTCCCGTTTTCTTAAAAACCTTACTTAAAAATTTGAAAGTTCCCGCAAATCCGTCAGAATGCAGTCTGACTTTGAGTGGAAGGAGGGGGAGCTCAGCAGAAACAGTGGGGAAAAAAGCCGCAGAGCTCATCCTGGCAGGAAACCTAAAAAGAAAAAAACAGGATCAGCTGATAGGCTGTGATCAAAGGGCCAGCCGATTGGCTCCTGCCTTAAAATGGCAGGAAGAAAAGAACATAAAAGCACAGCCAGAGGAGGAACGGCTTGTCGGGGACAACCGTTCACCAGACTCTCCAGCCCAGCCTTGCCTCTTGCAAACTCTAAGGTGGGGTCGGCAACCTGCAACCCTTGGACTTCTCTCCAGCCATGTTGACTCACAACTGACGTCAAGTGTTCCTGCTGTTTTGAAGGGAGAATGCAACAAAAAGTGTTGGGCCAAGTCATAAATGTATCCCACTTTAACAAAAACACAAAGAAAACCCAGAAAACCTGCTCATCTCATCCTCCCATTTTGCCACTCTCAGAGCCCCCTCACTGTTAAGGGGTGTCCCTGGCCACAAAAAAATTGACCACCCCCCACTTCTAAGAAAACAACAATTCAATTCAATTCAATTCATTCAATTTAGGCACTCCCTGACTCTGAACTGATAACAGAATAGAAAGTACAATACAATAATTATAAAGGAAATCAGAAGGGATTTTTTTAAAAAAAACTAAACGTTTTAGGAAAGCACTTGGAAGCAGGGACGTTTCAAGGCTGTGAGAAGTAAGGGCAAAATTCTAGGGAATGTATATGTGTGCATGTGCATCTTCTTCCACAACCCAACACTGGCTGTTTGCTGAACAGCAAAATAATTCAACATTGCACTTGCATCCTGGTTCACAATAGCCCTGAACCGTGCTTTTCTGCAATTGGCAGAGTTTGTATTCTAAGCCTCAAGCCTCACTTTGCAAACCTCAGTGACCACCACAGGCTAAACCACTGTTTTTCAAACTTAGCAACTTTAAGAGATGTGGACTTCAACTCCCAGAATTCCGCAGCCAGCTGGCTGGGGAATTCTGGGAGTTGAAGTCCACACCTCTGGCCAGGGAATTCTGGGAGTTGAAGTCCACACCTCTTAAAATTGCCGAGTTTGAAAAACAGTGAGTTAAACCAGGGTCAAAGAAATCTCGGGATAGTTTAGCACCATGTGCAACTCGCATTTGGAGTTAATGTACAGGAAAATCCACGTCGGGTATAAAACGAAACCAAATCCTTCTTGCCTCTTAGAGATAGCGAAGATAAACGAATGGCTTGCATTATATTCATTTCCGGGTCCTATGCGACATACGCGACCTGAGGTGGATGACACCCCCCAGCTCCCCGCAAAGCACAGAAGGGGAAGGGTGCTTGGGGATCTTATTCATGCAGAAGTGGTCGTATAAACCCCGACATGATTTCATACAACACAATCAAGCCTTCCCCTATGATTTTTCCTTGCCCCGCAAGGTCCATCGGGAACCGTTAGTGTCTCTCTCCCCTCCTTGCAGGCCTACGAGCGAACTTCTTTGGAATCAGGGCGGCCGCAAGGCAAGAGGCGGTGGTGGGAAAGCCGCTCGCCACGCCCTTCCCTTGCCCGCCACAAAAATGGCCCCCGGAGATCACGCCCGTCTTCTGGCGAGCGGTGCGTCAGGAGAGACGAAGGCGACGCTGCGGCGTCGCTATGACAACGGGAAACGACGCCGCTGGTGAGTCGGGAAGCGGGCGATCCCCTGCGGCGGGTGCCGGCTCCTGCCTCGGACGCCCCTCTCCCTCCAGCAAGGCAAGAAGGGGGCAGGGGAAGCTGGCCCTCGTTCGAGCCCCCTTCCTGGACTCATTGCGTGAAGGCAGAGTAAAGCTGGAGTAGAGGTGGAGTAAAGCTGGAGTAGAGGTGGAGTAAAGCTGGAGTAGAAGGGTGCCTTGCCAGCGCTCACAGGAACCGCCGCATCTTTCCTTGTTGCTGGAAACAAAGCAGAGTGGGGGCCAGTTGGGCTTCCCTGGGGGGTGATCCAGCCATAATCCCCTGCTGTGGGTCTACAAGTAAGGTCTCCCCACTTCAGCTTGTTGGGGGCCACATGCTTTTAGGATTGCGGGCCTCGATTCCAGCCTCGTAGGGCATTTTGGAGCAGAGGACCCTGGCTTGCTTAGGAGAGGCTGAGAATGAGATGGAACTGATTGGCCTAGTTAAGCTACAGGTCAGCTGTGGTTTGTTGCATCAACTGCGGTTCGCTGGATGCCCAGTATGCCATACCCCGCTGGCCCTGAGGCTTCTTCTATTGTGTTGAGGTTTTTCTTTCCCCCCTCTTTTTAATTCCTTGTTTTCATGGTGAGTCACCCAGAGTCACTCTGGGAATTGGGCAGCCATCTAAATCTAAGCAATAAATAAATACAACCAATAAACCACTAACTTTAATGACTCCATTCGTACAATATTCTAGGCTACTGCCAAGCAACCCATAGTACAGTATGGCGTATGAACCCAGCAGTAGTGGCTTGGTTGATAAACTGTGCTTTGAAAGTCATAGTGGATTGCAGGGGATGAGTCTTGCAGAGAGAGTAGTAACGTGGTGCTCTCCATGGGTTGGACCACATCTCCCCAAGCCTTTGCCAGCATGGAGATTTTGCCTGGGAATCGGATCCAAATGGCCATTGCAGGATTTTGAGCCAGTTGCCCCTTCCTCAGACTCATTTACCTGGCAGGATTTTGGGGAATATAAGAAAGAGTTGGAGGAAAATCAAGTTATAAATAAATAAGGCTTTGTTATTATTTACTCCTTTTCTTCTCTTCTTCTTAGGCTTGAGCTACCTCTGCCAACAGAACCTTCCTTCTCATGGCGAGTTCACCCTCCTTTCAGCCCATTGAGGTGCCATCCAAGACAGTCAACATCACTGTGCAGAGTGGTTGTAACATGGTAAATGTCCCCTTTTAGTTCATTTGGGATTCCTAAATTGAGGATCATCAGAGTGGGTCTTCTGGCTGTATTACTGTCATCACAGAATAATCATTTTAAAATTAAAATGATTAAAGGGCATAATGCTCTAATAAAGTGTTTCTCAACCTTGGAAACTTGAAGATGTGTGGGGAATTCTGGGAGTTGAAGTCTACCCATCTTCAAGCTGCCATGGTTGAGAAACACTGCTCTAATAATTGGACCACATGTTAATATTGCTTTTATTTTCCAGGGTATTTAAAAGCTGGTTGCTGGCTTCTGGATTTATTTGCCCTGAGGTTACTTTCTTCTGGTCCCCCTGTGTAATTTGTTTTGGGATGTCTACTACCTTATAGGAAGAAGAAACATTAAATTACTTGAAATAAGCATTTTCATTAAAAAAAAAAAAAAGCATTTTTCAGGTTTTATTCAATGGCTCTGATTTTGCCTGAGTGAGTTGTGCTGGGAAGAATTCAAGATCAAGGAAAGTAGAAAAAAAGGAGAATCAGTTTTGCTCTGGGGGATGATGTTAGAATTTGTCCCATTTGGAGGAAGCTAACTGTTTTCTGGTGTCTGTCCTGTAGAAAGGCGTCAAAGGAGACAGTCCAGTTACGTACGTGCGTATTGAGTACAATGGCTCCTTCCTCGGTGACACCCCCAAAATGGATGCATCTGCAGAAGGAAATGTGAAGTATAATTTCACCACCTCTTTTGAGTGCCATCCTGAAGGGTTTCACTCTTTGGACGATATTGCCCATAAACCTGTGTTATGTGAGTAAGACTACCTCTGCTTCTGAGCTTTAACATCTGGGAAAGAATAGGTCCTTTTTGTTTTGCTGAGTCACTTGCAGGAGGTAAAAAAAACTGTGGCTGGTGATGTGTTGATGGCCATTGTTAGGGATGCTTTAATTTGAATGTGTGCACTGAGAAGGCTCAGGAGCCTCCGTGGCCCCCTCTAGAGCACAGTGTTTCTCAACCTTGGCAGCTTTAAGATGTGTGGACCTCAACTCCCAGAATTCACAGTGTTCCTCAACCTTGGCAACTTTAAGATGTGTGGACTTCAACTCCCAGAATCCCCCAGCCAGCATGGAATTCTGGGAGCTGAAGTCCACACATCTTAAAGTTGCCGAGGTTGAGGAACACTGTTCCAGCATTTTATGTCCAGTGATCAGCTGCTGAATAAAACTAAGGTGAAAAGTGCCTTGCATCCAGACTTTACAGTCAGCTTTAATAGACCTCAACAAGGCAAATGAGTGAACCAATTGTAGCTTATTTAGCAAACGATTGTTAAAATAAATCACCGCGTACCACAATGGGTGAAGGAGAGGAGCAAGTCAGTGGTAAAGGGGTTATAGTGCCTTCTGAAGAGCAATCATGCTGTAAAGTGCTGCTGCATCGCTCCAACATCCTGGATTTTATGCTTTGTTTCCCTAGTCACTGTGATTGAAGTCTTACCAAAGGAGAAGAAGCAAAAAGATGAGAAGGTTGTGTCTCTTGGACAGGCTGTGGCAGACCTTCTCCCTCTCCTGCAAGGTGGGTGAAAGAAGAAGCTAGAGTCAGTCTTGCAGCAGGACAGCCCTTTGGGTGACTGCACAAAGAAAGTCCTACTGAGCTGAAATGGACATCTTCCAAGCAAGAGTGTAGATCTTCAACCTGCATGTCCTTGCTATCATTACAGGTAGTCCTTGACATACAATTGGGACCAGAATTTCCATCATAAGTCATTGTGGTCATAAGTCGAGGCACCACGTGACTGGACCTGTTTTTATGACCATTTTTACATCAGTTGTTAAGTGAAACACAGGTCATTAAGCGAACCCCACTTCCCCAAGGGGCGTTTTTCTGCTGGAAAACAGCAAAAAGGTCACACAATGCAATCACGTGACCACTGGACACTGCAACTGGTCGTAAATGCGAGCCAGCTGCCAAGTGCCTGAAATGTGATCATGTGACCGTGGGGGGGTGACATTTTGCGACACTTGGAAGTGCTTTTGTAATGGCCATTGTAACTTTGGACTGTCGTTAAATGAACGGTCGTAAGTCAAGGACTGCCTTTATGCCTATTCTCTTGCACACATCTCTTTGATAATGATAAACGTTACACCAGTGTTTAAAGATACTTAGATAATCCTTTTTCTCTCTTCCAAAAAGAAAGCTTTCTTTGTCATGGCCTCAGATTGGCCCATTCCTCTCCCTCTTTTCTCTGCAGGATCGTGTACATTCAGCGCAATGCTTCCCCTGCATCCATTGCCTGGTTCCCCGCTGGAGGCCCTCCGACCAGAAATCAAGGTATTTATTAAAACAAAACAGCAAAAAAAAAAGTATTGAGACATGCTTTCAAATGAATGCCCAACGTTGCTTTGATTTTGCAGTGTTCCATCAATGTCTTAGTATCTGTCCAGGAGAGCTTATTGTCCCCAGCACAGCTGTCCGAAGGCAATCTTCTGAGAGCGACTGTGGAAGCTGTCTATTCTGCCCCCGAGGCATTCATCCTCACAGGGCCCCAATATAATTACATGGTTGGCTTTCAGGTGCCAGCAATTGCTGAGGTGAGTCAGCTGCTGAAATCCCAAATTCTTCTGTTCCTTTCCTCCAAGTCTGTTTCCTTTGCCTTCCAGTCTGGCAAATCCTGCTTTTCCTTATCAGCATATCCAGATATAGTCTGCTTCAGGTCCCAGTGGAACCACATCTGGCTATTGAAAGATGTCAGAAGTTGAGCCCTGTTGCTCCAAGGTTCTGATTTTAACCCTTCACCGACTCTGCCTGATAGATCCCACTTCTCCATATTAAAGCAAGGCTTTTACTGCTATTCTGTGAATTTGGATTTTGAGTTGTATATTCATTAAGACATAATTCCATTAGCAGATCTCAGCCAATCGTGCATTGTGTTACTAACCTGGTCTTCCCTCTTTTCTGAGCCCCATCTGAGTCTATAAACGGGGCTACATTGGCAGAGTTAACTGTGATTCTCCAGATCCAGGTTTCATGCAATGTATGGAAGAGATGAGCTTGGACGGGGAATCAGGACCTGCCTCTGAAGAAATAATTGTGTGGCCTCCAGCCCAAACTGACTTATTCTAATTTAGAGAGCAACCACAAATCAAGAATTGGATTCACACCTTGTGCTAAATCAAAACAAGGGTTTGCTTGGTTTCGTTTAACATGTGAACTCAGGTATTATAATTTGCAAACCCTGGTCTATTAGTGATACCCAAAGCATGAACCCAGCTCACTGTGGCTTATTCTGTGACGTGTGAACTCAGAATCTTGAGTCCACGAAGGACGAAGAAGGACCAGTATGAAAGCTGCTCATCTGGTAGCAAACCCATGTTACATGTAAGCTGTTTCTCCATTTTCTTTGTAAAAATAGGAAAAAAAATGGGAACCTGCCTCATATAATTAAGAATTAAAGCTCCCTGCAAAATTAAAGAGCCTATATAAATGTTGGTTTATTTAGTCCCCCTTCTGTGGCTATTTTAGAGGATGTTTCCCAAGATGTGAGTGTGCCCATATATTGTGTACCATATAATGGCTGAGTTCACAGAAGACATTTAACTTGGTTATGAATTAACTCACTTCCTGAGCTTGCATAATTCAGTGAATAATCAGTTAGCCAAATGAGTTGGTCTCATGCAAGCACCAAGCAAAGCAAAAAACTAACCCAGGTCTGACATCATAGCTGAACATGTGAGGATGCAACTGCTAGCTCTTTGATGATGTATACGAGTGACTTGTTAACTCTGCAAATTCAGGAATTTTTTCTTTGTGACCCTTCCAGAAAGAATGTCCCTTCCTATTCAAGAACGGGACCCTGAAACTTGGCGGTGAGAAAGAACCTGTGCCCCGGCCCAAGAAGTGGCCAGTTGCCAACATTTTAGCTCCTGGAGGACAGAACATCCCAGATGCTGTCATTGGTGGTGGTGCCTTTGAGGAGGAAGATGGAGAACTGAATACCCCAGAGGTGATTATGGCAGGGCTGGAGAAGCAGATTCCTTAGAACAGGAGTCATGGACCTCCAGATGTTGGCCAACTACAATTCCCAGCACTCTTCGCCATTGGCGATACTGATGAGAGTCTGGGGTCAGCAATGTCCCAATTGCCACCGGTTCCACATACCCGGCCCTGTGAGAACTGCCATACCAGATGCAGCCAATGGCTTCTTTTCCCCTGAGGCCCTTTTTCTCTAACAGCCAGGGAAGAGCATAGATTTGGGGTGATCATGCTATCCATCCCACTGTGAGTTCAAGTGTGCAAAATATGTAGAGACAACGTCAGATGCTGGCAAGCTTCTTCCAAGACCTGTTGCTCCCTACCATTCTTTATTTTATTCCTCCTGCAGGAGAAAGACTGTTGGTGCCTCTAGCTTGTGCCTCTTTTTACTTTTTCTGTGTCATGTTATATTTTTTCCCTGGTCTACCAATGAAACAAACACTTTTACTAACTTAATTCTTGGTCAGTGTTTTGGTTTGTTATTACAAAGCAGTATGTTTTCTTGATCTGTTGAGTTCTAGACCTGAACAGACTGGGTTCTCTCCTCCTCCTCCTCCTCTGTGCCGTCAAGTCGGTGTTGATTCTTGGCAACTACCTGGACATGTTCCTGTAGTGTTCAAGGCTAGATTTTCAGAAGCAGTTTTCCTTTGCCTTTTTCTTCCCAGGGCTGAGAGAGAGGGACTGGCCCCAAATCACCCAGCCAGCTTTGTACCTAAGGCAAGACTAGAAACCATGGCCTCCCAGTTTCTGGTCTTGTGCCTTATCCGCTACACCATACTGGCTCTCTTTATTTTTTTTAGGACCGGGAAACCAGGATGCAGGCTGAAACTGTTAAGAAACGGATTGTGTGGGACTTGGAAAGGCGTTGCTACCTCGATCCTATAGCTGTGCTATGGTGAGAAAACACATGCCATTCTCCAGCATTCCATAACTTAAACTCAGTGGGATGATCAGTGGAAAGATAAGCCTCCCAGAGTCCCCCCGTAGGGGAGAGATGGGCGGTGAATAAATTTATAAAATAAATAAATAAAGGATACGTGGGAATCAAGTAGTTAAGAGCAGAGACTTGGGGAATTGCCATCATTTCATACTCCTTGTTAGCCTTCTCTCCATGTTCTCCAGCTGAAGCTGATCTTGATTTGCTTTATAATTATTAATGGGTTACCTGAGTTAAAGCTCTTCGTAAATGCTAAATAAGGGTTATTACAACAGCCTTGCTTACACTAGTGTTTGCCATGCATTTTACAGGTAGTCCTCGACTTACGACCACAGTTGGGACTGGAAGTTCCATTGTAAGTCATTGCGGTCATACGTTGAGTCACCATGTGGCCAGACCCAATTTTACAGCCATTTTTATGGCAGTCATTAAGCAAATCACCGCATCGTTAAGTGAACCCAGCTTCCCCAATGGAAAACATCAAAAAATGGTGCAAAACACAATCAAGTGACCGCGGGACACTGCAACTGGTCATAAATGCGAGCTGGTTGCCAAGTGCCCAAAATACGATCATGTGACAGTTGGGGCGTGTGATGTTTTGCAATGCTCAAAAGTGCTTTACAGGCCGTAAAGCACCCATTCTGAGGCTGTCGTAACTTTGGGCCATCATTAAACGAACAGTCATAAGTCAAGGACTACCTGTATTTATTGCTTGCTTTTCCATCAAGAAATTCAACCATTTACAAGGATTCTCTTCCCACCTCCTTTTTCCACAGCTAGATAAGACTGAAAGCTACTTGTTATCTTCATACCCCCTTGACTTGCAACAAGTCCATACAGTCTACAAGAAAAAAAAAGTTAGAACCATGGTGACAGTTGCACCAACAATAAATGGAAACTTAATGTTAGATCTCCCTCTGCATCTCTGAGGCACCAGTCTTATGTGCCTGGCCTGGACATTAGAGATGACAACCA
Organism: Candoia aspera; assembly: GCF_035149785.1. Taxonomy (NCBI): domain Eukaryota; kingdom Metazoa; phylum Chordata; class Lepidosauria; order Squamata; family Candoiidae; genus Candoia; species Candoia aspera. The sequence goes on along the minus strand of NC_086166.1, from coordinate 11,944,001 downwards.
AGTTTGATCTTAAAGAAACAAACCAATGTTATCTACAAGTATCTGTGTTGTTGTTGTTGTTATTATATCCTGCCTTATTTTGTACAACCCAAGGTGGTACATACAATGCTCCTGCCTCCCGTTTTCCCCACCACAACCCTGAGGGGTGGGTTAGCAATCTTTGCCCCCCCTTTGTTGGTTCTGAACATCCAATCAGACGCCCATCTGCATACTGTACATTCCTACCTTTGCTGATCATGTGACATTGATACAAACATACCCAGTGCCCCTTTGAGCCTCAGGCTACCAAACAATTGTAAGTGGTTTGTTCTTGGTCTGTTCCTGTGTGACAGCTTTCGAAAGCGGATTGCCGACTGTCGGTGTTGGCCCGTGGAAATTACGAGAGTGCCAATGGTCACGTCCATGAAAGCCAAAGGTGGCAAAGGAGAGAAGGTGAAGTACCAGTTCATCATCATCATCATCATCATCATCATCATCATATTTTTAGCCCACCTTTTTAAAAATTTGTATCTTTTTAATTTGGTTAGCTTAAGGCGGTGAACATACTTAATACTTGTTCCTCCTTCTATTTTCCCCACAAGAACAACCCTGTGAGGTGGGTTGGGCTGCGAGAGATTGACTGGCTCAAAGCCACCAGTCAGCTTTCATGCCTAAGGCAGGACTAGAACCAACAGTCTCCTGGTTTCTAGGCCAGCACCTTCACCACTACCCCAAACTGGCTTGCTCTACTGTTTTAATCGGTGTTTCTCAACCTCAGCAACTTAATGTGTGGACTTCAACTCCCAGAATTCCCCAGCCAGCAATGCTGTCTGGGGAATTCTGGGAGTTGAAGTCCACACACCTTAAAGTTGCTGAGGTTGAGAAACACTGGTTTAAACAGTAAAAGTAGGTGTGGTGTGATTAAATGTGTGTTTATATGTGCTACAAAAAGATGACTTTTCAAGTACTACAGAAGAGATTCTGGCTACTCCTTTTGAGCTGTTGTGACTATCAGGGAAGATTATAATCTAAACTGTCCTTTTCCAGGGAGGTGGTGGTGCAGATGAAGACCCAATTTCCTTTCATGGCGTGGCTTTTGTCAGCTTGGTGCCTTTGCTGTATCCTGGGGTGAAGCGGATCCGGGGAGCATTCCGCATTTTTCCATACCACGACAGTGAGGTGTTTGAAAAGGTAAGCGCTCTGGTTGCCTGGCTGATCGGTCTGGATTCTTTTGCTTTAGCTTTTATTTAAAATGGTTATGTCCCACCTTTCTTCCGGGGAGCTTAAAGCAGAGAGCAATTTCAAAGAATGTGTAATACAATTAATAATACAACGTTATTAATAAGCAATGTTGTATTTAAAATGAAACATTCTTAGCATTAAAGCTGCCGATGCCCTCGCCATGTGTCTGGAGGGTTCAGAGCGAGCAGAATTTCTCAGATGTGAGCGAGAGGTAAGACCAAAGGGCCAAGTTCATCCTTGGATGTGTCTTCTAATCATTTGATTTTTTTTTCCTTGAGTCTTCTGGGCACTGTCCCAGATTCTGTTAGGTGAGCAGAAGACTGAAAACTAATGTAATAGTTTCGATAGTGGCCTTACCTGTGCAATAGGCCACACTGAGGGAGACAGGATAGGTCCTTGTCAGACATTTTTGTCTAAAATGGAAGGAAACAACCATTTCCTTTATCACTTAGAGCATCCTTTCTCAACTTTTTGACCCTGGAGGAACCCTTGAAATATTTTTCAGGCCTCAGGGAACCCCTGCACATTCAGGCTGAAATATAGGCAAGAAGTTACAAAATTACTCTATTCGTTTCATGGGTAGCCCTGTATAGATGCATTCACAGTGTTCTTCAACTAAAAAAAAAAAGAATGAAGTGTACCTCTTTCATGTGAAGTTGCCCAAATTTGAAATAATTTTTTAAATAAATCGTGATCTCCCAGGGAACCCCTAGTGACCTCTTGCGGAACCCAAGGGTGCCACGGAACCCTGGTTAAGAACCCTGGTAAGGATGGATGTAAACTGCCAGGAGTCACTCCTCATTGTAGCAGGTTCAAATCTAATCAATAAGTATATTTCTTAGGGCAGTGAGTTCCACAGTTCAACTATGCCTTGTGTAAAAATATCCTTCATTTCGTCAGCCATAAAACTCTTGAGTTTCCCATCCCTTCTAAAGAAAGCAAAAAACAAACCAGTTTCATGGGATTGTCCTCCATGGTCACAATGAGAGAGTTTCTGGAACTAAACTAGCCCTGTTAGATAAGCCCATGGAGTTACCTTATTCTCACTTCGTGCCTCTTTTGTTTCAGACCAAGTGCCTCTTCAGTCTTTTTCGTGACGTGGGCCATCAGGCCGCTCTTAATAAATTTGGGCCACTAGGAATGTACAGCCCCCATACCAAAAGCATCCTTGGGAAGAATGTAAAAGACGACAAGCCAGTCAAAGAATTCATGCTGAGAAGGGTGAGGATGGCAAGAAAGTAAGTGCAAGGAGATAAAGTCCTGTTGTATTTAGAAGAAGGAAAGTATATTTTTCTCCTAAATCTGGGTTAGGGCTTTGTCTGTGGAGGTTACTCTCCAAATGAGAAGGTGCCTGACTATTGGTCGTTGTATTGCAACCGTAGCTTTTAGCATAGAGCAGTGCAGTGCGTTGGATCTGATTCCGTGAAGAGGCCTTATAGTGTGCGGGTGCACGTGCGTGTCAACTTATTACCTGCGTGCTGTTCTTTGTACCAGCCACGCCATCCCAGGAGAAGGAGCAGCTGTTTTATGAAGTTACGGACAGTTGCTGCGCTCATGCATCTTCTTGGAATAGATTTCGAAGCATTATACAGCCCTAGAGTTTTGCAACAGGACAAACTGTAGAATAAGATTCATATAAAAACAGAATGTGAGGGTGAACCCAATCATTAAGACCGCACAGATTTAAAAAACCAATGCGAATAGGAAAAGACGAGCCGGTGGTTTTAGCTGAAAGCTTTAGTCCATCCGCTCGTGCCTCTCACCAACTTTAAATTAGGCGGCACCACACGTGAAACAGAGACAGCTTTCTGAAATGCCCTCCAGGGACAAGACTTCCTTTTTTTGCTTCCTCTTCAGCCATCCACTATTATAAGAAAGGATACTTCCGAGATCACCGTAGAAGCTGCTGTATCTGTATGCCAGAACATAGAGGGACAGGTAAATTTATTGTTTAAAAAGATGTTGGGTCGATCTGTAGATAATACCTGGACTCTCAAGTCTGGATCTTGAGTCACGTGAAAACTGTGGGCATATGCTTCTGAATATCCTCAAAGTGCATTTCTCTCTTTCTCTCTCTTGTCACTGGGTTATTTCCAGTACGATTTGCAGCAATGACTTTGCGTTAACCTGGGTGTTCTCCAGATGCTTAGATTTAAGGTCCCAGAATTGAAATCTAATGTGTTTGGGTTAAAAGTTTAGGGAATGTGGCTATGGAAACATTGTAGGACAGCCTTTCTCATCCTTTTGACCCCGGGGGAACCCTTGAAATATTTTTCAGGCCTCGGGAACCCGTGCACATTTGCGCTCAAATATAGGCCAGAAGTTACAAAATTATTATATTTGTTTCGCGGGCAGGCCTGTATAAATGCATGAACAGTGTCCTTAAACTGAAAATAAAGAATGAGACATACCTATTAATGTGAAGTGGTCCAAATTTGAAATAATTTTTTAAATAAATCACGTTCTCCCAGGGAGCCCCTAGTGACCTCTCACGGAACCCTAGGGTTCCATGGAACCCTGGTTGAGAAATCCTGTTCTAGGATTTGGACCACACTCCTGAAGAAACATCAACCACTTTCTCTTTCCAGCAATATGTAGAAAGTGGGAGTTTTCTTGTGATAGAATTTACGCTGGATAAAGCTTTGGTGCCCAAGCGTCTGCCAGAGGAACTCGCCAGCCGGTGAGTGCAGTAGTAGTATGGATAAGCAGGGTTGGGTCAAAGTCTGTTTTTGATGCTCTTGTGCATCCTTGGTAATGCTGCTCATTCTCTGTCAGTAGAAGGCATGATCCTTACTCATCCCATTCATTCCATATGTTGGGCCAGATCAGTCATTGCCAAGGTTGAATGTCATACTGAATTCTGATCTCATCATGAGCCCACAGGATTCCAAGGACACAGGGGGATGGTTGGTCACCCAATACTATAGTACATTGCATCAAACTGGATTTTCAGGACCTTGGAGAGCTCCAGCACCCAGTTTGCTCCTACAAAGCCTACAACCCAGCTGAGTTAGCCCTCTACAAAAATTTCTGTGGGGAGACATTATCCCAGCTTGAAACAACTTGCCGACACAATATTTTGTGTGTTAATTCTGCAGCTGATTCTGTTAAGTTTAATAAAACTGACTTCAAAGTAAATTGTGAATGGGATTGCAAAATTGTCAGATTATCAAAACAATCCACCTTCTTTCTTCCTCCCTCCCTCCCTCCCTCCCTTCCTTCCTTCCTTCCTTCCTTCCTTTCAACACATTCAGAGTGAGAGAGATGATTCCTCCACACCCTCAACTCCCTCGAAGGACTGCGGGAGCCATGAAGGTATGGAGTAAAGCCTATTCAGTAGCTCTCTGTGTACTGCATTTTTTTTAAAGGAAAATCTTTGCCATTCTGGTCTAGTTTTGTGTCAAGGACACCCAACTATGCAAGCTAAAGAGATTGCTCAGGTATGCATGATCTTTCCTATTGTGCATAAATTATTTGTATTCCTTTTTGGAGAGCTAAGAAGAGTACCCCCATCCCCTGTTCTACCTGCTGGGATGTCAGTAGGCCTTGCCCTCCTATGTCTGCTTCCAAGCATTTCTTTAAAACCTTAGAGGCTAGAAACTTCTTAATTTAAAAACAACAACAACCACCGCTGAGATTTTCTGGAAGCCCTAACTAACATCATGTTAAGGAGAATCTTCATTCTCCTATGGAAATTACACTTGTTTTGATCAATACTTAAAATGAGAATGCCAATTCCTCACCCAGATTTTATTCTCACACAGGTAAACTTCGTGAGGAAAGTGAGACTGCAAAAGGCTAGGTCAAGGCACCCAATGAAGTTCATGGCTGAACTGACCTCAGATCTCTGTTGCTGTACTAGTCTGAGTCTCAAACGCTATGTTGTTCTTCCTTTGATTTGAAAAGATGGTAGCTCCTAACTCCTGGGCACCCAGCATATGCATGCATTAAAAAAAAAAAGTTCTCACCCCTATGGCTGGTCTGTGTCTTCCTCAACCTCAGCTCCTGCACCAGAGGCCTGAGAGTTTGAGGGTTCTGTGCAGGATCTCAGCTGTTCCTAGCCCTGCACTCTTCTGGACAGAGAGCTCTGAGGTTGTTCCTGGGATCTGTTGGAGTCACTCTCCCAGCTTAGGAGTAACAGCCCTGAGTCCTCCTACCATCACTGGGACCACTTTGGCCTTCACTTGCCACATCCTCTCCAGTTCCTCCTTCAGGCCCTGGTACTTCTCCAGCTTCTCATACTCCTTCTTCCTGATGTTGCTCTCACTTGGCACCACTACATCTATCACCACTGCTGTCTTCTGGTGCTTGTCTATTACTGCAATGTCCAGTTGATTGGCCAGTACCTGCCTGTCTGTCTGGATCTGGAAATAGCCCTGTCATTCTCCACGACCTTCTGTGGAATCTCCCATCTGGACTTGGGAGTCTAGCCCATAACACTGTGCAGATGTTCCTGTACACAATGCCAGCTACTTGGTTGTGCTGTTCAGTGTATGCTGTTCCTGCCTGCAGCTTACACTCGCCATTAGGTGTTGGACTGTCTCCGAGGCACCTCTGCACAGTCTGCACCTCGGGTCCTGTCTAGTGTGGTAGACCGCTGCTTCTGTGGATCTGGTGCTTAGTGCCTGTTCTTGTGCTGCTATGATCAGTGCCTCAGTGCTGTCTTTTAGTCCAGCCCTTTCCAACCACTGGTAGGATTTCCCAAGGTCAGCCACCTCAGCTACCTGTCAAGGGTCCATCCCATGCAGGGTCTTGTCTTGCCATGGCATTTTCTCTGCTTGATCTTCCTCCCATGTCTTCTTCTGCCTCAGACATTCTCTCAGCAGCTCATCTTTAGGTGCCATCTTACTTACATACTCCTGGATGCTCTGGGTTTCATCCAGGACAGCAGTTTTGACAATCACCAGACCCAACCCACCCTCTTTCCAGCTGGTGTACTGACTCTCTGGGTGTTGGACTTGGGGTGGAAACCTCTATACGTTGTGAGGAATGTCCAGGTCTTCACATCGGCAGCCTCCATGTCCTCCATTGGCCAGCTCACTATACTGGCAGGGTATCTGATGATTGGCAGGGTGTACATGTTGATGGCATGGATCTTGTTCTTCCCATCGCGCTGGTTTTTCAGGACCTGTCTTACCCTTTGATGGTACTTGGTTGTTGCTGTCTTCCTTGCCTCTGTATCAAGGTTCCCATGTGACTGTGTGATACCGAGGTACTTGTAGCTGGTCTGTATGTCTGCTATGTGGCTGCTGGCAGTTCCACCCCATCAGTCTTAACTACTTTCCCTCTCTCTACTACCATCCGGCCACACTTCTCCAGTCCAAATGACATCCCAGTGTCCTCACTGTAGATCCATGTCAGGTGGATCAGGAGGTTGATGTCTCGTTCATTCTTAGCATACAGCTTGATGTCATCCAGGTGTAGGAGGTGGCTGATGGTAGTTCCACTTTTGAACTTGTATCCATATCCTGTCCTTGTGATTATCTGGCTGAGGGAGTTCAAGCCCATGCAGAACCGCCGTGGGGACAGTGCATCACCTGGTGTATGCCACACTTTATTTCTGACAAGTTCGCTCAAAGGTTTTTCTGGTTTCTTGACTTTTTTAGGCTGTAGAAGATTACCACATGCAGATCACCAGCATCGCTGCATCTATCCTAGATGAGTACCATGACCTATTTGGAAGGCAGGTGGCTGAAGGGTTAGTCGTTGATACTCAGACCCTGGAAGACCAGAAATGTCAACTCAACTATGAGCTCAACACCTCAGGGAAATATTTTGCCTTTAAGGAGCAACTCAAGGTATATACAGGTTTTGCCATGATGCGGGTCTCTCTCTGAAAAAATGACATTCTATTGGAGAGGGCTGAATGGCATGTTGAAATGTCACATTTCCTCCACATCTGACTCTTCTTTTAGCATTTTAGAAGTCTTCTTTCTCTAGATCTGTAGTAGCCCAGCAGGCAATTGGAGTTAATCTCATAAGTCTGTTGCTCCCTCCCTTCCAAATGATTTGGCTCCTTGTGATTGAGTCTTTCTCTTCCTTACAGCATGCTGTTGTGAAAATTGTGCGGGAGAAGTACTTAAAGACAACGGCCTTTGACACTCTGGACCAGCTCCAAGCTTTCCTAAATGAGTTGTACGTCTACCTGGTGGATCAGATGCATGTTGCTTTGAATCAGGTAGGTGAATTTTGGAAGAGCGAGCCATCCTGTTTTACTGCTGAAGCTGTTGGGTTGTCTATGTCAGGCAAACCAAGACAAGAGTCAGTGGGTAGGATGGTCTAATCCAGCTTTTGGTTTGCAACATGGATATCTGTGGCTCACGTGGTGGTGGCGAAAGTTCAAGAAGTGTGTTTGTCTATATAATGTTGTTAAGCTTCCATGGATATAGGGAATGAATATAAGTCTGCCCATATGGTAAGTAGGGATTTGCAAAACGTTTTATGATGGAACAATCTGACTCTGGCTTAACCCATTCTGATTGTCCTGGAAGTGATCTAACCTTGAAATGGACCCAGCTCAGAGCAGCCCTTTTCAGCATCAGAACCATCTGTTCCAGAATGTCTTGCACATCCCTAAGGGAAGTGTCCAACCTGATGCTCTAGATCCACATGTGAGCCTTTGTAAGAGGAGAACCATGTTAGTCTGTAACAGTGCTTCTCAACCTCAGCAACTTTAAGGTATGTGGACTTCAGCTTCCAGATTTCTGGGAGTTGAAGTCCACATATCTTAAAATTGCTGAGGTTGAGAAGCACTGGTCTATGATAACAAAAAAAAAAATCAGAAAACAATTTTAAAAGGTCTCAACAAACACAATGGGTTTTTAACACATTACGGTTGTTAATTTGTCCTTGTAATCTGTCTCACATGAAACCTGCATCTGTTTATCTAACCTGTCTTCCCTTCCTTCCCACCCACCTGTGTCATTCCAATTTCAAACCTACCTCAGCCTAGCCACTCTCTACTTCTGATGAACTGTAGCTCACAAAAGCTGATGCCTTTGAACAAAATCTGTTAGAAAAGGTGCTACCAGACTCCTCCCGATATTTTGCCTCCAAGTCTTGATGTTATTCCTCCAAAAGTTGCCAACATTAGAAAAACCTTAGAAATTAGAAAAGCCATGGGAATGAATCCTTCCACCTCTCTAGCACATGTGAGAAGAAGGTCTACACCAGTACTAGCCCATGCTGGGCTCTTCCATGTGAACACAGGTCTCCCTGGGCCTGACCAGCCCACATTTTCTCATGGCTCCCATATATATTGGAATACATACTGCAAAAAGCCTTCCAAGTGCTGAGTTGATCCCTGCTCTTACTAGGCATCCAAAATCCAGGAACCACGACTCCCGTGGAATAGAAGTTTGGCTAATTTTATAAAACGTTTTGTGACATAAAAATTATCACAACATTTGATGACATACTGCAGAATGTCACAAAGCACTTCCTGTGGTCAACTCCTGATGTTTGGCTAGGCTGTACAGGTCAGCAGGGGCTACTTTCAAGGCAGGTCCATCTCTGAACGCCTCCCTGAATTTTAAAGAACTTTTCCGGTACATTAGAAGCTCTGCCATTGCTGAGGGCACTGAGGAATCTGGTAAGGAAGTATCTCTGAAACGATGACCCAGTGGGTCACCGGTTGGCTAGTTTTCATTATTTCCCTGCCCTGGCCAGGTGCTGTCCCTCCAGACTCCAAGTCCTCCTCCTCCTGTTTATACCACTTTGGAGCAGCTCCAACTGTTTGCTCGAGAAGCCCAGATCAACGGAGACTATGTTTTGGCATCAACTTACTATCAGGAGGTAAGGGAACCCCTCCTCCTTTCCAAGCAGAACAACTGTGGGAACAAAGAGTTTTCTGATTTTTAAGAATTAGAAGCGTTAGGATGCTGTAGTCATTTCTATTGTAGTATCTCACTGATGGCCATAATCTGGGGAAAGAGTAGGTTGGGGATGTCATGCCTTCCACACCTAGAGTGGCAGGGATTTGTTTCTTTATTACAATTAATTCATGTCCTGCGTCTTAGTGTTTCAGCCCTCCCAAAATGGTTTGCAAGAAATACTTTGGTTCAGGATACCCAACAAATGCTATTTCCTGGATGCAGTAAGTGCTAAAACACATGCGATTGGCTGTTGGGCTGGAAAAGCGATTCCTGGATGATGAGGATGAGGATGTAATGAACTGGGGGCAAAGGAATCACACATTTCCTTCAGATCACTTGCCCGTGAATAGAAAATTTTGCATATGGAGAAGAAGAGGTCTAATTCAACTTAGTTTTTCTATTCAGTGTCCCACTGCCCCATTTCTCAGGAGAAGCATTCAACCCCCAGCCCTGATTATGATTCTTGCAGTTGGAAAAGAGTCAAGGCTGCCTCAATGGGCAAAGCAGAGGCTTCTGTGGGTGGGTGGATTCCTGAGTCCCTGTTCTCGGGCGAATCTCCAGCAAAGGATATGTCTGCCTTTCTCTCTGAGCATGATTCCTCCTTCCAGTCTTCCCCATCCTCTGAGTCATCAAGATCAGGGTCTTGAACTGTGGAACGATACCTGCAAGATCACTTTGTGATCTTGAATAACAGTTGTCCTTTTTCTGCCCTGGGAACAGAAGCTACACTGTTATGAAATTTTTGTTGCAATGAGAATTCTGCCCCTTTGGTACTTCCTGTGGCTTGCTGTGGATGCCAGTGCTCCTGAACCATTGGCGGTTCTGCCAGTTCCTTATTACAGATATGAAGTGTCTTCATAGACTCTTATTTAAGAACTCCTGAAAGAATGCTGTCCTAGAGAGATGAGAAGGCTGAGATAAACTGACTTTAATCTTTAATCAGCATTTAGTTGTACTAATTAATGGGCTGATGAACTATCAGGAAGTTGACATCCTGTTTCTAACCTCTAGATCTTTCCATTCAAAGCTTTCAAACAGAATGCTAACTTATGTAAGGGTGCTTCTGTCTCCAGAGGTTGTCTCGAAACCCCCAAGATATCCAGAGCTGGTTGGATTATGGAACTTTCTGTCTGCTGACTGAAAACAACCTCAAGGCCCAGGAATGCTTCCGTGAGGCTGTTGGGCTGGATGCCAATCACCTGCCCAGGTACCATTTAGACAAGAGTTCTGGAGTCCTGGTTGGGCATTAACTGTGGAGCAGCAGGGATCATGCTAATATGTGGGTGGGGGGGAAAGATGTATAAATGTTGTGTAGGATACGTATGTATGTCCTACACATGTAGTGTAATGTACGTATGTACAATCCAGCAGACAATGTTTTGTAAATTACTGCATGTGTCATGCACCCTTTTCAACCTAGTGCCCTCCAGATTGGTTAGGAGTACAGTATGCATCATCTCATACATCTGGACGGTGTCGAAGATGTATTTTACTACAGGTTTTTGAATAAACCATAACTGGCTTATTTGAATTAGCCAAAGCATGCTAAGTCATTATAAACCATAAAGTTTCACATAATATTTAGCCTACTTTTCGTCACCTGCAAGGTCCCCTTCCTGAAGTTGTGAGGAATTTTGTTTGAATCTCAGAGAAGGTTCAGTCTTTTTGAGATCACCAATTGTAGTACTGTTTCTCAACCAATTTCCAAAAATTAGATTGAACAGGGGCAATGAGAAACCATATACTGCATGTCTTAAAAATGTTATAAGATCATCTGATGTTTCAGATCTCATGATGGTGAAAACTCACTGAGTTCGGATAGCATGCTAAACCCTTAACCTGAGCTAATAAAATAGAGTTGCGATATTCATGTAATATGCAATCTCAAACAAAAATATAGTCTAGCTTTACAAGGCTAGGTTTACATAATGTAGGAAGAGTGGTTGGGTTTCCACTACGTGTAAATCACAAATTATCAACTCAGTGTTTTAACTTTGTCTAGTGAACCCAGCCTGTGAGCTGGATTCAGATTAAGTTACTTGAGACAGCCTACTCATGAGTTCAATACCATTAATTTCATTGGGGTTAGCCACGCAAATATTTGAATCTGGGTCTGGCTTAATTTTTTAAAAAATTCTCATGGCTCCTCAAAGGCTAGCCCTACAATCTTGGTCATGTTTAGTCGGAGGTAAACTATGGAATTCCATGTCATTAAATGTAGTATTGGCCCTCAGCTTAGATGACAAGGGAGTAGATGCATTTGTACAAAGCATGCTGCTAGTCTTGATGGGTGTCTGCTACCTTTGGATCACAGGAAGCGTATTTTAAATACCAGCGATTGGAGAGCAACAGTGGAAGAGACTTCCTCTTCTGTTGTGCTTGTGAGCCTGCACAACAGTTGTTCCTTGTGTGATGCGAGATGCTGACTGAGATTAGTTGGATCTAGCGGGACTCTTCTTATCTTCTTACCTCTGACACTGACGAGGCTTACTCCCCAGTATGTATAAATACTGAAGTGGGAATGAGAGCTGATTTAGAACAGATTGGGGTTTCCTTCTGAGTAAATGTGCTTTGGGGTGCTCTCTAAACCAGGGTTTCTCAACCAGGGTTCTCTGGCACCCTTGGGTTCCACGAGAGGTCACTAGGGGTTCCCTGGGAGATCATGATTTATTTTTAAAATTACTTCAAATTCAGGCAACTTCACATTAAAAAGGGAAGTTTCATTCTTTAGTTTAAGAACACTGTTAATGCATATATGAAACAAATATAGTAATTTTGCAACTTCTGGCCTATATTTGAGCCTGAATGTGCAGGGGTTCCCTGAGGCCTGAAAAATATTTCAAGGGTTCCTCCAGGGTCAGAAGGTGGAGAAAGGCTGCTCTAAACAATGTACTGTGATAGGAACAGGCCTAGGCTATGCTACAGAGGATGGTTCTTACAAGGTGGCTCTACTTAGCCTTGTTGTTTGCTGTCTGCCCAGCGTGCTGCTGTGTGGGATCATGGCTGTGATGCTGCAGAATTATGAAGAGGCTGAGGTCTTTTTTGAGGATGCTACGTGCGTGGAGCCAACCAGTGTCCTGGCCTGGACCATGTTAGGTATGAGACTGGCTAATTTGACTTGGAAGATTTGGAAATGTTGATTGTCAGGGTGTTGACACCATCCACACTGGGAGCAGTTCCCTGTTTAGTCTACAGGGAGTCCTCGCTTAATGACAGTAATTGGGACCAGAATTTCCATCGCTAAGTGATGTGGTCATAAAGCGTGATGTCACGTGACTGCATTGCTTAGCAATGCAATCCTGGCAGTCCTGTTGCTGTCATTCAGTGAGGATTGCAGGTCGTTAAATGACCCCCTTGCAACTTCCTGCCAGCTTCCAACAAGCATAGTCAATGGGGAAGCCAGCAGGAAGTTGCAAGTCCCAGGAGGCTGTCAAGCAGGCTGGTGGGTGGGTAAGTGGCTGCTGCAGAGTGTGGGATCTTGTACTCCATAGCCAGGCTTCTTGGGAGAAAAAGCATCAAGAACAGAAGTGACTTACAGGAGTGACTTGAAACCTTCCCTGCTGGCTTCCCCATTGACTTTGCTTGTGGGAAGCCGGCAAGGAAGGTCGCAAATGGCGATCACGTGACCACGGGACACTTGCTGGTTGCCAAGCACCCGGATTGCAATCACCATGACCGCTGGGGTGCTGGGACAGCCGTAACTTTGAGGACCAGTCGTAAGTACCACCCATTAAGCGCCGTCATAACTTCAAATGGTCACTGAATGAATGGCCGTTAACCGAAGATGACCTGTATAGATTCACAGGGTCTGAAGAAGCCTTTGGTAAATTTGTTCTCGGATTAATTACTACATTGATGGAGATTTGGTTTATCGCTCCCCACTTCCTTGGATATAAAAGCTGGACATAATCCTCAAATTCTGAAAAGGAGGGTGAGAAAGGATGGGAAACCTTGCCTTATTCCTTTCTGGGCCGGAGGCCCTCATTATCATTAAAGGCAGGAGTGGACAAGTCTTGGTTTAAAACATACAACATCCTCAGCTCACCATTGTAGACAAAACCTGAACATCCAGTCTCTGCACATGCATGTGATGTATTCCCAATCACTCAGTAGCACCCAAAGCAGCACCTGACCCTGCTCTTTTCTGTAAAAATAGAAAGTGCCACCTCTAGCCACTAGAATGCGTGCCCACCCCTGCTTTATGGCTAGTGGAAGTGTTGGTAATGGTTGGTTCCCAGGGGGAGAAGCATTCAGGAGGCAGTGTATAAATAACCTGCTGCAAACTCCCCGGTTATCAGTGAAGAGACTCGACGGTTCACCAGGCATTTAGACAAGTGGAAAAAAAAGGACATTTCTGCCCTAATCCATGCTATGGATTTATTTATTCATTTGTTTATAGCAATTTAGTGAGAGCCAGTTTGGTGTAGTGGTTAAGGGACTGGGCTAGAAACCGGGAGACTGTGAATTCTAGTCCCGCCTTGGGCACAAAGCCAGCTGGGTGACCTGGGGCCAGTCCCTCTCTCTCAGCCTTAGGAAGGAGGCAATGGCAAACCCCTTCTGAAAAACCTTGCCAAGAAAACTGCAGGGACTTGTCCAGGCAGTCTCCAAGGATCAGACACAATTGAATGGATTAAAAATATATACATATATGGCCACCCATCTCAGAACAGTGATTATGAGCAGCAAACAGAAAATTAAAACCAAAAAACATAGAACAACACAATTAATACAAAAATAACAGAAACAATCAGTGTAACCCATGCCAGAGATCTTAAAATAGTCCATTTTACAATGATTAAGAAAGCAACTGTCAAACTAATCCACTATTCCTGTCACCCCATCCCTTTTTTCTTAATAAATTTTCCTAAAGAGAGTCTATATAGGAATTTTTCTTGGAAAAGAAGAGAGAGGCAGTTTGGCATAGTAGTTAAGGTGCTGGCCTAGAAACCAGGAAACTGTGAGTTCTAGGCCTCCCTTAAGCGTGAAGCGCAGTTGGATGACTTCGGGCCAGTCCTTCTCTCAGCCCAACCACCATATCAGGTTCTCGTGTGGAAAATAGAAGGCAGAAACATTAGGTACATTGTTTTGAGTTGTACAAAATAAAGGCAGCATATCAATCTATTAAATAGAATCTTTTCTGGTTTATGCAGCCACCAAAGAGCTTGATAACCCCGATGTTTCTAGCCCCGCTTCAACCCCACAGTGATTATTTCCTAAGGGAGATGTTTTTTTTTCCTACCTTTCCTTTAGGGCTTTTCTATGATATCCAGGAAAACTACATTCGGGTCGAGATGGCCTTCCGCGAGGCTACCAAGCTCCAGAAGGCCCGTCTGGCCAAAGAGAAACCAGGTCCTGAGGTTGCAGAAGGGCTAGGAAAGAGGGGGATGTCTTTCACGGCCACACAGGCGCAGCCCCTGGTTGGTGCAGTGGAGAGCGGTAAGCTGAATATGGCCCATCAGTGGTAACAAGCTACAAACTCTTCCAAGTTCTTCAAGGTCAGGGCAGCAGGGAAAGCATTATATGAAAAGGGACCACTGGCAGAGGAAGTTTGTGGAAGAGCTTGTTTTGAGCTGCTTCTCCAAATGTTCTCTAGGTGGGTACCCATTATGACCATGTGTTTACAGGGGAAAACCCAGGTCTAGTGGTTAAGGCGACAGGTTAGAAACCAGGAGGCAGTGAGTTCTAGTCCCGCCTTGGGCATGAAAGCCGGCTGGGTGACCCTGGGCCAGTCCCTCTCTCTCAGCCCAACTCCCCTCTCAGGGTGGTTGTTGTGGGGAAAATAGGAGGAGGAAGGAGTGTTAGGTATGTTCCCTGCCTTGAGTTATTTGAAAGCCAGTTTGGTCTAGTGGTTAAGGCTCCGAGCTAGAAACCAGGAGACCGTGAATTCTAGTCCCGCCTTAGGCATGAAAGCTGGCTGGGTGACCTTTGGCCAGTCACTCTCTCAGCCCAACCCAACTCACAGGGTTGCTGTTGTGGGAAAAAGAAGAGGAGGAAGGAGTATTAGGTATGTTCGCCAACTTGAGTTATTTGTAAAAATAATCAAGGCATGATAGGAAATTAAATTAAAGTTAACCTCTCTTTTTGGCCTGTCCTCATGTTCCACTACCCCATTTCCGTTGCTAGCAGAAGATAGTATTTATTATTTTTAGATATATCCACAGATGCAAATCAGGGGTACGCAAAACATTTTGGGTTAGAGCCATTTCAACTTCAAGAGATCCCACTCCAAGTGCAGTACAGCAGTTCTGAAGGCGAAACATTTTGAGCTTGAAATAGCTGATGGTCAAATCGCTGTTTCACATTCAAGATGGGGCCCTTTGTGCATGAAACTTTGAGCTTCAGATTTGGGGCAGCTGAGATTCAAAACCTTTTGTACAACCTTAATGTAGATGTGTAAACTTGGGGGTCCTCGTGGACTCACGGCTCCTGCTCAAAGAACAGGTGGCAGTCATGGCTAAGAGGGCCTTTGTGCAACTCCGTGTTGTGCGCCAATTATGCCCCTTCCTGGAGCGAGAGGCCCTTCGAAGGGTCACTCATGCTCTGGTCATCTCCCATATAGAGTACTGTAAACATGGGGCTACCCTTGAAGAGTATCCAGAAGCTACAGCTGGTCCAAAATGCAGCTGCACAGATGATTTTAGGTGCTTCAAGATCAGCACATATTACTCCATTGCTACGCGAGCTGCACTGGGTGCCAGTTTGCTTCCGGGTCCAATTCAAGGTGTTGGTCATCACCTTTAAAGCCCTACATGGCATGGGACCGGGTTACCTGAGGGACCGTCTCGTCCCCATAACATTGATCCATCCCACCCGGTCATGCAGAGAGGGCATGCTACGGACCCCATCAGTAAAGGAATTTCATCTGGCAGGGTCCAGGAGGTGGGTCTTCTCTGCAGCAGCTCCCGCCCTTTGGAACATCCTTCCTCGGGAAATGCGGTTAGCCCCCTCTCTTCCGGACTTCAGAAGACAGCTGAAAACCTGGTTTTGTCACCACGCTTGGAGTGGGGAGAGGAAGAGCCATTCCTGGGGCTGGTTAGTTCCCTAACCCTGCAAGGACCAGCCTTATCCCTTATGGGCTGAACTGACCTGCCCTTATTTGGATTTTATTGTATTTTATATTTGTTGAAATATTGGTATTATTTATAATGTTACTGAATTTTAAATTGTTTTTACTGTGAACCACCCAGGGTCCCCCATGTGGGGGAGATGGGTGGTGATAAAAATATGTTAAATAAATAAAAATAAAATAATTAGATTTTTCAAGGCAGGACCAAAGAGTACCCAGACCTTTCTCTGACTTGCAGGTGTTTCAATTCATGCTCAGCTGCCAAATCTCTGGGCCACAGCATCAGAAGAATTCAGCTATGGCTGCCACAGTAGCCAGATGTTATCCTTTCACCTTAACCTGGCAGTTTTGACTGCTGCAGTCTTGCCACTGTTTCCATAGCAACATCCCTACATTGAAAAACAGGGTGCCTTAAGCCCAGTTTAAATTTGGCATTTACAGTGTAAGGTTATAGAACCAGGGGACGTAGTTTTGAAACTAACCTCCTTGTTATCTCACCCTGACATCTCAGACCCTGGGAACCATGTGGGCCCAGGGTAAAGTAGTCTGGAAGACAAAGAGGAATTGGTTGATGGTGGTGGTCAGAGAAGAGGATCTTACCAGAAGGCAGACATTGTTCCCAGGGATCTTGTTGCCAACAGACTGCGCACCCGATAAATTAACTCAGAAAGCTAACTAAGCTCCTGGCCAGCGTTAGACAAGTTGTGGGATGTAATCTGGATGGGGACTTCCTTGCTGAACAAAGGTCTGCTATCCAGTTGGAGGATGGTCAAGTCAGGCTTGGTTGTGTGTTCTCACATGGGTTGACTTTCTTTTCAGCTGCAGAGGAGACTCCAGAAACCGCAGCGAAAATCCAAGCAGAGTCCCAAGAGCCAGCCACCCTCCTTCGTGTACCAGAAGAGGAAGTCGTAACTAAAGTGGTTAAGAGATTGTCTGTTACACCCAGTAAATTGAGGTTGAACACCCAGAGAGGTAGGGGGCCTTCGGGGATAGCTAGAGAGAGCTCACCTTTGTGAGGGCCCCTCCTTTCATCTCCCTTCAGTTTCCACCACTGTTCCACCATCTCACCTCAGTAGCATGGATGGGGGAATCTGCCGGGCAAGGAGACATGTTGTATTTCCTTTCATCATTCTGATGAAAGTAGTACAGGTAGTCCTTGTTTAATGACCATTCATTTAATGATGGTCCAAAGTTACGACGGCCTCGGAAAAGGTGCTTTACGACCTGTACTCGTACTTATGACCATCGCAAACTGTCGTGGCAAAAAGCATCCATTGGGGAAGCTGGATTCACTTAACAATCGCAGCGATACACTTAATGGCCGTTATAAAATGGTCATTAAATTGGGTCCAGTTGCGTGGTGACTCACTTAACAACTGCACCGCTTAACAACCAATTTTCCAGTCCCTATTGTGATCATTAAGTGAGGACTAGCTGGTGAAAGGTCCTGCTGACACTGCTGCGCGACTCTGATAAATATTGAGGTCCAGCTGCAAACTCAATGCAAGGGCGCAAAACAAGGTTCCAGGACAGAAAATCCATTTCCTTAACAAAGCACTAGAAAGCAGAGAAAAACTGCTGAACCTCTGTTTCCGCATTTAGGCATTTCCCTTGAATTCCTTGCTCTCTCCGTTTCATTTCAGAAGCGCCCAAACCTGTTGCAGCTGTATATGAAACAGAGCTGAACCTGGCCCTTTTCACCCCGCCCACCCCCACCATTTTCATGGAGACAATAAGCTTCCTCTTGGACGTCAATGCCCTTCAGGTGAGCGTGGGGTCAAGCAAGGCTGGAGGAGGCCATGAAAATTCAGGCGTGTGGAGTTAGGCGTTAGCAAGAGTGCATACTTCCACTGACGTAACAACCAACCAACCCTTTTTCTGGTTCAGCCACAGAGTCAGAGAGGGCAGGATTAAGGTCACAGGTATTTGTTTTGTGAGGTCTTGGAAGCTGGGGCATGATCAAGAGAGGCTGATGTAGTGATTGGGGATTTTTTTTTTATTATCAAACTGCATCTTGCCTTGAACTCCACAGACAGATGCCAACACGGAAAGAGAAATGACATTTTTTAGTTCTATTAAAATTGGACTTACTTCTTTCTCCCCACTCACTCACCTGAACTTCAGTGTATTCCTTTTTTTTTCCGTTTCTTTTTTTGTATCTTGATGTAGTCTCTATTTTGGATACCCAGAACCTAGATGTGATTTTTTCAATATTTTTGGGCTGTAGATTGGAATCCTTTCTAAAGCACATCACTGATTGCCATTACTTCTGGAATATTGCCCTTTTCCTTTTTCTCAGCTTAACCATACAGGTAGTCCTCGCTTAACAACCACAATTGGGACTGGAATTTTGGTTGCTAAGTGAAGCAATCATTAAGCAAATCTGACCCAATTTTATGACATTTTTTGCAGTGGTTGTTAAGTGAATCACTGGGTGTTAAGTGAACCACATGGTTGTTAAGTGAATCATGTGGTTCCTCATTGATTTTGCTTGCCAGAAGCCAGACAGGAAGGTCGAAAATGGTGACCACATGACTACTAGATGCTGTGATGGTCATAAATGTGAACCAATTGCCAAGAGCACAAATCGTGATCACGTGACTCTGGGGATCCTGTGATGGTTGTAAGTGTGAGGACTGGTCGTAAGTCACTTTTCCAGCACCGTCGTAAGTCTGAACCGTCACTAGATGAATGGTGGTTAAGTCAGGACTACCTGTGGTGTTTCCTTATTTTCTCTCTTTCCATAGTAATGAAACTTGGTAGAACCAAACATTTGCTGTGCAGACAGAAAAAGCTGCCAGTGCATTGATTAATTGTCCTGAATCTCTCTGCTGTCTTTGTTCGAAGCAGATCACCATCTGGAGTTGAGACAAAGTGAAGCCATCATAGGGACAGGCAGTAACTTTGGGTTTCTCAAGCTGTTCTATGACTCTGTATGAAACTAATGAAGAAAGAATCTAGGTTGGGTTTTTTTTTAAAAGAACCAACTCCCAGTATGCCCACATAATTGCTGTGTGTCTTCCCTTGTTTTTCCCTTGTTTTTGACTTCACTATTAAATACTTTAAAATAGTCTCATGGTTATAAATCCTCACAGACTTCTTTCTTCGCTTTAGTTTTTCTCTGCTCCTTTTACAGTTCTGTGCTTTTTTAGATGGTAGTGGCATCTTCATTAGCCCAAAGGTTTCACCCATTGGGTCAGAGTTTGGTCTGTTTCCTGCTGTGTTGAAAGGGCCCCTATATGATCCAAGGCGGTGTTTCTCGACCTTGGCAACTTTAAGATGTGTGGACTTCAACTCCCAGAATTCCCCAGCCAGCATTCTGGGAGTTGAAGTCCACACAAAGTTGTTGAGGATGAGAAACACTGATCTAAGGGCTTTTTAAGGGACGTGCCCAGTTGCTGCTGTGCTTTGCACCTGCGCTGTCGTTGGCTATGGCCCAGTTCACACATTGCACTAAGCCAGAATGTGGTTGGGTTGGGTTGGGTTGGGTTGGGTTGGTTGTGGCTTGGCAGAATGTACGAACTAAGCCATTGCAATTTGAAAATCAGCTATAGCTTAGAAAATTGTGCAAACCTAATAGTTGGAGGTTTCATAAGCCACTGTGAAGGAGAAAAATTAGTTAGCCTAAGCTGCACCATGTTAAAGTAGAATTGACCAGTCCCATCACTCTTAAGCTCATCCGTGCCCTTTCTCCCGGAAAAACAAGACATGGATGTGAACGCTCACTGTGTCAAGGACTAGATCATGTTGTTCGTATCAGGCTATGATAAACAGTGACAGGGTCGGTCTTGGATAAAGCTTAGCTGATGCCTCCCTGGTTGGCAGAACACACTGATTCCAGAGGCCGGTAGGTGGAGGCAGATGCGTTCCCAGCCAGCTTAGTGCCTATGCTCTGAATTTTGGAGGCAGATTCAGAGCTGGCATGCAGAACCGGACTCTGGAAACTTCCCAAATAGGGGGAGAGGCCGTCCCAAAAAGAATCACAGGAGCAGGAAAGAAGGCTAAGATTAGCAAGTCTGGGATTCCAATGGACAGCAGTCCCACAGCCATGTTGGTACTCTCCTCCCAGTTTGTTCACAGGGCCCTGGCGCATGAGTTGATCTGCCCTCAAGGAGGCCCCAGCTGTGATTATTACTTGGTGCTGGCCCAGACCTACTTGCTCAAGAAGAAATATCACAGGACAGAAGAGAGCCTGGAAATGGCCATGCAGATTGATTACCTGGTGCGTATCTCTCATTAGCGCTTGGGGGCTCTTGGCCCATCTCCAGTTAACCAAGATTCTCCTGTAATATTCAGGCCCCCAAACAGAACACGTCAGCTCAAGGATGCCATACACTCATTCTTTTGTTTCATGACCCAGTAACCCTACCACTGGTACTTTTTTCCACTCTACATCCAAAGGTGCCCTCAATGCATGTATTTGAATATACGCTCACATCACTGCCCACACCTTGGTATGATAAATACTTATGCACGTGATGAAATGAACTCTAGTTCTGGTGAGGCCCCCAGTGACAAAAGCAGCAATCTGCAGAACTTTCTCTACCAACCAGGTCAGCCCCAATGATTCTAGTGGCTGAGGGACACCCTGGTTTTGAGCAAAGTTGTTGGGGAAATGATTGGGAGGCTGCCTGCCAGCAACTCACTGGAGATAGCTGGTTCTGCTCTCATCAGCAGCAAGAATGTAGCTGTCCTGAGCAGAATTGCTGTCGATGAAGAGTTTAGGCTTCCCCCATCCCAGCTGAAAACTACTGCTAGTGTTGGTCTCCCCAGATACGTTCCAACTCCCAGTGGCAGGTTGACCAGCTCTACCCTAGACCATCTTCCCTTCCAGAGCTAGGGGACTGCAATTCTCCAACTGTCCTGAATCTTTATCCAAGAGAGTTCTCTGTAAGCTTCCCCAGCTAAGAACCCCAGTCATTTCAGAACTTCCCACTCACCATCTCCATCACCCACTTTGGTTTTAAGGAAAAAATATTGATTCATTGAAGCCTCCACAGGTCAGGCTTCACCCCTCTGTTTCTCTGCTACCTCTGCAGAATCCAGAGGTTTGGGCACAAAAAGGCCACCTCTGCTACCTGACTGGGGACTTCAGCGAAGCAAAGTCCTGCTACGAACGCACCATCAGCTTTGTGGCGGATGCGAAGGATATGCATTCTGTGTATCTGCGATTGGGGTCCATATATCTGGAAAGCAAAGAGGTGAGGAGGTAGAAATGGGACAAACAGCCTGGTGGTTTCCTGGTCTTGAGATGATTGCCTCGTAGAACTTTGATGAGCAGAGGCAGTATCTTGGTTTCCCCCCGAGATCCAGATGGCCCCCACTCTGGTCTTGTTTAGAAGAGCCATTAAGACCTGGTTCTTCATCTAGGCCTTTGAGGGGGAAGACTGAGACCCCTTGCTTCATCACACTTGCCACCTTTTATCTTTTATTGATTTGATTGTAATTTCTTGGTTGGAGCGTTGTGAGCGCCCAGAATCATTGAGAGTTGGGCAGCATACCAATTTAATAAATTACAGGTAGTCCTCGATTTATGGCCATTTGTTTAGCAACCATTCAAAGTGATGGCGGCACTGGGAAAAATGACTTGCGACCAGTCCTTGCACTTAGGACCATCACAGCGTCCCTGTGGTCATGTGATCAAAATTTGAGCACTTGGCAACCATGCAGCATCCCAGGGTCACATGATCACCATTTGCAACCTTCCCAGCTGGCTTCTGGCAAGCAAAATCAATGGGGAACCATGTGATTCACTTAACAACCATGGCGATTCACTCAACAACCATGGCAAAAAAATGTAATATCGGGTGCAGTCACATGATGCCTCACTTAATGACCGCACCACTTAACGATGAATTTTCTGGTCCCTATTGTGGTTGTAAGTTGAGGACTATCTGTATTATTTATTAATAATAGAGGGAGGCTGTGATAGCAGACCTCTCTCTGGAGGCTTCCCAGAGCAACAAAAGGGAATTGGATGTCTGAAAGGGAATAGTTGGACCTTATCTCCTGTGTTGTACATTTTGTGTAGTGAAACTCCTCAGGACTTCAGTTGTTTCAGTGGAGTTGTGCAACTGTTTTCTTTTTTCCAGATCAGCCAACATTGATCCATTGGTTTGACAGGAATTGACAAGGCAGTCAATTCCTGTCACAACCAAGAGATCAACATTTGGTTGGTCTGGGAAAAAAGCAGACCCTGCACCTGTGGGAAGAATGCTAGGAAGGAAAAAAAAGTGGAGTTGTGCAAAACTTCCTGCACCCAAATGATTATGAGCTCTGCATGGGCCTTCTGAGTGCTTTGGAACACACTCTCTCTCTTTGGAAAGTTTTGTTTTCAGTTCAAAACAAAATTTGGCTGTTTGGGAGCTCTGGGCAGTTCCAGGTTCTGTGACTGGGTTTGTGTTTTGTGACTTGTGATTCATTTACTGCTTTCTTTTAAAATGTCCGGTCTAGCCTGCACAACAGGAGGGACTGCATGTTCCTGCTGCTGTTGGCTTAGCCTGGACAGAGGAATGTGGTGGGCAGTGTGTTGGGCCAAAACAGCCGATGATTCAGAGCTGACGAGCAATTGTGGACACTACGCTGTTGCTGGGAGAAAAAGAACAGGATTGTTGCGGCCCACTAGCTGACTACTAATGCTGTTGGTGCTAATGCACATTGTACACATAATGACCGTTGTCGTCGTCGTTGTTGTTATGAGAGTCTTCTCTGCTGTTGCCCCTGCCCTATGGAACACTCTTCCCCCAGAGGTAAGGCTGGCCCCCACTCTCCCGGCCTTCCAGAAAGGGGTGAAGATCTGGGTCTGCATGGGTCTAACCAACTCTGGGGATGGTTAGCACCCTGAAGATGCTCCCGTACATTAATTTAAGAACTTTTTACCATCTAGTCCCTTGGAATATATTATTTATTTAAGATGCTTGCTTTTATTGCATTGTTACATTATTTTATTGTATTTTAACTGGTATTTTAACTGGTATTTTATTCTTGTTTTATCGTAAACCGCCCAGAATCACTCCCTGAGTGAGATGGGCGGTGACTAAATTTGAAATATAAATAAAATTATACTATGTTGAGAAGTTGGGGTTGCTTTGTTGAGTTTGGGGTTTTGGTGTGCACTCTTTGCGTGCTCAGTGCCCAGGTAATGTTCAGTTTCAGGTCTTGCTGGTTTGTGCAGCCTGGGCAGTAAGAATAAGAAGCAATTAGTTAAGGTTAATTTTAATCATCATCATAATCTCCTTGGCCATTTTCTTCCCCCCAAAGCTGGTTGGGCAGAAGACAGAAGCAAATTTTCATACATTTCCCATTTGGGAAAAAAATACATTCCAGCCATTGGTCAAAGCTATCTTCAAATGCAATCCTTCTGTAATGCTTCCATTTGCCTTACAAAGGCACTGCCTCTGAGTTTTGGCTGTTGTTTTTCTCATGGCCAGGGTTATATGTTCTATAACCCCATCCTGTTTTCCGAGATTATTTCTGAAGTTTTATGAGCCTCTCTAACCACCCGCCTCGAGTCAGTCATATTGAAACAGCTGCTAATAACCTCTGGATGGTTCTTTCCATTTGGACAGCTGCAGGAAGCTTTTGTCAACAAGCAGGGGGAAAGCAGGCATAAATAGCCACAGCCTGGAGAGTAATTACTCCCTCTTTTCTTTTGGCAGTACGACAAAGCAAAGCACATGTACCTTGTGGCGAGTAAGAAATCACCTTCTTGTCTCACGTGGCTGGGAGTAGGAATCGCCTGCTACCGGGTAAGAGATGGAGCCGTTTTGCCCCTCAGACCTGTAGATTAGTGAGAATGGAGAACCAAACAGATCAATGGCATGAGGAATTTTCCATTTCCCTCTCTTCTCCTGCACAAAAGAGACAAGAGTCATCCCTTAAGAAGGCCTTAGTCTCTTCTTTGCATGCAGGAGACCTCAGGTATGATCCCTGGCACTTCCAGGAACATTAGAGAAGGATTCTCAGCCTGGTTCCTCTTTACAGGTTTGTTGTTGGGTGGGTGTTGTGGGGCGGGGGGATTGCAGAAGTGTGAGATAGACAGACAGACGGACAGACAGACAATTTTTAAAATAAATCGTGATCTCCCTCGTGACCTCTTGCCCAACCCTAGGGTTCCATGGAACCCTGGTGGAGAAACCCTGCTCTGTGGGTTTTTCTGACACTCAGTGTCCGATAGTTGTCCCAATGTCTAAAGTTTCTGAAAAGAAACTGAACTGCATGAAAGGAAGCACCCACAAGCACGTGCATTCTCCTTCTCACATCCTTCAGCTGCTCCATCAACCTTCCCCAGGTTGGTACCTTCCAGAAGTCATGAAACTGCAACTCCCTGCATCTTCAGAATCCCGAGGGCAGATGGAATGGGTGGGCTGCAGCTTTCCTACATCCCTGTGTGTCCGAATGCGAAGCGAGGCTGATGTTGGTTTTTAATTAGCAAATCTCTTTTCTGTAGCTGAAAGAAATGGCAGAGGCAGAGGACGCTCTGTCTGAAGCCAATGCCCTCAACAACAACAACGCAGAAGTGTGGGCGTACCTTGCTTTGGTCTGTATGAAGGTGAGTCCCCAAAGGTCCATTTTATCCAACAGCTAAGAATGTGCTCTTCTTGCAGTCATAGGAGTACAGTTGTGGTTAGAGTAGGGGCATGTATGTGGAGGACTTCAAAGCTCCTTTGAATGAAAGTGATGTCTAACCATTTGAAGGCGTTTTTCAGAGACTTGACTGGTCAATGGATGGATCGAAGGAACTGCTCACTCAAGACAGAAATACATTTTCACATCAGACCCCGCACCCTTTCCTTTCTCTTTGTTGCCTTCTTTTTCTTACTATTCTCAGTTTGATTAGATACTTCCTCTGGAGGTTTAGTCCTCCATTCCCCATTCTCCTTTAAAATGCAGCTGAGCCTTTTTAGTGTTTCTTGTCTTGTCAGAACCTGTTCAGTACCGACTGCTGTTTTCCCCCCCTTAGGGCGGAAGGCAGCTGGAGGCAGAACAGTCATATAAATATGCTGTCAAGGTTAGTCACAATTTTTTTTTTCTCTTTCAAGTTTCCCAGATCTCTGGGGCAGCCACGAAGGCCTTTCCAGGTATTCCGACCTGTCACACTTGGCTGATGGAATTGGGCTGTCCAAAAAAAGGTCTCCCCCTAACGTTAGCAGACTACCATCACCAACCCCTTTCCCCCCAAAGCAGCAGCCAGACCCAAGTTATCTGTCAGCAGTGTGGGCCAGTTTGTCTCAAGACCCAATTCCTGCAATCCAAGAGGCTCAAATAAAATAAATAAAACACCATCTTCCCCGGTTGCGATTCAGAGAACTGCTTGTTATACGTGATACAGGCTAAAGAGGAGAGCCGGTGCTCTAAGCAGCTGGGGGCTAAACTGACTATGTTAGGCTGCAGTTTTAGGTTCATTGTGTGGACGTGGGATCTGGTTAAATTAATAGCCCTTCTTTCTGAGTTTAGGATTGTGCCGTAAATGACTTAGGAAATAAGTCATCCTGTCTCTTCTGATCAAAATTCCATCCTGTTCCCTGATTGTTCTTAGAAGCTAATATGGAAAGAGCTGCCTGGCCCTAGAGATGGGGTTTGTTTGTTGTTTTCTTAAAGGAAACCATGTATGAGGTCTCAGATTCTGAATGTTCCCATGCTGAAAAGTACGACACATTCTATATTGAACAAGAGGTAGAGTTGCAGAGCACATTCATGACCCAGGTGGCTGCTTGGTGCTAGGAATTGAGAGATCGTGTTGGTTAATATTTGGCAGGTTAACAAGGAGGTATTTTTCTGCTTGTCTTGTATAGGGTTGAAGTAGGATGCGCTGCTGAAGGCTTCCTTCTTGAACCAAAGTTTATCTGACAGAATTTTACGTTGCCCCTTCCCTCTTTTCCTTGTGTTGCAGCTGGAGCTGGACAACCCAGATCTCCTGCAGGAGATCAAACAGGTGCAGTTAGAAGTTGGCTTTGGTGACCCGTCATTCTGATCTCCTCCGCTGCTACTGTTGAAGCCGGGGCCCCATCCAGCAGGGAGGTAGGCCAGGTTGCCAGATTGTTGCCAACCATCAGCCCAGCTGGCTGCTGCCCCATCTTGAAACATTGATGGCTGGTTGTTTCCAACGTTGCATTGTGAAAAGCTTACGGGGCTTCCGCATGGCAGTGTATGAGCTCCTGGAATTTAGAAGAACATTCTGGGAAATACACTGGAAGGATTCCATTCACTTTGTGGAATATCCAGCTGTGCCCTTGAAGTCGGCCACAAGGCACCACAAGGTCTGACTGATCTCTAGGGGTCAATACGCTGAAGCAAGCGTTCGCAGCCCCTGAAATGTGAACTGCCTCACTGGGCATTTCCAGGTCTTCTTTAGTATAAGTGGATATTACAACCCAGAGCAGGAGCAGGGTAATTAATAGATTGGATTTAATGCAGCATTTTGTTAACTGGGGTTCCCAAAATTATATCCTTGGGTGTGAGTTCTTACAAAGGTTTTGATTCAGTTACTTCATCCAGATAGGTAGCTCCTTGGAGATCCTTCCCTCAGAAAGTTGTAGCATAGTGACCCCTTTTTGACAGTGGCAATGTGTATTGTGAACCCTCCTTTATTTTGTCGATGTTTCAAAGTTTGTTTTTGTCTGCTTCCTGTAATTGCTTTGGCAGCACAGAATTTTGAAAGAGAACATCTAAAATGTGATAGGCAGGGATTCAACAACAGCAATTTGGGGCAGATGGTTTAATAAAATAGTTTGGATCTGTTTATTTACGGTGTCTTGTACTCTGGTGTGCCATCCTTTGGGAGTAAGAATCATTAATTTTAGTAACTTCTCTTCCAGAAAAACATACACAGCTCAGGCTGCAATTGTTCTTTTCATTATAAGTACATTTGCAAGGGAAATGTCTGTGCATGAGTTTTTAATGTGCAAAGCTGAATTTCACCAATTGTTATACAAGTGACATGTGGTTAATTTCAAACAGACACCATGATAGAGAATTTCTGTGCTACATGAATCTGTTGGGGCTGTCAAGCAATTCTCATTCATTCTTGAATTCTTTGTAGAGGTATTGCCAACTGTGTATTTCCCTTTAAATAGCAGTCCCCTGAAGTCTCTGCATGAGTTCTAAAGTATAATGTCATTTTTCATGTCCCTGTTCATCTTTCATCTCCAAACAGAATAGGTTTACATTTTTATTGCAAATACATGAACTGCAAAGAGCTGGAAAAATTCTGTCCTGGCTTAGGAATTCTCCCAAAGGCTAAAAACACATCATTTAATTTCCAGAGCACCACAAAAACAACAGCCCTGGCTTGATTTGGAAACAACTGGTATAGCTAAATGTTGACATCTTTAAATATTATTGATGAATGAATGGGTGAGGGTTATTTTTTTAAAATTTTGCTTTATGATACAAGATTTTACTAAGCAGTCAGACAGGATTTAGCTTTTTACAAATGTCCATTTGTCTGTTCTGGAACAAAAGAGAGATTCTGTGGTGGAAAACTTGCATTATCCCCTCCAAATATGTTGGGAAAATGTTTTACCAATTAACCTGAGATGACGCATTCTGAAGTCAATTATCAGTTTTATCTTCATCTTGACTACAATGGACCATCCATTTCAACTCTACAAGAGGAAATGAGGCCTGCCCAGAAGACATGATGTCACTTGATGAACAGTTCAAATAGGATCTTGGTTGCACAAAGGGGTATCTTCCTCCTGAACACTCCAGAAGGAAATAGCTTTGAATGTGGGTATTTTTTCCAATTTAATAATACACCGCTGAGTAAATTTGTTCCAAAGAACTTACGTGAAAGCTTCGCTGGGGCATGTCAGTAAGGCCAGTAACAGATGGATGGATTGAAAAAAAGAATGCCAAATGCCAAAATGCAATTGTGGGAATGGGCATTGGGCTTTTTGGTGCTGCTTACAGAGCAAGGCTACCATTTCTCTATTTGGAACACTTGCATGGTTACATAGGCATCTCTGAAAAGCCCCAATTACACTGCATGGGTCAACCACTGCACAAATGATGTGAATTATATCATTTGTGGCCGCACAATGACGTCAGGGCCCCTGATGTCATTTCCCACCTACAGATGCTCCTGCGTGGCTGGGGATTGTGCCAGCTGCATTCCCACCACACATCTGGAGAGAGTAGTGAATTAGGGAAGACTGCCTTGGGTCTCAGTTCACCCTTTCCCTGGCTAGTTCAATACATTCAGGGAGAGTCAGCATTCCAAAATATCATTTATCCCACCACCCTCTCAACCCTGGACCAGAATTCTACCATCTCACCCTGGGTAATGAGCAGTTGGGCCAGAATTCAGGGGGCCAACAGACCTTTAAAAAGCAGATGAACCCAAATGAAGCTCTGTGTTAGAGAAACTGCTCTTCCCAATTCCGTAAGTCAGTGTTTCTCAACCTCAGCTGCTGTAAGGTGTGCGGACTTCAACTCCCAGAATTCCCCAGCAAGCATGGCTGGCTGGGGAATTCTGGGAGTTGAAGTCCGCACACCTTACAGCTGCCGAGGTTGAGAAACACTGCGGTGAGGGATTTTGTCCAGCAGGGTCCGGTGCATCCCAATTCTCCTTGCTAAACGTAGGCTCAGCTGATATCTGCAGCTAGCACGGCCGAAGGGCGCTGCAAACACCCGAAAGTCTGGGGTGGCACCGGAGGAGACCCCCGCCGACGCCCTGGAAGCGCCAGCCACCCCAGCCCGCCTCGCCTCTCCAAGCAGAGGGCTGCCGTTTGACCCTCCGGCCGCAGAGGGCGCTCCAGGCGGTGCGCGGCGCCGTGCAGGAAGCCGGAAGCGGAAGTGGGACCGGAGGCGGCGGCGGCGCCGAGCGGGTGGGAAGTGGCGGCGGGACGGGCTGCGTCGCTGCAGCCCCCGAAGCCGCGGGGATGAGGCGGGACGTGCGCATCCTCCTGCTGGGGGAAGGTAAGAGCGGGTGGGGGCGGCCTGCCGGGATCGGGGCGGCCCGGGGGCGGGGGTGCCGCCGCGTGGGCGCTCCGGGCGCGGGGTCGAGCTCTTGAGGTAGCCGGGCGAAAGGGACGGGGGCGGGCCAGGAGGCCTGGGGGCGGGGCCAGCCGGGGGCGGGGCCAGGGACCCCTGGGTGGGGTCAGGAGGCCCGGGGGTGACCTTGGAGGCGGGTCAAGGGTGGAGTGAGGGCACGTGGTAATGGGGGGGAGTGGGGCTGGGAGGGAGAGAGGAGCCCAGCATCTCTGCAGGGCGCAAGAAGGGTGGGAAAGTTGCAGCCAGGGGCGGGGAGGGGCTGTTCCTAACTGGGCCGGGCTTGGGGGAGCTTTCAGCCTCCTTACAGCGTTACCTGGCTTGACTACTGCAAGGCTCTCTACGTGGGGCTGCCCTTGAAGACCACCCGGCAGCACAGTGCAGCGGGGCAAGCAGTGCGGGGCATGCCTCGGTTTTCCCATGTAACACCTCTGCTTCGCGAGCCAAACTCGTTGCAGGTTTCCTTCCAGGTGCAATTCAAGGTGCTGTAAAGCCCCATGTAGCATCGGGCCAGGTTATCTGCCTGTCTCCCATAGCATCTGCCCAGCCAATTGGATCCTGCAAGGTTGGGGCACTGTGGGTTCCTTTGATTCAATAAGGCCATCCATTGGGACCCTGGATGGCCCCTACTCTGCTGTGGATGTTTCAGTGAAGCAAAGGCCTGCTACGAACCAGATGTGAAGGATGTGCGTTTGGTGTAGCTGCGATTGGGGTCTGTGTCTGGAAGGCAAGACAGTGAGGAGATAGAAATGGGACAGACGCGAGCCCAGTGGTTTCATGGTCCGGAGATGATTGCCTTGTAGAACTTTGATGAGCAGAGGCAGTATCTTGGTTCCCCCCCGCCCCGAGATCCAGATGGCCCCCACTCTGGTGTTATTTAGAAGAGCCATTAAGACCTGGTTCTTCATCCAGGCCTTTGAGGGGGAAGACTGAGACCCCTTGCTTCATTGTGCTCACCATCTTATATCTTTATTTTTTTTAAGTTTTATTGATTTTTATTGTGATTTCTTTAATGGTTGTGAGCTGCCCTGAGTTGCTGGAAGTCAAGTAGCATACAAGTTTTATTTATTTATTTATCTATCTATCTATCATCATCATCATTATCATCATTGCAGATAAAATATTATCCAGCGTTTCAGAGATGCCCACTACATACTGAGTTTCAATTATTTATCCAATTATTATTTATTATTTACTCCCCTCCAATCTGGCAGGGTTGGCACACTCTGGGTTCCTTCAAGTAAACAATGCCATCTATTGGCACCCCAGAACCACGCCTTCTCTGTAGCAGCACTTGCCCTCTGGAATGAGGTTCTCCCCAAGATTTGAACGGCCTCTACCCTACTGCTGTTTTGAAGGACCCTGAAGATCTGGTTCTTCGCCCAGGCCTTTGATGAGGATGATTGATGCCCTTTTTCTTCCTTTTCTTTTTCCTCATCTGAGTTTGTTATCTCTGCCATCTTTGTTCTTTTTTGTTTTGTGTTGTTTTCTTGTTTTAAAGTTTTTAACAAACTGTAAACTGCGCAGAGTCGCTGGGAGTTGGGGGGCATATAAATTTAATAAATTATTAGCATTATCTCCTTTGGGAGGTTTCATGCTTGCAAAATCTACCCTGGTGAATTGCTTCGGCTGAAAGATAGCGATGGGTGCTTGATGCCCAGCAGTAAGACCCCCTTGGCTGGGCAAGATTAAGGAAGCAAGGTTTCCAGAAGGGGATCTTGAATGCTAGGCAGGTGTAAATGCAGAATCCTGGAAATTGCAAGAGGAATTTCTCAGCCTTGTTTATAGAGAGTTTATTAAGGCAAAGACTCTTTGAATAATTTGAAATCCTTCTTCCCAGTTTCCTTGACACTTAGCATTCATTTTATGTGCTTTAACTGATGTAATCTAGGCCTAGCTTTCAGTAGTTTTGTATGTATTTTATAATGTGTTTTTATACTTACGTAAATAACTAATGAAACAGAAACCTGATCCTAAAATATCCTCTTGACATTTTTGCTACAGCAGTCTTATCCGATTATTACTCTTAGACTAATTGAAAGAATTGGGCTTGCAAAATTGTTCTAAAAGATTCTTCACAAAATAATACAGAAAACAGCATCCTTCATCTGGCATTATGGTCTCCGGCTTATGGTGCTGATAAGTATGTCCATTTTCAAGTTGCTGCAACACTTTGGCTTTTAATTTTTAAGTATTTAATTTTTTTCCATATTTAATCTCGGTTAAACGCTTGTGGTATTTCTCAGTTAAGTCATGCCAACATTCATTCATAATCAGAATCCTGGAGAAAGGGAGAAAGAACATAGCTTAAGATAACATAGAATGTTATTGGAGGTAGTTTTGGAAAAGGCAAAATATACAGTAACTGTTTTATGTTTTAGATACATAAAAGAGAAGTGTAGAACGATTAGCGTTATCAAATATAGGTGGCAAGAGGGAGCATTCTGTACCGGTTGTTAAAAGTCTAGAAGAAAAGAACAAGGAGAAGTTGGGGGAGAGGAGGATAGAGCCTGAAGAAATGTAGGAGGATCAGAATAACGAGGGATCAGGAATGAAATGTTGGAGAAAAGCAACTTGCTTTCTGTATTTTTTAAAAAAGAACTTTATTGATTTTCACAGTTAAAATGCAAAATATTGAGTATAGGTAAGACAGAGTACAGAACTAAAGAAAAAAGAAAAACTATAAAAGTGCGAAATTAGACAGAAAGCAGAAAAAGTGACTTCCGACCTTCTCCAATACAGATATAAATGCATTTTATACAAATATAATCTCTTCCCATTAATTAAACCTTAGTAACATTATTTCTATGAAATCAAACCATTTGATCATCAAAACCCAAAATCAAAACTTCATTTTTTTTCAGGCACAAGCAAATAATCCAAAAGTGGTTGCCAAGTAGAGACAAATCCAGACACGGTATTTTCTCTCATCAGCGCTGTTAACTTGGCCATTTGGGCCCATTCCATTAATTTAACCATCCATTCTTCCACTGTGGGAATTCGTGGGCCTTTCTGTCGTTGTGCATATAAAGGTCTTGTTGCTGTAATCATATATAAAAGCAAAGTCCCATGCTGTTTCTTGAGCTGTTTCTCCATCAGTCCCAAGAGGAACAGTTCTGGTTCCTTTGGTAAATGCACTTTAAAAAACAACTTGTTTTTTGTATTGAGAGGATGATGAGCCCACAATCAGGAGGCTCAAACCTCACCTCTGAGGGACCTTAGTCCATCTCACTTGCAGTATGGAGATAATCATTTTGAGTTCCCTTGCTACTTGCCAGGGTTATTTAAGGTAGCTTATGGAGGACTTGTTTGTTCCTGAGTAAGCTGTGACCCGGAGGCTGTTCCCTGTGGGCTTGCTGCCTTGCAGGTGATGGTAGAAGGTAGGTTGGAGAACTTGTTGTGGCCGGAAGAATCTGTCTTTGTATGAAGTCTTAGTAATCTTTTTATGAAAAACAGAGTAGTGAATGGGAAAAGGATGCGTTTTTAGCTAATGCCACTCTTGGTTAAGGATAGGCATCCTTTTTCGGTTTATGACAGTCTCATAGATGCTTGTCTTCCGGTCAGTATGTGTTTTGAGATTGGGTATGTCCACAAGAGCAGCCATTTGGTGAGAGTGCCCCTTCCTTTGCTCTCAAAAATCCAAAATATGTTCAGTGTCTCGCGAATGTTGCCAACTCAACTTAAAGTCCTTCTGTGGGCTCAGCTGCCTCTTATCCGACTGTTCCCCTGGCTGCGGCTCTTCCTCCTGTCTCCCAAGGTCATTCCCACATACCATTACAATTCCTTTCTTTGGAGAGCCAGTGTGGGAATCTGTCTTCCCTGCTAACATTTGTGTTTCCAGGAAAACACAAGGAAAGAGTCCATTTAGTTTAATAAAAGAGTTGATGTTTTCCATGTGCTCTCAGTTTTTTAGGATTTTGCTCCCCCACCTCTCTCTAATGTATTTTTTGGATAGTAATAATAATAACCAGCGCAGCTCACAGTGCAGAGGTGTTATATGGGCATACCAACACATGCCCATTACTGCTCACGCCACTGCATTCTGAACCAGTTGAAGTTTCCGGGTGGTCTTCAAGGGCAGCCCCATGTAGAGCGCATTACAGTAGTCAAGCCAAGAGGTGACTAGAGCGTGACTGACTGTCTGAAGGGCTCCCTGATCAAGGAAAGGGTGCAGCTGGTGCACCAGATGGAATTGGGCAAAGGCTTTCTTGGCCACAGCTGACACTTGCTCTTCAAGCAGGAGTTGCTAGTCCAAGAAGACCCCCAGATTGTGTGCCAGCCTTGAAGGAGGAAGTGCTACCCCATCCAAGGTCAAATATGGAATATACCCAGATCTGGCTGGCAGACACCCGCAGCCACTTGGTCTTGGTAGGATTGAGTCAGAGACAGTTCTTCCAACATACCTGCATAGCCTCCAGGTGTAAAAAAAAAAAGCAAAATTGCTACTGTAGAGGCTCAAGGCAAATGGCACATATATTGTTGGTCTAGGACTGGAAAGGCCAGATTAAACATCCAGTGAACCCAGTAAGTTAATAAAATTACTGCTGCTCACTTTTGCCCAAGTTACTTCTCGGGGTTATTGGGGGGATGCAGTTATAACGGAGAGGAGAGGACTTTCTTGAGGAAAGACAAAATGTCCAAGCAAAAACCCTTCTGCAGACGTAGAGCTGCATTGCCAAGCAGATGGAACTCAGTGTCTGGAACAGAATTCTAGTATTCATTTCGGGAAGGGATAAAACGCAATTTCTAGCTGTGAAATCTGGGTGTGATCAAATGAGCTGTTGAAAGGCAGAGAGCGAAAATATTTGCTGTATTTCTTTTCTTGCAGAGGAAGATGTTCTGTTTCCCACAGAACTCCTTTTTCCTTTTATGTCTTCCATAAAGCCAGTCATTCTGAGAGATTTATAATAAGGCTTGCTGCATCGTGCATCAGGGCACCAATGTAACCTGGCTAGACTCTTATATACAGCTGCTGTCTTTCCTTGAAATTAATAGGACCTTTTTGGAATCAAACCTGAAGCACTGCAGAGCCCCAATTGACTGTTTAACCTCCTGGGTCCACAAAAGTCTTCAGCTAACCATCTTCATATGAAAGCCAGTCAGGCAGGCATTTGTTCAAATTACAAAGCAGTGTGTCAGTATGTATAATCTCGTTCCTGGGCAATGTTCTTACGCCACTTCATAAATAAAAGCTGAAATCCTCCCACTTGGCTTGCTCAAGTGGAACCAAACTTTTACCAGCTTTGCCACTTTTTTTCTTCTTTTGTTTTGGTGGCTGACTGTATTGACCTTCTCTTGGGAAAAGTACTCTAGCATTAAGATGCCTACCATGAAGAATGCTTTGTTTCATGCCTTTCTAAATCTAACTCAGAAAAATATCTTCCTCTGAGCAAGCTTTTGCAGATCGTTTTAGAACAAGTTAGGTGATGCTCTAGAAATTCTAAACTCTGCCTCTGATAATTACTTTTCAGTTGGCTGGAGCGTGATGGTTGTAAAGTTCAAACCATCTGGAGAGGATCAGGTTGCCTATTTCTATCTTAGTTGGTGAAGGAGCTTTGCTGGAAGATAGCATTCCCAGCAACTAATCCAGCAAAACAAGTATGAGACCTGGATTTTATTTGGGTAATTCAGGACATGGTATAGGGTTGAACTACACAGTGAAACTTCTGACTTGGAAACTTTGGTTGGTTTTCTGACAACAGGGATAAGCAAACTGGGGTGCTGTAGATCGACTGCCACAATCCTTTACCATGGTCCACAATATCGAGGGCTTGTGGGAGTTGTGGTCCAAAACTGTAAATTCTAGCCAGGAGCAAACAAACTACTTATGGAATCATATTGGAGCCAGTGACCATGTGTGGACACGGTGGTGATCCAGTGTGATACGGCAGAGATAGAGTCCATGTACAGCACGAAAACTCACTAAGCAGCTGAAAGTCAAAGGCTGCCTTTCTGAGGCTAATATGAGACCACCCAACCTACTCTAGTGCAGTGGTTCTCAACCTCAGCAGCTTTCAGATGTGCAGACTTCAACTTCCAGAATTCCCCAGCCAGCTGGGGAATGGCTGGCTGGGGAATTCTGGGAGTTGAAGTCCACCCGTCTTAAAGTTGCTGAGGTTGAGAACCACTGATCTATAGGAAGAGCTTTGACTCTCTCCCACTGACTTCCAACGGGAGAGCTGAAAAGCAGCTGCTTGGGGCAGCGAAGCTCTAATTGTAATCCTCCTGGCATTTACAAAGGGATGGGTGCACCCAAGCGTGCCAACATCTAAGCTGTTGGCTTTCAGGTCTTTGCCAGGCGGGGCCCATCAGCTCTGGAGCTCCCAAACCTTCCATCTTCTGAACTGTGTTACATTTTCTCTGTTCCTTCCAGCCTGCTCATCCCCTTAAGCTAACATTTTCCGAGCAGCAGACAGCAAAACCGTCAAGAAGTGACCACACAATGTGGAGGGCTCCAGCCAGAATGTTCTGGTCTGAGGCCACCCGAAACGCATGGGCTGCGTTCACCCCGCGTGAATGGGAGTTGAAGTCCACACATCTCAAAGTGGCTGAGGTTGAGAGACACTGCTCTAGTATAACCCTGCTGCTTCTCTCTCTTACAGCCCAAGTGGGGAAAACGTCTTTGATTATGGCTCTGGTGGGTGAGGAGTTTCCTGAAGAGGTGAGTAGAAGTTGCTGCTGCTGCGCCTCATCACATAAAAGCTTTCCCATAGCAACTTATAAGCAGTATAAACACGTGTAAGTGAAAATACCACTATTATTGACAAGCAGAGAGACAGAAACCCCAGGGGTCCTTCCTGCAGGACAGCCGGTTGTAATGACCTTTGGTGAAAAGAAAGTTGTCCAGATGGAGCAGATCTCTGGGATGGTGTTTGCCTGCCATTTCCATTCTGGAAAGCTTTGCTTTCCTTTCTTTGGTGTGTTGAAATAACTTAATTGCACAGCCACGGATTTACCGGATCTTTTTAGCTCAGGGTGTCAAGTCAGGCCTTTCGTCCCCCTTCTCATCTTTATCCATGGTTGGAACTTTTTGGCTGCTGAGTCCACATTCTGCAAACCTACAGTGGCCAAGCCCTTCAAACTCCTGAACTCCCCAGCTGCTGCTTCTCTGTAAACTTTTCTCCTGACAGCACTGTTGTTGGTTTCTTCCCCTCTGATGATGATTATCATCTCCTCCTCCTCCTCTGTCTTCTTTGAAGTCCATCCCCCTGCCTCAAGGCCAGGAGTCCAGACACTTGGTTTCCAAGGGACATCTCCCTCTTACCCACTCACTCCACTTCTTGGAGGTGAGATGAGGGAGGCCTGAAACTTCACTCCTGTACTTGTTCATTAAGCTCCTCCAAAATTCAGTGCAGTGTCAGGTGTGGCCATGTGGTGACTGCCGATTTGGGCTACTTTTGTAGTGCAGTCTGAACGTGGCTTCCTGCCATAATCCCTCCTCCTCCTGCCTCGCCTCTCCATCTGTGTCCCTCTTCCTCTCTCCCACCTCTCAGCAACATTCAGTTGCTTCCCTCCCAGTCCCTGTGGAAAGTATTGCACAGGTTCAGTCAAAATTGACTCCTCACTTCCCCTGGATAGCAGTGTTTTGCCCCACCATTCTTGTGCAAGGACAGCTGCCCTCTAAATGTTCTGAATGACAATTTTCAGAAATCCTTTCCATTGGCCATTTGGGCTAAAGATGGTAAGAGCTGCAGGATACCAGGATAATCCCATTCTGGGGTTTTGTATAATTTTCACACACATTGCTGAAGATTGTTCATGGTGAAAGAGCCACTAAGTTGGAAGTAGCTTTTCTTGCTGTCAAGCCCTTAACACCTGCCTACACCAAAAGGCAAGATTCTCACAGTCTTCTTTAACCAGATTTATTGAAAGGGAAAAGGATCTCCGATTTGCATTTAACTGACAGAGACAGAGTCTGCCTGTCCCATTCCCACCATCTCATTTTTCAACCCTAGTGCTGCTAATAGTGTAAGTTTCCTAGTAGGGCACCAGGATCATCCCCGAACTATTTATCCAGGACCACTAGTTCAAAGTGATTCTGGTCACCCTGTGAGATCATCCAGAGAGGGCTTCTGTCAGCCCCAAGATGTAGATCAGATCAAGAAATCAATTCCATGTTAAGACTAAAACTACTTTTATTAAGAATGGCTGTAGTAACAGAAACATGCAGATCTGATTATGGGTTACCTCCCTCCCCCCACTTATACAAAGATCAATTAGTGGGGTGTCTGTCTGAGACATTTTCGCATTCCTCCTTTATTGTCTGGGCTTAAGCCATGTTTCCCTCCTTGTTGATTTGGTAACAGATCTCCCCTCTCTCCATCAAGGCCATCCTCTTTACTCTCCACAGAGTCCCATCCTCTCAAGAAGTATGGGGAGAATGGACCAGAAGGCAGGCCTTCTGTTTGTGAGGGCGGGATTATGGAATATGTTGCCCCTAGAGGTGTGTTTGGCCATCTTTCTCCTAGGACTTCAAAAGACACCCAAAATGCTTCTTTTTCAGTAGCCGTTCAGTTGCTAATCAAATGGGGACCAGGCAGCCACTGGGAGGTTATGGTTCTGGATCATTTTGAGTTTATACTGATGTTTTTGTTTTGAAAACTATTTTGTAAATCCAGAGTCTATGCATGAGGGCAGTATAAAAATAAATTAGCTGCTTGTCTTAAGCCTTTATCATCTGAGGTATGCTCTCCACTGTGTCAGCGATGACCCTTTTTTCCCTCCAGGTACCTCCTCGTGCAGAAGAGATCATAATCCCTGCAGATGTCACTCCTGAGAAGGTCCCCACTCACATTGTAGACTACTCGGGTAGGTGGTCCCTCCCGTTGCCTTTCTTCCTTCCATTTTCGTCCAAGCCATTTTTGTACTGCTGCATCCCCGCAGCATGCAAGTTGCGTGCACGGTCTTCCTTTTGGAACCGTTCTGGGCGTTAGTCAGGAAAGGTCACAGACTTTGACCTGGTTCATGCATTGTGGGAAACCACAGTGCATTTGAGCCTGATTTGTTCAGCAAGCCTAAACGGCACGTGAACTTGTGGATCACAATTTTTACAACCGATCCTGGCTGGGACCATGTGACATGCAAACGACGTGCAAGTCCAAAATTTGGAATTCAGGCTGGAAAGTTTTCTCTCTCCCCTACGCATTTTCAGAATTCATGAAAGAATTCCTTGGGGGGGAGATGGGTGGTGGCGAAATTTGATGGATAAATAAATAAATAAATTTTAAAAAGTGAGCGCCCTGCAAGGGCTCATTCCTTCTCTGAGCAGTAGATGGGACCAACTTGGCTCCACTGTTGCCCTGACGCCCCGTCCATGGTGGCCCTTCAATCTGTGACTGCTGTTTTCTCCTTCGGTGGATGGAAGGCTTCCTGCCTGCAATTCCATGCATCTCTAGCAGCTTTTTTCTAGCAACTTTCAATACAGTGCAGCCTCTTCACAATAGCTGTACTGAAGAATTTGATCTAAAGCCTTTTATAGAATTGTATTTTATAAGTGCAAAATAGTGAATTTTTTCCCCCTGAAAATTTATACTTGGGAGCAAGAAACCCTACACAACTGCCAGATATCATTGTGCTCTCCAACTATGGTTGGCTTTTCCTCCCTTAATGCTTAGCCATCCTGAAATGGGCTGACTGGGAATTATGGGAGTTGAAGCTCAGTTCCTCTGGAATACATCAGTTTAAGGAAAGGGGTCCTATAATATCTTAATCAGGTACTTAACCAGTCTAATGTGGGAGTTCTGTGGGGAAAAAACCAGCAAAATACCCTCAACTTTGTAAAACTAGCTAAACCTTCCATCTATTCTATAGCCAAGTAGTCCTCGGCTTACGACCACAATTGGGACCAGAATTTCCATCGTAAGTCATTGTCAGAAGTCAAGTCACCACGTGACCTGACCCGATTTGACGACCATTTTTATGGGGGTTGTTAAGCGAATCCAGCTTCCCCCAATGGGCAAAGTCTCAAAAAGTCTCAAAACGTGATCATATGACCGTGGGATGCTGCAACGGGTCGTAAATGCGAGCCGGTTGCCAAGCGCCCGAAACGCAATCGTGTGGCCGCAAGGGGGTGCGACGTTTTGCAGCCCTCAGAAGCGCTTTACAGGCTATAAAGACGCATTCCAAGGCCGTCGTAACTTTGGACTGTCGTTAAGCGAACAGTCGTAAGTTGAGGACTACCTGTAATTTGAAACTGAATTCCAGGGAGATCCGTTCAATTCGGGGAAGCAGAGATGGATTTCTTTGCCTTTTGAGGCCGTGTTTGACATTCATCCCTTTTTAAAACGATCGCTGAAGTTAGGAAAGAGATGCTGGGTGGGAACGTTAGATGGGCAGAAGCACTTTCTGCATGTTCCTGAAAGACTGCAGGGCCAAAACATGCCACCCTTGTTTCCCCTTTCAGAATCAGAACAGACGGAAGAAGAGCTCCAAGAAGAGATTGCCAAGGTGATCGTAAGGTCTGGAGGGGTGGGGTGGGCCTGGAGCAGCTCCCCCCCCCTCCCCCATGTGCCCTCCTGAACTTCGACTCGAAAAGCAAAACTCGTTCAAAATCCCACCCGAAGCATGGTGGGAACTAACTTTCCCAGTTTTGTTCAGCTTGCTTCATTCATGCATGTCAGCAGCAGCAGCAGCAGCGTGAGATTTAACTGAGCGGGTTAAGGCAGACCCAGGCAGGGGAAGACGCAGAGGAGGAACAGGCCAGGCATTCCCCCCTCCTTGCCGAGAGCAGGGATCGCTGCTTCAACAGGGCTACTGTGCATACCGTTTCTTTCCCTGGGAAGCCCACAAGGCCTGAGAATCAGCTGTTGGGGGGCAGACAAAGGTGGGAGCATTCCCTTCCGGCTGTGGTCTAGAATTAGCCCAAGTTAGCATTTTCAGTTCTTCGGTTAGGGCACTTCTGCTCTGCGCTTTATGCAGAGGGGCCGGTGAATTAGAAGAAGTCCTGGACGTGGGTGTCGGTCTGAAGTGGCACAACACAAAACAAGAGGGGCCGGGGTGGGAAAAGAAGGGCCCTCCATTCTCCACTCTCAACGTGGCAAGAGTTTTCATTTCTCTCTTTGCTGCAGCCCCAGTGGACCACTGTTGAACAACCAGATGGAAGAGCCACCTGGTGGCCCTGGCTGTTCAGGACAGTCGCCCTGCTTTCGTCCCCTCCCTCTGCTGTAGTGGAATCAGTTTCTCTGGGTGACGGGCGTTTTTGGCACTGCCCAGTATCAGCCTGCTGTGGTATTGTCGGCAGGCCAGGTCATCTCAAGTACCTCCCTTCAGAGGTTGTGTCTGTGTGAAGAGGTCATATCCCTGGCAGTTGTTGGTGGGGCAGGCAGAGATCAAGGCTGCCCCTAATCCTACCTCTTATATATATATATATATACACCTATATCTGCTCCCACTCCTGAATTTATCTTAGGCCAATGTTTGTTACTAGCCAGCTCAAAAAGTTGCAGGCTTCTGTGACCTCTGTCTCTAACAAGATCATACAAAAAGCTTTGGAGAGGTAAGACTGACTAGATGTTGAAATTACGAAGGCTGTACAGACTCTTAATCTGCAATCAGAACTCTCCCCAAGGGCTGCAAGGATGAGAAGATGAAGTGGTAATTCCCCCCCACTATTTTTTTTTTGCAGGTAGTCCTCGCTTAACAACAGTAATTGGGAATGGAATTTCCATCTCTAAGCAATGCAGACATAAAGTGCAATGTCACATGACCACACCTACTTATGACGGCAGTTCCAGTTGGGGTCATTAAGTGAATCCCACAGTCATTAAGCGCAACGTCACATGATCGCCATTTGCTACCTCCTGCCGGCTTCCCCGCTGACTTTGCTTCTTGGAAGCCACAAGGAAATGGCAGTCGTGGGGATGCTGCGACCATTATAATTGTGAGCCAGTTGCCAAGGGCCCGAATTGCGATCACGTGACTGCAGGGACGCTGCAGTGGCCGCACTATGCAGACTAGTCTCCTTGTTCGACGTTGTCATAACTTCGAACAGTCACTGAATGAGTGGTCATTAACTGAGGACTACCTGCACTTTTTTTTTCAAATATGATATCCAGAAGTTATTCAAGTTGCCCTTGATTCTTAGGTAAAGCGTGCAGATTTCTTGCTTATATGAAAAGAAAGAAAAGAACCACACTGATGGAAACATTGGCAAAGCTTTCTGATTGGCAATGAGTCAACCAGAGCTAGATGGCTGACTGCTTCCAGAATACAAAAACTGCAGGGGCTTACCGAGCTGTACTTTCTGTAGTTAGTTTCTGCGGTGCTACAGTCAGTACAACCTCAACTGGCTGTTTAAATTTCCCACTGTCCATCTAAAGTGACACACACACAATCAGAATTCTAGTTTGCTAGAATAGGGCCAGGGCAAATTTCCAAAGAATGCCAGTCCTGGATAGGGCTGCATTTCGCTGATCTCAGAGGCCAGGTGATTGAATGAAGCCATCAGGTTGGGAAGTTTATGTTACGCTCCTTTCTAACTGCCTCAGAGTTGTATCCAGCCTCTCTCTGTTTATGATAGGCCCCATGCTGTGTGCTTTGAGTGGAAGCAAGTCTCTTGCTACCTGGGAGATACCAGAACTGAACCCGGAACGTTCTAAGCTTTTAAGCCAGGTTCTCCTGTTTGAAAGTGCAGCCAGAGCATTGTAACTGCAACTGGGTCTAGTCTGTGAAGTAGGTCATCTTTCTTCCTGTCTGCACTCAGCAGAACTGTCTCCCTGCCCTCCTGGCATTCAGTAAATGGGGAGCACTGTTTAAATGTGCCAGCTTGTTAGAGCAGTGGATCAGACTGTAGTTGGCTGATGTTGACGGTGCTAAGCCCAGTATTGGGATGAAAGTTCTTTGTGACCAAAAAAACCTGGAAAAGAGCTTTGAGATGGAGACTTCCTTGTGTTCATAAGAACTCTATCCCATTTTGCTCCCTTGCAGGCAAACGTGGTATGCATGGTCTATGACGTCACAGAGGAGTCCACTATTGACAAGGTAATGCTGTGGGACTTTTAGGTGCCATCGTGCATCCATGATCGTGCTGCTTCTCCCTGCTTTGACTTTCCCATATGAGGCCCTGTTAATGTTCATTGGGGTTTTTTTCTGTTTCTCATGACATTCCTTAGAAGTTCATCTGCTGGATTGGACAGATGTTGTTCTTGGCTGGAGGTGGGGGAAAAGGGCTTGGTGGCATGGCTGGACTTAGGTGCCTTCTCAACTGTTACGCCAGAGCTTATCTTCTTAGAATTTGGGGAGTGGGTTGGGGTGCAGAGGTTCTCCCATCCACTTGCTTTTCCCTTCCTTTTTTCCCAGATTCGGACAAAATGGATTCCAATGGTGAATGGGGGCGTTGAGAAATGTTCCAGGTACCTAATGTCCTACAAAGTGGGGTGTGGTGCTTCGGCCCTCATGGGTCTCTCACCATTAGCTAAGCCATGTGGTACCTATTTTGAAACATTTCCAGATGCCATGCTGAAAACAAATCCCTCCTCCCCAGACCCACAGCCTACCTGCCATCCTTGATGAGTCTCTCCAAAATGTTTCTTCTTTTCAAGGATCCCCATCATTCTTGTGGGAAACAAGTCAGACCTGAACACTGGGAGCTCCATGGAAACCATCCTGCCCATTATGAACCAGTTCTCTGAGATTGAGACCTGTGTGGAGGTGGGGAACTGTGTGAATGATGGCAGGGAAATAGCATCCTTTATTATATTTACCATCTTGTATATAGATTAGATTAACATGGGGAGGAGAAAAAAAATGTGTTCGGCTCTGTTAGCCATAAATGTTGCATAGCATCTCCATTTTCAGAGGCCCAAAGCCTTATGGGCTAGCCTATAGACAAGAAGTACCCTATCTATGCCTCTAGGTACAGCTTTGTTGAGCAGCACTTGGCTGCTTTTTCTGTTTTTATGACTCAGCTTTTAAAAAGTTTCTTTAGACTTGGCAGGATCCTGTAGCGCAAGATCCGTGCTTTATTGTAAGAAGATAAAAATTCCTCCAGCCATTTAAGCTTGTTGAAGGAATATCTTCCTTCTTCATCCTCCCACAATATATTCCTCTACAAGATATGGATGTCACGAAGAGAAAAATGCCCCAAAGTGGTCTCTTTTGGATGACTCCACCTCAAAAAATTCGCTTCAGTGGGAATTGGAACAAAAGGGTCTTCGCTCTTAGTCTTTAATCCATGCTTGTTTCCGTAGGCGTCCTCCGAATGGGAACTCTGAGTGCCCTTTCAATATATCTGGGGTTTTACTGATGAGCAATTCCTGGTCTCTGAATCAGCTTCTCTCTCCCTCTTTCTACACCAGTGTTCAGCAAAAAACCTGAAAAACATTTCTGAGCTCTTCTACTATGCCCAGAAAGCTGTCCTTCACCCAACTGCCCCTCTCTACGATCCAGAGGAGAAACAGGTAAAGCTCTGCATGGCAGGCAGGACTGGAACCAATCAGACAAGCTCACAAGAACTTCTGATAAGTGAATTTCATTAAAGAAAAGTTAGGAAGCCCTAGTGAAAGAATTCTAGCAACTACTGCTTTTCAAGCACAAGCCCTACATAGACAAAGATAGATAGATAGATAGGTAGGTAGGTAGGTAGGTAGGTAGGTAGGTAGATAGATAGATAGATAGATAGATAGATAGATAGATAGATAGATAGATAGATGATAGATAGATAGATAGATAGATAGATAGATAGATAGATAGATAGATAGATAGATAGATTAAACCCCTGTGCACCTTCTCTCTTTCCCACCCTATGTCATTGGCATAGAAAACTGCAGGGACTTGTCCAGGCAGTTGCCAGGAGTCAAGGCGCGCGCACACTCCAATTTTCCATAATTTTATATAGCTAACAGTTGCAAGAGGCAGCTCTGTGTGTGTGTGCGTGGGTGGACTATTTCCAGGAGGTGAATGATAGGCATAGTTCACACATTGCATAAGCTGAAATAAGACTGGTTTGGTTTTGGCTGAGTATATTGCAATGCCAGCCCTTGTCCTTTGTTAAATCACAGTTGATGGCTTCGAGTGGTGTTTAGGTCTAGCTGCAGTGGCTTTTCTGCAGCCAGTAATTATATGGCTAAACCTTGACTTCCTTTGACTGTACATCCAATAATTCTGTTACCCTGTGGCACTGAACCAGCCTTCCGCAACTGATTGCTGTCCAGAACTGTGGACTTCAGCTCCCAGAATTCTCAACAATGGTTGTGCTGGATGGGGAATTCTGGGAATTGGGCTCATACCTCTGGAGAGCACCCACATTCAGCAAACATAGTCTTCTTCAACCTGATGGCCTCCAGATCCACCAAATTTCATCTGAGCTCCCCAACAAGGTTGGCCTTCTAGAAGTTTGGTGCCCTTGGAGAGCACCAGTTTGGGGAAGACTGTTCTTGACTGTTGGGCAAGTAGCTTCTATGCATCATTTTTTCCATCACTCTGTGCCTATGATACGGCATTCTGGGAAATGCAGGGTAACAGTAGCTACTTCATATTGCCCTTTTAAAATTGTACCTTTTTCCTTTTGCCTCTGTTCATTCAGTTAAGGCTAGCATGTGCACAAGCACTCACTCGGATTTTCAACATGTCTGATCAAGACAATAA
Organism: Candoia aspera; assembly: GCF_035149785.1. Taxonomy (NCBI): domain Eukaryota; kingdom Metazoa; phylum Chordata; class Lepidosauria; order Squamata; family Candoiidae; genus Candoia; species Candoia aspera. Next base: position 11,899,265 of record NC_086166.1, on the reverse strand, counting down.
CCAGATCCTAAGTGATGAAGAACTGAACTATTTCCAGGTACCACATTGTTTTCAGGGGAGAGGGGAAGAAGCCAGAAATCTTCGTATATTCTCAGAATGTCTGTTGGCACCAAATCTGATGCCTCTACTGGATATATTGAGATTTGTAACTTTGAGGGAGCTTCAGGTCTTTATGCTTTCAATACAGGTAGTCCTCACTTAACAACCATTTGTTTGATGATGGTCCGAAGTGATGACAGCCTCGAAAAAAGTGCTTCACACTTACAACATCGCAAAACGTCACACCACCCCCACAGTCATGTGATCACAATTCAGGCACTTGGCAGCTGGCTTGCATATACGACCAGTTGTAGTGTCCTGCGGTCACGTGATCGCAATTTGCTATCTTTTTTGCCAGTTTCTGGCAAAAAAAGTCCATTGAATAAGCTGGATTCGCTTAACGACCCATGATTCACTTAACGACCACAATGAGTCACTTAATGGCCATCATAAAAATTGTTGTAAAATCAGGTTCAGTCATGTGGTGACTTACTTAACAACTTCACCACTTAACAACCAGTTTTCTGGTCCCTATTGTGGTTAAGTGAGGACTACCTGTAGTCATTTAATGGTAGTATGTTCCTGAAGAGGAGCTGCAGACTTTCTCTGGGTGTGCAGCTTCAGTGCTGTGCTGTTTGCACAATGGAGAGCTTGGATCAGTTGGAGAAGGCAGTCTGGATTGGTTCCTAGTTCCAGCTCCTGGCAGATCTGAATTAATTGTGGACGCTATTGAGACCAGGAAGGTGGGGAGTATAGTATATAATGCCCAGATATTAAGGGGGAGTTTTCCCTCAACATCTGTGTCTGAAACGTCCCATCACTGAACACCGTAACACCAAAATGGGCCATTCCAAGTATTCCAGATCTCAAAGCAATCCCCAGAAGTCCCCTGATTCCTAGATCATTGACTTTGAGCGAATTTGGAATGCATCCAGGTTGAATGTGGAACATCACCGCTTTCCAAGAGCAGCTGAGCTGTTACCTCCTCTCTGAGTCAGTGTGATGCTTCCGTTTGTTCTTTGTGGACAGACACTTTCTTTTGGAGCTGTCCACGTTTTGTGACTGCTTTTTCCTTGCTTTTCTTGGGAAGTAGAAGTCCTGCTTTGGAAACCCATTGGCTCCTCAGGCTCTGGAAGATGTGAAAATGGTGGTCTGGAAGAACACAACAGATGGCGTCCAGGACAATGGCCTTACACTCAATGGTAACCACAGCAGCCAACCTTCTGTGTGCTTGGCCCTGGAGATGATTTCAGAATCCTCCTCAGAGGCTAAGAAGAGTCAAGTTTGTTGCAGTTGCCTCTTCCTGAGCAGTACTCCTGTACCGGGTCCCCTTTTCTCTCTCCAGGCTTCCTTTTCCTCAACACACTCTTCATCCAGAGAGGGCGCCATGAGACCACATGGACTATTCTCCGCCGCTTTGGCTACGATGATGCCCTGGAGCTGACCGACGACTATCTCTGCCCGCTGTGAGTCAGTCTTAATCCTCCTGGGTTTTTAGGTTCCTGTGGAAGAGAGGAGGTATTATGGCACTGGGGAAAAGATGATGTGAGAGAGATGTTCTTGAAAAATAGCCCACATTGAGTCTTCCTGGTTCTTTTGTGAGTTTATCTGTCATCAGCTTAAAGCTGTTTTTTCCACCCTGTTGATCTCCGGGTGGGTTGGACTGCAGCTTGATCTCCAGGCATCTCCAGGAGATGGGAATTGTAATCTGTCACTCCTGGAAAGCATCGGAGTAGAAAGAAGGAGTTTTGAAGGAGTTTTGAAAAGGAGTTCTCAAGATCAAGCCTTTTTTGTTACTAACCTCAGCTCCCCATATTACTAGCACATTATCAGAGATGTTTTTGTCAGCCTGGTAGCCTTGTCCCAAGGGAAATTGTGAGGACAGCATTTGTTTTAATTTTATCATTTAGATGGACTAAGGGAAAGCAATCCGCAGTGGTGCAGTTGGGATCGGGGCCATTGTGGGGCAGTTGTGAGGGGAAGGGAGTATGCCCACCCCCACGTGCTTCTGCTTTTTTTTTCATCCCCCCAATGTGGGAATGGGAGGAGAAAACCAAAGTTACCATAGAGTTAGTCACTAGAGAGGACCCCTTTTTGCAGGGCTTGTCTAGGATCATAATCTTAATTACAAAGGAGGAAAGGGTTAGTTAACCACTTAGTCGGTGATCTGGAGAACACGGGGGAGAAATTCGCTTATCCCAAACAGGCCCAAATTATTTCCAGCTAAATCTAGCCTTTGTGGGATTAAGTGGTTGGTCAGATGACCCAGTTGTCTTGTTCTCATGACACACTGACTCTTCCGTGATCCAGTTAAATGTGTTGTGCAAACAGGGCTACGGTGACATTCCAAAGTGTGGTACCATCACTCACACACACACACACACACACACACAGAGGACTCCACATTTTCTCTTCTTGAGCACTGATTCCAGTGTTGCATTGCACCAAGTTTCCGGTCTCTCAGGTGGCCCGTCGTTGGAAAATGCATCAGGCATGCAGACTCTGCCTCAAATTCTGCTCTTGTTTCCTTCAGGATCCGGGTACCCCAGGACTGTTCCACAGAGCTCAACCACTTTGGCTACCAGTTCCTGCAACGGATGTTTGAGAAACACGACAGGGTAAGCGGCGGAGGGGCGGAAACAGGGTGTCGTGCACTTCTTTCCTGTAGAGGCAGAGTAATTGTGGTTCCCACATCTTGTCAGGGATGGGTGGCCATTCTACAGCCAGAAACAATGCTTTTTTAAAAGTTTGCCTTCCTTTTGCAGAGGTGCTAGATAGATTAACCTTGATGGGGACATTAGCATTCTTCTTTGGGCATTTATGAAAATTGGTGAAAAATTGTGCCACTGGATTTCGATGGTGCGGTCTTGGGAGGGTTCCTGAGCTGGAAATAAGAGGCTGGCAGAGATGGGATGTCCGCTGCAGCTGATTTGTACAGGTAGTCCTCACTTAACGACCATTCTTTTAGTGACAGCTCAGACTTAAAACGGTGCTGAAAAACTGATGTGCGATCAGTCCCCCGGTCACATGATTACGGGTTGGGTGCCTGGCAACCGATTTGCGTTTATGACCGTTGCAGCGTCCTGCGGTCACGTGATCGCCATTTTTGACCTTCCCAGCCAGCTTCCGGCAAGCAGAATCAATGGGGAATGGCATTATTCGCTTAACAACCATGTGGTTCACTTAACAGCCATGGTGATTTGCTTAATAGCCACCGCAAAAAAGGTTGTAAAGTCGATTGGATTCGCTTAATGCCTGCTTCATTTAGCAACTGAAATTCCAGTCCCAATTGTGGTCGTTAAGTGAGGACTACCTGTATACCCTCAAGAAAACCTGCCCTGCTTAATCAGGACTTCTCAGGTTGCTGCAGGCATGGTGGGCTTGCTGCCTGTAGCAAGGGAGAGCTGCTGCTCAGGGGCTGTTCCTTCCCTCTGGCCTGTAGGATCGTGATGGCGCCCTCTCACCCACTGAGCTGCAGAACTTCTTCAGTGTGTTCCCCTACATCCCCTGGGGACCTGAGCTCTACCACACGGTATGCACCACTGATAAAGGCCTGCTTTCCCTGCACGGATTCCTCTGCCAGTGGACGTAAGCGCAGCCTCTCTCTGCCCCCCGTCAGACCACTTGCCCTCCCCTCCACTGCAGCCTGGCCCTCTAACAGGTGCGCTTCTCTTTCTCTGCTTGGGTTTCCCCAGGCTGGTTGCCTACCTGGATGTCCATCGCTGCTTGGAACACTTGGGCTACCTGGGGTACCCCATCTTCTCTCAGCAAGACTCTCAGATTCACGCCATCACAGGTGACTTGTGACCCACTGAGCTGCTCCTTCTCCTGAACTCTTGGGGGCTGGAGACTCAGCCGCCCCAGCAGCGTAGCGGGCGTCTCCCGTCCTCTTGTGGTGAGCTGCCAAGGTGGAAGGAGCCGGCAGAATGAATCTGCTGCCTGGGGTTCAGTTCACCTCCTCCTGGTTCCTGCCAAGGCAGCACAGGATGGGTTGGGGAGGCAGGAAAGAAGGGGCTTCTCCTTAAGCATCCTTTCTGTCCCACCTGCCCATTTTCTGTTGCTCTAGTTACCCGGGAAAAAAGGATTGACTTGGAGAAAGGCCAGACCCACCGGAATGTTTTCCTGTGCAAAGTGATTGGGTCTCAAGGGGCCGGCAAGTCTGCTTTCCTGCAAACCTTTCTAGGGAAGAATGTGGGGGTAAGTAATGGGGGAGAAGCCCCTCTTCTGAATGAGTCTTCCATTCAGGTAAAAACAAAGCATACATTTCGGTTCAGGCTAGAACAGAATCAGGGTGATCCTTGATCAACAATCAGGGCCTCCCAAGAGGCCCTAGGCTCACAGCCTGGTACTTCAGGTGGATGGCAGACCACATTTCTGCCCCATGCTTGTTGGATGGAAGGTGGACTTGAACCTGGACCTTCCCATTCCTAGTCCAGTGCCTTAACCACAACACTGCACTGGCCTTTTCCACATGCCAGTCTTTGGAATTTGAGAGGCAGTAATTTCTTGGTGTAGTGGTTAAGGCATCAGGCTAACAAACTGGGTGACTGAGAGTTCTAGTCCCGCCTTAGGCACAAAGCCAGCTGGGGGACCTGGTGCCAGTCCCTCTCTCTCAGCCCCGAGAAGGAGGCAATGGCAAGCCACTTCTGAAAAACCTTGCCAAGAAAACTGCAGGGGCTTGTCCAGGCGGTCTCCGAGAATCGGACACAATTGAATGGATTAAAAAAAATGATCGTGCAGTGTCTAATTGAGGGTCACTGCCCTGGAAAAAATGGCCCCAAATCATCCTAGGCTTCCAGAATGCAGCTTATTCCCTCTTCTCCTAAAGGTGTATCTTGATTATGTTCAGGTCTACTAAAATTGATAGTCCCAGAATTTTCCACCATTTTCAGAATCCTTGAAATGGCATTCCCTGCATTTCTAGAAAGTATCAGGTTGGAAGAGGTACAAAGAATTATCAGTATTCCATCTTCCTTCCTTCCCTCCCTCCCTCCCTCCCTCCCTGTTTTCAGGTCCAAAGTGAATCTGAGGGAAGGGGATCATCCTATTCAATTAACACCGTGCAGGTCAACGGCCAGGAAAAGCATTTAATTGTAAGTCTGATGCATTGATTCATTTAAAAAAAAACGTGTTGTGCATGATGGGCGAACCAGTGTTTAGATCTGAAAGCATCGGATGGTTCAGAAACAGCGTGAATCCCCTCTCTGTGTTTCTCTGCAGCTGCACGAGATTGAGGCAGACGTAGAATTTGCAAAGGCCTCTGATGCATCTTGTGACGTTGCCTGCTTCTTGTACGACGCGACAGACCACAAATCTTTTAATTACTGTGCTAGTATTTATAAGGTGAGCATTTCTACTCAGCTACCCTGGCTAAGGTAGCCCATGGTTTCAGAAGCAGCAGCACTCCAAAGTCTGGTGCAAGATCATTGGCTGTCTCTTCATCACATCTTTTAACCAGCATATTGTGCTGCATAATTCAGAAGCTCATATTTCTAGCTACAACTTTTCTCTTCCTCAGATCTATTTCCTCTAGTGGCCTATGTGCCCAGGCCCACCCATGCATGCACGCAAAAGCTTGCAAGAGTGAGTTCCAGAGGTTAATCTGCACCACACAAAAACTCTCCCTTTTTTGTTGTTGCAGCTATGAATTTGCTGCCTCTTGGATTCCTGAGATCACCATCTTTTCAGGCTTTGAAAGTACATGCTTTCTCTCTTTCCCCCCTTTCCCCCCTCCACCCTATTCATGGAACTTTCTTACTGCCATCTACAACTTTAATTTAAAAAAGAAAACGCAAGCCATTTATAGTCTCTGAAGACTCGCTGACTCTGTAACAAAGGGTCCAAATCCTTAACGCATTCTACTTCTGGAACTGGCAAGATCTTTCCTTGTATCATATTGTCTGTTGCCCTGGCTATAAACCAGGGCTGCCAAGCCCAGGAACCCACATGATGCTTTCAATCTCTCTCTGGAGCCCCCTCCCTAATATCTCCACTGAATTTCAGCTGCAAAGTTTTATGAAAGAAGTTTTTGGAAGTTCTAATTAACTGCAACGTCTTTTGAAGTTTAGTTAGGTTTCTTTTATTAGCTTTTTTTTTTTTAAATAGAGCTCAGACTGATTTTTTGTACATCCCTCCAGCCTTCCTCTAGTCAGTTGCTTCCTTCCTCCTCTATTGCTCATAGAGAAGCCTCTCTGTTGCTTTTCTTGAAACAGTCAAAACATCTGAAAATGCAGAATAAAATAAGGGGGGAGGAAAGCATGTCAGCAAAACATATATGTGTTTGTGTGTGGGTGTGGGTGGACGTACATACAGTCTCACTAGGAGACAGCACGTGAGCAAACTGGTCTGGGCTCAGAAACCCTTCAATGGGAAACCGCCAGGGAATTTCAAAGCTGAGTCTAGACAAGGAAATAGTCCCTAGGGGTCAAATTTGATTGAAGAGAGTCTTTAGGTTTATTTCAACATGTAATATAAAATATTTTTTAAATGTTACACGCGCACGCACGCACACACACACACACACACACAGAGTTTGGTCTAGTGGTTAAGGCAATGGGCTAGAAACCAGGAGACTGAGTTCTAGGCCTGCCTTAGGCATGAAAGCCAGCTGGGTGACCTTGGGCCAGTCCCCCCCTCTCAGCCCAAGAGCCAATCAGGCGTGGTAGGAGAGTTCTAGTCCCGCCTTAGGCATGAAAGCCAGCTGGGGGACCTTGGGCCGGTCCCTCTCTCTCAGCCCAAGAGCCAATCAGGTGTGGTATGAGAGTTCTAGTCCCGCCTTAGGCCTGAAGGCTGGCTGGGTGACCTTGGGCCAGTCACTCACTCTCAGCCCAACCCACCTCACAGGGTTGTTGTTGTGGGGAAAATAGGAGGAGGAGGGAGTATTAGGTAAGTTCGCCGCCTTGAGTTATTTCTTAAAATAATAAAGGGATAGGAAATAAATACACAGACAGACAGACCAGATATACACAGAGAGAGAGTATATATAAAAGCAATATAAAAATGTAGACCTCCATATTCAGGGTTTCCACGTAGAGAAAATATATATGAAGGCAAAGACAGTGTTTCAGGGAAGCTAGTTAACATTTAAACAATTATCCAAGGCTTCTGCCTAAGCGAAGTCTACGATCCTTGAATCCTTTTTAGCTGTTTTCACTGCTTTATTTAGTGGCACATATTTTAACTTGTTAGTTTCGTTTTTGAAGGTGATCCTTATATTACTCTGACTCATTCGTCTTAACATTTTCTAATCCTAATTGTCATGAGTAGGGATGGCGAGCAGGGGGCTCCCATCCAGACTGTCAAGCACGTGCGTAGCACTGAGGAATTGGGCAGCCATTCCAAGAGACACAGATCGGGACCGCCTTAACCCTTGGGGTTTATATGTCTGGGTTTTCCCACGCTTCTTCAGTTTGTTAGGATTCCTGTTAAGTACTAGCAATAAATATTAGAGACCAGTTCCTTGTCTCAGCATGTTTCCTGGCTGTTAGGACACTAATACTCTTTTTAGTTAAAATTCCCTGTATGTATCCCTTTGATTTGTTTGAATCCTAGATCAGTGTTCCTCAACCTTGGCAACTTTAAGATGGGTGGACTTCAACTCCCAGAATTCCCCAGCCAGCCAAGCTGGCTGGGGAATTCTGGGAGTTGAAGTCCACCCATCTTAAAATTGCCAAGGTTGAGAAACACAGTTAATCTTGGCTTCACGATTTGCTTTGTACTGAGTGATGACTAATAAAGATGGATGCTGATATTTAAAGGATTGTTAATGAATGAATGTCTAAAACGGAAGCTACGTTTGACTACAACAGCTCTTCCTGGAGAGATTCTTCAAAACTCTTTGCTCTCCTACTGGAAGTTTCTCTCCCCCTCTTCCAGCTAACCCTTGTTTCTTCTTGGCCCCTGCAGCAACACTACATGGACAGGCAGATCCCTTGCCTCTTCGTGGCCTCCAAAGCTGACTTGCCGGAAACGTCACCCCAACACGGCCTCTCCCCAGCCGAGTTCTGCTACAAACACCGCCTGCCGCCACCGTTTTACTTCTCCTGCGTCAGCCAGGGCACTCTCAGCACCACCGTCTACGCCAAACTAGCCACAGCTGCCACTTTTCCGTAAGTATCTCTTCCTTTGTCCCCAAAACAGATGCACACGCAGACAAAGAGACTCGTCTACACTTAGATCAGGGTTTCTAAACCAGGGTTCCACGAGAGGTCACCAGGGATTCCCTGGGAGATCACGATTTATTTAAAAAATTATTTCAAATGTGGGCAACTTGACATGGAAGAGGTACGTTTCATTCTTTATTTTCAGTTTAAGAACCCTGTTAATGCATATCTACAGGCCTACCCATGAAACGAATATAATAATTTTGTAACTTCTGGCCTATTTTTGAGCCTGAATGTGCAGGGGTTCCTTCCCCGAGGCCTGAAAAATATTTCAAGGGTTCCTCCAGGGTCAGAAGGTGGAGAAAGGCTGACTTAGATGGTCTGTGCAAGTGCAAAAATGCTTGGGGCTTTGGCCATGAAGGCTGTGTGATTCTCCTCCGGGAAGTGCTTTACATGGCCTTGTTCTTGCCATTGCTGGAAGAATCTCTGCTTACACACCCTGAAATGGAGCGTCAGTTCATTTTCAGAATAGCTCCCCTAAGCAACAGTAGCATTGTTCTTTTATTCGGACCCATTGAAATGTCACAAAATCCAGAGCCAGCTTTCAACCTCCCCTTCGATGGAATTCATCCAAGGATGTTACTACACCCTTGTCACTTTGGGGTGGAGAGGAGGAAGGTGGGGACCAAGGATGACAGAAAGTGGCTTGTGGGAAGTAGTGAGTTCACAACAACAGATTATTTATTCGTTTGTTTATTCTTCAAACTTCTATTACTGCCCATCTCCCCCAAGAAAGGGGGACTCTGGGCAGTTTACAATAAAATTAGATTAGGCACCAGGCTAAAAACTGAGGACCTTGATTTCTAGCCCTTCCTTGGGCACAAAGCCAGCTGGGTGACCTTGGGCCAGTCACTCTCTCTCAGCCCTGGGAAGGAGGCAATGGCAAACTACTTCTGAAAAGCCTTGCTAGGAAAACTGCAGGGATTTGTCCAGGCAGTCACCAGGAGTCAATACTGAGTTGAAGGCACGCACACCACAAAAAAATATGCCGTATAACCACTGTGGTGTTCACAGGCAATGACATGGACAAGCAGTCGTTCAAGGAATCTCTATTTGCAGCACTGGGTGGAGGACACCAGTGTCTCCATCTGTTCCATCACTTTAATTATACAAGAGTTCTGTATCATTCAAAAGCTTGCCTTTCCATCATGGTAGACATTCTTGGACCCCTGTCTTGTTCTTCCTCTTGCTCAGCACTTTACGTTTGGCAGGATCAGCACAGCAGCCAAAGCTGAGTCGATTCCTTGAACGAGCCCCCAGCTTGCAAGGGATGCCGCTGCATTTCACTGGCTGACGTGAATGTAAAGGTCTCCCCCAGGGGTGTGCGGAGGGGAGAATCCATTATTTATATTCCAATAAAACTGAGAAGAGGGAGTTGATCTCAGCCCTTGCATTCAGAGCTTGCTCTCCTTCTGTCCCAGTTTTTAATCATTCTAATACATCGCGGCGAGAGAGGAGGGAAGGGGGTCCGTGTGATAAAAACGGAATTTATGTTGAAGGAGGAAAGGGGGGTGGTTGATTGATAACAGCCATTCCTTTAGAAGGATCCAATTTTATCTTGGTTGCTTTAATACGCAGCATGTCCTATTGTGGAAAGATATCACAGCTTGGGCAATACATCTGCCAGATGCCAAAAGCATCGTTATCCATAAAGATGATTCCGAAGCTGACGACCTCCCCGCCCTCCCCTTTATATTCCTTCCTCCTCCCCTCCCCTCCCCTCCCCTCCCCCGACCCACTTGTCATTCCTCAGGGCACCGACTCAATGCAGTTTCGCTCCACTTTCCTTCCTATCCTGCTGATTTAGAACAGGGCTGCCATATTCATTCTTCACCCTCTGCAGTTAGGCTTAGGCAGAATGCAGTCTCGGTTGCGGAGGGTGAAGTCGACTCTGGGACTGGTGTAAACGGCAGCTGACGTGGTAAAGAGGGTGCACTTGCCTGCAAGCAAAGCTAGGCCGAGACCCTGGGGCCTTTCCCCGAGAGAGAAGCAGGTGGTTTTCAACTGGCAGGATCCCCTGATGAGAGATGCCAGTGGAAAGTTTTCAGGAATGTGAAAGTAGGAAGTAGCTGAAGTCAGTCAGGGATGGTGGTGAAGGTGCTGGCTAGAAACCAGGAGATCGTGGGTTCGAGTCCCACCTTAGGCATGGAAGCCAGCTGGGTGACCTTGGGCTAGTCCCTCTCTCTCAGGCCCACCCACCTCCCAGGGTTGTTGTGGTGGGGAAAATAGGGTTGACCAAAATGTACATGAAAAAAAGGGATAAAAGAGGAAGAGGAGGAAGAGGAAGAAGATGACACTGATATTTCTCCTGGTAGGGCAAGGGATGTGTGTGTGTGTGTGTGAAGTTTTTTGCAGCCAGCAGTCACACAATGTTGTTTAAAAAAAGAGTGGTGCCAGTGAAGAAGGAGAAGCTTTAGCTTCTTTTGGCAGGCTTCAGTGGATGACGTTCTAACTTTCTGACCATTTTTAGGACAACAGGGAGCTCCCACCAGTTGGTCTCCAGATTTCAGTGGCGTGATCTTTGGAAATTCTGGGGACTGCAAAACAGAGGCTCCGAGGCCAAGAGATGAAGAAAGTGCTCCTCAATTTTAATAACCAGAGAGAAAGCCAAATAGTTGAATAGATGCCTACAAACGTTTGGGGTTTGGGGCACCCTGCAGTACAAGGGAAGGTTTTGACACAGGCAGACCTATTCCTGGCCTGTCTGCAAAGCCAAGCTCTGCATTAATTTGACCTGTTTCCCCCTCACCTTGAGAGGAACACTTCATCTAATGAGCTTGAGCAGTTCGCAGATTTTTTTCTAAGCCCGTTGCTTCTTGATCCAGAATGCCAGGGATCCACTCCTTTCTCCTTCGGTTGGTCCTTGAGATGCAGCATACCCCCCCTCCAGACCCTGAAGAGAGGAAGGGCATTGCTGGGTCAAATGGCAGTACCATCTAGTGAAGTAGCAGCCAGTGGGACAAAGAAGGCATCCTCTCAGTACCTAAATAAAAACATATCCTCATTTAGAGGATACAGTGCCTCCAGATACAAATGCCCTATTTAGCTCTCATTTTCCATTTACATCCAGCAGACCAGTCTTTCTTGTCCTCCATGCATTTGTCTGTCCTTCTTTTAAGGCCATGTGAGCCAGGGTCCATTAAGCATCACGTACCAGGGCACTGACCTGGATAGGTTGTAAAGCTTGGAGGTGAATGAAATTCTGGAAGCCATTGGAGACAAAGATCTGCGGGAACGCTGCTTTTCCGCTGCTGTAGTAGGTCTTCTTACCAAGGCCAGTGGGGCACATCTTCACCACTAAGTTGGTTACCCTTAAAGTGGGATAAGATAAATTCATGGAGAACAGGTCTATCAAGGACTATGGGCCTTGACGTCTTGATGTTACCTCTGGGTTACAGGCAGATGGTTCCAGATAGTGCTTGTAGGGGACCAGTGGTGGGAGAGGAGTAGGTCTCCATCTTCTGCTTATGTGGTCCCCAGAGACATCTGGTTGGTCATGGTAAAAAACAAAATGCTGGACCAAGATGGGGTCCTTGGCCTGATCCAGCAGAGTTGTTCTAATGTACTGAAGATGCGAAGGCCACAAACTTAGAGGGAGTCAGCCCTTTGAGATAGGCCAGGTCAGGAAACAGGCTCCACAAGGACTACTAGGACTCTGCTTTATTGGTGCAGGGTATAATGCAAGATTTTGAAAGCCTGTACAAGTTCCTCTCTGCCTGTCTTATGCTAAACAGAATCAAGGTGAGGTTATCTTGAGTTTCTTTCTCATACTTTCCACTTTTCCTTGGACTGAGTTGTTTTTCTTCCCTTAGCGGCTCATCCATTCCTTCATCAAGGTTGACTTTACATACCTTTCAGGGGGGTTGGATAAATTGAGGGAGGATGACAGGTCTCTTGAGGGCTGTCAGTCGGAGACTCAGTGTAACCTCTGGGTTGGAGGCAGTTGCCTCCAAATGCTGGTTGTAGAGAAGCAGTGGTGGGAAAGGAGGACATGTCCATCTTGTGTTTGTATTGTTCTTACAGGCTTCCCTCGGTCACTTTGAGAAACAAGATCTGTTCTTAGATTTTTATGTTCAGAAATCCCCAAAGCACCAACATGCACCTGAGATTCATTCAGAGGATCACCCTCAGACTAGAGGTTTTCTTGCACACTCCCTGCTGAAGTAAATAGGAGTGGCAAAGCACATGATGGTGCAGAATCAAGGACTTGGCAAGCTGCTCCTCCTTTGATCGTGACCTTTGATGTCAAATGCATGGGATGAGGAACATAGGACCCTCCAGACGTTGCCAGGCCACATCTGCTCCCTTTCTCTTGCAGGCACCTGAACGACGACGAGTTGGGCGCTTCATCCTTCTGGATCCGAATTGCCTTGGGAGCCGCAGTGGCCACCGTTGTGGGCGTCACTCTCTACAAAGCAGTGTCAAAGAACAAGTAGAGTAAGGAGAGGACACGGGGACCTCCCTTTGCTTTCCTCCCTGGTCTAGGTTTTTTTTTCCACCCAAGTCCAGACAACCAACTCCATTCGCCCCAAGCACGTTGCAAGGCCAAAGAGAAGTGTGCAAGGGGAAGACAAAAGGCCAACTGGAGGACAGACTAACCCCTCAGCTTCTCCGGGGGGTGGGCGGAGGTCGCAGACAGGAATGACGACCATTGCACCAGCATCAGCAGAAATCATCGCAGTCAACTAGCCGGCATGAGCAAAGACTAGCATTTTTCTCACTCAGGGAACGTCCCCCATCCTGCCAAGCCATAGCATCCGATATTTTCTGGGCCATTCAGCTCCTACAGATATCTCAGCTTCCTCTGGTTTGTTTTTTTTAAACTATCTTTGGACGTTCTTCAGAAGCTGAAGCTACTGCAGTTCTGGCAAAAAAAAAAAAAAATCAAGAGACTTGTCTTGGGAGGAGCTGAGACTAAGGGTTGCTCCTCTGTGGTGCCCTCTGGTTTCTGGGATGGCCTTTCTGTTCACTCTCCCGCTTGGGAGGATATCCTTGAGCTCCGGGGGGGTGGGGGCGGGGGAATGAAGGGTTTCACCCAGGTCCTCTTCTTGGGAATGGATCAAACGCAGAACAAAGGACCCTCCATGGATGAGGAGTTGTGGAAAGATGGAGAATTAAGCTTGAACTTCTCTCTCTTGATACAGACTTTAATCTTGTGGCACACCCATGCGTAAGGCCCCTACGTGGTTTCTGTGGCAGCCTGGGAACTCCTCTTGCCTTGGTGAGGTTGGGATCATTCCTCTGGACCAGGCCTGCAGAGGTTTCAGTAAAGCCCAGAGAGCTGAAACACAGACTTTGGTTGTCTGCTGTCTGTCTCTCGCGCTAGTTCAAGGTTTTTCCGTTTCTGGGAGGTTTTCCGCTCCAGCAACTGGGGAGCCAGTTGAGGAAGCAACTAGGACTTGCCCCCCCCCCCCACACACAAGGATTCGTGGATCCACTGTAGGAGCAGCCCCTTCCCACGTCTAATAGGTGAAGTCTTTCCCCCCCCCCCCGCCACTTCTTCCCATGCTCCAGGAAAATAATCATCTGCAGATTCTTCCTATGTCCCAGACTCTTGCTCAGGGTGGGGAGGGGAGGTGGGGTCAAAGAGACCACCTCGACCCATGGATCTGTGCCATCATTGTTGTCTAGGGGGCTAGGGCCCGCTTCCAAACTTTTGAACCCTCCCTCTTGTCTCCAGAACATAGTTGTGTAAATATGTACGCGATTTGGGGCGGGGGGGGGGGGGAGGTTCCCATGCCGTCCCGTAAGTGTCTCAGAAAGAAATTATAAAAAGGGAAGTGTTTTGTTTCTCATTTTAGTTTTAGTTTTGCTTTTTTCACTTTGCAGTTCTTGCACACTTCACGATTGGTCCTTTCTGCGATGGGGGTGGGTGGGGTTTTTTCCCTTGAATTCCTTCTCTGGGCTTTCAGCCTGCAGCTTCCCATCCTCAGCCAGACTGCTGCTGGCTTTAGGATGGCAGCCCTTTGCTGCCTTGATTGGGCTCTGTTAAGTCCAGGTTGCCCCAGGTTAGATCCCTTCCACCGGCCAGAAACGCGGGGAGCTGTTAAAGGATGAACCAGGCCGTGTGTGGAAGCAGGAGGCAGCCGCTCCGTGGTTGTGACCTCTGCCCCCAAATATATGAACCGAAATAGAAACTGCCTGGTTGCATCCAGCACACCCTGGGTTAATGTTCGCATTTCCTTATAGGATGGCTCACAGGGAGGTTAACGTAGTGAAGAGAAGCCTTCCGTATTGGTCGTAATCAGTGCCAAGGAAATACTGCATCAGTATTCGGTTCCCAGGTCGTGACCTTGTGTTTTGATCTGTGACTTTAAACAAGTCTCTCTCCCACCCGCTTCCCCCCCCCCATTTTATTTTCTCACCTTTCCCCTTTCTACAGGGATCATTGATTCAGGCTGTAGCGTAAGAAGCTCAGGATAGGATCCAATCTAAATATCTGCTTTGGGAATTCTTGTCTGCATTTATCGTCCATTAAAAAAAAAACTGCCTTTAATATTACCAGCAGCAGAAATGTCTAAACCCATGTCCGCCAGTACGTCGTGCAGCTAACCAGCCGCCCCATCGCTTTTGCGCCCCATGCTCCCCCTCCCCTGAACCCCACGTTTGGCCTCTCTTCCTTTTTGTCTGCCGTAGTGCAAAGCTAGACTGAGATCTGCAAAGCCAGAAGTATTTAAGCAACAGCAGAGAAGGAGTAGAAAGCATCTGAAAAGGAGGAGGAGGAGAATGAAGCTTTGGGGATGGAGAAATTGAATGATAAACCAGGAGGGGGCCATCTGTATCCAGTAAAAGGTTTCCTCCGGAAAGTGGGAATTCAAAGGCTCAGCTGTCTGAAAGGGAACTTTTGACAAGGCTGCCAAAGTTTTTTCAGTTGTAGTTTCTGTCATCTGTAGGGCATCCTTAGCCTCCTGGTCAAACCGGGAGCCATTCTTCTCTCTGGACTGTGGGCTCCTGCTTGTCCTTTCCGTAACTTGGCTGTTGTCTTCTGCGGCTTCAGCTGACGCTCTGAAATCCATTCCAAACAGCAGCCTTTTAATGCCAGGAAGTCAACTGCTGAGCTGCAGTGGATTCTTCCTTCTCACAAAAGCTCCTTGCATCCTCCTCCTCCGAAACCTACTGATACTGCCTTCTTTCCTGCCTTCCAGCTGAACAAAATAGAACACCTGGTATGTTTTGTCTGCAGGAAATAGACAAATTTAGACAATGGGTTTAGCAAGGAGAGTGGCCCCATTTTTTTTTTCATTCAGATAATCATTAAGAGAAGAGCAGGTCATCATCCAACTCATTCTGCCATCTATCAAGAGATGAGTCACTTTCAGAAGAAGGCTCCTGTCATCTCCCAGATGTATATTTTGGAATGTACTCCATATTTTATGGAATTTGCACATAAGGACCTGGGTATTCCCTAGCAGCTCTTGAGCCTTTCATTCCAGAATCATGGTCTGCCTGCTGCTGATGGTGAGATCTTGCCCACTCCATTCCTTCTTTGTTTTGGTAGGCCCTTCAGTTGGTTCTACTAGGTTAGATGATCCCCAGACACAGTTTGTCCTCAGCCAGTTGCAATCGGCTGCTTGGCCCTTCTTGCTCCTTACAACAAGACCAAGCTTCAGTCCAGCCTTCACCTATTAGCGGCCAGAATATAGTTCAGTTTTGGACCTCTGCAAGTAGGGAGTGGAACCCTCTGGAGGGCCCCAGGTTGGAGGACCTTCACGACCTCCAGTTGTGATCATTCCAGTCCTGCAGTCAGAATTGACTGCCTCTCTGTTGCATGATTCAGCAGCAAAGGGGGTGGGGGGTGTTACCTTCCATAAACCTATTTTTCTTTTCCTGGGTACACGGGTAACTCCAAGGGACTTGAATATTTACATTCCATCTGCTTTTCAAAAGTGTGGTTTGCTAATTTTTTTAGCTTTTAAAAAAGTTGCTGGGGAATGCTATTCAGATGGGGGTGGGAGAGAGTTAACTCCTATCTGCTTCCTGGCCCTGTCTTAGCCTTCCCAGATATGCTACTTACTCCAAGTAGCAGCTTAGGAGCAAAGAGAAGATCGGAGAAGGAATTTGGGGAAACATCCAGGGTGGGAGAAAGGATTTGTACTGCTGGCAGAACTGGGGACCCCCACGGGCACCTTATCTCAGTGGTTGCTAGCCTTGAAGCTTGCTTTTCAAAAAGCATGCCTGATCTTGATCCTTCGTTCTCATGAGCAGAAAGAACTGGATGGGGCCACAAGAGAAAGAAGCGTAGCTTAGCCTTACTGTTGAATATTCCTCCATAGTAAATACCAGTAGGGAAGAAATCACCACACATAGAAAGCTAGCATATTAGGAGAGACCTAGAGCTTCCTCAGCAGAGCATTGTGTTTTTTTTTAAAATAGAAGGGCAGTTACCCAAACATCCATCCATTTGCACTTGGAAGTGGTGCCATCTGGGCCCAGCTTTATGACCATTGTCCTTGCAAAGTCAGCTATAACAAGGCAGATTTTAAAGAAGTGGGCCCTTAACCGTTGCAACTCTTGAGTGGCATGTCCCAGTTGCCTTGCATGTGGAGTCTTTCGGATCCCTTTGGGATTCCCTGCAGATTTCAGTAATCCCCATCACTCTGCTTCCAGAGACGAGCTCAAGGTGAACTTTTTTGTATTTCCGTCTCTTACCGCATTTGTGGGTCCACTGCCTGGAGCAAATTCGCAGCAGTGAGCTTTGCAGGGAAACCTCTCTTCACAGAGCGGTGGGGCCGTTCTCTCCCCGGGGTTCCCCTTAGCCTACATCTCTATTCAGTCGTGTGAGTTTCAACTAACTACTGTGGACCTGAATAAATTTTTATGCACCAGATGGTTGCAGACAAAAGACAAATCCTCGTGTCTGCTTTCTTTGGGGCTTTTTGGGGGGAGGGAAGAAGGGGGGAGGGCTGTCTCAGGATATTTACAGCTTTCATAAACGCATAATGCCCATCTGCATTGGCTGGGCCCCTGAGAGCCTGCTGTTATACATCTAAAATTGAGCGTGGATTCCATAATTCAAATCCAAATCTCTGTCAATTAAAAATTGAAAACTCAAAATGTGTAGCTTTGCTATTAGGTTTCTTGAAGAGAAGACAAGCCTTTAAAGAGCCGCATGTAGGCAAATCAAGTATTTTAGGACCGTTGAAACAGCCTAACAACCAAATCATGATCTAGCAGTAACTTGGAGAGGTTTTTATATCTTAGTATTCCTAAGTTTTAAATGCTTGAGGTTTTGATCTGGATCAAAAAGCGCTTGTCAAAAAAACATGCCACAAACTGAAAGCAGCATCTAAAATTAAGTGGCTGTGCATAGATTTTTTAAAAATCGCTTTTGCTCTAATGAATGTATAAATGGTTTTACTCTGGGAAAGATCCAAGAGGGAGGGGAAAATGGAGAAAAATCAAGCAGAGACAGGCATCCATTCACATGTTCCCAACTGGCTTTCAACAAGCAGAGTTAATGGAGAAGGTGAAAGTAAAATCGCAAGGCGCAGTCATGCGATGTCTCCCTTAATGACCCCAGCGCTTAGAGAGTTGCAGGTCCCAATTGTCGCTAAGTGAGGACTACCCTGTATTCATTGTTGTGCTTCTTGTTTGGACTACGTCGAAGGGTTAGCAGGGCAGGTGAAGCCAGCAAAGGAAAGATTGAGTTCAAAAATAGTCCAGATCCAGGAGAGTGGTTGCAGAGAGAAAATCCGCCCCCCCCCCCCCAGCTCATCCCTATGAGAAAGGCATCAGGGTGCCTTTCACTATTGTATTCAAAATCTTTAATTAAATTTGAGAAGAGAAAGGCATCAAGGTATTGGCTTGAGTTGCTGCCAATGCCTCCATTCTAAGCCTGCCTATCTCCTGGTCACATGATCCAGAGTGGAGCTGCTGGAAGGAAAGAATTCCTGAAGCCATTGCTTCCTGCAGCCTCCCCTGGTTTAATCACTTGCTTGGCCAACATCCGTGCTTTCTCTTTGCCATGTCCTGCAGTATGCCCTCCCCACCACAGTCAGTCCCTGATGAGGCCTTCAAAGGAAGCCAGCATTGCCTGGTGCTGAAGATGCTTCCTGGAAGCTGTAGATTGATACTAAACGGAGCATATTTCTGCACAGCCAGGCATGCATCTATCCTGGCTATCCTGACCAACACGGGCCTGCTGCTTCAGGCCTCCAGCTGGAATCTTTTGCCTCTCAGCTCCCAGCCATCAAATCCCAGAGTTACAGAAAGCAACATGGAAAACAGGCAAATACTGATTTATTGTCATTGTTTTATTTTTAATTTTGTTTGCCACCCAGAGTCACTTGTTCAGACAGGGGGGGGGGCATACAAACTGGAAGGGAGGGAGGGAGGGAGGGAGGGAGGGAGGGAGGGAGGGAGGGAGGAAGGAAGGAAGGAAGGAAGGAAGGAAGGAAGGAAGGAAGGAAGGAAGGAAGGAAGGAAGGAAGGAAGGAATGAATTCATGCTGGTCTCCCTCAGTTCTTCTGGATCTAAGGTTTCTGATAGAACATTGAAAAAAGAAGAGACAGGTTGCAATATTTTGATAGTCACATTGGGCACCTTTGCATGTTAAAGGTAAGCCAGGTTATTTTAACCACAGTTTGTCAAACAAGCTACAGTGACTTGGTTATCACAGAGCCCCAAGCCACAATGACTAGATTTGCAGATTATGCTAAACCATCGGGGCAAGATTTGCATTCCAGGTGGAACCAAGGCAAACACTCTGTGACTTAACTGAATTTAAATGCAATTCAATAGACCTAAATTAAACACAGATCATGTTCACACTCTCCCTGCATTTAATTATTTTCTCCTGTCTATTGCATGGTGGAATTCAGGAGTAACTCTTGAAGAGGTCTTGAAGGCCTCTTCAAAGGTTTTTGAGTGTGGTGTGTATTCCATCTCCTTGGGGTAGGATGGGATTCATCTGCGGAAGAAGCACAGAATGTTTCCATGTCAACACAAGCAAATTATTTCAAGTTGGAAAAAAGGGGGGAAAGCACAGGTCCTTTGCTGCCAACTGCAGCATCCTGGAAAATGAGTATGCATCTTCTCCCACCCCGTGCAGGGATCCCTCATCGGAATGTGTGTATGCAATAAATAAATAAAGGAACCACCGCGTGAATTTTTTCTCCTTCCATTCCATTTGATAAAAGAGCATTTGGTTTTGATTTTTTCCCCAGCCTACCCCAAAGGACAAGAGAATCGGGGTGCAATTTTGGATGGAGCCCATTGCTTTTGTACATAGGTAATGGAAAGGTGACAAAGAGGTGGATGAGCATCAAGTGCAGTGTTTCTCAACCTTGGGAGCTTGAAGACCCGTGAACTTCAACTCCCAGAATTCCCCAGCTAGCCATGCTGGCTGGGAAATTCTGGGAGTTGAAGTCCGTGCATCTTCAAGCTGCCAAGGTCAAGAAACACTGGTCTAGAATGTCATTCTGCAATCCTTTCTCAGCAGGCTACAGCCTCCTTGGCGATCATGTTTCAATGAAATCCCAAGCAAGGGCATCATGGAATTCTTCCAGGCTGGGAAACATGAAAGTTTTAAAGTGGAGGAAAGATGTGCTGCATTTTATCTCCAACCATAAAATCAGCTAAAAAACACCGGAAAGAGAAATGCAAAAGAAATTCTCAAACAACCTGAAAGGAAAATAGAAAACATTTGCAAAATAGCAAGGTTGAATATGGCAAGCATTGTTGGATCAACCATCAGTCCTTTCCTCTTTATAAGCAGATAATTAAGCCACATCAAGGTTTTTTTGCAATTTCTTTTAAGGAGTGTTCCAGATCAGAGATCCAGCCAGGCACAATCATCTTAAGACACTTACTTTCACCCACCCACCAGCCCTGAATTCATACAGAGTTATATTTAAAAGCTTGAGAGTATATAAAGGGGAATTGGACTGGATACAGGTAGTCCTTGCTTAACAACCACAATTGGGACCAGAATTTTGGTTGCTTAAATAAGTGGTCATTAAGCAAATCACCAGTTCCCCATTGGTTTTGCTTGCCAGAAACAAGCCAGGAAGGTCAAAAATGGCAAGCATGTGACCATGGGATGCTGTGATGGTCATAAATGCGAACTTGTTGCCAAGCATCCAAATTGTGATCACGTAACTCTGGGGGACACTGCAGTGGTCATAAGTATGAGGACTGGTCGTAAGTCATTTTTTTCAGCACCATCGTAAGTCCAAACCATCACTAAACAAATGGTTGTTAAGTGAAGACTACCTGTATTTGGAAATTTGTGGGCCACATCTGAAGAACATGGAGAAACTGACCTGAGGCTGTAGTAAAACATGTGAAAGATTACATCCACAAACAGCAAGTGTGCCCACTGAAATGAAGAGCCAGGAAAACAAGAGGTCATATTAGGATGCTCAGGGGAAGAAAGTTATACAATTATTTTTAAAAGAAAAATCTAAGGGGCAACTGCTAAAATGTTGAATGTCTGTTGGGCAAGAAAAGCCAAATTAGAGACAGGGATGACATTGGAAAAACATCTCCAGCATATGAAGAGTGCAGTTAGAGAATAGAATAGAATAGAATAGAATAGAATAGAATAGAATAGAATAGAATAGAATAGAATAGAATAGAATAGAATAGAATAGAATAGAATAGAATAGAATAGAAGCAGACTTTTTACATGTTGTAAAAACTATGTTTACGACATAGTTCTGCGGTTTCCACTTCTCCCATTTAAACTTCACTTTAATTTTTCCAAGGAACTGAAAACCCAAGAAACTGTTCTCCAGCAGCAGAAAAGATGGTGAAGCAAGTTGTGCATCAAAGCCAGGAGGTTTTGAATCTGTGTTCAGCACTCTGGTTCCAAGCTAGGCTGTGTCGTAAGTGGGACTTCTACAAGCTCTTATCTCTGCTTGCAGGAGATTCATTCTCTTCTCTTTTTCTCTTCTTCCTTTTGTTAGCATATCTTCTGTGCTTCTAACAGCTGCATCAGAAGCAGGCATTCCAGTGTAACAGTTTTCCCCCAGTGTGGAGAAGCTAGTTTTTAAAATAAATGTTCCACCTTGTTGTGCAGTTACAAATGTCACACAAGCTCCAACTTGCATTAAAAAAAAAACAATTGCATCCAGATGTCTGGGTGAAAGTTGTAATTACTCTTGCTCTGCTTAAATCATCATTATTATTCCATCTTTTTTCTGGGCACAAACTTGGCAAAGGGAAAAGGGGAAAGCAAAGTCTTAAGTTATTTCAATTTTTACTTTGGGATTTGAACTGGGTTCCAGACTTGCTGAACCCTAAACTTGAGTTAACAAAAGTCAATTGGGGTAGATTGATGTAGCATGCTAGATTAGGCTAAATGGGGTTGGGATAATAATAATAATAATAATTCAACCCATGGGTTATAACTTAATGTACAGCTATCAGCTGTATAGGAAACAGTAATTACTAAGCATAATTCAAAAATATATAAGTTATTGAGTCATTTGTTATACCAAGTGTTGGAAGAAAACAGCATTTGTAGATGTTTATATCATTTTTAATATTGCTAGCTGCCCAGAGTCATGTATTTGAGATGGATGGCCATATAAATCTGACAGACAGACAGACAGACAGACAGACAGACAGACAGACAGATGACATAGCAAGTTAGATGAATCAGATAAAATGTTCAGCCGTTATATGTTTGCTTTCTTAGAGTATCATACATTCTGTGAGTCCATAAACTGTGCTTGCTAACCTAGCTTTAGGGTTGAATGTGCTGTGTGATGCCACAGATTGTATCACCTGTCTTCATCCTTCAGTCCCCACTAGTAGTGGCTGCTCTTCTCACAGCTCAAGACTAAGAATGTTCAAAAACTGATGGTATCAACCTCCCTAGCCAGGCAGTTTCCTCCACTTGGGACCCCATAGCCCATCCCATAAGTCCCAGGGAGATGTAGCGATACAGAAACCTTTGAAGGCCATTCTCCACCAACATCTCTCAAGGAGTTAGAGGCAACAGCAGAGAGAGCTGTCCTCTGAAAGAAATCTGACCCAAAACTTGAACGGAGGAACTCTTTCTGACCAGACTGTAACAGTCTCCCGGTAGCTCCAGCTCAGGAGTGGGGTTGCTCTCCTTGGTCCTGAAGAGCAGTAGAAACAGTGTGGCCTCTCTCCAAGGTCCTGAAACTGTCCTAAGTCAGTTCCTCTTATCTGAGCCCTCATTGATACGGACAGTGGCAGAATCATGGAACGTGGTAGTTGTTCCTAGTTGATAGATGGTGAAGGAGAGCCTCTGGAATCTTGTTAATAATTTGTTATGGTTACTTTGGTGGGTGGGCTCCTGGGAAGGAAAGCTCTTTCCCCAAACTGGATGATGCACTTTATATTTTACCTGTCACACCATCCCAATACTCCTTTAAAGGCACTTCTGGAACCTCTGTGCCCACTGATATCCTCCTTGCTGCTTCAGCAAACTGGAGGGATTTCTTCTGCATTGGTGGACTGGAAGATGGAGGATGCTGGAACGTTGACTAGTCCCTGACAGAAAACATGTTTCTATCTGAGATGTGTTTCCTATTGTATATACACAGAATCCAGTTAAACTAACAATTGAGTGTTATTATAATATCCTTCTCTGTCCCATATCTGAAAGAAATTCACTCACTCAAGAGCATGGGTGTGAGGTAGTCTACCCCTCATGCCAAAGCAATCCGTCTGTGCAAGACTTGATG
Organism: Candoia aspera; assembly: GCF_035149785.1. Lineage (NCBI taxonomy): Eukaryota > Metazoa > Chordata > Lepidosauria > Squamata > Candoiidae > Candoia > Candoia aspera. The sequence goes on along the minus strand of NC_086166.1, from coordinate 11,876,404 downwards.
GCAACATTGTTTACTGAATTAAATCAGTTCACTCAGAATTATAAGCAAACTATACAAGACCAGACTACTATATTTTGATCTTTGGCATGGTGTAAAGTGCCTATTGATTGCTTTATAACCACTTAAGATGGAGAAGCATCCCGCAGATGTTTTGAACTATAACTGTCCTCATGCCTTGTCATTCACCATGGTTATTTTGGTGGACTGACATACCAGGAGAATACCAGGTTTCCATACATACATATGGAATACCAGCTTTCTTACCTGTGAGCTAGAGAAAGGGGTTTCTTCCTTTCTAAGTTTTATATTTCTTTCCACCAAGAGATCAAAGTGGTATGCATAGTACTCCTTATTCCTTCTCCTTCTCCTCCAAGATAGATTGGGCTGAGAGATAGTGACCTACCCAAGTCATCCATTGTTTCCATGGCTGAGAGGTGACTTGAGCCTGGCTTTCTCTGGTCCAGGTTTAACAGTTTGTGTATCAAATGTAGGCTAAGATATTGTCCACCGCTGGTCTAGAGGCAATTTTATAGCAAGAATCCAATTACAATGAAAGGGTCACCTTTAATTTGGTTTGAGTTGACCCTGCAATGAGACCTATTATATATTAGTGCAAGACAACCATAGTTAACTGAACCATGGATTACTTGACCCATTTTTTCTGCATTCAGCTGACAGATTCAACCACCAACTAACCCTATGAACTGGGATCACGAGACGTGCTATGCAAATCTGGAGCTGGTTACCTGGTGATTTAGTTTGTCTGATGCAAATAGCTCTGATATTGCACCATGATTGACACTGCTCCATGTTGGTTAGTAGGAGTAAACATTTAGAACCCTCACCCAGGCACCAAAGGAAAAAGAAGGATTTGCAGAAGCCATGGTTTCATTGTGGCCACTCTCCTTAATGCTGGTGCTGTCATGGCTAATCAAGCTTCCATCACTGTGTGCAGATAAAGGCATGTAGAGCAATAGTGTCATTTAGGGAAACAATGGAGTTTGACTCCACCCAAACCCATTGCAATAATGTTTTTCAAGAGTCTGGCAAAAGTAATTTTTTTCCTGGTCAGTTGGCTACTTTTTCTCAGCTACCTGCCAGCCCTTCTATCTGAAGTCCATTAAGCAGGAAGAGGACTCTCACCTAGAAATTAATTTATTATGCATATGCATGCAAAATCCAAGCACTTTTATTGCATCCTCCATGTGTTTTCCTTGCATTCTTCCAGAAGAAAAATGACAACAGAAGCTCTCTTTTCCGTCAACACCCCACTTCCCCAGTTGCTCATTTCCTGGAGCACATAAATATGCATGGAGCAATATGAATATTCAGACTGCTTCTTCTCTCAGCTTTACAACTTTCAAATCAGCTACTGAAGCCACTGTCTCTCCTATCTCCATTTCACAGATGAGTGTTAACCAGCCAGAACCATCATTCGCCCTCTACTAAGACAAGGCTTCTCAAAGTCCCAGCAAACGACTGCAAATTCTACCTTTAACTGCATACAGATATAAGCAAGTTAGAAAGCTGCAATCCCCAGACTGGCATAATAGGCTGCTGAAGGGCCAAGATCAAGCCAAGTCTGAGTTTGTCAAATAAGTCCCCCTCAATGGTGGTGGCACTACACAGTAAACCATTATCAATCCTTTATAGAACCCAACACTGCCTTCTGCTTCATGAATTATGCAAGCCAGCCATGAGGATTAGCAACTCATAGTTTGTGGCTGGGTGTGTTGCATCGTCTTTATGGTGGCTTGTTTGGCAGTCCGTGGTTAAATAAACTGCAAGCCATGGTTAAGCACATCAGAGCTTTCTGACCTTCTGGAGCAGTGTGTCTCAACCTTGGCAGCTTGAAGATGTGTGGACTTCAGCTCCCAGAATTGCTGGCTGGGGAATTCTGGGAGTTGAAGTCCACCCACCTTCAAGCTGCCAAGGTTGAGACACACTGCTCTGGAGGGTCACAAGGATGTCACTGGAAGGAGAATGACCCTTTAGGGTCTCCTTTGGAGCATCTTGGAGTGGCAATGGAATTAGGAAGCTTTCTAGAGACAGACTGCTCTGATTCCAACCTAGAAAAGACCTCCAAACTCAAAACATAGTCTGAATTTCCCCCCCAGATCTCAGGGGGCTTTATCCAAGGAGGCGAATACAGTAAAGCATCTCTTGGATGGGGTCAAGAATCACGGCTCCCTTGCATTCATCTCCTGATAGCTGTGGCCTTGGGGGCATTGTACCAGCTGCGGTTAACTCCCCAGCTATGTATGCCTAGAGGTTCTGGGCTCTGCAAGGCAGGTTCCTGCATCAGGAGCTTAGCGGCAAAGCCCCTTTTGCCTCGCAGGAGGTCTCAGGTGAGGGAAGGAAGACCCTTGCTCTGATGATCTTCCACGGAGGCTATCAGCCAGGGTGAGCAACCTGAACCTAGATGGAGAAAGCCTAAGGGATAGCAGGCAAAGATCCGGCTGACATCATCTGGGCTTGGAAGATAAGCAGGATAGGGCCCGGTTAATCCTTGGATGGGAGACCACGAGGAAGTCCCACGGATGTAGAAGCTGAAAATCGTCCTGAAGGACTGGCACGTCACTTCAGTCTTATAGCCAAGAACAGCACAGTGTTTCTCAACGTTGGAAGCTGGAAGATGGGTGGACTTCAACTCCCAGAATTTCCCAGCCACCCATCTTCCAGCTGCCAACGTTGAGAAACACTGGCATAGAGTATGCCCGTGACCCCCGAGAGCCTTCTCGGACTTTAAAAGCCCGCCACGCCTACAGGGCTGAGCGACCGGTGCTGAGGCTGGTCCGGCCGACGGCCCCACCTCCTCCTCCTCCTCCTCCCCGCCGTCCAATCCCCTTCCAGGGTGGAACGAGCGAGGGGGCAGCGCCCGCCCCCTCGAGCCGCCCTGCGCAGCCGGGCGGGCAGGGGCGCCCGCGAGGACTCGGGGGCGGAGCCACAGGCGCCCCCGCCCCTGCGCAGCGCCCTCCCCGACCCCGCCCGCGGGCTGCCGTAGCCGCCCCTCCCGCCCGGCTGCCACTCACGTCGGAGTGCCGGCCGCCGCCGCCGCCGCTGCTGGAGCCGGAGCCAGAGCCGGAGCTGGATCTGGGTCGCCTGCCCGGCGGCGGCGGCGGCGGCGGCGGGGAAGGGGCGTCCTGGGCTCCCCGCCGGTGGTACCAGCCCGTGCATCTTCCTCCTCCTCCTCTTCCTCGGCCGCCAGCGCCCCCAGCTGCGGGTATATGGAGAGGAGCTCGCTGCGGCAGCTCATCCAGGAGCAGGTGAGCCGGGCTGCCTCTTGCCAGCGCGCTTCGGGGAGGGCGCGCAGCGCAGCCGGGGCCAGCAGGCGGCCGGCCCGTCCCGCTGGACCCCGTGCCTCCGGGCCGCCTGGCTGCGTAGCCATCGGTCCCGTGGGTGGGGTGGGGGCTGGACCTGAGCCGCCTGTGCGGGCTTCCAGGTGAGGCTCAGGCAGGTCTGGCCCCGCGCGGCCGGTCAGGAAAGTCGGAGCCCCCCCACTTCCCCCCGCCGGCTGAATGCGGGGCTTGGTTTGGCTGGGTTGGCGAGTCGGGCTGGTCAGCAGCGAGTTGGCTGGAGGGAGGCGGCTGGACCGGGCTCAGGTCGTTTGCCTTGCATTAATTGGGGGGGGGAGGGGAGGGCATGGATAGGCTTGCCTCTGCCCCGGCGAAGGGTCGGTGAGCTTGGTGGTTCCTCCAAGCTTTGGCGATCGTCCCAGAAGGAGAGGCACCGGGTAGACCCGCTGCCCTCCAGGGTCGGGCTTTGAGCCCGTGACTCCGCGGGCCAGCGTGGAACACCAGGAGGTGGCCATGCCCTGCTGTCCCCACCCCTGGTGTGCCCGGCCTGAAGAGGCAAAGGAAGAGATACCCAAGTTTGAGTTGAGGGGGGGAAGGCTGGTGTGGCCTCAGGGCTGGGGGTGATGCCAAAGGCCTCCAAGAATGGGCTTGAGGGGCGGGTTTTCCCAGAAATGCATTTGCAGCTTGCTCTAAATGCCCCCCAGCTAAATCAGGCCACTGGGTTGGGCTGGCTTCACCACCATGCTTCATCAAATGCCATCTCTGCACCAGTCGAGAGTGGTTTTCTCTGGCTTTGGCGCCAACCAGGAGGGAGAATTTGTCCCACACTGGGACTCCAGCGCTGCCAGCATGGGAACGGACTTGGGTGAACCCTGGCACTCTTTTCCTCTTGAAACTGGCATCTGATGGACTGCCTAGAAGAAACCTGGACAAAAACCAATTTTTCAGCATTTCAGGACAGAGGCTTCGGGATAGCTGTGGTACAAAATGCCAGGCTCCCTGGTCAAATTTGATTTCAACCAGCCTCCTTTTGGGGCAATCCTATCCCCTTCCTCCCTGACTTGCAAACTGAGAATAACGACACCAGCCTACTCTGCAGGTCTGTTGTACGGATTTTATTTATTTACCTGTGTTTCTCAAATTGATCGAGCCGCCCATCTCACGAGCGTGACTCTGGGCAACATGCAGTACAACAAAGCAAGAAAAAACACATCCTAAATAACCATGAAAAACAATTAGACTTAAATATAAATAAGACCACAGGGGAGTGTTGCAAAGACTCACACATAATAAAGCCATATTGTGGGCTCCCTGTTTTCAAGGGATCCTGAGGCCTGCTGGAAAAACCACATTTTGGAAGATTTCTGGAAGGTCCATAGGATTCCTGCCAGAAATGATATGGAACACTTGGAACACTCTCACTGAGTACTTAGCAGCAGAATTCTTGGACTGAGCCTCAATGAAGCTACAGCTTTGAATGCAGTGGCTGAGTTCACAGAACACATTAGCCCAGTGTTTCTCAACTGTGGCCACTTTTAAGATGGGTGGACTTCAACCCCCAGAATTCCCCAGCCAGCCATGCTGGCTGGGGAGTTCTGGGAGTCGAAGTCCACCCATCTTAAAGTTGCTGAGGTTGAGAAACACTGGTTTACAGTAACCAAAAATGGGGATGGATAGGTTTTAGCTCGGCCTTTGTCATGGTGTGTTGTGTGAACCATGAAACCTCACATAGTTTCTAACTTTGAGCTGTGCGAAAAGAGCACTTGTGTTCTATCCATTGGGCTTTAGGAGTTGTGTGAACCCAGCCACAAAGTGCTAATAGCAGAGGAGTGCTATTCCTGACTCTGAACCAGTGGGATCTGTAAAAAGCAGGCATAAGTGCAAGGACTGGAAGAAGTTTGATAGACGACACCTCAACTTCCAGTTAGCTTTGCTAAGATTGTAATCCTGTTTACGCTTACGAGACAGTGAGATTCTCCACTGGGTTGTTCAGTAAATTGAGCAAGTCTGTGCATTGATCCAGACACAAATCCCTTCAGATTCAGGAGGGATTACTCCCTTGTAAGCGTATTCACATTCACGGGCTGGCCATGTAGCTTTTCGGAAGTTCACAGGGTGTCAGCCTCCATATTCCCCTCTGTGAAATGGGGAGAGGAGTAACATTCCTCCAGCTTCCTGCTCTGTGATGTAAGGAAATGAGGTTGCCCACTTGATAGGTCCATTTTAATTGTGGACAGCTTTCGGGGGGCTCCCCAGAAATGTTTCTCTGAGAATGAAGCCATGTTCCAGTGTCAAGACAGCCTAGCTGAGTGCAAAATTCAGCTTGACTGTTTCCTTTTCTGGAAACACATACTTACTTGTAAATCAGCTCAGCTTCTTGGAACCGTGATACCTCTTGTGAGCCCATAATGCAGCTTGGCTCTTTTGCTAGAGCCTCCTGGCATCAACTGGATTCTTTGGGGCTGCCTGCTGCATCCTACTTTTGTGACGATAGACCTTGATTAGCACAGAAGGCAAAGGCTGGCATTGGCATTCTCCTCCTTAAAATAAAGCAACTGTAATCTTGGCAGATTTTTTTGCACACATAAGAACAGAACGTGTGTACTGCATCTGGGTTTTTTTTTTTGCACATGTAAGAGCAGGGTGTTCCACAAATGCCTGCTGCGTGTTGTTGCTAGGGGAGCGAGAGGCACTATATTTCCCGATGCACATACAGTATGTGGCCGTAAATATAAGAAATTAGTTGGCAGGGAGGAATTGGTGGATCCTGGGCTAGGAAGACCTGTGAGGTCGGCATAGATCCAGCGCTGCCCAAGGCCCTCAAGAGAACAGCCAAGGATCTGTTGGCACTGAGAAGCGGAAGGACACAGCCTCACATTTAAACTCTGGAGCACAGACCTGGCCAAAAGGGTTTCACATCTGGAGTCCACAGTGGACAGAACTCCCCTGTGTATGTGATTCCTTTTTGGTCTGCAAGAAAGAGATGTATCGAAGTGAGTTGTGACTGTGAGCTTTCTGCTGGGCGAGCCGCTTTCTGAATTAGAGGTTTCAGGACAGCTGAGATTGGCAGCCGGGCTGGTGGGAAAGCTGCAATAAATGCCTCGGACCATAAATGCATCGGTCATGCCTCGACAAGCGCAAGAACGCAGGTCGGGCTGGACTCTCTAGAAGAGTTCTCTGCCGCCCCTTTGTTCGGCTGTTTGGGGGAGGGCGATTGGGTTGTTGGAAAGAGGAGAGACAGGTGTCCTCTTTCCCTTGAACTCTGGCTCCATCTATCGCTTGTTTTGGCCTTGAGTCCCTGGCAGCCTTCGGCATCTTATCCACCAAGCCATGGGAGGAAAATCCAAGTCTCACGTTACTTCCTCTGGCTTGTGCTGAGCATAAGGGGCGGTAAATGCAACGCCTTTTCCCATCGTCACCTGCCTGGTGCTTGATGCATCTGGGGCTCTGCCGGTGCTCGGAAAAGGCTCAGAAGAGAGTCCCCTTTTGTAATGTGCTGAGCTAAATACTTTATAGCAGTGTTTCTCAATCTCAGGAACTTTAAGGTGGGTGGACTTCAACTCCCAGAACTCCCCAGCCAGCCATGCTGGCTGGGGAGTTCTGGGAGTTGAAGTCCACCCACCTTAAAGTTCCTGAGGTTGAGAAACGATTTATAGGAAGAGCTTTGACTTTCTCCCACTGACTTCTTACGGGAAAGCTGAAAAGCAGCTGCTTGGGGCAGCGAAGCTCTAATTGTAATCCTCCTGGCATTTACAAAGGGATGGGTGCACCCAAGCGTGCCAACATCTAAGCTGTTGGCTTTCAGGTCTTTGCCAGGCGGGACCCATCAGCTCTGGAGCTCCCAAACCTTCCATCTTCTGAACTGTGTTACATTTTCTCTGTTCCTTCCAGCCTGCTCATCCCCTTAAGCTAACATTTTCCGAGCAGCAGACAGTAAAACCATCAAGAAATGTTGTCCACCACACAATGTGGAGGGCTCCAGCCAGAATGTTCTGGTCTGAGGCCACCTGAAACGCATGGGCTGCGTTCACCCCGCGTTTGGTTTGCTTTCCACTTTCAGCAACGGGGTCCCGGTGCGGTCTCTCACGTTGGTTTGGCATGATGTGTGAAATGGAGGCTTAGTCAACTGGTGAGAGCAAACCACAGCTTAACAAGGCTACCGCAAAGGTGGTCACCAGTTTGTACAGTGCAAAGTGAATTAGACAGACTCATGGAAGAAGGTTTTCTGGGTCAACTTGCTGTAATGGATTAGTTATTATACCAGTGTTTCTAAACCTTGGCAACTTTAAGATGTCTGGACTTCAGCCTTTAGGTTAGACTGGGAGGGTGGGGGTAGGACCACGAGGAAGGCCATTGCAGACTACTACTTCCAAGCTGCTGTCAAGAAAAATATGTGGACTTGTCCACAGAGCCTCCAGGAATGATCAACTGAAACACCAACATCTTGAACTTGCTCTGGTGTCAGCCTTCCCAGGTGGGCCAGACAGGAAACATGACCAGATGAGCTAATTCTACTTTATTGTAGGGCTACATGAACAGAACCTTGCAAGTCTGAAAGTACAAATCTCCCACCGTTTCTTTTACAGTTAGGGAGGGTCCCTTCTGAGCCTCTTTCTCCTCCCATTAAGCAGCTGTGGGCTAAGCCGTCTCTTACCTGATGGTTCCCTAGGCAGCATCTCTTTGCCCTGTTGCCCAAGGTCTTTCCTACATACCGTTACATCTGGTGAGAAGCTAGAAAGCATGGATTCTGTTGCTTTGTTCTTGTCCTGATTGAGGGATTAATGCTAGACTAGATAAGCTTTTAGCCTGGTCCACCTCTTATGTTCTTAAATACTAGAGTAATACGATTGAAGAAGAACTGCTGCCAATAAGATAATAAGAAAACATTAAAAAAAAAAAAAAGGGTTTCCAGTGATGTCTGTGGTCAGGGTCAGCTTGGCAATGAACTCCCCTTAAGCAACCACTTCTGAGAAGTAGACAATGCATCTTCCTGATTCATACAATTTGCTGATAATGGGAAAATGGTTCCCAACTTGCAGAAAGCGTTGCTGAAGGATTTCACATCCCCCAGCCCTCCACATCTGCAGATACACCCCCTGGAAAATGGTGATCCTTTGAATGAATGGGTTGCCGTAGCCATATGGGCACATTGCTGAATTCTTCAAACACGCAGTGGCTATTTGAGCATCAAGATTTGCACAGGATTGAACTCCAGGACCTGGTGGGTGAGAGGAAGCAAAGAGTTGCCTGCAGCTGGAGATTTCTTTCGGTGTGTGTGTTTCTCTTTCTCCCCAGCCCCGCAAAGCCTTCTCTGTCCTCCCTGTTCTAAACATTGTGATGTTTTCTTCCCTGGGGGTAATAAAAAAAAATGTACTAGTTCTGCCACACTGAGAAATCTTTGGTTATTGGGTGCCACCAACCCGGCGCTGGAACCCTTTTAGGGCATTGCAGCCTTTGCGACACACACACACACACACAGCATGTTTATGAAGGCAAAAGAGCTTTTGGATCTCAGGCAGATTCATTAAAGACCCTTGTCTCCTATTTCACAACCTCTCCGTGGTCCAGCCATTCCCTGTCTTAACCAAGAATGGTCTGAAAAAACATAAAAACTGATTTCTACAACCTTCAAAGTCACTTTATATCTCTGTTTAGCAGATACGTTTTGGGGGCTACAGTGCCCCATAGATTTTGGAGAGCCAAAGGGTTGAAACTTTTCAGTGAAAACTGAGATTCCTGTAAGATACCAAGAGGAGAGAATATCTGTGGCTCAAGGTTTGAGCTGTGGAGTCCTTGGGGCAATCTAAGCTTGGCTGTTGGCTTGCAGATGCTTCATGACCCAACTAGATAACATCATCACTGCGAGGGAGGGTGGGGTTTGCTCCCTGTTTATATACAGTAGCTGCAAACAAACCCCACTCCCTTCTAGCACTGAAGATGTTGCCTAGTCGGGCAATGAAACGTCTGCAAGCCAACAACCAAGCTCAGAGAGCACCCAGGACTCCCCAATTCCTGTAAGATGTTAAGGAAAACATCTGCTTTGGTTCCTGCAAAGGAAAAAGGAAGCATTACTGAGAACAAATATAACAACTTGAGTTGTACTTGATTCACAGTAACTTCATGAACTCATCCATGCTGCTCCCTTAGTACCAATCGAAGCTTCGACCTTTTGAGGACACGAAGACCCCCAAAACACATTACTGAAATGTGTTAATTCAGTGATAAAAGATGTAGATGAACCCAAATTATCAGAAGCTGCGGCAGAAGCAGCTGGAATAAATAGCCATTCTAAAAAAGCAATAAAAGAGCTGCTGCAAGATGTCATGAAGGCCATCGTTTAGCAGGCTTGAAAAAGTTTCAACAAGAAAGTCTCGGTCTGCCTCGCTTGGAAATGATGGAGTATGATGAATGATTATGGAGTTCTGGGTTCGGTTAGGTTTTAATTAGGGCTTCTGAGTGCAGAGAGCATTGATTGAAGTCTGTCTGAGAATGCCCACTCTTTCTGCTTACACTACGAAGAGGACGGGTAACGGCGGATTGCAGCGAAATGCAATCAAGTGCCATGAAGACAACGGAGTGAATGGATGACAAACTGGGGACATTTGCCAGCTGGTAACAATGCAACTGTGAAGGGGGTTGCAGCTGGGTGGTGCAGCTCACACTCTGAATGCAGACAATTCTTGGGTCAGTCCTCACATCTTGATGGGAAAAATGCCACTCGGGAAAGGAAAGATGCTTTTGCCCCTGAGGTCCAAAGGTTGGAAGAGGCCACAGATATTTGGGATCCGTCTGTTAAAAAGGGCGTTCAGGAATGCAACTGTCTGCCAACATGTAGGGTGTGCTCACAAGATTTGTTTTGCTGAGTCAGGGAGAAACACAGCCTTTGCGTTTGTACGGCCTGCTAAGCCTGGTTTGTATCTAGGTTGAGTTTTTGGTAGCTTGCCTGTGGTCTGAACCCAGCGCAAGTGATTTGGCTGTGAATCGGCGTGTTGTGAAAATGAGTGAATTCGGTATCCTGGTTAAAGAGTAAATGCAGCCTTAGGAGCCAAGTGGGAAGAAGGGCAGATTTTGTCCTTGGGGTTCTGTAGTTTTCAGTGGCTGGTTTGAAGGACCAAACAACATTCCCGTATTTTGCAAAGCCGTCGTATCATTTGTTTTTGCTTTATGTGGGTGTGTGAACTTGGCCATCATAGCTTATTCAGCAGGCTGCGGTTAAAGTAAACCATGTGTGATCTGAGGGTATTATGTGGTTTGTCTGACTAAGTCTGATGTGCAAACCCAGACACTGTGGTTTATGAAACCATGAGATGTCTTAATATAATCTGAATCCAGCTTGTTCAACAAACCATGGTTTAGCATGAATTTATGGGAGTAGAAGAACCTATGTTTCATGATGCTCTCCCAGATTCTTCTCTTTCAAGGTTCAGATTGTGCATTTCAATTAAGGTGGCTATACTTGTCCTGAATAATTGCTATATTAGAGTGCCTGAGTTCATTAATGACCCCTGGGTTGTGCTTTTGAAGTTCTCCAGAGAAGAAGTGAATTTTTGAAATGCATTGGGTCAATCAAAAAGTTACTATTTCTCCATGTTGGTGTTTTCCATCTTTGGTCCCCCCCCCCCCACAAATGGAAATGGGTGGAAATGAGATAGTTGAAAGTGCATCTTTCGCCTGATTTACAGAAATCCTGCTCTGTCCTCAACTTTGCTCAAGATCCTGACTTCTCTGTTTGATACGAACATCACATTTGTGCAGAATTAGGGGTGCGCTTCAGAGATGGGTCATAACTCATGATTCAGATGAATTGTTTGTAACAAATGGCATTAGGGCCCAGAGCTGATTTCCCACTTCTTTGACAGCTTGATCCCAAAAACACCGGTTTTGTTGGTGTGGAGACCTTCGCCAGCCTGGTACACAGCCATGAACTGCCTCTGGATCCTGCAAAACTGGAAATGCTGGTGGCCTTGGCACAGAGCAATGATGAGGGTCAGATCTGCTATCAGGAGCTGGTAGATCTGGTCAGTGGCGTGAGTACCAGCCGCTGTGCGGTGGCTGTATCAGCATATGGGCATGGATCCCCTGTGTTTTCCACTTCTGCACGCTTTAGACCAGCCTTTCTCCACCTTCTGACCCTGGAGGAACCCTTGAAATATTTTTCAAGCCTCAGGGAACCCCTGCACATCCAGGCACCAATATAGGACAGAATTTACAGTACAAAATTATTATATTTGTTTCATGTGTAGGCCTGTATATATGCATTCACAGGGTTCTTAAAACTAAAAATAAAGAATGAAACTCACCTCTTTAATGTGAAGTTGCCCGAGTTTGAAATAATTTTTTTAAATAAATTGTGATCTCCCAGGGAACCCTGAGGGACCTCTCGTGGAACCCTGGTTGAGAAAACTGATGATCTCCCATCCAAATCCTAACCAGGGCCACTTCTGCTTATCTAGCTTCCAACATTGGTCAAAGCTGGCTAAGAGCTGCTACTTGTGATGACATTCTGGAGAAGCAGCACCCACTTTTCTGCAACTCGTCAAGAACAGACATTGCGGAATGCAGGAGAGCTCCCACAAACCTTGGGACCTGCTCTCCGCTCATATGCTCTGGAGAACATGTCACCATGAAAGAAAACTGGGACAGGTTGAAATCTGAAGAAGCAGAGTTTTCCATGAAAGAAAACTGGGACAGGTTGAAATCTGAAGAAGCAGAGTTTTCCATGAAAGAAAACTGGGACAGGTTGAAATCTGAAGAAGCAGAGTTTTCCTTTCTTCTCTTCCTGATGATTCAGGCAAAGATGGGCCTTATTTATGGAGAGATGTAGAGGCAGTTTGCGTAGGGGTTAAGGTATTAGCTTAGGATTGTGGAGATCCAGGTTTAGGTCCACCCTCAACCCTAGAAGTTCACTGGGTAAGGTTGGCCCATTGCTCTCTCAGCCCAATCCACTTCACAGGGTTGTTGTTGTGAAAGGAGACCCCCATGCAAGGCACATGAGTGAGAGAAGGTGGGATATAAATCTAACAAATAAGTTGAAATTCTTTTGACGTAGCCCATTTGGCAAGAGAAATGGTAGTCCAGACTGTGGAGTGTGACTGTGCAAACTCCATCCTTTGCTCGTGGGACTGAGTTCCATCTGAGTTCCTTCCAGATGTCACTGGACTTCATTCCTCTTGTGTCCAGCCAGCCCAACAGCTCTGATGCAGGAAACTTAGGCCTATGATCTGCTTTGGTCAATACTGGTGGCTTTTCTACAGCTAAAAAAACACACTTGGTTTCCTACTAGTTTCATGGCCGGGGAGTAAGCAAGGCATTGCTGATAGGACCTCACACGAGTTGAGGCTGGACTGGGTTTTTCCCCTCCCCCTCCCCCTCCTTTCGCACTTTTGAGGGAGTTTTGGGGTGGGGTGGCCATTTCAGCTGCCCTAAGACTATTGGAGAAAGCTCCATGTGTCCTTTTTTTTGCCCATTTAGAACTTCCTGTTGAGGGAGCCTCCATGCAGCCCATGAGTTTACCAACCCTGACTTAGGGAAACCCTGAGCAGTGGGTGGACTGATTCAGTCCTTCTGCTTTAGGTGGTCCTCTCCTCCAGATTCTTGGACTTGGGGATCTCACTTGAGAAGATACCCTGCCAGGGAGATATTCTTGGCTCAAAGGCAGGGGTGGGGGTCTCTAGGAGGCAGTTCATGACTGAGGATCCAGTGGTGAGTTTCCTGCTGTTGGAGGCCCCCTTTTCTCTTTGCAGATCAGCAGCAAGCGTTCCAGCAGCTTCAAGCGGGCCATCGCCAATGGACAAAGAGCCTTGCCTCAGGACGGCCTCCTGGATGAGACTGGGCTGGGCTTCTACAAACGCTTTGTGCGCTACGTGGCATATGAGATCCTACCATGCGAGATGCACCGGCGGTGGTACTTCTACCAGCACCGCACCTGTCCCCCACCGGTCTTCATGGCTGTGGTCACACTGGCCCAGGTGCGCAGAGAAGTGGCTTGCCAAGGGCTGGGGCAGGGGGGAGAGCACCCTCAGGGAAAAGAGAGCCACTTTGGTCTAGCGGTTAAGCCAATGGGCTGGAAACCAGGAGGCTGTGAATTCTAGTCTCACCTTAGGCATGACAGTTGGCTGGGTGACCTTGGGCCAGTCCCGCTTTCTCAGCCCAAGAGCCAATCAGGCGTGGTATGAGAGTTCTAGTCCCGCCTTAGGCATGAAAGCTGGCTGGGTGACCTTGGGCCGGTCACTCTCTCTCAGCCCAACCCACCTCACAGGGCTGTTGTTGTGGGGAAAATAAGAGGAGGAAGGAGTACTAGGTATGTTCGCTGCGTTGAGTTATTTATAGAAATAATAAAGGTGGGATAAAAACAAATTAAAAAATAAAAATAAAAAGGGGGTTGCCTTCAAAGCAGATCTGCGAGCGCTCCAATGCTTCGACTCATTCTTCCTGATTCCTAGGTCAGAGGCAATATAGATGTGAACAATGATCTAACCTGTTGATTACATTTCCAGCGATTTCTAGAGAAACAGTTGCCCATCCTAGCAATCAAAACTGGAGCAATACACCAGTGAAAGGACATCTTATATCAATACCTAATATTGATGAAAGCAGTGTTGCCCTTCCTGCGCATGCACTGCCCTTCATACCTCGATGCAGTGTTAGGATGGGCAAACATAAGAAGTACTGTAGAAAGCCACTTTTTAAAAAACGGGAAATGGAATTCTGGAATGCACTATCCGGTCTCCTGCAGAACTGCATCCTAGCCAGGACCCAGAGATTCTGCAGCAAGCAAAGTTCCTAGTCTTCAGCACTGCTAACAGGGCCTTTGGTCCAACCTGCTTGAAGGACATCAACGTACAGAAGACCATCACGGCAACTTTTTCTCCTTTCTACTAGATCATAGTTTTCCTTTGCTACGGAGCGCGGCTGAACAAGTGGGTGTTACAGACATACCATCCGGAGTACATGAAAAGTCCACTGGTTTACCATCCTGGACATCGCGCCCGGGCCTGGAGGTTTCTCACATACATGTTCATGCATGTAGGGTAAGTGTCTTGAGTGTCTTCTCCTGCCATTTCCCTGTTCGTAGTACAGCAGGAATGGAGGAAGCCGGTCTGCAGGCCACGCTAGTCCATCCCACTGGTCTACCTGGGCCTCACGAGACATCCTCTGTTGATGCACCACCATAACTTCATCTGGAACTGACGAATCAGCTTCTGGCTGGAACCGGATAGAATGCCCGGCAAGCTAAACTGTTACCTGCTTTCCTTCTTTTGAAGCCCAATGTCTGCAAGTACAGACCTTGCTATCTATTGGCCATGCCTCATCATCAGAGTGCAAAGCAAGTGTGTTTGGGATGGGTGTGTGCCTACAAGCTCTCGGATCGTCTGCCCACCAGTGTTGTGGCTCAGTGTCCTGAAAACTCAGCCTTTGCTGGTGGTTGTGTGGGGAGCAGAAGGAGATGAGTCTTCCGCAAGGCTTGGTGGGGCAGATCAGGCCCTCTTGGTAAAGGTCTGGCTGGCATTTAGGATAGGATTGGCAGGAGAAACTTTTCCTGTTATTTTTCACAGCTCTATTTTCTCTTGGCCCCAAGTGGGGAATTAGTTATAATCTTTTTGTATATAATACTGTTGGAGAAATGGATGCATGTAGAGTTTTATGACTTGCTGCTGAGTGACATCTGGCCATGTTGCTAACCAGCTGTTAGTGTGTTTCTTTCGTATCTGTTCTACTGTGCAATGTTTGTTTCCCCTCTTTCTTCATTGTACAAACCTCTTTATGTTCATTTTCCCCCCCAAAAAATAAAACAGGTCTGTTGCTGGAGGTGCTGAAAGTAGCTCACTGGAGCTGAATTGAATCCCCAGGTTTTACTGCCTATCCATGAAAAACAGGAGAAATTTCTGAGCGTACTAGACAGAAACCCAAAGCTGGAAGGCAAATATTTATGGTGGAGGGGAATCCATTTAGAATAATCCTTTCCATGTTTTTAGGCAAAGCTACCTTTTCCAGAGAAAATCAGTTCTGCGACTCTGGAACAAAAGATTAACTTTATTGGCTGTGAATTGCATCTATTTTCCTTTGGTTAAAAAAAATCCTGCAGCAGTTTTAAGCATCGTTCTTCTAAAGGAGGCTAGTAGGAAATGTTGAAAAGAACAGATGTAAAGTTTACAAATTAGGTGGGTGGCAGACCAGAAATACAGTGGGAAGAGGAAGCTTGGCAGACAAGAAGTCTAACTGCCAGGCAAATGGCCAAACTTGCCTCACATAATTAGGAAAAGAGTTGTGCCTCCCCCCACCTTTTTTTTTTCCTGTAACTATTCCCCCCTCCTCCCCAACATGCTGTTGTGTATGAGTATGTGGGGGAAAAGGATTGATAGGCACCAAGAACAGCAGCAAGGATTTTGATCAGAAGGGGCAAAGGGATGCAACGGCAGATTTTGGCAAGTTCTTTTGCGGTGATGAGGACTAGGAACTTGGTTTTTTAAATGTTAAAATGACTCTCAAGGTGGCAGATTCGGAATCTGCTTTTTATTCCTACAGATTGAATGGAAGCAGGATGGGGGGAAGACAGGCACCAAACTGTTACCAAATGATTGCAAATGTGAGATTTTCTTTTCCTGAAAGCAGCAGAGAACCTGGCCATGGGGGCAATTATTTCATGGGGGGGACAGCATTTAAAGTCGAGTTCAGTATTTCAAGTGACTGGATGGAAGGATTCCAGGCAGTCAAACCAGAGGGGTAAAGTATGACCCAGGGATGATGTACAAAGATGTTAATATTTTGAGTTTCGCCCTGCATTTCCATTTAAGGGGTTGTTGACTTCAGTAGACAAAGATTGATGGAGAAGGGAGAAGGGATGGAGGGAGAAGACACTAAGGACTATATGGCCACTAAGCTAAAAACAAATCCTTGCTAAAATGGCTCGTTGTTTTGAGCAGATGCACCAACAGGTTCACGGTGTGCAGGAAAACCAAGATGAAGCTTGTGGCTCTGAGAATGTCAGATGCATCTCAAGCTTCTAGCCCTCATGACAGATAGCCTTTTCTCTAAAGCGCAGATGAAGTAGACCTTATGGAGGGTTTTGCCTGTCTCCTCCCTGGCCTCTTTCCAGGTTAGAACAGCTGGGGTTCAACGCTCTCCTGCAGCTGATGATCGGGGTGCCCCTGGAGATGGTCCATGGTGTCCTTCGCATCAGCTTTCTCTACCTCGCAGGAGTCCTGGCAGGTGAGTCAAGAACCCCAGTTTTTTCTCTTCCTCTTCCAGCTCAGCCGTAGAACTGGATTCCTCCGTTGCAAGAGGAGATCGGCAACACAGGGCCTGGGGGCTCCAGGATGCCCCCAGAACCCTCTTTTACAGCTGTCAGACTCTCTGCCGCACCAGACTTAAATCCAAATGCAACTGGATTCTCTTCATTACAAGAAAAAAAAAAGACTCCATGGGAAGCTGGCATGGTGCATGCTACAAAAACCAATAAAAGTGCATCCTAAAAATCATCATCATCATCATCATCATCATCATCAATCACCAGTTTGGGTTGCTCTAACCCAGTGTTTCTCAACCTTGGCCACTTTAAGGTGTGTGGACTTCAACTCCCAGAATTCCCCAGCCAGCATTGGTGGCTGGGGAATTCTGGGAGTTTTAATCCACACACCTTAAAGTGGCCAAGATTGAGAAACACTGCTCTAACCACTACACTCCATTACACTCTTTATGCCATAGGATGCATTTGAAGAGTTCTGATGTGGATTATGGGCATCATTTCAGCTGCCCCTTTCTACCCTCTTTACGGTGAGTTTCTCAGGATTTCCATATCAATTTTCTGCCACCTGGAACCCGAAGGTGCTTCTGTGCCTCTGACCGCCTGAAAAAGAGAATTTCCTTTCGTTGTCCTGGAGATATTTTCCCAGGTTACGCTCTTCTGCTAAGTCACTGTATGGCCTGACAAGCCTGTAATGAGGCTGTTCAAGCAACAGGCACTTTTGCATCCTGCGTTATTATAATGCAGAGTATTTCCCTCCACCTTCCCCTTTCAGACCCAGCCAGCTGTAACCTTGCATTCCAAGACTGTCATTTTTCCTTTTACTCTCTCTGCCTTCTGGGCCCTTCTCCTTTCAACCCTCAAGTCACCTTTACGAGGTCAATTCTCAAAACCTAGAAAGAGCAGAACACCAAGATTGGGCTTTAGGGACAGGCACCCCTCAGAAGTGTGCAGGAAACCCGCATCCCATCCCAGCAGGATTGCAAGAAAATGCCGAATGACCACCTCGGTGGGGCCTGGGCCTCACCCGCTGTGCCTTTCTCCCTGTCTTCCTCCTTGTTACTCAGCAGAGTAGGAAGTGACCTTTTCCAGTTGCGCCTTTGGTGGCATCTAATGAATCCTCCTTGGCTCGGGAACGTTCCTTTTTCTCTCTGGGGCAAGCTTTGGACCGGCCCCTTGAAATGATGGCCCGTTCTTTAACCATCTGCTGCTTCTCTGCCTCCTGCTGAAGAAACGTGGCTAAGGTCATTTCCTGCTTGCATCCCCGTTGGAGTTCAGGGTCCCATGCACACCCCACCCAGCTTTGCAGAGAAGGAGGCAGCCTCACCACAATAAAGCTTTGGGGAGCGGCTTGCCACAAAGCTCCTTTGGCACTTAGGGCAGTGGTGGGAATGAGTCCCTGTCTCTGTCTTTGGAGAGGCAGAGAGAATAGTAGAGAGAAAGGCTCCTATGCCAGCAAACTGACCCACTGTCAGCCCTCCAAGGTAGACCAGGCTAGGAAACCAAAGTTATGAATGCTGATACTACTTTTATTATAAGGTTATAGCAACAGAATCTTGCAAGGCTGAATGTGCTTCCCCCCTCCCTCACTTTATCTTCATGTGAACTAGGGAGAATCCTGTATGAAACGCTTTTTCAAATTACATTTCTGCCCCAGATTCAGATTTCTTTTATTTTTCCATTGTTTAGCTTGCAGCTCTTCTTCCTGTTCCTCAAGGTTATTCTTTCTTCCCATGACATCCACCCAGCACTGATGCCCCTGAGGAAAAGCATTTGCTGATTTCCTAAAACCAATCTTATGACCTGCTACTAAGCCCAACTTGTGCTTGATAGCTCAACTTGGCTTATTCGAAGCATCATGCTAATATGTTTTGCTTGAGTTTGCTTCTTGGGCTTGGCGTCAAAGTGGTTGGTGAGTCATAGTTTAGGGATTTAGGTCTTCTGCCAGTCCCATCACTGGTGCTTCATTATATAAGCCATAAACAAATCATGGCTTGGTGTGATTTGGGAACCCAGTGTACAGATACCCTCCCATTTTCCCCTTCCTTCCTTTAAAAAATATTTCAAGAGGGGTTGCATTTGGTCAAATAATAATGTAACTGATCAGTTACTTGATTTCCAAAAAAGGTCTTGGATTAATGAACAGGATGCCCCTCTTATGAATTACAGTTTTAGACTTTCCCATTACAAGCATGAATTATTTTATAACAGTGTTTCTCAACCATGGCAACTTTAAGCTGTGTGGACTTGCTGGCTGGGGAATTCTGGGAGTTGAAGTCCACACAGCTTAAAGTTGCCAAGGTTGAGAAACACTGCTTTATAACACCAACATTTCCAGATGTATTGTTGGCCAGTATCTTCTTATCAAAATGATTTTGTCCCTTCTGTTTGTCCCAAAGGAATATTCTGAATTATTCCCTTTCAGAAACGTATTTTGTTCCAGTGCAAATGGGTGTAAATATTAACTGATGAGAATTCCTTGACTAGAAGTGCATGGCTTCTGCGACAGGCCTGTTTCCAGGAGTTACATACATTCTGGCATTTGGGGCTAAACCATGCATGCTGGGTACTTTTTGCAAAAAGCGGACCCTTTTTTAAAAATACATAGTGCTTAGGAATCACTCTCCATCTGATCCTTTAAAAAAAAAAAGCTCTGAAGAACTACTAATGCAGCTTTCCTGAACCTGATGCTTCCAGAGGTGGTGGGATTACAGGACCCATAAGCCACAAGCAGTCGGATCATTGAGAATTGGAATTGCATCATCACCAGACTCGGAGAGGGTGCACTGTGGGGGGTATTTTCCATCCCCAAATTTCCTTTCTCCAAGAGGCCCAAGGAGACTGGATGAAAAATCTGCTTTTTAGCGCTGTTAATTCAACAAAAAAGAAACCACCATCATTTTCAAATACCGGGTGATGCCCAAATAGGAGAAGGCTGCACTTCAAGAAATAAAAGAAGGGTTGTAGCTCAGCAACAGAGAGAATTATTTTTATGCCGAAAGCTACAGTTTAATCCTTGGCGATGATTGACCACAAGGCCGTTTCCTCTGTTTCTAAGAAAAGAAAGGCTTCAAAGAGCCCAGGCAGATAAGGATGCATGCAGAAGATCTGCCAATGGGGAGCAAAGTGGGCTCTGGTTTGTTTGTGAGCATTCTGCATTCCGCCAAGTGAAGTTGCTGAAAATCAGAAGGCGGTTTTCGTCCCTCCCCTTCTCATCTCTCCCCCAATTTTCTTGTAGGTTCACTGACTGTCTCCATCACAGACATGAGAGCACCGCTGGTTGGAGGCTCGGGGGGTGTCTACGCCCTTTGCTCAGCTCACCTGGCCAACGTCGTCATGGTAAGAATTTGGGGAATCACAGCTGTGTTTTTGGAAATCGATACCATGGATGGAGGTTTGAGCTCTTAACTTGCAGAACCTCGCCAATATTTTGATGGAAAGTCAGGGTAGCAGAGATAAAAATGGTCCAAACAGAAGCGCCGTCCAGGGGCCAGAACGAAAGTGGAGAAGCCAAGGTGTCTTCAAAGCCAACTCAGTTACTTTGGCACAAGTGTCCCAGGGCAGAAGCCAAGTTGATTCTGTTGCAGAGACAAGTATATAAAACTCCAAAGCTGTGGCACTTGAGAATGTTGCAGACTTATCTTCACAATTCATGGGGCTTGGGTTGGGGCTCCGGGGGTGTGGCTCCCGGAATAGGCCAACTGACGGGTGCAGAGTCAAGGGCGCAGGGGGAAACCGAGTCACCCCTAGGAGTTAACCACTTTTTTCGTGTCTCGCCCTCCACAGAACTGGGCTGGAATGCGTTGCCCGTATAAATTGCTCCGCATGGTGCTGGCGCTAGTGTGCAGTAAGTCTGTTTGCCTCATTCTTTTTTTTTTAGATTTTTTTATCCTGCTTTATTATTTTTATAAATAATTCAAGGCGGGGAACATCCCTAATACTCCTTCCTCCTCCTATTTTCCCCACAACAACAGCCCTGTGAGGTGGGTTGGGCTGAGAGAGCGACTGGCCCAAGGTCACCCAGCCGGCTTTCATGCCCAAGGCAGGGCTAGAACTCTCAGCCTCCTGGTTTCTAGCCCATTGTCTTAACCACTAGACCAAACTGGCTCTCTAATAGCTTGATTAGTTTCATGCAGCATGATAAACCATGGGTTAACCATAGTTTATTAAAGAAGCTACAATTGGCTGGGATTCCACAGGCTGCCACATCATACATCATGGTTTGCAAACCATGGGGTGGGCTTACAATAAGCATTCATTCGGGGACCAGGGGTCCTCCAGGCACTGTTAAATGACCTCTCTTGGCATCAAGGCCATTCGTAAGGGTTCTGAGAAGTATGGTTTAGCTTCACTGAGGCAATGGCGGTTTACCCATCCTTGTGTAAACTCAGCAACAACAATGACAGTAAGAACAACAAAAAACAGCAACATAGTTTAGCAAAATGGGGGAACCACAAGTACACTTTTCCCCTTAGCTTGACATCAACACTTATCTGTTTGCTGTTGCAGGACATGCAGCTGAATGACCCAGGCCCCGCCCCCTCGCTACATGCATCACATCCACCATCTTGACTGTTTTGACCACCCGCACCCCCATGGATGCCCCTGCCACCCGTTTTCCTCCTGTTTGTTTGTTTTTTTCTGGCTTTCCTCCTTGGCTCACTTATGCAATATTAAAGGGGACCAAGGGCAGAGGTTTTGTGGACAGAGACGCCCTGAGGACTAGAAACTCAACTTTCAAGCCATGTCTCTCTTTCTCTCTGTCTCTCTGTGTTTCCTCCCCCTGCAGTGAGTTCCGAAGTGGGCCGGGCAGTCTGGCTGCGTTTCTCCCCGCCGTTGCCCTCCGCAGGCCCCCAGCCCAGCTTCATGGCCCACTTGGCTGGGGCGATTGTGGGCATCAGCATGGGCCTCACCATCCTCCGCAGCTACGAGGAGAACCTGCAGGATCAGTGCGGGTGGTGGGTGGTCCTCCTCTCCTATGCCACCTTCTTGGTTTTTGCGGTCTTCTGGAACATCTTCGCCTACGACCTGCTGGGGACGCAAATTCCTCCCCCTCCTTAGCCCTCTGCCCAGCCCCGGTTCTCTTGGCATCTGCTGGACCTGGAAACGCCCAAACTGGCAGGGTTCAACATGGGGTGGGGGGAAAGGGGCTGGGCTGGCACCCTCACGCAGGGCAATCCGGAGCGTGCGTCGCCTGTCACGGCAGAGCGGTGATCCCGCCGGATGCCGGAAAGCTGGGCCAGGCTAGAGGCCTGCGGAGACGGGAGAGCGGCGAGAATAGTCGGTGAGCCCGGGGAAAGAGGCCCTTGACCAGACGTTCTCCATGCGCCTGACCGCGCCTGCAGAACGGGGGCTCGCCTCCCTTAGAACACAGAAACAGAAACCCTTAGGAGTGTGCACTCAGTTGCTCTTTTGCATGCCTGAGGACCCAGAGGGCTTGGAGGGGGAGGATGGAGGCTAATCCCCCTTCGTCCTGGCCAGGCCGCTGAAGGACACTTTCCCACCCCAGCCCAGGATCAGCCCAGCTCTGTTGGGGATTTCCTTCTCTCCTTCTCTCTCTCTCTCCCTTCCTCCTTCTCCTTCTCCTTCTCCCCATTGTTTCTTGCTTCCCAGCTTCAGATTGGTCTTTGGGGGCCACTCAGGGGCAAAGGGCAGCTCAGACATGTCATTCTGTACATTTTGATGTGGAAAGCAAGAGGGGCGGGTCTCAAGGGGAATCCCATCTTTTGACTCAGAGGTTCTTTCCTCTGACCCTGGATGCATGTTGAGTTTTCTCTAGGGGAAAGGGAAGAGATAGGTCCTCCCTTGATTCAGAGATACGATGTTCCAAACTCAGTGGCAGAGTAGATGCCTTCAGCTAATTCCCTGTGTTGTTATACAGACTGAATTCTTCTCCTCCTCCTCCTCCTCCTTCTTCTTGATCCTTCTTCTTCTTGATCTTCCTCCTAGATCTTCTAGATCCTTATTCTTCTAGATCCTCCTCTGCCTCCTCCTTCTAGCTCTTCTAGACCCTTCTAGACCCTTCTTCTTACCTTCATCTTTGTTTCTTGCTCCCCAGCATCAGATTTCTCTCTTCCTCCTTTTCCTCTTCTTCCCCTTCTGACAAAGGTCTCAGCTTGGGCCCTCCACATCTCTAGGGAGGGCTGAGGGGACCCCATCTGCAACCCCAGAAGTCATGGCTCATCGCTTGCTGTCCAGTATTTCCAAGCTGGATCCATAGCCTGATTTAGCATGAGGATGCTTCCTGTATTAGCTCATGGTCTCCACAAGTTCTAACTCTAAAGTAGGTTCTCCCATGGAAGTCTCCTAAGTCAAAAGGACTCTGGTTCTGGCGTTTGTCCCTGACGTCATTCTGTCCCTGTCCCCTCCTGCAGATCTCCTCGCTGAACCCACCCAAAGCTACTGTTTGATCCTGACGGAATGGTGACTGAGCAATTGGTCCTGTGCAAGCTAAGGGTTTGGCTGGCATAGGCTGGGTTCACAATCAGGGTTTAGTCTCATCAGGGACAGCCAGTGTCTGGATTTTCCTAGAGGGTGTATACGTGGGGTGGGTGATGTTCTCCAAGTAGTTGGAAAGGAGCGTGTCTAAAGTGTTATTTTTTTTCCCATATGAATTCTCTCCTTATTGACAATCTGGCTTTGAAATAGCACAAGCACTTTGTTGGTGGTGGAAGGAGAGGGAGAAACCACAGCTGAGGAGTTTGGCTGAAACCTAAAGCGCAGCCTCACTCAAGCCCTCCCAATAATTTTAATCTCCTCCTGAACTTTGGGACATAACAGGGTTAGGGCCACTCTCTCTCCCAGTGGCCAATTTCTCCTTGACCTAGATGACCTTCAGATCTCTAGGGAAGGCTTGTAGCAATGCTGCACGCAGGATCAACCCAGCATAAATGACTTCGGCACTTCTAACTTTCTCCCTGGATGGAAACGGAACTTCAACCGTGATAAGTAGGTTTTGTTAATGGGGGCACGATGCCAGCAGCTGCTAGAAACAAAGGAAGCATCTCCATGCCAGCTAGTTAACTCCGTGGCCCTGCTGAGATTTGGAACGATTCCGTGGGCTTTTCGTTTGCAGTCTGGATTCAAAACCAGTTTGGGCACCTCTGCCCCGGAGTCGTTGGGGAAGTGCAAAGCAAGGGGTAAGAGGTTGGTTGCTGAGACTTATTTTAGCAGATGCTCTCTACTGGCTACAGGCAGTCCTCGCTTAACGACCACAATTGAGACCAGAATTTCAGTTGCTAAGCAATGTGGTCATTAAGCAAATCTGACCTGATTTTATGACCTTTTTTGCGACAGTTGTAGAGCGAATCACAGCAGGCATTAAGCTGACTACATGGTCGTTAAGTGAATCATGTGGCTCCCCATTGATTTTGCTTGCCAGAAGCCAGCCAGGAAGGTCAAAAATGGCAGTCACGTGACCATGGGATGCTGCAATGGTCATAAATGCGAACCAGTTGCCAAGCTCCCAAATTGTGATCATGTGACTGCAGGGATGCTGCGTTGGTCATAAGTGTGATAACTGGTTGTCATTTTTTCAACACCGTTGTAAGTCCGAACCATCACTAAATGAATAGTTAAGTGAGGACTACCTGTACCTCCTTGCTCTTCCCACCTCTGGCTCTTGAAACACCCATCTGTCCTTGGAGAGGTGAGTCTTCTGGAGAAGCAGGCAGGGCTGAAGAAATGGGAGAGGTTGGGAAGGGAAGGGCCTGGGGGAAATGGAGACGTTGTTAAAGCAATGCACTAATCCAGATTAGAAATGTGACTGGGGGTGGAAAGATGTATGTATGAATAAATATTTTGCACACCATCTGTCTGTTTTCTTGTCACTCCTAAATTTCCAAAGCTGGCTAAATGGATGGGTTACCCACAGTTAAAAAGCAGCAGATGGTTCTGAAATGCATCCTTCCTCCAAAAAGTGATGGGGAAATCGTAATTAGCTCCACGTCCCAAGAATCAGAGCCAACGGGTGGCTGGCTTTGCACAACCCCACTGAACTTGGTTACCTAATTCATCCATATTCCGCATTTCCAGAATACCTGGGCCAGGGTTTCTCAACCTTGGCCACTTTAAGATGGGTGGACTTCAATTCCCAGAATTCCCTGGCCAGCCATGCTGGGGAATTCCGGGTGTTGAAGTCCACCCATCTTAGTGGCCAAGGTTGGGAAATCCTGGACCATAACTTAGGCAAGCTGGCATCAGGCACCACAATGCAGCCGATGGGGGTTTGAGATGCCTAGTTAAACCTTTCTGCAACTGGAATTGAAAAGTAGGAAAGAGGTTGACAGTGTTTGAAAAAGGTGGGCGTTGGGATCCCCGGAAGGGAGCCTGTGCATTGCAAATTACGAAGTCATCAGATGAACAAGCAAAAATATTGCTTTGTGCCAGAGTGGTTGCACTGATTTGAGTGGGAGGACAGTGGTGCATGCTTGTGCACATTTACACACCCTGCCTGCCTGCCTCTCAATATGTGCAGTTTGAAATTATAGCTTATTTTTGGGTACACGTAGGCAGTTCTAGTAGGATAAGGGGGCAGATGATGGTGATTTCAAGAGATTCTTCCTGAAAGGTAGTAATTGCGCAAAGCTGGAGACCCCCGGACTTCACAAAACACTTACAAAATATCTATCAGTGCAAGCCAAACCTGTTTGGATCCAGCAGCCTGTGCCAAACTGTAACAAGGCCTTTAAAGGGGAAAACAACGAAAGAACAGACCAACCACAGCTATTAAAAAGATTAAAACCAAAATAGCTGGATTGAGATTGGTGATTCCTTGGACATGTGCAGGTTATTTTCTTAGCAACAATACAAAAATGGGTTCTTACTGCCATCTGTTGTTGTTTGGGGGTGGGGTTTTCCCCCAACCCCCTAAAGAGTTCCTGGTGGTCTTCCAAGGACAAATTCCAACCTGGCCTTGGAGAACCAGTGAGACCCCATCACACTTGCCAACGGTTACCTTTATCTTTTATGTTTTTATTGATTTTATTGTTAAGTTCTTTGTCTGACTGTTGTGAGCTGCCCAAAATTGTTGAATCGGGTGGCCTACAAGTTAAACACATCATCATCATCATCTACACATCGTGAAATCACAGCTGCCAGTTCTTGGCTGGCGTTGACCTTCATTCGCAGTGAGTTCTTCCCCAGAACTTAGGATGTCGTAAAGTATTGGTGTCATATTATGTGAGGATCCAAGCCGTGTGGCCTTTTGTAATTGACAGATGGGAATTTGGTCAATGTGCAGATTTTCTAAGTGCCATCCAAAGCTTTTTGGTATGCTATAATCTTTCCACCTCAACTTTTGGATCTTGATACTTTGTGATCTTACTATCATCTGCTGGTGGTGGTGGTGGTGGTGGTGGTGGTGGTGGTTTCAATCCTGGGTACAGAACTTTGGAAAGGCACAGCAAAGGCTGCAAACAAACATCTAGCATCATAAATCTTTCCATGACTCAGCAAGCTACGAAAACTAATTCCTCAAAACATACCAGTCCGTATTTCAACAATCTATCTTTCAACCAAAAACGATGCTTCCCCAGATTCATTGAGAGTTTGAAAGCTTAATCTTTATTACAGAGAACTTTTTGGTCCCTTCCATCTTTTGCTGGATTCCTGCCACTTCCTCACCACGCAATCTTGGCCAACATCAGCTTGTTTATCTTCAGCTGCTTCCCTCCTTTAGAAAAGTATTCAATGATCCTGTTTTGAGGTGCTTAAAATATAGCAGAAGTTCTGTGAGTCCTTTTTAAAATTACAGCTGGGTAGAAATATAATAGACATATTTTTAACTGCTCTGGCTGGTTTTTTTTTATTATACCAAAATAAGAAAAGGCAGAGGTGGCCTTGAAAGACAGATAATGCCAGGCTTTTCTTCCTTTGTGCCCTTATTTCTTCCTGGAGGTCTTCTGCCACCATCACCAGCCAAGGGAAAATTTTGTGTCCTTTATGAACCCCTCCTGAGATGTTCTGCAGGGAGGCAATCTTGCAGAAGCGGTGGATATATTTGGAAGCTGGAGAGCACTTCGTTTTATTTGATTTATTTCATCACAGGTACTTTTAGGATGCTTCAGTCAGGCAAATCTTAAGTGGCTTGAAATTCCAACAGAATGCATGTAACAAATATCAAGGTTTTTCCAAAGCAAATTAACTATAATTCAATCAGGACTGTCATCTCTGTGGGACTGCAATAAACTCTGCCATGCATACTTAAGGTAACTACTTAGCCTGGCTTTCATCCCCATTAAATAGCCAAGTTCTGAACAGATGTTGAAATGTTAATAAAGGAGATGGAGTTCTGATTTTTAAGACCGATTCTGCAAGAAAGGATCTCCAGCAGAGAAAGCTCAATTCTAGGGCCCTTCCCTCTGCCCTTACAGGAGGTGAGGGGGGATTAAGGATGCTTACTAGGGCTGTGGAGGGGAGCAGATTCTATGGGGTGAGCTATGGACCACATTGGATGTGATTCCCAAAAGGCACTTCAGAGTGTGTGATGGAGTGACCTCAATTCGTTCATGCAGCAATTTAAAGCAGCCGCATCCAAGGCCAGGGTCCCCAAACCCTTCAGCTCATTGACCCTTTCATGATGTTTCAGATAGTTTGTCAACCCCCCAACATTTATTATATGAAAATTATTTAATAAATACTACTTTAACTGTGCTATGAATAATACCAATAGTAATAATATTACTTATATTTAATATTATACTTACAGTATATTTATAATATAATAAAGATATTACTAAAAGGTAGTAATACTAATAGTAATAATAAGTGCCAATAGTAACAGGCGCCTTGGGTGCAATTCCAAAATATCTGGAGCACCACTTGAACACCATCGGCATTGACAAAATCACCATCAGTCAGTTGCAAAAGGCAGCTTTACTTGGAACAGCTTACGTCCTGGGATGACACCTTTAATATTATTAAACAACAGCATCTGCCTATCCCAGGTTCTTGGGAAGGACTCCATAGGTGGACAAAATGCACACCAGTCACATCTGGAAGCACATACCTGTAATTGGCCATAAATGAATCAGTGATACCTCTCCCAACAGCGTTGATGCTGTGGGATTGCAAATGCAGTATCCTTTGGGAAAAAGGTGGAAGCAGGGCAGTTGAAACCTATCAATATCCAATCAATGTTTACCTTCTTAACA
Source organism: Candoia aspera (assembly GCF_035149785.1). Taxonomy (NCBI): domain Eukaryota; kingdom Metazoa; phylum Chordata; class Lepidosauria; order Squamata; family Candoiidae; genus Candoia; species Candoia aspera. The sequence goes on along the minus strand of NC_086166.1, from coordinate 11,848,712 downwards.
AGGATTCAATGAAGATGGACAGGAGATGCATTACCCTTTGTGTGAGCATCGCCCATAGCAAGCAAATGGATGGGTGCAATAGCTGACAAATTACACAACATTCTTCTTTCTCCTCTCTCCGCCCCCTCCCCACATAATCTCCCTAGACCAAAATGTCTTTTGTTAATGGGTGGGTGGATCTCTTTTAAAATACAAGTTTTAAACATGTGGGTGGATGGAGGCTTAGAAACTTTTAAACAACAGCAAGGGAAATGAACGGTTTTAAAAGAGCAGAAAGCAGTGAGGCCTAGGGGATACATAGCAGCAGAAATGGAATTTTTGCAAACAAAAATTGTGCACCCCCAATTTCCACAGCATGGTGTCTCCAGCTGGGTTGGACTACAATTGTCATCACCCACAGCCAATGAAATGATGAAGAAACAACTGACAACCCCTTTAAAGAGCAGCTCCTTTAGGCCCCGAGAAATCCCATGATGTTTTATTTCATTTACCCCTTACTGGACTTTTAATGCACTGCCTTTTAATTTGTCTGAAGCCTCAGAATGGTTTGCAAATTATACTATCCTTAAACTCAATATAAATGCATACAAAATCAATGCAGCGTGCATGTGCCCCTCGGTAACCAATAAAACTTTTTAAAAGCCCTTGATTTTAAAAGACTCCCCCCCCCACTTTTTACGTCTCCAAACCTGTCTTTTTCATCTTAGCATAGTCCACATTTTGGACTACACTTCCTATCAGCTGCACCCACTAGGACAAAGCAATAATAATGAACTGAATGGGCTCTTGTAATCCAATGATTCTACTGCACACCAGTCTAGGTTAAAATGAGGTTTGGGTAGCGATTCAGCCTGTTGTGGGAACCCAACCTTATCTTACAGGAACTAGGATGTTGAGCCATCTCATTCCTTGAGCATGGCACATCAGACAGACCCAGCCATTGCTTGCTTAATCTAGGTTGTGTGAATCCACCCATAAACACTGAAGGTGGCGGGGAGAGAATTCTGCAATTTGGCTGTCCTTTGGAGAAGCTCTCGCTTCAAATGGGCCCTGCTGAAATTACTGACATCTTTATTACTTCAGTTTCCACTTCACTTTCACTTCAGTTCGTTTCCCGGTTGAGGGCTTGAACCCCACAGAGTAACATCTGGCTGCCTGCATCTGACAATTCCCAATAAGAAACTGGTCGTGCAGTGCCTCCTGATGGCCAACGTAGCTGAGAAATACTGCACAGGATATACACTGTGAAAAATAGAGAAATCTCCCCACTCTTCTCCAAGAGGGGGAGTGGATGTGAAGTGAAACCTGGTACATGGGGGCATGAGATAATGTAACATCTGTATCTCTCTTCTCTGAGAACTTAGGAGAAGGTGGACTGGATGTGCCATTCTGAGAGATTCTAGATTCCTGTCCTGCAACTGCTGAGCACCAGGACGTAGATAGCTCCTAAAGCTAATGCACTGGAGATAGTCATCTAAAGCGCCAAGGTCTGTGAGTTCAATTCCTAGTAGAGGGTTTGACCCCGTAGAGTCTGGCTACCTACATCTGGCTACCTACATCTGGCTACCTACATCTTCTGAGTCCCAAGAAAGGGTGAATCTGGCCACGTGGTGCCTTCTGGCAGTCAATCTCTTTTGGTCAACTCTTCCATTGCCGCAGCCTTCCAATTTATCTGCCACTCTATGGACATAATTCATCCTTTCTGGTTTCCAGAATCTTGTCTGCGGAGGATCCTATCTGGTTTCAACTTCTTAATTACCTGCATCCAAAGCATGATGATTGTTTACTATCCAGTTGTGGGTGCCTAAATAATAAACTGAAATATGGCTGTAAGTATCCTGCTTTTATAAGTTGAAGTTTCCCCCCCCCCCACAAAGGACATGCAACATTCAACCACTCATAAATGGAAACTCAAGGGGATACCTACAGCTTTTAGAAAATAGGGAGCAGACTTAGTAGAAAAGATCTGGGAGGAGGGTGGGAAAACAGGACAAAAACTCACAATACTCAAGAACAAATGTGCCATAATGACACTAAGATGAAAACTAGGCCAACTCCTCTTCTGCAAGAAAAAAAAAAGTCCAAATCACTGTATGGATAAATTTCACCCAACCAATCTTCCCTGTACTCCTTCTAGATCCAGCTGCAGCTCTCAAAAGCTGATGCTTTTTAATAGAATTTGCTGATCAGGCAAACCAGACTCCTCGGGTTTTTTGGAGAATGGCACGTGGGAATGACCTCGGGAGACAGGGGGAAGCGCCACGGCCAGGGGAATGGTCAGAGAAGAGGCAGCTGAGCCCACAAAAGGAAAGGGGACGTGGCAAACATCTCAGAAGGGACCCTCCCCAGTTTCTTGGGCTGTGAAGGCGACGGGGCAGAAATGTACTTTCAGACTTGCAAGATGCTGTTAATGTAACCTTAAAGACAGAGCTAGTACTCCTTCTGGGCGTGCTTCTGGTCTGGACTGCCTCGCAAGGCTGACATCAACCTTGCAAGTCTGAAAGTACATTTCTGTCTCTAAACTGCCTCTTACCCAACTGTTCCCCTGGCTGCATGCAGCCCATTTCTGTCTCTCAAGGCAGTTCCCATATACCATTACAGGCACAGAGGAGATGATCCTAGGTTACGAGGCCGTAAAATCACTAGAAGCCAAGGAAGAGCTGTCCTCTCCTTGCACATTTCCAAGGGACAACTCCAGATGATTCAGTTGAATGGGGACTGGACTGTTGGACCTAAAGAGGGAATCATTTTCCAGGCATCCTCAACCCAAAGGCTGCATTGCCATCTCACTCGCTTCCTTATAGGAATGCTCTGGTTCCGGATTCCAGTTAGCCAGGCATGTGCTTCTCCCAAAGGCTCAATCCCATTCTGGAAGACGTGCATTCCTTTAATGGGCTGTGAGAATAACCTTGAGGAACAAGGTGAAGAGCCTCATCCAAGGCAACATTCAGAGAAATTTGAGTTGAGGACAGAACTGTAATTTGAGAAAGCATCTCAGACTGGACCCTCCCTAGTTCTTGTGAAGTTAAAGGGAGGGAGGGGGGAAGCACACGCAGACTTGCAAGGTTCTCTTACCATAACCCTATAATAAAAGTAATGTTAGTATTCATGCCTTTGGTGTTCAAGTCTAATCTTCCTCAAAGGGCTGACAGTTCCTTATTTGATGCTCCATGTTTAGTTGTCTTATCAGAATGGGATATACAGTCCACCTTACCTTAAGCTCTCAGAGAGACATGGATGTCAACTCTCTTTATACAAGGGTTTACATGACTTCCACTGTGCCAACAAGGGGGAAATTTCTCTTTTTATAGAATATATCTTGCATGTTTTTACTTACATCGACCACCAGGAGGCAGTACATGATCAGCTTCATCCCATATTGCAGTGTTTCTCAAGGTCAGCAACTTTACGCCTTACCCCGTGTGGACTTCAACTCCAAGAATTCCCCAGCCAGCAACGCGGGGAATTCTGGGAGCTGAAGTCCATACATCTTCAAGTTTGGAAGAGACCAAAACAAACAACCCAACACCCAAGCATTTCTGGCAAGGTTGAAGAGAAATAATAATAATAATAATATAAACTTGTACGCCGCCTGACATTGAGAGTGTCTTTGAGATAATTCTTAGAGATCTCACGTTTCTATCACCAAAGGCTACAACAAGCTTAGGTTGAACAGCCCTTTCCCAAGACATATGCTGGGATTGTGCCCCCTTTCCCCCTTCCCCATGTTAAGATAAATACTGTAACATGCACACAGAATCTCCTTGTTAGCACAGCTTTCTTCTTATTCATAAAAATACAATTTTTCAAACAAACAAGAGTTCAGACTCGGGGAGAAAATGATGATGCCCAGATCAGATCTGCTTCACTAGTGGTGAGAATTAATGGAACAGAGTGCAAAGCTCAGCCCCTCCAAGCCCACTTAGCAGTTTTTCCAAAAATGGATTATGTGCCATCAACCCTTAGTGACCATACAGATAGATTTTCTCCATCATTTTTTCCTAACCTGGTTCTTCAGCTCTTCCAGCAATGCACCCGCTGCCACTGTAACTGACCCCTGCTGCTGGTCATTGTCTTCTTCCCTTCCCTTCCATCTTTCCCAACATCAGAGCCTTTTCCAGAGAGCTGGGTCTTCACATCAGGTGCCCGAAGTAGGACAATTTGAGCCTGGTCATTTGTGCCTCGAATGAGGACTCTGGGCTGATTTGTTCAAGGATCCATCGTTTTGTTTTCTTGGCTAGGCATGGTGCTCTCAGGAGTCTTCTCCAACATCAAAGTCCAAAGGTGTCAATACTTTTCCTATCCTGCTTCTTTAAAGTCCAAATTTCGCTTCCATAGTGTGTCACAGGGAATGCCATGGTTTGCATGATTCTGATCTTTGAAGGTACAGACACATCATGGCATAAGAAAGTAGGCAGGATTTAGGAAGTGTTGGTGCCAAAGGACATGTTTAGACAGGGGCACCCCCTAGCGATAGCCAAGCACCATGTCACTCCAGACCAGAGTTTCTCAACCTTGGCCGTTTTAAGATGTGTGGACTTCAACTCCCAGAATTCCCCAGCCAGCCATGCTGGCTGGGGAATTCTGGGAGTTGAAGTCCACACATCTTGAAGTGGCCATGGTTGAGGAACACTGCTCCAGACGGTTCAAGTCAAGGGAAAATCACAAAGCCCCCTCTTTGCTCACACACCTTTTGAAAACTCAACCCAACTCTTGAATTCTTATCCATGTTTGGATCTTGAGCAAAATCCATTCAAAGCACGAGAAATGTGCTATGAAAGCCCCATCCGCATCTATATCAGCTGGGAGGTTCCATTACACATTTAACTCCTAATATCAACCACCTGGACGCTAGATCTGATGGAGTTCCCCTCCCATAGCCCCCAGCAGGCAGGGGAGGGGGGATCCGACGTATCCACCAGCGGACAGGTAAGCGAAGGCTGTTTCTAAGAGAATACTCCATTTCAACATAATTAGAGAGGAGCGTTTGGACAGATCTCTGTAGATTCTTTGAAAGAAGGCCACCACTTTTAGACTAATTGCTTATGTCAGGAAAAAAGGAAGCTTTAATCTTGGGTTTTGATGATTAAGAGGTCTGATTTTATAGAAATAATGTGGCTAAAGTTTAACTAAGATTATATTGGTAATTGCGTTTATATCTGTATCGGAGGTCGGAAGTCACTTTCCTTTTCTATCCCTTTCTGACTTGGCACTTTTATAGTCTCCCTTCCTTCTTTAGGTCTATACCCTATTTTGTATTTTAACTATGCTTTGAAAAATAATCAAGTTCTTTAAAAAAGAAAAGAAAGAAAGAAAGATCAACAGGGTTTCCAACGCACTATGTCCTACAACCCCCGCATTCTGTTTTCGTGAAAACTGCGCTGTGCTGGTTGCTGTGTGCTGCTGTGGCTGGTCTCAAAGTCAGCAAACTTCCCTCGGGTGCGTTGCTCAGCTCTGGCATCCACGTGCCAAGGAGCAGGTGTTGATCCCGTTGCAGGACCCAGGAAGCCTTCATTTGGTTCTGTTTCTTCCGGGGTCTGTCTCCTTCCTTGCCACCGCCTGCTTGGTTCTCCCCTGGGCCTGCGAGCTGCGAGAATGGCAAATGCAGCTTTTCAGCCCAAGCCCAGGCCCAGAGGCATTTCTCCACAAGGTGAGCCGACCACGTTTCCGTGGTGTTACCTAAACAAAAATACACCATTGCAATAGAAAAGCTTTGTTTCAGCTCAAGGGGATGCCTCGTCAAGTGAAAACCTGATGCGGGGCTCTGTCTTGGCACCGAAGATTAAAAAACACCAAGGACGGTGGGGGCAGAACTATGTGGATTGCAAAACTGAGATGCTGAAAAGGTAGTCTTCGACTTACGACCCCAGTTGGGGCCAGGATTTCCATCGTTAAGTCATTGTGGTCGTAAGTTGAGTCACCACATGACCAGACCCGATTTTATAACCATTTTTATGGCGGCTGTTAAGCGAATCACTGCGGTCATTAAGTGAATCCAGATTCCCCAGTGGGCATTTTTTGCTGGAAAGTGGCAAAAAAGTTGCAAAACGTGATCATGTGATGCTGCAACTGGTTGTAAATGCGAGCCAGTTGCCAAGTGCCTGAAATGCGATCATGCGTCTGTGGGGGAGTGTTGCAATGTTTTGTGACACTCAGAAGTGCTTTACAGGCCATGAAGTACCCATTCCGAGGCCATCATAACTACATAGTCATTAAACGAATGGTCGTAAGTCAAGGACTACCTGTATTGCGCTTCGTATTAATTTCATCCTAGGAGTGGACGTGCTGAGGGTCATAGGTGGCCTTTGAAACCCCGTTTTGTAGTCCTCAGACTGCAGCAGGGCTGAATACAGCTGGCAATTTCTCACTCTTTTGAGATGCAAACTGCAGCCCCGAATTAAACCTATTCCAACTGGAAAACATGGAACACCCAAGGCCCCCTCCCATTTATGTGACATGGCTCTGCCCACCTGGTGGCCTTCGGCTGCCACCCGAAATATCGCAGGTGCTCTTTGGCCATCTTTTCTTTTGAAAAGGGTACAAGCTGTTACATCTTCTTTGCATCACTATAATGGATAAATTACACATAGATAATTTCGATATGTGTAATTTATCCATTTTTGAAAAGATGTTTTTTTCAACCAATAGATAAAGCAATGCAACACTGTCCGTTTGCATCGCCTTATATCGTGCTATTGCAAAAGTTTGGCAAAGGTTTCATGATATTTTGCAAGAATATTATTATTTTCTAATTGGAAAGGTTCATTTATTGTTGAAGACTTGACATATAGGCACAGTCACCATATTTTCTTGGGGAAAAATGAAGGACTTGAACTTGAAAAAGGGGCCAATCTGAAAGTGGCTCATAAGGATTAAACAAAATGGTTCATGTTTGTAACTTTCCTTTACAAAGGAAAATTCAAGAGCAAAACCAAGGAAATAAGTAATTAAATAAATCCACAGGACAGCTTTCTGAAATAAAGGACTGTCCTTTATAATAAAGGATGCACGGTCACTCTGTGTGTGTGTGTGTGTGTGTGTGTGTGTGTGTGTGAGAGAGAGAGAGAGAGAGAGAGAGATGCCTAGATGATTCATAATTTTGTTTTTGTTCTGTTGGTCATTGTTTGTTATTTTTTACACGCTTCCATTTTGTTTGTTTGTGTATAGTTCTTGCATTTTGGTAGCGAATGGTTTTTCTGTATCCCTGTACATTTAAAAAGAAAACGTGCTGTAAAATAAATAAAACACATGAAATCTTTTCTTCTAAAAAATGTACAGGCTGTTCCCTCTGTTTCTACAAAGAGGCCCTGAAAACAATGGAATTCCAATGCCCACAGGAGATAAGCAAATACATTCATAAAATTAGAAGAAGTTGGAGGGCAGGAGGGAGGGAGGGACGTGCATTGCAGGCAATTTACCGCCACGGTACGAAAAGCCACTTAATGCAAAATTGTGGTCTGCAGACCTGAGCAGGGGAAGGCTGTGCTGGGCTGCAGGTGTTGTTCAAGAGAGACACAGCAATAGGAGAAGATGGTCAGTAGCACTGAAATTGCAGGCCACAAGGGAACGGGGCCTTCCCAGAAGAGCAGATCTGATGGAATAGCTGATGGCACAGACAATAGCTCTCTTTATACAGCACTGAGGGCCAGTTTGGTGCAGAGCAGTATTTCTCAACCTTGGCAGCTTGAAGATGCGTGGACTTCAACTCCCAGAATGCCCCAGCCAGCATTCTGGGAGTTGAAGTCCACGCATCTTCAAGCTGCCTTGGTTGAGAAACACTAGTGTAGAGGTTAGGGCACCAGGCTAAAAACCAGGAAACTGTGAGTTCTAGTCCTGCCTTAGGCACAAAGCACCTGGGGGGTTTGGGGGCAGTTATTCTCTCTCTGCCCCAGGAAGAAGAAGGCAAGAGCCAACCACTTCTGAAACCTTGCCAACTGCAGAGATTTGTCCAGGCAGTCACCAGGAGTCAACACTGACTCAAACACACACACATATCCACAAAACCTGGTAGAGAGGCTAGGCTGGAACCAGTTCACATTCTTGCTCAGGGCATCCTGGGGGACCCTGGGCCAAGCCCTCTCTCTCTTTCCCTCTCAGCCCAACCTACCTCGCAGGACTGTTGTGGTAGGGCTAAACCAGCTAGAACTAGGCATGCTGCCTGGAAGCGCAACAGGCTATAAAATCTAAGCAATAAACCACACAAATAAATATCTCCTCTCTGCTTCTAGGCTCTTCCAATCCAGGCAGCCCTTGACTTACGACCATTAGTTTAGCAACTGTTCAAAGTTATGACGATGCTGGAAAAAGTGACTTGCAACCAGTCCTCACATTTATGACTGTCGCAGCATCCCCGTGGTCATGTGATCAAAATTCAGGCAGCTGGCAACCAGCATGTATTTACAACAGCTGCAGCATCCTGGGATCACACGATCGCCTTTTATGACCTTCCCAGCTGGCTTCCGACAAGCAAAATCAATGTGGAACTGCATGATTCATATAACGACTGCTGCAAAAAATGTCGCAAACTTGGATGCGGTCACGTGATGCCTTGCTTAACCATCGCACCACTTAACGATGAATTTTCTGATCCCTATTGTGGCCGTAAGTGGAGGTTTGCTTATCTTTCAGCCTTGGCAGAGCTTTTAGGAGGGAATAGGGAGTTTCTCAAATCAAGAGGGGAGTGCAGAGAAGACTCTGCCTTACCGTTGTTCAGTTTTTTGGCACGGCTCTGAATCCCGTCCAGATAAAGCAGATAATGTTTAAGGGTGTACTGAAGAGGACCGAGGCCTGGGAGAGACTCCACCACTTCGTCTGCCATGAATGCCGCCATTTCAGGTGCTCCAGCAGCGAGAATGGCTAAAACGGAAGCGAGAACACATGAAGGAAACATCCAGGGGACAGCGGGCAAATTTCCACCGCCCTGGAGGAGGCAGGCACATGCTCTGCCAGATGTTTCCGCTCTTTTTACCGATTGGATTTAAAATGCATTTACTTTTGGGATTGCTTCGACTCTGCCTTGCATCAGGGTGAAAATAAAAGGACTCACTTAAAAAAGACCACAAAGAAAACAAATCATAATCGATCGGTATCTATCTATATGTAAACCTTAGAAAACAGCCATCGTATTATATAAAAAACATTTGCGGGCTAAAACTCCCCTATTTTCTGACCTCTCTGCCAGCAGAGGCTGATGGGAAATTTAATTCAAAGCATTGGAGGGTGCTGAGTTGCCTACCACGCTCTGCGCTTGATGACGAGATGTCATCTATACCAGCCTTTCTCAACTTTTTCACCCTGGAGGCACCCTTGAAATATTTTTCAGGCCTGGGGGAAGGAACCCCTGCACATTCAGGCTCCAACAGAAGCCAGAAGTTACAAAATGATATTCGTTTCATGGGTAGGCCTGAATATATACATTTACAGTGTTCTTAACCTAAAAAGAAACAATGAAACTTACCTCTTCAGTGTGAAGTTGCCCAAATTTGAAGTAATTGTTTACATAAATCGTGATCTCCCAGGGAACCCCCAGTGACCTCTCGTGGAACCCGAGGCTGCCAGAGAACCCTGGTTGAGAAACCCTGGTCTACTAGATTGCGCAGTTTGATTCAATTAGCTTGTCCCCTATCCTTCACATCTTGCAACTCCATTCCCATCCTTGCTTCTATTGTTGGATTTTGTTTTTTTACCTGAAGCAGTTGCTGGTCCGACACCCTTCAGTTCATTCAACTCCTTCACGGCAGCCTCTACGTCCGGGAGTCGGTGGAAAGCTTTTCTGGTATGCTTCTCCACCATCTCGCTCGAATTAGTGGCCACCAGCTGCTGCAAGCGAGGCCGAAATTTGCCTCTCTAGAAAGACCAAAACAAGCAGTGATTGGCTTTTGAGTGTTTCCCCATCTCTACATGGCATCTGATTGGCCCTGGCCAAAGATGGGCCTTGTAATGGGATGTGGGAAAGACCTTGGGAGGCTGGGCAAAGAGATGCTGCCTAGGGAACGGTCAGATAAGAGGCGGCTTGGCCCACAGCTGGATAGTGGGCGGGGCAAGAGGCTCAGGAGGGACCCTCCCCAGTTTCTCAGGCTGTGAAGGAGATGGGGGGAGAATTGTCCTTTCAGACTTGTAAGATTCTGTTAATGTAGCTTTATAACAAAGTAGAATTAGCTCATCTGATCATGTTTCCTGTCTGGTCTACCTGGTAAGGCTGGCATCAATCTTGCAAGTCTGAAAGTACAATTCTCCCACCCTCTCTTTTACACCTGGAGAAACTAGGGAGGGTCCCTTCTCAGCCTCTTTCTCCGTCCATTATGCAGTTACAGCTATGCTGTCTCTTATCTGACTGTTCCCATGGCAACATCTCTTGGCCCTGTCTCCCAAGGTCTTTCCCACATACCATTACAGTGCTAGGCTTCGCCGCCTCCCTACTCTTCAAACTTTACGTTACCAGTCTCCATCCAAATCATCCTCCCTGCCCTTCTTGGAATGCAGTCAATTATGTCTGACTCCTCCTTAAAACGAGGTGCCCTGAATGGTGCATAAGACTTGATCTGGGGCCTGCCCAGTCTGAAAAAGATGGTATTCATATGGCACGTTTGCGTGTGATGATCCAATGAATCCAAAATAATCAAATCTTAGACATGCCGAACTGTAAGCCATCTCTGCAGGTTCAAATATGCTAAACTAAAACGTGATTAACTAGTTTGGATTCAGAATGATTGAGGAAAACAGCACCGGAATGGAATGTTTACCTTTCAGGGTTGGTTCTGTTTCCCTTTTCACGCATACATTCTCCAAACCAGATATGCCCCATTCAAACCCTGTGCATGTTGCATTTATCTTCCAGCCAACAGGGTGCCATTATTCTAATTCTAATGTTGAGAAACTGCTCCAGTGTAAATGCATCTCATTTAAATCAAGTTGCCAAGTTTGAGAAACGCTGGTGTAGAGTATGGTTAAGGTGTTGAGAACTGGCATTGCGGAGACCCAGTTCTAGTCCACCTTCAGCCATGGAAAGCTCCTGGGTGACAATGGGCCTGCCATTCCCTTTCAGCCCAACCTACCTCAAGGGGTTGTTGTGGGGAAAAACAGGAAGATGGAACACCACATATGGTCGCTAAGTGGAAGCTTAACCAAACTATTAAGAAGATTGTGCCATGCAGGCCATGCATACCAATCACATCTTCAATATACCCATTTTACAGATGGGTTTTAAGGCCGAGATTTCACCTGCTGCTGAACAGGTGAAATCCCTTTATTGCCTCGGAGAGAAATACCTACAGTTAGCTTCCACTCCATGAGTCTCAGCAATTCCTCTTTCGTCAGGTATTTTTCCTCGCGCTCTGCAAGAACCCCAGGCAACTCCTCTTGGTACCTTGAAAGGACACAGGTAAAGAAAAGAGTAAAAACGTAAGTCCTTGACTTACAACCGTTTGTTTAATGACAGTCTGAAGTTATAACAGCCTCGGAATGGGTGCTTTATGGTCTGTAAAGCACTTTCAAGTGTCGCAAAACATTGCACCCCACCCCACGGTCAGATGATCAGATTTGGGGGCTTGGCAACCGGCTTGCATTTACAACTGGTTGCAGCATCCCGTGGTCATGTGATCATGTTTTGTGATCTTTTTTGCCATTTTCCGGCAAAAAACGCCCATCGGGGAAGCTGGATTTGCTTAATGACCATGGTGATTCACTTAACGACTCATGATTTACTTAAAGACCACCATAAAATGGTCATAAAATTAGGTCTGGTCACATGGTCACTCGACTTATGACTGCAATGACTTATGATGGAAATTCCGGTCCCAATTGTGGTCACAAGTCGAGGACTTCCTGTAGCCTAGAGCCATCACCATCCTACTTTACTACGTCCAAAGGCCAGAAATATAAAATACAGTATTATTAAAGATAATAAAATAAAACACAACTTTGGATAACCTCAAGGTAGATAGGAAGTAAACAGAGCTATAGCATGGGAGACCTTGCATCAGTTGGTGCCTCACTTTCACAACTGCTGAACAATCTTTTGTTACAATCTGACCCGTAGAAGATTTGAAAACTGGAAGTGCTCTGGATATGGGAAATTATCAGCTAGGCCACACCAGGGCTGGCGCCTTCGTTAAACTGTCCTAATTATACGTCAGTCACTTACCACTGATCCAAAGCAATGAGTTTCTTTTTCTTGCTTCCCACAGCTGCAACCACATCCTGGTAAATGTTCAAAATGGCCTTCCAGGAGGCTGGATCCTCACATGTATAAAGTCCCCCTTTCCATGCCATGATTTAAGGCTTCCTGGAACAAAGAAAAATCGAAGTATTAGGTAGTAAAGGGCAGAGGGCCCATCTTTCATTTTATGTTGGGCTGTTTAAAGTGGCGTTTCTCAACCTCAGCAACTTTAAGATGTGTGGACTTAACTCCCAGAATCCCCTAGCCAGCCCCCAGAATTCCCCAGCATACTGGCTAGGGAATTCTGGGAGTTGAGGTCCACACATCTTAAAATTGCTGAGGTTGAGAAACAATTTTAAAGCATTAAAGATTTCTTTGAATCAAGTTGCAAGAGGCGGCTTCACAGACACGCCCATGAGGGGATCTTAGCAGTAATGAATAAATTGTTAAGCTTTTTGCTAGGTTTGCTGATGGTCTCCCATCCAAGAACCAGGATCCCCCTTTGCTCAGATCTTTTGGGAGGAGACAAGGTTGGCTAGCTTTCCATTTTGTACTTTAGAGTGGCTGCAGTGTGGTGTTTTTCAACATTGGCCAGCATGTGCTGGCTGGGGAATTCTGGGAGTTGAAGTCCACCCGTCTTAAAGTGGCCTGTGTTGAAAAAACACTGCTTCAGGGCAATGGCTATAAAGGGAGAATATCTGCATTTGATTACACAGTTTAAAATAACATGGCACCAGAGAAGAGGAAAACACAAATTTTGACTAGTTTTTTAATATTATTCCAACTTTAATCTACATAGCCTGTTGGAATGATAACAGGATGACCTTTGGGGAAAGGACAGGCAAATGGAGCTGGCTTCTCTGGAGGGTGGAGGGTGCCTCTGAGACTATGAGTTACCTTTTTTCAGTCAAAAGCAATTTGGGGCAACCTATTGGTAGCTAAGAGGGCCAGGCCTGGAAACCAGAAAAAGGCCCACTTGAGCTGGTTCACACAGCCCATGAACCACAATTTCTTTAACCATGCTCTATCCAATACACTACCAGTGTTTGGGTTGGCTCAATTTGCGGAAGAAGAAATGACGGCTTGATGACAGTTTCACACCAAACGAAGTACAGCATCCGATGGCCTGGTACAATGTATGCCCTGAGCCACATGCCACCTTTTCTGATCTGCAAGTAAGCCCACGCCCAGGCTGGGTTCACACTACTGGTCAACCCACAAGCCATTGGTGACATAATTGAAGGGGGTTATGTTATGTAATGCGAAGCCAAGTCCATTACATCTGGGCTTGGTATGCATTAAGCCCAACCATTATTTATACATCTTGGTTAATGTTTAAGACACCAACCACAGGCTTTTAAAGAAGCCAGCAGGATTTAGCTCAACATGGGATCCCCACCACTGTGGTCTGCCACCTGTCTGTCATTCAAGGCTAAACCTCTCAATTTTTCAATCTCATTATGGTCAACTATTCCCCAACGGGGGGTGATTGCAAACATGCCAACGCAGCTTTGCCAACTGTGGGTTATTGTTCTGGGAGGGGGTGCCTTCAAGTCAGTGTTGATGTTACCTTAAAAACTCAGGCACCCCAAGAGGCATCGAGCTGAAGATCCGTTCCCTGAATTTGGGAGAAAAAACAATGTTACTTTTGCAAAGGTGGCCCTTTTGCCTACCCGAAAATAGGAATCCCAAAGTAATTCAGGCAAAGCAAAAGCATTTATTAAGGGGGAGGGTCAATTCTTTTTATAGGGTGCAGAAACAAACGATACATACATTCGGTATATGTGATGGTCAGAAAGCAAGAAATCAAACCCTAGTAAGATGGAGTGGCTGTGGATTAATGGCACCTCAGGTTCTGGGAAATTGTCATCTTTAGTTCTGGATGGGGTGGCACTGCCCCAGACAGACTCAGTGCGTAATCTGGGGGTTCTCCTGGACTCACAACTCCTGCTTGAAGAGCAGGTGGCAGTTGTGGCTAAGAGGGCCTTTGTGCAACTCCGTGTTATGCGGCAGTTATGCCCCTTTCTAGAGTGAGAGGCCCTTTGAACGGTCACTCATGCCCTTGTTATCTCCCATATAGACTACTGCAATGCGCTTTACATGGGGCTACCCTTGAAGAGTATCCGGAAGCTACAGCTGGTCCAGAATGCAGCTGCGCAGGTAATCATGGGTGTCCCAAGGTTTGCACACGTAACAGCTTTGTTGCGTGAGCTGCACTGGGTCCCAGTCTGCTTCTGGGTCCAATTCAAGGTGTTGGTAATTACCTTTAAAGCCGTACATGGCATCCTTCCCCCAGAGGTGAGACAGGCCCCCTCGCTGCTGGACTTTCCAAAAAGATTAAAGACCTGGTTTTGTCCGCAGGCTTGGAATGGGAGGGGGAATAGTTATACCTGGGGCTGGCTAGTGCCCTAAGTGATTTTGAGGGGCCTGTTACAGACTGATTAAAACCTTTTAGCCATTTAGATTCTATCCTGTTCTTATTTTTGTTGCATTACCTTATTTGGAATGGTTTTGAATTTTAATCCTGTTTTATTGTAAACCGCCCAGAGTCCCCCCATGAGGGAGAGATGGGCAGGGAATAAATGTATAAATAAAATATAAATTAAAAAAAATCCAACAATAGAAGACTGATTCCATGTGAGAATCAAAACACTGATCCTAGATAACATTCCACAACTGGCAAATGTAAAGGGCACGCAATTTCCCAGCCGGATTTGTATCTTTAAAACTGACAAATGTGTTCAAGGACTTTCAGAATATGCTCTCCATCGTTTAGTTGCTGAAAAGGCCAGTTCTCACATACCAAAAGAAATGGCCTTGGCCCAAAAGAAAAACGTGGTTTCCTAAAGCTAGAAACCAGGCCCAGGCTGCCATGTTAGAAATGTTAATATCACCTTTTAAAAATGCTAATAAATTAAAATTCTAGGCAACATTGAATCCTGGCTCCTGCCTGGACAAGTCCCTGAAGTTTTCTTGGCAAGGTTTTTCAGAGGTGGTTTGCCATTGCCTCCTTCCCAGGGCTGAGAGAAAGTGGCTGGCCCAAGTCACCAAGCTGGCTTTGTGCCCAAGGCGGGACTAGAACTCTCATACCACGCCTGATTGGCTCTTGGGCTGAGAGGGAGGGACTGGCCCAAGTCACCAAGCTGGCTTTGTGCCTAAGGCAGAACTCAAACTCACCGTCTCCGGGTGTCTAGCCTGGTGCCTTAACCACAACACCAAACTGGCTCTTAACTTTGGTTTAACTTTTTGCATCGTATTTGCATTAGATAAATATATGGAGAATTCTAACTGTGTATTGTTGCAATGATATATTCTATTTCACGTTTTTATTTTCCTTTTTCTGTTACACTTCCCTCCTTTCTTGAGTACCTGTTGTTGTTGCTATTTTGGTAATGTATGTATCTATGTGTATTGTTTCTTTTTTCTGTTATCATCTAAAAAAGCAATGAAAAAAGAACAATAAAAACACCTTTGGTTTAACTTGCAGTTTAGTCCATCGACTGGCGTTCAGCGGGCCCTAGCAGAATGGGCAGCCCCTGACTTTGGCGAAAAGATCGGGATTCAAGACCCGTGAACCAGCCCGCCCACCAAGCACGACTCGGCTTGGAGAGAGCCCCCGAGGCCCACCCGCCACGGTTAGGCTCCGCGCCCCGGCGTTGCTCCCTCCGCCGACGCCGCACCCTCGGGCCGCCCGCCCGCCCGCCCGCCCGCCCGCCCGCCTGCCCGCCTGCCCGCCTGCCTGCCTGCCTGCCTCTGCAGGAAACCGGGACTCCCGGGCCAGGCTTACCCGCGGGACCCCCGCCCGGCCCGGCCGTTGAGCCACAGACGGCGCGTGGCCCGCCCGGCGGGGCGCACGGCGAGCGGAGCGGAGCGGACCGGGGGCGGTTGGCGACGCGCCGCGCGTTCCCCGGCTGGGCGCGGCGGGCGGAGTCGCCCATTTACCGGCGGCCGGGAAGCGAGGTCGCCCGCTCGCCGGCCCCGCCCCTTCCTCCTGCCACGGCGGCGCTCCGCCCGTTCCTCCCGGCCGCGCAGGCTCCTCCTCCGGCCGCGCTGCTCCGGGGCCGCCGCTGCGGGCGCTGCTGCTGCTGCTGCTGCTGCTGCTCTCCGGGCGGGCGGGCGAGCGGGGCCCGAGCCGGGCTGTGGCGGCGCGTCGAGGCCGGGGCGAGCGGTGCCCGCCGGGCTCCTCCGGGCGGGCCGGCGGCGGCTGCCTGTGCCTGGGCGGCGGCGGCGGCGGCGGCGGCGGCATGAAGGGGAAGGAGGAGAAGGAGAAGGAGAAGGAGGGCGGCGCGGGGCTGCCCGGCGGCGGGGTGGCGGGCGGCGGCAGCCCGGAGAAGACCCGCAGCGCGCAGGAGTACAAGGAGCAGGGCAACCGGCTCTTCGTCGGCCGCAAGTACCCGGAGGCGGCCGCCTGCTACGGCCGGGCCATCGTGAGTCGGCGGCGGGCCTGGGGCCCGGGCGGGGGGCCTCTGAGCATGGGCAGAGCGCGGCAGAGGGGGACTGGGGTTCGGGCGCGGCTGAGGCTCTGCCGCTTCCCCTCCGGATGGAGGCCCCTGCGGGAAGCAGAGTGCCTCTGAGCACAGGCAGTGGGTAGTTCGGCCACGGATGGGGTTGGGGGGGAGGAGCAAGGGCCGATCTTGTTGGGCTGCGGAGGGGAAGGGTGCCTCTGAGCACAGGCAGAGGGCTGGGTAGTTTGATGGGTGGATGGAGAGAAAGTTGCAGACAGGCTTATCTCATTAGGGCCTCCCTAGTTGGTCCAGGGAAGGAAGGAGCTGCGGAGGGGAAGAGTGCCTCTGAGCACAAGTAGGACCCTGGTATGGAAAGTTTGGGGGGATGCAAAGCTTGGTCAGTGTGTCTGTGTCTATAAGCGAGGGAAGAGGATGCCTCTGAGAACAAGCAGAATGCCACTCCCTCTTATTTGGGGGGCTTCATTGAAGGTCAGTGACCTCTCTGCATTTCTGCTTTCTCTGCAGACAGAATTAAACCTGAAGTGGGGGTTAGTTTTCCTCCCCAGAGCAAAGAGCATGGTCCTCTGAGCACAAGCAGAGTGCATGCCTTCATGAGCTGGATGGACAAAGAACAGGGATTCTCTCTCAGGGCTCAGCCTCTTCCGCAAGGATGTTTGGGCTGTGAGGCAAGAGGGATTCTAAATGCCAGCTGTGGCCCCAGGGGCGAGAAATGAGGTGGCAGCGGGGACAGGATGAGATGATGAATCAGCTGCAGTCACCTGACAGGGCCCCTGCAACTAAGGGGATGCATCTGGGCATGAGCAGAGAGCACAGGCAAGCCGAGCTGGCAGGTGTGGATCGGGGAATGCAAGGGAAGTGCTGGTGTGGGCGAAGGCTGGCTTGAACCTCGGCACCCCTCTCTTCCAAACAAGGACATAGATGGGGTGGGACCGGTTGATGCTGAGCTGGTTCAAGGTGAGAGTTGGGGGTGGGGCGGGTAGGGGGCTTGAGAAGTGGGTGGGGCTGGAGTGACCGGAAGGGTGTGTGAATGGGGTCATCCGCTCTGCGACCGGGAAGGTTGGGGTCAGGGCTGAGCAAACAGCTGGAAGGAAGATGCTGCTGGAATCAGGTGTTTATACTCTGTTCCCTTTAAAAACATGTACCCTGAGAGATGCGCGCCCGCTTTTGTGGCTGAGCTGGGATGACCTGTTGAACCAGGTCGGTCATAAACCCGGTGGCCGCGTGCGAACACACAAAGCGAGTTGATGTCCACCTTGGGTACGTGTTGTGTGAACCCACCCATTGGGCAGTTGAGGGTTCCAAAAATGGGTTGCTGTAATGCAGTAACTAGATTGTCATGTGTGAACAGGGCCGCAACTAGGGTCTGTGTCACCTGTGGGAAACATGGATTCCGTGCCCATTTTGGCGCCCCCCCAGTGCGGCATCCAGGGCACATGCCCCGGTTGCCCCCCACTAATTGCGGCCCTGTGTGTGAATAGAGCCTCTGTGCTGGAAATTTATTTGCGTCCTTAACCCCAAGAAGCTCGGGTTGATAATGGCCACCACGTTATTGCGCTGGCAGAGGTTCACGGAACAGACTTTCTTGACCAAACAGATATAATTCATTAGACTGGCTTAAAATCAGTGACTGGGTGTAATGGTATGTGGGAAAGACCTGGGGCACTGGGCCCAGAGACGCTGCCTAGGGAAGGGTCAGGTAAGACAGCGCAGCCTGGAGCTGCATACTGGGCTGGGCAAGAGGCTCAGGAGGGACCCTCCCGAGTTTCTCAGGCTGTAAAAAGAGAAGGTGGGAGATTAGTACTTTCAGGCTTGCAAGATTCTGTCAATGTGGCCTTACAATAAAGTAGAACTAGCTCATCTGGGTCATGCTTCCTGTCTGGTCAACCTGGAAGGCTGACACCAGGTTCACATTGCAGACAAGCGACACGCACTTTGCTTTAGCCTGTTATGGCAGCCTGGCTGTGACCTGTACAACAACCCTGTGAGGTGGGTCAGTTGGAAGGGGGAAGTGACTCAGCCAGGGCCAAATGGATCCAAACCCCCGGGCTGCTGGTTGAAGGAGGCTGCGTTGCATCATCCCCGTGACAAATGACGGGGCTGAGGTATCCGGGCGGCAAATGGGATGTGACTCATCTTCTGTGGGGCAAGTTGTGCTCCTTCTGATTCTCCAAAACCGTGCGCGCAAGTTCCTCGGGGCAGAATGAACGGAGGTGAAGTTGGCTGCATCCTGCAAGGAGGAAGGCAGCCCCACCACCTACCGGCACATCTGGAATGGGTGGAAAAGGGTACAGCTGGAACATCTTCCAGGGAGTTAATGGGATTGGGTGAATGCTAGATTTGGAAGCTATGTGGAGCCTCCAAATTCAAGAGCATGGTACCTTATTTATTGTTTTATTGAATTTTGAAGCTGCCCAACTCCAAAGAGACTCCGGGCTGCGTTACAAGTTAAAGACACAACATTATATAAAAACAACCATAGTCTAAGAGACACTATCCCACCACATCACACCCTCTTAGGGTGTTTTGTGGGCCCCTTTAGATTGGGAGTGATGGGGTGTGTGCCTGTTTTTGAATTTGTTCCCTCAGTGCGACTGCCCTCTTTTCTTACCTAATGTTGTGATATTCTTGCTTTTAAAATCTGGAGAGCTGCCCGGAGTCATTTTGCAGCTGGGGGGCCTAGGAAGTGGAGAAATAAAGCTGAGACTTTAGCAACAGGGTGAAAAAAATAATGCTGGCCTACATTTGAAGACCATTGTAAGTGTTGACAATGAAAGATGATATACAGGTAGTCCTCACAACAACCATTCATTTAATGATGGTTTGGACTTGCAACAGTGCTGAAAAAAAATGACTTACAACTGGTACTCACACGTATGACTGTTGCAGCGTCCCCATGGTCACATGATCACGGTTTGAGCACTTGGCAACTGGTTTGCATTTATGACCATCGCAGCATCCCGTGGTCATTTTCGACCTTCCTGGCCAGCTTCTGGCAGGCAAAATCAATGGGGATCTGTGTGATTCACTTAACGACCACGTGGTTTGCTTTACTCATGTGATTCGCTCAATGACTGCCACAAAACAGATCATAAAATCAGGTCAGATTCACTTAATGACCGCTTTGATTAGCAACCCAAATTCTGGTCCCAGTTGTGGTCGTTAAGCGAGGACTACCTGTATATATGTGTGTGTTCGTACCTTGAACAGTTGTAAAACATGCTGTGCCTGCTGCTAAGGTATATTTTTGCTGGTTTTATTTTGCTATTTTTATTATTTCTGCTAATAACTGGGATCATGCCTGTCCCAGATACTTTGGGCAATTTTGATTGGTCCTGTTTGCACGGATAGAAACAGCTGGATGGGTTTCCTAGTAAAAAGAATGTGCATCAGTTGAGTGCTGCTGAAAAGCCTGCATTGGTGTACCCTACTCCTGTGTCACTCGCTCTGGCTTTTATTTGCTAAGTGCAACTAAAAACACTTTTAACCAAGTCTGTGAGTCAGGGGTGTATTGCTGGGCTTAACACTGAGCCCAAAGACTTGATTTACTGAACTATAGTTTATTGAAATCCTTAGTGCATCCATAACACAATGCGTCCATAATGCTAAGTTGCCAATCATAGTTTACAAACCAAACCCCATGATGGCATAATGCCAGTCAAGCTTTTGGGTGCCTGGCATTTCTTGCCTGGTTTCTTGGAGGCAGTGTCTCCTCACCATCACCAACTACAAAGCCTGGTCTGGGCTATAGATGTGAGGCTTCTCTACGTAAGTTACTGCAGTTTTTCTCAACCTCAGCAACTTTAAGAGGTATGGACTTCATCTCCCTTGCTGGCTAGGGAATTCTGGGAGTTGAAGTCCACACATCTTCAAGCTGCCAAGGTTGAGAAATACTGATATACAGTACTTAATTAGGTTAACCTTTTTGACTATCTCCGTTGAAAGAAACTCTTTGCAGTTTGCATTGTCAATTCTCTGAGGCAAAGATCGCTCCTTTAAAAAAATCCCATTTTTCTTCAATGCTTTGTGTACTTCAGCGGCCTTGCAGTGATTACAGGAGAGGAGCAAGTTCTTGAAAATCCAGATTTTGTTTCAGAAGGCCCTCTGCCATTCCAAACTGATTGTAGGAGTTGCTCTGACAATCACTCTTAAGGGGCTGGTGGAAAGTCCTGCTAAGCCAGAAACTTATTTTCTTAAATGATCGTCAGATCCTAGAAAAGAATCAGGCTGATATCATCCTGGGTTTTGTTTTGATTTGAAAGTCTTTCCAGTCTCCTCTCTCCTTCCTTGCTCCTGCAAAATACCTTTTAATCTGTCCTCTTTTGAACCCCGCCAAGCTTTTCCATCCCAGCCAATGCGAAATGGATTTGCAAGAAATCCCCAGTTCTTAGAGGCTCCTTATGCTAAACGTTTGCAGGTTTTTTGTTTGTTTGTTTGTTTGTTTTTAACCAGGAATATTTTTGGAAGATTCCAGTTTGGACCTAAGCTAGCTTCTTTGAACTGGCTGCAGCTGTATGACTGACAGTGCATTTACCTAAAAAAATAATGCTGTTTCCATTTTCCTTTCAGCAACAGAGAGAGATTTTTGCTTGGGCTGAGCCAAAAAATAGCATGGCTAACCCTGGCACTTTTAATGGCTTTAATCATGGCGTTGACTGAAATCTCCTTTGGATGAGCTAGGGGCCCTTTCATGATGGGGCCCCTTTATAAGCTGAGGGGCCCCTTGAATTTGGAATAGCTGGGAATGATGCTCCAGAACATGAGTGGGAGTGAAGAGGGGTAAGATGAGGACAGTTTGATTTACTTTTGGAAATGATGTGTCAAGGAATACAGTCACTCCTCATGTATTCTGTGTTGCTCCTATCACAGTTCTAGTGCGGATCAGGTCCAGAGTCTTGCAGTTGATGTTTTGTGGGAGGGGCCAAGGATTGTGGGGTTCTGGGGCTTTACTTGCCCCCACCCCCAATGAACAGGTTAAACCAGTATTTCTCAACCTTGGCAACTTCAAGACGTGTGGACTTCGGCTCCCAGAATTCCCTACCCAGCCATGCTGGCTGGGGAATTCTGGGAGTTGAAGTCCACACATCCCAAAGTTGGCTGGGGAATTCTGGGGGGTTGAAGTCCACACATCCCAAAGTTGCCAAGGTCGAGAAACGCTGGGTTAAAGCAATGTTATCGTTTCTCATCATACTTGGAGACCATCTGGTTTCAGAGGCTGAACTGGGAGGATTTTTGTAGAATAAACGTAGTGTTGCAGCTGACAGTCCTGAATCTGCTGCCATCCAGCCTTACTGCTTTCCCTCCTTACAGTATCGCAATCCCTTGGTCGCCGTCTACTACACCAATCGCGCCTTATGTTACCTGAAAATGCAACAGCATGACAAAGCCCTGGCCGACTGCAAGCACGCCCTGGAGTTGGACGGCCAGTCGGTGAAGGCACATTTCTTCCTGGGACAATGCCAGCTGGAGATGGAGAATTATGACGAGGCCATTGCTAACCTTCAGAGAGGTGAGTCGGAGAGCCGTGCAAGCAAGCCGTGGGCTCTGATGCAGGCAGAGCAGAGAATCCCTTCTTGGCGCCTGGAGGAGAGAGTCAGTGGCCCGTGGGCAGATCAGGGCGACTAAAACTTGCCTCATATGGTACAGTGTGACAGTGGACTGCACTGCACAGTTGATTGCAATATTTAGTTGCATTGTATTGTGGTACAGGCAGTCCTCGCTTAGTGACCGCCTCGTTTAGTGACCGCCTCCGGTTGTGACGGTGATCAGCTTTGTGACCAATCCTCGCATTTACGACCTTTGCAGGTCTGTAAAGCAAAGAAAAGCTGAAGGAAGGTTGTAAGCACGGCTGTGCTTTCAGTTAGCAACCACTTTGCTTAACGACCGAGTTGCTGGTCCCAACTGTGGTCGCTAAACAAGGACCCTCTATATTCTAAGGCATGTCAATTGTAGTATTGTCAATTGCAGAATGCAATCAATTGAATCCAGTCAATTGCGGAGCACTCAGGTTGTCACTCTTGGCCTTGGGCAGCTCTTTGGGGTCAGGCCCTTCCTGCTCAACTACTGTTGAGGATCAGAGGGGGATGAATCTTACTCCTTTCGGCTGACAAGCATGTGGAAACCCACAGAAATTTGGCCACATTTTGCACCCTTGCCAGTGAAAAAATTGCCTCGCAGGCATTTACTTTTGTATTATGTTTTCTAGTTTCTTTTGCTCTGAACTATGTATTCATAAACTCACATGGACAGTTTTTTCATCGTATAATGCTGGTTTCTGACTGTAGTGAACTGTAATGAACTCTGTTCTGCTTTGTAGCATCAGAAGTAAATTGCATTTGTAACATTAAAAAATGATGGGCATCAAGGAACAAATACAATACGATCGTAAACATTATTGTATAAACATCACCCCACAAGTCTGCCTGCTTTCCCTCTTATCCTAAAGCTCCAAGTTCCCTGTTTAACTGCTTTTTCCTCTGTGCTCCTTGGCTGGAAGACTTCTTTGTTAAGAGGGTGTTTTGATCTGGGGGAAGAATTTGCAGATGGGGGTGACCTTCAGACCGAGGCCCCAAGTATCCCTCATGGCCATGGAAATGCACTCTTCATCTTTGTCCCTTGCATCCTGAGATCCAAGGCCAACCATTTTCTCCTGAGCTGAATCATCAGGGGGAGGGTGGGTGGGTGCATGTGGGGGCAGGAGTCCATCCTAGCATCTCTGAGTCGAGCTTTCGGTTCAGAAAAAAAAATGCAAATTTGGGTAGGCCAACTGCTTTTGCAGGATCCAACTTCTGCGGGTTTGCTTTGATTAACGTGGTGTGTTAGAGCCAACCATGGTTACAGATTCTGCCTGATTTGGAACTATGCTTCAAAACGAGTCAGCAACCCACAGCTGAAAAGATTCTGCAAGGGCATTGTTCGTAAGCATTGTTGGAACGCCAGGGGTGGTCCTTGCTGACCGTGAGTTTCTCTGTTTTGTGCGGCTGTTCAAAAGTACTATTCTAATTAAAAACATTAAGTGGAAAGTTGGTCTGCTGCAAAATAAAGCACACACAGACACACACAAATATTTATTTGCAGCAATGCCTTTGTACCCCCCTTGGGGATGGTTGGGTGCCATTGCAATAACCCTTTTGTGAATTGGCAAGTTTTCCTTGGTGGCCAATTTTTTGAAAGTACCTACTGCCCCCTCCCAAATTCCAAACTGACTCTGAGAGCTTACCTTCCCTTAAGCCAGCCTTTCTCAACATTTTGACCCTGGAGGAATCCTTAAAATATTTTTCAGGCCTCAGGGAACCCCTGCACAGTCAGGCTCAAATATAGGCCAGGTTATAATAATAATGTATTTGTTTCATGGGTAGGCCTGTATGTATGCATTAACGGTGTTCTTCAACTAAAAATAAAGAATGAAACGTACCCCTTTAATGCGAGGTTGCCCAAATTTGAAATGATTTTTAAAATAAATCGTGATCTCCCAGGGAACCCCTAGTGACCTCTCACGGAACCTGAGGGTGCCACGGAACCCTGCTGGAGAAACCCTGCTTTAAGCTAAGGCATCGGAGACCTCCCAGAAAACATGCCTTCAGCCCAGATATTATTTATATGTAACAGAAATCTATGTTTGCTTCTTTTTTTTTTTTTTTTAGGGCTAAAATCCCACAAATTTCCTTGTGGCCAGGCAGGAAAGACAGCAAGGAAGTGTGTGGACCTGTGACTTACAAATTAAGTTTATTCATTTTTAATTTACTAAGTTTCTATCAACGTAAGTTTCTGTAAACTCCCTTCATGGGGTATAATTTCACTCGTGTAAACTTGCCCGCCTCAGATGGACGAATTGTCTCCAAATTCCCAACTCTGCTTTTCATTTTAAAAAATATTCTAGCCCTCCAGATTCCCTTCTCTCACGCCCTGATCTTGTTTGCTGAAAACCCTTTTCCTAAGGTAGTTCAGAAGACCTCAGAGAAGGGTAGGCAGAGAGACGTTTGAAGGGTGAAATGTGGAGCTTTGGATGTTGTTCGTGCGTCTATCGCACGTAGCTGCTGCTTCTGTGTTCCCTCCTCTTTCCTTCCCCAGCCTGCTGCCCCAGGATGGGTTGGGTAGTCGTAGCCCAAGCTGGCTGGAGCATATGGGAGCTGTAGTTCACCTCTGGGGGCTGTCAGATTGGGGAGAGCATCTTAAACCAAAAAGAGCCTGCATCTGTTGAGCTGGGCTTTGGGAGCTGTAGCTGAATGTGCATAGAATAGACCGGGCGGGTGGCTATGCGCCAAAAAACAGGGTGAGGAGAACTTGTTTTTCCGCTCCTGTTTTTTGTGTGCCGTTCCCGTTGCAGCTGAGTTTGTTGCGTTACATTTTCAGCCCACAACCTCGCCAAAGAGCAACGGTTGAATTTTGGAGACGACATTCCGAGCGCCCTGCGCATCGCCAAGAAAAAGCGTTGGAACAACATCGAGGAGAAGCGGATCAACCAGGAGAACGAGTTGCATGCTTATCTCACCAAGCTCATCATGGCAGAGAAGGAGAGGTAGGCATGAGGAAGGGTGTTGGGCATGGATGGGAAGACACTCTGAGAAAGCCTGGACCCAACTGTTAGTGGGAAAAGATCTGCTGACAGGTGACCCTTGAGGAAGACTGAGCTCATCCTTTTCTTTCAGCCAGCCCACCTCACAAGGTTGTTGCTGTGAAGAAGGACAGGAAGGAGGAATGCTATGATAGGCCACCGTGGGCTCCTGGGTGAAAAGCAGGATATAAATCCAATAAAGATAACATTGATGTCCTGCTGGGTGGCAGGATCTGTGTGTCCTTGGCTGATCCTGAAAGCTATGTAGGGTCAGAAGTGGTTAGTACTTGGAGGGGAGAGAATTAGGACATCCCAGGCTTGTCACTTGTGAACTTCCCAGCAGAAAGTACCAACAGAACATGTCCACATGATTGCAAAAGAAAATGACCAGAGCCTTTCCTTTATTGTGAGCATTTAGATAGCGTAATGCAATAACTGCAGGTATTTCCATCTGGTTTATCCAGTTGATCAGCAAATTGGTAAGATGGCTAGTTCTCTTTTTCCTGGACCAAGAGGGTGAAGGTGGCCAAGAGAGTGGAGAACTCCCATTTTCCTTGCAGCAGATGTCTCTTCTTCCATCTATCCATCCATCCACCCATCCATCCATCCATCCATCCATTTCATGCATATGGCCACCCCCCTCAAATACATGACTGGGGAGCTAACAGCGAATAAAAGCAAGATAAAAATATCACAATGAAATAATAAGATCTGCAGCCACCAAGATTTTTTTGAAAAAAAACAACCAACACAATTAACTTCATCACAATATCGGCTCGACCAACACCCAAGGCCTCAGGCTCCGTAACAAAATCAGGTCTTTGAGGCCTTATGGGAAGCCAGTAGGGTTGGACCAAGGCTGATCTCCAGGAGAATGATGTTCCAGAGGGCAGGCGCCATGACAGAGGAGGCTCGCTTTTGGGACAGCCACGTGGCCTCCCCTCCCATCCTCACCCCCTCCCCGCCCTTTGTTTCTCTTCCAGGGAACTTGATGAATGTCAACGGGCACAGGAGGAGGAGAACATGGACGAAAACCGGAGCCGGGCACAATTGGCCAACATCCGAGCCAAACACGTGAGGACCCCTTGTTGGGTTTGGCCCTGTGCTGCGGGGCCTCCATGGGACCGAAGGACGCCTTTGGGCTCTTTGGATCAGAAGCAAGCAAAGCCGTGGGGCCTCTCCTCCCGTCCCCTCGGGGGCGGGAGGCGCAGACAGATTTCCCTGCCCTGGAATGGGCAACAGAAGGCACCGCTTGCATGGCAACGCCGCTTGGCCAAAGGTGGATTTTATGAAAGGGCATCGGTGTTGCCAAGCTGGCTGTCTCTTCGTCCGGTGCGGCTTGGTTTGTCAGTTGCATTGGAGGAAGCCACGGGCAACTGGCGAAAGCTGATGCCTTTTAAGAAAAGGCGTTAGTTGGAAAACGTGCTACCGAGCCCCTCCCTTTATCCCAGCACAGGCCAGCACGGCTCTCCTCCTGTGTCGGTCTGAGATGGTCAGATGGTCTGTCCCTTGAGGTGCAGCTTGGGATCTGCTTCGTTCGGGGATGTCCCTGGAGAGAGCCCGGGAGAGGGCCTGGAAGCCAATAAACTCCCTCCTGGACTTTAGGAAACCACTAAAGACCTGGCTCTGTCATCAGGCCTGGGGCGGGGGAGAGAATAGTCATTCCTGGGGATGGCTAGTCTCTTAGAAGGACCCTGCTCTGCTTGCGAATCACAAAGAACTTTTAGCCATCGTGTTCCTATTATATTTATTTTTATTATGTATTATCATTTTATAGTTTTATATTCCTCTTATTTATGTTTTATTGTAAGCTGCCCAGAGCCCCTTTTGTAGGAGATGGGCAGTGATACGTTTGATTAACAAACAAACAAACATATATTCAGCAAGCATTACGTGAACAGAGGGGCGAAGCTTTCCTTAAGTCCTAGGAAGAGACTTGAGCTGACTTCACCCTGTTTCACTGGGGTATAAGAGGGAGAAGAGGAAAACCACAATTAGATTGGCAAGATTCTGTTGTTAATAGCCTACAGTAGTCCTCGACTTACGACCACATTCGGAACTGGAACTCCCGTTGTACGTCGTTGCAGTTGTAAGTCGAGTCACCACGTGACAGGACCCAAATTTACGACTATTCTTATGGTGGTCATTAAGTGAAACTTGGGTCGTTAAGCATATCCAGCTTCCCCAGTGGGCGTTTTCTGCCAGAAAACTGGGGGGGGGGGGAAATCCGCAAAATACGATGGTGTGACCGCGGGACGCTGCAGCGCCAGTCAGAAATGGAGCTGGCTGCCAGGTGCCCAAAATGCGATCGTATGACCGTGGGGGTGGTGGCGCGAGGTTTCGCAACGCTTGGAAGTGCTTTGAATGAAGCACCCATTCTGTGGCCATCGTAACTTCGGGCCGTTGTTAAACGAACGGTCATAAATTGAGGACTACCTGCATCTCACTAAAACTTAGATCCAGTCTTCACGTGGCGTCTGTTTTCTGGCCTGGGCAGCCTCGGCGGGACTGTCGGAACCAGCGGCCCCCAGCCCAGAGGTAACGGGTGGCCTCCAAGGCCGACGGGCCTCCCGGAGTAACCCGTCCACTCCTCTCTGGAAGCCGCCGAAGATTGCCTGGCGTTGGGATGGGTGGCCAGGCAAGGAGCGGTTGGGTCATGCTAACGGGCCCATTCCTCTTTCAGGAAAAGTATCTAGCGGACATGGACGAGCTCTTCTCCCAGGTGGATGAGAAGCGGAAGGTGAGGTCACGGTTGAGCTGGAGCTGGCCCGCCCTGGCCGTTGCTAGTCCAGGCCAAGGAACGCTGAGCCGCCTCGTGGCCACTTCGGCACCTAAGTCCCCAAAGAGGCATCTGGGGGTGGAACGGCACGCGGGAAAGGCCTTGGGAGGCGGGGCAGAGAGGCGCTGCCTAGGGAGCAGTCAGGTAAGAGGTGGCTGGGCCCGCAGCTGGATAGTGGGCGGGGCAAGAGGCTGAGGAGGGACCCTCCCTAGTTTCTCGGGCTGTAAAGGAGATGGGGGGGGGGGAGAATTGCACTTTCAGACTTGCAAGATCGATGCCAGCCTTCCCAGGTAGACCAGACAGGAAACACGACCAGATGAGCTGATTCTGCTTTACTGTAAGGCCACATTGACAGAATCTTGCAAGTCTGAAAGTGCAATTCTCCCCCCTTCTCCTTTACACCCTGAGAAGCTAGGGAGGGTCCCTCCTGAGCCTCTTTCTCCACCCGCTATCCAATTCCAGGCTAAGCCGTCTCTTATCTGACCGTTTCCTAGGCAGCGTCTCTTTGCCCAGCCTCCCAAGTTCTTTCCCGCGTGCCGTTACTTCATGCCAGCGTGTCCAGAATCTTCTTGCTACTTTTTAGACTTAATGCCAACACTGGATTTCCCCTTGAAGGCTTTTGGCTAAGGTGGTATCAGTGATGTAATACATAAATGTTTTGGAAATTAACTGAATTCAGGAAAACAAAATGAAACAGAAAGCAATTGTGCTGCATTGTGCCAGCTCTGTACATTGTTGTTATTTCCATGATGGTTTGGGGGGCTCCATATATACAAAGCCATAAAAGCCGGCTGGGTGACTTTGGGCCAGTCCCTCTGTCTCAGCCCAACCCACCTCACAGGGTGGTTGTTCTGGGGAAAATAAGAGGCAGGAACATTAGGTATGTTCGCCACCTTGAGCTACATAGATGATGGATGATGATAATCATCCTCCCACTGGAGAAGATGATAATCATCTCCTCCAGTGGGAGGAGATGGGTGGTGACAAATTTGATAAATAAATAAAACAAATAATATAATAATAATAATGAAAAATACTCAAGAGATATTCTTAGGAAATGAAAATGGTGGAAAACCTGAAATTTAGAAGCTTGATGCAGAGTTGGAAATGCCAAGTGCTGTTCTCTTCTTCTGGGCCAGAAACGGGACATCCCAGATTACCTCTGTGGGAAAATCAGCTTCGAACTGATGCGCGAGCCTTGCATTACGCCGAGTGGGATCACTTACGACCGGAAGGACATAGAAGAACATCTCCAGGTAAATGAGACATGTTGGCTGCCCCAGAGGTGGAAAGTGGAGTTGGTCCATGCAGTGCAGCCCCAGTCTCTACACAGGAATCCAAGTCATGGAATACCTGTGTGGATGAACTGCATGGCTGGGAGAATCCCAAACTTGGAGCTGGCCGTAGAGCAGACTCCTAGTTCAGAATAAATATGTGTGACCGCAAGATCTTGGAAAGGGATATTCCCTGGCCGCCTTAGCTTTCTTTTAGGGGTAAGAACAAGGTCCTTAAGGATAGACAGCCTTTTGAAGTGGAGTCCTTGGTATTTTGACAAGTCAGTAACACCAGATGTCATTGAACTAGCCTTCGGACAGATGGAATTGAAACCTAAGTCCCTGAGAGATACACGTCTATGTGATATTCATTGTGGCTGATTTAATTCAGACTGGGCTACCCTATCTTGGAGATGCTCAGGTTCTAGATGGGTGGGGACCATGAACCACATATGGCCTCTGGGAGACTGCTCCATAAAGTTCAGGTGGCCCGGACAAAGAAATAGGCAGGGCCAAGAGAATGGCTGTATGTGATTTAGCTTGACGCTTAATGAAAAAACAATTATATGAGTCAATATGATGGTTCCCCCTGTCTTCAAGGAGCCCTTGAGTTGCACCCAACTCCTGGTGACTTCATGGACTCTTCCATGTAGTTTTCTTGGCAGCAGAATAGAAGTGTTTGGACATTACTTTCTTGAAGAGAATGTATGTAGCTCAGGGTTGAATGGTGAAGTCTTTGGTGCTCTCTGAGCTTGGTTGTGGGCTTGCAGACGTTTCATTACCCGACTAGGTAACACCATCAGTGCTGGTGAGTGTGGGGTTTGAACTCCACAGTTCAACCCTGAGCTACATATATTCTCTTCTATTGGAGCCAGACAAACAACCAGGCAGAAAACAATACTCAGGGAACTACCAAGGAGAAAACCACAGTCCCACCAACACTGGCAGGGGAAGCTACTGTATATAAACAGGGAGCAAACCCCACACTCAACAGCACTGATGATGTTACCTTGTTGGGTCATGAAACGTCTGCAAGCAAACAAGCTCAGAGAGCACCAAGGACTCCACAGTTCAACCCTGAGCTACAGGTGTTCTCTTCTGTTGGAAATCTTGATGGTTGAGGGAAGAGGCTGAAGGCTGCAATGGACGGACTGAGTGATACAAATGAAGGATTTGGAGGTTTTCTTTTCCTGAGTAGTTTTTTCTTTTTTCCTTTTCTTAAACTGATTTTCCTAAGCAATCGACTGATCTCATCTGGGCTTAGAAACCAATTAGGACTGCATCTGATTAGTATCTTGGTGGGCTAAGCAGGCAAAGAAAAAAAATCCACACAGAAGGAAATGGCAGCCAAGAATGCATCATGTCACCAGGAGTTGAGCTGGATTCAGGTTGCCTCACCTGCTGCAGCTTTATAAATACATAGGCAGTGGCTGTTGTGTGGAAGCTCAGAAAATGTCTAGGGTTGGGGGAAGAAAGAAGACCAGTGCCTTATTTAGCTGCTGCTCTTCACCCCGCTCCATACTGGTGTCAAGAAGAGCCAGCCTAAAGTACACAAAGCGTGGAGCAGATCTTCAGGCCACCTTCATCCAACGAAGCAAAACTCCAAGGTTGGCCTGGCTTGATACCAGCCATTTTTCTCTTTAGTGCCGGCTGCCGCTCTGCAGTTTATTACGATTCATTCCATGTGTAGGGCTGACCCGGTGGTGTGAAAATTGGAATGGATTCTCTGTTTTGCATGGCAAAACTCAATCATTTTAGGTGTTTTCGTGCTGGCCTTCAACGTTTGGGTAGCTGGCAAGGGCAATCCTCAGAGCCTTAACATGACCACAGAGCAGAAAAAATGAAACAGATGGAAAATAATTAGATCAACCATCATCATCTTTAAGCTTTCATGGAATATTGGTTTTATCCTGGCCTTGCTGGTGTTTGGAAGTTACCTCCTTCCCTGACTCCTGCCCCTCTCCTCACTACTGCCTCTTCTCTGTCTTCCCCAGCGGGTCGGCCACTTTGACCCTGTGACCCGAAGCCCGCTGACCCAGGACCAGCTGATTCCCAACCTGGCCATGAAGGAGGTGATTGACGCATTCATATCCGAAAACGGCTGGGTGGAAGATTACTGACACCCGAAAGATGGGATTGCTCCTAGGGCGCCCCAGCCGTGGCCACGGCAACAAAGAAGGCCCCCTCTGGACCACTGCACCAGACTGCTCGCTGGGCCAGCCCTACGCCTTAGGCCCTCTCCCTTGCCCCTCCTTCGCCTGGCTCGGCTGAGTTGGGCCCAGCTATCCTTCCCCCCTCTGGATCCCGTTTCGGGCAATGGGGAGACCTTGGCCTCAATCTCAAGAGGGTGGAAGATCACTCTTGGCACTGAAGCTCAAACATGAGAGTTGCTCCTTTTCACGGGCTCCGGAAGTCCTTTGGCCAGCCCCGGCCGAGCTTCGGAGCCCCGTCTGACTTTGGTATCAAACCGCCCCCCCTCCGGCTTCCACCCAGATCCCTTCGCCCCCTTGCTCCGCACGCCTTCCTCCCACGCCAGCCAGCCGCTCTCACCAAGGACCCGGCTCCTCTGGGGATCAAAGAATGAATCTGCACCCCCCTCCAAAAGGAGATTCCCCAGCTATCTTCTTTCCCGTTCTCTGTCTGTACAAAGTTCTCGTTCTCGCCGTTTTCCCGCCTGTCCAGAAGAGTTGAAGTTCCGTGCCTGCTTCTCTGTAAATAAACGGCCACTGATTTCAGGGCGGGTCGGGGAGGGTCAAACAGATGGTTATTTACCGAACTTGGCTGGAATTGGCGCTTCAGGGGGGAGGAACCGTCTCCCCAGCTTGCAGGTAGTTGTATCGACGGATGGGGAGAACGCTGAGCCCCCTGGCTCCATTCTGGGTAGTTGTTTTACCTATTAAAATACTCAAAGTTCATGATTTGGGTTGGCTTTTAATTAAACCCCCCCCTCCCCCTCCAGTAATCGCAGCATGGTTTTGCAGCATTTTATTTGGAGCATCCCCTCTCGAGAAGGAAAATGGGGAAATCAACATATGGCCTTTCTGGTTTTTTGGAGTTCTTTGCCATGGGTGATGTTGATCAAGTCAAATATGTGCATGGGAAGGGCCAGGACACTGCAAGGATACAGTGATCAGTTGGAGAAGAACATTCTGCTTGTTTGCACCTGTTTATTTCTATATCTCTCGCTCCTTTCAGCATTAGGCACACTATCCAAAAATTCTGTTATGCCTTTTTTTTTTTTTAAGAAGATGCGCCAAACATTGCAGGGCAAAGGGTCCCATGCAGCGTGCCAGCCACGCCTTTCCTGGGCACTCTGTTCTGTTTTCCTTCCGCATCAGGACCCAAGTCCACACAGGCATACCAAATTCACCTTTGGCAGAGACAGGGTTTTCCCAGCTCCCCTCATATCCTGCTGCTGATTGCTGGATGGCATTCTTTGGCTCACCAATTAGGATACTTGGGGCACACGAGGAAGAAGAAAATCTGGAAATTATCTCTTCTGCAAGGAAACAATTATAAAATGCAATCTTGTTCAACTTGCGGCTGAGTGAGAGCATGGAAGATGCCCAGTGCCTGTTTAAAAAAAAAAAGTTTCTACTGGCACCTGGGCATCTTCCTGTCTTGTTCTCTCTAGATCCTGGTCAACCTGTCTCTGGGCATGTCCAAAGTGCCTTTCCCTCACCAGTAAGGAAATGCAGCCTGGTTAAAGAGAATGTTAACAGTAAAAGATGCTGTGCAGGTACGAGTCTGATGCTTATGTTAAAAAAAAACATTTCTACCCCATTTACCTCTTTTCTCCTTTACCTTCAGAGGTACCTCTTTGCTGGACAAAGAACTAAAATTTCTGACCTGTACTTAGCCCACAAGCAGGCAAAGACTGACGTGAAATAAAGCCAGCTTCAGAGGATACAACTGAAAAAGCAAGCGTGGGGCAGCCCAGCCCCTTGTGTTGAAATCCGCTTCTTTTAGAAACAGATCCTTTATGGTGCCCTAAATGTAGGGAAAACGTTCTAAAATGTTCTTCACGGTGTGATCAGGGCTTCTGTAGATGGTTTGCATCAGTAATGGACATATGGTGGCCTTCCACTCCATTCTGGGTGACACCCACTTTGAGTACAGCTGTTTGGGGAATGGAGGGGCAGAAAGATGGTGCTCCACCTCATCCAGTGACCCAAAACAAGGTCAAGAGCAGATGGTTGGGGATAGTAGTTTAGCAACATCTGGAGGACTACATTTCAGAAGCTGGTTCCTTTGTAGATGGCCATCAAGGTAGGGATAGGGGAGGGAAAAGGATGGTACACTCCAACTTGGAAGGAAATCTGTATGAGCTTTGGAGTCTTCAAGGCCAAAACACAGCCAGCGTTTCCGTGACAACCATCACAGCTTTCCTGCTATGAACTCTTGGGTGTCCAACCTCTGTATGCTTGTTCTGTGAACAGTTCCCCACCCCCCAGTGGTATTTGGGAACAGAACAGCAAGCTGCCCAGACCAAAGCAAGAAATCAGGGAAAAAGGAGAATCAAGTCATTCTGATTAAAGTACAAGTTGCATTTTTTATTTTTATGCTAAGGTCTGCTGTGGTAATCGACATCAGCCAGGGATATACGTGATAAAAATAGGGGATCCGGGTGGGAATCTGCTGGTGAGATTTCTGTATGTCAGGTTGGTGGTAGAATCAATTTGGGGGAGAAAAAAAAAATGTAGCCATGTCCTGACATAAAAACAGGGGAGGATGGATAAACAGGTTCCTTCCACAGAAACGAGTGCTTTCATCTTCCTGTTGATCACCAACATGCTTCCCATTACAAGTCAGGAGATCTCCTTCCTGCCCTGCAAGGCTGTAATTTTGAGCAGCCCAAATCTTCCATTGTTTTTATTCAACTGATGGTGTAAATATCCCCTGGGGAGTTGGAAGGGCTGGATGGGACACAGAGAAGCCCTAAAGTTTACACCTTGCCCCCTCTATCAGGAAACATTTCTGCCGTCCCCACACCACCCATTGATGAACCAAGACCCACCTTCACCTTCTTCCACTGTGTAGTGAATGCACAGCCAGGTAGAAGTGTGCTGGGTAGCAAAACACGCCTTAAAAAGCATCAACCTTACCCTGCACCACTTTTTAAAAGTTGGGTAGAGCAATTGGTCCTGAGAAGCTGGCTCTGCTGCTGAAAAGCTTGCTGGTAGGTTTTAGGGGAAGGGGGCTCTGGAAATCCCTGAGGAAGATGGTCTAAGAATGGTATGCTGGAAGCATGCCACCTTTGTTGAATTGCAACAGCTTACAGTCTCGACCACGGAGGTGGAGCTGCTGCAGGGTGGTGGTCAGCCACAGCTGATGGCCACAAGCTTCATGAAGCCTTGTGTCTGTTGAATTTCATTGACTCCATTGGGGCAAGTCAGCAGGGATATTTCTGGATGATGGGAGTTACAGTCTTAGGTCCCAAACCATGGTACAGAAATGAACAACTGTGTTGTTCATCTACGGGGAGATTGAGAGAATTCTGCTGGTAGACCAGCGATGGAGGTTTGATGTGGCGAAGAAGTCCCGTCTCTGCAGGGAGGGATGGTAAGAGGATGTCACAGGAGATGTCACTTGGAGCTGTTAACCCAGGAATGTTGAGATGAAAACACTGGTGTCCAGATTGAGGGTAGCATGCCACCAGCGATCAGGAAAATACAGAACCTGGAAGGAAGGAGAGAGTGAATCCAGATGCAATGGCTTTGTAGCTGCAAAGGGCAAGAGATCTTTGCCACCTTCTTCTTTTGCATCAGGCTAATCCTCACTCACTTCAGCAAAGGATCGTTACCCTGCCGTGGTGCTGGAGCTTGAGCACCTCAATGATGCCATGAGCTAAACCGTGAAGGGCCACCCAAGACGGGAAGGTCATGACAGAGAGGTCAGACTCAATGCGATCCCTGGGGAAGGTAATGGCAACCCACCCCAGTATTCTTGCCGTGAAAATTAAATGGATCAGTACAACCAGAGATATGTCGGTATACCATCGGAAGATGAGACCCCCAGGTCGGAAGATGGTCAAAATGCTACTGGGGAGGAACAGAGGATGAGCTCAACTAGCCCCAGACGTGATGACGCAGCTAGCTCAAAGCCAAAAGGACGGCTAGCAGCCGATGGTGCTGGTGGTGAACGGCGAATCCGATGTTCTAAGGATCAACACACCATTGGAACCTGGAATGTAAGATCTATGAGCCAGGGCCAATTGGATGTGGTTATTGGTGAGATGTCAAGATTAAAGGTAGACATTTTGGGCGTCAGTGAACTGAAATGGACTGGAATGGACCACTTCACATCAAATGACCACCAGATCTACTACTGTGGACAAGAGGACCACAAAAGAAATGGAGTAGCCTTCATAATTAATAGTAAAGTGGCTAAAGTAGTGCTTGGATACAATCCAAAAAACAATAGAATGATCTCAATTCGAATTCAGGGCAAGCCATCTAACATCACAGTGATCCAAATATATGCCCCAACCACAGAAGCTGAAGAAGCTGAAGTAGTGCAGTTCTATGAGGATCTGCAGCACCTACTGGACAACACGCCTGAAAGAGATGTTATTTTCATCACGGGAGACTGGAATGCTAAGGTGGGCAGTCAAATGACACCTGGAATTACAGGTAAGCATGGCCTGGGAGAACAAAACGAAGCAGGACATAGGCTGATAGAGTTTTGCCAAGACAACTCACTCTGCATAACAAACACTCTCTTCCAACAACCTAAGAGACGGCTTTATACATGGACTTCACCAGATGGACAACACCGAAATCAGATTGACTACATCCTTTGCAGCCAAAGGTGGCGGTCATCTATACAGTCGGTAAAAACAAGACCTGGAGCTGACTGTAGTTCTGATCACGAACTTCTTATTGCACAATTTAGGATCAGACTAAAGAGATCAGGGAAGACCCACAGATCAGCTAGATATGAGCTCACTAATATTCCTAAGGAATATGCAGTGGAGGTGAAGAATAGATTTAAGGGACTGGACTTAGTAGATAGGGTCCTGGAAGAACTCTGGACAGAAGTTCGCAACATTGTTCAGGAGGCGGCAACAAAATACATCCCAAAGAAAGAGAAAACCAAGAAGGCAAAGTGGCTGTCTGCTGAGACACTAGAAGTAGCCCAGGAAAGAAGGAAAGCAAAAGGCAACAGTGATAGGGGGAGATATGCCCAATTAAATGCAAAATTCCAGAGGTTACCCAGAAGAGATAAGGAATTATTTTTAAACAAGCAATGCACGGAAGTGGAAGAAGACAATAGAATAGGAAGGACAAGAGACCTCTTCCAGAAAATTAGAAACATTGGAGATAAATTCCAGGCAAAAATGGGCATGATCAAAAACAAAGATGGCAAGGACCTAACAGAAGAAGAAGAGATCAAGAAAAGGTGGCAAGAATATACGGAAGACCTGTATAGGAAGGATAACAATATCAGGGATAGCTTTGACGTGGTCAGTGAGCTAGAGCCAGACATCCTGAAGAGTGAGGTTGAGTGGGCCTTAAGAAGCATTGCTAATAACAAGGCAGCAGGAGACGACGGCATCCCAGCTGAACTGTTCAAAATCTTGCGAGATGATGCTGTCAAGGTAATGCATGCTATATGCCAGCAAACTTGGAAAACACAGGAATGGCCATCAGATTGGAAAAAATCAACTTACATCCCCATACCAAAAAAGGAAAATACTAAAGAATGTTCAAACTATCGAACAGTGGCACTCATTTCACATGCCAGTAAGGTAATGCTCAAGGTCCTGCAAGGTAGACTTCAGCAATTCATGGAGCGAGAATTGCCAGATGCACAAGCTGGGTTTAGAAAAGGCAGAGGAACTAGGGACCAAATTGCCAATATCCACTGGATAATGGAAAAGGCCAGGGAGTTTCAGAAAAACATCTATTTCTGTTTTATTGACTATTCTAAAGCCTTTGACTGTGTGGACCATAACAAATTGTGGCAAGTTCTTAGCGGTATGGGGATGCCAAGTCATCTTGTCTGCCTCCTGAAGAGTCTGTATAACGACCAAGTAGCAACAGTAAGAACAGACCACAGAACAACGGACTGGTTTAAGATTGGGAAAGGAGTACGGCAGGGCTGTATACTCTCACCCTACCTATTCAACTTGTACGCAGAACACATCATGCGACATGCTGGGCTTGAGGAATCCAAGGCTGGAGTTAAAATTGCTGGAAGAAACATTAACAATCTCAGATATGCAGATGATACCACTTTGATGGCTGAAAGCGAAGAGGAACTGAGGAGCCTTATGATGAAGGTGAAAGAAGAAAGTGCAAAAGCTGGTTTGCAGCTAAACCTCAAAAAAACCAAGATTATGGCAACCAGCTTGATTGATAACTGGCAAATAAATAGAGGGAGAAAATGTAGAAGCAGTGAAAGACTTTGTATTCCTAGGTGCAAAGATTACTGCAGATGCTGACTGCAGTCAGGAAATCAGAAGACGCTTAATCCTGGGGAGAAGAGCAATGACAAATCTCGATAAAATAGTGAAGAGCAGAGACATCACACTGACAACAAAGGCCCGCATAGTTAAAGCAATGGTGTTCCCTGTAGTAACATATGGCTGCGAGAGCTGGACCATAAGGAAGGCTGAGCGAAGGAAGATCGATGCTTTTGAACTGTGGTGTTGGAGGAAAATTCTGAGAGTGCCTTGGACTGCAAGAAGATCAAACCAGTCCATCCTCCAGGAAATAAAGCCAGACTGCTCACTTGAGGGAATGATATTAAAGGCAAAACTGAAATACTTTGGCCACACAATGAGAAGACAGGACACCCAGAGAAGATGCTGATGCTAGGAAGAGTGGAGGGCAAAAGGAAGAGGGGCCGACCAAGGGCAAGGTGGATGGATGATATTCTAGAGGTGACGGACTCGTCCCTGGGGGAGCTGGGGGTGTCGACGACCGACAGGAAGCTCTGGCGTGGGCTGGTCCATGAAGTCACGAAGAGTCGGAAGCGACTGAATGAATAAACAACAACAATCCTCACTCAAGAGCCAGTCTGGTGTAGTGGTTAAGGCACCGGGCTAGAAACTGGGAGACCGTGAGTTCTAGTCCTGCCTTGGGCACAAAGCCAGCTCGGTGACCTTGGGCCAGTCCCTCCCTCTCAGCCCTAGGAAGGAGGCAATGGCAAACCACTTCTGAAAATCTTGCCAAGAAAACTGCAGGGACTTGTCCAGGCAGTCTCCGAGAATTGGACACGATTGAATGGATTTTTAAAAAAATCCCCACTCATGGGGACAAGACTGGCCGTGCCTGCTGGGCTCACATCTCATTCTAAGCCAGTGTTTCTCAAACTTGGCAACTTCAAGGCACATGGACTTCAACTCCCAGAATTCCCCAGCCAGCATGCAGATTATGTCTTAAAGTTGCCAAGTTTGAGAAACACTGTTCTAAGCCAGTAGTGCACAACTAGAGACCGTGCCTTTGAACGCTTGGAATATAATCCCGAAGACCTGCTAAATCATCATTTTCACTGTACAAAAAGGGAAAGCTTTTCCCTACAGGACTGGAGAATCCTCTTCAACACATTTAATTTGAACTGTGTGCTGACGTCACTGAAGCGGAAACTTTGTTTGTGCCTAAGGTGGCTGTGCTATGTTTGATAAACCATGGTCGGACCAATGGAGGCTTGGCGGGGTATGTGAACTCCGCCTGGAAGCCCGATATGTACATGGGGGCAAAGGGAAGCGTGTGCTTGCATGCAGTCCTGCAGCAACCTGCCTCTCCTGGACGGATGGTGCATTCCACCGGCTTCTCCCACGGTGGCAAGAAAGGGTACATATCCAGGAACCAGGACAGCGTTGTCTTATTCGGGTGGAACTCTGGTGTTTTCTCTGGAGGATACAGGAACCAGCGCTGGGGACAGAGACATCAAGCTGTAAGGAACAAGCCTGCCCTTCTTCACCACTGCATGATATTTCAGTAGGTCTCCCATCTCAACGAGGCACTCCTGTTAATAAAACCCTTGAAATATCCATGGGACAAGTCACAGGAGGATCACCGCCCCCACCATCATCTTCCTCCCAAGTTGCTCAGAAATCTCAATCTATCCTCTCCCTGCCCCCCAATTTTTAAGTCATTTTGGCACTTAGTATAGTATGGGATATCCATAGAGGGGAATTCCACCGACCACATTTAAAACAAGCCAGGGTTTAGCTCAGGGTACGTAGGAAATCTCAGATGTCTTCTGCTTTGCACAACTTTGCAGCGTGAGGAGCATTCAGTTGAGAGGAGAACATAATCTGTGTACCCACCTTCATTCACACGTAAGGCAAGACTTATAAAATCATGATTTCTTGAACAGGTGACGCACTGTTGTCCAGCTGTGGGCTCTGCCCTCTCTTATCTGACCGTTCTCTAGCCAGCGTCTCTTGGCTCAGTCTCCCAAGTCTTTCCCACCTACCATTACATGCATATTTTATGGGTGGTGATGGTGGGTTGGCATGCAGCTTGCATGTTGCCAACTCCAAACTTAGCATAAGGGGTGACTTAACCGAGTCCATATTCAATCACCTCAGGCAGCTATGTCACAATGAGTAACTTGGTGGAATGGTGATATCCAGACAGGAAACCAAAACCGTGAGTACTAATTTATTTATATTTATATTTATTTATATTTATATTTCAAATTTCATCACCACCCATCTCGCATGAAGTGGTAATACCACCTTTATTGTAAGGTTACAGTAACAGAATCTTGCAAGTCTGAAAGGGCTTCTCCCCTCCCTTGCCTTCACTTTCCAGAGAAGAGGGGGTCCCTTCTGTGATGCTTCCTCCAACCCCATTCCTTCTGTGGGCTGAGATTTCTCTGATCAGACTGTAGTAGCTGCGGCTCTTCTTCCTGTCTCCCAAGGTTATTCTCACAGGCCATTACAGGTGGGAACCCAGCTGGTAGGGCAATGCCTTGGTGGTGCACTCACCTTCCTCCCAAAGATGACCTCTGAAAAGCCAGGGCCATGCCAATGAAATGGCACTCCCGAACCAGAGCCTGAGAGTGATTGGAACAGAGAGAAAAAGGAGGAGAAATTAAGTCCAGGATCAGCAACCACACTGTTCTTTATCGCAGTGACCTGGAACACAGCCCAGAAGCCTCAAGTAGGATAGAAGGATGCTTGAGAAAGCAAAGCTCTCTGATCCCACAATGGGCATTCTGTACGAATGGCCTTGGGTGCAGACTGGTTCCTGGGCAAAACCCAAAGGTCTACCTTTGGCCTTGACCTCTAGAATTTGCTTCTCTCTAGGAACCTACTCAGATCCAGTATTTCAGAACCTGCTGGACAGAGCCATCCCATTGGCATAATGAACCTGTGAAATTGCCCCATGATGTACAGTACGCTGACATGGGTGGCTTTAAAAAGGGACTGAATTCACGGAAGGCGGATTCTCTTGAGGACTCTTGGCCTTGAGGACTCAATGTTTCCTTTGGACTGGAGACATTCTGCCTCTAAAGAACAGTTGCAAGGGAACAATGGCAAAAGTGGAGGATAGGTCTCCATCTCTAGCTGGCATTTGATTGGCCCTGGACAAAGATGGACCTTGTAATGTGGAAAGACCTTGGGAAACTGGGCCAAGAGGCGCTGCCTAGGGAATGGTCAGATAAGAGACAGCTTAGCCCGCAGCTGGATAGTGGGTGGGGCAAGAGGCTCAGAAGGGACCCTCCATAGTTTCTTGGGCTGTAAAGTAGAAGGTGGGATAATTGTACTTTCAGACTTGCAAGAGTCTGTTAATGTAGCCTTACAATAAAGTAGAATTAGCTCATCTGATCATGTTTCCAGTCTGGTCTACCTGGTAAGGCTGACATCGATCTTGCAAGTCTGAAAATACAATTCTCCTCCATCTCCTTTACAGCCCAAGAAATTAGGGAGGGTTTCTTTTGAGTCTCTTGTTACATCCAGTATCCAGCTGCAGGCTATGCTGTCACTTATCTGACCATTCCCCAGGCAGTCTCTTGGCCCAGTCTACCAAGGTCTTTTCCATAGACCATTACAGGCCTTAACTGATCCAGCAGAGCTGTTTTTATTTTTCTGGCAGAGAATCCATAGGAGACGTTTAGTGGTGGTCTTGTACCTTTGGAATTCCCTCAACCAAAGAGAAATACATGGTCCACCACAGCACATGAAGCTGTGAAACTAATGCTGTTGCCAAGTGCAAACCCTTTCCTGCTAGAGAAGATACTGAAACTGCCCATCTCCTGAAGATATGAGCTACTTACCCCCAATCCCAAAACTGTATGCTCCCTTAGTGCCTGGAATCTGGAAAGGTGGTGGGTTATATTTCTGGAAGAGGGAGCCCCATTCAGTGAAATTATTGTCTCCGAAGAAGTAGAGAGTTTCTGCAGGAAGGAAGGAAAAAGAGAAGTACTTTTTCCCAGAAGATCCCTTGCTTTTCTTGAGTGCTGCAGGCCAAAACCAGGGACTAAACTGGCCTGGCTAATCATTTTGTGATCTCCTCTCCTTCTGAGTGGTTATCCATGGTGTCCCAATTATATCTATTTATTTATTGGATTCCACCTTTCCTCCAGGTGCAAAAGGTGGGGTACATAACATTCCTTCTTTCTTCCAATTTTCCCCCCACAACAAGCATCCCACGAAGCGGAAGATTTCTTAGGATGAAAACTGTGATTGCCACGTTCTTCCAGTGATTAACTAAGTGGAGGGTGGAACCATTCAAGTCTCTGAATGAGAAGCCAACAGACTAAGCATCCATTGTAGTCTATGGGCATCTGCCCTCCTGCTCAATTGCATTTTCAGCTCTAAGAAGAGAGCAACAGGCATCCCTTTGCACCTGGGACACCCAGCACCCTCTCGTCTCAGTACAGGTAGTCCTTGCTTAATAACCATTCATTTAGTGACGGTTTGGACTTATGACAGTGCTGAAAAAAAAACAACCAACTTGCAACTGGTCCTCACACTTACAACCATTGCAGCATCTCCCCAGTTACGTGATCACGATTTGGGCCCTTGGCAACCAGTTCTTATTTATGACCATTGCAGCATCTCGTGGTCATGGATTGCCATTTTTGACCTTCCCAGCCAGCTTCTGGCAAGTTAAATCAGTGGGGAACTACAGGATTTGCTTAACGACCACGTGGTTTGCTTAACACCTGTGTTGATTCACTTAACAACATCTGCAAAAAAAGTTGTAAAAGTGGGCCGGATTTGCTTAATGACCACTTCACTTAGCAGCTGAAATTCCGGTCCCAACTGTCGTCATTAAGAGAGGACTACCTGTATCTTTAAGGAAGAAGAATCCGGGAGAGAAGAGAGTTTGCAAGGGAAACAGTCCATCTGTAATGGGCTGAGAATAACTTTGAGGAAGAGAACTAGCTGCAGCCAAAACAGCAGTCAGGTAAGAGAAATCTGAGTCCGGGGCAGAAATGTAATTTGAGAAAGCGTCTCAGACATGACCCTCCCTAGTTCTCGTGAAGGTAAAGGGAGGGAGGGGGAAAATGCATTCAAACTTGCAAGATTCTGTTACTATAATTCGATAATAACAGTAGTTTTAGTATTCATAACTTCGGTGTTCAGGTCTGGTCTACCTCGAAGGGCTGACGACAGATTCTGGTCTGTGGGATCCAGTCTGAGTTTGGCTCTTGCAGGCAAGGTTGCCATGGTTCAAGGGAGTACTGAGAACCAACAATGCCAGGCGTGGTAAGTCCTACTCACCACTTCCTAGTGAAGCCAGATCTTGCGGTCCTAGCAACTGATCCACATAATCTTGGAAGGGTAGGTCCACTGCAGGCAAGAAACAGAGCCAGTAAGAATTCAGGGCATCTTCTGCAAATGCTGAGCAATCTTTTGACCCAGCGTTCTGAGCAGCTCTCAGCAGGACACGGGCCGTTTTTCAACGAGGGTCTGCGGAATTGCACCTTTGTGTCTCAGCTCACTCTCGCCTCAGCTTGGGGCACAGCTGGGGAAGAAGGACCTCCCCGTGTCTTTCCCATCCTCACCTTTGTGGTAAGAGTAGGTGTTGGCGGTACTGAGACGAACCAGGTGTTCTCCAAACTTGGCCAGCAGCTGGTCTTTGGTGCATTGGGCCTGGAATTCCTGCGGGCACAGCAGGCAATCAGGATGGAGAGACCCCTCCAATTTCACAGCCCTCCCCCCAGACTTTGTCCTGACTACAAAAGAAGATTGCATTGGCCAGAGTCCATGTGCAATACAAGTAGGAGGCAGATCATCCCTGGGGATCACAATCCTGCAAAGCGTGGGAAGATCCCGCCCCTTTGTGGGCCAACTGGGAGCTTCGAGCTTCACAGAGGTCTTGTCATGACCCCGTTGCAAGGCACAAAGAGCCTCACAACGTGGATCATGATCATTAAGAAAGAGAGGAAGCAGATAATCAAATCAACGCTTAAACCAAGCACCCAAAGCACCCACACCCATGGACTCATATGCAGATGAATAGAAGGACTTCAGATAAGCAGCGATAACCCGCACCTGGTGCCCTGGAGGACACACCTGAACCAAG
The DNA here is from genome assembly GCF_035149785.1 of Candoia aspera. Taxonomy (NCBI): domain Eukaryota; kingdom Metazoa; phylum Chordata; class Lepidosauria; order Squamata; family Candoiidae; genus Candoia; species Candoia aspera. The sequence continues at coordinate 11,804,990 of NC_086166.1, read as the reverse complement.
AGGACAAGGACAGCAACCGGGAAAACACCCACACAGCCATCAAGAAACCCATTAAGGGGAATGGGGACAATGGAGGGTGGAGAAGCACGGGACCCCGCAAGAGGGGTATAAACAGGACACCTCACCACCGCACTCCCATTCCCATTTTTCTCTCTTGTCAGTACCGTTTCAATAAACCGGAAATCCTTAATCCCTATTAAGTGAGTCCGTGTCTTATTCGGAATGAGGCTGGCCCTGACAGGTCTCTACTGAGCCATCATCCCAGCCTCTCCATATTTACCGGCCTGCAGATATTGCTGGACTTGAAGGGGCCTCAAAAATACAACTGCCCATAGAGATTAGGATGGCACTGGTTCTTCCTTCCAACATTTCGCCCAAATCTATACTGCAGGGACACTCACGGTATTGTCGGTTAATCCTTGGAGAATTACCGGCCGAGAGAAGGCGTACCTGGAAAAAGGAGGAGGAGGAAAGAGAAGGAGATCGTTGTGATGGTATTCTGGATTATAGAACGACAATACAGGTAGTCCTTGCTTAATGACCATTCATTTAGTGATGGTTTGGACTCACAACAGTGCTCAAAAAACAACTTGCGACCAGTCCTCACACTTATGACCATCCCACAGCCACGTGATCACCATTTTCCACTTTTCCAGCCAGCTTCCGGCAAGCAAAATCAATTGGGAACCACGTGGTTCATTTTACAACCACATGGTTCACTTAACAACCATTGCAAAAAAGGTGGTAAAATCGGGTCATATTCACTTAATGACCACATTGCTTAGTGACTGAAATTCTGGTCCCAATTGGGTTTGTTAAGCAAGGACTACCTGTAAGACAAAGGCTGTGAAGGCTTTTCAGGGTGAGGAAGGCAGGAAGAATGTTTCTGCCCACACTGATCTGCCCCATCTATCTGTCCCACTGCTGTGCTCTTCAACAGAGGTCCTCCTGGTTGGGCTGCATCATGTGGACAATCACTTAGCACCCACCAAGAAGCAGACCTTTCGGTCATGGCACCCACTTTGCAGAATACGCCCCTCCTTCATTGTGCGGCAACCTTATTTCAACCATATTGCATGCTGAAAACCCCCTTTTTGAAAAAAATTCAGCATGCCTTTGCCCTTGAAATCCCTTGACTGTGCTGTTCAACAACCCTGATTTCAAGGCTTGAATATATTTTAATCTTTTCATTGTTCGTTTGCATTTCCAGTTGTATGAGAGGGGAAGTCAAACAGGGAGAGAAATGATCTTGCCTTTGTAGTGCCCATTCCCATCACATCTTATAATAAATCATTGGCTTCGAAAATTCTTTCAAAGGCAAGAGAAGCCCACAGAAGTTTGAAGTCTTGCACTAATTTAAGGATCAGGTAGCCAGGAAGCGTTGTCTTCCATTGTAACTCCTCTGTCCAGCAGTCTGCAGCCTCCTGGGCTTTCCACATTTCCATTAAACCCCAAGGAGAAATTCATCTCCTGGGGCATTTTTCAGTAGAGCTGTTCCTGCCTGTGGCAAGGAGAGTCCTAACCATGAGGGATGGCTAGAGCATTTCTCCCACGCTTGGAGAAGTTTGAAGAGATTGTCCACCCAATTTCTCTTCCCAGACTGTGTAATGGGCAGAAGGAATAACCTTGAGGAACAGGAGTAAGAGCTGCAAGCAAGACAAGAGTCAGATAAGAGAAACCTGAATCCGGGCCAGAACTGTAACCCGAGGAAGCGTCTTAGGCAAGACCCTCCCTAATTCCCACAAAGTTAAAGGAAGGGAAGGGGAAAGCGCCTTCAGACTTGCAAGTTTCTGTTACTATAATCTTATACTGTAATAAAAATAATATTGGCCTGCATGACTTTGGTTTCCAAGTCTGGTCTACCACGAAGAGCTGATGGAAAGGCAGGGGAGAATTTCAAATGGCCTTTGCATCTGACTCTTATTTTAAGGTTCCAGAGTTCCCAGTGATGGAGGATATGACCAGGAGCCCAGAAACAGTTGAAATAACTCAAGAGCTAAATAAACAGGAGATTGTTCATGTCTAGCAAAAGATGGAGCTGTCTAAACATACCACTTTCCATCTCGTCTTTCCTTCTTGCAAAAGTTTACCTGGAATCTGTGCATGCTGCCCCCTCATGGTGGCAAACATTGGCAAGCTGGGTCATCACTGGCCATCACTTACTGTTGAATAAACTGGGCGAAAGTTAGGGTGGCATCTCTTCTCTCCACTGTACAGCTCCCGTCTTCTGACCACGCAGCGTGCCTGCTCGTCAGCCTACAGGGACAAGAGGTGGAAAGGCTGATGTTGCATCAGAGTGATACGACAATTTTTTTTTTAATGTGGGTTTCATAAATAGGAAAAGGCTTACTATCTAGGCTTTGTTCACAGCACATGATGCAGCCAGTTAACTGTACGGCTTCAGGATACAAAGACAAGGAAAAACTCCAATACTGGAACTGCCTTGCGCGTAGAAATCTAGCATCCTATTTGGAAATGCAAACCCTTTGATCGTCACAAGTACCTTTCTGTGAACAGGGCCACATATTAATCATCGCCCTTAAAGCTCTACTGTGTGTGTGTGTGTGTGTGTGTACGTACACACACACACACACACACACACACAGCTTTAAGGGCAGTGATTTTCAGTAGTGGGGAATGATACAGAGAATTTCTTTGTGGAATCTGTCAGCAAAGCCAAAAATCTGTGTGTAAAAAATTCCCCAGAAAACACCACTACATGGGGAGGAGGTTTTTTTGCACAATGGGAGGAACTTATCAAATACATCTCAGACAGACAGGAATTCTGGGTAAGAATTGGCTTTAGCGAGTATTTAAAGGGCCTGTTATGCTGAGGTACCATAATTTATGTTGTGTTAGGTCAGTGTTTTTCAAACTTGGCCGCTTCAAGATGTGTGGACTTCGATTCCCAGAATTCCCTAGCTAGCATACTGGCTGGGGAATTCTGGGAGTTGAAGTCCACACATCTTAAAGTGGCCCAGTTTGAAAAACAGTTTTGGAGGAACCCACACACCTTTCCTGTTTCTTTCTTGCTGGATTCCTACTCACCAGCCTCCGTCTGTTTCTAGCAGCGCGAAGCCCCCCGGGAACCAGAAGAACATTGACAAGGGCAGGAAGAGAAGGACTTGGTGCTTGGCCCCCATCGGTCGCAAGATCCTACAAAGCAGTCCTTCCACTGGGTGTTCTCAGCAAAACAGCCTGGTACCTTTAGAGAGGGAGAGGTTCAGAAGAGGGTCCGGCACAGAAGACCAATTCTTTTGAAGAAAGGTAAAGAAAGGAGGAATATTAGAGGAAGCAGAAGACCAGGGATGAGCATTAGGAAACCTTCTGTTTCCTGCATTTACATGCGCCTGAATTTTATCACGTGACTGCAGGGACGCTGCAACCGTCATTAAGTGGGAGGACTGGTCGTAAGTCACTTTTTCCAGCGCTGTTGTAACTTCGAATGGTCACTAAACAAATGGTCGTAAATCAAGGAGTACCTGCACTCAGGGATTAAGCATGTTGGGTGGATATAGTCAATGTCTTCTCTCAGATTTCCCCAATCTGGTCTTTACTATCAGTTCTTGCCAGGACCAAGGGTAGTTGGCCCAAAACTTTACACGGGCACCAGATTTCCCACCCTGCTTCAGATCGACTGCTGCTGCAGCACACTGTGCATTCTTTTGATGTGAATTCGTAAGAGAGGGGGAAGGGGTCCTGCTTTGCAAAAGAGCGATGCCTTCACCCCTTCAACAAAATAGGGGTTCCCTTTCCTCCCCCTTCTTGGAATCGGAGTATGCGATTCAGGTAGCAAAACCGAAAGAAACTGGTTTGGAACCGGTTTCCCTAAACACCCCTTTGGGCACTTCCTTCTGCACAGACTCAAATTCCTGACGTGGAAAAGGCTCGTTTGTCCTGCAAAAAGGCCAGCTTCTCAACAGGTGAGGTTTTTTTGTTTTTTTGTTTTTTTTTTAAACCGATCGCGATTTCTAATTTGGGTCCTTTCGGTTGCAAGCTGACTAGGAGGGTCAGCAACGGGGCAGGACTGGAAGTCGGTTCTTCCGCGCCTTGAGCAACCCGCCTTGTTCTCCATCGCCCGGACCCCAAAGGTGCAACACGGCTCGACTTCGATACGGATCACAGAATCGTAGGGTTGGAAGGGACCTTGGAGGTCTTCTAGTCCAACCCCCTGCCCAAGGCAGGATCGGAGCGCAGGATCCCGGGAGATGCACAGCCTCGCCCGATCTCCGCGCGGGAGATGCAGCGCCCCCTCCCGCCCGCTCCCCTCCTTGGCACCCCCCTCCTTTACCTCTCCTGCATCAGTCAGTGCCAGGCGCTGGATCTCGGAGACGCCGAAAAATCCCTCGGGCACGAGCCCCCCTCCGCCCTTTGGATTCTGGGCGTTGTAGTCGGGGCGTTGCAAACTGCGCCTCGAGGGAAGCCGAGCCAACTCGCCAGCTCTTCGTTGCGCGTGTCTGGAGGACGTGGCCGCGTTGCCCTTCTCTTCCTTCCTTCCTTCAATTTTTTTAATGCATTTTTTTTTACTGCCAATGCCGGTTTCCCCAGGGGACATGAGGGACTACGACACCCAGCAGGCGGCGAGCACGCAGCATCGCGCCCAGCCGGGTGGGGACAAGGAGGACAAGCGAGAGTCCTCTGTTGCTATTGGATCTCAGGCGCGGAAACTACGTTACCCACAAGGCGTCGCGGCTGAATGGGGGGCCCCCGGGGTTCCTTTCCTCGCTGTCTTGCCTGCGAAGGAAGAGGCATTCCCGCATTCAGACGTGCGCCCGACATTTAGCAATCCCCCCATTCAGACGTGCGCCCCTGCTTATCCGCTCACTGCCGCAGCCCATCACTGTGGTTGGAAAGCCAAAAACCAGGTCGCCCTTACGTGGATCTGCGTTGCCAATGCGTGAATTAATTTCGTCCAGCCGGGTTCCGGCTCCTGTGATTTAAATGCACGCAAGGCAGAGCTGATCTGCAATTGACTTTCCCTTTAACCGAGGTAACATCCTGGGCTTTATATCTAGGCACTTGCCTGGCCTTATTCTATACCCTCCAGTGTAGTTCTGCTCGGATCCTGTCCATCTCTCCAGAGCTTTCTTAACACCCTCCAGAATGAGGATTGCATCTACAGGAAATGAAGGTATTTTAAGTCTCAATAGTTATGATTAAAAAATAACACTTTTGATGCTTGCTGTTCCAGTTCTTTTTTAAAATCTGTTTAACCTCAGAGTCTCAGAGACTACCCAGACAAGTTCCTGCAGTTTTCTTGGCAAGGTTTTTGAGAAGTGGTTTGCCACTGCCTGCTTCCTAGGGCTGAGAGGGAGTGACTGGCCCAAGGTCACCCAGCTGGCTTCATGCCCAAGGCAGGACTAGAACTCCCGGTCTCCCGGTTTCTAGCCCAGTGCCATAACCACGACACCAAACTGGCTCTCATGTTCCAACTTAAGGCCATTCTAATTACCTACTTTTAACTGGAAGCAACTTATTTTTCATTGCTTGCTCTTGGTTTTTATTGCTTCCTTTGACCTGGGGAATTCTGGGAGTTGAAGTCCACCCACCTTAAAGGAGCCGAGGTTGAGAAAGGCTGCTTTAGCACATCTAATACGGACCAGCCTCGTGGTTTATTTTGGAAGGCAGAAAAAAGGCAAATTCACTTGGGCATCTAGGTCTTGCTTAGAGGGCTTTATTAGTCAAGGAGAGATTTTTCACACCGGTAGTGTGCTGGTGGAAGAGGAATATTTGACCTCGTCCCTCTGGGATGACCCCACGTAGTTGTCCCGCCTGGCAGCGTACTCCCCAACGTTGGGCAGCCCCGGTACCACGCAGCAGCTCAGAGCGCTGCGGTAGATGCTCATGTCATGAGCATCATACCACTCGTCTGTCTTCTCGTCGTAACACTCGACGTTGAACGTGGTCGTGAAGCCGTTGAAGCCGCCCACCACGAAGAGCAGGTCGTCTACCACTTCAATGCCAAAGTTGCTTCGAGGGTTGAACATGGTCGGGATCGTGCGCCAGGTGTTGGCTATCGGGTTGTATGCTTCGGCGCTCCGTAGGCGGTTGGCGCCGTCAAAGCCGCCGACCTGCAGGCGGCAAAAATCAAACCAAGGAATGGTTTAGGAGATGCCTGCTTGGCACCAAGGCAGATTCCAGGTTGATGGAGGCAACCCAAAGTCTCCTAGGCCCCTGCTCCTGCTTTTCACCCCTCCAGCCTGTGTGGCTGAGATCGGGCACAGAATTTTCTGTTTTTTTGGCATGATGCATCTGTTTTCCTATTGTTGCTTTTTTTAATCCCATGGAGCTAAAAAAGGTAGAAAATACCCACTCACCTGTCCAGCAACATCAGCACCACATTCTCTGGGAACTTGGGAACCAAAATGCCCTGTTAATTTGTCTGCCCCAGAATTCCAGTTCTTTGCAAAGAATTCTGAGGCGCTCCTTTTACATGGTCAGGTCTGATGGACTTCAACATTCTACGTAAAAAGGGGAGGAGCCTGAAAAATGATGTGGCTGCTTTCATGAATCCAAGTATGAAAGCAGTATCTTTTTTAACTTGATTCTTAAAGCAGCTGCATCATTTTTCAGGCTAATGTGGAAGCCTGCAAAAAACAGGCATGCAAGATTTAATGAACAGCGATGGCATGGTGTGTTTGCACATCTGAGAGAGATGGGCTGGGAATAAATTTGATATACAAATTTGATCGATCAATCAATCAAGGTCCAAATTACTTCTTCCCAATTATTTTCCAAGGGTGTGCCTCCCAAATAAATAGCATTTGCTACCCAGTTTAATTGAGATTAGGACCAGCAGCACCCCACTAAATATATTGCAGCAAAGCTGCTTCTTAGCTAAGAAAGGAAGCTGCTGTTACGCAACAATGATAGGAAGAAGAAATGCCTTCCGACTGAACTTCTACTTTCCTTAAAAGCTTATATCCTGCTACGTCAACTGTTGCAGTGGCATTGCCAATCTGAAGAGCTGCTTTGCGTGCAATGACTAGATGGTCTTCATGCTAGCTACAATCTCAGCCTCCACCATCATCAGTCGGCACCCAGAGATAATGACGACATGGAAATGTAATACTGTATATCATATTGCTGCAAAGCAGGGCTGAGTAATCACAACATACAACATCTAACACATGCTGAGGAAGGGAGGGAGGGAGGGAGGACCTGTGGCTCTCCGCATGTTGAACTACAAATTCAGCTGTAAATAAATTATGAGCAATGCCAAGAACTGGGGTGGGGGCTTTCAGTTCTTAGATGTTTGGGTTGGTGCACGATTCCAATTATTATTTAGGGGATTCATTTCACTGCGCTCAGCTGTGTGTTTCTATGTTGCATTCTCCTCCCAGAGCAGTCTAAGGAGTTAGAATTGGGATCCATAGGAATTAATATTGCCTAGAATACTGTCTGTCCTCTTCCATCATGCTCTAACTGTAAAGACTTGCTGATAATTCACAGTAGGTTTTTAAAAAAAAATTACACAGCCACCAAGCAAAGCCTGTTTTGGACAGAGGTCCTACTCTGAAGACAACTCAAAGTATTCTAAGGCAGAGGGTAATTTCTGTGGATTGGCTGACATTGGTTTGGCAGGCATCATAGACAACATTTAAAACTATAGATGAGCAATATCAGAACTCAGTACCTATGGGAATTCATGGGCACCAAAGATTGAAGCTCTGTCTCCTTAATGCAGAACAACAGAGATTGGCTGAGCCTGGTTAGCGAACAGAAGTCCCTCTAAACACAATCACAATTTGTCTTCTTCCAACCCAACCTGTGGATTCACAGAGAGAGGTGTTTCCCTGCAGTACGTGCTCAAGTTTGGAAGATGTTTTGAGCTTCAGGGAAAAACCATGGGCAACAAAATAAAACTCGAATGCTGAACTGACGAGGAGGAGATCAGTTTACTGATATTCTGCTCTCATGAGATGACAGATCTCACAACTGAGATACATAAGGATGGACAGTGACCATGAATAAGCACAGTTAGGAAGCTATTGAGGGGTATCTGAGCTGCCTCCGATTTACAAGGACGCTCAGCAAAATGCCCTCTTGACTCCTTCCTAGCTGAGGGCTCAGCTAGTGGGAAGCTATTTTGAAATTTCTTGCAATGCTTGGAAACAACCCTGCCCTGGAGGATATCAAAATATTCCCTGTAGTTGGTGTTGCTGTGGTCAAGAAGCCCAGAAAGACACCAGGGCAATCAAGGAGATCTTGCTGGGAGGAGCACACATCCCTCAAAGGACTCATGCAGTGCTGAATTTAGAGGTACGGTATAGATTAGCGAGTCACGGCCAAGAATGTAGCTAGCCTGCATCTATCATAGCAGCCCTTACCACTCTGCTGTCCTCCAGATGTGGTGGAACTGCAACTCTTGAAATGCATGACCACATCCTAGGAGTTGTGTCTCAACTGTTCTGGAGGGCAGAGGATTGGAGGAAGCTGCCCTAGACCAAGCCAACGGGGAAGGAGCATTGTTCCAGCAACTTCACCATGAAAGGATGCTGCTGGCTCGCCTGCCATCATAAGCACCAAAGGACCCCAGCCTTACCGCATAGACGTGTTCTCCGTACGCAATCACACCGATCCCACTGCGCCGGCTTCTCATGGGAGCGATCAAACTCCACTGATCAATCTTGGCATCGTAGACTTCAGCTGTGAAGAGGCACTCATTCCCATTGAAACCACCACAAATATAGACCTTGCATTTGCAAAAGGGAAACAAGGGAGGGGGGAGTTAATCGTAAGCATGATTGCACTGAAAAATTTGGAAGAGTCAGCATGGGGCATAGAACCTGGAAAGAATCAGTGTTCATAATACAGGTCATCTCTACACTGCTGGCTTGTTATACAACATGAATTTGGACCTGTTCTACAACATGATTAACTCTGTCACTCTCTAACCCGGTGTTAGCACCACTAGGTAAACCAGACCAGGAAATCAACTCCACAGGAAAACTAGGACTACTTTACTGAGAATTTCATGACAGGATCTTGCAAGTCTGATTGTGCTGCATCTACTACCACCTTCTGAATATTACCTTGTTTCCCAGGCCTTAAAAAATGTTTCACCCTCCTTTGCCTAGGTAATGGTTCTTACATACAGTATTTCCATCATCTTCCTTCCTGTCTACACTCAGTCAAATCTTACTGGTGGTTCTAGAAGACATTTGCACCCCATGGATCAAAAATTGGGCTATCATATCTGGGCTGCAAAACCTCGATGTCCAGTAGATGGCAGCCAAGACATACTGAAAATTCAAGCCATCTGCTGCCATCCAGTGATCATGCAGGTTTTGGCGGTCCATATATGGTTGTCAAAAGTCATCATTGGGGAAATACAGAGTCTATGCTTGTTTTCTTCCAGAAGTGTCTTGTATCAGATTAAGACTTTGCAGGGGTGTATTAGCAAAGCTTTGTGACAGCTTTTTTTCTAGGAAGTCTAGAGAGGCAAAGCAGGTCAACTGACTGGGTTTAGGCCTTCCCGTGACCTGATTGACTGAGTGGTTAGTTTAACTCTGTCCATGTCTGGGTAAATTTGGGGCTAAATTTTACTCCCTAGAGATTAGCTGACAGGGTCAACTTGATTCCCTTTCAATTTCCCACCATACACCAATGGACTTGCTCTTGATCCAATCGAGTGTGTTGCAAAAACATGGTTCATCCAGGAAGTGCAGTTTCTAAAGATGCTTAGACTTCTTTCAACCTCTCTAACTGCCTATCACAATTACATGACAGGATTCCTTAGGGAGAAGGAACCAATGGGTTAACCCCACAGCATGAATTATTACTGTTGTCATTCCTTTAGGGAACTCGGAACAATAGTCAACCCTAGGACATGGGTCAGCCTAACCCAAGAATAAGCGATATCCCCAACTGGGGATTGAAAACTTGTCGTCCTTTGTCCTTGTTGGGACTCTGCAACACTGGTTCGGATATGCTTGAAAGATTTGAATTAATAAAAAGTAATGGGACTTCCATGATGAAATGAATAACTAGAAAAAGATACAGTCAACAGGCTCCCTACCAGCCAGGAACCTATGCTGGCGTTCCACCTCATTTTGCAAAATCACTTGAGTTCATCAAATATCTGGAAGGCCGTGTAACCAGGCTGGTTCAGCTGTTACCTTGGCTCAGTGTGCCAAAGAATATAGGACTGCTTGCCAGAAATATATTTGGGAGTTGCAAAACAAAACAAAAAGCAAAATGAAAAAAAATATTTAGGGATCAGCCTAAATATTTCCATGGAATTCTTGGTTCTGTTCCATGGGGAGTGCTCAAGTATCAGCTGAAATTGAGAGTCTTCTTGGCTCTTATGAAGGCCTAATGTGAGGATTCAACAGAAGAGCTAGAGAACACACAGGGTCACCCAACAGAAGCTGGGAGCATTAAAAAGAGTGCAGTTCCCACTTGTGTCTCTGTCATTCTAAGGCTGATTTATTTTAGCTGTGACGAAGGGACGGTTGTGCAAGTCAGTTCCAGCAAAATCCCAGAGTCCCATGTCACTCAAGGAAATAGATTCTAGCACATGGAAAATTAGGGCATAATGGATTTGTTAGAGTTTAAAAACGTCTTTATTATTTTTAGGAATGGCGAGCTTCATTTCTTAAACAAAAATACAAAAACAATCAAACAAAAAAAAAACCATAAAAGCAAAAATACAAAAATATACAAATTATAGATCCAAGCAAATCACTGTCCTCCCCTGCCAAAAAAGCAAATAAATCTTGTGAAATGTTTAAAATCTGGTCTAAAACCAAAGGTAACATTTGAAGGCATGCACTAAGAAGACTGTGACATTAGCCAAGCTGAATGGCTGGGCAGGTCGAGGTATGAAAAGCAGTCATTTAAATCCCCTAAATTGTGATGGATCTTAACTGGCCCTAAGCTGGTTTTGATTTGTGAAAAGTTAAGTCTTTTTCCAGTGTGCTCACAAATGGATAGCCAGCTCCTGCTGGGCTCAATGAAGTCCTGATGACTGGTCTCCAATAATAAACACACTCTTCAATTTTTACTAAGTTTTCCAAGCAGATTTCTTCAAGGGCATCCCCCTGGGTACCACTTCATAGTTGCATAAATGCTTATTTTAATGCATAAATAAAATCATGGCGGCCCCTCTTTCTTCATCCAGAGTGGAGCAAGGCTCTCTTAAGGCAATGGAAAGGCCATGATGCCTATCCCTTTCATGGAGGGCTGGGGAACCCATGCTTGGAATTCAGTTCCAAAAAGATGCTTTGGACTTCCCGGGAGTGTGAACGGACACTTGTCTGCAGCATTTTAAAGCAGCAGCATCTTTTCCTGGGACAGCATAGCTGCCTAACGGGGTTTGTGAACAGGATTTCCATCAAATATCCCGACCTGATGAACATCAGATGGTTCAGGTGAACCACTCAGCCAGGCTGACATTATTGGCGTTTTACCTAGACTGAGTTTTGTCCAGTGCATTACTGGCTGTGCGAATGATGTTCCACCTCATTGTTCAGGGTTTCACCTGAATTTGATGTAAAAGAGCAATCGAGCTTCCTGAGGATACCTCGGTCCAATTTTCCCCTCCCTTCTTTTCTCTCTCTTTCAAAATGACGCTGTAATGTTTGCCCTAATAGCAGCTTTGGGAAATGCACGAGGATAAGAACTGGGAGAAAAGAAAGATGAATTTTTCTCAGTCAAGAACCACTGTTGACCTTTAAGCCGCACACCCCAACATTGAAGGTGGTGTGACAAAAATTAATTGCATTTAATTGCATTGACTTTAAAAGTTGAATGAAGGTTAAATGCAATTATGATCTGATCCTCCAGGTTTAGAAAGAAGCCCAGGGTGAGGACTGGTCTTGTGGAAAGGGGATTTTGCATTTTTTTTTTCCAGAGAGGAAGAGATCCAAACCATGAGGTCCAACCCAGCAGGCTTAGGCCCTGGCAATCTCATTCACTGCCCCCAAACTGCATTACAATTACCTTTCCGTACAATGTTGTGGCGCTTGCATCACTCCTCTGCTCATGCATGGGGGCAATCAAGGTCCACTGGTTGGTCTCGGGCTCGTACCTCTCAGCCGTGTTGAGGCGCACGTAGCCGTCAAAGCCACCCATGGCGTAGATGAAGTTATCAAGGACGGTGACACTAACGTAACAGCGTCGGGAGTGCATGGGGGCCACCTGGTGCCACGTCTTTTTGATGGGCTCGAACCGCTTGACGCTGTTGAAATAGTCCACGCTGTCAAACCCCCCGATGATGTAGACGTAGCCCTTCAGGTAGGCAGCCCCATGGTACGCCCGGGGGCTCTCCTGCTGGCAAGTCACGTTCACCCAGCGGTCCGCCCGGGCATCATACGTTTCAATAGCATTGGTAGGGCTCCCACCGCTCCAGCCGCCGATGGCAAATAAAATGGCATACGGGAGCCGGGGTCTCGTCAGCGGGTTGGTGAAGTCAGAACTCGAAGGGCCGTTCATGTTCAGATCGTACATGGCTTTGAGAGCATCGATCACAATGGGCTTGCACTCCTCGCTATCCTTCACGTAATCGTGCATTTTGACATTGTTCATAAAATATTCTGCGTGCATCAAGGCCAGGCGGACCTTCAAAGAGGAGAGGAGGATTGAGAGGGTGGAAGGTGGTGGGTGGGAAGAGTCAAGAGGTCAAGTAAGAGGCGATAGCAGGGCATCTGCAGGAGGAGTCAAACATGCTGAGATGGTGGCCGCAACTGCACAATCAAAGCCCTACCTCTTTTTACATGCACGATAATGCACGTTAAAAGAGAGGTGGAGGTTTGTGATGATCACCATCTTGACTTTTTGACCTCCCTACATGCACCTGGGTAACAGGGCCATCTTAACATGAAGGTGTTGCATACTTTCTTTGTTATGGGGATCCTTTCCTCTAGGTCTTCATTCTGCTGTCACCACTAAACCCTTTTCTGGTTCAGAAATTTGTGACGTCTCTAAGGAAGACTGGTTAGAACATGGGGAAGATATTGGAGAGCCCAGATGTTTATCTCACACAGAAACAATGGAATGGGTTGACTTCCATTAAATAACTTAAAAATACATTCACTTGCTTCCATAAATCATCTCTATCCCATCAGTACCAACCTACGCCAGCACTAAAAATATCCCTATTGTCCTCTGATGGAGGTCCTCCCAGATGACATGGAGCCTTTCTCACACATTTCCTTCTAGCTACCCCTTCAAAATCCTACTAAAACAAAATTTCCCATCCTTGGCAAATCTAAGGTGTGTGCACTTTGACTCCCAGAATTCCCCAGCCAGCATGCATGGACTTCAACTCCCAGAATTCCATGGCCAGCAGGCATGGAGTTGAAGTCCACCCATCTTAAAGTTGCCAAGGTTGGAAAACACCGCTAGGATATAACCTGGGAGGAAATAATCTGCATTGGCATGCTGCGATTGGCAATTCCACTCGCCCATCCTCACACAAGGTTCTCAAGTTTGAGAGACAGACCTAGTGCCTGTCTAGTAATTTTAAAATGAATATTACAATCAGATCTCATTGGTCCGGGCAAAGGAGCATTTTTATGAAACAGCATTTATCTTCACAGATGATAACAAATGAACAAGGGATGGGACAAGGTTGCTGTATTTCGGTTTTGCATATTTGTTTGACACCAGTTGTCTGGATTTATTCTGAGACTAAAACAGAACTATCTCAAGGCTGAACAGGCTGGCTTGAACGTGAAACAGCCTGATTCACACTCCAAATGGCAGTTTTACACTCCAGATGGGATGCGGCATGGAGATTTGCACTCCAACTGGTTCAAAACAAAACGTATCTGGTCCTAGAAACAATCACAAATATTTAAAGTGAAGAAGGAATTACGCCATTCACACTCATGGGCTAAAGACCATCTTCTGATACACACAATGTTCTCTGTTCAGTGAGTAGAAAATATAGAAAAAACATTGAACAGTGGCTGTCACTTTTGGTATTACCTGCTTACTTTCTCTTTTTAGTTGGTGCTATTAAGAGCTGAAGCTAGACTTTTATTTATTCATTTTAAAATTATTATTTAATTTCCGTTTTATAGTCACTCATTCACCATGCAGGTCTGGGCAGTGAAGAGAAAAAGTTTTAAGAAAGAAGCCAACAATAATAACCCAACAGAAATCATTAAACTCTTCCACAAGCTGCTGCTGCAACCATTGAACAAGAGCCATTCCCCAAACTACAGACTCTCCCTCTGCCTATGCTATTCTCAGTAGATTAATTTCTCTCAGCTGGTATAATTGTGCAGGTTATCAGCGAGAACTGCTTCTTTAATTCCTTTATGATGATTCTTGATAACATTAACAGATGGAGACGTAAGCACTGACAGAAAGGAGACATCGTTCCATCTTTCTTTTCATGGATCCTGAATCTTCCTTATTTAGTTGCATTGACCACCAGGAGGTGATGACCGGTTTGACCTTATTGGGACTCTTCAGTTGTGAGCAGCCAGATGTTATTCTACGGCAGGGTTTCTCAACCTTGGCAACTTTAAGATGTGCAGACTTCAACTCCCAGAATTCCCCAGCCAGCCATGTTTTATGGGGTTTAAACCCTCTACTAGGAATTGAACTCACAGACCTTGGCGCTTTAGATGACTATCTCCAGTGCATTAGCTTTAGGAGCTATCTACGTCCTGGTGCTCAGCAGTTGCAGGACAGGAATCTAGAATCTCTCAGAATGGCACATCCAGTCCACCTTCTCCTAAGTTCTCAGAGAAGAGAGATACAGATGTTACATTATCTCATGCCCCCATGTACCAGGCTTCACTTCACATCCACTCCCCCTCTTGGAGAGGGGTGGGGAAATTTCTCTATTTTTCAGTGTACGTTTTGATCTCCCTGCATGTACCTGGGTAACAAAAAGGGCCGTCCTAACATGAAGGTATTCCATACTTCCTTTGTATGCAACACAAAGCGTACCTCCTGTGTGGTACAGTCATGTCTCTGTATCTGTGGCGGTTACATGCCAACATTTCCAGCAAAAATGTGGGATTCCACGAAAATCTGCACTTTCGCCCAAATAGCCCCAGATGTTTTCTACATATGCCTAAATCAGTGTTCGTCAAACTTGGCAACTTCAAGCTGTGTGGACTTCGACTCCCAGAATTCCCTAGCCAGCGGTATTCTGGAAGTTGAAGTCCACACAGCTTGAAGTTGCCAAGGCTGAGAAACACTGGCCTAAACACTCACAAGTCAAAGTAGCCTAATACAGGCATACACAACAGACAAAGGTTACCAGCTGTCCTACTCAGGCGCTGCTCACTGCAAGACTGAAGATGTGTGTGCCCCACAATCACGAAGAGCAAATGCAGGGAGCAGCTGCCAAAATTTCGTGACCACCACTGTGAGAACATGAATCCCCGCAAATATGGAGTTCTGACTGTATTTTCGGTTACGCTGACCATCAGGAGGCTCTGAGTGACCAGTTTGGTCTACTAGCACTCTTCAGACACCCCCAGGATACACTATGTAAAAATAGAGAAATGCCCCCCATAAGGGTGTGTGGAAGTCATGTAAAGCCCCATACATGGGGGCATGACATAGGGGTGTATATAGTCCATAAGGTAGACTACATATACCATTTGGATAACATGGTTTAGATTCAGTGGATGACCCTAAATTCTAACACTGCAAAAAGAAATGGGGTGGGTGTGGGGAAAGCCTTCCTCTTTGTCTTCTGCGTCACACATCATGTTAGATATCTCTATCAGGTCTCCCCACTCCTCCAAGTTAAAGATTCCTGTAGTCTTTTCGGCTGTCTGTTGTGGCCTCTTTTTTTCAGCTCTGGAAATGACTGATAGATAAGGTGGGGAGAAAGTGTGCAGCCCAGAGGATGCTAGCAAGACTAACCTTTGGCAGCAGGACCGCCATGTGCTGTTTTCTGTTAGGGGGGTCGTGGGCAATCCACTTGAGAATGGCCTCAAAGACAGCGTCTTCCTGCTTCACGTTGAGTTCGTCCTTTTCAATGATGTCTTTAAACTCATTGACCGAGAGCTCCAGGAATTCAGTAGACGCTTTCACCATCTCCTCAAAGTTGTGCAGGATGAACATGTAGGCGGCCTGGCGCAGCTCGGGGCAGAAGTAATACTCCGTGAATTTGCAGATGCCGATGCAATTCTCCAGGCAGAGTTGACACTTCATAAAATCGGAGCAAGCCCGGACGATACCCATCACGTTAAACTGGTCAGCAGCCACCAGGAGCCTCTCCACATTGTCCACAGTAATGGGCACTGTCCTTGTGTAGGCATATTCAATAATGAGCTTCATCATATCTGGGGTAATACCAGGAATATTATATATTCTTTTTTCGGAGTTGTTCCAACTACTGGTAAACAGAGCTCTGAAAGAGAAGCACAACTTTTTCTTTGTTACATCCTGGTCCTGGTCCTCAAGAGGATACGGTTGGCTTAATTAAACTGCTCCAGCTAACTTAGCTAGCTTCGGTTACTATCACATCTCCTACACCTTTAGGAAATTGAAAGCTGTTAGTGGCACGTTCGTTCTTAAGGATGTGCAGGCTTCAAAAATGGTACAGAAGATGTGCTTCAGACTTTGGATCTCCTGTTTAAGGAGCCTGACACACAAATATGTTAGCTTTTTGGATCATTTTCCTCAATAAATCAATGAGGAAGTATGATGTTTGTTGAGTCATCTGTTTAATTGGGCTCTCTTTATCTAGTTTTAGGACTTGTGTGGAAAACGGATCAGGTTTTAGGCCATATATATACAGGAGGATTGAACATTCAAAAGGGTTCACAAACTTTGAAGCACCACTGTATCATCTCTCAACGGGGGGTGGACTTTGGGGCTCCCTAGTCCTGCTCTAATGCTTTAATCCAGTGTTTCTCAACCATGGCAACTTTAAGCTGTGTGGACTTCAACTCCCAGAATTCCCCAGCCAGCAGCCAGTTTGGTCTAGCGGTTAAGGTGCTGGGCTAGAAACCAGGAGACTGAGTTCTAGTCCTGCCTTAGGCATGAAAGCTGGCTGGGTGACCTTGGGCCAGTCGCTCTCTCAGCCCAACCCACCTCACAGGGTTGTTGTTGTGGGGAAAACAGGAGGAGGAAGGAGTATTAGGTATGTTCTCCACCTTATTTATAAAGATAATAAAGGCAGGATAGAAAAAATAAAATAAATAAAAATAAAATAAATAAAATCATTTCAATTGCATCCATTTTTTCCTAAAAAAATGCCCGATACTAAGCAAAACTCAAACTCCACCTGTCAAACTCCATCCATCCCCTTCCCCCCACATAGCAGCTTTCCCAAACCTGGCGTTCTCCAAATGTTTTCTAATCGTAATGTACAATCCCATCTGGAGGTTCCCAGAGGCTGCTCTAGATTTTCATTCTTGCTTTTTATGATTCTACCTCTTGCAGTATGTTTTTGCACAGCAATATCGGACATCACCTGGTCCACAAGCCACACAAATTTTTAACGGGAGAGTTAAGGACTCATGGGTTTATCTTGAAGTATTGTTTAGACTGAGAAAGCAAATAATGCTTTTTTTGTTTACTGTTTTGCTATCTGTTTTGTTTTTAAAAGGGGAGCTATTTCAAAGGAAGCTAAAGACTCTTTCATCTGACAAGTGAAGATGAACAATGACCATCCCACAAAGACTGTAATGATTAGGATTTCTCACTCCTGGGGCCAGGGGCAAAACGTAGGGAAAGGGGTGGACCTTCAAGATGACAGAATCCAGCATCTACTGCTGATGAGCCTCGAAGTCTCCCTGGGGAGCCTGGCGAGTCGCGTACACGCCCTTTCAATATAGTGGGAGCACTGACCGAAAATAAGAACTGCAGCTACAGAGAATGTTCTTATGAGCATTGAATTCACACCCATTGACTTTGATGATCACATCACAGAGCTTCCCTTCCAGCCGAAGTTCATTGAAGACTGTACAAGCCATCGCACTCATCTTCCGCTCCATGTGGCGGTAGGAATACCCCGCCGAAGCAGAGGCATCATCCATTTTTTCAAAGTGGGGGAGGCAGCAGAAAGAGCTGCCGGGCCTTCCACTTAACTCTCCTCTTAGAAAAAGGGTGTGATTGGTTCAGGGGTTCCAGAATCCCCTCCCATAATGAGACCCTTGACATGACCAGGTTCTAGAACTTCAGCTGCCCTCTGAAGCTCGGAGGCTTGCTCCCTTCACAGGAGATGGCTGCGCTGGGGGTCTGGAGGGTTCCCCCTTCCCACCCCACTCAAAATCGATCACGTTGGCACGGCCAACCTCGCCTTGGTTGAGGAAGGCAATCTTAAGGCGAAGCACGGCGCACCTTTTCCAGGACTACTGTTTTAAATGGACTGACGCTAGAAAACCAATAGGGTTCAGCCTTGGCATCCAGGAAACCGGGGATCTGTTGAGATGGCTCCACTATTGAGGTGGAGGTACTCATTCTCTCTCTGCCTGGGCTTTGTATATATTTCTGTTCTAATTAATTTTTTTAACATTGATTTTTATACTTTTAATGCTTGTTTTTATGTATGTACTTTTTTAATCTGATAATCATATGCCACTCAGAGTCATTCCCCGTGAGAGGGGCGGCTATATACATTTGATTGATAAGTAAATAAATACAATTTTATATGGAGGGGGTTTGTTGTTGTCTTATTTGGTTTTAAAGCAAATTAAGTTGTAACCTGGTGTTGACCTTTAATCACTCACAGCTTGGAATTGGAATAGCTGTGGCTGAATTACCTATTGTCTTGTGAACTTTTTTCACACACTGAAATCATACAGGGAGTCCTCATTTAGCAACCACAACTGGGACTGGCAATTTGGTTGCAAAGCAGTCGCTAAGTGAAGCCACAACTGAGCTTATGATCTTATTTCAGCTTTCCTTTGCTTTACAAACCTGGGAAGGTTGTAAATGCGAGGACTGGCCGCAAAGTTACATTTTCATCACTATTGTTAACTGTGGACGGTCACTGTCTGAGGCAATCACTAAACGAGGACTATTTGTACTTGTGGCCCTACATCTGGAGATATGGTATGTAACTGAAAGGGAAAGGAGTCCTTTCAGTGATGGAAACAGGGTAAAAGAAAAACTTATTTCTATTTAAATAAAAACATCCCCATTTTGCATTTCCCAAGCTAGTAACAAAACAGCATGTGATTATCCTCCTACCTTTGCAGTTTGCAATACAGTTACCCAAACTTGTATAAAATTACACACATTACAGGAGACAGACTGCAAAACAATTCGTAGAGCGTGTCAAGTGTACATTTTCCTAAGAAATATACAAGAATGGTACAGAACTAGGGACTCATAAAAGGAGAATGTTAAATGATGCAGAAGTCAGGATTTTCCATTCCTAGGCCGAGTCTCACTAATCGAATTCTCCATGTAGGTAGGATTTCATGATGCTACTTCAGTCTCAATGATCAAGCATTTAAATGTACATATATTTTAATGGTTGATATTATTCCATTTTCATCTTCCACTGAATGTTGTTTTGAATTTCAATATTCAGTTGTTGCATTTTATTGTAAGTTCTTTAAAACGAGAGGGATAAAATGGCTAAAAATAAAATCTTCCAGGTAGTTAAGCTCCATAAAACCAGCTAATCAAGTCAGCTGATTCCATAAAAATGCTACTCCATAGCAATGCTACCATTTTAGAAGGGTAAAAAGAGGAATCAGGAAAGAAGTCATATATGGAGGGCTTGATTAAAGATTTCAAAGCACAGTGGTAGAGATCTTATTTTGCAAATAAGTCGCTTTTCCAAAACCTTTCTGGAAGTTTCTTTTGCCCTTCATTACTCATGTACACACTTCACTGCTCTCATGGTATTTCAAATTTGGTAGATGAAAAAATGCATTTATCGCCCGATGATGCTCAAGCTGAGGGCCACACAAAAGCACCAGCACACTTAATATGCAGCTGTCTTTAAATTTCATATTCTGTTATAGCTCAAGCTTTCTGCTGTCAGGGAGCTACCAGGTCTTGTAATCAAAGGAGGAAAAATGTTTTTAAAAGACGAGACACCAGTATGAAGCTGAAGGAGCAAGCTATGTGAAAGCAATTAAGAGAGAGTCCAGTTTTTAAAAGACTGGAAAGCGGATGGAGAACAAAATAAATGTTCCACCTGATTTACCGAGGAGTGAGATTTGATAAAACGATCTCCAAGATGAAACTCAGAGCAGCTTAAAAATGAACAATTCCTATCAATGCCCTTTTGTTGCACTATGAATTCATGCAAGCAGGAAACTTGGAAAAGCGGAGATTCAGATGACGCTCTTTATTTTACCTTAATACTCTAACAAGACTAAGGCTGTAATTCGATGTACCTGAGATTAAATTGTTAAGGTCAAAGATGGACCTGTTTTCAAGACTGATAGGAACACAGTGCATAACCAAGTACTTTTTCCCTTTAGAGGCTTATTAAGAGTGGGAGATCCCTAAATTAGCCTCATCAGATAAAATATTGTTCAGTTATTCTGCATGGAATCCTGAAACTATTTCAATAAAATATAAAACCCTCTTTTGTTCAGCTGTACTGTATGTTCTCCATCTGGGAGCTGGAAATTAACTTTTGGCCCAAGATCAGCAAAATATGGATTTTGATGTCTCCTTTTTGAAGATAGAGCCTCAGTGCTCTGTAGCTGGCCAGTGAATTAGGTATAAACCTTTATACCAAAAGGTTTGTAAATCTAATACAAATGAGCAAGCGATAAATTTCACTTTGTTTAATTCAGTATAAAAAGAACTGAAGCTTTCTGGAGCCATCTTGGCTAGTAAAGAAGCAGGTTTTGTATAGAATCATGGGGACAAGAAACTGCTCACCCAGCAGACAATTAGAAGAAAACGACGAAGGGAAATTTTCCAGCAGAATCCCGAGCATTTGTCTATGCTGCTTTTTCAGGAAGCAGCAAAGTTACGGCCCCTTTCACAATATCCAACCTGCTCAGCTTTCAGGGCAGCTATCCAGACTCCAGCAGTTGTGACCTTCTCAGTTCTAGGCAGCCCCTGGATTTTAGGTCCAGCAGACATAACAATTCTCTTCAATTCAGGTGTATTCACATAGGTGACCGCATCCTGTGGGGCAGTGGGAACTGGTCTCCAGCCATTTCATGATATGTTGCAGATGACCACCATGACTGCAGCCTTGGCACCACACAAAGAGGCCCTTCACCACATGGTGGCACACAGCACACATGCTGGCACACTGCCGACACCTGAAAGGGACCACAGAGACAACCAACTGAAGGACACGGGTGGGGTTGCAGTGGAAGAACACACCCTCAAACACCCGAGAGATTCCAATCTCTGCTCAGCAATGAAGCTCAGCGCATGACTTGAGCCAGTCTCTCTCTCTCTCTCTCCCTCAGCCTGACCTATTTCACAGGGTTTGCGAAGGAACAGGACAAATGCAACCAATGAGGAACAGTCAGTGGCAGTCTTTGTAAGAGGATTCTGCAGTTGGAAGAGAGCATCAAATCCTTTTGCTAAAAATGGGCATTATAGGTGTAATGGTATGTGGCACAGAATGGAAAGACCTTGGGAGACGGGTGAAAAGATGCTGCCTAAGGAAGGGTCAGATAAGAAATGACTTAACCTGCAGCTGGATAGAGGGCGGGGCAAGACACTCAGAAGAGACTCTCCCTAGTTTCTTGGGCTGTGGGGACGGTGGGAGAATTGTACTTTCAGGCTTGCAAGATTGACGTCAGCCTTCTCAGGTAGACCAGACAGGAAGCACAACCAGATGAGCTAATTCTACTTTATTGTAAGGCTACACGAACAGAATCTTGCAGGTCTGAAAGAACAATTCTCCCCTCGTCTCCTTTACAGCCAAGAAACTAGCTGTAGCCTAGTTGTCTGAGCCTCTTGCCCCACCTGCTACTCAGCTGTGGGCTAAGCCGTTTCTTATCTGACTGTTCCCTAGGCAGCGTCTCTTTGCCCTGTCTCCCAAGGTCTTTCCCACAGACCATTACACAGGTGCAACATAATGAACTTCCGCACAGGACTCGATGTGGTGATTACAAGCTAAAAGATACAATCTACATCGTCACTGAAGGGCAGAAACCTCCCTGCTGCCTTCTGGTTACGAGGCAGCTCCCTGGGCTACGTTTGGTAACCCTACACAGAAGCAAAATCATCCCTGCATGGGTATTTTTGGCAACCAAGGTAGAGGGGCTGAACAGGTGTTACTACGCTAGACAACACAAGCTCTTTGGAGCTGGGGTGCTTTCTCCTTTTTTGAGAGGATTATATGATGCAGCACATCACAATCTAGGACCAAGGCATCACAGATGCCTCCGGATGCGAGGATGGTGCCTGATGACTGTGTATGTGTCATCTTAACCATGACCTCTGACTGTGATAACCTGGGCGAAATAATTATTGATCTTGTTCTACTGCCTTCTATAGGGAGAGTACTGCGTGTTAGCAGCCGTAAGCTGCTCACCGGTCACAAATCCAGCCCTTGTTGCTCATTGGCCGCTTGCAGTTGCTACAGTTGATGTGCAGGGTGGTGGAGGCCTGGTTGAAGCAGTTGATGGCCCTGCAGGTGCTCAGTTTGATCACTTCGTTGGAGATGTTCCAAAGCTGGAAGCGCTGCAGCAGGTCAATGTACGAAGTGTACCAATGCTCCTGTGGAAATGGAAGACACGGAGGGCGTTGCATCTCGATTTTCAGAAGCAGTCGCACCCTCTTTCTCCCAAGACCCAGACGCATTTGTGCTGCTTATGGACGCGCTGGCCTTTTCAGCTCAAAAATACAACTAAATGAAACACAGAGGAGCTCAGCGCGATGCGCAACTACAGGGGTGAACGGAGAAAGACCACACTGCTCTAATGGTTCTGGGTTTCACGTTTGGAGAACAATGCTGTCAAAGACTCCATGCTTTTTCCTGCTTCTCTGGCACAACTGCTTACTGCTCTGAGCCCATTCAGCGTCGCCTGCCCAAAAGAGACGGGCAAAGCTTTATGCAAATTAATGCTCCATCCCCATTTCTTTTCCTGACGTGCTCGCTTGAGTAGGGCAAGCAGAAAGGCAGCAACGGTCAGGAAGAGCAGCAGCAGCAGGCAACGAATTTCAGCAGCCCCCGCCCACCCCCGACAGGAGACTTAGCTGGTGCCCGGCTGGCCCCTGATGCTGCCCGGATGCCCAGGCGACAGCACCGCCACAGGTACCTGCGCCTGGTCATCGATCCCCTTCTTGATGCGGTCCCCCAGCACGATCAGGACCGACACGGCCATTTGCACGTCCCCTTGCTCGGCGTAGAAGAGCAGCATGTCGTGGATGATGGGGTTGAAGAAGTCGGCCGGCAGGCGGTTCTCATAGAGGGAGTGTGAAATGGAAATGAGGGAGAAGGATTCCACGGGGGTGAGAGACACGGTCTCTGCCTCGTTGCCGCTAACGTGGGGTGAGTCAGCTTTATCCTGCAGATGGTCCAGGGCGGCGGGGTTGTCCACGATCTCGTGGCGCAACGGAAAGGCTTCCTGGGGAAGGATGTATTCTTGCTCTTCAGCTGCAGGAAGACAGGGACCCATGAGGGGGAAAGAAAATGGGGAAACCCCATTCTCTCCTCCTGTCCCCCAGCTGAGTAAAGCAAAGGAACAGAGAAGGCACTCACGGTGAGGGTTCTCATGGTCCATCATGTACAGATCGTCTTCGTCCGCTTCCACGTCACCCAGGAGATAATCTGCAGGAACGTCACTTCCTTCAGTCTCCTCATTCTCTAGACACCCAAAGGGAAAAAAAAAGGAAAATATGCTTGCAAGGGCTGGATGGGGGTGTTTTGGTCACCAGCTCAGTGCGGGAACTCAAATTAAAGCATCCTTGACAGATGGCAGTCTAGCCTGCACTTGAACAAAACCAGCAAAGAGACACTCCCTCCTGCCTCCAAGGTTCACTGGTGATCTACTTGGCTAGTTTCCTGATGTTTGCTCAGAATCTGCCTTCCTCTAGCGTGGATCCATTTTTCTATACCCTGCACCCTAAAAGAACTTTGCACCTCCTTTTAGGGAACCCCTCTTCAGCTATTGAATGAACGGGGTCATATTCTGCTTCCTCAGCCATCTTTCTGCCGGGAGTGAATACACCCCCTTCCCTTGGCCTCCCCTTCAATCCCCTTCTAGGCCTGCTCACCATCATTATTGATCAGAGTCGAAGATGAATCCATGAGGATGGTTTCGGGACGGTTCTCCCCCTTGGTCCTCTCCAGCCTTGACTCGGTGCCTATTCCAGAGGGAATATCTTTCAAGTTAAAGCTGGGAGAGAAGCAGAAAATGCTGACGGTCCATGGTAAAACTCTCATTCCTGCATCCCCTTCTCCTTCACATTCCCAATGCTTGCAATTTTGGCTAAGCCATACTGTTTTTAATTCAGAGTTTGTCACTAACTGAGCTATCTCGAGCATCACCGGCTTGCCGATTCCTATTTTTCCTATTTACAACCGATTCTGAAAAAATACAGAGGTGCAAAAGATCATTCTGGGGATGGGAGGATTTAAAGTTTACATTTTAAAAGTGACACCAGTTCCTGTAACCTTCTCATTTAGAATCCCTGGGAGCCTGAAACTGCAAGCCAGCTTTCCCCCACCGAGCATCTTTCCGGATGTGTTGAACTACAGCTTCCTTTGTCCCACCCAGCACATCTCCCACCATGACTGGAATATCAAGTACAACCCAGTGCAGAAAGGCTAACCCAATATTTTCAGATAGTTTTGCTGTTCTTTCTCCCACTCAGGAGATACTCAAGTTCTTTCCACACCTGCTTTCCCACCTAGGGAGTCCCTTGGGCATCCACACAATGGCAAACAGCAACAGATGGGAAAGGTGTTTTCAGGGGTCAGAAATCAAAGAGAATCAAGTCTTTTAAAATATTACACAACAGTGGGATTCGTTCAACCGTTACGCAGTTGCTCCCACTCAGACATATGACATCACAGGCTGGTATCAGAACAAACTGTTCCCAAGCTAAATGGGGCTACAAGGTTCCATGTGGCTCACCTGGACTTGCCCCAAGTCACCCTTGACTGCGCATCTCCCCACTATGCAGAGCCCACAGTGCCGACCCCTCCCCTTCTCTTCACCTATTCATGAGTGGAAGGCTGGAACTGCTTTTCCCCAGGCTGTGATTGAGGTTCGTGGTCGGCACGGTGCTGGGGCTTGAATAAATAATCCGGAGCATCGTCCACGTCTGAGCAACCTGGAGAAAAAGAACAGGAAGGGCTAAGAACCCACCGGCTGAGTCTGTCAGTTGAAGGACTGTAATGGCATGTGGGAAAGACCGTGGGAGACAGGGGGAAGAGCTGCAGACTAGGCAACGGCCAGATAAGAGGCAGCTGAGCCCACAGAAGAAAAAGGGGCATGGGAAGCGTCTCAGAGGGACCCTCCCTAGTTTTCTGGAGAGTAAAAATAAGGAAGAAGGCTACAAGATTCTGTTACTGTAACCTTACAATAAAGGTAGTATTAGTATTCATGCTTGGGGCTCCTTGTCTGGACTACCTCGAAGGGCTGACAAGGACACATAACAAATGCACTTATGAAGAGCTGGTGGTGCAGTTAAGAAAACCCATGCAGGTTAGATCTCCCAGGCGATGGATTGGACACAAGCCCGGCTTTCATTTCTCAGGGCAATTTATTGCTCAGGGATTCCAGAGTTAGAACCTAGTTTATGACAGAGTGGGACACCAGAATACCAGCCTCTACAACTAGCAGGAAGGCAGGTATTTCTAGTGGAACTCTTATGGAGTGAAAGAGCCTAAACCTCTGCTTTTACCAGCTCAATAAAAGCTACTCTTTCTGTTTTCAGCACTACAGGCTGTTAACCAATGTGGTGACTGCGGGCACTGATGTACCACCCCCAGGAGCCAATCTTGATGCCCACCAGGCTTTTTAAGAAAGATTCTTGCAAAGAATTAACCCCCTAGCACAGTGTTTCTCACCTCAGTAACTTTAAGACATGTGGACTTCAACTCCCAGAATTCCCCAGCCAGCATGCTGGCTGGGGAATTCTGGGAGTTGAAGTCCACACGTCTTAACAGTTGCTGAGATTGAGAAACATGCCCTACAATTACAATAATCAACAGGAATGCTTTTGGGCTCCACCCAGAGAGGTGGCGACACTGAGCTGACCTTAGCTGATCTCAAAAAAGCCATGTACCTGGTTAGTACTTGGATAGGAGACCTCTCAAAAACTTGGGATTGTAGACTAGACTAGTAAACAGAAAAAAAATCTTGGAAGAAGGCAGTAACAAAGCACCTCTGCACTGATGAGAAGAAAACCTCATGGACTTATTCATGAAGTCTTGGGAGACAAGCTTGATTTAAAGGAGACCTTACCTTTACGTACCTTTGAACTCCATAAAAATCCCACAGAGAAGTTAATATTAGGCAGGGAAGATGGGCTAATTGCCCTCTGGTACATGAATGCTCTGTGATTGGCTATCACTGTGGGCAGGGCAATTTATTTATTTATTAAATTTGTCACCGCCCATCTGCTCCGACCGGAGGGACTCTGGGCAGTTTACAATATAAAACAATAAATTTATAGTAAAATTTCAATATAAAACACACTGTAAAACAATTTCACAGAGCTATCAAATATAATAAAATCCAGATGGCAATTCTATGAATCGGCAGACCTTTCGTGGTGTCCATTTTGTGAGCACACCCTCTGCATGTTCTTAAAATCCCAAATATGTCCCCAGCCCCAAAGGTGGCCTACCTGTTCTAAAGCAAGCCTCGAGCATCAGCAAAACCAGTTTCAGTTTGGACACACCTGTTCCAAATGCAAATCCCAATAGGGCAGGTCACCATCTCGGCCTGGGTGCCTGGCAGCCATCGAGTAAAGGCACGGCCTCCTCTAAATCCCCAGGGGGTCAAGTACTGAAGTGGAACAGCCCCATCACCAGATTAGAACCTCACCTGGTTGCGCTTGAGCTCTTTGGCTACTTTGGCGTTGTGGTCACACAGCTCTGCCAGCGGTCGCCCGGTCAGCACATACTGCTTGGCGGTTCGCACAAACCAGTCCATGCTACTGGCATCGCATTCTGCGTCGGCTTCGAAGATGCTGAGCACGCTGGAGGAGGAGATGAACTCAAACTGCTCGGTAGGGTCTAGCTTCCGCTTGAAGAAGATGGGGTAGCGCCGGTCGCCAAGGTAGGGCTTCCGGTTGGAATCAGAGGAAATGAGGCTCTCCTTGGCAGCAAAAGCGAGGTCTCCAAAGAGGCTGTAGCAGAGACCTTCTGGGTTTGCCCGTTCAATAGGCTGGCTGGCATCCTTGAAGATATGCTGGTAAAGAGTGCTATCCTTGGAACCTGAGAGGAGGAAGTAAGGGTCATGCAGATGGCGCCACACGATCCCAGTGGTGACATCTTTGTGCTCCTCAAACATGGCAGAGGGGATGAACGGGCGTCGGATGTCCCACACGTAGATGTTGTGGTCCACCATCATAGAACAGGTGGCAATGTGGTGCTTGCATTCTGGCCGCCACTTGACCCGGGCTACTGAGGCAATAGTCTGCACGCAGTAGATCTCTTTGGCCCGGTTGGTGTTCATGTCCCAGACCTTCACCATCTTATCTCGGCCCCCAGTTGCCAACCAGCCTCTAAAAACAGAGAGAGTTTATGGGGCTAAAGAACAGTTCAGCAACCATCTCTAACTTAGTACAATCGCACTGGAGAACCTGCAGCCTTCCAGGTGCTACTGAAAACTCCCTGCATCCCTCACCACTGGACAGATTGCTTGGGCCACCTGGAAGCTGTACGTCAGCAACATTAGGCAGGTCGCAGGCTTCAAACCCCAGAGATAAACAGTGATCGTCAATTGCTAGAAACTTGAAACGTTAAGAGGTTTTGTAGGAAACTTCCAGTGATTCTGAATAGGAGGGAATTTGTTCTGCTGTCACATCCATTACTATTGGCCCTACCTGGCAGACCAGACTAAGAAACCAATGCCGTCTAAGTCAGGACCACTTTTATTGTAACAGTTCTAGTAACAAAACCTTGCAAGTTGGGACATGCTCCCCGCTCCCTTTATCTTCATCTGAACTAGGGAGGGGCTCGTCTGAGATGTTTTCTCAAGTTACTTCCTTGGCCCAGGTTCAGGCCCCTCTTATCTGACCGCTGCCTTGGTAGCGGCTCTCTCTCCTGTCCTTCAAGGCCATTCCCTCTGCCCTCTACAATTACTCCTCTTTGTTGCATTAATTCACAGGAAATCCTCATTTCTGTTTTTTCCAGTCCAGAATCTTATTTCCACTCTTCGGAAATTAAACCGCACCCCAGAGACCTAATTCTAAGCCACGATTTCCTTAACCAAAGTTTGCTGAAGAAATCGCAACTGGCTGGCTTTACATGCTGGAGTACGCTACCAACCTAGGTGCAAAAACTAAAAGGCCAGGCTCACATAACATGCCAAGCCACAACCAACAGAAGGAGAGAACGTTACACGTACTTCTTTGCGCTGTACAAAATAAAGGCTGAATATAACTCTGATAAAATAAACGATTTTTTAAAAATCTCAACTTATTGTTTTGAAAGGACAAGACGTTTCTCAAATGCTTAACGGCTACATAGGAATCCTTTGCTCAACGGAACTAAGATAAATGGTCAGAAAGGGCAAAATAATGGAATAATTGGAACATGCTGCCCCCCGAAGTGAGGCGGGCCCCTTCGCTCCCGACCTTCCAGAAGGGTTTGAAGACCTGGGTCTGCCGCCTCGCCTGGGACGGGAAGGGCAATAGCTGGTGTAGAGTTCTCCCTACTAAATGGAAATTTTCCTACTCGGATTTTATATTTACATTTATTATTTTAGTATAATAAATATAAATATAAAATACTATTATTTTAGTATTGTGGACGTTGATTTCGTAATTTTATGTGCTGAGGTTTTTAAAGGATAATTTTATTGTCAACCACCCAGAGTCCCCCTTTTTGCGGGGAGATGGGTGGTAATAGAAATTTGAATAACAAACAAACAAACACATAAAAAATAATAATGCTTAAAATATGAAGTGCAGCAACAAAGTGCTTCAAGAGAGATTGCGCGAGGAGAAGGGAGTCGGAAGAGCTGTTGAGAGAAGAACCCCAAGTAACTCAGTCAGAAGGCGCCAGGAAACAAGGAGGGCAGAGAAAAGCGTCAGAGACCGAAAACACGCCCACACGTGTTCATACCTGTCCTCTGGATGCCAGTCACAACAGAACACGGGCCCGTTGTGGGCTGTGAACATCCTCTCGTACCGGTCAGGCCGGCGGATGTCCCACAGTTGAACGTTGCCGTTTTCAAAGGTGGCGGCAAAGGTGAAGTAGTCCCGGATGCTAAACTGGACATCACGCACGCTTTCTGACTGACCTGAAGGAGGCAGAAACAGTGTATCAGGCTGACTTTCTCCATGGCCAGTCATCCAGGTCAGTCTTGGTCAACCTAGGCAACTTGAAGATGGGTGGACTTCAACTCCCAGAATTCTCCAGCCGGCACGGCTGGCTAGGGAATTCTGGGAATTGAAGTCCACCTATCTCAAAGCGGCCAAGGCTGAGAAACACTGACCCAGGTGAAGCTCCCCATTTGAAAACGGGTTCCATCTCAGCCTTCCCCCAGCCTGGTGCTCCTCCAAGCGTGCTAGGCTTCAGTGCCCATAACCTCCTAGCTACCGTGGGGGCTGGGGATTATGGGAAGTGAAGCCTCCTCACAAGGACAAGGTCAGATCCTCTTGTTTCCACGCATCCTTTTAAAACTTTTCTTCTATTCTAATCATCTCAGCACACTTTGTTTTTGGAAAAGCCCCTGTCCCAAATGTGACCCGGCCAGGTTGTGCACTCATTCTGTTTCCAGGCAGTACAAAACAGGTGACGGTACTATTTCGAGTAATCTTTCCTTAACTAAGAAGAGTAAAAGAAAACAAGCCCCATGGGGGAACTGCAAATGCAGTCATTCTGCTGGAAAGTGGGTCTTCGAAGATTAGTTTTAGCTTGGGAGTGGCCACTGGCTGCTGGGCTAAATTTAACCTCTTTTAAAACAACACACAACAGGGCTTCTCTCTCTTTCCTGTTTATCTATCAGCCTTGCAACTACCAATTAACACGTTAAACCCCAATTTCTTTTTATTAAAGAGAGAGAGAGGTTTTCTATAAACAACGGGTCAACACATCTATAACTAATGTGTCTGAAATCCAATTCTGAGATTTAAAAAAAAAAACTATAGCTATTATGGTTTTCAATACGGCATCTATTTTTATTAATTTCGCATTATGGTAACTTAGCCCCAAGGTGTCATGAAAGACTGGACGAGGTCTGCACCAGAAGAAAAAGATAATCAGGGCAGCAACTTTTTGACAAGAAGCTGGCAAAACAGACTTGGTTAACCATCTTCAAATGTATCCACTTTGCAACGTCTTCAGCCACCTGAACCTCTACAAATGTGCTTTCAAGAGCCCTTCAGAGCACTTCTGTTCTTCTCAGTAGTGTAATATAACTCCACCCATCCTACTCTACAGGTAGTCCTCGCTTAATGACAGTTCAGACCAGCATTTCAGTTGCTAAGTGAAGCAATCATTAAGCGAATCCAACCTGATTTTACAACCTTTTTGTGGTGGCTGTTAAGTGAACCACATGGTCGTTAAGAGAATCACACAGTCCCCCGTTGATTTTGCTTGCCAGCACCAAACCCTATTGGCTTGGAAGGTCGAAAATGGAGACCATGTGACCACAAGTCACTGCGATGGTCATAAATGCAAACCGGTTGCCAAGCACCCAAATCATGATCCCATGACTCAAAGGGACATCATGACAGTCGTAAGTGTGAGGACTGGTCACAGGCTGGTTTTTCCAGCACCATCCTAAGTCCAAACCGTCACTGAACAAATGGTCATTAAGCGAGGACTGCCTGTATTCATGAGGAAGTCAGCAACTCCCAAAAAGGAATCCTTACCTGAGAAAGTGCTGACCGAATCCTTCTTCCGCAGGTCAAAGCACTTCATATAGCCATCCTGAGACCCACTAAGGAGCATATATACCTCCGTAGGGTGGAAGCACACCTTGTTCACTGTTCGCTTGTGCTCCATGAAAAGCTGGTCCTGTTTATTCCGGGAGGGCTTGCCAAGGTTCCACGTCACTACCACGCCATTTGTGGCTGCCGTGGCCAGCAAATTCTCATCCATCTGGTGCCACACCACATCGGCACAGCTGAAGTTCAGAGATGGCTTGCGGCCCACGCGCAAGTTCAGTTTTTCCACAAACTGGTCTTCTTCAATGGAGTAGATCTTAAAAATGTTGCGCCCAGCTACCACCACCTGGGCAGCATCACGGCACACGCTTATGGCATTAGAAGGGGCATCCAGGTGGCAGCACATGGTCCGTCCAGTGATAGTATTGCCACCAAGAGCGGTGGTCACCCTGGCCATTTTCTCCATGGCTCCCCACAAATCCGAAGGTTTGTCCAACAGCCAGGAAGACAAAGCAGCAACAGCTGTACCCTGAAGCAACATGGCAACATTAAAAGCAATCTGCGACAAATTGCACAAGTCAACACTTCATATGCGCTTCCACTCAATTATGGGACTGCATCTTCACGGAAGCAACAGAATCCAACCTTTAAACACACGAAGCAGATGGCGCTCTTGCAACTGAGCTGCCACAGTTTCAAATTTGTTTTTAAATTTTACTTTCTCCGCTTCTCCCTGAAATAGCTCAAAAACTCCAAGACTTTTCCTTCTTGTTTTCCCCCTTTCCTCAGAAACTGACAAATTCTTCTCCTTGCCAAAAACGTCTGAGGGAACCCAGGAAGCTTTTGGGACACAAGAGAGAAGAGGTCCAAGACAGCTATGCAACGCAAAGGAATGGGAAAAATCTCTTAACCACTGATCCTCCCCCCAAAAGTAAATAAAAGTAAGACTTAGAGTAGAAAATTGCTATTTGCTGCTAGGGTTACAACTTCCCTGCACAGAAACCTCTTTTGTATGTTCTTTGTAATGAAGAACACTAAACGTTTGGGCTTCCAATGGCCTTTCCCATCCGGCATTGTCCAAATGTGTTAACTACAATGCCCATCATTCATGGCCTGCTGGAAATGATCCAAATTGCAGTCTACCGTATCTGGGGGATGGTATGTTGGGTAAAGGGTAGGATTTATTCAGGGCTGCAGCCCGGTACACGGCAAAGCATCCATTTTTAAAATTTATTATTCTCCTCGATGTTTTTTCCTAGGAAAATTATAGCATGAATATAACATGCACAGTGGGTGCATACATTCACACATACATGTATATTCTTCATGTATGTATGCCTGTATAAGAGAAATAATAATAAGAGCAAAAATAATAAACATTGTTACTGGTATATACAAGCAAGCACGTGTGAAATACCTGTCTGTGCACATCTGTCTTTCTATAATGTATGTGTGTGCTATGTATGTCAAAAAAGTTAGTGTTATATCCCACGAAAGGACATTAAATGCACATCTGCACGTGTGTATGTCAGTCTTCAGATGTATACATCAGTGTATCTAAAAAGGCAAGAAAAACAGTGAAATTTAACAAATTTACTGCTAAATTTGCGCATGGATGTGCATACAATGCATGCATGCGTTTGCATGTATTGTATACCTAATCTGCTTATAAACATAATAAAATAACAAATTGTTGCTCATTAAAATGCATGTATGCATACATCTTATATACAAAGATGTGTGTCTGCCTAAAAAGTTAATAAAAATTGTTGCTGGTTAAAATGCATGTGTACAAGCATATGTGGACTTTCTATATAAAATAAAAATAATAAATATTGTTGCTGGTTGCAATGCATGCGTGCAAATATGCGTATCTTACATACAAACTCGTTTGTCTAAAAGTAAAATAAAAATAGTAAGTATTGCTGCTGGTTAAAAGGCACGTGTGAAAATGTGTGCCTTGTTCTTATAAACTCATGTGTCTGCCTAAAAAAAAAATAAAAACAAAAATAAAATAAACAAAAATAAAAACAAAACTTGCTGCTGGTTAAAAGGCAAGCGTGGAAATATGGGCGTGTGTGCATTTGACATGCAAATTCGTGGATCTGTCTAATAAACATCATAAAAATTAAGGTTGGTTGCTATGCATGCGTGCCTAGGCGCATGCGCCCCTTCCCACATAAAGGCACGCGCGGGGCCGGTCTACCGAACCGACGGGGTTCCCGAGGGCGGGACGAAAGGGCTGAGAGAGCGAGCGCTTCCGGTCCCGCCCTTTGGGGCACTCCCCCCCGCATCCCCAGCCAGGCTCTCCTCGAGGCGACCTTCTTTCCTCCCGGGAGTCCCCGAGCCACAACTCACCTCACACGACGGCCTCCACCGGTCTTCTGCACCGGAGCAGGGCCGGAGTCGCCGGGCCGTCTCGCCGCAGTGTAGCTGCGGTCCCTCTCGAGCGGCCCGACTCGGGCCTAGCCGCCATCTTAAATTACCCGGCAGGCCTTTCGGGGCTTAAGATGGCGGAGGCCGTCATTCCGCGACTGGTTCTCCTCCCCTTCCCGTCTGGACACGTGATGTGGCCTCGGGAGGCTCTATAACAGGATGGGTCGTACCATTTCAGGCCCGGGGGGGGGGGTCGGCATTGCTCGAGTTTGCTTTGCGTGGGATTGAGCCGTAGAGAGGGAAAGCGAGTTGGAACCCACGGGCGTTGCCTTTCTTCTTGCAAGGCTCCAGTAGAAAGCTAGCAATGCAGCACCGCTCCCCAGAAGCATTGTTTGTTTATTATTTTATTTATTTATTAAATTTATATAGCCGCTCATCTCAAGCTTGTGACTCTGGGCAGCGCCCATGATATAATTATTACCCAACAGTAATTATACAATTTTAAAAATATAATTGTATATTGTACACATTTTATATATGTGTATAGAATTGTGTGTGTGTATGCAATATATAAATAATTATATAAATATACCATTGCTAATTGTATTTGGGGTGTGTTTATCCAATGCACCTGAAGCTGTGGTTTATTGAATCAGTCATAAGTAGTAGTAGTTTACTTCATTGATTAGTCAATTGACGATATCAAAGCATCAGCCATAAGTGATCAACCATAAACCATGATGGCAGGGCTACAATAATCAGTTTTATGCATAAAACACATTTATTTATTTATAAATTTATTCACTGCCCATCTCCGCCTCATGGGGGACTCTTTAAGACACATGTTTTTTTTTCAACCTTGACATTGTATACTAGCATACTGGCTAGGGAATTCTGGGAGTTGTAGGCCACACATCTTAAAAGTCGCCGAGGTTGAGCAACACTGGTTTAGCTTGTTGTCTTG
This sequence comes from Candoia aspera, assembly GCF_035149785.1. Lineage (NCBI taxonomy): Eukaryota > Metazoa > Chordata > Lepidosauria > Squamata > Candoiidae > Candoia > Candoia aspera. The sequence continues at coordinate 11,770,768 of NC_086166.1, read as the reverse complement.
ACCCAGCAAGGGTGTTCAGGAGCTGCATTCACACAACAAACAACTCAGTTCTGAGTTAACCCAGTTCATGGATTCAAACAAGCCTTTTGAATCCTAAACCTCGAGGCAGAAAGAAACCCAAAATTCACTGATAATCTGAGGCAGCAGAGAAGCCTACTTAAATAAATAAATAAACAACAAACTGAACGAACCGGATTTGCAGATCAGGTTACACAGTTAAAAAGAAGGGTTAAAATTAATTAAATCTGTCACGCAGTACAAAACAAATGTCTGCTAGGTCTTTCTCTGTTAATAATCCTGTTGCACAAAACCAGTCAGTATGTTAGGTTTCTGCTTGCCCAGAATTTGCAAGCCACTCCCTGCTTTTATGGAGCTCTCCACAATGGCAAGTTATAAATGTATACTTGTATGGACTGTGAAAGAATTTAAGCCATTTGAATATTAATAAATATTTTACCACAGCGGTCCTGAGCATAACAAGAGTTTTTTAAGTACAGTAGATCATCCATTAATCAGCAAGCTTTTAGCATAGCTTTCCCTCTGCATTAGTGGTTAGATTTCAAGAGGAAGTTGGTCAGGCAATTAGAACTAGCGGAAAGTTGTGGTTTGACAATTAACTAGTGTGATGCAACACAGAGAACCTATTTTAAACTTTTTGTAACCAATCACATTACACATTCGTAGTTTCTTGATAATAAATGCACCCTGTTTTCTTTGTACAGTGCAGAGGTCTTGCCCATGGAGTGTTACTGAACATGTCCATGGGTGCTTAATCTGGCTTTGCAAACCCGTAACAAATTTTGGAGGCAGGCCTCCTCTGCATATTGCCCTTTTGAGTAGAGAAAACAAACCTCATCTTGAGAGGGAGAGAAAACTTGTTAAGTCGAAAATGGGATAATTAAATCAGAACTTCCCTCTTACAAGAGGTGGGGACAGCATATTGTATAGGGGGACAGATCAATGTTATCCAGGCCAGCCATGCTCCAGGAGCAGTGAAGGGATGGAAACCTGAATCTGATATGGTGACGTAATTTTTCAATAAATACATACAGTGTTTCTGCAAGGCCTTCGTCTTGCTGATGCTGAGATGAAAATGACACTATTGAGCAAACCGTAGTCTATAGCCAGGGTGCACAACACCCAGTTTTGCATGGCGTGGCCAGAGCTGTACTCTGAAAGGGTGAATGGGTGCCTTAAGTCTTTGAGGGTAGAAATCCCAACACTTCGGGGAACAGAACAAAATAGGCATTCTTCTGAAATTATACACCCAGTTTGTTTCTTAACCCCCCAAACTATAACCTACCCACCAATATATAAAGAGTCAAAACATTACACCGCAGTAACATTTGGGAGGTGGCAGAAATGCACTCCTGGTGTACAAAAGATGCTTTAATATTAGGGATTCCCCCTGAGCGCACTTCATTTCTCGTTCAGAAATGTATTACCGTATTGTGTTAGAGCAGTGTTTCTCAGCCTTGTCAGCTTTGAGACGTGTGGACTTCAACTCCCAGAATGCCCCAGCCAGCATTCTGGCTGGTGAATTCTGGGAGCTGAAGTCCAAACATCTTACAGCTGACAAGGTTGAGAAATACTGTGTTAGGGGAAGTCCAGCATGGTATTCTTTTCTAAGCTGAACAAGAAACTTTGGTTGTAAAATTTTCATATGTATATATTGTGCTATTAACTACACACCTACCAGTGAGGCACAAAAAAACCCTCCAGCCCCAGATCATTAGTGTTTTTAATTTTTTAATATATATTTTTATAAACAGATCACATGATAAAATAACACAAGAAACACTTACCAAATATAAGGTTATATCTTCAGAATATACAGGAGAAGGAGGCTTGTATGTACAATAAGAAAATGGTTTTCAGAATTTTTTTCTCCCCCCCCCCTTTTTTTTTTTTAAATAGCAATCTGAAATATCACAGCTTCTTTCAGTAGCTTTAAATAATACTTTGGACCGGCAGACACTTTAAGCAGGGGTGCTAGGGAAGCTTCTGGAGCACAATTCTCGACAGTCTCTTGTGCAAGACTGGTTGAAATGGAAAGGCAGTTCCTGTTTGGGCCAGGAGGACTTGCACAGAGAAAAATAAAATAAAAATAAAAATTCCTCAATGGATTGTGCCCTATCTTTGGACCAAGATCTTGGTGGAACTCTTGCAGAAAATGGAGTCACCTCTCTGGAATGGGATGAATTCTTTCTTTCAGAAAACCAAGAATATAAGTGCTGACTTAAGTCAATTTCTCATCCTTTCCTACAGCTTCCCCAGGTGATTGTTTTGTTTTGTTTTGTTTTGTTTTATATATATAACTTGAAAAAGTTTGAAAATTCTTGCACAAGTGGACCAGGCATTGTAATATCATTGCTGCTGCAGCTACTTTTTTTGCCGCTGGCTGACCATGTGGGCCACAAATAGGTAACATCCTAAGGTGGGTAAGTGGCAACGCCAGTGTATTATTCCTCCAAGCGTAAGACCACAGTTGTGTATCTCTTTACTTGGGCATCCAATCCATCAAGTAAAATAGGTGTAAATCGGTACAGGAGGTCCTTGCTTAACAACCATTTGTTTAGTGACAGTTCGTGCTTAAAACAGTGCTGAAAAAAACCGACTTACAACTGATCTTCACACTTACGACCACTGCATCGTCCCCATGGTCACATGATCATGATTTGGGAACTTGGCAACCGGTTTGCCTTTATGACCCTTGCAGTGTCCTGCGGTCACATGATTGCCATTTTCAGCCTTCCCAGCCAGCTTCTGGCAAGCAAAATCAATGGGGAACCACATGGTTTGCTTAATGACTGTGGTGATTCACTTAATGATCGTTGCAAAAAAGGTCATAAAATCAGGTTGGATTCGCTTAATGAACGCTTCACTTAGCAACCAAAATTCTGGTCCAGTTGTGGTCATCAAGCAAGGACCACCAGTACAAGAAGGTGGAAGCAAGAAAAGTCAAAACTCTTTGTCTGGCTTTATAAAATACTCCAAGCCTCATCCCCAGGGACCACTCTGCTGCCGGTCTTCAGATAGGATTGATCTTTGAAGTGTGCAAAGCATTTTGGGTTTGAGACGTTATGAATTTGAATGCTTCAAGTGCAAAACAGGCTGTTTCAAGCCTTTTGGGAGCCTGGCAACCTTGAAATGGAGTTGAAACCATGCCAAAATAGTAGAAGCAGCTATGGGGTGCTCAAAATAGGATATTTTGAATTTGGGATGTTTGGTACACCCCTTTCCTGTAACTGCTGCCTGATCTTTTTGCACAGAGCTGCAGAGGACTGAACCCAAGAGATCCAGAATGCAAACAGAGGCTCTGCCATGGACCACAATCCTTTCCCCTTGTAATAGCTTGACAACTCACATCTTTACTTCAGTTGCAGGAATAGCTCAGTGGTTGATTACCATTTTAAGAAGTTTGCTAATTTCGTTGTTGGTAATATTGGGGATGTCTCTATGTCAGTGTTTCTCAAACTTGGCCACTTTAAGAGGGGTGGACTTCAACTCCCAGAATTCCCCAGGTAGCATAGCTTCCTGGGGAATTCTGGGAGTTGAAGTCCACCCCTCTTAAAGAGGCCAAGTTTGAAAAACACTGCTCTATGTGGTTGCTAAGAGTTGAAACCAACTTGATGGCACATAATTAAAAAAAAAATGTTGGGAAATCTTTAAAGGATTGGCTGGTCCAATGGCATATGAGATCAGTATAACAAATTAACTTTGCAGTCTGATCAACTTTAAAATTGATTATTACATAATCACAAATGTGTAAATTATGTCATTATTACCATGCCATTAATATACATGGAGGCTGAGAGGGTGTATCTCTGGCCTGCTGAGTAGTTCATGGCAGAGACAAAGCTTGAACCAAGAACATCTGGAGTCCTCATAACCATCCCGCTTCTGTGCTCGCATTCATCCATTTTAATCACCAAGCTCGAGTGTGCCACATTGTCGGTGATCCAGAAAAAAGTGCCGCTGAACATAACATGCAGCAAACCCACATCTGTCTCATTTGCTGCCAGAATTGATCCTGCTCTGGATTTTACAGACTGTAACTCCTTCCAATAATGTTATTGACTCCAGCAAGAGAGAGTGATTTCCACAAAACTCTGGTCCAAAAAAAAAAGATTTCTTTTTTTGCTAGCACCCCTCTCCTTTAGAAGAAAATAAAAAATATGCACCCTTTCAAAAGGCACTCTGCTCAATGGCTTTTTCTTCTGAATTCTCTCTCAAACATCTTACCCCAAAGCATCCATGGGGGGTCCAAAAAGTCAAGATGGCAGCCACAGCCATCTTGACTTTTTTGACCCTGCTGCAGATGTTCTTGGTCTTGCCCCTCTTACACTGACATTTCAAGGGGGGGCTGTGGAAAATTTTGACCATCGTGAAATCAAGGGCTGTCTCCCACATGATTTTCTTTATTCATATCTGGTGTCCACCTCTCTCTCCCTCTTTCTCTCTTTTCCTATGATACACTCCAAAATGTAAAAAATAAATGTCAACAAGTTGAGATAAAATTGCATTTGCAAATACTCATCTGGGTAAAGACAGCTGTTGGTGGGGAGCCAAGATTAGCTATGGTCTGTGTCAAACATATGTGCAGTGTTAAAACCTGCAGGTGGTATAAGAGCCACAACTCTGAAGCTGGGGCTGGATCTTGCATTTGAAAGCCCCCCCTCAATTAATCAGCCAATCTAAAGTCTACGTTTCCTTTTTATGCATTGAACCAAGCCCCGAGACTGTGTTTCTGTCTGCACTTGTAAACTGCTTAGAAAAGTGTGTCTCCAAGATCAAGCCAATGATGAAGCTTTAGTTTCAGCATTTCTCTGTCCTGAATTCCAGCATACAAGCTTTTGGGGGTCCTTTCTCTACACCAGTATTTTTGAAACTTGGCCACTTTAAGATGTGTGGACTTCAACTTCTGGGAGTTGAAGTCCACACATCTTAAAGTGGCCAAGTTTCAAAAATACTGTTCTACCCCAGTATTTGCAACCTGATCCTCGCATTTCACCCTCACTCCCACTCTGTGTCATACCCTCTGCTAACAACCATGGATTTCCACAGGACATAGGTGGAGGGAACAGGCCAAAAGAGCAGGAAGTTGTACATCATCATCATCAATCATCATCATCATCATCAGTCATCATCATCATCTTTATCACCATCAGATTCTTAAAGCTTTACAGGGATGCCACGGCAGCAAAACCTTTGCATTTCTATGAATTGAGATAGGTTTTTTTTAAAGCAGTTGTTAACCCAAATTTGCTTGTGAGCGTGGTCAAAATGGCAGCGGAGGAGGCAATGTCCAGGAGCATCTGTCAAAATGACATGAGGTTGGTCATCCAGCATCAGGAGGCCCATAAGTGCTGGATTGGGCAAGCAGAGAGACCGCAACATACTCCTGCTGCTAAGGTGGCGGCTTACACAGAGAGACCAGCCCTCGAAAGTGGTGTGTGAATCAACTGGCCCAAGGGAGGATGTGATTGGAAGACAGATAGATGGCCTCTTTGCAGAAGATTCACAAACAAATTGAGTTTTCTTCCCCTACCCCCCATCATCCCATCTCTCTTCATGCATGATACTCTTTGAGAACTCAAAACTCCCCCCCACCCCTTCCTATGATGCTGGACATTTAGTTGGACTTTAGCAAATGATCCATGCAGGATATTTAGCCTGTGATCCCACCCATCCCCATAAGATGATGAGCATGAGATTCCAGTTTTGGGTTCTTAGGAAAAGGATGAAGCATTTGCAAAAACAGTATCTGCACATCCCGGGCGGAAATTCTAGGGGCAGCTGATCTGGAGGAATTGCAGGCTGGAAGGCATCTATCAACGTGCTGCTGGGCACAAGAATCCTGGAGCGGACCGTGAAATTAGGAAAGTTACTTTATTGTGGGCCAGACTACAGGCCTAGCTAAGCCGGTGCAGCCAGGGGTATCTGCAAGATGTGGTCAAAAAGTCAAGATGACACCCGCAATGGTGCAATTGAGGCTCTCCCGTGTTTATGTTTGTGCAACGCGCATCGAAAACAGGGAGAGCATCGATTGCCCCATTGTGGCTGCCATCTTGAATTTTTTGACCATACTGACAGACACCCCTAAGGGTTTTGCTTTAACTTCCCAGCCTAGCCTATCGTTCTGTCACCCATGAACTAAACCGGCCTGATCCTGCTTGTCATTGTCATCTCGCTGGGCATTAACATCATAATATATTAAGAGCAACCTCCTATCTCATCACCAGCTTACAATAATTTCACTCCCTTTTAGATCTTAAGTCTAAAGAATCTTGGGAAGTGTAGTTTGGTAACAGTTTGGTAACTACGGTGAATTTGGGGTAGTGCATGTTTATCCATTTATTATTTGCTATGGCTAACCTGCACTGCTAGAACTGCCTTTCGTATATTTATCTCATTCTTTTCCAAAAGCCAGTGATGCGTCATGTCTCAGTCATTGTTCTGTAGTGAGAAGCATTTTATGCCACCTTCTCTCACCCAGAGTCTTCAGCATCCATCAGATTCCTGATGTGTTGGGTGGGAGTGATTGGCCTTGCAGTGCAGTGTATCTGGAGGACTCCAGGCTGGAGAAGACATTTAATGTGACATAGAAAAATCCAGGGTTGTGATGGTAGCAATTTTAGAAATTGTTGGGAAAACAGACAGGTAAGGGGCCCTGCCATACTTGGAGCGTCCACAGAGTAAGGTCAAAAAACTCAATATGGTGGCCACAATGGAGCAATTGATGCACATAAAAAGTATGTGGAGCCTCAATCATCCCATCTTGACCTTTTTGACCATATCCTGCAGAGACCCCAGGACCGTTCCCTAGAAGTAAACCTGATGGGATTCAATTGGACTAACTTTGGATTAGAGCAGGGTTTCTCAACCCTGGCTGCAAGATGTGTGGACTTCAACTCACAGAATTCTGGGAGTTGAAGTCCACACATCTTCAAGTGGCCAAGGTTGAGAAACACTGGCTTAGAGAGATAAAGGATTGCCCTGAGAGCACATTGTTTAATTGTTTATTTTAATAATGTGCTATTGATACCTTTAAACTATTAAACTATTACATATTAAAATAAATAATTTAATCAATTGCTGCAAAATTAAGTTCTCATTTGATTTGGATAAGGTTTATTGATTTTTTCTGGCTAGGTAACTGGCTCAGAAAATGATGGGATGTGATCAAAATATTACGTGAATATACCATATAGAAGGATAAATAGATAAACCATATAGATCAGAGTCAATCTGATCTTGAAGTATACAGTTTCAAATGGTTTTAGTCTCCTTTTGCTCTCTGCTATTAATCGTGCTCTAAATAGTTACTTCTTCTTAGCCAGTCTATTTCTAAACACTTTTTCTAATAGGAAATCTGAAAGCAATGGGACTTAACTTTGATGTTACAGTTGTTGATACAATCTTGGTTTGCTTAGAGCTTCATTTGAATCATAAATGGGTGGGACAATGGCCTGCCTTGTTTTTTTTTTAACTGTCTCTTTCTCTTTTTAAGGTAAACCAGTGCATACTTTAAAAAAAAAATAGTGTAACCATTTCTCAGCTTAAATCATATAAAATATAAAATCATAACCTTTATTAGGTTGTTAAAAAAAAAGGTAAAGCCTTAAAAGGAAGAGTTGGTCTGGAACAGTGCTTGTCAACCTCGGCAGCTTGAAGATGTGTGGACTTCAACTCCCAGAATTCCCCAGCCAGCACAGTCACATAGAATTCTGGGAGTTGAAGTCCACACATCTTCAAGCTGCCGAGGTAGACAAGCACTGGTCTGGAACCTACTGAGAGTTCTCCAGACTGTTATAATTTCTGGGTGGGAATTTAGCAAAGGTTTTCTACCCATATGCAGCCAAGCCACTTTTCTGCTGAATTTGGACAGCATTCTGCAAAATGAGAGGCAGCTCATTGGCCTGAGCCAAGGAAAGCTGCAGCAGATCCAAATGTGTCTGTTATCTGGCCGCATTGCATTGCTGTCTATGGGATGCAAGGAAAAAACATACGCATCTGTTGCCTGGCTTAGAGTCCTGAAAGTAGGCAGCATACAAATTACTGCCTACGTATCTAAATAAGCAAGCAAGCAAGCAAGCAAGCAAGCAAGCAAGCAAGCAAGCAAGCGTTTGGATGATTTCTCCCAATCTATTGGACTGGGAGAAATAAATATTAGGGAAGGTTTGGAATCAGGCCAAGAGATCAAATGCATGAATTTCCTTAAACCTAATTCGTTAGGGGTGCAAGCTGAGTGTTGGGGAAGATGATGGGTCGCGACAGCGCTTAAGGTGAATGAGATGACCAAATCTCTGTCTTTGTTTTTCTCTCCTAAGCCCCAGCCTTCCAGAAAGAGGAAACTAGCTGTTAACTGAGATCTGGACTGATGCTTTGCAGAGGTCTTTCAACATTAGTTCAAGGCTGTTGGGCCAAGGGCCTCCTGTGGCTTTCAAGCTGCAGGTTGCCCACCCTCTTAAGCAGATTGGGCAGGAGGAAAATGTGTCGGGCTACTTTTTCATTAAGCCACTCCATATAGCTAAGTTCACAAGCATCGCATTCATATACCTCTGATTGGTGTGATTTTTCAGAGCTAATCAAGAACGAGTTTGGCAGTTTGGGGAAAAGGATGGAAACGGTATGAGTGGGTAGCCAGCTGTCTTTTAGCACAGAATTTTGGCATCAGTGCATGGCTGGCACTGAAATTCCAAGCTCGGATGAAGCCCTGGGCAAGATGCGGGTGCTGGGAAGACTCCAAAGCAATCGTGGTGCACAGTGCCTGTGGTCCGCTGGTATACATGGAGGGCATTCACTCAGCTGCTGGAAGAGCTCAAGAGGTGGTAGAATCAGGCCAGGTTTTTTGGCATTGCACCTTCCTCTCCCTCTGAGATCAGAACTGGAGGAACATGCTCGTTTTGGTGGGTGGTGGGTTTTGTTTTTTGTGTTTTTTTGGCTTTATTTAAATCTGTAAGAAAATGAGGTGGCCACTGAAGGCACTCATGAGCTGAAAACTGTCTAATAAGCTATGCCCGTCTTGGCTCAAGCCCAGAAGCCTTGCAAGTCAGCTGCTTCGGGACCTGGGGAGACAACCACTAAGGCCATTTTCCCTAACTGGGCCGCCCCGGACATGCTGGCCTACCCCTTCCATCACCCCCAGCCTGCCTGCATTGATTGCCGCCTCCCCTTTCTCTTCCTCCAGAGAAGGTAGAGTGACATGCAAGGGCTACTCCATATGGAAATATCCCCTTTGCTGCCCTTTTAGTGGGGCCTGGAAGGAAAACAACGAGGAGCGCCTGCCATTCTCCCTGCCCAACAGTGGGGTCAAGAGAACGTTGGGTGCAACATGGTCTGAAGTCTGCCTTCAAGACAATCTCGCCTGGTTTCCCCAGCTCTGTGGGATGCAATTCAACAAAAGTCATGGCTTCCATTGGTTCACCTGTCATCCCTGCTCCTCTCCAGCATATTAGCATGCGTGGGACTGGATCTTGGGGGAAGGAAACACATGAGGTGGGGGGTTGGGAATAAAGAAGACATGGACTTATCCAACCATCTTTGGAGAGCAGAAAGCATCCAGAGCCCGGCCCAACAGCTTCTTGGAGAGAGGGACGGTGAGCACAGTTTCTCTGCTGTGGATGACCACATGCCCACCCATAGAAATGGGCTCTCTCCTCTTTCTCTCCCAAAGAAGCAAAAATGAACAAAAACCACACGGGCACTCTACTGGGGTAGCATGATGGAAGAGCACAGCCACTCTTCCAAAGGAGAGAAGGGGTGGCTTTAACTGCCCAGCCATCCCAGGGAGATCCAGGGCTGGAATCCCACTTGAACCAGTTGCTGAAAGAGCCCGTTGCTCTCCCAGTCTTGCCTGTGCACGGCTCTGCCCTGGAACGGATCTCTGGGTCAGAAGGAGGAATGCCTGAATGCTGGAGTTGCCCTTAGCCCCTTATTGTCCCATGGGGCCTTGGAAATGGCTTCTAAAAGTGATGGGGCACAAAGCAACGTGTCACCAAACAGCTGGTCAGCAGCAATCTTGGCCTGGAAGAGAACCAGCAAGCACAGTTCCCCCTTTGTTTGGCGGAGGGAGGTCAGGAAGGAAAGAAGGGAATGTTGTGATGGAAGATGGAACTGGGGTTGGCGGGATGGAGAAAGGAAAGGAAAGGAGAGATGCCTCCCTCCCCTCTTGGACAGGAGTGGAATGTACAGCTGATGATCTGCAAGTCTGGAGAAATGGAACAAGGATGGCATACAAGCCACATCAGCTTTTTACACCAGAACAGACGAGCCAAGCCAGGATCAAAAAACTGCCACCCACAGCCCAAAGCGAATTCAGACTCTACCTTATCACAAGACGGAAGCAAGCGAGCATGCAAAGGTTGTGGTTTGCTCCAAAGAGAGGGGGAGGGGAAAGTCCCCTTATTCATTCATTAGCAAACTCAAGAGAGTAGAAACAAAATGAAAAAAAGAAAACAAAGAAAAGGAGGCAGATGGGATCCACCAAGGAGCGTGCGTTGTGTGAGCTTCGAGTCAGCTGGGACCGTTTGGGTGGGTTCCTCCAGTCGATCTCCTCACTGTCTAGCTTGGCGTTCCAAACAGCTCCTCTTTCTGGAGCTTCCAAGGACGAGGAGCTCCCCAAAATCCAGAGCTCCAAGAATTTCTGGGACAAGATCCAAGGTTTTCTCTCACAGCATTGGTCAGTTTCCTTCTTCCTCCTCCTCCTCCTCCTCCTCCTCTCCCCCCTGACCCCAACATTTCCTTTTATAAGAGTCATTTCACTGCAGCAGCGTCCCATTCTTGGAATTCAGAGGCGAATCCGTTCCACAACCGTTGATGTTCCACCTGGCCCAGGGAATCTCTGGAGGGCGCTTGACTTCCCTTGTTCAACTTCCCACCTCCAATGTAAACAATGCCAACCACTTCGAGGGCAGGGTCAACCATCCAACATCCGTACCTCGAAGGCCTTCACAAGGACTGGTCCCTGTATCTTTGCGCCCCCCAGACTGGGTAGGCTCATAGGCAAACCTCTCCCTGCCCATACAGCATTAAATGCCCGGACGGACGGAAACCATTTTCATCCAGCACTGAGTGGCGTTGGCTTGCCTGCCAACTGGCTAATCGGCCATTGGGATTTTTGTGCTCATTTCCCCACATCCCTTTCATTTGGTTTTGCTGTTGGGGTTTCTGTGCACATGTGTATGTTTTCCTTATTCTTTTCCCCCACAAGGTAAGGTTTCCAAACAGCTCACTACAAGGAAGATGAGAGATGATGGAGACATCAGGATTTACAAACTTGAGGAACAATTCTTCCACTTTGTAGAGCCACGGCCGATCCACCTAGTGACCAACTCTTTCTCGATTGTTCATTTGCGTTCGTTGCACTGTTTTTCCCTTTGAGTGTACACGTGTGAGTGTGTGATCTTAAGTCACAGCATCTCTTCTGGAAAGAAACCATCCATATATATCTATATATCCATACATCCATACATAGATATATATCAATGATGAATAAATAAATAAAACCTTGGCTCTGGTTGGTTGGTCAGTGCTGGGTTAGGATTGGAGAACATGACTCCAGGGTTTGGGCAGATCCTTCTAGCGAGCTGCTTACTCGATCACCATGCAGCCAGGCAGGTGTTGGGAAAAGTATTTAAAAAGCTCAGGAGTAGCGCCTGGGCAATTGGTCAGCTCCAGTTCTTCCAGGTCATGAAGCTGAGCTAGGCCTGAAAGCCCCGTGGTGGTCAGCAGAGGACAGCCTGGCAAAGTGAAATCAGAGAGTGCCCGGTGAACAAGAAAGAATATCTCAGCTCAAAAGGCTAACATCAGAGGTGACTTGAAAAGAAAACAGGGAGACGTTCTTTCATTCTGAGAATCTTTATTTCGGTATTGGGATACTTGTGTGTGTGTGTGTGTGTGTGCGTGCAGGGGCATCTGTGTGTCTGGGTCAATACTTGTCGGCATCTGCGTGTGCATATCGGGGCACGGGTGTGCCATGTGTGTGTCTGCGCAGACATGCACGCGTCTGTATGCATGCCTGCGCCTGTCTGAGTTGGTGCATCTGAACCTGGGGCACACTACCATCTGCGGCTGGTTTCACACCACAAGCTAGTTTAAGGTCAAAGGAAGCAGGGAGTTTGGGGTTTAGGGTGCGGTGGAAACCCAGCCCTTGTCTGTAAAACCATTAAATCAGTGTTTCTCAACCTTGGGAACTTGAAGATGTGTGGACTTCAACTCCCAGAATTCTCAATTGGCCGGCTGGGGAATTCTGGGAGTTGAATGCACACATCTTCAAGTTCCCAAGGCTGAGCAACACCACATTAGGTGGTTTATTCTTTGACACATCGCATGTTAGATAAATACCACACTTGTGGGATTGCTGATCTCCAGTTTGCTTGTTGTGTGAACTTAGCCCTGTGTAGTTTTACCTGATCCTGGCTATTAGCTCCTTCTCTGCTCAGCTAGGGAGTTTATAGCAGAACGCTCTATGGGACTTCACTTGAGTGCCCTGGGTAGAAATTATGTGATAATAATATGACTGGCTGAATCACCATTTTCTGGGCTATGCAAAGCTCTTTTTCTTTCCCTCTGATCAAACGGACTCAGCAGGTTTCTGGCATAGACCATTGTTTCTCAAACTTGGCAACTTGAAGATGCGTGGATTTCAGCTCCCAGAATTTGTCAAGCGGCCACGTTTGAAAACCCTGGCATAGGACAGACAACTACCAAATTTTTGTGACCCAGTTTGGTAGTGGAAGAAAATTAACCCTTTCCATTCTTTCTATTGCCATCTTTCTTGGGAATAAAAGCAAGCAAACACACAATCTGGCAATACCTCAAAGGTTTTGCCCAGACCCTGAATTTTCCATGAAAAAAATTGCAAGCGCTTTAACCATTACTGAATGAGGGAGGCCCCAGTGGATCCAAAATCTCTCTATCTTCCAACCCCATGTCCCACTGGATCTGAAAGGATCCCCCAAATCCAACTCTCACCAGCAAGAGACAAGAGGCGTATACTTCTCATTCCCAGCAGATGTTTCAGCCCAAAATCTTGCACCTGCAAAGGAGGAGAAGAAAGGATTGTGAGACACCAAGCCCTACAAACAAATGCATACTTTGTTCCTGATGCTCCATTGCAAATTGCAAGCCTTGTTCTGGGTGAAGCTCGCAAGGAGAGAATTTGCAAACAGCTGCTTCTCTGCCAGCTCTCCTTAACCTACCTGACAGCACCAGCGGAGATACAGGTTCCTAAGAGATGACATGGTGGACAAGTAACTGAGCCCAGTGTCTGTTATCCGTACACACCTGCCAGAGAAATGAAGATGGACAACTGTAAAGATAAAAGCAGGAGAACAAAGGGAGTATCTCCCTAGAGGAGTAAGCAAACTATGGTCCTATTGCACAGGCATGCAATTTTCATCAGGACAAGGGCCACCTTGGACTTTGTGCAGCCTGTTGAAGGTCTGACTCATAAAAGAGGGTGGGACGAGGGCCAGTTTTGGGGAAGGCTTAGGAGGATGAAAGGATTCAATAGGTGCTTTAAGCCTCTGCAGACCTCAAGGGGCCATTGTGCCCTTCACCTCCATCAATTCACCAAAGGATGATGATGATGATGATGATGATCATCATCATCATCATCATCCAAGAGCAAATTAAATCTGTTAAAACTGCTCAGGGTTTTGAAGGCCCCTGGAAAGTTGCCTAGCCTTGCAAAAATTCAGTTATCTGGAGAGGGGTAGATACATGGCAGAACCAGTGAAATGTTACTTAGGCTTTCCCAATGTCCCTTGTGTGTGAGCTAGGACAACTCACAAGGGGGCAGCATCAGATCATAGAGGATGGGTGATACCAAGCTGGAGAAGAAGAGGTGGACATTTCTAGATCAGAAGACTTATGATGATTGAGACAAACTGAGCATGGAAGTAGTGACCCTGCTGTCCATCCTAATACTAGGAGAAGGTCCATTCAAACCTGCTAGACAATATCACTTGGCAAGTGAGCTACCAATGGGGATTTGGAAAAAAAGGGAATGGATGGATCAGATGTTGATAGGATGATAGCACCATAACAGATTTTTACTGGATGTGTTGCTATCAGGGTGGCCATCAGTTTCATGGGACCTTGAATCACAGGTCTTTGAGAAAATGTACTTGAGGCCCAGCATCTCATTGGGAGCCCTCTGAGGTTCTGAAGAACATTTCAGAACATTGGAAGCTACCTTGGACCAAGTTAATTCTCTGTTTCTCTAACTTGGGGTCATCTCATGGGTCCTTCCATTGCCTTACCTCATCCTTGTCTGTCCCACTCTCCACCCTGTGCCCCTTCCACTTTGCCTCTTTGGATCATGACCTTTGCAAGTTCTTTTCTCAGCTCAGTTGAAGGTAGTCAATGGCATGACCCCAAGCTGTCCAAACTTTTCTTAGACCCTGTACACCTAATTCCCTGGGATTTCTTGTTTCAGGCCTCAATCTTGGCACTCACGAAAGGAATCTGGAAGATCAGTTCCCTCCTTACCTATCAAGCACCAGCTCTTCCAACTTGTGGAGGTCACAGGCAATGTACTCCAGAGCCATATCCGTGATCCGAGGGCACCACGACAGGTCCAAGCTCCGAAGCTTGCGGAGGTTCTCTGCTACCAACTCCACACCATCATCCGTCACCTTCGAGCAGCCAGAGAGGCTGAGCACACTCAAGTTGGGGAGGCTGTGCACCATGTTGACCACTCCATGGTTTGTGATTTCCCAGCAGGAGTTCAGGCGGAGAGTGTGGGTTGTGTAACCCTGCTTGGCAGTGAAGTAGGCCAGGGCTGTATCCGTCACGTGATAGGCCTGAAGATTTAGCTCGGTCAAGTTGGGCAGCAGCTGCGAGATGGCAGCAATGGCATCGTCGGCCACATTGATGCAGTCGCTGATGCTCAGCGAGCAGATGCGGGCATTCAGACTAGACCAGAGCCCTGCCTCAGTGAAATCATTGCATCCAGACAGCTCCAGATGCATGACACCCTGCATCTGTTCCAGCATTACCTGAAAGGGCAACAGGTAGACTCAGATCACAAAATTCACTCCACGCCCAGGTGAGCAAAACAGCATGGCTGCCTTCATTTAACACACTTCACATGTTTACTGAATTAACCCATTTTCAGCATCTGAAGAACGTAAAGTAACATACCAGGCTGGGTTTGCATAACATTATGTCCTTCCCCCACAAAAGTGTAAATATAGTTGCTTGGTCTTTAAATGACTTGGTTAAATGTGATACCCAAAGAAATAAAACATACTATGACTTAACATGATGGTTTAGTTCACAAAATATACTAAGACAATGGCTAGATTCCGGTGACACAGTCACAAATTACCACCCCGAAATTGTGGGAATTCACCCATTGGCTGAGTTCAGACGACAAGCTCCACTTGGTTACTGAATTAACCCAGTTTCTAGGTTTGCAAAACATATTGAACCTAAGGGTATGGATTTGAAGAACACACTAAGCCTCCAAAACACTAATTAAGGTTAATATTAACCTCAGCATATTGTATAAAAGCTCAGCATATTGTATAAAAGCGCCTACTGGTCTTCACATAGTCATAGAGTCTCATAAGGTGGAGTGAAAGATATTTCTGATGTCAGAAGTAGAGATGTGGCAGTTTTACAACTTCTGGAGGAAAAATCCTGCAAGTTTTCTTTCAGAAGTTTCAGATCACAGCATTCTCAACCAGTCCACTGGGATGCGATCAATATTTGTTTAAATCAAGGGGTGTAAGTGTGTGTGTGCAGCCTGTGGCCCTCCAGACATGGCTAAGCTCCAACTCCCAGAAGCCCCAATCAACATGGCCAATAGTGAGACACACTGGAGGTTGTATCTCAGCAACATCTGGAGGACCACAATTTAAGCCAGTCCTGGCTTAAATAGCATGCGGCTCAATATGAGGCACCTTCTTGTCTTACGGAAGTTCTCTCGTAGTCAGGGAAGGATCATATCCCTGGTTTAAACTACTATAGTTTATATCATAGGAAATACGTAAGAAGCCATAATGACATCATGTGCCTCATCATGCCAATGATACAAATTATGTCACTATGATGCAGCTAACACCAAATCCATAATCTTCATCTTTGGGGCAATGACATCACTCTTCCTCCTCAAGATGCCCATGCGTTGTGTACAGAACGCCTCTGGCCTAGTCTTCTGCACTCCCCTATCAGTTATAGCCAACATCCTTTTTGCCCTTAAGCAGACAGTACTGCTTTAGATGGAATATGGTCTGAGCTGGTGTAAAACCAACACTTTTAATGGATAAAGTCATCAAGAATAATTTGCTTGATTAATCAGTTGGGAACAAAATAATCTGCAATGTGATGATTTAAGACTGAGCTTCTTTTTTTCTCCCTGTTACTCTATTTTAGTTCCGTTACTATAACAGGCAATGGGAAACAAAGACAACTTTTCCAATTTCTGTAATTGCAATTGCTCACTAACAGCAACTTCACCCATCTGCTTAAATATCTCAGAAAGACATCTGCTCCAATAGGGCTTAGGCAGCATACAAAGACGCCACTGGGGTGTGCTGATGGGAAAGGGTGGCTTGTTGGGAAGGACACCACATGTGAGCCAGGGCTGGACCCAATTAGTCAGAAGTTAATTTTGTACAACAAAGCAAGGGCTTTTTCTGTGATGAATGCCTGTACAATCAAGTTGTAAAATCCAGCATAAGTCAGATACTGTTGGAAGCGAGATCTATAGGCTGAGTTCCTGCTTTGTGCTAAGCCATGGTTGGTGTTAACCATGGTTGGTTGAATAAGCCACAATGGCTATGTTCCCACTTGAGGCTAAGCCATGGTTTATAAAGCAGAGTGGCTGGGTTCACGCAACACATGAAGCTGACTTCTAGCAACTCTCAGCATGGGATAGACTTAATATAATTTGCGGATTCAGTCCGGAATCCCTGAATTAAGAGCTGTTAAATGTCCCCTATTTTAATGGCTATTCACATGGGCATTTATGGTGGCGAGGAGAGACACTGGTGCTTCACTGTAGCTTCTAGTGCAGTGTTTCTCAACCATGGCTGGCTGGGGAATTCTGGGAGTTGAAGTCCACATATCTTAAAGTTGCCAAGGTTGAGGAACATTGTTCTAGGGGATGCCTACAGCTGTCCATTTGAGTCTGATTTATGGAAGGAGAACCTGGAGGCTTAAAAGCTTTCCCCCAGCAGCCCTGCACACATATTACAGTGGCATTGGCCCAAAGTGGGGGAGTTTATAATCCTGTCTGACTCTCTTTAGGGTGGGGATTGGTGCAGAACGACCTCCAACAGTCACACATTTCTTGCATGTAGGTCACATAAAAAAATGGGTGGAACTTTCATCATATCCTCCTGGACGCCATCTTGCCTTTTTTGATCATACTTTTCTAGTCGTATATTTCATAGCTTTCTCCAACAGAACAGACTGTCTGTAGCTCAAAGTTGAACTGTGGAGTCCTTGGTGCTCTCTGAGCTTGGTTGTTGGCTTGCAGACGTTTCATTACCAGACTAGGTAACATCATCAGCACTAGTGAGTGTAAATGTCCCTATTTACACCAAGAGACACATAGAGATAAACCACATTTACACACCATTCAAAAGAGACAATAAATAAGTAAATAAGCAAGCAAACAAGCTAAGAAGGAAACAAAAAGACCAGAACACATTGTCTCTAGCAACCAACAACCAGATAAGCAGGGATTAACACAGACAAACAATCAAGCAGAAAACAATACACACCCCCACCAACACTGGCAGGGCAACTACTGTATATAAACAGGGAGCCAACTCCACACTCCCTCGCACTGATGATGTTACCTCATCAGGTAATGAAACGTCTGCAAGCCAACCACCAAGCTCAGAGAGCACCAAGGACTCTACATAACTTTCTCCATTAGTCTCATTTTTTAAAAAATGGCAATTTGGCAACAACGTTTTGGTAGGAAACTCTATTGGCTTTGGGGGAGCTACCTCCAGCCTGGAGAGCCCAGGTTGAACTTTCCTGCAACAGAGGCATGGCCATCAGCCTGGAAGCAGGAGACCTACCTCAAGACCTGCATCTGTGATGGTCGACCTCTTAAGGCTCATAGATTTCACCCCTTTCTTGGAGAGGGGGTAGTTATCAATGAACTCACAGATGTCCAAGTCGGAAACCCCGACAAGGCAGAAACCATCGAACCCCCGGATGGCAAAACCTTGAAGGCTGACAAACTCCTTATCCCCACTGGGCAGGACGTTGTACAGCTCTTTGGTGTCCAGCACCGGCGTCAGACCCACCCAAAATTTGGGTTGATACAAGACCCTCCTCCAGGCTTTGCACACCTGGGCCAGGACACATTTCTCACAGGCTGAAAAGTACATAAATAAGCGGTTCAGGATTTTTTCATCCACGGCCAGATGTCTTTTGGTGGGGGAGCTTGAGAGGTCTTCCAGGGACGGGAAGTCCCCACTGGTTGGGGAAATCTCATCAGAGGGAAGTCCCACCACGGTGGCTCCTGAAGGCCCCCCTGTCAGAGCAGCCAAAGACAATGGTGAAGTTAGACCAGGCATGGACAGGTCACTGTGGTTCATTAAGGCTGGGCTGATGATGGCAGGCACGGAAGACTGGCACAGGCGGTTTTTCATCGCTGGGGTCCCTTTGGTGATGCTTGCAGAGCCAAGTCCATTGGCCTGGGTGGGGAGTTTAACGAGTCCATTCCGGGGTAAACATGGGGGCTTGGTGTCGCTGTTGCCAAGATTCGACATCTTCCAAGGTCACTCTGGAACACAACACAGAAAGGCGTTAGAAGCCTCCTGGACTCAGCAGTTCTCAGAAGAATTCCCCCTGTCCCAGGCCTTTTGCTTCTTTTTTAAACCTGCCCCTGAGAATATGTGACATGAGGTCTCCATAAGTCGCCATGTCTCCAACTCAAGAAATTGCTACCTGTTTTACTCTGTAAAGAACCAAAAGGGGTGACCGGTTGGGGCTTTACAGCCTGAATGAAAAAGAGCCACCCCTGGGGTCCGCAGAGCAAAAATGCAGAGCCAAAACAGCGGAACTGGCTACAGGAGAGGACTTGTCATCACCGGGCGATGAGAACTGCTCTTGAATTATTGATCCCCACCTAGTTAATTCATGAACTGTTTAGCTGGATTCCCTCACCATGCTAAGCCGTAAAGTGCTTGCCTTGCGTTTTAAGCTTAGCAAGCTGTGTGAAACCAGCCACCAGAGTTTCTTCCATACAGTAGATAGTTAAACAAACCATAGATTGCTTTGATTTACACGCACAATCCATGCAAGTCTTGAGCTGCAAGTCAGAAAGGACAAATAAAACTGTTGGCTGTCTGTATTTTATTTGCGTTCCCCAGCCTTGATTTGCATATGTTGGTATAATATATCATCTCCAGTGTTCTGCCTCGCAGCCTTACTTTGTGTGGCTAGCAGAATAAATCATTGGTAATTTCTGACTTAAACAAGAGGGGCATTTTATGGGAAATATATCTCAACTCCCACAGACAGCCTCTACTCAAGGGGTATTGCGGTGGGTGTGTCAAGATAGTGGTGATATCTGGCCCTTCTTTTTAGATGTGTCACAGCCAACGTCTTGACTTTTTTGACCCCCATGGACCTCCCTGTCTATTTTAGCATAGGCTCTCTTGACTTTACAAAGCATTTTTCTCCCAGTCGGTGCCTGAGTTTTTCCTTCTTGCCCTAAAACTGCCCGGTCTCACCTTTCACAGGCATCCTGTAACCTGGTGTTTCTCAATCTCAGCAACTTTAAGATGGGTGGACTTCAACTCCCAGAATTCTCCAGCCAGCATGCTGGGACTGGGGAATTCTGGGAGTTGAAGTCCACTCATCTGAGACTGAGAAACACTTTTGTAACCTAACACTTAATCAGAAGAAAATTTCTACTAGTGATGATTTCATAACAGTTGTTCAAATGATGCTATAACCTTGTTGTTTTGTTCCCCTGCACCCGCCCTCCATTCTGGCTCTTCCCCCAGGGTCTGGGACAGAGTGCCATTGGAGCCTAAAGATGGTGGTGTTTTGGTAGGTCAAGAGAGCCTATGCTAAAATAGACAGGGAGGTCCACGGGGGTCAAAAAAGTCAAGAGGTTGATGGTGGTGGTGCATTGAAAGAGAATGGCTGGTGTGCCAGATTTTTGCTTTTTGCTTTTATTGGTTTTTGGGGTTGTTGTGAGCTGGCCAGAGTTGTGTTTCTTAAGATGGGCAGCCCAACTAACCCACAAACCAACCAACCAACCAACCAACCAGTGTGACTGCAAACATTCTATAAAACAGACCAGTTCCATTGAGTTGCCCCCCTCCCCGTCCCATCTTTTTCCTTGCAACACCCTGGATTATCTCCCCAAAGGATTCTTGATTTTTTTTTTTTGGCAAGTTCACACACTTGCCAAAGGAGCTGAACTTTAAAAAAGTACTGAAGTAGCTTAGTAGTTTAATAATTCCAACTTTAAACATTTGCAAGCTGTGATGGCAACTGGCTTGCAGAAAAGTCCTTCGAGTTTCTGCCTTGTCTGCTGGAGCAGCACCCTGAGGGAAATATTCAGAAACTGCTACCAAAAAGAAAAAAAAAGCCAGAAGCATTTATTGAGCCCTGGAAAAGGAGATAGTATTTGGAAGAGATGTGGGCTGGTTCCTTCCTGACATATGGGATGTAAGAGGGTGGGGAGGAAAAGCACAGTTGAACTTGCATGATTCTATTATTATGGCCTATCTCAATAAAGCTTAGTTCTAGTCTCCTTGTGGAGTCGGTTTCCTGATCTGGACAGCCGTGAAGGGCTAACCTTCTGGGATGAATTTTCCTGGCCTAAGGTAACAATAGGTACATGAAGGTGGATGGAGGCTTGCTTCTCATTAGCAGGTCCAGGGAGTGATAGATAAAGGAAGGACTCTTTGCTGGACTCCTAGACAGGTCCATCTAGTTTTCCAGTTTTCTTGGCCACAGTATGGAAGTTGTTTCCCATTACCTTTTTCTGGAATCCTTTTCCCACTTCCCAGTCTGGGTTACAGCCCTTGGGTTCCTTGAAATCTCCCATTGAGGGTCTAAGTTCTGCTTAGCGTTTTGAAACTGCCAAGGTCCACATGGTTTTCTTGGCAACAGATTGGAAGTGTTTTGCCATGGTCATCTTTTTTGACTTCCCAGTCTAGCCTATCATCCTGGCATTTCTTGGCAGTCTCCCACCCAGGTAAGAAGCCTGACCCTGCTTAGCTTTTTGAAGATTGGCCAAAGTTAGCTAGGAGCCACCGGCTATAACCTGCAAAACTCATATGCAGTATTGAGCGAGTCTCTATGTGTTGCCTGCTTTATGATGAGCTCATGTGCCCTCTCATTTCCAGCTCTGTCACATTTCACAAAGATTAGCCTGCTCTCTGGGGAATCTATTGTTGAGCTAAAGTGTGTATTGGATTTTGCAAGATCATCGATCAATACAACTGAAACCAGGTAACATAAGCCATTCTCAGCTACACGACTACTGTGTTCAATAGAACATCATATTTCTAAAAAGAACAGGAAAAGGATTGAATCAGCCCCTGTCTGCAAAGGAAGAGGAGCCTTCCCCAACCCTGCAGTAAGTTAACAATTTAAAATATATAGAAAGCCAAATTATTATTCTCCAGTAATGAATGACAAACACGGCCAATTCTGGCTAACGTGGCAAGAGAGATGGGATCCCAGGCCTGATGGGTGCTATGTGGGCTCCATGTATGCATGGGTTTAGGACTCTTCTGAAAGAGTGCTGTACTTGTTTTTTAGAACATGGCCTTAGTGTGAGAGTGAGAAAAATGCCCGGGTATACCAGATGCCCCAAAAGAACCCATTGTAATGGTATGTGGGAAAGACCTTGGGAGACGGGGCTAAGAAATGCTGCCTAGGAAATGGTCAGATAACAGGGAGCTGAGCATGCAGCTGCATAGTGGGTGGGGCAAGAGGCTCAGGAGGGACCCTCCCTAGTTTTTTGGGCTGTAAAGGAGACAGTGGGGGTGGGGGGAGAATTGTACTTTCAGTCTTGCAAGATTCTGTCAATGTAGCTTTACAAAAAAGTAGAATTAGCTCAACTGGTCCTGTTTCCTGTCTGGTCTATCTGGGAAGGCTGACACCCATGATGAAATTGACTAGACAGAAGAGTGAAACTGGCCAGACTTGGGTCACTGATACAAAGCTGGCTGGGGTGTCTGTGGCTGAGATCCACTGATCTGATTTCACTTCACTGGCTTTGATTAGAGCCCCTCCCTGTGTGAACCTGCTGCTTGCACCTCCCAATCCCCAGCTGCACCATTGTGTACCAGAATCCCCCAAAATGAAGTGTGAAAAATGGCCTCCACCCTGTACTCCCACAGTGTTTGTTCTGAAGGAGAGCTGGGATGGGAGAGGGCAAAGCAGCTTTCTCCACGCTGGGGGAGGGGGAAAATCACCTGTTTTTATTTACTTGTTTATTTGAGTAATACTTTTTTTGGATCTCCTTCTTCTTCTGCTGTCCAGGTTGGAAGGAATAAGTCCATTGGTGCAGTGGTTTAGAAGCAAAGCCGCCTCTGAAACTTACTTACTTACTTACTTACTTATTTACTTATTTATTTATCAAATTTCTATTACCGCCCATCTCCCCCAAAAAGAGGGACTTAAAAAAATACTAAAAAGAAAGGTAAGTATTGGGAAGGGTTAACGGAAAGGATGCATAAGAGGTTCTGAAACTGTAGGGGGTTTCTCCTTCCTTTCATTTCAACATGTTTACTCGTTACATTTGGAGTAGGGCAGAGTTGCAGAAACCTTCTGAAACTTTGGTGTCTCCCCCTTTTTAAGCTCCTGAGCATCAATAATGCTAGTGCATATTAATGAGGAGGGTGTAGAGACGATGATCACTGTGGGCAGGAGAAGGGTCCTGCCGTCATGGTAATCAGAAGAGCCCACTTTGACCTTCTCCTGGTACTTTTTGATTTACTTCTTGATCTCAGAAGCAGCAGGTGGTATTCTGAAAATACCTAAAAATGCACATGGTCATCCAATGAGGTTTGTTAATGCTGTGCCAATATCTGCCTTGCAATTTCTCAGATGTTCTCCTCCCTGGCTAGAGATGTTTTTGTTTTCAGCTCTATCCACAAGAAGCTTAAGAAATCCTTCCCAATTTTTCTTCTCCATGCTTTTGAGCTTGCTTTGTTGATGGAGCTAGTGGGGTCCTCTTCTGTTCCACATCCTCCCAGCCCTGGGCAGCCTCCCTAGTTGGTCCCACTTCCCCACCTGAAAAAAGCCCCATGGAATGCATTCCCTGGTCATGGGATTGAAGAAGACCACAGAAGGCTGGAGTGCTCCATGGACAGCGAAAAACGGGATTCACACACATCTCTTAGCTGCTGTTTAACTAGAGACATCTAAGAACACTACCTTCCCTCAGGAAAATTTCACCAAGCCTGATTTTTTCTCTGGAAACATTTCCAAAGCAAGGGCTGGTTCACCACATTGAATGTAACCTGGTAGGAAAAAAAGGCAGAATTTCTGGGATAGGCTTGATGCTTGTATACTCTAAATCTGCTGCTGTTAGAGCTCAGCTATAACAGCTGGTTGAACAGCTGGCCACCACATTGCCTTCTTGACCTCATGGGGACCCACTGGCCAGTGTTTGGACTTTCTCCTTCCCTATAAATATGCCAGTTAAGAATGGAAGGCCCCTCTAAGGTCCTTCCTTGTGTCAGGTCAGGCTTTCCAGCCAGCCTGGAAAGGCCTCCCAAATGTTCTACATGCACAAGCTGCGTGTCACATCCAATTTGTCTCGGGCACACCAGCCCAAGCCTTGAGAGCAAACAGAGAGCTTGTCTCTCGAGGGACTCTCTGGCGGAGACATTGAAGCCAGGCTGGGATTCTGCTGTCTGGAAACTTCCCGAGATCACGTGCCAATGCAGATGGCTGGCTGGGAGAAATTCTTCCCAGACACGCACTTAACAGGCATGCTGCTTTCTTGCTGCCAACAAGCAGACATGGACCTTCCTTTAATTCAGAGAACAAGCCAGCAGCTGGTCAGGAAAGGAAAGCTATTCAAAGGCAGGCTATTTTTGGGGGGGGGGGGGGGAAGGGGAGGCAGTTATCCACACTTAAACCTTGTCGCCAGATTTCAAACCACAGTCACAGTATTACTAGAAAAATCTGGACTATGCAGACGTTTTAAATCAAACCAGAACAGCACACATCCTTTTATAGTGCATGATTTAATCTGCATTTTTTTTCTGGACAGCGAGGAAAGCGGTGAATGTAGCTGTGCCCCCACTCTTTCCCAATACTTGAAACAAGCAGGTTCTGCCTGTTGGCCTAACTTAATATAAAAGAGTGTGCCCCTTTTTCGGAATGCTTTACCTGTTCTGGGATCTTTGGGGAAAGAGTGACGGGGTTTATGGCAAGCCTTGACACCCCACTTTGTAATAATGGGGATCTTCTCCAGCATTCAAACCCTCACTCGCTTGCTTGAAGGTAGAGCCGAATGGGAGAAGGGGGTCTTTTGCACCTAGGAGATTGGAGATGATTGCAAGGTTTTTATCCCTGGCGTTTCTACGAAGAGATAATAATCGCTTCACTGCCTGAGAATCTACATACTGCCTATTACAGCCGCCAAGGCTGATCTACAGAGAATTTTTTTCATCCCTACACCTCTGCGAGCAGAGATACGTAATCCATCTATGGCAGAAATATTTGATTGTGTTCTTGTGTTCTCTCCTGGAGATGCATGGTTTATGCTTTGATTGTTGCACCATTTTCAGCTTTTAATCTAAGTCACCCAGAGACCTATGGAGTTGGGTGATCTCTAAGTTGCACAAATAAATGGTGCAAACCAACAAACTCCAGAGGGTCCTGGGTGAAACTCTAGAGGGTTGCAACTCCAGAGGGTCCTGGGTGAAACGTTTTATCTGGACCCCTTTCAGTCAGGTTTCAGGCCAGGATATGGGACAGAAACTGCATTGGTTGCACTTATGGATGATCTCTGGTGGGAGCAGGATGGAGGCAGTGCATCCATCCTTGCTCTCCTTGACGTCTCAGCGGCTTTCGATACCATCGACCGTGGTATCCTTTTGGGTTGGCTCAGGGAGTTGAGGGTGGGTGGGGTAGTTCTGCGCTGGTTCACCTCCTTCCTCCAGGGCCGGTCCCATCGGTGGTGATAGGAGAGGAGAGATCCGACCCTCGACCCCTCCATTGTGGAGTGCCACAGGGTTCGGTTCTCTCTCCTCTTGTTTAACATCTACATGAAACCACTGGGTGAGATCATCCATCACCACGGGTTGAGGTATCATCAGTATGCTGATGATACCCAATTATACATCTCTATCCCGGGTGAGGTAAGTGATGCAGTGACTGCCCTTTCTCAGTGCCTGGGGGCTGTGGGGGTCTGGATGGGGAACAACAGGCTTCAACTGAACCCTGGTAAGATGGAGTGGCTGTGGATTGATGGTGCTTCATCTTCCGGGAAATTGTCATCCTTAGTTCTGGATGGGGTTGCACTGCCCCAGACAGACTCAGTGCATAATCTGGGGGTTCTCCTGGACTCACGACTCCTGCTTGAAGAGCAGGTGGTAGTCGTGGCCAGGAGGGCCTTTGCGCAACTTCAGGTTGTGCGCCAGTTACGCCCCTTCCTGGATCGAGAAGCCCTCTGAACAGTCACTCACGCCCTGGTTATCTCCCATATAGACTACTGCAATGTGCTCTACATGGAGCTACCCTTGAAGAGTATCCAGAAGCTTCAGCTGGTCCAGAATGCAGCCGCGCGGGCCATTTTTGGTGCCCCTAGGTCGGCACATATAACACCGTTGCTGCATGAGCTGCATTGGGTACCAGTTTGCTTCCGGGTCCAACTCAAGGTGTTGGTTATCACCTTTAAAGCCCTACATGGCATGGGACCAGGGTACCTGAGGGACCGTCTCGTCCTCATAACATTGATCTGTCCCACCCGGTCAGGCAGGGAGGGCATGTTGTGGACCCCGTCCATAAGAGAATTTCATCTGGCGGGGTCCAGGAAACGGGCCTTCTCTGTAGTGGCCCCCGCCCTCTGGAACATCTTGCCCCCTGAGGTGAGGCAGGCCCCCTCACTCCTGATCTTCCGGAAGGCCCTGAAGACCTGGTTCTGCCGTCTCGCCTGGGGCGGGAAAGTGAATAACCATTCTTGGGGGTGGCTCACACCCTAGAGTCCCTCCCACCAGCCTGGATTTTATACCTTTCTTGGATTCTATTTATTTATTGTATTTTATAATAACTGTTTTTATGAGATTTTAATGTTTATATTTCGTGCTTGATTTTATTGTAAACCACCCAGAGTCCCTCTTTTGGGGGAGATGGGTGGTGGCTAACTTTGATTAATAAATAAATAAATAAATAAATAAATAAATCAGTTGGCCAACTTTGGACACCAGGATTCTGAATTTTGCTGTGACATTATGGTGCTCTCACCAAATGGCTGCCAAGGTGGATCGCACACTCATCAAGTGGCTGTCCAGATGAACAGGGCCATTTCCCAATCAAAGGCATGGTTGTGGCCACCATCTTGCTTTTTGACTTCTTCTCTGCAGATACCCCTGGCCAAGGGGAAGGGCAGATTGCAAATAAAAATGAATGACTGTGCTTGGGTTGGTTGGTTGGGTGGGTGGGGGCATGTTAATCACCAAGGTCCCCAACCAAGGACTTTGCCTATTTCCTTCCTCTCCCCATTCCTCTAGATAAAAGGGGGAGGAGGGGGGAAGGCCAGACCCAAAGGAAAGCAGGAGAAGCTCCCCTTCTTGATAGGGGTACAGTGAAAGTTGCCGCCCTCTTGCTAATTAGTTCTTGTGCTTTCTGCATGGAACCCCACAACCACCCAGGCCTTTGGCGAGGGACAGGGAGACCCCTTACTTCATTGTGCTTGCCATCTTTTATCTTTATGTTTTATTGATTTGATTGTAATTTCTTGGATTGTTGTGAGCCACCCAGAGTCATTGAGAGTTGGGCACGTTGTTCATAACATGCCTGATATAACAGTCACTGTGAAGAAGAAAGTCTGGTTTATTGATGTTGCTGTACTGGGTGATGGTAAGATGAAGGAAAAGCAATTGAAAAAATTACGAAATACGGGCACTTGCAGATCGAAGTTGAACACTTAAGGAAAAAAGAAATCCGCTGTTAACATCAATTGTGATTGGAGCCCTCAGAGCGATACCTAAAGGACTCCCTCGATATTTGGAAATTTTGAATTTATCGGACCTGAACACCCTAATTTTACAAAACAATACCTTGCTTGGAACTGCCTATAGCCTCAGACGCTACCTTAATAATTCATAGGTCCTTCGTAGGACCTGAATTATTAAGTTCCCACCAGTCCTTGACTGTGAATCTAATTGCAGGTTACTACTACTACTACTAATAAAACATCCGGAACACCGCTTGAACACCATCGGCATTGACAAAACCACCATCAGACAATTGCAAAAGTCAGCTTTACCTGGAACACCTTACATCCTGCAACGATACCTTTAACACCATCAGACAACATCTGCCTACCCCAGGTCCTTGGGAAGGACTCGATAGGCAGATATATGTAGCTCAGGGTTGAACTGTGGAGTTCAGACTCCACACTCCTCAGCACTGATGTTACCTAGTTGGGTATTGAAATGTCTGCAACAAACAACCAAGCTCAGAGAGCACCAAGGACTCCACAGTTCAACCCTCAGCTGCAGATATTCTCTTCTATTGGAACCAGACAAACAAGCAGAAAACAATACCCCAATCAAGGAACTACCCAGGAGAAAACCACACCCCACCAACACTGGCAGGGCAAGCTACTGTATATAAACAGGGAGCCAACCCCACACTCCCTCGCACTGATGATGTTGCCTACTTGGTTAATGAGATGTATGCAAGCTTACAGAGCACCAAGGACTCCACCCAGAACTCTGTTTCCTTCCCACATGAACTGAAAAAAAGGTTCGTGGAAAAATGTGTATTTTAGTACTAACCAAGTTTCTATTTTTGCCAGCTCCCTCTCTCAGATAGGCATTTCTGGTTGGATTTTCCCCCTCGGATGGATGTTTGGCACATAGAAGGCACTACCTGATGGTAGATGCTTTCATGCCACAGATGCGTCCGGAAGGCGTGCATTAGCTTAATCGGAATTGACATTTGCTATGATCCACTGCTTTGAACAGAAGTTTTCTGCTTGCTGTGTTAGTTTACTATGGTATTAGTGACAGGGAAAACATTTACAAATATACTTCCTCACCCACCCCTTTTTTCCCCCCTCCGGCAGTTTGGAAAGGTGTGGCCCAAAGTTTTGCCTAACGTGCACATTGGCTCTCCAGTTTTAAGGTGGGTGGGCGGGCAACAGCAACTCATCACTTGAATGAGGTGGCAGGGCAGGTCCGATGCAATCTACGAGGCTTGCCCGGGCGGTATGCGTTCCAACTGCTGCCTACGTTGTCATCCCGCTGGTAAGTACAGAACCTTGCCCTCCCAAGGAAAAGCTTTGGGCTCTGAATTCAAAGGAAAGGTGCCAATTAGGGGCTCATGTCCTCCCACGCCACTTGTCATGGCGCATTGGCAGCAGATGCATAATGTGCTCTCAGCATGGGGGCTTGTAGCTGGGAGATGGCGTTGCTTCCATTTCCCGTGGTGACAGATGACGGCATTTTGAGACTCAGTTGCTATAGGGTGGGGAGAGGAGAGGAGAGGGCGATCACCTTGGCATATGGCCTTGGGCTTCAGAGCTGCACAATGCCCTCTATGACTAGGCTCAAATTATCACATTTTGGACATATAATGCAAATACCTACAGTAATTCTCTGGAGAAGTCTATCGTGCTGGGAATGTGAAAGGTGAAAGGTCCCCTGTGCAAGCACCGAGTCATGTCTGACCCTTTGGGGGACGCTGCTTTTGCGACATTTTCTGGGCAGACTATAGAGCAGGGTGGTCTGCCATGGCCTTCCCCACATGTTGGGAAAGGCAGAAGGAAAGAGAAGGAGAGGATGACCAGCAGCAAGGTGGATGGACTCAATTATTGCAGGCATGGTTGCACCAATGGACGACATGAACGTTAGGGTCAGATTATCCTGGAGAAAATGTATCTGTGTGATGATCACTGAGATCCAACCCTGCCTTGATGGCACAGAATCCATCAGTCAATCCATCAGTCAATTCAAAGCCCAGCTCCCTTGAGAAGACCATAATGCTGGGAGAGGTGGAAGGAAAGAACAGGACGGGAGGACCAGCAGCAAGAGGGATGGACTCAGAGTGGCAACAGGCGCACTGTTGGAAGACCTGAGGGATCCTGGATTTTTACGCATTCAGAGCAGAGTCCATTGGACCAGGCTTGTGGAACTCGGTTCATCTTTGCAGAAATAATTAGAATGGCCCAGGGAAACTGAGAAATGGTAGCAGAGCAGCTGAAAATGGAGTGATCACACTTTAGCCAATGCGGAAGTCAAAGGATTACTTACTTTTCCAAGTCTGCTATATTTACTCGGAAGCCAACAGAGGAAGATCACTCAGTTGCAGCCACTATTTTTACTCTTTTGACCACTCCATGGACTGATTCTCTCCAATATATATACAGAAACCTCTGCTAAAAAATGTAGAAGAAGTGCAAGGGATTTTTTTCCCCTTATTGCTTGCATTCTTTTTTAAGCTAGCTCTCCACAGTTTGTGGGTAGAGATACAAGGTAACCAGAGTGGGTGAGACCAAAACCTATTGCTCTTTTTTCGCATGGGGGGGGTGCTCTGCACCTACAGGTAGTCCTCGCTTAACAACCACAATTGGGACCAGAATTTCAGTTGCTAAGCAAAGTGGTCATTAAGCAAATCTGACCCAATTTTATGACCTTTTTTGTGGCATTTGTTAAGCAAATCACCAGAGGCATTAAGTGAACCATGTGGCCGTAAGGAGAATCACACAGTTCCTCATTGATTTTGCTCGCCAGAAGCTGGCTGGGAAGGTCAGGAATGGTGATCATGTGACCATGGGATGCTATGATGGTCATAACTGTGAACTGGTTGCCAAGCACCCAAATTGTGATCACATGACTTCAGGGACACTACAATGGTTGTAAATGTGAGAACTGGTCATAAGTCAGTTTTCTTCAGCACCGCTGTAAGTCCAAACCATCATTAAATGAATGGTTGTTAAGTGAGGACTACCTGTATATTGTAGCCTTACCTCCAAGAAATAAACCATGAACACTGATGAAACACTGATGAAAATTGGGCAATGTGTGACTTAATTTTAACACCACAACCTTGGGTGAAAAACAGAAATGGAGCTGTGGGTTGTATGCAACCCATGGATTGCCCCCCCCCCCCAACTCGGAATCATTTCTATATCTTTCTGCAGGTCTGCATCAGCATATTCTAAGGCAGGGTTCCCAGCTGGCTGAGGAATTCTGGGAGTTGAAGTCCGCACAGCTTAGAGTTGCCAAGGTTGAGGAACCCTGTTCTAAGGAATGGAAGGTGGATTCAGTCCACCTTGCACATTTAACTGAGCAGAGAAGAAAAGCAAAAAGCATTTCACAGCAGCCATGAGGCAAACCGGGGCCGCTGTAACTCATTAGGTTCAGCTTGGAAGAGACCTACAATAATGGGTGTTGGTAAATAACATTTCTTCTTTGGAAGAAGAAACAAACATCTAATTACTAGATTTCCTTCAAGTCAAGGTGGAGGCGGCTTTTGGGCAGGGCAAGGAGAATGCATTTTGCATGCCCTTTCTGCAGCCAGAGGATTCTGCAAAAATCTCTGCAGTTTTGTGAACGAATATCAAGACAAGGGTAATGCGGGAGTAAATTATACTGAATTAACCAGACTTCATGTGCATGTGGGGAAACCCACAGCCAGATTCCAGAAGAGAGCCAAGGCTCTTTATCCTATTGTGACGAAGTAGTTTTCATATGTTTTGACCAGGAAAACATAAGCAAACTTCATATTAATAATGTGATATAAAGGTGACTGTTTGTGTGAGAGCTTATAAACAGTATCCTTATTACAGCATCATTTGGACAAATACTTCCCATCAGCCTAACTGGCATGCTAGCTTTTAAAAAGCTTGCTAATAATCACAGTCACCCATGGCCTCCTCACCTCCCATCTTGATTACTGTAACACACTCTACATGGGGCTGCCCTTGAAAAGTATCCGCAAGCTTCAGTTGGTTCAAAATCTGGTGGCCTGCATGGTTTTGTGCAAGTCTAGATTTGCACATGTCACCTCTCTTGCGGGAGCTGAATTGGTTGTCAGTTTGCTTCCAGGTCCAATTCAAGGTGCTAGTTATCATCTTTAGAGCCCTATATGGCTTGGGGCCTGGTTATTTGAAGGACCACCTTTCCCCAGTTACATCTACCTGACCCACCAGATCAGGGAGATGGAGTATGTTACGGGTCCCCCCCATTAAGGAGGTCCATCTAGTGGGACCAAGAAGGGCCTTCTCTGTGGTGGCTCCCTCCAGGAGGAACATCATCCCCACAGAGGTAAGATTGGCCCCCACCTCAATACTCTTCCAAAAGACCTCGAAGACATGGTTTTGCCAGTGGGCCTGGGGATCCCAGGTAGATGCGGAGCCCATCAAATGGTTTGTCTGAATGTGTTGTTGCCACCAGGGGGGTGGGAGTGTAGTGGGTTTTGTATTTGGGGTTTTATTCCTGTAAGCCACCCAGAGTCACTGTGAGTGAGTTGGGCAGCCATATAAATAAATACATAAATGTATTTTGTGTGTGTGTGTGTGTGTGTGTATCTGTACATACATACATACATACATTTCCTTCGAGTCAGTCTTGACTCCTGGTGACTGCCTGGACAAGTCACTGGAATTTTCTTGGCAAGATTTCAGAAGTGGTTTGCCATTGCCTCCTTCTTCCCAGGGCCAAAAGAGAGAAGGGAAGGTCACCCAGCTGGCTTCGTGCCCAAGGCAAGACCAGAACTCACAGTCTCCTGGTTTCTAGCCTGATGCCTTAACCACTACCCCAACTGGTTATTATATTATTACTATTCCTTCCAGTTTTCTTGGCAAGGTTTTTCAGAAGTGGTTTGCCATTGCCTCCTTCCTAGGGCTGAGAGAGAGGGACTGGCTCAAGGTCACCCAGCTGGCTTTGTGCCCAAAACAGGACTTGAACTCATGGTCTCCCGGTTTCTAGCCTGGTGCCTTAACCATGACACCAGACTGGTTCTTTATGTGTTAGATTACTTAAAAAGAAAATACAGTGACACATCTTCTTTTTGTCATGTCCCCTACAAAGCTGCTTGATACCGCTCAGTTGGAGCATGGCCTGCGGAAACTCTGGATTGCTTCAGAAATGAATTTAGCAGCAATTTAGGTGCAAACAATTTTGGATCCTGAAATTTCAGGAACATTCCAACATTCATGCTAAAAATGCAGGACAGCCAGTTTGGCTTAGCAGTTGAAGCACTGGGGCTAAAAACCCCTGTGACTGAAAAGGAAAACTATTCAATGCATGCCTAAGGGTGTCCTTGAATCATGTTTGAATGGTCATGGCTGGAACCGAATTTAGTTTTTGTTGTTGTAATATTTTGGTGGGTTTCAAAATGTCTTTTCCTTCATCGATGCCTGATTTACTGCATTGATGGTCTCTTAAAATAGAAGAGCAGGGATTCAGTGGGTGGGAATAAATAATGGCCACAGCAGTGGGGACTAATACTCTTACTTCATCCGATGTTTCTTAGAGAACAGACTGAGAATACATCAGGAGAATGAATAATGACAGTACAGAATGGAAGTCAGCAGCACATCAGCCACGGTCTACTATCTGGCTCTCCTTTGTAACCAGCCTCATGGTGGAACATCTGGCATGACATCATCATTGTTTAATTCATCTGCTGCTGCTGCAGCCAATGAGGTGAGGTGAGGTCACCAGCTCTGTGCCCACAGCATGCTTAACTGAGCTACTGGGCGGCTAGTAAGTTATGGGAATATCACAAAGGGGTTAGTTTTAGCCCCCAAACAGACCCAGTCATACATGTTGTTAAACTAATTCTCTCCAGTCAATCAAAGGCAACACCAAAATCCAATGAACTGACCCTTTTTCCTATTGAGTCCTCCAATATACATACATACACACATACACACATACATTACTGTACTCTCAACACATTCCCAACCCTGGCAACACAGAACACACATCTCAAATCCTGATTGGCTGCAGTGACCAATGGCAAAGAGGATAGTGAAGTCTTGGCATATATTCTCATGGAAAAGGGGCCCATTCCTAGAGAAAGTAGGTGCAGACCTTGTATTCCTGAATATTGTGCTCTTTAATCTTGTGACTGTGTGTTGTACAACAACCAGTAAGGAGTTCTGACTGGGTGAGTGGCTGTCTGGGTTAGACATGGTGTGGAAACTAGACCACAGGTTCATCAGATCAATAGTGTCAAGGATGCTTGAAGAATCTGATCTTTGAAAATTCCTTAGGGATCAACTTCATCTTCATCTCTTTGAATACAATTAACATTAGTTCTTCTGTATATGCAAAAATGTATTTTCAATTTTTTAAAAAACTCACAGGTTCACACAGAAACAGAAGAGGCTTGTGAGTAAATATACGCAAAAGTGCACAGACTGGAGAGTGACTGCGTCATCCAAAGTATGAATTGCACTGTTGCATGTTGACAAATTGTCTAGCCTGATGTTCAGCTATCCCTAAAAAAGAGGAAAAAATATGAGAGAACATATCTCTCAAGCCATGTATTTAGAGATGACAGAAAGGCATTAAAAATACTAAGAGTCATCCTTGCTTTAACCACTATGTGGTGGGTGCATAATCCCAAGTTTTGCCTACAGCAGAATGAAAATGCACGTATTGTGAATTTCTGCTGTGGCTGAAATTAAACTCTGCATAGAACTTCATATTCTAACTATAATGATCCTAATTAAATTATGCATCTTCCTAAGGCAAAGGTTGGGCAATCTAGAGCAATGAGGGAGGGGCATCCTGCCTATGAATTCACATGTTTGGAACCTGCAACTCCCACTCTCCTCAAAATTCGGCAGCAAATTGCTGGCTTTCAATCGTGCAATTTTGCATAGTGTATGTTTGAAAATATAATCACAAGCCTTGTGAATATACCTACACCTCCATGATTAGAGAATGTCAGTGCATTATGCCTATGCCCCCTTCAGCCCTCGAAGATCTCAATAATAAATAAATAAATATGATATACCACTGTTGCCACCACTATCACCTGCCTGCTGGCAGCCCCTGTTTTAATAGGATGGTAGAGCAGCATTCTTGATACTGGTAACTTTTGAAAACTTTGAAATCCATACATGTAAATGGACTTCACTGGGAGGACTCAGACTCTCACCAGTAGATAGAAAGATAAACATCCTTACCTAAGCAAGAGATACAAACCAGGGACTGAAGCTAAACCCCAACTATTGCTGTTTTAGAAAGAAATAACCATGCAACCGAAGAAACCCATTCAATTCTATTTATCCTACTTTATGAAACAAATACTCATCCTGGCTGACGTGTTTGCCTTCCTTTGCCTTATTTGACCACCATGAACATGGACCTCAGTCATAGCTGCTCTGGGTGCCTGGTTCCCCCTAATTTTCCTGGTCCTTCAGGAACGAATCCCTTTGTCCTAAATTCAGCTTTCTCACCCTTGTCTTGGTTGGCTCCTTGGTAAGACCAGCGTTAATAAATGAGGCATGCTTTTGACCAATGGATATGTTCCTATTCTTTGTTTCTTCCAGGCTCCAAGCATATTGAGAGCTGGAGTCCCCTTTTCAGGAGAGATGGGCGGTGAAAGAAATTTGAAATATAAATAAATAAAATAAACAAATAGTTGCATCTGCATGACACATGGTGACATGATTCAGTCAAGTCAGTTTTACAGCACGCAAAGCATTTGACTCACATCAGAGGTTTCCATTTGATCCTCAGCTTTCACCATTCCCTGCACCAAGAACTGTGGCCTCCCCAAAGAGCTGGGACTGTTCTGAATCTGAGTTCTTTACGTTCAGATTCACAACTTGTAAAACTGCAACTGGGGGAGCTAAATATGCTTATCTCCTGATCTCACTGCTCGTGGCCTTCCTTGGCGGAAAGATCTTAGTTTCCAGCATGATTAACTGAAAGACACAAAGCTGACTCTTTAAGGGCCCATTTCAACCTATTGTTTTTCTTGCACAGAGACATGAACTCATTGGATAATAATATCAGAGAGAAAAATGAAACGTACCTACATGGACACTGAATGAAAGAATGTTCAGGTCATTAGGTGTCAGATAATGTTCTGGGGATTTTTCTTTTCCCCTGGAAATGTCAATTGGACTCTTCACTCCAATTGTCCTTTCCTAAATGTTTTCCTCCATAGACAAGAAGAAGTGGGAAATAATAGGAGACCACAGAGAAGTGCTTAGCACCCAAAAGACCCATTCAGGGGACTCAGGGGACTGTTAACTCGGAATGGAAGCCTGGATTTCTCTTCTAGCATTCAGGGCTGAACTGGTCCGTTACTTCAGGAATCCTGGAGGACAGTTCAGATTGCAGCGCCATGGACAAGATCTGAATCACACCTAGCAGATCAGAGGTTCCTGGTGCTAAACACTGCAAGGAGGAAACCCTGGGAATCTATGATGAAGCAGTCTGCCTCCCCTTTGACTTCCAAGGAAGGGCCCCTTCGTGTCAGAACCCACACTGCCATTTCTAACTAGCACTGTGGGCAATAGAACTGGAAATTCTTTCAGGAAGGAAGTAGTACAGTTAGGCTAAACAACTGAAGGGCTATACACTTCAGACAGTGGTGAGCGTTTTTTCAGGCATGTGTGTAATTTTTTCCTGGCAGTGAAGGATCTTGGACCAAGCAGCCACATGATGATGTCATGAAAGTGGGAAGAACCAAAAAGATCTTTCAGGAGAGAAAATTTTGATTTTGAAAAGATGTTTACCAATGTATGCTTGAATTAAGGCTTGCCCTCCCAATTTTCCTCTCTTTTTTCTCCACTGAAAAGCAATAGAAAATCACACCACTATTTCCTGTAAGTTTCCCATTGAATTTAATGAAAAACTTCCTGCTTTTTCACTCTGACTACGGGCTTTGCCTTGCGCAGCACGCTGCTCATTGGCTTCTTGTTACTGATTTTGGACACATCATGCATCGTGTATCAATGGCTGCAATTTTGAGATGGGGTATGAGAGCATCATGCTTTCTGAAACATAGGCATAATCCTGTGGAGAAACTGGAGCTAGTCTCTCTAAGAAGAATCTACTACAATCTTTCCACCCACTCATTTAAGATCAAGCTGACTTTCAGTGTGGCATAGCTAGATAATTTATTGCTATGGTTAAAAGGGTACAAAAAGAACTGACATAAATAAATGCATAAATAAAATCAACCTGTAGAAACAGACAAAAATGTCCTCAGATCAAGTTCAGCTGCAGGTGACTAAATGGACACATCCATGACTTTTTTTTTGACAGCAATATGAAAATGATTGCCCACTGCCTTCTTCTGGGATATATTTTTAGCTTCTCAAGACACGGGAATCCCATAATTTTTAGCTGTTCTTCATCCAAATGCTAATCATTGATGATCCTGATTAGTGTCCAAAATATTCAACATCAGGTGGGTGCAGAGAAATGGAAATTTACTGAAACTTGGACTCATTAAATCATTCTAATTAGTAGCAATCTGTGAAACAAGCAATGGCACAAATATTTGCTGCATTGCTAGAACTGCCCAGACTTTGGTTTGATAAGACAGTTCAGGCTCCCCATCTAGAAAACTACCTTAACGGGGTACAGTCAATGCCTTTAATACAAGAGACAGCACAGAACAACTTGGATCACCATCCCACCAGCCTCACCAAGGCAGAGATGTTATTCAGAGGGTATATTCTTGTATTTTCCCATCATTAATGATAATCTACAGCTAACATGAAAACCATGGCAAAGGTATTTGGCAGAGGCAAAGTTTGTCATTAATACAGAGCCTTGGGGGGGGGGGGGGGAAGCCAGCACACCAAGTTCAGACACCTTAAAAATCTGCCAAGACTGGTGCAGATACCCATATGAGTCACTGATATGAACTGTACATCTTTCTAATAAGTGAATGATAGAATTTACAATACTTTGAAATTGTAGATTTAAAGAATGCAGATGGGAAGTCCACTCAGAGAATCAAACGACTTAAAAAAAATTTTTTTAATTCCCCTTAATAACCAGCCCCATGCTATATTAAAGGGAGGGGGGGAAATCCACTCAAGTTTCCCACAGGAAGCTGGTATGTAAACATGATGAGGGGACGTTTCAGGACCATGGACAGCGAGAAAACCGTGCTTAGGTGTTTTTTCAGTACTTTGGAGAGCAGCCGAAATTTTAACTTTTTGCTCCAGCCTGTTACTTATCATCCTTCATGATTTTGAAATTTTGTAAGGCTTTCACTTTAGCCAGGCTGGATGCATTGCCCTCAGCAGTCCTTTTTGGACTTTTTAGGTGTACCAGTTATGACCATGTGATGATGGCTCAATAGAAACTCTAAGCCATAAGCTACTATACTGCTCCCTATATAAGGACTCTAGACAGACCTTCATTTATCTGATCTTGAAGAAATTTCCAGGCAGGGAGTGTGATTTCTACTTTCTGTTACTTATTTCAGACCTGAACTCAAAAATATTCTCCCAAGTCACATAGTTTTGTGCTACCATCTGTACAATACATCGCACCATTAACTAAGTTTGGATATTTATTTATTCATCACTTTTTATAATACTATTTTTTAATTATACATGTTCTTATTTATTTTTAGACCTCATTATACTCATTGTTTTTCTGATATATGTATGTATGTACGTATAACAGTTCTACTATTGGATATTTTACTGTATCTAGCCTTATGGCTGTAATAAACTGATTTGAAGACCATTCATTTCTGATCTGAATGGCACTGAATATAAGAACAAGTAAGAGAGGCCCCACCAGCATAAATACAGCCTCTTTTCAGAGCAAAAAAAGCTGCTTGGCTTTTCCAAGACTTGGGAATTGGAACCCAACATTTTCATTTTACACTTCCTGCTCTGCTCTCAGACTGTTGATACCTGGCAGAAAATGTGGCATTTTGTATACTTAAAATATACTCATTCTCCCATGTTGTTATTTTAAAGTCTGGCTCTGTGTCCCTTTTGTCTCTTTGATGAACTTTATCCTGAGGCAGATAGGAATCATATATTTCCATACTCAGACATAAGAATTAAATAGTATTGCAAGAACTAAAGAATGTTGCAGAATTACAAAGTATATTACATAAAGTTGATAAACAAAATCAGGATTCTCTTTTAAAATACACTGAAGCTGTGGACCAATTCTTTTTCCATCTTCCATTTGCATATATTTACAGGGAGAAGCTGCCTTTTGGAACATAGCCCAGATAATAAGTAGGCAAGTATTTGCATTTAATAATTAGGAGTCCAAATTATACTGGTGAAACTATCAGCTTAAGACCTGGGATTCCCCACCTTTAACACTTCTTTTATCCATGATATTCATGTGGCAGCCTTGAGTCAGTCACACCCTCCCAGTGTAAACTACCTCAAAGAATTGATGTGAGGGACTGGGGAATTATACTTCTTTG
Organism: Candoia aspera; assembly: GCF_035149785.1. NCBI lineage: Eukaryota > Metazoa > Chordata > Lepidosauria > Squamata > Candoiidae > Candoia > Candoia aspera. The sequence continues at coordinate 11,732,188 of NC_086166.1, read as the reverse complement.
GAGAAATACAAGATTATTAATATCATATACTCTTAATATATTGCAAAATTTCCTGTTTTCAATGTTTAAGGCAGCATAAGTGCCACCCCCTTTTATCCACAAGACAGTTATTTGAGGAGATATCTTAAGAAAGGAAAAGGTGAATGAATCCAGGTTGCCCCCCTAATTATTTGGCTGAGCAAGATCTCCTTGGTCTATCCAATATACCCAGTTAATGATTTTGGTGGTTGGGAAGCCTGTGAGTTAAAAACCAACAGGTTTGGAAGATGCCAGGCTGGGGAAAGTTGTTCTTAAATTCACTATCTAAATGATGCATGAAATATTCATTTGGCTTTTGAATGTAACTGGTACATTATTAAGAATCAATACATTATAGGGGTTGGAATATCAGGCTAGGATCCAGGTTCAAAAACCCATTCAGTCATGGAGCCCAGTATGTCTCAGCCCAACCATAGGGCACTGCAGAAGTAAATTAGACAGGAAATATAATAAATGCTAATCTAGATGCTAGAGAAAAGGCAGCATATATTGCAACACACACACACACACACACACACACACACACCATAGTTTGTGGGAGGTAATCTATGAACAGTCGAAAGCTATGGCTGAATAAAAACCTAATTTCTGAGCTGCATCACATGTCTTGAACAAAGTTCAGTTTGTTTAATGTTTGGGGTGACTTCTGTGCCCACCTGATGTTTGAATAGTCTCTGCTAGAATAAATTAAGTTCCTTGCCTTCAATTACATTTTTAAAACACCTGCAGATTGCCAGGATCTCTCTCTCTTTCTCATTAAAATTTTTAAAGAGAAGAGAAAAACCAACAAACACTACAGAATAAAGAAATCAGAGAGAGAAAAAGACAAAGTGCAGGAAAAAAAAGGTAAAAAGAAATAGAAAGAAGCTGTCAATTGCTTTGCAGCACATACAGGTATGATTACAAAGACCTCTCTTACTCTATGCTTTCAAAAAAGCTCACTTTTTTCTATGATCTCATTTTTTTTAATCATCAAAACCAAAAATCGTAAGTGCATTTTTTTCCTGTTTCATGCAGAAAGTCTGTAATGGGTTTCCAGTCAGCCATAAATGTAGATGTTGTCTTTTCTCTAATCAAGGAACTAAGTTTAGCCATCTCTGCAAGTTCCATCATCATCATCATCATCATCATCATCATCATCATCAAGTTCCAACTGTTCCTCCATGGTGGGTAGTGTTGAACCTTTCCACTTTTGAGCATGTAATAATCTCGTTGCAGTTGTTACATGTAAGAACAAAGTTCCAGGACCAGATCACCAGTTCTTTTTGAGATGCAGGATGAAGTGTCAAGTGGCTTGCTTACCACCCAGCTTCTGCTAGTCATTAGGAAAAAAGTGGCAATCTCTAATATTATTGTTCTGAACTGTGTATGCTCCCATATCAGAATTTAGCTGAATGACCTCAGCTAAAGTTAGTTCCCTTTGAAAGGATTGAACACTTTAGCCACGGATTCATTGGCTTACAGTGGTTGAATGAGTCAGGATTCAACCCATGACAAAGAGATTTCAGAGGAGGGAGTTACCAAGTCATCAGATTGAAAACACTGATGGACCACCACCTTTTCAAGCTTGTGGCCTTCCAGATGTGGTGGTTATATCAATGCAGGTGATGGAAACTGCACCCCCCAAACAAAGGACTATAGTAGGTGGGAAAGACAGGTCTGGCCAATAAAGCAAGGTCTGGTAGAGATAATATGATGTTTTTGTTGGTGCTATGCTCCTTAGAGTCAGTCTTGATTCCTGGTCACTCCAGGAGCAAGTCCCTGTGGTTTTCTTGGTAACATTTTCTGAAGGGGTTTTCTATTGCCTCCTTCCTAGGGCTGAGAGAGAGTGACTGGCTTGAAGTCACTTAGCTGGCTTTTGTGCCCAAGGTAGGACTAGAACTCATGGTCTCCCAGCTTCTAATTCAACATCTCTAACCACTACACCAAATTAGCTCTCATAATTTATTTTATTTTATTTTACTTAGGGGTTTGCCCAACTCCAATCGACACTGGGCTGGTCTAGCAGACCTCCCCCCCACCCCCAACAATATACAATCAAAGAAGTAACAAGATGTCAACAGTCATGTATATGAGATGGGTGGCCTATATATTTACTAAATATATAAATAAATAAATCTGGTCAACGACACAAATGTGTCAAAACAGGCTCCAAGTGCCTTAGCCCAAGACTTGGGAGAAAAGCCAGGTCTTCAAGCCCTCAAGAATGCCAGAAAATGTCTTTAGCCTCTAAAAACAAAATAACACATTGGAAGTGGGGGATAAGTGGGCCTCATGAGGCAAGAATCTCCCTTCAAAGATGGCTTAAGGAGCAGATGGAATCTTGAGAATAGCTCTCTGCTGAGTCTTGGAGTATGCAGCTTTGCGGGCTCTGGTATGCGAGAGGCCACCCTCCCCGAAAGTTAATGGACCCAAGGCAAGTGTTAAAGTTGATTTTGTTTTCTTTATATGCCACTTCATATGCAATCTCACTAAACTGAAATCACATAAACAAAACAGTAACTAGGATTGATTCCCACACCCCTGGTTGTATTAAAAAATTATAATTTGGGAAACATTTCAGAAGGGCTTTAAGGGCTCCTTTTAGGTTTTCAAAGCACATAGGCCTCTTGGACTTCTGGTTGAGTGTCCCATCATCTTCAAAAATGAACCAACAAAAAGGATGTGGTGGCTAATGCAGTGGAGCAGAACTGGGAGGTCTCGAAAAGACACCAGCCAGACTTTGACCTGTTCTAATTCCAAAGAGCATCAGGCCCAAGTCAGCCTGGAAGTGGCTGAGCTGCCATCTTGGCTGACGAATCGAGGACAGTCCCAGGGTGGAAATATACAAAGGGTTAACTCTAGCTGACTTTGTGGCTTCAGTTCCCTCCCCACCCCTGCAAGCATTCTAAGTGGCCACCCAGAAAGGAAGAAAAAAAGGAAAGAGGAATGTATATGCTCAGCCCAGTGCTGAGAGATAAAGGGTGGCTTCTCTGAATATTTTGGCCGGCAGCCTACAGGCTTAACTGGCCGTGCCATGAAGTACCCACCAAGCTTTGGGTGCTGTACTAATACGGCACCCTCTGATACATAATGCACTTCTCCCCGGGTCCTTTCGCAGATGGTACTTAGCACTCTGCAAGCTGATGTCATCCAGTGGACTCTGCTGGTTGAGTCGTTTGCTTTGGCAGATCGATAGATATTATCTCTTTCCACTGTAAAATCCCTCTCAGGTGCATGGGACTGCTGGAAGTGGGAACGCTCCACATTCCTGGAAAGGCAGCCTGGGAGTTTGTTGGTCTCCATCGATGATCTCATTTTCTCCCCCTCCCTTCTTGGGAGCCTGATGGCCGGCACTGCCATATTTATGCTATTCCTCTAACACAGACTTCCTCTCCTCCTGAAAATCAGCACCGGTTTCGATGGTTATTTTCCAACCATTTGATTGGCTGTCAGATGGTGAAAGTGCTCTGCACCCTGGATCCCTGGCTTGCCAACCAACCCAAAAGAGAAAGACTCAAACCCTGGAATCTAAACTGAGATGAAACTGAGCAATAGGACCAAATCAGAATCACATTGGGCTAAGAGGTAAGAGCTGTGTATTTTTAGCGACACCGTGGCTGAAACAATTTCATGGCTCAGAGATGCAGCACTATCTCAGGCAGACTGCTGGATGCCGTGGCCCAAGGCTGCATGTTGCTTTTCCAGCACCAATAAGCAGGAGCCTCCAAGGGTGAATGTGCATGTCTCAAGGAGAAGCTGAGAACATGCAGGGAAGATGCACAGCCTTCGCAGGCTTTGTCCAACAAGTACCTTCTCTGAGTGGCACATTAAAGGAGCTAGTTTGGCCAGAAGCATGCAGGCATGCTTCTGGAGTGAGGTTGCCCCCAAGATCCAGATGGACCCCACTATGCTGCTGTTTCGAAGAGCCTTGAAGACCTGGCTCTTTTTCCCACGGCTATGTTCCCAGGGCTGAGCATCCATTTCCCCCCTCCCCCCTCCTTCTCAAGGGACAGCTAAATTCCTCTACAATTTTAAATCTTCCAGGTACACCCAAGGAGGATGCGAATGGAGGATTCCACTTTTAAAGTACAGATGGCATGCGGCACTAAAGACTTTGTACAGCATGCCATCTAACAGTTTACCAGCACTCCTCATCTACTTCCTCTCTCTTTGGGGCAGGTAAGCCATGGTTGCACATTGCATTGAACTGCAAGCTAGCTCCCCCACACTTGAGCTTCACAACGCTGCGCAAAGCGCTCCCTGATGTTTTGCTTTTGGTTCGGTGTGCCATGCAAATCCAGAAAACTGGGCCAGCTGAATAAGCCATGGTTCAGTTAACCACAGGTCAACGTTTGAGGCCAACATAGCTTTGCTCCTCCAAACAATTAATTGCTTTCTGTGGTCCCACTAGGTTCATGCTTTTTCCAAACTCAGAGCCCCAGATGTGCGGCCAGACATCCCGCAGGGAAGGGGCTTCAGAGAATCCATTGGGCTTTTCATTAAATCAGGAACTGAAATTAGGGAAAGAGAAAGAGAAAGAGAAAGAGAAAGAAAGAGAAAGAGAAAGAGAAAGAGAAAGAGAAAGAGAAAGAGAAAGAGAAAGAAAGAGAAAGAGAAAGAGAAAGAGAAAGAGAAAGAAAGAGAAAGAGAAAGAGAAAGAGAAAGAAAGAGAAAGAGAAAGAGAAAGAAAGAGAAAGAGAAAGAGAAAGAGAAAGAACCATTTCCAAGCAAATGTCTATTATCCTCCTCACGACCCATCTATTCCTGAAATAGCTTTTGACCCCCTCCAAGTGAGCTGGGCTGTAACAATCAGTTAATGTGTCTCTTCCTTGGCAATGAATCTGGACCTTGAGAGATGACAGAACCAGGAGAAATGGGAACTACCAATGCTAGGAAGGGTTACATGTATTACTCAAAAAAAGCCAAAGTTTCCTTCAAACACAGATTGACTCCTGGTGACATCATGGTCATGTCCCTGTAATGTTCTGGGCTGCTGCAGAAGTGGTGTGCCACTGCCTTCTTTGAGGATGCTTGTTTTTCCCCAGTTTGCAGTCTAAGCTATAACCCTGGGATTTTCTTGAGGTCTCCCATCCAAGGACTAGCCAGGTCAATCCTGCTTACTTTAGCATGCCTAGGGGAACTGAAAAAGTTAAAGACTGGATGAAGATGCTGCCCCTGTTGTGAACATTCCCCTGCTAGGTAAGGAAAAAAGCAAACACATTCCCCCACAAAATATGGTTAGTTCTAATCACTTTATGGAAGGGTGGGGGGGTCTTCTCTGCAAGCTAATTATCTGAGATTTTCAAGGGACTGTTTCATGCCATTCACTCCACCAATAAATAAATCTGTACTCCTCCTCCCAATGGTAAAGACTGCGAAAATCTGGAAACTAGATGTAAGCAATGGGGTCATTAGAATTCTCAGCAAGTTGCATCTAATGATCATGCATCCAAGAAGTGAGGACTGATACAAAGCAGTTAATTTAAAATGGAATAATTTCTTGGGGAAAAGGCTGCCCTCCTTATGCAGCAGGCAGGCAGGCAGGCAGGCAGGCAGGCGATACACCCTCCTGAAAACTGCATGCATCTTACTGACGTTTAAATGAAATAGCAATTGGAAGAGAAGTCATCCCAGCCGTAAAGTAAATCGAAGGGAAGCATCAACAATTCATCTCTGGCTGAAAGTTGAAACACTGCTCAGCCTATTTAAAGGGTAAGATTTGCAAGTAACGTGGTTTGGAAGACTCTGTACAAGCCCTTGCAAATACAGGAGATATTTAAGCAACCAATGATAGCCAAATTGGTCCTCTGTGTGTGTGTGTGTGTGTGAAATCCAACGTCTGTGCTACAACAATGCATTTTTTACGACCAACTATTGTGATGCAAAAGGATATATGGAACTCTTTGTCAAGTTGCGTTGCAAAAAACAGAGAAACAAGGAACACCACAAATTAAGCTCCATGGTTTAAGGCAGTGTTTCTCAACCTTGGCAACTTTAAGATGTGTGGACTTCAACTCCCAGAATTCCCCAGCCAGTCATGTCCTGTCCATTCACACATCATTCAACTTCTGCTAAGTCCTTGGAACTCAATATATAATAAAAGGTACATTTCTCTCTGTCACCCTTCCCCCCAAACCATTCCAACAATACTCCTTTATTCAATGCATGCAAACATTTACCTCTGCATAACCTGTGTCATATCCAGAATATTTCTTCTTTTCTAAGAAAGACTGCCTTCCCCCTTTAAAATGCCACCTTCCCCACATTGTGTGGGTGGCACGTTGCCACCAGCACTGCAGTTTTCAAGAGTGTTGCAGAGAAGGGTGGTCACTGACTTCACCCTACCTATTTTTTCGCCTCCTGGAACAGCATGGCAATAAAATAGCAGAGGAAGGGCTGTGAAGAGATGTGATAAGCAGCTCTATGTTTGAGGGGATGGAGAGCTGGCACTCAGCCACAGCCCTCCCCGCAGGAACGAATTATGTGCTTGTGGGGGCAGGATGTTCTACATCAAGGCAATGGGCTGATTTCTCTTTTCAAATATGAATGAAGACGTAATTTGGAGTGTTGTACATGAGGTGCATGACGCCATTCAGCTAATCATCCCACACAATAGGGGGCTTGATTGGCCTGAAAGTATCTGTCTGGGAAGCGCATTCAGATTGTGTTGGGAGAACAAAGCAGAATCTCTGCCGTTTTGACCCTGGTATGCCTGCAAGGGTAAGAATCCGGAGGATCGGATTCTTGCTGAGCACCCAGTTTTTCTAGGGGAAGTGTAGATCAGACCAACAAGGTTCTCTTTGCCCATACTGTGCTGGAAATCCATTGTCATATTTCTGTGACAGCTTTAAAAACACAACTGCCAGAAATTTCACTTCTATTTTTGTACAAGTCTCCCAAACCCACAGTTTGTAGGCAGTTTTTCTGAATATGCCGTTTTATGTGCAACATTCCCCAACAGATGTATTTGTCTATGGTTTTTGAACCAACAGATCAGTTGTAAAATTTACAAAGCATAAAATCGGAGATACAATCCTTCTGAACTACATAATAATCTAGAAACATCACACTGGATTAAGACACACTGTTTTCACTAAACAAAACCTTCTGATGTGTTGATATGGGAGTTGGAGAAACCATGATTAGTGATGTTCAATTTTTTTTACATAGGGAACTGAATGATGTCACTCTCTCTTTGCCCACAGTCCTCATCAGGAATGGCCTTAGGGTATGATTAAAAACAGTCAAAACGGCAGCTGCAACAGCACAATCAAAACTCTGCCTGTTTTTTATGTGCTTTGCGTGGTATGTGAATCTAACCCAGTGTTTCTCAACCTTGGCCATTTTAAGACGTGTGGACTTGAGGCCCACACTTCTTAAAATGGCCAGAGTTGAGAAACCCTGATCTAACCTAAGGCTGATACAGCAAACTGTGTGCAAAACCACCCAGTATGGTCATAGATGATGACAGTGGACTTGGAGCACTGAGTCTCATCTCCTTTCAAGAGTTGGGTGTGTGTGTGTCTTTGAGTCAGCCTTAATGTCTGGTTACTGCCTAGACAAGTCCCTGTGGTTTCCTTGGCAAGGTTTTTCAGAAGTGGTTGGTCCTTGCCTTCTTCTTCCCAGGGCTGAGAGAGAGGGACTGACCCAGAGTCACCCAGCTGGCCTCGTGCCTAAGGCAGGACTAGAACTCCCGGTCTCCCAGTTTCTTAACCCCTACACCAAACTGGCTCTCTCATGTCCATCACGGCACAATAGTTAGACCTGTACACCTGCTTAGAATTGTACCATTCTTGGGTTCTTTAGTAGAATCCCTCTTAGCAGAGTTGCCTTTTGTGAGATGGGTGGTGGCCATATAAATGTGATTAACAAATAAATAAATTCTTGGATCAGGTTTGGGAGCAGGCATTACTTCCAGGCACAATCACTACCACTCCGTCCCACAATCCCAAGTCCCCTCACTCACAGCAAGCTTTTAGCAGTCAGTGGGCATTGCTACAATGCAAAGGCACACACCCCACCCATCGGCCCCCTGAGGGGCCTATTTACACAGCCAAGCTTGGCTTTCACCTCTCTGACATTCTTTTTATGAGGACAACAGACCCCCCCCCCCACCACCATTTTTTTTGCCTGGGTCTGCAAATTGCTACAGCTTTTGAAAAAGCCAACATATGGCTCCCTGTTCACCACTATCAGAAACCTTAAAGACGAGGCAGCCATGCTTAATGAAGGCTGACTGTAACTGGATCCCCCTGCAGCTGTTTCTCTTTGGGGAAATCCCATGCAATGCATCATGGGTGTCTCTTGCCCCAGGCCGTTAGCCTGTCTGCCATATGAGACAGGGTGCCACCTACCTATGGCATGAATAGCTGTCAGGCACATAAACCATACGCTCGGCTTTCTGATAAACATCTCAGAAAAGTCATGGCCCTGCTTTGCCTCTCCTATGGGGATGCTTCATGACTGATGACTGGCTTGTGTTTAGAGTTCTCTTAATTCAGGATCAATCCATTGCACCAACTGAGAAACTCGGAGAAGTGAAAATATCGTTATTGGTGTCAATGAGCTCTTGTGATCATTTGCATGCCCAGCAGTTAACAGCTGATGTTTCACTCTTGACAGCTGATGAGAAACTTATTTTAGAATATTTTTTTTCCTCTTTTCCCCCATTATCTCTTGAATATTAGAAAATAAGAGCAAGATTTTGGGGGGCTTGTAAAGCAACAGAAAAAGAAGGAATCCCCATAGAAAATACCCAACAGGCACCCCATTCTCCTCCAGAGATTTGCGATGACAACTCCCAGGATTCCTGACCATATACTGATGCTTGTAGTACAAAATAAGTGGAAGATACCAGGTTGCTGATTTCTGGAATAGCCTGAACAGGAGAAAGTTCAACACTGTGAAAGAGCAATAGGATTTGCACAATTGCTTGAGTTGACCATGGTTGGGTTTGTATAACAGGCTAGGCAAAAAAAGAAGCAACTCATATCACCTTTTAGAGAAGTGTTTTTCAAACTTGGCTCCTTTAAGACGTGTGGACTTCAACTCCCAGAATTCCCTAGCCAGCATGCTGGCTAGGGAATTCTGGGAGTTGAAGTCCACACGTCTTAAAGGGGCCAAGTTTGAAAAATCTTGTTTTAGAGCAACATGGGAGCCAGGTTAGAAATTTTTTTGTGTACTGCCTGGACTGTAAAGAGGCTTTACTTCATAATTCTTGAAAGACATCTCTATCTCTTTTCACATGGGCGGTGCTGCTATGGCTATTTAATAACCAACCCTTGGAAAATTATGTTTCATATTAGTAGATTCAAATGGTATAAAGCAGGGTTTCTCAACCAGGGTTCCGTGGCACCCTCTGGTTCCACAAGAGGTCACCAGGGGTTCCCTGAGAGATCATGATTTATTTTAAAAAATATTTGAAATTCAGGCAACTTCACATTAAACAGGTAAGTTTCATTCTTTATGTTTAGTTTAAGAACACTGTTAGTGCATATATGCAGGCCTACCCATGAAACGAATGTTATAATTTTGTAACTTATGGTCGATATTTGAGCCTGAATGTGCAGGGGTTCCCAGAGGCCTGAGAAATATTTCAAGGGCTCCTCCAGGGTCAAAAGGTTGAGAAAGACTAGTATAAAGGCTTCTTAAACTGTGCTACAATGGATGTATTCAAGTTTCAGTGGATTAATTCCATCTACATTTACTGATTTCTCTATTTGTTAATTTTGGAATGAGCTCAGCTAATCTCTAGCCCTTTGACTGTTAATTTATTGTTGATGTGGTGGTGTGTTTTATTCTATTTTGTTTTATTGTCTGCTACTGGGCTTTTATGCTGTATTTAGGTTTTATGGGTGCATCTTTTACACATTGGTTCTCTTTTATTGTAAACTCTCCCAAGGAATTTTATTGCGGGGGGGGGGGTGGCTAGGTGGGGAGGAAGCATAATGAGTACTGTAAAATAAAATAGACACAAACTTACATTGTTAGCCCTATGTATGTACAATAGAGATATTAATTATAACAGTTGTATCATCTGTATATTTTTTCAAGAAGGGGAATCCTGGGGTGCACTAGATGATGGTGAACTACAGTTCCCAACAGCCCTGAGTCACATGTGAATGATGAGGGATCTGGGAGCCTAGTTTAGCAAATATTTATAGGGCCACTGGTTCCCCACTTCATCTTTAAACTGAGTGGAAGGCAATTGGAGAGCTGTTACTCACCTGAAAGAGAGTGGGGGTGGTGGTAAATCACATATTCTTTTTAAACAGCACTTAAAATACAGAATGTATCGATCCTTTTTCTTCCTTTTTTTCATGGAATTCCTTGCAACTGGCTACTCAGTGGGCAAATTCTAGGCATGTGTTCTGACAAACCATGGTTGGTTGGGTTCACACAACATGCTCCTCTGCCAGCAAGCAAGCCACAATTACTCATCAGCATGTTGCATGAACTCCAGGCTACATTGTGAAGAAAGGTAGGGAGAAATAAAAGGCTGAACGCTGCTCGGCAGTCACTGGGAAACAAACTGGAAACTGAATTTGTTAAAAGCTTCCTGAAAGTCAACCACAAAAACCAAGGGCTTCCTCTTGATTTCAGTAATGTAAACTAGGAGGATATTTTAAAACTTTTCAGATAAACAATGCAACAGAAAGTCTGTCTCATCCAAGTTCTTTCAACAACTGCAGCTTAATAAATACAGTACCTTTCTTATTCTCCAGTACTGGGAGGAGGGCAGAGAAACCTTCTCAGAGAAAGTTCATCCCAATGAAGTCCAGGTTCCCCCTTTTCAAGAGGAATGCTCAATATCTCCTTCTGCATCTTTTGACCTGAGAAATTATTATCCTACCATCGTTCCAGCCTGAACCCAACATAATATAGAGGTGATGATGTTGGGTATAACGTTAGGGAGTCCCCATTCAGCTACAGAAGCACCCTTAGAGACTTTGGATCAGCTGTTACCTCTCAGCTCCATCTGCCTTAGAGAAACTTTTATCAGAGGACACACGCCCTACTCTCCTGTATGTAAAAATGGAGAATATAAATCTAACAAATAAATAGCTCTAAGTAGTTTCCAGAGGCTCCTTAAACCCTTAGTTTAAGGTTTCAGAAATGTCCAGTAGCCCTTAATGGATGACAGTCAACAGATGGCTCTATCGACGTTCTTACAATTTAGGTGGTCTACAGACCTTTGTTGAAGTAACAACTTTTCTAGTTAGAGTGTAGTGCAGTGTTTCTCAGCCTTGGCCACTTTAAGATGGGTGGACTTCAACTCCCAGAATTCTGGGAGTTGAAGTCCACCCATCTTAAAGTGGCCAAGGCTGAGAAACACTGGTGTACAGTAGCGGATTCAGCCAGCAAATTCAGCCAGGTACTCTCCAAGGTCCTGATAGTCTTTGTCTTAAAATGGCAATTCCCCTTGAGTCACGCTCAACTTCTGATGTCTTCACAGACCCTCCCATGGACTTTCCTTGACAGTAATCAGGAAACCTTTCAATATGGCCAAGTTTACAATTTCTTAAAAAGTGCCTACAAAACCAAGCTTAACCAAACACATTAAAATGAATGAAAACCATCAGCAATGACCAATGAGCTATGAAAAAATTCTATAAAGTGCCATCTTAAAATAACCATCAACAATCAATAGCATTAAAATGTTCAGTTAAAAATAGGGAGAATGTACACACACACACACACACCAGTGCCTTCTTACAAGTAACTCCAGATGATGCCAGCTGTGCCTCTCTAAGGAAATGCCAAAATGCAGAGGCTGGTCTAGCTTCCTTGCTTCATTTATGTACTCCGAGAATATAGGAAATAGGCCCAAAGCAGCTTATCTACACTCAAATCAGAGTCTCCATGAAGGGCACTTGATATGAGACTCCCATGCTGCAGAGTTACTAGGACCACGCTAAAAATATACAAATGTGGCTGTTTGGGGACCTAGTCCTCTCTGTTCATTTTTGACTTTCCATGTTCTCTAGGGAAATGAAGGTTCTCCCTTGCCTCTTACTGGTTCTTTTTCAGGGGAAGCACCAGGATTTGAACCCAGGACTTTTGGCAAGCAAAGCAAAGCAAAGCACAGCCCAGCCCAGCACATCATCTCCCCACTCAGCCATGTCCCCTCCCAGGTTAGTAACTTCAGAGCTGAAAGTGTTACGAGAAACAACCTCAGTATTTATTATTTATTTATGTGTTAAGTCAGTTTATATGTCCACTTCCTTGCCACGTAGCTCTGGGTGGCTAGCAACTAGCTAAGAGCATCAACAGTATAACAAACATAGCAGTTAAAACCTATTGTGCCAGAGATATCATAGCTGAATAGTTCAGGAACTGAGCTTTTGTTAGCCCATCGAGATGGTCCAGATAAGAAGCACAGCCAGGAGTAGCAGCTCTATCTTTACTGTAAGGTTATATTAACAGAATCTTGCAAGCCTAAAAGTCTTTCTCCCCTCATTTCTTTTTACTCTCTGAAAAACTAGGGAGGGTCCCCTCTGAGATGCTTCCCACAACCTCCCTGCTTCGGTGGGCTGTCTTTTATACACCAGTTGTCCAATTTGTGGCTCTCCTTCCTGTCTCCCAAGGTCATTCCTACATATCAATAAGCTTTGATGCAGGAAGCAACTGAAGAGAAGCAGCTCATACTTTGCTTAACCCTGGTTTACTGAATAAACCATAATACTTGAGCTCACACAACACAACAAGCTATAAACCATGGTTTTCCAGCATGCTACCTGTATACTGGAATGGTTGAATCACAGATGCACATAAAGAAACCACCATTTCAACTTTTTTGACACCCTCCCCCCATGGAAGCCCCCACTCTCAAATCTTTCATTGGGCATCTTTGGCAAGTCCTGCCATGAATAAATCTACCACTGACAATCTCAGATATGCAGATGATACCACTTTGATGTCTGAAAGCGAAGAGGAACTGAGGAGCCTTATGATGAAGGTGAAAGAAGAAAGTGCAAAAGCTGGCTTGCCGCTAAACCTCAAAAAAACCAAGATTATGGCAACCAGCTTGATTGATAACTGGCAAATAGAGGGAGAAAATGTAGAAGCAGTGAAAGACTTTGTATTTCTAGGTGCAAAGATTACTGCAGATGCTGACTGCAGTCAGGAAATCAGAAGACGCTTAATCCTTGGGAGAAGAGCAATGACAAATCTCGATAAAATAGTCAAGAGCAGAGACATCACACTGACAACAAAGGCCCGCATAGTTAAAGCAATGGTGTTCCCTGTAGTAACATATGGCTGCGAGAGCTGGACCATAAGGAAGGCTGAGCGAAGGAAGATCGATGCTTTTGAACTGTGGTGTTGGCGGAAAATTCTGAGAGTGCCTTGGACTGCAAGAAGATCAAACCAGTCCATCCTCCAGGAAATAAAGCCAGACTGCTCACTTGAGGGAATGATAATAAAGGCAAAACTGAAATACTTTGGCCACATAATGAGAAGACAGGACACCCTGGAGAAGATGCTGATGCTGGGGAGAGTGGAGGGCAAAAGGAAGAGGGGCCGACCAAGGGCCAGGTGGATGGATGATATTCTAGAGGTGACGGACTCGTCCCTGGGGGAGCTGGGGGTGTTGACGACTGACAGGAAGCTCTGGTGTGGGCTGGTCCATGAAGTCACGAAGAGTCGGAAGTGACTAAACGAATACACAACAACAATTTTCTGCAATATGATCAACATTGTTGAACAAATTACTTTTGGAGATATTCATTTAACTGTTATGTTCATTATATTTATAGGCCACCATAATCAAAACCTGGTGGTTTACAAACAATGAGAAACAGGCACACGATAACTTCTAATAAAACAGTGATTAAAGGCATAAGATGACAATAACACAACAGTCACAAAAGAAACCCTTTAGGCACTGATGATGTTACCTAGTTGGGTAATGAAATGTCTGCAAACAAACAACCAAGCTCAGAGAGCACCAAGGACTCCAGAAAAGCAATCCAATTGCCGATCCCAGTTAATAGAGGCAATCACCAGTTTTCCAAAGCTATCTGAGAAGGCTCCATCTTCTACATCTGCAGCTGTATGGAAGGACTGGAGCAGCCTTTCTCAACCTTTTGTCCCTGGAGGAACCCTTGAAATATTTTCCAGGCCTCGGGGAACCCCTGTACGTTCAGGCTCAAATATAGGCCAGAAGTTACAAATTATTAGATTCGTTTCGTAGGTAGGCCTGTATATATGCATTAACAGTGTTCTTAAACTAAAAACAAAGAATGAAACTTACCTGTTTAATGTGAAGTTGCCCGAATTTGAAATACTTTTTTAAATAAATCATGATCTCCCAGGGAACCCCGCGTGGCCTCTTGCGGAACCCGAGGGTGCCACGGAACCCTGGTGGAGAAACCCTGGACTGGAGACTAGATGCCAGCTAGACTGCTGGGGGTAGGTTGTGGCACAAGGTGGAGGGCATCTATAAAACCCCCTGCTTCTGGGCCCCTGCTGATCTTATTTTCCATATAGGGGAAACTCTGAGTGTCTCTACCCTGGAGAAATGTGTAGGATGGGCTGGTTTTACACAAAAACGTGGTCCTGCAGGTATCTGGGAGCTAAGCCATATAGAGCTCTAAAGATCAAAGCCAGCACATTTAAGTACATCCAGAAGCCAACGCAGTGCCTGCCACAAGCATTATATGTCTCTTCCCACCAACAGGTAAGTGGCCGCATTTTGCACTAACTGTAACATCTGAATAATCTTCAAGCCAGCCCCTTGTAAAGTGCCTTGCAGTAGTCAGGCCTCTTGGTGACCTTTAGGAGTGGGATAAAGCATACTTAGTTACCCAGGCCCCTTAATGGTTTGAATATTACTTTCAACCCCCTTCAAAAGCTTCCTTAGCATTAAATTGGAGAGGGAGGTTGGGGTGTATTTAAATTCTGGCATACTTTTTGCACACCCATGTAGGTAAAAGCAGGCAGCTCCCTATTCTGAAAGTTAGAGCAGGGATTTGAATTCTAATTTTTTCAGATCCACCACACAGCAGAGCTATCCGGAATGCCCTGTTCGCAAGGCATTCTTCAAGGGGGGCAAGATGGTATGCAGAGTTCATCTTTCCACTCCAAAGATGAGACTGGCACAATGTTGGGCTACAATCTGGATGTTCTCAGAAATTCTCTGCCCAGACAATTGACTTGTTAGTGTCCTATTTGCAGAGATGGGCCTGAGTTTCAATTTCCCATCATGCTCCAAAGTAGAATTACCCCGGGGGATTGTGGGAAATGGGAAAGAGAGCTTCTATACCCACTCCCTTGTTCAGATGACACCACTTGAGGTGAAAATTTTTGAAAGAAGACCTGGCCATTATCTAAGTGTCCTTATGTCTTCCAGAAATATACTACAACTTGATTTTTTTTAAAAAAGGAAGAGTTCCATGCCTAAATATTTGAGCATAAACATATCCCATGCTCAGACAAGATGAAAGGGTTAATCCACATTTTAAAAAAATATGCAAGGGATGTTTTTGTCTAAAATGCAAATGATTCCTGCAATGTGCTTGTGGCTGTATTCACACAACTCACTAAACACGCTTCCTGGCAGCCAACCTGGGAAGGGTTGCTTTGAGACAAAACCCCAAGGGCCACCAGTAGCTAGATGCCTTTCAATGAACCGATTTCAGTCTATGAATCTAAGAGACAGATGACGGCTTCTGTTACCTCCAACGCCACCAAGCAAAACTCCACCTGAGCTTTTGAACACATGAACCAGGTATGAATCAACAAGACAAAAGTTCCTCTGAATCCAAGCACCTCAAAACTCCTTTTGTCACCATCAAGAGCAAACACGGCTTGCTTCCACCATCCTAGATGCAGGCTTACAAGAAGACTGGGCATGACTTAGATGATGTCCAGATTTAGAATGGAAACACTGAAGACTATGACTTAGCATTATAATTTCATTCTTATTCCTAGGAATCAATACAGTTTCAGTGTATTATCCATATTACCAAATACTGCTGGATTTTCTCTGTGCTAGATTGAAGTCAAGTATTAGTTCACCCACGACTCCACATAGGGTTACTCCACTTTCCATAAACCCAGATGGAGAACACAATATTGAGAGATTCGTGCATCAATCTGTCAGCTAGATCGTCTTCCATCCAGAAGTAAAGTCACCAAGTGTCCGGTGAAAGTGCCCATGCCTGCTCTTGAGCCTTTTGTAAGACCTGCCAACACCAACAGGTGAAGCTTTTCAAGACAAGATAATGCTGTTCTTTACCATTACGGTTTGCTGATGCAGCGGGCCAGAAAAATGCAGGAGGAGAGGATGGGGGAGTGGGGGGGGGGAGAGAATCTAGCAACCTTATTGATCTTTGTTAAGATGGGAGCATTTCCATGGCTCCCACATTTTGCATGCTAAAGGCAAACAAGGATGCAGTAGGTTCTGGAAAGATTGAAACCCCTACATTTTGAGCGGGGAACCAAGAGTTTCTGCCGTCAGAAAGGGAGTGAGGTCTTCTTCTAAGCAGCAGAGGGAAAGCCACAGAGGACACACATTCAAAATAATCTCATTCTTCCCCTCTCTCATCCACCCAAGACAAGGAAAAGGCCCATGGCATTTCCAAAAATACCAAGCCAAGTATCTGTTTGTTAACATCTGCTAGGATGCTTTCTGGCCTCTGTGCACCAAATTATTCCAGATCTCAATCCTTGGCAGTCTCTATGCAAACCTCTTCTTAAGGAATTTGGTTTGCAATAAGGTGGTAATCATCATGACATGGTTACCACTGTTCCTTTTTTCCAACTCATCCAGCTGAAGAGAAATCTCCAAGGATGTAACAGGTGAAGTTTTTCTAGGGCGCTTTTCTGGATGCTATGAAAAGCATTACTGGCTACTGTTGGTAGTCCAGGTTGCCATTAAAAGAAAAAAAGCAGAGCCAGGAGGCAATCAAAAAATTGATGAAGACCATGGGCCCTAAAAATCTAGCCAAGCAGGCCAATTTTATGGACCGCCCAGAGTCGTTATAATATGAGATGGGTGGTAAAGAAATATGACAAATAAATAAAATAAATAAATAAATGGATAGAACTCATTCCCAGGTTTAGTGGTGCTTCTTCAAGATCCTCTAGTTGAGGATCTAGTTTGGAACATAGCTCTCTAGATTTGAGAGCTACATTCCAAACTCAACTAGAATTGTTGTAACACAGAGAGAAGTGGTCCATCTTGCAAGTCAGTGTAGAAATTAGAGGAGATGATTCCAAGTCCTGTGGTCGAGGACTTGCATCCCAAGCGGTATGGCCAAGATTCGTTTCTCACCCCCTACCTTCTTTCCAAACTCCCAAGCCACATGGGTGCGCAATTAGCCGTTGCTTCTCCAGAACTTCTCAACCAGCCCACATTGTCTGGGAGAAGCTCTGCCCTTCAAAGGTGCCCCACATTCCTCCACTTCAGCATCCACCCCCCTCAAAAAACAGGATAACAACATCATTTCCCCATCCCATTCCATCTGTTGGTGGGCTGGCTGCTAAATTTTTTCCATCCAATGCAGCAAAGCCCAACGTAGGGTGGGAGAAATCCTTGAGGGTATCTGAATGAGGACTGCAATGGCAAGAGAACTCCCTCCCCACTGCCCTGCGCAGGAGGACAAGAAGGCTGGTCCTTATGCAATGCGAACCTGAGATCCCAACCTGGGATCTCTGCTGAAAAGGGAGGTGTAAATGATCCAGCGGGGTCCTCCCTCAGGGCAGACGCGAGAAGACCCTGGTGCACGCATCCTGCAGATATCAATACCGGATCTCAAGGTCTGGAGTGGGGGGGTTAGTTATGGGAGGGGGGAGCTTTGTGCCCGAACGGCTTCAATCCACAAAATTAGCATGCTTACCTCCAAAAGCGTTGTCTTAGCTCATGCCTTCCTCACCCACTGCAACGGCGGCCAGAGAAGGAAAAAATTAATAACACAGCCCTTCCGTTGGAGAAAAAAAGGACTTTACTGAGAGGAGAAGCAGGAAGGACCCCCGATTTTATCTTCTTTTCTAATCCAGCCAGGTAAACCTGAGCCGGATGTTTAGTTGTGGTGCTGGTGGCCGGGGTATTTTTTCCCTCCCTTCTCTCCAGCAGAGAAAGCTTCCCCTTTCTTCCAGCACGCCTAATAATAATCCACCGGTCTGTTGTTTGCTCAGCCACGAAGCAGAAGAATCTGGAACAAGGGCCCCCAAAGCGAGGCATCACCGTTGATCAGAAAGAGGGGACTTGCTGGAGAGGTGAAGAAAAGAGGGGGCCACCAGCCTTTCCCTCCCGCCCCATTCCAGCAAAAATAATAACCACAACAGGAAGAGCAATAATGGTTTGAAGCAACTGAACAAAATAATAATAATAATAATAATAATAATAATAATAATAATAATGGGTTATCCAGACAGCAAGGAAGCAAGACGCAGACTCTACCTCCCTTGCCTTCTCCCTCCCTCCTTCTCTGCCTTCACGTACACACACACTCATCCACACGCCTGCACATACACACTTCCTAGCCCAGACATTCAAGTGTCCTCAAGCAAAGCCAGTTAAAGAGACACACGCCTGATTATCCATCACGCATGGCAGCCGACTGGTGAGGGTCCCTTGCCATCCCTCTCCCTCTCCCCACCCCACCTCCTGGCTGGGTTCCAAGACAAGATTACAAGCATTCAGTGGAGATAAACAGAAGGTCTCCCTTGGATGCCTCGCCTTGTTTTAATTAGGACTCTTCCCCCCCCCCCGATTTTTTTTAAGAAAACGGAAATAAAAAATTTGGCCTTCCAGATGGAGCTGGCTCGCAAAGGGCATAGAGCAAAGAGGAGAGGAGAGGAGTGAAGCCAGGGCCAAGCTGGAAGGTAGGAGTGGAAGAGGAAATGATGGGGGCAGAAAGAGATACTGATGGACAATCAGCGTGTATGGTTTGTAATAGGGCAGCAAAGAAGCTTTTTATAGCCCAAAGAACCAGGTGGAGATGGAATCGAAGCCAGTTTGCATCCTGAATCTTGCTAAGTCTTATTCTGCCAAGGTACTACAAGCCAGCAGCTGCTAAACCAGACTACAGCTATTCCAGGACAGATGTTGACTTCCAAGATCCTAATCCAAGTTTCGTACAGTAACCCAGGGGAGAAAATAGGCATAACATGCTGAATCTCGGCCCAGTATTTTTGCTGTCGTTCTTTCCCCAAAACAGGAATGATGTATCCTGCTCAGAGGTAAATAAATGGAAGACAGCAGTGTGTTTCTCAGCTATGCTAGCTCAGTAGCAGAAGTCTGGGTTGGCCTGCAGAAGACCCCAGAGCCCAGGTGGGACTGGGGAAACTCTGAAGGCCACTGCCAGCCAGGGTTGGCTCGATTAGGCTAGATCAGGGTTTCTCAACCAGGGTTCCGTGAGAGGTCCCTAGGGGTTCCCTGGGAGTTCACAATTTATTTAAAAAATTATTTCAAATTTGGACAACTTCACATTAAAGAGGTAAGTTGCATTCTTTATTTTTAGTTTAAGAACACTGTGAATGCGTTTAGACAGGGCTACCCATGAAACAAATATGGTAATTTTGTAACTTCTGGCCTATATTTAAGCCTGAATGTGCAGGGGTTCCCCAAGGCCTGGAAAATATTTCAAGGGTTCCTCCAGGGACAAAAGGTTGAGAAAGGCTGCTCCAGTCCTTCCATACAGCTGCAGATGTAGAAGATGGAGCCTTCTCAGATAGCTTTGGAAAACTGGAGATTGCCTCTATTAACTGGGATCGGCAATTGGATTGCTTTTCTGGAGTCCTTGGTGCTCTCTGAGCTTGGTTGTTTGTTTGCAGACATTTCATTACCCAACTAGGTAACATCATCAGTGCCTAAAGGGTTTCTTTTGTGACTGTTGTCTTATTGTCATCTTATGCCTTTAATCACTATTTTATTAGAAGTTATTGTGCACCTATAATAAAAATAATATAATAATTTTGCAACTTGTGGCCTATATTTGAGTCTGAAAGTGCAGGGGTTCCCCGAGGCCCAAAAAAGATTTCAAGGGGTCCTCCAGGGTCAAAAGGTTGAGAACAGCTGGGCTAGATGGACCAGACACCTGCTTCAGTAGAAGTAGGCATACCATCTCCAGGCTGTAGAAATCCAGATGACTACTATGTGGTAGGACAGATGACCACTGTGTGGTAGGACAAAACTGAGGTTTTTTTATTGCCATCAACTGGAGATTTGCATTCATCTATAGGATGCTTATTATACATCAACATTCTATGTTATTATAACACTTGGGGTGAGGTTCTTGTCTTTTGAATGTGTGTACACACACACTACCCTTCATCTCAAGATTGTTCCAAGCAGTCCATGGTACAGTAAAAATTTATGCATATAAAGGCAAAATGTGCAGTTTTGAAAAGTCAATTTTTTTAAAAATATGAAAAATCTCAACTGAACAGCTGTAACACAACAGGATGTTTTTAAAGGAATTGTCTGGTACTAGGGTTATAGTTAGGCTGACCATACATCCCGTTTTGAATGGGACAGACCCATTTTTTTTAACATTTCCAGACTGCCCTGCCATTTTAATGTAAATGTCCATTTTGTCCCATTTTCTTAAAAACCTTACTTAAAAATTTGAAAGTTCCCACGAACCTGTCAGAAGGCAGTCTGACTTTGAGTGGAAGGAGGGGGAGCTCAGCAGAAATGGTGGGGAAAAAGCCGCAGAGCTCAACCCGGCAGGAAACCTAAAAAGAAAAAAACAGGATCAGCTGATAGGTGGTGATCAGAGGGCAAGCCGATTGGCTCCTGCCTTGAAACGGCGGGAAGAAAAGAACGTAAAAGCACAGCCAGAGGAGGAACGGCTTGTCAGGGACAACCATTCCCTAGACTCTCCAGTCCAGCCTTGCCTCTTGCAAATGAAGGAATCCAAAGATTCCCAGCCCGAGAAAACTAGAGAAGTTCCTGCCTCCTGATCCAGCCCGTCGCCCAGCCCTGCCCCTTTTTGCCATCCCAATGTCCTGTTTTTGTCTCAAGGAAATATGGTCAGCCTAGTTATAGTACATATAAAATACCTGGGGGGATTTTTTTTTTTAAACAAATGTTTGCTTAACATTTCTCCATCAATGGGGAAAAAGGCCTTCAAAATACTTTGGTGTTGTTTAGGGCTTTATATAAAATTTCAGCATTTCTGATTGGGCTATAGGTAGCTCAGGGCACTTTTGAGAGTGATGTCATCCCAATTCTGCCCCTCGTAGCTATCTAAGCATGGCCTTCTGACTATCTGCAGTTCTTGGACCATCTCCAAGGGTAACCCCATGTTGAGGGTAAGAAGATCCCAGCTTCTGCAGCCACTGAGCACACAACCTCCTGTGCTATTTGTAAGTTGAACACACCCCACTATCCTGCCCCTAACATTCCTACTACTTCCAGATGTCCTCCAGATGTGATGGATTGTAATGCTTAGAATTTCTGGCCAGCAGGACAAACTATAACCACCTTATAGAAACAACTCAGTAGCTGGGATCACCTGATATGCTAAGCCTGAGCTTAAAAACCACAATTATAGTATTTGCATACCATGTTTTAAAAAAGTAATAAGTGACATGATCGCTTGATACAATGGTCTGGTTCAAACAATAGGCTAAGATGTTGGCTGGATTCCTACAGCGTATTTGATCCCTAACAATGCAACTAGCGACATCCTTGGGTGAGTGGGGGGGCGTAAAAAAAATAAAACCAAGAAGGCAGCTGCAACTGTGTGACTGAAGTCCTGCCCCCCTTTTACACATGCCACCTTGATTACATGATCACAACCACCCTTTTCTGACACCCCTCTTCTCCTGTGGATGCCTCTTGATGTAGCCACACTTTAGCCTACTCTGTTTTTTGCCTTTTATCCATGTGAAATAATAGGCTTGGGAAAATAGGCTTGGGAAAGGGGAAGGAATGATGGAAGGAATTTCAGAAAAGATTACTCAGTCCTGAGAAAGAGGAAAACATGACCAAAAAAAAAAAAAACTCTCAAAATAACCCTGACTTGATTTTGTTTGGTATAAGATGGAGTAGAGAGAAACTCTGATGGAAGTCTATCAGTTTCTCTCTCTACTCCATCTTATGCCAAACAAAATCAATCTTGAAAATCTGATGTCAGCCTTTCAAAGGAGGCAAGATCAAGAAACAGAAGCAGCAGGGATTCCAGTAATGCTCTTAATAGTTGAAATATAAAATAACAGAATCTGGAAAGCTGTTCAGAGTTTCTGCTACCAAACAAGATCAAGATGGGGTTTTCTGAGCTTCTTTCCCATGCTTTCCTCTTTCTCAGGACTGAGTAGTCTTTTCTAAACCTCTTCCTCCCTTAATGATTTGATTATCCCTTTCTCAAGGCCAACTCTACATTCTTTCACAATTTATTTAATAAAACAGAATAAAGAGGACAAAAAAGGAAAGGAAAAGAGAGAGAAAGCAGTACAACAACAAATGTGCTGCATATGTTTGCTCTCAGGAGAAGGCTATGATGCTGGGAAGGGTGGAAGGAAAGAAAAGAAGGGGACAACCAGAAGCAAGGTGGAGGGACACAGTTACAGCCGCAATGGGGACACTGTTGGAAGACTTGAAGGAGCAAGTTAGGGATGGATCCTTCTGGAGAAAATCTATGTGGTCACTAAAAGTCAACACCAACTTGATAACACATTGTGTGTGTGTGTGTGTGTGTGTACAAACACACATACTCACAACAGTTCCCCCTGCCCTGCTCCTAATCCAACATTTCATCCCAGCACACTGCCCCTCTCTTTAGAGCAGTATTTTTCAAACTTGGCAACTTTAAAATGCATGGACTTCAACTCCCAGAATTCATGCTGGCTGTGGAATTCTGGGAGTTGAAGTCCACACGTCTTAAAGTGGCCAAGTATGAAAAACACTGTTTTAGGGGAATGGTGGGACTAGGAACCTGGATTAATATATCAAGTCAGGAGATAGTATTGTACTTATATTTCTGCCTTGTGTGGCCTAAAGGACATCTCTCCACCTTCCTGAGAGGGAAGGGTTTGGAGAAAAAAGCTCCAAAGGGTGAGAGCGCTCCATAATTACCTCAAATTCTTGTGCAGAGCATGAATAAAAGGACTTAGATAAAAACTCCAGATTTTTGTTGCAGGCTTCACTTTTAAAACAGAACCTATATTCTCAAAAGAATGGTGGCTTTGCTGGCAGGGAAGACCTGTGACCTGTGACCATCTAGTATTTGTTAGCCAAAGAGATCATTTTGGAACAGAATTGGTGACGCGTGCGGGAAGTTTTAAATCCTCTCTTCCTGAACTCCGATGAACAGTATCTTGCCTTGTATAAGTTCCTCATACAATCAACACATTTTTCTGAGCATTCAGTTGGAATCTGCTCTCTTGCAATTTAAGACCAATATTCAGTATCCTTCACTCTGTGATAATAGAGGACAGATGTTGCTCCCCTTCTGTGGAACTCCTTTGAGAGGGCTCCTTAAAAAATAACAGTCAGGCTACAGGCCTTTTATTCAGTAGCATTCTGGCTTCCATTTGATTTTATTCAATAAAATAAGAATAGAATAGAATAGAATAGAATAGAATAGAATAGAATAGAATAGAATAGAATAGAATAATAGGCTAGATGAATAAACTAGACTAGACTATCCTCTGTGGAGTACCAGACCTCGGTGCATCAAGGGAGGTGCTGTGGGTGCCATATTGTCTATCCCACCCACTCTAAAAGATTCCAAGGAAGTTAGGAGGAGGAAAACACACATCCTTCAAATGCACGTACAGACCTGCTAATATATGAGCATGTGTTGTTTTATTGCTGTTGCAGCCTTCCCTGGTATCGCCTTCAGAAATGGATGTTGCATGATTTAAAAGGCACTAAGAAGGATGCTATCTTGAACTGGGGGGTGGGGGGTAGGGGAGAAATAGAAGAAAAGTGGTGAGAGAAGAGGGTGGGGTGATATGTCAGCAGGAGGCAGGGCGGGCAGGAGAGAGTTTCTATTTTCAACACTGCTGCCGGCTTTCTCTTCCTCCCCAGCCATTTGCATGCCTGCCTGATTAAGAAACCTGACCTGCTTTTTAAATAATCAAGGGAAAGGAATCAGGCTCCCGGCTTTACAGGCCAAGCCTGGGTTTCACCAGCTGGGCATTGGCTCTGGGGAGAAGCCAGTCCCAACAGGACTGGGAAGGAAGACGTTGGCTGATGCTTGTGTGGCATGCGGCATATGGCAGTGACAGCCATCCCTTGGCAGATGATCTAGCTCGTCCCTTGCTCCACGCCTAGAATTTTATGAGTTGGGTGCCCTCCTGGTGGGAAAAACTCCGCTTCAGGAAGCAAGTTCCATAGCAACCACGGTGGAAGCGGGGGGGGCAACGTGCGTGAATTTCTAAAAATTGAGCTTTCCTGCAAGGAGGCCGGTCTTCCTCCCATCTGGTTCAGTTTCCCTTAGAGGAACAAGCTTTCTCACTGATTGCCCTGACGTGAAATCGATTAGCCCAAAAATGACAGCCAGATGGTCCATGCGATTTCACCATCTTGCTGACTTTGATAGAAAGCAGGGAGTGGGGGAGAGCATGATGGGTTAAAAACAAGAAGCCCATCAGGCCAGAGTTGCCCAGTACCCAAAACTGAAGTAAACACCTAACCAAGGTGTATCTGAACCAAGGTTAGCATGTTATATGAATAGAGCAACAGGGCCTTTCTCTGACAAATGTTATGTATATTGACTGAACATGGCTGTTGTCTTTCAAATGCAGCCAGAGCAGCATGGTTCACCTAAAACAGGAGAGTATTTAGCAGAAATGGAGTAGTAAAAAACAACAAAAGGAGAAACAGACACAAAAGCCATGTTTTTCAGTGGACGGTGCTGTTAGTTAGACCTACCAGCTGGATTTAGACTTACAGCACCTAAGCTAGGTTAGTTTTAATCTTGGTTAGGCCTGATCTTTGTGATCTTTGTGATTCACATACTATATGATTAGTTTATGATTCAGTGCATTCTACAAACCCTGAAAAAGGGATAGTTAATAACCTGGTTAAGTATATGTGCAAAAACAGCCAAACCCAATCAGGTTATGGCTACAGAATGCTGATCGCTGGATTGGAGAAACCAGAAAAATA
The DNA here is from genome assembly GCF_035149785.1 of Candoia aspera. NCBI lineage: Eukaryota > Metazoa > Chordata > Lepidosauria > Squamata > Candoiidae > Candoia > Candoia aspera. The sequence goes on along the minus strand of NC_086166.1, from coordinate 11,707,098 downwards.
GGAAGGAGGAAGGAATGGATCAGAATGTCTGAGAATAGATCATGGCTACCTGGCATCTCGAAAGGACGTCCTCCAGAGATTTTGGACTACAGCTCCCCCAAGCTTGTTTAATGGCTAGTGCTGGATGATGGGAGCTGAAGTTCAAAACATCTGCAGGGCCCCAAAACAGCCCATCCCTGCTCTGCATTTTATTGGAGGTCCCAACCATCAGCAATTCAAGGTAGGCCAGGTCAGGAAACAGAAACCACAAGGATTCCATGGATGCTACAGAATCTTGAAGACCTGCCAGAATTTCTCTCTACTCCATCTTATACCAAACAAAATCCAGGCAGAATTGTTCCGAGGTTCTTGCTCACACTTTTCTATTGTTTCTGATCCCTTTGATGTTATTTGTGAGGGCTGTTTGCCACTTTGCCCCCTTCCCCACTTCTACCCAAAAGCCAAAAAATAAGAAAAAATATTGAGTCGTCGTTTTTCCTCCCCTGCAGCTCCTGAATGCCTTCAACAAGGTTATCTCCACATTTCTCTACATACCCTTGACTAGCTGAATTTTTTAGCTAGAACTGTTTCCTGCACAGAAACCTTTCTCTTGGACACATTGGCCTACCATCGAGAACCGAATGCATTTATTTGAGTTTGGAAGAGCCCAACGGCTGCCCTACAGTGGGTAGATGGGTGGCCCAGAAAGAGTTTTGCCCCTTCGCTGAACAGAGGCAGGTTCCATTCGTGTGAATCTTGCCCTGGGTCCAAACTTGCTGGCCAGGTGTGATGGGAGTTGTAGTCCCACACATCAGAAGGGTGGGGGTGGCTGCTTGCAAATCAACAAAGACTCTCTTTGGTCTGGAGACAAAAGACTGTGAGCGAAATGTCCTCCCAACCGGCAAACGCCCCCCCCCCCCCCGCTGATATTTAGCTCATGCAAGATGCATCCCTGCTCAGAAGCAGCAACTGCTCTGAAACATGAAATGTTAATGAGCTGCAAAAATACTTTCCCACTCCCTTTCCTGCACTTGTTTCTTTCAAAAAAATCAGCTCTGCTTGTAAAAAATGATTAACTGTCAAGAAGTGGAGAGTTGCTTGGAAAGCCAGCAGGATGGCTCGCTTGCCATAGTGACCTCGGTAAATTATGGACAGTGCAAGAGAATGGAAATTAGATTAGAGATATGAAGAATATCTTTTCTCTCTGGCTTCATAGTTTGGTAATTGCAGAATCAGCCCAAACCCTTTTTCTCTGCAGGCAATGGAAAATCCAAGGGATTCAGCATTTAGTTGGCCATAAATTGCCCGGTGGCTATGGCTGCGTGGCTCAGATTTACCCTTTTGCTGGCAAAATTAAGGAGTTGCTCAAGAGATCCAAGGCTGAAGTTTGTAAGGCATCAGAGCCACTGCACAATCAAGAAGACAGAAGAAGCTGCATCAGGACACCAGGCCAGGGCTGGAGAAAAGAGTTTTGTTTTGTTCCATCTGAATGAGAACTTAGCTAATTATGTATTTCACAACCAATAGGCTGTCTGAAACATGGCTATCGTCCAACATTTGCAATTCCCTGAATTTTGCAGTGTGGTTTACCAACAACGGAATTGCCTCATTTATAAGTGGAAAGTCTGGTATAAAATGACTGCATTCATGAAAGGCATATTGAGAACTGCATTATATTAAGGAAATTAATTGCAAAATTGCCTGTGTTAGGTAATCTTCCAAGAATAATGCCTGTGCACCAAAGTTCATATAAGCCTGAGTGCAATTTTTTTTAAACGAGAAAATGTTCAAGTTTCACAAGAAAACCTGATACTTCTCAGTACATCCCTAATTGATATAATACATCTGGGGCTTCTGGCCTCCTCTTATATTAGACTTATAGATGGGGGTTTGCATGACGGTGACAGGCATGGCATCTTGGTTCTACAGACTGCATATATTTATTATATTTTCTTATTTTTGGGCTTTTGGGTAGAAGTGGGGAAGGGGGCAAAGTGGCAAACAGCCCTCACAAATAACATCAAAGGGATCAGAAACAATAGAAAAACAGTAACTCAGAGCCAAAGGAGGTACTCCTTTCATGTATTTGACTACAGTGCCCATTCTCCACAACCAGTAAGGCCCATGGTGGATGAACTTGCAGACAAGCCATTAGGTGGAACAAGGTGAACGTGAGGCATTGAAGCAAAATACTATCAGAAACATTCCAACAGCAGCAGAGAGGGTTAAAAAATGTTTGGCAATAGCAGAAATGCTTAAAAGAAGAAGAAAAAAAAAACCGGAGAAAGCAGGAGGCAACGAGGTTGCTGAGCAGATTCTCACAGCCAGGACTGAGGCGTCCACAGGATGCGGTGCTTTCGTCAAAATGGCAAAAGCAGTGTCAGGCCACTGTGATGTAAACTTCCACTGCTTTTGTATGTGCATACAACATCACAATGCAGATACCGAAGGGATGGAGTTTGCATTGCCCTGGCCTGCTGCTGCTTTCATGGTTTGCTTCCCCCTCCTGAACCTCTGAGCCAAAGGGCCACAATTAAGGAAGCCTTCCCTGTTGCCTTTTCATCTCCCTTCTGTGTTATACTTTGCTGAAGATCTCCCCCCCGTCACCTATGAATCTTTGAAGCGATGCATATAAGTAGATTTATCCCTATATCTATGAGGTCATCTATGAGGCTATGAGGTGATGCATCTAAGTAGATTCCTCTATACATCTACAAGGACATCTATGAGTCTATGAGGTGATGCATCTATGTAGATTCATCTATACATTTATAAGGACATCTTTGCATCTATGAAGTGATGCATTTAAGTAGCTTCATCTCTACATCCCTGAGGTCATCTATGCATCTATGAAGTGATCAGATTTACTCTGTGTCTCTGATGAAGTGAGCCGCAGCTCACGAAAGCTTTTACCTTTTAGTGAGACCTCTGGGTATTCCAGTGTACAAATCAGATTTGATTAGAATTGAGTGGCCAATCTCTGGGGTCCTGGTGCAGCTAATTCAGTTTTCAAACTCAGGTAGCAGGATCATTCAAAACACCTCCCTATCAACTTTGGATGAAAGAGGGCAAGATGCAAGTTGCAAATGGGGGGGGGGTCATTTCCAGTTCTAAACAGCACCTGCAGCAATGCTACCATGTTCATTTCCCAGTGCAGCATCAACTTCTTGATAACTGTGCAAAAAACCCAGGGAAGGGGACAGAGTTGCAGGTGGTGGGAAGACCTCTTTAATCCGTTCTGATCCTTCAGAAGAAGCACTCCCCCAGTGCTACAGAAGTCAAAGGAAGGGTGAAATTGACCTGACCGTCTGGCCCTCAGTTTCTGGTCTAATCAATTTCATGCTGGGGCAGTCTGAAAGCAAGAAAGATGGTTATTAATTCTGAATGGAGAAATGGAGCAGAAATATACAGCTGCTGCTTTCTTTTCCAGTCTGTTTGTTTATTTATTTATTTTCATGCAATGAATTGAAGCATTTGAAAAACAGATATGGGAGAGATGAAATATGTTGGCACACATTACCCAATAAATCAGAGCAGTTCCACATAAGAATTGCATCAGTTTAAACCTAGCTGTTGGCCTCTGGGATCACACAAGATTAGCTGAGTTCATAAGCTAAATCAACGCATTTATGAGTGAGCTGTAGTGTATTTGAAACTGAAATTAAACATCCTTCTTTTGGAAGGAGTAAGATCACTCTCATAAAACATACAAAAATATCTGATAAACATGCAGTTAAACTCTCCCAATGTGCTTGAAGGCATTGTAGCTTTGATTCATTTTTAAAAAGTAACTATTGCAATAATATGGTCTTATATTTAACAATTACATCTACCTTGTATGGGCAGAAGACATTTTAAACCCCTCAGATGAATTATCAGGTTTTCAGATTCACATCAATAAAGAGATGTTTAATGCCATCAGTCTTTTTAAATTCAAACTTATTAACAAATACATTTAATTTAAAATGTCAAATATTTAAAATGCTGTGGTTCTATGGAGTTATGCATAGCTTCTTTTCTTATTTAAGGAACTCTTGCATCATTTTGACTCTTGAGCTTCAACTTGCCCTAAGGGCAAGGTGGCTTGGCAGCTTGGCAGCTCCCTCTTGTACAAAGTACTCAGGTTGTTTTTTTTTGGGGGGGGCACACAATTAGAGAAATGCATACTACAGAACTTACTTGCAAACAATTTATCCATACAATTCTATGTGTGGAATGGAGGATGTTACCCAAAGCCCTGAAGCAACTCAGAATGTGTTTTGGCAGGAGTGGCTCTTTGCTCCTTGTTCTTAATCTTGTGAGACCAGCAATACGTTTTCCATCATCTGTGAGTATGTACGGAAAGGAAAAATTAGAAAAAAATCATTGCCCCCCAATAAATGGAGTCATCTTATTAGCTCAAGATGAGATCACTGGCTAGAACAATATGAAAAATGATAGCTCTAGATGTCATCTTCCCCAACCAAGTGCCTTTCTGATATCCTGGGATGATATTTCCCAGAATTTTCCAGTCAACTTGGCCATGGTAACCAGAGACTGCTGGAAATTGTATTCCCCTTCCCTAGCCTTGGTGCCCTCCAATGGTATGAACCAACTCCAGAATTCTCTGGCCAGCCTGTCCATTGCTGAGAACCCTAGGAGATGAAGCCCATGCCTCTGAAGGACTTCTATGTTGGGAAAGGCTGATGTACACATATGACTCTCAGGAGCATCAAGTGACAGCTGCTCCTAAGAGCATAATGTGGGAAAGACTATGTGAAAAGAAAAAAAACTAGGATATGGGAGATCATAATAGAATCTTTCTGGATGTATGCATGTATCATATTTCTTCCCTTCTTTGGTCACAAAGCTTCTCAGATCACCTTTGGTAACTTCAACATGACGTCCTGGTCTACATGGTCCTATCAACCATTGAGGTAGTCCAGACAGGAAACCAAAACCATGAGTACTAACACTACCTTTATTATAATAGTAATAGAATCTTGCAAGTCTGAAAGCACATCTTTCCCTCCTCGCCTTTACTTTCCAGAGAACAAGGGAGGGTCCCTTCTGAGATGCTTTCTCCACCCCCATTCCTTCTGTGGGCTGAGATATCTCTTTCCAGACTGTTGTCTAGGCAGTGGCTCTTCCTCCTGTCTCCCCAAGGTTGTCCTCACAGCCCACAACAGGTCCACATTCCACATTCTCTAGATGGAGCCTAAAAAAAATGACATGAAAAGAAAAAAAAATAATGGTGTAGGAAGGGTGGGGAAAACAAATTTTAGTTATTTATTTATTTATCAATTTTTTATCACCACCCATCTCCCCCCACAAGGAGGGACACTGGGCGGCACGCCTTAAGTTTTAAGATTAAACATGATCCTTCAATGGCGATGGGTAAAGTTCAGGGCTGGGAGAGCCTGATGAAGCTAGTCTTGTGGGAAAAGAGCCTTGGTCTACAGAGGAACTTTGATCCTAATTCAGCAGTCTGTGATGCACGTAAAAAAGAAGCAGGGCTTCAGTTGTGTAGTTGCAGCTACCTTGACTCCGCCACCCCCACCCGGCAGATGCCCCAGTCCTAGTGGCTGGTTTTAGGAGGAAATGCCAGTGACGCTGACACTGAGGCCTCTTGCAGCTCTGTGCCTGGGAAAGTTTGGTGAGATGTGACTCAGGATGAGACAATTCTGAGCATGTTTGACAGTGTGCTACCAGGAAGAATAATGTCTCCTGTTTCACTTTACTCCCTGTTATGCTAGCTGTCTATGTACAGAGAGGCCTTACAAAACAGGTTCTGAGGAGCGTCCAACCACACCAACTCCCATTTGCATGGCACTCTGAAAGGCAAATCCCCAGATTTGATTTGATCCTAGATTTGCATTTCCTAACTTCAGATATTAGCCCTGGCAATGATACCTCTCCAATCTCTGTGACAAAAATGATCCACAGAAACCAAAACATTCAAGAAGAAGAGGAAGAGGAAGAAGAAGAGGGGAAGGGAGGGAGGGAGGGAAGAAGAAGGGAAGGGAAGGAGGGAGGGAGGGAGGGAGGGAGGAAGAAGGGAAGGGAAGGAGAGAAGGAGGGAGGAAGAGGGGAAGGGAGGAATGGAGGAGGAGAGGGGGAGCAGGGGGAGGGAGGCAGGAAGAAGGGAAGGGAAGGAGGAAGGGAGGGAGGGAGGGAGGAAGAGGGGAAGGGAGGAATGGAGGAAGAGAGGGAGAGAGGGAGGGCAGAGGAAGGGAGGGAGGGAGGGAGGGAGGAAGGGAGAGAGGGAGGAAGAGGGGAAAGGAGGGAGGAAGGGAGGAAAGGAGGGAGGGAGGAAGAGAGGAAGGGAGGAAGAGGGGAAGGGAGGGAGGAAGAGGCGAAGGGGGGAGGGAGGGAGGAAAGGAGGAAGAGGAGAAGGGAGGGAGGAAGGAAGGAAAAAGACTGATGTCTCCCTAGTCAAACCCTACTCCGTTATTCCCTCCCAGAAATAAACACAGTCACAAGCAGGGGTGTGAAATCTCCAGCAGCAGCTCCATCGCTATTTGCCCAGCTCAAGATAGACTGCACTGCAGATGACTCAGGCGCCCAGCTGTCACCATGGCAACTAGTGTCGCCTAGCAATGCTTGCCTCCCAGTCTCCTCAGTCTCCTAGCAATACAAGAGATGGAATATATATATATATATATATATATATATATATATTCATTCCATCTTGTGTGTGTGTGTGTGTGTATATTTCTCACAGCTAGAGATGGCGAGTTTAAAGCTATTTTTAGCCTAGAGTTCAGGAGACAGTTTCCTTCACCGGAGAAGAGGCTACTCTGGTGAATCATGTTTATTTATGTTCTTTATTCATTATATTTATATCCTGCCTTGCCCCTGAGACCCCAGGGAGGTGGTACATGGTAGTTCTCCCTCTTTGATGTTCCTCCTCAACCACCCCTGTGTGAGTGGGGCTGGACGTAGAGATTGAGACTGGCTCAGCGTCCCTCTGGATCTCTCCATTCCCAGTCTAATGTCTTCACCGTTACACCATGTTGGCTTTTCAGGGTAGCTAGTCTCCCTGGCAATGCATATCTAGGTTTATTTAGACTTATATATCACTCTTTTGTGCGTTTTCTCTACTAGAACAACCTTGAGAGGCAGGCTGGGTTGGAGGTATGTGGCTGGTCCAAAGTCATCCAGAGGACTTCTTCCATGGCTGAGGATGGATCCACATATGAGGGATTGTGAAGAAGCTGGGAAAGGAATGGATGGGAGAATAAACTATCCAGAGATAGAAGAGGAGCCTGTTGGCGGCTTATCTCATCAATGGAGACTCATCCAGGTGGTGAAAAACCTTTGAAGTGTTTCAAAGCCTTCTAAGAGACTCCATCTTAGTCAACTCCCTCTAAATAGGGCTGGGAAATTACAATTTCCAAGATTCTGAACTTATCCCTAATTCTAGCATTAGAGACACCTTACCGAAATTGGCGTGGTTCTGTCTTCCTTAATCTTGCCAGATACTGGATCTCAGTAGAACAGTGTTTTTCAACCTTGGCAACTTTAAGATGTGTGGACTTCAGCTCCCAGAATTCCCCAGCCATCTGTTGAAAAGTTGCCAAGGTTGAAAAACACTGTTCTATAGAGAACTGCAAAATTGATTTTGGAGAAGGAAAACAAAGGCCATTAGCAAAACGTGAATTAACCCCAGGAAGGGAAGAAGGCGTGAGAAAGACACTGAAGGTTTCTCCTTCTTGACTCTTTTTGGTATCAGAGGGAGGGAAGGAGAAACACTGCCAGGCTTTCAAGATTGGTGTCAGCCCTTCAGGGTAGACCAAGTCAGGAAACAGGCTCCACAAGAAACACTAGCACTCTACTTTATCAATATAGACTATAAGAACGGAATCTCAAAGCCTAACAGACTATTAAACATCCCCTCTTTGTGAGAAGAAAGGCTGTGGATCAAATTCAGGTCAATGGGTTTTTCTCCCCCTCGAGTCAACTGTGCTGCTTAAGTGAGTGTGAATCTCACTTCCCCTTGATTTTTCTCAAGTTTGCAGGATAAAAATGACTTCATGGCAGAGTGGGTCAGAGGAATACACAGACTTTCTCAAGGGTTTTAGATTGACATGCCAAAGTGGAAACCTGAATCGGAGATGTTAAAAGTTCTTCTGCATCTTCTGCCAAGCAGACGTACATCACAGCAGCTCATCCTTAATTTACAGATGCTGAAATCATGCTTGACAGGCAACTGTGTCTCTATTTCCACATTATTTTTGTTGGGTGAGTGGGGCATGTGGGCTAGATCCCAGAAGAATCAATTCTAGCTTTTTTCAGATATGGGAAAAACTATTCCTTTGAGCCAGAAATTTGTCAGAGGGGAGTAGGTTAAGCAACCTTTTTTCTCTTGAGAAACTATCAGGGGCTCCAACCCCTTCCAAAGAGACATTTCCTTGGAGCAAGATGGAAACTGTGGTGGATTTCAGTAACACTGCTGGTTCTCAGGGAGGAGGGAGCATTTGCCAAGGAGGGGAGCGAGATAAGAGAAAACACAGTCCAGGGATGGAACGTGGGAAGACTAAGGTGATCAGAATAGCCCCACCCCAGAGCCTCCCAGGTTATTTCCACTGAGGTTAGGTAGAGTTGCTTTAGTCTGGCAAGATTCTGTCTATACGGTGTGAGCAAGTAAAGAACTGAAGTTTGGCTGAACTGATTCTCTGAAGTTCTTGGGCTGGGCCTGACAAAAACTCAGTAACAGCAGAATTCAAATTTTGGCCCTCTGCTTACAGCTTCATTCTCAGCACTTCTACCTCAAAGCTGCAGTAACTCAACATGTTTATTCTCTAACCATGTCTTGGAAGTAGAAAAAAGGCTAGAAGATGGCATTTGGACTTGTTGCACAATTTGCTTTGTTTTTAATTAAAAAGCTACTTTTAAAAATTAAAATCAGGTGGAGCAAAGAACTTAGTGGACACAAAGGGAGACATCCATGGATAATGATGTGTTGTGGGCCTGAGGATACTTATTAAGATAAAGTCTGCTTTAAGTGGAGCTCTACTTCTGGTCGTTTCCTGAAGACACAATTTTCTTTACATCAGTGTGGAAATGGTTGACCATTTGTTGTCTTCTGCAGTAAGACTTTTTGGTTGCATAGCCTGGCTGACAGCTGTAGGGTTTGTTAGTGATGTTCCATCCAGGTATTAATGGAGTCCAGCCCTCCTTCTTGAGATCAAGAATTCCTGGTGGTATCTGAAATTATCCATTGGAAGTTCCAAGGCCTGAAACTGGGAGGTTTCTTAACCCAGGAATGTCTACCATGGAGCTAGTGTTTGGGACAGGTCCTGATAAAAAAGGGCATGCATTTTCAGAGGATTAAGCACAAGCACTAAGAATTGAAAGGACTTCAAACACTCCAAGCATAGTAGATCTTCCTTGATTATCTCAGGGGGTTCCATCTGATCATCTGAGATTGTGATGGAGTGTAGGCCTGGCCCTGGGAATGAACTGTTAAGGGGAGAGTTTCAGAAAAGATTATTCAGCCCTAGGAAACAAGAAGGAGTGAGAAACTCAAAATAACTCTGCCTTGATTTTGTTTGGTACAAGATGTAGGAAAAAGGAAGACTGACATTCAAAATTTGGTTACTCTACCCAACAACAATAAAGAGCATTTCTGAAATCCTTGCTGTTTTTGTTTCTTGACCTTGCCCAACTTGATAGGCTGCCAAAAGCTCACAAAATGCAAGACATCTTCATGGTTCCAGATGCTTTTCATGGTCTTCAAGTGTTTTTCCAGATCCTTCTTTGAAGAACGAGATGATTCTAATGTTTTTTTATGGTTGGGATGGAACAATTATTAGATGGCACGTCTCTCTGACGGAGGCAGTTATTCTAAGCAACAGCAATTTATGAGGGTGTAAGAGACATGATCTCTTCATTGAAAGAATGCAGTTCCATTCAGAGTCTGTTGTGAGTCAAAGGTAGGGTGACGCACAGTATGTAATGAATATGCAACTGTTAGTCATTAGTTGGGATAGAAGCTGGAGCAGCAAAAAGAAAAAAAAATAGTCCAGGCCCTTGGCTTCTTGCTGCAAAAGGGAGGAGGATCTACTCCAGGTGGTCCTCAAAAATTTAGGAATTGGCTAAGATTGATTTCATGTGTCATGCTAAGCCATAATTCCACCATTATGTATCCACTGTTGGCTGGCTTTCTTCAACAACTGATCCCAAACTATACAACTCAGTAGGATGTTCTCCAACACCAAGCTATGGTGGTACTGAGTGATCCAGGTTGGGTTGAACAGGCTGGTGCTGGCCTGCAACTACTGAGGTCCATGCTCTGGTGGATTGCAGCCTTCCAGCAGCTCAAGTCTTATCCTGGTTAGTTAGCCTAAATAAAAACAGAGAATCTGGAGGCCATGAAACCAGAATTGTATATGATTGGACTGGGCTTAGGCTTTGTTACGAATCCAGGGAGTGGGGATGTAAGTCTAGATGTAGAACAGGGGGAGGCCATATAAATCAAACAAGCAAACTTGCAGCTCTTACAGCACATCAAGGACTTGCTGCCAAATGTGGGGGCAAAATGGTAGCAATGCAATTTGGGCAGGTTTTGGGAGGGGAATGGAAAAATTTATGTCAGTCCTTCAGGGTAGTCCAGACCAGGAAACCAAAACCATGAGTACTAACACTACCTTTATTATACGGTTACAGTAACAGAATCTTGCAAGTCTGAAAGGCCTTCCCCCCTTCCCTGCCTTTACTTTCCAGAGAACTAGGGAGGGTCCCTTCTGAGGTGCTTTCTCCAGCCCTGTTCCTGCTTTGGGCTCAGATTTCCCTGATCAGAGTGCAGTCTAGGCTCTGGCTCTTCCTCCTGTTTCTCATGGTCCTTCTCACAGACCGTTACAATTTCCCCCTTTAAGGCTTCCTGCTATCACCATCACCGAAAGTTTGAAAAAGCTGAAAAACATTGACTGTGTCCCTTCCATGCCACTGGGGCCCACCAGATGGTCTCCTGTCGCCCTCCAGAAGGAAAGCTGATTTTCAGCCCCCTCACCCTTCAGTTGCTGCTCACCCTGCATTGCTTTCCATGGAAATATAGTCCATGATAGTGTCTTCAGTTAGCCACGGTTAAATCCTATTGTAGCAAGCTATGCGAGCTCAACTAATACAGAGCAGCAACAGTTTAACTCTACTAATGGTTGTATTTTATTAGATCTAGGCAGGGGCTGAGATACTAGTTGTACTGAAGCTACCTCACTCCCAGGACACATATCCCAACCCATTCTCCTAACACTGGTTTCCTTTCATTCCCCCCACCCCCAGTAGATTTTCATAATGTGCTTTTTGGACAAGTTAAGATTCATGCCTTGCCAGGCACAAGACATTTCAAAGCTGCAAGACGGTCCTACTTGTGGGATGACGCTACAAAGGGAAGGGCCACTCTGTGGGAGAAACTGAACTGTTTCTGTTGAGAAACTGACTATAGAATTTATGAAATTAACTGGATCCAGTTCTTTGATCAAAGTGGTTATGAAGAACATCCCCAGGGGAAGATGGGCATCCCAATCTCTCCTTCTCCCAATGGATTTATGGGAAGAGAATAGGTTTTTTTAAAGAAAAAAAAAACAGCTTCAAGGGACAGAATAGTTTTTAACCATTTTTAACCTTCCTGGCAACAACTGACATCCCCAGTGTCAGTGATAGTGATTGCTAGAAGCACTGGCCTTCTAGCACCTCCTGGGTTTCCTCCACTTATGCACCCGCTGCTCACATTTCAAAAACGGCAAAAAAAATAATAATTACAACACAATATTTGCTAGCAGCTACCATAGATTAAAAAACTACCGTCAAAGGGGTGCCATGCTCAGCAGGTGCTATGCTCCGCCCAGCAAAGCTGGATGAATGTTCACTTCAGGGATCTGATGGTGATTCGGTCTAATCCAATTTCCGAACTGTCAGAATGACCACTTGAATTCCCAATTGCTTTTCAAGGCTGCACGCGTGCCAGCTTAATGCCTGAACGGAGGCAATTGAATTCAGCGGTCCAAAGGGAGGCGATGTTTGATTCCGTCCTTTGAAGCAGCGCGGCTTCAGATGTTTAATCAAATCGCAGCTCAGGCTGAATCTGATTGACTCAAGCCTTCTGCCCAAGTAAATGACTCTCAAAGGCTGTATCATATGAGCTAGTTTGAGGCAGTGGTTAAAGGCACCAGGCTGGAGACCATGAGTTCTAGTCCCCCCTTAGGCACGAAGCCAGCTGGGGACTTTGGTCAAGTCATTCTCCCTCAGCCAGAGGAAGAGGAAGAGGAAGAGGAGGAGGGGAAGAGGAGGAGAAGGAGAGGAAGAGGAGAGGAAGAGGAGGAAGAGGAGAGGAGGAGGAGGAGGAGAGGAAGAGGAGAGGAAGAGGAAGAGGAGGAGAAGGAGAGGAAGAGAAGGAGAGGAAGAGGAGAGAGGACAAGGGCAAGCCGCTGCCAAAAAAATCTACAGGGACTTATCCTGGCAGTCACATCAAGGCTGACTTAAAGGCACAAATTTCAAATTCCATCCTCTGACAAGCTGTGCAACGCTGCCCTCTGCTGCTTGAATGTGGTCCTGCGCAAAGGAGTGTGAACAGAATTAGAGAGATAATCTTCCCCGCAGGACTGTTTTTTAAGAGGGTGGAGAGAAAGATGAAAACACCCCACATCGCATTCCCAGTGTGAAATGCATATATTTTTCTCTCGTGCTTATAGGAAGACTTCCAAGCAGTAAAACAAGCCAAATGCTCCCTACAGGATTAGAACTGAAAAGGCACAAGGCTGAATACCAAGAAGGCGGAAGGCGGGATAGAAATACAACAGAACTGAGCACTTATTTCAAAGCTGAGATGGCAAGAAACATTCAGAGGGAGGAGAAGGCCTGTAGGACGCTTTTCCCACCTGCAACTGGATGGATGATGAGGCACTTGTGGGGGGCAAAGGGGTCAAAAAAGTCAAGATGGCAGTTGCAACTGTATTATTTACACCCCTTTTTTTAACAGGCATTGTACATGTATCACACATAAAATGGGGTGGGGTTTTGGTCACACAGTAGCAGCTGCCATCTTGACTTTTTTGACCCCCCTTGCACAGACACTCCTGCCCCTGGAAATTCGCAGGGTTTTAAGCTTTGAAGTAAAAAAAAAAATCAGGAAAAGATACAGAGAACAACTTCCATTCTGTGGCTGAGAAAATGACAGGAATGTCCCCATGAATGCTAGGAATGACCCTTAACCCAGAGATGTTTCTTCAAATAATGCAACAAAAGTGATATGATCCAATGTCTGTCTTGCAAGCAGAGATGCAGATCCAAGGTGGAAGAACTGAAATCATTCTGGTGAGCCCCCTCCATTCACAATCTAGGTAGTGAATAATGCAGGTAGTCCTCACTTAACAACCATTTGTTTAGTGATGGTTCAGACGTACAACAGCGCTGGAAAAATTGACTTACAACTGGTCCTCACAGGACCATCACAGCATCCCACGGTCATGTGATCACTTGGCAACTGGTTTGCATTTATGACCGTTGCAGCATCCTGTGGTCATGTGATCACCATTTTCAACCTTCCCGGCCAGCTTCTGGCAAGCAAAATCAATGGGGAACTATGTGACTTGCTTAAGGCCATGTGGTTCGCTTAAAACCTTTGGTGATTCGCTTAACAACTGCCACAAAAAAGGCTGTAAAATTGGGTCAGATTCACTTAATGACTGCTTCACTTAGCAACTGAAATTCCAGTCCCAATTGTGGTTGTTAAGCAAGGACTACCTGTATTATTTTGAAAACAAGACCAGGGACATTTGAGACTGTGTAATTCTCTTTTCTAGGAGACAAATCAAAAGCACGTCTAACATCCAATCAACTAAAGCAGATTCCACCACCACAACACAGCAACAAAGTCCAATTTTTGCTACGACCAACCAATTTTTTATAACTTAGTGAACTTTTAGGAAAGTTGCATACAACAGTGTGCATACTAAAGAAAGCATATATTAAAGACAATTATGTAGAAAAATTATATACATTTCAGAAAGATGCACCCAAATCAACTGCAACATGTTTGACAATTGCAACAGACTCGGTTATTTTTTAAAAAATAGTTTTCACTAAAGATTTTAACAATAGCAAAAGATAATACAAAATAAGATTAAGAAAAAGAAAAGAGAAGAGAAGAGAAGAAAAATAGAAAGAAAAATAGAAAGTGTAGAGAAAAGAAAAAAGAAAAGAAAGAGAAAAGGAAAAAAGAAAAAAGATATTTAAGGAAGTGACTTCTGATCTTCTTTACAGCAGTTACAAACAGACTTAATATCACTCCTCCCCCTTTGAAATTACATTACATAGATCACTTCTCCCATATCTAACCTTTTCAATCGGTAAATCCAAAAATGATTAACTCAGTGCTATCCATTTTCAGCAAAAAGTCCATAAAGGGTTTCCAGTATTTTGTAAAAGTACTTTTTGTCTTATCCCTGATCAAACAAGTCAGTTTTGTATTCCTTTCTCTTACGTAGTGTTCTGGCATTATTAAGCCTTAACTTGACATTAACATGTCATAGACCTGATCCCCATCCATATCTTCTTCCTTTCATCCTAGTCTTCAACAGCCCTCGCCTTGCTATTTTCAACCAAGTTGTTCTATAAGCTCTCTTGGTCTCCAACAGGATTCTTTCTCTTGTAAATCCAGTAGTAATCCCTTATCTGTGTTATTTTTCATCTCTCGATTTAATACCTGTATTTCCTCTCTGTTTGTTATTTTTATTTTATTTTCCAGAGTTTCCACCTTGACTTTAATTTCTTTCACCTCTCCACTCAGTTGTCCTGCAGATTCTTCAAAGTTATTTTTCATCTCTTCTTTCATCTCTTCTTTCAGATCTCTTTTAAATGATGCATTTACATCAGCAGTTATTGATGCTGTTATTGTAGCACAAGCATACTCCGTTATTCATAAGAAGCCTGGGCATGTTCTTAAATAAACACAACTAAACGTACTGGGAGAGCTAATAAAAAATCCTTTTCCGTGCCATAGAAGAGAAGGCCCATTGAACTGAATAGCCGTTACCTCTAAGTATTGCACAGGCTTGTAAGCTAAGGCTTAACAGTATTTATTTTATTTATTTATTTATTAAATTTATATCACCGCCCATCTCCCCCAATGTCCAGTTACTATGAAAATAATATAGATAATAATATAGATATCTCTCTGAATATATCTGCCGGTTGCATAACTGGAGGACATGTCACATAACATATTAAAAATGCCCCTCCTTGTTGAAAGGATACATACATATGTATGCATGCATGCATTCCCTATTGCAATAACACAAAGAATCAGGCAGTCAGAAGATATATGATCAGACTCCCAGTGCCTAAAGTCTGCCCGGATAATGAATGGGCGGGTTGGAAAGTATTTCATTTTTCATTGTTCTTGCTGCATTCAACTTTAGCCACAAGGGAGCAGTTTAAATCCACATTGCTCAAACCAGATTTCAGCTCTTCCTTTTGTGAGCATTTATTCCAAGGTTAAAAAAAAAAGATTTGATCAACTGTTCCTCCAGGGGGATGTTGTTATTTCTGCTCACTTCAATGCATCCTTAACTTGGGGAAAATTCTGGTGCCTTCCACTGGAAAGATTATCTAGTTTGTCTGGATGGAAGGGAGACATGTAGACCTAACTGAATTTCAAATACTGTAAAGCCTGTCCATTTGGGGAGGAAATGGGAGAAAAAGGGAATACCTCTAACGGCATGTGATGGATTACCTGATCTAGGGTTTCTCAACCAGGATTCCGTGGCACCCTAGGATTCCACGAGAGGTCACGAGGGGTTCCCTGGCAGATCACGATTTATTTAAAAAATTATTTCAAATTTGGGCAACTTCACATGAAAGGGGTAAGTTTTCATTCTTTCCTTTTAGTTGAATAACACTGTTAATGCATATATACAGGCCTACCCATGAAACAAATATAATAATTTGGTAACTTCTGGCCTATATTTGAGCCTGGATGTGCAGGGGTTCCCCGAGGCCTGGAAAATATTTCAAGGGTCAAAAAGTTGAGAAAGGCTGCTCTAGATTCTTCTAAGGAAGGATCAAGATGACATATTAGAGAGCCAGTTGGTCTAGTGGTTAAGGCAACAGCCTAGAAACCAGGAGACTGTGAGTTCTAGTCCCGCCTTAGGCATGAAAGCCAGCTGGGTGACCCTGGGCCAGTCCCTCCCTCTCAGCCCAACCCACCTCACAGGGTTGTGGTTGTGGGGAAAAAAGGAGGAGGAAGGAATATTAAGTATGTTTGCCGCCTTGAGTTATTTATAAAAACAATAAAGGCGGGATAGAAAATAAATAAATAAATATGATAAGTGGCCCTCAAAAGATGCTGGGCAAGGACAATTAAGTTGAATCCCTGAAAACAGGGGGAATTAAAACTCTGACTCAGTTCTGATTAAAGTTCCCCAAGAGGTCTAAGCAGCTATTGTGTCCATTTCATATCTCAGAGCTTTCCTTAATAAAAGTGATATTTGAAGATCTGTCTGTCTGTCTGTCTATCTATCTAACTTTATCACCGCCCATCTCCCTCCCGAGGATGCTCAGGCTATGTTGGCCAAGGCTGGAGATACAGAAGTTATCAACGTCCTTCCCGTTGAGCTAGAGCACCCTAAGAGTGAGAACAGTACAATCCAAGAGAGCCTAGTGATTAAAATAATCACACTCCTACTCATAGGAAATGTGTACACCTTTCCGTAGGGACTTACATGGAGTCATGCCCCATTGAATTATCACCCCACCCATTTCAACTTCGTCAACATTCTCCCTTGCAAGGCTGGGCAGAAAATAAGTAAGATAAACAGATACATACGAATCCAGGAACTTCTGATGAATAATTTATTCTAGAAAAGTTAAGAAGCCATTCTGAAAGAACTCCGAGAATGGTTCAGTGTGAAAAGTGAGTTCTTTACCTGCTGAAATCAAACTTCATATTTTTGCAACTTTTCTTCCTGGGTGAGTGATATAATGGGCTGGATAGTCCTAAATCTCTTGTTTTGGGAAGAGATGGGATAGATTTCATATCAGGGGGTTTTCCTCTGGCCATGTGAGAAATATGATACCTCCCTCTCTCACTATTCAAAACTATGACATATGCTCCCGGGCCACACATGTAGAAACCATGGTTGACCAACCACAACTGGCAAATTCGCACAATGCACCAAGCTAAAACCATCCAACCAGATCTTGGCTAATGATGATACATAAATCCATCCTCTAGCAAGTTTCTCCCCCTTAATGCATTCCAGATTGGTTGTGACTGTAGTTCCTCAAATTCCCTGCTGGTTAAACTGCCTGAGAATTCTGGGATTTGTATTGCCAACCTATCTGGAGGCCATCAGATTTGGGAGATCAGGTGTATGCAGACCAAGAGTGCTCACAGTTCCCAGGACCATTATAACCCATAAAGTTAGGTGCACTGTAGAAAGGACCGTGGCTTAAGAACTCAATTCTCCATAGAAGGGTTTGAACCATGTAAGATACAGTGCTAACTATGACTGCTGTGTGTACTTGATGAGTCCCCAGAAAGACAAAACTGGTGGTACATTACCTCCTGGTTATCAAGTAATCTGTAAAACTAGAGGAATATCGATTGAAATAGTCCCTTCTTTGGGGTGGTGATGTTGTGGAACCTCTACAATGAGAGCATAACCTTAACAGTTCTGTCTAATTAACAACTTAAACAGGGAAGATGTATACGACTCATACAAGCTTTCCTATGCTGAGCACCATAGTTCATGTAGTGTGTCAGGGGCTGCACTCCAATGTGTAGTTGGTGTGGGGTTCTGATAACTACAAAACTTGATTTCTCAAGCGTTTGGTAAAATCAAATCTAAGTATCATTTACCTTTTTACCCAAAACCACCACAAACCCTTCAATTGTTGACTGTCTATCACAACTAATCAAAGATATTGATTACAGGCAATCTTCGCTTAACAACCACAACTGAGACCAGAATTTTGGTTGCCAAGCAAAGCAGTCATTAAGCAAATCTGACCTGATTTTACAACCTTTTTGGCGGTGGTTGTTAAGTGATTCACTGTGGGCATTAAGCGAACCACGTGGTCATTAAGTGATTCATGTAGTTCCCCGTTGATTTTGCTTGCCAGAAGCTGGCTGGGAAGGTCGAAAATGGTGATCACATGACCGTGGGATGCTGTGATGGTCATAAATGGGAACCGCTTGCCAAGCACCCAAATTGTGATCACATGACTACGGGGATGCTGCACCAGTTCTAAGTGTGAGGACCGGTCACAAGTCAGTTTTTCCAGCACCATTGTAAGTCTGAACTGTCACTAAATGAATGGTTGTTAAGCGAGGACTAACTGTATTCATAGAGTTACTCTCCAGTTGAATAGTCAATCATTGTCCCCTTTGGCCACGTGAAAAGTTACAACTGGCAGAAACTTCAAGAAGTCTCAAGGAGCAGTCCTATGGGGTTCTTTGGGGCCTGTCATCCCCAAGCTGGGCCCCTGATGCAGATACTCCTTTATGGTGTTCAGGGCAACAATCCAAAAACTCAACATCAACATTCAGAGGGGGCTGTTGGGCTGGGATATGGCTGATGTGCAAGAATCCCATCAACAGAAACATTCTTTCTACCTACAGTGAACAATATTAGGAGAAGAAGACACACCACCCTCATGTTCTCAAACTAGAATTTCTGAACTCATAGCTACTTTGGCTTGCTCTGGTTTGCTCTCTCTCTACCCCTCTACCCCATTATCCCTTTTTTCTATCTTCTCTCACACTCCACCCGAATAAATTGCTTGGGCAGTCAAAAGATGATGGGTCACACTGAAGAGCCACCAGGAGTCTTCACCCCCGCTGCCTCCAGCCTGTGCAGAACGATCTTTGGTTCAAACCATGTCGCTCCATGGCAACAGGAGAAGTTGGGTGCTGAGAAATGCTGGGGCAGGGAAGAGAAAGACACGGAGAGGGTTAGGTCATGCTTTACTGGAGATGAATAAACTGCAGGCCTGTCACCGTGTTGAAGCTGAACCGTCCGTTTCTGCTCCCGGTAGCAGAAAGAATAGCTGGCTGGAAACATCTGTAGGATCAAAATCCTCGCAACTAGCATAATTGAAGTCGAATTCAGGAAATGTGAATTGCCAGAGAAGTAAGTCAACAAACTGCTATGAAGATGTCCTTGCTGGTTTCCGGAAATGCCTTTTGTGGGTGGTCAGGAAGAAGGAAGGCATGGCATTTTGCGTTGTCCATCTTTGACATGTCTTCCTCCAGTAGTAAACTTCAGAATATGGATGGTCTGGCTTTGATTATTCCCTAGGGCTGGAGAGAAAATAGAAGAATAAAATTTAAACTAAGAAGAAGTCAAATTTTCAGGAGGGAGGGCCTATCATATTTTAGCACACTGTTTCTTTCCAAGGCCACTGAGCATAGTCATAAGGCATGGATAGAGAAGGTGACACTGCATGTCCTCTTTGTTAAGACAAAAAAAGATCCTGTAGATCATGTTTGCCATTCGGGTCACACTTGGTTCCTTCTGGAGCAGCACACCGTTTTGAAAGAGCCGCTATAAACCGAGATGACACTTCCTTTCAAAGGCACACTGTCTAGGTTTAAGGTGGCAAGACCTGTCATTTGAACACCACACCTTCTCTGTCTTGCAGTGTGTTTGTCTCTGTGTGCATACGGGCCAGTCAGAGCAAAATACTAATTAAATGAGAACCATGCCAAGTCAGGGAGTCAAAAGTTCAACTGCCAGGCCTCCCGCCCCAGCAATTTAGCAATAGGAAAAAGAAAGAGGCAATAAGAAGAAGGAAAGAAGAAGAAAAAATCCCAGCCAAATGACCACAGAATTTAGCTCATTAACTGACAAGGATCTTGCCAAAATTCAGCCATGGATCCCACCCAGCTGAGTGCAGAATGGGAAGGGATCAACACATGGCTTGCAGACTTCCCCGAGAGAAATATTTATTTAAACCCAACCCTGAACAACTGACAGTTTTGCAAATTCCTTTTAGGGCCAAAAGGGTTGTGCCAAACTGAACTGAAACAATTTGCTCTAATAACTGAATGGATGGAAGGGAGGAATGGAAAAGATTCTGGCCAAGGTTAGTGTGTGTTCACCACTGCTTCTTCTTGCAATTTGGATGGACTCTCGTATACGCCTGCTGCTTTGCACCACTTGCTTTTTGTCATGGTTGACTCAATCAACCCAATTTTCTGGGCTGGCACATGTTGGACCAGGGGTGTCTGCAAAGTGTGGTCAAGAACCTCATGATGGTGGCCATGACAGAGAGATCAAAGTTCCACCTGTTTTTTATGTCTACGGCACCACTGTGGGCAATATCTTGACTTTTTTGACCACACCCTGCAGACACTACTGGGTTGGACTGTTAACTAGCCACATTTTGCTAGGTTTAAAGATGATTCAGTGTGATGTGTGAACCTGTTGGTCATGTTCACACATTGCACTAAGCTCACAAATTGGTTGCCAGTTCTGGCCAATCAGAAAACATTAGATACCAGAAGGCAGATCAGGTCCCAGGTTGCAACTAATTCCATTTGATTTCCCAAGAATGTTTCCATGGGATCAGAAATATTTTTGGAAATACAGTAAAGAGGATGCTTCAGGCTGGTGCTTTGTAGCATGCTAGTTTGATTTTTTTTCTTAATTAAAAGAATTGAAGAAACAAAAAATTGGTAAGATGAGGACTTCAGCAGATGCCAAGAAATGTGTTTGTGGGGACCTTGTTACCTGCAAACATCTCATGGGGACCTAGAGTTTAATGCAGCACGGCAAGAACTACATAGCTTGAGGTATCTTTAATGCTAGTCTGGGGTAAACACAGAATCATGGAAACTGTAGAAGCCTCATTTATAGGGAGTTCATTAAGGTGGAGTCTCTTTGAAGGCTTTGAAATGCTACTTCCCAGGTTTCTCGCCACCTGGCTGAGTGCCTATTGATGAGATAAGCTGCCAACAATTCCCCTTCTATCTCTTAATTGTTTATATTTCCTCTCCTTCCATTCCTTCCCCAGCCTCTCTGCCATCTCATAAAACAGTGTTTTTCAAACTTGGCAACCTTAAGATGTGTGGACTTCAACTCCCAGAATTGCCCAACCGGCATGCTGGCTGAAGAATTCTGGGAGTTGAAGTCCACCCATCTTAAAGTTGCCAAGTTTGAAAAACACTGTCTTAAAGTATGAATCTAATCTAAATGTCAATAAATGACACACTGCCAGATGTGTATAACCCATTTCTGAATCATGGACAGTTCCAGGGACCTGGGGTTTTCCTGGTTCCATTCTGTGGAAGCCTGGAGGACAATTAGACATAGGACACCAAATGAAGGATCCTCAGCATTAGCATGTCCCTCACGCTAGAATAGCCTTTCTCCACCTTTTGACCCTGGAGGAACCCTTGAAATATTTTTCAGGCCTTGGGGAAGGAACCCCTGCGCATTCAGGCTCAAAGATAGGCCAGAAGTTGCAAAATTATTATATTCGTTTCATGGGTAGGGCTCTGTATGTGCATTAACAGTGTTCTTCAACTAAAAAGAAAGAAGGAAACTTACTTCTTTAATGTGAAGTTGCCTGAATTTGAAATAATGTTTTAAATAAGTCGTGATCTCCCAGGGAACCCCTAGTGACCTCAGGCAGAACCCTAAGGTGCCACGGAACCCTGGCTAAGAAACCCTGGCTCTAGAACAATCCAAAAGATGTGACTAGATAGTCTTTAGCAATCAAGGACCTTCTCAGGTCTTAGGAAGACTTCTTTGGGGTCCCATGCTGGCAGCTCTGCTCACAGATATCTTAGTCTGAGTTCACACCACACATGACAATCAGGCTGTTATAGGAAAACAGCCACTGTGTTAACAAAACTCAGGGGCAGGGTTAGGAGGGCATGAAAATCTGTGTCTCTTAACACAGAAGATCTGGCTGATATTCCAAGCAGCATGCTCCACAGGGCAAACTTACTGTAGCTTTTGTTTATTTGAGTCCTGCATTTTATGAAGGAAGTCTGCCAGAGTAGATATTGTGGAGGTTCTCTTCCCTACAAGAAGAGGCAAACTTAAAAAGGGATAGGAAAAGAAAAGCTGTAGTCCCTTTTAACCTAAACCTTTCCCCAAAGGGCGGGCAGATAAAGGAGACCCTTCCATCTTCTTAGAAATGCCCTTCTCTGCCCAGCCAAAGCAGGACCGAGTTTAATTGAATTAAAATTCCATCAGCACAGAAAACCCCGCCTGAGCTTGGCTTCCCACTACCTTCCCACCCAACTTACTTTCCAAATTTCTGGCTGAATGCAGAACCGTCATCCTGTTCCATCACTTACTTCACCCCTCAGCAATGCCTGGCCACAATAAGGAAGATGTGTTGGCTGGGACGGAGCCCAGGAGGGTAGTAGCTGGGGGTGTGGGGGTTGGATTAGAGCGTGTTTTTCCCAGGCTCATTGGAATTCATAAATTTAACGTGGGGAGCTGGGTGGAAGTCAGCAAACAAAGGAAAGAAAGCTGGCGAGCGAGCCCCAAAGGCTGGCTTACTGTAAAAAGGGACGTGAAAGCTTCAGAGTGGTTATGCCAGTGCCAGGGGAGCAAAGAAATCCATGTTTCGGAAGCCTTTGACAGAAGGAAAGATGCTGGCCAGCCTCCAGGTTTCTGAGATGGACGAAAGGAGAAGTGGTAAGCTGCCAAGGATGGGGTTGCTCTGCCACACAGCTCTTCAGAGGATTGCATGCCACAGCTAACCCTAGTTTATGAGCCAGCTCTCAGAGGGCTGACTGGGGGAGGGCAAACAGCTCTGTGCTGCAAAAAAACTCACTAACCACCAGAGGGCAGCAAACAGACATGGAAGCTCTGCTGCCCTCTAGTGATCATGCGGAGTTCCACAGGCCTAATCTACATCAGCCCTTCATGATAGATAGACCAGACTGGGAAAGCAAAGTCACGCACGCCGATATTACTTTTATTATAACAAATACTTGCCAGTTGAAATGCACTTTCCCCCTTCCTTCCCTTTATCTTTGTGAGAACTAGGAAGGATCTTGCCTGAGATGTTTTCTCAGGTTACAGTACTGCCCCAGACTCAAGTTTCCTTTATCTGACTTACATGGCATTGGTTTCTTAGGTTGGTCTACCTTAAAGGGCGTATATTTATTGTTCTGTATTGTAAACCGCCCAGAGTCCCTCCGGTCAGAGGAGATGGGTGGTGACAAATTTGATTGATAAATAGGTAACTGATGAAAAGAGGTGCATTCCTTAGCAAGGGAAATGGATCAACAGCCTTTAGAATGGGAGGAATTCAGATTCTTCTATAGCTTTGTAGCCTAGGAGGCAGCATACAGAGGAGCAGATGGCTTTTGGTAGGTAAAGAGGACACAGCCAACCAACAGGGGGAAAAGCCCCCGTTGTTCCTGCCTTCTGCTGCCAGAGCTGTCCAGATGTGCCTGTCCAGATGTTCCTGATCTCCTCTGGACTGGATGGAGAGATGAAAGAAGAGGACACAGGCTTGGGGCAGATTTGTCGCAAGCCATTGGCATTGACAGGTGCAGAATGTTCCCCCTGACCCCAAATGTGGGCCTGCCCTCAGATCTGCAGGCTTCTCACATGCACTTTCTAGCAGCACAAACCAACTTCCTCTTTGCTCCCTGTGTGCAACTAGTTCTGAAAGCTCGAGAGAGCCATGGATAAGGCATTCAACGAAATCATTGGTTGCAGCAGAGACTGGGGAGGGAGGTGTCCTAACAGTCAGGAACCACGCTGAGACGAGGAATAGGTCTCTAGTGTTTTATTACTGCTAGATTAGACAGAAAATCCTACCAAACTGAAGAAGCATGGGAAAAACCCAGACAGATAAACCCCAAAAGTCAAGGTGGGTCTGTTCTGTGTCTCTTTGAATGGCTGCTCAACTCCTCGCTACTACGCATGCGTTTCCCCCCCTGGATAGGGGCCCCCTCCTGCTCACCATCAGTGCTCATGACAGGAGGGAATGTGGGTTTGCCCCCATGCCTTGTGAACCCACCAGGTCTCACCGGGAATGAGGGCCACACCCGTCAAATACAAATTATTTGATATAACTGTTTATGACAGAATGTTGATTGGTGGGGCCCAGGAAGAGAGCCTTTTCGGCCATTGCCCCTGCCCTAGGGAACAGTCTTCCCCCAGAGGTGAGGCCAGCCCCCACTCTCCTGGCCTTCTGGAAAGGGGTGAAGACCTGGCTCTGCCATCTCGCGTGGGGCGTGAGGAAGGACAACCAACCCTGGGGGTGGCTAGCCCCCTGAAGATGCTCCATAGATCAAAAACTTCTTATTTGCCATCTATGCCTCAGAATATATTATTTTTGAGAACACAGTTTTATTGTATTTTAAATTAGTATTTACTGTATGCTAGTTTTATTGTAAACCGCCCAGAGTTGCTCTTTGAGTGAGATGGGCAGTGACTAAATTTGAAATGTAAATAAATAAATAGCATGCCTAGATCGCCCCCCTCCCTGATGAGGACCCTCTGAAGATGTGAAGATGCAGGATTCAGTGGCTGTTTGGCTCACCCGCACACCTCAATGCTTCCTGAAGTTCACGGATAGAGGAAAAGGCAAGGTTGGGGGTACCACTACCTGGTAGGAGAGATTGAGGAAATCTCAAGATTGAACGAAGATTGAGGCCATGAGCCTCACTGATGAAATATACAAGTTGCCAGCTTTTTTACCTTTTTGCAGATCCTGCTCTGTCGATGCTACTGCATTGAGTGAAAAGGCTGACCTCCATGATGCGGAACAGTAACTTTGCCCATTTTTTGAGTGGGGAGGCTGGTTAATCAGCTGTGAAAGGCACCATCCCTTGCCCACCAACCTCTCCCTGTCTAGCATCTCTCCATGGGATTCAGACACTTGAAAGACAAAAATCTGTCAAACCTGTAAATACTTTTTAATGCACCATCTTAAAGGCCTCCTGCATTCTTCCTGCAACCAGGGAGCAAAAGACCCCACTGTGAAAATTTGGCAGGCCTGGCCCCGGGGCAGTAAAAGGAACAGAGGATCAAGAGAAAGGGGCTCCCACTGATATTTCCACCCCTGTATGAAGATGGGCTTTGATGTTAGACAGGCTTAATGATATCCAGTTGGGAGGGGGGTCCTTTTTTTAGCTTGTGTCACTCACCCCCAGTGACCCTGTGACTTTTGCACTGTGACCCCCAGTGCTTTCAGGGCTGAGATGATGAGGACCATGAAAGGGAACTGAACTGAAACCAACAAAGAACAGACACATGGGCATTCCTTGGTCATTCTGTCCTGTAGCCGAAAGCTGCTGCTTGTGGAGATCACAGGATGGAGTCCGAGGTCCCCAGACAGCATACAACACCCCCAACTTTAGTATGTACCTCAGAAAACCCCTCTAAGACTCTTATTATATATTGTACTTGTAGGTTCTCCATGGACAATTCTTAATTATCTCTGCAACATCTTAGATGTTCCACAAAGAAGATTGTTTATCTTGGCGCAGATTGGCACACTACTCATTATGGAGACAATAGGAAATATGCTGATCTCCCGTATAATAACTGTATGCATTTATGTTCAGATACAGAAGCCGATTTAGTAACCCATGCATTGTTAAACTGCCCATTGTATCATCTGTGGTGTCTGCCACTGCTCAACCCAATTGTCAGAAATGTGCAGAGGTGTCCACAAGAAGGGAGTCAAAAACATGGTCTTGATTCTAGACCAGTGTTTCTCAGCCTTGGCAACTTTAAGATGTGTGGACTTCAATTTCCAGAATTCCCCAGCCAGCTTTGCCTTAATTAGAAGTATTTTAAAATGAAATAAGACAGCCAGTTTGGTGTCGTGGTTAAGGCATCAGGCTAGGAACTGGGAGACCGTGAGTTCTAGTCCTGCCTTAGGCACAAAGCCAGCTAGGTGACCTTAGGCCAGCCACTTTCTCTCAGCCCTAGGAAGGAGGCAATGGTAAACCACTTCTGAAGAGCCTTGCCAAGAAAACTTCGGGGACTTGTCCAGGCATTCTCTGAGGTGATCTTGGGCCAGCCACTTTCTCTCAGCCCTAGAAAGGAAGCAATGGCAACCCCCTGCCAAGAAACCTTGCTAAGAAAACTGCAGGGACTTGTCCAGGCAGTCTCTGAGAACCGGACACGATTGAACGGATTAAAAAAAATCTAAAAAAAACTAAAAAAAAAACTTTAACCCACAGTACTACTACTGCTACTAATAATAATAATATCCCCTTGAATAGTTCCATTGACTCTTGGGGGTCAATATTGACCACTTTGGAGAACCCTGGTCTAAAAGAAAGATAGGGAGAAAAAAAGAGGTAGCATCACCTGATCTTCAACTCCAGCAGTTCCAGATGTACTAAAATCTGCACTGGGGAGACTTGCAATGTCACTGAAAAAACCAGGCCCACCAAGCCGTCCTCCCTCATTTCAACCCCCCAGATTTATGAGTGTTGAAGGAGCAACAATGAGGAGTTGGATTCTGGGTGGCCTTTCATTTGCAGCATCCTGTCTCAACCCCCTGAGCATCCTGCAAAAACGCTGTTTCTTTCTCCCACCTCTGCAGCCCTGATTGATAGAGGAAGGATCATCAGGAGTTGAACTTGATTTAATGGACAGTTCACCTTTGTGTCTGGCGAGGGGGGTATTTTCCCCTTTTTTATTATATTGTTATAAAGCTTGATAGATTGTATTGTTTCAATGCAGTGATGTTTATATGATCTGGTTGAACCTGATGGACATTCTATTATTTAGATAGCTTAAAGTCTTGAAAATAAAGAAGAGAAAAAAACAAATCTGTCAATAAGAATTACAGTTTAGGACGTCAACATTGAAAGCATATGGTTCATCCAAAGTTATATATAAAACATTGGGAAAAAAAAGAACTGCTAACACTCACATCAAAGTGAGTGTTATATGATAATGGTTTTGATCTTAAGCTAATTACTTAATAATGAAATATCCATTGTATTCTTACTTTAGTATGTATACAGTATATATATAATATGTTAATAAAAGGAAAAAAAAGATAGACAATGGGGTATTTTATATATGTCTGTCTACCATCCATCCATCCATCATCCATCCATCCTTCCATTTATCATCTCTCTCTCTCCCCGCAAATAAACACATACAGAGAGAGAAGTTTTACACACGCTTCTGGATTGGTCAACTCAGATTTGTAAACCTTGTTTTACAGCATAGTGTGTTATGTGAACCCCTCCCATAGGGCCAACTGGTTCACACCAAACTTTTAGATCTTTTTGCAAGGAAGGAAGGGTTAGAAGCAAACTAAGAAGTGAATACATGAAACACTTTGATTAAAATTTTTTAAAAAGGATTTTTTTTTCCTCCCTCCTGTGACCTGATTTCAGATAAACCACTACCTTGCTTCGGCACCCAATGGAAACTGGAATAAATTAGCAATATCATGACTCTTTCTTCTTTCTTTCTTTCTTTCTTCCTTTCTTTTTCTTTCTTTCTCACCCATTTTCTATGGATTCCAGCCGATCAATTCATTCCAGGGTCTCTTTTCACAGACTGCCTCCAAAATACTTCCCCCCACTTCCCCCAGCCCCAGCATACCTCCCCCTCCCCTTTCTCCCTCCCCATGTACAATTGCCCATTTTCCTTCCACTCCGCCCTCCCCATGGACACTTTGTTCTTCAGCCTAGATCGCTGCCTTGCAATTGTTCCATGTTTATTTCAAACATTTTGGCGGGCTGTCATTCCAGTGGAAAAATAATTAATGGCAGGGTTGGTTAAAAAGCTGGGACAATGCTGTCTGGAGGAAGAGGAGTGTGTTTTGTTTTCTACAATAACTCAGAAAGTGTTGTGGTCCTTTCCTTTGGTATTCAGATGGTTAATCACCACAGCAAGCATTGGAAGGATAAGTGCAGTTTTGCTGAGTGTTTAAAATTCATATTATTGGTCGTCAGGATAGTTGCTGAGGTTTCAAAATGCACCGGGACTAGATTGTATCATTTTGAGCATTTAGAAAGCTTGGATAAAAATTCCTTTGGGTTTAATCCAGCCCAATCTCTAGTTACCAAGAATGTGAGTCACATCATAATGTTCTTAATCAAGGTTGCTGGATTCGTCCCACTTCCCCGTGGACCTTGAAAAAGAAAACAACCTTTAAACAAACAGATGCTGACTTTAATGGATTGCTTAGTGCAAAGGAGCAACTAAGATCTCATTTCTTTAAAAATTGGAAAAACAGGAGACCAGAAGAGGTTGGCAGCTGACCCATTCACATAAACACTCCCTGGTTCCAAGCACATATAAAGTGGGCAGTGGGAATGTTGCTGTTCTTTTTTTTAAAAAAAAAATCAGAAGTTTCCATGGTTGGGTGTGTGGCCAACTAACCTTCCCTTGAGCTGGCTTAACTCTCAGATTCTTTCTCCCATTTCCTCCTTTTTAAAACTGTGCTTAAACCAGATGGTTCACTTCTATTTCTTCAGGATGATCCCTGTCCCAAGGAACAAGAAGAAATACAGGCATTTTTCGGGGAGCTGAGAACAATTTCAGAAAATTGTTTGAGGGCTTTTTCCCTCCCATGTGAGGAATTCAGGCTTTTTGCTGGTGGTGGCAATGCTGCTCCACTTTGGTTGAAAAGGGAAAGCAGGATTTTGTATACTACACCTGCCTACCAAGAGGTAGGAAATACCCACTAGATAGGGGGACTTGCAGAGATACCTAAATAAACCATGTTGGATTGGAGAATCTTTCCCTTTGGGATTCCCCCCACTTCCTTCTTTAGATCTTGGGGGACCCCAAATTAATCTATGGGATGAATTGCAGGGATTGGGGAACCTGTAGCTTTCCAGATGTTCTGCCTTACAAAGCCCAGCAGCTTCAGCCAACCCAGCCAGAAGTGCAGGAAGATGGAACCTGTATTGCAGTGAGATCTGGAGCTCCAAGGTGTCCCCGTCTCTTGTGTTAGGTGCAAATGTTCAGCTGGGCAGCAGAAAACTGGAAAGCGGGGGAAGAAAACAGCAAGGAAAACACTTCTGTTCATTTCTCCTGGACTGCGATATCCATCCGGATAGATAAAGGGAAGTTAAAGGAAAGCCTTTAATTCGTTTCTTAAAAGCTTTCTGGGCGCTTCCCAAACTTTTTCCTTCATTACCGCAAACCGCTTATCAGAAAGTCCTGTTTTACCCAATGTAGGTGAAACACTTTTAAGTCAGTTTAATGGGCTCCTGCGTCCTTACCCAAAGAAAAACAACGTTTACCCAATTTGGGGTAATTTGCCCCGGTTTGGGAAGCCCTGGTTTAACTTGGTTCTTGCTCACCCGGCTTCTTCAGCAGCGGACAATTTATCACAAAACTTTCTCGCCCCCTCCGCTTCTTTTTGCCCTGCCCGTGGAGATCTGGAAGTGCGGGGTTCCGCTCCGAATGGGGCTACGGTGGGGTGGGGCGCTCAGCAATGCCCACCCCAATCCCCTCCCCAAAAAGGGAAAAGCCCCCGCTTTGGCAGATGGGAGAGGCGGAGAGCCTGCCCCGGCTCTCACTCGCGCTCCAGGACTCCCGAATCCCGCCCTGGGGGCCGACCTCGCATCTGGACCCGAACCCCTTCCACTCCGCTTTCCTGAACCGCATTGTTCTCCCGAACGGCCGAGGCTCACCCCCCTCCCTTCGACCCCCACCCGGATTGGCTCCAAGTTACCCCAGCCGGGCTCCGATTGGGCGATCGCCCCCCACCCCGGCCCGCCCCAGTGGCTCGCTCTGCTTGGCTGGAAACTGACCAGCGGCGCTCCTTCGGCGGCGCGTCCAGTCCCGGGGTGCAGTTTCCAGCGGGAGCTCTGCGGGGGCGAAAAGCCGTGCTTTTGCACACGCACACGCACACCCCCTTCCGAGAAAAAGGGAGCGGAAACGAAAGCCTTGGGGAAAGGCTGGGAAGCGGCGGCGATGGGGGATGGCGAGACGGCGGGGCGGGTGGCGCTTCCCACGCGTTTGGAGATGCGGCCGGCGAAAGAGCCTACTATTTGAACCCCGCGCCGCGCTGCACCGTCCTGCGGCTTCCAGGCGAGCCCGTGGAAGAATGCCTTGGGCCCCGCGCTTGCTTGGCCTTCTCCTGCTCCTGGATCCGGTCTTTGGGAGTTACTCCGAAGATCAGTGTAGTTGGAGGGGAAGGTAAGGACCGCGGGGGAGGCGGAAGGCTTTTGCTGCGCGTTTGCAACCGACGCGGAGCGTGCTGGACCCTCCCGTCGCTTTCTTTAAAATTCGGATTTCTGCCGGGGCAGGGCAGCAAAGCTCCCATTGCAAAACTCCCATCCGCCGCGGCAGGGCAGCAAAGCGCGGGGGAGGGTTTCCTTAGCTACCCTCTCGCGGTCTTTCTGATAGCTGCCGCCAAATAAACTTTACGCACGAGTCATTTTTTAAAAAAACACACTCCCCTCCTCTTCTCCCATCATCGCTGCCTCCTAAAATGACGGGGTTTCTGAATAGGTTGACTCTAAACCAGCGTTTCTCAACCTTGGCAACTTTAACATGCTTGGACTTCCACTCCCAGAATTCTGGGAGTGGAAATCCCGCAATTTAAAGCTGGCAAGGTGGAGAAACGCTGCTCTAAACGAAGCCTCCTCAGTATCTTCAGCAACTTCACGTGCTAGAGGCTCAGGGAGATAAACAGCTATGTTGGCTAGCCATGATCATTGGCATTCCCAGAGAGGCATGTAGGAATTTGAATGGAAGCACCTTTTAAGCGTGCCTAGATATTCAGTTGAAGGGAGCCCTGGATTTCCACCACAAATGCTGTTCTGGGGGTGCCTTGGTTCCAACTTATCGGAGGGTGGCTTGTTGGAAAAGGATGTTCTGGATGGAAGAAGGTGGTGTAGGGGCAGATGCTCGCTAAGCATCTTGATGAGATAATGCTTCTCAGGGCAACTGAGGGGGGATAAATCCACCTGGAGAGACCGTGTGGTGTGGTGGTTGAAGGCATCAGGCTAGAAGCTGGGAGACCCTGTGTTCCAGTCCTGCCTTAGGTACAAAGCCAGCTGGGTGACTTGGGGCCAGCCACACCTCCTCAGCTCTGGGAAGAAGAAGGCAAAGGCCAACTACTTTTGAAAAGCCTTGCTAAGAAAATGGCACGGTTGTGGCCATTTTCTTGCCAGGAGTCAGGCGTGACTTGAAGGTACACACACAAAATAAATAAATAAAATCCACCGAATTGGGGCTTTAGGTTGGGGGAAAAAAAATCTCCAGCAGTGTTTCTTTTTGGGCTGATTTCTGGGCAATTACAGTGAGATGCAGTTGTGGCTCTTACCGATGCAGAGATATCTTATGCAAATACTGGGGCAGCTGGGTGGGAGTGTTAGAATCTCTTCCCTTGCCTTCGAAAAAAGTTCTCAGAAAGGAAACACTGATCACTCCCCCCCCTGTCTTGGAGTTCATTCATTCTTTTTATGGGGGAAACTTAAGAAAGATTGGTTGAAACTGATTAAAAGTTACAGTATATCGCAGCAGTGGTCATTTTAACTGAAGGGGGTTGCTGAAGAAAGCACCCTTTCTTCTTTCAGGAAGTGTCTCAAAAGCTTACTGTCTGAATTGGTTATTTCTCGTGGCGTACCTGACTTACCTTTTGGAATGTTACCTTGATTTTCTTCCTAAAGATAGAGAGTGATGTAGGTGGATTGCCCTATAACAGTAGAAAAAATTGATTTGGATATTTCATCTGAAGATGATTCAGTCAGATCCCCAGATCCAATCAATGGGTGCTGTTGGGTTGACAATTGTGGATCAAATCATCACATTGGATGGGTTGA
This sequence comes from Candoia aspera, assembly GCF_035149785.1. Classification (NCBI taxonomy): domain Eukaryota; kingdom Metazoa; phylum Chordata; class Lepidosauria; order Squamata; family Candoiidae; genus Candoia; species Candoia aspera. The sequence continues at coordinate 11,675,396 of NC_086166.1, read as the reverse complement.
TAATTGTGGATCAAACTGGATGCCGTTGAATTGATCTGACAGTTTGAAAGGAATTTGATGCATGTGCCAAAGTCTGATCTCTCTCCCCACCCACAAATCTGTTAGGATAAATGACTTGTTTCAATTCAATGTTTCACATCTGAGTTTCAAATCACCTTCATTTTCCCAATCAGTCTGAATTGTTAAATGGGTTCGACCGGACAAACTGAATCCAACTGATCGCTCAAACCAACTTGGACCCGATCCACTTGCCCTCATCCCCTGCATTCCGTCGTGTCATTTTTGTCTCAAACCACTGAGAACGGGCAGCTGAAAATCTCATCTTTGACTGTAAAGTCAGTTCTGATTGCTATGAATTTTCACATAATTGCTGATGTAATTGTGCTCTTCTGCCTTCCAGGCCCATCCCTTTATAATAGTTTTTAATAGTTATTATAACTGTTTATAATAGTGCATGAATGATCACCACATTCTTAATCGGTTGAGTTTTATGTGAGTTAAACTAAGCACAGGTCATCTTTTAGTAGTGCCTGAGGACTTGAGTGGACCTGGTGGGAACTTGTTTGCACATGGCAGAATTCTTTTCCTCAGGTTTTAGGGAAAATGTTAGGGCTGTTTTTACCCTTGCAAAAGAAATATATGCATCCTACAGACGATTGTTGCTTTAGAAGAAGCATTCCCCTTTGAAGAAACACGTGCCTACTTTAGTTTGAAGAAATATCAGGAACTACTCCACAGATTGACTGGATTTTTTTCTCAAAATCACCCATTTAAACATCAATTCTGGGTTGTAGCCCTGCTTGCTTTCTATGCAAAAGCATTAGCAGCTGATTGTAAAATATAAAGATTTCTGGATTTAAAGGATTTATAAACAAGTCCTATTTTGGTGTAGTAAAGGTAATGCCAGTGGCTGTGTTCCTAATCTGAGCAATTTCTAGATCATGGGGTGAAGGTGAAAGGTCCCCTGTGCAAGCACCGAGTCATGTCTGACCCTCTGGGGGGACGCCGCTTTTCGCAACGTCTTCTTGGCAGACTGTGGAGCGGGGTGGTTTGCCATGGCCTTCCCCAGTTTTCACCTTCCCCAGCAAGCCGGGTGCTCATTTCACCGACCTCGGAAGGATGGAAGGCTGAGTCGGCCTGAGCCGGCTGCCCGAGAAAATCCAGCTTCCACTGGAATTGAACTCAGGTCGTGGGGAGAGTTTTGGTTGCAATACTGCCACCTACCACTCTGTGCCACACGAGGCTATATGATCATATGTGGGGAGGGGAAGCAAATAATAGGAGTGTGACAAACTCATTGTGCCAATGGCATGATTTATGTCTTCGCGTCAAAATGACATCACTTGACACATGCCATCTGGCATCATCACAGCTACCTGCAGACACTGCTGTTGCAGATGTGTGGATTTCTACTCCCAGAATTCCCTGGCTAGTAATGCCCATTACTGAGAATTATGGGGGTCGAAGTCCACACACATCTGGAAGTTGCCTTGGTTGGGAAACACTGTTCTGTTCCATAGTAGATAACCTCTCTTCCCTACCAGATGCTGCTGAACTACAAGTCCCAGCTGTCCCACTCTGTATGACGAGTAGGAAAGAGTCTCTCCTTGTGGGGGGGAGATGGGCGGTGATAAAAATGTGATAGATAGATAGATAGATAGATAGATAGATAGATAGATAGATAGATAGATAGATAGATAGATAGATGCTGGAGATTGTAGTCCAATGAAAGCTGGAGAGCCAGAAATTATACTGTCCCATTTCCTGCTTCCTTCCTCAGCTAGCCTTGGAAGTTAAGTCTCCATATTAAGGCCACCATATTACTGTGGCTTCCCTCTTCCTGTAGAATTTTAGAGGAAAATGCTGGCAATTCTGTTTTCTTTGTCTTGCCAATACATTTCTCTTATTTGTAGGTGGTGGTGCTAAATTGCATCTGTCCTGATACCCTGTTCTGAATATCATAACTATGTTAGAGTAGGCTTAATTGGCATTCACTCATTTGTGGGTTTGGGAGTTGTGGAAACCCAGCCCTTATCTTAACATGCTGGTTGAATCAGGCTGACCTGTATCATGTGGCTTAATTGTATGGTTATGCAAACAGAGCTGTTATCTTTTGTTAACCCAGGTTTAGGATGATTTACCCAACCAAAGAGAATGATGCATGAAGATAGAGATGGGAATGACCTGCTGCTATGCAGATGTGCTGTGCTGGCTGAAATTTTAACAGTTGTTGTTCAACGTGCATTAAATGAACAAGTTGGAAAAGGCTGTGGCAACCAATGCCAAGCTATGGGCATCCAGTAGAAACTGTGATGAATCCCATGCATTATGACATTATCATGCAAATGAAGTGAATGATGTGATTATGTGATGATGTCATAACACGGGTCATCACTTGCCCCCCATGGATACCCATGTGCTCAGCCAGTGCCTCCATCTTAGATTTGCTCCATGCTATCTTCAAAGGCAGCCCACATCACATACATTACAGTAGCTGGGCCTAAAGCTTGCAAAGCTGAGTGGGGTGGATAATTCATCCACATTTAAACATTTCAGTTTAACTTATCCTTGGGCAGGGGCTAGAAGACCTCCAAGGTCCCTCCCAACCTTATGATTCTATGATTCTGTGAATGTAGGCAGTCATATTTCCTCCCCTTCCTTTGATGTGGGAAATGCACAAAACACTTCCCTAAAGCCAAACCAGGTAAGTATGTTATTGAGTGCTTAAAGCAGATGTTTAAAGCTCACATGTGAACACTCTGTGCATTTATAAAGCAAAGTAAACATTAGTAGTTGCTCCCGGTTGGAGATGGTATATATGTAACCATGCTATTTCATGGTCCTCCCAAAGACACAGACGATTGACTGATTGATTGATTGATTGATTGATTATGGGCGATCAAGTCACTGTTGGCTCTTAGTGACCATATAGACAACTGCTTAGGGCCCGTCTAATGGAGGAGAAGGAGTTGTTGTTGTTGTTGTTGTTGCTGTTATTAATGATGATACCCTGTGATGCATTAGTTAAAGATGCTGAGCTAGGATTGAGGAAACCCAGGTTCAAATTCTCATTCAACCTTGAAGCTCACTAGTTGACATGGTACCAGTCACTTCCTTTCAGCTCAACCTCCCACACAGGGTTGTTGCGAGGATCAAATGAAGGGAGAGCTTCCCCATCTTTTCTGCTTTCAACTGCCAAAGGAGTGTGGGAAAGAAAAGAAATAATTACACTAATCCTTAAAAAAAGTCTCTCCTTCAAGAAGGTTATAATCGAACTGTGAAGAGGGGAAATGATAGAGAAAGAAAAGCAGAATGCAAGATGGCTGACAAAGATTGACATCAGTCAGAGAAAGGTTGACTTCCATAGGGCAGTCTCTCCCTGTGTTGGCTGGGAATTCTGGGAGTTGTAGTTCTCACAGATCTGGAAGCCATTGGGCTGATCTACCACAGATGGGTTGCAGAACTAAATTACATCACCCCTGACTCTCGTCACCCTGTGCCCCCGGCTGTGCGGTGGCTTTGGGAATTTTTAAGTTTGAAAGATGAAAAGAGGAAGGAGAAACAGGGACCTGGGTGGATGGGGGCGAAACCCCCAAAGCAAATCTCATAATTAGAAGCCGTTTCTCTCTAATCTTGCTGTTTCCAATCCTCTCTGCCCCCCTTCCCCCCCAATATTTCCTTCTCACTAAGGGATAATACTTTTTGATTTGGCAGAGTGACTCGGGGCAAATGCATTAATCGTTTGAGCTCCCACATGCAAGAAATTAGACAATACAATTAGCAACTTGCTCCTTCGTTTTTCTTCCTGTTCCCTTCTGCAGAACATTTAAAAAGAAAACAGGAAAAATAGTGTCTGTGGGCCAAGCAGCTGGTGGAAAATGACTCCAGAATTGTTTACAGGAGAGAGAGAAAGAAAAAAGAGAAAAAGAAAAGGAAGATTTAAGGACTTAGGGAATCCTGCAATTCTGTTTGCAACGCTGAGTGGACCCCCTTTTCCCTGGGAACCAGGCAGTCTTTCATTCATAAAGAGCGGTCCTCAAGCCTCATTATCTATGGGGCTTCTGAAGAGTAGCTTCAATAGAGCTTTTTGTGATTAAACGGGGCGGAGGGGGTGACACAGCTGCAACATCTGGTTCTCGGCAGTCTTGATCCTTTGCAGAAGACAGGCGATGAGTCATTGTTCCTGTGAAAATGGCAGGCGTCAGTCAAGGCTTTCCCACCCTCTGGATGGCATCAGCCAAGGCAAGATGGGACGGAGGAGGAGAATTTGGACCATTGTCAGGGTCTGAGGATGCACAGATGGGCCGCGGTGGTGTCTGAGTCACTGGGCCATCACCCACACATCCCTGGTGGGGATGAAAGGCACAGACGCACAACTGTTTGGTCTCGTCTGCCCCAGCCTTCCTCCAGCTAATCCAAAGGGAAGCATGGGGTATGTCAGAGCATCCGTTAATCCCAGATATTGTAAGACAGGGATCCTCGGGCCTTTTGAGACCACACTGTGGGCAAAAGGGGCACCATGGGGCTGGGCTTGGGGCATCAGAAATATCTGCAATGGGAACTGTGCCCACTCACAAAATTTATTTATTTATTTTATTTTTATCCCTCCTTTATTATTTTTATAAATAACTCAAGGCAGGGAACATACCTAATATTTCTTCCTCCTCCTTCTATTTTCCCCTCAACAACAATCCTGTGAGGTGAGTTGGGCTGAGAGAGAGGGACTGGCCCAAGGTCACCCAGCCGGCTTTCATGCCTAAGGCGGGACTAGAACTCACAGGCTCCTGGTTTCTAGCCCAGCACCTTAACCGCTAGACCAAACTGGCTCTCTGGTAAATACTGTTTACCAGAAGGCAAAGTCCTCCATTCCTTCTAAGATTTTATGTTTTCTTCAACGAGTTTATATTGTCTTTGAAGATTTTTTATTTTCTCTGAAGATTTTTTATTTTCTTTTTTTATTAAAGCTTTATTAAATTATTTCAACAAATACATAAAAACTACAAGAAATGACATAAAGCATACTACAAGAAAAAAAAAAGAACTGAAAAGTGTGAAAATACAAAAACAACCCCTACTACATACTACAAACTACATACATACTTTCCAACTTTCTACAACAAGGATATAACTCAATATCAATCTCTTACTCTAATTTAAATATGGTTTTCTATTTTCTTTGAAGGGTTTATATTTTTCTTTGAAGTTTTTATATTTTCTCTGAAGATTTTATATTTTCTTTGAAGGTTTTATCCAAGATTTTCCATTTTTTTCTTCTGTTATGCTCCGAGCTGCCCAGTCATTCTGGAGTCAGGGGTGCCTAAATCAAATAAATTAAATTAATATCAATGTGGTCATAAATGTGAACTGGTTGTCAAGCACCCAAATTGTGATCACATGACTGTGGGGATATGCAATGGTCATACGTGTGAGGACTGATCGTAAGTCAGTTTTCCCAGTGCCGTTGTAAGTCTGAACCATCACTAAACGAATGGTTGTTAAGTGAGGACTACCTGTGTTCCAGTAATTTTTTTTCTTAACTTAGGTCAGGCGGGGTGGAAAGCTTGACAGGTACCCTGGGAGTGGTGCCTGGGTGCCCACGGGCACCAGATTGCAGAACCGTGCCAGTCAGAAAAAGTCCCCTCCTTTGGCTAACTCTATTTTGCTCTCCCTTGCAGCGGTCTGTCTCAAGAAGCAGGAAGCGTTGAACAGATCTCCTTGCATTGCGCCGAAGGATCGCTGGAATGGCTGTACCCTGCTGGGGCTTTGCGCCTCAGCCTGTTCCCCCGCCTGCCCATGGGCGCCGCCGGCAAAGAGAAACCGCAGCACCTGACCGCTTGCATCAAGCCCTCTGGCAGCTTCCGGGGAGCTCAGATTTACCTGGAACGGGACGGGGTCTTGGAGCTGCTGCTCTCAGAGACCGATGCCGCCTTGCAGCCCAAGGTGCACTGTTTCAGGTGGTTGCCCAGGGAGAAAGTGGCCCTGTTCCTGCAGTCCACGTTGCATCAGGATATCAGCCGCCGGATTGCGGCTTTCCGTTACGAGCTGCGGGGCGAGTGGAGCTCACAGGTCTCCTGGTCTTGGAGGAATCTCAGCGTGGAAGGTGCGTTGGGGTCGGCCTCGCGGGTAAACCAGAGAGGAATCACATCTGGATGAGCTAATTCTACTTTATTGTAAAGCTACGTGGACAGAACCTTGCAAGTCTGAAAGTACGAATCTCCTGCTGTCTCCTTTACAGGCTGAGAAACCGGGGAGGGTCCTCCTGGGCCTCTTGCCCCACCCACTATCCAGCTGCGGGCTAAGCCGCCTCTTATCTGACCGTTCCCTTGGCAGCGTCCCTTTGCCCCGTCTCCCAAGGTCTTTCCCACATGCCATTACAGTTTGGTTGGATACAGGAGAAATGCCTTGTGGGAATGTTGGACAGGGAGATGTATCTTCACTTACGTGCATTAACTACCTGGAGCTCATGCCTATGTCCTAAGGCCCTTAGTAATCCATCCTTAACCAAATTTTCCAAAGTGAATGTGGAATCCCAAATCCGACAGGCACCGCCTATTCTGCACGCAAAGCTGAGCTTGTGCTCAAGGAATGGAGACTGTGACAGCACTGCTTAGTCATCAACTTAAATATTATGTATATATTTTGCCTGTATTGATATTTCTGTGACTTTAACATTCAATGGAACAAAAGAATGATGCTAAATTTGCATGAAAAGTGCCAGTTTTAATTTTTGTCTATAGGTGAACATTATGAAAGATTACCATTGAAGTACAAATTCACTGAGTCTGTGCCTTGCACTAACCCAGCATGTAGCTTGATTTCTGGCATAGCATATTATGCAAATCCAGACAATTGTAGTTTTTCAAGAACTATGATTCAGCAAGCCAGGGTTTACCATGACTTGCTAATCTAGCACATCTTGCCCTTCCATGTGCTGGATTCCTGCATCATGCCTAGTCATGGCTTCTGTAACCATTCTCTTTGAATCAACCCCAATAAGCTGGGTTCATATAATAAGCTCAGCTATAAACCATGATTTGCAAACCAGAAGAGCTAGGTTCAATAAACCCATTGAGCCAAAATCAAACTGCATTATATCTTAGCCTGTTGTGTGAAGCCAACCATTTTGATCATCCTGTTAAATTTTTAGGAGCACAAAAACCTATTCATAGAGCATTGATTTGCAATACAGGTAGTCCTCACTTAACAACCACAGTTGGGACTGGAATTTTGGTTGCTAAGTGTAGCAGTCATTAAGTGAATCTGTCCCAATTTTACGACCTTTTTTGCAGCAGTTTTTAAGTGAATCACTGAGGGCATTAAGCGAACCTCATGGCTGTTAAGCAAATTACATGGTTCCTCATTGATTTTGCGTGCCAGAAGCTGGCTGGGAAGGTCAAAAATGGCAATCACATGACCACGGGATGCTGCAAAGGTCATAAATGCAAACTGGTTGCCAAGTGCCCAAACCGTGATCACATGACCATGGGGATGCTGCAACAGTCATAAGTGTGAGGACCAGTTGTAAGTCAGTTTTTTTAGCATTGTTGTAAGTCCAAACCATCACTAAATGAATGGTGGTTAAGCGAGGACTACCTGTATTCTCAATATACTTTCTTCCAATCCTGGCTACCTCAATGCATTCACACAATATGCTAACCTGGGGCAGTGTGAATCTAGGTTTACTAAATTAACCCAACTGCATTAAACACTGAGACGGGAAAAACAAAGCAAACAAACCCAGGCATATTTAGTGTGTTGTCCCATCTTGTAAATGTTATGTTGTATTTTCCAATGAAAAGGAGCATGTCCAGATTCAATTTTACTTCCAGGTAGAGAGAAGGCAAATTTTTGGGACTTCTGCCTCTATTTCTAATGCGTTGGTGATGGGCACAATTGCTGTTCAGTAACTATTTGTTTCCCACCATTCAAAGATGCAGGGACTTGCCGTCCATGTAACAACACTGAAATCCTGATGGCGGTTTGCACAAGTGATTTTGGTGAGTATATTTTCCCCAATGTTGTTATTTATTGCTCTGCTTACCATCCTGAATAGGAGAAATGAAGGGGGGAGACAGGCTTTCTTTAAAGCAACCTTATCCTGCCAATGATCCAAGGGCACATTCGACCTTCCAAAGTTTGAAGACCTTTAAAAGTTGCCACCAAATTATAATTTTTAATGAGCAATCATGGGGAAAAAATATTAACTATAGGAGGATTGCCATTAACGTTAATGAATACATTTCTGAAAGCCATGGAATTTTTTTTTTTTAGGTTTGCACAGAAGTCTGGAAAAAGTTGGGTACTTTAACAAATGGCAAAGAGGGGCTGTGCTCATCAAGGATAGTACTTCCTCTGAATGATTTCCAAAGTGGGCACACACCCTTCATTAGCATCACCATCTGTTTTTCAGTTCTTGTCACCTTTGTCATCACTGCAGCCCTGTAAGGCAGGGTCTTAATATTCCCATTTTGCAGATAAGAACCTGAAGGGGGAAGATACAAGGCGTGCAATGCTTTCCAAGGTCAACAGTGTAGCAGCTACAATCAAGTGTGTGTGTGTGTGTGTGTGTGTGCACGCACACCTTCAAGCCAGTGTTGACTGCTTGGACTGGTCTCTGCAGTTTTCTTGGCAAGGTTTTTCAGAAGTGGTTTGCCATTGCCTCCTTCCTAGGGCTGAGAGAAAGTGTCTGGCCCAAGGTCACCCAGCTGGCTTTGTGCCTAAGGCAGGACTAGAAGTCACAGTCTCCCAGTTCCTAGCCTGATGCCTTAACCATGACACCAAACTGGCTTTCTTATTTCATTTTAAAATACTTTTAATTAAGGCAAAGCTGGCTGGGGAATTCTGGAAGTTGAAGTCCACACATCTTAAAGTTGCCAAGGCTGAGAAACACTGGTCTAGAATCAAGAATAGTTCATTGCAAAATGCTTACTTAAAACAGCGCAAACAGCACCGGAATTTTTCTTTGCAAACGGAGCGCAGTTGTGAAGGCTAGACATGGCTTGGCCCTCCCTTCCCGACACTTAAGTCGCTAAGTGGTAAGGACCAGCTGGCCCAGGCTAGTCCTCAAACCATCTTCCTCCCTAGTTGGAAATGTAAGGCCCTTTCATTCTCCCCTTGCGATGCTTGTGGCCATCCCCTGTCCCCCCCACCCCCTGCCCCCAGTGGGCAACCTTTGCTTGCTTGCAGCCCTGCAAACACCAACCTCCAGATTTGCCATTCTCAGCAGTGGAAGAAAGAGGTCACAGCGTCTGCAGGTGCCCAGCTCTGGAGTTGCTACAGCAACCAGCAAGTCAGACAAGGGAACAGAAGGATTTGTCATGCCAGATCAGATCAGAGGCCTTTTGGGACACCTCCAAGAGGCTGCTTGTATTTGAAGGGGGACAAATACATTTTTGAGCAAGGAGGCTTGGGGCAGAATGCCGACAGAGGATTGGCAGGATCCTGACAATTATACGGAGCTGTGCTTTCAAAGCTACGCATTGCTACTAAAGAGCCATTGCAACCAATTAAGATAGAGGTCAGCAATGAAATGTCCACCAGATTCCGCCCCTCCCCTTGGCTGCCCTAAAATCAGAGTTAATAGAAGTTTTTAAGAACCTACAGGGAGCTCTGAGGAATCTAATGCAAGAATGCTCAAATCGGGGTGATCTTAGAAGATGTTAGTGGCATCCTCTTATCTTCCATGGAAACATCAGATCTGTATTTAGTATGGACCTTCTTTCTGGCTCTAAAAGGGCTCTAGATACAGGGGGAAATCATTGGACCTCAGATGTGGTTGAACTACAGTTCCAAACAGTCCTAGCTAGTCTCTCTAATGATGAAGGATGCTGGGAGTTGTAGTTAAACTACAACAGCCTCTAGACAGCCAGAAATTCCCATCCCTGTTCTAAAAATAATTCCTTATGAAAACCCACCAAGCTCCTTCTGTGACTGTCTTCTATAGACCATCAGGACTTCTTGGAAAATCATTTGGTTTGCAGGAAATATGTGATGGATTAACCGCCAACCCATAAGTGTCCTCAGGAGAGAATTGGGGAGGAATGAGATTACAGGTGTTATGATGTCCTTAGGCATATAGTGTGATGATGCAATGATGTGCGTGTCGTCATTTTGATGTCACTCTGGCTTCTAAAAGATGCCACTGCTCCTACCTCAAAATGCTTTAGGTTTCCTAGAAGGTTTTCCCATTTGTGTTGGACTCTAACTCACCCAGTTCCCAGCTGGCATGATGAAAATTGTTTCCCGACCTCAGCAACTTTAAGAATTGTGGACTTCAACTCCCAGAATTCCCCAGCCAGTGCTGGAAGGGAACTCATCACTGCCTGGGGGATTCTGGGAGTTGAAGTCCACACATCTTAAAGTTGCTGAGGTTGAGAAACACTGGTCTAATTTATCTGAAGGCTCTCTCTTTATCTGAAAAAGACAAGCAGAGCTAATTTTACTTGACATTTTAACTCTGATCCTTTTAGCCTGGATTCACACATTACCCTCAGAATTAGCTCTTGATCTTTTGTTCAGCAATTCTTGTGATCCTAGCCATTGTGGCTTGGAAAACATGGCTTATAGTTTAGGGCAGTGTTTTGCAAACTTGGCAACTTTAAGAGGTGTGGACTTCAGCTCCCAGGATTCCCCACCCAGGAGCTGAGGTCCACACCTCTTAAAGTTGTCCAGTTTGAAAAACGCTGGTTTGGGCTGTTGTGTGAACCCAGCCAGTTGTGGATGTGTTCAGTAAACTCTCATCATGCCCACCATAGTTTAACCTTTAAGCTGGGGATCACTTGGACCTGATCTGCTATCCTTTTTTCTGGGCTACTGCTTGAAATGATCTTTTAAAAGGGGGAGAGGCTGAATAAACACTAATCCCCTTTACAAGCACTTCCCCTTTTGCCTCCTCAACCTCCCCCCACTTTCCTGCAGTTATCCGTGGCAATATCCGGGCGGTCTCCAACGACAGGGAAGCCCAAGAATCTATCATCAGTGTGAGTGCCACTCGGATCCACCGACAGAAGTTTGCTTTGTTCCAACCGGTTGGCAAATCTGGGAAATCCACCGGCAACATCCACACCCTGCTACGATGTGGGGTAAAACCTGGTCCAGGCAGTTTTTTATTCACTGGCTGGATGCACTTTGCAGAGGCCTGGCTCACCTGTGCCCCCCGCTACAAAGACTTCCTCCACATCTACGAGGAGGCACGCCAGGCTCACGAAAATCCCTGCGAAGTCTCGTTGGACTGATCTGAGATGGGACGAGGTCAGGAAGAAGGGAAGCCCCTGGGGGGTTCTGTGATCGTGCCAGAAGCAGCCGCCCTCGTCTGGGCAGTGGGAGGTGAACCCTGTCCTTAGACACAAGAAAGGCAAGTGCTTTCCTTGCTCTGGGACACCAAATGGGTCTACCAACCCATAACTCTTTCCCTGGTTCTCTGTGGATGAGTTATCTTGACCAAGTCCGAGTGGAGCCTGCTGAGCTGTTCTCTGATAAGGTTGAGAAACATCATGAAGCAGATCAAGGGTTTTCAGAACTTCCCAAAGCTGGAAATGAGGTGGAGCTTGGGATTTTTGTCTTTTATGTTGTCACCACCCATGAAAGCCAACATAATTATTCCTGAGTTTGCAGCAAGCCACACCTGCTCCACCTCATCATGGATGTCTGCAGATACATCACCACGCCAACAGGAGCTACCATCAGTCTAAGGTCTAAGAAAAGGATGATCTATTCAACTGCTCCTCCATAATCAACTGAGAAAGCCCAGGAGATGATCCAGTTTTTCTCTGTGCGGGGTTGTATGGTAGATCACCATTAGCTTCTGTGATCCAAGGGTACCATCCTCAAAGTATATGAAGAACCAGATGTTTTCAGGAAGGCAGAGAAGAAGGTCACCATGCTTCCTTCCAGTCAAACATGCTGAGAGATGCCAGAAAGGGGGACAAAATGTGCAACTGGAGAGGGCACCTGCTCAGTTTTACTCATTTTCATTTTTTAAATACATCAGTCTCTAGGTAATACAAGCAGGGAAGACAAAGCTTTAAACAACCGCAGATGAAACACGTTTTTCCCCAAATAACATGAATGTGAAAATGGGTTGATTGAATTCCAGATCTGAATACCTGGACTGGGTTGCAAGATTTGTTCAAATAGTCTGGCTCCAACCACCAGCTTTTCTTCATAAAACTTACCTTTCTGATTTCATGGACACTGATTAACAGTGGAGATCCAGACTGGATTCACGCATTGTGTTGAACTGTGCTTTGGGCTTTGGGCTCAGTCTGTCATATGAACCCAGCCAACTGTGACTTATTCAATATATACACCCTAGTTTTTAAAAACGGTGGCTTGGTGCGGTGTGTGTGAATCCAGTCAGTGGCAGTTGCTTTAGCAAACTGGGCTTAATCGAACCATATTCTTAACGCACTGCAAAAATCCTTAAGAATCCATGTTTTAAGGCAATGCCTTTTTAATTGTTCAGATGAGTTCTTGTTCTTCCAAAATAATAATTGAGCAGCTCCTGATAATAGGAGAAGTATTATATAGGTGTTGATGGCACTGGAGCCCTATCAGAAAAAACATGGCAACCCTATTACCAGGAAAACATCTTCTTTGTGCCATTACCAGAACATTTCCTTGTGTTGATTGTTCTGGGAAAGGAGGAACCTCTGAACATAACGTACAACCAAGTTATTTAGAGTTTTTGTCCATTTAATCCATGGAACTCATGAAATCAGAGAATCCTGGTGGTTCAGCTTTGTTGGAAATTTCAAGCAAAAGAAGCCCTCTGATGTTCTCTAGATGTTTTGGACTACAGTTCCCACAAACCTTTGCTCTTAGTTTGGAGCTGATGAAAGCTACAGTCCAAAGCAATTTTTAGAGGGCATTCAGTTATCGGTCCCAGATTTTTAAGATCTCTGCAGCTACCACCACAGAACCGCAATTCCCAAGATTCTTCAGAGTCGAGAAAGACTATGTGTCCAGTTCTAGAGATCAAAAGCAATTGGGCAGAACTTCATGGCAGAAGAGCCTTCAGAATGTGGTACTGGCTGCGGAAATCAACCTTCATTATTTACACTATTTGAAAAAATAGTCTTTGTGATTTCAGAAATGTGCTTGAATGACACAATAATTATTTAATGAAGCTGGAGCGGTGGCCAAAATATAACCCACTTCCTTGTAGGGCTGCGTACCATCTTCTCTTTAGGGCTCCTGTCTCCAGGCTGCCAGAAGACTGGACAACTATTACATGGCATCAAAGAATGATTGCAGTCTCTTTTATTGCACTGTAGTGGTTTTCTGGATTTTTGGAGCCTACATATGGATGACTTGACCTCCAGCTGTGGGAAAAAGATAGAGAAACGAGAGAGGGTGAAGGTCTTCCCTTTTATCCCTTCAAATTCCTTGTAGCTCTTCTGTCATCACCTTGGTGCTAATTGCTGATTTCTACCCCCACAGTACCACTATGCAGAGTTGGCTGGCAACTTTGTGTGTTGTCACACACACACACACACACACCCCAAAAATGCTGTGTGTGCAGAGTGCCTTACAGACTAACCAATTTATGGTGACCTAAACATTTATGGACTAGATTCCAGTTTGTCAGAGGTTCACAGTGTTATCTTGAGTTACTTGGGCTGGGGTTGGTGTCAGGATGAGAGAGAGAATTATGAACAATCATTGAAAGCAGGGGATAGGCAAGTGCTAAAAACAGGGATAGTTACTGATGAACAGCCATTAACAAAAACAGTTTTGGGCACAGCATGCAAGTTGGAAGGCAAGCTGATTAGCATATGCAGTGTGTTTTGTTTAGAAATTGTTCTTCTTCAAGCCACAGAAATGAAGAGTTGGACCTTTTGATGAACTCAGGCTCAGGGGCTTCAAAGTCTACCATCCTAAACCATTCCCAGCGGACAGCAGGATAGCAATTCAGATGCAGGGACCACATTCCTGCGAGCCACCAGTGCTTGTATTATTACAGAAACCTTTGATGGCCTCTGTAAAATGAGACTGTCGTGCACCTTTTTAGGAGTGTCTGCAGGATCTGGTCAAGAAATGTGTGTGTTTGTGTGTGTGTATCAAGAGGTCCAACTTTGTCTCTTGGGCTTGAAGCGGAACAAGGACTTTTATAGCCCTACAGCTTGATTCACACAACACACAAAACCTAAGCCCTGGTTAGACCATGGCCAGACATTGCCATAAAGGACTGCCTCATTTTAGCTTAGTGTAGGGCAGTGTTTCTCAACCTTGGCCACTTAAAGATGGGTGGACTTCACCTCCCAGAATTACCCAGCCTGCTGGCTAGGGAATTCTGTGCATTGAAGTCCACCCATCTTAAAGTGGCCAAGGTTGAGAAACCCTGATGTAGGGTGTTGTATGAACCCAGCCTATCTCTGTTACTCAGCTTACCTCTGCAAAACTGCTGTCCTATTTTGGGAATGACCATTCTAGGCAGGAAAATTGGATATAAAACACAATACTAGAATGACATGACTTATTAGATAGAGGCAGCTGTGCTTAAGGTCTCTATCCTGGAACAACGTGGCTGCAGACCACAGATCCCTGTTTGCTTTTTTCCAAGTTGCTCTGCTGTTTAAAAGCTGTGTGCAATGGCTTTATTTTGCAAAAGTAAGACCAGAAATAATAAGGGTCTGGAGAAGCCCCTGGGTGTGACTGGGGTGAGATCACAGCAGGCCAGGTCAAATTGATCAGACATATTTGCATTTTTTTTTCACCCCTTGAACTCACTGTTTACAATTCCACCCCACCCACCCCCAACACACACACACACCCTGGGTCTATATCGAGTCTCACCCTCTGGATAACACTGTGGCCGCAGTCCAGGCAGGCTTTTGCTGTAATGAATAGGTTAGACCTTAAGAGGCCACAACTCCTGTTGTCGTCGTCGTCACCCAGCCTCAGTTCCACTGTACTGTAGTGGTGGTGATGGCAAATGCTGCTAAATCTCTAACTAGCTCCTCAATTTCCACCATTTGGAAATGATTAACGGTGTGGCTGACATGCTACATGATGTGTCGTTGCATGTATTCATGGCGCATGAGGGAAGTACGTTTATTGGGCGAACCTGTCCATGAACGCCAGAGTGATGATTCTCACTGTTGCTATTCTAAATAGATATTGTGGGACAGCCTTGCCACAGGAACTGATATCGCTGTTCCCAACCTTGGCAAGGTTTAAGATGTGTGGACTTCAACTCCCAGAATTTCCCAGCCAGGCTTAAAATTGCTGAGGCTGGGAAACACTGTTCTATATCACCTTTTCTGGGTCTAATGTGAGCTGTGCATCCTCCCTCCCTCGGCTCAAGGAGTGCCCTTGGACCAGTAGCGCTGAAAAATACGCGGTATGAATCCCTGCTCTCCAAGGCAGAAAATGTACAATAACAGGAGGAGGTGCCCTAATAAAATAGGAGGCTGAAGAGATGGATGGATGGATGGAAGGAAGGAAGGAAGGAAGGAAGGAAGGAAGGAAGGAAGGAAGGAAGGAGCGAGCCAGCCCGCCCACCAGCCAGCCAGCCAGCCCACCAACCCAGAGCCAGCTTTCCCTTTGCATCAGTGCTCCCTGCTGCTGAAGTTTTTGGTTTCCCCAAATCCACCCTTCCTCTAGGTTTGCTCTCCTTTTCTAAATACACACAGATTTACTATATTTGACAACTAGTAAATCCAAAGTGGCCATGAGCCCCTCCTGAGGATTTCTAGTTTCTGTATCTCGTTAGCGCTTTTATTTATTTTTTGTAAGATTTTTTTTTTATTTAGAAGAACCACTTAGGAAACTGACATGCTGGAAGGCACCATCCCTGCTTTTCTCTCCAAGGATGCTCCCTTAGGAAGGGGCCACCACAACAGAAATCATTGCAGTTCAGTGCTTTATTAGAAAAAGTGCTCTTTCACCTCGAAAATGCGAAAGGAAAGTAGGAATACAGGCAGTCCTTGACTTACAACCATTCATTTAGCGACTGTTCGAAGTTACAGTGGTGCTGGAAAAAGTGACTTTTGGCCAGTCCTCGCACTTACGACCATCACAGCATCCCTGTGGTCACATGATAAAAATTCAAGCGCTTGGCAACCAGCTCGCACTTATGATGGTTGCAGCATTCTGGGGTCATGTGATTGCTGTTTGCAATCTTCCCAGCCAGCTTCCAACAAGCAAAATCAATGGGGGAAGCTGATTTCGCTTAACGACTGCAGCAAAAAAGGTCATAAAATCAGGTGACGCTCACTTAACAACTGCCTCGCTTAGCAACTGAAGTTCTGGTCCCAATTGTGGTCGTAAGTCGAGGACTACATGTAACATTTGGGGGTGGAGGACTAAGGGGACTGGTTATTTCAAGATAAGGAAATTTGAAATATAAATTAAATAAATAAATAAAGGCAAGTTTTGGGACTGGCTGAACCCCCTAGGGTGGCCATTTGTGAGTGTGCCCCAAACACTCAAAATCCCAAATACGGCCACCAGTACTGAATCACTGGGGACCCATGAGTTAGATCGGTGTTTCTCAATCTTAGCAACTTTAAGATGGGTGGACTTCAACTCCCAGAATCCCCCAGCAAGCTGGCTGGGGGATTCTGGGATTTGAAGTCCACCCATCTTAAAGTTGCCAAGGTTGAGAAACACTGAGTTAGTTTATTGTGAACACAGGCCATTTCCTCACAGTGTTTTACAGTGTCTTACAACATCTCCACTCAATTGCACAGATAAAACAGTTGGATGTCAATATTTCTTTCTACGTCAAGGTCTCTCTCAAGTTGAGCCCAATGGCTGTTACTATCAGAACACATCTGTGTTCTTTGGCAATATTGAGTGGGAAGTCGGTGCCCCATTTCCATAATCTATTGCCCTGGAATATTCTGGGGGTCTCCCATCCAAGTATTAACCAGGTCCAATTCTGCTTAGCTTTTCCAAGGTCAGCCAAGGTTGGCTGCTATCTGCTATGCCTTGTTGATGCTATGAATTACTGGTGAGTAAATGGCTATAGGAAATGTGATATAAGGGCGTCCTCTCGATGGGTCTATTATAGCTGGCCAGGATTTTAGGAAAAGCATACTGCTTTCTTGATTAGGCAATCATCCAATGCTTCCAAGATCCATGAGGTCCAGACTTTGTGTTCAAGCAAAATGTTGTATACCTAGAATGGGGATTCTCAACCAGGGTTCTGTGGCACCCTAGGGTTCTATGAGAGGTCACTAGTGGTTCCCTGGGAGATCACGGTTTATTTAAAAAATTGTTTCAAATTCGGGCAACTTCACATTAAAGAGGTAAGTTTCATTCTTTATTTTTGTTTTAAGAACACTATTAATGCATATAGACAGGCCTACCCATGAAACGAATATAATGATTTTGCAACTTCCAGCCTATATTTGAGCCTGAATGTGCAGGGGTTCCCCGAGGCCTGGAAAATATTTCAAGGGTTCTTCCAGGGTCAAAAGGTTGACAAAGGCTGACCTAGAAGGTTATCTGAAGGTCTTCATTGAAAGAGCAGGATGGACTTCAGAGAGGACACCCATTGTAAACTGAAATGCAAAATTGAGAGTCCCTGAGCATCTAAATGCAGGCCAGCCATTTAAACTTGTTTTTAGTTGTCTGACACAGGAAGAGTGTCATATGTGCACTAAAGTTATCATGATACCAAATGCGTGCTTTTGTTCTTTGTTTTAATCTAAATTGTATTGTAATGTCCATGTGTATGTCTGGTTTCTTTCCCTTTTTGAGAGTGAAATGTTAATATAAAATGAACTGCCACCGGTAGAAAAAAAGGGTACTGAGTGAAGTCTTTTTTTTTAGCCCATTGTAGTGATTTTTAGGCAAAACAAAACACCGGCTTTGCTACGGAGAAGATTTGTAATAAATTCAATACCGTTTGTATACATATTGTTAATGTCTACGAAGAGGCCAAGAGACAAATGAGGTTCTTGGTTGCGATTTCTTGTCATGGATTTTTGTTCTTTTTTAAAACTTGTATTGATCTTTTGAAGGGTATAATTAAACAACCGTCCGACTTCTCATTAACTTTCAGTCTGAGATGGTCTCTCGGGGGTTTGCTATATTTTCCTCTGGGCATTCTTCATACAAAACCAAGCGTGTCCACTGGGTGTGGTCAAAAAAGTCAAGATGGCAGCCATGCTAGGCCAACTGAAGTTCTAATTGTTCATTATCTGCACAGCTTTGATCACTCTGTGGCTGCCATTTTGACCATGACCTGCCTCTATACAATATGAATCAAACAGCAGAAGGAGTGTGGGAATAATTAAGCAGCTTGGATGAAACTTGCAACATGGAGTAGCTAACAAGAACAAGGCCACTGATTTCACCCCCAATGCAGAGAATTCCTCTGATGGGATAACACGGCATCTAAATACTTACTCCCTTCCAAAAGAATTTGTTCCTGAAGCTAAAACTAGATGTGTCATTCATTCATTCATTTATAATTTAGTCAGCAAATTTATATGGCTGCCCATCTACCAGTAGAACTCTGGCAGGGAGCAGTAAAAAGATTAAAAAGTAAACACATCAGTTAAAAAGAACTATGTCAAGGCACTATAACAAACATCTAATTCTCAGATCTCATACACCGATGCGTGTTGGGCACCATTAACATCCTGGCCCCTGTTTCTAGGGGAAAACTCAGGTCTTTATGGACTTCCATAAGACCAACAGGATCAGGATCATCAAAATCTCTGTATAGGTTGCATAACATGGTTAACATAATTGCTGGATTCATAGGGGTCTGGTACAGGCCATGAGTATATAAATTATTTAACTCCATAAAATTACTCCATTGGTGTAATGGGCAGAAGGAATAAGTTTTGAGAAACACAGGGAAGAGCCAAAATCAAGACAACCAGGTCAGATAAAATAAACCTGAATCCGGGCAGAACTGTAACCTGGGGAAGCATCGCAGACATGACCCTCCCTAGTTCTCATGAAGATCAAGGGAGGGGGGGAGGAAGCGCATTCAGACTTGTAAGATTCTGTTACTATAACCTTATCATAAAAGTAGTTTTGGCTTGTGTGGCTTTGGTTTCCAAGTTTGGACTACCCTGGAGGGCTGTCAGCTTTCCCAGGTAGACCAAACAGGAAACACGATCAGATGAGCTCATTCTACTTTATTGTAGGGCTACATTAACAGAACCTTGCAAGTCTGAAAGTACAAATCTCTCACCATCTCTTTTACAGTCTGGGAAGCTAGGTAGAGTCTCTTTTGAGCCTCTTTCTACACCCATTATACAACTGAGGGCTATGCCCTCCCTTATTTGATCGTTCCCTAGGCAGCATCTATTCCCCCTGTCTCCCAAGGTCTTTCCCACATACCGTTACAAGGGCTGACATCAGTCTTGCAAGTCTCAATCTGCTTCATGTTCAATGAGCTAACATGCTCCCCCATCTCAAAGATTCTCCATCCCCACTCCCTTGGCTCTTTAACTCTCCTAATTCATCCTTCCCTTTATTTGTACTCCTCCCCTATCCAAGGGTCAACAATTCCTCCAGGTTTCCTGAGTCAGGAAAAACTGAACTGGATGAGAAGCATCACCACTTCAGCTTTCCAGCCCACCCACACCCTGCTCCAGATCCATTTCTCTACAGCGTCAGAGAGTGCAATTCCAAAAAGATGGGGCAAGCGGTTGGTCATGCTCACGCTGAAAAGGAGATCTGCTTCCTGCCCTTACAGTGGCCCCTGGCCAACCAGGTCATTACCTCAGTTGCCAATTCTCACTCCACCGGGCCTATGGAAGGTTATAATGCATAAGATGCCAAAACTTCTCCAACAGTGGCTGGTTCTTCTCATGGAAATCACAAACACACATAGCTAGAGAGGGGGCTCTCTAGTTGAGCCTGGAGATGAAAGGGTGGACTAGCAAGGGCGGAATCAGTGAGGTCTGTGTGTGGGAGGCAAGGAGGCCATCCCATTCAGATGATATTGGTGGTTTGGCATGTGGAAGATCCGAAGTTCGCTGTGCAAGATTCTGGTCTTAAACTCTGCCTAAGACAACATCTGATGGAACCATGTTGCTCCTATGGACCTATGTGGTTCTGGTTCTATCAGAGAGGCACATGTGCAGATTTTTGGGGCTGCCCTTTGTCTCGGAGCAGCCTGCGAGGGAATTCAATATTCAGATCATCTTTTCACTAGCAGATAAGCTGTCATGGATTCTGCACTGAGCAAGATGGGTTTTCTTCTGCTCAACCGGTGCCAGGCAGCAAGTGGGCAGCCACCTTTGGTGCCAGGGAAGCTTCTGAGCCATCTTCAAGGGCATCCCCTTGTAAAGGAAATTACTCAGATCGCAAAGTCTATCTGAGAGACCTCAAGAACAAGAACCACTGTCTTCAGCACCTCCTTTCCAGGAGAAGATACAGCTGGTGGAACCACTGATGCCCACCAATATCTCTTCTGGCCAAAGTTTCTACCTGACGGAGTCAGGAGTCCAGAAGATGGTGCAACCAGTTTCCTCCAGAGAAAGGGCAACCTTGTCTAGAGCAAGATATGAAGCATTTATGGAAATGGGGGTGGGGGTTGAGAGGAGGGGGAGTTTTCTACCAATGGTATTTCTCTTGTCAGGCTTCAATCTCTGTCTGTTGCACCCCATCCTGTCCCTCATCACCTCCAGCTACCAGATCAGGACCTCCACCCCATCCGCTGGTCCGGCTGGGCAGAAGTGACAAGGTGGGTATCATACCTAAGCCCAAATTGATGGGGTTTTAACACCAGAGGGAATAATTTTTCTTTGCTAATATCACATTGGAAATGCACAGAGGAAGTGATCCAACAGGAGAGAAAAGCAGAAAATGTGGAGGAAGGAAGTAAGGGGGAGAGAAGATCGTCAATAGGACAACAGAAATGTTGGTTCCTCTTCCCTGTCTCTAATGCATTCTTTTTCATTTAAATTATTGCATTTAATACTGTGCACATCCGGTGGGGTTTCTGGCTAGCAGAGAGACTGTTTTGATTTAAGCTGAGGTTTTTTTGGCCAGATCAGATAGCCTTTTCTGCCAAAGAGAAAACATTTATTCTTCTTCCCACCCACCCACTCATCTCCCCACTCCCCAGTTCGCATTTTTTTCCCATTCTTGTTTTCGCTGCCCTCTGCCCCGGGTCAGCTTCGACCTCCCCTTCCATTTCCCCACCTCCCCCTCATTCCAGAGTGGTGTTTGGGCTGCAGCCAAAATGTCAGTGCTATAGAAAAACTTAAAAAAACAAAAAAACCCTCAAACACTGCCAAGCCAGCAGAAAGACAAACAAATGAAAGAAAACTGAAGGTGATCATGGCAGAATATAATGTTTTCCTAGGAGGTTATCTGCATTTTCTTTGATGATGAGAACATTATGCATGACTACATACAGTCACAGCAATTTCAGAGACGTGATTTCCTCCTCCTCCCCCCTCTCCTCCTTTCTACTGTATGAGGATAAATGCTGCATGAGACAAGGTCATGTTGACATGGATATTGTTGAGACACATAACACATACTCCATCCTGTTCTTCTGATAGTATTTTTCTCTCCCCTTCTCTTCTATTGCCTTCTTTTTCTGCTAAAAAAAACTGTGTGGCCTGCTTTTATGATGGGTCTTTGAGGCATTGTGCAACTGCAGAACGATTCCTTTGACTTGTCGGATGTTGCCAGTGTTCAAAACCCATTTTTGCACACCGCTTGTACAAGGCAAGGAAATCAAGCCGGACAGTTTTCTGCCCATCTTATTTTCCAGGCCAAAGCTAGTAGCAAAAGTTACCAGCAAACCCAGCCTTTACTTCTTCCAGTCAATCACAGAAATTGGAAGTGGATTGCCATTTTGAAAGGCATTTCTGGAATCTGCTAGATCTTACACAGCCATGTTCTTGAATCTCTGGCTGTGAACTTCTAGCTTGAGTGGGTGGAACTTAAAAAGAGTGGAGAGTGGCGTTCCATGGCCTGCAGGCCTTATCCTTGACCTGCTGTCATCATACGGTTTCTTCTGGCATCCAACCTTGTACAAATGCTGAGGTTGTATTTTGTGAACCTAAATAAAACATTCCATGCCAACCCAGTCTTCAGGCTGCATGGTTCTCGGCTAGCTTGCTACCTTCCCAGGATAGACCCATCCTTTGCCCTTGATTCCTGCAGCCCCACAGAGGTACTAGGAAGGGTGGCAGAGCAGCTACAGATGTTCTTTGCTCAAGTGGATCCCCGGACTTCCATGCCAGGCTGGCGAGAAAAGAGGCAGTTACTTTTCCTTCACTGACACAGAAGTCAAAGAGGCTGCTAATGGGAGATCAAGTTCCTACCACTGAGACTAAATAAGTTGGATATTTGGAGCCATGAAGAGGGTGGGATTGAATGTATGAGAGGGAGAGAAGACAGAAGGAGAAAGACTGAAGGTACATATCACTCTAAGCCAGTGTTCCTCGACCTTGACAACTTTAAGATGTGTACATTTCAACTCCCAGAATTCCCCAGCCACCATGGTGGCTGGGGAATTCTGGGAGTTGAAGTGCACACATCTTAAAGTTGCCAAGGTTGAGAAACACTGCTCTAAGTTATAACGACCTTTGATTTTGTTTTAGGTATCTAATTTCAACCCCAGCGGCCTCTGAGCCACTACTGCTGGCTTGAAGTTCTTCTGGCTGTAAGGCACAGTCAAGATGAATCAAATCTAAACTGGCTTGGAGGACTGCCTGAATCCAGCCATGCAAAGCAGGCAGAGAACTTGCGGGATCATTTTTCCCAGCCACAGGGGAAGGCAGAGAAATGAGAGTTTTGAAATTCCCCACTGTGTTTGTGAGCAGAGAAGGGGGGCTGATGCAATGGAGAATTTCAAAAGGCCTTGGGGGACCTAGCAGGAGGGTCCCTGCTAAATAGGCAGTAGCAGGACAAAATGGTGGGGTGTCATCTTGATAGTGTTGGAGAAGGATCTGTAAGAGGGAACCTCTGAATTCCGATGTGTCCTGATTAAGACTTATATTTTCTTCTCCCTTTTCCCTTGCCCATCGGGGACAAGATTTCAAGGTTCATTTTATCTACTCAAACCGGGCAATACACTGAGGAGGCCTGCCTCCAACATTTATTATGGATTTGCAAGGTCAGGTCAAGCACCCACGGACATGTTCAGTAACACTCCCTAAGCAAAACCTCAATATTGCACAAAGAAAACAGGGTGCATTTATTATCAAGCAACAAGCAACTGCAAATGTGTAAAAAAATTGTAACACATTTCCATGTGTAAATGGGTTACAAAGAAACCCAAAGACAAAAATAAGCACGCCATGCTCTAACGGTCAAATGCAAAGCTCCCATTTTCCGCTGGTTCTGATTGCCTGACCAGCTTCCTCTTGAAACCTACCTGCTAAATCAGAAGATATGCTTGCTAAAACCTGGCTGCTATACTTAAAACTCTGGCTATGCTCAGGAGCCCTATGCTAAAACCTTTATTAATAGTCCAACTGCTTATATTCTTCCACAATAATTGCAGGGGGTATTGGGGGATTTCAAAATCATTTTAAAGTCATGGGGATAGCGGGGCAAAGTTGTAGCCGTGTGGATCTGTTTCTGAGGATGGGGTTTTAGAAAAAGCAGCCCTCAGAAGGAATTGCAGGAAGGTGGGGGGCTTATATTCATGCACGTATGTCTCCAATACTTTCATCTGCTTTGCCTCCCTAAGGGGTGAAGAATTTTGCAGGCGCCATCCAATCGCCCTTTCCCTTAGATCCTGCAAACAGAATCTCTTTTCTGCACTTGAGGGCTCTCAGGCCCGCTGGAAAAACCTTCAGAGGGGCGATTCTTTTCCAAAACCCTGGAAACAAAACCACGCAGAGAGAGAAAAAGCCAAGAATGTGCGGCTGGCGGGGCAAATTCTCCAACGAGGCCCACATTTCTTTGCCGTGTTTAGCCTTGGAACGTGGGCAAAGCTGCACAATGGGGCCTCTGAGGAGACGTTTCCCGCCATTTCTTCTCCCCTTTCATTGTGGCCTTTCATTCCCCCCCCCTTTCAAGCCCTCCTTTGAACCATTCCCCCCCCCACTGTCCAGGAGATAAAAGTCTGAATATGTGAATCAGAAAAGAGGGTGCCACAAAAGCAGAGGCTGCCTGCATTTTTAAGGCCACCTCCTCCCCACTCCCACCCCAATGAAAAGCCGATCATGAAGAAAAGGACTTTGGGGATACAGATGACCGTTTCTCTTCTGCGGTCCTTTTGTGGAGGGACACGTTGGGTTGAGGAGGAGAAAGGGACAGCTGGGGGCTAATCTGAAATAAAACAAGCGGCTGGGGAGGTTCCTGAGAGCTGCTAGGCAGAGTTCACAGCCAACAAGGATGACAACCACAATAATATGGATTTAGAGCATGCCATTCAACAAGGGGCACAGCAAAGTGAAAATCAATGCATCGGAGCACACTTGAGAGTCCACTTGCTTAAGCAACGAGCAACGCAAAGCAAAGGAAAGATGGAGCAGGCTTTCTGACAGGGACAGAATAGGTGGTGTTTTGGGAGCATGGGGGGTGCTGGGGGGGGTGCAGGTGGTCCAAGGTCCACCGGATGACCTTTTCATTCTGTGAAGGGGATCCACAAAGTGGCTTCTGGTATCTAGCTGGAGTTCCCAGTTTGCAGTCCCTTTGAACAGCATATCGCTGCATGCTCCAACTTTCCGTTGATGATTAAAATACATCCTTGTACGAAGCAGCCTGAAGACTTTGAAAGAAGTCTAGTTCTTGGTGTAATGGCATGTGGGAATGACAGGAGCTGCAGAATAGACAACTGGCATGTAAAAGGTATCTCAGCCCACAGGAGGAGGGAGGGCGTGGGAAGTGTCTCAGAAGGGACCCTCCCTAGTTTTCCAGAGAGTCAAAGGAAAGGAGGGGAGAAATCCTTTCAGGCTTGCAATAAAGATAAAGCCAGTACTCATAATTGTGCTTCTTGTCTGGACTACCTCCAAAAACTAACATCGAGGGCCACCGAGTCAGTCAACAAGGGTTAGAGAGACAGACTTGGAGTCCTAGATCAGCTGTGGAAGCTCCCTGGGTGATTTTGGGCCAGGCAAATATCTCACAAACCAACTTTTCCCCCAGTGTTGTTGTTGCTTTGCAAGAAGGAATGCTGCATGTGTTTCTTTCAGCATCAGGAAGAGCTAGCCATCAATCAATCAATTGTAATCTTGTCTGCTCTGAAGGTAAACTCTTTTGTATTGAGCTTGATGTCCAAACAGTTTTCTTGGCAGAAGTATGGAAGAAATGTGTTCCACTGGAATGCTTTTTGACTTCCCGGGCTATTCCACCTGATAAGGATCTCCTTGTGGTCTACTTTCCAAGTACGAGCTAGTACAGCTCTGCAGGGCTTCTCATTCGATTCCAGTAAGATGTTTCAGAGCATGGGAGTGGGTTGCACAAATATACTGTAGCAAATATCTGCAATTCTTTAAAGCAGCTGCATCATTTATTGGGATTGGGGAAAGACACAGCCACTTTAAAGAGCTGCAGAAGGGGCTACATTTGCACTCCCATGTGCTCCAAAACACCTTTTCCAAATTGTTTCTGAAGCATTACAACCCCACTGATGCTGGTCTCTCGGTAGCTTTTTGGAGATTGTGTAAATCTCTAAATCCAACTTCATGTTGTATGCCAATTATGCCCTTACCTGGAATGAGCCCTTCTCTCATTCACTCATGCCCTGGTCATCTCACTTATGGATTATTGCAATGTGTTGCACGTGGAGCTAACCTTGAAAGTATCCGGAAGCTGCAACTGGTGCAGAATGAGGCAGTGTGGGCAGTTGTGGGCGCCTCTAGGGCTGGGCATGTAACAGCTCTGCTGGGTGAGCTGCATTGGGTGCTGGCTTGCTTCCAGGTCCAAATCAAGGTGTTGGTTTAAAGGTCATAACCAACACCATGAACACCTTCATGGCGTGGGCCCCCAGGTTACCTGAGGAACCATCTCATCCTGTCCCAATTACATAAACCCATCCCACCCGTTCCAGCAGGAGAGGCATGTTATGGATCCTGTCAGCTAAAGAATTCCGGCTGGCGGGGTCCAGGTGGAGAGCCTTTTCTGCTGTTGCCCCCCACCCTGTGGAACATCTTGCCCCCTGAGTTGAGGTTGGCCCTCACTCTCCTAGCCTTCCAGAAGAGCATTAAGACCTGGCTTTGCCAATTAGCCTGGGGATCCGATACTTGTTTGCAGCCCTGGGGGTGGCTGGTGGGTTGAGTATGCTCCCTCTATCTTTTTAACTTTGTATATTTTTTTGCAAGATTTTTTATTCTGTTTTTTTACTTGTAAGCTGCCTAGAGTCACTTAGACAGTGAGATGGGTGGCGCATAAGTTGAATGAATGAATGAATGAATGAGTGAATAAATAAATAAATAAACGGAACCATAGAACCAATGGCGCACAGCCAGCACGAAGGGTTTCATGCCTTCTGATAAACACTGCAAAATATCGAGCCGAAGCACGGCTAGTTTGTCAGAACCAGCTTATCCACATCTGCATTCCTGCCCAGCTCACCCATCCCTGTCGAATTTGTGCATCTGTTCGATTCCCCCAAACTTTCTCACTGCTCAGTTGACTGGGCCTCTGACAGCTGGGGAAGGCGGGCTCTGCCCAGCATAGTGACAAATTCCTGACATTTACTTCTGCTTTACAACTTCTGAGAAAAAGACTCGGAGATTTGCCAGGGGGAGGGTTGGGGCAGGGACCCGAGAGGGGACCGGAGGAAACTTTGGAACAAAAACCTGTTCTCATTAAGCACAGCTTTCTCTGCTTCCAATCCGTTAATTGCTCCAAGCTCAGGACTTTGTGCAATGGTCTTCAGCCACTTGTTCTATTTTCCCCCCTCTTGGGCCTCCTATGCCTTCAGCCAGAGGGCCCAGCCTTTTTTCAGATGGGGGGTCACGTTTGGCCTTTGAATAACAAGCTGGGGTCAACCTCTGAAAATCAGGGAGGGCCAGGACAATGAAGTAAAGGAGGTCAGGATGAAGATCCGAATTTGCCCTTGAATGTAATTCCACTGGAACTCAGCTCCGTAACTAGGGTTCACTTTACACTGTGCTTCTTGGAACATATTAAGAATTGCCATTTGGTGGCAACTTTCAGAGGATCTCCAAAGGCTTCATGGGTGACTTTCAGATCTCAAATCTGCAGCCCTGCCTTAAATTACAGTCAACAATTAAACAGGAGATTCTTCTCCCCAACTCTGAGCTTGTCCCCAAATCAAACCCTTCTGGGTTATTTTGTTCCATAACCTTTCGAGTGTTTTACACACTTCCTTTTTAGCCTCTCATAAGGGTTAACGCTTTTTTAAAAAAATGGACAAATGCATGGATAAGCCCTACAAGCTTAAGAGTCATTTCAATGCAAGCCATAAGAAGTAGTAGGAATATTTAATATTAACACTTACGAGGACTGCGCAAAAATTCTGTTCTGAGAATTGATGGTGACTTGACCAAGTCTCCAGCCTGACTTGACTTCCTGAACAATAATCAGTTTGGATTGTGTTGTTGGATCCAAATTAGTCAGACAAGTCTGTGTTCTTTTTTGTATGCACCAGCTTTTTCCCCTCTGTTTTCATCCAGAGTGAATCCAGTTTCCAGATGGAATCAGCAATTCAAATCTGATCTTACCTCTCTGCATTGCTGACCTTTAGCCCTCCCCCCACCAAAAAAAATTAAATCATAGTTGCTCGCTTTTATCAGTCTGGATTATGCCACTGCTTTGATTTTGTGGGTCTACCTCCAGGCATTTCAAAAGAGCTACACGTGTCTAAGAAGATCATAATAGCAACCACTTCAGAACAGTGTTTTGCAACCTTGGGAACTTCAAGCAGTGTGGACTTCAACTCCCAGAATTCCCCAGCCAGCATGGCTGGCTGGCTGGGAATTCTGGGAGTTGAAGTCCACACCCCTTGAAGTTTCCAAGGTTGAGAAACACTACTTTAGAACATGGGTGTACAACCTGCCTGGACGGTTTTCCCAAAGCTTTAGATGGGGACACTGGAAGGATAACTATAAGGCACTGATCACTGAATGGTCCACAAAGTCCACAGAGTTATTAGCAAATGACCAACAAATTGCTTATCAATGAAGATTAGCTATGGATATTATATAGCCACTATTGTTGGAAAAGTTTATGTAGAACTTTCAGATGTTGGTGAGCACATGTCCTGGTTTTGTTCTTTCTTTCACTACTTCTCTTGTGTTTTTTTATAACTTTATTTATTATTTATTTTCTTTTTTTGTTGCATTCAGCACACCCATCCATCTATCCCCCTTTTGTGTGCACCATCCCTGTTCTTTCCATGCCTTCATCTCTCTGGCTTCCTCTTTCATTCCACCACCACCACCCCCAACTTTTTTCTCTGGTTCCTTCTTCATTTATGGCTGCTTTATAGTTTTGTCTGATTTTCTGCTTGCTATTAGGGTAATTGGCTGCACCTGCCAGCTATATCCGTCTAATTGGAGAAGTCGCCATGGTTAAGGGATTGGGGTATGCCCAGCCTCCAGCTTGTTTATATTAGTGCAACCCTCTGTCATGTGCTCTTGCATGTTCCCAGCATGGAGATAGCACTGCACCAGTTGTGAAACTTTATGGCTGGGTGACTGTGTTCACCAAACACGCCTAACTTGATTTCTGCATTAATCCACTTGGCATTTGCATAGGCCTTTGGATCATAATGGCAGTCTTCAAATATCCAAAGGGTTGTCACGTAGACTTCTTCTTGATTGCCCGAGAGGACAGGTCCAGAACCAATGAATTAAAGCTACAAAGAAAGAAGTTGACATCAAGAGGAACATCTGGACTGTATGTGGACAGGGTCCCCCATGAAGGAGAGTTCTCCTTCGCTAGAGATCTTCACACAGAGGCTGTCAGAGATGCTGTGGCAGAAGGGGGTTGGACTAGATGCTTTCTAAGACCCCTTCTAACTCAAGGATTCTAGGGTAAACTCTAGCCTGGGTTCATACAACACACTAAGCCATTCGCACGCATACACATACTGTGATGGAATGTCACATACAAAAACTAACCAAGGTCAACACTAATCAGGGTTAGCCTGTTGTGGGAACACAGCCGGTCAGTCTTTAACTGACCTGATTGAGCATGCTTGACTAATGAAGCTGGTGCACATTGAACACATTCAATTGAAAGCTTCTTGTAGGTGTCGGGGCCTAGACTTTTCTTCTAGTGGTCATTCTGGAACCTTTAAAAGCGTTGACAGCTCTTGAGCAAGCTGCTTCCAAGGGGTTCCCCTTTTCTAAGCAATCTGGCTGCCTTTCCATGTCTGCTGTTGCTTTCTGTCTTGTTCCTCTGGGCCCAGTCCACAAAGTCGTCAAGAAGAGGAAAGGGAGGCAAGCCAAAACTGTTGGTTTTCCTCCTTTGGAGAAAGCAGCTTTAGTAGATAGTGAAATGTTCTTCCTTTCCTGACATTAGTCTAAAAAGTGCAGATAGATCCAATTCCTTAGGTCTCCCAGTCTGAAAACAGCTGCTTTTCTCATGAGTGGTTCCTGAGTTGCTAACAGTCATGTTCTCACATCCCCTATGCCTGGAAGAAGCCACCCTCAGGGAAGAGAGATCTTTCTTGGAATGATCTTCCTCTACTCTTGCACCTTCCTAGGTAGAAGATACTTAGTTTTCAGATTCATTGTATTTTGAGCCTCGTTTGAGCCTCATTTGTGTGAGCCTCATTTTTTACAAGGTACCAAACTGGGCAATGGCCACAGCCCACTCAGCAGAAGTGGGACGAGAAGCAAGAACAACTTTACCAACCTCCAAACTATCTCAAGAGGCCCCAACATCTTGCTAAGACAACAGCTCTCTCTTGTGAGGTTGACAGTGAGCTGACCAGCACCTCTGTCCAGGGTCCTGACCAAACCTGCCTGGCCAGAATGCCAGGCTATCTTACCTGTTCTGACTTCAGTAAGTACTTCTGTTTTATATTCAGCTTCTCCTGAGCTGTGATGGGACAGGACATCATGGAAGTGTTCATTTATTACCATAAAGCCAAAGTTATTATAGTTATAAGCTATAACTGCAGTTACTAGCACAAAAACAAAGCTGCTTGAACAACGCATACTTATAGAAGATGACTAGACAACCTGTGACCCACTGGGTCATCGTTTCAGAGATATTTCCTTACCAGATTCCTCAATGCCTTCAACAATGGCAGAGCTTCTGATGTACTGCCTTCATTGGAAAAGTTCTTAAGAATTCAGAGAGATAGTCAGAGATGTATGTGGCTTGAAAGTAGCCCATGTCGTTCATATTGAACTGTATAGCCCAGTCAAACATCAGGAGTTGACCACAGGAAATGTTTTATGACATTTTGCATTATGTCATAAAACTGTTTTATGATAATTTTATGTAAAAAAATCTTTTATAAAATCTGCCAATTTTCTATTCCACAGGAGTCATGGGTCCTAGATTTTGGATGCATTCTGTAAGTTAGCCCATTGGAGGTACCTTGGTTCAAAAATTGATGCCCTACAATGCACCATTTCACCCAGTTAAAGGTTACAAAGGATCAAACAGACAGGAGAGTTTTAGTAGTATATAGAATATAGATAACTGAAACCTGATAAGATCAATCAAATAATATGCATCTTCTTGGATTAATGAGGCAGTTTATTGCTAATATTGATCCAGATCACACAAATTTCTTTCTGAGGCTTCAACGTATCAGATTCTGACTGAATGCTAAAAAACTTACTTACATGCAGTAAGAGCTATTTGACAATGAAACCAGTTCCTTAGAGAAGTGATGCACTTCTTCATTATTTTTAAAATAATTTTTATTACAGAAGTTTTCAACAGAATAAAAATAATTCAGATTTTGAATGGAAGACAAAAAGAATAAAGTAAAGTAATAAGAAAGGGAAAAAAGAAAGAAAAAGAAATAGAAAAGAAAGAAAAAGGAAAAAAGGAAAAAGTAATTAAAAAGTGGCTTTCGATCTTCTTAACAGCAGCTAAAAGTACATTATATTTTACTCTCTCTCTAAGGTTACATCATAATTAGAAGGGAAGCACTTCTTTAGTTGAAGCCTGGAGAAATACTTAACAGGGATGCTTTGATTTGGATCCCTGCCCTGAACAAGGAGTAGACTTGATGATCTCCATGACACCTCCTAACCTGTGGTAGCATTTGCACAATATACTTGCCATGTTAGGGTTTTTGTTTTTGTTTTTAAAAATCATGGAATACACTGAGCCATGCAAAACAGTTGACTTCAATGTCAGGCTAAGCCAGCAAAAATAATCCAGGTTAAAACTAGGCAATTAGCCGTAGATCTTTAACTGACCTTGTTAATCATGAGACTGGGTTTCCACAACATACCACATCCTAAATCTAGATTAAAACAATAACACATTTTTTTGTGTTCACATGACATTCTACTTCCAAACAAATAAGTCATATGGTGGCTTAATGTGATGGCCTAGTTCATACAATACATTAAGACAATCACTGAACCCCAAATTCCCACAATCCACTGAACCCCCAATTATGCATTTGTGTTTTAGCCAAGAATTCATAGGGTGTTTTTTTTTTAACCTCTTGGAAAAAGTATGCCAATGTTCATACAAGAGAAGTCAAGATGGTTTTGATAAACTGCACTTTGGAATGTTTTGAAGAAAAATCTGACTATGTTTTCCAATTATTTTGGGGGTGGGAGTAAAGGAAAAAGCTATGCTTGATTTCTCCCCCCCCCCCACCCCCCAAAACAAAGATGGGGTTAAGAAGCATTGCTGGAAATAATTGCTCTGCCAAGTTTCAACCAACTTGTTGAATGGCCAGCTCACAAAATATCCAAGAACTTCTGATAAGTAATCTTTACTGAGAAAAGTGAGAAAGCCATAAGAAAGGAATGTCGCAATTGCTGTTTTTCAAGAGCAAGCCTTATGGAAAGAAACAATATCCAAACCTGTTTTCTTTCCCCTTCTTGCCCTGTGTGTGCCCTTGCCACATTCACCATCCAGACACCTACGTCACCACTCTAAACTTAGGATGGATGATGAATTTCTCAAGGGAGCAAAATACGGCTCGTCTGTCTTCTGCTACTAATCCTTACTGTAATTTTTTTTTAAAAAAGTGGGGGAAGCACACAAATGAAGCAGAAACGCAGCAGCGTCTCTTTGGTGGCTTGCATTGGAAATCTTTTCCCAAAAGCGAAAGTGGAGATTAGTAAGAGGGGGAAAAAACACCCTCTGAATTTAGAAGCGCAGCCTCGCTATGACTGAGCGAGCACACATCTCTTCTCCTCTCCATTTTATCACAACACCCTTCCCAAGAGTGCTAATATTTCATCAACCCAATGGAAAGACAGTATTTATAAATAGCCTCCTATACAATTCCAATACACAAAGAGACCAGAGTGAAGAGATCCATATGTTTCTTGATTGTGTGTGTGTGTGTGTGTGTGTAAGGTTGGATTCCACATCCCTTCCCCCCTGCGTCTAGTGCTACAGATGCTTATGCCTGACCAAGGGTCTTTGTTGCCGTAACTGATGTCTTTATGCATGCGTGTTTGGGTGTGTGTGTGTGCGTGCGCGCGTGTGTGTGTCTGTGAGAGAGAGAGAGAAGACGGATTGATTCCTAAAGAAATGAAATATTTAGTTCCCACGCCTAAGCAAAGGGGAAAAAATGTAACACACATTTTGCTTTGGCAATGCCTCTGGTTCAACCCAGGTTTGACTATTATCCAGAATACATGGGGACAGTCATATGAAGACAAAAAAGCATGTGAAGAGGAAAAGACAAAAGGATTTTCAATAGAAGAGAATCTCTGGAGCTCAGGGCTGACCTGTGGAGTCCTTGGGGCAATCTGAGCTGGGTTGTTTTCTTGCAGACGTTTCATGACCCAACTAGGGAACATCATCAGTGTGAGGGAGGGTGGGGTTCGCTGCCTGTTTATTTCTAGTAGCTTGCCCTGCCAGTGTTGGTGGTTTCCTCCTTGGTGATTCCTTGATTACAGTACAGGGTTTTCAGGTGGAGAAAGAAATACTTTCCCCCATTGTCTAATGCCACAATAATACACAGGACACCAAAATATCATACACAGTCCTGGAAGGTTTGAATCCCAATGAATATTCTCTAGATGAGTGCTTTCCAATCTTGAATCTCTTGTCCCAAGAAGGGGATCGAGTCAACAGAACTCCAGAAAAAGGGCTTTGACTGTTTCCAGACTCATCTCACCTTCACTGATAACCATCTCCTAAGCCGGTTTTGTTTCTTTATTGAATGTGTATTGAATTCCCTGAATTCAGAATGGTTTTTAAGGACGCTGGACAGACTAGTCCTTGATGGATTTCTGTTTGTCTGGAAGGTGGACCGATGCATCTCAGGTTCAGATCTCACCACCATTTTGCAGCACATACTTCAGGATCTGGGATAGGTCTTCACCTCCATCATTTTCACTCTCCAGACCCCCAGCAACAGTTTGCAACTGGCCAGGGTGATGGTCCACATTGTGCAATTTTCAGGGCCTGCATAGGATCAGGCCCATGAGACTTTCCGCTATAAAATTTCAACATGAGACAATGATTCCCACTCTGTAGTCCGCGAGCCATCAGTGGCCCCACAAGGGAAAAAGAATATATAACAGAAACATAATCCTGACTACCTCTTACATACCGTGTGGGATGCTGGTTCTTCTTCACAAAGCCATTCGCTTCACTGAGGTCCTGGTGAGATGGAGCATCCTCAGAATCGAAAGAGTGGCTCATTTGCACCATGTCAGCATAAAGCAGCACACTTTGCGCCTTCAGCAAGACACAGGACTCCCAAAAGGGATTTGTCGCTTTTGCCTAATCTGGCACGTTTAAGGGAGACTCTGCCTGTAATAACTTGCTTATGCAGTGGCCCACATGAGTTTTGGATGACACATCAGCTGATGGCCTCGAGAAAAAGATTCAGAACCACTGGTGGACGCGTGACTGTGTGGCGGGGAGGAAAAGCCACAGTGTGCAGCAGAGGCGCCGTCTGGCAGGGGCGTCTTTTTCCCCCAAAGTGAAGAAATGTTCAGATTTTTGTCCTGCCTGCCTGCCTGCCTGCCTTCGCTCCTTCCCTCTCTTCCCCTTTCTTTCTTTTCTTCTTTCTCCTTCCTTTCTCCTTTCTCCTCCCTCCCTCCCTCCCTCCCTCCCTTTCCCTTTCCCTTTCCCTTCACTCTTTCCCCTCCCTCCCTTCCTCCCTCCCTCCCTTCCTTCCCCAGTCCTGACAGACTCTGTGCAAGAAACAACATGCTGGTTGGGGAATTCTGGGAGCTGAAGACCACACATCTTTAAGTTGCTGTGGTTGAGAAACATTGGACTAGAAGGTACAAATGCATTTCTCTAGCATCAGGTCAGATTTAAACAACCAGTCGCTTTTATTAAAGTTTTCTGATAATGAAAGAGACACTGGCAGTCCTACCAAACAAAGAATGCCAATTGTTGGAGCCCCAAAACCAAGTTGCTAATCCTAAGAGAAGGACCAGAAATCGCTAAGAATTGGGCTGTGTTCATGCCACACCCTTCCCCAGATCAGTACAAACCTAGTAACTGCAACATGTCAAGAATGGCTGGCTTTAGCCTTTGTTAGGTTTTTTGTGCCTTAGCAAGTTGTGATTTGTGTGGGTAGCTCTGGGTAGTGGGCAAACACACAAAAACCAACAGGTACAATGATGACCTTTGACCTGTGGGAACACAGAGAGTTCTGCATTCACCCCAATGTTTGCAAGCAGAGGACAAAGAGAACCCCTTTCAGTTTGGGGAGATCCTTCCTACAAGAAAACGGTGCGGGACAGTTGGGTTGATGCTCAGGAGTGAAAAATTCGCCTTGCGGGATTCAGTGTGTTTCTCCTTCCTCCTCTTTTTCCTTGCAAGGTAAGTGGATTTTCACCCTCGGCCACCCTCAGCCTGCCTCTGCGAACCCCCCTTTCTCCCCTTCTCCATTAACTCCGCCCCTGATGCTGGTGTCTGTGTGTGCTTTTCTCCCCCCACCCCCACCCCTCCACTGTCTCTGCAAATGGCACCACCTGTTGTGGCTGTCCATGCTGTGTTACATTCAGATGCCCAGCTTAGCTTCCCACTCCCCTCCCCGCCTGCCCCCCCGCTGCCCCGTTAATAAAAACAGGCTTGGGAATGGAGGCGGGGGCTGTGGGAAACTCCCAGTGTGTGGGAAGACTGTGGGGAGGGGAGGGGGAGATGTATCTTCTGGGTAATCGCGGTGGGGGTGGAAGCTGGCACTCCGTAGCCACTCTTCATTTAGGAGAGCGAATAACCACCTACAATTAGGGGGATGTGAAAAGGAGAGGTCAGTTAGAGGGAACCAAGCATCAGAGGGGGCTTCCTAGTTTCCAGTGGCCGGGTTTTGTCACATCTTATCTGTCTTTTTTCTTCCAGTTGTCCCCTCTCCTTTCTACTCCCCCTTTGGCATTTCACTGAAGGCAATAGATAGCTGTGAGATCTGCCCCCATCACCCTTGGACTGTCCCTTGGGAATCTTAGGGTGGGATCCTGGTTTGGAAGAGTTGGAAGTGGTCACCTTCCAACATCTTCAGAGTGAAAAAGCCTTTCCTTTTCTTTTCTTTTCTTTCCTTTCCCTTCCTTTTCCTCCCTTCCCCTTCCCCTTCCCGTCCCTTCCTCCCTTCCTCAACTTCCAACATCTTCAGAGGTAAAAGGCCCTCCCTCCCTCCCTTTCTGCCTTCATGTCAGTCTTGACTCCTGGTGACTCCCTGGGCAGTTTTCTTGGCAAGGTTTTTCAGAAGTGGTTTGCCATTGCCTCCTTCCTATGGCTGAGAGGGAGTGGCTGGCCCAAGGTCACCCAGCTGGCTTTGTGGGAATAGAAGTGTAGAACTCACGGTCTCCTGGTTTCTAGCCAGGCGCCTTAACCGCTAGACCAAACTGGTTCTTGAAAAAGACCACACTCACCTCATTGCTGCCTGGTCCCAGAGATTTTTACATGCACGTAAAAAACGAGTGGGTCTTTGTTGGGTGGTGGCCGCCCTCTTGACTTTTTTTACCATTCTTGCAAGCCCCCTGATGGTCCTGGTCGCTAACCCTCTCCAACAATACCACGCTCCATCCAAAAATGTTAACATTTGTTCTCCCTTTGGGAAGCAATATTAAAAGCTGCTTCTCTTCCCACAGACTGAATGAAAGAAACTGGAGGAGGAGAACAGCCTAGGAGAATCTGCCTGCCAGCCAAGACAATTCCAGCCTGGGCAATGTAGGTGGTGTAGTGATTAAGATGTTGGACCCAGGACCGAAAAAAGCCAGGGTTGAACCCATCCTCAGTATGAACACTTGCTGGGTGACTTTGGGTCAGCTGAGCCTACCTTATAGGGTTGTTGTTGTGGGGATGGCATGAAGGGAAGCCCATGTAAGCTGCCTTCTGTTCCTGGAACAGAGGCAGGGTATCACTCTGACAAATAAATTGATCAGCCTCCATTTATCCTCCCTCCTAAAGCAAAAAAAAACTAAGTACATGCTCAACTTCGATTGTGTAATCACAACGGCCATCCTTTTTTTTCTACACACCCACCCAACCCATGAAAAGAATGAGATAGTTTTGCACACCTCCCAGATAACAGACAGCCAAAGAAGGGAACCTGGGCTAAAAATGGGGAAATTTACATCTTTCCAACCAAAATGGCCTCTGGGAAGCAATTTTATTCACTGTCTAAATTGGCTGTCATCACTGCATCTAATGGAAGCAAATTCCATGGTTAATTATGTTTTATTAGAGTTCCTTTCCTCCCTTGGTCCCGAATCTCCCTGTGTTTGGATTTGGCAACGACCTCAATGCCGGAGAAGACTTTTCTCTCCCCACATTTTCCGTTCTGCACATGATTTATTAACTTCCCCTGCTTGCCTTCATGGCAAGCCGAATTAAGGAATGCTGTATTTATTTAAGGGTGGAAAATCCTGAGTTTAATAAAATACACACACACACACACACATGCACCCATACCCCCAGGAGAATACAAGAAAAAAACCCATCTTTCTCCCTTACATATTCTCAGCCAGCGTAAGATGACCCTTCCATTTCAGAGGTAAATTATTTGGTTAAAAAATTAGCTGCCTTTCAGATAAATACAATACGGTATTACAAACCTATTTGCATAGTACATTTTAGGAAAACACCACCAACAGCTGTATTGTATGTACGTCAGAACTGGTCCAAAAGGTATCAGCAAGCAACTGTCCTTGGTCTCGATGTCAAGAAAGAATGGCATCTTTCTCGGCAGAGAGAGAAAGTGACTTTCTCAATTCCCATTTTTGGAATCTGTTTTCAATAAATGAGCAGCTAGTCAGCCAGACTGGAGGTTTAACATGGAAAGCTTGGGAGAGCCCCATGGAGGAGATGGGAATGTTTTTGATATGCTTGAAAGCCGAGTCAATTTCCTCTGGAGGCGTTGGGCGAGGTGGGATGAGGTGGGGGTGGGAGAGAGAAAGAATTCGGGCCTGGAAAAAAAAAAAGCGGAGCAACCTCCACCAAAAAACCATTTATAAGGCGACAATGAAGGAGCGGATGG
Organism: Candoia aspera; assembly: GCF_035149785.1. Taxonomy (NCBI): domain Eukaryota; kingdom Metazoa; phylum Chordata; class Lepidosauria; order Squamata; family Candoiidae; genus Candoia; species Candoia aspera. Next base: position 11,637,940 of record NC_086166.1, on the reverse strand, counting down.
TAAAGACGGTAGAACTTGCAGAAACGGCGAAACAGACATGTTTGTTGAGGGAGGGAACAACATATAATTTGATAAAAACTGGAAACCCTTTATGGACTTTTTGCTGAAAATGGATAAAAATGAACTGGTGATTTCTGAAAGTGATCAATTAAAAAGGGATGTGTATGGGGAGAAGGGAAGTACATTACATAATTTTGAAAGGGAGAAATGGTATTAAGCTTGTCTATAACTTCTCTAAAGAAGACTGGAAGTTGGTTCTTTGAGTATTTTTTCCTTCTTCCTTCTTCCTTTTTGCTTTCTATTATTTTCAACACCCGTTTCTTTATTTTTCCTTCTTACTTTCCTTCTATATTTTTTCACGGTTATCTTTTAACTCTGTAAAAAAAAACCTTAAATAAAAATTATATATATGTAGAAAAGGAGGAAAATAATTTTAAAGGTGGATCTGCAGCAGCAGCAGCCGAGCCACGTTAATAGCATACTCAATAGCCTCATCTCCACTTTCTCCTTCCTGTTCAGCATACCAGTCATTTCCCAGAGAATTTGGAGCATAAGCCACACATTCCTTCACCAACCCAAAGGCATGAACCTTCCAGGACACAGCCTGCGTCCACACTCAGTGTGAATATCTCTCCAGCAGCAGTGTGGTGCTGCGTGAACACCCCTTTCCTCCAGATCTATATTTTCCTGCTCTCTTACTGGCATATTGAGGCTTTAGATGGGTTTACACGACAATCTAGATATAAATTCGGTTTAAGAAAACATGATCGTTGTGCTCAGGCACCATCATAAAGCAGATGATCTGGTTTACACTACTTTAACATTACAGTATCTAGGCTGCCAAAATGACATCAACCACTAGATGGCAACAGAGAATGCATTTTCTGTCTGTCTCTCTCCAGCCACCTACTGGTCATTATGGGTTCTGCAGCCCACATAGGGTAGCCCTATGCAGCTTGCTATGACTGTAGCAAATTCCAAAACAGAGGGTCAACCTTCCAAACAAACTAATCCTTAATTAGTTGTGCCAGTTCAGACTTTGTGTTACTTTATTGTGTAGCTTTAGGGGTTTTAAGACAAAAGGGTAAAACCTACTTTGGAAACATTCATTGAAAAATGGGGGAAATGGCACACATATACACACAAACATAAACACACGTATTTCCTTGATGGGAAGACAAATTCATTTCCCAATAATTACCTGTGAATTTGGGGAAGAGGTTGGTGGGAATGTTGCATTTACTGGGGGGCGGGGGGAGAGATGCTACTGAAAATCTGTAAATTGGCAGGAACGTTCAGGCCCAGTTGGACCTGTCATCTGAAGAAGACCCAAGTGATGAACCTGGAAATTAAGGTAGCAAAGAACGAGGCCTAAGTATCATCACTGAATGGACCACATGAAGTCCCTTCTGTAGCCAGTTCTAATATAGAGAACGCAGATTTGGAACTCAAGGCTTACCCACATCTCCAACCCTGAGGATGAAGTCAGCAGTGGGTAGAAAGCCAGAAGTTACCCTGGCCAAAGATTGAGTAGCAACGAAAGACATCTGATGAGAGCCAAAGCTTTGTAGAATTGGGCCCTGCCAAATTAAGGTGGCACCTAGGTGGGGAACGTGGAAGAACTGGCTATTTAAAATAGCCTCAGGTTCCCTGTTGGAATAACTTTGGTGATAGCTGTGTGTCTCCTTATGTGGCTGCCTTGGTCTCTGCACAGGATACTGAAACTACAAGCATATTTATAAGTGGGGAGACCTGGAGGGGTAGTTGCAACTAGAATTGACAGCCTTAAGTTGACACAGTGGAGCAGCTGGCCATCACACAGGGCTTTATGCTGGGTTTCTAGCCATGTTCTGTCTATTCTTCCTTCTGGGGTGATCGTTTAAATTTAGGACTCTTTTCCTTTGGGGTTAGAATTGCACAGGCATGTGTGTGTACACACCTCTTAGGCTTGGGTGAGTTGCCCCTGATTTGCCCTGATGGGGGCGTCCCATCCTTTGGTGGCCTTTTCCTGGCCCTGGAGCCTCATTTGCAAGTGCTAAAGGAGGTTGTGTCGGAGAAGGAGGCAACATATTGGGGTGGCTTCATTTTGTTCACAGATGCAAAGGAGAGGCATTGCTTGAGAGGCCATTTTGCCTGACTGTTCCTGAAAATCAAGAACTCCCTTAGAGATCTGCACACCCCTGATTGGTAGAGCCATGTTTGTTGCTTTTGCAGTGGGGTTGGGAAAGTAGCTGCTTTAAACAAATGAGCAAGGAAAGCTACACAAATCAACAGTGCCTACTTTGGATCCTAGCCCTGTGTGTGGGTGGAGCCACCCGGTGACTGGTATGACCCTGGAATGGATGGAAGTTGCACATTCCTGATATAAACCAGACTTTCCACAGCATGTATGTGCGTAGGTGGGAAAGCTCATGTGTGATGCTCCCTTTTTCGGAAACCTAAAATCTTCTCGTTGCAACTGGAACTGTGGTTTGCTTTCAACCCCTTCCTCTTTTTACTTCTCTGACAAGACGTTTGGTTCCAAGCTCACAGATCCAGCTGCCCTGCCTATGCTCTGGGAGGCTGGACAATGCTGGGGTGGTGATGAACGTTGGGGGAGAAATGCATGAAAATGGGTGATGAGGCCGATTGGGACCAGATTGCCCCCCTTATAACATCTGTAGGATTTCTCTGATGGAATCCTGTCTGCCTTATCTTTTAGGCTTGCCTCTTTAGCAGGTCTTCTGGAAGCTCTCAAGAAGGGCCTTCCGCTAAGCAATCTGAAGCAGGTAGTAGAGGCAGAAGAACTGAAGAAAATCTCCAAGTATGGCTGAGCCAGGCCAATCTAATCCAGCCAGTGTTCTGTCCCATAGCGAACCATTGGGTGCATTCAAACATGGACAGACCTGTCAGTGCCCTCTTCTGTGGCGGAAAGCCTTGGATTCAGGAGGCCATTCCCAGCCATAAGGGTGAATTGCCATTGATAGCTTTCTCCTCTGGATTGGTCCAATCTGCAAGGCTTGTAGGCATTTAGGTTTTGTAAAAGTCTAAAAATCCAGAATAAATCAATGGGTACCTGTGGACTTCAACATGACCACGCTTGGTGCTCCCTAGGCTTCATGCCTCACCTGATTTAATCTTTCCTTCTCCTCCCCTCCCCATTCCTTCCCTCTGTATTACATCCGTTTCCTTTCCTGTCTTCCTTCTTCATAAAAACAGTATGAGGCCATACAAGTTAGAGGTTTGCCTGGAACTGTCTCCACACCTTGAAGAACGACAGCCATAAGCTCAAATAGTAGAAAATACCTGAGCGGCTAGAGAAGGTGCCAAGGTGCACCCTCACCAATTTGCTTTCCACTAAATGGACGTTTTGTGACAGGCCACATCCTTGGTGGCATTGTAGGAGAGCTGTGTTAGATAGGAATCACAGATAGGAATCACTGCCAGATGAGCTAATTCTACTTTATTGTAAGGCTATATTGACAGAATCTTGCAAGTCTGAAAGTACAAATCTCCTTCTCGTCTTCTTTACAGCCTGGGAAACTAGGGACGGTCCCTTCTGAGCCTCTTGCCCCACCCATTATACAGCTGCAGGCTACACTATCTCTTATCTGACCATTCCCTTGGCAGCCTCTCTTGGCCCAGTCTCCCAAGGTCTTTCCCACAGACCATCATATCCTGGTTGTGCTAGTCTGGACTACCTTGCAGGGCTAACAGCCAGTACATTGGACTTCCTTCCCTGCAGCCCCCAGGGGCCTGCCTTCACCTCTAGCCCATGAACTATTTGTTTTCTATTCCAGCCTTTTATCAACGGACTGCCTTGATTTCCCCCTGCTCTCACTTCATGGCCTCTGAAGTTGAAATAAGCCAGACAGAGGCTGACATGCTTAAGAACAAAACCTATCCTGCAAAAACCGAGGAGGGAGGCAAAGCTAATGTAAATCATGGCTCTTGGCATCAGGCCTTTGGGCCACGTGGGAAATATGATTCCCCAGGTCAGAGGAAGGGAAACATCTATCAACTGACATGGCACTAAGGAATCTACTTGGTGTGAAACCTGCGGTTACCCTCCTTAAATTAACACTTCTTCATCCCGCACTACGCAAATAAACTTTGGGGTCCAAGGTCAGCAGCAGGAATATAAGCTAAACACACCGTGATGTGGAATTTCTGTATGGAAAAAGTAAGTTTGCACCACGCTTTGGAGGAACTAAGTTGATGGAGGGCAACCTTTCGGAACTTAGCACTTGCCTGCTCTTATGCATTCAGTATGAGTATTGGATTCCTACCACATCTGTTGACCAGCAGGTCAGAGAAAGTGGGCAGTGTCACTAGGGGCAGGATTCATTCTAATTTTCACCTATAATTGGATTTACTTGATCTGGATGGCACGGGTTGTTTTTCAAGTTGATTCACTTGATAGCACAGGTGTGACTTTACACATCAGATCAGGGTTTCTCCACCAGGGTTCCGTGGCACCCTCTGGTCCTGCGAGAGGTCCCTAGGGGGTCATGATTTATTTTAAAAATTATTTCAAAATCAGGCAACTTCCCATTCAAGAAGTAAGTTTCATTCTTCATGTTTAGTTTAAGAACACTGTTAGTGCCTATATACAGGCCTACCCATGAAACGATTATAATAATTTTGTAACTTCTGGCCTCTATTTGAGCCTGAATGTTCAGGGGTTCCCCGAGGCCTGAAAAACATTTCAAGGGTTCCTCCAGGGTCAGAAGGTTGAGAAGCTGCATTAGACAGGGTTTTTTTTTCCTTCTTTTACATTCCTCCCTTAATTTTTTGCATTGGGCCAAACTGGATTTATAAATGAATTCTGTACATAACTGGCAGAAGTCCCAATATTTTGACCTATTGTTCTGAATAAATAAAATGATTCCTCCCCTAACTCAAGCTCCCTTAAAAATAGTCGGGGAAAGCAAAGGGTTGATTTTTTTGTGTTTTAAACGTCTGTTTAAGATCAAGTCTTCTTCTAGTCAAACTCCTTAAGACTTCATAGAGGCATCCATGCAGTTTTTGTAGCAACAGTACAGAAGTGGTGTGACATTGCTTTCTTCCTGAATATGGTTTCAACTTCTCAAGGGTTTGCTGGTGATCTCCCAATTTAAACACTATCTGGGTATTTTTTCATCCAAGCCAAGGTCAGTAAGTGCTGCTCTCTAGCTGGGGTTTCGTGCAGTGTAATGGTGCCAGTGGTGGAGTAGCACCATTACCCTATTGTCCATAGGAAGATCACTCCAAATAGTGCAAATTCGAATCATGGGACCATTTCGTGGGATTCATTATTTGCCCTAATCGAGATCTACCTGTACTGATTCCCATTTCCTGGTCTAAGCCCATGTTCAAAGAGAAGCTGTTCTTTAATTCATAAGGAATTGAATTTACACAACACAGAGAACCATATTATACACACATTATGCAATCCTGTTAACCTAGTCCAGTGTTTCTCAAACTTGTAAGACATGTGGACTTCAACTCCCAGAATGCTGGGAGTTGAAGTGGCTGCTAGGGAATTTGCCAAGTTTGAGAAACACCAGTCAGATATACAAAGTCGGCAAGGTGCTTCGTTTATGGTTGTGGTACTGTAAGATCTTAGCTCCATGTAGAAGGAAATGGATTGGTCAGATCCTGCTTACACAGCACAGTCAAGACAAGGGCATCATTCCATACTCTTTTTGCACATTGCTCCATCCTGTTTCTCTGCATTTCAGGATCTGGGTTTATCTGTGTTATGGGATCCTCTTCTCCATCTATTCCACTTCTTTTGGAGTACATTTAAGGAAGATTCAAAAACCCATTTGTTCAATAAAGCAGACTTCCCTCCTCCACAAGGCAGAAGGACCCGAGAGGACCACCACAGAGAACATTGTCTCCTAAACAAGAACATGAAGATAGGAAGCATGAAAAGGTGACCGACAAAGGAAGTGAGAGTGGAACTTCTTGCAACCAGTTGTCCACCTTTAGTTGTGAGAGCCATTCAGAAGCAAGCCCTCCTCAAGAGAATGCCACCAGCAGCCTACAGGGCACCAGCCAAATACTCGTAACATTGGTTCGCCCATCCAAGAAGGCCCAGTACAGAAAATGCCCCCACCAGACAAACGCCGACACAGCGAACTTTTCCAGACTCTCATGAGTAAGTCCAGAGAAACAACCCTTTCCCCCCCAAAAAAAGGTGTGTGAGAAGCTCACTGAAGAAGAGATGAAAAAATGCATGCAGGGTTTTTAAAAAATCCACATCCCCAATGATTTTCCAGAACGGAAACGCCCATGGCAATCTGAACGATTACAAAAATATGTGCTAGAGTTTTTCAGTATTGAGTATCACGTCAGCGGTGAGTTAGGTGGGCGGACAGGGGTGGTGAGCAGAGGCTGAGCATGGCAGGGCTAGTGAAGTTAGATGGGAGGGAGTTTTAGGCTGTTATGACTATATAGTAATATTTTCACTGATGGTAAATCTGTGATGGCATACAGTGTATCCATTTCCTTCTTTTTCTGTAACCTTTGCCTACTGTTTAGTTCTTTGTGGTTGAACAGCTCCTGATTGGGGAGGGGGGCACATGACAAATTTAACAACTGTCTGTCTATTGTTAGCCATGAAAGCATGCGAGGCCACTGTTTTAAACCTGGGCTCTAGGGGATGGATTCGAAGGCTCTTGTAATACCAACGAACTTGATTCTGTAAATCTGCTGCAGGGTGACCCAATTCAGAGCAGAACATCCACAAGGAAGAAAAAAACGTTTGTTTTCCCGTACCCAAAGGGATAAAGCGAAGCTTGGAAAGGACATTTAACACTGGAGAAAACATATGGGGAGGAAAGGGGGCTTTGCTGTTCACCCCAGATGCACTTCGAGAAAAAGCATCCTAAAAAATCAAAGTGGGAGATGCGGTAGCTGCACCTGGCGCTGGGCTTCCTACCTCATCAGTGGCGCCGCTAAAAGGGGAATTGTGAGGTTCAGTCGCTGGTAGGCAAAGCAGCATGCGACCTGAGCATGCGACCAGCACTGAGCATGCAACTCTCCACCCACACTGAGCATGCAACACGCCACCACCTCAGCGGATCTGCAACCTTTGCACTTGGGAAAGGCACGGGAACGGAAGCGACCCGCGTCGCTCGTTTCCACACGGAGCGTCCCGGCGGCGCGCGGCCCCCGGGAGGACGAGCCGCGTGGCTCCCGGGAAGGCGCCTCTACCGGTAGGCGCAACGGGTGCGGGCGAAGAAGCGCCGGGAGGGGCCCGGGGCGGAGGGGAGACTTGAACCTTTGCATCGAAAGAGAAAGTGGGAAAAAGCGAAGCCGCCGAACGGGCTGCCGGATGCAAAGCTGCCTGGCTGGAGCGGCCGCTCTCTGCGGTTGGAAACCTGTTTCTTCCTCCCAGCTGGGGCGCGCGCTCTGCTCATGCCCAGAAACAGCCTTCTCCGGTTGCATTATTTTATTTCTAGACCATCCTTCTTGCAATTAACTCGGGGCACCGTATTGTTCTCCTCCCCCACCGCAACAGCCCTGCAAAGCAGGACAGGCTGAGAGAGGGTTAAGGTGAGGTTCAGGGCTGCGGATCGCAATGAGTCGCGTTGAGACGGGGTGGACTCTGCCGCGAACTCTTTGTTTGCAAACACTCCGGACCAGTGTTTCTCAACCGTGGCAACTTTAGGATGTGTGGACTTCGACTCCCAGAATTTCCCAGCCAGCAAGGTTGAGAAACACTGAATTAGACTGTAAACCGAGGCTGACTGGAAGATAATTTTGCTTTGTGCTGGAGATGCTCTTTGGGATTACACAGTTGATAATAATCAGACAAGAAATTTAGGAAATTGAGTATTCTGTTTATTTGGGGGGGGGGGTGAAGAAAAGGAAACATTAGCTATTGTCTTCTCAAGGATAAAATAGACCCAGTAGCCAAGAAGAAAAAACAGGAGTTATCTACAACATACAGTGTAAGGACTGTAGCAGCCACTATGTAGGACGGACAGAGAGACAGAAAACTAGCAGAGCGCCTCCATGAACATCAACTGGCAGTCAGAAGACACGATGAGAACTCCTTAAGCTCACAACAGATGGACAGACTCAACCATAGTTTCAACTGGGAAACGGTGAGCATCCTAAACCCAGCCAAATCCAAAAACGCCAGAGAATTCCTGGAAGCCTGGCACTCAGACAAAGCAGCCATCCATAGACACATAGAGGTAAACCACGTTTACCCACCATTCAGAAGAGACAATAGAAAAGCCAAAAGACCAAGACACTCCCTTGCCAGCAATCAACACCCAGATAGGCAAAAACCAACACTAGGATCAACACCAGATGAACCATCAAACAGCACAATACACCCTAATCAAGGAACTGTTAACTCAGGCAATCAACCAAGCAGCAAACAACAGCCCAATCAAGGAACTCCCAAGGAGAGAACAACACCCCCACCAACACAGGCAGGGCAAGCCACGGTGTATAAACAGAGGGCAAGGCCCTCTCCCTCTTCACACTGAGGATGTTGCCTAGTCTGGCAATGAAATGTCCGCAAGGAAACAACGAGGCTCAGAGAGCACCCAGGATTCCACGATAAAATATGTCCCAATTTCAGCGTGTAGAATTACAACTTTGGGGTGCAGGTGGAATGAAGCTTTTTGGAACTATTTCCAAATTACTTTAGAAAATGGGGGGGGGGGACTAATAAAGGACCTTCCTGCATCAGGCATGGATAGATTTTTATTGCAAATGCCAGTCTCTTCACCCTCCCTGCACCCCGCCCCCGCAAGCGAATGCTGGCTAGCTGCCTTAAGGGTCTCCTGTAGAAACCCCTAGATGGTCTCCTAGCCTGGAGAAACCCCTAGAAATTTTTTATTTGGGGAAAAAATGGTTTCCCCTGCAATTTGATCTCTTACAGAAAGGATGGATCCAGAAGATGCCGAAGAGGTGGCCGCTGAACTGCAAGGCAAGAAAATTGATGGTTGGGGCGTCTTGCAAATTGCAGCAGGCACCGGCTTGGTGGCTTATATTGTATGGGCAGGAATTCTCATGCCCGGTTTCCGCAAAGTGCCCTTAAAACTGCAGGTAAAAGCAAATAATTTGACATGGCGTTTTAAAGGGAGAGTGAAATGTGTGTTGAAATGTGCAGGCCAGTGAGAAAACAGGGAAGGGGACATTTGTCCTCCCCCCCCCACCCTTGCTTTTCACATGTCTAGTGCTGGATGTATTTAGAGAGGGGATCTTTGAAGGCAAAACTTTGGGGTTTGGCAGGAAGGATCTCGAGTGGATTCATAAAAAAACTGAAACGGTGACTCTTTAGTTGGACATGCCTGTCTCTCTGATCTCTCTTGTGTGTGGATAGACAGGCAGATATTGTCAGCCCCACTAGGTAGACCAGACCAAGAAATCAACTCCACAGGAAGGCTAAAACTACTTTTATTGTTAGTTCTTTTTAATCCATTCAATCGTGTCCGATTCTCAGAGACTGCCTGGACAAGTCCCTGCGGTTTTCTTGGCTAGGTTTTTCAGAAGGGATTTGCCATTGCTTCCTTCCTAGGGCTGAAAGAGAGTGACTGGCCTAAGGTCACCCAGGTGGCTTTGTGCCTAAGGCAGGACTAGAACTCCCGGTCTCCCAGTTTCTAGCCTGGTGGCTTGATCTCTACATCAAAATGGTGCTCAGTAATAAGAACTCCCTGCAGTTTTCTTGGCAAGATTTTGGAAATGGTTTGCCATTGCCTCCTTCTTAGGGCTGAGAGAGAGGGACTGACCCAAGGTCACCCAGCTGGCTTTGTGACCAAAGTGGGACTAGAACTCCCGGTCTCCTGGTTTCTAGCCCAGTGCCTTAACCCTGACACCAAACTGGCTGTACCTCCTTCTGTACTCCAGTGAATTAGAGCAGCGATGTAGTGGGCAGAAGGAATAACCGTGAGGAATAGGAGGAAGAGTCACAACCAAGACAACGGTCAGATAAGAGAAATTTGAGTCCCAGGAAAGAACTGTAATTTGAGAAAATGTCTCAGACTGGACCCTCCCTAGTTCTCGTGAAGATAAAGGGAGGGACAGGAAAGCACATTCAGCCTTGCAAGTTTCTGTTGCCGCAACCTTATAATAAAAGTAGCATCTGCACACATCACTTTGGTTTCCTAATCTGGTCTACCTTGAAAGGCTGACAGGCATCTGGCTGAGCTGCTTCCGAATGTTATCTCGTTTCTAAGGACTTAAACATCTTTTAGCCCCGTTTGTCTGGGGAACAGTTCCTGCATATTTCCATCAAGGTCCTCTTCCTGACAGGTAGTCCTCGACTTATGACTACAATTGAGACTGAAATTTCCATTGTAAGTTGTTGCAATCGTAAGTCACCACATGACTGGACCTGATTTTTATTATCATTTTTACGACGGTTGTTAAGCAAATACAGCTTCCCCAATGGAAGGTTTTTGCCAGAAATCAGCAAACAAGGTCGCAAATTGCAATCACGTGACCACATGATACTGTAACCGGTCATAAATGCAAGCTGACTGCCAAGCACCCAAATTGCAATCACGTGACCGCGGAGGTGGTATGTCGGTCGTAAGTGCAAGTACGGGTTGTAAAACACTTTTTCCGAGGCCATTGTAACTTTGTAGCATAATTAAACGAACAGTCATAAGTCAAGGACTACCTGTATTCTCTACAGCAGTGTTTCTTAACCTTGGCAACTTTAAGATGTGTGGACTTCAACTCCCAGAATTCCCCAGGTGGCCAGGGAATTCTGGGAGTTGAAGTCCATAAATCTTAAAGTTGCCGAGGTTGAGAAACACTGCTCTACAGATACTGCCAATTTATAAACACATCATGCATCTAATGATGGGGAATAAAAGGTTATGTCACGATAAATTCATTAGCTTTTAAGGTGCCGCAAGGATTTTTTCACTACTACAAATTTGGTTCATCTACACCTTCATGTTGGCCACCAGAACAACCAGGTGTTTATTCCAGGAATGTGCTCTGACCATGAGATATGCTGTGGGTCCAGCATGATAGGTTTTGTGGTTTCTCCGGTGCACAACGCATTTCCTCTTTCCTCATCCAGGTGCCCTATGTCCCAGCAAGTGCTAAACAAGTCGAGAACGTGATGGAGTTGCTCAAAGGACGCTCTGGGAAGATTGCAGATTTGGGCTCAGGGGATGGCAGAATTGTAAGAGAAACCAATTGCCTTGCTGGTTCCTCTAAGAGCATTTAAATGGTGGATCTGCAAGTACTTTTTTGCCCATGAAAGATACTTTGCTGCTCATGGGGGAACTTCCATGTGTGAAGGACATCTTTCTTTCTGTTGAATGCGTTGCAATCTTTTCCCAAGTGATAACACAGGGTAATCACTCTTGATGTTTCATTATACTTGTCCATACAAAGTCTACACCTATTTTATTTTATTTTATTTTATTTTATTTTATTTGGTTTTATTGTTTTATTGTTTTATTGTATTTTTTATTTTTTATTGTATTTTATTTTATTACACTTTATATCTTATTTTATTTTGCCACAAAAATGGCATAGCTTTAGAGGTCTCTATAGTATTTCAGTTAAACTGTTTTCCTTCTGTGAGTTTGTTCTGGTACTAGATCAGCTGTCATGTAATTTTTGGTGCTCTTTTGATTCTCCCTAACTCTGTTAAGAATGGAAAGATGATAGTGTGCAAAATATTTGAGGTTCCCTCCTTGGTATTTCCCATTCAAAATTAACTAGAAGATGGGGATAAAGATTTTTCTTTCTCTGAATCCTAAGAGAGCTGTAGTCCATCAGAATAAAACCAGAGCAAGGTGGATTGCTTGATCTTCTGGAAAGCTGCTTCTGAGGAATAGAAATCCAGTAAATAAACAAGCATGGTCTGTATTTTCAGGTCCTGGCGGCCTACAAACGAGGCTTCAGGCCAGCTGTTGGCTATGAACTCAATCCATGGTTGTTACGACTTTCCAGCTATCGTGCGTGGAAAGCTGGGTGTTACGGAAAAGTTTCTTACCACAAGGAAGATCTTTGGAAGGTGAGAAAAACAGCAAAAAATTGGAATTCAGAGCATAACACCAGGGCATCCAAACCCAGTTGACTGGATTCACACATGGTTTTGTGCCTCTGGAATAAATGCTCTTTAACCAATCTTTTTGTGGGATTGCACATCAGTGGCAGCTGTGCAATCCCAGGAGAGGGCACATCTGCTTTAAGGAATTGCCGATAGGCACATTTTTGCTTTCAGATCTGAAGCTCTTCATAGTCCTAATGCTATGAATTATATGATTCTGATTAAGAGACAGTACCTAGAAAGAACAGGGAAGTAGCAAAAGATGGTGCCAAAAAGTGTTCCATAAGCATCTGCAGACGGGGGGTCAGAATTGCCAAGATGGCAGAAGAAACACTGTGCTCCAACCCATCCCTCCACCCCAAAATTGTGTGCTACATCAGTGCATGGTTAAAAGGGGCAGGGCCTCCATTGCACATTCTGTTTGCCACCTTGCCAGTTTTGGTCCTCCCCATGGATGATATCTATGGCACGCTCAATCCAACTGTTGACTGATTGATTGACCATGTACCATCAAGTCAGTGTTAACTCTTAGTGATCACATAGATAGATTTTCTCTACAGGGATCTGTCCTCAACCTGGGTCTTTGGGTCTTCCAAAGATGCACCCGTTGCCACTGTAACTGGCAACGGGTTACATTCCCCTAGTTGCTGGTCATCCTCTTCCCTTCCATCTTTCCCAGCATGATGGACTTCTCAAGAGAGATGGGTCTTCACATAATGTGCCCAAAATATGGTAGTTTGAGCCTGGTCATGTGTGTCTCCAGTGAAAATTCTGGGTTGATTTGTCCAGTGATCCATTTGTTTGTTTTCTTGGCTGTCCGTGGTCTTCTCAGAAGTCTTCTTCAAAACCAACAATTGACACGAACAACACATGAGCTCTCTAAACAGTGCTGTCTGTATTGTATGTAGTGATCAATCACCCATTGTGCTAAGTTGTGGTTTGTTTAGCTACAGGCTCTCAAGTGAATCACACTTGGCCGAGATCAAACTCCCTAAGCTCTCATTTGCAAGCCAAAACCTCTTGGTTCGTACAACACTCTGTGCTAAAGCCAAACCAATATTATGGCTTGTAAGTTAAATGTGAATACCCACCCAGTGAATTGGACCAAGAATACCCACCCAGTGAATTTTTCCCTTTTGCTGCAGATCCTTTCAATGAAAACTGCCTTAAGCATTTCACAAAAGTAACCTTTTCTCCTATTTTATCTTTTGCCTTTTTTTCAAAGGTGAATTTATCGGATTGTCAGAATGTAACCGTGTTCCTGGCACCGAGTGTGGTATGTACAACATTTGTCCAGAAGAGATAGGCCTTCCTCCAAAAATATATCCATGGAGATGGTGGTGGTGGTGGTTAAAAGTCTTGTTTGTGGCAACAGTAAACTTCATTACTGTCACTGACCAGTTCAAACACGAAAAGAAAAGTTCGGAAACGGAAGGGAAGAAACACCGTAAAACTTAATAATTACAAAACTGATGCACTAAAGTATGGCGTGTTTTACAAATAACAAAACCAAACTTTGCCATGTTCAGGAAAATAAAATTACATTGATTAGGTGATAACCACTGTAAATAAAATGGATCCAGATGGCCTGGAAATCTGGGGAGTTATTAGCTGCAACAAGGCATCTTTATAATAGGAAGAATTCCTGTTTGCCAATTGGTGTTTTTTTGTTTTTTCAAGGAAGCAACAGGCTTGCTTTTCTTTTTTAAAAAAACGAAGTTAAGTCTTCTTGGAAAGGAGGGTGCAATCAGTGGGGCAAAGCGGCAATTTAAAGAATTTTGGAGAGTTAGGGAAATATGACTCCATTCAGCATCCATGACCATTTCATGATACAAGTGCAAAGTCCTTTGGAATTTGGGGAGGGAGAGGATGTGATTTTGGGAAGGGCTTGTTCTCTGCCCTTCATTCAGCTTCAACCAGGAAGTTCCCACTATAATCACTGAAAATTGCAGTTTGCCAAGGCTCGGAAGCTTTGCTGAACTATAATTCCCAGAGAAATCATTTGGGGTGCAGTATGGAGGAAGTGCATATCAAGAAAGAAAAATTATTTCAAATCAAATAGGCATCCATAAACAGAGCAAGAATGGGCAATCTTTTGGAAACTCAGCTTGTCCAAATGGTCAGATCTCCCAACCTCGCTAAATCTTGCAAGTTTTCAACATTCTCATCATGATTCAATAAACCTAACCATTGTGCTGAACTTTAAATTCAATTTTGGGCATTGCAAGCCATCTGGATCTGCAAAATGATAGCAGATAGAGGATAGTTTTAAATAAATGAAAAATGAATGTATAAACTTACTGGAGCATCAGTGAACTCTCTCATGAGATTTAGCCTTTAGCCTTTGTAAAAGTCCGTATATGCAGTTTAATTTAGTAGGGAGAGGAGTGCAGTTTGGGGCATTAAAGGCAGTCTCTTCCCTGCGGGCTTCATGATGTAGACCCCAGAGTGTTCTTTCTCAAAAGCCTGTGTCCTCTGTGTCCTGCTCTGTAGCCATCAAAGGGTTTACTTGGATTTAGCTTAGCATGTGGTATGAAGCCATCCCTGTGGGTTTCTAAATCATGATTTCTAGCTTAGTGGTCTATGTGTACCCAAGCAATGTGGCTGTCCAACAAACGGTAGGTAAAGCAAACCATGGCTTAGCGTAGTGTGTGTTTATTTATCTACAGGACTTATATGGCCTCCTATCTCATATAATGATTCTAGACAGCTCATAACAATCCATAAAAATGATAAAAACAAAACCATCCTTCCCTCCAGGCGCCAGACCAAACAGCCTCCCAGCTCACCCCTCATCCTAGCCCAAAGCTTGGGGGAAGAACCAGGTCCTCATCACCCTCCAGTTGGCTAAAAAGGTGGTGATCCCTCAGATCTCAGGTGGGAGGTGTAGCCTTTGTGTGCGGTGAAACAAGGAGATATTTATAACCACCTAAGCACTGAATGATTACATAAGAAGGTTGCCCATGCTGGATCAGACCCCTGCCCCATCTGGTCTGGCATTCTGCTCTCGCAGTGGCCAACCAACTGCAGAAGGAAGCCCACTTGTCTCCCAAGAGATGGCCTTCGGGGGCAGTCCCACTGCCCTTAAGGCTAAGAGCCAGTGATCTCCATGACTCTGGGAATTGGTCCAACCCTTTCTTGAAGCCAGCCAAGCTGGTAGCCAGCACCGCATCTCCATTTCAAACTGATGCCATCTTCTTCAGCTTCAGCTGTAGCCCATGAAAGGGCACAGCTGGTCTGTCTTTCTTCCCTATTGAGAAACAGATCCTTCCCACCCACCACGGAGGAACGGTTGGTGAAGGTGATGGAATTTGCAGAGATGGCTAAATTGACTTCCTCGATTAGAGAAAATACGACACCTACATTTATGGCTGACTGGAAACCCCTTATGGACATTTTGCATGAAACAGAAAAAAAACTTAGGATTTGTGGTTCTGAGGATTAGAAAAAAAACTAGATAATAAAAAAGAGTGCTTTTCTTTTTGTAACCATAGAGTAAGAGATAATTTTCTAATTATACTTGTATTTGCTGCAAAGAAAATCAGAAGCTGCTGCTTTTCTATTTTTTCTATTTTCTTTTTGCACTTTTTTCCTTTTTTCTTTCTTTTCCTTTCTTTCCTTTCAATTAGCTTTTGTTCATTTTTATCTTTTTAAAACTTTCAATAATTTATAAATATATAAAAAGAGAGAAATAGATCCTTCAGAAGGAAACCTCTGCTCTTTCTTCTCTTCCTAGCTGACTCTTCTGGAGAAAAAGCTGCTGTTGGAACTTCCAGAAGACGCTCGAGTGGTCGCTGGGCGTTTTCCTCTCCCCAGCTGGACTCCCACGGACACAGCTGGGGAAGGTGTGAACCAAGCCTGGGCATACGATGTCAAGGTGGTCCAGCAACTGGCGAAGGATGAGCCAGAGGGGAGCCCAGTGTGAGAAGAGGTCACCTTGGACATGTCAATTTCTCGAGACCCCCATGTATCTTTCCTGGCCATTGGGCCACCTGGAAGGGCCCTTTCTCCATTGCTGAATCAACAGCTTATTTAAGCCGGGGTGTGTGTGTGTGTGTGCGCGCTGTTCTTTAGGAGGAAAAACAACACATTCTCCCCCCCACACACCTTTCCCCTTCAGGGCAGTTCTCTAGAATTTTAGCCCAAAGATTGGTCAGCAGAACCACCCACGTGGGACTGATGTGCCTGTTTATTTTACTGATTTGCAAACTGCTGTGATCTTTTGCAGCACCTGTTTTTTTTTTTTTTTCTTTCTTCATTCGTACGAGCGGCATGGCAGTCCCTACCTTCTCAAACCCAGTTCCCACTAAGAACGGCGGGCTGGCAGAAGGAACGAATCTGTGATCTGCTGGATTCTACGCCAGTTGTGGACATGTCCTTCTCGAGTGATACGTTTGTAGATGGCTTGCTCGGGGATCACTTTTAAAAGTGTCATGTTTCTTAGACTTTATTATGAATGCCAGCAGTTGGTGGAGAGTCCTTGGAAGAGGATGGAAGAGAATGCAATTCAGTGAGAAATGTGTTCCTTGCAGTCATTCAGGAGCTCACATTACAGATGGTCCTCGCTTAATGACCACAATTGGGACCGGAATTTTGGTCGCTAAGTGATGCAGTTAAGTGAATCTGACCTGATTTCACCTTTTTTGTGGTGGCCATTAAGTGAATCACTGAGGTCATTAAGCGAACCACACAGATCCCTATTGATTTTGCTTGCAAGAAACTGGCTGGGAAGGTTGAAAATGGCTATCACATGACTGTGGGACACTGCGACAGTCATAAATGTAAACTGGTTGCCAAGCGCCTAAATCGCGATCACGTGATTGTGGGGATGCTGCAATGGTAGTAAGTGCAAGGACTGGTCGTAAGTCAGGGATAGCACCATCTTAAGTCTGAAGAGTCACTAAACAAATGGTCATTAAGCGAGGACTACCTGCATATTGTGGATGGACTGTCCAAACTTCAGGTTCAGATTCATATCTTCCCGTGTCATGCAGTGGACAACCTTGGGCTGGTTGCAGTTTCTCAACCTGCCCTACCTTGGAAGTTTGTTGTGAGGATAAAGTGAACGTTGGTGCTAAATTATTTCTTCTTTTTAATTATTATTACAATTTTCTGGAGTTTTACTTAAATTGCACCAGTGATAGCAACTGAATACAAAGGGGGGGGGTAAAAAGAAAAAACTGAAATATGGTAATACAATAAACCTAGTGAACTGAAAATAAAATCATAGAAATCACTACAGTTTTCAGCCAATAAATTAAACAGACCAAATGGAATCATATTTGATCTTGTCTCCTAGAAAGACAATACAAAGTGTTGACAGATTTTGTTTAACTTTTACAGGATGTCCTTCCAAGAACGTATAATCACCTTTTTCACAGCCCTCCAAACAATACATCCAAAGGCTCTTCATAAACAGACAAATTCCAGATTTTTGGAGTAGAGTTGAACAACACATTCACTTTTTTAAACCTTAAATTCCACCCAAGGACCCAGTTGGCCACTATGAAGGACTTCAGGTCTTTTTCTTCCTAATATCTCTGGCTCGAAATGCTGGATCCAGTAGTTAGGCCAAGAGTCCAGTCCCCTTGAGAACATTTGCAAGGATTCTGGTGAGAGCTACATTTCCTTGCGGTGCTGCCTTTGGGGTATCAAAAGCATTGGAACCTCAGATGCTCCAGCACTCAGGGCTCGGGATCTGTCAGTTCCCAGGAGTTTCTGCATTCTCACGATCTCCTGCTTGTATCTGCAATGGAAGTGCAGAGGAGGTATGGCTGCTGTTTACCCTTGTTGGACATGTGAACAACATGAAGGGACATTGACATTAATATATATGATTAAAGATTTATATATATATATATATATAAAGAGTTTATGTGGTCCTTTGGATACTAGAAAGGAAATAAAATATTAAATGGAAATAAGATGTTAACAATAGCATATTAATAAAATATATCTTGAGTATTAAGAGTTGAATTAAGAATCCTCAAATATTAGTATCTTAAGAAAAACTGAATAAACCATTGATTGCTTGATTGATGAGCCGTAACCACGCAAAAAATCAGAGATGACTGAGAGTTTCCACAAAATCAGAATTGGGGGGAACCTGGCAGTACGCTTGTGTGATTTCCATCAACTGGACAATTACACTGAAATTTATACAGAGCATCAAGAACTGCACTCCAAAATTGGGCAGAACTAGGATCCCATTGGGAGGGGGTTGGGAGTTTTAAGCCATGAAATAGCGGCCTTCAAGCTTCTTAGCCTGAAGACAATCGTTTTGCTACTTAAGCCACACTCCGTTTCAAAAATGCAAAGACGGAGTGGCTAAAATTTTGGGTCCCGCTTCTTGGACCCCTGCTGGTTGCAAAGGTGGTCATCTGTGAAGCTTTCACCTTGGGATTTTTGAAAGCTCAGCATGAAGACAAGACCGCTTTGGGCCCAGAGAAGAGTTTTGCCTTTGGTCTCACCTCACCAGGTGTTTGTCCACATACTCCTGCAGTTCAGCAACCTGCTCTTCTGCCACCATTGCCCGGGCCAGCAGCTGGCTTCTCTCCCTTTCCAGCTCCACCTGAAGTTATGGGAAGGGAAGGAGAGAGCATGATGGCCAATAACTGAATGTCTGTAGAGGAGTACTGTCAGCCCTTCAAGATAGACCAGAGTTGAACAAAGTCATAAATACCCCACCTATAGGGTTATGGTAACAGAATCTTGCAACTCTGAAACGCCTCTTCCCTCCTTGCTTTTACCCTAAAGAGAATTACGGATGGTCAGAGCTGAGACACTTTTTCCAATTACATTTCTGCTTTGGGACTCAAATTTCTCTTATCTGACTGTTACCTTCACAGCAGCATTTCCTCCTGTTCCTTAAGGTTATTCCCAGCCCATTACAAGTATAGAGATGGCCTTGAAGGAAATATGTAGCAACAGTTGGGAAAACAAAAACTTAACGCAGAGTGTGAGAAAGAAACTCAAGATTAGCCTGCCTTGATTCTCTTTGGTATAAGGGGGAGGGAAGGGGAAACAGTGTCTGGCTCTGAAGGTTCTGTTGTTATATCCTTTAGCAATCAAGTGGAGTTCTAGCATTTTCTGTGGGGTCTGTTTCCTGACCTGGTCTAACTCAAAGGGCTGACAATGTCTAAGATTTATGGGCAGGTTTTCTGTCTATAGATGGGAGATGAGCCATTTATGGGCTTTTTGTAGCCCCAAATCCATTGTTATGGCCCCTGGAGCATCCCCAGATGGCACCACTGAAATTCCACACTAAAACCACAAACTTCAAGCAGTATGACTTTTCTCAAAATAAGACCTAAAATGAAGGTATGCTATGCCTCCAGAAGCTTTAATGTACCAGTTTAAGCTTTAGGCTCCCCCAGACCCAACCAAAACATGAAAAAGGCTTTGGTCAGGCCCGCTGTGACATAACTGTGCCCCTAGAGCCCTGAGGAAACAAATTCCCTTCCAAACTGGAAGATGAAAGTGCAAATTAAAAGTGATTACAAAACCATGGAATAATCTACAAACACAAACACACATGATAGGTTAATTATGGGAAAAAAAGCATGTGTGAACTGCAAAGTGTCATGTTTAATTCAGATTCATTTTAAATGCAATGACTAATCTTCAGCTTTGGGAGTGGAAGCCAACATGGGAAAAATGCACCCTAAAGCCCTTTCATGGATTGGCATTGCCACATATTTGAGAGTTTGACTTACTTGTGTAGCGTGGGTGAATTCCCGTAGCTGCTTCCTGAGTTCAGCCCAGCCCTCATCCTCCAGCAGACTAGGGACAGAGACACAGAACACATGTGAATTTTAAAAAAGCCACCATTGGCAGGCTGTCAGTGGCTGTGTGTAATGGTATATGAGAAAGACCTTGAAAGACGGGGCAAAGAGAGGCTGCTTAGGGAAGGGTCAGATAAGAGGGAGCATAGCCCGCAGCTGCATAATGGGGGTAGAAAGAGGCTCAGAAGGGACCCTCCCTAGTTTCTTGGGCTGTAAAGGAGATGGGGGGGGGGAGAATTGTGCTTTCAGACTTGCAAGATCCTGTTAATGTAGCCTTACAATAAAGTAGAATAAAGGGACCTAGCTATATCTATTCAAAGAACCTTACGGAGAAGGAAGGAAGGAAGGAAGGAAGGAAGGAGAGAAGCTGCCATAGCCGATATCGAACTGATTGGTTCCTTGCTCTCAGTATGCTAAGGCCACTTCATCAGTTCTGTCTGCCACCCTGAATTCATCCCTGGATCAACATCTCTTCCAGAGATTGAGCAAATGCGAAACCAAACTGCTCCCTCCTAGTTCCTGCACAAGAGAAGCATTCTCTAAAAATGGAGGTGAGGAACCATGGGAAGAAGGCGCCATCGTCTTGACCCTCACCCATCTTTTATGTTTTCGTTCTTGTTTTTTTTGTACTTCAGGGAGCAAATCCCCTTGCTTCACTTGTGGGGTGTTGAGGATAGGTGATCTAATTGTGGGGAAATATGCGAGCAAGCCGTGGGAAAGTTCTGCCGAGTTGGTCCGAGTCCCGCATAAGTAAAATATAGGTCACTTTTGATGGTTGGGGAATTCTGACTGTATAGAAAGAACGGAATGAACTCTGGAATGCATTGTGCTCCAATTTGCATGCGTAGAAAGACTTTGGGTATCCAAAGCTCCCTCTGGAGGGCACGTTCATTGCCGCAAGGAACACACAACGTAGTTTTTTTCTCCCTTTCAGCAATTTAAAAGAAAGAGATGGACGTTTCAACAGCCAGGCCTGGCTCCGAGGTGCCCGTTTATTTCTTAGGGCAAATAACACGGTGTGTTTTTCACCGATCGGCTCTTGAGTTTTTCTTTTTAGGCTGGCATTTATTGTTAGCCCTCTTGAACAGCCTGTTTTGCCAGATAGGCAAAACAAAAACAAAAAACCACTGATTATTTATACGCCGGGGGTGCCTCTTCCCCTTTTGCTGATTTGCGTTTGCGGTTTTGTGAACGTGAGAAGCGCTTTGGGGTTTTGTGGCATTTACTTCTGTAGCTGGGCTTAACTGTAAATACTTCACTGAAAATTCTTGACACCCTGTCCTTTAGCAAAGGTGATATGTCAATATTTAAAATAAATGCGTGGCTTCTACTAGCTTTCTCCTTGACGTGCTGTGTTTCTATATGCAAGTTTTAAAGTGATTTTGTTGTATGGAGGAGCGTTCGGTCTGCCCCCTGTTTGCAGAGGGGAGAAGCAAATCTTAGAGAGGTATCTCCATGGCATCACCCCAGATGCTGGGCTGACACCTACCGGATAAAATTCGCCCTTAAGGTTTCCAAATTGATGAGCCCCTGGCCAAGGATGATCAGATGAGAGAACGAGAGAAGGGAAAAAAAACAGCATTTGTTGCTTGCAAGGCAAAGGTGGGTCCTCACATCTGGTCCCTCTGTGAGAAAGGAAAAATGTTTCATCTGATTCATATGGCCCTTTGGCATTATTATGGGGAAGACACCCTAAAATCCCATTTGAGAGTTTGCCCGTGTGGAACTGGAGATGTCGAAACAGTCCAGCATGTGTTACTTTATTGAACCATCTATATTCATAGTACCTCTTATTCATCTTACCTCTTTTGCATCAGTTTCCAGTTTCCAGGCGATGTGACAATACAGGTAGTCCTCGTTTAGCAACCACAATTGGGACCGGCAACTCGGTCATTAAGCGAAGCCATCGCGAAATGAAATGGCAACTGTGCTTATGATCTTACTTCAGCTTCAGACCTGCAAAGGTCATAAATGTGAGGACTGGTTGCAAAGTTGCCTGTTCATCACCATTGTAACTGCGAATGGTTGCTAAACAAGGTGGTCACTAAATGAGGACTACCTGGTACTTACATGCTCAGCCTTTGCTCAGATTGTAAATTGTTTATAACTCAGGTTGTAGCAAAACACTGTGCAGCCATGAAAATTAGGTGCCCATTGATGAAAGGTCTCCCACTGTTGTAATATAGTCTTATTTCAACGGTTACAATTGCCTGTATTATTTTACTTCTATTCAATGATTTCTTGGCTGTTAGCTTTTCTTTCTGGCCTTTGGCTGTACAGGTAGTCCTCGACTTACGATCACAAGAAGGACCAGAGCATTTGTTATTAAGCAGCACAGTTGTTAAGTGAGGCATCATGTGACTGCATCCAATTTTATGACCATTCCTGCTGAGGTTGTTCAGCAAATCACTGTGGTTGTCAAGCAGGACATCACGTGACCTTCTCTGCCAGCTTCCCCATTGACTTTGCTTGTTGGAAGCCAGCTGGGAAGATTGCAAATGGTGATCGTGAGACTGCAGGATGCTGCAACTGTAGTAAATGTGTGATGGTTGCCAAGCACCCCAATCATGATCATGTGACTGTGGGGGTGCTGCGATAGTCATAAGAGTGAGGACCGGTCACAAGTCACTTTTTCCAACGCTGTCTTAACTTCGAACGGTTGCTAAACGAATGGTCGTAAGTCGAGGACTACCTGTAATAAAGGTTTGAATTCATACAACCCCCATGGAGAAGGAGAAGTACTCACTGGGAAGATGTCCCGGAGGTAATCTTTTCACTTAGTTTTACCTAAAGCAGCAGAACAAGAAAAAACAATGAATTTATGAGACCAAGCTGAGCCTTTAGAAGTCATTGGTTTATTCACCCAACCCTTACATTGACTTCTTGGCAGGAGGGATCTATTCATTGGTTGATCTTCCCAGCCACACCTCATATTACCCACCCAAAAGATCCCCTTCTGGGAAAGAGAACGATGTGAAGTCACCTTCATCTGCAGCTCATGGAGCTGGGTCTCCAGGCTGGCCTTGTCTCCCCGCAACCGATTTAACTCTTGTGAGGTGCTGGTCAGCAGTTCAGCATCCGTGATGGAAAAATGGTGCTCTGGTGGACCAGGGTCCAGCTCATGAGAGCCCAGTAACTGGATTTGCTCACGCTGCATCCTATCACCAAGCATGGATGTTATTGACAACAGGCCTACAGTCTCAGCAGAGAGGTGGGATCCTAAGCCAGCATCTGTCATGCTCCCCAATCAAACGTTCCCAAAACAACTGATTGGACTTGCATGCATGAATGAAGTCAACATGTGTCAGACCTTGCGAGTCAGTAGAAGGGAGGGGAATGGTCAGGAGTGAGAAGACATCTTGTTTGGACTATCTCTCGTGTCCAAGGTCAACTGGCTGAGCTGTTGCAGACACCTGCAAGAGACTGGCACGAACTGAGGGAAAGCGGGGCTGCATACCAGAGCGAGGGAGAGGGAATCTTGCACTCATTGCGCTGTTTAAGTTAGACCAAGTGGGGGAATATTCATCTGCAACTTTTTTTTACTACTCTGTACACTTCTTCCATTAAAAGATTTCTATTGTATTTACGTATGAATTGGATTTAATGGTAATAGAGTGTTGCAGTCATCACAGCATCAGCAACTTTAATAAAACAACTACAAACACCTTGCCAGAACTTAATTTGTCTGTCTGGTCCCATCATTGAGATGAGGATATGCTGAAAGTTCCCTCCCCTCATGAGGTTCATGGGACATCCCTGAAATAGCCCCTAGGTTTCCCTTGACGTAAAGTCCAGTTGTGTCCGACTCTAGGGGGCGGTGCTCATCTCCGTTTCAAAGCTGAAGAGCCCGCGTTTGTCCGTAGACACTTCCTCCATGGTCATGTGGCCGGCATGACTACACGGAACGCCGTTTCCTGCCCACCAAAGCGGTACCTATTAATCTACTCACATTTGCATGTTTTCAAACTGCTAGGTTGGCAGGAGCTGGGACTAGCAACGGGAGCTCACCCCATCACGTGGATTCGAACCGCCGACCTTCCGATCAGCAAGCTCAGCAGCGCAGCGGTTTAACCCGCAGCGCCACCGCGTCCCCTGAAATAGCCCCTACTCTATGGAATAATCTCCACCAGAACTACGTTCAGCTCTCAACTTGCTGCAATTCTGAAAACAGGTTAAAATTTCAATGCACTTTTAATCCCAGCTGTAGGTTCTGATCTGGGATTTATCTTTATTACTATTTTTAAGTTTTCTTTCTGTTGATGTTGGATGCCACCCAGAGTCCTGTGGAATGGGGAAGGGGGGTGGGTGGGTTTAGAAGACTGCAAAATAAATTGAACTAACCAACAAACACGTTTTTAAAAAGTTGTTTGTAACTTTTTAAATGCAAAAAATGCACAAAAAAAATCCTTGTATTTTGAGGTAGAAGCTGAACAAATCTGGTCTGTGGCCTTAGAACAATGTTTCCCAGCTTAATGTTGCAACTGAGAAACTGTGCCTTAGAAGGTAGTACAGGATTTAGCTCTTTCATTTCTAAAAAAAGCATGCTAAATTTGTATGTTCCTGAAAATGTCAGCCTGGAAGATATGTGGACACTGGACAATACCTAATGCATTTCCCTAAACTAGAGAAAGATTCCAGTGGTTAGGCAGAGAAATATATTTTCTTTCTCCCATGACTTGCTGCAATCAGCTCTTAAAAATGAAGAAAATATAAGCAAATCTATATAATATAAGCAAGCTGAAAAAATCTAAAATACCTTCTAGATGACACACAGTCCTGGGTCTGACTCTTTTCAAAATGATGCATGGCCTATTATATTGCAGGAAAAGATCTAGGGGCATATCATTCCTTAGCATTACAGTAATGCCTTCCCCTGATATAGTAACATAGTAATACAGTATATATATAAAATTCCCTTCTCACCCCTACGGCTGGTATGCGTCTTCTTCAATCTCGGGTCCTCTGCCAGAGGCCTTGGAGTTTGAGGGTTCTGCACAGTATCTCAGCTGTTCCTAGCACTGCACTCTTCTGGACAGAGAGCTCTGATGTGGCTCCTGGGATCTGTTGGAGCCCCTCTCCTGGCTTGGGGGTCACAGCCCCGAGGGCTCCTACCACCACTGGGACCACTTTGGCCTTCACTTTCTACATCCTCTCTAGCTTCTCCTTCAGGGCCTGGTACTTCTCCAGCTTCTCATACACCTTCTTCCTGATGTGCACCACTACTTCTATTACCGCTGGTGTCTTCTGGTCCTTGTCTACTACCACGATGTCTGGTTGATTGGCCAGTACCTGCCTGTCTGTCTGGATCTGGAAGTCCCACAGGATCTCCACAGCCTTCTGTGGAATCTCCCATCGGGATCTGGGAGGGTCTAGCCCATACCCTGTGTAGATGTTCCTGTAAACAATGCCAACTACTTGGTTGTGCTGTTCAGTGTATATATATTGGGGTTTTGCTGTTTATTACTGTTTTTCCTCTTGGTTTTATTGCTTCAGTATCTTGTACATCACTCAAAGCTGCTTAGACAATTATGGAGGTTTATAAATGGGGGAAAAAAATAATAAAACTGGCCTGACATACAATGAAAGCGTTTTGGAGGTTAAGCCAAAGCCAGGTACTTAGGAGATGCAACGTCCAAAAAGGCTTGGGTTTCAGCTTAAATACTGGGGTGTGCTGTCCCCAAACTTGGCCTCTTCTCTTACCTGTATGCAATCAGTAGACCCTCATGCTTCTTGACCAAATTTTGCATGCGTTTCTTGTAACCGCGAGCAGCTCTAGCCAGCTGTTCCTCCCGAGATCTATAGGAAGCCCGGATGTCTTTCAGCATGCTGTCCACAAAACGCTTCATTTGAGTGGGTTCCTTGGTAGCAGCTGATGATTTACTATCAGTGTATTCCTTGAAATACAAACAGATTTGGAGAGACTGCAGAATGGGGCACCTAGCATTAATTGCTTCCCCACCCAGCCGCTCACTCTACTTGGTTGGCTGATCTCCAGTTCTCACCACCATCCCTGGTGTCCAATTAGCGCTCTCCTGTTTTGGCTTTCAAAACATGATGAACAGGTGCAAAATGGAGATAGTTACCTACTTATTCCCTGCCATCAAATGTGGGTGTTCTTTGACTCTGGCAATGTTTGGGTTGCTCTAATGGGAACTCTTGATTTGGATTGCTTGAATGGGGCAAAGCAGGATGATAGAGGCATCGGGACTTACTCCTTTGGGGACCCACCCCAATGAGAAATGCTCACCGCCAGGTCTGTGATGTACTGAACAAGGCGCGAACGGTATTCCTCATTCAGCTCTTTCAGTTGTAATTGTAGCCTGGAATTCTCGGATTCTACTTCTTGAAGCTGGCCTTGAGATGACAGCAATATCTGTAGCCCAAGCAGAAAAAAACTTGCCATGCTACCTACAAAAGATTCGGTCAAAATCAGAAAAGTCCCGCAGGATTAGATTTAAAAAGGCATTTGATGCCGAAACTGCCTGTCGTGGCCAACACTGCCTTTCTCAGCTGTTTTCCCAGAAAAACGTTAACTGTTTTTGAAGACATCGTCTACATTTGATAAGTAGGGCATGAAGGCCACTGGTTACGTAGGCAAAATGGCATCCAAGTTGGAAAATACTAGCAGATTTGGGGGATTGGATAGTCTTCAGACTAAGGAAAGAAGAATACCCTAAGAAATCAATGAAGACAGACATGTTCAGAGGCTACTGGGTGCTGTCTAATATGGCTGTGCAGTGCTTGTGGTTCAAGAGCAAAGATGATTCAGAATATGCCGAGGGAGTCACATAATGCCTGTCTGCATCTCCTAAAAGTGGCTGCAGGCTCTCGTTCCTCTTCTGCCCGCCACTAGTGCTAAAATCTCTCGTCCAAAAAGTTTTTTCCACCATGGATGCAACTGGTTGGTGCAATCTCCTTGGTTAGATTACGGCATGTGTAATAAATTTGCAATGGTAGCTGCAAACCACTGATTCATAACCCTAACCCTAACCCATTTGGTGTGTGAAGAAGCTCAAGATAGCCAAAATAATTGATTGGGGCACGAAACTCAGTGGTGGGTGAACAAGGAACAAGAACCCAGCCATGCCTCTTTTCTTGAGCTCTCAAGGTTGTCCTTTTCAGTGGTAGCGCAATTCTGGGCAAAGAGACATTTGGTTTAAGGAATTGCAGATAGTGGCACATCCATGCTCCCAAACACCTTTATGCCCCTGAAACTGGGGTGCTGCACAACTGTACTCTTGGTGAGATGGATAAGCTAGACAAGTTGGAAGAAGGAATGGAATGGAATGTCTGGGGAAAAGAGGTAGGAGGGATTAACTGCAACATTTATTTCAAGCCCTGCTTGTCACAGCTAAAAGCCACTGACGGGTCTGTTTTCCTCCAAGGAAAACACGTATTCTGAAAAGCAAGAAAGCTTGGCAGCTATCAATCTGTGTGCTATAACAACAGACAAAGTTGAGAAAGCAGTCCGCACAGCATCATTTTCATTTGTTTGCTCTAGAACAGCCTTTCTCCATCCTTGGACCCTGGAGGAACCCTTGAAATATTTTTCAGGGCCCCGGGGAACCCCTGCACATTCAGGCTCAAATATAGGCCCGAAATTACAAAATTATTATATTCATTTCATGGGTAGGCCTGTATGTAACAATGTTCTTGAACTAAAAATAAAGAATGAAACTTACCTCTTTGATGTGAAGTTGCCCACATTTGAAATACTTTTTTAGATACATCGTAATCTCCCAGGGAACCCCTAGTGACCTCTCATGGAACCCTAGGGTTGAGAAATCCTGCTCTAGAGCTCTCGTAAGTTGAAAGTCATCAGTGGACCTCTACAAAAGCTTGCAAGGCTGGAAGTATTTCTCCCCTCCTTTCCTTTTACTCTCCAGAAAACTAGGGAGGGTCCCTTCTGGATCGCTTCCCACACCCTCCCTCCTTCTGTGGGCTGAGATACCTTTACCAGTTGCCCAGTCTGTGACTCTCCCTCCTGTCCCCCAAGGTCATCCCCACATACCATTACACATCCCTGCTTTTGATTTTGCACAGAAAGCATTGCTGATTTATTCTTACCGCTGACTCTTCTGCCAGTTTATGCTGTGTGTTCCGAATTGCTTTCTTGGTCTCCTGCAATTCCTTGCCCATGGTGATCCTGAAGACACCCAAAACATCACAAATATTACTCTTTGTCCTTTATATTGGGTGAGCTACACTTCACTGACCAGGAGCTTGATTTAATGCTTTTAGGGAGATACAGTGGATGGAGCAATTATGCAAAATTAGTGAGGCCTCTCTTTTCTGGCACTTGCTGTTATTGGAGGCAGGGATATATTTCTCTATCTTAAGCCTATTTTATTTTTAAACTGAAACGGTCATGTTTTTCATTCCTCCAAATGGCAGGACACCAAAGTTTGGTGCCTCAGTCACATGAAGCCCTAGGAAGCTCCAAAATGCAGGCTTAGAACTCCTGAGACCACAGCTGCCACATGGTCTTGGCAAGGAGGAGCACATGCTTCAGTCTGGTTTCATCTTGTATCCTGGGCAGTATGTTTTTTAACAAGATCAGCTGAAGGGCAGGAATTATACGGCTACATTTCACATGAAAACGTGAAGCTGTTTCTTCATTTTGGAAGTGTTTGGAATAGGGATGCCCAATGATCATGACTCAAAACCAATCTCCCCTGCTTTGGATCCCACATTTGGATCCTGCAGCCAGATGAATGGATCTCCAAAATGTGTAGCTGGCAGACTTCATTGAGCTTTCTCTAGCCTACTGATCCTATCTCCAATTTTCAACATCCAGGAGAAGTTGGCAGAAAAAGAGTATTAGCTGGAGTATGGATGGAACTTCCAGTAAGATCAGCTGTCCAATCTCAGTCCATAACTCCAGGAAAGTGTTGGAATAACCTCTCTCTATTCCACCTCTAGGGCTGCTCTCCATGGTCCTGAATTCAAGTTCTCTTGCTTGTTTTTTTAAATAATTTTTATCCCACCTTTATTATTTTTATAAAGAACTCAAGGTGATGAACATACCTAATACTCCTTCCTCCTCCTATTTTCCCCACAACAACAACCCTGTGAGGTGGGTTGGGATGAGAGAGAGTGACTGGCCCAAAGTCATCCAGCAGGTTTTCATGCCTAAGGCAGGACTAGAACTCACAGTCTCCTGGTTTCTAGCCTGGTGCCTTAACCACTAGACCAAACTGCCTTTGGTTGTAATGCTGACTTTTTTTATAATTCTTTATGAGCCTCCTCCTCCTCCTCCTCCTTCTTTCTCTAGAGCCGAATTGGAATGGGGAGATGGATTTGGAGTGTCCACCTATTTTTCCCTGCTTTTCTTAAGGGACCAAGCCAAAAGAAGAGGATGATGTATAGTGATTAAAAAGGAGGATCACAACTATTACCACATCTATCATCTTGTCAGCTCAGGGACAGAAAGAGAAGGCTTTGGATATGCTAAGATAACCCAAAACAAAGAAAATTTCTTTAGCTACAGGCACAATTTGATGTTTCAGCAAGTTTCCAGTCCCTGAATTTCTTAAAATGTTTTTAAATGTTGTGGTCCAATATCTGTAAAAGGATGAAGGAGAAATTTATGACAGGACTCTCCAGGCATCTTTCTTGGACAACAATTCCCACTATTTCTTAAAGAAAACTATTGGACAGCTAAAATGTTTGAACACCATAAAAATTTGAAAGGCACATGGACTCAGCTGCTTTAATAGGACTTGGGTATGTAGAGGTCTCACTCACATTCTCTCCTCCAGTTTCTGTTGCTGGGAATTGTACATTTCTCTCATTTTTTCCATCTCTTCGGTGATGTGACCTTGGTTTCCAAAGAACTGTTGGAGGGGAAAACATAGCAATCACTCAGACCAGGCCATCCCACTTCAGGATTGTCCATCCTGGCTTTTTCCAGGCTGATTAACTTAGATTACAAACCCCATAATTTGGGGAATGAAGCGGCTGTGCCTTTACACTCACACTTTTCTCCAGTTTTTGGCGTTCGTGTTCTGAAGCCACCACATCTTCTGGCTAAAGAAAGGAAGCATGCATTGGAACTGTTAATACATGGAATTAATACAGGAGCTCACTACACTTTTAGATCACAACTAAAATATAAAGCCTCAGGGCATTTGAATGCCCCCTCACCAACATTTAAAACAACCATCTAAATACCATTTTAAAATGTGTTATGCAAATAGGGGCCATTAAGAAATTTATGCAATTTTGATGGACATCTTTGTTTTATGATGCATTTTCTCTGTTTAGTGAAGGATACAAGACTGATCTAAGCTGACCTCTGTCTGTAACAAACACAAGTGAAAGTAAACCAAAGGGCAGTTCCACCTTTCTCCTGCCAACATCCAGAAAAATCAGTCTTTCAAGAGATCATCTCTTAATAGCTCTCATAAGGAAGCAAAATTTGCTAGGCAGTCTGGAGAAGGCTTAACATTTCTGATCAGATGCTCCATAATCTTGTTCACAGTCATTTGATGGCAATATCACAATTTTTTGTTGCTTTTTTTAATTAATTAGTGATGGTTCAAGATATAATTAAGACACACAATGCAGAATATGTTTGTAGCAAGGAGAGGCACAAAAAATCCAGCTACCTTGACTTTGCGTGCAGAGAGACGATGGACCAAGGCCCTCACCCGCTTCACTTCCGCAGATGGTCCTTCAGCTTTGGTTTGGGACTCAGGGCTGTGGTTTTGGATATGGTATGGATGCTCTCTCTTGGACTTAACCAAATTAAGTAACTCTATGCTCAGTTCTTCATTCTTAGAGACCTACCAATGAGAGAGCAGATGAATACAGTTGTTCCCCCTCCCCCAAAATAGTTGCAACTTCACAAGATCACTGAACCTTGGAGATTCCAGTGTTCTCATATGAGATCATGTAAGATCTTAGGGATGAGTCTACTGAAATCTTGCAGTGTTTGGTTATCTCACAAGATGTTGCCCCCTGTTTTAAAAGCCCCTGGAAATACTACCAATTCCAAAAATACTGACTATTACGGCAAATAAGCAGGCATGACTGTTGAAGCATTTGTATTAAGATAATTTGCAGTAAAATGAACTTTGAATCTAAATCCACAACTTTGCACACTGAGCTCAGTATGTCACCGAGCTTTAGATCCTTCCTTCCTTCCTTCCTTCCTTCCTTCCTTCCTTCCTTCCTTCCTTCCTTCCTTCCTTTCTTCCTTTCTTTCTTTCTTTCTTTCTTTCTTTCTTTCTTTCTTTCTTTCTTTCTTTTTCTTCTTTGCCGCCCATCTCACATACGACTCTGGGCGGCTTACAAATAATAAAAATAGCAAATCACTAGAACAGTTCAATATAAATAAATAGAAAATACTAAATACTAAATACAAAATTCCAGATGGGAAGATCTTAACCTTGGCACCCTTACAATACTTTTACCCAGCCTTTCTCAACTTTTTGACCCTGGAGGAACCCTTGAAATATTTTTCAGGCCTCGGGAAAGGAACCCCTGCACATTCAGGCTCAAAGATGGGCCAGAAGTTACAAAATTATTCTATTTGTTTCATGGGTAGGCCTGTAGATACGCATTCACAGTGTTTTTAAAGTAAAAATAAAGAATAAAACTTACCTCTTTAATGTGAACTTGCCCAAATTTTAAATAATTTTTTAAATAAATTGTGATCTCCCAGGAAACCCCTAGTGACCTCTCGCAGAACCCTGGCTGAGAAACCCTGCTTTTACCACTGACCCCTGATTTCTCCCTCCCCAATTTGGTAGGCTGCCTAGTGCCTAAAACAGTTGAAGGATTAATCATGAGCAGCTCATACTTCCCGTTCATGCTCCTTGCCCAGTGCAAGGTAGTTGCTCTTCAAGACAAGGTACTCATTTGCCAGCTCCTTGTGGTCATCCTCCAAGGTGTGCAGGCATTTCTGCAAAGCATCACGTTCCCCAGTGGTCCTCTCATCATGGAGCTCAATCTCCAGAATACGATTCTCCAAGTCCAAGATCTGGAAGAGTAAATCCGGAGAAAGAAAGGCATGTCAAAATTAGGCATAGAGCAAAAATGGGAGTAGAAAAGTAGATCAAATTTTAAACCCACACTTCCCATGAAACAGCTGGATCATGGAGGTAGAAATGTGTTATGTGGATGCTGTAACCCAGACAAATCACCCAGTCAACTAATCTTGAGAAGATTATTAAAGTAACCCCCCTTTGTTAGTTGTATCATCCAAATGGCTTACTTGAGGTTAGTTTTTTGTCACCCTTTTCCCATTCATGATAGAGGCAAAGTCCTAGAGAGGCTTCATAAAAATGGGGCTTCTCTAGGCACTTCATCTCTGTTGCCACTTCCGCACTCATGTGGCTATATGGGGAGTGAAAAGGAGTAGCAAAGGATGAGGTAAATCCCTTCCTATCCTGTCCACATCACATTGAGCCCTACTTGTATTGTTCTTTTCCATTCTGATAGGATAAAAGCCAGGGAGTGAGAAAGGAAATGACAACCTCCCAGCATTCTTTGTGAGAGCTGGGAGGACTAACTAAAGGGCCAATGGCCAACTCTCTGAAAGTCTTACCAAGTAGACCAAGCAGGAAACATGACCAAATGGGCTCATTCTACTTCATTGTAAAGCTACTTTGACAGAATCTTGCAAGTCTGAAAGTACAATTCTCCCGCTGTCTCCTTTATATCCCAAGAAACTAGGGAAGGTCCCTTCTGAGCCTCTTGCCCTGCCCACTATCCAGCTGTGGGCTATGCTGCCTCTTATCTGACCATTCCCTTCTCTTCGCATTAGGCTTGAACTAAAATAGGGGGAAAAGTAAAGTACCAGCTTATAAAGATGTCACAAATAAGCATCCTACGAAAGATCCCATACCAGATTCTTCAATTCAAAGTTCTCGGCTTCATGTTGTTCTCTCATTTTATTAGTTTCAATCTGGAAATCAATGAAGTCTTTGGAAATCTATGAGGATAAATGCATCAAGCTTACTTTGTGCTCCTGGTGGCAAAAAGCAGCAGGGACTAATTCTGCCCCCCTACTTGCACACTTGAAATCCGAACTGATGTGGTAGGTGGCCCCAGAAACAGTGAAATGTGACCTTCTGCATGTGAGACATTTTTATTATTTGCACAGAAATGGGGCCACCCTTGCAGAACTGATGCATGAGTTAATTGAGGAATTGTACACCAAGTGCTTTGAGCCCAGGAGAAAACTCTTATTGCCTCTCTGCATGTCTCAGGGCAGCCAAATTGTCCTTCTGTTACCTTGAGCTTATCCTCTTCACTGTAAATCAGTCTGGAGGACAGGTCCATCTTGGAGACACCCAGTTGTCCCAGCTTCTCCTGCAACTCTCCCACCTTGCTGTAGAGCCTTTCGTTTCGATCTTGCAGCTGAACCTGGGCCAGGAGGGAGGGAGTTTCAGTGCTACTGGAGAAGAGTTCAATTCTGGCGTCTTTCAACAGAAGAAGAACCAGAGGACCCTAAACAACTGCCAAGAATTGGCACTTTCAAGGCTTTCTCAGGTGAACCTTGGGTCCAACATGTGTCAGATCTTGGCTGCTGGTGAGGTCCCAGATCTGGCCAAAATTGCACCGAGAAGGAGGGAAGAGGACATGATCTTGAGGAGATTATAGTTGTGGAGAGAGAGGTCTCTGCCCCAGAGAAGAGTGCAGTCTAAAATTTGACTGATAGAAGGCAACAGCACAAGGAGCAGAAGATGGAGGCACAATCAAATGAGAAAATGTTATGCTTCCTTTCAGAATTGCAGGAGATCATTTGCAGGATACTAAAACCACAGGGAATATTGCAGTAATGTCAACAAGTGGATTTTCCTTCTCCTGGGTTTTTGAAAGGGGTGTTTTGTTGTTGTTTTTCTTTGTATGTTTTTTTATTATATCATATCAATGGTAGGGTGCATGGTACGGTCTGTGTATATTTCCTGCTTCATAGTGGCAGCCAGCTGCCCTGCCAATTTTCAGCAATTGTGCTGTGAAATTCAGCAGTTGGGTTGGAAGAAGCTTAAGAAAATGGAAAATGGGTTTTGTCAGAACCCGCGATCAAAGAACTGGTAGATCGTTTGATCGTGTTCTCTGCCATCTGAGTCAACGCATGTCAAGCATCGGGTGGGAGGGGGAGATTTGCTGAGAGTGGGAAAGAATCCTGTTTCGTCTAAGGATGGTGTTAAGGTCGTATCAGTCGGTTGGACTTGGAATGCTGGGCTGTTGGTGAAAGGGGGGGAAGGAATGTGGAGGGGGGTTCTGGCTTGCCTGTGTGCTTTTAATTGGGTAGTTTGCACGGGAATCCTTAGTCATGGCCTTCTGCTTCCATTCTGTACACTACAATAAATCTGAAATCTGCATTTTGTCTGAATGCATGAGTCAGGTTGTTATTGAGTCAATTGTGTCAGATCTTTAGAGATTTGGAGACTGCAAATGGGTTATCTCTGGTTTGGGATTAGTTTCAGTAGATGCAGATGAGAATTAATGAGATGGTTGGTAGGTAGGTAGGTTGGTAGGTAGGTAGATATAGACAGTTAATAGGAGAGAGAGAGATAGAAGATAGATAGATGATAGATTGACAGACAGACAGATAGACAGACAATAGAGATAATAGATAGAGAGATCTCCCCCCAAATCCCTCTTTGAGATGGGAATTCAAAGGGATACCAACTGTGCTGGGTGTTTCTGCTTCTTGGATCTTGGTTATAATAATATCAATATAATAGGACAGGGAAGCATTCATTTTAACACTTAAGGTTTTCATGCACTTACATTTTCATTGGTGAGGCACTGAACCTGCGCACGGAAAGTGCTGATGTTGCTGTTCTCAAGACCCTTTGCCAAGTCCATGCAGTCCCAGGGGTGAGGATGGTACTTTGCCTGTACGGAGCAAAATCCAGGAAGAAGCCAAAGAATAGTGTCTGAATGGCAAGGGAGTTGCCACTCTAGCTGCCACTCTGGCTGGTGAAGGCAGGGTTGCTATCAACTCCAGTTGC
The DNA here is from genome assembly GCF_035149785.1 of Candoia aspera. Taxonomy (NCBI): domain Eukaryota; kingdom Metazoa; phylum Chordata; class Lepidosauria; order Squamata; family Candoiidae; genus Candoia; species Candoia aspera. The sequence goes on along the minus strand of NC_086166.1, from coordinate 11,603,177 downwards.
TAACAGGCGTGGCTCTCAGCTTGGTAACAAGGTGTAGAGAGGCAGAATTGAATTGTCCTCTCCTCCACCGAGAAATACAACACTGCACGTCAAATCAAACCTTCTGGAAGAACGCTACCCAAAATAAAGTGGGATGCTGTAGGATGGTCCCAGAAGAGGGCTGAAATGTGGTTTTCCAGCAAGGAGTTGTCTGAATTATACAAATGGCCAGATTTCCACTTTTTTGGACCAAACCTTAAACTTTGACAGGTGTGTTAGGGGTCACCCTAAAAAAACTAGATTGGGGCTACAGTAAAGGCTTAATGTATTTAACTGGTTCTCCTTTCTGTTACCTTAAAACCTCTTTGGCAGAAATGTTGGAAGCTTCTGGCAGCTGCAGTGGAAGTTTTGTCTAAAATCCCAGGCTGGGGAAGATACAGTATGTCTTGTTTGTGCAAACCCTCTGGGCCATATGGAGTTCTTTGATAGCAATCACCACCAGAGAGCGGTGCCAACAAGCTCTCCATGCCAGTTGCAGGCTGTCTGGGGAGGCTGATGCAGAGGGGAGGAGAGGGCGAGACCCCATTTCTGGGTCACCCAATGACACTGATGAGGAATCCTTAGCAGTAATTGGGGATCAGTGTGATTTCTTTGCACCACACGCTATTAACTTAACAGGTTGGTGTTCATTTTGCCATTAGCTTGGGAAGTGTGGACAGACCCATTGACAAGTTCCATCCTGCAAGGGCGCATGTGTGTATTTTGAAATGGTGCAAGTATTTGCACCATTTCTGAATGCCATTTTTCCCCCACACAATAAGCATGTTCAATGCCTGCCATTCTTCAAGGACTGCAGTTTTAAGAAGTATTTTAACCTACAGCGTTCTTACTTGATAAGGATTCCAGAACCACATCACAAAGTTTGAAGGCGTTTATATGAGCGGTATTATAACTATTATCGTCATCTGGATTTTATACTCTATTTATGTTTTATGTTATTATATTGTATTTGATATTTTTGTTGTTGTTTATTCGTTTAGTCACTTCCGACTCTTCGTGACTTCATGGACCAGCCCACGCCAGAGCTTCCTGTCGGTCGTCAACACCCCCAGCTCCCCCAGGGACGAGTCCGTCACCTCTAGAATATTGTCCATCCACCTTGCCCTTGGTCGGCCCCTCTTCCTTTTGCCCTCCACTCTCCCTAGCATCAGCATCTTCTCCAGGGTGTCCTGTCTTCTCATTATGTGGCCAAAGTACTTCAGTTTTGCCTTTAATATCATTCCCTCAAGTGAGCAGTCTGGCTTTATTTCCTGGAGGATGGACTGGTTTGATCTTCTGGCAGTCCAAGACACTCTCAGAATTTTCCTCCAACACCACAGTTCAAAAGCATCGATCTTCCTTCGCTCAGCCTTCCTTATGGTCCAGCTCTCGCAGCCATATGTTACTACGGGGAACACCATTGCTTTAACTATGCGGGCCTTTGTTGTCAGTGTGATGTCTCTGCTCTTAACTATTTTATCGAGATTTGTCATTGCTCTTCTCCCAAGGATTAAGCGTCTTCTGATTTCCTGACTGCAGTCAGCATCTGCAGTAATCTTCGCACCTAGGAATACAAAGTCTTTCACTGCTTCTACATTTTCTCCCTCTATTTGCCAGTTATCAATCAAGCTGGTTGCCATAATCTTGGTTTTTTTGAGGTTTAGCTGCAAGCCAGCTTTTGCACTTTCTTCTTTCACCTTCATCATAAGGCTCCTCAGTTCCTCTTCACTTTCAGCCATCAAAGTGGTATCATCTGCATTTCTGAGATTGTTAATGTTTCTTCCAGAGATTTTAACTCCAGCCTTGGATTCCTCAAGGCCAGCTTGTCGCATGATGTGTTCTGCATACAAGTTGAATAGGTAGGGTGAGAGTATACAGCCCTGCCGTACTCCTTTCCCAATCTTAAACCAGTCCGTTGTTCCGTGGTCTGTTCTTACTGTTGCTACTTGGTCGTTATACAGATTCTTCAGGAGGCAGACAAGATGACTTGGTATCCCCATACCACTAAGAACTTGCCACAATTTGTTATGGTCCACACAGTCAAAGGCTTTAGAATAGTCAATAAAACAGAAATAGATATTTTTCTGAAACTCCCTGGCTTTTTCCATTATCCAGCGGATATTGGCAATTTGGTCTCTAGTTCCTCTGCCTTTTCTAAACCCAGCTTGTACATCTGGCAATTCTCGCTCCTTGAACTGCTGAAGTCTACCTTGCAGGATCTTGAGCATTACCTTACTGGCATGTGAAATGAGTGCCACTGTTTGATAGTTTGAACATTCTTTAGTGTTTCCCTTTTTTGGTATGGGGATATAAGTTGATTTTTTCCAGTCTGATGGCCATTCTTGTGTTTTCCAGATTTGCTGGCATATAGCATGCATTACCTTGACAGCATCATCTTGCAAGATTTTGAACAGTTCAGCTGGGATGCTGTCGTCTCCTGCTGCCTTGTTATTAGCAATGCTTCTTAAGGCCCACTCAACCTCACTCTTCAGGATGTCTGGCTCTAGCTCACTGACCACACTGTCAAAGCTATCCCCGATATTGTTATCCTTCCTATACAGGTCTTCTGTATATTCTTGCCACCTTTTCTTGATCTCTTCTTCTTCTGTTAGGTCCTTGCCATCTTTGTTTTTGATCATACCCATTTTTGCCTGGAATTTACCTCCAATGTTTCTAATTTTCTGGAAGAGGTCTCTTGTCCTTCCTATTCTATTGTCTTCTTCCACTTCCACGCATTGCTTGTTTAAAAATAATTCCTTATCTCTTCTGGCTAACCTCTGGAATTTTGCATTTAATTGGGCATATCTCCCCCTATCACTGTTGCCTTTTGCTTTCCTTCTTTCTTGGGCTACTTCTAGTGTCTCAGCAGACAGCCATTTTGCCTTCTTGGTTTTCTCTTTCTTTGGGATGTATTTTGTTGCCATCTCCTGAACAATGCTGCGAACTTCTGTCCAGAGTTCTTCCAGGACCCTATCTACTAAGTCCATTCCCTTAAATCTATTCTTCACCTCCACTGCATATTCCTTAGGAATATTAGTGAGCTCATATCTAGCTGATCTGTGGGTCTTGCCTAATCTCTTTAGTCTGATCCTAAATTGTGCAAGAAGAAGTTCGTGATCTGAACTACAGTCAGCTCCAGGTCTTGTTTTTACTGACTGTACAGATGTCCGCCACCTTTGGCTGCAAAGGATGTAGTCAATCTGATTTCGGTGTTGTCCATCTGGTGAAGTCCATGTATAAAGCCGTCTCTTAGGTTGTTGGAAGAGAGTGTTTGTTATGCAGAGTGAGTTGTCTTGGCAAAATTCTATCAGCCTATGTCCTGCTTCGTTTTGTTCTCCCAGGCCATACTTACCTGTAATTCCAGGTGTCATTTGACTGCCCACCTTAGCATTCCAGTCTCCTGTGATGAAAATAACATCTCTTTTAGGCGTGTTGTCCAGTAGGTGCTGCAGATCCTCATAGAACTGCACTACTTCAGCTTCTTCAGCATTTGTGGTTGGGGCGTATATTTGGATCACTGTGATGTTAGATGGCTTGCCCTGAATTCGAATTGAGATCATTCTGTCGTTTTTTGGATTGTATCCAAGCACTGCTTTAGCCACTTTACTATTAATTATGAAGGCTACTCCATTTCTTCTGTGGTTCTCTTGTCCACAGTAGTAGATCTGGTGGTCATTTGATGTGAAGTGGCCCATTCCAGTCCATTTCAGTTCACTGACGCCCAAAATGTCTATCTTTAATCTTGACATCTCACCAATAACCACATCCAATTTGCCCTGGCTCATAGATCTGACATTCCAGGTTCCAATGGTGTGTTGATCCTTAGAACATCGGATTCGCCGTTCACCACCAGCACCGTCGGCTGCTAGCCGTCCTTTCAGCTTTGAGCTAACTGCGTCATCACGTCTGGGGCTAGTTGAACTCATCCTCTGTTCCTCCCCAGTAGCATTTTGACCATCTTCCGACCTGGGGGTCTCATCTTCCGATGGTATACCGACATATCTCTGGTTGTACTGATCCATTTAGTTTTCACGGCAGGAATACTGGGGTGGGTTGCCATTACCTTCCCCAGGGATCGCATTTAGTCTGACCTCTCTGTCATGACCTTCCCGTCTTGGGTGGCCCTTCACGGTTTAGCTCATGGCATCATTGAGGTGCTCAAGCTCCAGCACCACGACAAGGTAACAATCCTTTGCTGAAGATTTAGGTTTATGATATTTAATGCTTTTATCGTTATTGTAAGCTGCCCAGAGTCCCTCCTTCGGGGGCAGATGGGCGGTGGCAAAATTTAATAAATAAATAAAAATAAAAAATAAGTGCTGTAAAGAAGATCAGAAGCCACTTTGTATCTTTTTCCCTTTTCTATTTTCCTTTTTTTCCTTTCTTGCACTTCTGGCTTTCTCTGTGATTTCTTTTTCTTCTTTTCTTTCTTACTCCTGATTAGGTTGTATTAGTTTTTAATCTTCTTTTCAAAAAACTTTTAATAAAATTATTTTTAAAAAAAGTTTGAAGACGTATGAAACTAGATTCTATCTCAGGGAGACGACGACCCAATAGGGACTCATCAGGCAGCTGAAGGAGATGCTCAGAGTGAAGCTCCCCAGAGGCATTCTGGGGCGGCTTGCACACAGTTTCCGCCTGTCTTGCAACCACCAGCATTGACTTCTTCTGGTCCAAGTGCTTTTTCTCCTGATCCTGGACATCATCCAGTCCTTCAGCCCTGAAGACCCTGGAGAAAGGACCCAGTGGAGCCCGATCTCCCCAGGATGGTAGTGCAAAGTATGGAACAAGAAGACATGGACCATGGTACCAGACCAGGTGCAAGGTGGGGCTGGGTTCAGGACCTTCCTTGCCCAGAGTCCCGCCCTCCCTCCTGACCACAGATGGCTGGACAAGCAAGAGCAGGTCTGCCTGGGGCTTGGGGAAGACTTGGACAGGGGGACAGATCAGATTGGTTCATTTAAAAATGTGGCTAGAGCAAAATTGTTGAGCATCCCTAGCCAGAGGTTTCAGGGCTAACCATGGGCTTAGAAGGAGAGTAGCTCTACTGACAGCGATGGGCATATTAATGATAACCAAGAAAGCCAGATGACATACCATTGCAGAAATGGCAAACTTTGATATTTCAGACACCAGGAGGATAACATTTAGGATTCTGTGTTTTTATTCCCATGCATGATCCCATGCATGATCTCAAGGCAGCACCATAGTGTTCCCTCCTCCTGTTTTCTCTGTATCAGCAACCCAGTGAGGCATGCCAGGTTGAGAGAGAATGACTGGTCTGAGTCAGAATATTGGGTAGATACAGTAAGTCTGTGGTGCAATCCTGCCTATCTATCTAGACCAGTGTTAATCAACCCTGGCAGCTTTAAGATGTGTGGCCTTCAACTTCCAAAATTCCCCAGCCAGCCATGCTGGGGGATTTGAAGGCCACATATCTTAAAGCTGCCAGGGTTGAGAAACACTGGTCTGGAATATCCCAAGTCTGGATCATGTTAGGATCATTTTAAGACTATCCTGTGCCTAGATCATTTTATGGCATTGCTTGCACGCACTTTCATTCAACAAGGCACTCTAGAGACCAAGTCACCCATGATATTAGATCAATTTATTATATCGGTTTGAATCAGCAGCAGCATCCCATACATAGGTATCACTGCAATGACATTTGCAACAGCAACTTCTTTATCTTTGATACTGAGAGTGTGAATGGTGGCATGGACGCATCAGCAAATGTGGGCATGGGATAGTCTCTAAGGTAAAGGTAAAGGTTTCCCTTGACATGAAGTCCAGCCGTGTCCGACTCTAGGGGGTGGTGCTCATCTCCGTTTCAAAGCCGAAGAGCCGGCGTTTGTCCGTAGACACTTACGAGGTCATGTGGCCAGCATGACTACATGGAACGCCGTTACCTGCCCACCGAAGTGGTACCTATTAATCGGCTCACATTGGCATGTTTTCGAACTGCTGGGTTGGCAGGAGCTGGGACTAGCAATGGGAGCTCACCCCGTCACGTGGATTCGAACCACCGACCTTCTGATCGGAAGCTCAGCAGCTCAGCGGTTTAACCCACAGCGCCACCGCATCCCTCTAGTCTCTAGGGCAGTGTTTTTCAAACTTGGCAACTTTAGGATGTGTGGACTTCAACTCCCAGAATTCCCCTGGGGAATTCTGAGTTTCAAAAACACTGGTGAGTTTGAAAAACACTGCTCTAGGGTTTCAGAAACACAGAAAAATTAGGGAAGGACTCCCCTCCCCCCCAAGGAATGAATAGCTTACTGGTTGTGGAATAATGTCTACTTTGGCTGGGTGGAAAAATAATCTAGAAAACTGGGTGGGGAGCGAGAGATGGAACAGAACAGAGTAGCCAGAATCCTGAGCTGCAGACTTCATCCTGATCTGCTGCCTGGAGGCTGTGAAACAAACTCAGATTTCTTGAGTTCTTACTGCTCTCTGAGACTGTTTTCTTGCAGATGTTTCCTTACCAACCTAGGGAACTTCATCAATGCTCGGGAGAGTGGGGTTTGCTGGGTATTTATATATAGTAGTTTGCTCTGCCAGTCTCGGTGGTGGGGTGGCATCCTCCTTGATGGTTCCTGGGTCAGGGCATTGTTTCTTCCCTGGTTGTTTATATGTGGTGCTGTTTCCTGCTTAGCTGGGTGTTCGCTGATGGAATGCGTTCTAGGCTGTTGCTTCCTTCTCAGGCTTTTGATCCTTTGCAAGAATCTGCAAGAAAGCAACCAAGCTGAGACAGCACTAAAAGCCCAACAGTTCAATCCTAAGATCCATATATTCTCTTCTATTGGAAGCTCAGATTTGATCCCTGCCAAGTAACGCAGCTCCGTCTGGCTCAATTCCAGCTCCAACTTTGACTCTGGACAGAAGAGTGTCCTCTTTAGGAGCAGATTTGCAATGTGAGGGTCCACCTAGGCCTGCAGCTCCAGCGCCAGCTCCAGCAAGAAGTAGAGGGAGGGGATATATGATGTTCCAAGTTGTCTTCAAAAGCAGGGGTGTTCTTACTGGCAGGACCTTCCAGGCCAAAGAGAGGCCCCTTTGCTCAATTTTTACAGATGCATCAACTTTAGGTCTTCTTGGACTGAGAGGCCCTGACAGCAAGGACATTGTGGGGTTGACTACAGCAATGCTGTCTATAGGGGGCTGCCTTTGAAGACAAATTGGAAGTAGAACTGATCCAAAATGAGATAGCTACCTTAAGTGAGGGTAGCAGATTTAGCCATGAGACCAATGGTACAGTCACTAGATGGGCTTCCTGTTTGCTCTGACATACCTACATTGGCTCAGCTCCTGGTTACTTAAAGGACTATCTTTCCCAATAAGCTTTGACATCTTCTGGGCATTCTTTAGGCTTAAGACCATCTGAAAACTTACCAGCCCTCCATGCCTAATCCAAGGGATCCTAGCTGTGCGGAGATTCATTGAATGGCACAGAAAGCAGTGGAGATAAGCATCTTCTTCCCTCCCTCCTTCCCTCCCTCCTGTCCCTGAGCAAAGAAACAGGTTTGCTTAGAAGATAAATGACTTTGCTCCTCCAGAAGTTTGTTTCCAGACATTTCTCGCCCACCCACACGTCCCCCTCCTGATCCCCCTTGGATTACAAAGCTTCTGGTTCACAAGCCTTCCTCAGTGGAATATTAATCCCATTTTGTTTATGGCTGCTAAGGACAAAAGTGTGCTTTCAAAAATGGATTGGTACCTTCTGATTTCTTGACTTCTTCCTTTTTAATCAACAGGAAGAGGCAGAACAGTGAGGTTATTTTACTTGGTCCATTTTCATTCGACTTTTATTTTTATATCCCTTATACTAACTCTTCAGTTTTCTTTTGTCCCTGACAATTGTACTGTTTTGTTCCAGATCCACTTATTCCTCTAGCATTATGCTACAGAGCTTTGAGTAACATTAAGGTAGACAATGCAATTACAAATCAGCCCTGAATTATTTCTGTATAATATAGGGAGTGGAAACAATTATAGCTACAGCCATACTGTCTTACAATGGAAAGGTCAAAATTGGGCTGAATCCACTGAAATTGAGGCAGTGGTAAAATTGCAAAAACAAAAATAAATAAATCAGTGCATGTTCTCTTTGACTTAGTTGCATGGATATTTTGACAAGTCAGTAACACCAGATGTCATTGAACTAGCCTTCGGACAGATGGAATTGAAACATAAGTCCCTGAGAGATACACGTCTATGTGATATTCATTGTGGCTGATTTAATTCCGACTGGGCTACCCTATCTTGGAGATGCTCAGGTTCTAGATGGGTGGGGACCATGAACCACATATGGCCTCTGGGAGACTGCTCCATAAAGTTCAGGTGGCCTGGACAAAGAAATAGGCAGGGCCAAGAGAATGGCTGTATGTGATTTAGCTTGACGCTTAATGAAAAAACAATTATATGAGTCAATATGATGGTTCCCCCTGTCTTCAAGGAGCCCTTGAGTTGCACCCAACTCCTGGTGACTTCATGGACACATCCATGTAGTTTTCTTGGCAGCAGAATAGAAGTGTTTGGACATTACTTTCTTGAAGAGAATGTATGTAGCTCAGGGTTGAACGGTGGAGTCCTTGGTGCTCTCTGAGCTTTGTTGTGGGCTTGCAGACGTTTCATTATCCCACTAGGTAACTTCAGCAACAGCACTGATGATGTTCCCTAGTTGGGTAATGAAACATCTGCAGGCCAACCACCAAGCTCAGAGAGCACCAAGGACTCCATTGTTTTCTTGAGGGATGTTTTTTACTTCCTGGTCTAGAATACAGTCCTGGATGGATACCCTGGTCGTCTTCCATCCAGCATGAAACAACTCTTGTCCCTGCTTTGTTTCTGAGCTCAGAGAAGGTCAGCTAGATGCTGCCAAATCCTCAGATGCATTTTTCATATTTTCCCCTTCTGTCACATTAAAAAACACAGTTCAGGGATTTGGGGAGGGCTTCGGAGCTTTTGTTCATGACTCTGAGATTGTTCCTGGGACCCAGACTGTACCATATTGCAAACATGTCCTTAGACATATCTCAGTCTCCAGATCTGCCACTACCCTGAAAACCCATCCCCCAAAATTGGACCTTCTAAGCCAGGGTTCCTCAACCTTGGCAACTCTAAGCTGTGTGGACTTTAGTTGAAGTCCGCACAGCTTGGAGTTGCCAAGGTTGAGGAACTCTGTTCTAAGCTACATCCTCAGTTCCAAAAGTCTTCTCACATCCATCTCACCAAATCCCAACCATAATTGTCACTGCTGCCCAGGATCATCACTCAAAGTCATGTTTCATGTGGAAACAACTTGTACCTCCCACCAAAATGTTGGGTTAAAGTTATAGGCATCCTTCAGCATTGACCAGACTAGCTGGGGGGTGCTTTGGGAGTAGTTTAAGCAACATCTCGAAAGCCATTGATTCCCAACCCCTTGTTTGCTTCCTTTGGAGGGGAAAATACTGGAGGAGACCAACATTTTCCTTGAATATGCATTTACAAATGTGCACGGTGAACTGATGAGAGAAAGGAAGGTTGCAAGATGGGACAATAAGGTTCCTGCCCCCCAACTTTGGATTTCTTAGAGCCCAGTCAACTTGTCAGTGTCCATCACTGGCCACCTCACCAAGCTGCTCTCGGCTGGCGTTCAGCTCCTCCTGGCCAGATTCAGAAGTCCAATTAGCCAGTAGATCACTAAAATCTGGGGGGTTGCTGTTGGGGGTGCCTATGGGGCTGAGGGTCGGCTCCCTCCAAAAGGACTGAGGCAGCTTCCTGCCCTGCATGGGGGTGACATGTGCATATTTCTTCTCCAGCCTCATCAATTTCTTATTGTCAGGAGAGAGGTGCCGCTGAAGACACCTACACAGGCCATATTCAAAGAGTTCAGCCAGGGGACCCAACTTTTCATCTTTCCTGCACAGGGATCTCCAGAGCTGCTCAAAAGGTTTGTGGGGGTCCAAAAAGTCTTCCTTATCCTCAGTCTCCCCACGCTGAGAAATCCTGATCAGATCTGTGTAGTATACCACTTGCCCTGACAGTGGTGGGGAGCAGAAATCTTCATGGGTGCTGCAGGTGCTTTCCTCCTCCTCCTCCTCCTCCTCCTCCTCCTCCTCCTCCTCCTCTTCCTGCTCTTTGTTCTTCCTGCCAAAATATCTCTGGATGTCACTGCTGATGCGCTCAGCAAACTGGAGGAGCTGCAATGTCTTTTTAGCGTTATTCATGCTGGTGTTGACCTCCGTAGCTGCATCTTCATGGGCAGGACTCACAAGATCTTCTGCTAGCTCCATTTCTTCCTTTCCTTCCTCTTCTCCCTCATCTCCCTCTTCCTCTTCTGTGTCTTCTTCTCCAGATAAATATTGGAAGGCCATCTCCTGGCCAGCCATGGAGAGCCGGAATGGATGCTTGAATTCCGTTGGTAGACTGAATTTGCTTAGAGTTTGTATCACTCCAGCTGCCATGTTTTTCTTCCTTTGTTCTTCAAGTGCTTGACCTTCTGGACCAAACACCTTCTGGACCAAACACCTTCTGGACCAAACAAACACAAGAAAGAACAGGGCATCAGTTGCTGGAAATGAAAGGCACTGTGAGACCAGTTCCTATCAACATTGCCACAACCTCTTTCTAGGGGCAAACACTGGAGACTGGAGAAAAGATGAGATGGAGCCATGGAGAAAGAGAAAGAAGGTTGGTTTGTTTCTAACATTTCTATCCTGCCTTCTTGAGATTCAGACAAGGTCAGTGTTAACAACAACCCCATGAAGGGTTTTGAATAAACCCATGTTCAGTGAAATGAAGAGGTGGCCAGAAATGCAACATGATCAAAACCAACAGTCTCAAATCCAGAATGGACCAGAGACCTGGGTCCTGCAGCAGAAGTAGCATCATTTGGGGAAAAAAAAAAGCAAAACGTAGAGACAAGATTGGATTTATTTGCCAGTCTCCCTCATCTTTGCTAAGAGTAGCCTTTTCCATGTCATGATGGTGCAGGATGATGGGACTTGTAGTCCCATACACCTGGAGGGCACCATGCCAGGGAGAAGCTGATTTATACTGTCCTCTGGGTAGGCATCTTGTACGCAGAACAGAAACATTCCTTTGGCAGATTCTGGGTCTACACTACAAGACATACTTGCCATTGCCTCCAAGGATAAAACACCATGCATAAGTTGGGGAAAGAACCCCCATTTCGATGCTGGAAACCTAAAGTAGAGTTTTGTATCATTAACTACAGCAATATTCAGTGTTTTTCCTCTGTGGGTTGCCCAATGGGCTCCCTACAAAGGGAAAATACATATATTATGGAAAGGAGCATATTTTCTCTGTAATGGGCTAGTTCACTATATCCAGGGAATGTGGGAAGGGTCTTGATTGGAAAACAAGACACTTCCCACACCCAAACTGCCCCATTAGTCCCTTCTCCATCTTCCGGCTGAGCTCCAAATACTGCAACTAAAACGGCAATGGTTGCAGAAGTGGTTGCACTGTATGATTCAGGCCACGTAATAGCATTATTTTTGAATGCACATGGCTCTTTTGTTTAGGCCTTGCACAGAAAATTAGCCTTGCAGAAGGTAAACCAGATAAGGACCCTTTTTCTCCAACAGTCTATTCCGTTTCCACCTGATGAGCACATACTTTTCAGGCCATGTCTTCAGAAATAACACGCTTCTCTCCCCCCGCTGGCATGAAAATGGCCCAGAGATTTGAGTCTCAAGACAGCCACGTGTGGACCCCTACTCTCTCATTGCTCCTTGGGTAGCCTTGGAGCAATACAAAATTTGCCACTCGACCTACCTCGCGGGGTTATTAGGAAGATCAAACAGGAGACACCTCTCCAAGCTCCTTCATGAAGAATTAAATCAAGGCAGTACCCCGCATTTTGCTGCACCAAAGGGTCTTTAACAAGAAGCCAGGGACCCAGAGGACAGTCCCCCCCCACCCCATGAAACCTCCAGTCCTCGGGATGCTTACCTGATCCCTGCAGGTTGGCCCTTATGTGCCCTTCTCTGCTAACTCTCCACCCATCCACCTGGAACCAAAGTATTTATACTGGAGCTGCCAAGACTGCGGACTAGCAAATATTTGGAGCCTGCATTGTAATTGTAGACTCCGTAAACAAAGCTTGGGTTTGCTTTAGTGCCCGGCAACCGGAGAACACCGTCGACAAGGAGCCTGCGAGGACAGGAGATAGGGACTCACCTTAATGGTGGACTTCCTGGGGGATTTTCAAGTGTTATGCCCGCTGAGTTCCCTCTGAGCTCCACAACTCCAGCTGCCAAACCGCCTGGCGCCCATCGACCCTTATCTCTCACATTGATTTGGAGACCAAATTGATCCTGGTCAAATAGGCATAAAATTAAATTTCATGGTCTTTTGACTCCAGGAGTAGGAATCATCTCCAGAAGAAAGTAATGCTTATCCAACAATTTGTGAGCAAACAAGGGGTTGGGGCAAAGTTCTTCTCGTTGGAAAGGTATCTTCTAGGGGTCCAGGGGAGAGCGGGAAGGCCAAGCTGCTGGGGTAAAAATATTGGGGGGGGGTCTTTCATTTTAGACTTAAAAAGAAGAGGGGGTCTTCAATTTAACAGAACCCAAAGGAAAATAATAATAAAACACTAGAAAAGGAGAGAATGAAGGAAAGGCAGTAAGAATATTCGGTCTACAAGGGTTTTTCATACATGTGCGTGGAGCTTTGGAACACAGCAGGGGTGTCAAAAAAGTCAAGATGAGGAGCACTTTTAGAATACTTGTGTTTGAAAAAAATGAAGTTTTGATTTTGGGTTTTAATAATCAAATGGTTTGTTTTAATAGAAATAATGTTGCTATGGTTTAACTGATGGTAAGAGATTATATTTGTAAATTTATCTAGATGTGTATTGGAGAAAGTCAGAAGTCACTTTCCGTTTCTGTTCTTCTGTCTATTTGCACCTTTATTAGTTTTTTTCTTTTTTTTCTTTAGGTCTATTCTCTATCTTTTCTATCTTTTCTATTTTGTATTTTAACTAAACTTTGAAAAATAATAAAGTTCCTATTAAAAAAAAAGAAAAGTCAAGATGTGGGCTGTGATGGTTTTTATGTGCATCAATTGCGCTGCTGTGGCCGCCATCTTTACTTTTTGGACCCCACCCTGCAGATATCCTTGCAATGCAGTTTCAGTAAAGGATGACCACAATTCATCAGATTAATAGATATTGATTTTAGAATGTCAAAAAAGCAGTTGTTTGTTTTTCCTGTTAATTTGTTAAAATAAGGGATGTTTATTTTCTGTGTTCACTGTTTTAGCCCACTTTTTCTCAGGGAGTAAAGCCAGTGCAGTGAAGATCTTGCCCACACCCTTGAAAAAAACCAATCCTGTGAGGTAGGATGATCTGAGATTTACTGACTGGTCCAAAGTCACCCATGTTCTCCATGGTTGAAAAAGAATCAATGAGGGTTCCCCATTTTTCCAGTTTTCTCATTTACAACACCCTGGTTCTGGTAAAGCAAAAAAGCTTTAGTCTGTATCATTCGCACCCAACTCCCAAAGCTTTAGGAACAGAGAATGGAGAAATCTTTTCTTGAAATAATAGGCAGATAAAAATACAGAATTTATTTTAATGGAATTATAATTATATATATATATTAAATATAGACTTTAATAGATGTCTTAACAAATTTTTCCAAATGCATACAATCTTGTGCAAAACTTCCCTTAACAGGTTTTTGAAACAAGCCATTTTTTCCTAATACATTGTTTCAAGGCACCAGTTTCTCTAATTTAGCAAACAAAGACAAAGTAAGAACAGAATCTTTCAGTTCTGGGCAGTTAAAAAGCTGAAGATCCGGCTGTCATATTGACTGCAACATTGATCAGTTCCTAGAAATATGAAGCAGATAAAACTATTCTCCTTTCCTAATGGAAACCGAGAAAAAATGCAGAAGTTTTTCTTAAACCGCCCACCCGCATCCCACTAACCCCTGAGACCATGTGGGCTGAACAAACATGTGCAAGTTCAGGACTCCATGCATCTTTTTAAAAAATAGCAGCGATCTGGTCTTGTTCATTCCGATTCTTTCCTCCTCTGGGTGTGTATGTGAGTTTTGTGTGTATGTATAATTTTTATTAGAGATTTTTTTTGTAAAGGAAGGTATGAACTAATACAAACGAATATAAAGTAAGAAAAAGAAAAGAAAAAGAAATCAAAGAGGAAGCTAAAAGTGCCAGAAAGTGGGGAAAAAGTAGAAGAGAAACGGAAGAGAAAGAAAAAAGATACAAAGAAGTAGCTTCCGATCTTCTTTACAGCAGTTATTAGTCCAGTTATAAATTTACCTCTTTCTCTAAAGTTACATCATGACTCTCTTCTTTCTAGAATCCATCCTACCTCTCGTCAAAAGTTCATTTTTTTTCCATTTCACACAAAAAGTCTATAAGGGATTTCCAGTCAGCGATAAACGTAGATTTTGTCTTTTCTCCGATCAAGTCACTTTAGCCATCTCAGCAAGTTCCATCGTCTTCACCATCCATTCCTCCATTGTGAGCAATGCCAAATCTTTCCATCTTGGTGCATACAATAATCTCTCTGCAGTTATCATACACAAAAATAAAGTTCCATGACTTTTTTCCAACTGTTTCTCCATCAATCCCAGAAGAAAACTCTCTAGTCTGCATAGATCATATCCAATGGAATTGTCTGTGGGACAAGGAAAGAGCATAAAGCAGAACTTCAAACCAGGCCCAACAACCACATGGAATGCAGGTGTCCATTTCAAAACATGTTGGCCCTGCCTCAGGGACCTCTGTGCATTTCTGATACTTTCCCCTTCTAAAGCCTGGTGGTAAATTCTAAGCTAAGGTTCATGGCCAGGAGGCCAAGGGAACTTTGAGTTGATGACCCTGCAAAGAAAAATAGGGCAGTATCAGCCAACCTTTGAAGCAAAGTAGATGGACTCAATTACAGCAGCAATGGGTGCACTGTTGGAAGACCTGAAGCACCACGTTGGAGACAGAGCGTCCTGGAGAAAGTCTGTCTGTCTGATTGCTAAGTGTCGACACCAATTTGGTGGCCCATAATCCATCCATCCATCAGTGCAAAGACCCAGCTCTTTGAGAAGTTCATAATGCTGGGAAAGCTGGAGGGAAAGAGAAGACTACCAGCAGCAAAGAAGATGGACTCACAGCAGCGATGGGTGCACCATTAGAAGACCTGAAGGACCAAGTTGGGGGTAGATTTTCTCCTGAAGAAAACCTGTGTGATCGCTTAGAGTTGACACTGACTTGACAGCACCTAATCAATAATAGTCAGTCACAAGCAACTATTATCCTGTTCTCAGTAGGTTGCACTCTACTTTTGGAGAGGAAATGGAATCATGGAAGGAGAATCTCTCCCACCAAGGAAGTGAGCAAGCTTTTGAGGGAATCTCAGCTCTTAGGCTGGATATTAGGCGTCCTCCCTCCTCAAGGGGCTACCAGATCGGGACTACAAATACCCAGACAGCCACTAGATGACAGCAAAGAAATTGTATGTGCTGCCTCTTGTGGTTGTCCATGTTTTTGCAGCCCAGGTTTGGTAGCTCTACCACCTCCCTCCCACAAGGGGAAAGAAAAGGTGGGAGAAGGAGAAAGACCTAATCTCCCATTAGAATAATGGAGGATTCCTTGTTAGACACTTTCAGAGACTATGAATTGCTGTCCATTTCTTTATCCTCCTACTTGCACAATTCTGGAAATCCCAGAGCAGTTGTTGCAATGTCCCCAATGGGCCTATTTTCATTATTCTACTGAGCAGCAATTTCCTCTCCCTGCCCTCATTCTTTTCCTTCCCTGACATCCCCCCTGCCTCCTTTACAGGATACTAATCATGACTTGGACAACTTGATAGGCCTCCCTTTGCAAACTGATTTATTGATACCATTTGCATCATAAATCATGCAAAACAACGGAGTACTATTAATAAAAGACAGGGGTGGAGAATCTGGTGCCCCCAGATATTGCTGAAGGACAGCTGGGAATGCTGGAAATTGTAGTTCAGCCCTTTCTGGAGGCTCAGAGCATCCCCCAAGAGATGTGTGTTGCTCACTTGCTGGCATGAATCTTGCTATTACTGCCTGGAACTGAACAGCTGGACTCACATATTCGGCTAAGCCATCAATCCTGGCTTACAAAGCTCAGTGGCTAAGTTGAAGCAAAGCAAGCCACAGGAGTCTACGATTGGGTGGCCTACCAGTCTGTGAAATGTATACATCAGTGTTTGAACTGTTGCCTTTCAATGGCTCGAAAGCACTTGCTTGCAGAAGCCTTTTGAAATCCAGCTAAAGAAGGGCCCCATCTTGTCTGAGCAGCATGGGTTGTGACCCCCATGGGGTGTCTTTTTCTCACACTAGCCGTTTTTTCTCCCCTACAGCCCAGCAAGGGCTTTTCAGTGAAGAAGCGGGCAGGAAAATATATCCTGGAATGTGACACTGAACAATGATGTTATTTCTGATGGCAATCCTTCCCCCGCTGTGCCAGCTGTGAATTCTGGCTGTCGAACTCCAAACACACCTGTAAAGTATGAGGTTGTTCCTCCTTCGTCCTGTTTTCTTGGTAGCAGTGGAGAAAGGATTTTTTTAAAAAACCTCCCAGCCCAGCCTACACCCTTGAGATATTTTAAATAAATAAACGGGTTTCCTCATGGTCTCCCATCCAAACCCAAATATGAACCCACTTTGACCCCGCTACACTATTTGGAGAGGCAAGGTGCTGCTGGATCTGGATTTGAAAACTGGGACGGTCGACTCCTCTAGATGTGAAAGGGACCCCAAGGGTCCTGATGTGCCCCGTGTCTTAAAAGATTGGCGTTGTTCGTTTGTGCACCATGGAGCCAGAAGCAGCCTCGGTGACGTCAGGTGAGCATATTGGAGGGGCAAGGACTGCCTTATCAGCTGCTGCTCGGATCTGTTTGTCAAGCCTGCAAATGGGCCAGATAGCTGCTAGAGAGGCAGGAAGGCTGCCAGAGGCAATGTTTAGAGAAGACTAAGTACCTCCATGTGGGGCTGGGTTTTGCACGTCATTTGTGCAAAGGGCATTGGTGAAAGAAATCCAGGCACACCTCTAGAGTTGGGGGACAAGACCTTCTGTCCCTTTGTGCAATGGGCTGGATTTTAAAAGCGGGCTACTTTTGTCCCCAGTCCTGCTAGGGTTCAGCGTTCTAGAGGGGGCAGCTGGGGATGCCAACCTCAAACCCTTTTGCATTTCCAAGTGTTGGAAATTAAGCACTGGGGGTGAAGAAAGGGACAACCTCAGGGGCACAGTACTTGGCCTAGAAGAGCTGAGTTCAGTTGCATAATGTGGAGGTCCAGATATTTCCCCCTTCAAGAAAAAAAGAAGGAAGGAAGGGAGGAAGGAAGGAAGGAAGGAAGGGAGGAAGGGAAGGGAAGGGAAGGGAAGGGAAGGGAAGGGAAGGGAAGGGAGGGAGGAAAACAGTTATTAGCTACTGAAATCAAAGGTCCCCTAGATACATACATTGTACAGGAATAGGGATGTATTATTTTGGGATGTATCTCCCACAATCCCTTGCTGATGGTTTTGTTTGGCAAGAGTTGATGAAAGCTGATGTCCAAAAGGTTTAGGAGGCCCCAACTTAACTACTCCAGCCCTATCATATTATTACGGGTCATTGGAGATGGATGGCCCCTCTGTGATAGATGTGATTCACCCAAGGTGGGGGGAAGTGGTGGCTCTCCAGATGTGCCAGGGTCACAATTCCGGCACCTCTTATCTTGCCATCTTGGTTGGGATTGCAGGGAGTTGTCATTCACCAGCACCTGGAGTGAGACAGGTGGCCCACCCTTGACTGTAGGGCACCCTTACCAGTGATGAACTGAAGGATGAATTACTCCATTATGCCTGTTGCCTTCGTTCACACCGACACATAAAAACTAAGGCCATTTTTCCTTTAGTAATTTACAGCATCTTCAGAGCATCACCCAGCTATCGTTGAAGGGACATAAAGTCTTTCCATGTTACTCTCATTCTTGCACATGGATGGTTGGATGACCCTAGAAGATACCATAAGTTCTTAGTGGGAAAATGATCTAAACCAGCTGGATTTACATAATTCACTGAGCCACAAACTAGTCAACCACACATTAGCCCAACAGGCTGAGTCTATGTTCACCACCTTTGGATTCCCAACAGATTCATGTTCCTCAGCAGACTCTTAGGGAACAGAATTTTTTTGCAGAGAACTAGGAAGCTCTCCGATAATTTAAGCTGCATCCTTGCTGAAGCAACAGAACTCTAAGGCCCAACAGAAGACTCTCAGAAAATGGAAAATGGGGAAATGTCAGCCCTCACCTTGAATAATAGGAAGCACCATCTCCAAGAATGTTCTCCAATATCTAAAATGGGCATATGAGAAAAGTACTGATGGGCCTTCTTAAGAGACTATTTCTAACAATAACTGGACAAATATCTGTGGGGATGTCTTGGAAGAGCTTTCCCCAACCTGCATTTCCTTCAGATGTACACACTTCCCAGAACACTCAGCAAATCCACACATCTGGAGGACATTCACAGCTGGAAAGGCTTTCCTAAGAACATGGGAGGCTTCCTTATAATGAGCTGATTCATCCATTGCCTGAAGCCATGGTCAGTTTAATAAGCTACCATTAGGTGGATTCAAATATCATGCTAGGCCACCATGTTTCACAGGGTTGGGTTCAGATGGTGCTTGGCCTCAAACCAAACAAACCGGATTATGTCCCGGAATGAAACCCATCACAGAAAGAACCCTTCGCAGAAAAAACACTGGTCCATCAAGACTTCGACTGACAGGAGCTAGCTGGGATTTCAGGCAAGAATCTTTCCTAGCATTACATGAAGACACCCTAGGATTGAACTGAGGTCTCTCTGCTCCAAGAGCCAAAGGCCTTATCTTTGAGGTATAGCACCCTGCAAGTAGAAAGACGGCTACAACTGAGTTTCTCTTAATCTTGGCCCCCTTGAACCTCGGTCCTAATGTTGGAGAGAAGGAGATCCATGGTGGTGTGTTGCTGAAGGGCTAGATGCCAGCCTAGCAGTTACCTCTTGGTTAAGCATGTTGGGTGAACACTGCAACGAAGTTTGGACTTCACAGGATAACCTGTATGGCTTGGCATATGTTCCTGCTGTCTGGGCAGCTCTCTTCCTCCTTCAATTTTTCTCATAAATTATTGTTGCTGTCCATCTTTTGAGCCAACTTCTGTCATTGTCTCAGGGGCTCGAAAGCAGCAACCCAGGTTGGGTGGGGTGAGCGGCTGCTACTCCATCCCTATATGTGGACCGGGCCTCCCCTTCTTGGCCTCCATGCAAGAAAAATCAATAGCTCCAATATGTTAGCACTCCAAACGAGCTCCAATATTACACGGCCATTAACCCAACAAGCACTTAGCTTGCTTCTGCCCATTAGACGGGACACCAGGTTGTAGCTTTCTACATGCTTGTATTCACCGGCATTGTAAAAACAAGGCCATAACAAGTGCACGGGACTCTGAGATGAGGAACAGAGGATTGAGCATGTTGCCCATTTTTTATTTATATCTCTGAGTCAGTCTTGACTCCTGGCAACTGCCTGGACAAGTCCCTGCAGCTTTCTTGGCAAGATTTTCGGAAGGGGTTTGCCACTGCCTGCTTCCTAGGGCTGAGAGAAAGTGATTGGCCCAAGGTCACCCAGCTGGCTTCGTGCCCAAGGCAGGACTAGAACTCACGGTCTCCTGGTTTCTAGCCTGGTGCCTTAACCACTACACAAAACTGGGTCTCCCATAAGCGGCTGTTATTAGCAGGTTTGCACACCGTGCTCTGCCATTAGGTGGTCTGCTTGGATTGCACTTAAGTATATTATATAAACCATTCATTGTGGATGGTAGTCCATGATTTATTGTACTGTGTTATCAACTCAGAAAACTACGGTTTATTAAAAAGTATGGTTAAACAAGTTATGTTTAACTGGTGTAGAAGCCTGCCCCCCCTCTCATTTCCCTAGAAATGGACATTTCAAGACCATCCTTTTACTCCAGAAGCCAACAGTGTCTATCTGAACATGTAAATTCATATAATTAATTAGAGGAATTATATTAATGGGGATCATGCATCAAGTAAGCCATGGTTTCTTTTAACTAGGGCTTGTTGAACATAAAAAAGCAACCTGGTGAACACATGTCATAAATCATGGCTTACATTCCTCAAGTGCTGTGTTTATATATTGGGCAATAGGTAAACCATGATGGTTTGTTTCAAAAGTATGGTTCAGTGAACTCACCTTATATATTGTCACTGGCAAATCCCAGCTAAAAATGATCCAAGTTGATTCAGGAGCTATGGGACAAGCCAACAGTTAAGTGTTAGAGTAATCAGATCAGAGATGGCAAGCTTGGAATGGACAATCAGGGTTAATTGATGTATTTATTTATTTTAGGAAACTTATATACCATGCCTCAGGCCAGTTCACAGCAACAATAAAAACATGAAAAAACCAACAACAATTACTGGCCTACAGCTTTGCCGAATCTGAATGCCTGGGGGGAACTTTACAGCGCCTTTCAGAAGGCTAGAAGGGTAGAGCCGTGCTGGATCTCAGGGGGCAGGGTGTTCCACAGGAGAGGAGATCAGAAGACAGGACCAACAAGCAAATACAAGACTCTGGCTAGGTTCCCAAACTGTGGTTTTGATTGGTTGAAGGTAAGAACCCAACTCGAGGGGTTGCACTTCCTTATCAGAGACTGTTGTGCAATCTGGGGGTCCCAGTGCAGGTGGCAGCTGTGGCCAAGTAGGCCTTGGCATAAGTTTGCCTTGTGTGCCAGTTGTGCCCTTTCCTGAACCAGGAGGCCCTTCAGACAGTCACTCATGCCCTGGTCATGTCTTGATTGGATTACCCTTTAATGTCTGCACATGGACCTGCCCTTAAAGACCACTCAGAAGCTACAGCTGGTCCAGCATGCAGCAGCATAGGCAGCAAGGGGTGTCACAGTATGCATGCATATCCTGGCTACTTTGCAAGCTGGACTGGTTGCCAGTTGTCTTCTTGGCGCAATTCTAGGTGCTGGTTATCACCTATATAGCCCTGTATGGCATGGGGCTTGGTTTCCTGAGGGACCACCTGTCTCTAGTTGTTTCTGCCCATCCAGTGAGGTCAGCTAGAGTGGGATGTCCCAGGTCCTGTCAATTAAGCAGTGTCATTTTGCAGGACCCAGGAAGCCTACCTTCTCATTGATGGCTCTGTAGAATGATGCCCCCCAAAGATTCATACTGCTCCTGCCCTTCTGACTTTCCACAAACTACTGATGGGCTAGGATGGGGGTCAAGTCCCTCTGATTGGTTATTGGTTACTTGGTTTGGGGAGTTTTGGACTCCGGTCTCCAGTGAGCTGTCTTCTTTTTCTTCTTATGTTTTCTTTTAATTTTTATCTGTAAGCCCCCCAGAGTCACCACTGAGTCAAGCAACCTTGAAATTGAACTAACAAATAAACATCTCATGACAGAGCATGCTATGAGATTCAAGTGTGGTTGATTCATAATCAAATGCACCATGGCTTAGCAGAACGCATAAATGCAGCCACACCCTAATTTTGCTCAAACAAGGCTCAGATGAAATCTGAGAGCAATTTCAATTCCTTCCCACCCCAGACCTGCCTTTCTGTCTGCATGCTTTCATCTCCAGAATTCTTCACAACAGCCAAGTTGGTGGAGAAATCCTACAGTTGAAACCCACACATTTGGAGGGCAACTTGGCAAAGCTGTCCTAAGATCCAGTAGTCCATCTCAATGGTAGATATAGCCAGTCCAGAACGGGAAGTTTCTTCTTTTACTCTAATTGAAGCTTGTCTTGACTGGGGATAAATTCTGTTCCCTCCTTGGGAAGATTACTTTTTCTGACCCAGAAGCTGCTCCCTTCTCACTGTTTCGTCAGAACCAGTAAGCCAGACTGCCCATTGGTTCACCAAACTGAATCAGGGGAGTCACTGCAACATCACTCAAGCCACCCCAGAATCATAATTAGTTACTCTCCAACATAATTGCAGCATAATTGCTTTAGAGAATAACACTACAAGACTAAGACAAAAAAATACAGTCTGTTAAGAGTACTGATGGATCTAAATCCACAGTTAAAATGACTTTCAGAAATTAGTGGCAGAAGACCTTCTTCCAAAAATCTGGGCCATGAATCTGAGATCCCCCATTTCAAGATTTCATAATTGCAGCCTATTGACCACCAATTAGACTACAGCCCCCATCACCCCCAGCCAGTTGGACCCATAGTTCCAGGTTCATCGTGGTTGAAAGGCGGTGGTCTGGAAAACGCCAGATTAGGGAAGGCTGTTTAGATGGTTGTAAATTGAGAATACCTTTCCACAACCTCCAGTGGGGACTTTTGACAGTTTGCAGAAAGTTTATGCTGTAATACATGTAATTAGTCCTCACTTACTGCTAAATGATGCTTGGAGCGGCGTAAATACTTAGTGACCTCTGCTGTCTAGGATCAGAGCTACACATTGTAACATACCAGGGTTATGAGATTCCACCACTAGTCTTGCATATAGAAATTCATTAGCTCAGCTTGAAGGGCCCCACCGCTTTTGGTTGGCTGCCATTTTCTTTGCCATAAAGTAGAATAAAAATCCACCTTTTCAATGCTTCTTCCAGTTCCTTCCTGCCATGTTTTCAAGTGTTAATTGCTGTGCTGTTATACCCAAGAATGTTCTTCCTCCATCATGTTATTTGATCAAGGAAGAGAGAAGAGGACAACCCCACTCCAGATTCTCTTTCACATGTTGGAACCAAACTTCACTCCATCATCATGCCAGAACTGTGGTAGGCAAACAGAAGTTTTAGAAATATGCTCCTTTTTAACCAGCACTCAAAATCTTCTGTCCCACAGATGAGCCCATAATGAGCAAGTGTAGTCCCACAACATTTTTTTTCCTCTCCCTCCTGCCCCCCATTCTCTGGCAATGTGGTGTTTTTCCCCGTCTTCCTGGAATGATAAAAACCACAAATAAGTCTTGTTGAGTTTGTGTTACTTCCAGAACGTTGCACATTTGATATCAGATTGCATGAAAACCATCTTTCTTTGAAGCTATCTGGTGGAGGTGGACTACGATTTCTGTAATTCCAAATCAGCAGGGGAATGATGGGAATTTGGGCCAAGGAATAGCACATGAGGGATTAACCCATAGCACAGAATAAACTGATCTTAATGAAAACTTACATGCTACATGCTATCTGCACAGACCTAGAGATACATTCTGTTGAATATAGTGGGATGTTTGTTTGTTTGTTTGTTGAATATGTCCCTGCATCTACTTAAGCCATAAGGAATTTGAGTTGATTCAGGAACATATACTTTCAATATACAATCCAACAAATAAAACAGTAAGTTCCCAATCTAGGAATGTTTTATATGTTATAGAGCTATTTATATTGTAATTTATGTGTTTTAATTTTAATTGTAACCCCCCCCCCGAGTCCCCTTTTTGGGGGGAGATGGGCAGTGATGGAAATCTGAAATATCAATAAATAAAATGGCGATCAATAAAAACACACCATATCATAGCTGGGTTGATGCAATGGCATGCAAGGAAGCTAGAAAAAAAATTAAAAGAACAATTATGGAGCAGCTATGGAAAATTTACAATATAAACTCATTCTGGGTTGCAAATCCTGCCTCATCTTACCAACTGTTCCTTTGGTTTTTTTAGTCACTCCAAGAGGCTAAGGAAGTGCCAGAGATCAGAAATAGCTGGTCAGATCATCCTGAGGGTGAAAAGATTTACAACTTCCAAAATTTTTATTTGTTTATTCCATAGATCTGTATACTTGTATTACCAGATTCCATCCTGACTTACAGCAGTTTACTTTAAATACCAAATTCCAGTTTGGTGAATATACAGTTTTTTCTTGCTGTGAGCCACTGAAAACTTCTTTTTTCAGGCCAGTTTGCTCAGTTTTAATGTCTTTAAATTCCACTTCACTCATAGCCATGAACAAAGTTGAGCAGAAGACCTGGTGGCTGTGTTCACCCAACATAAAAAGCATGGTTAGCTGAATCTTGGTTGGCTCTTTGTTGCTTAGAAGATTGTGGAAACCCAGCATATTGCGGAGTTAATGGTTAATGTCTTGCACAAGCCAGAACACAGGGATTCAGTAACCACGTGAAGTGTGTTGTGTGAATGCAGCCAGAAGCTGACTTACAGATTCTGGCCAAGTCAACATAACCTAAGCTACGATTGTGTTTACTAGGATTTATTAAATCCATCACCACTGGCTGACTTCATAAAGTACACCAAGCCAGTATTTCTCAAACTTGGCAACTTTAAGATGTGTGGACTTCAACTCCCAGAATTCCCCAGCTAGCATGCTGGCTGGGAAATTCTGGGAGTTGAAGTCCATACATCTTAAAGTTGGGTGGGGAATTCTGGAAGTTGAAGTCGACACATCTTAAAGTTGCTGAAGTTGACACACACTGTACTAAGCTATAAACTCTGTTTTACAAACCACAAATACCAGGATTCACACAACATTCATTCATTTTGTCAAATTTACCACTGCCCATTTAATTTTATCCCGCCTTTATTATTTTTATAAATAACTCAAGGCAACTAACATGCCTAATACTCCTTCCTCCTCCTATTTTCTCAGCCCAAACCAAACAAACCACTTTACAGTTTGGCTAGTCGCCCAATATTCTGATTGCTAAGTATTTTGGTTGTATCTGGCCTTAGGGCTGTAAAAAATTTCTGAAATATAAAATAAATATGCTCGTTGCCCAAACTCACTCCACGACAGAGTGGATAGGCTTGTCATACAGTCCCTATTTCAATATGCTTCCGCACAGCATCTGAGAACTCTCTAAATGTTATTCAACTCCACTTCCCATCTTCCCCAGCCAACCTAATAAAGCTTAACGCGAGCCCCTGTTCATGGGCAAACAGAAGGCCCATCTCAGGTCCAGAGCCGAACTACAACTCCCGAAGACACCTCTCCGCTCCCATCTTGCCCCACGCGCCGGCCTCCTAGCCCAGCGTGCCTTGCTCGCCGAGCGTGGAAGTGACAGAACGCGGCGACGTCGTCGTCTTTCTCCTCCTTTCTCTCGTCCCCTCTCCCGCCCCGCCCTCTTTCCTCCCGTCGTGCCTTGCGGCGGCAGGCGACGCCGAGAGGCCGTTAGAGCTGCTCGCGCCCGGGGCTCGCGACGGGCCTTTCCTTCCCCCCCCCCCGCGGTTTCCAAGGAGACGCGAGTCCCTCCGCGGCCGCCTCGCCGCCTTCCCCGCCGGCCGCCATGTCGGCCCAGGCCCAGATGCGAGCGCTGCTCGACCAGCTGATGGGCACGGCCCGGGACGGTGAGTTGGGGCGGGCGAGGCAGGGCCCTGCAGGAAGGAAGGAAGGAAGGAGAGCAAAGAAGGAAGGCCGCGCCTCCGGCCCGGCGTGGACGGTTCCGAGGCGAGGCCTGGACGAGGCCACCCGCCGCCTCCCCTCTTCTCGTCGCCCTTCGCTTCGCGTCGCCCCCCCCCCCGCCGTCTTTGGCCCCCCTGCTCGGCACAGTGAGGTGTTTCCGCCCCTGACAGGGACAGGCCGGCGCTGCTTTCTCTGCGACCCCCCAGCCCCCTCCCCGCAGTAATGCCACCCCAGTAGCAGCGCTGTTACTCTGGGGTTTCCCTGAGGATTAATCCCTGCAGACATTCGGGGCCGGGGAAGGCTGAGAAGGATCAGCGCCCAAGGCCGGGCCTGAGTCGCTCTTCCTTTTTGAAAAGAAAAGAGGAAAAAAAGGCTTTTACTTTGGTTTTGTTTTTTGGCTTTGTTACTTCACAGGTTTCCTGGCTTGAGCCCTTGCATTGGTTCTGCCTGGGGGGAAAAACCCTGCTCGGCATACGATGCGGGCCTTGGGGTTGAGCTGGGGGCACGGCCCCATAAACGGAAGAAATGGGCAAATAGGCTATGGGAGGAAAAAGGAAGGGGTTCCCGGTGGCTGTAGGGGAGCGTAACCTGGAAAGCGGAGCGGCAATACGCTGTTGCTTCCGTGGGTGCTATTAAGTGTGATGGCTAAGCGGAGCTTCCAGACCCAGAGGCAGTGTATACTTGAGTAGGGTGAAAGGTTGGGGAGGAAAGATTAGTGAGGGCTGGGGTGCTGTCCTCATGCTCCCCTGATGTGCCTTCCAAGAGGCAGTTGCTGGCTGTTGTGGAAACCCGGCAGCCAGAAATGGACTTTAGCCTTTGGCAAAGTTCTGGTTTAGTTATACAGGCCGTCTTTAGCAAAAGGAAGCTCTGTACGACAGTGAAACAAAGCCACCTGAAAGGCAAACCAGTCGGGCCAGTTAGTCAGAGGAGCCGCTTGGCCAGCGTAGCGTTGGTCGTAGTAACATGGGTGGCAAAATGGTCTTCAGCGCAGCTTCTGGCGGCAGGTGCTTAAGCAGGATAGACAAGTCCCTGGCACTTGCGTCATCACGTCTTCTTGGTGCCCGAGTCCAGATACCTGCTCAAGCAGGTGGTAGAGTCCTTGATGTAACATCTGATCCCTGGAAACATCTGCTCAGTAATATAAAACACTTGTACAGATGGTATGAGGGGAACAATCAGGCTTTGAAAGTAACATAGGATCTGGTGTATACAGGACATTTATAGGGCTTTCTTGAAAGCATTGGCAGGGAGTACATATTACACTAAATTTTTATAACTTGGACAGTTGAAGCTGCCTATAAAACAAGGCTTTAAACCCCAGATACGTCGGCTGCAGCTCTGCCTGATGAGTTGAAAGCCTGACATTTCTGGTTTTACGTGGTGAGGCTTTTCTTTTGTAGACTCGCCTGTAGACGTAATGCTTCGTGCGTAAAAACACGAAGGTAGGCCTGTTCTGCCTAGAAACAGGACTTCAGCATGTGCCCCGGAAAATTATTTCCCTTGAAAAGCTGTGCATTCCTGAGAAGGTTTGTATCTGCTTCCCTACTCACAATCGGCAACTGAAAGTCTGGCACATTTGCAGAACTCTCCAGATAACCTTTTGCACTTGGTTTCGTAAATGAATAAAGTGCTCGTTCTTACTTTGTGTATTTGAGTTGTTTTTTAATTGCTTCCCATATTTTTATTTCATACAAACTGAACAATTGTGGCCCCTCTATTTTATTTATAAAGGTTCAGTGTATCTTTGCCTGCCTACATCAATCTGCAAGGGAGTTGCAGAAAAGCCTCATGTTCATCGAGCCGTGAGTCACAACCAATTTTTAAAGCTGTTATAACAAAAAAAGTGTTTGCTGCTTTTTTTCACAAGTAACTTTAAAAGTGTAGCTTAGAAAAGAAGGAAAAAGAAAAAAAAAACATTTTCAGTAGACACAACAGGATGCTTGCAAATCCTGATCTATAGTCATACACAGACTAGCTTTTTAAAAACAATTGTCACATACCATTACCACTTTGCCTTTACTTTTTATGTATCATTCCCCTGACTTCCTTACTGCAGGTTTGGGCAAGAAAACTTTTCCTTTAAAACTTTTCAACAGCGGGCATAAAATTCTGCAGCTGAGGTCTTGAAGAATGCAGATGGGTATAGTATGTGTTGGAGCTCGCAGTGTGTATCAACTAACTTTTTTTTTTTTTTTGCTTGTTTTAAGTGGCTCCCAAATGAGGGTGGGGAAGGGGAGGCGTAAGATAATTACCACTTTTTAGTCAAGCATCTTAAAGTTCTGGTGGCCTTTAGAAATTCAATGTGTGTTAATATGTATGAATCAGCAGTACTTAATGAAAAGATTCTTGATTCATAAATGGCTGCCTATTAAAATTTCTGCGTGTGATTCACGGCCTTCAGCTAGTATGGGTTTTGGTTTTCTGAGCCTTTGTTTTCTCCGTAGAAAAGATCTTCTGTGGGCTGGACCCAGGTTGTTTTTTTTACATAAATATCTGACTACGGATCTAATTATGGTCAGCACCATGCTTAGTAAGTGGTGCATGTCAGGTTAAATGCTGTGCCCAGTATGATTTTCAGCTGTGAAAGAAAAAAATCCATAACTTACGCTTTTATGATTTTCTGAGCAGTTCTGGGGTTCGTGAATGATTTTTATCTGCATAATGAGGCAAAATAAAACATACCTTAATTTACCTTGCTTAATCAGCATTTAACAGTTTTTCATATTTATAACCAAAAATGAATTTCAGGAGATGAAACCAGACAAAGGGTGAAGTTTACAGATGAACGGGTCTGCAAGAGCCATCTTCTGGACTGTTGCCCTCATGATATCCTAGCAGGGACGGTAAGTCTTCTTTCTAACGGCACGCGTCCTGGTCACTGTTCTATTTCGCCATTCCTCAACCTGTTCTCTGCGGCTGTATTGGATTGCCACTCCCCAAATTTCCAGTGTGTGGCCAGGGGCCATGTTGGAGAGAAGTATAGGACTCAAGTCTAACATTTCTGGAGGGCACAAAGTTGGAAGAAGTTTGGTTTCGTGCCTGGAATATGCTCTATACAACTGTGGGCATAAACCAAAACAGAAAAAAAGCTATAGGTATTGTGCCATTGTAGGGTTTGATATCTGAGAAATGTGAAAATTTAAATATTTTCAACTTTATTTTTTTAATAGTTTAAAGTACTAAGTTTAAAATGTTTAAGTTACTTATCTTTATTAAATAGGTAATCAGGTGATGTATGACAATAATAAAACACTTTTAAAAAGCAGTAAAAGTATAATGGGGCAATCATGCTTGGGGAAAATATAAAAAAAATATATAATTTGGTGTTGCTGATAGAGGAAGAGGTGTCCTTTTAGGAAGCAGGATCCCATCCCATACCACACAGAGCTCTAAAAGTCAACTCCAACCCAGAAGCAGATATGCAGCCCTTTGTAATATGATGCCATTTGGCTGGGTCACATGAAGCTTCAGGGTCATTTTCAAAAGTGGTTGTATATATATCATCTAGTCACTCAAATTAGATGTCTTAAAATGAGGATACATCCCAGAGGGATTCTATGAAATTATGCTGTATGATCCTGTGTTTTACTTGGAACAACAGTACTCCAGTTTGTGTAAAAGAACCTTTCATAAGTATTGAGATATCCCAATATTACTATTGCTGTATTGCAGTGGAAAATCCAATCTGTATGATTGTCTTGGGAATATGAAACAAGATGAGTAGCTGATCTACCATTATAATTCATTTGCTAATCACCATCGGTTTTATATTTTGCTTGTCGTAGTACACTTGATTTTCAGATGGTATTGTCTCCCACTCCCCTTTTTTTCTTCAATAGCGCATGGACCTTGGGGAGTGTACAAAAATTCATGATTTGGCGCTGAGAGCAGATTACGAGATTGCAAGTAAAGAGAGGGACCTGTTCTTCGAGCTGGATGTAAGTGCTTTACATTTTGATAATAATAAACAGATACGAAATTGGGAAACAGTCAGATATTCTTTCTGTTATGTAAGATTATTGCAGTAGGCGTAATTGCTGTGTGGCCTGTGCAAAATATTTAGCAGGTTCTTGGCTATGCAGATATTCGGCTGTTAGGTTGTGACTTAATGTTATATGCTTTATTGTAATGAGATTAATAAGAAAGGTACTCATTTATGAATAAATCATTCTCGGAAGCTTCAGGGGCTTTTCTGCAGAGTAAAGATGTAGCAAATTGTTCTGTGCTTGTCACAGGCTCCAAATTTTCAGTGTGGCAGAGCTATAACAGGTTAATTTATAGCATATGTGATGGTATGTGTTGATAACCAGAAGCACTTTTCGCTCTGAGTCATTTGTTTGCAGATAGAGCCCTGCTCCACAGAAGAGTGGAGACTACAGGTCATGTAGTACATCCTGCTCCTAAATTCAGCCCTTATCAAATTTCAAATACTGTGATTTAAAACTTGGTTACCCACGTCAACTTTGGAGAGTGTCTGAATCTTCTTTGCTCAGAGGATTCTGACTTACCACTCACATGTTGTCTTAAAACAAACCTTCATGCTTTAAAAGCTAAACTTTCACCTAAGTGTCTTCCCCTTTCCTTTCTTTTGTTGCTTCATTCTATTAATCTTAAACCAATATCACTATGAAGTTGTAATTATATAATGGTGCTGCAACATTGTTAGGCTATTACTTTAGCTATGAAGAAACAGTTTTATAAAGGACATTTCCAGTTCTTCAGGGAAAAACATCTGTTTCCATCTCTTTATTTTTTTTTAAGTCAGATGTCAACAGTCATCAGTGACAAGAAATAAAGGGAAACAGGGCTCTGCATTTCAGAGAAGCGTTATCATATTGGCCTTTGATACTGCCTTCACCCCTTGGTTTTTATCACTGAAATAGAACGTGGAGGAATGGTTTACTAATGTTAGCGCTGTCTGTTTTTATACAATCAGGCAATGGACCACTTGGAATCTTTCATTTCTGAGTGTGACAGAAGAACAGAACTATCTAAAAAACGACTTGCAGAAACTCAGGAGGAGATCAGCGCTGAAGTAGCAGCAAAGGTATTTCTGTTGTGCAGTGACACTCTTTGTAAAATGGGAAGACTCCTGGAGTTCATGGCCTCTCATTGGTTGTTACATGAGTCTTCTGGTGGCTGTCTACGCAGTTGGTAGGCAAAATGCATCTGACTCATCTTAGGGATCCTGCCATTTCATACGCTGCTTCAGTGGCAATCTATACTTAACAGTTGTGCTAAACCATGTGATATAACTAGGAAGTATCATAGATGTTGTGAGCTTTTGAGTTAAGATCTTGAAGCCACCTTGAAATTCTTTTAAAAAGATGAAATATAAACCTAAAAACAAATAAAAAGCATAGCTGCAAGTTCAGTATTTACATTGGGGATAACATTAGTTTATCTAATAGATGGTGTGGAGAATTGCTTGTATGGTGTATTCGTGCTTCACACGCTAAATAAATAAAATTGAGCATGTGTGCTTTTACAGTATATAATAATTGCCTCGCTTACTAGTTACTTTTGTCTCATGGCTTTCTACCAGTGGTAAAATTCATTACAGAGCCAAAGATGCACTTGTTGAACCAGGAGATTAAAAATGAATGTGCTTTCTTTTAAACCTGTTTCATGCCAGAACTTCAAAAAATAATACTCCTTCCACAAGGGCTGCATGGGGACCGCCCCCCCCGACCCCAAAGGATACCTGGATACTGCCCTGAGTCCTTCCAAAGTTGCCATCAGATCAAGCTCTTTAATGTGACAGAAGAGGAAAATTATTAACCCAAATAGGGTGTGATCCTATTAATAGCATTTAGATAATTTAATTGGATTTTTACTCAACTTAAACTAAAAATAGTTTGGTTTAATTTGTTGTCCTTGACTGCCCCTGGCATGGCATTCCAAGTTTAGGAATGGTCCTCATCCCCAAAGAGGTGATATATTCCTCCTTTGATGATAATAATAATAATAATAAAAAAATACATCACTCACTTGCCCAAGAAGCAAAGGAGCTGGGAAATAGGGCTTACTTCCTTGATGATGAAAACCCATCTCCACTCTCCAGGCAGAGAAAGTGCACGAACTCAATGAAGACATTGGCAAGCTCCTGGCTAAAGCTGAACAGTTGGGAGCCGAAGGGAATGTGGATGAATCCCAGAAGATCCTAATGGAAGTTGAGAAAGTCCGTGCAAAGAAGAAAGAAGCAGAGGTTTGTTTTGTTCTTACCTTACTCGGGTTGGATATGCAGAAGTTTGATTTACTGCTTCGTTTAGCCAAAGGATGCCACAGGAAACCAAGGGTATAAGTTGCAAAGAAAAATGTGGGGTTGCCTCTGTCTAAAAATAGAGAAGGAAATTGTAATATTTATCTTCTTTTTGACTAATGCAGCTTACTATTTTCCTGAGATGGGGATTTTTAAAAATATAATGATACTTACATAAAAATAAGTAGTAGTTTTATCATTTACAGAAAATGTGGTAACCAATTAGCAGTTTACCAACCAGAGCCAGTGCATAATAAGATGATTTGTGGCTAGACTAGTGTCACTAGTAGTATTTATGATGTGTTATAATTAGGAAAGGATGCTGCATGAATTATTAAAAAGAATTGCTGGGTAACGATGAGTCATCGACTAAGGTGGAGAGAAGGAAGACAGGGAAAAGGGAGCTATGGTAGTTTTAATTCTGCGCCGTTCCTTATCTTCTGCAGGAGGAATACCGCAACTCCATGCCTGCATCCAGTTTCCAGCAACAGAAGCTGCGTGTCTGCGAGGTCTGTTCCGCATACCTCGGTCTCCACGACAACGATCGTCGTCTTGCTGATCATTTTGGAGGCAAACTGCATTTGGGCTTCATTCAGATCCGTGAGAAGCTGGACCAGTTGCGGGTAAGGGCTGTGGTTACTCAGGGTGAAGTACTGTTTTGCTTGAGGAGAGCCTTGAAGTCAGCCTGGACAGTTTTAATTCCAACAGTTGGAGATGTTTTGTGCTGTGGCTTCAGAGCACACAATATTGGTCTAGGTGAATCTGTATTTGGGCTTTCTCTTGCTCTTTAAAACTTACAGCGGGTGAATAGCCTATATCAGAAGGTTCTATCAAGAAGGGATAGTT
Organism: Candoia aspera; assembly: GCF_035149785.1. NCBI lineage: Eukaryota > Metazoa > Chordata > Lepidosauria > Squamata > Candoiidae > Candoia > Candoia aspera. Next base: position 11,570,684 of record NC_086166.1, on the reverse strand, counting down.
TTATATACACGTGACTAAGTTCATGTGTGTGTACTATTGTATGTGTGAACTGACCTCACGGAGGTGATGGGAGATGTCTGTGCAGTTGCATGGTTGTTATCAAGTAAATAGGCCTGTGTGAGTCAGGCCTGTTTAGTAGAGTTAGGCCAGGGGCCACTGGCTCTTTGACCACCCTATTTAAATGGTTGCCTTTGGCCAGTGGGTACATCCATAGGTTGAAACTAAAAACTTGTCATTACCAACAGGCAAGTCTATTACTCTTTTAAATAAACATTTCTGATACTTCTCATCTTGAGGGGTAACTTAAGGTACTGTATGGGAGACCAACACTTTTTTCAGCCAATAAACATGTAAAAGCAATGTGTGGCTGAGGTTTCTGTCGCTGCTTTGCCTCCAGTTTTGAATTTTGTCAACATGAATATGAGAAGCACCATGTTCTTTCATTGTGAAGAAATCAAAGACTACCGCAGGTGACATTAATGTTGGGAGCAGAGTGCTGGGCTCAAAAGGGAGATTCTGATCTTGTTCTGTTACTTTGTTTTGTTTTGTTTTGCTTTGCTTTGCTTTTTTGTGGCTTTCCTCAAAAACTCAGAGTTTCTCATATGATCATTTTCTTCCAGCTTGGGTATTTGGTACTTTTGCAAATTATGCTCATGTGGGAGCTGTTTTCTTCCCCATTAGCTTCTGCCTTGATATTAGCATGTTGCCTGTTTCACATTAACTCCCTAATAATTTGCTTATCAGTTGTTGGGTAAAGATGTTAGTCCTGAAGCTGTTGGTGGGAACATTGACCGTGCTTTTTGAGATTTGCGGACCCAGTATGTCAGGAATACATCAGGATAGACTAACGTACCAATGTACTGAGCTAATGATAATGTACTCAGATGACGATCTTAAGTGGATTCTACATATTAACTACTCAATGCCACTTTTAAGTAGCTGAGGTTTCCCGCCCCCCAATCTGCTTCCTTTAGCTGCTGCTTTGAAGTTTAGTATGTGGCTATCAGGTGCGTGTCCCTTACTATAGAGGCACATTCCTATTAGGATGACATCACCAGACGTCCCTGGACGCCTCTTCCTCAATTAACTGCTGGAATCCTTTTGATGTGGAGCACAACTACATCGGATCACATTTCTTGTCTTGCTCTAGAAAACCGTAGCTGAAAAACAGGAGAAGAGAAATCAGGACCGGTTGAGAAGGAGGGAAGAAAGAGAGCGAGAAGAACGTGTGGGACAACGGTGAGGGATTGTGTGACGGTGGTGGTGTGCACGTTGCTTCCTGACCCAGTGGCCTAAGAGGTCTTCTGCTGCTGTGTGAAGGTCTCAGAAAGAGGTGGCACAGAAGAAGTTGGGCTAAATTTGTTCCCAGGCAGCACACGCCCATGTTGGTGCCCTTGTCCTCTGAAAGCAGCAGAATTTAGGAAGTGGGAGGAGGAATGTGAAAGTTCAAGCAGATGCCAGAAGTATAATAACAGGACTGCTTGATAGAAGATGAAAAGTATTGATTAAACATCTGTCTCTCTGCCGTTTAGAATTATTTCATAATCATTTGTGAAGTTCATTCTCAGCCTTTTTAGTGTGTTATTTTCTGGGGTCTTAAAAATGTGCAGCACATTTTAGAGCAAAGAATCCTGTTTAACCAGAACGTGTGCGTAACTGCGTGCATACTGTCCCCAGTCCCTTCTCTGAAATAAATGCTGTTCCTTTTTTCTAGATCTGGATCAAGAAATAGAGATCGCAGAAGGTAAGAGAGGCTTTATGTGTGTGAATGAAGGTGCGTGTGTATATACATTGAGGTGATGGTCCTTCATTGGAGACAAGCTCATGGATAGCTTTTTGCAACTCTCCACTTGTTGGCTTTCTCCCAACACAAAAGCAGAAAAGTCCCCCAATCAGTTCTAGTGTCTTACTGTTTCTGCCTGTTGTAGGATTCACCTGCTGAGTTGCCATTGAATCGAACTGCTCCAGGTTGGCATCCTTGGAGCTCCCCTCTTTTATACTCTGATGGCTTTTTGATATATTTGAGTTGCTCAACTGCTTGGTGATCTCATTCAGCACTCTGGAACAGAAATCCTCTACAGACTTCAGGACACACACATACACACCCCACCCCACCCCACCCTGTGTACTATACCTGCTGAACTGTATTGGTTTATATGACCAAGGACTATTAAATATATGGGAGCTTAGCATATCAGTAGTTCTTAACTAAGAACCTGAATTAATTTTTTTCTGGTCTAACCCACCCACAGGCAACTGAAAGGCCACATGAGGCCTGTAGTGCACTCTCCCAAAAAAAGCTGGGTAGCCTCACCTTTAGAGAAAGGGAAATTCAGTTCCAGAAGCCGGTCACTCCATCATTTAGAATTCTGCACGGATCCACTGCAGGTGCTGTCACGCTGGCACAACGTTCTCCTTTGAGCAGAGGCGAAGAGCGAAAATTACTTTTAGCTGGCACTTCTTTTCCGTGTGCTGTAGCTGTTGGGAAGAGAAAGTGCCTTCTCCACAGAGACTCTCTCTAAAACACAACTGGTTCATCTTTCTTAAACGGGAGATGGGCTTTTTGTGTGAAAACAGTGGATATACGTCTTGTGCAAAAGAAAGTAAAAGACATATTTCATGTGATTCAATGGAAGCTGGAAAAACATTACCTTCCTATTCTGCACGGTTGTAAAATGTCTGAAGGGATGTCTGCAAGCCATTGGAATACCATTTTGTGCAACATTTTAGTTGTAACCTTAGTCTTTGGGCATAAAATATGTATGCCCAGAGTCGCCTCTGGTGAGATGGGCAGCTATATAAATTGGATTAATTAATTAATATGCGCTCATATGTATGTTCCAATGATTTTCTTGTGTAAGGCTCCGTAGCTCACATGTGCAGAGTCATTCAGAGAAGTACTATAAGGCAGGGCTGGAAGGGCGTGGGGTAAAGACTAAGCCCTTCTGTCATTGATTTATTAATGAAAATTAATAAAGGCCAACATTCTCCTGTGTAAAGAGGCCATTCGTTCATTCCTTCATTATTTAATTGGACCCAGTGGCAATTGTGTAAATTGCTGAATGCCCTTGAAAACAGGAGAGAATAAAAATCTGGTTTTGCTTGAGCTTCAAGTACTGATCCTTAAGGATGGTCTTTTCATCCACATAAAGGCATGCTTATCTTAGTACTTGGAGAGTTGTAAGACAGCAGTTGATTAGTACAACGTTGGCATAGTTGTTTGTGGGATAAAATACCGACTCTTGTCGTCTCCCCCTAGAGGAAAAGTCAGGCATAAATAATACATGTATATGAAAAGGAATTTCCTTTCAAAGGGAACAGTGAGGAAATCCAGCGACTCTTAGTGCAAAATCTTCTGCGTCACCGGACTGAATTTCATGCAATTCCCCTGCTGCAGATCGCGGTCTCGAGAGCGGAGGCGGCGACATTCCCGATCCCTTTCCCGCGAGAAGCGAAAATCCCGCTCGAAGTCTCGGGAGCGAGAGAGGCACCGGCGCCACCGCAGCCGTTCCCAGAGCCACAGTCGGGGCCACCGCCGTGGGTCCAGAGACAGGAGCTCCAAGCATAAGTACGGCCCGCATGTCTCACCTCTGCCTTGGGGGAAGGTTTAGCAGAGGAACCTCATTAATTTCAAACCACAGAGACGTAAACTGAAAGACAACAGGATGCATTTAGAAATTGTGGTGCCAGATCTCGAGGCCGTCAATGGGTTGGGTCAAAAAGCATGCTTGTAATGATGCAAAGAAGCAGGGAAGGCACACCTCTTTTCTCCTACGGTAAACTTTGAATGTAATATGCAGGGATCTCATCCACTTTAAAGACCACAAGTTCCAGCAGCCATTTTGAACTCATACCTTTTACTGCACACTAGAGCTGCAAATCCTGTTTTCCACAGTGTGAGAGAAGTCTTCCCTGCTTCTTTGAAACACTTGTTTCTCTGCCTAAAGGCGTGTTCCTTACTTAGCAGTTGGCATATTGCTGTCAGTAAGATATTTGTTAGCGTTTCTGAAAATGTACGGATAGGCACGAACATTGATGCGCAAGGGTGGCCCAAACCACTAGTGCTGGTGTGTTACGTAGACAGTCATTACTAATTTGACACCATGGTTTCATTCCTATTTAGAGAGAAAAAAAGAGAGAGATCCTCACATTATTATTGGGGATGTTGTTGGCACGGATTTAGTTTCTAGTTTGTAGGTGGTAGTTCCATTTAAAACTTATCATTCTATCCCATAAAGAAGGAAAAGCTTAACAGAAGTAATTGATTCCCTGCATACAAGTTTCTTAACCAAACCCCTTTGAAAATCCCTGTTCCCTAAAATCACTGGATTTATAACATCACCCATTAGATGAGTGAGTGAGAAATGAAGAGTATTTATCCCTTTTCTCTGCACAGAAAGGAGGATTGAAAAACAGGATTATTAAAAATGTGTGGAAAGTGTTAACTCATGGTCGAGATACTAAATTCATTTTTTAAATCTGTCTTAAACATGAACAATAAAGAAAAGAAGTTTGGACAATTAGGAAATGAGGAAGACCCTGTAATTACTATTACTAAAGAGCAGGTAAGGGAAGACTTCAGAAAACTCAAATGTACTGTAGCTCATAAAGTGCTCCCCAGGGGGAAGAATTGCATGGAGGATATTTTCTGGAAAAATGGGGAATGCCAGAAGCCTGGAAAGAAAATAAAAGATTGTAAAATTTCCTGTTCCTTTTAAAGAGTAATCTGTTGCAATTTCTTAAAATTTCAGCATCTCCTGAAGAAACAGTATCTGGCAGGTGCAGAAGTTTATATAAGAGGTGGTGCTGGATAAAGGAATTAACATATTTATGGATGTGGAACTCTTCCCATCTTTTTATTTCTTTTGTAATAGAGATTTAAGTCGGTATTACATTCCAGAATTATGAAAGCGTCGTTCAAGGACTGGATTTGTTGGAGGGAGGGACACCCTTGTTTTAATTTCAAACAGCAAGGTTATTCCTGAGTCTAAAGGACCCCTCCTCAGGTAAAGGTTTTGGTGCACTCCTTCTGGAACACAATGCCTAAATTTTCAACTCGGGTCCATAGCAGCTTGGAATAGTTAAAAACAAATAATAATTCTGCAATCCTTTAGATTCCCTTCGTATGCTAGCTAGAAAGGATGGGATGTATCATAATGCATTTGGAGGCCCATCCTGCTGGAGAAGACTATTTGATGGTATCAAATTAAGAGTATTGCCCTGTAGTTGCAAAAGTAACAATTTCAATTAGTTCCATGGCTTGTGTCCTGGCATCTTTTAGCAGTTGAAAGATGGCACATTCTGATAAACCAGGGTTGAGAGAAAATGGAGATGGCTCACTTGAGTGAGGACCCAAGATTAGTGGAATTACCCAAGTTTATCACCAGCGTCCCATTTTATAGACTGAAACTGAAGCAGTCAGGCTGGTGTTGAAGGTTGCCAGTGCTAGTTTTAGCAAGTCATGTATGTTGGAGAAGGAATCTTCTCAGCCTTAGGAATTCCTGACTCTCTTTTCCTGTTTTTTTCTTCCTCTGTTTGAGCACTAACATCATTGTTTGTGCTTTTCTCTGGGTGGCGGTATGGATTGGACCCAGAAGGAGAGGGCAAGTGAATTTATTATTGTAAGGGGAGAGAGGTTGGGCCATTCATAAAACTGTCTTGCCTAAAGATTCCTTGACACCTGGTGGCAATAATGTCCTTGGCCAAGTCATCCTTGGAGAGCTCCTTTGGTAAGCTGGGTTTTAGGGTCAGCGGGGAAGCTTCTAACACTAGAGTGTAGCACTGGTTCCTGCGAAGAACAGTTGAAGGAGAACAGTATCTAGGTTCGGGTTGAATTGCAGAGTGGAAATGAAATTTAAAAATGTGTGTAGCAGATAACAAATTGTAATATGGTCAGATACTGACCAGAGAAGTTAAAGAGTGGGTGATCATTTTGTAGAATATCATAAAATACCTGTGTTTGATGCGATGCAGAGTAGGGAAAAAAAAACCCTCCTTGGTGTTGATATCACTATCAAAGCTTAGGATACGAATGGATAAAAACGTCTCAGTAGTCAGTGGGGCAAATTTATTAACTGTCAAATCTCACTTGGGGAAGGGTTATGGTGCTCCATTCTGTTCACATTCCAAGGCTTTTTTCGTGTCTTGAGATTGCCAATCACCAGTTTTTATTTACTGGACATGAATATTGCCTTGGTAAAAGTAGCCATGCCTCCTTTTCAGTGAATGTTTCAAGGAATTTGCTTTTTCCTCCTGAGATAGGGCAGTCCATCCATTGCTATGAAGTTGGAGGAGTGGGTTTAATTTATATTCCAGGGACTCAGGGCCAACGCCCTCTGAATGGCGTTCTTGTCTAGGAGAGTTCCAGTGTTTAAGGGTTCGTGTCCTCTTAAAACTTGACTTTGAAGCACTCTGTTGATGCACAAAAATCAGTGGGCGATATGTGGAGAACACGAATTCCCTTTTGGGGAGTTCTGCCATGGTTCGCCTGGTCTTTCGCGCTGCTCTGCTCTTCCCTTGGGGTCAACGTACTATGTTCCAAATAAAAACAGCCTTTGAATTCTTACCCCTGAGACCAACTTTAGATGCCTGCCCGTCCAGAAGAGCGGTGTGTTTTTTTTCCCCCCTAACTAGCCAGGGCCAGGAAGGAGAATTGCCAGAGAAGTCTTCGGTTCCTTCTCCCGGCCACCTTTGTGTCTGTGTGGCTTGCACTTGTGGATCCTCAGTAACGTCGCTTCCTTTGTGCTTCAGATCCTCTAGGGATCGGTCTTCAAGAGAGAGATCGCGGGACCGGGAGAAGAAAGAGAAAAGTTCCTCCGAAAGACGGCACGAGAGCACCAACGGCAAGTCCCGCTCAAAGCGGTCGGAGGAGAGGGAAGCCGGCGAGATCTGAACTCCTGCAGGACCCTCTTCTTGTACTGTAAATAGTCTCGAGAAGCATTCTACACGGCCCAAGTCTCCCATTCGTATTCACTGAATACAGCGCGTCTTTTGTAGTTCTGAATTTCTATTGTTTCTGCAGCTAGCGATGGCAGTTCCCTGCCACTGATGGAAACTTTGTTTTTATTAAGCATAAACAGGCCCAGCAGCCAGCGATCCACCCACCCAGATTAACACCTGAAACGGAATGCGGCTGCTGGAAAGCGATCCTCTGAGAGGGATTGTGATCTGCTTTGAAAAGGTATCCTCGCCTGCTCACTTTGAAGCATCACTTGCATTTCTGTCGCAGCGTTAAGTTGACACCCCACCTAAAGAGATGGTGGTGCTTTTCCCCCCACTCTTCTAAACACTGCAGATTCATTTAGGGATTCCAGTACTCTACTTCAAACATTCAACTCTGTGTAGGCAAGCCAGCAGTTCAATTTACATGCACCCTTGCTGTAATTTTGGGGCAACTGCTACAACTGGATATGGTTTGGTTTAGGGGTAATTGTATTTGTAGTCTGGTGAAGTTAACGCAGCCTTCTAATTTAAATGAACGATAATTGGATTGTTTTGCCCAGTGCCCTGCCCTTCAGTGTAGTTTTTCACAGCTTGCCTGTTTTTCAGCCCATTCACTTCCTGAATTTTGCTTTCCTGTCCCAATTTGTCAGTTACAAGTAGACATAAATATTTATTGCCCGATGGAGAGGTCTTAGCTTAGGCTTTGGCTGCAGAATCTCAGACACTTCGGAGTAATCCCAAACAGGTCTTAAGAGGCGCTGTGTTGAGAGGTGCCCTTGCCTGGCAGGTGATACCAAGAAACGTATTCATTTGCTGCACTTGGAAGCTGTACTTGCAGCAGTGAACTAAGCATTGGTTGGAAGAAATCAGTGAGATAAAAGAGCATAATCTACTGTTGCTAGGATCACCTTAAGACTTAACAGCAGCTGAATTCTGACAAATGACCATTGAAGGCAGATAAAAGTTAACACAGTTCCCACACGTCCAGTGAACTGGAAATGTTTGTGCCTCTTCTGCATTCCTTCCCCCCCCCCTTTGGCTTCATCTACAGAAGTGCAGATTGACAGAATTATACTAACCTTAATGCACATTTAGAGTTTCTTTTCTTTCCTATTTTTCTTTTGCTGTCACTGCTCCTTTTCCTGGTAGAGCAATGCGGGCACGTATCTTGTTTGTGTGAGGTGTTGAGTGGATAGAAGAAGCCACAAGCAGGTGCATTTACTGTGGGGAGATGGCCCCACCTCTGATTCAGGCTTCCAGAGTCACAGAGAGATTCCATTGGGTCAGATCATTCCTGGGAATCTCACATCTGAAATGCACCCCCCCCCCACCTCAGGAAGGTTGATGGGTCCAGTAAAAGAACCTGGCAAGGCAAATCACGTTAAATGTGCAGAGCGTTAGGAATCCATCCCTCAGTGAGGATTTTTATGTTTGGTATTTGCAGTTGGGCAGTTTGATCCGTAACAGCACTTCCCCGCCCCACCCCCCACGTCTTTTGAGGAGTTATGGTCTAAGTAACAAAGATGTAAGTAAAGTGCTGTTGTCCTGCCAGTCTGAATTCACATTAAAAGCTTATCTTTGTGGCTTGGAGTGGTCAGTGCTCTATTTCAGGGTCATATTGATGTTTAAAGCATCTTGGAAAACCAGGTCCTAACTAGCCTAGCCTAGAGTACGAGGATTAGAAATATACTGAAGCTCGCTATGGGCAATATGATGAGAACCTGTAGCCCATAAGATCCTGCCTTTGTATTACACATTCCTGAATTGTAAACACTTGGTACAATGCTGGGTCAGTATTTCTACAGTGCTATAACAAGACCGAGCCATCACCACTGGCTGGCTGGCTGCATCACCACAGAGAAGGGCTTCTGTTAACATCTGTATAAAAGAGAGTTTTAAGAGTTGGAAGTAGGTTTGAAGGCAGAAAGTTTCCACCTCTGCTGAAAAGTGTAAGAATTCCAGTCATCTGGTACCTGCATAAGCACACAACACAGAGGCCGTATTTGCTTTTTGTTAGTGGGATGAACTAATCATTCAACTTCAGTGAGATTGGGAGGCAACCAGGCATGTTAGCTTCCATTGAATTCTGCTTGAAGAGGAGTGCCTCCTTTTGTTTGTACTGTTGCTCATCATGGGGATCACCCCAGTCTGCTCATCCTTGCTTGTAGTTCTTCATAGCCTGGGCTTTGCCCCAGTAGTTTCCTCATTCAGCCGTACCATTTACTCACCGTCAGACTCCTGCAAATAGCCAGTGCTCTGAATTGATTCAGGCGGACTCAGAGCACACTGATTCATCTTGATTTAGGTGACTGATTGTTTCGTCCAAATCAGATTGGGGCTGATTTGGACATCCAAATAAAAATAGAATCAGTTTTTGAAATCATTTCACTTGATGGAATCAGACTGATTTTTCTAATGAGCTCAATTTTTTGTCTGGACTTCATTTGCACCCCCCTGTTATTACACATTAGATTGATGGCTAAGGGCACCAATCCCCTAAAATTACCAAATAAGTTCACATGGAAGTAGAATCTGAATACTTCCCGGCTTTTACTTTGTATTTTAAACCGATGAGTATTTAACTGTTACCGCGAAGTTCCAGAAACAGCGTTGTGCAACATTGCCTTTAAAAACGGAGGTAGTGTGATACAAATGGTGTACATGTATTTACAAAATGAATTCCTAAAATTCATAGAATTCGAAAGAGGCATTTAAGCCATCAAGTGTAATCTTCTTGTTTAGTGCAAGAATCTGTGTTAAACATTCCTGACAGGTTTGTTTTATTTTTTGGTCTAGTCTCTGCTAGGACACCTCCAGTGAAGGGGAACCAACCCTTGCTTTGGAGGTTGGCTCATTACTGGTCTAAGCCCCGCTCTTCACAGAGGTGATGCAGAAATGTGGCTCTGGCTGTTACGAAATCCCTTGTATTTGTTGATAACATTATTCAGGGTTGTTTTTGGTTGGCTTATATTTTCACTGTTTCACTCATAACCATTTTCTTTGTTGGAAGCTGTGGAGAGAAAGAAAAAAAAATAGCTGTATCTTTTTGAAAATGATAATTAAGGTATAGGTGGGGTTCAAGTGGTAATTAACATTTCTAAAGGCCTTGAAGGATTGTGGATGAATACCTTTTCTTTTTTAAAATCATATATATTGCATTCCAGCATTGAGGATTTGCAGTTGGGTAAGCAGCACAAGCTCTAGAGCCCAAAGGGGTTTGTAATCTTTAAGTTCAACTTTTCTGTTTACACTCAGCTAGTGTGCATTTTTATTCAGATTCTGGCCAACCACGTATAGCAAATAGCTGTCTGTAAGGGAAGATAGATAGCTGGAGGTGGGTTGGTTGGGTTTTCGGTCTCTCAACTGAATTGGTTCATGTGTTGCCCACTCTCTGCTATGTAACCGATTCCCTAACGAGTCTGAAGAGTGATTAAAAACTTGTTGGGACTGCCTGGATGATTTCTCCATTCATGCTACCTCTGCTTTGTTGGATATTAACTCACACTGGTAGGACTGCTCTCCTGCCCGTGAAGCCGCTGTCCTTCTCTTCTGGGGCAGGACGTGGGTCTCCTAGAATTCTGTCCTCATCAAGAAGGGGCCACTCAATGAATAGAAGGAACTTCTGTGGCTGCCTTGTACAGGATGAGTCACGTTCCTGCTGAGTATCGACGCGAGAGACCCTGGGAGCCCAAGTGGTGTGTGAGCCTAACATAAAAGGAAGCCTCCCACCGGACGAAATGGGATCAGAAGTCCTTTCAGCTTGTACTTGGGAGATCTCCTGTCCAGGCATTCTTGAAACTCTGGGTTGACCAAGGTGGTCAGCACAATTGCATGTCTAAGTCCAGGGGACAGATGGGGAAGTAGGTGGGGTGGGGACTAGAATTAATCTAAGAAATGTTAGACATAATCAGTTCAAGCAATTTAAAAGCCCACTTGAGTTCTTAATCTCCGTCCCTTCCAGCCGATTAATGCCCAGCTGGAGCAGGTGGGATTTCCCGCAGTGGAATCTAGCGTGCTCCTTGGCCTTGTTGGCTGGGGATGGTGAGAACAGTTCAGCCCCTCTCGAGAGCACCAGCCTGGTTTGTCAGTGACTGGCAGCAACAAAAACAGGTCTTTGCTGCTCCAGCAGGTGGCATTAAAGCCTCTGCCTAACATGTACCAGGCGCAAAGTGGCAAAGCAGTCTTAATTTTTCCTGTCATAGCTCTGTCCTTTTATGACCTCCTGTGTCTTACTGCATAACAAACGCATTAGATTTTTAAGGTGCTAATGGGGTAGATGGGCCCAGATTTTGAGACGGGTAACATGCCACCTTCAACTGTGGTTTGCTTCTCAGTAATTTATTGGATAGACCATAGTGGGCCAGAGTCAACCTGACAGGCCAAGGCAAAACGCGTTGCAGCTTACTGCGGTGAGGATCAAATGTCAAATTACATTTCTAGCCAGCGGCTGAAACTTGCAGGACTGAATTTATGCATGGCCTTGTCCCTGTAGTCACCAGGAGTCAAGGCTGACTCAAAGGCACCAGCTAGGAAAAGAACTGTGACCTTAATTGGCTGAATTAGGATCTGTCTGTTTCTTCAGAAGAAAGGGTTGGGGGGGAAGCTACTTTACAGTTCTGAACAGTTCTTACTTGGACAGGTGTATTTTATGGAATTGCTACATTTATAATCTCAGCTTTCAGTACAAATAAGTGTTCAGGGTGGTTTATGAAGCAACAGATGGTCAAGTAAAAATGAAAGATGTATAAGCCACGAACTTAAAAACTGGAGCAGCTAAAAAGCGATGCATTTGCCTTGAGAAGGCATAGTACCCGGTTCTAAATGGGGCCAAGTTCGGTTGTAAAATGAGGCAGTGCTCCTAAAGAGAGATTTGGGCAGGGAGGACGTAGGCTGTTCCCCTGTACAGCTCTGAAAAACTTTGAAACAGGCTTGCAGGATTCGTATTTTGCATCCATCGGTTCATAAAAGGCCTCTTGTGTGAAAATGGCACATGAATCCTCGATCCATTTCTGCATCTATTCTGCCGGGCAATTTCGTATGGAGTGAGTGAGCAGAGAGGTCGCCCTCATACAGATTCAAAACAGGAGTCAGCAGACTTTTATAGCTGTATTAAAACTGAAATCTGGCCTCAGTTTAGATCACTATTAAGCAACTTGACATTTTGTCACTCGTGGATGATCCCTCCTATCCTGCTTGTAACGTTATGGGTGAAAATTGTTCCTATTTTATTTGAATAAAAGATAATTGAGTTAAATGTAGTGCCTCTTCAACTATCTCGTCAGAGACTCTTGTGCTGTAACTGAATACTTGAAAGTAATGGGATCTTTTTCTGCCAGCCTTGGAATTACACTTCCCAATCTACATAATGAATGATTAATTAGTTGCTGCTTCCTTTGGTTCCTGAAGCAAGAAGACTTGGATTTAAACTGACTGTGTTTCATTGACCGGATTCAGACATCATGCTGCTAAGCTAAAATGTGTTTTGTTTGGCTTTGATTTGTGTGGTACGTGAACAGTGCCCTTCTGGTTTTGTAAACCATGGGTTATGGATTAGCGTATTGTGTGAACCCAGCAAAGTGTAGTCTGTTCAATAAAGCAGCGTTTCTCAAAATGGGATGGCAACCCCCGAGACAATGGATGGAGTCCTCTCCAAGCAGGCCTACCAGTTTGATGCAAAAATATGCAGAATATAAAACAATGCAATGGTTCCAAAAGTCTGTACGAAGCCTGAATGTCCTCTCTTGAATAAGTAAATAAATCCATCCCACTAAGCGTGCTTTGCTTTGATGCAAAGCTGGGGTCGTCACTTTGCAGAAGGAATTACAATGGCAGGGAAGAGAACAGCTGACACCTCAGGGCAGCTGTCCTGGGATAGCAGCAAAGGCAATGCGCCGTGTTTTGGAAGCATCATTTCAAGAACATCGGGAGACAAAGTGACTTAAGGCAGATTTTTTCCAAGTGGAACCCAGATTTTCCATTATGCAAATGTAAGCAAGCTCCTCCGTCTTATTAAAAATACGGCCGTAGTTTTATTTGCTTATTTCCACTGAAACAATTCTATAACATTGTAAGGTTCTATTATCATTTTACTGGATACCTAGGTTAAAATGTAATAATTAAAAAGAAGTGGCATATTTAGTCTCTGCCCAAGCCTAACCCCAATGAAACCATTTAAAATTGCTGAGGCTGGAAACATGGCTCTACAGCAGGGTTCCTCAACTTCGGTAAGATTAAGATGCATGGACTTCAACCGCCCAGGGTCCCCCTTACGGGAGAGATGGGTAGTGATAGAAATTTGAAATATAAATAAACTCCCAGAATTCTGAGAGTTGAAGTCCACCCATCTTGACCTTACTGAAGCTGGGGAACACTGCCCTAGAGAAACCCTGTCTGCCACTGATTTGCTAAGGAGGGGAGAGGTGGGACCTTTCTAGGGCAAGCATGTACTAAAAGCTACAACCTTTCCTGGAATGAAGCCACCCATTCATTAGATCTTTATTGTATATAACAAGGTCAGAGGTCTAAAAGGAAGCCGGGAAGGAAAAAGGAATGAGCAGCTGCTTTCTGAAGAGGTTGATCTTAGTTGCTATCAGCACAGGAACTAGCTTCTTCAACCTCACAAACACCCACCAGAAAAAGTTTGCGCTGCCTAATCTCGGTCCCTGAAATCAAATCTATACAGCAATTTGTTTCTTTCAAGTACATTGGACCCAGCCCAGTAAAGTGGCAAAAGCCCACCGCTGTAGAGAGTCAGGAAGATGTCCTTGATGGAAATAACACAGGAAGCTAAGCAAAAGGGGCTGAAACATTTTTTTCAGTCCAGAACAAGAAGATAACACTTGGAAAGTGGCTTGGGCAGACGCCTCCCTGATTCACTGGAGTATAAGAAGGGGGAGGAAATCAGAATGGCCAGATTCTGTTCTTACAGCAAATCCCAGTAAAAGCAGTCAGCCTTCCTGTGGAGTGGATTTCCTGGTCTGGTCTATCTAGTGGGGCTGGCAACTGCCTTCTCTTTAAAAAGCTGCCCAGAGTCACTTGATGAGGTGTGTAGCTATAGAAATTAAATAATAAATAAATAATAAATGCCCACCTAAGGAAGAAGCCGGACTCCTTGGTGTTTTCGCAGGCCTCCAATATCTCTGCATGTCGGCCAACTAAATCTCCTTTCACCCTTCCAACATCTGAATTTCTAGAAGTGGATTTTCCCCACATTCACTGCAATGGTGCAATGGTGTTTTCTAACCGATGATGTTCCGGGTAACATACCTGACATGTTAATAAGGTTTTCTAACTGGCAGCAATAAGTCGTCTGGTTGGAGACTTCTTTAGAGACACTTCATTTCTGGTCTCTCCTAAACTCAGAATAATCAAATTGGGTGGCCAACTTAAAGTGTTCGATTTTTTCCCCTTGTTCCCTTTTATAGCAAGTGACATGCCATAAAATGCCCCTGCCCCCCCCCTTTCTTTAAATGTGGTTTTCTGCATCCTGTCTAGGGGTTGATTTGATGTAAGAACTCCCATGCCACAGTCTGTAACCATCTGAGCAAAGTGACAAGTCCCTTGGAGATAGGAGATAGGTTGACTTACAATGGATGGATGAATGGACAGGCAGACAGACAGATAGATATAGATGACTATGGATGGATGGAGATGACCTTGGAGGGTGGAGGGGGGGGAGAGGGGGGGATAACTTAAAATGGATGGATGAACGGACAGACATTTTCAGAATGTGTGCACAATATTCAGTAGAATTTGACTTGAAACACATTGGTTTTTAATGCCCAATGTCAACCTTGAATTGATCTGAGTTAGGTGAAGTCAGTTCAGCTCAGGGCTGAGTGAGCTGCAGTCCTCTAACACCCCCTTTTTGCAGATATGAATACACTCTGACTGATTAAAACTGAAGGTGCCATTTCTTCCCATTTTGAAGTGGGGAGATGGTGGAAACTGTAGCGTAAGGCCTAAAATAAACTCACCACGATAATAATATAAAAAAGTGTTCAACTATACAGCCTCGCCCACTTGGGTGATGCGATCTTCATCATTTGCTTTGTAGCCTTCAGCATTTGCTTTCCAAAGGTTGGCATCCTGGTTTAATTTGGCATGTAATTTAGAAAAGAAAACAGAAAAAAGCCATTAGTGATGGTGTAAAAATTACACACCCCAGCAGGAAAAGCTAAGTGTATGGGCAAGTCACATGTCTGGTTTCTCTTTCTCCCTCTGGAAATTTAGTACCGATTTCTCTGGTTTTGTGCCATCCATGTTCCTTGGTTCTGCAATTTTATTTATTCTCTTTTATTGTCCTCTGTACTGTTTTTGTAGATACATTTTTGTTTCTATGCCTTGTTAGTGTAGTTATTTGGTTAAAATGGTGGCCATATACACCTGCAGAATGAATGAATGAATGAATGAATGAATGAATGAATGAATGAATGAATGAATGAATGAATGAATAAAATTTCTAGAGTTCCCAGCCACTGGGCATTGAAGCGCTGGCACATCTGGAGGATGCCAGGAAGAGAAAGCTTTGTCTAATACAGGGTGTCTTTGAGTATCACTGCATTTCCCAGAAGCACAGCTGATGATGCCCAAGGGGCAGGAAAACGGTGGTGAAGTTGGGTAGTTTTATTACCAAAGAGAGATAAAGCATGTAGCTGAACTTTGATGGACAACATCTTTTTGATAACATCTGAATCAGCCCCAACTGAGCTTAATCTGCAGACCAGTCTGCCTTCTGTGTCTGAACCCTGGATCACTGATTCATGAAGGGTTGTGAAAAAAATAACCAGCTAACAGTTCATTGTACGAAACAGGATGGAATCGAGTAGTTTTCAGCCCACGGAGATTAATTTTTCCTGGCTGCAAAAAGAAGACAAACCAGGTCTGGTTTCAACGTACTAATTCTCTGGATGGCTCTCAATATGAAATGAACAGGAAAAAGGAAACTCTCAGTAAAAAAAAATTTTTTTAAACTTTGCATGGATTATTCAGGAAAAAAAATATTTCCAAATCTGGAAGTATTGATCAGGCAAGTTAGATGAAAGAAAAGAGCTTGTTCAGCAACTTTATAAGGGCCCTTCCATAAATGGAAAGAAGACACCTTCAGATAGCAGACCTTGGTTTCTTTTAAGAATAGGGAGCTTTAAGCAGCCTTGACCTGCATGTTCAAATCCACTGGAAATGTTCCTGCAGATTGGAAATGGGTGGGAGCTGTGCGAAAATAAAAAGCTTGAGGAAGACCCCTGCAAAGTGAATCACACTCTTTTTATAGAAATAATGTTGATTAAGGTTAATTAAGACTAAGAGATTAAGATAGTTAAATAACTATTTGTGTTGGAAAAGGTCGGAAGTCACCTTTTCCTTTTTCTTGCTATTCTTGCACCTTTTTATGCTTTCTTTTTTCTTTAATTCTGTACTCTGGCTTTTCTGTATTTTGTATTTTAATTTTTTTTCTGAAACTTTAATAAGGTTCTTACAAAAAAAACCATACTCTGTATGGATTAATTGAACAGGGGCCCACCTATTTGATTTTCCACATCAATTAACAAAAACAGTCCATTGGGCCAAAGGCAGGGTGGTTTCTCTCCTTTTTCGCCACAGTCTGGTAGCATCAACCAAAACGCTTTGGAGCTCAGTCTCTGTAAAGTTGCTCCTCAGTGGTCACCCCGCTGCACCAGGTTGTCTTGTAGCCTACGCAGCAAACAGGAAGGAAGATCAAATTAGACCCACAGCACAGGAAGAGGTGAATAGCGAAACTGAAAAAAAAAAAAAGACAATGCAAGTTCACTGGAACCATGTAAGCAATTCAGCGAAGAGAAAAATCTGTTGTTTGCGGCATGACTTAGCCTTGTCACAACTTTGTTCCCATTGGACTGATGGCATCCAAAAAGAGATGTGAATCTACCCTTTATTGTAGAAGCTGCTCAGCTGTTGGAAGCAATTGATCGAGACAGGACATCCTCGTTCAAGTCTGGGTCTTCCAGGAAAGGGCTCATACTAAAAAAAAAAAAAAAATAAGCTCTCAAAATCTAGCAGTTGTACTTTGCATTCAAAATGCCAGAGCCAGGGAATCCTGAGGGAGCCTCAAGAAATGTAAGTATTTGCAGAAAATGTAGGGGATGAAACGTGCATGTGTGTGTGTATGGGGGCAATCTTAAAAAGAACAGGGGAAAGCAAACTATTTTAAATTTCTCTGCTAAGAGAAAGGTAGCCAGAAGACATGAGAAGGAAAGCTGCTCCTGACAACTGAGTAGCCAAGGTCTGGCATGTTCCTTCAAAGTGTAAAACGGTTGTGTGTCTTCCCATAGCAGCCACATAATGGTAGATTATATATATATCTATCTTTTTAATTAATAACAAAAAATAACGAGAACAAAACATAATAATAAAGATACATGCACTATCAAGAAGAGGAAAAAAACATTAAAAAGTGCTATTACAAAATGAAAAAAATATGACAAAGGAAAAAAAACTTGGCATAGTATATCATTGTAACAATAAACAATTACAAATCTATATATAGTTATCTAATTCAAATATTCAGATGCACATATATTTTTAATATATTTATATGACTATATATATATATATATATCCAGGCCAAAATGGGTATGATCAAAAACAAAGATGGCAAGGACCTAACAGAAGAAGAAGAGATCAAGAAAAGGTGGCAAGAATATACAGAAGACCTGTATAGGAAGGATAACAATATCGGGGATAGCTTTGACGGTGTGGTCAGTGAGCTAGAGCCAGACATCCTGAAGAGTGAGGTTGAGTGGGCCTTAAGAAGCATTGCTAATAACAAGGCAGCAGGAGACGACGGCATCCCAGCTGAACTGTTCAAAATCTTGCAAGATGATGCTGTCAAGGTAATGCATGCTATATGCCAGAAAATTTGGAAAACACAGGAATGGCCATCAGATTGGAAAAAATCAACTTATATCCCCATACCAAAAGGAAACACTAAAGAATGTTCAAACTATCGAACAGTGGCACTCATTTCACATGCCAGTAAGGTAATGCTCAAGATCCTGCAAGGTAGACTTCAGCAATTCATGGAGCGAGAATTGCCAGATGTACAAGCTGGGTTTAGAAAAGGCAGAGGAACTAGGGACCAAATTGCCAATATCCGCTGGATAATGGAAAAAGCCAGGGAGTTTCAGAAAAACATCTATTTCTGTTTTATTGACTATTCTAAAGCCTTTGACTGTGTGGACCATAACAAATTGTGGCAAGTTCTTAGCGGTATGGGGATACCCAGTCATCTTGTCTGCCTCCTGAAGAATCTGTATAACAACCAAGTAGCAACAGTAAGAACAGACCACGGAACAACGGACTGGTTTAAGATTGGGAAAGGAGTACGGCAGGGCTGTATACTCTCACCCTACCTATTCAACTTGTACGCAGAACACATCATGTGACATGCTGGGCTTGAGGAATCCAAGGCTGGAGTTAAAATTGCTGGAAGAGACATTAACAATCTCAGATATGCAAATGATACCACTTTGATGGCTGAAAGCAAAGAGGAACTGAGGAGCCTTATGATGAAGGTGAAAGAAGAAAGTGCAAAAGCTGGCTTGCAGCTAAACCTCAAAAAAACCAAGTTTATGGCAACCATCTTGATTGATAACTGGCAAATAGAGGGAGAAAATGTAGAAGCAGTGAAAGACTTTGTATTCCTAGGTGCGAAGATTACTGCAGATGCTGACTGCAGTCAGGAAATCAGAAGACGCTTAATCCTTGGGAGAAGAGCAATGACCAATCTCGATCAAATAGTTAAGAGCAGAGACATCACACTGACAACAAAGGTCCGCATAGTTAAAGCAATGGTGTTCCCCGTAGTAACATATGGCTGCGAGAGCTGGACCATAAGGAAGGCTGAGCGAAGGAAGATCGATGCTTTTGAACTGTGGTGTTGGAGGAAAATTCTGAGAGTGCCTTGGACTGCCAGAAGATCAAACCAGTCCATCCTCCAGGAAATAACGCCAGACTGCTCACTTGAGGGAATGATATTAAAGGCAAAACTGAAATACTCTGGCCACATAATGAGAAGACAGGACACCCTGGAGAAGATGCTGATGCTAGGGAGAGTGGAAGGCAAAAGGAAGAGGGGCCGACCAAGGGCAAGGTGGATGGATGATATTCTAGAGGTGACAGACCCGTCCCTGGGGGAGCTGGGGGTGTTGACAACCGACAGGAAGCTCTGGCGTGGGCTGGTCCATAAAGTCACGAAGAGTCGGAAGTGACTAAATGAATAAACAACAACATATATATATATATATATATATATATATATATATATATTAACCTACTGTATTTTGTATAAATGAGTCCCATATTTCATTATACTTGTCCATACAAAGTCTACTGTGGTTTCTCTTCAGATCGTATTAATCTTTTGCCACATTATAGTAGCATGAGGCCCCTGATGTGCTCGATGTTGCAGATTTACACAGGAGATGTACAACCTGCGTGTGACCTGCCCAAAGCTTGGAAAGTTTCATAAAGTTTTAAATTGAATGTAACAGCAGGGGAAATTACTAAAGATGTTTGCAGGAAACATTTGTGGCTTTGACCCAAAATCACAAGAATCAGAGAATCCTGGGGAAGCTTCACGAAATGGAGAGTGAGAATCGTAACTACATTTAAATGTAAATGATGCAAAATGCAAATTAGTCTTCGTTATTTTTGGAGGCGTGAGTCCTGTCTCACCACAGAGATATGTGGCATTCTTTTTTCTTTTTAATATGAAATTTTATCCTATGCATGCAACCACTTTAAATTCTTCAAGCTGATAGGAAAGCATACAGAGTATAGGTACAGAAAAGTGAGATACTGAAAAAAATAAAACATAAAAAACATAATAAAGAAGAATTTTCGATAGCTCATTTCCCCCTTCCCTTTCATTGTCCCTAGCCACTAATGACTTAAGTATTTTTACTTTTTCAAAACACTGGAGATTTTTTTGTTGTTTATTCGTTTAGTCGCTTCCGACTCTTCGTGACTTCATGGACCAGCCCACGCCAGAGCTTCCTGTCGGTCGTCAACACCCCCAGCTCCCCCAGGGACGACTCGGTCACCTCTAGAATATCATCCATCCATCTTGCCCTTGGTCGGCCCCTCTTCCTTTTGCCCTCCACTCTCCCTAGCATCAGCATCTTCTCCAGGCTGTCCTGTCTTCTCATTATGTGGCCAAAGTACTTCAGTTTTGCCTTTAATATCATTCCCTCAAGTGAGCAGTCTGGCTTTATTTCCTGGAGGATGGACTGGTTTGATCTTCTTGCAGTCCAAGGCACTCTCAGAATTTTCCTCCAACACCACAGTTCAAAAGCATCGATCTTCCTTCGCTCAGCCTTCCTTATGGTCCAGCTCTCGCAGCCATATGTTACTACAGGGAACACCATTGCTTTAACTATGCGGGCCTTTGTTGTCAGTCACTGGAGATTGTTCCTTCAATTTATTTGAATGATTTCATCTGATATGCTTTAACTGATCTCTTAACGCTTTTTCTTAGAAACCGTAACTCAAGTGTCTAAACCTCCTGGGTGATACGTCGTACATAAGGGAGCCATTCCTGCTTGGATTTAGTTCAGTTTCTGTTATGAATACATATTGTCTGTTTCACCATCACAGCATATGCTCCAATGCTGGTCTCCCATTCTTTTATCACTTTTCCAGTGTGGTCCCAAACTGGTTCTTCCCACTGCCAGCACCTATCTTAGTAGATTGCGAAACTTGGTAAAGATCTGTTGATGGTGGTCTCAAAATATTTGATCGCTTATCGCACTGTTGCACCTTTTTTTCCCATAAAGCTGAAGGAAGGTTATTCCCTGTGGCTGAATTTTCCAAGGCATTAAGTTTCACTTCAATAAGGCAATCACATCTTGTGCCTGCTGATTATACCCTGCAACTTTAAGAGGGAAGGGAGGATCATAAATCAGTGCAAAACTCAAAACAAAACAAAAAGCAGAAGGAGGGGGAGGGGGAAGAGGAGGAGGAGGAGGAGGAGGAGATGATTGAGCCAAACTGCTTAACAGGTTGGAACAATAGCTAATGAAAGCTGCGTAGCATTCCTGATGAAACAGTCTATCAGAAAAGGTGCTTTGTCCTGGTTATCAGTCAACAGAGGTCCCAATTTTCTTGATATGATGCCAGGTATTTCCAGTGATACAACAATGTAGGGGGGAAAAGAACTTCACTCTTTCTCTTCCTTTTCCTTGCCAACCCTTCTCACCAACCAGGGAGCTCTGAAACGTCAGTCTACAGTAGGTGAAGGGAAATGGTAGAATTCTGATCTTCAGCTTAATCTGCAATGAATGGTCATAATCAACAGTAATGCAAAGCCAGCAATCTTTTGATTGTTTAATATGAGGTGCCAATTAAATCCCCAAGTGAGCTTTTTTTTTTAAAAGAAAGAAAGAGAGAGTGGTTATTTGGTTAGCAGATTTTTTTTCCCAGGGTGATGCTTTAATCTATTATAGTTTTGCAAACCAGACAGGCAAATACTTCAAAGAAATAGTAATTAAAAATGGGATTGTGTCCTTGCAGAGAGTTCTGTTGGGACAAGCACAGCCAATTCTATGGTCCTTTTTAGAAGGGAAGTCATGACTGAATTAACTAGGATAGTAGTGCTGTTCTAAAGGCTTTGGCAGCAACAACATGGAGCTGAATAGGTTGTATATGAATGGCTTATTTATGCAATGTACTAGATAGTATGAAATAATAGTAATAATAATTCAAAAAATAATAATAAAACAGTCCTACATATGGAGGCAGAATTCCTGTTTGTTTATTAAATACTTCTTTTCCATCCAATTAAATTTCAAGGAGGCTTACAAAACTTAGAGGGGGGGGAAGCAAAACTGAGAATGAATGAATGAATGAATGAATAAATAAATAAATAAATAAATAAAATGCAATAGAGATACTTGTTTTGGGGGGTATTTGATATTACCTTTTAAATCGACTTTATTATTTAAAATAAAATAAAACAGGTTAATGGGGGTCTTGCTGATTTTGATGGCCCACAGGAAAGTGCAAAGCCCACTACCCTGTAGATACCGAACCAATGAGAACCTTTTGAAAAAGGTGTCACTGCAATCATTTCCGGTGAGCCGTAATGGAGAACTGACATTCCCCTAAGGGAGAAGAATACTTCGTGGCTGAAACAGTGCCCGATTGCAGGATTCAGGCTGTTGAAATCTCTCTGGAGTTAAAGAGAGATTGTCAGCTTATTCACATGTACTCCATACAGCTGTCTTTTTGCAAGCGGATGGCAGGAACTGGATTTTTGTGGTCGGCTTGATTTCAGCTGGAAGTCGCAGGATTCCATCGTGCTTATAGCCGGGAACATCACCTATATGAACTCTAAGTTTGACTGAACTCATCTCTTAATCACTTTGGATTTAATTTTTTTTTTGCTGTTTTTTTTTTAAGATTGAGAACCTTTGGACTGGCAAGTTTTATTGAAATCACTAAGTGAGTGTCCTTCAATCCTTTTTTTTTAAAAAAAGTTTTAACTTTAAAGACTTGTATCTTTTTGAATATACAGTTGATTGAAGTTGACTGGAAGGATCCTTTCTCAGGGAAAACTCTTTGTTTACACTCTGAAACCCATAACACCACTTTGAAGATCGGACACTAGAGGGCCCTAGATAGTTACCCTAAAAGAAGCGATTGCTCTATGGGTACAGAAGATTTTTAAACTATTTAACTCTTTAGTAGATCGGTAGGTGTTATTGCAGAGGAACAAGCCCCATTGAATAAAACTGAAAGTAACTTACAAGTGGAATTAAAAATTACAGCTTACAAGAAAGAGATGGAAATAATGGAAAGATGATTACAAATGAATGATGACTTAAAAATGGAAAATGATATACAAATAACAAATCAGATGACTGATCTGGATTATTTCTTTTTACGGGATTTACAAGAGAGATTTGCTGGAGTTGCCACATTGGAAGTACAAAGGGGGCTTGACAAAGATGACGACAAGAACTTTGAGAGAAGAGAGGAAGGGAGTATGAGAAGGCAGATGCTAGAACTTTCTTTGAGGAATTGAAAGATAGTTTGCAGAAAGAAGAAAGAATTCAGAATTGGTTTATTTGATCAAGGTTAAAATAATGGGTTGTTATTTTGGGGAATGTTTAGCAGCTCCTTGATGAGGACTGGATGATGATGGTTATTTCTGGTAATGCTTAATTGTTTTTTGAGCGGGACTGAACTTTGGCTATTCAAAGAGAGGAAATGGGGGGATTTGTTAAATGGAAAGGAAGGATTCAGATTGGGTTTAATAGATATAATTTGTAATATTAATATTAGGCTGACCATATGTACTGTTTTGAACGGGACAGTCCCGTTTTTTTAACATTTCCTGACCGTCCTGTCATTTTAATATAAATGTCAATTTTGTCCTGTTTTTTTAAAACGTTGGAGCCGTTATTGGGAAAAGCGGGAAAAAATTGAAATTGAAATTGAAAAGGAGGCTGACTTGGCAGCAGTTCTCAATGGGAACCGCAGGAACAGCTGATTGGCGGTGAGCAAGAGGGAGAGTCGCTGCCTCCAATCAGTGCAGTGGAAGCCAGTCGGAAAAGCGCGCCCAGCAGAAAAGAAGCTGATTGGCTCTCAGGCCAAAATGGTGGGAGGAAAATAAAATAAAAGGGCGTGCCAGAGAGGAACAGGTTGTCGGGGACAACCGTTCACTAGGCTCCTCTGTTCCTGTCCTCCCGGTCCAGTTCACCGCTGTCCTCAGCCCTCCTGCACTTCTCCAGCTTCCTGCCGCCTCATTCCTCTCCTCCCGTCCCAGCTCACAGCCCTCCTGCAACCTCTCTGCCCAACGCCACCCCTGCACCAGCCTCTCCAGACCCAACCATTGCCACACCTCCCGCTCCCGCACCTTCCCAGCTTACCGTTGATAACCTTTTTTATCGTCTTTTTCATGAATACAGAATATTACATAATATTACATAAGTTTAACCCCGTCCCGTTTTGCCATCCCAATGTCCCGTTTTTGTCTCAAGGAAATATGGTCAGCCTAATTAATATTGTTATTTCTAATAACCCTTACTGGAGTTTCACTGTTTAATAGAGAGAGATGAGGTTCTGGAGATGGGTTTATAGACATGGCGGTGAGGTATGGAATGAAGAGATGTTTGGTTGTATTTTAAGAGATAGTGGTAAGTTGTCAATGTTGATTATACTTGCTGAGGATGAAGGGGGAGGCTTCTTTTTCTATTTTTTTTTATCTTTATCTCTCTTCTTTTTCTGCACTTTTTAATTTTAATTTTTTAAATGTATTTCTCTATTTTGTAGTTGTATAGGTTTTATTTGTGTAATACAATCTTTAAATTATTGCAAGCAAGCAAGAGGTATCACTGCAACATGGGGAGGTGTGATTTTCATGGATGGAGAGAGATGCATACACTTCCCCTCCCAATTCAGTACAGTTTTCATCAATATCAGGGTGTCTCAGATCAACCGTGCTTTTCATTCTGCCATCCTCACCCTGGTATTCTCCAACGGGGTAAATTTCAACTTCCAAACTCTGTAGCTGGCATGGCCACTGCTGAGAATTGAAATCCACAGGTCTGCAGTTCCCTGTGGGAACAGCTGCTTTGATGTGTTGTGAAGTTTACTTCCTGAAAAACATCAGTGGTCAAAATAAATGTGAAATTAAAAGGCAGTGAAGGAGTGAGAAGTGGTGTGAAACAATGGGAGGGGATTAGAGGAGCAAGTGAGGGCACTGGAGAAAATGGAAGTCCTGTTCCAGCCAATTCTGCTTGGTGGAGTATCTTACCAAGTGTAACAATAAACAAGTTCATCTTATCAACATAGCTGTCCGCAGCTGAGCACAGCCACACGTATGTTGCATTAGCAACGGCTGGGCTCCAGGTTTATAGGCAAAGCTGGTTGCTATGAAGACCATAATCCCAAGTATTTATCTCATCTCATGAGTAAGGCTCAGAGATAGCTGACATACTGTGGACTTTGTTCCTGGAGGCAACCATGGTAAGCAAGAATGGAGATCTGGGACTGATCAAGTCCTTTAGTTCTTCCAATGCTCTGACTTTCTCCGGTAAGGCGCCACCCAGGTGGTAAATTTGGATGACCCTATTAGGACAATGGATGGGTATGAGAGTGAGAGATACGTTAGTGAAGGATAGACAACAATAGAAGTAGAGGAAATAGTGATGAACTGAACAGATGGAGTTGATGGTTTTCTCTTCCCTCTTTTCATCCCGCTGCATTAGCAATAACCTTTCTTTCTTCTCCTTCAGAACCATGAATAATGGCTTGTCCAGCAAGACTTCCCATGCAGTGCATCAAGTAGAGGGCTGTGAAGGGTGGACATGGTGGAATCTGTCTATCACCTGCAGTTAATCCTCTACTGTAGCTAATGACCCCAGCAAACCTCTGATGGATGGTGAGTAGATAGTCTTACTAGGAGATGCAATTATTATTATTATTATTAGCCACTGCTGAGTGTTTTGAAAAGCAGTTTTGTATGTGAGTCATCTGAACAGGTTTGCACAGTTTGTTCTGCTTCTCTTTAACCTCAAAATGAGAACAAGTTTTGGCAAAAAAAAAAAACTTTACTTCATGGACTCTTTCAAAATACTCCAACCATTCTTGGCCTTGTATGAACAATGGATATTGATTTAAGTTTCTTCTCAACATGGGTGATTCTAAATATATAAAGGAGATAGAACTTGAGCCTTCATTTCCTACTGAAGCCAACACTGACTGATAGAATCGTCTTCTAATAGATGTATGAAGAGTCCCTTCAGTTCAGAGTATTGGGGGGGGATTACTATTATAACCATTGAAGCCTTAAAGATCAAGCTAGCTTACTCTGTGTCTCTGATTGCTGAGCATCATGATATTTGATTCCTGGAAAAGAGGGAATGTATGTATAGAAGGAGAAAGGCCTCCACTCTAGTCACTGAACAATAGGAAAGGTCTTACCAGCCATCTTTGGCCTATTATTTATTTTATTTTTATTTATTTATTTACCAAATTTGTTACCGCCCATCTCCTCCCACTGGATTATTAGCCAGATACCCCGATACCTGATGCGACATCCCTGCCTCTCGGGTCGTTTGGTCATTCTCTTCCTTCCTTCTTCACAGAACCAGTGGTGCAAAGGCACATGGAGTGCCTTCAGACCTGGTGTGGTACTAACACAGAACTCATCCCTTTGGAGATATTGACCGATCTCCTCCTTGTGGAAGGACTGAGTGATCTCCAGCAGAAGCAACATGATTTTATACAGATTGAAACCACCAACGGCTTAAGGAACATTTCCAAAAAAATTGCCTTGGAGAAGCTCTTCCTGCCTCTCTCCAAGTTCAGCATCCCTCCAAGGATCTCAGTGACAATTGGTGTGGCAGGTATCGGCAAGAGCACCTTGGTCAAATTCTTCGTCCACACTTGGGCAAAGAGAGAGATAAGCAGGAATTTTGTGTTTGTTTTGCCTCTCACTTTCCGGGAACTGAATGCTTATGAAAAGCTCTCTGCCGAGAAGCTCGTCCGGCTAGCAGCCCCCCATTTAACTGATCTGAGCTTTCTTCCCATGAGCAGTGCCAGAACCCTTCTGATTCTTGATGGTCTGGATGAATTTAAGACACGTTTAGATTTTTCCAACACAATGGCTTGCACAGACCTCCAGAAGGAAATCCAAGTGGACAACTTAATCACCAACATCATCCGAGGCAATCTGTTGCAAGAGATGTCCATCTGGATCACTTCTCGGCCAACAGCAACCAGCCAAATCCCAGGTGGCCTTGTGGACCGGATGACTGAGGTACAAGGTTTTGGAGATACAGAAATCAAAAAGTATTTAGATCACATGTTCAGTGAAAACCAAAGTTTAGCAGATGGTGTGATGCAGCATCTCAAGACCAACAGGTCCTTGTATGCCCTCTGCACCATACCAGCATTTTGCCGCATCTGTGGATCCTCAGTGGGCTATTTTCTAAAGAGTGCTGATCTTTCTCCCGAAACTTCAGCAGTTCCTAAGACTTTGTCGGAAATCTATTCCTATTACTTTAAAATACTGTTGTGCAGTGATTGGCAAGGAAAACAGAAGGAAGTCCTCCGGATTGAACCAGTGGTGAACAACTGGAAGAAGATGATGAATGGGTTGGGCCGACTGGCATTCTATGGCCTGATCAAGAGGAAGTATATGTTTTTTGAACAGGACATGAAAGCCTACGGAGTTGACCTCTCTTCCCTCTACTTCAGCTTGTCCAATAGGATCTTGCTTAAGGAAGAGACTCCATTTTCTACCATCTACTATTTCTTCCACTTAACATTTCAGGAATTTCTAGCTACTACTTATTATTATACTGCAGCAAAACGTGCCCTATTTGATCTCTTTGTTGACAGTGGTATGTCTTGGCCCAAGCTGGGCTTTGTCAACCATATAAAAAATGCCATCCATAGATCCTTACAATCCGAGGATGGGCACTTGGACATTTTTGTACGCTTCCTTGCTGGCCTCCTTTCCCCCCAGGTAAACAAAGTCTTGTCTGATTGGTTCACGGTGAGGGATGAACACCACAGCTACCAGAGTTATGTGGTCAGCCTCTTCCAGAATTTCCTGGGAGTGGACCAAGTTGTCTCCTGTAGGACTGTGAACCTCATGCGGTGCTTATATGAGCTTCAACAAACTGAGGTGGCTGCCAGCATTGAGGAGGCTATGAAAACTGAGAGCCTAGCCGGAAGGTTGACACCAATCAATTGCTCTGCCTTGGCCTACCTTCTGCAGACCTCAGAGGCATGCATGGAAGAAGCAAATCTCTCCAACTGTCTCACTTACCACATCTTGCAAAGTCTTCTCTCCCAGCTTCTGTATTGCAACAGTCTCAGGTATGTCCTATCCAGGATTTGAAGTGAGACAGGGCTCACCAGAGCTTGCTTATTTATTAGTATTTATTAGATTTATACCCTGTCTTTCATTCAGGAGCTCAAGGTGGTGCATATTTATTTATTTATTTATTTATTTGATTTATTAAATTTCCCTGCTGCCCATCTAGCACACGACGACTCTGGGTGGCTTACAAATCTAAAAATCGAATCGAATATTTGTAGCTCAGGGTTGAACTGTGGAGTCCTTGTTGCTCTCTGAGCCTTGTTGTTTTCTTGCAGGCGGGATAAAATTCAATTAAATATAATAAATAAATAAATAAATAAATAAATAAATAAATAAAAACTAGCACAGATCAAGGAGGTGCACACAGAGGATCAAAAAGTCATGAAGGTGGCCACGACCATGCAACTGAAGTCTTGGCACAATTTCACACACATGGTTAGGGCTGCCATCTTGAACTTATTTACCGCCCCCACCACGTCCACCCTCAATGTCTATACACGGGGTAAGGTTGGCTCCTGTTCACTCATTCTCCCACCAATTTTCATCTCATAGTCTACTATTATGGCCAGGTGTTGATTTCCTGTAGCACCTCTGGCTCCTCACCAGGATTTTGTTAAGAAGCAGAAGCAGGTTGAGGCTGTCACCCCCAAATTGATTACACCTCCAGTTAGACAATCTTTATTTGAATGATTGAGTCAATAAGTTGACTCTGTTCAATGATTTTCTGTTTAGGGGAACCATCATCGATAAAGTCAGCGTGCCTGTGTGCAAAAATCCACTGAATTTTATTTATTTATTTTATATCCCGCCCTTATTATTTTTATAAATAACTCAAGACGGTGAACATACCTAACAGTCCTTCTTCCTCCTCTTTTCCCCGCAACAACAACATTGTGAGGTGTGTTAGGCTGAGAAAGACGGATTGGCTCAAGGTCACCCAGCCGGCTTTCATGCCTAAGGCGGGACTAGAACTCACAGTCTCCTGGTTTCTAGCCCAGCACCTTAACCACTAGACCAAACTGACTCTATTCCAAGGGACTGAATTTATTTCAGTGCATCAAATCAATTCACCAATTTGATTTGAAGGGTTGTTTTTATTGGTACACTTTTGAATGGAAGCTTCGTGCACAATCCCAGTTTTCATATTAAGTGTAGGGTTCTTCCTTTGCTTTGGCAGGTTAGGAAGAAGTTGTGGGAGCAGCAGAAATTGAGTAGCTTCTGTTCTAAATTGAAATTTTTTGCTAGGTGGCTTCCTGGGTGTGGCTGGGTTCGGGGCAGCGCTGTGCAAATGATTGATGCAAAGGCAAATATTCTACTCAGTTTTCAGAAAATCAGTCCAAATGATTGAACAGGAGAGTCATGAATCCACTTCAGTATTTCAGTGAAGTTCCAGAAATAGCCTTTTTAAAGAATGGATTCAAAGATGATCGGAATTGATCTGATTTGGTTTGATGTTCAAAGGAAATTGATGTTCCAGATTGATCTGAATCATGAAATGACTGATCTTCCTATTCAAATGCACAATTCGAGACAGGTTGTGACACAAGTTATCACGCAGCCTAGGTTCACACCCTATGCATTCCCCACCCCCACCCCCTTGAGCCAATTGGTCTCACAGCCACTAGGAACACCCCACCATTTCTCCATCTCTGCTCGAGTAACCCACCCGTTTCCTTCTTCTCTACACCTTGGATTAATCGAAAATGCTTTTTTTCCCCCCTTCTCTTCCCCACCAGGCTGGACTGCAACCAGTTGAAAGACAGTGCCATGGAGCTCCTTGGCAGTGTGCTGAGTGGAAAAGACTGTCAGATTCAAAAAATCAGGTATTTCTCATCAACAGTGCAGTTCTCGCTCTCTCTTTTTTCATTCTGGCTGGCCTTCTGTACACTCTTCAGACTTTGCTCACAGAACTGGAGAGGGTCCCCAAGGGCTGCAGGTAGACCTCTGCCTAATTTCGTGCAGGTGCGGGCAGCTCACAAAAAGAGTAGGCAAAAGCAGCGAGAACAAGTGAATTGAAGACCTGATGTCCCTTGAAACTCATGACCAAGTTGCCTGCAGATATAGATTATGCATGGATGATTGCGATGAAACATGGACAACTTTTATTTTTCTTGAAACTGTTGTGTACAGTTTTAGATACAAGAATAGTATGTTTGCTGTCGTTGCACAGCTTTCTTTTTTCTTTCACTGTTTCTTTCTGTTTTATCAAATAAATAAAAGCAAAAGGGAGGGAGGGAGGGAGGACATCATGCAACCCTGATAGACTATCCTCAAATGCAGATTATCCCCTATGTGGGGAAGAAATTATCCTTATTTTGGGACAAAGTCATAACAGTCCCACTTTGATAATTAGACTGCAACCTCATAACAGAGACTGGGGGAATTTGCTCATTTTCTGCTTCTCCTTCCTGGGTCTATCTATCAAGGACCCTTTAGCAGTGGATTTCTAGCATTGCCAAACTGAGCCACAACGCACAAACTTTTTTGTCATTGCTGCTTTCCTTGATTTCCCAAGGCTTTTATAGTATTAGTCATAAGACAATAATGTATGGACAAATCTTCAACAATGCAATTTCATATGATTGATGATCTTTGCTATCCCTTCCGACACCACAATTCAAACTAGAAGACAGTATATTGAGGAATAATTCCATATAGATAGGATGGAGTGATGGGGATCGACAATGACTGGTAATTGATTGGTTTATAGTTGCTGTAACTGAGCACATAATTCTTTGAGATGCAGAAACCAGCATCCTGGAGTTACACAAATTCCAGGGTAACAGTTGCTCCAGCTTGGTGAAACCACAGAGATTGAAGCCTGTTTCAGACCTTTTAATCCCAAAAGTAAATTCCTGTTTAGCTTTCCTTTGCTGCTCGTGCTAAGCCTAAATTACTCTGAATTAATTTCAGAGATTTGGGATAACCCAGGTCCA
The DNA here is from genome assembly GCF_035149785.1 of Candoia aspera. Classification (NCBI taxonomy): domain Eukaryota; kingdom Metazoa; phylum Chordata; class Lepidosauria; order Squamata; family Candoiidae; genus Candoia; species Candoia aspera. The sequence continues at coordinate 11,539,934 of NC_086166.1, read as the reverse complement.
GTCCCTTTCCCGGGTTTACAACAAAGCCATATGGTAGATTAAAACAACATGCTTAAATTGGAATGATTGCAACATCTGGTGGAGAGAATTGCCCATCTGGTGAACTGAGTCAATTTTTTAAAAATGCCTTTAAGTATTTTTTTTAAAATACTTCTTTTTGGCAGCTTGGCAGAGAACCAGATTGGAACCAAAGGAGCAAAAGCTCTCGCTAAATCCCTGATGGTCAACAGGAGCCTTTTAGCTCTGGAGTAAGTATTTTGTGTGTTTAAAGCATAGGGGCCCTGTGAGAGGGGTCGGCAACTGAGCCTGCCCCGATAGAGAAACCCCCACCTCTGCTTGAAATTCATCATATTTTTAAAAGCAATTTTTATCCTGCTTCCAAGCTGATAGGGCAAGTCTGCAGGTCATCAGCGTGCAGCTAATTTTCTCCTCCCTCCCCTCTGCTAGTCTTCGGAACAACGCCATAGGACCCAGCGGAGCCAAGGCGCTCGCCGATGCCTTGAAAAACAACCAGTACTTGCTTTCGCTGAAGTAAGAAGATCTTCACTTTCTTGGCCTTGAACCAGCTAGTCCTGTATCCTTGACCAGAAGGCTTATTTATAACAAGGTCACTCTTTCCCCCTTCAGCCTCCAAGGCAACCTGATCAAGGAGAAAGGGGCAACTGGTCTGTCGGAGGCGCTCATCAGCAACCAAACTCTGATGACGCTGCAGTGAGTTTTTCCCATCTTTGCCAAGTTGCACCATTCCCACCCTGCTCCTTCCTGGGCAACAGCTGGCAGGCCAGGCCAGACCATCAGCTGCCTTTCCTTTTAGACTGTCAACTTGTCCTGACTGGAGCAGTGCTGGGAGGTCCCGACCCAGCCTGGCCCTTTCCAACAGTACAGGACGAACGGCTTTTGCATGCTGGAATGCTTGCCTCTATTTCAAAGCAGCAGTTCTGCAGGGAAGAGGGCCTTAATCCACTTTTCTTCTTGACATCCCTTTAAAAGCGTTAGTGGCATGCCCTTGCCCAAATTAGAAAAGGCCTCCTCCTGACCCCAAGTGTCCAGGGCACTCCCCTCCCTTTTGCCCTCTTCTGAACTAGACAGTCTCTCGCTGCTCCAGCTGGAAGGACAGGTCTTCATTTCTGGGTCCACTAACCATCTCGTCCTCCTTTCCCAGCCTCCAGAAGAATGGGGTGGGACCGCAAGGTTCCAAGCAGCTGGCCGAAGCACTGAAGAAGAACTGGGGGCTCAGAGACCTCATGTGAGGAGTGAGAAACTGAATGCCTCCCATCGGTCATGTTGTGGCAGGAAGGTTTGGGGTAGAGTGGAAATCACGTAGATAGGAACCATCCAGCAGACCCATGGTTGTACCTGTGCCCTCCAATACAGGAATGTGCAGGGGCCTCTGAAGGAGTGGTTGGAGAGAGACAGTCCATTGCTGCACGGCAGTCTAGCCCAGCATCCACTGTCGGATATTGCTGCCCCGATCTGTCTAATGCAGCATTTCTCAACCTTGGCGAGTTTTAAGATGTGTGGACTTCAACTCCCAGGATTGAAGTTGAAGCATGCTAGCTGGGGAATTCTGGGAGTTGAAGTCCACACATCGTAAAGTTGCTGAGGTTGAGAAACACTGGTCTAATGGTAGGGCTGGCTTCAAAAATCTCCCTTTGGGAATCAGCAGCGTTTAATCCTTTTGATAGTGGGGTTGACGTCCAAGTTGACTTGTAGGCCCTGCTTGAGTTGGCAAGGCTAAATAATATTGGCAAGTTTTAACATGCATTTAATTTCCTGCCATATTCAAACCCTACGTTCATCCCCCAAGGCAGTGTTTCTCAACCTTGGCGAGTTTAAGATGTGTGGACTTCAACTCCCAGAATTCCCCAGCCAGCAAGCTATGACAAGGTTGAGAAATATAGTCCTAAGGCATTCTCAGGGCAGGTAACAGCCATTGTGGCAAACATTCCACCGATGGAAGCTGAAGTCTCAAAAGCATCCTAAATGGGTGGGCAACCTGTAGCCCTTCTTGGCACGCAGCCCCAGCCCCCAACCTATATTTTGTGGACCTTGGAATTCCCTCTGGTCAAACCACCAAACCTGCATGCTACAACGATGGCTGAGTTTTCTAGACAAACTCTCAGCAGAAGCCTATTTTAGCCTAGTTTGGCATGCTGTGTGAACACAACCCAGGTGGCTGCATGCATGGCTGAGAATAATAAAAGGAGAAAACAGTGGGAAATGAAATGCAGGGGGTGTAGGCAATAATACCTAACAATAGACGGTGGCCATTCGTAAGATAGCAGAGTGTCACATGGGGATTTGCAGAGGGAGCAAATAATGACGTGTGTACTGCAGTGCAAACTCTGCCCCTATGATATGTGCGTCAGGACATCACTCATATGTACTTAAGGGGTGGAGCTTGTGACAGAAGGTCATTCTAATCAAATCTCTGGGTCCAGTAGATGTGTCTGATGTGATACAGCCATTCCTCCATTGAACAGCTGATCCACAGATGTTGTGATCAGAAAGGTGGGCCTCTGTTTAAGGCGCAAGAAACATGATTCTGCTAAATTCTAGCTCAGCTATGTTCTATCTGCAAAACTCCTGGCTAAGGAAGACCATCTTAAGGCCAACATTCCTGGGCTCCCTTCCCAATGTAATGAAGGCCAGGGCAAGGCTTCTCCCATTCCTCAACTGTAGATGGTGAAATAATGCTGAGCGAGGTCACAGCCCAGCCTTCTCTTGACATATTGTAGGAATCAGACCACACGTGAAGCCATCATAAGGGTTCTGTTTGGGAACAGGGTGGGCACTGTGCCAAGGCTGAATCCACTCGGTCAGTCTCCATCTCTCTCCCTTTGCAGGATGATAACTCTGTGCATCTGATGGAATGGAAATTAAATCTACGAAATCTTAAATTATAATAATTTTTAAAGTGTCCTTTTGTGGGTTTTAAATCAACAAGTGACACATTGACATCTGTCCATTTCTCTTCTTTTAGTTTGTCGGGGAACTGTATTGGAGACATGGGCACAGCTGCTCTGGCGGAAGGACTGATGTTGAATCACACCCTTTTAACCCTGGAGTAAGTTGCCCCCGTCCCCACTGCTGGTTTCTATCTGTTGGGGTTACTTTTCCTCCTGTCCTTGGAGAGGGACTATTCAGAGGTTCAAGAAAGTTCACAGAGCTAGCACAGAAGAGTTGGCTGGTTAAGAGAGCACAGAGAGATGCCTTCTCCTGAGTCAGCTCATTAATTGAGCTGTGTCCTATCATAGAGCGAAGAACCATGCTGAGATGGTAGCTTGGTCTCTAGTGTTTATTCTACTCTATCAGACAGAAAATCCTGCCAAACTGAAAGACCGTGGGAAACCCTTACAGATAAACCCAAAAATCAAGGCGGGTCTGCTCTGAGTTTCTTCGAAGGGAAGTTCAAAGCCTCTAAACTACGCATGTCTTTTTCCCCCTGGATACTCCTGCTCACCATCAGTACTCATGGCAAGCTGGTCCCATTTTGGCAACCTCCAGGGTTTGAGGCAGCAGATATTTCCAGATTGAGCTGGTCCTGAAACTTTGTGCACAAAAAGGGTGTTCTCTGTCCTGCATCACCTGGCTAGGCTGGGACCACAGGAAATTGCAGCAGGCCTTTGGAGCATTATGTCTTCCCATATCCCTCCAGATTCCACTCCTTTGGAGCTTGTAAAGCTAATTTCCTCTTTAAGACCAATTTTTTAAAAGCCCCCGATGTGAGTTTACACCAATAGGTACTGTAAATCAGTTGGAGAACAAAGAAGGGGGAAGTCAGAAATTAAATATTTACCTGTATCATTTTAAGGGTTTTTTCCCCTTCTTTTTCTTCTATTTTTAACAATTACGAATAATAATAATATAATGGAGATTTTGCTATTAAGCTCAAAATTTCACACACATACACACACACACACACACAAACATGAAAACAACTCAATGTAATCTGCTTGGTATCTTTTATTAATGTTATATTGAGCATTATTTGTATAGCCTCAGTTATTATCTGTCCATCAACAGATATTCTGAATTTTTAAAAAAAAAAAAAGGGGGGGGGGAGGATAAAAAGCCCCCAACTCCTGCTTCTGAGTCCAGACGCATAATGCTTTCGGCTAGTATTACTGTAAATATGGCTGACTCTTGCTGAGATTTCATCCACGCCATCGTAAGGATTAGATACTTGAGATTTTTTCTCTCCAGATCCAGTGAAAACAGAACTTCAGATAGAACGGGAAGATTGCAGTTAGAAAGAGCTCCATCTGGCAGGCCTTTCTCATCTTTTCCCCCTGTTTTGTGTGTATTTCAGTCTCCAGAGCAATTCTATCAGTGACACCGGAGTGACTGCACTCACGCATGCTCTCTGTCGCAACCGAGGTCTCACCAGCCTCAAGTAGGTCCATACTGCGGGGTGCCCAGTGCTAACTCCTATGATGTCTTCTGTCCTTTGCCTACAATTTCAAAAGCAGGGAGATTTGGAACGTGCCACCGGCTATGACTTTTTACCACCTGGGCCAAAGTCAACAGTGATGATCCTGCATCACTCCTGATTTGGAATGGACGAGCCGCTTCTTCTGCCTCAGGGCCATGCGAGGTTGCATAGTGAAGGTTGCAAACCAGCCTCCCCCCGCCCCCCTGGCTTGCTGAGACCAGCCAGGGTGGTCCAAGTCCTGCCATCTGTTGTGACAAAGGCAGGTGGTTAGCACTGGACGGTTACAAGCTTCTACTCTGGGCTCTGCTCTTGCTGTTTCAGAGAGATGGAAATTTTCTCCTTAAACTGTTTGACAAATATTTGTCTCTGTAAAAGAGAATATATGTAGCTCAAGGCTGAGCGGTGGAACCCTTGGTGCTCTCTGAGGTGGGCTGTTTGCATTGATGATGTTACCTAGCTGGGTAATGAAATGTCAGCAAGCAAACAACCAGGCTCAAGAGAGCCACAAGGACTCCACAGATATTTGTCTTTTTCAAGCCTTCTTTCCTCTTGATCACAAGTGGACCTTTTGAACAAGTAGCCTGGGAAATTGGGGGGTGGGGGGGTGCCTGGGGATGATGGGAGTTAGTCTAAAATACCTGGCTGGAAAAGATTGATCCATTGCATTAATGAGTCATAGGGTCATATAGGCTCTTAATAAGTGTGAGGAAAAACGACTTTGGTTTAGACTTGGTGAAATTGTTATTGCAACTTCTGCTACGTCGTCATCTAACTTCCTGTAATGTTATGTGGGGACCATTACATACATCTTTGGGGATGTGTAATCTTATGTGGGAATGACCTTGGGAGACAGGACAAAGAGCCACAGACTAGGCAATGGTCAGATAAGAGGTAGCTGAGCCCGCAGAAGAAATAGGGGTGTGGCAAAGATCTCAGAAGGGACACTTCTACTTTCTTGGGCTGTACAGGTAAAGGGGGAGAGATATACTTTCTGACTTGCAAGATTTGGTTAATGTAACCTTATAATAAAGTTAGAGTCAGTACTTCTGGGGGTACATCTCTCCCCCTACACCTTTGTAGTCCAAGAAACTAGGGAGGGTCCCTTCTGTGACATTTGCCATGCCCCTTTCCTTCTGCGGCTCTTCCTCCTGTCTCCCAAGGTCATTCCCACATAATATTACACATCCCCAAAGATTATCAGATGCTGGGGATACCTGGATGCTTTCTCCCACATGCCCACCTCTTCATACCTCTGTTGGGTTGTATAAATAAAATAATTAGCTATTAAATCATCACAAAAAGGAATAGCAAACAGACTTGCACATTTCTCCCTCCCCTCCTATGTTCCAATCACTTAAGTTAGACTGGGGTGTCAAACCAATGAAGGCATTAAGAAAACATCAATAATGGTTTTCTCTTCCTTTTTTTTTTTTTAAGTCTACGGGAAAATTCCATAAGCCAAGAGGGAGCACAAGCCATCGCCAGTGCTCTGCGAGCTAATTGTACCCTGAGGAATCTGGAGTGAGTCCCTTCCCTGTTCAACTTCAATATTCACAAGTCTATTTGTAAATTTTGCCTAGAGTACAACATTTTACAGCCTGGCACTGGGATGGAGAAATCACGGCCCTCCAGATATTGTGAACTACAGGTCCCAGTAGCCTCACGCAGCAAGGAAAATGGAGAGGAATGCTGGGAATTGTAGTTTAAAGGGGGAAGGGGCCATGTTTCCTATTCTGGGCCTTTGCAGAAATGTGTTTCATTGGTTTATTTGGGGCACTTAATCTTAGAGATGCATCTCCCAAAAAGATCTGCTGTGGGCCTAAATGCAGAAGGGCAAGTCTCTTGGAACAGCAGCATATTAAAACCTTTCTAAGCTCAATATTTAATTATTGCTTTGATATTTTTAATTTGAGAGCCAGGTTGGTATAGTGATCAGAGCAGTGTTTCTCAACCTTGGCAACTTTAAGCTGTATGGACTTCAACTCCCAGAATTCCCCAGCCAACATGCTGGGTGGGGAATTCTGGGAGTTGAAGTCCATACAGCTTAAAGTTGCCAAGGTTGAGAAACACTGGATTAAAGGCACTGGGCTAGAAACCAGGAGACCATGAGTGCCAGTCATGCCTTTGTCCCAAAGCCAACTGATGACCTTGGGCCAGTCCCTCTCTCAGCCCTGAGAAGAAGGAGGTCAGGGCAAACCAACTGCAAAAATCTTGCCAAGAAAACTGCAGGGACTTGTCCAGGCAGTCCCCAGGAGTCAACAATGTATTTATTCATATTTCAAATTTTGTCACCGCCCATCTCCCTCAAAAGAATGACTCTGGGTGGTTTAAACTAAAAGTAAAGCTAAATGCAGATTAAAATACAATAGAAACAGTACCTCTTAAATAAAAATATCAAAATATAAAATGGTGGCCAGGAATGCCTTTGAGCACCCAGTAAAAAGGTGTCAAGTTGTGCTTGAAAATTTGCCCCCCCCCAAAGAAAGGAGGAGGATGAGGAGCATTCAGTGGGAGGAAGGGATGTGGAAGGCACTAATTATTATTATCTGGGAAATTTGTTTCCATCGCTCACATGCTGCTACATCAGGGTCCTGATCTTGCTTTGGACTGCTAGGCGCAATTAGGATTTTAGAATCAGGCAACTGCATCCATTTCTCCCGCTGGATGATCGTTATCCTCCTCCTTTCTTCAGGCAGGGGGGCAAACTTTCAAAGCAAAACTCGACACCTTTTTACTGGGTGCTCAAAGGCATTCCTGGCCATCAAAACCACACTGGAAACTTGCGCAAGTTGCACAAGTTAAAATATTTTGGGGATCCCCAGTCAGATGGGTCAGGGATGAGGACTCCTTGGGTTAAAAAATGGTGGACAGTTGGTTGAGCAGGAAATGGGTCAAGGGGACAGAGGTGGAGAAAAAGGTAGGAGAAAAAGAAGGGAACTGGAAAAACCTGAGAAACGATCAAGAGATAGATGAGGCAAAAGATCTTGGTGAACTCTGGAATAAGTCACGATGGCAGGCAATCTAAATTTCATAGGTAGTCCTCATTTAGCAACTGCCTCGTTTAGCGACCATTCACAGCTACGATGATCATGAAGGAGTAACTTTACAACTAATCCTCGCATTCACAACCTTTGCAGGTCTATAAAGCAAAAGAAAGCTGAAGTAAGATTATAAGCATAACTGTGGTTTCACTTAGCGACTGCTTCACTTAACATCTGAATTGCCGGTCCCAATTGTGGTCGCTAAGTGAGAACTCCCTGTATATTATTTTGAAATACCCCCATGAAGCTAAATCTTCAATGGCGTCAAGGCACCTTTTTAACCCTCCTTTCTCTGGGCGCTTCTTCCAGCTTGGCGGCCAACTTGCTGCATGACGAAGGGGTCCACGCCATTGCCCAGGCGCTGAAGGAGAACCAAGCCCTCACTTCCCTGCAGTGAGTTCTAGGGACTTGTGAGAGGGTGGCATTTGCTGTCTTTCTTGGCATGGACTCATCCTGTGATTTAGGCCTGGGCATCTTCTGAAATACAAAACCAAGTGCAGGTCACCAGCCAGGGATGGAAGCCCCCCCAGGAGCTCTCGAGTTTCCTACCTCCACAGGACTATAAAACTGGTGGGGTGGGGGGCAGATTCACGGCACGACCTCTACCTTGCACGAAAGGGGAGGAGTTATCCGTAACACCTTGCAGTCAGAAATAGAAGCTCTTTGTCCGTTTGCAAAGCTGCCTCCTGAAGTCAGCTTCGCTAATTTGATGCTGCTCCCCAGGCGTATGAGATTCTTCCTAAGAGACAAGAAGCTTTTCTGATTCTGTAAAAAAACCGAAAAAACATTTCCTTCTCCTTGAATAACAGTAGTCCCAAATGTCACTCAAGGGAGGATTTGGGAAAGGGGCTTTGGGAGCAAGGATGTGCCAGGCAACTTCTCCCTTTCCAACACATGGGACCTGGGACAGCAACGGTGCAGACCCACGCCCCCTGCATGTAGTCCAGAAGGCTTGGCTCTTACTCCGATTTTTCTCTTTACTTTTAGCTTGCAGTGGAATTTCATTCAGGCCAAAGCAGCGAAGGCCCTGAATCTAGCTTTGCAATTCAACAGGAGCCTGACCATCTTGGAGTAAGTCCTCATCTAGATCTAACATGAACAGTTTTTGTAACGAATGAAAAACAAAACAAAACACGGGCCGCTTTTCTAAAATCTCAGGATTGATCTAGACATGTAAGAATTCTGTTGCAGCAGAACGTTTTGAGATTACACTCCAAAGCTTTAGATTACATACAAGGAGCAGTGGGATCCTGTAACCTGGTTCCTGAGAATCCCTCATCTGGGCTCCACCAACACACCAAACCATAAACTAATTAAATGGCAGGGGTTGCACAACATGCTAATCCACAAAGCAAATTAACCAAGGCTAACATTCACCAAGTTTAGCTTGTGTGAAGGCGACCATTAGATCATTAACAGGCCTGGGTAACAGTCAGCAAAGCTTATGCCACCATTTTGAATCTTCACACAAAGGCATCAGCTTCGTGATACATGTGAAAATGTATGTGCAAATCTTTTAATGGCCTGCTCCGTTTTGATATTCCTGAGGTGCCTTGAGATTCCAAGAGAACTCAATTCCAAGTTTTCAAGTTCTCAACTGGGAGAACTCAATTCCAAGTTTCTGAAGGGCACCAGTGTGAAGGAAGATGCTTTGAATGGTGGGGTTGTGCTACAGAAAAGCCAACAGACCTTGACGCTGATACCTAGAATAACTTTGTATTTAAAATTAAATCTGATGTAGAATTGAATTTTACTTGGACACCATTCTTGGACTATAGTCTTATACATGGAATTGTGCCCCATCCCAAATTCCCTATCTTAACTTGATGTATAATTTATAGTACTGGTTTAATGCATTATTTACTCTCTACAGCAGGGCCACAACTGGGGGGGCGGGGGGGGCAAGCGGGGCATGTGACCCGGGTGCCGTACTGAGGGGGGGCCAAAATGGGCATGGAATCCATGTTTGCCCCAGGTGACACAGACCCTCGTTGCAGCCCTGCTCTACTTTTTTCTTTTAACGATTTGAACTGTGTTAACCAAACATTCTTAGCTTAAAACTGAACAGGGAGTTGTGGATTTTGATTAAATATCTTAAATACTGTGAGCTTCTAATGAGTATTAGAATGTATTAGTTTTACGTACATGCGTATATACATAGAAGCCGTGTAGAAACAGCTTGCCTCATGGTTGTCTTCTACGATTTTTTAAAAATTTCCCAATTGATCCTACCAACCAGGGATTTTCCAGTGGTCTCCCGTTCAGGTACAAACCAGGTCTAACCTTGCTCAATTATTTTTCTGAGATCAGCTAAGCAACGGTGCTGCCCCCTTCCCCCTTAAGACTGGATTGAGGTAGCTATTTCCAACTTTTTTAGAAGAAGAAAAAATCAAGCTTTCGGACGTAAATTAACCAGCCCAATTATTACTTGGCTTCTGTTATGGCGTATAAAGTGGCTTGACCACATCTCTTAATTGTGCAATATAAATGCCAAGCTAATGATTGCGGTGATAAAAAAATCTGCAGTGGGCACCATTTAGTATTTATTTTATTGCAGCTGCAGTGGGGGGTTGACTATAAGCAGCTTCCATTGGCAATTACGGTGGAAAACATTAAAGCAATAAATGTAACACCAACTAATGGCTATTGTGTAGCTTACTGCTGCAAAGTGTGATAATGCAGCAATTCATAGTAAAGGTAAAGGTTTCCCTTGACGTAAAGTCCAGTCGTGTCCGACTCTAGGGGGCGGTGCTCATCTCCGTTTCTAAGCCTTGGAGCCGGCGTTGTCATAGACACTTCCGGGTCATGTGGCCAGCATGACTCACGGAACGCCGTTACCTTCCCGCTGAAGCGGTACCAATTAATCTACTCACATTTTGCATGTTTTCGAACTGCTTGGTGTGCAGGAGCTGGGACTAGCAACGGGAGCTCACCCCGCCGCGCGGTTTCGAACCGCCGACCTTCCGATCAGCAGCTCAGCGGTTTAACCCGCAGCGCCACCACGTCCCCGCAGCAATTCATACCAGGCCAAAAAAGGATCATTTCCTCCTTTAACAACCTGCCGAAACATCCAAATCTTAATGGCTTTCTTGCACCCCAAGAGGGATGGTGCCAGTTTCATCTCAGAGGAGGGGATACAGAGACCCCCAGGAAACCCGCCCCTTCCAGATCTTCTTAGATGGCTAGATACCACGGAAGCAGGAAGCCTATCTATGTGTGGTGGCATGTGGGAATGACCTCGGGAGACGGGGAAGAGCCACGGCCAGGGGAATGGTCAGAGAAGAGGCAGCTGAGCCCACAGAAGGAAAGGGGATGTGGCAAACATCTCAGAAGGGACCCTCCCCAGTTTCTTGGGCTGTGAAGGCGACGGGGCAGAATTGTACTTTCAGACTTGCAAGATGCTGTTAATGGAACCTTACAATAAAGATAGAGCTGGTACTTCTGGGCGTGCTTCTCGTCTGGACTGCCTCGTAAGGCTGACACTATGGGAGTTATAGAAAGTAACAGAGGAGGAGAGAGACCAGTTTGTCACGTCCACTTTGCAAATTAAACCCGTCTTAAACTTCTTAATGTTGTGACCTTTGTCTGAAAGAACTTCTGGAATAACAGGTCTGTCTCTCAGGGAATTCTCCGATAAAAGACCTGCCAGCATCCTGACAGAGTCACGGTTCTTAAAAGCTATTGTGAAAAGCTCTTAGATTGCTTTCTTGGAAACAAGACACTTTCTACGCCTGTCTGGGGATGCATGTGAAATTAAGAACATCTCCTATCCCCCAGTTGTCTTTTCTCTCCTCTCTCTCCATATCTATCTATCTCCCCCAGGCTTTTAGGAGAGGAATGGTGTGATAAAATCACACTGAAAACATGTTTCTTACCAAGTTTAAATTGGTTGTATTGTATTCACATATACACAGTTTTTTTCCCCTTGCAATGCAATGCAGCACATCTGGCGAAAAGGTGTAGTAAGTTTTTATAATTTCTTGGCTTGCAGACAAATTTATTTTTAAAAGTCAGGGCAGATTTTAGAAATGACACCCCTTTTCCTGCAGGCCACATCCTGCCCTCTGAGCAACATCACATCCTTCTAGGCTAGTAACGACCAGCTTGGTGCCCATTCTTTCACCACGTCTTCTTGAGAAAAGCAGTTTTACACACCACAACTTGAGTGAGCTTCTTGAAAAAGTAAGCTTGGTCCAAGACATTGAGCAGAACAAGGTTGCCCAGTCCTTGGAATCAACTGGACCGTTCAGACTGCAGTTACAGAGAGCGTCTTTATAAATATTCTCCTGAGTTTAAAATAAAATAGTTCCCTGCAAGCAGATTGTAGCCCGATGTGCTCACCAGCCTGCGAATTTTCGGCTTCTTGATACATTACCTGAATAGAGTTTGCACACATTCAACCATTGCATCCTCTGTCACCTTGTTCTGGTCGTGGCGTGGTTTAGGGGACAGTCCCTACACCTTGTGTCTACTTGGAGAACAGCAGACGATATTCTTTTTCCCTTGGTCAAAGGATTCCTGGCGTTCCTAAAAATCTCCACCATCCTTGAGCTGTGACGTAAACTAATCCTTTGCGTTTGTTCTCTTTCAGTTTACAAGAAAATGCAATTGGGGATGAAGGAACAGCTGCTTTGGCTTCCGCTCTGAGGGTGAACTCAACACTCGAGGCCCTCTAGTAAGTTTCTAGGCTACCTCCAAGGGCAGCACGTCAATTAAGAGAGAGCCAAGCAAAGGCATTGGTGGACATGGTCGGTTACTGTTGGCCCAGGTCTTAAATCTGGCCTAAAACTGATGATTCACGACTTGTCTGTGGCTGGTGTGCATGTGTGTGTTGAAACTGGACTGCTGTGGATGATTTCCTTGATAGTATGTTTAGTGGCTGATGCCTTTCAAACACCAGAAAACATTAATGAACTATGATTAGATGCCAGCCGTAAACCGGAGGTCATCAAATCCCAGAAAAAACAAACTTGCCGTATTTACTTTTGTGCATGGAAAAAGTGAACAGCATAAACCACCTTAAAAATGCTGAACGGGAGTTTCCTTTTCCAGAGGAACTTTGTAAGATTAAGAACCAACCAAGGGCAGTTCTGATCTCACCAGCTTCTCCAAACTATGTGTTTCATCTTGTTGGCATGGAAAGCAGAGAGGACAGGGAACAACAAGCACAAATCATTTTGACATCCAAGTTAGAGAATCCTGCAAGGAAATTCATTCCCGCTTGGCATTAAAACTACAACATTTTCCTTCTTTTCACAATTTATTCCATTGACTTCCTGGACCAGTGTTTCTCAACCTTGGCAATTTGAAGATGGGTGGACTTCAACTCCCAGAATTCCCAAGTCAGCTTGGGGGGCTGGGGGAATTCTGGGAGTTGAAGTCCACCCATCTTCAAGAGGCCAAGGTTGAGGAACCCTGCCCTGGACACTCTGCTGAATGGCGGGCTGGCCAGGCTCCAGCCCTCTTAAAGGTGCTGTGTTTGCAGCCTGCAGGTGGCGGCAGTCGGGGTGAGCGGGGCCCGAGCCCTGGCAGAAGCATTGGCTGTTAACAAGTGCCTTGCAGTGTTGGAGTAAGTAACTTCCTTTATCCCTTAGGATGCAACTGACAAAGCGGGGAGTGGGGATTACACTTGTGCGTCTCAGACCCCAGCAGGTTAGCAGAGTCCAGCTTTCACCAATCTGCCACTCACCAGGAGTGATGGATTGCAATTCCCCTTGATGCCCAGCGGGAATTGCTGAGATAGCCGGAAGCACCAGGTTAGGCTAGAGGCTGTGCCAACCTGTCCCAATTCAAGAGTTCAGCCTTGGGGCCCTTCCGAAATCTCTGAAACCTACTTCGATTTCAGCTGTCCCAACTTCTCTTGAGCTTTAAATACAGGTAGTCCCCAACTTACAACCATAATTAGGACTGGGATTTCCATCGTAAGTCGTTGTGGTCGTAAGTCAAGTCACTGCATAACTGGACCTGATTTTATGACCATTTTTACAGTGGTCGTTAAGTGAATCCAGCTTCCCCTATGGGTGTTTTTTGCTGGAAAACAGCAAAAAAGTCACAAAACACAATCACCTGAACACAGGACGCTGCAACCAGTCGTAAATGTGACCTGGTTGTGCCTGAAATGCTATTATATGACTGTGGGGGGGGTGGCGGTGCGATGTTTTGTGATGCTTACAAACGGTCCTAAGTCCACCTGTGTACCTGCTACTTATTTTTAAATAATTAATGGTGTTCCCTGGATGCCACCAGAAACATCAGGGGTCATTCCCCACCTGGGCTGTGGGGATCGCGTCTTCCCTCCCTTTCTTAGAGGTGGGTGAACCACTCCATCAAGCTGTAGCCTCCTCATTGCAACTCTTCCTTATTTCTGATTTCAGCCTGAGAGGAAATGCCATTGGTCTGATAGGAGCCAAGGCAATGGCCCACTCCCTGAAAGTTAACAGCACCCTCCGCAGGCTGAAGTAAGTAGTGCATCTGGGAAAGGCTGCTGTGGAGGATGCTCATGCCGTCGCTTATATTAGGGGCAATCTTTTCAGCGTCCCGGTATCGTTTGTCTGGAAGAATTGGTTTCCTAGCTTTGATGGCAAGTTTCAGCTCCTAACATTTGGGTCATATATATATACTGAAGTATAACCATTTCAGTCTGTTTGGGTCAGACTGAAATGGTTTTGCATTTATTATCCAGACAAAAAAAGAAGCAGATTGCTTCAAGGGCCTTCTCTAACCAGCATTGTGCCTATCATCAGCCAGGTGTTAGATTTGTAAAGTGCAAGGCGTATCGATATTACAAGAACACCACGTCTTTGTTCCTAAAGCAACTGGCTGCCTTGAAATGTCTTAAGCTCAAGGAAACATCTTAAGCTCAAGGAAACATCTTAAGCGCCAAGAAACAGGAAATGCAAAACAGGACTGTTGCATCTTTTACACACAGCTTTAGAGTTGCACACAACTCTTCTTCAGGCATAAGTCCTGATAGATTCCCAATGTTCATTTGGTATTTCTTAGGACCTTTTGTGGAAGATAAAAGCAAACGTAGAGCAGATATGAGGCATGTGCTAAGTCACACCAAAGACTAAAACACACATACTAATTGTGAGAAATACGTAGGTTTGCTCAACATGCCGAGCAAGAACTGAGCAACGTTAGAACTTCCTGTATGTGTATCCAGCGTGTGTCTCTGTGCTCTTGCCCAGTCTCCAGGAGAACTCCTTGGGCATGGATGGGGCTATCTGCATTGCCACAGCCCTGACAGGGAGCCACAACCTCACCTACATCAAGTAAGTACCTTTTATGAGCTAGTGCAGGGTTCTTCAACCTTGGCAACTCTAAGCTGTGTGGACTTCAACTCCCAGAACTCCCCAGCCAGCTTTTCTGGGAGGAATTCTGGGAGTTGAAGTCCACACAGCTTAGAGTTGCCAAGGTTGAGGAACCCTGAGCTAGTGGGTTTGAGCTAGAACAGCCTTTCCCCAGGTGGTGCACACTGGAGAAGTTGGTGCAGAAGCCACAGAAGCTCCAATTTTTTATTTATTTATTTTATTTTCTATCCCCCCTTTATTATTTTTATAAATTACTCAAGGTGGGGAACATACCTAATACTCCCTCCTCCTCCTATTTTCCCCACAACAACAGCCCTGTGAGGTGGGTTGGGCTGAGAGAGACTGACTGGTCCAAGGTCATCCAACTGGCTTTCAGGCCTAAGGTGGGACTAGAACTCACAGCCTCCTGGTTTCTAGCCCATTGCCTTAACCACTAGACCAAACTGCCATGCTTATGGTGAAATGAAGAACAGTTTTTTACTCATCAATGTATTACGGAGGCAGAAGTTCAGTTCCCAATATTCTCAGCCAATATTTTTGAACTTCAAAGCCAAGTTTCTAGCCCATATCATTATTGGAGGGGAAGTCTGACATTTATAGACCTGTCTCTAGTAAACTATCAGTATGGAGCTCAAAATAAATTAGAAGATGCCCTGCCTAATTCCTTCTTTATTGCTGCCCCCCCTTAGCCCATCTTTCTGAAAACCTATCTATCGCTTGCTCTCCCCCTCCAAAAAAGTAGAGAAAATCCAGCATTATTGAAAATCTGAGTATTGAAATCAGGTTATACTCAGAAGGATATAAGGGGGACAGGCCAGAACCAATGTTTTCATCAAAATGATGAGAACAGAGTTGCAGTGTCACGGGCCCAGCTCCACCCCTCCCGTAAGTAGGTGGATGCCACAATGCACATACAAAAGGGTGTAGCTTGTGTTGTGACATCACAACACTGCTTTCATCTTTTGCCACCTCCCTGGAAGCCGCTGAAGGGTGAGGGAAAGTTTCTATCTTAGGAGTTACTGAATCTCAGGTTCTGCCTGGCTGGGTGAGTCAGACGGCTACAGTTTCCCGGGGACAATCCAAGCTTTAGACAGGTAAAGTACCAGAAAACATAGCATTGGTTCTGGTCCAAGTCTATATTGCAGGATGAGGACTACCCACTTCCAGCATTCACTCACAGCTTCTACTTTGTGTCTGCGCATGTGTGCACACATGCCTTTGAGTCAGTCCTAACTCCCTGGATGACTCTTGGCACCGGGTCTTTTTAACCCTGCATAAAAAAACAGCCCCAGCCTGCTCAGTGGCAGCACTGATCCGGAAGCTAAAGCTTAGATATTTCGGACACACAATGCGAAGGTAAGTGTCAACAGAGAAGAGTCTGATGCTTGGAAAAATCAAAGGCGCTTGCAAAAGAAGTGACAGAAGACAAGGTGGCTAAACGCTGCCACCGATGACCCAAGCAGGAGCTCGTGAGCGCCCAAGAAGCTGCCAGTCCTGCCGAAATAATGCCTCTCTGGTCACGGAGAGGCAGAAGTGACCGAATGGCCACCTCCATATGCCAATGCCGTAAACAGCTGAAAGCAAGCAGCGAAGCCACAAGCACCTTTTCCCCGCATCCCCTTCCAAGCTGAAGAAACTGGATAGCTGACCAGTCTGACCTTGAGCAAAGTCTTTGTGGTGCAGTTTCTCCTAATGCTGCTGCCTCTTCTTTTTTTCCTCCCACAGCTTACTGGGAAATAAAATTGGTGAATCAGGAGCTAAGGTGATTTCCGACGCCATCCGAACGAACGCCCCGAGCTGTGTGGTGGAGATATAAAGCAGGGCTGGGACTGCAGTACGCTGGAGGGAGGGAGTGGCGTCCACGCTCCCGGATGGATGCCCACGGACGGAGGGGCGGGCACGGTGAAAGGCTGGATTTCCTGACGGCACAGGACAGGCCTGAAGGGGAGATCCAGCCGTGAAACAGGGATGAAAGAGAAGCCCCACCACCACCACCACTCACAGGCATTCCGGATTTTTGCTCCTGCGAGGAGGGTGCTCGGATGAAAGAGTCGCCTTGGGTGAGATGGGCGGCCATGTAAATGTGAGCAATAAACAAACATTCTTTTAATAATCGCTTTTATCCTTTTATAATGATTGTTTCTTTACACAGTCATTTTTATTTAATTGTTGTATGCCACCCAGAGTCGCCTTGTGTGAGACGGGCGGCCGTATAAATGCGAGAAATAAATAAACGAGTAAATAAAGCGGCATTACCAAAGCTGATTGGAAAGAGGCCATTGTACTGATTCTGGAATAATGACTCTTGTGTTTCTGTAATTGGGGACAAGGGTACATTTATTTGCAAAATGCAGGAATGTTACAGTCAAAGAAATTCAGAAGGAAACACAAGTGTCATTGGCCAACAGTTGTGAACCAAGGAACCTTCAATGCAGAACTAAGTCAACAGAATGCTTGTTGGCTTGAGCAAAACAGCCTATCAAATACCTCCATGAATCTGAAAAGAGTTGCTTCTACAGAAGTACCAGGAATTGTATTGGATCTGTAGTGAGAGGAAGGCAGCCACGCCAGAACCACAATTTTCGTCCTCTAAAGAATGAAAACTTGTTTAGGAGAATCACACTGATAAAATATGGTTTGTGCCAGCATGGATTTGTGGAGAGAAGTCTCTATATAATTAATTAGGTTCAAATAAGCTCTGTTTTTCCTAGAGTTCTTGTTTCTTCCAAATGCGAGTTTCCCCTCAATGGACCAACTCACATTGGGCGTGCCAATAGGGTCAAGGACAAATGGGAGTTCACAACAGAAGAAACTCGAAACCAATCAGCCTCCCCTTGTGGGGTTTCTCCCCACTTTTGCTCAACTGACAATTTTGCCTTGATCTTTGACAAAAAACAATTATTTTTCTTCTGTCACAAAGACTGGGCTCGTTCAAGGCTCAGCTGCACTCTGTAAAATAGGCCCAAGGTCAGGCTGTTAATTCATCCTAAACTGCCCTTTGAAATAATTGGGACCCACATCCAAGTATCGGCCAAGATTTTGCTACTAGGATGTAAACTTGGAGGTGTGGGGCTGGGGGTTCTTTGACTTTCAGCATGGTAGAACTTCCGTGGCTTCCAGTGTTGAGTATCATTCTGTTTCCCCAATTATGACTTCTTTTCAAAGCCTTTAAAATTCATGGAGTGAATCTGAGGCCTAAAACATGTCACCACGCTAGGACTGCTCACCCTGCCTGAATATGGCCTTGTAGTACGCGTAGCAAGAGTCATGGGCAAGCTGTCATTTGGTGGCCCTGTTGGGGTTCCTCAGAAATCATTATCGCTCTCCTCCAGCGGCTCAGGCTTCCTGACCCTCCGACTGGCCTTGGTGGGGATGTCCATGCTGTCATCTTCCAAGTCATCATCGTCGTCATCGTCATCATCGTCCAGATCAATTTCACTGTCCTCTGAGTCCTCCTGTGGGAAAATGCATGCACTGGTTATCTGACTTTTTTTTAAAATATACCCTGGTCTTGAAGAATTAATATAGATAATATTTATCCAAAGCATTGAATGAATACAGTTGCTATCCAGTTAAATAATCTATAGTCTTAGTCCATCTTTAGTTTATTGTGAATAAAAGCTGTAATTCCAAAGGACAAAGCACTTTGATATTGTGTGTGTGTGTGTGTGTGTGAGAGAGAGAGAGAGAGAGACGGGAGGGGGCTGGGGGGTTCCTCTCCCTCCCCTACAGCAATCTCCTATCCTACTGAAAAGTTTTGCTTGAAGGTAACAAAGTTCCAGTAAAATACAACAAAAAGGGGAATTTTGAGGGAAAAAGTCAGGAGGGTGCAAGAACTTGCCTTTCCACTTTCTTTGAAACATAAATAGGACTATTATGCTTCCTGGTTCCCACAACCTGCTTTATGGCTAACCCTAGTAGGTCGACCAAAACACAATTTAAGGCTTAATGTGAGCTGTGACAACCCAGAAAATTGTGGCTAAACACGGTTCAGCAAACTAGTCCTGAGAAAGCTCTGCTTCTTACTGCGGGGTGACATCCACCCATCGGGTCCAGCCCCACCTCCCTCACTGGTAGTCCACAAACACAATCTGATGTTGGGGGGAAGCCATCCTGGGTTGTCTGTGTCCCTGGCAGATGGCACGCCGGCTCTTGCATCTTACCTTCAGTCCTTTCCTCCCACTGCCCGTGGCTTCTGATGGTGAGCAGGCCCCAAGACCAGAGGAGGGAGGCAAGTGATGTGTGGGTATGAAATGAGGAGCAAGGGCTGGCAGAGCAGAGAGGCACGCACCTTGGCCTTGGCTCGGGAAGCTCTGTGCTTTTTGGTTCGGGCTCGGGCTGCCCCGATCTTTGGCAGACGGAGCAGCAGCATGCGAGGCGACGCAAGATGGAGGTAGAAAGAAGTTAGAGGAATGACACCAGAGAGGGTTATAAAAGAATGAGGGCAAAAGGCAAATAGAGAGAAAACTCAAGTCCAAACAAGGCTGGAGAAGACAGCTGAGCGGCATGGCTGGGTCAAGCACATGGACCGAGCTAAGAGGGGAACTACCTGCTTGAGGAAACTTACTCAAGGCAGACACTTTAGGGTTAGTTTGCACCTGGGTTTCTCAACCAGGATTCTTTGGAACCCTAGGGTTCTGTGAGAGGTCACTAGGGGTTCCCTGGGAGACCACAATTTATTTAAAAAGTTACTTCAAATTCGGGCAACTTCACATTAAAGAGGTAAGTTTCATTCTTTATGTTTAGTTGAAGAGCAGAACACTGTTAGTGCGTATCTACAGGCCCACCCATGAAACGAATATCATAATTTTGTAACCTCTGGTCTACATTTTAGCCTGAATGTGCAGGGTTCCTCGAGGCCTGAAAAGTATTTCAAGGGTTCCTCCAGGGTGAAAAAGTTGAAAAAGGCTGGTTTACACAGAGGCCGTGTGATCTCCATGGGGCTCTTGTGTAGCCTGCTGTTTGTGGACAGCTGCTGCTGTTACAGCCCAGTCCAGCAAGGCCTTTTCAGACCTGATACCTAAGTTGTCCCCAAAATCTGGCCCAGGGTGAACAGATCTATCTTGGATGTAGAGATCTCCAGAGTGGGCCCAGCAAAATAAATCAGAGAAGAATACTTTCAAACTAGCGCTATGATCAATCGATGCTGAAACAGATACTGCCTGATCTTTTCGTTCAGCCATTCAAAGGGAAAACCATCCATCACAACTACTGCAAGGAAACGGGGGTTTGTATTTCCTGCATCCCTGCAAAGACATGTAGCGTGACCTGCCAGAGGTGTGCTTGAAATATTAGGACAACAGAGAGAAGCTGGTTTCTGTGAAGAAGACCTCACTTTTTCTATAATTAAAAATCATGAATCTTTGAGAATGTATTGTATGAAGAGAAGGAAGGGGTTCCTATTAGTTGGTCGGCAAGACACATACCATATGTACAGCAGAGAAGCAAATTGTAAGTGTCATATTGCTCCTCTATTTCTAGTCACAACAGAGTCAAAAGGGTATCTTACACAATGGCTGTATAAAAATTCATCAGGATCCTGAATACTCAGAGCAAAATACTTAGAGTGGCTAAATCCCATTGAAAGCCTAAATCTTATTTAGAAGAAAATATTATTTCTTCTAAATAAATCTTATTTAGAAGAAGTAATTTTGCAATTTACTTCTTAGCCCCATTGGGACTAAGAAGTAAATTGCAAAATTAAGTATGTAAATAAGATTCAGACCCAAACTATCAATTTTGAGAAATACACAGTTACAGCCACTTAAGATATTATACGGCAAAGCAGTTTGTTGTCGGCGTTCGAGACCATTTTTAATAAAAGTGAATTCTATAAATCACCCAAAGCTTATTTACAAACCCAGATGTTTTTAGCATGCAGAGCACATGTATATTTGAATATAGATATGAATAAATCATTCAGAGAGGATAAGTATATAGCTTATACTTAAGCTATAGAAATCATAAGTTTATAGTTGATCTTTATGATTGATGGATTTGATCTTTATTGATCTACCTTTATGAATGATTCACAATCCTAGCTTACCCCCTCACCTTTGATGTCAGTAAGAAGGTCCAACCTTGCATAATTTAACTACTATTTAAAACTTGGTTTAACTTTACGCAGAGGAAATGGTTTTTGGCTTAATCCTAAATAAATGCAAATTCATGCTTTCTGAGGAAAACCTTTTTGAAAATAACTTTTTCTTCCACTTTGCAAAAAGGGCAAGTGAACTCATGTTTACACATATTGTGGGACGCCAGCCACGGCCACTTACATCATCCTCCGTGTCTCCCCCTTGCATGGTTCCAACAATCCGCTTGCTGGGCCGCCCTAGAACATACAGTAGGCATCAGAAAACGTAATAAAAACATAAGCATAGCTCTGGCAGAACCATAAATACATAAACTTTGAGCCCTCAAAATCAGAGGTATTTCCAGAGTCACTAGAGCTATCAAAGGTACAAATGGCCATGCCTGTTAGAACGGGCACCTTCTTGGTGGAAATCTGCCCCTCCGAGAAGCATCTTTTCCTTTGAGAAAAGGTTGAGTTAGGTACAGTGGGCTTAAACCAAAGGAAACTGACTTGGACAGTCTGTTGGTCCTCTACTTACAAACGCTTTCACTGTTACAGTCTGAAGCTGTGGTTCCTTCCACAAGGAACAATGAGTGAGTGTTTTACTCCTGAACAGCACTTGGGGGGTGGGGGGGGGGGAAGCACGTGATCGAATGCATAGGGGGCTTTGGGAGCGATGTGCATTTAACATGTTCTTTTCGACATACGTTTTAGACTTGGAAAGGCATTTATTTGTTAAGGAGCTCAGGAGTACATCTGTCTCTTTTGCTCTGAACCAAGCCTTCACAGTTGAGCTTTTAGGTCAACAGAGGTCATTTTTAAAGAGCCAAGCTGTCTGATTTTAAGGCAGGGGTGGCTGACCTTTTCAGGCAAAAGGTCACCCTCGGCCTTTGCAGGACATGCTGGAAACCGTACCATGCCTCAACTAGCACTAAATATGAACTGATTCGATTTAAATGTAATGAATGTTCAGTAAGTTTTCTGTGCCCTTACTATGGCCAAAAGACTGATATTGCAACATTGGAAAGATAAATGTATGGCCCCATTTACTTCATGGACTGGAGACCTGGTTACACTTGCCACCTAAGAGAGGATTGCCTATAGACATAGACTTTGCATGGATAAGGATAATGAAATATGGGACTCATTTATGCAAAATACAGTAGTTTAGGAAAAAGCATGATGGTTACATAATTGTATTAGAAATAAATATATACATTTGCATCCTATTTGCATTAGACAAATATATAGAGAATTTTAACTGTTTACTGCTGTAATGACATAATCTTCTGTGTTTCATATTTTTATCTTATTTTTTGTTATATTTTCCTCACTTTTTAAAGCACCTGTTACGTATTTCCTTTTTTTTTTGATAATGTATGTATCTTTGTATATTTCTTTTTGTTTTTTCTTTTTCTGTTATTATTTTACAAAGCAATGAAACAAACAGACAAACAAATAAGTTAAATAACTCCGTATGATTAATTGCACTGAAGTTAATAATTTTTGTCCTCTGAGGCATTAGAAAAGATAGCTGAGCCAAAAGATTATGCAAAACACGTTGAATTCAAACTGTTTCAAATTTTAAATGCCTCAAGTGCAAAACAGTCACTTTGGCCATTTCGGCATATGCTCAAAACGCTTCCAAAAGGATTGAAACACCTTGTCTCTCTCCACAAACAGTTGCTCTGTGCTTAAACCAGTTTGAATTCAACATGTTTTGCCTGCCCTTCCTGAGCAGTGCCTGGAGGGGGGCCCTTGAGGAGCCACAGGCTGCGCCCCCTGCTCTAAAGGCACAATGAGAAGCGAGGGGCGGTTCTGTGTGCGTCAATGCCAAAACTGCCCTCTACATAGTGGGTTGGTAGGAGTTGATTTTAAAAGAAAAATAATGAATAGTTAGCAGTTCTCAATGCTTACTTCCTCACATTGTAACATACTCCAGATGTTAGCTGTGACCAGTGCTCTTGAGACCAGGGACAGCAGGTGGAAGGAGGCCAGATATGGATGGAGGATGCAGTGATCCTCATCTGCTTATTTTTATACATGAATGACTTCAAGCGTCTCTACAACTGGCCAGGGCTTGCAAGGTCAGTCAGGCTGATGTGCATCTTTTATGCCAAACGGCCTGGGGGGGGGGGATGGCTACACTCTATTTTTAACTAATTAATAACTCTATATGTCAGGCTTCGTGGAAAAGAAATACATATTTCACCTCCACTGGCACTTCAAGGGACCTGTGACCAATTATTCCCACAGAGAAAAGTAACTCAAGCGTTTTAAGACGCTTGTGCCTGCACTTGCTCTCCCACCAGCTGTTGAAACTAGGAGGGCAAGCAAATAAGGCAGGGGGGGCAGCATTCTGGCAGGGAATGGGGGGACGAGATGTAAGCGTGGAGAAAAACAGTAATACGGGCAAGCAGAACTGGTGCATTATTATTTTTTTGCTCAATCTTTAAAAAAAAATCTACGAAGCTATGAAAACAGAAAGATGGGGGTGTTTTAGGATACAGTGCCCCTCCGTGCAGGGTAGTCATAAAGAGGTGGAAACATTAGCACAAACAACAGCAGCCAGCTGAGGCTGCTTTTATGAGCTTGGGAAAGCAGAGCCAATTTGGCACTGAAGCTCCACCTTGGGTTGACTAACCCCGTGCTGGCTCTTGAGAAGGAAGAACCTTGCCGTCTGCAGAAACCTCTTCTCATTTCACCCCTTCAGCCCAGCCTCTAGCCCTGGTCCCTCTCATGTGCCGCGGACAAAGGAAGGGTGCCGTGTTTTCTGCCTTGAGCAACGGCAAGACCAGGAAAGCCATACTCTGCAGGCTGATCCCAAACAGTCTTGGCTGGTATCAAAAGGCAGGTCTCCAATCAAGGAGGTTTAGCAGGCTTCCTGTCCCCTGCTGGGTGTGTGACAGAACTGTAGATGTGCAAAGCACGAAGAAGGGGGAGCCAATAAAAGAAGATCGAACCAGCCTAGATTTCACTGATCCCGCCAGGGCCCCAGAGAGCATGTCAATCCTGCTGCTCAGGAAACGATCATGTAGAAATACGTTCACTCGGTCAGCATGATTGAAGACTAGCTGTCCTTTTCTGTAGGGACAACTCAGTTCTCTTTTCCAAAAGAAAAGGAAGAGAAGAGGCGCCATGTCTCCAGTGTGCCGTTCTGGCCCAGCTGGACTCCCCTGTGCAGAAATCTTATAATCACAGAGCGGCTGGCAGAAGGAGCGCAGAGCTGTGCTGGAAGGGAAAGGAGACATCTTTCTTTCCTTTCTTTTTCATTCTTCTGTAACAGAATGTGGTGAACTGAGCCCATGGCCCAGCCTAGGGGTTGTAAGAGCTAAAAACAGTACAGTTAAGGAGGTCTGAAGGTCTTTTTTCTCCCGCTTTCTTCTGTGTGTTTAAGGAAGCATCTGCATAAAAAGGGCCAAGCTGGAGGTTTTATGTTAAAAGCTTAAGGACCAGGCAGATGGGTGAATGTCAAGGAATACGGGGATAGCTTTGAATAAAATATGCAGCCACCGTTACAAAAACATCAGCTTAGCCTGCAAAGGCAGGAGGCGGTGAGAAAGAAGCTCAAGACTGCCTTAGCTTGACTCCCTTGGGTTAAGAGGGAAAAGAAACTCTGTCAGGCGTTCAAAGTTCTGTTATCATAGCCTATAACAGTGTTTCTGAACCTTGGCCATTTTCAGATGGGTGGACTTCAACTCCCAGAATTCCCCAGCCAGCATGCTGGCTGAGGAGTTCTGGGAGTTGAAGTCCACCCATCTGAAAATGGCCAAGGTTCAGAAACACTGACCTATAATGATAAATAAAGAGTTCTAGTATTTCTTGTGGGGTTTGTTTCCTGACCTGGCCTACCTCAAAGGGCTGACAGCAAAGCACACTTTTCTTATTCCGGTAGCCCTCTTTCCTATCTGCAGAAAGGCTGCAGTCTAAATTCAGCTCAGGAATAAGGGAATCTTTAGAACTTGAATAATACGAATGTTTTTTGTGCTTACAGAAATTGACATCGCTACATCTGTTTAAAACTGTTTTCCCAATTTGCATGGGCAGGAGTACAGGCCGAAGACTTTGAAAACAAGCTGCATCCTGAAGGCAGTTTGGGAAGAAGAAAGAGGGGCAGATACACCCACCTTGCATGAGCATCTCCATAGCCGTGTGTTGCTTGATCAGCTGCCGGTCCTCCAGTTCGCTGTCCGATCCCTCGTCCTCGTGGATCTCCATGTCTGAGTCATCGTGACCTAAATAAAAATAAGAGCACTTCAAGTTATTAGCTGCCCGAGAGGCAGGCTGAGGACGTCATCGTGTCTCTCTGGCTTCTTTGTACCCTTCTGAAGAACAAAAGGGGCCGTCAGTCCACTAAGAGGCCACTGCGCAGCGGTAGAGAACATGGAGAACATGCGAAGGAGCCCAATGCCTTCAGGTGAAAAGACCTCAGCTAGAAGAGCTGGGCAGAAATTGGGAGGCATTTTTTTTTAAAGAAAAAACCCTAAGCCTATTTCAGAGCTTAGACTAGTTTTTGTGTTCATTCTACCTCAAAACAGCAGGAAAAGAGAGCCAATGCTTTTGGGCAATTATGCCTGAGGTGACCTTCCCAGGTGGCAAAAAAGGGGACTGGAAGATTGCACACAGTGCAAGAGGCTCAGAATACCCACCCCAGGGGTATCAATGGATGAATTCATTCCAAGATGGCTTTATCTTAGAATGAAACTCTCAATGGTCAGGATATTCTGGTGTTTCTTTATTTCTTCAAGCAGAACTATAGAGCTTGAGAGAGTTAAAAGGTCTTCTCTGCTACTCAAGTCAGCTCTCACTGTCTCCAAAAGGAAGGTGGCCCTTTCCTGAGAAGGCCTCTCTTTCCAAGCTCCGAACAGCAATTTCTCACATGCATTCGGGAGGTTTAAATCTCATGGGACTCCACGGTTGTCTGGTCAAACCAGGCTGAGTGTATCTTTTGTTGTTATAATTTATTTATTCAAACATTTAAAGAAACAGAATAAATAGCCATGTTTCTTTGAAAAAGAAGACAGAAAGAGACACAATGGATAAGGAATGAGATCAGTAAATATACAGGGAGTTTACCATTATCACAAAATTTAAAAACCATTATTCCGTGATTAAGTGCATAGAACTAAGTTTATTATGTCATCTTAAAAAATAGTTAGAAATCTCTAGAAAACTCTGAATGTGATATTTAATATTGATATCATCACTATTTGTTATTCTTCCAAGGATAAAAGCACAGGGGGGAAAAGGGTTAAGAAAATTAAAAAGAAAAAGAAACAGTAAAAATATTGAGAAGCTACATAGTTTTAAATTCCTTCCCATTGTACTCGACTGATAATTGCATGTCGTATTTATAAACATTGAAATTATTACTATCTTTATGCCAGTTATTTTCCTCTTAAAAACAGAATTCTAGTGCCTGAATTTCTCTTGTGTGACATATTACAGGGGAGCCATTCTTGCTTAAAATTTAATCAAATTTCTGTTCTGAATGTATCCTGTTAATTTTGCCATTGCTGCATATTCCCCAGGATCGGTTGCCCAGTCTGATATTGTTGGCAAATGGTCTCTTTTCCAACGTTGAGCCAAATTTGTCCTCACAGTCATCGGCATATATCTTATTAAACTGTGATATCTTTCATTCATTTGTTCTGGAACAAGTCCTAGTAGAAAAAACCTGAGGTTTCAATTCAAACTTTAAAACTTTTTGAATAATGCTGGGTATTCCTTTTCAGTACTTCTGAGCTCTTCCACATGCCCAACACATCAGATAAATTGCTCTTTCTGTATCACGCTGGGTGACATCATGCCGTGCGTTTTTCATGCGCTATCTGCACTGTTTAGGTTTACAAAATCAAGCGGAAGCTTCACTCGCACGGACTGTGCCATCTTGCCATCTTGCATTCCAGCCGGTTATTCATCATGAAAACAGAAGGTCAGGGTTGATAAGCCCCAGATGCATTTGCTGTCATGCTGACCTATGTAGTCCCACTCACAGATTCACATTGACATAGTTCCCAGCATTGGCACTTGGGGCTCAATTTAGCCAGGCAAGAAGGCCTTCGGGAAACAGCCGAGCAGCTCCCAAGTCATCTTCTGCTCCTTCACCCCTTGCAGATAAATGATGCCATTGATTTTCTTGCCCTTCTCAAACCATCCTTAGGGGACTTGATGAACCACCGGCCACCCCCACATTACATGAACAGGAGGGTTATTAATCACCAGGTTTTAAAACTGTCAATTATAGAAGCCAAAATGTTTGATTTCAGAATGATACCTAACCCTGTTGATAGTAGATCTGCTTGTTTACAAATTCTTGGAAGTTTCTCTGTTTTTTATTTGGGCTTTCTTAAACACAAACTTCAGCAAAGGATTGTTACCTTGTCGTGGTGCTGGAGCTTGAGCACCTCAATGATGCCATGAGCTAAACCGTGAAGGGCCACCCAAGACGGGAAGGTCATGACAGAGAGGTCAGACTAAATGCGATCCCTGGGGAAGGTAATGGCAACCCACCTCAGTATTCTTGCCGTGAAAACTAAATGGATCAGTACAGCCAGAGATATGTCGGTATACCATCGGAAGATGAGACCCCCAGGTCGGAAGATGGTCAAAATGCTACTGGGGAGGAACAGAGGATGAGCTCAACTAGCCCCAGACGTGATGACGCAGCTAGCTCAAAGCCGAAAGGACGGCTAGCGGCCGACGGTGCTGGTGGTGAACGGCGAATCCGATGTTCTAAGGATCAACACACCATCGGAACCTGGAATGTAAGATCTATGAGCCAGGGCAAATTGGATGTGGTTATTGGTGAGATGTCAAGATTAAAGATAGACATTCTGGGCGTCAGTGAACTGAAATGGACTGGAATGGGCCACTTCACATCAAATGACCACCAGATCTACTACTGCGGACAAGAGGACCACAGAAGAAATGGAGTAGCCTTCATAATTAATAGTAAAGTGGCTAAAGCAGTGCTTGGATACAACCCAAAAAACGACAGAATGATCTCAATTCGAATTCAGGGCAAGCCATCTAACATCACAGTGATCCAAATATACGCCCCAACCACAAATGCTGAAGAAGCTGAAGTAGAGCAGTTCTATGAGGATCTGCAGCACCTACTGGACAACACGCCTAAAAGAGATGTTATTTTCATCACAGGAGACTGGAATGCTAAGGTGGGCAGTCAAATGACACCTCGAATTACAGGTAAGTATGGCCTGGGAGAACAAAACGAAGCAGGACACAGGCTGATAGAATTTTGCCAAGACAATTCACTCTGCATAACAAACACTCTCTTCCAACAACCTAAGAGACGGCTTTATACATGGACTTCACCAGATGGACAACACCGAAATCAGATTGATTACATCCTTTGCAGCCAAAGGTGGCGGACATCTGTACAGTCGGTAAAAACAAGGCCTGGAGCTGACTGTAGTTCAGATCACGAACTTCTTCTTGCACAATTTAGGATCAGACTAAAGAGATTAGGGAAGACCCACAGATCAGCTAGATATGAGCTCACTAATATTCCTAAGGAATATGCAGTGGAGGTGAAGAATCGATTTAAGGGACTGGACTTAGTAGATAGGGTCCCGGAAGAACTCTGGACAGAAGTTGGCAGCATTGTTCAGGAGGCGGCAACAAAATACATCCCAAAGAAAGAGAAAACCAAGAAGGCAAAATGGCTGTCTGCTGAGACACTAGAAGTAGCCCAAGAAAGAAGGAAAGCAAAAGGCAACAGTGATAGGGGGAGATATGCCCAATTAAATGCAAAATTCCAGAGGTTAGCCAGAAGAGATAAGGAATTATTTTTAAACAAGCAATGCGCGGAAGTGGAAGAAGACAATAGAATAGGAAGGACAAGAGACCTCTTCCAGAAAATTAGAAACATTGGAGGTAAATTCCAGGCCAAAATGGGTATGATCAAAAACAAAGATGGCAAGGACCTAACAGAAGAAGAAGAGATCAAGAAAAGGTGGCAAGAATATACAGAAAACCTGTATAGGAAGGATAACAATATCGGGGATAGCTTTGACGGTGTGGTCGGTGAGCTAGAGCCAGACATCCTGAAGAGTGAGGTTGAGTGGGCCTTAAGAAGCATTGCTAATAACAAGGCAACAGGAGACGACGGCATCCCAGCTGAACTGTTCAAAATCTTGCAAGATGATGCTGTCAAGGTAATGCATGCTATATGCCAGCAAATTTGGAAAACACAAGAATGGCCATCAGACTGGAAAAAATCAACTTATATCCCCATACCAAAAAAGGGGAACACTAAAGAATGTTCAAACTATCGAACAGTGGCACTCATTTCACATGCCAGTAAGGTAATGCTCAAGATCCTGCAAGGTAGACTTCAGCAGTTCATGGAGCGAGAATTGCCAGATGTACAAGCTGGGTTTAGAAAAGGCAGAGGAACTAGAGACCAAATTGCCAATATCCGCTGGATAATGGAAAAAGCCAGGGAGTTTCAGAAAAACATCTATTTCTGTTTTATTGACTATTCTAAAGCCTTTGACTGTGTGGACCATAACAAATTGTGGCAAGTTCTTAGTGGTATGGGGATACCAAGTCATCTTGTATGCCTCCTGAAGAATCTGTATAACGACCAAGTAGCAACAGTAAGAACAGACCACGGAACAACAGACTGGTTTAAGATTGGGAAAGGAGTACGGCAGGGCTGTATACTCTCACCCTACCTATTCAACTTGTATGCAGAACACATCATGCGACAAGCTGGCCTTGAGGAATCCAAGGCTGGAGTTAAAATCTCTGGAAGAAACATTAACAATCTCAGATATGCAGATGATACCACTTTGATGGCTGAAAGTGAAGAGGAACTGAGGAGCCTTATGATGAAGGTGAAAGAAGAAAGTGCAAAAGCTGGTTTGCAGCTAAACCTCAAAAAAACCAAGATTATGGCAACCAGCTTGATTGATAACTGGCAAATAGAGGGAGAAAATGTAGAAGCAGTGAAAGACTTTGTATTCCTAGGTGCAAAGATTACTGCAGATGCTGACTGCAGTCAGGAAATCAGAAGACGCTTAATCCTTGGGAGAAGAGCAATGACAAATCTCGATAAAATAGTTAAGAGCAGAGACATCACACTGACAACAAAGGCCCGCATAGTTAAAGCAATGGTGTTCCCTGTAGTAACATATGGCTGCGAGAGCTGGACCATAAGGAAGGCTGAGCGAAGGAAGATCGATGCTTTTGAACTGTGGTGTTGGAGGAAAATTCTGAGAGTGCCTTGGACTGCAAGAAGATCCAACCAGTCCATCCTCCAGGAAATAAAGCCAGACTGCTCACTTGAGGGAATGATATTAAAGGCAAAACTGAAATACTTTGGCCACATAATGAGAAGACAGGACACCCTGGAGAAGATGCTGATGCTAGGGAGAGTGGAAGGCAAAAGGAAGAGGGGTCGACCAAGGGCAAGATGGATGGATGATATTCTAGAGGTGACGGACTCGTCCCTGGGGGAGCTGGGGGTGTTGACGACCGACAGGAAGCTCTGGCGTGGGCTGGTCCATGAAGTCACGAAGAGTCGGAAGCGACTAAACGAATAAACAACAAAAACACAAACACAAACACAAACACACACACACACACACAAAACCTCTGCCTCTCCCTGGCCTTCTGCAATCCCACTGCCTTCTAAATATATTGAACTTCCAATCAGCAACTTTTAAAAATGATCACTACTGTTCTAATTTATTGATGCTTTATGCATTTTTACAATCATGGATATTTGACAACATTTGGCCAAGTCTTATTTGAGATACAGAAAGAGCACAAGAGAGCATTCGTTTCTCTACAGTCATGAAAGAAATTACAAATAGCACCCAATCCATGTTAAAATAAAAATAATAAAGCTTCTTTTCTTGGTCAGAGAGAAAAGTCCATTCCAGAGACACAAAAGAGACAATGAATATACTGCAGATAGCAAGAAGAAAAGAACTGCAGATTTAGACCTTACGAAGTAAATGGCTATATTAACTAAGTCTGCATATAAGCATTTTTAAAAGAAAATTCAACTTACAGAGCAAAGAAAAGAAACCAGCTGAAACTAGCAGAACCTTAGATTTGGAGACCAACCAGTGAACATCCCTGATCAATGCACTTTTGCTATGCTGATACCCCTGACTGATGGCTGCCCAGCTCCCATTCAAGTATTTCCACCCCGACCCACCAAAAAGCATTTTTCCATTGCTGAACAACATATATTGCTAGGAAGGCAAACCACCCCGCTATAGTCTGCCAAGAAAACTTCGCGAAAGCGGCATCCCCCCAAAGGGTCAGACATGACTTAGTGCTTGCACAGGGGACCTTTCACCTTCACATGCCTTCTACTGAAGTCTTTGTTCTAGTCTTGTCCTCTTGGGGGAAAAAAAAAAGAAAAAGAAAATTTGGGCTCCATCATTTACACATCAAGAATTTACGTTAGCATCCTTTTTTGGGGGGGGGGGTGCCTTTGAGTCAGTGTTGACTTCTGGTGACTCCCTAGACTAGTGCCTGAAGTTTTCTTGGCAAGGTTTTCCAGAAGTGGTTTGCCATTGCCTCCTTCCTAGGGCTGAGAGAGAGGGACTGGCCCAAGGTCACCCAGCTGGCTTCGTGCCTGAGGCAGGACTAGAACTCCCGGTCTCCCGGTTTCTAGCCTGCTGCCTTAACCACGACACCAAACTGGCTCTCTCAGCATCCTTTACTAACTCAGTTTTCTTCAGCAATTTCTCATATGACTTGGGTACCTATTGTCCCACCATTCTTTCTTCTTTGGACATACTGTACTCTATTTGTGCCAGTGTCCTTAAACTGCAGGACCCTATGCTTCCTTCACCTCTCAGCCCTTTTAGCATCATCCATGCGCTGCTGGTGTAGGCTCCATTCCTTTGTTTGTGTCGGCCTTCAAGCCAGGTCCTTCCTACCTAAATATAATCCCATATCTACTGAATTTCATCTTGCTGTTTTGGTTGATTGTTCCCGCCCCAAAAGGAACTGCATACAAAAGGCTCATTCATACCTCAGCTTATTAAAATAAAACTACGATAGTCCAAACTCTGACGGTGGTTAAAGCAATGTTATATTTTCCTTCTGAGTTTTGTTTAGAGCTTTCCCAGTAACACCTAAGTTCTGTGAACTCCTGCCAAATAATATCAGTTTTAATATGCACCCCATAAGTGGACCCCCAGTCCCACTTTTAAGCTCCCAGAGCCAAAACTGCCAAAGCCCCTGATTTTCACCAAACCTCCCCCCTTTTATTTTCATGCAGAAGGGGCAGATAGGGGCATTAAACAGCATTAAACTCATGAGGTTTAGTGCAACCAGTTTGTCCCTTAAATCCCTCACATTTTTTTAAGGTCTGAGAATGTCAGTCCTCTCACGATAGTGAAATAAATCACCGGCCTCATCTTTCGAGCCCAAAATATTTTTAAAAAATATTGTGACCCCCAAAAGGGTAGACTGGTCTTGACTTTACCTGACCATTTTTGATATGTGGCAAAGCGCCTATTGCTCTTCAAGAACAGAATGGGAAAATGCACCAGACAGTTTTACGAGATGCTCTTTATGCTGAGAGGGGTCTGGGTTCGATCCCTGGCATTTCCCCTTGAAAGGATCTTAAATGCCAGGATCCCGGAGAGAATCCGGGGCAGGGACTCGCTGTGGCAGGGCCAGTGAACAGGAATGAGCTAGAGTTGTAACAGACCTGCTGGAGGACCGTGAATTCCTTGGTGCAACCGAACTCAGATACGCTGTCTGCTTTCTCTGCATGGCTCTGTGCAGAAAAATTGAACCAAACAGCCTCCAGAAGGCAGCAATCTGTTTGTGCTATCACAAATGAACAACAGCTTCTGTGAGAATCTTAATGCGTGTGCCGGTCTCGGAGAGAGAATAAGGAACAGTAAAGAGTCAAGCAACAGTTTAGGAGGAAAAGCAGCTACAGTACCTAATCCCCGAAATACACCCCTTCCTGATCAAACTCTGGTTCCACTTTAGCAACAGGAAGAACCGACAGAGAGATGCGTCGCTTTCTCGATAAAGCGTCCCTGCCGGCAAAGAACAGAACGTGCTCGGCATTCGCCCAGGGAGCTTGCGCATTTCCTTGGATTGTGGTGCCCTGGTAGTCACACACTGCTCTTGTCCTTTCCTGGGGCTTCAAATGCTTCTTTCCCAAAGCAAATCTACGAGACGGTCCTCTGAATGGTCTCAACTCTGGAACGCAGCCCCCTGCCAGAATCCATATGGCATTTGGCAGTCAAGTAAACAACCCAGACTGAACGTCTGTGATAAGAAGCAGCTGGGTGGCTGAGAATGATTGCTCTGGGGGAAAATTCCAAATCCAGCACCTGATGTCCCTGGTTCACTTTCGCTTCTCTCAGAAACTCATTTTGTGGCCTTCGGCAAATTCTCATTCATCAGCCTAAGATTGTGGGGGTGAAACGCTCTAAACCCTCATCACACATTGGAAGGGGTGAATAATAATAAGGTCACCCAGATGGGTTTATCAAAAAACATTCCAATGCCATGCTGTAATTTGCACTGTGCCTGCCTTCTTCCTTTGCCTTGTCTTTGAAATGTAGCAGGGTTTCGAAAGTCGGCAGCTTCAGGATGTGTGGACTTCAACTCCCAGCGTGCTGACTGGGGAATTCTGGGAGTTGAAGCCCACTCATCTTAAGGTGGCTGAGGTTGAGAAACACGGTAGTAGAGCTGTGGTTCTGCTTCTGATCGGGGCTGCCCGACAAGCTGCTGATGCTTTGTTGGGAGTCCGGTGTATGCTGTTTTATTGTTTGCATGCTAATAAAATTACGCTGCACCTTCAAAGTAATGTGGTTACTTTAGGTGAGCCAGGGTTTGACCACAACAAACTCTAGCCTCCTCCACACATTCCCACATCGTTTCACTAGCCTACCAAAAGCATGGACATGACCCTCCCAGCTCCTCCCAAATCGCTCAGACTGCCCAAAGGCTTTGTTTTCAATGCTAAGCATGATTGCGTCATCAAATTTGGATACAAGTTCATACAGTATATGGTGCACTATACCAGCCTCTGTCTTAGACATCAACTCCCAGAATCCCTACCCAGAATGGCCATAGAAGGTGCAGAAGATTGCGCTTTCAAACTGAGATACTGATGATGGAGAAGGCCCGTGGGTCCACAAAGGGAATACTTTCCATTAACACCTCCCAGACACAGATAACGAAAAGGAGCACTGCATAAAGCAGATGTACATTTTTATTATATGCTGTTCAGATTGTTTATTGAATGCACACAAAATAAACACACTGAAAGTCAACTGTGCCTGCCTCCATTTCTTCACTGTAAATGGCAGAATGGCTGAGAAGAGGGGATGTTGAGTCAATGGAAACTTATTTCTTCCCTCTTTTCTGAGTGCTAGGAAGACTATAACCCCACTCAACAAAACCATCTGTGCCCTTACCTTCTAAATTTGGACACACAGACACACACCCTTACCACTGTGCAACAGGATGAAAGTTGAAAAAGGGGTATTTCATCTGTATCAAATCTGCTGCCCCCCATATGCATTGAGTTACAGTCTCCAGCTTCCCAGCCAACAATTCCAGAACTTTGCTGTTTAAAACTGAGTTTCAAAGAGGGATGGGCCTTTTGGGCTCTTGCACAGGACCGTTGCAGTTGATGCACTTTGGTTCAGTAAACCAGTCTGCAGCCAGTAATTTTTTCTGTAACTTTAGTTTCTACACCACAGAAGAAAGGAGCAGAAAAGAGGAAAGCCACAAGCCAACAGAAAACCAACTAGCGTGATAAAATACAGCTTAATTTCCTTAATTAATTGACCCACCAAGGAGCATCTTTATCTTCTTTTCAGTATAAGTTAACTATGTGTGGCAATATTAAAACTGGATGCAAACAAGGACCCATCCAAAGGATCCTTGCTGATGTCTTATTTAAGATGACTCAAAACTGTTGGCAGAAGCTCCTAAATAAATTATTCTAATCTATTACTAATTTTTCCAGTCAAAAGTTATTATGTTAATAATTTATATTGTTATATATTTCAACATCTAGCTTAATTGTATCCTGCTAGAAGGGATATTTTCTAACAGATTTGATCAAGAGGTGCAAGAGAGAAAGAAGATTATCCATTTTTCATTCCAGATTGTAAACTGTCCGTTGCAGGATATAAATCAAATGAATGAATGAATGAATGAATGAGAATTAACAAATACTGCTTTTCACAGTGGTCTTTTAGACTATGAATGGCTAACGCTTAGGCATGCAAGAA
Organism: Candoia aspera; assembly: GCF_035149785.1. Lineage (NCBI taxonomy): Eukaryota > Metazoa > Chordata > Lepidosauria > Squamata > Candoiidae > Candoia > Candoia aspera. The sequence goes on along the minus strand of NC_086166.1, from coordinate 11,504,805 downwards.
CAGGGTTAGAAACACTTTCTGCAAATAGTAACTTTTGAGGACTCATTTACAAACCTGGATTAATTAAATGGTTAATTAACTGCATTAGCTGTAACAATATTACTAAAAGGCCAGTTTCAATCCTGACTAAGATCCAGAATGTGAGACATACCTATTTGTTCAACTACCAAAGGCTGCCTATTTCCCTGCCAAGACTTCTGCAGGCAGAAGTTTTCAAACTAAGTCTCTGACACTGTATTTGGTTAAAACCCTAATGCATCATCAGAGATCCCAGGGCCTCCTGTGGCCCTCAAAAGCTCCAAGAGCTACTTCAAAAGTCCACACTCTTGGGTTGTCATTTTTAATATGACAGAAGGCCAGAAATGTTAGAGGCATGCATTTAATTAATTCAGTTGCCTTTGCTGAGTCAAGGGTGGGGGTACAGACTGAGAGATCGGCTCTCAGTATACCTCCAAGGTCAACTCAGTTGGGCTGTTTGGGTTTCATTTATTTAATTAAAATTGTATGGCCACCCACACCCCTTGGGCAGCTGGTATTAAGTTACTGCAGCATCCAGAACGGCTACAGTAAATTGGACGAGGAAGGATTCCACAGGGCTACCCCAGTGCACGAAAAGGTAACTTACTTCCACTCTTCAGCAATCGTTTCTCTTCCTCCTTCAGCTTATTCTGCATCAGACGCAAAGTGTTTTCTGCTTCCTGAAGGGAAAGGATCAAAATCAGGACAGTTACTGCTTCAGAATCCCTCAGCTTAGGGGAGAAAGGAGGCAGACGCTAGGATGCCGGAAAAGTTAAGATCAAAGGCTTTTGAAAGACAGCTTAGCTCCACAAATTGAGAACTCGACAAAAATGTGAAAATATCAGCAGTTCCGGTAAACTGTTGAACCTCTATATTATTCTATTTTATTCTGGTCGTGAATTCCAGTGGCAGCAGTGCTGTTTCCTGATTTAATTACCCCCCTACAGATATCCATCGCAAGCCACAAAGTTATGAAAACGGCAACATGTGAGCCATGGTGTCATCGTGCCAATGACAGAATGAGGCAGTTGCATCATTAAGTATGGCACAAGTTGCATCATTTGCATGATAATGTCATAACGCATGGGTCATCATTTACCCCCCACCACTTGTTCATGGGCCCCCCTTTGTAATGATCCTATGAAAGAAAAGCTGCAAATATTAAGCAACAAGTAGACCACAGTCTCAAAACACTGCAGGACAATGGGCAGGCGTAAGTAAATGTTTTGCTTCTGCCATTCATTAATGGGAGAATAATAGGGAGCTAGAATGATTCAAGGAAGTGCTTCAGTGAAAACATATGGCTCATTTTCTGGACAAAAATCTAGGCACAAACGAAGCTGCACGTAATTCTCATTAAGCACACAAACAGAACTTTCCATGGCGTACAGGCTCAGCTTCCACAGTAAAAAGAATATTTAAAAAAAAATCCTTACAAATGTATTGGGGAAAGCACGCTGCCTAAGCTAAGAAGGAAAAAAAAAACTCAGAGGGATAATTAAATGCCATTTTTATTATTTCTGGCCTACCTGAGAAAACGTTTTATCTTCATGGCTAGACTACCCTAATTCCTTCGCCTTTGTGATTAACCAACCAGTAACAGCCAGCATTTAAAGGGAAGGAGTATGCTTAATTTATAGAACTTCAAGAAAAAGGGTCCTGAAAAACCTTTATAATGTTGTGTGCTCACAGCAGAACTGAAGTTTCATGTTAAATATGTGTTAGCCCTAAACACACACACACATACACACACACACACACAAAGATAGGCAGCAAAAGCTGGAAGGCAGTGACTCAGAAACTTCATTCTGACACTTCAGAAAAGTGAGTGAAAAACTGGAAACCCCTTATAGACTTCTTGCATGAAACAGGGAAAAAAAACAAACTTATGATTTATGGTTTCGATGATTAGACAAAATTGATTATAGAAAGAAGAGAGTCATTTTGTGACCTCAAGTAAGAGGTAAATTTAGAATCGCACTTAATAATTGCTGTAAAGAAGACTGGAAGCTACTTTTTTGGTATCTTTTTTTCTTTCTTTTCTATTTTTCTTTTACTCTTTTTTCCTTTCTTGCACTCTTAGCTTTCTCTTTGATTTCTTTATTTTCTTTTTCTCACTTTATATTAGTTTGTATTAGTTTTATCTTCTTAAAAAATCTTTAATAAAATTATACAAAAAAGAAAAGTGAGTGAAAAACAGATGGCAATTCCTGAAAAGACAGAACAGCATGGATGCACCAACTAGTGACAACACAGCTGTCAACTCTGCTTGATATGTTACATCACACTCAGTAAGGGATGCAGTTATAACCCAGATAGGGTAACATAGCTACTCCTGCTATGTTACCCTATCTGGGTTATAACTGCATCCCTTACTGAGTGTGATGTAACGTATCAAGCAGAGTTGACAGCTGTGTTGTCACTAGTTGGTGCAGAGAGTAGCTATGCTCCTGAGACCAGGGAAATCTGGATTTTAACACACACGCTTCACATGGAGATGGTTGGATACAAACAATGGCAGGATGCCTACACCTTTAGCAGACATATGACAAGCTGTGTCACCTGTGTACTTCCTGTCTGGCTCAGAGATCCCCTGGATGAGAAGACCTCTAAAAAGATTCCTATCTTGCCTGAAAAATAAACTTTTCATATCCCATTCATGCTTCTGTTTTCTCCTGTTCATCTTTGATCACTGATTAAATCCAATGCTTGAAGCATATTTACGGCTTCAAACAGATGGGCGCTTAACATCTATTAACCTCTGCATAATACCTAAGAAAGATCTTGGACTGAGAAGTGGGAGACTAAAGTGAGAATTTATCTTTCTGTAAGCAAGGAAGATGCCTGACTGCCAAATGTCACATTTTCTAGCTGTAGGAATTGAAGTTACAGGGAAAAATTCAAGGAAGGTGTGTCTTGCCAGGGAGAGTCAGCATTTTAAGATCACAATTGCTACTCTATGGTTTTGCAGAGGTTGGTGTGTCATCCTGGCAAAATGTTTACAGAATGCTGTGTTTCGCCAGAGAGGTTGGTGATATAAAATTTGATTGACATAATGGGGAGGCTTGACTCAACTGCATTCATACTAAACTGTAATCGAAAGAAAAACAGATCTATAGCTCCTACTGTTTAAAGCTCCTGATCTGTGATAGCATGGCGACCATACACAAATAAACGAACGTGATGCAGAAGGAGAGTGGAACTGTGTGTTCTCTGTTCTGCACATCACAGGCATTGCCTCTGCAAGTCCATTCTGCTCTGCGTGGACAAATATCCTGAAATCTGTCAACGCTGCCATCTCCCCGAGAGTCTCCCTCCCAACCCCAAGCTGATGTTCTCCAAAGTGCTGGGATCACAGCTTCTAGAACAATCAAAACTGCAAGTTCTGGGCAGAGCTGACCCACCCAGGTTGTTTCGAGTATACATTATATTATCTGTTTTCCTCCTATCTTAGCCTGGGCTTTAATTTGCGCAACAGAAGGCTTCCAGCAAAGCAGAAGAGTCTTCAGCAATCAGGTGTCAAAACACTGCACAGGCATTCTTTCTACTGCCATGGTGAAAACATTCATTTATTTCTATTGATCGTGTACTAATTAATAGCCTGCTTAATACCCCAGACGTCACCTCTTCAGTCTTAGGCTGAGGAGGGGAAAAAACACTTGGAAGCGCTGAGGTAATAAATCATTTTACAGGACGTTATAAAAGGAGAACGCAGATTCTGGAAGTTGAATTACAGTTTGAATAACTATCTCCCAAAGTAAGTAAAAAAGGCTGCTGCAGAACAAACAAACAAAGACACCGGTTAATTAGGCTGATCAACAGCAGAGCTCTGCAAGGCACAACATGCTTTATCCCACAGTATTCCTGCAAACCTGCCTTCGCAAACTTGATGGGTCTGCAATGGTGTCCAGGCCCCTTCAAGTCACTGTTGGACGCATCCATAAAGTAGCATTGCCTTGTTCAGGGCTCCCAATTTACAGAAGCCGTGGCTATCTTTCTTCTGCTCTGTGCCTGAGGGGACAAAATACCTTGGGCTCCCCCTACTCTACAAAAGGCTGGCTTTCCCCTTAGCACACTACTAGAGACAATTAAAGTTAACACGAGAATCACTGTTACAAGCCATGCCAATGCTGAGTGGTTCTCTCTCCTTTTGGGGTGTGTGTGTGTGTGTGTGTGTGTGTGTGTGTCATTGCTGACTCCTGGCAACTGCCTGGAAAAGTCCCTGCAGTTTTCTTGGCAAGGTTTTTCAGAAGTGGTTTGCCACTGCCTCCTTCCTAGGGCTGAGAGGGAGTGACTGGCCCAAGGTCACCCAGCTGGCTTCGTGCCTAACGCAGGACTAGAACTCACGGTCTCCCGGTTTCTAGCCTGGTGCCTTAACCTCTACCCCAACTGGCTATTATGGTTGGTCACACAGTCTGCCAGATGTTTAGACTGGATTTGGCATTTTTGTCCACCTGAGTCTTTCCCGAGGATCTGGGATAGGCAGATGTTGTTATTTAACAATATTAAAGGTATCATCGCAGGATATAAGCTGTTCCAAGTAAAGCTGCCTTTTGCAACTGACTGATGGTGATTTTGTCAATGCCAATGGTGTTTTGGATGCACCCAAGGCGCCTATTACTATTGGTACTACCTTTGCTTTCTTTTGCCACAGTCGTTCTACTTCTATTTGCAGGTCTTTATATTTTGTGATTTTCTCTAATTCTTTCTCTACTATTCTGCTGTCTCCAGGTATTGCAGTATCCATTATTATTACTATTATTATTATTCCTTGCAATTTTCTTGACAAGATTTTCAGAAGTGGTTGGATCTTGCCTTCTTCTTCCCAGGGCTGAAAGAGACAGACTGGCTCAAGGTCACCCAGCTGGCTTCATGCCTAAGGTGGGACTAGAACTCATGGTCTCCTGGTTTCTAGCCCAGTGCCTTAACCACTGCACCAAAGTGGCCCTTTTGTTTTAGGGAAACCCAAATGTTTGAACTTCTAAAGAGGAGGCAGTTCCTAGGCATAAAGTCTCATGATGAAAACTGCTACTCATGACGCAATCCTTGGCCTTAACTACATGAAACGTGGGAAAATACAACTGGGAAGAATGGAAAGGCAAAGCACAGAGAGTGAGGTGTATATCCTTGGCGCTTTCACCAAAGTAGTCAACGAAAAGGAGAACCAGAGTTGCTGATACTTCTTGCTTCTTTGCAACTCCTTGTAGGGTTCCATTTCCCTAGGCTTCAGCACAGTGACCCAAGAGGAGCTCTTCATATCCTCACAGTTCAATCAAAAGGGATTCTAGTCTTCACAATCCTTCCTTATTTAGCATGCCAGACATTAATCTTATACAACAACTGAACAGCACTGAGACAAGCATGGAGTCCAAGGAGAAGATGGAAATGCCACATTCTAACCTTTTTTTTTTTTTTTTGCTTGAACATAATGTATCCTCAGTCACAATGAGCTTTAAATTTAAAATTATGGCTGGGAGAGAAGGTCAACAGGGATGGGAACAAGATGCAAATGCTGTTAAGTGAGATCAGAAAACCACATTATTGTTGACTTTTTTGAAAAAAGAATCATTAAGGGACTATGATGTGTTAGCAATGTATGCTTCTAATAATGAATTTTGTTGTTGTTTATTCGTTTAGTCGCTTCCGGCTCTTTGTGACTTCATGGACCAGCCCACGCCAGAGCTTCCTGTCGGTCGTCAACACCCCCAGCTCCCCCAGGGACGAGTCCGTCATCTAGAGTATCATCCATCCACCTTGCCCTTGGTCGGCCCCTCTTCCTTTTGCCCTCCACTCTCCCTAGCATCAGCATCTTCTCCAGGGTGTCCTGTCTTCTCATTATGTGGCCAAAGTATTTCAGTTTTGCCTTTAATATTGTTCCCTCAAGTGAGCAGTCTGGCTTTATTTCCTGGAGTATGGACTGGTTTGATCTCCTTGCAGTCCAAGGCACTCTCAGAATTTTCCGCCAACACCACAGTTCAAAAGCATCGATCTTCCTTCGCTCAGCCTTCCTTATGGTCCAGCTCTCGCAGCCATATGTTACTACAGGGAACACCATTGCTTTAACTATGCGGACCTTTGTTGTCAGTGTGATGTCTCTGCTCTTAACTATTTTATCGAGATTTGTCATTGCTCTTCTCCCAAGGATTAAGCGTCTTCTGATTTCCTGACTGCAGTCAGCATCTGCAGTAATCTTCGCACCTAGAAATACAAAGTCTTTCACTGCTTCTACATTTTCTCCCTCTATTTGCCAGTTAGCAATCAAGCTGGTTGCCATAATCTTGGTTTTTTTGAGGTTTAGCTGCAAACCAGCTTTTGCACTTTCTTCTTTCACCTTCATCATAAGGCTCCTCAGTTCCTCTTTGCTTTCAGCCATCAAAGTGGTATCATCTGCATATCTGAGATTGTTAATGTTTCTTCCAGAGATTTTAACTCCAGCCTTGGATTCCTCCAGCCCAGCACGTCGCATGATGTGTTCTGCATACAAGTTGAATAGGTAGGGTGAGAGTATACAGCCCTGCCGTACTCCTTTCCCAATCTTAAACCAGTCCGTTGTTCCATGGTCTGTTCTTACTGTTGCTACTTGGTCGTTATACAGATTCTTCAGGAGGCATACAAGATGACTTGGTATCCCCATACCACTAAGAACTTGCCACAGTTTGTTATGGTCCACACAGTCAAAGGCTTTAGAATAGTCAATAAAACAGAAATAGATATTTTTCTGAAACTCCCTGGCTTTTTCCATTATCCAGCGGATATTGGCAATTTGGTCTCTAGTTCCTCTGCCTTTTCTAAACCCAGCTTGTACATCTGGCAATTCTCGCTCCATGAATTGCTGAAGTCTACCTTGCAGGATCTTGAGCATTACCTTACTGGCATGTGAAATGAGTGCCACTGTTTGATAGTTTGAACATTCTTTAGTGTTTCCCTTTTTTGGTATGGGGATATAAGTTGATTTTTTCCAATCTGATGGCCATTCTTGTGTTTTCCAAATTTGCTGGCATATAGCATGCATTACCTTGACAGCATCATCTTGCAAGATTTTGAACAGTTCAGCTGGGATGCCGTCGTCTCCTGCTGCCTTGTTATCAGCAATGCTTCTTAAGGCCCATTCAACCTCACTCTTCAGGATGTCTGGCTCTAGCTCACTGACCACACCGTCAAAGCTATCCCCGATGTTGTTATCCTTCCTATACAGGTCTTCTGTATATTCTTGCCACCTTTTCTTGATCTCTTCTTCTTCTGTTAGGTCCTTGCCATCTTTGTTTTTGATCATACCCATTTTTGCCTGGAATTTACCTCCAATGTTTCTAATTTTCTGGAAGAGGTCTCTTGTCCTTCCTATTCTATTGTCTTCTTCCACTTCCACGCATTGCTTGTTTAAAAATAATTCCTTATCTCTTCTGGCTAACCTCTGGAATTTTGCATTTAATTGGGCATATCTCCCCCTATCACTGTTGCCTTTTGCTTTCCTTCTTTCTTGGGCTACTTCTAGTGTCTCAGCAGACAGCCATTTTGCCTTCTTGGTTTTCTCTTTCTTTGGGATGTATTTTGTTGCTGCCTCCTGAACAATGTTGCGAACTTCTGTCCAGAGTTCTTCCGGGACCCTATCTACTAAGTCCAATCCCTTAAATCCATTCTTCACCTCTACTGCATATTCCTTAGGAATATTAGTGAGCTCATATCTAGCTGATCTGTGGGTCTTGCCTAATCTCTTTAGTCTGATCCTAAATTGTGCAAGAAGAAGTTCGTGATCTGAACTACAGTCAGCTCCAGGTCTTGTTTTTACCGACTGTATAGATGTCCGCCACCTTTGGCTGCAAAGGATGTAGTCAATCTGATTTCGGTGTTGTCCATCTGGTGAAGTCCATGTATAAAGCGGTCTCTTAGGTTGCTGGAAGAGAGTGTTTGTTATGCAGAGTGAGTTGTCTTGGCAAAACTCTATCAGCCTATGTCCTGCTTCGTTTTGTTCTCCCAGGCCATGCTTACCTGTAATTCCAGGTGTTGTTTGACTGCCCACTTTAGCATTCCAGTCTCCTGTGATGAAAATAACATCTCTTTTAGGCGTGTTGTCCAGTAGGTGCTGCAGATCCTCATAGAACTGCTCTACTTCAGCTTCTTCAGCATCTGTGGTTGGGGCGTATATTTGGATCACTGTGATGTTAGATGGCTTGCCCTGAATTCGAATTGAGATCATTCTATCGTTTTTTGGATTGTATCCAAGCACTGCTTTAGCCACTTTACGATTAATTATGAAGGCTACTCCATTTCTTCTGTGGTCCTCTTGTCCACAGTAGTAGATCTGGTGGTCATCTGATGTGAAGTGGCCCATTCCAGTCCATTTCAGTTCACTGATACCCAAAATGTCTATCTTTAATCTTGACATCTCACCAATAACCACATCCAATTTGCCCTGGCTCATAGATCTTACATTCCAGGTTCCAATGGTGTGTTGATCCTTAGAACATCGGATTCGCCGTTCACCACCAGCACCATCGGCTGCTAGCCGTCCTTTCGGCTTTGAGCTAGCTGCGTCATCACGTCTGGGGCTAGTTGAACTCATCCTCTGTTCCTCCCCAGTAGCATTTTGACCATCTTCCGACCCGGGGGTCTCATCTTCCGATGGTATACCGACATATCTCTGGTTGTACTGATCCATTTAGTTTTCACGGCAAGAATACTGGGGTGGGTTGCCATTACCTTCCCCAGGGATCGCATTTAGTCTGACCTCTCTGTCATGACCTTCCCGTCTTGGGTGGCCCTTCACGGTTTAGCTCATGGCATCATTGAGGTGCTCAAGCTCCAACACCACGACAAGGTAACGATCCTTTGCTGAAGCTAATAATGAATACTTATTTCAATGGCCAACTCTTTGTAAAGCTTTTCAGTCAGGGACATCTCCAATTAAATCAAGTGTGCTCCCATTGTATCCGAAATTACTTCAACAGCTCTCCTATTTATTTGCTTACTTTTCTCTCTGGAGCTAGAGAAAGTATGAATTGTAATGATTCAATAAAAGCTCATTTGCTATTCTCTTAATGCATTAAAGTTCTATTGCATTGTTTACTTTGGCAAGTTGGTTGAATGCACAGGCTTTATATGAATAAACCGATGAATCTGTGGTATAAAAAACAGGAACACTTTGCAATGCTTGAAAAAGTTTGTCAGGCAAATTAATTCAGACAGAGGATTTAATTTAACAGATGGGGCTTCTCAGGGCCTGATAAAAGAAATCTTACTAGTTTAGGATGTCACAGTTATCTTCATGCATATCAGAAGTGACATCTGTGCATCTGGGACAGGGCAACAAGGATTTAAGGTGGGGAGAGGGAACTGTGAAAACTGGGATAGAAGATCTTATCTTATGTGCATTGTTTCCACTGGTTCTAACTTATAGCCTCAAGGCAACATTACAGAGCATCTGTTAATGTCACACCTGAAGACTCAGAGAAGTATCTTCTTAACATATAAGAGCCAGAACAGTCTGGAGCAGGGTTTCTCAACCAGGGTTCTGAGGAACCCTAGGGTTGCACAAGAGGTCTCTAGGGGTTCCCTGGAAGATCACAATTTATTTAAAAAATTATTTCAAAACTCGGGCAACTTCACATTAGAGAGGTAAGTTTCATTCTTTATTTTTAGTTTAAGAACACTGTTAATGCACATATACAGGCCTACCCATGAAATGAGTATCATAATTTTCTAACTTCTGGCCTATATCTGAGCCTGGATGTGCAGGGGTTCCCCGAGATCTAAAAAATATTTCAACAGTTCCTCCAGGGTCAAAAGCTTGAGAAAGGCTGATCTAGAAGCTAGTGTGAAGTAGGCTAAAATCTCAGTTTCAGTCTGCTGTTGCTCCCAAATTAATTCTTTCTTTGCCAGCACTGATTCTGGCAGACACTTCAGAAAGAACTTACAGAGGAACTCAACATTTGGCCAACTCCTCACACTCTATCACACAAGCTCCTTAAGCTTGTCTGAATCTTGATCCTGGAATCCAACTCTGTTTAGACCAGGATCTAGTGTATGTACCTGATATATACAATCCTGGTGTTCACCCAATGTCAGGTTTCCTCCTAGGTCTCCTTCCCAAAGTTTATTCTCCTCTAGCTCTCCTGCTTCCTCCCCCTTTCACTCTGTCTCCCTCCCCTGTTTCTGGGCTTATCAAGAGAGAAAGAAAAGAAAGGAACTTTCTTGTGTGCTCAGCACAGCTTGACTTTCTCCTGGATCTGCTCAGCCCAGCACCTACTGCTTCTCCATTGGGGCAAGACCCTCCCGTGGGGTCTTTTGCCCAGTCCTTCCCCAAGTTGAATAGGTAGGGTGAGAGCATACAGCCCTGCCGTACTCCTTTCCCAATCTTAAACCAGTCCGTTGTTCCGTGGTCTGTTCTTACTGTTGCTACTTGGTCGTTATACAGATTCTTCAGGAGGCAGACAAGATGACTTGGTATCCCCATACCGCTAAGAACTTGCCACAATTTGTTATGGTCCACACAGTCAAAGGCTTTAGAATAGTCAATAAAACAGAAATAGATGTTTTTCTGAAACTCCCTGGCTTTTTCCATTATCATCTTTCTTTGCTTCTTCTTTTTGTTAAAACAAAAATTATGCTCTAAAATTCCATTGTGGTCTGGAAGGGCTCAAGAGAGAGAGAGAGAGAGATGAAGAGAGAGAGAGATGCTGTACATCAAGTGTATCCTATGGGTCAAAGTTGCCCATCCCTGATCTATATAATCATAGCCTGAACCATTCTGTACCACCATTTTTTTTTCAATCTGGAGAGAGCAAAAAAGATTAGGTTTAATTACATACTTATATACTGAATGCAATTTCTTTTCTTTGGCCTTCATAAATGGGAAGGGGAAATTTTCAAAAGTGTGATGCACGTAATCCAGAGGGCCTCAGTTAAATGACAAAATATTTGCTCAATCTCTGACCCTCTTTTCTAATTAAAAATGCAATCTACCCGATATCACCAGCTGAGGAAAAAGAGCCAAGAACACAAACCACTGTGTTTGCCCAGCGCTTTAGACATTATAAGTAGATCACCTTATAAACATTCATTTCTCCACAGGCATGGAGAAAAGCGCTATTTCTTAAAAACACATCCAGGAAAACAAGCACATAAGCAAATAACTCCAGTGAATATCCTGGTCCTCTCAGATCAACTTATTCACTGGAGTTATTTGCTTATGTGCTTGGTTTCCTGAGCCCAGAGGATGTTATTGCCTTTGCATCAGGATTACTAAAGCTTTGCTAAACTGGCAGAAAAAGCAAATCAGAATATCAGCCCATTAAACTGAAAAAATGGGTATTACAAAGATTATAGTTTAATTTCCGATAGCAAGTCAATATTTTCCTTTGTTAATATGAAGTAAGAGACAACAATTACAAAGCACAATAGTAACAGCGCAGTTCCTAAAATTGGCTGAAATAAATGACTTTCCAGCATTTGCAATAAAAGCTAATTTCTGGAAAATATATTGAAATGGTAGGGAATTAGGAAGGCAAAGAAAGAAAAAAGGTTTCATTTTAAACACTTGGCTATCTATTTTAAGATTTTCGGGGATGAAATTCTTTGAAGGAAGCATCTGAATTTTCAATTGCAAAATTCTTCTATAAATTTATTGATAACCTTAAAGTTACAAATAATTTAAACAACTCAACTAAAGCTATATATTAAAACAAATCCTAAATAATGTAGACCAACTACTTTATATACTAATAAACCAATACATGGTTAGAAAAAAGAGAAAGAAAAGAGGGGGGGGGAGAATAAAATGAAGAAACCAAACAGAACATAAAGATATAATAATAATAAATTATTCTAAATTGGTATAGTATAGAATTCTTTGTAATAGCTTAGTGCAAGATAATGCAGCTCAACTGTTAAGCAACAAGTTAAAACTTCATATCATTTGGTCCAAATCTATTATGACTCCATCATATCTCCTTTGCATAAAGCCAATTCAAACGCTGAAAATTGTCAAATTTCATTAAGCCATCCTTCAGAATCCCATATTCTTCAATATTTTTTGCCATAGCACAGATATGGTATTTCCAAAGCTCCTCATAGACAAATACCATATTTTGAAGATATAATTTAACAAAATATTAACATCTTTAAATCTTCATTTTCCCCAAGAACCTGGTTTACCATATGGCTACAAGCAGACATGACCATATTATATGCAGTGAAGTGCCTTCTATTTATTACATCTCAAGTGGAAAGACAATAATCAGACCTCCTTAAATTAATGTAGTATATTTCACATCTGGGACCACTGATTTTGTAATATAGGGTACTCTGATTCTCCATTCCAAATATCTTACCTGACAGTATTCAATTATTGGTTTGAAAAAAAAAACCTTTCTAATATTTTCAATGCTCCTAGAGTTTTACAGGCAGCTAAAGCATCCAAGCTGAACAAAGAAAGTAACAGATGCTGTAATTGCATATATATTTGCCATTCCACTTCAGGTAAATTACGTTCCTTGATTCTATTGGAAATAGTATAATTCTACCACAGGCAAACGGATTTCACTTCCCAATGGTATGAAACTGGAGATCCCACAGATATAATGCTTAAAACCTTATTCTATGCAGAATTAAGGACATCTAAGTTTATATAAGAACATGATATAAAAATATTAAAAGTCTGTTTTTGTGCCCGTATGTCGTTCTCCATCCATGGTTCCCCTGACTGGAAAGCTGAAACCATAATCCATAGGCACACTAGGATAAGATTGGAAGAAGTAACTTCCCTAGTTTATAAATATATATATATATTTAAGGTGTGAAATGAGATTTAAAAACAAACAAACAAACATGGAACTAGGCAAAAGTTTAATGTGCCGAAGATGTATCTCCCTGACGAAAGTAAACTATTGGCTTGGACATGTAAAATCATTAACCCACCCATTCCCAGAGCATTTTTATAATTCTCTAAAATATCTGCAGGTATCTTTTTTTAAAATAAAAAGCTTGAAAGATTAATTACACAACCAGAGTCCAATGCGTGGGCGATACACTTTATGGTAACACTGGGGAAAACGGTACTCACAGTTCAGTTACAAATGACTCTGCTATAATAGCTCCATTTATTCACTGTGTATCTCTTCACCCAGGTGGGATTCTTAAATGTATTGGATAATTTTATTTTTATAAATCTTTGACTATTCTTTAAAAAGAGGGCAGTTTTGAGAGGATGTAAATTAGTACCCCGAGGATTCTATAGGCAGAGTCAAGCCCCAACACTGAATATATCCAATAACCAGAATAAAACAGCAGATAACAGAATGGTGTCCAGGGACATGCATGGTAGAAATGTATGTATGTATGTATGTATGTATGTATGTATGTATGTATGTATGTATCTATCTATCTATCTATCTATCTATCTATCTATCTATCAGATTTTTATCACCGCCCATCTCCCCCACATGGCTTTAGTCAAATTATGACTCAAGCAATTGAAGTACTATAATATTTAGAGACTCTTACCTCAAATCTCTCTTGCTCCATGCGGTGCTGGTCGTCCAATTGCTGCTCCAGGTAGGTCAGGTTACGAAACTTCTCCACGTAACAGCTATATTGTTTCTGCAGTTCCTCCTCAATTTTCTCATATTCATCCATAAAGGCTGGGCTGGTGAGGACAAAAAGGGCTGGGTTCACACCCTGCACTAAGCCATGATTGTCTGATCATGATTTATTGGTTATAATTGGCTGGGCACGGCACAGTACTTTAAGATGTAAATCATCATTTACCAACTACAGTAAATAGGCTCACACAACATACACTAAGGTAAAGTCAAACAAACCTCTTTATAGCTTAGTGTGATACATCCTCAACCAAAGAAAAGGACAACGTTAAACACTGCATTTGCAGTTGGGCAGTAAACTGCCATATTCCCTCTTACTTCCTGTTTATTTCCCCAGATATCATTGCCAACACCTCACTTGTTTGAACCATAGTTTTGAGGGTGCCTGCATTAACCCACATGAAGAAACTACTCCCAACTCCAACATTTAAGGCTATATAGCTCCAGGTAGGCCATGGAAGATGGTGGGAAGCACCAAATGCAAAAGGATATATCAATTAAAAAGCAAAATTCAAAGTGTTATGAAAAACAGAGTCCACAAGGCATTAAAAGTAATAACTATATTAATTATAAAACACTGGTGCATTTTCATACACAACCATACAATTTTTTTTTTCCACATAGCTTAGAAAAATGGAGTTGCTCTGATTAATCTGACAAACGTTCCAGCCCAGCTTTGCCCCAGCTGGGTACCCTACAAATGTTGGAATTTAACTCCCAGAATTGTCTAGGCAGCATGGCTATTACTGGGAATTCTGATAGTTGGAAGTTCAGACATCTGAAAGGTGCCCAGGTTTGGTAAGATTGTTTCACCAGGTTACCTCACAATTCACCATCTTTTTAATGCACAATCTCATTGATCAATACTTGATCACAGCAGGCAATGTCTTTGTTATGGTTTTATGGTTTTTGGATGCTTTTCATTGCTGTTTTATAAGCCGCCCAGGGTTATCGCGCATCAAATGAATGAATGAATGAATGACTGTATCTCAAACAATGTAATTCCCACATTGCACATCCTATTAACAGGTTTAAATGCTTACACTGTACATTCTAATATGCCTATAATTCTTGGGGCACTTGCTAGCTTTTTTGACAAGATTCACTTGAAAGAAATATAAGTAGTCCTCCACTTATGGCCACAATTGGGACCAGAATTTCTGTCGTAAGTTGTTGCAGTCATAAGTCAATTCACCACATGACTAGACCCAATTTTACGCAAAAAACATCCATTGGAGAAGCTGGATTCACTTAACAACCATTGTAAAAAATGGCCGTTAAGCGAATCCAGCTTCCCCAATGGATTTTTTTGCAGGTTTTTGCCAGAAACCAGCAAAAAAAGTCGCAAATCACCATCATGTGACTGCAGGACTCTGCAACTGGTTGTAAATGCAAGCTGGTTGCCAAGCACCCAAATTGCAATCACATAACCGCAGGGGTGGCACAACTGTTGTAAGTGCAAGTACAGGTCGCAAAGCACTTTTTCCATCTATCACACTTAGACTCTAGGATCCATGCTGGCTTTCGTTTATCAAAAATACAGATTTCTTTCCTGCGTGATTACAGAGCTCCATTTCACAAGGCACCCATAAAGCAACGCTAATAGCTGAAGAAAAAAAAAATATATAGCATGGCTGAGACACAGCCACCTGTTCTTCAATGCCCAACTTCAGACTGATTGATCCAAAAGCCAGGAAGCACGGGTGGAGTTCCTGGGGGCTCTGAAGCCTGTAGAGAGAGTAGTCAAAGCCACAGTGAGTTTGCAGGGTGCCTTCGGGCACTGAAAACAAAGTACCGGCTCAGTAGGTCCCATTTTCTTTTAAATCATTTGTGGCAGGGGTTAAAACTCGAAATATTGAAAAGCTTAAGCTAAAATTTTTGGGTGAAGCTTGGGGTAGCCTTCACCGTCATTTGGAAAGGTAAAAGGATGACTAAAAACAGCCGACCAGAGCACATGAGGAGGAGCCAGCCAGGGAAGTCCTGCTTTCCAGCAATTTCTCACCTCACAGCAGGCAAATGAATGTTCAATTAACCCTTCGAGGGACAGAGAGGATATTAGCTCCTACCGAACACTCTGCAAAGTTTGCAGGCGCTTGTGGTTTCTCTCCAGCTCCGCTTTCCTCTTTTCAATCTTGGCCTCCAAACTGGCTTCATCGGCGGCCACATTGTTCAGCATGTCTTTTGTTTTCTGGACTTGCTCCTAGGAGAAAAAAAAAGGGGGGAAGGGACAAAACACAGCAGAGATGAGCTGCCATTTGTATTGTATGCCACCCAGAGTCACATCCATGACTCTGTTGTAGATGGGCGTGAGATGGGCAGCTATATAAATTTGACAAATAAATAAATTTCTGGTTGGTACCCCCAAAATTAGCTTCTGATTCCAAACATCGTTCAATATTGATTCCAAATACTGTCCCAATTTCTTTTTTGGTAGGGCTGTGTGTGCTAAGAGCCAATGTAGAACAAAATATACGACTAGGCTAAGTGAGAAGCAAAGAAATCCCCACTCAGCCATGAAGCTCACTGGACTTCCGTAGGCCAACCAGTGTCTCCCAGGTTAGTCTACCTCGCAGGATTGCTGTGAAGAGAAATGGGGAGGGAGCACTCTGAGCTTCTTGAAACACTGGCAGGAAAAAAGCGAACATTAAAATATTAATACATTAACATTGCATATCAAGGCAATCTCTGTCCCAGGAAAAGAAAATTCCTGCTCAGAAATGGACTTTTTTTTCCGTTATTTATTACGGTCTTAGACCAGTACAAAATGGACTAATAAGCAAATATTTCAAGAACCCTGAGCAGTCACAACTGACAGCCCACACAGTTCATGATTATTCCACAGTAAAACGAGCTCCCCTCGGCCTGAAGGAAAAGACAAGCAACCTCTAGTTGTTTTAGGCATGTAAATATTCCTCAGATCATAGGTTTTTGCTCTATTTGCAAAACAAAAATTATACTTCCTGATGGGTGCAGTTTTATGTTTGATTAGCAAGCTTCCCAGAATCATCCAGGATCTTTTGCTCATTTCAATGAGGGGTGACAAATGCCATTTTTATCTGGATGCTTGAGAAAGATACTGGGATCTTGGAGGCTCCTCATACATTGAAGTAAAGGCAAAAGATGGCTATAAGGTATATACACATGAGAGAAAACACTCCCATTTGATCATGAGGTCGCTCTTTTAGACTGATGCTGCGAAAAAAGGGCTCTCCAGCTTCCGTTGTAAGTCCTTCTGTCAAGAGAAGGAAGGTCAAAGAAGAAAAACTCCTCAAGGAAAATGAGGAGGATATTGAAAACCATCTTAAAAGCAAGGATGTTCAAAGGTGACGCCAAAGGAATAACTATTTGTTCAGTGCTAAATTAACAAGGTGTGAAGAGTCTGCAACTGTTCAACATTGTTTCGTGTGAATCCTACTTCTCTAGAACTGCTTGTTGGAGAAGACATTCTTTGGGTCCTCTTTCACCGCAACCCTAGTGTAATGCTCCCTTCCCCAACTAGAAGAAAGCGATGAAAATATACATATATTTTAAAAGGCAGCAGCGGAGGGATACCCAGAAACACATTGCGTAGCCTCAGAGATAACAGAGGACTTTGAACATGTTACTCTTTAAAAGGGTTAAATTGGCAAAAAAGGGGCCCTTGACATTCACAGCAGCTTTGGAACTAATTAGTTGGGAGAGTTTTCCAAACTGGATAAATTGCCCAAGAAACCAAATGCTATTATGCAACAATGTCTGGAGCAATACTTGGATGGTAATATAAATTTGAGTTTCAATCTCAAGTGCAATTTACTTCCATTTATAGTTCCTCTGTGGACCAACAAGAATGACGAGTGAACGGAAGCACAAGAGTGTCAGGGTGGAAAGTTTAAGCACAGCCTTCTCACGTTTACCTCTCTTCCTGCGAGCCTTTTCCTTAGGAACAAAAGAAGCAAACGGGTTTTACCCTCCAAATTTGCCCTGATAATGCTCAAGGGCTGTTTTATTACAGTGGAAGTTGCAGGGTTTCACATCCCAAGAGGTTGAGTTGGTCCTCCTTGGATGACTACTTGATTAAAACTTTGAGGAAAGTGTATTCCCCAAGGACCATACATTTTACCTGGTATTTTTTTGAAATTACAATGTCTACCAGTTTTTAATATGAACCTTTTTCTCTACATATATGGGTGGGATATAATTTTTAACTGTAAAAAATAAGCAAGATCTTACTGACAATACCTAACAAGGTCATTGCATTAAAAAAAAACCCATCATCCTTACCAAAATATCTTTGATGGCAATGCGCATCACTTTTTCGGTTTCGTTTATCTCCAGCGGTCGTGCAATTGCTTCTGTTCTCAGTTCCTGACAGGCAAAACCAAAACAAAATGGAACAAAAACCAACCAAGGACAAAACCAGAAAAATACTGTTACAAACATTAAATATGTTTTCTTACTTGGCAGGTCTGATTTAGGATCCAAACTTAGGGATCCTTAGAGAAGGAAATATACAGGTGAGCTGCTCAGAACTTCCTTTAATTGCTCCCATATATCTTAAAGTTGGCAACCCTCCTTACATAATCTCTTTATTAACAATTAAAAACTTAGCACATCAACATCAATTTAAACGATGCTTTATAGAAGTAATATGGGCAAAAAGTCTGAAGCATAACATATGCTCCCTTGGCTTTCAGATGAGACCCACAGATGTCACAGCAGGAATCCTCTTAGAAGTCACCAGTTGGGAATACATCTTAATTAAGTCACAATTTTACTAACCAGGGTTTACTGAATAAACCTAATGGCTGGATTCAATCATTATAAGAAGCCAAACAGCGTTATGATTTAGTGTGATGTGAAAACCAGGTGGCCTTTTCTCTTATGAGAAAGAGAAAGCCTCTCTGTCTCCAGTTTTAATAAGCAAATAATCAATTAAATGTTACAGGTTTAATTCTTAAATCTTAAACTCCTGCTCAGCCCTTGCAGTGACAGTGCCTCCATTCCAGATTTCCTGATTTCAGAACTTGAACTAAGCTATTTGTCAGGGCAATGACTATGGCCCATCACTCATTTTGAAGGCTCAGTGCTGTTTCTATAGCACAGCAGCTGAAAGCTTTGGCATTTCATTCAATTCCTGAAAAGGATTTACTAAGGGAAGAAATTTAGCATATGAAGCCAAGAGAGACAGGCCTCAAGGATATTTTCTGCTGTAATTAACAGCTTCAGAGAGACCCAAAGATTCTTAGATGGTATTACTGGAACACAAGAAATAGCACATCAGTTGAGCGCAGGGAAGAAAATCTATTTAGTGCCCAGCAGGCAGAAGACCAAAGGAGGGATGACTTCCACATTTGCAAACAGCAGCATTCATTCTTGATAAAATTATGAAAAGTAACTTTGTTAAAGTGCCTTCAAGCTACATGAAGAGCAGTACAAATCACGCAGGGAAGAGATAACCATTTCAGCAAAGTGATACTGCTCTGCAACTGATAGGGCACTACAGTTGATGATGATCAATACAGCACTTCTATCTGCTACACAGCACATCATCTGCAGTGTAATTTTTAATTATCTGCAACTGATATGGCACTACATTGATGAAGATGATCAATACAGCACTTTTATCTGCTATACAGCACATCATCTGCAGTGTGATTTTTTAAACTATTTTTCAGCTGCCCCAAGCACTAAGGAACCAGCTGAAGTGACAACAGTGGCAGGGAACATCACAGCCTGCTACAACCACATGCTTTGCAAACAGACAGTGCCTGGCTCAGCCCCGCTCTCCTGCCACTACAGGGAAAGGCTCATGCCCACAATCTCAGAAGACTGCAGTAAGAATGAACAGGCTATGTGGGACATTAGCCCAGCCTGGTAGCTACATATATTATATTGTTGGATCTGGATTGATAAGCCTTAGGAATAAACTACTGCAATACAGTAGTGGCTCCTGGATGACTCTGGTCTCCTCACCATTGTCAGCTAGGTAGTTACATGCATACAATAGTGTTTCTTAACCTTGGTGACTTCAAGATGGGTGGACTTCAATTCCCAGAATTCCCCAGCCAGTAAAGCCAGTAAATTAGGATTAACTAGGATTAACACCAGATGAGCCATCAAACAGCACAATACACCCTAATCAAGGAACTATTAACTCAGGCAATCAACCAAGCAGCAAACAACAGCCCAATCAAGGAACTCCCAAGGAGAGAACAACACCCCCACCAACACAGGCAGGGCAAGCCACGGTGTATAAACAGAGGGCAAGGCCCTCTCCCTCTTCACGCTGAAGGTGTTGCCTAGTCTGGCAATGAAACGTCCGCAAGGAAACAACAAGGCTCAGAGAGCACCCAGGACTCCACAGTTCAACCCTGAGCTACAAAGATTCTCTTCGATTGAAAGCCAGTAAAGCTGGCTGGGGAATTCTGGGAGCTGAAGCCCACCCATCTTGAAGTCACCAAGGTTGAGGAACACTGGCATAGAATCATTTTTCTGTATTCTGCACTGAGTTATTTTGGGGAAAGATTTGATACAGGACAAGCAGGCAGGCTGCTCACAGCCCTCTTCACTCCTACTTCTTAAACAAAGAATTTAAGTTGGTTTGTATGACCTCCTATGACAGGTAGAAGCAACCTGATCGCCCTCCAAGATTGCTGGGCTAGTCTCCCACAGTCTCTTTCCCATGCAGCTGATGTGGAGAAGCCCAGAGCATCAGGGGAACACTGAATTATCTCCTGCCCTAGAACATCTATGCTATGCTTTAGGACCCAATGTACAGTTAGAACTTTTGTGAAAAGAGGTTGAAACTGTTATGTTGAAAAGCTTGGGAAGCCAGGGATTGTGAAAGCTGGAACGAGAGAAGGGTCTCTTTTGAAAACCACTTCAAAGAAGAGACCAGAACTTTTAAAAAAAGATTAGCATCTATAATGGTATGTGGGAAAGACCCTGGGAGACTGGGCAGAGAGACGCTGCCAAGGGAACGGTCAGATAAGAGACTTGCAAGATTGATGTCAGCCTCGCGGGTAAACCAGAGAGGAGTCACAACCGGATGAGCTCATTCTACTTTATTGTAAGGCTACATTGGCAGAATCTCGCAAGTCTGAAAGGACAATTCTCCCCCTGTCCTCTTTATAGCCCGAGAAACTAGGGAGGGTCCCTTCTGAGCCTCTTGCCCCGCCCAGTATGCAGCTGCAGGCTGTGCCACCTCTTACCTGACCGTTCCCTTGGCAGCATCTCTTTGCCCCGTCTCCCAAGGTCTTTCCCACATCCCATTACAGCATCTAAGTTTTGAGTTTGAGTCTAAGCACAATACTAAAAGCATCCCAATACTGTGTAGTTTGTTTAAATCAGATGGCAGTTGAAGAGAGCCCGACTCAAGAAGATACAGCAGGTGTACTCCAAAGCCATTTTAGACACTTTGTACTTGTCAGTCTCAAGCCAAAACTCAGGTAAAATATTTAGTCTCCTTGAAGATGGCAGAAGCTACTTATATGATCACCCCCTCCCCCAAGAAAAGCCACGGGGGGCGGGGGGGGGGAGTATGTTATTGGATTCCCACTCCCAGCAATCCCAAATCATTGGCCATCATTGTTCCCCCACCCCTCCTTATTCTTATTCAGTGGGTGAATGTGAAAGTGGGGAAGAGTTGAAATGGCTGTCATCCAAGTGCTAGATCCATTATCCTCTTGTACCATCTGAAGTGCTGCTTTTAGCCGCAACTCCGGGCAGAGTTCAAGGGGCTAGTCTGATTTATGGAACCCCAGGTCAGGAGTGGGCAATCCAGAGCCCTTGGCTTATCTTCAAACTTCCTTTGCATGAAAACAGACTTCTGATAAAAGCTAACAGCCCCTTGCCACCTGTAATGGAAGGTGAGAATGACCTTAGAAGAATTGGGGGAGAGATGCTGCCTAGGAAACAATCAGATAAAAGAGGGAGGAGCCCATCGCTGCATAACAGGCAGAGAAAGAAACTTAGAAAGGACCTGCCCTAAGGATCGGGCAGTAAATAGGGATGGTGGGAGATCTGTACTTTCAGACTTGCAAGATTCTGTTAATGCAGCCTAACAATAAAGTACAGTAGAAGTAGCTAATCCTGTCTGACACCACCAACTTGCTGCTTGAGAGAGAGAAATAAAGAGAAAAAAAGGGCAGTCCTTTGACTTTTGGATTCTGGCCCAACCACTACCTCCATCTCTGCTTACCACACCCTCAACAGATTCTGCTTAAAGGAAAAGGTTGCTAACTTTACTCCTAAATGTACCCCAGAGATTTCTTTCTGGCATATGTTACTTATTGCCTCTTCTGAAATAATAAATGGAGGTCCTACCCTTTCAGCTAGAAGAAGTTATGCGAAGGACTGCCAGAAGCCATGTTTTCTCAATGGTGGCAGCTTTGGCACCTTGTTGACCGTATCTTAGCTGCGGAGTGAAACATGTTTGTCTCAAGGCTTTTTCAAACCTTTGAACTGTTGTGGCACCTGCCCTGTAGAACAGTTTGGTCCCCACCCTGATGAGATTTGGATGGCCCTGATCCTATTGGCCTTTCCTAAGGCTCTAAAAACCTGGCTGTTTCCATAGGCAGCGGGCCAGATCTTGAGTGAGCTGCCTCTAGGAGGCATACTAGTAGATGGATTAGCATCCTTGGTTGCCAATTTGCTTTATTTTGATATGTATTGTTTTTGTGATTATTTTGGTTTGGAGGCTAGGAGTCACTATGAATTGATGGCCATACAAAATCAATGAATAAATAAATACACACATACAGTAAACTGCAGATCCCATAACCACAATGCTGCCACCACTGCTTTATGTGTGATGATCGGTTAATTTCCAGCTGCTTGTACTGGCTGCAAGATGCATTATTTGTTAGTAGATTTCTTTTTATCCTTGTCATAAACTTAGTTACACCTACAGAGATTTTTCTTTTAGAAAGTGATTGTAGAACAACGTCAGTGGACAAGTTAGTCCAAAGCAACAGGCAACAAGTATCATTTCAGAATGATAAATATAGGATTATGGCTTCTGAATCTTAATTGGGCTGGCCAAATCACAAGTGGCCAGAGAGCGCTCTTTGAAAATGCAAAATCCTCTACCATTTGTTGGTGCATCACAGAGGTAAAGAGGATAAAGAAAAACATTTCCATCAGCAGGAAATGCACATTGCAAAGCAAATTAGGGAAGTGGATTGGAAGTATAGTAGTGAACATCCTGAGGGAACCACTGATGGGATTAGCAGCCCTGATACTACATTGCAGCTATATCCTGGCAGTAGAATTAGTTTATGAAGTTTAAGAGTTAAGCAAAAGAGGATGAGAAGAAAAAGATGTTTAAACACCCTAATGGTGTTCCAGAAGTTCCTACGAACCTCCCAGGCATTGGGCAGGGTGGCTGTTCAGACCTTCTCGGGCAAATTTTGCAAAATGCTTGGAATTTGGGACCGGGAACGTATACTCTCGTTGTTTATTATTGTTTTTTAAAAATATTTTATAGCACAAGCCACCCACAGTCGCTCCAGAGTCAGGTGGCCTTAAATCAAATCAATAAATGTATAAAACTCAGCCTTCTGCCCCATGGCAGTATGGGAACACAAACACAATTGTTAGTACTGGTTTGAAGGAATAAAGGGTGAGAAAGAGCAAAGACCTGACAGTGACACCGGTTTATCACAGAAGAGGCTAGAATGAGGACAATCACGTCCCTGTTTTCCCCTCAGACAATACGCACCTTACCATTAGACTGGCCTTCCCCAATCGAATGTTTTTCAAACATGCTGGGCGCTATAATCCCCACCCAACTGGATACCATCGGAAAATCATACTGAATTGGCCTGCCGAATTTCCGTCCAGGTAAACACATACAAGCTGGCCAGAAAGGATCTAAGACTGCAATTCTATACATTCTTACTTGAAAGCAAGCCCCAAATTTGCTGCTATGCTTTGGGTAGAGGATAAGAAAAAGGGATGTGTAAGCCATCAAATCCGTTTAATACACCAACACCCTTCAACTCTCTTTCCCAGTATCCACTGAATACCTAAACCCACACTGACTGGGAACGATAGGAAATTGTCATGCAGGACATACCTATAATATATCTATCCAGAGACAGAGACAGAGAGAGCCACCCAGTTTGGTGCAGTGGTGAAGGCACCTGCCTAGAAACCGGGAGGCTGTGAGTTCTAGTCCTGCCTTAGGCAGGAAGCCAGCTGGGTGACCTTTGTCACTCTCTCTCAGCCCTAGGAAGAAGGTAATGGCAACCACTTCTGAAAAACCTTGCCAAGAAAACTGCAGGGACTTGTCCAGGCAGTTGCCAAGAATCAGACACGATTGAACAGATTAAAAAAAAATAGATATAGATATAGATATAGATAAATATGTCATTGGGCTGTCAATCTTAAAATGTATTGTAACTTTTTTTATATAAAGAAAGTTATAGTACATTTATAAATGTACTATACATAAAGCAAACTTAATTCTGGTTAATGAGGGAACCATAAAAACTTAAGTGTTTGATTTACACGATCAGACCGAAGGAAGAAAAACAACCTGAAAGCAGCTCTGAGATGGGAACTACTCAAAGATGTATCAGACCTTAATAAACAGAATTATTAATAAACAGAAAAGAGGAACTTTCTCAAGGAGGCTAGGAGCTCCTTATTGCTTACAATATTGCACAACATCTACTCATTAGAAATCAGGGGAGCACAATGTAGCATTAACGCTTATGAGCTAAAGCAGAAAGTCATTTTAAAGCAATTAATATACATGCCAAATATTCCACAGAGATGGCATTAGTCCTTACGCATTCAGGAAGGAAAGCTGGAAGCAAAAGAACCAGAATTTATACCCAGCATGGCCGAAGGGAATTCTACTCCCAACACATCTGGAGAACACCAGGTTTGAAGAAAACTGATACGGGAAACCTGGGACTGATTTGGAGGAGAAAAATAAATTTGATCTTCAGAGTAGAATACAACACCTAGGAGGAAAGACTGACGGAGTTTCAGGACTTGTCTGTATGCCCTAAAAAACAAATCTGACATTTAATTCGCTTCTTCCAAGCTCTTTCAGGTCTCATGCATCTGTATAGCAGCAGCTTTGGGGCTGGTGTCCTCAACGGCCAGTTTAGAGGGCCTTCATTTTAGAACCAAGGAATACTAAAGGGTCATTGCCTGTCCTCTACAGCAACTTTTCTCAACCGTGGCCACTTGAAGATGTGTGGACTTCAACTCCCAGAATTCCCCAGCCAGCAGGGGAATTGCTGGCTGGGGAATTCTGGGAGTTGAAGTCCACACATCTTCAAGTGGCCACGGTGGAAAAGCACTGCTCTATAGTATTTTATGCAATTTAAATCAGAAGATACCTGAAACAAGCTACTCACCCCACCACACACAACCCCCAAATCACTTTGATCTCCTCTCTTCTACTATCAACATGAACTGCAGTTGGTCTAATTGCATCCTGTCTTGTAAGAAAACGTATTCATTCTATTCATGCCTTGGATTGTAGAAAATTATTATCCCGAGAGGAAATGACACATATGACAAGGAGCACAGTGCACAGAATTAAGTCGTTATAGTTCCTTCGCATATTTTGGAGGCAGATCAAGTCTGAGTGGATTTCATTCTCAATGCAGAGAAGCACAGCTAAATGTTCATGCAGCACTGCTATTGTAGGAAGAATGGGAGACTATAAATATCAAAATTACTTTCAAATGAAGTACGAAGTCTGCTTCAGGCTGGCACTGATTTTTTTCCCCATAACCTAGGAAGACAAAATAAGGACACTGCTCGTCTTGCACAAGTCACTCAGTTTCAGTCTTGATGAAAATGGCTTTGAGCAGCCGACCTGCGTGACTTTCCAAAGTGGTCAATCAAGCTCCATCGCCTGGCATTCTGAGATGGCAGAGGAAAAGGAGGGGACAGCACACATTGCCACTTCTGCTTCTTGAAGAGCAGGCTGCCACCCAAAGCCACTAGCACGTGAAATGGATGGGTTGTCTACATGCAGCTTCTGTCAGATGAGCTTGCAGCCCTTGAGATGTTGCAGAACTTCAGATTTCTTCAGCATCACCTATCACAGCTGCCATTCTGAAGGGAACCTGGCATGATGGATAGCGCAACCTTTCAAAGCACCTTCATTAACCTGGCCTACAGAGCACCAGCAGAAGACCTTG
This sequence comes from Candoia aspera, assembly GCF_035149785.1. NCBI lineage: Eukaryota > Metazoa > Chordata > Lepidosauria > Squamata > Candoiidae > Candoia > Candoia aspera. Next base: position 11,479,043 of record NC_086166.1, on the reverse strand, counting down.
GGCTGCAAAGGGGTAGCAAGGGCTATGAGCAGAGTAGCTACACTGCATATATGCACTGAATACAAGCAGTCCATCAGAATCTCTAGAAACAAACCGCATATAAATTAGAGCAATAATTAAATAAAGTCCTTTGCCTAAAATCTGGCAAGCTCAGTAAGATATCTGGAAATATTAACGGGGAGACTCTCCAAGGTCACGCTAAGCTGATGCCACATGAGCCAGCCAGCCAGCCAGATTTGCTATTCTAAGAGAAGCAATTTACGACTTTTTGCCGTGGCTGTTAAGCAAATCACATGGTCGTTAAGTGAATCCGGCTTCCCACATTGACTTTGCTTGTCGGAAGCTGGCTGGGAAGGTCACAAATGGCAATCATGTGACCCCAGGATGCTGCGATCATCTTAAATATATGCCGGTTGCCAAGCGCCTGAATTTTGATCACGTGACCCCAGGGACGCTGCAACGGTTGTAAGTGCGAGGACCAGTCACAAGTCACTTTTTCAGCACCATCGTAACTTCGAATGGTTGCTAAACAAATGGTAGTAAGTCAAGGACTATCTGTACTGGTTCCAGTGCAGAGCTGAGTAGCACCATTATAAGGTCTAGGAATAAATCAAGCATCAATGGAAAACCTGCCACAGGTGCCCCACAAGCTGTTCTCCTTGGATTTCAAAACATCTGAAGCTACACATTGAATATTCTACTCCTGCCCTGTCTCAGATGAAAAACAACAATTTAATTACATTATTATTCCATAATGGGCATTATGTCTCTTGTTGCAGAAAATCAATTCACATACAAAGACTCTGATTGAGACCAAAAAAAAAAAGACTTTAATGACCTAGTGCATCAGTGGAGAACAAGGTTTATCACACATAAAATGAGACATATCCCCAGTTGCATCATTTACTTTCCCCCCAACAGAGAAAGAAAGTTATTTACTCCTCTAGGAAATGCAAAGTATAGCAAAACTCCTCTGGACCTGCCTGACAAGGATTATTAGATGGGTGTACGTCAGAACTCCTTAATATTTACAGGATCACCCCCAAGATGCATTCCACTCACACCTGGATTTTTGTTAACATGGCCATTCCTGGGGCTTCCAACAACCGAATCAGTAACAGAAGCTCAACAGAGAGCAATAACAGCTGTATTGAACATCCCTGCCTTGGTAGGAGCTGCGTTTCATCATTTTAATTAATTGCCCAGAAAGCAGGAGGGGAAAAAAGGCACTGATCATTAGGAAGAGAGCATTAAAAAAGGTTACTTGATCCTTCTCATAGACTGACACAACAGATTTGTGGGCTTTACCTTTGAAAATGTCCTGTTGACCCTGAGGCAGAAGTAATAACCAGTCCTCTTGAGACAGGTCACAGCAAGGAGACTCTGCCACCTCTTTCTGATTCTGTTTAAAGCTTTCAAAAGGATCTTTTCCCACCAGAGAGTGAAACATCTTCCTATGAAAAATATACACACCTTTGCAGCGTGTCACAATCCCTGCAGGAAGGTGCAATTTTAAGAAGGGCTTCCTAATGAAAGGCTGAAAGAAGGGCTACTGAGTAACAGGTGATTTTTTCCCTCTTGATACAGGTAGTCCTCACTTAATGACCATTCATTTAGTGATGGTTTGGATTTACGATGATGCTGAAAAAAACAACTTACGACTGGTCTTCACACTTACAGCTGTCACAGTGTCCCTGCAGTCACATGATCACAATTTGGGTGCTTGGCAACTGGTTCGCATTTATGACCGTTGCAGCATCTTACAGTCACATGATCACCATTTTCGACCTTCTTGGCTACCTTCTGGCAAGCAAAATCATTGGGGAACTGCGTGATTCACTTAACGACCACGTGGTTTGCTTAACACCCGTGGCGATTCACTTAACCACCACCACAAAAAAGATTGTAAAATCAGGTCAGATTCACTTAATGACTGCTTTGCTTAGCAACCAAAATTCTGGTCCCAATTGTGGTTGTTAAGCGAGGATTACCTGTATTTATCACTACTCCAATAATAGAGAATATACATACCTCAGAGTTGAACTCTTGGGATACTTGGCGTTCATGGCTGAACCATGGTTGCTTTCTTGTAGACATTTTGTTACCATACTAGCTAACATCATCACTGGATGATGTTACCTAGCCGTAGATTGATGGTGTTGCTCAGCCTGGTAACAAAACTTCTGCAGAAAAACCGCCAAACTTGGAGGACACCAATTATCCAACATGTATTACTGCAACTGTGGAACTGTCCAGTACTGATTGTCTGTTTAATCCCTGAAAGCTATGTATTCAGAATGTTATGTAAGGAGAGAATCATACAGTCTTAAAAAGACCTAATTCAGGCATCCCGAAGCATGCTGGACAGAGAAACCACCATTTGGAGCCAGGCAGCTGTCCTGGAAACAATGCAACTGGCATAGTCCCAAGTCTCCACCCTTCTGTCATAAACCCAGGAAACCCGGTAACAAGGACATCGGTGCAGACGACAGACTGACGCTGAAACAACAGAGTGCTCCTGTACATGTGGTTACTTACTAAACTAGGCTAACCTCCCAGTGGGTTGAGCACTACAGGGGAACCCCTAGGAGCCAATTGTTGCTAAGCCAGTTCCACTGTTTTCTAAGAACAAAACTTTTTTCTCTATAAGCCAGAAAGACACAGGAAGTATCTGGCTTAGTGTCAGCTCTTCAGAGTAGACCAGACCAAGTAATCAACTACTTGTATTGACATGGGCTATAATAACAGAATCTTACAAATCTGATTTTCTTGTTCCTCCTCCTCCTCATGGTTCAGTGAATTAGGGAGGTGTCTCTCTGAGCCGCCTGATGCTAGCTGGCTGCTGTGGACGTAAACTATGTTTAAGTTGAACACATTAAGTTTAATATGTTTTGCATAGCTCCGTCAAGGCCGTCTTCCTTATTCTCTACTCGTAGGCACATGGCTGGATGGAATTTGTCAGAGACAGAATGGGACCCAGGTTGAGGGGGGCACTGCAAATGGATAGAGCTAGAAAGGTCGCCAGCAACAGAGGAGTAAGGAGAACTGATATTCACAGATTTGTTACTGAAAAGTAGCACCTACTAGGCATCACATACCTAGAAATATTAAAAATAGAGAACAGTTTTTATGCAAGGATGGGACATTCAAATGCTTCTTTGTGCTTCAGAGCACTCTTTGTAGACTTACCCTCAGCATCACTTCTTTGCCCAATAAATCATACAGAGATGCTCCTTTTGAAGTGATTTCTGAAGCAAGCTGCCTGGCTGTCTTCAAATCGCTGATCTAAACATTTGGAGAAATCACAGTTTACCTTTCAAAAAGTGGTTAGTAGTGAGGAGCAGAGAGGAAATACTTCTAATTAAAACTATGTATTGAGATAGTCATATATTTGGAAGTGCCTGTCTCAAAGCAGATTAATAACTACTGTATAGTAATTTGTGCACTGGTTTCAGAGGATCTGAGTAATTTATTTATTCATGAGTTGGTGAGCAGAAAGCTACACATTATATTACTTTTGCCGACCATTTCAATTGTGAAGGAAAAAAAGCTGCATAGGGCTCCAAGCTGGAAGATGCTCCTGGCCTGGCTTGAGGGGATTGGGGAAGGGCCACATCACCTGCTTACCAAAGTACACCATGGATGCTATTTGCCCCACAAAATATCATTCGTCGAAAACACCATCTCAGTGAGCAAAGAGCAAATTCTGGGAAAGGGCCAGAACGTGGGAATGGTCCACCATCCAGACAGAGCATACCACAACTTGGATATCCTGCAAATGTTAAGGTTGTGTCATGCTTTGCAAATGCTTTTTAGAAGATGCACTTCAGAAAGTGTGGGAGTATGAATGAAGTACACGTCTGGGACTCATCTAAACAGCTGTAGCCTTCTCTGAAACAGCTGCATGGTCCTAGAAAAAGATTAAACTGTTTCAATGAATCGCAGACCGGCGCCACATTTGCATTCACACACTTTCTACGGCCCTTCTTCCAAAGCATTTGTAAAGCATGGCACAGCCCTAACAGATGCTTCTTCAAAATGAAAGAACATACAGTAGCTGGAGCACTTCTTTGTGAAAACTCGCGCATCCTAACGCTGGCCTAAAAGAGCCAACAGTCCTGGACTAATCAGAAATATCAATTCCTGTCTATAAACTGAATGTACTCCTATTAAGAAATGGCATTTCCTCAAGGGGGAGGAAATGGGGGGTGCTAGCGTTGGGCATGGATGGGAAGGAAACACATCTGTTTTCAAAGAACTGGAGAAGACTGAGCAAGGAATAAAATATTCAAAACTGCTTGATTCGGTGCTGAAATTTGAACCTTTCTTGGTCTCCAATGGCAACTGACCATTATTCCCAAGAGTTCAGGCAATGCATTGTAAGTCAGGCTCTTCCCGCAACCTACTTGGGCCTCCTTCCTGCCTTGGGCTACTCACCTGTTATGTTAGGAGGGTCCTGAAACACTGGAATACTGCACATGTGAACGCGGGGGCCAGGACAATTGTGCCGGCCAGGACAATTGCTATGATTCTTGCGGGACACAGAACACATGCGCATCCAGGGGAAGAAATAGTTGGGATTTGTTCTTGCACTATGAGGCAAAGCTACATACAAAGCCTGGCTCTGGGAACCTTAAATCTTCTCTAAGATTGGGATCAGTGCAGCCAAGCCTGAACCTTCCAAACTGAAATGGCAGCAGCAGAAGGGAAAGAGCAATAATTAACTGCAAGGATGGCTCAATCCACTGAGGGATGCAGAGAAAAAATATTGGTACTTTGTAAGCATTACTGTACATAATGCATAGGTCATTTAGCAGGTCTGGAAGAGACTTCAGAAATGCTAAGCAAAGATAAAGCATGAAGGCAGCAGTTAAATCAGAATGTTAACATCTCCTAAGTTATAAAGAACTGAAGCATTTCTAAAATTTGGCGAAGGAGAGGACCGGTAGGTCTTGCTAGAGGCTCAGTCAATTTCACAGTATAACGTGGTCATTTCCTCCAACCGAACGCACTGTTAACTAATTTGCACACTGCTCATTATGTTAAGAGAAACTCAGTGGTATACAACAAAACCAAAAAGAAATAAACAAGCCCTATGTGAGAGCAATTCTAAGTGGGAATTCTTGTGCTGCTTTTTATGATTCAAATATATATTCTACAAGCAACACAAAACATTGTGCTGATTAATGGTTGTGTGATAGCCATTTCTGGTCTCAGGTAACAGCCCAAACCAGTGTTTCTCAGCCTTAGCAACTTGAAGATGTGTGGACCACAACTCCCAGAATTCCCCAGCCAGCATGTGGCTGGCTGGGGAATTCTGGGAGTTGAGGTCCACACATCTTCAAGTTGCTATGGTTGAGAAACACTGGCCTGAACAATAATTCAGGTGCACATCTGGCTGCAGGGACACATTGTCAAAATGCTCCCATTTGCTGATTTCCACCTACAAATAACATGCAGGTAAAAATCTAGAATCACTCATTTAGCAGACATTGTTAATGCTGAAAACGCTGAGTTCAAACGAACTAGAGTGCAAGGTTAATGTAGAGACAAGATGCGACAATGAAGAAGGCAGGTAAAACAAGCAATTAAACATGAGTAACTCATCCCTACAGCAGGGAGAAAAAGACTAAAATAATAATTGGAACAAAAGAAAGAAGAGGGTTCAAAAGTAAAGAGGAAGACGAAACAAGAATAGTCTACAGAAGGGAACTCCATGGTCATCTCAGTTTAAAAAAACGGAAGAAGAAGAACAGAGTTTAGGCATTAAGATCTGCTCCAAAGCAAGCTAACCATGCTTGCATAAATCTAGGGCCATTTCTCACAAATTTCCCAGATGTTTCAATCAACTGGGCCACTTTTTTCCTCGTAAACAGCTCAATACACATCCACCTGACGCATGCCAATACTGTCTTCCCCAGGCCAGGAGCCTTCCAAGTTTATGAACTAACTCCCAGAATTCTCAGTAATGTTCCTGCTAAGCTGAGGGATCCTGGGAGTTTTCCACCCATCTAGAGGGCAACCTAGGTGGGGAAGGTTAAATTATGGTATAATTTAAGTATAAAACCACATGGCTAAGGAATATTTTGTACTGTCATGATTCGCTGGAAAAAAGAGTCAATTACTACAGTGTTTCTAAACCTTAACAACTTTTAAGATACGTGGACTTCACCTCCAAGAATTTCCCAGCCAGCATGCTTACTGATCCCATGCAGCAAGCCTTTAAAGCAGTGGCTGGGGAATTCTGGGGGTTGAAGTCCACATATCTTAAAGTTGCTAAGGCTGAGAAACACTGTAATAACTGAATCAGTAACCAGTAATTTAAGTGACTAGATTCATGCACCATGCCAGGCTACAATGCTTTTTTCAGATTTGGCTTCTCATGGTGTGTGAATCTCACCATTGTGGTTTATACGCTACTGCTTATGACTTAGCCTGATGTACAAGCCTAAAGAACCATGATTTATTCAACAACCTATGGTTTAGCACAATGCATAAATCCAGGTCGGTATGTCCACTGGATTCTGTGAATAACTATGGAAGCAGAATTATCTTCTCCATCCCCCAGTTCCATGACTGTACTCACAGCTATTTTATTCCACGTGGGGGGAAAAATCAGCCTTCTAAAACAAAAACAAACACTGTCTTCTTTAAATAAAAGTCGTGAGAACTTGTGGTTAGATGGATGTAGATGCAGGATATGCTTACTTCAATGATTATACATAGGACAGCACCTAATCCTCTTTATAAGGTCGTTATGTCCCATTTAAATGATGCTTTAAGCCCTTAGGAGGAAAGGCAAGACTCAGGCATAAAAGAAGAAAGTCAAAGCTCCTTACTCTGGAACCCAGATCAAACTTGAATTTGCCCGTGTCTTCTTCACCCACAGCTGTGGTTTCCATCCCTTTGCTCTTCATGGCATTGTAAAGCACAGTGGTGATCTTCAGCAGCTCCTTCACAGCATAGCCATCTGCCTGGTAAAGCTTCTTGGTATTGAGTTTTATGTGAGCTTTGGTTGCCTGTTGGAAGAAGAAAGGAATCCTCTGCTATCTCTATTAATGTATTTATATTCCAGGATGAGGTCGCTCACAGCCATTTACAGAGAATTCCCAAATGGTTTCCAGCTCAGGAAATGAGATGGAAACCATTTGGGAATGGTGCAGGACAGATGCAGGACAGCTTTGCTTTCCAGAACGATGCTATACCGCATGCCTTCTGACTAGGCCATGCAGCTGCTGGGATCTAGAACCAGCTTCCAGAGATTTTTGCAAGAGCCAATTTTATTTATTTGTTTGTTCGTCTATTTATTTATTTTTCACATTTCTATTACCGCCCATCTCCCCCCAAGAGGCGGACTCTGGGTGGTTTACAATAAAATTCTCCTTTAAAACCTTAACACATAAAATCACCAAATCAGCATCTACCATACTAAAATAATAAATATAAATATAAAATCCAAGTGGGAAAATTTGCCTTTTATTTATTCATCTGTTAGATTTATCTGTCTTTTCTCCAGAAATTCAAGACAGCATCCATGTTAACCCTTCCTCCCATGTTATTCCCACAGCAGCCAGCCTGTGAGATCTGAAATCATAACTGGCCCAAAGACACCAACTATGTCTCCATGGCTGAATGCAGACCTGAGTCTGGGGCTCTCTGGTTCTGGTCCAATATCCTAAGAGCATACCAAATATGCTTTACCTAAAAACAGAGGTACCTTCAGTGAGGCCCTGTAATTCTAAGAGAGTAACAAAGGCGGGAAAAAGAAAGCTTGAGCAATGATCCACCTCAATGAGGCAAACGCCATCTGGACCAGCCAGTTCCTAATTAATTAGAAGAGAAATTCAGCACAGGAACTTTATTGCACTAGTTCGCCAAGGGCGAAATTTACAGCTGACCAGCTCGTCAGTTAATTGGCACATCAGTTTTCTCCATACCATGTGGCCTCATTTCTTGCAAAGGCTAGAGCTCTCTTTGAGAATGGCTATAATAGGATCACTTGTTTTAAAGGATACTTCTCTTCCAAAAGTCCTTGTAGATCCACAATGCATCCTGGATCCATTAAACTATGATTATTCGATTTTGATTTCACACCCTATGGGCATAAGTCAATCCAATCTAGTCCATTTACATATGCTAAAACCTCTAATACATTTTGGAAATTAAATGAGGAATATACCTGGAGGAAGGTGCATTCCTGGGAGGGGCCAATGGGGGGGAGGAGCAAGAGGTAGGGCCTGGTTGAAAATGGAATACTCTTCTTGACTTGGGCAAAGGCACAAATAGGAGATAGTTTCACTCTTTCCTGGCCTCTCTGCCCCTCTACACACACACAGACACACACACACCTCTTTTTTATCAGCTATCCTGCTTTCTGCTTACTGATCTCATGCAGCAAGTCTTTAAAGCAATGTTTCTCAACCTTGGCAACTTTAAGATGGGTGGACTTCAACTCTCAGACTTTCCCAGCCAGCATGGCTGGCTGGGGAATTCTGAGAGTTGAAGTCCACCCATCTTAAAGTTGCCAAGGTTGAGAAACACTGCTTTAAACTAATCTCTCTTTTCACATGTAAATATTCATAGACAGATCAGCCATTTTTATTCATAGGCTTCAGGCAATGCTCCAAACAGCACCCTTTAATCTAACCATAATTGGAATTAGTACTCATACAATCCCACCCCCCATGGCAGGGAAGCAGGTGACCCCTGTCCAACCTTTTTGTGGACTTTGGAGCCCACTAACTGCTGGTGAAAATCAGCAGCACAGTTTCCTGCCATCCTGCATTCAAAATGGTCTGCTAAAAGCTCCAGTAATTCTGAACATCAGTGGAAAGGATAGCTGCCATCATCTTAGATTTTAAAAACCAGCATCCTTATTCTGTTGGTTTTGCCATGTTATCAACAGCCTCCTTCATCTGTGTCCTGAAAGCACCAGCTTCCTGCTCTGCAAATGACATCAGCGTGCTTCCACATTACCATTCCTCCCAAAATAAAACTATCAACTTGAGAACGCAAATATAAAAACTGAAGTCTTCAAGAAAATCTTAGCCCTGGTGGGAGTGTTTTTAGTTCAAAACATGACACAAATGGATAGCGTAGGAGTTAAATTCACAGGTAGAAATGATAAGAGACAGGAAGGTTCGGAAACTCTTGGCAAATAGATGACAAATTTTCACCCCACACAGCCTACTATCTATGAACATTCAGTTGACTTCCACCAAGCAAACCTCTGCTGCTATATCTCAAAATGGAAGCAATTAAAAAAAAATCTGAACAAAATTATCTGACTACTGTACAAGGAAAAGACTAGAACAAAATCCTGTCTTTATTCTTAAAGCTTTTCAGCTTACACCGTATTATCAATTTGGCACTAAAAACATTCACACCAAAATTCTACTGGAGTGAAAATAGAGGGAGGAACAACTTGCAAAATCCACAGTCGGAGATGTTAAAAACATGCCATCAAAGTGACTTCCATCTCTTTCTAACTTCAAGAACGGTTTCAACCCTCTGAATGAGTATATTTTTGGATTATAATCAATTAAAATTCATACCCTAATAGCAGCAAGCTATGCTTGGAATCAAATAATAACAAACTAATGCACTCCCACTCAGGATTATAAACTATTGTTACTTTTTTCTAAAGTCACCTACACGGCTCTGGAAAAAGAAAGGTGTAAGCAGCAGCAGAGGGAAAAGACAAGGGCTGTGGATAACAGCAAGGAAAGTATGGGAGCACATAGGTAACCTTTCAATGTAGTGAAATGTGACAGGTAACAAGTGTTGCCAAAAAGATTTTTTTTTAAATCCTTTCAATTGTGTCCGATCCTTGGAGACTGCCTGGACAAGTCCCTGCAGCTTTCTTGGCAAGGTTTTTCAGAAGTGGTTTGCCATTGCCTCCTTCCTAGGGCTGAGAGAAAGTGACTGGTCCAAGGTCACCCAGCTGGCTTTGTTGCTAAGGCAGGACTAGAACTCACAGTCTCCTGGTTTCTAGCCTGATGCCTTAACCATGACACCAAATTAATAACTTCCCTTATAACTGGAAAAAAAAAGCCACCCCAAGCTGAAGAAATTCACTGAAGACAGCAGGAAAAGGATAAAGCAGGAGAACCTGGTCCATGAGATTGATCAAAACAGGTAATTAAACAGGGCGTAGCTGAAAGCTTTAGGAAAAGACAGAAAGAAAATCCATTTTAGAAAAGTGGAAGAAGGGGTAAAATGAGGTGATTGCTTGGATGGGAAAATATGATATGAGAGCCAGTCTGGGGCAGTGGTGAAGGTGCTGGCCTAAAAACCAGGAGACAGTGAGTTCTAGGCCTGCCTTAGGCATGAAAGCCAGCTGGGTGACCTTTGGCCAGTTCTTCTCTCAGCCCAACTCACCTCACAGGACCATTGTTGTAAGGAATATAGGAGGAAGAAGGAGTATTAGGGATGCTCACCACCTTCAGCTGACCAAATACAGACAGACAGACAATAGGCAGGATAAAAATATCACCATCTTCATCGGCGATTCCTTTGCACTATTACTAGGCGACTTCACCAAGAAAGATTAGGCAAAATGGAAGTTCTGGACCAAAAACAATCAATTGCTAGATACTAAACTGACCCATCCATCCATTCATCCTAGATTGAAGGGCTCTGAAGACGGAGAAATAGCTGACAATTGAGGGCAAAGAAAAACATAGTGTCCCAAAATAGAGCATACGTCTTTTTAGAAAACCCCGCATAGGGTTTTCTGCCTTTGATCTTGCAACAGATAGAACGTAAGCAGCTTTTGTGTGTGCATGTCTAACAGCAAGTACAAAGCATTGAAAAGAAAATGTAATTTCAAAGTTGTTAAGAAATCTACAATGTCTGCTTCACTGGAGACAGATGGAAAGCATCATTAGAAATGATTATTAAAGTATTTCAAGTATTTCAGGTCCAAAAATCAATGACTGTATTGACTTCATTAACAATGGAAAATATACTTTCCATATTTCTGAAAATAGCACAGAATTCCTACTTTATATTCACAGGAATCACAATTTTGAGCAATTGTTACAACTGCTACAAAAACCTTGTCAAATAAGCTCATTATATCCCAATATCTGCCAATTGCTTCTGGAAGGGTTCGTTCCAGCTTCTTATCTATCATCTATCATAATTTTGAAGTTTTGTAAAGCTTTTACTTTAGCCAGGCTGGACGCACTGCCCTCAGCAGTCCTTTTCGGACGTTTTAAGGGTATTCCCATGCACCTTCGGCTATGTCCATGTGGAGACGGTTCAGAAGAAACCCTAAGCCAGATGCTATTATATTGTTCCCTATATAAGGACTCTAGACAGAGCCTTATGTATCCATTACTGAAGAAATTTCCAGGTAGGGAGAGGGACTTCTACCTAATGCTACTTCTTTCCGATAAGGATCCGAAAATATCCTCCCAGGTTGCCCAGTTTTGTGCCACCATCTGCACAATACGTCGCACCATCACTTAGATTTGAAATGTTTAACACAGTATTTTAATTCATTTAGTATTTTTATTTTAAACAAATTTTGGATCATAGTATATTGATGGCTTTTGTTTTTACGTATATATATGTATTAATGGAAGATTGTTATTATGTATAGTTTTATTGTGTCTGGCCTTAGGGCTGTAATAAACGTGATTGATTGATTATATCTTCTCAGTCTAAGATCACATTCAAACAATATAATTTTGGTGTTATATTGTAATAAGATTGTTCTTTATTGTGCTGTTTTTGCTCCCCTTTTTTTGTCTTACATTTTTCACATTCGTTTTTACTATCTCTCACTGGCTCACACTTTGACCTCACCTGCTTCACATCCTTCCCGACCCATTTGAATATTAGTGTAGGGAATGAATTGGTATTTAGTCTAAATAAATCACTGCAATTTGAACTAGCTCATCAAATTTCTTTTAGCTCTCTCAGTCTTCAAGAGGCAAACACTGCGGAATTCCACGCTATGCTCTTTGTTCTTCTTTTACTCCATCATCATCCCATCCTACATTCATACACACATTTAAAAAAACAAACACAAGGGCTGATTTAGTATTTGAACTAGAAATACAGCATCACACACCGCATTAATGTGTGTCTGCAAACCCCTCTTCCCACCAGACTTCCTCCCCATCTGCTTTTAATATTTTAAAAGTTTTAAATTTTGAAAAGGGGAAGCTGACAGGCTGCAGCATACCATCCACTGGCTTCACCTTTATTTCCAAGAATATCTCTAAGCCCCATACTTCTTTCTTTAGAAAATATACATGAGTGAGCAAAATCCACTGCTTTGTTCAGAAGTATGCCACCTAACTGGCACAAGAACAAAGGAGAGAGGAACAATAGCAAGCATTATGGTGGCTTGGGGGTAGCGGGAAGGGGTGGCAGGTAGCATTCTTCCATAGCAATGCTTTGTTAGGAATTTCATCTCCTGCTGAGCCTTCCCTCACCAGCAATTTCCCAAGAACACCTATTCTCAAGGATCCAGATGTGCCCAGGACAGCTGAGGACCTCACCCTAAAATGTGAAAGGGGAAGAAACAGGCAATATACCAAAGCAGCAGCCATCCTCAGATTGTGTAACTGATCAGCAGAAACATTTGCAAAGAGTTATGGAGTTCAGAGCTTAAGTTATGCATATAGCAAAGACAACACAAAATTATGCTGCGTACAATGAGCGCACTGGTTGAAATATGTTTATGCGTTCTCCTTCTACACATGCTTAGGATGTTTATCTTCATTTTTTGCTATACTAAGTAAAAGCAAAGGGTCCACCCTTTTAGATTTAGGACACCTCAATCCTATTTTCTGAGATGGTGTGGATTTTTTAAATCATCCTTCAACCACCACACCAACAAAGAAGTTTAAAAAATAGCAGAACAGGTTCACATTACAGAGTAGTGTGGTTCTATGCTAATGACCTGGTATGGCCACACAGACAAAGGAATAATTAATTTTTGAGAGCTCCTGAAGCAAATTGTCTGAAATTGAGAGCAAAGACGATGAGGGACAATTCTCTTGATAATATAACAAGGAATCCATATCTGCAATATACTGGCCCTCTTTGGGCAACATTTAACTGCATTCTTGCTAAAACCAAATTAGTCTAATTTCTGGCTTTCCTCTTTCAAAGATGATTTGAGGTTCCACTAGTATTATAAACCACCACTAAATACAGGAAGTATTTCTATTTTCCTGGGTTTGTTGACTTAAAACAAGAATCTAAAGAGCCTTAGGCTTACTAAGCATCTAGACCAGGATCCTGCTTCCCACAATGGTATTCCACTTCTCTTACCCTTTGGCTCAGAGGTACCTAACACATTAACATCTCCACACTAAAATGCCCTCCAAATGCTTTTGCCTATAGCCATTCCAGTCATTATGTTATCCTTTATTCTTGTTAACAAGTTCCACAATAAATAAGGCTTGATATGAAAAGTCATCAATTCCTTTCCACTGGAATCCAAGGTTTGGTATGTTCCAAACGTATCCAGCACCTAATACTTCTCAATTTGTCCTCCAATCTTCCTCCAGTCCACACCTTCCTGTTTATTTGGCCCAATATATCAAGTAAGAAGCATTTCTGAAAATGCTCCCTTGAAGTTCCATCAGCAACCAGGGGGTTGTCTTCTAATGCAGTACTGTTGGCAATTATATACACTGGACTTGTATATAATTTACAAGTCCTATTTACGAGTACTATTTACCAGCCTACCTACCTGAGAGCTGATGAATGCAATCTCTACCCCAGGCAGACAAGTCATCATGAATTCAGCATGTCCATTACATCCTCTCTCTCTGTATATTTCTAATAACTCATCTAATACTAAGAGGGTCTTCAGCATTATTAGTCTCAGGACCTACCTCCAGCTTCAACCTCAGCCATACTGAGACCCAATTCTCAAATCACAGGTCTGTTTTTCACCTCTGTCTGTTTCTTAAGTGTATTCATTCAAAAAACCCAAACAAATAAAATTAATTGGAGAGCACTCTGGTATTGTATTTAATATTTTGCTTTTGACCTTTCAGGGCCCTCAACATTAAATAAATAAACTCACCATAAACTGAGCAACGGCCTTAATGAAAAAAACCCGGTCCTGCTCGGTTTCAACATCGGAAGGGATATCAGTCTGAGGCTCATATCTGCAAAAGGAAACATATGTGGAATTAAGCAGGTTCCTGCAGCATCTCTCACCTGAGCTGGAACATTTACATCCCACCATTTGTGTTACAGCTGTTCAAAATGGCTTGCAGTACAATGAACACATACTATACTATAAAACACTGTAACACTTAACACTAAGCAAATCAGAGCCAGCGGAAAGGGGAGAAAATCCACCATATAATATTCTTTTCTACTTGGCTACCAGAAAATCATCAACAGAAGATTCTCCATGGAAAAGATTTCTAGAGGTTAAGTGCCAGATGGAAAAGAGGTGCTGCGGGATATTACTATTAATATGATTTTTCACAACTCTGGCTGAGACCACCTGATCAGTCACATCTGGAAGCAGGATTGCTGCTGATCTGAGCAGCTGGTGATGAGACTCAGCCTGCAAGGAGAAGAAAGGAAGGAACTATTTGCAGACAACATTGCTGCTGTACTTCCTTATCATCAGGCACCTCTTCTCCTGGAAGATCAATTCAGAAACAAGGTTCTGATTAGTTCAGTAGAAATCACTCAAGCTGGAATTCACTAGACTTTTTACGCAGGAAACAACATTCATCAGTTCAGATGATTAGGAATAGGGACAACTTTACAGACTTTGGTACCAACCTTTGATAATGACAGCAAAGAGCAAGAGGACAGGTTCACCTGAAAACTATTTTAAACTCAGAACCAAATAAGGCATAAAGCTGTCTTTGCTCTTCAAAGAAAATTACAGGTCTCTCTAAATGCAAAGAAAGCGAATTCCTTTGAAATATTTTTCTTACCAGAACAATCCCCAAACTGAATCATACTGATCTTTTTATTTATTTTTAATCCATTCAACCATGTCCGATTCTTGCAGACTGCCTCGAAAAGTCCCTGCAGTTTTCTTGGCAAGGTTTTTCAGAAGTGGTTTGCCATTGCCTCCTTCCTAGGGCTGAGAGAGAGGGACTGGCCCAAGGTCACCCAGCTGGCTTCGTGCCTAACGCAGGACTAGAACTCACGGTCTCCCGGTTTCTGGCCCGGTCCCTTAACCACTACACCTCATTATTGATCTCCTTCTTGCTTCATCTTTAATGCAATAATTCATGTATTAATTTATAGGCTGAGGACCACACCTGGATTCTGAGTGGTGTGATGGGGGCTACACACCAAAAAGAACAAGGGTTGAGAACAAAGGACGGGGCAGGGCCAGTCCTAGAACTAAACTTGACTGAATTTCACTTCAATTTATTTTATTTTATGTGATCACTCCCTGTGAATTTAATAGTTTCCTTCTCTGTCCTATTGCAAACTACAACTTAAGTGGCAATTTTTGGAGAACCTCTGGGGAGCTGTCCCAAAAGCTTGAAGGCTGGGACTACAGATAACCCAGGAATTTTAGGTTGTGTATCGCTGGAATAACTTGTTTACAAAATACACAACAAATCTTAAATCCACTTTTTTTTACCAACCCCATGTATCTTACCAATGTCTTTTTAATATATTAGTGGAAAATTACTCTGATGCTTAATTTCAAATGGAAAACTGAGGGAAGTGAGTTTAATCTCAAAAATATGCTGAGCTACCACGGAGGAACAACAGATGGTTTAAACTGATGATCAAACATCAATATTTTAGAAAGGCTTTGAGGGTATTTTAGTTGCAACCTTTTTTTAAAAAAACTAGAAATCTTCCAGAATATTTCAGCCTCTAAATTTCAGCTTTAAGCCATCTCCTTTGGAAACCTCCAAGCATTTCACAAGTTTTGAGATCACAATTGCTGATATTTACTTTGAAATTAAAGTTAAGTACCAACCTTTTCACCAACCAAAGGAGTATCTCTGAAACCAACATGAAATTTGGAGTGCGAAAATTCTCCATCGAGATAAGCCGGGGATAGCCAAGAGCCCTCATCATCTCAGTAAAATCTTTGGCAACAAACAAATATGAAACCTTTAATAAATTCAAGTACAGTACATCTTAATCTTATTCCCTCACTTCTATGCTGAACAGGAAATTCCATTCAACAGAATTCTGCTACTAACAGAGTTATTCATGAGGAGTAGATAAAAAGATGGAGTACAAACCTATACTCTCACACATTCTCTAACAGGCATTCACCGGAGAAATTGATGGGGTAGAACTTAATGTTAGGCTTAAAATAGGTCATAACAAGACTACCACCATTTTCTTCTTTGAAAGGCTACGTGGAAGAACCCCTTGGGCATGTCCATCCCAAAAGAACTGATTCAGTGGTTGGGTTAGCACATCATGTCAGATCTTGGTTTGTTGAATAATTGACAAACCAGAGTATTAATTCACCAACTGCAGTTTACAAATCACAACAGCTGGATGCATACAACACAGTAAGGCAAAATCAAACCACATTACGGATTACAGGTGGTCCTCGCTTAACAACTATTCGTTTAGTGATAGTTCAGACTTACAACAGTGCTGAAAAACGACTTGCGGCTGGTCCTCACACTTACGACCACTGCAGCATCCCCGCGGTCACATGATCACGATTTGGGCACTTGGCAACCGGTTCACATTTATGACCATCGCAGTATCCCGTGGTCATGTGATCACCATTTTTGACCTTCCCAGCTGGCTTCTGGCAAGCAAAATCAATGGGGAACCACGTGATTTGCTTAACAACTACATCGTTTGCTTAACGCCCACGGTGATTCGCTTAACAGCCTCCGCAAAAAAGGTTGTAAAATCAGGTCAGATTCGCTTAATGACCACTTCATTAGCAACCAAAATTCCGATCCCAGTTGTGGTTGTGAAGTGAGGACTACCTGTAGTGCAGTGTGTGAACTCTGGGCAGACAGAGCCCAAGACAATGAACCTATAAAATAATTTTTCCTCAGGGGGAGCAAAAGATACTAGGAGAGGGCAGCAATAGAGGTTTCACAACAGAAGTCGTTTTGCATGCTACACTTCAAAGCATGACATGCCAACAAATGTCAGTTGGTAAAGTACAGAAAACAGCAGGCTGACGACTGATTCGATAATGAAAACAGTGTTCAGTGTTTGTCAGAAAATATGACTCAGAATTAGTCATAAGCTCCAGCATTAGTACCATGAGTCTGAAAAATAAGACACTGCAATGGGCTCGGGGCAGCTGCTTGCCAATTTTTGAAAAGCGGAATTACGCCAGGCTTCCTTCACATTGCCTTAAGACGTGGGCCATGAATTCTTATGGCTACCTGAAGGAGCGGTACTCCTTCCACAAAATCTAAATTACAGAAAGGATCCATCTACCCACCTTACTTTTCATGCTGGCCTTTTTAGATACCGGATTTAAAAATCTAAAAAGTAGCATGAGACAGATAAAATCAAACGGAGTCCAGAGCAGAGCTTCTCCTGTACTATTCAGGCCCTACCACCTCATCTATCTGATACTTCCATGCAGGGGTGTCCTCAGGGTGCAGTCAAAGGAGTCAAGATGGCAGCCAGGATAATGAGATCAAAACTTTTTATTATGCAAGGCACATAAAAAACAGGCAGAGCTTTGATTGCACTATCATGACTGCCACCTTGACTTTTAGGGCCACACCCTGCAGGTAAGGTAAAGGTAAAGGTTTCCCTTGACATTAAGTCCAGTCGTGCCCGACTCTAGGGGGCGGTGCTCATCTCCGTTTCAAAGCCGAAGAGCCGGCGTTTGTCTGTAGACACAGAATGCTGTTACCTGCCCGCCAAAGCAGTGCCTATTAATCGACTCGCATTTGCATGTTTTCAAACTGCTAGGTTGGCAGGAGCTGGGACTAGCAACAGGCGCTCACCCCATCACGCGGATTCAAACCACCGACCTTCCGATCGGCAAGCTCAGCAGCTCAGCGGTTTAACCCGCAGCGCCACCGCGTCCCACCCTGCAGGTACCTACTTCCATATAACCATCTTTCCCATTTCACTGAAGTCTTTCCTCAATCCCTTCGACCTCACACCACAGTGAAACAAAGACTAAACTAGCCCCACCTCCTTCCTTTATTTATACCCCATCTTCATCTTCCCTCAATCCGCTGCTTCCCGTCTACTGAATTTTACTCCATAATGAATGATGGGTAATGAGTTGGGTAATGAAACGTCTGCAAGCAAACAACCAAGCTCAGAGAGCACCAAGGGCTTAGCGGTTCAACCCTGAGCTACATATATTGGACAGATCAGATAAATTCTAGGCAATCTGATGGCCCTGTGTAAATAACTTGTACTATTCAAAAGGTAAATAGAACATTTAATTTTAAACTTTAACCAGTGGCTGGGTCCACCCAACATACTAAACCAGGGGAAAACTAACCAAGGTTAGAACTAACTAAATGTCGCATGTTGCAGAATTGCATCTGCAGTTTATTATTTATTTCTTTTACATGGCCTTTATCTGACCAGGTTAAACATGATGTGTGAAATATGTCCAATCTTCAACCACATGTGGCACCAGCTTTGATCTGATCACTGCATCCCAACACTGGCCCCAAAAAACTGGAAATCTCCTATTCTTGGGCTGCTAATACAGGAAGACAGGCTGACTCACCTCTTCAGCCAGACAATTTCAATCATAAAATAAAATCCAGGTGAGCCAAGTTTGTGAGCTGACTCAGAAAGCTTTCATCACATTGGTCTTTGGAGGGAGGCTAAAATGAGGTATCTGCAACACCGCACAAGAAGCAAAAGGCACCCTACACATTATTTATTATTATTTTATTAAATTTAGAGGTTGCAAATGACTCTGGGTGGCTTACCATTAAAAATAGGGGAAAATAATAGAATAATAGAGCACAGAGACCAGGAGCCCCCTTTTCATCCTTGAGAGACATACAAGTTTAATAAAATTGTTGTTGTTATTATTATTATTTTCATTTAGGAAGTGGAACAATCGTTACAGCAGTTTCTCCAAAGCTGATGCCCTCCAGATGTGTTGAAACTCTGATCCCTAGGGCCATGCTGGCTGGGGATGATGGGACTCCACACACAGTCTTCAAGCTCCCAGGGAGAAAAGCCTTTCTTCTCCCGGATGCCCGCAGGCGACCTCTAGATGGCAGCAGCGAGCCGGGCTTTTCCTCGCGTCTCTCTCCTGCCATCTAGCGGTCCGGATGATTCTTGCAGGCCAGCTATGCTAGCTTGCCTGGGACTCCAACCTGCCAGGGTTGTTGTCTGGATCAAGGGGGAGCGGTCACATACCCTGCCCTGCGCCCTTTGGGAACGGGGAGCAGTGATCCTGGCGCCCCGCTGGGGCCATTAGGCGATGGAAGAAGTTGGAGAGGGCTCGGATGGGACTCTACACACACACACACACACACACACACACACACCGGATCTCCTTCGCTCATCCCCACCCCCCCGCCCCATTGGACTCACTCCGGAGGTCGCGGAACGACATAACGGCTCACTCCCACCCCGTCGGCTGGCTCGGTTCGATGGGCAAGTTCCCTGAGAGGTAGGCCGCACCGCTTACGTAGCCATGGCAACGGGGCTACGGCGAGCGGCGGGGCTCAAGCTGAGCGGGGAGGCGGAGCAGCGGCGTAGAACGTCCTGGGCGGGGAAGCCAATGGGAGGCGGGGAGGGAGGCGGGGCTGCCCAGCTGTTCGATAGGAGCGCTTGAAACGCACGTGCGCCTTTGACAGCGTAGCCGGCGATGAAATCGCCGGACTTACTCCTGCTTTTAAAAGGTTCTGTATTTCTAGTCCTTTTTTAAAAAATTATTTAGCCAAATCTGTCCTGCTCCTTCCTGTTCCACCAGGGAAGAGTCACCCTTCCCCATCCTTCACAGGCTTGAACAGTGCTTTTCCACCCCAAACCACACCTTCCTGGGATGCTTCAGAGCGGCAGATGTTTGCCTCTGAGGCTTCGACGTCACACCTTCCCAGCACAAAGAGCTGTGCTTGTGCTTCTGAGTGGGAGAAGGATGCAAGAAGGTTTCAAGAGCCTCCTGGTTACTGTGGTGCTGTCTTTTTGAAGAACCTGTGCGAAGTTTGTAATTGCCACTTGAATGCGGGGAGGAAAGCTTGTTGTGCCAATATAATAATGCAGCATTGCTGTGCAAGGATTTCGCTGGCTTCCGATCGTTTGCTAAATGTTGAAGGTTGGGAAGGAAGTAGATATAAACAGGAAGGGCCGGCCCACCTTTCTTCCTCCCCTTAATTAGAGAAATTGTTTCAGACTTGCAAGATTCTGTCAATGTAGCTTTACAATAAAGGCTCATTTGGTTGTGATTCTTCTCTGGTTTGCCCCGAGAGGCTGACATCAATCTTGCAAGTCTGAAAGTACAAGTCTCCCGCCATCTCATTTACAGCCCAAGAAACTGGGGAGGGTCCCTCCTGAGCCTCTTGCCCTCCCCACTATCCAGCTGCGGGCCAAGCCGTCTCTTATCCGACTGTTCCCTAGGCAGCATCTCTTTGCCCCGTCTCCCAAGGTCTTTCCCACATTCCATTACACATTCAGACTTGCAAGATTCTGTTGCTGTAACCCTATAATAAAAGTAGTATTAGCATTCACGACTTTCCTAGTCTGGTCTACTTTGAAGGGCTGGCAGGCATTAAGTTGCAGCGGCCATCTTCTTTCAGTAACAGACCTATGAATCTTCATGGAAGATGCTGAGGCACTGAGGAGGAAGGATCTGGTTTGAATGACACATCTGCCAAGGAATCACTAACTTAGCTCCCCGTCCTACCCGTAATCACAAATGCAGGAATATTAACACTCACCTACCTCACTACCTACCTACTTTCAGAGTTGCAAGATTGATGTCAGCCTTCCCAATTAGCTTAACAACCAGATAAGCTAATTCTACGTCATTGTAATGCTACATTGACAGAATCTTGCAAGTCTAAGAGTACAAATCTCCTGGTGTCTCTTTTTACAGCCCAAGAAATTAGGGAGGGTCCCTCCTGAGCCTCTTGCCCCACCCACTATCCAGCTGCAGGCTATGCTGCCTCTTATCTGACCATTCCCTAGGCAGCGTCTCTTGGCCCAGTCTCCCAAGGTCTTTCCCACATGCCATTACAACACCCCTGGCCTATAATTAATAACATACAGAAAAGCTCATGTAGAATTACTCATCCTCATGATAGATGCACTCTCCGAAGCAGGATTAATGAACAAACTAGCAGCCCTATCATATTTCTGTGGATTTGCATGTCAAAGAAATAACATTTTCTCCCAACTATGATTCAATCTGCTAACTAGAAAAGGGCTGTGGAAGGTAGGGCCCTGTCTCTTTCAGGCTTATGATTGCATTGTATTGCACTGCAATGACACATCATCTCTCTCTCTCTTTCTCTCTCTTTTTCCTTCTTTGCTTCTTTGCTTCTTTGCTTCTTTGCTTCTTTCCTTCCTTCTTTCCTCTCTCCTCCTTCTCCTTCTCCTTCTCCTTCTCCTTCTCCTTCTCCTTCCTTCCTTCCTTCCTTCCTTCCTTCCTTCCTTCCTTCCTTCCTTCCTATTAGTATTGTTAAACTATGGAGATGAACAAGCATTCTGGAGAACTCAAAATTTTTCATACAATCCTTTGTGCCATTATAGTTCAACCTAATAAAAGCATCACCCAACCATGGACATTGGCTTCATGTCTTCCACTGACCTACAGAGTTCTTAGTGTTGAATCAGTAACTGTCAGGCTTTGCTGCAAACTTTCCAGAGACCCAGCAGAAAAAAAAATGCAGCACAATTAAGGAATATCCAAATGACTTCTCTAAAAGCCTTTATTTTTCATCACCGCTGTCATTAGTAAACCCAGCAAAACATGCCACTGGAGACATTGCTTAATCTCCCCCAATCTTGGAAACCATTTCTAATAGCACAAATTCACCAAGGCCAGGCTTAACTAATTGAACTCATGCATGCTAAAGGAGCCAGCTAGGACAGAAGCAATTGGAAATGCAAAGTCCAGAATAGATTACTACCAAGAAATAATGATAACGTCTGTCAAAAAAGCAGCCACTTCAATTAAGGGCATAGGGGTAGATTAAACAAGAGAAAACACATTTACCCCACCTCCAACCTGTTAATGTCCTGGGGCAGTAAAGGACAACTGATGGATCGATTTCCCTATGAGGAATGGAGAGAACATGTGAGTCTTTTTAGTTTAAAAAATAACGGCAAGAAAAGAAGGAAATACGATGGGGAATATATTTATACTTTATACTTCTCCAAAAGTATAAAAATCCCCCCAAAGTAGCGGATTTTTTTTTCTCCCTTGCTGAAAATAAACTTTATCACAAACAAAACAAGCACCATAAAATGAATGAGGATATTCAATAGGCTTATATATGCATCATCAATTTAAGTCATAAAAGGAGTAGAAGATACAAAAATTTGCAAAGAAATGCTAAACAAAGAAAACTTTTCCGTGATGCATGGAAGATTAAATTGTCAGTAACAGGATAGCAGAAATACAGGTTGTAGTCAACTAAGTAATATTCCTGGGATGCCTCTTGGTCCAGTCTTCCAGGTTTCAGCACAGAGTCTAGCTGTCAAAACAGCAGAAGGATCACGAACAGAAATTATTTTTAAACACGGATAACTGGTAGACTGCACTGCCCCAAGACACGGTGATGGTGGATGGCTTGAACAGTTTTAAAGACGAATTAGGAGTAATTTGTGGAAGAAAGAACTTTCAATGACACTAGCTTTCTGCAGGTAGTTTATTTAAAAAAATAGATCTTTAGCAGAGCAAAGAGAGTGCTGCGGAACTCTTTGTTCCCTGCAGAGCAGAATATAGTTTCTTTTGTGCCAGCAGCATCTCTGATCAAAATAGGTCTTCGAGGGGCCATTGCAAAAAGCACAACAGGTGTGAGTGGAGATGAAACAACGGTCTCTGGGAAGCTGTGCCACATCCCAACCATTGTCCACTTCAATCAATTGTCCAGCCTTTGCTCCATCTGCAGGCCTCAAGGTGCAGTAGTGGTTTTAGCCTATCAAACTCTCTGTAATTTAGAGTCCTCATCTAGGCAAGGTTTTGAGCACACAGCAACTTCAAAGGATGGAAAGCAATTTCACACACTTGATCAGATGGACAAAGAGGCAATCATTTATAAGACCATTTTTGAGAAGCTACAGGATTGCAAGCGCTCTTGAGAATTCAGTTTCCTCGAGAAAGAGGATGTTGATGATGATGATGATGCACTGGTGATGTTACCTGGTTGGGTAATGAAATGGCTGCAAGCAAACAACCAAGCTCAGAGAGCACCCAGGACTCCACAGTATTCACTGATTCTTAGGAATGTTGGTTTGGTCACTTAATATAGATGCTGAGGTTGCAGTGTGAATTAGTAGGCTCAATTTTAACTGTTTTTCTGTTTTATATGGTTGGTTTTGTTCACTACCAGAGGTCCTTTTGGAATTAGTGGTATATCAATATTATAAATAACTAATTGGCCCATCAATAGAATGAAATTTTTTCTTATTGTTTACTTTTTTTTTTTTAACCTATGTCAGGTTTGGTCCTTAAGCAGGAGCTTAAGGCGAGCTACTAGGAAGGAACCAGGAGCTGTGGGACAATGTAAATCTGTTTTGTTCTGTTTTTTTTAATAGTAATTTTATTAAGAATTATAATTACAACAATACAAACTAACAAAAACTAAAGAAAAAAAAGAAAAAAAGAAGAAGGGCAGAAAAAAGGGAAAAAGGAGAAATAGGAATAGGAAAAAAAGAATATAGAAAGAAAAAGAAAAATATATAAAGAAGTGACTTCCCACCTTCATCACAAGTATAAGCAATTTTAGTAACTTATCACCTTCTCTTAAAATACAACAAATGATCACTTCTTCCCATATCCCATCTCTTACTGTATCTATAAACAAATCCATAAAACCTCATCATTTCAGTCCTGATGTCAGCAAAATCCATTAAGCGTTACCAGAGATAAAAACATACATATTTTAGCCTTGATCAAATAAACCAACTTTATATTCCTTCTTTTTACTTCTAATCATCTTGATCTTTAGTCCCTTCAAACAATGTTGTAGAACTTGATTTCTTTTCATTTTTTCTTCATCCCTTCTGGCAAAATTCTTCAAAGCTTTAAGAAGCCTCTTTTGTAAATCCAATATAGTAAAATTATCCAGGTCACTCTCTTGGTTTGTGTATCCTTTTTAATTATTAAGACATCAGCCAGTTTCTTTTGTATGTCCAACGTAACATTTTTTTATGTCATTCTTGTAGCTTGTCATTTTTAAATCCATTTTCAATTCAGTCTCAGTCTTATCAGACACAACTTGTTCTTCTTCCATAACATCTTTTAGACACAATCTGTCTGTAGAGACAGACACTATTAAGGGACAAAACAGATCTGAAGGTCGAAGAGGACAATGGGGGTAGCAGCAAATTCACCAGACTTGCTGTTTTTAATTTAAGGGACTTAAAAAACAAGGCAGATTCTGGTGACTTCTGACCTAAATAGCAGTTTAGTGTCATCAGATCCACAGACAACAGAACATAAACATCAGCTGCAAAGAAGCCCAAGTGGAAGCAGATAACTGCTTTCCCGTCTATATATGTTTAAGAAGCCAAGACAGAGAGAAAGCTACTGCTGTTGCTATTACATTACTTGCTTTCCCTTTGTTTTTTCTTTTTCTCTTGTTTTCTCTTCTTTCATTGTTCTGTTTTATTAATTAAAGACACTCCCCACTCCAAATGTTTTTAATGACTGCTGGTTTTATTGCTCACCCTGGCTGTGGCTTGCAGATAACTCCTGAAAGCCACCTTGAACTTTTCAGGAAAAGGTGATGGTGGAATAAATTATACCACATGCAAAGGTGTGTGTATGTACAAGACTCTGCTATAAATCCCTGGAAATTCCAGCAGATAATATAAGTTACTTCCAGATCATGGTGGCAGATACGTGTTTCAGTCTTCCTCAAAGATGATTTGTGAAGAGGAAGTGGAAGAGGGAGGTTATGCCCTAACGAAGGGGAGGTAGAACCAAGAAGGCCAGGGGCTAAGAATCCATGGTGAGCTCATCAACCCAGATGTCCATGTAGGCAAGAGACATTCAACAGAGGCTATACTGATTAAATGTTTCAGTTCAATAATGTCTTAATAAGATGAGGACATCAATTCATCAAGCAGCAGGCAAAGTAATGACTAGGGAGGTTTAAAAGACTGGCTGCAACTTTTGGTACAAGATATTAATCAGATCCCAGTCCCACACCTACGGAGGATGAAGGCTTGGGGATGAGATGGGCACTTTCTCCCCTTTGCATCACTTCCCAAAATGCCAAGCACTACTGATTCTGCAGCATCACATAAAAGCTGAATAAACCCAAATAATAAAGATAGGGGCTTGGTTCTCACAATGCCTTAACCTGTAACCTTGTTTCATTCATTCATTGGGTTAGCATGTTGCACAAGCTCAATCAGCTAGGGTTGATTCAATTAACTGTGGTTCTGTAACCAAAGGTTAGTGCAAGGGACAAATCTAGGTACTGTATGTGACTGAAGGGCCAATCTGCAGGGACACCTAAGCACATTTAAGCACTAACCTGATGTAATGGCATGTGGGAAAGACCTTGGGAGATGGGACAAAGAGACACCTCCAAGGGACCAGTCAGATAAAAGACAGCACTGCCCACAGCTAGATAGTAGGCAGGGCAAGAGCCTCAGAAGGGACCCTCCCTAGTTTCTCAGGCTGTAAATGTGATGGGGGGCGATATTTGTACTTTCAGTCTTGCAAGATTCTGTCAATGTATCCTTACAATAAAGTAGAATTAGCTCATCTGGTTGTGTTTCCTGTCTGGTCTACTTGGTAAGGCTGACACCTAAGAAGACAGTGACCATCATTTGCAAGTTCCACTGCCGAAAGACAGTGTTCCCTTGCCCCATGCACTGGACTACACTTCCTACCCAGAGCCTTTGCTGGCTGTAGTGATGGGCATATTGTCCAACCCATCCAAAGGAGTTTGGGTTAGGAAGGGGCACTTTAAGAAACACTCTAGTGCAGTGTTTCTCGACCTTGGCCACTTTAGGATGAGTGGACTTCAACTCCCAGAATTCCCCAGCCAGCCTGGCTCAATCAGCTAGGGTTGCTGATTGAGCAAGGCTGGCTGGGGAACTCTGGAAGTTGAAGTCCACACATCCTTAAAGTGGTCAAGTTCAAG
Organism: Candoia aspera; assembly: GCF_035149785.1. Classification (NCBI taxonomy): domain Eukaryota; kingdom Metazoa; phylum Chordata; class Lepidosauria; order Squamata; family Candoiidae; genus Candoia; species Candoia aspera. The sequence goes on along the minus strand of NC_086166.1, from coordinate 11,452,821 downwards.
AAACACTGATCTAGTGAGTCCACACCCACTCCCATCCTTCAACTCTACCACTGTCCCTGCTGCTGCATTTAATTATTGTTTCACAAAAATGAAAGCTTAAGGCATTGGCAGGCTCCCTTGACCAACTCTATTTACTCAACCTTTGGCTAGCTAAGGAACTGTGATGGATGAAGCAATTTTACTTCCTGGCAGTTCTGCTAATATAACATATAGGTTGTCACCTTCTCATTGGAAGCATCCTCCCTTGGCTTCCCTTTGCTCTCCTGGGTTTCGCAGAGCTTTTGAAACAGATACTGTAGATAATGCGTTACTCTGTGGACAATGAAAGCCATTTGTGTAGATCACTTAACAAAATAGTAGGGCTGTGCGGTGCTTTGGATTTGAAGGCAGAAAAGTCATTTTGAGCATGCAGGGGTGCAAACGTAGCATCTGTCCACAACTTGCTTAAAGGAGTGTAGTGGGATGTGGGAAAGAACTTGGGAGACGGGGGAAGAGATGCTGCCTAGGGAACAATCAGATAAGAGAGGGAATAGCCCACAGCTGCATAATGGGCAGAGAAAGAAACTCAGAAAGGAACCTCCCGAAGTTATCAGGCTGTGAAAAGAGACGGCGGGAGGTTTGTACTTTCAGACTTGCAAGATTCTGTCAATGTGGCCTGACAATAAAGTAGAATTAGCTCATCTGGTCGTGTTTCCTGTCTGGTCTACCTGGGGAGGCTGACAAGGAGCTTCAGAAAGGAGAACTATTCACTACTCTGTGTGCTCCAAAGGTTGGAATCCCAAATTCTGCACAGCCCACAAGGTGAAAATGTCCTCCATACTAAGGGATTGAAGATGATCGTCTAGCTGAGGGTTACAGTTTCTTTTTAAAAAAAAAAAAGGTGGGGAGCTTCTGAGAATGGCAGAGTACGAGGCTGTTGAAGATTTGGAAGGGGTCATTGAGGGCCTACAATGCAAACCGTGTTCAGTCCCAAAACCAAATTAAAGCATCCCTGCCGATGAGTATGGAGATGGCCTTAAAGAAGGTGTGCAACAGCCATTACATAAACACCAGATTAGTCCTGGAAGAGCGAAAGGAATGAGAAAGAAACTCAAGATTGCAGCACCTTGATTCTCCTTGGTATAACAGTGCGGGAGAAATTCTGTCAGGCTTTCAAGATTCTGTTATTATACCCTTTAGCAATAAACCAGAGATCCAGCAGGCCTTGTGGTGTTTGTTTCCTGACCTGACAGTCCTTGAATGGCTGACAAGTCAAGTCAAGTCCTTTATTACAGGTCAATGACCCAGACTAATTTGTAGGGTTTATTTACTAATAATTAGTAAATGGTAGAACATGCAAAGTAAAATAAAGCTTCCAAGATTAAAAAAATATATAATTCTGCTTGCACTATTTTGCTGTCAGCAATATATGAGGGTTTTTGTTTTTTGCTTTCAAGTCAGCATTGACTCCTGGCAACTGCCTGGACAAGTCCCTGCAGTTTTCTTGGCAAGGTTTTTTGGAAGGGGTTTGCCATTGCCTCCTTCCTAGGGCTGAGTGTGTGTGACTGGCCCAAGGTCACCCAGCCAGCTTCGTGGCCAAGGCAGGATTAGAACTCCCAGTCTCCTAGTTTCTAGCCTGGTGCCTTAACCACTACACCAAACTGGCTGTCTAAAATATGAGTTTTATAAGCTGCAAAAACAAACTTTGCAACGGGAAGCGTTACCTGGGTTCTTAAAGGGCTGACAATTTCTGACAGAAGGCTGTCCAGCCACTAACACAGGAGAATCATATATGTTATTGTCATGCCAATGGAGTGAGGGGCGGCTGAAATTTGGGAAGAGTTGGGGCATGCAATAAAACAGAGAGGTGTATTTTTATTTTTATTATTCTTGTCCTGTTTTTATTCTCATTCCTCTGATCCCAGTGAAACTTGCATAGTTGAAAATCAGTATTTTGCTCATAAAGGTTCACAGCAGCTCATTCTTCTTGGGGGTCTGAGGGGGGATGAAAATGGCTGCGCAGGACCTGCCTTCTGTTCTGAAACTGCAGGATGCTCAGCCCTGCTGCAGAGAAAGACAAGACAATCAAAGGAGAATGAGGGGGCCAATGGAGAGCAGAAAGAAACAGCCGAAGGGAAAAAAGTTATTATTGCCATTGTTTGGAATGAGGCTTGGTGCTGAACCCACTATAAATCCATTGCTTTGTTATGTGGGCGTCTTGCTTTTTAATTGCTCATTGTTGCCTTGGGGATCCATCCTTTTTTTTGCAACATGACATGTGGGGACAAAAATAGCTTGTTCTCCCCTCCCAGGTGCCTTCCAATAACTGTGCAATGACATTTATAAATCTCAGAAGGCAATTTCTGGTCTGGATAGCAACCAGGGGCAGAAAGTGGGAAGACTTTTGCTGGCTGGGGAGAACAGTGTTAACTTTCTCCTCTCTCCAATAGCAGGCCCAAGAAAAATACTCCCCCAGCAGCAGCCATTAAGAACATCATGGCATTTTGGGGACCAGCGGGTGCTCGGATGTGGTGGAACTGGACAGATGACCTGTGTGCCCCCTGGTTTGTCCTAACTTCCAAAGCCAGCCAGCTGTCCCACGAGTCAGAAGCATATGGGGTGCCACCCTACCTACAGGAGAATTAGCTTCAGTGGCTAATCCAGCCATTATCTTATTTATCTCCTTAGATAGCTTGCAAGCTGGGGACCCTGGGAATTGTAGATACTCTACCTGGAGGATCTGGACACAAGTGATGGGATCCAGGACTGTGAGGGAATCTAAGACTGCAGTGGAATCCACAACTGCAGAGGGATCCAAGACTGCTGAGGGTGACCAAGGCATGCTGAGAGGTGTGTAAGAAGAAGGCTGAGCAGGAACCAATGTTTGATACCTACTTACTAATATCTTGGTGTCACAAGCAAGTCCTCAGAGTCAAGCTTACACCAGACACCAGCAGACAGAGACCTGTATACATCCTTAAAGCTGTTCCTGTCCAACATGGGGCTAACCTATCCACTCAATCTTCCCTTGGCCATTTACATGACACGGCTACCCATTCAAACGTAGTGAAGAATGTCCAGTGGAATTCACCAGAACTTAGTTCTATTACGACAGGCTGCGGACAATCATCCTTGGCCAGAGGGAGACCAGGATAAAGATCTAGCGAACGAAACATCACCCAGACAATTCAGCAGCGTGTCTTTAATCATTTCCACTTTCTGCCACATTAGCAATTATGATTTGGCAGCAACTGTTGGAGCAGCTCTGGGGGCAAGCAGTAACTTTTGGGGATTGTAGTTAGTTACCTTGGCACGGAACATGCAGAAAATTGGATGTGGTGTAAGCCTTTAAGAGAGTGACCTTACTGTACAATTCTGCGCATGTCTCCTTCAGAAATAAGCCCATGGTATTCAGGGGCATTCACTCCATGGGAAGTGCACATAGGACCCCAGTCTAACCTATGCATATTATAGAAGAAAATCCAACAGCACTGAAAAATACTGATTCCACAGAGGGAGGGAATAATACCATTGCTGTTTAAGACATATAACTGATAGGGTATTCATAGCCATTTTCCTCTCCAATTATTTTTTACACCTACAGTAATTTGAACATCCTGAAATATATTCATATGCTTTGGAGTAATTAATGTGTCTCAGCAACTCCTCCCTAATGAAAAATGTCATTTTTAATTATAATACATTGCAAATATTCTAGAGCAGTTAAAAATTACATCCCGGCCCATCCTCAGCTCTGAACAAGGATGTCCGCAAGGAGGGAGTCAAAAAAACTCTATTTCATAGTATTTCATAATTGGTGCTTGGAGATGCCCTCAGCAAAGGCTGGAGAAGGCCAGGCTGAGAAGCAGCATGTGCCCTTAGCTGCAACCTCTCTCCCTTGACAAAGAGCCATCGGGGCGGGGAAGATGGGGACTACATGACAGAAGAAGCAAGCTAGGAAACACCATTTAATTTTACCTCCTTCTTCCCTGTGACACCTACAGAAAGGGAAGGGAACAAATGCACACCACCGAGATATATGTTTAACATAGTAACTAGGCTACCTAAGCATCATTTGCTTAATCCTGGTTTGTTCAGTTAACCACCTTGGACTGGATCCATGTCACATTAAGCCACAAACCATGGTTTAAGACACCACTATGGCTGGGTTCACACAACATGCTAAATCAAAGCCAACAAACTGAAGCCAATTTAGTGGCCTGCTAGAACCACTGAAATGGAGCAGAGCTTATAACACAGATGAGAAGCTGACACAGAAAAAGAATATTATCTTAAAATAACTTTAATGAGCATTCCAGAGAAATACAGGTTATGGATCTTACACACTCAGCCCTCCCAAGCATAAAGAATCACATGCTTAGACAGATTAGGTTAAGATAAGTAAAAGAATTTCTTACTGACTTTATTGTTGCTTCTGTTACATCCATCTTGGTGGAAAAGATGAAGTTCCTTTGTCCTTCTTTTCTTTCTAAATACTTAGTTTTGCCCTAAACCCTCAACCCTATTTTGCTGCTAAGGGCTGCGTGGAAGAAAGGGGCAGAATCCTTCATCAAGGCCCAAGCACATGGCCCTGATGAATGGAGAGCAGAGCAGCATGCTTGCTTCTCCCTGGGTGGAAGATGGAGGGAGAGAGAGAGAGGAAGTGGGAGTGGCAACAAACAGCTTCCTCAGAGTTGCATTGTGGGACAACTAAATTTACAAGCTAATTCACATGCTAATGAGGCATGCTGGATTTGCCAAGACTTCCAACACAAACCACATTCTGGGCCAAAGTGGTGTATGGATCTAGCCAATTATCATTTGACTATGAGACTGTGTTCATGCAGCACATGTAAGGTCATGTAAAGTCAGATGCTGCATCCACACAATGTGCTAACCTTGATTACTGTTAAATTTTGGTTAGGTATTTTAGGGGCTTAACGTGTTGTGTGAACTCAGCCTGCTCGGATTGTTTATGATCCAATGTATTGTGGAACCCTAACCCCAATGCAATAACCAGACTTAGTGTGTTATGTGAACACAGTCCAAGCATCAGCAAATGGTTTGATGTCATTTAATCACCATCAAATGCTGGTCCACTGATGCTGCAGAAGATGTTAAGGAAGATTTTTAAAACCAACTTTTACCTGACACAAATATAAAAGAACTTGAAAGTATGGGATATAATAAAACCGATATGGATATCGGTTATTTTCTTTTTTTTTAAAAGGCTCTCTTGGTTAGAGAATAACTGTGGGTGTGAATAGAATTCTCTGGGTCCTAAGGCAAACCTCTCCTCTGAGCTATACACCAAGTGGCTGCAAAGAAATACAGAAAGCTCTAGGCTTTTGCTGCCATTGAGCAGTTGGTTTTCCCCCACCATCAGGAAGGAGGAGGAGGGAAAGAAGAAAATGCCAGTGGCTGGAGAAGCCTCTGAGGGCTCCTGTTCCAGGACATGTTGCTGAGGCAATGGCTGACTCAGAAGGGATAGCACGAGAACCTGGCAACAGCAACTGCTCTTTCCGTGTTCGCTGCCTCCTTCTTTCCGGGTTCCACTTTGGCCGTGGCTCTTAGTAGGGTTACGTTCAAACAGATCAATGAACAATCAAGGTCCAGCTTCCAGGTCTGTTCTGCAAAAGTCTGGATGGCCTCTTTGCTGTCATCTAGTGGACATTCCATACCTTTGCAGCACAGTTATGCTGCTCCCATCCTATTCCCCTGCAGTCAGGTGTGTTGAAGACATGGGGCAAAGACTGGGTGGCAAGGGCCGTCCAATGGGCCTCTGTGCTGGCAGGGCCCATGGCAGCTGTCTCCCCGTCTTCACTATATTTATGCCACAGGTGTAACACTCTAGCTCCACTAGAAAGCTGGTTAGCAAGGTTGTGTACTTCATACAGCTCATGAACTGGAGTTTGGCTTGTGTCCTAACCTCAAAGACCGCCATTTTGGATTGCCATGATCGGGAGGTTGCAAACCTACCACAAAGCTATGGTACCTCTGCTGCTGGTCCAAGGTGGGGGCAGTTTGGGGTTTAGGCCGGGTAAGCCTGTAATTTTTGTCATTTGTGGGGCTGTTAAAGTGACACCACACGCCTGTATCCTAATCAAAGATTGTAGCTGGGGTTTTTGTATGAATACAGCATTTGCACCAAATCAGAGTTGGGGCAGTTGGTTTTTATCTTAGCTGTGGTGTTGCTCTCCGTGGTCCTGAAACCATGGCTGCCACCCATTAGATCTCTCCATGGTGCTAAAGCTAGGGCAGATACTTGTGCCATCTCTCCATGGTCCTGAACCTGTGTGTCCCAGCCTTTTCTCCATTCTCTGATGCAGACCTTGGTGAATTACAAAATAATGTGATACTGTAAATTGCAGTTTCCACAAGCTTGAATTAGTAACTTCAGTTTTAAATTCCATACTGTGGTAATCAGAGATGGCTATCTCACCTTTTTGGACTTCCTTCTTATGCCCCACAAAGAAGTGTCCTGGTCCTATCATCTTTAATACAGGGTTATATTTAGTGTTTGAGAGCCAGTCTGGTGTAGAAGCTAAAGTACCAAGTTAGAAACCAGGAAACATGAGTTCTAGTTCCACTTTGGCACAAAGCCAGCTGGGTGACCTTGGGCCAGTCCCTCTCTCTCAGCCCTAGGAAGCAGGCAATGGCAAGCCACTTCTGGAAAACCTTCCCAAGAAAACTGCATGGACTTGTCTAGGCGGTTGCCAGGAGTCAATACTGACTTCAAGAGATAGATAGATAGATAGATAGATAGATAGATAGATAGATAGATTGATAGATTGATAGATTGATAGATTGATAGATTGATATGCTTTACAGCTGGCATCATGCTTTTAATACTGACTCCATCCAGATCAATGTGATTTGATTTGACATTTAGAATCCTACCTTTATCTCCTCCCAAAAGCTTTCAAGGAAACTGTAAATAGAATCCTGTAGCTTCTGCACCTCTTAAAATCTCTCTTCCTAATTACTGAAAAACAAGCAAAAGTTATAGAAACAGGAACCATCTGAAAAATTAGCAACATTATAGCTCCCCCACTCCTTTGGTAAAGGCCCAAAATCCTTTGAGAGCTGAGGTGGAAGTTTTCTCATTTTTAAAAATTTTTTTCATTTCACTGTAGTCAATAATATTGACCAGGGACACCAAGAAGTGTCTAAACCACATGAACCAACCTTCCCCTTCCTTAGCTGTGTCCCACCCACTGTCACCTGTAATCCCCACATCTCCAGCTTCTGCAGAAGCTTTGAGAAAAAAGCAAGAGCAGAAAGGACTTCTCATGTGAAAAATGAGCTGCTGGATCTGTACAGTTGAGCAAGTCTTCACTCTACAGGTTGCAAGTGTACAACTTTGTTCCCAATACACATCTTGAATTTATGCCAGTTTTATGTCCAGTTGTCCTCTACTACCTTAGAAGGATAAAAATGCCCTTAAAATGTGGGGTCACCATCTTTAAAAAAAATTAAAATCTTATTAAAATAATTTTCTCCATCTCTTTTTCTGCCCACAGGACTCCCATGGGGATGTATCATGTGAAAGCAAGTCATCTGGTTATGAAATACAACGAATTGTCTCTAAACCAATCAGTGGAGCAAAATTATTGAAACCTCAGTAAAGACTGCAGTGAATAAAACTTCCTGAGCAAATTTTGCACAAATCTGGCACTAGTCTTTGATGACTGACCCAAATCACCAAAGAATCAAGAGCAGCAGTCAACAATATAGGTCTCCCTCCTGCCTTTGCAGCTAATACCTGCTGGGTTTGATTGGGGTTTATTTTCCTTTATTTTGAAATAAAATAAAGAAGCACACAAATGAATGTGGTCTTCATGAATAATGTGGGGGGGAAACCCTGAATGCTTTTTCAATCTCTAAAGCTTGCCCAATAGACCATTCAAAAGATAGCCTGATGTAATTCAGTCAATAAATAGGAAAGATAAAATCAAAGACATGCTGGTGATTCAAACGTTTTTCAGAACAAAAGGATAGCTTGGTCCTTCTAGATAAAGAAAAAGGAATCCAAAATTGCAGTGTTTTAATCATTATCTGGTTCTTACCAATCTTCATTTTTGGAATAGCCATGAACAACTACGAAGTGTCTAAAAACAAATCAGGGATCTGTTATTGTCCTTTTTTGCATCTATGCATTTTAAGTTGAACTACTGGACCTTGATTGTCCATTGATCTGTTTGAATGTAGCCCCCTCAGTTTATCTGTGGGTAAATACAAAGATATCAGGATACCAATAGGTTTTGGGTAGAGCAGTTGTGTCCAACTTCACAATGGACAATCCGTTTTTGAAGGCATCTTCTCTTCAAAGCTCTGTCTAGTCTAAATTGAACTGAAAAGTAACCATGTTTTAAAACAGTGTTTCTCTATCTCAGCAACTTTAAGATGTTTAACTTTAAGAATTCTTGAAGTCCACACCTCTTAATGTTGCTGAGACTGTGAAACACTGGTTTAAAACTAAAAGGAGAGCAGCAGAGGTCTGAAAAAATGAGCTGCTGTTGAAGTCTGAAGGTTGTGTCGCCAACCCAATGCATGCAGGGTGGTTTAAAATGTGTGGTATTACAACTTATTACATAGTTTGCATCAGTCATAGTCTACATCAGTGTTTTTAAATCTTGGCAGCTTCAAGCTGTGTGGACTTCAACCCAGAATTGGGAGTTGAAGTCCACACAGCTTGAAGTTGCCAAGGTTGAGAAATACTGGTCTATATTCTTAGGACCCACTCAACTGCAAACTAATTCCAAATTCAGACCTGGTCCTGAAGGTTCAGCATCTAAAGCCAGAGTCTCCCTTGTGCCTCCCAGTTCACGTGGCTGGAAGTAAAAGAATGATTTAAACAATGGATTGCTATTAAACGACAATCATTTGTTTTCCATTATTTAATGGCAGGGTGTGGGCTCATCAGAGACCATAACTGGGTATGGAGACAATCATACTAAGCCAGAACCAAACCAACCACTTTATGGCTGTGTCGCCACATGCTAAACCACAACCTTATTGGAAAAACACCAGTAGGTGCTGGTGAACGTAACTTAGCCCGTCGGAAACGAAGCCTAGGAGTTAGAAGCTGCTTTAACCGATATTTGCATCCATGCGTCCCACTCCTCCGCCCTCCTGTTGGCTCAGTAATCCTGGGGAGTCCAGCTCCCGCCTGGCAACTTAGAGCGTTGTATGAACCGAGCCACTCCAACCCATCAGAGAGGAGCCCAGTGCAAGCCGCACGCGTGGCGGGCTGGGCGTCCCAACTTTTTGCAAGACCAGCGGAAAAAGAGGCGCACCGCTTCCAGAAGGAGAACCTCGCCGCGCGGGGAAGAGAGGCGTTTTCCACCCACCCCCCAGCCAGATTTTTTTTAATGCCGTCCCCAAGCAGGACGGCACGTGGATCCGGGAGGGGCGGCGGCTGGCCGGGCGAGGGCGCGCCGATCCTCTCCTGGACCCGGTCCTCTGCAGATGCGCGGGTCCTTCGCCTCTTCCAAAGGCGCGGCGCCCGGGAGACCTTGAGCTATTGCTGGTGGTGAACCGTGCCGAGCCGTGCGCTACCCAACGCGCGGCTGCGGGGCGAGTGCGAGCCCTCCATCTGCCCGGAGGCGGAAAACAGGCTTGTCGAGGAGTCGCCAAGGAGGTAAGGGGCAAGGGGAAGCTCGGTGGGGTGAGATGGAGCTCCAGAGACATGGCAAGGACCTCGAAAACGCACGTAGTGTGTATGCATATATCCCGAACGCGCGAGTTGGGAATCTGCACGCGCAGCTCCAGGAGAGGAGTCACTAAGGCTTAATTTGAAGCCAAAATCTCCCTTGTGCCTCCCAGTTCATGTGGCTGGAGTGAAAGAATAAATTAAACAATGGATTGCTATTAAACAGCAACGTTGTTTTCCATTATTTAATGGCGGGGTGTGGGCTCATCAGAGACCATAACTGGGCGTGGAGACAATCATACTAAGCCAGAACCAAACCAACCACTTTATGGCTGTGTTCCCACATGCTAAACCACAACCTTATTGGAAAAACACCAATAGGTGGTTGAGAACGTAACTTAGCCCGTCGGAAACAAAGGCTCAGTATGCATTCTGCTTGGGTCCACTAGCCTTTGGGGACCAAAAAGATCATTTGTGAGCAAGGTCTGAGTAAACCAGTTCTTCGCAAGAAAGTCTTCCTTGACGCCTTGCCCTACTTTCTATGTATAGTTTGCACACTCAAGCATTAAGTGCTTCCGTGTCAGGGACAGGTGCTGTTCTGTCCTGCCAAAAGAGGCTTCTTCAAAGAATTGCTGGATGACCCTTCTCTCCCTGAGCTTGTCCTGAGATTCCATTTCAGAGGAAACTTCCCACACAGGAATCAAAAGAGCTGGCTCCTGCAGGGTCATGACTTCACCCCGTATTTCAATGCTTTAGCGCTTTGGTCCTGTTCCTGCCGGCGGAAGAGTAGAAAGTGTATTTCAGTGTCAGAGTCAAGTGACTTTGTCTGAGCCAGGGGAAAAGGGCTCAGCCTTGGAATATTTTGAATGCTGGAGCAACGTACTAGTACATTTACAATATTTATATACCATCTGTCCTGCAAGGCATCTCCCTGTAGTATCCAACATTTTCCAAATATATTTGCATAAAAGTAAAAATATGATCTGTAAATCTGAACATGTGTTGGCTTGGAAGGTAGTGGCCATGGCTGTGTTCACACAGTTTGCTAAGCCTTCTTTTGTTTAGTCAGGGTCAATGAAGAAATTGGGGTTGGCTGCATTCATTCAATGGAATAGACCATAAGTCATGGTTTACAAGTAAGTGGGTGTCCATAACTTGTTAAATCAAACTTTAAGAATTCATGTTATAGCTTAGTGGGTTAAGTGAACTGGTAGGCTTGTGACTTGTCCAACATTTTACCCAGGAAACTTCATAGGTGAGCACAGGTCCCTCTAAGTCTGGATGCCATGAGCCTCCCTGGTCACGAAGACCAGAAACCCAAAGGGTGTGCACCTTAGTAGCTTTCTCTTGGTTGAGTCTTTGCTAAGCAGATGACCCAGCTGTGTGTGTGAGATAAGATGAGAACTCTTCTTTGCAAAAGCTCATTCACAGAGACCCACACCCTGTTCATGCTAAATTCCCATCAACACAGAACCGGTTGGGACTAGGCTGAGCTGCTTGACAGCCTCTTGTCCATCCTGACTTTCCTGGCATCACGATTTGAGATTCTTTGGCAGGTATGGACTCTCACCTTTCCTTCCCCCATTGATCCTCACCACCCTGTGAGGCAGCCAAACTTGAGGAAGGCTAGATTTGCCCCACACATTCGGTCAAAATATAAGCTGCTTATTACTAGCTTAGTGGGTTATACAAACCCAACCTGTATAGGTTGTAAATCATGGTTTATAGCCAAGTGAGTTGTGGGAATTCCACTAACAAGGGTTTATTCAAACAAACCTTGCTTAAACAAATCATTATTTAATGCTTTGTGTGAACACAGGTAGAAAGACAAGCTCATACTTCATGCTTAAGCCACAATTTTTATAGCCACGGTTTACTAAGTAACTACAATTGGCTCATACAACACAGTCAAAATGCAGGCTGCTTATTAATAGCTCACTGTATTGTGCGAGTCATAGTTTGCAGCTGTTTGAGCCAGCCACAATGGTTTACTTAGACTTTTTAAAGGAAACTGTGACTTAGTGCATTGTAAGAATACAGCCAGAGAGACAGTGGCCTGGATTTCATATTATACTTAAGCTACAGTTTTGCATAAATATGCATATGCTTTATTGAAGAACCATAACTGGCAGAGTTTGTACAATACTCTAAGCCATGAATTAGGGTCTCCAAACCACAGTGTCTAGTTTATGGCTTAGCATGATGTAGGAATCTTGTCATACCAATACTGATGTCAACACAGGCTGTTGAGGACAATTCTGCAAATACTAATCATGCTTAATTAATTAATTAAGCAGGGATGCACTATCACCACTACCACAGATGACCCAGAATCATAATCTGGCTTCATTTATTTTGGTTTAGCAGGCTGGCTGAACCCACATATTGTAGTTGATTCAATAAACCATGGTCAGACAATGTATCCCTTGGTGCAATGAATGAACTAAGCCAAGGATTCTTGAGGTATCTTAAATACAAACCCTCTGTTGGTGTAACAAAGGAAAAGATGTGATAAGATTTTTCTCCCCTTTATGTTTAGCCTGGCTGCATTTGCTCCTAAAACCCACAGATCTTTTCACTGTTCTTTGAAGGAAGCTTTTGAGGAAATACCTCACTTTCAGCCTGAACCCGAGGCATGGAGTATGGTGCTCCCCTGCCTTTCTACCCCCTCTGATATGTGATCACCCCACACTCTCCACCACTCCTTCGAAAAGGTAATTTCTGCATGTACCAGTAATTGGATTTCCTCTCTTTCCCATCCTCTTGACTCTGTTGATGTAGAAAAAAATAATTTGTTTTATTTCAACAGAAAGCCCTTTTCTATTATGCCAGCAGCTTTATTAGTGGCTTCCAATATGCAAATCAGTGCTGGGCAACCTTTTCATGAAATGCCACTGTGTTAGAACTGTTTCCAGGAATCTGGAACAGAGTCACTTTGTTTGGATGCCACTCTGGGTTTGTTCTCCGGTTGCTGTTTGTGGGTAGGCCAGGGGTGACTTTGGCTAACAAGGAAGCTGAGCTGTGGGTATGGGGAAGATAAACACTGGCATTTCCCCTGATATCATGCCAGGCTCCTCATCCCAGTTGATATTATTTTTTAAAAGGGTATCCATCCATTTTGAGTCAGCAATCCCATTGGTGCAGTGAGATACTGTATATAGGTGGAGATTCTGTTAATGTAGCTTTACAAAGAAGTAGAATTAGCTTAACGGGTTGTGTTTCCTTTCTGGTCTACCTAGTAAGGCTGACATCAATCTTGCAAGTCTGAAAGGACAATTCTCCCCCCCCCCCATCTCCTTTACAGCCTGAGAAACTAGGGAGGGTCCCTTCTGAGCCTCTTGCCCCGACCACTCTCCAGCTGTGGGCCCAGCCGCCTCTTACCTGACCGCTCCCTAGGCAGCATCTCTTCATCCCATCTCCCAAGGTCTTTCCCACATACCATTACACATGTTGCCAGTCTTACCAAAAATTGGAGAGAGAGAGGAGAGGAGAGTAAAAATCTGTTGCTGCGGTGGATGGCGAAGCTGGAGATAAAAGACTGGAGAAGAGCTAGAGATTGAAGTGTGCAGGGAGATTATATAAAATCCATGAAAGGCAGAAGAATAAGGTGGAGAAATACAGGTGGACAGACAACAAATCTGAAATATCATAAACAAATATATTCCAGTGTATTATTGGACATTTATAATAAGGTATTTCTTACCTATTTTGCAGACAAAATCCAAATCTATCTATTGAAGTTTAAACTGAAAATGCTTGCTTAACAGTACAAGTTGCAATAAAAACTACAGACGGTACTGTTTACTGTCTATAGTTTTTATAGTAACTTTATCAAAGTTATCCATCAAGTTAAAATATTAACTCTAAACATTAGAAAACATGAATGTGGCACACTCTCCTGTATAAAACTCTAATCGAAGAATGGTTTCCAATTAGAGTTAAATTCTACATTGGATTTGCTTTTCCAATGCAGTTGTGCTGGGCATCAAGGCACACCCCATTCCTTTGAGTCAAACTCAGTTCCTGGTCATTACACAGAGTTGTAGATGATTTAACAATTATATTGGTTTGCCATTACCTTCTTCTTGGTTTTTGTTTATTTTGCTTTGGTTTCTTACTTCCCAGTCTAAACTATGGCCCTGGAATTTCCTTGGAGTTTCCTATCCAAGTGTTGACAGACCTGATCCTACTTAGCTTCCAAGCCCAGACAAGATCAGTCCCTGCTGTCAAAAGGAATCTGAATTAGCCAGCATACTCCTGCAGGAAGGAATGTATAGCATTACTATGTCTTTTGAATCAATCCAAATCAATCAATCTTGGCTGTATTTACAACACTCTTCCCTACCCCGTTGCCCTCCAAATGTCCTGGGATCAAATCCCAAAATTCCCAAAGTCCATATTGGCTATTTCTTAATCTAGACACTGTGCCCTCAACTCATTGGGTAGGCAACAGGTTATCTAAGATGGGTTTGGAGGATTTAGGTCAGCCAAAGTTTGAGCTGGGTCAGCTCTGAGACTTTTTAAAGCCAACACAACTCCCCCCCCCCATGTTTTTTTCTGTTTTTTTAGAGAGCTCAGGAGCATAGCTGGGTGAGGGATTCATGTGCTAAGGCTGTGGCTCATGATGAAGGATGAGTTTTTCTCCCATCATATAGCAAGAGGGATTGGCTTCCTCTTGATGAGCTCTATCTTCATGGAGGTAAGATGGCCAGATCACCAAATGGCAAGAGCTTGCTTGGTTCCCTGGGAATCCTCCTGGACCCAAACACCAGGACTTCCTGTCCACAACTGGCAGAGCCAGTTAAGTCTCATGGAGTATGTTGTGAAAGGAGGTAGAATTCACCTGGGGAGGAGTGGAACTTAATGTGCCTATAAGGCAGAAAATGTACCTGGTGGGCTAGAGGGAAATTCTTGGATGGGTTTTCCAACTGAACTGTTCTTCATTAAAGAAAACTGAGATTCTCTAAAGTATATCTTTAATGAAAAACAGCAAGTTTCCAGACTTCATCATGATTAGGATTTCAGTCAATGGATTAAAACAAAAAGAGACAGGGAAGAGGGAGGACAGCTAATAGAAACCATTCTAGAAGCAAGCTGAGATCTTTCTCCTTAATTCTAAATCCCTGCTGGGGATTTTCCTCCTTCCACCTAAAAGAAGAAAAAAGTTGGTCTCCATTCAAACATGGTCAAATCTGGGTGTTGAGTGGGCACCTCCTTCCCTTTGTCCTTGAAAGACAGTCTTATCTATTAGTGCAGAAACCAGGATGGAGCCATGCAGTGGACATGAATAAAATGAACACAGTGTATTATGTGACATGACCTTTCCCCACCACCAAGAGGAAGCCAGCTGTTGAATGGGTTTTGGATGCCTGTCCTCATCCTGCTAGCAGAAAAAGAACAGCATACAATGTTATATGTAGATTCTTGTTTCCCACAAGTCTCCCTTTTAGTTCCTTTAGAGCAGAGGAGCAAGTTTCTAGCCCTTACAATGCTGTTCCAGAATAGCAGAACCACATAGAATGGTTGCAGAATGGAAGCAGGGAAGATCCAGCTAGTGATAGTATGCTCTTAATAGGGTGCCCCTGACAAGTCTAATATAGGTGTAATTTTATGCAGGACTGCAGTGCAAAGATTCTAGAGAAGACATTTGACCAGTGGTTGAGATATAAAGATGAGTGTTTGAAGAAGTTGGCAAATGATCCTTATCCTTCAGGTGAGAATCTGTGTCTTTGGTGAACCGTGAATCATAGGAACAATGGTATCTCAGTGGGGTGGGGGCAATTTTTTTTTCTTATGTGCTTTTTGTGTTGTGAGCAGAGCAGGAAGCAAACTTAGTGGCTATGCTGTGAAAATGACCAACAGACCTTCTGCAAAGTAAGCTTAATAATGTAAGAAGAAGTCTTGATGGGTTGGCCAAAAGTTGTCTTTTCCTTCATTTCAGTTTCTCACAGCAACCCAACAGATACCAGGAAAACTCCCAACCATGAACAGAAGAGCCAATGTTGCTTCTTCCCATCTGAATTTCCAGCATCAAAACTTGTGATTCTGGTGTGCCCAAACTGTCACTTGTTTGCAGTTAACCCAAGATCACAAGCCACATCACTACTTCTGCTTGTGTTCTTTATTGATAGGATCCCTGATGGGTTCATATTTGTTTATTCATTGATTTAAAGG
Source organism: Candoia aspera (assembly GCF_035149785.1). NCBI lineage: Eukaryota > Metazoa > Chordata > Lepidosauria > Squamata > Candoiidae > Candoia > Candoia aspera. The sequence goes on along the minus strand of NC_086166.1, from coordinate 11,437,013 downwards.
ACTGTTTATGCTACTCAACCAGCCGTCCTACCCAACCAGTCTTGCTTCTGTGCGTTGCAGGGCTCTTTTGCAACCGGACATTTGATATGTATGCGTGCTGGCCAGATGGGAGCCCAGGAGCTATTGTCAATGTATCTTGTCCTTTTTATCTACCCTGGTATGAGAAAGGTAAGGCTGGGTCTCCGGGGCTTGGAACGGGATCAGCAAAACATCCCAAGGAGATTGCTTCCTAGATACACTGAAGTTAGTTTTTTTCTTTCCACCAAGAAACAAAAAAGTGGAAATTAGCATGGAAGAACTTCTCCATTAATCCGAACTGTCTATATTATAAAATGTTCATCCAATCTAGTTTTTCTATAGCTGCTCTGGGTTGCTTTGCTCCATGAAAATCCAACCCAAAAAGTCAAGAATGAGGATTTTGCTGAGCTAGTTTCCAGCAACCCTGATCAAAATGAACAATGGTGTGGGATGCTGGGAGTTTTAATTCTGCAACTCCTGGATGCTGTAAATCTCCCACTCTCGACTTGCATGGACTAGATGGGTAGAAGGTCAGGTCAGTGCTGTCCTTGGTACTGAAATGGTGGGTCCAAACCCTTCTGGGCACAAGATTGCTCTGGAACTGGCCCTGGCTATTTTTTCTTCTCTTCTCCGCAGTGACTAATTTGGCTTATATACTTCCTGCATATATTTTGTCCATTCCTGCAAATAACTGCCACTGATAGGTGGTATAGAAATGCACATGAGCACTCCCTGGAGAATGCATTTACTTGGGCAGACTTGAGGCTTTCCCTCTGCTTTGTTTTTTTTACAAGAATCCATCCTCATATCTACCAACAACAGATACATGCTGAGGGTCAGAAGCAAGCAGTTCTATTCACAAAGCTGCTTCTGGTTACTCCAAATTTTCAACATCCTAATTTAAGAAAACCATGTTATTGTTCTTGTGTGTGTTTAAAAAAAAACTATGCTAAACTTCAGCCAGGAATGGCCTACCAAATCATGCTAACCTGCCTTCTGCCCAACTCTGTTTTGCTTCATCACCTGGTATCTGTCTATTGATATATTGAGTCGGTTGGAGTTGGGCAGCATCCAAATCAAACCAAATAAATAATAAAAGTAAAATGTTCTGGATATCAATTCCTATAATCCCCCAGACAATATGTGAGAATTATGAGTATTCGTCCACCTTATCTGTGCTACTCGGTAGGGCATTATTTGGTAGATGCTCTATCTGGTGTCCATAAGAAAAAAAGCAGTTTATTGTACACTGTTATAGAATGGAGTGTCTATGCCAGGTTCTTGTGTGAAAACCCTCTTATGTGATCAGGGTAATCTGTCAGCCAGGCCACAAAATGGAGCAGCTTGGATCTATTAAAGACTCTAACAACGTCCTTTGTTGGTCCCATATTGATCCTCATAAATAAAAAAAAAATCTTCTGTACCACCTATTTCTGAGCCTCCCAAGGTTCTAATGTTCTTGAGATGTTTGACCCACTTGGTGGGACTCTTTAGAGCAGCCTTCCTCCAACCTGTGGTGCCCTTCAGATCTGGGGACTTCACTGCCCAAGATTTCCTAACCAGCATGGACATTGCTGAGAATTCTGGTCACATGAGGTGCGTGCTCCCATGTGCAATCTGTCCCCCTTTGCCTTGCTTCCCGCTCTGGCTTCTTAAGTGCTTGCCTCATATGGGGAGATGATGATTAATGCTAATCTCCCTTTTAGTGACACAAAGACCCTGTTTACAGAACACATTTAACTGGTTTGTTGGATTGCAGATTAATCGGTTGCATAAACACTCTAACCCAGTCAGCTGATTCAGACAACTCCCCTCTCCCAATCGGCCATGTCATGTAATTGACCTACTAAATGGATTTGTGAGAGATGAAGCCCTATGAAAAAGGGCTTCCTGAGGAATCCCATCTCTGTCTTTGACTCCCCCTCTCCCGGCCATGTGGCAAGGGGTGAAAATAAAGTAGAAAGATGTAGGGTACTTGCTTATGCTGGATGTTTGTGCTTGCAGTTAAACATGGGTTCGTGAGCCGCAAATGTGGGCTTGATGGGAATTGGGTGCTGCTGAATGGGACGGCGTTCTGGCGGGACCATGCCCAATGTGTCGAGGAGATGGAAGCCACCACCAAAGAGGTGAGGAAGGAAGCCAGCTAGAATTGAGTGCCATGCCATGATGGTGATTTCCAAGGGTTGCTCCACAGATACCCATAGATTACAATCCCATCAACCCGCTTGACCTGTGGGAATGGTGGGAATCGTAGTCCAGTCTTGGCTGACCTAAGGTGGGGAATCCTTACCTTAATGTTACTATTCTGTTATGGGTTTTGCTGGATTTCTTGTGAACTTTTTGGGGTGGCTAAATGATCGGCTTTCCTGTGTTCTAGTATTTCTGAACTTAAAAGAGTGTTCTCCTCTTCAGTGAAAAGTTCATTTTTATATTGTTTAGTCAATGAGTGCCGAAAGCACACGGAAGACATGATGCAGTTTTTTAGCATTTACTATTCAACTCGAATTTCTATTGCAAGTAAGTTTCCATGCTGTACAATCTTTTTTTTTTAAAAAATCCTTAAACTAAATTATTAAAATGCATTTTTCTCAAAGAAGACTTTCTTTTCTTTCGAGCATGGCTTGCGTATAGTTTTTATATCCTGCTCTGCAGGATGGTCTGATCTGCATAAAGATTATTTTTGCTGGCTTCCAGCCAGGTTAGGCCTGCTGAATATTTGAAGGGGAGACTTCAGGGGAATACCAGGGCTAGAGATTAGTCAGACTAAAAACATCCTCAAAGAAGGCAGTGGCAAAGCACTTTTATATTCTTGCTGAGAAAACTAAATGGATGGATTCATGAAGTCACCATGAGGAGAACCACATAGGCTGGGGTGGGATTTGTTTCTCTAGCTGCTGGGAAGGGAAGGGAAGGGAAGGGAAGGGAGGGAGGAAAGCAGGCTGATAGGGGAGGGGGGGAGGGAGGGAAGGAAGGAAGGAAGGAAGGAAGGAAGGAAGGAAAGCAGACAGGGAGGGAGGGAGGAAAGCAGGCTGACAGGGAAGGGAGGGAGGGAGGGAGGGAGGGAGGGAGGAAAGCAGGCTGACAGGGAAGGAAGGGAGGGAGGGAGGGAGGGAGGGAGGAAAGCAGGCTGACAGGAAAGGAAGGAAGGCTGCTTTAGATAGCTAGCATAATGTATAACTGGGGCTTGATTTCAGGTTAACAGGTTCAACTTTACATTTGTAAAAGCTTGCATATGACATGGATTTCTTCCCCTAAAATGAGTGCTCTGGCTTGTTACACTTCATGGTGAAAACAGTAAGTTGGTTTGACCTATACTAAAAATTACCCTCTTACTCTTCCACACGCCAGGCTCCTAGGCACCCAGTTCTATCCTCTCCTCCACCCCAGAACACAGCCTGTGGCTAAGGCCCCTTTTTTGCCTGCTTGACAGACATCCTCCTTTCTTCTGTAGGAAGCAGCTCACCGCCTTATGGTCAGTTTCAAAGTCCTCTACACAGTGGGCTACTCCCTGTCGCTGCTGGCACTGACCTTGGCTCTACTCATCTTGACTGTCTTCAGGTAATGCTCCCCACGATAGCTGAGGAACGATGGGGCTTGCAGGCACTGAAGTTGGAGGAGACCGAGAGCCATGATGGGATAGTGATGAAGGTGTAGGACCTGGATTGAGGAGATTCAGGTTCAGCTCCAGCCCTCAATGTGGCACTTATTGAGTGACTTTGGGTCATTGTCTTTCAGCCCACACAGGCTATTGTAGGGTAGAATTAGAAGAAGATCCTCACATAAGCCACTTTGAGCTCTCAGAGAAAACACAGCAGGAGGAAAAAGATGGAAGTAATATCATTATACACTTGGAAGGGAAAGATTAAGCCACTGAGCACCACCCCACTTCTGGGTAACTGATTCCATTCTCACATTGCACTTACTATCAGGAAGTTTTTCCTAAAATTAAACTGGAGTTTGCCTTTCTGTATCTTAAATCCATTATTCGGTCTCCCGCACTCTGAAATAATGAACAGCAAATCTTGACCACCTCGACTTTCTTTTCAAGTCCTTAAAGAGATCTAGCGTATCTTCTTTCAGCCATTTTTCTCAAGGCTAAATATAACTATCTCCTTCCCTCGTTCTTCGTAGCATTTACTTTCTAACCTTCTAATCACCTTTGTTGCTGTTCTCTGAACCTGCTCCAGTTTCTCTGAATCCTTAAAATATGGCACCAGGACTGAATATTGTACAGGTAGTCCTCGCTTAACTACCATCCATTTAGTGACGGTTCAGACTTACGACAGTGCTGAAAAAACTGACTTATGACAGGTCCTCACATTTACAACCATTGCCATGTCCCCCACGCTCACGTGATCACGATTTGGGTGCTTGCCAACCAGTTTGCATTTACGACCGTTGGAGCATCACACGATTGCCATTCTTGACCTTCCTTGCCAGCTTCTGGCAAGCAAACTCAGTGGGGAACCAGGTGATTCACTTAACAACCACATGGTTCACTTAATGCCCACAGTGATTTTCTTAACGACCACTGCAGAGGAGGTCGTAAAATTGGGTCAGATTCGCTTAATGACCACTTGGCTTAGAAGCTGACCAGTCCCAATTATGGTCGTCAAGCCAAGTCAAGGCGGAGGCTAACCCAGAATAAAACGTTAACAGTCACTTCTACATGATTTAGATGTTGACAGAATCATCCTCAAGTTGGATCTTTTCAGAGATGATCCTTTGTGTTCTTGTTGGGGCTGTTTCATAGAACCATAAAGTTCTCCTAGACCATTCCAAATGCATGGCTGTTCAATTCTCCTTGAAAGTCTCCAGTAAGAGGAAACCCTTCCTCCAGTTGGTTCTGCCATATAATAAAGGTTCTCACAATGAAAAGATTTTATATTGGCTGATTTATTACGACAGCTTTGCCTGTTAAAGGTCATGTTCCTTTGGTCCTTCAGGAGACTTCGCTGTACTCGGAATTATATTCATGCTAATCTTTTTGCCTCCTTTGGACTACGGGCTATCTCGGTGATTGTGAAGGATGCATTGCTGGAGAAGATGTGGGGAAGGGAGATCTTCCAGATGTCTGACTGGGAAGCCTTATTGAGTCATGAAGTAAGTACTGTCTGCCTGGGGGGTAGTTACAGAGAGATGACGGTCGTGCCTGTCCTGCTTAGGCTTGTAGCCTACTTCAAACATCTCCTTGGATGTAGCTGGCTTTGCCATAATTAGCTGAATAAACCACAATTGGCTGAGACATGAACCCTCATTTACAAGTCACATAAGTTGGGTTCACCCAACAAACTAAGCCAAAACCAGTCATGTTATGGTTTAGGGTGAGGGGTGGACTAGATGGATGTGAGAATGGTTTGGACTGGATCTGCACTAGGGCTAGCCTGACACATTTTGCTACCTGGGGTGAAAGCCCATGATCAGTTGATATCATGCGTACAGAAATCGTCTAGACTGGCGGAAGGTTTTTTTAGTTTAAGACTTGAAATGGGGTAACGTTTTCCCTTCAGGACAGCAGCAGAGGACTTGTTGGGAATGCCAAAGTCTTCATCTCCTGGTAGAGCTCAGAAAGATTCCTTTCTGCAATCCCAGAGAACCACTGTGGTTAGGTGACTTTGGTATAAGGCAGCTTCCGGTGTTTGTATGGCACAATGTAGCTTAACCTCCTAAAAAGGCATTGCCTGGACCGCTGGCATAATTGCTGCCGCCTCCAGCTTCTGCTGCCCAAGACAACTGCTCTGCTCTAACATTTTTAATGCCTTTTCCAGTTTTAAAATGTTTCTACAAAGATAGAGTGAGCTGATCCTATTGCCATCCCAACCACTTGGCTATTTTACAATGTCAGATCTTCCGGAAGGCAAAGATGGATGGATGGATGGACGGATGGATGAACAAGCCTCTGCTCCCTAGCCTGGATGGATGCTTTCTCACTCTACATCTCTAGTGTTGCTTTTGGTAGACCAAGTTCTGCCCTTGTTGTCTGCACCTGTCCATCTTCATGTAGTGATTAGAACAACCTTCCTGGGCACCCTTTGGGTTATGCAAACTACAATTCCTAGGGCTTAGGAGATCTAGGAAACTTGACCATGACATTTACTAGCTGTCCATAGGATAATCTCAGCTTCTCATCAAGGTGCACCTGACAAGTTTGCCTAACCAGTGAGAAAACCATGCACTCTGTCCTGAGCATGGTGAGAGCATTCAAACCTGCAATCCTGTTTGCCCCTTTCTGGTTCTTCTCCCATGCTGGGGAGGAAGGGGGTTCAGATGAATTCTGTCATGCATTGGAAACATATGATTTGAAGTTGCTCCATCCTTGGTAATGTATGCACACAATACGAAGGAGTTGTGTGCAAGTGGACAAACTTTGCTCAGATGGAAATCCTGTGTTGGCCATTTCACACCATATGAACGTTCAGCAGGGAATGTGACTGGTATCTCCATCTTCATGGGTGGGGGAACTAGTCACCTTAACTCCTTTCATCATATATTTTCTGTGTTTGAGATCGTGGTGAGTCCTTCTTAGTCTGAAGAATCTCCAGGTGTGAAATGCTTTGAACTGAATTGAAAAGGCAATGTCTCCCTCAAGTAAAGCTTGACTCCTGTTCACTACATATACATTGGGTCATTTTTGAGAAAGCAGAAGAAGTTGGCTATTGTCTTCCCCCAGGATGATTTTCTGCCTCCTAGTGAAGTCTACAGCCCAGGATATTCTACTGCAGTGTTTCTCAACTTTGGCTACTTTAAGATGTGTGGACTTCAACTCCCAGAATTCCCCAGCCAGCCATGCTGGCTGGGGAATTCTGGGAGTTGAAGTCCACACACCTTAAAGTTGCCACGGTTGAGTACGCTGTTCTAGTGGTTTCCCATCCAAGTATGAATCAGGTTGTCCCTAAAATGTCCTTGTTTTGGAGAAGTAATTGGCTATTCTTCTCTTTCGATGACTTTTTTCTCTGCTTCCCGTCTCCTAGGCTGCAATTGGTTGCCGGGTGGCTCAGGTCACGATGCAGTACTGCATTCTAGCCAATCACTATTGGTTTCTGGTAGAGGCTGTCTACCTGTACAAACTTCTGATTGGAGCCGTGTTTTCAGAGAAGAATTACTACACGCTGTACCTCTACCTTGGCTGGGGTGAGATGCAATTGGGGAAGAGGATGGTTTGTTCCTTTAATGTGGGGGCCAAGCTTCAAATGATTTCAGCCTTCCCCATCACGCACAACGTATTTGGAGGACCTCAAGGTGGGGAAGCCTTCATGATGTTCAGGATAGCCTTGGGGAGGGAGATGGAGATGAGGTCACCTTAGCAAAGCAAATATAGCTCTTTCCTTGCTGTGCCATTCCTTGCCAAATCTGCTTTGTCTTCAAGCAGAGGAATGAGCTGTTTGTGGCTAACGGCTCAACTATATATGTAAATTTCTGTCTCAGCTGGTGGGTGAGGTTCCACCTGACAAGCTGCTCAAAGCCAACCTGGAATGGAGCAGCACAGAAATCTTTATAATAAATCAATAAAGCTTAGCTGTCCCTAGATGAGAGGTACCCGCCAAATCTTTCTGCACTTAGAATTGTTTACACCTAACTTGAGCTGAACCGGCAAATCTCTCTACACAGCCAAGAAACAGACCCATTTCAGCAGTTATCCACTACAGCGCTGCCTGTTCACCTCATCTTGCCAACCATTTATGGTTTATTTAAGAGTGCATTTATTTACAGCAACTTCAAGGTATAATTCAAGGGGATGTGGTGGCGCTGCAGGTTAAACCGCTGAGCTGCTGAGCTTGCCGATCAGAAGGTCGGTGGTTCAAATCCGTGTGACGGGGTGAGCTCCCGTTGCTAGTCCCAGCTCCTGCCAACCAAGCAGTTCGAAAACATGCCAATGTGAGTCGATTAATAGGTACCGCTTCTGCGGGTAGGTGACGGCATTCTGTGTAGTCATGCCAGCCACATGACCACGGAGGAGGTGTCTTTGGACAAATGCCGGCTCTTCAGCTTTGAAACAGAGATGAGCACCGCCCCCTAGAGTCGGACACGGTTGGACTTAATGTCAAAGGAAACCTTTACCTTTACAAGGTATAATTATTACAAGATAATCCCACCCCTACCTAAGTAGGGGCACTGGACCCATAGTCTTTTGGCTAATGGCACCAAAACCTCCTCTCCCAATAGGTCCATCTTGAAGGAAAGGCTGGGTGGTGTCGGGTAAAGGTGCAGGGCAGAGCAAGTACTGAATGTTATGGGCTACATAGAATCCATAGTGCTCCACGCCCATCTTCCCTTCTTTCCCCATCTCTTCCCAAAATATAACCTCCTCCTCCCTTCCTTGAAACTTGGGGAGTCAAAATAATGCAAACCACCAATCCACCAATAAAATAAACTGGAACATTGTAACATGGAACCCCACCCACCAGCTGAGACAGAAATTTACATTTTAAAACCTTCAGATTCCGGTGACCAAATTTGCATTCCCTGGGCAATGTCCCCTCTTAAATTGGATCAGTTCAACAGCTTATGGGCTCCAAGCCATACTTCTCAGCTGCAATCTTTTCAGTAGCTAAGGAAAACTACAGCAAGAAAGCAGGAGGAAGGAACCAGCTTGCTTGTTGATTCCCGTGATCATTTGGCCTTTTTTTTTTTTTTTTTACAGGGACCCCTGTGGCCTTTGTGGTACCATGGATGGCTGCCAAATACTTGAAGGAAAATGCAGAGTGAGTCTGGAGATGCTGGGTGGGAACCCCTTTCAAGCAAGTTTTCTTTGGCAGAGGCCCACATGGATGGCAGGCCTAATGAAAGTAGAAGACGTCAGACCTTTGCTGTCTTTTTCTACAATCTCTCTGGAGGAAAACGTACTTTCACCCCAATCTGAACGGTTACAAAGAGTTCTGAAAATGTGTCCAAGGATTTCGTAAGATTCCGATCCTAGATGGAGGAGGGAAGGTTGAGGTTATCCTAAGGATAACCTCACACTAGGGACTGGATATGCCATGTGCTGCTGGAGCCACTTGAAGCAAGCGCTGCAGGGAAAAGGTTGGGCCAAAGAGACCTTATTTCTGCACCTTGTAGAACCCCAAGCTGGCACAGCGTGCTGGATGCATTATCTGTTCAGCAAAAATCACAGACTCTGAATAAGGAACAAGCATTGTGAAATCCAGGTTGCTGACTGAGGGCCACTGGGGCAAGGGAGAGAGGTTTGCACTGCCGGCATCCGACAGGACTTGGTGGTGAGCAAACAGGCTTTTGCGTTCATGCACACCTGCCACAGGGCAAGCTAGTCAAGAAACTCCAATCATGGCAACCAATTCCTTTGAAAAACATTATCTTCTAGTGCCCCTTTTGACCTAATTTTGGAGTGCTAACTATAAGGCAGCCCCAACGCACTTAAATGCCAGTAAGATCCATCAACAATCTGCTAGAACATTTACTGTATCTGTGCTACGGATGATCAGAATATGGTCTTATTTGTGTCTAATGGTTGTCTTATTTTGCATACAGCAGGTGCTGGGGGGTTAACGAGAACATGGCTTACTGGTGGATTATTCGTATCCCTATTCTGCTAGCATCTGTGGTAAGCCTCTCTCCAGTTGGAATGGGAGGGAGATGACAGGGCCCCTCCGACGGTGGTAGGATCAGAGCTCCATGAAAACCCAGCTATGGATGGGCCATAGTTCAGTGATGGAGACCCTGCTTTGTATTCTAAAGGTCCCAGATTCAGGTAATGATGGAGACATTCCAGTCTGAAGCCCTAGAGTAGGTGAACCATGTAGGACTAGGTGAAGGTTCAACTAGGTGACCCAGCAGTCTCATTGGTGTAAAGGAGCTTTGTATGTTCCTCAGAGTGATTGCATTTCCTACTATCCATCACTTCTTTGTAAGCAAAATACGTGGCTCTATGCAACTCCTCTCTCAAACGTTCAACAAGGAAAAAAGATACAGCATAATCTTGCTGGGATCATCTCTTTCAGAATGTCTTCAGTACTCCAGGGGTACGAACGATGCCTTAGGTCAAAAATGACTTGCACTTGGAGAGCTAGCATGTCTTGTTGGAGCAAGGTGCATAGAGGCTGCCATCCCAGCTAGGCTACGGCTGGTTAGATTCATTGGCCTATATTTATTTCAGAAACCCAGATTGCATCTAAGTATGTAACCTTAATTAGCCTTTAAAGCTCAGCAGAAATGTGTGTTCCACCTGAAGAAGTCTCATGAGGTCAAAGTCCATCCTTCTCCAACCTGATGCTCTCCAGAAATGTTGAGTCTGCAGCTCCCAGGGTACTGGCTGGAGAATTGGGAATGCCAATACAGGACTTAGGAGGCACATCTGTGCTCAAGCTTATCTAGATGCTTTAAGCAGGTCTGGAAAATCTTTTGGGCTGAAAGTCTGTCACATTCCACAGGAGCAAGAATAGGCAAACTGGAAGCACATACATTGATGTTTTTCCATAATAATTTTCATTTAATTCTTTTATTTTAAATAATTATGTAGTGCTGGTACATTATAACTTGCCTGCAATTTTTGATACAACCAGTTGCCAAGATGCTTATTTATTATTTAAGCAATGACATCCCACCCCCACACACAGAGACACATTCCTTGTAGAACGATGGCTGGCTATGCTGTCATACAATGGATTTTATCAGATTTCCCCAAGGAAAACTAGAGACCAGCCCTTATCATGCCGTCTATCCACTGAGGTAGGTAAAGGTAAAGGTTTCCCTTGACATTAAGTCCAGTCGTGTCCAACTCTAGGGGGCGGTGCTCATCTCTGTTTCAAAGCCGAAGAGCCGGCGTTTGCCCGAAGACACTTCCATGGTCATGTGGCTGGCATGACTACACGGAACGCCGTTACCTTCCCGCCGAAGTGGTACCTATTAATCTACTCACATTGGCATGTTTTTGAACTGCTAGGTTGGCAGGAGCTGGGACTAGCAACGGGAGCTCACCCCGTCACGCGGATTCGAACCGCCGACCTTCCGATCGGCAAGCTCAGCAGCTATTTCCATTGTTCAGCAGTAACTACTTTGCCTATTAGAAATAGAAACTTAGTGAGATTTTTTACTTTGCAGTTTTGTGTTCTGACCATCAAATATGTGTAGGAAGCCTAAGTGGAGAGAATTCAATTTTCCGTTTAGTTATATATGACATTTCATGAAACACTTTCTTCCACAAATCTAAACTTGCTCACATTCCCACCAGAGGTGAAAGAATGTTCCCTTCAATGTACAGCAACAAGATTTACGGGACATTTCTAGTGGAATGTGACGCTGCCAATATAAAAGTTTAAGAGGTCTTTCCTAGAGGATACAGATGCTGGTAAGAATCCATCACACTGCAATGGAGTTTGCCAAATATTGTACTCCTAATTGTTTCTCTAAATTTAAGTCCGGAGCCTCTTTTATCTCCGTGGCAGATTTGCCATAATCTATCTCAAATACAATTTTATACTTTTTGAAATTCTACTTTAGGCTCTGTGAAGAAAACTGACATTAATCTTTGGAAAGAGATAGGTATCTGTTTGCAATCTCCATTACTTTATTTTGTAACATTGAATTGATCTGACACCACAAAAACCATGGTACTCTTGTTCTAATTGTTCAACTTGTTCTAAATAGCAGCATGTAGAGTTTTTTATGTATCTGTATATCTATACTCTGTGTGTTTGCGTGCGTGCGTGTATCATTACAGAAAGACCCTTCTTTTTCCAGTTTCAATTGCATGGCTCTACCTTTATTGAAATTTGAGTATTATCAATGGAGTTAAGGCACTTCTTCAGTGCCTGGAATACGTCCTGAAAAGCGCGTCCTCAAGTTTTCAGCACATCATGAGTGTGAAATCGTTACTGAGTTCATTTATTTTATGAAGATCTGATGGGAAGAGAAAAGACAGATTTAAATTCTTACCCCAAAACTTGAGTTTTCTCAGAAACTGAGAATTTTCTATCTCAGCCTGCTGTTTGGCTGAATCTTACATCAGAAAAAGAGTAACACAGGCCAACTGAACGGTTTGATAATATATTTTTAAGCGGGCTATGCCGCATTAGTACAGCAGGGTAATGTGTAGTTCAGGACACACGTTCAACTAAGTGTTGCAGAATGTCTCCCCTTTTAGTAGACGAACTCCTATTCTCGATTCTAAAACCGGTCAATGAAGAACGTGGTCCTTGTGAGCAAAGCAACAACAGTTAGGTTCTAGTCCTTCTCATGAAACATGATGTACTTTCAAGATCTTGAATTCCATTTCAGATGCGAAGCAAGGAAGGGCTGCCATTTTAAATTTAAATTTCCCATCATGACCTAGAGCAACACCTTGTTATAGGTGCTTCAGGGCACCGCAGAGTAAGGAAATGGCAATTCCAAGGTCACACCGTTTATTAGAGCATTGGCCTGCCTAGCACTGGATAATCTCTCTCCCAACTCCCTATCATAGGATGAAGCACAACTGAGATTGTATCTCAAGAGGAATTATTCAGGCCAATAGTGCTAACATCTAGGATGAACAGGACTGTTTGGCCCAGCATTGAAAGTCACCCACGTTAATAATTATTAACTTAAAACTTAAATGGATGAAGGAAGGGCAGAATTTCCCTTCTTAAATTTGAGGTTTATCTTTTTAACCTTACTCTGTAATGAAAATATTTATTTGGAAATCTCAGTCATCATCCAATAAATGCCTCCTTTTTCTTCCCAGATTAATCTGTTGATTTTCATGCAAATTCTCAAAGTGATCTTGGCTAAGTTACGGGCTAGTCAGAAGGACTATGCGGATTACAAGCTGCGGTGAGTTGAGAGCTCCAAGCCAACAATGGTGGCTGATTCTGGATTCCTAACAGAAGGTTTGTACCTAAGCCTGATTCTGCCCTACTCATTCTGGTATCTCTACGGTCTCTCCCAGGTTAGCCAAAGCCACCCTCACCCTCATCCCTCTGTTTGGGATTCATGAAGTGGTCTTCATCTTTGCCACAGATGAGCAAACCTCAGGAATCTTACGCTACATCAAAGTTTTTTTCACTCTTTTCCTCAACTCCTTCCAGGTAACTTTCACTTCAATGCCATTCTGATTCTTCTTTCAGGTATTTATGGTTGGATCCTAGCTACTGCTTTTACGTTCTTATATCCAGACATGGAAAATATTATTGTACCAACTTTGCAATAGGAACCTTTCTGTGTTCCTTGATAGTCGAATGATCTATCAAGGTTGGCTTTATATCCAACCTCTTCTCCAGTAGCCTCTCCAAAAGGGTTATCTGGTAGCTCTTTTCATTTTGAACAGCTGAAGAGTTCCTCTTTCACACTGTGGCTCACACAGAGCTTTGTACCAAGGCATTCTGGAAGATTGCACTGTTGGAATATCAGTAACTGACCATTTTGTGGGTTTGGGCCTTCAAGTCATACTTGATTCCTGGCAACTGCAGTTTTCTTGACAGCATTTTTGGAAGTGGTTTGCCATTGGTTTCTTCCTAGGGCGCAGAGAGAGGAACTGGTCCAAGGTCACTCAGCTGGCTTTGTGCCTAAGGCAGGACTAGGACTCAAGTCTCCCAGGTTCTAACAGTGTTTTTAACCACCACACCAAACTGGCTCTTGTAACTGATAAGACTATAAATCTAGTGCCTAAGCTTGCTTTCTCCAACTTGGTGTTCTCCTGATGTGCTAGTCTTCCAATCCCATATCCTGATCATGATAGCTGTGCTTGCTGGAGACTGAAACCCTCCCACATGGAAAGTAGCAGGTGGGGAAAGCTGAACTGGGGAAGAATGGAGAAATAAAGGAAGAGTCCATCTGAACCAGTTTGGCTCTGAAATACATGAAATATTTTAGAATCAAATCTGCTAAGAGGTAAATTGTGGGTGTTTTCTGTAAAGCTGTTCAGATACACTTAAGGATAAAGATCATAGCTGTAGAGTTGGAAGGGACCACAATCTCCATAACTAACACCAAAAACTTAATTTCCATAATGCAGGATTTGGGTTACGTAACCTGATTCCAGATCATACACACTACTGATTATATTTATCCTAGTCCAGATCCAGTGCCCAGCCACCACAATTTTGGGTTTCGTGACTGTTGTGTCTCAATAGATCTCTAAAAGTTATTGTGAGCTCACGCTGTTTTATCTACTATAGGGATTCCTGGTTGCTGTACTCTACTGCTTTGCCAATAAAGAAGTAAGTATTCCCCCCACCTTTAGATAGAAAAGGCACTACCAAAGATGGTCTAGACTGAGAGCACTAATCACCTTAACTGGCTGTTAAAAAACAAAACAAAACAAAACAGTGGGAGGAAGGAATCTACAGTCTAGAACTGAGCTTACAAAGTTACTGTAAGCTTACAAGATGAAGCCTAGATATTAATGAAAACTTGACGAAATTCAGATTTACAGTTTCCAAAGAACGTTGTGGTTCAGGTGGTGGACTGGGATTGGAAAGACCCACTCCAACAGGCAGGGGACAGCCTCGGGCCAGTCATTCTCACAGCCCATCCTCCCTCAAAGTGGTTCCTGTGCAATAAAATGGAGACATCACATGCATAACACTGGGCTCAGAGGAAAGTCAGGATACAAATGTAGTAATTAAAATAAATACATCCATCTGGTCAGCCAATCTCGGATTCCAGAATCACCAGTTAATCCTCTGTGTGTTTTGATCTCCAAGAACTCCCATATTCCTGTATTGGCAGAGGTATAACTGCTGTGGGATCCAGGCAGAAACATTAAGTATCAAACATTCTTGTTCCAGGTAAAATCTGAAATGAAGAAGAAATGGCAACTGTGGAAACTGGACCATCCCGCGCTCTGCTGCACTCAGTGAAGGAGATAAGATGGAATCTTGTAGGCCACTGCAAGAACGTGCAGCTGCTGCCCAGATGGGCCTTGGAGCTGCTCAGAATGGATTGTTGCTGCCATTTAATCCAGCTGTGACCTGGTCTGGAATGACACCCCTTGGTGGTTTGCTATCTTCGCTGACCTGAGGCCAAACAATGGGGAAAGATGCTTATTGTGACTCTGCAAATGCTGAACCCAGTATTGGCAGGATGGTGAGGAAGTTCTGAAGAATGTGATGGAGAACTGTCTGGAACAAACTGCAAAAGAAATCTTGAAGCTTCTCAAACCGTGTTGCATGCATAAATCATGGACCCTAACCAGCTCGGGACTCAACTTTTATAGCTCAAAGTAGGACTGACATTAATGACAGGTAAAGGCCTTAATGCTCTTCAGGGTCTGAGTACACTGTTGAATAGCGCTCTTAGGCCCTTCAGAAAGCAAGATGGGGAGGCCCAAACAGGTGAAAGGGAAGCTCTTCATTTTCACTTCTGAACATCTGGGAGAAAAGGGGAGGAATTAGAAAGGCTGTTCATCAACTGATGTAGGGCTCCCCCCTCAAGCAATGGCCAACTGACTACTCATCTAGCTCTATGCTGGGACCTTCCCTAATATCCATACCAAAGTTCAGTGCAGATATCCTATAACTGAGACACAGTTTGAAAAAAGTTAAGGACTTTGTGTGATTTACAGGCTCAACATCTGTCTCTGATTTTTTTAAAATTTCTTTTGCATATATAACTGGAATCACAATTGCTGAAAGACGTGCAGTTAACCTTGGATTAACTGAAGAAAAGGGTGTTTTAGGAAGGAATGGTGTGCCCAAGGGTTTAGCGTTACAAATTCCAATCTCCTATTTAAAAAGGATATTGGTCTGTCTTGGACCATCATGGTGTCCCAAAGGGAATGAAATTGTACTATTTTAAGCCCAGCATAGTAAGAAAGTACCATACTCACTCAACAAGAAAGGCAACCCTAACCACTTCTCTATTTGCAATGCATTACTGCCCAGAAAACAGTCTCAGTCTAGGCTTGAGGAAAACGGGTGGCAAATATGAACGAAACTATTTTGAAGTTTCAAAAAAGCAACCAGACTGTTCTGATATTGAACCCTGATAAAGGTTAGGAAAACAGTACTTCACCTGAGCTTAGCCCAGCCTGATACGTTCTTTTGGATTTAACACTGAAAGATGTTGGTGCTCATATACATTTGTACATGTATTAAAAACAGGGTAAGTAAATATTTTTTCAGCAGAAGGAATGCATCACAGAGGCTGTGAAGGAGCAATCAGGTTGGTCAATCAAGGTGTGAAGTCCCTTCCTCGGTGCTTGGATGTAATTTAAAGAGCCGTTGATTTGGAAGCAGGGAGGCATTGGGAGGCAGAGCATTGCCAAGCAGAACAGTTCTGGAATGCAGCTGGGATGGCAGACGTCTTTTTAGAAGATTCCAGCATATCAGCTGGACTAAAACAGTAGAAGTAGAACACTGGTAGCTATTAATGCTCTTCATTGCAAAGCAAACCATGAAGGGCTCTCTTCTAAATGGAAAGATCTTGTGAATATCAATAGCAGAAGCACCATAAAGACTCCACTTTCCTTGTTCATTCCTAGCACAGGTCTGGAGAAAGCTATGTCACCAAAAAGAAAGTGGCAGCATAGCCTCTCCTAGCCTGCTGAGTTATGTCTGCAGAAAGTTCCACCTCCCACAAAGATGCCACATTAATAATACAGGGGACTGAAAGTGGAGGCACTTGACAACGTGTGGCTCTGAGTTGCAGTTGTGTTACACCGAAGACAGGTAGGGGAAGACCCTATAAAAAAATGAATCACGTACATACGTAAAATCCACAACCAAGCAGCATCTTGAACCGTTTAAGCACTGTTGTGATTTATTCACAAAGATGATGAGGGTTGGATTTGCAAAAAAAATTCTTCCCCACAACCCATGCTTGACACAGAGACTTCCAGCAGTTTAAAACCTCTCTTCCAAAACCTCCCTGTGAAACATACTCTATGGTACGCTCTCCACATTTGGCGTCCTCTAGATTTATTAGATTACAACTCCCATTATTTCAGCTGGGTCATTAGTTCTGATAAATAGGCTCCCGCGAGCTTCAGTTTCGCTACAATACAGGCCAGCAAAGTTTCTGTATATAGCCCCTTCCAGATGTTTCAGAAGAAAAGGTAGATTCCCACTTAGCACAGTTAACACAGCTGGAGGCCACGAGATAGGAAAAGGTTGTTCTAAATCATGCATTTTAAAACATTGTTTTATTTGAAAAGCATCCACTTCAGTATATCAAAAATAGGTCGCAATTTTTATGCTATGTTGCTATAAATAGCCAAATGTCTGGTTTTCACATGCAAAAAAACAAAGCGATGAAGACATACCTGAGCTGTACCATTTCAGTCTACAATTGAGCATTTTATGACTGAACTACCGTCTCTACAAAATGGTCCCGGCACACATGAGAGCAGCTGGCATAAGAGCATAAAATACTCTTGCTAGAAACCCTGCCTCCATCTTTCTCCAACCTGGTGCCCTCCACTAGTTTCAGATCATAATGCCCATCATCTCTGATCCCTGGCTATGTTGGCTCTGGAGCCTTTTTAAAACATCCAGAAGACACCAGATGGAGAAGGATGAGCCAGCACGTAAAACCCTGTGATCCTTTGAGTTCCTCTTGTGGTTGGGAGTAGTACAGCCATGCCCAAGGTTTAAATTGATTTGTACTTCATGAAGTTCTATCGCACCTTGCCAGAAATAATTTAAGACAGCTAAAAAAAAATCACAATCTTTAGTAAAAGGCAAACGATGTATACTATCTGAAGAGAAACCAGACTATAACAATATTAAAAGTTGAAGGACATTCTTTAAAATATTGTACCGCTTCCGAGAGGAGGACTCTTATGGTGCGCATCAGAAAAAATACATTTCACACCCAACTCCCTTTAACTAACAGTATTAGCAGCCGTGAACCCTGGAGTGCTCACTCAGGCTTTAAAAATGCCCACACGATCATGGGGTGAAATAGAGAAGGAAGTCCAACCACTGCATAGAGGCTCCCCCTGGCAGCATCAGTCGTCTTCTCAAACAGTGGATCTTTCTAAAGCCATGCTACCCTTCGTCCACTGCCTAGCACATAAACATTTGCTGCTGATGGCAGCCAAGCCAGGTTCTGGGTGACTCATTTTACAGAAGAAGCAGGTTCACTGAGTTCTGTGTTCTACCTTTTGGGAATCTCTGCCAAATAGAAGTGTACAGTGAGCCAAGGCACTTGGGAGATAGGCGTATCAGTAAGAAAATAGAATGAAAAGGCATTCAACTCCTTCCCACCAGCTCTTCAACGATCAGGATGGGCTCCGGCAGATACAACTTCTTCAGAACTTCCAGGACCATTACCTTTGACTGCTAGCTGGAGAACCTGGACAACCTTCTGCTTTGAATCTCAGGACCATCTTGCAACATCAGTTACCCTGGAATAGCTATCCATGAGATCACTTCAATGAAAGAGCATGCGCTCTATGTCAGAGGCCTTACACACCCTAGGATTACCACTCTTATAAGGACAAGACCGGGTGTCATCTCTGGCCCTTCAGAACTAGAACCTTAGCCAAATCCAGAGTACCTTGTTCTGACTACCAGCAGATTTTACAACCCCATTTCTGCTAATAGGGGCATCTCTTATTGTCAAGTGTGAGACTATAATCTCAAATTGTGTGCTAAAATAAAGGATGCCAAAAAGGTGCATTTTGTTCCTGCTAAAAATAAGCATTCCCACATTAAAATATCACATTTGACTGGAGGACAAAAGAAAGGGTAGCCGTAAAATGGTGGGAGGGGAGAACTGCAAACTCTTTTGGTCTCTAGGTCAAAAGAAGATGAAGTCCCTAGGCTGAGGGTTTTATTGCCATTATGTTTCCTGTTGTGGACCCAGGGATAGACGAAGAAGAAACCAGGATATTGGTATCAACAATGCTTGCTTGAGCACTAAGAAATAGCAAGCAAGTCTTCCACAAGGCACACGTTAACTTGCCTGCTTGGAACTTCCAAGCTTTAGAGAGCTCCTGTGCTCACCATTCTTCTGGCTTTGCAGATTCAGACCCATGTTCCTCCTTCAGCACAGCAGGTGTGCCACTCAGCAGATCTGCCCTCACTCGTAACCAACAGCAGGCGCGCTTTCTGCGGCTCTTGCTGGAGATGGCCTGTGCAGTTGATCCATCACTTGCACTTGTTCATTCTCTCAGCAAACACAGTTTCAGGGTGGAATGATCACCCAACGTCAGCATCTCTGCAACACACAGCATGGACTTCAGCCGGCTTTTCAAAGGGGACAGGAGCAACTGGGCACTGCTACTTGGGGCAGATGCTTTACAAGGCTGAGCAGACTTTGGAGCTGGGTTCTCACATCACATCAAGACAAAAGTTTTCCAATGCATTAACTTGGATTCACATATTGGGCTGAACCACAAACAAGCCACAGATGGCTTGGTGTAATGCAGGAGCCCGACTTCAGTCTACTAATGTAAAACACCTTCTGGATGATGCAAGCAATCTATGGAGTGGTCTAGCACAGGGGTCCCCAACCCCCGGGCCACGGACTGGTACCGGGCCACACAGCAGTGGGTGAGTGGTGGGCAAGCAAGCAAAGCTTCATCTGTATTTATAGCTGCTCCCCATTGCTCGCATTACTGCCTGAGCTCCGCCACTTGAATCATCCTGAAACCATCCCCAACCCCGGTCCGTGGAAAAATTGTCTTCCACAAAACCGGTCCCTGGTGCCAAAAAGGTTGGGGACCGCTGGTCTAGCATCTTGTTTCCCAGAATGGTCAACCAAATGCCCCCAAAGCATTCACAAGTCACCTTGGGCTTGAAGACCACCATCTTACACACCAACGTCACCCCTCAGTCTTGGGGGCTGTTTGCTCGCTTACCTTCCTCTACTGCTAGGGCTGCTTGCGGAGCACCTTGCCCTTCTCAGGACACTGTAGCCTCTCAAGATTATGGTTGACAGAGCAAAGGGCTGTCCCTAGAGAGACAGATTGGCTCAGTTACCACAAGTGTTGGGAAATGGCAAAAACCTCCACAATGGCAAGCAAGCTAGGGGAGGCTGTCCTTCATTCCATTATTTCCCTTGGAAAGCAGCCTTTTGGACCCCCGGGGTGTGTCATGCTGCTGCCATCATTTTGGTCAGATTGAGGAGAAGACAAGCGCTCAACAGCCTGTGTTAACCATACCCATTTCTCCCACACACTCCTCCAGAAGAGTTGACAGCTCAGGCAGGCTAAGGGCCTTCAAGGCAGATGACCAACCTTCGGGGCCTAAGACCGAGAAAGAAGTCAGCAGGATTCATTCAAGCCAGCATTGTTCTAAGGATGAGATGGACGTGGAAAAAGCCCCTTCCCCAATCTCAGTCCAAGCAGAGCCATGCACAGTAGTCTTTATTTTTAAGAGAAAAAAAAAGCAATTTGGCTGCTTCGGCGTAAGAAAAGTAGGCACCTGTGAAAAATATTAGGGTGAAGAGGAAAGGTGGAGAGCTGGTTCTAAAATGACTGTCACTGCTCAGGTCAATTCTCATACAAGCTTTCAAATATAATAGCATATTCCCCATCCCTACCCCTTGGTGCTTGAAGGATCTTTTATGAGGAATTTGCATGCTCATCTGACTCTAGGTGCCTTAAATGACTGAAACACTAACATGACTTTTTTGGCGGGTGCCTTCAAGCGTTCATCAGCCTTGACTTCTGGTGCCCGCCTGGACTGGTCCCTACACTTTTCTTGGCAAAATTTTCAGAAGTGGTTGGCCCTTGCCTCCTCCTTCCCAGGGCTGAGAGGGACTGGCCCAAGGTCACCCAGCTGGCTTTGTGCCTAAAGTGGGATTAGATTGGCCACTTTCTCTCTCTCTCAGCCCTAGGAAGAAGGCAACAACCAAATCTTGCCAAGAAAACTACACACACACACAAAAATGATGCCCTCATGGAAGAGACGAACGGAGCCCTGCATTTAATCACTAGCTTGGTACCTACAACTGACATGGCACTGCAGAAAATGAGCAAGGAGGGGGGCCAGAGCACCCCCACCCTCCTCTACCAGCCACTAGCAGGCTAGTAAAATATCTTTGTAGGCTGGCAACTTACCAGCTAAATTTACATGGCTGAATTAGTGGCTTTGTTCAAATCTCCAGAAGGCAGGTCAAGTGGTCTGGCCAATCCCTCCATTTCTAATTAATTAATTGGAAAAATCATCACTGGTCCCAGTCATCCGTTTAAAATCATATCTAATGGGAGTTTCCAATAGCCATTCAGACACGACACGCCCTGTCCTGGCTTAAGCAAAGGCCACGCCGAGACAAGGAGAAAGTCACTAGTGTTTATTTAACTGCTATAGTAGACAGAAAATCCTACCAAACTGAAGGAGCGTGGGAAAACCCAGACAGATAAACCCCAAATCTCAAGGCGGGTCTGCTCTGAGTTTCTTTGAATGACAGCTCGAAGCCTCTAAACTACGCATGCATTTTCCCCCCTAGATAGGGGCCCCCTCCTGCTCACCATCCGTACTCATGACATGCCCCATTGTTTTATTTCGGCCTGCAGAGGCGTTATGTCAGGGAACGCATCTGGCTTTTGGTCGTTAATTGAGCCTCCCACTTACTGGCTCCTAACTGTGCTCTGATCTCCAATCTCTGGCCAGGTGCCTCTTCCTGGTTTATCCGGGAAGCCAGCTCTGTCTGGCAGGCCCTGAAGAGAAACCAAAAGAACATCAGGAGGATTCTAGGGAAGGAAATAACAGAGAGAGAGAGAGAGAGCAGAGCAGAGCACAAGAAACCAGAATATTCTCATGGAAGGATTATTCAGCACAGAACTAAGGCTTAGTAAAACAGCCCTTAAAAGGCAGGTGGTATCTGAGCTCTTTCCTAGTCAGAGAAGGTAAAGCTAGACCTAAAAACAAAGGGAAATTTGGCTGACCGAAGCACCTCCTTCCCAGATTCAAAGTGGTAGGACTTTTGGCACAATTCTGTCACATGTGTTATTTTGCCCCATGGTTATTCTGATACTGTTATATTTGTGGCATAGAGGTAAAGATAGTCTCCACCTTCAACTACTAGAAATCTTTTTCAGTCAACTCTGGCTTCCAGACTGTGCTTCAATTGTACCATCACAATTTAGAAATTTAGAGGGACAGGATGAATGGTTTGAAGATTAAAAAAAAACACACCACTTTTCAAGAAAGTATGTCTAGTATAGGCAGTTCTTGACTTACGACCATTCATTTAGCAACTGTTCAAAGTTACAACGGTGCTGAAAAAAGTGACTTATGACCAGTCCTCACACTCATGACCATTGCCGCATCCCTATGGTCACGTGATCAAAATTCAGCCACTTGGCAACCGGCATGTATTTATGACAGGGTCATGTGATCACCATTTGTGACCTTCCCAGCTGGTTTCTGACAAGCAAAGTCAATGGGGAAGCTGGATTCACTTAACAACATGTTTTGCTTAATGACCATGGCAAAAAAGTTCATAAAATCGGGAGTGACTTACTTAATGACCACCTCACTTAGCGATAGAAGTTCTGGTCCCAATTGTGGTCTTAAGTTGAGGAATAGTAAAGGTAAAGGTTTCCCTTGACATAAAGTCCAGTCGTGTCCGACTCTAGGGGGCAGTGCTCATCTCCGTTTCTAAGCCTTGGAGCCGGCGTTGTCATAGACACTTCCGGGTCATGTGGCCAGCATGACGACACGGAACGCCGTTACCTTCCCGCCGAAGCGGTACCTATTGATCTACTCACATTGGCATGTTTTCGAACTGCTAGGTGAGCAGGAGCTGGGACTAGCAACGGGAGCTCACCCCGTCACGCGGATTCGAACCGCCGACCTTCCGATCGGCAGCTCAGCGGTTTAACCCGAATACCTGTACCTTATTTGTCTCCCCACTCCCTTTTTTAATGTACAGTATATACAGCCTTGCTTGCTTGTAAGGCAACAGCCCATGTGGAGCACCAGAACAGAAGAGTAACCTAAAAAAAACCACCCTGGCGTTCTGCTTTTCTGATTCTTGTGATCACTCAGTGGGCACCAGTGCTTGGAACAGGGAGTGCAAGGAAGGGATCTCACAGGGAGTAAATCTGAGTCCTCCTGAAGACACTCACTGCATCTGCCCCAAGAGGCTTCCAGCATTTCTGGTGACGGCCTGGGCTTCTTGGAGTCTGGCCTGGGCGTTGCTCCAGGCCACGTCCTGCTCCATCAGGCAGCTCTCGACCACAGCCCGCAGCTCCTGCTCTTGGCTCACCTGTCCTTTCAGCACTTCTGCCTCTTCACACCTCTGCAAGGAAAGAGAGAGAAAGGAGAAAGGGACCAGAGTTCAGTGTTTTGGGTGCAAGCAGAGCTTCAACGCCGAACACTTAACCCGCTCCCACAATCTTTTCTGCAACAAAGAACAGCTGCTGGACTTCCTCTGACTTGAAGAGGAAAAGAACAAGGGTGCCAGTATTTTAACCTCACCCTCTCAGCATTTCAGGAACTTAAACCAATTAGGCACCCAATCAACATGTACGTATCTCAACTGGGATGCAACAGAGCATCCCTGTCCATCGCAACTGGGCTTTGCCAGGCAGAGGCTTCCCAATGTGCTAGAGAGACTGGGTCCTTTACCTTGTGAAGCTGAATGGCCAGTTCTTGCATTTCTGCTTCCAGTCGATCAGCATAGGCCAGCTCTAGGGCATCGCTCGGTGGCCGGGCACTGCTGTGCCATCGGGCAATGGCAGAGGTCATCTTCCTCTTTGGTCCAAAGAGCCTACAGGGGAAGGTAATCAGGATTCAGAAAGAAAGCTCCCGAGAGAGGAGTCTGTTGGCAGAACAAAGCTGCCTCTTGTTTGGATGGACATGCCCAACTGTGGTTGTTAAGCAAGGACTACCTGCATGTCCTGCACAACGCTTCCGCTCCATCTGGCTGTGCAGATGCAAACGGAGCAATAGAAGCTGTGACACAAATGCAACCAGACTATCATTAATGAACATTCAAGGCCAAAAGAGCAACACGTGAAGCATTGAATGATAGGCTGTTTAGCAGGAAAGCTGCATGGCTCTGGGTCTAGTCCCCAGTATAGAAACCCAGGGACTTACGTGATGCCGATCTCTTTTAGGTCACTCTCCGTTAAAGTCAGGAAGATGCGGAGGTCGACATCTTGCTCCTCAAATACTTGCAAGTACTTCAGGCAGCCAATCTGATCTAGGAAGGTGGCAAGATCCTACAGCCCAGGCGAAGCAAACAGAACAGACCTTCAGGAGGCTCAGGGGAAAAGGACCTGAGCTATTTCCTATTCCAGTTCTGCTGACAAAAAAACCACCATTCCTATCAGCTTCCGCACAAAGTCAGCAACACCTAAAGCAGAACCGTCCTAAAGTTGAGGAAGTCAGGATGTTGGCAACCCCCTACTCGGATATAATCTTCCCTGAGCAGGCTTTGGATCGTACACTTGCTCAGAGTCTCTCACTCTACAGGGCTGTAGGGAGAAGAAAAGAGACAGTTCCTTCTAGGAAACTGGAGGTTGGCTAGCAAAAACTGGATTTGGCAGCCAAGTCTGCACCTGGATCTAGTTATAAACACATGAGAGCAGCAACCCCAAACAGAGAGAGCTGGCCAGCAGTAAGGCATTTGCAGCCATTCCCTGGGATGGACTGCCTTTGTCTCGGCCTGGCCCTTGGAGACTGAACTTTTTTAGTTTCTTGACAGCCTCACCAGTGTCCTGTGATGGAATGTCTAACAGACATGGGGGAGGAAGGAGGACTGCTACAGAAAAGATTCGTCAGTCCAGGGGAGGGAGGAACATGAGAAAAAGACTCTGAGTAACTTCCCCTTAATATAACTTGACCTGGAGAATGGTTCTGGCAGGTTCTCAAGATTCTGTTGCAATACCCAACTACCAATAAAGACCATTCCAGAATCCAGATGGTTCTTGGATTTCCTGGGTTTGCGAGCCTCGCACGGCTTGGGAGTTACCTGGGGACCAGCACAGGAGGAGGTCTCTTCGTTAGCAGGGCCACAGTGCTGAGCAGATGCCCTGGACTTCCAAGGCCAGTGGGTGTCACTGTTGCCATAGCGATTCTTTGCCTTCATGGAACTCTTGGCCTGTTTTCGACTGGAGGACTTTGGTGCGTGGTCAGAATCCTGCGCACGTTGAGAGAGAAGGACAGGGGATAAGGCCAGGAAAAGCAGTCTTCCTCAACTCCCCGGTGTGTTAGACTGCATTGAGAGGACCACCTCCATTAACAAGGTCAATTGGCCTAACAACTCCAGGAGCCCTACATAATCACCCACTTACCGAGGAGAAAAAGAATCATGCTTTTTCTTGAGCAGCCTCAGCCTCAGCTTGCCTTAAAGCACCAGAACTGGTCTAGCTCATCTTTCTCTTCCACACCAAGAATATGTATTTGCTTGCTCTAAAAACAGGAACCTCCACTTAAGAGACCTTTAAGTCAAGCTCAATTCCTGGTAACTACACAGACACACCCAGGCCATTTCCTTGGCAACTAAGACAGAAGTGGTCTTCTCAATCTAGTCTATAGTCCTGGTATTTTCTGGTGGTCCCTCACCCAAGTACTGAACAGGCCCAATCCTGCTTAGCTTCTGAGCCCACAAAGTGTTGCCAGTTCTTGAGATTCAAGCCACCATGAGTTTTCCCTTCTTGTATCTACCTCATTGCTCTCTAAAGAGCCCTCGCTGCTGATCCCCACAGTCCTGGCCAGGCCCTCACTGCTACTGCTGGTCCGGACACTGCCCAAGTCATTTGTGAAGAAGGAATTCTCTTCTGAAATGGTGAGAAGTGACAGAAGAGTCAGTTGCAAACCCAGTGGAGGCCTACTAGCAGCAACCTTTATATGCTTTGATACTGACTGACAAAACAATGGGAAAATCTGTCAATTTTAGATTATTTATTCTGGAGCAAAATAAATGTCACTGCAATAAAACAGTCTTTATTTAAAAAGATGTCTGTCTGCCTGCCTGGAAGGCCTTGAAAGGAATCTCAGATTGTCTGCGAGATCAGTCTATCCAGACAAAGAAAACAAAGGGTACCTCGGCTGCTACTGCTTTCCACGTCGTGGTCATTGATGGGAGAGATGACATCTCGGTATCGAAGGTCACCTCCCTCAAAGCCACTTCCATCATCTTTAAAGGTGACATAGCCTTCTGGAGGGACCTGCTCTGTGTGTAAAAGGAAGGAACGGTGAAAGGAAGGGAGGTGAACAAATGAATGGGAAGCCTTCATTTAGCAATCTGCACGGTGTAAATGTTCCCTGGGGAGTTCAGTGGAAGGAAAATGGATGTAGGTGGGAGGGGGCGAAAAGAGCAGAGACCTTATTTACTGAATCATTTTTATTCTACTTTTGTGCTGGAAAGACTCCAAACAGCTAACAAAAGGCAGCATGCAACATCGTACAAGCTTTTTTTTTTTTAAGAAAGGCCACACACACACGCACACACGAAGAAAAGGGCAATTGTGGTAACCTAGATAATCAAGCAAGTCCTCTAGCCCTTTGAAATAACTCACACGTCTCACAATAAAGACTTTCAGAATGAGCAAATTTAGGGCATGTTGGCTTCACCCAACTTACTATCAAGACAACAACTGGTGGGTTTAGTATCTTACAGAAGGTGTAGTTATCAAATTCTCTAGAATAGTAAAAATGGGTATCTCTGAAGTTCTCTGGGAAATGATTATGCAGAATTTTATTTTTTATTTCCCTAGGAACTCAAGACAGCATAATAGCCCTCCCTCCTTCCATTTCTCCCTCAATATTAACTTACGATGTTAAGCAACATAGTGGTAGCACCCATCTAGGCAGGTTCTGAAGCAGAGGTGAAACCTGAACTCACCACAATGCAACCGACTCTTCCCTCCAATTCTGACTGCCGTTATCTTGGCCAGAGCGTGAGGCCCTTCATGGATACTGGGGCCTTTGGATTTACGGACAGGCCTTTGTCTTTGGGGAGCGCAGTAGGACTCATCTGATGAGCTCAGATCTTCGTACTTTCCTGAGGGTCCAAATGTACAAGCAGGGAACTTAAGACTCGAAACATATATATGCAAGCATTTTTGTCATGAGGAAAGGATCCAGAAGAACCACCCAGCCTCTCTCTATTCCCATCATGGAGTCTCTTCTTGATCTTTTCCATGATTAAAGTTTGCTGTTAATTACACAATACTCTAAAGACGTGTGGAGAGCCACAGAGATGATCTTGGAGACACCATGCAATGTCAGTTATGGAAACATGCTTTAAGCTTGGGAAATGAAGACAACTTGAGAAAGCAACTCAGACTGGCTCCACCTTAATTCCCTGGGTGTAGAGAGCCAGGGAGGTGGCCTTGAAGCAAATGTTCAGAAACAGTCAGCAAAAAGGACAGAAGCATTCCCTATGTCCCGGGAACAAAGACAGTATTAAGAAGAGACTCAGGTTGCCCCCCCACCCCCTGAACAACTTATAGGGTACAAGAGGGAGGGGAGAAAAAGCCCAATCAGAATTGCAAGGTTCTGTTATTGTAGCCTATCTTGGTAAAGTATCGTTCTACTTGTCCTGTGGAGTTGGTGTTCTGGCCTGTCTACCTCGTGGGCCTGACTGGGTTGCGAGAGGGAGGAAACAATAAACACAATCAGGCTTTCAAGATTTTGTTATCCTGTTAATCTGTTAGCTTATATCAATAAAGAAAGAGTTCCAGTCATTCTGGAGTCTGTTTCCTGACCTGGCCTGGCTCAAAGGGCAGACATCAATCGACTGTATCAAACTGGGCTTCCATCTGAATCAAGATTCTTTTCAAAGACAGGTTACATTACAGCCTTTCACTCACCTGTGCCCCTGCGGAAGACTTTGGGCACAGGGGCTGTGTGCAAGTCTATCAGCCCTACGATCTTCATGTGTCCATACTTCATGGCCAAGGTCCGTGCTGTGGCCCCTGTGCTGTCCCGTATGTCCACTTTCACACCCTGCGGGAAGACAGCACCCTTCATTCAATCTGACAAGTAGGAGTTAACCTGCAGCATTTAGAAACCGAAACAATTGCCAGAACTGAGGGCTCCTAATGTGAAGCTTTTAAGTCCCCATGCTCCTATTGCAGCCACCAGAGGATTAAGCATTTATTGTGAAAAGCTTTCTAAGCTTGATAAAAAACTTTTACAATGCTTTGTGGATTATAAATACCCCACTGGAAATGGTCAATGCATGAATTATGTCCTTAGTCCACAGTGAAAAATGCAATTATAACAACCAACTAAACCAGCCTAAGTCAAGAGGCTCATAGGATTAAATTCTAACTTTAACTTAAAAATGGGTGGGCTCTTTGGAAATTCAGGAAAGATCACTGAGGTTCAGAAAAGATGGAAAGAACAGGAAAAATGAAGCTTAAAGGGGGGAAAAAACTGAGAAGGGTTATAATACTTCTCAAGTACCTAAAGGGATGTCCTCTATTCATTCCAGAGTGCAGAACAGAATAATGGATGCAGTTTACAGAAAGGCAAATTCTAATTTGAATGTTAGAAAATAGGAAGACTTTCTGATAGCAAGGGCAGTTTGATTGCAGAACCAACAACTCAGACAGGTAGGGGCTTATCTTTGTTGGACATGTTCAACCAGAGGCTCGGCACCACCTGTTGGGGATACTTTAATTCAGATTACTACCTGGAACAGCGGGGTGGAATGAATACAGGCAGTCCTTGACTTACGATCAGTCATTTAACAACCGCTCGAAGTTACACCAGTGCTGGAAAAAGTGACTTACCACAGATCCTCGCACTTACGACCATTGCAGTGTCCCCACAGTCATGTGATCAAAATTTGGGTGCTCAGCAACTGGCATGTATTTAGGACAGTTGCAGCATCCCAGAGCCATGTGATTGCCATCTGTGACCTTCCCAGCCGGCTCCCGACAAGCAAAATCAATGGGGAAACTGTGATTCACTTAACAACTGCGGTGATTCACTTAATGACCATAGCAAAAAAAGGTTGTAAAATCGGGCACAACTCACTTAACACACACACTGCTGAGCAATGAGAGTTCCGGTCCCAACTGTGGTCATAAGTCGAGGACTACCTGAAGTCTCAAGAGTCCTTCCAAATCTATGATTCTATGAGAAAGGTAAGTCCTAGAGTCTACATAGGCTATATAACAGACTTTGTATGCTGAAAAGATACCTGGACTTCAATAACACATACCACCAAGCAAAACCTTTTATGGTTCTTGAAAACAACCATAATAATCTGGTTTGCACATAAATTATCCTAAACTGTAACAGCTTTATTCACACACGGTGCTCAGCCAAAAACAAAAAGCATATTACAGCTGAGATTGCACTACCACTGTTGAATAAACGCTGGATGGCAGGAGTGGTGCTTTGGACTCTCCTAGAAATCAATGGTCACTTACATGACTGAGAAGATACTGGACGATAATCTCGTGACCAGAAGCCGCTGCTTCCATCAGAGGGGAGTATCCACAAAGGGGTTCCCTGGCATAAGAGAAAGATAAAACTCATGGAAGACTAAAGTCAAAATTGGTACGATTATCAACGAGGCAGAGTCACGCTGGCTGCAGTGCCCCCACACTGGCTGCAGACCCACAGAATTGAGAGAACAGGGAACTATCCAAAAACTCCTAACACAAATCCAGATTAATTTCACGTGAGCTTGCATTCCAAGGTGCACCCTGTTTATTTAAGGATCTGCATTCTGCTCTTGATTTCACGCAGTTCCCAAAGTAGCTTCCATAAAGTCAGACAGCGTGACCGTATGGCTTTGGAACAGTGACTTGGCTAGGGAGCCGGCAATCATGGCAATTGGCTCTTTCTCAGAGCATTCTCACACGGCCTCTGTGAGAAAGAGGAGGCACGGCCCCAGCTTATGAAGTCTTTCTGGGCTGCTAGCTAAGGGACTGAATCTATTTATTTATTTATTTATTATATTTGTATCTATTTTATACAACAACAATGCTCCCACCCCCTATTTCTCCCTCAACTTCCTTGTAATGTGCATTGAGGTGAGAGGGTATGACTGGTCCAAAGTCACCCAGATGGTTTTCATGGCTAAGGGAAGCCCAGAACTCACGGTCTCCCAATTTCCAGTCCAGCTCCTTAACCGCTACCCCAGACTGGCTCTAAGTGCCTCATGGAGAAGTCACAATCCTCCCCTACTGGTGTGTTATTCCGGCACTCCAAATGTTTTAAACTGTGATGGGGATCACGGTGCTGAAAATCAAGGTTTATTTAACTACAGATTGTTAATATACTATAATGGCAGGGCTCATTCAAGATGCTGCTCCAAACAAACGACAGTTCATATATTGTATGAACTCAGCCACTGCTGTACTTGCAGAACACGCTTAACCATAACTTTCAGTTAACAAATGAAAGCAGCTGCATTCACACAATATGCTACGTCAAAATGAAGACGCCGCATCATAACTTGATGCAACAGCCAAGTTCACCAACATACTAAAGAAACCATGTAGTTTGTTTGCTTCTGGTTTCACTTCTGTAGTTTGTAAACCCGTTTGGTGTAATTTATTTCTTTATTTCTTTTATACATTTATTCACCGCCCATCTCTCCCCTACAGGGGGACTCTGGGCGGCTTACAATAAAACAGGATTAAAATTCAAAACCGTTACAATACAAAACACAGCAAAAATACAAATATAATAAAATCTACATGGCGAAAAGATCTTAATCAGTCCTTGAGTGTAACAGGCCCCTCAGAATCCCTCTTCGGCACTAGCCATCCCCAGGTGTAATTATTCCCCCTCCCATTCCAAGCCTGCAGACAAAACCAGGTCTTTAATCTTTTGCAGAAGTCCAGGAGCGAGGGGGCTTGTCTCACCTCTGGGAGAAGGATGTCCCAAAGGGCAGGAGCTACAGCAGAGAAGGCAAGCAGCACCTATAGGTACTGACAGAAGAGAATATCCAAGCAGCACCTATAGGTACTGACAGAAGAGAATATCCAAGCAGCACCTATAGGTACTGACAGAAGAGAATATCCAAGCAGCACCTATAGGTACTGACAGAAGAGAATATCCAAGCAGCACCTATAGGTACTGACAGAAGAGAATATCCAAGCAGCACCTATAGGTACTGACAGAAGAGAATATCTGGAGCCCAGGGTTGAACTGTGGAGTCCTTGGTGCCCTCTGAGCCTGGTTGTTTTCTTGCAGATGTTTCATTGCCTGACTGGGCGACATCCTCAGCGCTAGAAGGGAGTGGGGTTTGTTCTGTTTATATACAGTAGCTGCAAGCAAACCCCACTCCCTTCTAGCACTAAAATGTTGCCTAGCCGGGCAACGAAACATCTGCAAGAAAACAACCAGGCTTAGAGAGCACACCACAGAACCTATAAGTGTCAGCCACTCATAGCATGGCATAATCCAGGAAGCAAGGATTACACAAGTGTTTTAATATAAAAATAGGAGGGAAGCACAAAATCTTGGAAGCTGCAGTAGGACTTAGTCCTTATTGATTAGGTCTGCTGGAGTTCTGTAAGGCCAGCCACCATGGCCATTTAGGCTCTAGATTAGTCATTTATAAATCAAGGGGTCAAACTTGATACTTTCTAGACACTGCAGCATTATGCTGTGATAACCAGACTTGCACTCCTTAAAACTATTGCATCTGACCATTTTCTCCTACCTGCGGTTGGCATTGGCTCCACTGTCCAGTAAGAACTTGACCATTTGCTGATGGCCAGCACTGGTGCAATGAAAAAGGGCAGTCCAACCATGGATGTCCTTCATCTCCAACTCAGCACCTTGCTTCAAAGAAACAGAACGTCTGTTATGGCAACATATCCCCAGGATTACGTCACTGAAAAGTAGGCCCATTCAAGGTGCCTTTCAGACTGCAACTGATGTCAACACTGGGTGTTAAGCTCTTCAAGGCAGGCAAACTCAGGAAACAAGAACCATTTGGATTTCTGAAAAGTTCTTTATTGCTAATAACGTAACAGAATCCTGAAAGTCTACCTAAACAATTCTCCAGGTCAACTTATACCTAGCGTAGTTAAGGTGGTGTAACTCTGAATCTCTTTCTCATACTTCCCCCCTATCCCCTGGACTCAGGAATCTTTTCTGTACTGGCCCTGTGTCCTCCTGTAATATTCCAGCTCTCTCTTCTATGTTTTCAGGGTTTGTTAGACATTCCATCCTATTTGGTTAGTTATTTTGATTCATACTTTTCACTATGGAACAACAGATTTGGCCTTGTTTCTTAATTGTGCTAGCTGAATCAAAAAGAAAACCTGACCAGAAGTGGCACTTCTCCTATTTAGACTGCATGACTTTAATGGTTTTGACAGCCGTTATAAGCTCACACACCTGAAGCAGAAAGGCAGCAACACATTCATTTCCACAGCTGGCTGCCAACATAAGTGGAGTCTGTCCTTCTGGGGTTGACATATTCACGTTTGCTCCAGCTTCGAGCAGCATGTGCACAATGGTGTTGTGACCAATGTAGGAGGCATACATCAGTGGAGTCCAGCCACCGCGGTTCTGCTGATTCAAGTCCTTCTCCCCTCTGGAAGGTACACAAAATTATGTGAGATTTCCCAGAGGTGGAACAGCACAAGATATTGCCATTCACAAATCAGAAAGGGCGCTTCCTCACTGGTGCTGTTTCTCTGACCTAAAATGAGTGTTTTCAAGATCCTTTTAACCTCACTGTGTTCATTTTGCCCTTTAGGAGCAAACTTCTCAACATGGTTTGCTGCAGAAGATGAGAGAGGGAGCCAACCATGCTCATCTGCTTAATTTTGACACTGGATCAGTTGCCATGGAAACAAAATACTGGGCAAGATGGTCCTAGAAATGCTTATGTTTGAATAGTATGCTGCTCTCACATGTCCTCTGGTTTGCTTGAAGGCATTCTGAGGCTGTTACTAACTACCCATTATCACAGAACTACAGCATTCTGAATTACCAGTATGAGATAATGCAGCTGAATGAGGTGGCAGCACGGAGTCTCCCACTTTAGGCTGAATATGAAAGACACCACTCAGGAATGTAAAAAAAAAAATCCCTATTACTGATTGGAATATGTTCATCATCACCATCAGGAGAAATGTATACTCAGATAGTCTGTACTGTGATAGCTTTCTACTGGGAGTGCTACTTTTTATAAGTAGCATTCATAAAATTCATACATTTATGTTCAGAAATGTCATCCCCATCAGCTGCAGTTCAAATGAGGACTCACCCTTCCGCCATCTCCAGACCACTGTTTCTCAGCCTTGGCAATTTTAAGACAGGTAGACTTCAGCTCGCAGAATTCCCCAGCCAGCATACGCTGGGAGTTGAAGTCCACCCGTCTCAAAGTTGCCAAGGCTGAGAAACCCTGCTCCATCCTACTACTGCACTGTAGATCAGGCCTTGCTTGCTGATGAATTACAGACAAGATGAGAAATGGGAATCTCCAGTGAGAGGCTCCCATTGGATATTCTCTTACCGTTCAATGCTGTCCTTCACCACCTCATACTGGCCTATAGAGGCTGCTGTGTGAAGGTCCAAAGGTACGTCTAACTCTTGGCGGCTGGCTGCCTGACCCTCCCCGTGCCACATGGTTAGGCTGCGATTCAAAAGCTCCGACTCGCTGGCTTCATCGCTCAGTTCCGACATTCTGTTCTCAGAAGCCAAAAGAAACAAGTTCCTTGAGCTCTTCAATTTCGCCGGTCTACTAGAAGTGAGATAGCAGGGCACCAAGGATCTCAGGGCTGAGATTAATCCAGACAAGACGGGGGCGCTGTTATCAACATATAATTTATCTCTATATTACTAAAACTCTCATTGTGTTTATCTGTTTGCCTTTAAGAGCTGGCTATGTGCCTGGGCCTGGGGTCCCGAGTATGTGAAGGGCCCCGTTTTCCGGTGGTGCTGACACCAACGGATTTTAATATCTCTTGGCTGTTATTTGTATTTAATTTGTTTGGTACTGTTTTAATTGTTTAACTGTTTTTACGATGGTTAGCCACCCGGAGTCACTGGTTTGAGATGGCCAGCTATGATATGAGATGGGGTGTAAATGTGGTTTATCTCTATGTGTCTATCGGAATGGAATAACAAGACAACTTACCTTTGCTGCAGCAGTAAAACGGAGAGTCCTATGAAATCCCCCTTTATTTCCTGAGAAAGAGTAGGATAAAGATGCCATAAACAATTTGAAGTCATTAAAATAAAGCAAAGGCACAATCAAAATTATTCCCAACCCAGGGGGGTTTCATGCACTTGCATGAATAGGAAACTACCTGGCCAAGGGGTGGATCTCAAGCTCAGATGGTCCCAACCCTGTTGGCCTTAGCCAAGGCACTGCAGCCTGTCAGGGCCAGGAGGCTAAGCGACCCTCACATGTTTATTTATTATTCCAATTGATATTTTATTTATATTTTATTTGTCATCTTTACCATCTGGCCTTGGGAGCAGGTAGTGGTGCGTGCGGAGCCTATAAAACGTTTATATTATTCGTGATATTGATTGTGCTCTCCCGTGGATTGTATGGCACGGTTTGGTTTAATACTTTAATGCTTGCCTGGTTGTATTTGGTACTATTTGTGTTTTAACCTAGAAAGCTACCCAGAGTCAGATATGTGAGATGAACAGCTGTATCAATAAAACAAACAAAACAAAACAAACAAACTAATATTTAAATGCTGACCCTTTTGGCATTTAGGAAATCCCTCAAAACCTGGTTCTTTCAACAGGCTTCAGGATCCCAGCAAAATAGGGAGCCCGTGAGACGGTTACACTTTGTGTAAGATGCTGGTCCAAGCTCCTGTGGTCCTAGTTATATCTGTGTTTAAACAGTTTTTATAAGTTGTTCTACATTTTTTAAAGTTGTATTATACTATTGCATTATAATTGTCTTACCTGATTGTTTTATTGTACGCCACCCAGTCACATAAAGCCGCCCAGCTCATATATATGACACTGGGCAGCTTACCAACAGGTAAAACAATATAAAACAACAATTCAAAAACAATATAAACAAGGCAAAGGCATATAAAAACCATCATAAAACAGGTTCTTCCTTGCTGGCAAATCGGAATTCATTTTAGACCCCAGATTGTCCTTATTTTTATTACTTTTTGATGTTCTTCTAGGTGCTTATAAGTTGTTCTAATGGACCAGTGTTTCTCAACCCTGGCAACTTTAAGATGTGTGGACTGCAACTCCCAGAATTCCCTAGCCAGCCATGCTGGGGAATTCTGGGAGTTGAAGTCCACACATCTTAAAGTTGCCAGGGTTGAGAAACACTGGGATAAAGGAAACAAAAAGTCACCGGTGCTCATCAACCCCGCCCCCCATAGGCTGGGGCCGATGGGAGTTGTAGTCCAACACTATAACACCCGCCGCAAACGCCCATTCGTTCCTCGAGCGGCCCCGCCAAGAGCCGGCCAGGCGCCGTGGGCTCCCGGGCCACGACGTCTTCCGCACCCTCTAGAGAACGCGGCTGGCTCTAGCGCAGACAAGGAGGCTTTGCCCCTCGCGGCCACCGTACCCGCCTTACCTACCCGGCTCTCCAGCGAACGAGCGGCGAAGAAACCGCGACCAGAGGCTGTCAGCCCGGCCTGCAGGCCCCGCTCGCGCTCCGCCCACGTGACCTCACTCTGCTCCCGCCTCCTCCGCCCACTCGCCTTCCATTACGTCCGTCATACATCGCCTTGG
Organism: Candoia aspera; assembly: GCF_035149785.1. NCBI lineage: Eukaryota > Metazoa > Chordata > Lepidosauria > Squamata > Candoiidae > Candoia > Candoia aspera. The sequence continues at coordinate 11,401,503 of NC_086166.1, read as the reverse complement.
CTCAACCCACCAATGAAAAGCTAGGCTCGCGCTACCTCCCCGCCTCCCGAACCAGGCAGCCAATCAAAGCCCTGCAAAGTAAAGCGTGGGGGGGGGAACAACCTCCGTCTGGGTCTCGCCGGGTCCTAACAGATAACACGAGAAGCAGCTGTTTAAAAAAAAAAGGGGAGGGAAGAGAGGATAGCGGGGTTTTCTTCCTCGCGTTGACACGACCTCTTTCAAACGTTTTACTTTTTCTTGGCTAGTCGTTTCCAAGCACGGTAGGCTTGCCCACACTATATTGACGTTGATATCCTACCAGGACCTCCGGGGTGGGTGGAGCCAAAGTCGGGAAACGCACGCCGTTTGAAATGCGGCTCGTGGTAACGGCGGTTGAGTGGTGTGGAGTGGAGGTGGTTGCTCCGTTGCGACGAGGAAGGGGTCGTGTGAGTGGCTGGGCTACGCCGGTGGCGTAAGAACGAAGCGGGATTCAACCGGAGAGTGGCTGTCGCCTCTGGTTGCTATGGAAGCGCCGAAGGCTGTCCCCGTTGCTAGGAGGCGGGGCTAATTGATGGACAGTTGCCAGAGTTACGAGGCTCCCTTTCCTCCCTCCCTGTATCTTACTCTTGGTTCATCGCCCCCGAGCCCCTTCCCCCCGTTTTAATTGACGTAACTGAAACAAATATTGATAATTGCTGGTCTGCTGCTAGTGTGGTCTTGAGGGTCAAGGGCCAAGTCTGCCCAAAGACCCTCAGGGAGATCCCTGGAGAACCCGCCCTGTAGAGGCTCCCGCATCAAAAATAGCATTTCTCCACTTGGACGGATATCGCTGGTTTTTTGCTGCCTTTGTTCCGTGTCTTTAGGGCCACGCACTGACTCCTAGCCCAACAGTAGCCCGGGACCCCTTCAGATGGCATCGGGGGACCGAAACAAGGAAGCAGGGGGTCCCCCTGACCTTCGTGGCTCTGCCTTCCGGTGGGGAGCCCTCCTGTCTGCAATAAGAGATCAGATTCCTTCGATGGACTCTGATGTATCCTTGGTAATCCAAGTTCAGTTTTCTGTTAAGTTTCAGCTATTTGTATCAAGTAAGAGGAATTTATTTATCCAACAGATTTGAGCAGTTAGATTCTATGGTCAAATACGGAGGAGTCCACCAAGTGACATGGTCTACCTTGAGTGGACATGTGTTTGTGGAGCGCCCGAAGTAGAAGACATTGCACATGTCCCATTTAACTGCCAACTCTATGCCCCAGCAAGGGCTCAGTACCTCCAGACACTACTTGACAGAACCATACATTGGGACTTCTGTTGACCACATATGGATTTGTGACCTGAACTCACAAATATATATGTAGTCAAGAGAACTGTTAAGTTTGTAGTTAGGGCTGTCCAATTGAGAACACAATTTATAGAACGCATTGGGGTGGCTTGTAAAGGTGACGAATTCACCTAAACACATATTGTTTTTGTATTTTATTACTCGTCTTATTATATCTTATACTTTTATCTTACTCTTCTATCTCTATTTTACCCTACTGTATTTTCTCCCACCTTAGTATATTTTATGTTACCTTACTGCATTTTATCTGTCTTACGGTACTATATTTTATCGTGGCTGATGCCAAACTTTTTGATATGGTCAATTGACTAATCAATAAAGTTATATTACTTACTAATTGTAGACAGGCTTAACTGTCACCCCTACAACCCTCATCAGAACAATCATCAGAACAACCTTCCATCCTTCTTTTTCTACCAAACTTGACAACCAGTAGTAGCAGTTCTGGTGGGGTGGGTGATTTGAAGGAAACAGAAGTTCCTACACTGAGTACACTCAGTTCCTACACTCAGTTTACACGGAGATCCTTACCTTAAGAGGACATGTGTTTGTATCAAGTAAGAGGAATTTATTTATCCAACAGATTTGAGCAGCTAGATTCCATGGTCAAATACGGACGATTCCACCAAGTGCCTTACCTTGAGAGGACATGTGTTTGTGGAGCATCCGAAGTAGAAGTCATTGCACACGTCCTATTTAACGGCCAACTGTATGCCCCACCGGGGGCTCAGTACCTCCAGACATTAATTGATAGAACCACACACTGGGACTGCAACAAAAGACTATGTTACTTCCTCCAGGGGACAAATATATATGTGGTCAATAGAACTGTTAAGTTTCTAGTTAGGGCTGTCCAACTGAGAACGCAATTCATAGAACACATTGGGGTGGCATGTAAAGGTGATGAATTTATTTAAATTCACATTGTTCTGTATTTTATTACTCATTTTATTATATCTTGCATTTTTATCTTACAATTTTATCTCTATTTTACCCTACTGTATTTTATCTCACCATAGTATATTTTAGCTAATTTTACTGTATTTTAGCAGTTTTATGGTACCATATTTTATATTTTATATCTTATAATAGCTGTTGCCCAACTTCTTGATATGGTCGTTTGACTAATCAATAAAGTTACTCTTTCATTCATTTATCCAAGAGGTGGAGATTTGCAGAATACTTAGGGAGGCATCCTTCAAAACTGTGGTGCCTGTTCAGAGACAGAATTGAGGGGGACTGGATGAAGAAGCTGCTTTTCTCTGCAAGGCAGGCTAGGATAGCAACAGAAATTCAAGCTGAGGCCCTGCATTGTAAAGGTTGGGTTTAATTTCCTTTCCCCACGGGCAGCCATAAACAGATAAGAAAACCTAACGCTGTTAAATAGCACTGCACTGCTTACTGTGATTTGTTCAGTCCTGTTTTATTTTTAAAGATCATTTCTAGTGAAATGCCACAGATGCGGACATCGCTTCTTCCAGGTAAGTGAGCTTAGTTTACAGTTTTATGCTGGGATTAATGACATCCCCCAAAGAAGCAGTAAGCAGATGTCAGTGCCATCTTCTGTGGTTGCCTTTTAACAAATGTCATCCAGTTTCTATCTCCTGCATGACAGGCTGATGGGGAGGAAGATGAGGAGCTTTTCCTGTACCAACGGGATCAGTCCAACTTGATTCCTGACCTGACAGAAGAACTGGAAGATTTCTCACTGGAAGGATCACACTTGCAGGTCATTGATTCTATCTAATTAATTTATCTAGTTATTCTATCTGGTTCTATTTAACCTAGAATTAATAAAGCTTAGTTGGGCCAACCAGAAGGTTGTTAAAGCTCTGAACAAAATTCTTTGACTGCAGTTTTACAATTTACCTGAGTTACTGTGTTCAACCGTTTTCTAGATAAACCCAGTGCCTTGAGGCCTAAACTAACAAAGGGGCTGGTTTTGCACAATGTGTTAACAACAGCAAAAGTAACCAAGGGTAACAGTACCCAAGCATTACATGTTGAGCAAGTGCAGCTGCTAGATCTTCAACTTACCTGATTAAGTGTGTTGTATAAACATAGCCTCAATGTGTGGCATAGACACACACAACAGCTGGGCACAAAGCTTCTGCCTCAACATGTTAAGTTTTTCAAATGTGTATTACTGTTTATGGCAATGTAACTGGTGTTTCTTCTAAATTTTAGGAAACATTTTCCCTCATGAGTCATCCTCAGGAGATCTGGAATGAATATCTGGGAAGTTCAGCTTTGCAGAATGAGAGAGTCCCTCTGTCTGAATCTAGGGGGAACCTCTTGCTTGACACAGGCCTCTCCAGATGTCAAACTGAAGAAGAGCCAAGCCAACATGCCATTAGTTCTTCAGAGTTCTTTATGAATGAGCAGCAATTTGGTGAGGGTATCTCACGAGTCATCACAGAAAAAGTGTGGGATCTGAAGAAAGAGAAGAACGCTCCAAATTCATCATCTGATACGTTACCAACCATGGACATATCACCTTTGTTGATGTTAGACACTGGTGAGAAAGAGCGAAGGAAGCTAATAGAAACGACAATCCTTTCCAAAGCACCGTTAAGACTCCCTTCTGACTTAGGTCATCCACAACCCCAAAATAAAAACCATTTAGAAAGAATGGCAGAGGTAAAAAAGGAGACTGTTGTTTTAGCTGAACATCCCCAGGAACTGACGCTATTTCGCTTCAAGGTACGGATGGGAATAGGATCTTTTCTGTCTCTGTAATCATCTGCTCATCCAAGCTTCTGAATTTCCCTTTCTTTGTATTTGATAATAGCTGATTAGGAGGATTATATTACCATGAATAAAGGTGGGAAGCTTGTAGATGCTAATACAGCAGCTCCCCGGTTTAAGAACGAGTTCCATTCCTAAGTCTGTCCTTAAGTCAAATTTGTACGTAAGTTGGAATGGTTATTTAGCATCAGTTAGTCAAAAGTTTGTCTTAGTATATATTTTACCTTTCTATGCATATAAAACACTTAAGAAACACTTCCAAATACGCTAAAACGTCTTAAGCATAATAATACGCAAAGTAGTGTTGTGTATTTAACCCAAAACATTGTGCTTAACTCACATTTTTAATATAATAGTCTTTATGGCAGTCTGTTCTTAACTAGGAATCGTCTGTAAAACGGGACGTTCTTAAACCGGGGACCTGCCGTATAGCAATATGTTTATTTGGTGTGTGTTTATATCTAAGTGCAGTGCAAGACTTACTTTTCCTTCATCACAGCCCTGTGAGATAGGTTGGGCAGAGAGGAGTGCCCGGCCCAAATACAAGTAGTGAACTTCCGTGGCTGAGGCGGTGCTAGAACTTATGTTTCTCCACTCTTAGGTGAACCAAGCTTGTTTGCTGAATGCTGCTGGTTAAGATGGTTGAAGGTGGTATAGTAAAGGTAAAGGTTTCCCTTGACGTAAAGTCCAGTCGTGTCCGACTCTAGGGGGCGGTGCTCATCTCCGTTTCAAAGCCTTGGAGCCAGCGTTGTCCATAGGACACTTCCGGGTCATGTGGCCAGCACGACTCACGGAACGCCGTTACCTTCCCGCCGAAGCGGTACCAATTAATCTACTCACATTTGCATGTTTTCGAACTGCTTGGTGTGCAGAAGCTGGGACGAGCAACGGGAGCTCACCCCGCCGCGCGGTTTCGAACCGCCGACCTTCCGATCGACAGCTCAGCGGTTTAACCCGCAGCGCCACCGCGTCCCTATGAAGGTGGTATAGCAGAGGTCTTTTGCCTGGTGGTGACCATGTAGCTTATCCTGCTGTGGCTTCTTTATGTTTTTTTGATCTTTTGCAAGTGATTCTGTTTCATCGGGTATACTAGCAGAAGACGATAAGAAATGAGTAAAGAGTGTATGTCAGGAAACAACAGCCCCATCACGTTGGCTATTTAAGTTGCCTCCTCTGTTCTCCGTGCATGTAAGAGGCCCTAGTCCAGTCCTCAGCATCTCTAGGTAGGACTGGAAAAAGTCCTCTTGGAAACACTGGGGAGTGCCGTTAATCAGGAACAACAGCACCAAGCTAGATGGTCTCGTGCGGTGTTTCTTAATCTCAGCAACTTTAAGACATGCCGGCTGGGGAATTCTGGGAGTTGGAGTCCACATGTCTTAAAGTCGCTGAGGTTGAGAAACACTGGTATAGGTTATGGCTCTCCGGCAGTTTGAGTCAGGATATTGATGGCACAATGACCTAGCCACAGATTAATTACAAGACATGAAAATGTTGGTGTGCTCATGTGTACTGGAGTATAAACGTGAGTGGCTAAGCCAGGCTCCCAAAGTTCCAGACATTCCCCAAAGCTGGACTTTCCTTTGACCTTGCTCTAGCAAAGCCGTGTCTGATTTGAACTGTAGATAGTCCTGTTTCAGAGCCCGTGAACTTAGCCCGTTCACTGAATATTTCTTGGGCTTCATAAGAAATTTGTTGAAGGGTTCCAGTGTATCATCACCCTTATTTTCCTGTAGCTGAAGTGGATTTAGGTATACCTCTCACGCTTCTTTGGAAAAATGCTTTAAATGTAATTTCTATTTATTTGCCATCTTCATCTCTTCCCCACTCTGTAATCAGTGGAACTCTGGGGTCCTTGCCAAGTCACAGTTAGCTCCAGCCTGATGTGACAAATTAAGCTGGAGCATCTGATCAAGGCCCAGAGCAAATTTTTGCTATTTTAGAGCTGGGCTAATTTGGGGTGGGTGGGGGGTGGTCTTCCACTTCTTAGGAGCTTAGCAGCCAAGAACAACATGATGACCCGTTTTTGTTTTTGTAAGAGGCAACAAATAGATGAGCATTTACAGTGAAAACAGCATTAGCTTTGATCACCAACAGTGTCTGAATCAGAATGAAAGGCTTGAATTTACATATTTGTTGCAACTGTGATGCTATTCAGCTGTAATTGGCAGTTTACGTCTTCAGAATGATGTACAATTGCTATTGTGGTCCTCAAGCTGTCAGTTTATAACACAAAGCTTGGAGCTCTAAAATGAAAGAGACAGCAACACACATTTCTAACTGTTCATATTTTGAAACTTGGCATTTATAGTATCTTTTTCAATATATACTTTGGGAGCAAATGTTTGGGAATACAGACAGAACCCTACTGAATAGCGAGGTAACTTGCATGGAGCCATGTGCATTCTACAGTATAGTGCAATCAAAAGTGGGGTGTTTTTTTGGACATGTTCCTAGTATAAAATGTGTCAGATACAGTAGATGACAAAAACAGCAAAAGTTTAATGCTGTAAGTACTGAAAAAAAAATTGAGTGTTGGATGGATTGTTAAGATGTGAGTGTAATGGTTGCCTATTCTAAAACACCGTCAGACTCACGAGCAGGAATTCAAAGATATCTGATTTATTAAAGAATAGTATGCAGGATCACAGAGAAAGCTGAGAATGATGAAAGTGCGCCAAATTCAAGCTAAAAACCCTCGGTGCAAATTAGATCCCTCCCCCCATTAGAATCTCCTCAAGTTCACAATCCCAGGTGCTCCTAACGGTTTCTGATGGTCTGCGGGAAAAGGCCTTGAGCAGAGAACATAACCCAAACACATTCCATTGTACTGATTTCACACACAGAGCTTGGTACAAGGTCTCACAGCAGCTCCCTCCCAAACAGAAACGCGCGTCAGCACCATGACATGGGAAACGTTATGATGTATACACTACATTGAATCAGTGAACATGACAGTGAGGATAGTTTGCAATGGCCCAAAGGAAAGCTGTCATAAAGCTTAATAAAAATGAGTAAGAGTTATAATGTTTTACAGATAGACATGACGTAGAGATTGTGCAAGTTAAATCTTTTAGCACTGATTGTGCATCTTGTGTTAAAGCAGTATACTTCTGCATCACAGAAGTCTACTTAACACCAACTTTTTAAACTTAAGTTTTAAGTAGTCCTTACCATGGCTGCTGAGCTGCTGAGCTTGCCGATCGGAAGGTCGGCGGTTCGAATCCGCGTGACGGGGTGAGGTCCCATCGCCAGTCCCAGCTCCTGCCAACCTAGCAGTTCAAAAACATGCCAATGTGAGTCGATTAATAGGCACCGCTTCGGCGGGTAGGTGACGGCATTCTGTGTAGTCATGCCGGCCACATGACCACAGAAGTGTCTACGGACAAATGACGGCTCTTCGGCTTTGAAACGGAGATGAGCACCGCCCCCTAGAGTCGGGCACGACTGGACTTAATGTCAAGGGAAACCTTTACCTCTACTTACCATGGCTGCATAGCACTTTGGATTTTACTTCCAAAAGATAGTTCAGAAAGTATAGGAGCATGATCCTGGGAAAAGCACATTTGCTATAATGTCACAAAAAAAGTACCAATTTGCACTCCAAAGCAGCTTTTGGAGATTGAATCCAAAGTGCTGGTGAACCTTATTTTTTATTCATTCATGAACTACTTTCCTTCCAGGATATTGAGAAATGGGATCTAGACAAAGTTCTCCAGAAGCTAGAGAAGCAAAGTAAGACTACAAACTGGCCGGGGGAAGCTGGATCTCCTTCTGTGAGCCACGGTGAGTTCACAGCACATTAGAACACACTAAATCTGTAACAATTGATTGAAATGGAGTTGCATATCCACAACGTTCAGATGTTTGTGTAGTACTTTATAGTTATTCCTACTGTAATGCATTCAGATTCTTCTTGATTATTTTATCTTCCCCAATCTGTTGCCCTCCAGATGAAATTTAGCTTCAGCTCCCATAATCCCAGCTAACTTGATTTTTACTAGGTAGGGATTATGGGAGCTGAAGTCCACTTTTAATACAACTGTTTAGTGGAGGTTATCCCCAGCATTATGTACCTTTCAGAGGTATAAAGATTCTGGAAACCTGGCTTCTACAATATAATTTTATCTATGGCTATACAACAAGCCAAATCGTTGGCTGAAAACCATTAGCACTTGCATGATTTTTCCCCCAGGTTCTCAGCTCGTATAGAGGATGTGACTTTCTTCCAAAACACCTTTTTTCCATTTGAATGAGAAATGATTATCATAATGCTTTCCTGTAAATAAGGATATAAAAATGCCCTGTAAGTGCGTGAGTAATCCATGCTCCTTTCCTGATGAGCTAGACTAAGAAATAAAGATATTGACCTTCCTTTTCCCAGCAAGATTAAGTAGTTCTTCTTTCCCACCTTCAGAGACTTTCAGGGCTGTGTCCCAATCAAGGCTGATGGGAAAACTAGAAGAATTGTCTCGTAAGCAGTCGAAGACATTTTTCCCTCACTGCCAGAGGCGCCCTCCCAAACTTCTCTACCTTGACCAATGCCGGGGGGATGCGAGGTAGGCCCATTTTGCTGCCTTGGCTGGGAGCATCATTAGATCTGCCCAAAGTTTCTTGCTACCGAAAAAGGAAGTGTTATCCAATACTGTGGGGATGCACATATTTTTTGCCAGGCTGTGAGCCATAACTTAAGTGATGCTTTGGAGTAGTGGGTGAAAGTCAAGACAAAGGAATAGACAGGGCCGGGACAAAAAATTGAATTTGATTTGATTGCAGTTTAATTAAAATTCAGCGCCATCATATCCACCTCAGTGGGTGACATCCCTACGTTTAAGATGATTTATCTCATCTTAAACCGAAAACACACAAAAATCCCTACTTTCTTTCTGGGATTGTTAACACCCACCAATCTGGACATATTTCTTTTTTTGTCACAAAATACATTTTTGGAAGCCAACTCCAAAAAAAACAAAAAACAAAAAACAAAACCCAAAGCCTGGCACGACTAGGACAAAACAAGTAATTATTGACTCATTGAATTCATTGTAACCGATTACAAATTACCTGTAAAATAAGGTAAATTAATTGATCTTTCCTGCCTGTGCACACACAAAGCATTTCTTCACACACAAACTCTTGCCTCATAGATGCATACAAGTTCATCACGTTCGCAGAAGGAGACTGTAGGAATCTGGTTACAGCAACCACTGATCTGTGGACGAGTATTCCTCAGTAAATCCTGTTGGACTGAATAGCTCTCACTCCCATCAAATCCCTTATTAGCTCTGTAACTCAGGGAGTGACCTTGGACCAGTCATTCCTCCTAAGCCTGTTAAATGCTGGAGGTGGACACACATCCCTCTCTATTTACAATAGCTTCATTGGTAATTGGATTATTTCCGGGCACAATTTAAAATGCAAAGGCCTACGTGAATTGGAAAGGGATGATTTGGGAAACCATACTGGTCTCTCTGTTTCTAATGCCTTCAGGACAGGTCCTTTACTCAGTCTTTCCATTGGGGACATGGATGACAGGAACATAAGAAGGGGTCTTGAAATGGTTTCTCCTAAGTTCTACAGGTCTCCTCCAAGTGAGGCCAGCCCAGCCCAGCTTCATCTCTGTAGACTTTATCTTAGCAAGGAAAGGTGGTATTTTGACATTTAGCTGGACTTAATGCTCAGGTATCTGAGTTATGTTTATTTTTAAGTAAATAGAATAGAACCATACAGTACAGTAAAACTGCTTTAATTACCATTGTATCCTCTTATTAAAAAAAAGCGGATTTGCAATATTACTCAAAATTCTTATTATAATTTCTTGACCAGCTCAAGATTGTTGTTGTTGTTGTTGTTGTTTTGCTATTTCTTGGTTGGAAATTATGATGTTAATCCAGGTTTGACCATAGATTATACTGTGTCTGTTTTGAACAAATGATGCTGTCTTGGCTTGTGTGTTAAATGAATGCAATGGAATGATCATTGTAAAATATTTCTAATCAGTTTTTGAGGGGAACAGATATTGCAAAAGTGAATGTCATTTATGCTTTCAGAGATGATTCTCTCCCAGCACTCGTAAGAAATGATCTGAGTCAGATTCCAGCAGCACTGTTATGTGTTCCAGAGCCTCCAACTGTGTATATTGATTTAAGGGACACCATAAAGCAAAAGCTTGAACCTTTGGCTGATGAAGCACAAAGGTAATTAGCAGCGTGTTGCATGGCAGCAATTGTGGGACCAGAAGATGTTTTTGTATCATCTAAGACAGGAGTTGCCGGAGATGCATTTGGCTATGAGTGGCATGGGGCAGAGAGGACGCATGCTTCCAAAAGAAGTTGGCCAGGACAAAAACCTAAATTTGATTCCTTTACCTTTAAATTGAAACTTGATTAAAAGGAAAAATATATGAAGTTATGTTTTTGTATAGCGAATACAGTTAAGATTTAGAAGGGAAGGCCACAGGAAATGAACCCATTTCTAAGATGTGAAAATTAAACTGATTAAAAGAAATGTGAATTCCACTGTTTTGCTCATATCATTAAATAATTGGATCTTAGGGTTGGAGGGGATCTCAGAAATCAGCTAGTTTAAACCCCTGCTCAGTGTACATTATGTGGTTTTCACCAACCCCAGATGTAAACAATAGCCTAAAAGTAGAAGACAACATTCATGGGTTCAGGATACCACAGTTGCTTACTATTTAAAAGTATGAGATACACAGGCCAGGAATACAGAATGCATGCGTGCTAGGTTAGATAATATCCCAAGATCAAGGCTACAAGTTGAGAGATTTAGACCAAGTTGTGTAGTACAACTAGTGACTGAAGGAGATAGAACATCAAATTCAACATTTGCTTTGTCCCTGAAAGTTGGGGAAAACTGAGCTGGTTGTGCCTACCACTGAAACATGTATTCAGTCTACAGACCCCGACTTAAGTCTGAGCAGCACAAGGTTTGGCTGTAACATCTGGCCTAATTGGGAATTGTTTTCCTTCTTCCCCGCCCCTGCTTTTTGTAATATCCCATCTAACTGAAAGTTACATTTTTGGGTCCGTTTGGTTGATTCTAATAAAGATACTATCCCAGCCGTGGAATTTGGTGTTTTTTTTAATGGATCAGTAAGGGCTACAATTTCCTTCTGTTTTCTTTTTGGGGGACTTAAAGGAGCAACATGAAAGAAATTCAGATTTGCCTACTCTGCCCATCTTCCAGAGGCTCCCTGTAAGGCAATCTCCAACATATCAAAAAAAAAATCTGAACTATGGGGTAGATTCTTTGAGATAAAGCTAAACAACGCTCCTCTGAATTCTGAGAACTGCTTTTCACAGAGCTGGATTCTGATGAAAGCTCTTAAGAAATGGATTGTTTGTTTTCTACTTGAGAGTGGAAGCTCCTGAGTATCAGCCTACAAAAGACAACTAAAATAGGCTCTAGTAAAACAATAGGAATCAAGAATTAAGAAAAGTCTGTTGTAAATTATGGGCAAACTGGCTTACTCATAGTGCATTCTGAATATTTGTTCCAGGAAAGATTTTTTTTTTTAAAAAACTCCCAGTGCTTATTGCACTTGATGTCAAGCATTGCTTTTCCATGAATGCTCTTATCAGGTCTGTAGTTCTGGTGGGTAGCTGTTGGTAATAAAACAGAGCAATGAGATTTCCCTCTTGTCTTTCAGCTTGAGTGACAGCTCCTCTGATGACGAGGAAGATATAGAAGTGACAGCCCAAAACGAAGAAGGGAGGATGAATGAGTTTTCCCAGCCATCACGGTACAAATGAACAATGGTCCACAAGCTCGTGGCACAAATGAGCTATCTTCACAGCAACAAATCCATTCTGCAATCATATGGGAAACTAGTTGATCCAGCACCTGACAAATACCTTGATTTAACCACCCACCCACCTCCTGCAGTTATTGCTACATTTTTCCTGGCTGCCAACTCGCTACTAAATGTACCCTTGATTGAATGCTATGGGTAACCATAGCTCTGTTTGGTGGGTCCCTGTATGAACTGTCTCTCCGTATACCCATTTATCTCATTTCCGTGTTACCTTTTTAGGAGCATGAACTCACGTAAAATGTGTCTCCTGTCCCTAAGAGTTTCATTCAAGGTGACCTTCTGGGGTGTTGTCATTTTCTCATCAATCCAGGGCCACTGCCTCTAATCCCAAATGCAAGTGTTAATGGTCAGTGGGAGGGAGAATCAAAACATACGTGCGTGCATAAAGACAGGCTAATGAAAACTGAGTTGGTCCATTGGCCATGAAATGTTGGAAAAGAAAAATGGAAGACTGGGAAATGGAGAAAGCCAGTGCCATGTTCTGCTTGCCCCCAGTATATTTTATGAAATGCCGGAAGAAAGCGTGGTGGCATCTTAACATTTCCTGTTAAGTAATGTGGATATATGTCAGCTTTGTCTGCTATGGTGCATTAGTTGTCCAGTCAAACTAACTTTCCCATTGTTCAACATGCTCTAGATCAGTGTTTTTCACACACATTCCCCAACATGCTGGCTGGGGAATTCTGGGAGTTGAAGTCTACACATCTCAAAGGGGCCAAGTTTGAAAAACACGGCCCTAGACAGACGGGACTGTTGTTCCCATCATTCAGAGTCAACACAGCTCCTTAAGAAAAGCTACAGAGTCAAGCTCCTCCAGCAGAGACCCTTTTAACAACTCTGGCTGAATCAAAACTTTCCCCTAACCAATAATATGGCTTAGAATGCTTTTGGCTTAGTGTGATGTATGAAATCAGCCACCTTGGTCTGTAGTAATAGTTTATGGCTTAGTATGTTTTGTGAATTAGGTCAAGATGGCCTGTTCAACAAAGCATGATGAAGTACACGGAGCTGAGTGCAGTTGGAGAACTAGCAGAAACATTTGCAGCTGGCTTAATTAAATCCTTTACCCATCCTTTTAAAGGGCTGCTCTAAGTTGCAGATTATGCAGCAAGCCACCATTATATCATAGCTCTGCATGATGTGTGAACTAAACCACATTGTTGGGGGGGGGAGTGTTGTTTACATGATGTATCAATCCAACATGCTCTGTCAACCAAAGCTTTCATTCTCTCTCTCTTTTCTAGCAAAAATTGCACTGGGAAATGTTTTCTGCTGCAACAGCTCCGAAACTTTCGAAAAAAGATGTCTCAGTTGCCAGCTATTGCACCAGACAAAAGGAGCCGAGATCTCCAGAAATCTGACCAAACTGATCTGCTGAATGTCAGAAAAAGGCGGAGTCTGAAACGCAGGGGTCAGTCCTTGGTGATGGCAGGAAATTTGGAGTCTAACGCAAGGAATTCCCTTCTCACTGACTGCACTAAGGGTGCCGCTAAGCCTTCTGGAGAAGTCCAGAAAGAAACCAAGGAAGAGGCATGTTCGGAATTGCCTCCAGGTTCTTCTTCAAAGAAAGACGCCAGACGCTCAAGGTATTGCATGAAGAAGCTGGAAATATAATTGATTTGCTATGTACTTCCTTTCCTCCAAGAAACTCAAGGAAGTGGAATAAGCCCCTTAATTCTGTCACTAATTGGGGTCTCTCATTGTGCTGAACTGTGCTGCGGTTTGATTTTCCTTTGCACGTAACACAAATCCAGTCGTTGTTGTTCGAAAGTCATGTTTCGGGCCCCAGTATGGCCAGTTATGGTTTAATCATTAAGTCTTTGTTAGACAAATCATGGCTTTAGCATGATTTCTGAACCCAGTCAGCAGTCTTGAAAGCTTCATGGCCAGTAGGAATTTGAGTCTGGGCCTCTTCATCAGTTTGAACCCAAGGCTCCAATCATTACAGGGTGCTGGCTCTTGGCAGTAATCAATACCATATTTATTTGAATTTGTAATAGAAGTCCATTGGACTGGGGTGGCTATTCAATTTGAATGAATAAATAAATAATGAAATGAAAAGGTCCTATACATTTTAAGTTTAAGTTTACACATTGCTTTCACACATACAGGGAGTCCTCACTTAATGACCACAATAGGGACCGGAAAACTGGTTGTTAAGTGGTGCAGTCAGTAAGTGAGTCACCACGTGATTGGACCCAATTTTACAACCATTTTATGGCTTTTAAGTGAATCACTGTGGCCATTAAGTGAATCACATTAAACAAATCCAGCTTCCCCAATGGACTTTTTTGCCGGAAACTGGCAAAAAAGGTCGCAAATTGTGATCACGTGACTGCAGGATGCTGCAGCTGGTCGTAAATGTGAGCCAGCTGCCAAGTGCCTGAATTGCAATCATGTGACTGTGGGGGTGGTGCAACATTTTGTGACAGTTGTAAGTGTGAGTACAGGTCGTAAAGCACTTTTTCCGAGGCTGTCGTAACTTCGGACTGTTGTTAAATGAATAGTTGTTCAGTGAAGACTACCTGTAAAGTGGTTTGTTTTTAAAAGATTCAAGTCTCTTCTCCCTCCTCTATTTTGCAGGGCTGTAGAAAACCAGCAAGAAAAGCAAGTTAAAGAGAAAACAATGAAGCTGAGATTCTGGGAACAGCTGGAGAAATCAAAGCCGCAGTGCTCCATCAGTGGGAAGCAACCCATGGCTGAACAAACTCTCGTCTTGTTCCATACGGTCAGTTCACAGAGGGGTTCCAAAGGGGTTCTTTTTCTCCAGGGATCTTGTGCGGGATGCAGGTGACTCCCTTCAGACCCTGGTTTCTTCAGCACCACATTTATTTCGAGCCCAACTGTCTGCCTTGGTGTATGGCCTAAATACACAAGCAGAAGCCCCTCAAAAATGTTGAGATAGTAAGCAAAGTAAGGGAGTTCTGGATCTTTCCTTCAGATTTTTAATTTCATTTTATTTAGAAGACATTAATGAATAAAAGCCCCGCTCTGTCTAAATAACCAATTTAAGAACATCGCTGCCTGAAACATGGTAAGGAAATTGCCGGGAGGAGTGGGGCATAATCTAGATCATTGTTCCTCTACCTTGGGAACGTGAAGATGTGTGGACTTCAACTCCCAGAATTCCCCAGCCAGCCTTGCTGGGGCCTTGCTGGAGCCTTGCCGGTTAAGGAATTCTGGGAGTTGAAGTCCACACATCTTCAAGTTCCCAAGGTTGAGAAACACTGATCTAGGGGGAGTGATCCTCAGCCATTACCACAAAGGCTCTGTCTCTGGGGTTCTCCCTTTGGAAAACATGGAGGCCTGCCCTGAAGATAGAGACTGACCTATTTTAACCTGTTTCCTCCCATCCCAAAATATAATTTCCAACCAAAACTATCCAGGAGTATCACCCTCTTTTCTCCACTACCTCTACTTCCTCAAGTGCTTTTTCAAGTTATCCCTGAGTCTTTACACATTAGACAACATGGCTTAAGATTCCTCACCATAGGTAGTAGGCAAGGGACAGCCTGGGGGGAGTTGAATCAGTCAAACATTAACTACGATTTTACAAGGGCTCCAAATTCTATCCATTGTGGCGTTATGGTCCTTACTGTTTCGCATATCATCTCTGTCAGCCTGGTCTAGTGTCTTTGTGTGCGTCCTGGTTGCTGATTGCATGGTGGTTCCTGACTGTAAATAAAGCTGGTCTAATGGTCCAAGAACCTCCAGTGTGACTAGCTCTTGTAGAGAAGTGAGACTAAGAGCGAGAGAAGGATCATGGTTCTCTAGTACTTTATTGAGGTACTTGGGATTGACTGGTTGGTTGGTTGGTTGACTGATTGATTACACCACCATCTCTGTTTTATTTCTACTTTGGAGGCTGGACCAGACTAGTCATCTCTTACAAATCCAAGGAAAACCTTCTAGTTTATCCAGGAAAATGAAACCTATTTGTCTTCTTGTAGATATCTGTATGATTTTTTTAAAAAAAAATTATAGTGATGGTGTATGAGCCACCTCATGCATTTTACTTGGATGGAAGAGAGGGACATTGCCCTTTCCTTGTTACACATAAATGCCTTATTTTTAAATCTAAAATTCGAACACCGACACAAAGATTGGTTTTAGGTAGCAAAAGCACGTAGCTGAGTGCAAGCGTCTAGGAGCGGTAGCTCGGTTCTCCCTTCTTAGGCAAATTGCTGCCTGGGCCACACTACTCTCCAAAGCCACTCTGCTCCCATAACTGAACTCCAGAGGAACGGACCTACAAGCACAGAAAACAAGCACATCAAGGGGATCCTCTGCGGAACCAGGATCAGCTACAAGAAGGCGCAAAGCTAAAAATGGGCCTTAGTGAATGTTTGGCCAATCTGGTTTTCCATGGAAAATCTCAAGGGCACCAGGAATTTTGGTCATCAAATACAGTAGCTTCAAGTTCAACATTTGCTAGCAAATTCTCCTCCTCTTCCTAGGTCTCATTTGGACTTGGAATATAGGGTACTGCTCAGTGAATCTTTATATCAGCATTAGAACCAATACATTCAGGTGGTTTAGAAGTATTGATGGAAGGCAATAGTGTTCTTCCCCGGTGGCTCCCCAGCGGCTAATGCAGCTTGCGATTCAGGAGGTCACATATACAGTAGCTTTCAAGACTGTACCACTGTCTTCGATGAATTTGCCCTGTCTCTTCAAAACCACCTTAAATCTCAAAAACTGAAATGAATATCGTGAAGAAAATCTTATCTATGCGGTCACTAAGAGTCAGCAATGACTTGATGGCACGTAATCCGATCAATCAAAACGAATACATGGTTTAAAATTCCTACGGCTTAAAAAATGAGATCATTGGCCATAACAACACACAGAAGTTGGTTTTCAGCCGGTTTCCCAAAGAGAAAAGCAGTCTTCATGTTCATCCTTTCTACTCTTTTCATCTGTCCAGCTCTTCCACCAAGCAAAATAGCTTTGAATCCAACCCTATCTTTCAGTGTTTTGTAGCAGCCCATTTTTTTCATCTGCAAGCCTGATAAGCAGGCTCCTCATTCTGTCATTTAAACCACTAACAAAGATAGATTTTTTTTCACTTTGAATCCTGCGCCAACAATCAAACGATTCTATGTGATTTGCAACCCGTGCGTGACTCTTCCCTTTGACAGATTGTCATTCTTCATAAACATCTATTAATAAATCATTTCAAAGGGAAGATGGGGAGGCGTCAGCAGTCCCCATACAGCTGTCCTTTTCAAGATGGGCCTGAAAGATGGTCTGACAGCAATGCTTCCTGCGTCTTAGATTAGAACATTCTCCCTCCTTTTGGATTCACACAGATTGAAGAATTAAATTGTTTTGACATCTGAAACCAAAGTGGCAGCAATTTGGCAGCAATGTCCCTTTGATATTTGGAAATGAATATGACTTAGAGGGTAAATGTGTGTGTACGGATAATTTTCAACTGAGTCATTTTGATAAATTAGTCCTAATCTAGTGTTTACTTCACCTCCAACCATCAGTTCAACTTTGGCCAAGCCTTCTACTTTGAGCCTTCCAACTCTCACCCGCCCGATCTGGTCTCTGAGCTAATATTAGATCACCTCTGGCCACATCTTCTAAGTCACTGACTTAGCCAGACGTGGAAATTTAAACTGAGCTGAAAGCTGTGGGAAAGTACTAAATGACATCAGAAAAAGAAGCTCAGTCAGAAGGCAGGATCATGAGTATAGGAAGATATCAGAGTAAAGCTTACATCTTTATGTTCCTTCCCATCCAGAAAGATCCAGTAACCAGTTTGGATGAGCCAACTCAGTCCAAGGCCATGTGTGACGGAATGTGTCTCTGAGGAGGGAGGTGATGCTATGGAGGTAGCAGGAGAAGAAGGAGGGGGTGCATTCCAGGGGGAGAAACGATTTTACAGTTTGGAGGACCTTGGGCAGCCGGCCAAGAAGCTGAGACAGGGCCCGCCTTAGATTCCCCGGAGTATTTCTCCCTAGCCCCTTTTGGCCTTGCCTAGCTTGGCAAGGTTCTGTGTATGGTAGAAACAATAAAGAACTAGAGCCTCACTCCTGGCTCAGCGCTGCTTCTTTGCCTCAAACCCTGACACCCTGTGATTCTTAACTGAGAAAGTGCTACCTGCAACTGAGTGGCTCTGCAATAAATCGTGTGGAGATAGAACAGGCAGGTTCCACCATGGGCTACAGCTTCGCACTTGAATGTGTAGTTGTTCCTCATGACATAGTAGCATTTTTTTGGTGACACACTAGTGTGCTCTCCACTTGGAACATGATCATTTTTCAGGCCATTCATAATGTATCTCAATAATTGAGTCGAACAGCAATTACTCTAGGGGTTAGAAAGTACAGTAAATTATTGGTTTAAAGAACCCTGGTTTAGCAGACTTCGGATGCATGGACAAAATCTGTATGCTTTATGCTTCTGTGCATGGGCAAAATCGCACCTGCCATTCTGCATCTGCACAAAATACATAAAACACTCGTGTGATACTCCATTCCATTCTATGCATGTGTAAAATTCATAAAATACATAGAATATGTATGTGTGAAATCCCATTTAGATTTAATACACATTCTGCTTTAACAGACACTCCTTCCCCCCACCAGTCTGCTAAATTACTAGAATTCCATCCGTCCATCCATCCATCCACCCACCCTATTAATTATATTAATAGTCTTACCTTATCTAAAGTTAAGAGGGAAACCTCAAAATAACTTTCTTTCCTTAGTTTATCCCTTCCCCTATTGGAGAAGCTGATTTATCTTTGGCAGAAATCCCCTCTGTTTCTATTTTCTGTGATGTATAAAGCTAACAACGGATTCAAGTAGCCTCCTTGTCGAAGGATAATTCAAAAATATAACAAGCAGAACTCCAAATTATCTGGGGCAGTTCCACATCACCCTTTGAGGCTGGGGAAGGTTGAGCCTCCCCTCAGCCATTTGTGTCCCCATTTCACCCTTGCGCACCCAGAGGCTGTGCATGAAAACGTAACGAGCTGTGGAGTGGAGATGTTGTGGCTGCAGCATCTCCATTTTTCAAGTCACTCCTACTTCCAAGCTGTGTGTTCCGGGCAGGAGCCAGAATGGCAGATCAAGCCATGGTTCCAGTAAGTGAAGGTAAAGGTAACTGTAGATTCAGATTGCAGTTAGGCATTCTGTAGTTTAAACTGTGGTCTGGGTTTTGGCATTGTGCAAATACTCCATGGTTGCATTCCCACAAATGCTAGACTTGCCCAAAGACTAAATTAGCATAAAGATGGATTGAATACTGTAGGCTTCACCACCCTGTGATTTAGCATGCTTGATTTCATTACTGAATTGACCCATTTGGGGGAGGGGGGTGTTGCACAGTGCACTGAACCATCAACTGACCAAATGGACTGCATTGAACCCCTCATGTACACTCACCCCATCACACCCACACAAATCTAACTTACTATGCAAGCGTTTCCTTCTATGTTTAGGATATGTTTTAGTATCTTGATTTGATGTTCTTTACAACATTCCTGTACTGTTCTTGCTGAAATATGTATGTTGTCTGGTGATGTTGCTGTACACCATTTAAAGCTTCATAACCGAAGCGGCACAAAATCTCTAGGAATAAATAAATGCTTAAACAAATAAACAGTTGTAACTGACCTAACTGGGTTTTTGCAACACACTTAACCAGATCAGACTCAGAACACCTGCATTCACACGGTACCCTAAGCTTGGCTAGTTTTAAACTTGATTTAAGCGTTTGCTTCTTTGTTTTGTGATATAACATTTCCTCAAACTTGGCCCATTTTGGCAAAGCCCGTTCAACCTACTGGGCAAACTTTAAAAAGGTTGGGTGTTTGTGATTTCCTATTTGGAAGTCTCCCCCCACACCAAGGAAATTGTCTTGTAGCAATTTGCGAGACAGTGATTTTTCGGAGAGCCACCAGATGGCCCCAGAATCCTATTAACGAGTGGAATATTGAAGACCTCCCGAAATAAAGTTGAAAGGTCTCACTCACCACCATCACTGTGGTTCAAGAAGACCTTTGCAATCCACCATAAGCATGGGCAGGGACACTGCCACCTGAAGCCCAGCTACTCAGTGGTCATTTCCATTAAAGCCAATAGAACCTATTTCTGAGTAAAGATGCAAAATCACAAGGCTTGGATTTGCAATCATCAGTGAAGGGCAAATCATTTATTTGCAGGCCAGCAAGTCATCTTACTGTAGATACGGTATGTAAGCCCAGCCATATTCCTTCCCCCTTAGAGGCTAACTCTAGAAAAAAATGTACAAAAGCTCACAAGCCAGCTAAGTTAGTAAGGCAGCTATTGCTGTAGCTATTATTTGAATGCACAATTCAGATCTAGAAATCCTTATCAATCTATTTATTAAATTGATTTATATATGTGGAACAGGATACTGATGCTTCCCCAAGCACTCAAAGTGAAATAGTTTGTACCTGCCAAAAATGAATCCTTGGTCACCCAAGGTGCAGCGAAACCCAAAGGTATCTGCCTCTGCAAACATGAGCCAAGGAAGTGGTTGTTCCCTATACAGTTTTGGTGAAAAGTTGGTCAAAAGTTGCAGGAGAGGGTTGCTCCTAATCGGCAAGTGAGCAATCTTTTTTGGACCCGGACCTGCACCTCTCTCCTCCTTTCTCTCATTTATTGCACTCAAGGGCTGCAGCAGGCAGGATCTCAATGCTAACGATGCTACCAAAGGGGAAGTAGCGATTTTGGCCTTAGGGCAGTTTTGCTTTGAGGTTATAGCAAGGCTTAAAGTTGTAATGCAATTATTTGCATACTTATTTTAGGAAATCGCACTACCATTGGTGGGTGGTTCGTTGCCAGAAAATGGAGCTCAGAGGCCACAGACTGTCTAGGGGCTGCCCATCTTAACATTATATGACCCGAGTAGGCAGTCCCCATTAGGACTGGCGCTACTAAGAACATTTTCTAGTCTGCCTTTAGATTTGTGTCCCTTCAGCATCTTTCCCAGATTCAGATGTCGCATGGCAACCAGGGACTTGTTACTTGAATGGGGGAAGGAGAGGGTTCTTCTTCTTCTTCCTAAAAATCATCCCCAACACTGCAGATCCTTGGTCATGCTTTAAATTGCCATTCAGCTCGTGGCACCATCTCTATAGTGATATGTTTGCGGCAGCGTTGCAGACAATACAGGTAAAGTGATGCCGATTTATTTGTGCCACAAGATCAGTGGCAGCAGATGTGGAGATCATCAGCTTTCCAACAACATTGGAGAGGCACATATCCTGTATTTCAAGCCCTAAAGGGATCGTCTCCACAGAGACCCAACCAACGAAAGCATCTGATTAAGGATTTCTTTATCTTTACTTTTCTAGATTTACGCAAAAGGTAGAGAACTTTTCACTGCCCAGTTCTGAGAAAGTTTTCAAGGGGTACATTCCAGTGCTGACAGGGTCAAGACCGAGAAACTGAAAACATCTATCCCAGAAGAGGACAAAGTAACTGCGTGATTGGTTGAGCATTTAACTGGAGGACATCTTTGCTTTTAAGGGAGAGCGGCAATAGGACCACGTGGGCTATATATTCACATGAAATGCAGCAAAAAGTACTTCTTCCTCAATTAACTTTTTTTTTCCCATTCAATCGTGTCCGATTCTCGGAGACTGCCTGGACAAGTCCCTGCAGTTTTCTTGGCAAGGTTTTTCAGAAGGGGTTTGCCATTGCCTCCTTCCTGGGGCTGAGAGAGCATGACTGGCCCAAGGTAACCCAGCTGGCTTTGTGCCTGAGGCAGGACTAGAACTCATGGTCTTCCTGTGATGCCTTAACCATGACACCAAACTGGCTCTCTACTGAACATTTAGTTGGATTTTTGTTTGTACCGTGTACTGAATAAACTTACATTCAGATGTGTATTGAATGAGGCTTATTCTTGGGTTAGTAGAGATGCAGCCTTGTTAAAAAGACTAAACAAACAGAATCAGAAACCATCAGAGATGTCTGGGTGGAGGAGGGAAGGGGTGTGTGACTGGCATCAAGCATAGCATGATGCCATTGCTCAAAGGATGCAAATGATATAATTTGCATGATAACATCATGCCATCTGCAACCTTGTGGCTTCTACTAGATGCCCAGAGATAGCCCTGAATGCAGTTGTCTCTTTGCAGCACATGCTGACAAAGATAACAGGTCCTTCATTTCCCTCCTTCCAGCTTAAAATAATCTCGGCAAGGAAAAAATTAATTACATGTTTTTGCTTCATCAGGATGTTAGGAATGAGAGAAATCACAGAGCAGGAGGTCAGATACGCGTAGGAGGAGCCAAGCAGAAGTCTTTGGTAACTGATGAGCTTTTGCTAGATCCCAATTATAATAGGAGAGGGAGCCCTTGCAGCTGAGCCCAGTGTGAGCACCTTTCAGTCCTTTTTCTCTAATTATAAAAATGTTAATGGTCTTGTAGAAATATGAAAGAAATGAGTCTCCTGAAAACCTTGGGTTCATTTGGGGTTTGGGTGAAATGAATGTCTAGACTTATTAAATATAATGAAAGCCAGTTTTGGTGGAACTAACTAACATGGGTAAGCCACCTTGCCCATACTGCCAACTTGCTTGTTCAACAGCAGGATGGGCTAGTAAGTTTCCCCATTTATATTTATGGCAGACTAGACTGTCATTAAAAATGGCCTAGATCAGTGTTTTCCCAGTATTCTGGCTGGGAAATTCTGGGAGTTGGAAGTCCACACATCTTCAAGTTGCTGAGGTTGAGAAATACTGGCCTAGATCAACCCTTTTAAAAACCCCAGCTGCATTCACACAGCATGCTTCACTGGGTCAGTTCAAAACTTTACAGTGCATTTCCACATCAAATCAGACCAACCTTGGTTAGTTTTAACTTTGCTAAGTTTTTGTGGCTTAGCCTGCTGGACAAAAGGAACTCTTTGGGTTAATTTGGTGTAAATGTTAGTTTGAGCAAATCCTGAAAATAGGTTAATTCATTACCAAGTTACTGCATAGTTTCTGTGTTTTGTTTGTTTGTTCACTAAACAGGGAAACTCAAAAAAACTGAAATAATGCTTGGGATTTTACTGGTTTTATTGCCTTCCTTGAAAATTGTTGAGATGTATCTGTTCAGCTCTAATATAGCCACCTAAAGCATTGGTAGCACACAGCCCTCTGTCCCCTGTCGCCAGTGTTTGAGACTTAGGGCAATTCTGTAATGCTCCTAAGGAAGGAAGGCCAATCTGGATCTAAATAACTGATTGAATACTTCTTGAAAGAGGTGTAATTTGTATGCATGGAGATGCAGCTATAAGAAAATGGGGTCTCAAGAATGATAAACCCTTCTCTCCCAAACCCTGCAAGAAAAAAAAATGCATCTGCAGACACACCCCTGGAAACTGAACCCTTTGGTCCCATAGAGATCCATTCATATGGCTACAGGGATCTGTCTCCCCAAATTTATGGGTTATGGTTATTTCCAGGCATATTCTGAATGGCTGTTCACAGTTGTAAGAAGCTTAAAAATAGAGGCAGGGTGTATGGGGCGGCTTGAGAGGACACAGGAGACAAATTCTGGGCCAAGAACTGCATTTTTCAGCCTCTGTATCATTATGCAAATCAAACATATTTCTGCTAGTTCACCTGCTTCTGCATCATTTGTTCTGCAATCTTCTTTATTTAGCATAATTTATTCTGCTTCTCTTACTTACTCCCAGCAGGCAGCAGTGCTTAGCTGACCTCTGCTGATATGAAAAAAAGCTGTGGATTAGCCTGGATTAGTATTTATGGGAGAGCCCCCAGAAAATTCCAGGCTGTAAACCAGACTGGGAAGGCAATAGGAAATCATTTCCCTATTGTTGCTAAGAAAATTAAATGGAATATACTGCATGTATGCAGTCACCTGAACGTGGCTCGAGGGAGCCTTTATCTTTTTTCTTTTTTTACTGTCCTCTGACTCTTGGAATTCTGATTCAGTTGTTAACCATTTTTCAACTGTAGCATAATCATAAGGGACTAGAAGCTCTAAAAAAATAAATATGGTTAGGAATCTAAATCCACATCTGATCTAGAACTTTCTTATAGTTCCCTAGCATCTTAGCACACACACAACCCCAGAAACGTTTAAAAAAAAATGGGAGCAGAGAAAGAAACCAGCAGCTTACTGAACTGTGCATATTTGTGCCCTGACTTTGTCAGGGCATTTCAGTCACTCATGGCTGCTTGAACATCGTGCAGCCAAAGGCCAGAAATTTCAGTGTCATCCTGACAGATTCATATTTTTCAGACTGGTGACTTCAGAATGCTTAATAGACAGGAAATTGCTAATTTTATGAAATACAAATTTAGTACTAAAGTGCGTTAGCTGAACATATTAAAAGTCCATTGCTGTCAGCATTACCCACTTTTCGACAGTCAGATGTTTTCTCTAATAATGCAAGCCCAGCCAGCTAAAAGCAGAAAGATGAGTATCCCTTTCTCCCCTTTTCTTCCTCCTCCTCTTCCTCCTCCTCTTCCTCTTCCTCTTCTATTTTTTTCCCCCCAGTGACAAAGCAATTCTCACATTGGTTCTGGGATTTATTTTACAACTTAATGTGGAACTTCAGATCTGCTAACAGATGGCATTGTCATTATTTTAGCCTTCCCTGAAGAATGGAAAGAAAGAAATAGTTGACATTTCTAAAATGTCTTTCTTCAGTAGTAAAATGTAATCCTGTCTCTGGAGAGGATGACATAATTGTGCCATTTATGGGCATATGGATTACAAGGGAAGTTGGGGATACATTTCCAGCCCACTTTGAATGCATAAGGTAAAAAAAAATGTGGGTTCTTGGCTCAAAAGACAGGGATGCGTCTTGCTGCTCAGCTGAAAGCTCTGCTCAAATTATAGGATGTTAGAAGGCTCTGGACCTCTGCCCTCACCCTGGGTACCTGCTTGTGTATCCCCAGGAGGAAGAATGAATCCGCAAATTAGGATAATTGGTACAGGGAAGGCAGGCCTCTGCCAGACAATGACAAAATGCTTTGGCCCCCCAGGGGCCAAAGCAGGCAAAGATCAGAAGCAAATAGATCATCAGAAAGGGAGAAAAAATCAGATGAGGTACGAAGAGGTTCTGGAGAAGAAAACCAGGCGGCATTGAAGAAGAGTGTCCTTCTGGGATTTATTTAAGTATTATTAGATTTATATCACACCCTTATTTTGTAACAACTCAAGGTAGGTGACAAATTCCTGAAGCTGAGGAAGCCCCAGCAGCGTTATGGGCAGGGCAGGCCCCTGGATTCCTCAGATCACCTGGTCTGTCAAAACCAAAAAGGCAACAGTGGCATATCCAGCCATTATTCAGGTGGCACCACAGTGGCCGTGGTGGTCAAAGAAAAGAGTTCCCTTGATCCAAGCAGTGCCTAGCAAGAAGGATATAATGCCCGGACCACCACCATTTTTCAGATCTTTAGCACTTTACTCTCACTTAGCCAGAAGTTGGTTGGACAAGTTATTTGTTTCTCTACCTCGTCTACATCGCAGGGTTCTTGTGAAGATAAAATGGGGAAAGCTTCGACTGAGCTGTTCTGGATGCTTTTGGAGAAAATGTGAAATGCAAATGTAATAAGCTGTTTGGGACCTTCAGCCTGGGGTGAAAATTCTACAGCTCCCTCTGTCAGAAGCTCAAGTTACTCGGCATTGTCTTCTCCATTCCTCCCAGTTGTGTCCTGTGGGTCTGCAGTGCAAGATTGGGCCCATTTCGACCCAAAGCAAAGGAGAGTGACTGCCAGAGAATTTATCTGGAACTGCTGAAGAGTCTAGAAAAGTCAGCTCACATTGCACGGAAAGTATAACATTTGGCAGACACCTACAGTCAGCAATTTACCACCCACTGGTGATGCTGCTTAGTTGCCTTGACCAAGGCTGGGTGAAAATAATCAGGAGGAATGCACTGCGCTATGCCTCTAAGCAGTTTTCTAGAAACTGCCAAATCTCTCCAGGTTTTCCCCAAGAATTCTTCATCTCCAATGCCAAAAAGGTGGCCTCTGTATTGGAAGGCTTGATCATTATTTTCTCACCTTTTCTACACACATGCCCATTCTGGTGGATAGTGATTTCTTCACATTGCCTCTAATCAATCTGTCAAATCCACCACTACAAACTAGCATTGGTCACCACCTTGGATGGCTTCAGAAGAGGATTACACAGCTACCCCTAGCTTTCTCTTTTATCTAAGGCTATAAACCTCTGATACCTCTAAGTAAGGAAATGTCATGGCTCAGAACTGAGATTATTTGTTGTCTCTCAGTTCCAAATAATGGGTTTCAAAGTCCTTTGCTGAATAGGAAAGCCCCACCAAGCCTTCTGTGACCTGCCAATCATGTCTCCAACCTTCTCCATCCAGGAGAAGTCAGCAAAAACAAGGTGCCAGCTACAGCACTTGAAGGATGAGGTTGCAAGATTATCCTGTAGGAAGGTTTGAAGCTTCAGTTTGCAACTTTGATCTGGAGAGGGTTTGGTGACACTTCAAAGCGAGTTGACTTTCAGAATTGAATTAAGAAGGCGAACTAAATTAGAGATCTGCAGATCAGTTCAGAAAATAGAATCATTTCTTTTATTTGTTAGTTAGGTTTATATCCTGCCTTTCCTCCAAGAGCTCAAGGTGGCAGAGGCTCAAATCCTTTCTTCTGTTTTTTCCCCACAACAACAATCTTTCAATTGTCTTCTAGAAGTTACTCAAAATGGAGCTCTTCCAGAGGATATTTGGGCCTTGACCCCATCTTGGATTGGTTGTAGCTTGGTTTGGTTAATTTAACATTATTATATGCTTTCCATTAGTATTTATATACTTTTGTTTCTTGTTTATTGTACCTTATTTATTGTATTTTGTTTATTGTACAGTATATTGTTTCTTATCTGTACACCACTGAGAGTCCTTAAGGAGTCAGCAGGTTATAAATGTAAATAACAACCACAGTAACAACCTGTGAGGTAGATTAGGCTAAGAAAGAGTGATTGTCATCCATGGCTGGGTATAGACTAGAATCTGGGTCTCCACAGTTCTAGTCCAAATTGATACAGATTGTTGGACATGTTAAAATTGTTTAATCAAACTGGCAATCCGAGTTGTATCAGAGTTAAACTGCGCATCAATACCATCCTGACCTCTCTATCCAATCCAATCCATCATGCTGAGATAGTGCTGGAGTAAAATGTCTTGAGATTGAGTGGTGAGGTTGCTGTCCATAGTCCTGAACTCAAATCGTCCTACTCACTGTCTACAGAAGTGGTTGGGTCATTTCAATATGCTTTACTCGGGCCCCTGCCAACTGTTGATTTTTCTGTTCACCCTTGCCTAAATTATTATGTAGAGAAGATGATGGGTCCATGCTGGCCTAGGATACATACTGAATCCTACTATTGGTAAATAAAATAAATCTATGCTGAAGATGGTACTCCTTGTTACCTCAAATAAAGTACAACAACAACACAAAGCCCACCAAATGGTAGAAGAGCCTGCTTGTCTTTTTATGAGGACTCCAGATATAAGAGTAGATTATCTGCCTTCAAAAGCCTCCTATAAAAATCTGACCTGATCATTTATTATTTTTAATGAATTGAGGTGAGGCTGAACTGCTGACATCAATCTCATGAGCCTTGGGATGCGCCTTAACTCCAATCTGCAACTTGGTATTCACTTTTCAGTGCGGAGCATGAAGTTGGTCTGATTAGCTAAGTTGGGATATAAGACTCTGGTTTACAAGAGAGAGGCATTTTTATTTTCTGTATTTAAGCCATGTTTTCTGATGCAGATGCTTTCTCCCTGTACCACCCCATTGTATCCGCACAACAACCTCAGTGAGGTGGTTTAAATTGAGTCATTTACTGATCCAAGGTCACCAGTGAGCTTCTTGGCTGAGTGGGGATTATACTGGGATTTCCTGACTCCTAATCCATCCCTAACCACTAGGTTTACAAGATATGCAGTGTATATAATGGTTTGAATTGCTTTAAATTGCTGTTTGAACCCAGTCCTTCTGATTTGTAAGCTATAGCTTGTGGCTTAGCGTGTTGTACACATCCATTCAACAGACTGAATTAAACAAGCCATGGCTCCAGTAACTTAAAAGTTGAAATGGTTAGAATGTATTTCCTAGAATGTCAAAATTAAAATGGTTAGAATGGTGCTTCTTAGCCAAATGCTTTGTTTTTGCATTTTGGTTTGATTTGATTTTACCAGTCGGTAAATTATAACATATGAGTAAGAATAACACAGTTGAAGTTCACAAGATGGTCCTCTCTCTGTGTCAACAGGAGGCCTCATATCTTGCACCCGTCAACACGTTACCGATCCATCAAAGTACTGAAAGCAGCATGCTGCTTCTGACCATTGGCCTCTCCAGCTGCGGGCAAGTTACGCCTTGTGGCCAACAGAGCCACGTCTTTCCAGGAACCACTTTGGCTGCTGCCAGCATCTACCCTGCAGTTGTGACCTGGCTCCTGTCTCTGGTGAGTGCAGCAGCTTCAAGGGCAAAAATGCACACTAGAATTTCGTCTCATAGCTGTACAGAAGGGGAGACCTCGAACAACAAGCCCTCATGGGGACAGTTTTTCTCAGTCAGGAAGGAGATAGCAGGATGGGAAAGAAAGACTGGAAAAGTCAAGCCTAAGGGAAGGAGGGTGCATGGGAAGTGTTTAAGCCATTTTAAAAAACATGTGGTCACTTTTTCTCTTTCCTTGTGGCATTATTTTTGTCAGCCCAACATTGGGCATCCCTTAGGCCATAAGTGCTGTAACTTCCAGACTCTTGCAAGGTCTTCTCAAAAGTCTGTTTCATTTACTTTCTTTTGAAATGGGTCAGAATCAGTTCCTCCCTCAGCTTCATATGCTTGAGCGGAAGTCCTGTAGCACTACTGCAGAACATCCATTCTGCATGCAAAAGATCTGGGGTTCAATCCGTAGCGTCCCCAGACTGAGCTGGACAATGCCTTCAGGAATCCCTGAAAGTTCTTCCAATTAGTTCAGCGAGCACTGTGTAAGACGCTAAGCCAGGGATCTGGTTCTGTACAGAATGGTAGCTTTCCGGGTTTTTTCCAAGGGTGCACGGATGCACTAGCTCCGCAGTAAGCCTTGGAAACAAAGGAAAAATTGGCATTGTACTGTTGGTAAGGGAGAAGGAAATCCAGCTCCTCAGATGTATTCCATATACTCTTCCCTGACTTCTGCTCTCACTGGAAAAAAAAGGGAACTGAAAGGAATGATGGTCCTTCTTACCATCTTCCTGTAAAATAGTCTGCTGGCAATATTCTGTCCAATTTCTCAAAGCAAAGTAAGCTGTTCATTCCTGCCTCCTAGAATTCTAGGCAGTGGGCACAAAGCCATTGGGACAATGGGCAAGAGCTTGGCATTCCTTTTGAGATGTTCATTTTAAAAAAAATCAATGAAGGCATTAAAAAGATTTAAGCATTTAAAGAAGGCACAGTCAGACCAAAGTTAAGTACTTTCAGTGCTCTGTCAAGTTCAGAAGCAAAGTCTCGGGACATCTCTGAGTGTCTTTGAGACGAATCCCAATGAGGTCACTGGGAGTTGTATCCAGACAAGTGTGCCTGGGTTTGTCATCTTGGGGGGCAATCCTAAATCCATTTAGTAGGGAGGAAGTCCCACAAACCTCTGTTCTTGCCCAGATAAAATTTCTGACTAATGAGAAACGAGGTTTTTTTCCCCCCATTATTTTTTAAAAAAAAGATTTGCCCCATTTTTATCTGTCATACTTATAGCTGACCAGGTGGTGGCTCATGTATGCTAAACACTGCTTTTTTGTGGTATGGTTCTCTGAATATGGAGTGGCATATAAGTTGCAGGAAATAAATAAATCAAATACATTACATGTACCACAGTATGTGTTTCTAAGAAAAACAGCACATGCACAAACATTTTTTAAATTATTTTTAATAATCTGATGTGGAAACAGGGCCAAAATGAACTTGTCATTAGGGAGATGAGAAAGCAGACGAAAATGAAATTGGCTGATTTGCCTCTTCCTTTTGACTCAACCTGCATAGAATCAAGTTCCGCGTTTCTCCCATTCATATCAAAAGGACCCAAAAGTCTCCCCTATGACTGATTTGTGGCCCTTATTTTCCTTCTTCCGTCATGGTGACACACACAGTGTCCTCCCTTCCTCTTGCCATCTCCACGCTACTCCACAATTACTCTTTCCTTGTCGACCAATTCTTTGCTTGATTAAAACAGAAGCAAGTCAGCAGGGTTTCCTTCTTTTGTACCCCATATTTCTTGAGAATTCCTTCCTTCCTCCCTCCCTCCCTCCCTCCCTCCCTCCCTTCCTTCCTTCCTTCTTCTTTGAATACACCCTTCCTTCCTCCCTCCCTCCCTCCCTCCCTCCCTTCCTTCCTTCCTTCCTTCCTTCTTTCTTCTTTGAATACACCCTTCCTTCCTTCCTTCCTTCCTTCCTTCCTTCCTTCCTTCCTTCCTTCCTTCCTTCCTTCCTTCCTTCCTTCCTTCCTTCCTTCCTTCCTTCCTTCCTTCCTCCCCCACCCTGCAAGCAATGGATGCTTATTTAAATAAAGCATTATAGTCTTCTGTGAGGGGGGCATGGTGGCTCGGTGGTTAAGCCGCCAGGCTTGTCGACTGGAAGGTTGCAAGTTCGGCGGTTCGAGACCCAAGTGCTGCACAATGGAGTGAGCTCCTGCGCTCGCCCCAGCTCTTGCCAACCTAGCAATTCGAAAGCATGCCAATGCGAGTAGATAAACAGGTACCGCTTCGGCGGGAAAGTAACAGTGTTCCGTGACTGTCATACTGGCCACATGACTGCGGAAGTGTCTTCGGACAGCGCTGGCTCTTCGGCCATGCAACGAGATGAGCACTGCCCCCTAGTGTCAGACACGACTAAACGGGAACCTTTACCTTTGCCTAGTCTTCTGTGGCTGGTTCTAAAGCCAAGCTGGAATAAATCTGGTTCCTGGTTTTCAAATCGTGTTAGGAAAAGAAAAACTAAAGAGAAGCAACAAGGTGATGGTAATTCAGTGTGACCGAAAGGGTTTGAGGTGTGGGGGGGACACGGTGTCCGGTTTGGGTAGCTCTACAAAAGGCATCATCAAGAGAGGTGGCTGTCCAACTGCACGTCTGCCTTGGGCACTACTCTGCATGGCTTGTCAAGGGTTAATCATTGAATCGCCAACCTAAGAGCTATTTCTGGCAGAAGCACCCATCTGCAGTAATAAACAGGCTCCATCTTCATTATGTTGCTCTTTAGAATGTAAGATGTAATGGAAAGGCAGAAGAGCAGAGATAAAGAAAGGAAGTCTTTCTTGTTTAGGGGGAAATGATGGCTGCGGTTTTAAGGACTCATATTACGTGTCTGGATACGTGGGGGGGGGGGGCTCTCCTCCCCACCCTGCCCCTCAGTCTCTAGATCTGCAAATAAACAGATGTTAGGAAAAAGCAAGTATCTCTTTGCATATCTGTAAGCAAACAAGCATTAGCCCGAAGCCTGTAGTATTTTTCTATGCACAAAGAAGAATGGTAACAGGAGATCCTCAAGGAAGCAGAGGGGGCATAAGAACATGTTTTCAGGCCTACTCTTGCTTTCCTTCATTGCACAGAGTTTGACATGAATTAGGCTAGTAAACTTCAGACCCTCGAGAGGGCTTTCAGATGGAGCTGCCTGACGCCATCCATCAAAAAGCATCGTGCAGATATTCCAGCTTTCGGTGGTTAATGGGATTTGGTTGTTGCTGCTGGTTGAAAGAAAAGAGGTGGAATTAGCAACGGGGAGAACACAGGAGGGTTGCAAGAGGAAAACACTGTAAACAAGGCATGGTGATTATATAACAATAGCTGTGTGTGGAACCCCCTCTGTTTGGCTTCGGCATCGCTGACTGCAGTAGTGGGAACTCCATGGAGAGGGAACTCCCAAGAAGATCAGCGGAAGGATGGCACATTGTTTCATAAAGACGCTCCTCTTTTAGGCTGATACACATATGGGGAAAAAGTTGATACAGGTAGTCCCTGACTACCGTTTATCCACCTTTCAAAGTAACGATGGTGCTGAAAAAAGTGACTTATGATTGGTCCTTGCACTTAGGGCCATCACAGCATCCCCGCAATCAGATGATCAAGCACTTGGCAACTGGCATGTATTTACGACAGTTGCAGCATCCCTGGGTCACACGATCGCCATTTGCAGCCTTCCCAGCCGGCTTCTGACAAGCAAAGTCAGTGGGGGAAGCCAGATTGGCTTAACAACCATGTGATTCACTTAACAGCCATGGTGATTTGCTTAACGACCACGTAAAATCAGGCGTGACTCACTTAGCAATGGAAGTTCCAGTCCCAATTGTGGTCATAAGTCAAGGACTACCTGTAGTTAGGACGTTTGGGAATTGTGGTTTGTCTCATATAGGATACATTACCAGGATGCAGTAAGCTGCCTTGGATGTGTTGATACATGGAGCAGCACTTGACAGATCCATGGGTTATCAGTACAGAAGATTACGCCAACTCAGATTCTGTCCAATCCACACAACTGAACAGTGTCCATATTGGACAAAGCTGACCCAAGAGTCTAGGAAGAGGAGGACCTTTCCCATCACTTACTACTTACCTTGTAACTGAAGATGGCAAGGCTGGAACCCGAGATCTTCTACATGCGACATGCATGATCTCCCACTCAGTTACTGGCAGCCAATATAGACTCTTGAAATGAGTGAAGGTTGAAGTGTTCAAAGATGGAGGAACGAGTCAAAAGTCAAAGGGTGATGAATCAAGGAACAGTTGCCATCTTGGAGTCTCAGCTATCTCAAAGGATTGGCATAAAGGCAACATAGTATGTCTGGGGTGGGGATGAGAAAAGCCCCTTGAATTTGTGTGATACAAATAAATCAGCAATAACAAGAAGCCATACAACAAAATGCTGCAGCAGAGTGCTTCTGTTCAGAATACCAACCAGCCAGCCATACATTTTCCCATCTACCTATGTTTTCGATTTGATAGGGATCAGTCATAGAAGTTCATGGTTTCTAACTGCACAATCCTCATACAGATATTTGGTGGGTTAGGGTTGCCTGTTTGTTTGTTTGTTTGTTCGTTTATGCACTTTTGCACAACCTGACATTCCCATTAGGAAGTGAGTCCCTCTGTCTTGTCTCTCAGTTCCATTTTGAAGTCATACCTTTTGTTCCTTTGCACCGGAATTCATTTTTAAAGGAAATCAGAGAAAATGAGAGAAGAAACACTATTTAATTCAGAAAATATATAACAAAAGTCATATTCACTCAGCTAATATACCACCACATCCCATAGAATGTTAGGAGAATTGGAGGTAGAGAACATGCCTCATGTTGATTTCACATTCAGGGTATGGCAATTTCAAAAATTATACTGGGTTGATCTGAGCACAAAGCTTTCCATCCACCCCTTGCAATCCATTTCAGTGAATTCAGCCAAGCTGGTCCAAGGACACCTTTGTTGTCTGAAAATCCAGACAAAAGCTACACAGGTTGTTTTCCGAGGATAATATCCAGCAAGAATCAGAACAAGTTTCAAACATTGCAACTCTAGAGGCAAATCACTGAAATGGAACTGAAGCATGCCTGAAAGATTTGTCAGAAGCCCAAGGAAAGCTTCCGTGGGGAATTTAATCACCTGCTTATTTAATGTTTTTTTTTAATGTGTGACTTTTAAATATGCCCCTTCCTGCTATAAATACCTTTTGATTTAGCATCTGGTGTGAATGACCCAAGCAGAGCTCATCAAGCTGATTCATATGACTGCTTACAGCTCATGCCTCCAGTTTGCTTATTAACTAAATTATCCAACCTAATGGTTCAAGTCTAGAAAAGCCAAAGGAGAGACTCTATCCATCCATCCATCCTTCCATCCATCCATCCCTTGGCCTTTACAAGATGGGGGTGACAGACTCTGGAAAGTGAGCAGGTCCATGATAAAGATGGGGGGAGCTGAATCCAAACTTCTTTGGATTTAATTTACATTTAAAGTGGATCCAGATTACATGAAATCAGTGAAATGCAGTTAATAGAACAACTCCTTATTTATTTCAGAGTCCCTATTTACTTCAACTCCCTGTTTATTTCATGACAATTTGATAGCAACCTTCAGAGGGGATTCAAAGGCACATCCATATCTTTGGGAATTTTCACTGTGTAGCTTTATTGTGTGTGCTTGTAAGATTGTTTGTTTAAAAATGTTTCTATAAAAAATAAAATAAAACCCCATTTGGCCACCCCCGCCCCAAATGAGCAAATTGCCCAATTGTGTGTCTTTTCTGTGTTCATTTTGTGGGCTAGTAATTTAGACCGATTTCTTCAAAAGTCCACTCACCTACCTTCTTTTTAGAGCCACCCAGCCAATTAAGGAGCAAATTCACTTCCTTCTTCCCCCTGAACCTTTTGTGTTTCCTCCCTCCAAATGGAAGCAGGAGGGGACTGATAAATTCAGAACTATTAGCACACATACTGGGGTAATGTGAAGACTTGCTGGGGAGAAAAAAAGTGTGTGCCATCTCGTAATGGCATAATCGCTTTGTATTGATTTTTAGCTGAGGTTATCGGCTCCATTATCATCAATAAAGCCAGTGTACTGCACTGCTGCAGCAGGAGAATATGGAAGTCAATAAGGACTCTCTGTTCTTAGTTCCTGCTACAAAATTAACAGGAGCTACCAGCTTCTTACTCTTGCATAACCTTCTGAATGCCAAAGGTGAAAGTGACAGGAAGATAAATCACCCTGTGTTCTAGGGAGGAAATGGGGCTGAAATTTTGGGCTTGTTTTGGGGGCATATTGCTCAAAATCAGTGCATGGTCTGCTCTGGAGCTTAATCTACTGGGAGGGGGAGGTTTAATTTGTGAACTAAAGTGGAAGGTACCATGCTGCCCCAAATTACCATTTTGCTTGGGGCTGTGGGGCCAATGTGGGATGTGGTTCTCTTTTTTAATATATAATTTTTATTAAAACTTTAAAAAAGAAAGGTAACAACTAATACAATCTGATATAAAGTAAGAAAGAAAAAGAGAAAAGAGAAAGCA
Source organism: Candoia aspera (assembly GCF_035149785.1). Taxonomy (NCBI): domain Eukaryota; kingdom Metazoa; phylum Chordata; class Lepidosauria; order Squamata; family Candoiidae; genus Candoia; species Candoia aspera. The sequence continues at coordinate 11,366,604 of NC_086166.1, read as the reverse complement.
AAAAGTGCAAGAAAAGGAAAAAAAGCTAAAGAAAAGTAGAAAAGAAAGAAAAAAGGTATCAAGAAGGGGCTTCCAATATTCTTCACAGCAGTTATAAGTACAATTATATTTTAATCTCTCTCTCAAGTTACATAATGATACTTTTCTTTCTTCTGTATAATCTATCCTGTCTAATCATCAAAGCCATAAATCATGTTCATTTTTTTCATTTTTACGCAAAAAGTCCGTAAGAGGTTCACGGTCCAATAAATGGTAGACGGTGGTTCTCCATCATGGGGTATCTAATGAAAACCTAAAAGTATATCCCTCCAGAGTGCTGTTTATATAGTTACATGCTTTATTTTTTCTAAGGAATCAGTAGTTCACTAACTACCATTTCTCCTGCATGTACAGTGCCTAGGATCAGTACAAACTCAGTCATGAAAAACAATTAAAATAAAAATTTGTTTGGGGGCAGGGATAAAGCTTACTCATAACCGCTAAAGACCTTGATTATTAATGCTTTCCCCTCATTACCTTAATCCAATCCTGACATCCCTTTCATGGTCACTCTAGAATACAGGTAGTCCTTGCTTAGAGACTGCCTCGCTTAGCAACCGCAGTTGCAACGGTGATGAAAAAGTAACTTTGCAACTGGTCCTCGCATTTCTGACCTTCACAGGTCTGTAAAGCAAAGGAAAGCTGAAGTAAGATCGTTAAATCGTAGATGTTTCATTTAATGATCACTTCACTTAACGACCAAATTGCTGGTCCCAATTGTGGTTGTTAAATGAGGACTACCTGTAAAGGTAAGTGGCCTGGGGTACCTTCCAGGTGGTTTGAATTGTCCGTATCAGCCTGACCTATGGTCAGGTATACCTGGAACTGTGATTCAAAATATTGAGAGGATTGCACAGTTGCCTGCTTCCGTTCTGTGTGTGATGAAACTCTGTTTTCAGTTTCTCAAAGGTTGTTCTACCCCTACCAAAGTGGCTTCCGTTTTTCTACCTTCTCAGGGTGCTGGAGCATTTCTTTTGAATTTCTCTTGGTTGTGTTTTTGAAGTGAGTGTATTGTTGGAGGTGATAGAAAGTGTTTTATCGTCAGTGATGCTCTTGTCTATTGCACATCTTTCTATCACATTGGCCACCCACATATTTAATCTGAAAAGGCAGCATGGAAAGGGCATCCTCCCATTTGTCTTCCCGCAGGATTGCATGGAAGTGTGGGAAGCCAAGGAAGATGCAAACTGCCGGTGAGAGGACTGTAAGATGAAAGACAGGACATTCATTCCTTTCCCTAAGCTTTTACGAAACATGTACAACCCCACCGCCCTCTGCCCATTGGAATTTTCTGCAACTCTTTTCTCCACCTGAAGATGTTTCAAAAGCAAGTTCTCTCCCCAAAACTTGAATGAGAACTGCTAAGGGGAAACAAAAAAGTTTTGAGGATTTTTCTGCCTGACACTGGATGGAATATTGGGAACTGGTTGTTAAGGAGATACAGATGTATTGGCTAAAAGTTAGTCGTGTCCTATTTTTGGAGCAAAACCCTCCCAGGATACATTGCAGCTCAGCTGAAGATCGAGTTATTAGCCATTAATCTGTGTTGTCTTTTCCAATGCAACCACAGGTTTCCTGCCTGAAAGGAAGAGAAGAGAACAGAGCCCCATTCCAAGTCTTAGGGCTGCAGCAGACTTGGGAGGAGGGTGGTCTGGCCCTTCGTGTCTGTATAGTGCCAGCCGAAGAGTCATTGACCCAGATCAGCTCCAGCCTTTCAAAGCAGCATGTAAGTTATGGCACCGCTATGTCCTTTTATTCCACTGTTGAGTAAGTCAGGGGTAGGCAAGTATGATGCTGTAGAAGTTGCTGAACTACAACTCCCAGCAAGCCTAGGAATTCCTGACAATGTTGAGGAAAGGTGGGAATTGCAGTTCGGCAACATCTGGAGTATCACGACCCATCTTTGCCTGAAGGTGGTAAATATGTTGCTTTAGAAGGCCGGCCCTCTAAAGTGCCACAGTTCTAGAACCACAGATTTTGGTGGCCTAGTGGCTGTCTGTTGGAGATGGCTGATACCAGGAGGGAGCTATTGCCCTGCAGGATGACAAGCTTTATTCCTCCAGGAAATTGCTTGCATCTACAGTTGGCTGAGGCTATGAAGAAGGAGGAGCAGAAAGCAGGGCACCTCCTCTGATTCAGCAGTCAGTGTAGAACCAAAGTCAAAATGGGTATGAGCAAATATATCTGCAGAGGGGTTTCCAAACTGGTCTCAAGGGGACAGGGAGAGAGCCTCCCTGTCATTACCAGGGCCACAGTTGCTACGCATCTCTCTCCTTGCAGCCACTTGTTGGCACTTGGTATGGTGGGAAGGAAGAGGCTAAGATTAGGGGGTTCAACTGCAAAATTAACGGAGGGAGAAGGGTTCTGGCTCTGCCTTCTGGGGTTATATGAATAACTCTTCTTCAACTTTGCTGCATTTCTTAATTTTTCCACGCTTAACTTGATTTTGCTTTATTCTACATTGTAAACACTTTGCGCAAAACAGATGTGTGTTTTTGACCACAGTTCTGACATCCTCTGTTTGGTCTGAAGCTTAGATTTTTCAGTGAAACCTGCCATTCTTTGTCAACCAGGGTTTATAGTTGAACATGATGTGTGAGCCCAACCATGTGCCCTATTCAGTAAACCACAGTTAAAATAAATGGTGGCTTCATGTAAAGGGTGAGCATAGGCATTTTGCCCCCATATCTCCTCTCCTTTCATACATTTGTTTCTCTTGTATGAATTGCACCTTCACCCTAACAAGATGCATGTAATGGCATGTGGGAATGACCTTGGGAGACAGGAAGGAGAGCCGCAGCCTAGAAGACCATCATGCAAAAGATATCTCAGCCCACTAAAGGGGGGATGGCATGGGAAATGTTTCAGTAGGGACCCTCCCTAATTTTCCAGAGTTTGGTGTAGTAGTTAAGGCATCAGGCTAGAAACCAGGAGACCGTGAGTTCTACTCTTGCCTTAGGCATAAAGCCAGCTGGGTAACCCTGGGCCAGTCACTTCTCTCAGCCCTAGGAAGGAGGCAATGGCAAACCACTTCTGAAGAACCTTGCCAAGAAAGCTGCAGGGACTTGTCCAGGCAGTCTCTGAGAATTGGACATGATTGAATTGAATTTTTTAAAAAAGGAAAGGAAGGGACTAAATATTTTCAGTCTTACAAGATTCTGTTAATGTAACCTTACAATAAAGATTGAGTATTCCTGGTTGTGCTTCTTGTCTGGATGACCTCATAGGGCTAACAATGCAGTTGGTTGGCATCACACATTTCTTGACCTGGATTTGCTAAGAAGCAGATAGTTTAGCCCTGTATGTTTGGAAATTCTAGGGCAGTTATAAAGGTTAAGCATTTGACTTCTGAAGCTTGCTCAGTTACAGTCAATGGATCCTTGTAGAATGGACTCCTCCAGAAGTTAAAACAGCCTCCCCCAGCCTGGAGCACACCATCCAGGCAGGGAATCCTGTGAACAGCAGTTCCAGGCTATCTGGAGCGCATACAGCTGGGGAAGGGTGAGTCACAGAGTCCAAGACTTACCAGCTTAAGGAATACAAGAGTAATATAGCCAGCCAGCCCCAAAGAGAATGAAAAGGGCAGAGTTCCAACATTCAAGAACTTGGTATGCCTACCAGCAAAATCAAAATACCTTTTACATACTGCTCCTTGTTCTTCTTTTTTTTTTTTACATAGGAGCAGGCCAGCAAATACCATCCAGAAGCATTACAGGAAATTGCTAGCATTTTTGACATTTTCAGAGGAATCCCATCTGGTACACAATACATTTCAAAGCCTTGAAGCCCTCCCTTTCTCAGCTGCAGGGAGAGTTTAGGAACTGCAGCTGCGGGTCTGCTGCCAGAGTGCAGGAAAGCCACATGTCCTGCAGTGTGTCGTCAAAACCCATATTGTGACAACTGCAGCTGCTGGGCTCTTTTATTTTTTATTTTTAACTGTCCATTTCTTTCCTACCCACCCCCTCGAAACTCTCAGGAAAGCTGTGAAATGCTGGATTGAAAAAGAAGGAATGATAGTGGAAGAGCAGACAGCCTTTGGATGGCTGCATATTTCAAATCAGAAACATAGGACCCAGCCAAGAAGCTAAAAAACAAAGTCCCATTTCCTACTCATTTCAGTCAGTAAATGATGGGAGCCCTAAGTCTTCAGGGATCACTGAAGAATCTGTTTCAAGGTTGGGACTAACCTGGTCCTAGGACTGATCTCAAGTCCCTTGATAAATAGATAAGTGAGCATCAGCTGGAACTTGTAACCCCAAGGCAGCTTGGGGAAGGCTGAGGGCCCCTGGGCCCCTTTATGGTTCGCTGTTCACAGCACTTGGGCTCGAATGTGATTGGTTATTCATTGACTCTCTGTGTTATGTGAACCAGGCAGTGCTGAGCCCTCTGGGGTCACTTGATGATACACTATGTTGGGTGAAGCAAGTAGGCAAACACTGAATTATGGTCAAGTTAACCCACCTATTTCTAGGTGCGAAGATTACTGCAGTTGCTGACTGCAGTCAGGAAATCAGAAGACGCTTAATCCTTGGGAGAAGAGCAATGACAAATCTCGATCAAATAGTTAAGAGCAGAGACATCACACTGACAACAAAGGTCCGCATAGTTAAAGCAATGGTGTTCCCCATAGTAACATATGACTGCGAGAGCTGGACCATAAGGAAGGCTGAGTGAAGGAAGATCGATGCTTTTGAACTGTGGTGTTGGAGGAAAATTCTGAGAGTGCCTTGGACTGCAAGAAGATCAAACCAGTCCATCCTCCAGGAAATAAAGCCAGACTGCTCACTTGAGGGAATGATATTAAAGGCAAAACTTAAATACTTTGGCCACATAATGAGAAGACAGGACACCCTGGAGAAGATGCTGATGCTAGGGAGAGTGGAGGGCAAAAGGAAAAGGGGCTGAGCAAGGGCAAGATATATGGATGACATTCTAGAGGTGACGGACTCATCCCTAGGGGAGCTGGGGGTGTTGACGACTGACAGGAAGTTCTGGCGTGGGCTGGTCCATGAAGTCACGAAGAGTCGGAAGCGGCTAAACGAATAAACAAGATAACCCACCTGGGGCACAGTATTGTGTGAACACAACTGATAAGGATTCATATGACTGAACTGTTTCTCATTCCAAGCCTTTATCTCTACATAAAATACTACCCAGGAAGGCAGCCAGCCTAAAGGAACTGCCATTGGTGCTTATCACCTGGATTCACATATTGTGTTAAACAGTAACATAGCTGGTTGTTTCAGCTGTTGGTAATGCAAATGCAGTTGTTATGGATTGTAAACTTTGGTTTATGGATTAACAGTAGAGGTGAATCCAACAAACCATGTTGAAAACAAATGAGGTCTTTTGCAGTGGATGAAGCCACCCCATCCTGGGTGCAGGCCAGTTACAGGCTGGTCACCTCAGTGAGAATTGGATCTCTCTTCTTTATCAGCCTTGGCTCCTTTCTTGGACAGAATGCAACCAGATGCCAGATATGGGGACAGGTTATCCAAGGTCCAAATGGCCTGAAGCAGTCAAAGATATCTTGGGCTTCAGGTTCTGGGCAAGATAGGGTCTTTCTTCAACAGCTTCCATCCAGGATCATTAATTAGATAGCTAAGAGTGTACAGTAACTCTTCCTGGTTTCTCAAATCAGTTGATTGTGCTGGAAGGAAAGACAGCAGTACCATTTCCAGTCTTCAAGGAGCAAAGAGGCAGAGGATGTGGTGAAGGCAAGGAGCTGATTGGGAGGATGGTAGCCTACCCAGTGGATACATAAGAACCTGTTCCGTAGAGCCCCATTAATTCCCTTGATGTAATGGTCTGTGAGAAAGACCTTGAGAGATGGGGTGAAGAGATGCTGCCTAGGGAACCATCAGATAAGAGGGGGGCATAGCCCACTGCTGCATAATGGGTAGAAAAAGAAGCCCAGAAGGGACCCTCCCTAACTTCTCAGGCTGTAAAGGAGATGGCAGGAAATCTGTATTTTCAGACCTGCAGGATTCTGTTAATGTAGCCTTAGAATAAAGTAGAATTAGCTCATCTGGTCGTGTTTCCTGTCTGGTCTACCTGGGAAGGCTGACACTTGGCCAGCTTGTCTGCCTGAGCTGAAGGGATACAGTAGCTTCATTCTACCATTATCCTAATCCACAAGTGGGCATTCCAGGGGCCACTGCCAACCCCATCATATTCCACATAGGGCCTCTAGAACACTCCAAGAATGGAGGACCCCATAATTTCCACTCTTCATGAGACTATATTCGATTCCATTTAACAGGCAGCTTAACTTGGTACCGTTCCAGGGCTCCTCACAGTGCAGAATAATTTTATTGCTTCTTAGCAAGGACAAGTTGAAGGGGATTATTTTATGGTACAGTAGAAATATAAATGAAGTTCCTTTTGGTTTGCACAGATTTTGGTTGCAGGGAGTGATGGGGAATAGTAAGGAATAGTAAGGAATGATGAAGAATGGCAGGGGGGGAAAGGTCCAGTTTTCAGCCATTGATGCTTAGCAATTGCAGCATCCATTGGAGAATTTTTAGGATCACTGTTCCCTGCAAGGAACTTTGGGATCTCTCTGGATCAAGTTGCACCCAGGTTGCACAAGGCACTTGGAGCAGAACACCCCTTTTTCCCTTAAAAAAAAAAAAAACAGCTGAGGAGGTTTAAAACCCAAAATTTCACTCTTCCTAAAACCCAACCCCAATTTTCCGAGGGGGGATACAGGGGCACCAGAAAAATTTAATGCCCCCTCTCCCAATACAAAGATGGACCATTGAAGTCACAGTGTCCCCTTTCAGGTCCTACAGGGTCCCCAGACAGGGTGCAATCAAAAAGTCTGATGCCGGAGCCCCAAATGATTGCCCAGTGCTGTACCAATGTACACTTTTTTAAACCATGTTTATTGAAGACAACAGAATTGGCAGATGCATGCATCATGCTAAAGTATAAACCATGGTTAATCACAAAAGGTTGGATTCACTAATGATGCCAGGCTAAAACCAAAGAAACTGCACTCTGGCTTAGCCTGATCTGGAAATGTCTCTTTTGGAGTCTTTCTGAGAGCTGCCAAGACAACTTTCTCTGCTGCTTATCCTTCCAAAATACTTGAGCAAATGACATTCGCAGCAGAAAGGGAAAACCTGTTGGGGAAACCACACAAAATGAAACCGGAAAAGAACCCTTTTCTGAAATGTTAGAAAGCTAATAAGCTCTTGTGTGCTTTCTTCAGTGGTGGCCTCTTCGGTTGCCTGGATTTCACCCTTCAGCCTCTCCGAGCAGTGGGGTCATACAGCACCTCCATGACCTCCTCTGAAAACGACGGGGGCTTCAGGAGCTCGGTCTCTTGGCAGAGAGCCGCTTCAAAAAGAACGAGAGGGAGCGAGAGAATGTCCCTGGGGAAGGCAGGATGGCTGATGAGCTCAAGGTCCCTTGCCAAACTGCCACCCAGTCTGTTGCAAGATCCAACCTCGTTTCCCTACGCAAGTCCTGGCAGAGACAGAGGCACTCCTGAGAAGTCCTTTGTGGTTTAGAGGGGATTGTTTGCTCAAGGTCGACCACCATCTCAGGAGCTTCTGGAGCACAGCAGCCAGCAAGGGCCCTCTTCCACCAACCTCAGGGAAGCAGCAGCAGGCAGACTGAGACAGTGCTCAGCATTGCTTTCACAGATAGCAGGTCTCCCAGGTTGGAGCCAAGGATTTTTTCTCAGCCACCTCGGAGAAGGCCAGGGATGGTAGTGGAACTCGGCATGCAATGCCAGTACTGCCTTACTGCACCCCTCCTGTAGATTAACCTTGTCTGGTGCCCTACAGATATTTTGGACTACTTATCACATCATCCCCAGGCAGTATGACTGCTGGCCTCCCCAAACGTGGATTACAGCTTCAATCATCCTCTGCCAGCCTCTCCAATTGCCTTACCCCACCATAGCAGCCTGCAGTGGCTCTGAACTACTTTTACCCCAGCCATTGTTTCCATGGGTCTTTTCCGGTTTAACGCCCCAAGGTCATGTTGAGCTACAACTCCCACCATCCACAGTCAATATGGCATTAGCTTTCCACAACCTGGGGCTTTTGCTGGGATGCCCTGGCCCACCACTAGCTGGGGGTTGATGGATGGTGTAGCCCAGTGTTCCTCAACCTTGGCAACTTGAAGTTGTGTGGACATCAACTCCCAGAATTCCCCAGCCAGCATGCATTAATTGTATTATTTTGCATTAATTTTATGCATGCTGGCTGGGGAATTCTGGGAGTTGAAGTCCACACATCTTCAAGTTGCCAGGGTTGAGGAGCATTGATGTAGCCCATACATCTGGAAAGCATCCAGTTGAGGAAAGTCACCACTGCCCGCTGCATGTGCCTGGATGGGCGAGGCCTGTCCCTTTCCTCTTTTCCCCTTGCAAACCAACAAAATGGCTTCTTAATGAACATTCTTCCTCACTATGACACTTCTTCAAAAGCTTCTGCTTTTTTTTTTTACTGGAGTCTTTTTAGTTTATGGTGGTGGTGGTTGTTAGTTGTCGTTGAGTCCTTTACTACTCATGGTGACCTGTGGCTATTTGGCTTCCCCATCATTTCTTTGGCATCCATTGTGTCTTCTTATTTTGTATGTTCCCTTAACAGCAGCCACAATTGCTCAGAAAAGGCCTCTGTACCAGAAAGCCCCTTAGACAGGACAATGCTGTATTTGAAGGCAGAAGCATTCTGCAGTCTGTCTGTACCCTAGATGCTTTATTTTTTATTTCAGCAAAGCGGGCTTGTGAACTGCCCTCTAGGAACAAATCCAGGCAATATTGCTACCCCAAAGATAGGAGTGAATGCTGAACAAAGTTAAAATATGAATTGATTTCCTTCAGTAATCCAAGTTTACCACTTCTATTTTACATCTCATCTAGGAATGAGGTCTTTATATAGAAGACCAGTCCATTAACTGAGTGTTTCTCGTTTCTTCAGGGAATGTCACTTTTCTACCAGCAGATCTCCACTTTTCTCACCCAGACGTCTCTCTCAGATGTTCTTTGGTGGAAGGGACAACTCTGTAGCCATCTGCAAAACCAGTTGTATCCTTTCCTTCCGGAGATCCCTGCTGTCCATCTCAGCTACTTTGCCACTCTCAACTCAGACTCTGCGGTACGTGCCATGCACACCCTTTGGCATGTGGGCTTTGTCACCATTGTCTGCAAGGGTACGTGCTCCCTCTCTCTTCCAAAAGCTGGCTCCTTCCTGAAACCAGCAAACGCCAGAAGTAGGTGGCTCAGGTGACCCAGTCAGCTCTATTTCTATGAATCATTACCCCAGTAAGCAGGCAACACATGGTCATATGCACCCTAGATCTTTTTGGAGAGGTATATTAATACAAAGGTAAGAAATTGGCACCCTCTTGCCTTTCAATGGTAGACCAAATTCTGCTAGTTGAGGGAGGCCAGCTCACCCACAGCTAATTCTCCCCATGGATACTATCTGTTAGAGTTTGCAAAGCAGTATAGTCTGAGCCACAGAGGCAGTTGAAGGGGCCACAAGGGGTTTTTTAAATTCCCAGTTGTACCCACAGATTCCCAGGCAGGCAGACCTTTTCCATCAAAGCCAATAGCAACCCTGATGCTCCAGCTTGGTTTCTTCCTTCTGATGCTTCTATGCCCAAAGTGTCAATTACAGCAAATCACGTGGTTGGATTTTTGCTGTCTCTCCAGCGCTGGATTGGCCGGCACAGAAATGGCCAAGGAAATGATATCTCAGTGACTAACGGCTGGGCTGTGCCTTCCCTTCTTTTGATTTCATCCTTGGCATTCACTGTGCTGTCTTTGTTTTCAAGCACTGCCTTTGAAGAATGGAGACGAGGCACAAACAACAGCCTCCCCTTTATACATTTCAGGCAGCAGAGAAAGCCTTTGCGGTACCAGCTGGATTTTTCTGGCAGACGGTAGAGACAGATGAAAAATATTTCCCCAGCAGCAGTGGCATCAGGGAAAGCAGTGATGTGGGAACTGAGGTAAGCCCACTCGTGCACACCCAAGACACACGCAACAACAAAAACAAAACACATCTGCGCAACACTCCCACAACTATAGGGCGCTTTGGGAAATCCCAAAATGAGCACACGTCAGTTTGACCAGAACTGGGTTTGCATGGTGTGTTTGTCATAGTGAACTGAAGTCATCCAACTGCCTGAATTCATATGGCTCACAGAACGGTTGGTTGGGCGTTGGCTCCATGAGCAGCTGAGAGGGATCTGTTAATATAATCAAGAGAAATCTTGGGGTGGGTTGATCCAACACATCCGCCTTGCTCTGCTGCACAGTCCAGCAGTTTCGAAATTTTGCAGGCCTGACAGAAACAGCTGCCATCTTTCAAATGATTGGGAGTTTACAGGTTTAATTTTTAAACGAGGAAGGAAGGAGAACAGTCCGTGTCAGCATCCTTCCCATGGACTTGGGTGCAAGGTGAGTTCCAAATCAGGCACTTGAAAGCAGGCTCAAAAAATGAGCAGTTTTAATTGGTTAGATGGCATATAATAGGTTTTTTTTCTGGAACATCTTGCCCCCAGAGGTGAGATTAGCCCCATCGCTCCTGGCCTTCCGGAGGGAGTTGAAGACCTGGCTCTGCCACAGGGCTTGGGGCAGGGAGGAGAATAGTCATACTTGGGGCCGGCTAGTGCCTTGAAGTGCCCTTCCTATGCAATGACTGAATGAGACCACAGCCATCTGAATTTTATTATATTTGGTAGCTCTGTGAAATTGTTTTATAGTGTGTTTTATATTGAAATTTTATTATATATTTATTGTTTTATATTGTAAACCGCCCAGAGTTCCTCCGCTCAGAGGAGATGGGCGGTGACAAATTTGATAAATAAATAAAATAGGTTTTTATCCCGCTAGCCAGGTGAGCCTTTTTATGACTTAAGGAGATTTATAAGTACATGATAATCAGATGAATCTCAAGATGGCTTTATAGGAAAGGAGCATTTGACAGTGCTCATGAAGTTGCCAATAACAGCGACTTCCTTGGCTCTTTATGGGCAAACCAAGAACACTGTTTTTTGGGGGCAGTTCAGAACAAAATGTTTCAGGCAACTGCAGAGTTGTTCTTCTCTGTATCCCGCCCCAGCCAGAAAACAGCTTCTCTTTCAAAAGCAAAACATGCAGTTTTCGATAAAGCTTTTTGCTTTCGTGGGAATCAGAGAGATGAGACGAGTTGATGAGCCTCACAGTCATTCTCATTCCATGTTGCCTGAGTGGAAATCCTGGGAACTGCAGTCCCCACACATTTGGGGGGTGCCAGATTGGGGAGGTTTCACCTGTGTTAGGCTCACCCTGCAGCTTTCAGTCATTAGTTTCTCCCCATCTTGCCTGGTTTGAAGGTGGAGTAGTGCCACCCTCAACTTGCTCCAAGCTATTATATGGTTCATTTGAGGCTTAGCATGCTACGGGAAGCCAGTCATTTGTGGTTTATTAATCATGCTTGATGACTTAGAATCTTGCAGAAACCCCAACTGCTGGAGTTCAGTCAATAAACCATGGCTTAATGGTAGCTGTGAGCTCAGGAGTCCGCTGAGTGGTGTCCATTGTTCAGTTTTTGACCTAGCAAAGCGCTGCTTCATTTACTTTCAAACCTTATTACAGTCACTGTAAACTAAAGCAGCGACTGCAGTACTTCGGCTACATCAAATTGAATCAAATTTATTACAGTTTATTACTTCTGGCATATCTGTTTTTGCCTCCTTGTTCGTACCTTGGGGAAAAACACATGCTTACATACACACTCCCACTATTTGTTCGTCCATCTCATCCATCCGGGAAGACCTTCATGAAATCCGTGAGGTTTCCAGTATAAGTGAGGAGAGCTGGGTGGCAGCAGCAGCAGCTGCCAAGATGTCTGAAAAAAATGCCCGTAATTGTCAATGAAAATGCTTTTCAGTCCTCCTAAGTGCAGGCATGTGTTGGAGCCATCTGCTTCATTCCCACTTGGTGATCCTTGTTCAGGTTGCCATGACGCTGGTCTTTGAAACCCTGCTCCAAAACCCTGTGGCCGTCCATCACTTGCTGCAGCTGATTCTTGCCTCTGGTTTAGATGTCTGTGGACTCCGCCTCCTTTATCCCCAAAAGCAGATGTTGCTGTCCAGCACAAGTAAGGAGGCTTGGGCTTGCCCTTTAGACAAAAGCGGTGGTACCACAAACTGCTTCAGTAGCCCCAATGAGAGTAAAGTGGTGTGTAGATACAGAAATTGAGGTCAAAAGAGCTCCATTTCACCAGCTCAAGAAATGGTAAATATGGAAAGGTAATTGTAATCTGACTTCCCTTTTTCTTTTTTGCTGGGTTATGCATCATGCAGGTCCTAGATGGGAGTACACATACCTTATAGCACCTTTGTCTTTTCCAGAACAGCCAACTACCTCTACAGCTGCCATGTATCAGGCCCAGCCCAGGAACTTCAGAGAATCAGTTCAGCCAAACTTCAGTTCTTTAGTTGCTCACACCGTACAGACAGAATCTTGCCAGACTGAGGCCACTCTACCTAACCTAAAGGGAAATAACCGGGCAAGGCTCTAGGGCGGGGCTAGTCTGAACCTCTGAATCTTCCCATGTTCCAGCTCTGGACTGTGTTTTCTCTTATCTCACCCCGCTTCTTAGAATGTGCTCCCTCCTTCCTGAGAACCAGCAGCATTACTGAAATCCACCACATCACCTCCCCCTTCAGTGACACATTCCATAACACCATGTGATGCTAGGAAAAGATACCTTTGGTTTTTAGTGCTCCCAACAGGTGCCATACATATATCTATCTGTGCATACTCCAGATCGCACTTTGTCCCTTGGATCCTGACCTCTGCATGGCTGTTATAAGCATTGCTCACTGAATATGCTAAGCCATAAGGTGGTTTGTTTGGTTTTGATTTAGCCTGTTTGTGAATTCACCCCTTGTGGTTTCTATACTAATGTTTATGGCTTAGCATGTCCTGTGAACCTAGCTATTTGTGCTTCATGCAACAAACCATGTTTAAATAATGGCTTAGCCTGATGCATGAAGTAGGTTATCCAGGATCTGCCCACACTTATTTCCCTCTTCTAAACATGTTTTCAGTTTTGGCTTCATTGTGCTGTTGACATAATTGTCTCTAGAGCAGAGCTCCTCCGGTGTTTTAAATTTAGAGCCTTCCTTGATATTTTTAGTCCATTTTCCCTACAAAGACATAAAAAGTAAAGCAGCAACTCCTGCGGACTGCTTCCATGCACTTTTCTTGACAGCATTCCGGAAGTGATTTCTTCTGGGATACTTTTTTGAGTTATCAGTCATGCTCCTTAATCAACTTTGGCTAAACTCAGAAGCTAAGTGGGGTTGGCCTTGGGTAGTACTTGGAAGGGGTATTACCTGAGAATTTCATGGCTGTTGGCTAGACAGCAGAGGACAATAGCAAACCACTTCCATAACATTGCCAAGAAGACTGCATGAATGCAGGCTGTAGAAGTCTAGCTTGACGTGAGGGCACCTCAGTGCACTCAGATGAGTAAGTCCTGTAGAATTCAACTGTCTTTACTTAGGAGTCCATATAGATAGGATTGCACAGTTGCTTCAGCTTACAGACTGAGTCAATGCTGTTTTTAACGAATGTCCCATTCTGTATCCACTGCCTTCTGAATTCCTCTTCTGTAGTTACTCCACCTTCTTGCTATGCACAAGAGAAAGCATTTGCCACGCTTGCTTTGAGCCTGAGAGGATTGAATGCACGGAGTGTCCTGCAAGACATCATGGGCCCCTCTGACCCACAGCTGGCCAGGGTGACTGACTGCAACTCAATCAACGCTCTCTACTGCTCCAGCAGAGCTGAGCCTTTGGCCTACTCACCTCACACAGAGAGCCGAGTGCACAGGGAGCTGTGCTTCTGGTTTGGTGGGAGAGTGCCCTGGGCAAAGATGTTTCCCAATGGAGATGGGAATCCTGCCTGTGAGCATAACGGACCAAGGTGACAATCCTGGACAGATTTGGGATGTTCAGAGAAGGGATAGCTTGTGGGAAGTCAGAACTGAAAGTTCTTAGGGGTATCGGTTAGCAAGGGATGTCTTGTGTCAAGAAAAGCTTCCTGACTTTTAAGTGTAGTTTGACAATGGAACCAGCTGCTTCACTGGAATCTTCAGGCAGAAGCTCGACCTCCATCTGTTGGGGATCCTTTAATTTGGGTTCCTGCACTGAGCAGGGAAGGGGTTTTAACAGCCCCTTTCAATTCTAAGAGTGAACTGCACTCCCAGCAATGCTGTGTGTTTATGCCATTTTCCATATGTGTGTGAGTATGCCAGCTAATACATTTCATTGCTGAATTACATGCATTTTTGTGGATTAATCAATTAAATATAGATCAATCCGCATTTTACTGAAATGTAGGTGACCTGCTGAGACACTGAAGGAGGTGTAAGGCTTAGATAATGTTCAGGGAACAGGATGTGTCATTCTGTGAGAAAGGAAAACTTTGAAGATTTGTTTTTTCATTCCACTGAACTGTCAATACACAAGAATGAAACAAGATGAAAAAAGGGGAACTGAAAAAAAGAAATTGAAATTACTGCTCATTAATTAAACACCCAATAGTGCAATCCTAAACTATTTTAGTAGAGGCAGTCTCTGATTGCCCACACTGGGATTTACTTCTGAGGAATTATGCCCCGAATTACATTATAAAGTTTCAGTTAACCAATACAAGATTTCTGTTGCATTGTCTCATTTGGACATCCCATGCCAGAGGAAGAATTTGCTTTGAAAAGTTTGAATGGATGGATGGCTAATAAAAGCTATACTTTTCTTACTTTCTCTCATTCCTGATGGAGGACAAAAACATGCCAAACATTTCGTTGGGCTTTGTTTTTTCACTAACTCTGGTCAATTTGCCCCACCATCACTCCCAAGAAAATATATGGATTTCAAGGCTGACTGGGAAGCTTTTGATCTTAGTTACAGAGGTAGAAGGGATGAATGTGAAATACCATATATTCTGCCTTTTTCATGTTGTTTTTTTTTTAATAAAGAGTTGGATTGGAAAGGTTACTGAAGCTCTGCAGGTCTAAACTCATGGCTCTTTCCTAAAGCTTTATCCTTCAGCTTAAACCTAGATCTCTCCAAATCAGGTGGAAAAGAAAAGGTAGAGGAATCCAGTTGAGGAAAGCAATAGGGACCTATGATTGAGAGGTTGCTGAACCTCTTCCCAAGCGCCTTTTAATTGGGCTTGATTATAATATCTGTTGGAGTCCATCTGAGAGTCTTCAGAACAGGCAATGGAGGAGGAAACTGGCTGGAGAAGACTGCTTTTGATCATTTTTCTCCCTCTTGAACTTCCTAGATCCTCCTTCCAAGAAGCAGATGGTAACCAAGAAAAGACAGGCTTGCAAGACATGGCAGCCAACAGACTTCCATCAACCCTGGTCTCTACCACGAAAGGTTGTTCAATTGAAGCACCTTCCCCAGATTACAACTCCTTGAAGAAATGAATCTTTAATATAAATTCCTATTTCATTTCTTCTGAAGGTCCAGGGGGTCGGTTTGGGGCCTCTCAGTTTTAAGATCTGACATGTTAAAGAATTGATAAACTGGATTAGTGGGGTTTTATACATTATTACATACTAAAGATCAAAGGAATAAAGTGGCACTTCCTTATCACTGCTGCTAAGCTGAACATTCAGAATCCTGGGGATGGTTTTAGAGAAGGCGAAAGCTAGAATCATTAGATACAAGATATAGATTGGAGTTCATCCCTGAATTAGTTTTTTTTCCCCTAGGAGCAAGCTTTATCATAAATGCAAAACCATTAGTACTGACTGACTGACTAGGTTGGGCTACCTGTAGAAAAAAGTTAGACTAGCAGGTGGGCCTTAACGCCTTCTTGAAATTTTGTGTTCTCTGATTTCATAATAATGGTGGCTTCAGACTTAAAGGGGAAGGTATTGATGTCAAGTTCTAACACTGTTATTTTGCTCACCTCTGGGGTTAGTTATTTATGAAAAGATCTTTGTGGTTGAAATGAAGAGCTCCTTGAAGCCAATTTAATGATCTCCATCTGTTTTGCCCATCCGGTTTCCCAGGAGACATTATTCTCGTGGCATCCCCGGCTGTGCCTCCTCATAGCTATGGCCTGGTGATTTCTACCTGCACTGAGAGAGGCTTTGCTTTGCAGGGAACCAAGCAGCTGCAACTGTCACCCAACCAAGGTCACAGACTCAGTATGTCAACAAGTCAGGTAGGGATTGGTATTGCTGAATGTTTGCCCAGACCAGCTTCCCCATAGAGGCTGCTGATCCCCGGAGCCTCTTAGCTTTGCTTCTTCTCCTTCTGTTCACTTGCTCTCTCTGGGTGAGGGAACAGCAAGAGGATTACTGTGTCAATACTCCCTATCCATAGGGTCTTGCAAGGAAGAGTGGGTGCCCATTGAGCTAAACAGAGATTTACATCTTCCTGGTTTTAATCTCAGAAGAGTAATGAGCAGAAGGAATAAGGAGGAAGAGGTGCAACCAAGACAACAGCCAGATAAAAGAAATCTGAGTCTGGGGCAGAAATGTAAAGCGTCTCAGGCATGACCCTCCCTACTTCTCAGGAATTAAAAGGGAGGGAGGGGAGAAGCACACAGACTTGCAAGATTGATGTCAGCCCTCCAAGGCAGGCCAAACTTGGAAACGACAGATGCACAAGCTACTACTCCTTTTATTATAAAATTATAGTAACAGAATCTTGCAAGTCTCAATGTGCTCTTCCTCAAGGTTATTCCTTTTCCCCATTACAGAAGTCACTGACATAGGTTCACACATCACTCTAAGCCAGAGTTATAGCTTGTTCATGAAACCTTTGTTGGTTGGGTTTGCTGGTGTTCTAATCTTTGGTTTCCAAATTACAACGCCTAGGTTTGCATGGCATGCTAAGCCAAGAGTAGACAAGCGGTGGCTCTCTAGATGTTGCTGAACTACGATCTCCTAGTATTTATAGGAAGCAGGTCAGTAGTGAGGAATGCTGGGAATTGTAATTTGGCAACATCTGGAGAGCCACAGGTCGCCACCCTGTGTGCTAAACTTAGACCAAACATATCACATTATGTCTTAGCACTGTATCAATCTCCAGTGGTTTCTCGGTACATGTGAAATGCTGCTTTGCCTCTTCCAGGCTAATGATCAATGGCCGTATTGTTTGGGGATGATGGAATATGTCATCAGAAACAACCGGAGGGCACCAGCTTGGGAAAGTCTATATTAAGCCCATTAATTTTTATGTGGACTATTCCAGAAAGATTCCTAAAGGCAGTGATTCACCATCATGGCTCACTACAGTGTTAACATTGGTTTGTCAGCAGGCTGCCACTTGGTGATGCAAGAATAATATTACCCATCCAATGTTTGTCTTGCTGTCTTTTCCACCCCACTAGAATCTTTAAATGTCTGCAAGCTTTTCATTGACAGTATAGAATCTCCTTTGGAAAAGTGGCCTTGCCTCCACGCCAAATTCAGGTTCTGGTCTCAAGCTGAAATCTTGCAGATCTCCAACTGGGATTCTTTTGAGCAAGGATATAGCCATGTCATCTCTGAAATACCAAGCTGCAAAGTCTATGACCATTGGTCTGTGAATGGCTGTCAGAATCTGGGAGAAGCCTTGGAGATAGTGCCCTGGTCCATTCCAAATGCTGCCACTAAGTTGTGATTTTTAACGGGCACTAAGAGGGGAAGTTATCAACTACTGAGGAAGCAATTGTATAAATTGTATTGGATTCATTTTTCTGTTTTCATCTTTTTTCCCCCTCAAAATACAATTGTTTGCCTGGCCCCATTTATCTTTTAGAGTGCCATCAAAGGCCAAATGCATTGGTCTGCCTGAAAAAGTTTGGGTAAAAGAAAAAAACATGTTCTTACCCCTTCTGCTGCACTATCAGCAGTTTTACCACTTAAAACCTAAAGCCATATGTACTGCACAGTCTATTCTTGCTGCGATCTTTCACTTTCTTTGGATTATTAATATTACCAACTTTGACCTGGAATGTACTCAGTTTAAAAGCTGAGGAAGGGATCCTTATACACCCGAAGGAAGAAGAAATCCTGGGGGCAGATCTATTTTTCATTAGTTGAGAGTAGTTGAAAGTATCTACTTCTGGTTCTGGCCTTGCCACTCTGGAATAGGGGGTTTTGTAGAAGAAAGATTTCCAACCTCTATGGTAGATCCTTATTTATGATGAAGGAAATACATGCAGTTGCTATTTCAAAATACACCTGGGTCTACATTGGTCAAGTGATAACATGTTTTCTGGACTACTGCATTATGGACAGCTGCTTGAGGATCAGATGATTTTCCTGTAGTCTTCTGTACCAGAAGTTCAGAATATCCAGAAAATTAAATGGGTCAGAGAGAATATCCTAGTTCAGATGAGCAAGCCCCTTCCTTCCTTCCTTCCTTCCTCCCTCCCAGAAGGAATTTCTTGGTAGATAAAATTCTGGAAAACCCAGTTGTGCAGTTAGCTCCTTGAATTCTGAAATGGTACAGTCCTGGAGCATTTTTTTCCATATAATTAACAGCTTGCATCAATATTTATGCAACACCAACAGGGCATCTTGTTATGCTATTACAGTGGGCAAGTCACCCAATCTCTGCAATCTTTGGCTTCTGTAGCAACCCTTACTATCAGACCTAATGATTGATGTTGCATTTAACTTTTATGAAGCCAATAGCCCATTGGAGACTAATTCTAAGCTTTTTGCTGGACGGCTGCATTTCTGCTTATCCCCCACCCTTTGCCCCATGTAGAACAATTGCCTGACCATGTATACATTCAAAGGAGCCGTTACCCAGTATAATATTCAAATCTTTTGCCTTTCTCATAACCCTCTCATCCTGATCACTTGGAACCTGAATGAGCTAACCATTTCAAAATCACTGGTTTGTGTCTTTACAGGTAATGGTGTTTTGTCCTTGCAAGCCTTCAGGTGTATCAGAGAGAAGTTGCTCAGAGGACCAGCTGCTCACCCAAACTTATATGCACAGTCTAGCTTTGCTGTTGAGAAAGGAAAATGCAAGCCATCATGTTCCAGCATTGCTGAAAGGTGAAGTGTCTTCAAGAATAGCTGAGCTCACACATTGTGCTGTGCCACAGTGTCATTTGGTTGTGGCTTAGTATGTTCATAAATCACAGAAGTGGCTTATGACTTACTGTATGGTGTGAACTGACCAATTATGGTTATTCAGTAAACCATGGCTATACACACTATGACTTAAGCATTATATGGGACCTTACTGACCATTCCCAGACACCAGAGGGGCTGTGTTCATCGTGCACAGCACTATGCCCTTGTTTGCTGAATCACCCCTTGTTGAATAAACCATAATTTTCTGGGTTCACACAAGAAGACAGGCCAAAACCAAAGAAACGTTTTGACTTGGGGCAAAATGTGAATCAGGCCAGTAATTGAGTTCACACATTACACTAAGCCACTGTTTAGCATAACAGCCATGAGTTATTAAGGAAAACTATGGTTGGCATTGTATCTTGGAACACAACTAGTGATGAAAACAAATCATGGTTTAGTATGAGGCATGACACATTTGTGCCCTGCATGATCAAATCCACAGATCAAGTGAACGTTGGCGGATGGGGAGTCCTATTATGTTACTATTTCCTATTCCGTATGTGTGTTATTTAGGACTGATGAGCAGAGTAGTAGAGAAAGGCTTCCTGGGGGAGATACAATCCAATCTGTGCTCCAGCGTCAAACCAGACCCCAGCCTGTGTTTCCACATGGTTCCTTATGCTGAAAGCTTTCTGCAGGAACTGGGTGAGTGACAAGAAAGGGTAAATGAAGACCTTGCTTACTAAGGGTGTTAGTTTTTAAAGACTGAGAGGGCAAATAGCTGGGGCTCAGAGTCATGGATGTGCTTTGACAGTTTGCTCATTTTCAGCCCTGGTGTCATCTCTGCAATACTGGGAGGAGGAGGATGTACCCAACATTTTCCAAGCACTGTGTGCAGCTACTAAAAGACATGTCAGTCCACAAAGCAAAATGGGAAAAAGAAGAGGGCATTGGAGCAGAGTTTGCCTCCTTTATCTGTGCAATATAAATGTGCCCAGGGAACATTTACATTTATTAAAATAAACCACTTTATGACTGGGTCAGTACATATCATGATAACCCATGGTTTGCCTCCTCACTGTTCGTTCAACAAATCACAGCTTGTGCTGGAGAAGGTCGGGAGTCATTTTTTGCTGTATTTCTTTCTATTTATGTCTGCACTTAGTCTGTTTCTTTTTTCTTTACTCTTCTAATCTTTCTTTATCTTTCTGTATTTTATCTGTATCAGAAAATTTAATAAAGGTGCTTTTAAAAAAATCACAGCTTGGTAAGTTCCCACCGTGTGCCTGGGCATCAAATCATGGTTTAGAAATTAAAATGACTAGGTTTATACAATATGTAAGGCTCAGACAAGCAAATTAAGTTACATGCATAAACCAGGCATAGAAACCCAAGATTCCTACTGGATTAGGCCTTAGGCCCATCTAGTCCAGCATTACAGTATGTGTCCCACAGTGACCAACTAAATGCATTTGGGAAACTCACAAGCCTAGATCAGAGGGTGATTGTTTCCAGTATTTAAGACTAGCTATGATTTTGTCAACTGTGGTTTCCTGACACAGTTGAATGGGTTCACACCCAGCCCCAAGCTATAAACCAAATAACCTGCATTATGGATTCCTGCAGGGTATGAGCTGTTAGAATATGGCATGTCTAAGCCAGTTAACTGTCCCAGTGACAAGGGACTGATCAGTAGGTATATCTTTGTTTTGAAACGTTTCCTGCATTGGTTTTAGCAATAAGACAACCTACATTTCAAATGGAAATCAATAGTTAAAGTCATTGTTTCTGGGCATGTGCCAACAAGTCATGCTCAGCTTTGAGCACTGTCTGGAGAGCCGTGTGCGCAGGTTCTTCAATAAGTCATAAAGGTTATAATAAATCTTGATTCGTAATTGCTGACCAAATATGAATTTTGAGACAAAGACAATTCCTTTGTAATACAAATTAGTATTACATGCAAGCAAAATTCACCTTCCAAGCTGATTAATTCTGAGCTACCTCACAGTCGCTATCTTGAAACCACCAAATGCTGCCTAAATGCTGGGTGCTATTAAAAAGTAACAGGTGGAACTGGTCGGGGGTCTTCCAAGTCTACAACTGCAAACTCTATATGTTTGGGGAAATGAACTGCCCCTTTATTACAACCATCCATTTTTTTCATGGTGTCCAGAAATTAGTAAAGAGGGGTTCTGAGCAAATATGACCCACTTGGGGCAATTTAGCAGAGAAGAGGTTCTCGTCTATAGAGAATGAGCCTCTTCCAACCTTCAGAATGGCCCCATTCTGTACTCCGTGTGCCATTCTGGATGTACATCCACTGCAGATAAGTATTTGCTCAACTCGAAGTACTTCAAGTCTTCTCTGGGATCCTGAAAGTGCTTTTCCCCCCTCACCCTTTCTGTTGTTAGGTGGCAACTTCAGCGCTGTGCCGAACTCCTGTAATATTCCCATGCATGTTTTAGCCAGTCGGAGGTATGCCGCTGATCCTGAACTGGAGCAAGTTGTCCTTTTGACTTTTACTGGCAAGGATGCTCTGAAGAATGCTGGTAGTTTTCTTCATAAGATCCTTACACCTGGCTTTGGGCAGCAGCAAGCTCATTCTCTGGGTAATTCTCCACTTGGACCCTACACGCTTATGCTCAACAAAAATGGAACTCTGCAGCTTTGATACAAGCTGTGTTTGTGTATGACCCTAGATTTAAATGTGTTATATGAAGGCAGGCAACTAGCTTACTTTGGACACCCACAGATGTGTTAATCATTGGTTAGCATCTTTTCCTGACCCAACCAGAGTTGGGCGACCAGTGTGATACACATCACTGGATTGGAGGGGACACACAGTGCAACAGAAGGTCTCATTCCCTACAGCCAGATTCCCACCACTTCTAAGCAGCGCAACCCCAAAAGCTTTCCCCTCCCAAACTATCCACCTCCCAAGCAGAAGAATTAATAAGACCAGACCAATACAAGACAACTTAGGTAGTTTGGTGCTGTAGTTAAGATGTTGGACTGGAATTGGAGGCCCAGGTTCAGGACTACTTGAACCCAGGGTTCACTGGATGACTTATATCAGTCACTGACTTTCAGCCCAATAAACTTCACAAAGTTCTTGTGAACTTAAAAATGAGGGGTCACCTCAAATATACCACCTGTTGCTCTTTATTGGAAAGCTAGGTTATACATGTAGAAAAGAAAAATACCTATGTTCTCCACCAGTGGAGGCTGGACTGGCAAGTCTGAACATGCAGTGATACAAAAGACTGACTCAGAAGGCAGGGAGAGAACATCCTTTGCGCTCAGCTTTCTCTCATTATAACTTGCCCTCTGTGGTGAATCAGCTAAAACTGCCATTGATCTCTCTGCTGATATACTTGATGAAAATGCATAGCTCCACTGATAATATATCTTTGTTTTCAGCTATGACTTGGGTAAATATAGCTATTTACCCAAAATACTCAGGATAAAATTTCTAAAGCCTTTGCACTCCTGTTGGAGCCTAACGGAGTTGGCTAAGCTGAGAAGTTCTCCTGTGGTAGGTGAGATAGG
Organism: Candoia aspera; assembly: GCF_035149785.1. Lineage (NCBI taxonomy): Eukaryota > Metazoa > Chordata > Lepidosauria > Squamata > Candoiidae > Candoia > Candoia aspera. The sequence continues at coordinate 11,343,955 of NC_086166.1, read as the reverse complement.
ATGGCTTCAGAGTAAATCCAGATACAATCCCCCAAGATGATGTATTTCTTATTTTCTCGTTTTCTAATCTTTCCTTTCCTTTTGCTGCCTTATTCCTTATTCCATCTGCCAAACTTGCAGAAGGTCCCTGCCTAGATTACAGAAGCTTTGGCACTATGACTAAACCACAGTTCCTTTACCATTTACATCAGTTGGCTGTAGACACACAACTTGGCCATGGTTTACAAACCACACTGGCTGGCTCATATATTGCAGTAAGTCAAAAGGAAACAAAACACATTTTGGCTTAGTTCAGGGTGTGAACGCAGCCGACCTCTTCTTTCCTCAAAGTTCTTAGTCTGGCTGATCATTGAACCACGACTACCGAGTCGGAACTGCTCCCTGTTCTTGACTAAATCCAAGATAATGAGCAAATACTGTCACTGAATTCCATGCCGTCATGTACAAGGTACAGATGTGCAACCTTCAGCAGCATGAGAAAAATCTTCAGCGCCCCAGATTCCTGGCACAGTGCAGAAGGATCCTAGTTTGCAAACAGAAATCATGAGTAAGTTCCTTGTATGTGTCAGGTTGATAGTAGAGTTTTCTTTACATCTATAATTAATCTCCTTTCAAGGAAAATATTATCAGGGATGGCCTAAAAACCCATAATTACATATACTTCAGTGTAAGAGCACTCAGCTCCAATTGTTCTCTCCTTTCAGCATCCCTCTGAGCCCCAAGAGGGCTGTTTTATCACACTTCTTTGAATCAGCCTTATTTGTTTCTTCTTGATTGATGTGGGACAACCTCCCGCACATCCCCAAAAATAAGTGCCTAACCCTCTTTAAAAAGAAGTTGTTTGCAGAGCAATGGTTGGGTGTTTTCTACACATACCAGTGTGATCATCATATATCACTTTGGAATTTTTCCTTCCAAGGAAGAAAAACATGGTTGGGATGCCACCCAACAGGCACAAGACCAACAGCCCAGATATGGAATATCTCTCTCTCCATCTCAAGCAGGATCTTCCTGAGAAGAGTTGCTTGTTTTAGCAAGTAGTCAAAGGAGAGATCCACTACAGTACCTCCCTCTCTGCATGGAAATGTTTTTGTGCTTTTGGGAACTGCAGACAGTTCTCCATCAGACAAGCGGTGGTGCTGCTGTAAGAGGAGGTGGGAAAAAAGAGAGCTAAGTTTCTCCTCTGCCCTCTGATTAAAATTGGAATTTTCAGGCAGAAAAAAATTCTAGGTAACAAATTGGTTCAGAGTCATATCTGTTGGGAGGGTTCTTCTAGAAAAATGTTATCTAAGAACTTGTGTGCGTGTGTGCCATTGAGTCAGTGTTAGCTCCTGGCAAGTGCCTAGACTAGACCCTGCAGTTTTCTTGGCAAGGTTTTTCTGAAGTGGTTTGCCTTCTTCCTAGGACTGAGAGAGGGTGGCTGGCCCAGGTCACCCAGCTGGCTTTGTGCCTATGGCAGGACTAGAACTCACGGGCTCCCAGTTTCTAGCCTGATGACTTAACCACTACACCAAACTGGCTCTCTATCTAAGAACTGCATTGAGTTTAAATTCCCTTTCCGTGTTCTAAGTCCAATTTATTTATCATCCTTGGTGTACAAGCTCTGTTCTTCTATGCTTTATACCAAGAGAGTGCCTTCTTTTACATCGGAGTTGCATCTAAACAGGAGAAGCATTAAATCAACATCAACTTGGGTTCTGTTCAGAGCCTTTTTTTTTTCTGAATATTTTTCTCCTGGATGTTCCTTTAAGATGCTGTCTGTGATTTGAGCAACCGTATACCTTTATCTTTCCCACCCCTAATTGTTTTGCAGGTAGCTTATTGTTCTCTTTTTTGTTTTAATAAAGTTGGGTTTTATTTATCTCTGTGAGATTGGTTGGTCTCCCCACAAAGGAGAAACAGGAGGCAGGTCCAATTTCCCATGAGTTGGTTATTTCCTTTTTTTTTTCTTTTCTAGTTAGCCCCCCCTCCCGCTTCATTTGTCAGTAAGGCATAGACTGTGGGAAATGACACTCTGGAGTTAGTGGGGAGCATGCCAGGTGAAGGCATCCCTCTGGAACAGTGTTTCTCAACCTTGGCCCCTTGAAGATGTGTGGACTTCAATTCCCAGAATTCCCTAGCCAGCCACACTGGCTGGGGAATTCTGGGAGTTGAAGTCCAACATCTTAAAGTGGCCAAGGTTGAGAAACACTGCTTTGGAAAATAGGCAGCAGCAGTGAGAACTACCAAGCCATTTATACCAAGTAGGATTCAGAACAGTGTACAGATCTAGAAGAGGCAGTTTGAGTCCTCCAGCCTTTCACCCTATGGCTTCAGCTTTGCCACTGCAAGTATATAATCATAACTTAAACATAGCTAAAGTCGGTTATGCAGTAAAGAAGTGCCTAAAGTGAAGTACCACTTTAATTTACACCCAGGGAGTCAGGTGAGAGTTCCTTCCCTCCCTTTGCTGTCTTAGATATTCTGAAACCTGCTACATGCTCTACTACTATCAGTTCAGGTTTATGAATGTCTGATGGGGGCAGAAACTAGAAAAACCTTACCCGAGGGGACAAAATGGTAATTTGCAGCTATCTTGTCTCTCTTGGCAGAAGTATTTGACTCCACATTTGAGCTCCTTGCACTCAAATGGTTGCCCCACCTCACTTGGATTCAGGCAAAGGAAATCACCCCTTTCGAAGTTGGCGATAAATCCTGGCAAGAGAGCATCAACGTGCTGACATCCTGCCCTGCCCTCGTTTGTGCATTGCGGCGGATTGGAGCCTTTGCTGGTCTTTCTGAGGTTCTGAAGTCATCCAGCAGTAAACTAAGCGCTGGTGCCAGTGATCTTCAGAGGCTGATACCCTTGACCCCAGAAATGGCTTTCCGTCAAGCGGTCCTCTTTTTCACCGAGCAAGATTTTATAGGTGGTGGGTAAACCCTTGTCTTTCTTTGGCTTGTCAGCCTGTCTAGGTTAAAAGAGCTGGGCTTCTGCTTGGGAGATTAAGCCTTTCTTAGAGGTCTTGGCCATTTTCAGAGGCTGGCATGTTCCTTTCACTGAGCCAGGATGAGCAAATGATGGCCCTAGGGCAGCCTTTCTCAACTTCTTGACCTGGAGGAACCCTTGAAATATTTTTCAGGCCTCGGGGAAGGAACCCCTGCACATTCAGGCTCCAATAGAGGCCAGAAGTTACAAAATTACTATATTTGTTTCGTGGGTAGCCCTGTACATATGCATTGACAGTGTTCTTAAACTGAAAATAGAGAATGAAACTTACCTCTTTCATGTGAAGTTGCCTGAATTTGAAATATTTTTTTCAATAAATCGTGATCTCCCAGGGAACCCTAGGGTGCCAAGGAACCCTGGTGGAGAAACCCTGCCCTAGGGCCTCACTGAGTGACATGCTATGACCCAATAATAATTGTTTAAAACTCCGCAAGAAATCAATTCAGACTTTGCTAAGAGATCTCTGTCCCTTTCCTCTGCTCAAGGAAAAGTGCAAAAAATGGATTAAAATAAGGCTACCCTTTTGACTTTGACACAGTCCCCTCTTGCTTCAGCCTGCCCATCACATAGCCCCCAAATACTTTGTTCTGCAAGAATGTGGCCCTCAGCAGAAAAAAAATGTTGCCCATGCCTGCAAGAAGCCACACTTTAATGCTCATTCTTGCCCATAGAAAGTCCAATTACTCTGTTGCAGATTTCAAGCGCCGCCCTGCCTTGAGGTTTTTGCCACCTCCTGCACGATCTGTCCCACCAACAGGTAAGACTTCAACCTTTACTTAATTCTAAGCAGCTGGGTTGGGTTTGGGTGTTTTTCTGTCTCATCAAGTGGTTAGTTTGGTTTTGAGGTAGTGGCCCCATTCATAGTTAACCTAATTAGTAAGTTAACCCATTTTCTGCATTTGCGGGATAGATTAAGCCATAAACTAAGCAAACAGGCTGGGTGTGTACATCAGATTAAACCACCAAAAAAAAAAAAAACCCCGAACCAAGCTTAAAACTAACCAAGCTTGGCATGTCATGCTAATACATTTGATTAAGTGTGTAATAACAACACAGCATTTTTATCGTGCCAGCCTACCCAGTGCAGCTTGTAAATCATGGTTGATAGCTTGGCACAGTCAAGCCAATGAGGCTTATTGAATCATGTGGACCTAGTCACTGCTCTTTGCTGGAGAATTACAGCTTGCTTAACTTCTTTGTGGAATTTACCCTTCATACTAAAATCCATCCTTTCATTGTACAGTTGGATATATTCAAAGAAACCATGTGGATTCACTCTTCCTCTTCATGCAAGCAGGTAAAAGCAAAAAACAAGACAGGCCAAGGTGAAAATCCCTCCCTGCTTTTTAGGATAAGTGTGGATTGGCCAAATTCTGGGCTTACTGGGGCTCTGTCAAAGAATGGCAGATTAGAAGAGGGATATATGGTGACTTTGTCCTCTTTTACATCTCCTTCACCCTGGAACATCCTACTTCACTCAAAGGCTCCATGTTTTCCCTACCAGGTGTACATTGCTCCACTTAAAATAGCTTTCTTGAACAGAATTTTGACAAATCTAATATACTGAGCAGTAAAAAAAAAAATCAAGTGTGGTGTCATACCTTAAAGGCTCACAAATTATGGATGACATCAGTATGAGTAACATGTAGTCCCTTCCACAGGTGTATGAAATCTATGCTGTATAAATATATTTGCTATCCATCTTTAAAATGGCAACAGCCTCCTGGCTGGTTTTGCTGCAACAGACTAATGTGGTCTGCCTATTGCTCAGCTGAATTCTACAACATTATTCAATATGTGGATAGAGAAGAATTGTCACAGGATGGAAATGAGTATGATACAGCAAAGATGGATTTCCCATATTCCAGTTATGGGCCCCCTTCTCTGGAACAGCCTTCCTCCTGAGATCAGGCTGGCTCCCACCCTATTGTTTTTCCAGAAGTCTTATTGAAATCTGTCTCTTTCAAAAAATCTTGAGAACAGATCTGTGATAGCACCTGCATGCCAAGCATTTGGACATTGTTGGTTGTTCCTCAGGGCATTGCTGTTTCATTTTGCCATTTTAAAAAATATTATCCTCATATTTGTATTATTTTGTGAGCTGCTTAGAGCTTTGTTTGAATCAGAGCAGCGTATAAATGGTAGTAAATGAATAACTCAATTTGCCACTTAAATGAATGCAAAGGGGACTGCAGAGGAAAAATGATTGGACTTTGTTGGTCTCTTTACTGCAGTTTTTTTTTCTGTGTGACTTTGTTGTGCCCCCTGTTCTTCCCCTACTGAAATGGGAAGAAGGCCTGGCTAGAAGAAAAAAAATAATGCTGGAGGAGAAAGATTGCATGGGGAGGTAGCATCCCGTGGTATATCCCATTTTTATCCATTGTTTTTCTACTTGAAAGGCATTTAGCTTAGCTAGCACACAGGGGTTGGGTTGCTTGTACCTGCAGCACATTTAGCAACCAGCTCAAAAGAGGAAGGAAAGAAAAACAAGAAAGTAGGGAGGGAGGGAGGAACATTGACAGGGAAGGAGGGAGGGAGGGAGGGAGGGAAGGAAGGGAGGGAGGGAAGGAAGGAAGGAAGGAAGGAAGGAAGGAAGGAAGGAAGGAAGGAAGGAAGGAAGGAAGGAAGGATAGCAGGCAGGCAGGCCGTCAGGCTAAAATGTCTCCTCTCAGCTTCACTGTTTCTTCTCATGCACTGAAAAGAGTGAACTGAGAGAGAGCAGACAACTGTAATTAGATGCAAAATGTGTATCCCACTTACCACAGCAGGGGTCACACTCCCACCTGCTGAATACAGTATCTTTTTTAAAACTCTGATTTAAAAAAAGTCTGAAAGTTACCAGAGGAGAAGTTGGAGGCAGTACCCTCAGCGGGATTTGGCTACGTAGCTCATATAGCTAGATGCCTTTTGAGTCGATTGCCCTGGAGCAAAACTCGAGTGAGGGTGTGCTTCCTGTCCTCACTGGTGGGGAGAAAAAGACAAATGCAGTATTTATGAAGCAGCTGGAGCTGAACCCAATGCCTCCCTCCCCAAGGCTGCATTCTGATGTGACCCAGCTTGCTAGGGAATTTTTGATTCAGCAGGAAGGGAGATCTGTACCGTAATTCAGTACAGCCAACCCAGAGGTGCCCAGGCTCAGAAGCTGGAGAAGAATATTAAGGAGAGACACCAGTGAGTGATGCCCAGAGAATTCGCACAAGTCTGAAGGAATGTTAATGGCTACATGGTATCCTTTTTAAAGAAGTGTGTGAGAAACATGAAGTATTAAATTCTGGGTCTACCGAAGGCTATGACTCACATTTGCTAGAAAGTCTGTAAAGGCTTTCCCCAATACATAACAGGTTCTCCTTTTGTTTAAAAAAAAAGGGGGGGGGAGCAATGAATCAAGCAAGAATTGAGAATAGTGGCCATTTGAGTCATTTCCTCCTCCTCCACCACCACCACCATCACCAGCCTGGTTTGGGGGAGACACCTGTAGCCTGGCCAATCAGTAGGGAGCTGTGGCTTGGTCTCCGTCCAGTCCAGATTAGCCTTTGTAGTTTTTGCATAATCTCTACCATCGATATTTTGCAGGTCTGGGGCAAAGGGGAATTGCTTTGGGTCTGTTGTTTAACCACAGGGAGGTCTGCATCTCTTGACTGATTGATTGATTGATTATGTGCCATCAAGTTGGCGTTGTCTCTTAATTACCATATAGGTGAGCTCCCGTTGCTAGTCCCAGCTCCTGCCAACTTAGCAGTTCGAAAACATGCCAATGTGAGTAGATTAATAGGTACCGCTTTGGCGGGCAGGTAACGGCATTCCGTGTAGTCATGCCGGCCACATGACCATGGAGGAAGTGTCTTCGGACAAACGCCGGCTCTTCGGCTTTGAAACGGAGATGAGCACCGCCCCCTAGAGTCGGACATGACTGGACTTAATGTCAAGGGAAACCTTTGCCTTTACCTTTACTAGATTTTCTCCAGGACAATCTGTCCCCAGCCTAGTCCTTCAGGTCTTCCAAATGGTGCACCCATCGCTGCTGTAACTGAATTCATCCCCCTTGCTGCTGGTCATCTTCTTCTCTTTCTTTCCACCTTATATACAGTACTTACTGCATCTATACTCATATGCAATAGTCCCTAAAGTCAGCATAGTGGGATGATGAAGTCTAGGATTCAAAATGTACGCATGGACCTCTCCCTTGGTGCCTTCCAAGCTCCATGCCCTCACTTGACTACTTTGCTTTCCCACTGGGCTGTCCCTGTGGTCACCATTTTGTGAAGGACTGAGCTCTTTTACCATGGCAACTGTAGCCCCCACCACATGCTTCTAAAATTCCAAATGTGTCTCTTGGTTGGGGACCCCTGAATTAAGGTATCAGACCAGGACTGCAAAATCCAGGTTCAAGTCCATCTTCAGCCAGAGAAGATCATGGGATGTAATTTGGTCTAGTACATTTCTCTCAGCCCAACCTACCTGATGGGATTATTGTTGTTATGGGGAAAACTTGGAAGAGGGAGGACCCCACTTGTCTCCTTGGGTTCTTGGAGGAAAAGCAGAATATAAATAGAATGAATATTTCCCTAAAGTACGCATTCGAAACATATATCCAATTCATCCCAATTCATCCCTAGTATCAGCTCTTTGGGGAAGGCATCCTTCCCAAAAGTGTTCTCTCTCTCTCTCTCTCTCTCTCTCTCTCTCTCTCTCTCTCTCTCTCTCTCTCTCTCTATCAAGCGCAACCTTCCCATATGTACTGTACGTGGTGGAGCCTTTATGTGACCAACTGGATGTGACCTCTTGTCTGCTTGGATTTTCCCACGGGAAAGTTTCATGTCTTCTTTATAGCACAGATGAAGAGAATCCTAAGCTCCATGGCAACAGATGATTATCCAGGGAGACCTTGTCTGCTAGTAGGGTAGACTGCCAGCCAGCAGTTGCCAAAAGGACTTCCTCATAATTTTTGCAAACGTTACAGAAAGAAAACCCCTGCCACTTCTGGTGAACAATTGCCTGTTTGCTCTTCTCTCTCCAGTCCCACCCACCGACTAGAAATCTTGTCTCAGATCGGTTACTGGGGGAAGGGCAGGGGGAAGAGCATTCGCATGCTTCAGAATTGGGCCAAATGTTCTCAGACGAAAATTAGCTTCGTCTATAATAGGATGAGGTAGACCTCCCTCCACCCTGGCATCTCCTAAGCTTTCTGCATCACCTGATCTTCACATCTTGTTTAGGTTCTTTTACTTGAAATTAAACATCAATTTTTTTTAAAAAGGAAGCCATTATCCTGCAGAGCAAGCCTCCTGCATCAGCAATATTTCCAGTCGTGGCTCTGGGACCCCCAAGATTCTACAAGTATTCCTGGAAATTTGGATGACTGCAGCCAGACAAAAAAGCAGATTAGCATCCTGGGATTAGGAGTGGCAAGGAGCATCCTTGCTCATTTGTCTTTGAGTAAGGGGAATTATTGTGACTGGCCCCCTCCCCCTTCCCATTTTACGGGAATGCCTTTCTCCAAGATCTCAGTTTCTTCTCTCCTCCCATCACAACCCAGCCTTCTACTCAGATCTTTTCATTAGAAACCTGGATTCTTGTAATCTGGTCCTCCAAACGTTTTTCAGTGGTTCCCAAACATACAGCTGTCTTATTATTATGGGGGTGGGGGGTGGGGACAGGGATGTGTGCTCACCAACAGACCATATCCATAGCAATGGCTTGGGCCTCGTTGCTGATACTTGCATCGCCTTCCCTGTCCTGCTGCAGTCTAAGTTCAACTACAGCCCCTATTGTCCCCCAGCTGGCACGATGATGGAAATGGTAGTTCAGTATAACTGGGAAAGGTACCTGGGTGAGGAAAGATTTGGTAGCCTTATTTCAAAACAGAGAAAAGGAGAAAACCCTTGGTGGCCTTCAAAAGCCGTATGTATGCATGTATGTATGTATGTTTCTAGCATAGCTTTTTGTAACGGATGAGAGCTGAAGCTTGCTTTCCACCAGATGCAGCTTGATTCCTTAGCTGCAAAATAGGAATCAGTGCTGTTTCACAAAAGTAATATATATGGTGTAAAGGATTTCACATTAGGGAGTCTGACTCTACTATATGTCGGTAAAGAATGCATTCAAATATTTCTCCATTTTTATGCCAGTTCGTTTCCTAAAGAAACACAACACCTGACAGCTGCTGTCAGGAGCCCTTTCCCCAAATGTATCCATTTTTTGGTACAACTTTCCCCACTGTGCGTGTGTCTGAAAGCTGTTCCTAAGCTAAGACATATTTCAAAAGCAACAGGAGTGAATTATATTCCTGTCTGTGCTGCAATAGATTCAATAGATCTCACCATTACTTTGTAAGAATTCTTTGTCATATTTCATTTATGTCCCTGCTCTGCACGCTGAGAAAGGATAGTGATGGTTAACATTATTGCTGTGCAGATGCCATACTTTATTGGGCCTAGATCTTACAGGGGAATGAAAAGTCTCCCTCCCCAAGGGGGAAAAAGACCTATAAACATGAAAGGTAGCATTTCAGGAAGAAAGCTAAGTTTTCAGTGGGGAAATTTTCAGTCCTTTTGGAAACGTTACAGCCAAGACCCCACTTTACCAGGTCGTTACTCTGTTTGTAAAAGATTCTGTAGTGGAATAACTTCTGTGGATTTTTCTATAGGAGCTGAGATCCTCTGCACCATACTGTTAATCAAACCTGGCGTGTGGACCCAGAACTTAGCTCGCTACCTCCGGAAATTGGATCGAGAGAAATTCAGCTTAGTCGGGATGAAACATATCAACCTCAGCCTAGAAGCAGTCAAAACAGTAATTCCATCCAAGACTAAGCAGGTTTGTTGAATAAAAACTTGTGATTGTATCTTGAGCAGATTAAGTATACCACCTGATAGATGGATGAACTGGACAGGAGTCTGTATGGTATCTTCATTTATGGTTTTCCTTTTCTTTTTTGGTTGAGATCTAGAAAACTGAAGGATGGGCTCTGCCTTTCATTTTTCCTACAAGCACTTTTGCTACATCCTTCAACTCATACACACCAACTGTCTTGCATTTTTTGCCGTTTCTCTCTTCCAACTTTCTTCTTTTCTCAAGAAGTCCTCAAGAAGCCAATTAAGATATCAACGGTGTTGGCGACGTGCCTCTCTTAGGTCACGAGCAATCCATTTAACATTAATAGGTTCCCTCTGGGTTAAGGTGGTAGTGGGAATAGCTCAAGATTTCTCACCCTGGTGGGACAATATTTGGCTCAGGAACATATTTAAAAACTCATCTTTAGAGGGAAATATGCTTATAAGTGGGGACTTGGCTAGAAAACGTATATAGAAATGCTAATTCAATGGGAATACTTTTGTGTAGACTAAATATCAGATCAATGCAGAAGTTGAATTATTGAGCAGATATGTGTGAAAGGGACTTGGCATTAAAAAAAATATTCTTGCTCCAAATGTAGCCATTTTCCACCCATCACTTTCTGGGAAAGCAAAGGATCCTGGCTACATATACAGGTAGTCCTCGTTTAACAACCATTCATTTAGTGACAGTTCAGACTTACAACGGTGGTAAAAAACCTAAGTTATGACCGGTCCTCATACTTACGACCATTGCAGCACCCACACAGTCATGTTATCACAATTTGGGCACTTGACAACCAGTTCGCACATATGACTGTTGCAGCATCCCATGGTCACATGATTGCCATTTTCAACCTTCCCAGCTGGCTTCTGGCAAGAAAAATCAATGGAGAATCATGTGATTCACTTAACAACCATATAGTTCACTTAATGCCATGGTGATTCACTTAATGACCACCACAAAAAGTCATAAAATTGGGTTGCATTCGCTTAATGAGCACTTTGCTTAGCAACTGAAATTCCAGTCCCAATTGTGGTCATTAAGTGAGGACTACCTGTAGTGATGCAGGGCCATTACAGCTTGATTCAACTGTAATTGTGTCTTTTTCCAACATATGGCTATGTCAGTATTGACTTCTCTCTCCAATATATCTTGTACAATGCTGTTGGCTACAGGGTTTCAGTACCGTTCACTTGAAAAGTTTGTAAAAAGTCTGTCCCCTGTGAATTTGCTTTTCTTTGGGCCACTACTTGTTACTTCCCCTATGTCAGCCCTATGAGGTAGACCAGACCAAGAAATCAACTCAATAGGCAGGCTAAAGCTACTTTTATTGAGGTTGGCTATAATACCAGAATCTTGCAACTCTCTGCGGTACCTTCTGAAAATTCAGTGAATCAAGGGGGTATCTGTCTGATCCTCTTCAGAATATTATTTGTTGTGGACTTCAAATACATTTTACCCTTTGTTGCTTCTGGCAATGGGTCTTACATATCTCCATCAAGGTCATCCTCCTGCCCCTGAGAAATGGGACTTCGGCTCAACCACTTGGCTAGTGTCCCGTTTCCTGATGAAAGAGGCACTCAAAGAGCTCAAAGCATGCGCTGTTGGTCGCTGTGCTTCAGAAAGCAACAGCAGGTTATCCTGCCCAAAAAGGTTGCAAGCAGAGAGGTGTTACTGAACAAAGATCAGGAACATAAGAGGCACTCACAGCAGAAGGAAGCAGCTGGAATGGTCAAAGGCCAGTCCTGAATTCAAAAGATGGTATTGTGACTTCTGAGAAAGTCTAAAGTTGAGATTGAGAGGTCTAGGTGGGCGTGCTGGGTAAGCACTCAGGGCATAGAAGAAGCATCAGTAACCACTATTGATTCCAGATTTCTGACTGCCCATTGCTGAAGATTTTTATGCAAGAGTACTGGAGGATTCCACCCAAAGGGAGCCAACACTCATTAGTCTTCAAGGGAGCATGGTCTCCCCAACAGAAATTCCTGAACCTTTACTCTTTAGGAGCCCTGCCCTGAATTTCTGCATTGTACTATTGGTTATGCCATGAGGTAACTACTGAAGTAACCAACACTCAGCAGTAATACACTCCCCACAAGCTTGAAATTCGTGGGACATCTTCAGCATCAGGAACCCAAGGTGCAAGTTCTGGAGAAGTAGATGGAATTGATTCCATCCTGGCCAGAACTCAAGTGAAAAGCCTTTCCTCAACTCCCTAGCTTCCTCATCCAGTCTCACTTCTTCTGATGAGGATTCACTCAAGGGGTCATCGTGTTGGGCCGCTGTTCTGTTTTGCTATCTCTGGTCACCTTTAATACCCACCAATCCACAGTATTAACAGGTTCCTGGACATTTCTCTTACCAACATTGGGTCTGCTGTTGTCACAGGAAATCTACAACAATATAGATAGACAGTTCTTCCTCTCCACCCGCATCTCAAAGACCAGCACAAAACATCCAAGAAACTCCTGCCCTTTGACTTTTGCTGTATAATATAATACATTGCTATTTGGTTGTGGCTTTCTAATCATATTAAAGTGCTTCTCCTTCCAGATTGCAAATCAATAGCTATGTTTAATTTTAAAACAAACGTAGATAGGCCTGAAGTGCTTATAAATTTGGACCCCAACCATACAGCTTTATAAAGTGCAGTGCAACTTTGCAAAAGCCTAGACTGGGTATGTCTGGAACCAGCTTACCTAGTGAGTGGTTTCAGATCATATTTTATGGCTTCAAACTCATTAGCCCTGGAGGCCTGAGGGACTTTTCATATTTTACAATTCCCTGAATGACGATTAAGTTCTGGGAAAGAAATATCATGCATATTTTAATCAGAACTGGGAAAATCCCAGGCAGCTTGCCATCCTGGCTCTTAAAATGTGATGCTAATACCTAATAACCTGACTTAAAAGGGAGAAGTTTATAACAGGAGCCTTTACAAGTATGCTAGTCCTTGGATATTTAAAATACTTGTTGCCAATGGCTGGCTTATTTTCTTAGTCTATGGATTCTAGGCTGCTGTCCTTTGTAAATTGGCAGTATGCTTGATAGTATCCTTTTTATGGTCCCCAAAGTTTGTGAGGGTGGAAAGTTGGGCACCTTGGGTTTTTTGTTTTTGGGGGGTTTTTTTGCATGTTTGGGAGGTTTTATGGGACAAGTGGTGTACCCTGAACCTTCCAGATGCTTCAAAAACCCATTTCATTCCTTACTTTTCCTGAACCATTTACATGACCCTGCTCACTTTTAAAGGGAGGGCCTGAACCTGCCCCTTGAAGTTTGATGTGACCTATGACTCAGTAGATGCTGTGCGCTTCTGTTTATTGGCTAAAGCCAGGATATCCATAAAGAGGGGGGTCAGAAAAGTCAAGATGGTAGCCACAACTGCATGATTAAAGCACAGCTTCTTTTTCACATGTGTAAAAAGGGTGGGGAGCCAGTTTGGTGTAGTGGTTAAGGCACCAGGCTAGAAACCGGGAGACCGTGAGTTCTAGTCCCACCTTAGGCACGAATCCAGCTGGGTGACCTTGGGCCAGTCACTCCCTCTCAGCCTTAGGAAGGAGGCAATGGCAAACCACTTCTGAAAAACCCTGAAAAAGAGTCCCCCTTTTTGGGGGAGATGGGTGGTAATTTGAATGAATGAATAAATAAATAAATAAATAAAACCCTTTCCAAGAAAACTGCAGGAACCAGCCCAGGCAGTCACCAGGAGTCAACACTGACTCAAAGGCATTAAACAAACAAAAAAGGTGGGACTTTGATCACCTAATCACGGCCACCATCCTGACTTTTTAACAACCCCCTACAGTCACCCAATTGGCTTTGTGTTGCCTTTTTATTCATAGGTGGTGAAATATATAGAGGTCAGCTGAACTATATAGAACAGTGTTTCTCAACCTTGGCAACCTTGCTGGCTGGGGAATTCTGGGAGTTGAAGTTCACGCCTCTTAAAGTTGCCATGGTTGAGAAACACTGATATGGAATGTCAGCTGATAGGAACCCGTAGTCTGCACCAGAGAGACAAATGCCTCCCAAATCAATGATGTAAAATACCTTCCCTCCATTCCTTTCAGCTCACCTTTTCTCTTCCCATTATTCCCCCACCCCTGCAATCAAACCCAAACACTGCCCCGGTCTCCAGCCCAGCAGCCATACCACATCCTGGCCACTCAGCCAGATTGCGGTCCATCCTCACTTTCTACTCAAAGGAGGGATCAAAAGATTTCCAATTGATCTGTGAACTTCAAATGCTTCATCAACTGATTCACAGTCATAACAATCATAATACATTAATGAAGTAAGGCATCAGTATTACTTCATTAATCTAGTGGTTTAGGGCTTCCAGGCAGTTGGGTGTGGAGATTAAAAAATATATGAAGAAGCTAGTCTAGAAGAAGACAGAGGAAGCCGTCCTTGAATGGGGTGGATATTCTCCCATGCCCAAAGTTATACAATCTTTCCCAACATCAACATAAATGTTTTGAGCTATGTGATAACAACAACAATAAAAGTGCCGCAGAACAGATGCTGGTAGACATATGAATTATCTTGTTAAATTTCTTCTAAGAACAGATTGATATCCCACATTTCTCTCAAAACCGTGAATTTGAAATAAAACAGCAAGGCCCAGTGGGATTTAATATTGTTTGTGTTGCAAATGTAATGCTCTGGGAATCAGTTCAGAGTTCCTTTAACCCTCCCCAAAGAGTTAAAGGGATCTTGAGGGCCTCCAGATGTTGCTGAAGGAGTAAGTTCCAGCAGCAGCCCCAGCCAACATGGCTAGCAGTCAAGAATTTTGAGAGTTGTAGTTTGGCAACATCTGGGAGCCCACTGAACCCCCTCCCTGCATTCTTGAAAGATTTGGGATTGTCAAAACAGCATTTTTTAAAATCTTTTTAGATCATGGAATATCCCATAATTATATACGATGACTTTCTTTATGGCAATAGGTTCAGGAAACTAGGATGGTGCCCTATGCAAGGCTGTTTATTTATCTTTCTATTGCACTTATGATTGCCAATAGGACAACATCTCAGGAGGATGGGCAACAGCAGCTTACCGACTAGACTTACTTGCGATTGCAAAGTCACCACTTCCTAAATTATAGTGTAGAGAATGAACCACAATGGTTGGGTTTGCACAACATTCCAAACAATCCAAGTAAGTCACATTATGACTTAGTGCAATGTGTGAATCCAATCATTTTGGTGGATTCTACCTTCACAATGTCTGTCCTAATTCATCCAAAAGGCGTCTCTGTTTCTTCCTCTGCATTCTGCTTTCTTGGGAAGATGAGTCCCCCTTGCTGCCCAGGATAGCATCACGTCTTCCATAAACTGTTTTTTTCCCCCAGAGCCCTGCTGTCTTGGAGGCTCACTCCAGCTACCTCACTTCAGGTTCCTCCCTGGTGCTGTGCCTTCAGAGAGAAAATGCTGTGAAGAAACTTCTGGACCTACTAGGGCCTGAAGATCCAAAAGAAGCTCAGGCTGTAAACCAGTTTTTTTGGAGAGCTCAGTATGGACACAGCTCAGTCCAAAATGGGTTTTATGGTGAGTCCAGCCCCTTAAAATGCTCAGAAGCATTTCTTTTCAGAAAAAGAACAATACTAGTTTTCTACACAACAATGAAAGGATTCTAGCTCTGGAGATTTATTTTTGTGGGGCCTAAACTTGCAAGCTCCTGAGAAATTAATACATAAAAGTTTAAGCTTTGAATTGTTACTATCTCCAAAGAGCACCCACTACAATCCTATGACCATCTCAAGTACTTTTGTTTTTTACTTCTCCAAAACCATCTGTAAAACATCAACTTTCAGTCTCCCATTAAGGCAAGTAAGGCAGGGTGTATACACTGCTCAGGGTAACATTCAGCTACAGTTCCCATAATCTACAATGATTGTCCATGGTGTTGGGACAGTTGGGATTGGAATCCACCAGAATCTGGAAAGCTATGAGTTTGCCTCTCCCAGTGTAAATGTTGAGATTTTGTGGTTGTCCTTCTTGAATGTAGCACATTCAAAAGCACATGTTGTCCAAAATGGCACCTTTATGTTGTGAAGGAGAATCCAGTTTCATTTTGCTGGGAAAGGTAAACACCATGTTTGCCAGAAAGAGGAAGATTTTGATGTAGAAGAGAGTTCCAGTAGACACATTACCATGTCTTGAGTCTCGTTCAATATCCCTGCAAATTGTCAATAACTCCTAGATAACTTGGAAATTAAGCCACTCTCCTGGTGTTTAAGAGAGAGGCAGACCGGAGGTTCAGATTGCACTAATGTGCTCTAGAGTAGAGATGCAGCACCCCAGATGAATCCTGAAAGTTTTGAGCCCTTCCAAAGGTTGCTGCTGAAGTGCAATCATCAAGGGAGAAAGGGATAATTACTAATGTGTAGGAGATCATCAAGTTAACTGTACTTAATTTGATCTAATTTAAATGGAATCAAAGAGAATTCTTGCCTGAGCTCTGCCTATGTCTTCATCTGCTTATTAGACTGGCTCTGCATTGCAACCCAAATAGTTTGCATACTCTGACTCTAGAATTATAGATTTTCAGCAAGTTTGCAGGGTCCAAAAGGACCCAAAGCCCTTGAGCATCCCTGTAAGTGATAGAACCATCAATGTATGCTTCTCAGCAGCTTAGCATCCCCTTCCAACCCCTGGAATTCTTCTAGTGCTGAATCTCAGAGCTGGATATTAAGAAGCCTACAAGATAGTTGTGCGCTGCCCAGACTCATTTCTTGTGAGGTGTACAGCCATGTTAGATAGATAGATAGATAGATAGATAGATAGATAGATAGATAGATAGATAGATAGATAGATAGATAGATAGATAGATAGATAGGATACTCAGCAGAGGTTACATTTGGAAAGCTCTGTGGACAAAAACTCAGGCCATGGCATCTTCACTCCAGGGAAAGGGATGATATAGGATCATTGGATTGGATGGAGGCACTGTAATGATTCCACCACCTGATCATTCCCATCACATTCTGTAGGATGACCAGGGGCTACCCCCAGCAACCTTAGCCCTGGGACTCCTCTGATTTTCTAGCATACTGTAACTTGGCAGCAAAGGAGGAGTCAGATCTTCTTTCCCTCTGTTACTCAGCTGCAAAGAAGAAGTCAGCGATGGCATTGTGTTTTGCCAATATACGCGCCAAATCATAACAGAGCCAAGTCAAAGTAGCACGGAGATAATGAAACCATTCCTCTGTATAATGGTCTTAAATGTTTGCTGTTCCACTGTAGAACAGGTGCCCTTTAAAGCAATTTCTTCAGGAATCTGTATGCCATCAATCACTCTTGTGAGAAGAGCAGGAACAGAGACAATGTTTAATTCATAGCCTGATAAAATCATCTTTCTGCATTATCTCTTTTTTTAGGCTCCACATCTTATTGTGCGGCTGTTCGGGACATTCGGCTGTTTTTTCCGGAAGGATTATGCGGTGCCACGTATTCAGATTTAGAAGAGGAAGAGGTAGGAGCCTAGACAGTCCTTCACAATCCCTGAAGCTGTCAGCCTGCTTCAGAATTGCCCACTCCCCCCCCCACCCTGGACTCCATGGGGCCACTTTTAGCAACAACTGCTACAGGTCCACAACAAGGGAGATGGGAAATGCAAAAACATAGCTGTGTACCAAGAGAATCAACATTGTTATAAGAACAAATGCACCCTCCCCAAATCCAGAAAAAAAAATGCATTTCTACCTGGCCACTTGGCATCATTGCCCACCCTCTGCAGCACTCTCCCTCCCCAAGAACGTTAAGTGTGACCCTTGGGGCCAAGAGGTTGGCTGCTTTTGGCCAACCTGGATCCCATTCCATTGTGGATATTTTCTTATTTTCCCTGATCTGCTCAGTATGCCTTTACTAAGAAAGCCAATTCAAAGGTGCCGAACCACACCAACCACGCTGCACACATACTAGCAGTTCCTCCATGAGCCACACATTCAGTGATCGTGTGAAGCAGCCATTCAACTGTCCAGGTATCTGCAAGTACTGTAGGGCTTTGCTATGGAAGGGGAAATCCAGATCACCCCACGATTCCCCTTCATGCAGAACAGCTCCATATATGCACATTGTTTATGTAGAAAGCTGTTTCATCTGAATGCATACTGCTAATACAGGAGGCAAAGGCCCTTCTACTCAGCACAATACTACAGCTAGTTTCAACTCACATGAAAGCTGCTTTTCCCCTTCTGTGGCCCCATTCACACCGAGCAGAGCATTATGCCCGTTTCACACATTGCACCAATGTGTGAATAATCTGTTTAATTTTGGTTTATTGAATAAGCCACAGAATCTGGCCAGCTTTCAAGCAACACACTAGGCCAAAACCAACCAACTTCATTAGGTCTTAGAGCAAAGCTTGACCCTAACCATTACGCGGCTTGTTTGTTTTTGGGGTGAGGTGTGAGGTCGGTGTGGCTCAAGCAATGAATCATGGGTTTTAAAAATGCAAGCTTAGTATTCTGTGTGAATGGAGTCTATACTACAGAGCTTCACAGGGAAAATCAGACTTGGCTAGCAAGGCCAAGGCAGAATCTTCTGGTGAAGACAAACAGGACCTTGGAGAGCTCCAGCAATGCCTTGTTTTTTATTAAGAGGACAGAAAAATATTGTCTCCACGCTGCTCTAAAACAGCCTTACCTGACCTGGTGCCCCCCAGATGTTTAGGGATTTCCACTCCCAGAATTTCAAGCTGCTTTAGAGCAGGCTACTCAAAGGCCAGCTAAACTCCAGATCATTAGCCTGATCTTGCAGAGCTGCTGCAGGGCCCTGCCTTGAAGGCCGGAGGCTTGGTGGGGCTTTCGTTCATTAAATCAGAAGCGATGCAGATGTATTCCTTAAGGCCTCTTAGGCAAACTAAAAGGTTTGTGCAATCTCTCACAGTGACACGGCTTTTAGAATCACTATATTTACTGTACATTAAATGCAGGCTGGTCAGAGGGAAGTGCTGCCACCAGATAGGGCTTCTGCATCAGCCTTTCTCTTTCATCAAATGGCGTGAAATTACTATGTACCATCCTGATTGCTGAGCAAAGAAGGTATCTTTCTGCCACGGTGTCCCATAAGATACAGTAAGCAGCTCCCCTTTCCCTTCTACCCTACAGGTTGGCCCTGTTACAGCTGACCCCGTAACCCACCTTGGAACCAACAAGAAACGCAGGCTTGTTAAAAGAGGAAATGGGCAGCCGTTCAGTTTGCTGGGCCATAAGCAGCCACAAACTCTAGGTAAAGAGATGCGTAACTTGCTTATAATTATGAGTCTAAAACAGCTATTGATTAACTGGGTAGCAAGGGAGGGAGAAGAATGCATTGCAGCCTAAGTTGGTGTTAATGTCTGGAGGAGAAGAGAGCAGAGCTGTTTGCAGGAACCCAGCTCCACTTATGTACCATGACAGTTGCAGAGCCCGTCATATGTCCGGGCTTCCAAATTCATCACAAGCCTCCCCTCTCACAATGCAACTCTCCGCATCACGGAAACCTACGTCAAGCTTTGTTTTGGCCTGAAAAAATGCAGCTCCTGTTATTATTTGGCTCAAAAGGGCAGAATCTGGAAAGTCAGGGCTACATCTAGCAAAATTGTGTGGCCCACGGGGAAAAACATTTCCTTGCTCTCTCCTCTGGTCCTGGAGAGAAGGAAAGTTCTCTCTTCCTTCCCCCTCACCTTCCTGAGGTTATATAGTAAAATGCTGTTTTAGGAATCTAGCCCCTGACTAGCTCTTGCCAAAACAGGATTATTTAGAGAAAAATAAATTAAGACACATGGATAGTCTTCAGTGCAGCTTGCTGGAGAAACAAGTTGTACGTTACGTTCTGAGTTAAGTTTTGCCATGAGGTGGGGCTGTTGCACACTCAAGAAGCCGTGCTTTGAAATCTGCTTGTTCACACACCCATATTCGTGCAAGCAGACCTTTACACCAAATGACAACATGACACGCTCCAAAACAGCAGTGTTCCTCAACCTTGGCAACTTTCAGATGGGTGGACTTCAACTCCTGCATGGCTGGCTGGGGAATTCTGGGAGTTGAAGCCCATGTTTCTTAAAGTTGCCAAGGTTGAGAAACACTGAAATGGAGTATTAAATTGAGTACATTTTAATACTGTGTGGGGAACACACAGACAAAATGGATGTATATGTTCCCTTCCTCGGAAGAATGGCACTTAATTAATTGGCATGAAAACTACAGTATTTATTTTTCTAGTTACATATCTCTAAAATGGGAGGGTTGTCTTAAATTTGCTGAGAATATAGTAATAGAAGCAGATTAGTATCTTTGGTCTAATCTTTCTTTGCAAGGCATGGGTAGAACTATCTCAAATACAGGGTGGTTGTCCTAGTAGGTAAATGGGAAAAAAAATAATCTTGGAAAATGAGAAATATCCAGCTAGAAAGTTATGTCTGATCCATACAGCTCCTATTTATGACGTCCACAGCCCAAGCTTGCTCCACATTTGAGGGGTGCAAAATACCTTCTGGTGGGTGCCCCACAACTTCAATGAAATGTGGTGGGTTAACGTGCCAATCAAAGTGGACATGGTAAATCCCCAGCTTGGATTTGAATAATGTCCTTCAGTGAACTTCTTTGGGGTGAATCCCGTGGTTTATCATCCTGGCTAGGAATTCTGGGAGTTTTCATTCTGGCACATCTCAGAGGATTCCAGATTAAGCAAGGCTGCTTTACCGAATTATCTAAAAAGAAAATGAGGGTTTTTTTTCTCCAGACTAATTACCCATGAATTGTTGGGTTTCTTTCCCTGAGAATATGGTAATAAGTTAATAGAGAAGCACGGCTGCTGAAAGCAAGCAAATGGATGGAAGTGCAAATAAATAAAAGCAGGTGGTTAAAAGGGAGGGGGAAAGCCACTGCCCTCACTTCGAGTGGGTGGGGGAGGACAAGGACGCTAACCCTGCCATCCATTCACAGAAGGTGTGGGAGTACAATGGAAAGCCACCACTGTCTCTCAAGACTCTCTGTATGAATGAGGGTTCTAAGAAATCGGGAACGGTGGTCATTTGTAATGGTAGGTGAGAAAGACCTTGAGAAATGGGGCCAAGAGATGCTGCCTAGGGAATGGCCAGATAAGAGGGGGCGAGGCCCACAGCTGCATAATGGGTGGAGAAAGAGGCTCAGAAGGGAGACCTCCCTAGTTTCTTGGGCTGTAAAGGAGACCACAGGAGATTTGTACCTTCAGATGTGCAAGATTCTGTTAATGTAGCCTTACAATAAAGTAGAATTAGCTCATCTGGTTGTGTTCCCTGTCTGGTCTCCCTGGAAAGGCTGACATCATTAGAGAGTCTCAATGGGTGGAAAAGCTTTGAACTGCAAGAATTCAACTTCTCCTTGCAGAGGGGAAGAAGAAGCAATGTGCTGCTTCCGTGGGAGGAAGAGCCACTGGACTCAAACAGGATGCATAGATTGTCTTCCTTTGGGATAAATACAGCATTGGGTCCCAGACTGGGTCTTGCAGCCTGCCCTGCAATGGCCTCAGGGCCGAGATCCAGACAGAATTGGTCAAGCTCTTTAGGAGAGAGAAAGATGAGCCTGCGTTGTTAATTCCACCTTTTTTTCTCTCCCTTAGAAAAACCTCACTTGGCTGCACTCTACCAAGCCACCTGCCTGATCCTTCCTGAAGCCACTCTTCAGGAGGCGAGACAGCTACCACCCTACCTGGAGTTACTGGAACAATTGATGAGCACCGGATTCCTGTTGACAGGGGCACAACTCACTATGATGAGTGAGCTGCAGGCCAGCTGCATCTCTAAAATCTTGAGCACCACGGAGAAGGAAGAATCAATCATGGTATGCCAGTTCTGCAGAAGCTGCCTTACCCATCAGAGCATTTTTCAGCAGTGGCTCCCTACTGCTTACCCCAGCCTTTCTCAACCTGTTTTCACCCAGACTTGTTGTACCTCAACCCC
Source organism: Candoia aspera (assembly GCF_035149785.1). Lineage (NCBI taxonomy): Eukaryota > Metazoa > Chordata > Lepidosauria > Squamata > Candoiidae > Candoia > Candoia aspera. The sequence continues at coordinate 11,322,210 of NC_086166.1, read as the reverse complement.
TGATGGAAACGCCACACACTTAGAGTAGGTCTGTTTGGGGAAGCCCGATTTGAGGATGGGATGGGAGGTCTTCACTCCCCGTTTTATATAATTTCCACTTCTCCTGCATTAGGAGACATGCTGGCATTTATTTACAGAACGCTTGTCCATATTTACATGTGCTCTTGCAGATCAGTAAAACGCCATTCAGAAGGAATCTTGCTGTAGCCCTGCAAGTAGTGCCCACTAGGTTCCTTTTTTACAGGGTTTGCAAAGTGCGGTGGAGGAGCGTAAAAAACAAAAAGTGGGGTTCTTAAGGCAGGAGCAGTAAACACTGTAGGAATTTTAACAGCATGTTGCAGGTGCTTTCACAAAAGGAATGCCTGTTGGGGCTTAGCCATTCGCAACATGTGGCAAGTCACAGAATACCAACTGAGCAGAAACAAAGGGTGGGAACGTTCCTTCCCTTCTCTTGTAATCCCCAGGATGCTTTCTGCCAACGCTGTTTATCTTTTGTCTTCTTAGTGGAGCAGGTGGGCATACTTTCAAACAAAGCACAGCATCTGAGGTCCAGGGGCATCCTTGGAATTAAAGAGGATGCTGGAAGCTGATGTGTATAATTCTATTTTTTTAATAAACTCAACAGCTTTAAAAATGTAAAAAAAGTAGGTAGAACAAGGAAGCTGGTAGACAAACCAGCAGGAACCCCACTTTGAGTTAGGGAGAATTCTGGGTTTGATTTTTGGTAAGTTGCAATGCCTTGTGATAGTTCTGCAACCTTCTTGTCTTCCCTGTCCTGAATTTAAGTCCCAGCCTCTCTTAAGACAACATAATCTGTCTCTGGGATCCTTATCTGCTGCCAACCCTTCAAGGTTGTCCAGATCAGGAAACTGACGTCGCAGAAAGACTAGAGCTATGATAGGCTATTGTAACAGAATCTTGTAAGTGTGATTGTGTTTCTCATCCCCTCCCTCTGATGTCCCCACGTGTCAGGGAGGAGCCAGCCTGAGCTTCTTCCTAATGCTTCTTTCCCAGGGCTCAAGAAATGCTTCTGCCCTTTTTGTTTTTGTAACACTTCTGAGAATTTCCTTTGAGGCCATCACCATGGCTCTCTACATCTGCATGCTCCAGATCATGACTGCTGGCCTTGGGCTATTCTATTTGCTCCTGGCACTATGTACCTGGGCTCTCCCACCCCCTGTTCCTTTATGGACAAACAGGTGCAGCTGCACATCTATCCCAACAAGTCTCTGAGGCAGGGGTTGTTCCACAGGGTATGGTGAAAAAAGCCAACGTGGGGGCCACAACGGTACAAGCAAACCACACATAAAAACCTTTGGAGCTTCAATCACATTGTTACAGTTGCCCTCTTGACTTTTGTGACCACGTCCTGCAGACACCACCTCTGCTACGAGGCCGTATGAGGAAGGCTGCTTCATTGTGGCCTCATTGCATGGATCCAAGAAGATCATAAATATTCAGCCATCCTGCCTAGCGTTAGCGACGGGAATGATCGGCTTGAGACCAACGGAGCTGCTGATGGATGAGGGATGTTGGGCGCTACTGCTGGGTGAAACACTTCCTTGGCCAGATCTTTGGCAGTAATGAAAACAGCAGCCTTCTCTATTGCCACAGCAAAGCCTGGACAGATGCCCAGGGCAAACAGAGCAAATGATCCTGCCAGTACCAAGGATACATTAAGGCAGCCATAAAATGCTCTTTTGCTGGCTTGGAACAAAGTCCACCCAGATTAACCTTCTGACTCTTAACCACTGTTAGTCAGAAACTTCTGGGAAGCTTGCTGGCTGTGGTCCTCTTTCCTTCCCGCCCTCCCCATCCTCACCAGTTGAGAAGGATGGCAGTGGGGCCAGGGGTCAGCACTAGAGAACATGGCTTGCATGCAGAAGAGCCAAGGGTCAACCCCTGGCCTCCCTGTGTAAAACTGGGAAAGAATAATTATGTGATAGGCTTGATCACTATCCTGAGGCATCCATATCCTAGGATGAGCCCTTGGCATATATAATTGTGTGGAGGAAAGTGGATCCCTTGGGGCAGTGGATCCATGCCTAGCCTAACCCTGATATGTGGGAACTGCAACTTCCTGAATTCCCACCAGGTTGGGAAGAAGGTGGTAATAACATCTAAGACACAGAGAGTTGCAAGCTGCTGGCTTCATGTTTTGGGGGACGTCTCTCCAAGACATCTGATTGCTGCTTTGAGAACCAGGACACTGGGCAGCCAAGTCTTCCTTTTGCTACAGAAGCACTTTGCTTTTTAAAGTCACCAGCAGTTGTTAGGTCTATCTCATTTCAGTTTTATTAATCCAATCAAAGCCAACAAATAAGATTTGGGGGGTGTTCCCCTATTTTTAATTTTCAGAGCAAATGTGATCCTTTGAGGCATGCATTTGGGCCTCACACTCTTTCACTTGCAACAAAAGATACTCTGAGCTAAAACCAGCTTTTTTGTCTTCTGAAATGGGGACCTGACCCTTTCAGAATCAATTTCAGTTAGTCTATAATCTCCACCTCCAAACAGGGTCTAAAATTCAGACTTCACAGCCAGAACTTCAGTCCTGAATTGTAATCGTTTTCCTTGTTTCTTCCCATGGCATTTTACCAACCCTCTTTCCCTGATCTGGTGTCCGTCAAATGTTTGATTTGTTTGTTGTGCTTCTAGATGTCAGCTTTGTTTGTTGTGCTTCTAGATGTCCCAGTAACCATAGTTGTACATCATGGTATACATCAAAAGCAGCAAAATAAGCAAGATAAAAATTATATCAATTACTATGTTGGCTTAGGATTAGGAGATTTTTAGTACAGTATGATTCATGGGTCAGCTTCAGGTTGAGAAAGGCTGATAATATCCTGCTGAAGCATTGCAAAAAGCATCCATGGCTGCGTGCTTTTTTGACATTTTGGACTAGCCTAATAAAGGTATCACTCAACTGGATTCTTTTTCTTCTCTTGAACCAACCCAGTTATTTTTTTGGTTTTTATTACAGGAATTTTTTTTAAATGATCATAACAAGCAGAAAATGCATGGCTTTTTCTTAAAAAGAAAATTTAATATCAAAATTGTGCAAGGAGGCTTTGAGCCGGCTGCCTGCTAGCATTTTTTTTTCTCTCTCAAGCCATGGTATTTTCATTACTTGAATTTGTATGGAGCCAAACTAAACATTTCATTTGGTTACTACCACCTGCATAGGCAACCCTCAAATTATGTAGCTGTTTCCTTATTTTTTTATTATTATTATAAAAATGTTTCATGGGGGAAAAAAATAGATCCAGAATTATGCTGAATTTCTTCTTGGTGCTGGAAGGGTTTGATAACTCTGCTACAATCTATATGACATCTAGTGTGTGTGTATGTGTGTGTGTGTGGTGCCTTCGAGTCAGTCTTGACTCCTCGTGACTGCTTGGAGAAGACCCTGCAGTTTTCAAGGCAAGATTTTGGAAGTGGTTTGCTATTGCCTCCTTCCCAGGGCTGAGAGAGAGGGACTGGCCCAAGGTCACCCAGCTGGCTTTCATGCCTAAGGCAGGACTAGAACTCCCGGTCTCCTAGTTTCTAGCCCATTGCCTTAACTGCTACACCAAACTGGCTCTCTTATAAAATGTATGTTTGTTTGTTTGCTTGTCATATTTTTCCACCCCCCATCTTGAAAACGACTCTGAGCGGTTTACAAATGAATTAAAACAGTATAAATTAAATATCAATTAAAAAGATACATTATAAAATATAAATATACAAACATATATAAATATGTTAATAATTATAACATATTTCTGCATCAATACATGGTTGAAAGACTGAGCTCACATATGGTTTGTTGAATCACGATTTATTAACAAAACCACAGTTGGGATGGGTTCACACCTAACCCAAAGCCATAGAACTATATTTTATAAAACACAGAGGGACCCAGAGTCCCTCTTTTGAGGGAGGTGGGCGGTGACAAAATTTGATACATAAAAACAAATAAAGAAAGAAACCAGAGAGACTGGGTTTGCATCACTCAGTCCCCAGCCTAAATCAAACCCACTATGCCTGAGCAGGAACCTAACCAAATGCTATTCCAGATGCGAAGATGGGGTGGCAAACGGCACCCTCAGGGGCTCCCCCCAGCAACATTAGCAGCCTGCATCAGGTTTACCTGTTGGTGGGGTTCCCCCGGGAGAAAGTCACACCGCTATTTGCAGTGATGAGCTGGATCTGGTCTATCTGGGAGAAAGTCACACTGCTATTTGCAGTGATGAGCTGGATCTGGTCTATCCTGTCAATTTCCCAGAATGCCCCAGAGTAACACTACGTCGGGAGACCCGCAAGGAATTAAGTGTGCAGTGGGGAGTTGGGCTCAGTGAGGCCTGGGTCTCTCCCAGCTGCTTATATGCATCACCCCTGACTCTGTCTCAGCCCCTAAGGCAGCTGAATATAATTTGGACATATCTGATCCAATTCCTTCCAGACTGAAATTTTCACATCAGCAGGAGCGGGCAAGTTATTTTTAAGAGTGTCATGTTTCATCAGTGGCGGCTGTTTAAAGGTGAGCACTCAGGCTCACCAAGCAAACAGACTCTGCGCCAGTTGCGGGCTCCCTTGCCAGCAGTCCCGGGCCACCAAGGCAGAAACCCGCAGGAAAATCACAAGCGTGGAGTTAACAGGGCAGCTCTCTCCTGGGATACCACTCTCCCTGCAAAGACGGTTTTCTGCACTCGGAGAGGGGGGCCTGGCAGGCTTCCATCCAATCATGCCCGAACTGAAAGGAGGGCCGCCTGGCATCCTTTCCTCATTGGCAGAATAGGCCCTTTTGGCTGACGGAAGGTCTGCAGGGCAGCTTTGCAACGTTCAGGCCCCGTCTTTTACTCTGATACTTCCCCCACAGGCTCTGAGAACGCAGGCAAGTAACAATCCGAAGCAGCCATCTTTTCTGTCCTCCCCTCTGCCCCAGCTCACGTTCTGGATGGGAAGAACAAGAGGGGCTAAGAACGGCACGCAAATATTCTGCACACTCCTTGGTTGGAGTGAATGCGGAATGCTGGGGAAGCACATGAGCTTCCCACGAAACCATTTAGGTGGGTCCCTGTAGAGCATGTGTGCTCATTTAGCACATTATTTAGTACATGCCCACGTTTAATACTTTTTTTTTTTAATCTAAGTTTAAGGGCAACTTGCACCACACTGCTCATAATTTTTTGCCACCACAGAGTAACACGGCTCTATAGTGATAAGTGACGGAGACAAAAAGCTTTTGCTTTTCAGGATGGGAATTAAGATGCTGTCCTCAGCTGAATCGGGAAGCCCAAGTCTGCCCCGGGTAAATGTGACTGTTCTGCAAATCACCCCATCGGTTCTGGCCTGTCCCTGCTAGACCCGGCTTACGCTCTCCCCTTTCCCACAGCATTCTCAGCTCCTCGAGGGCTCCTGCCTGATGCTTGCAGCAGAGCGCGACAATGCGGTAGCATCCTTTGCCACCTTGCTCAGCAGGTAAGCAAGGTGCGCACCGGGTCATCAGCGCTCTTTGGCTACCGCTCTCAAGCTGACCCTTGCGCATAAAGAAACCTGTAGGCTAGACTAAAAAGTGGTCTGTGTTGTGTGAAAACAGCTTGTGGGTCAGCCCTTCAAGGTAGATCGCACTAGGAAACCAAGGCCGTGTAGGTCAGTGCTACTTTTGTTGTAACGCTATAGTAAGAGACTCTTGCAAGTCTGAGTGCACTTCTCCCCCCGCCCCCTTTGTCTTCATGTGAACTAGGGAGGGTGATGTCTGTTTACTCACATTACTTCCTTGGCCCAGACTCAGGCCCTTTTTATCCGACCATTGCCTTGGTGTCAGCTCTTCCTCCTGTCCTTCATGGCCTTTCCCTCTGCCCTCTACATTGTGAATCTCAACAAAGAGCTGCCAGAACAGGACAGTATGCAGTATTTCCTTCAGGTTTATCTCCATGTAACTCCAGCCCATTGCACCAAGAAGCCCCTCCAGCGCAAAATAATGGAGACTGCCTTTCCGTGTTTCTCCAGCCAAGGCACTTTCAGCATGGGCAGCTAGAAGGAGACACCGAACATGCAAGCTATGCCAAGTGTAATGTTAGCCTGAGCCTTTTCAAGCAGTCCAATCAGTTGAATCCTGCTGTTCTCTTAATTCCCTGTGATGTCAGCACCAGGGGCACACTACCTGCCATGAATTAACAGCCTTTGGAAAGAAGACCATTCCAGTCCTAACTAACCAGAGAGAAGTGCTGGTTTCACTCCCAGGCATCTGAAGTCCTTCTTTCACTCCTTCTTTACCTACTATCTTTCCCTTAGCCACCCTAAGGGGCTTTGTTCTTTGTCAATACAAAGCAGTGTTTCTCAACCTTGGCAGCTTGAAGATGTGTGGACTTCAACTCCCAGAATTCCCCAGCCAGCAACACTGGAAACTCTGGGAGCTGAAGTCCACACATCTTCAAGCTGCCAAGGTTGAGAAAGATGGATATAGAGACATCTGGTGAGTCAGCACCTTCAACAAAGGCTCTTGATTTCCCAAGCATTGTATCTTCAGAGGAGAATGCTGGCTGGGGGTATTCTGGGAGCTGAAGTCCACACATCTTAACCTTGCTACGGTTGAGAAACACTGGATTAGATCTTTCAGTTCTCAAATCCATTTAGGCAAGACCAGGATCTCAAGGGTAGATGCAACGCAGCAGCAGATGTGGGCTGCCAGGCCAGAACCATCAGCAGTGACTCTCTTCCCTGCAGTCGCTCATTTCCAGGTGTTTCTGCTGCAAAGTAACCCTCTTCTGCTGGTTTTCTCTCCCTCTTCTCACCTCTCCTCCCACCCAGCAACAGTGGTCAGAAACAGGCTGTTCTGGAGGACCACATCCCTCACCTTCTTTATCCGAAGACCGAGGAACAGGTGAGTTCAATCATTTGGATGCTTTGTCATATCACATGGTGGTTCCTCCCCACCCCCACCCCCACCCCCACCCCCCCTGCTGCTAACGTTCCTCCTACTGATTGCCACCAGTAAGGCTGCCAACTTTCTTAATTTGACTGGATCCTCATGTTTAGTGTGAAGAACAACACCCAGGAGCCCAGGCATGGTTTTGACCCATCCCTTTCCTCTGCAAAGTGCAGCAATACCCGTAAAACCTTCTCTTCCTAATTTTCAGTATGCAAGAAAGTTATTTTTTAAAAAATCACTTTTTTTTTAACTGGTGAAACTTGAAGAATTAACCTTGGCTTAATACTACTGTGCTAGTTCTGTTAGGTTGGACTCACCCAACATGTCAGTCTAGACTAAAATGGGATTGGGTAGTTTCCAACATCCCGTTGGAAGTCCAGCCACTACCCTAGAGGGTATGTGAATCTGACCGTCCCATTAAGTCCTCATACAATGTCTTTTTTCAGAGACGGTCTCTTTCATAAGCACGGCAACTATATTTTCTTAAGTCAGATTTAGGTTTTAGCATGTTGTGTGAACCCGGCTATACTATTGCAGTATTTTTGGCATGCTATTACTGTTCCTTTGGGGGTTGGACAGAGGAGAAGATCTCAGACCCTATTCTGGAAGGTTCACACTATCTATGATGTTTGACACGGCTCATTCACACAACCCTCTAAGCTAAAATTTAACAATCCAATATGGTTTAGCAGTAATGTATGAACCCAGACTATGAATGTTGAACTTACCTATGATGGCACCATTGTTGGGGCAACTCCCTGGCTCCCCATTTCTCACCTCTGTGCTGATTTCTCGCTGGCCCATAACCCTTCTCAACTTGGAGGAGGGGTGCAGCTTTGTTTGAGGCCCCTTTCCCCGTCCTCTGGAAAGCATTTTTTTCCTGCAGACTTTGGCTCTGCTCGCAGAATGTGCTAACCTATGCCTTACTGCATTAACCCCCATCCTGTTGCCAAGCAAATTACCCAGACAGGCCCATGAAATCACTGAGTCAAGATCAACTTGATGCGCTCTACATGGGGCTACCCTTGAAGAGTATCTGGAAGCTTCAGCTGGTCCAGAATGCGGCCGCGTGGGCTATTTTTGGCGCACCTAGAAGGGCGCACATAACACCTTTGCTACGTGAGCTGCACTGGGTGCCAGTCTACTTCCGGGTCCAATTCAAGGTGTTGGTTATCACCTTTAAAGCCCTACATGGCATGGGACCGGGCTACCTGAGGGACCGCCTCTTCCCCATTTCATCAGCCCGTCCCACCCGATCATGTAGAGAGGGCATGTTGCGGACCCCGTCAGTAAGAGAATTCCATCTGGCGGGGTCCAGGAGGCTGGCCTTCTCTGCAGTAGTGCCCACCCATTGGAACATCTTGCCCCCGGAGGTGAGATTAGCCCCATCGCTCCTGGCCTTCCGGAGGGAGTTGAAGACCTGGCTCTGCCACCGGGCTTGGGGCAGGGAGGAGAATAGTCGTACTTGGGGCTGGCTAGTGCCTTGAAGTGCCCCTCCTACATAATGACTGAAGGAGATCACAGCCAATTGGATTTTATTAGATGGGGTAGTCGAGAAATTGTTTTAGAGGGATTTTATTGCAATTTTATTATGTATTTATTGTTTTATATTGTAAACCGCCCAGAGTCCCTCCGGTTGGAGGAGATGGGCAGTGACAAGTTTGATAAATAAATAAATAAATAAATAAACTTGAAGGAGATGTTACGTTTAGTTTATGACTTACTCTTTACGGATCGTCCACACAACTGGGGAAGGATTTTTTTTTTTAACCTTCCCCAGAGAAATTGACAAGATCAGATGCAGAATGGCCGGCCGTGCTGGCTGGATTTCTCGGTGTTTCAGTCTCAGCGCATCTAGAGTAGTGTTGCTCAACCTCGGCGGCTTTAAGATGTGTAGACTTCAACTCCCAGAATTCCCCAGCCAGCAGGGAATTCTGGGAGTTGAAGTCCACACATCTTAAAGCCGCCAAGGTTGAGCAACACTGCTCTAGAAGACAATGGGTGTTGCCAGTTTCGTTCTCCATTTAGACTTTGGCCTACTTCACTTCTTTCCTGGAATCAAAGAATCTTTCTCCATAGCAGTAAGAGTTGAGTTGGTCCCTGGAGTGGACATGATAAAAACAAAAGGTGCCTGTTGGTCAGCATCGCTGGGTTCACACAAAAAGCAAACCCACAAGCATAAATAATTGATGCCTGGCGTTTGAAGATCAATTTGTGACAAACCTGTGACATCAAGTTCCCACAACGTGCTAAGCCAAAGTGTGTGCGTGTGTGTGTGTGTGTGTGTGTATTTGTGTGTGTTTGTGTTGCTTGTGCTTCAGTGTGTTGTACAAACCCACTCACTGTAGTCTCTACGTGAGTGTCTGCAGCTTTTAGTGTAGTTTGATTGAATAAACTGGCTGAGGGCAGGGCCACAACTAGGGGGGGCAAGTGGGGCTAGCGGGGGGCACCAAAATGAGTGCTGGGGGGTGCCAAAATGGGCGCAGAATCCATGTTTGCCCCGGGTGACACAGGCCCTAGTTGCGGCCCTGGCTGAGGGTGTTGTTTGAACACGGGCACCAACTGGATTCATATGACGTGTGTTACCAAAATGAAACAACCAGTTATGGCTTAACCAAATGGGGGCTTCAGCCTTAATCCTGCCCTTTAACCACTGTTCATCTTTCTCACCAGGCTGAGGAGCTTCTCTGTTGCCTTTTTGACTCCCTGACCTCTGAAAGCATCCACCAGATTGAAAATTGAGCACTCTAACCTCAAATCCTCTTAGCTATGCAACGTGAGCCTGCCAAGATCCAGTTTCTCTCCGGGTAACGGGACAAAAGCCTTATCCCACATCTGTGAAAAAATGTAAATAAATAGCGTCGCAAATGCTTTCATTCAAATATCAAGCAGTCTTTTGCCTCTTGGAAACCTCCTCTCTGGGATGGGGTTGGTTTTTAGAGCAGTCATGAGCAACTATTTAATGGATGGGAGCTACGTTTCATGGTCGGGGACTGTCAGCCTTCCCAGGTAGACCAGCCAGGAAGCACAGCCAGATGAGTTACTACTACTTTATCGTAAGGCCACATTAACAGAATCTTGCAAGTCTGAAAGTGCAAATCTCCCACTGTCCCTTTTACAGCTTGAGAAGTTAGGAAGGTTCCTTTCTGAATTTCTTTGTCCCCCCATTATGCAGCTGCAGGCTAAGTCCTCTCTTATCTGATTGTTCCCTAGGCAGCATCTCTTCTACCCCATCTCCCAAGGTCATTCTCACACACTCAAAGAGTCCCTCTTTGGAGGGAGATGGGTGGTGATGAAATTTGATAAATAAATAAATACCATTACAAGGACAGTGATTGAGGGTCAGAGGTGGGGGGGCTGGCCACCCATCAACAAGACTAGGAGGTTTGGGTTGGTGGGATGAATGGGAGGGTTTTAAAATACTAGCTGTTTCCCAGCACACTTGCCTGTAGCCAGAGCTTATTAAAGTACCTGAGTTTGAACTGACTCCGCTGGCTTGGCTAGGACAATGCAAGCAGTCCCAAACAGCCAACCATGTTTTTCACAAGCACTTTGGGCAAACCCAGTCTTTATCTTTTGCTGATCATGCTGAAGTTTTTGTTTAAATCTTAGCCGTAGTCTCTGCCTGCATTTATTACTCTGGTTATGTAACAGGGTGTGGGCACTGAAAGCACAGGAGAGAAATCACTGGTCAATAAAATCAAGAATATTGCGAAGCATTTGTAGGGATCTTTCTTATAGCCTCAGTTAATGGCAGCAATTTTCTTCCTTCTGGTATTTTGGGGAGAAAGGTTTCCACTTCAGATGTTGTGCTACCAAAAAAACATGCAAACTGGTTCCTGTTGCTTTAAAATGTTTGATTTGCAAAAAATCAACAGCTGGGATTTCAGCATAATGCTGAATGTTTCACTTGCAGAGCAGGGGAACCATCGGAGATCCTCAAACTAAGGCCTAAACTAGTCTATGTCATTGATGAGTGCCTGGTTTGTCTCCTCTTCCTGTTTTCAAATATTTTTTAAAACTGCTGTAATCCAGCCAATGACAGGGGAAGTTTTCAAATGCAGAGACCGCAAAGATCAAAGCAATGCTTTGAAGATGGCACCCTTGGAAGGAGTCGCAAATGGAAACAGGTGGGGTTTTGCTACGGTGGCTGGGTTTGCACATTGGACTAAACCATGGTTTGTTTAACCATGGTTAATTGAATAAAGCACAACTGGCAGGGTTCACCCCTGCGCTACCAGTTTCAGTGCCGTCCATAAAGCTGCTTCTGATCAGTTGGTGAAATTTGGTAGCAGGTTTTTGTACCATCTTGAAAGAAGAAGTGCACAAAAATTGCAAAAATAAGCCTAATTGTATGCTTTAGCAAAGTCTGCCCCCCCACAAAAAAAAAATTGGGAAAAAAGACTTCTGCAGAGTGTGTGTGTGCTCACTTTGCTTAATTACCTTTTGTCCATTGTGGCCTCCGCACCACCGCCATGTTCACTGCAGTCCCCTAGCCATGATAAGCTAGCTCCATGTGGTTTACAAGCTACGCTCTGCACTAAGTTATAACCTGCAGAAAGTGGGAACCTGAGCATTTAATCAAGGGCTTTGCTTTTAAAAGGATAAGCCTCCCTCACTTATTCTTCAAGGCTGCTGCTCTGTTAAGGCGATGTGGGTTTTATGACAGCGAAAGCTGGAATTCCACCCTCCCCCAAATTCCTGAGCTTCAACAGCTGTATGGTGGGCAGACATTCAACCTCTGCATCTTTTCTAGGCTCATTTGATTTGCCAAGTTCATGCACTCGTGTCTTTAGTGTTGCCCGGGACAGCACCCTGGCATGCAAGTATCTGAGTGGTGATCTTTAGAGCTCCACTATGTAAAAAGAGGGTTTGTGTTGCCCGGGGCCGGTGGCGCATATGTATTCATAAATGTGTCCTTTGCTTTTCTGTTCTTTTTTATTATTTATATTCACTGAGAATTTTACACAAAGGAAAAGACAAATCTAAAGAAAAAAGGGTGCAAGAAGAGAACCTAAAATTACGAAACACAGTGACCCCCAACCTTCTCTTCAACACATCATTACAGCCGTGTAATCCCTTCTCCCTCTTGGATGTGATACAGATCCCTTCAGCCCCACACTTAACCCACTTTTTTTTAATCTTCAGCTTTTTTGCTCTTCAGGGGAAAATATGCTGTCTCATATCCAAGAAAGATTTCTCTTCCTAATTTTTCTTTTATGGGGGGAAAAAAACAGGGGGCACCTGGATTTGAACCAGGGACCTCTTGATCTGCAGTCAAATGCTCTACCACTGAGCTATACCCCCATGGCCTGTGGTGCTGCTTCGCAAAGGAATGTACAGTTTTCTGGCTGTTCCATTTTGACTAATTCTGCCTGCCCAGAGAGAAAGCCGTTACATTTCATCATCTTTGACTGTTGTGTTCGCATAAACAGTTCCTGCAGCGTTCTTTTTCCACCACCTCCAGTATCTCGGTGGGAAGGGGCAGGGGAATGGAACTGCAGAGTTTAAAAAAATCAAGCAGCATCTTGCCACGCTGGGCTTTGCAAACATGTCTTCTGCCGTCCCCACAAAGGCGAGCTCTCTGGCCAGAGGCAGGCTAGCACATGCCATGTTTGGCTCCCGGGGCACTGCCTAATCAGATGAGTTCAGGCAGACCAGGTGTGACCTTCTACTGATGTGCAGCAGTTCTGAAGCCTGGGCAAGCACCATCACCTTTCTCATGCCAACCTTTTGTCTTTGCATCTGAGAAGATCAGATTTTGTCCAAAGGTAATTCTCGCTCTGCAGAACCGGCTCCTTCCAGGCGTGTGCTGAGGTGGTTCTGCTGAAAACCCCTCCGACAAATCTTGCAAGAGAGATCGCAGCAGGCTTGGGAGACCCCGTATTTATAAAAGTATAAAACAACTTGGAGTGGGGGGGGGAGAAAGCTCAAATAGGGAGAAGCAATCTCACCTCAGACTGGTGACAACTGAGCTTGCTTAGTGGGACAATGTGTTGCATGGTTTGCCTGCTGAAGAATGGAATTGGGGAAAGCAGAGTGGGTTGGTGTATCCAAAGGAGGTCATGGCTACCCCTGTTCTATCCTTCCTTCCTTCCTTCCTATTTATTTTTATTTTATTTTATTTATTTGCATTCCTTGATTTTGTGTATTCTTCTTTGATGTGCGTCCTATCTGGAAACGACCCTTCCTTCCTTCCTTCCTTCCTTCCTTCCTATCCCGCCTTTATTATTTTTATAAATAACTCAAGGCAGGGAACATACCTAATATTCCCTCCTCCTATTTTCCCCACAACGACAACCCTGTGAGGTGGGTTGGGCTGAGAGAGAGGACCGGCCCAAGATCACCCAGCCAGCTTTCAGGCTTAAGGTGGGACTAGAACTGTCATACCACACCTGATTGGCTCTTGGGCTGAGAGGGCGGGACTGGACCAAGGTTGCCCAGCTGGCTTTCAGGCCTCAGGCGGGACTAGAACTCACAGACGCCCGGTTTCTAGCCTGTTGCCTTAACCACTAGACCTTCTGAGTAGATAGTTTGAGTAAAATCTTATTCCTGGAACACCCAAACCATACTTGAAACCACATTTCTGTGTTGTATTTGCCAAATATTAATGCTCCTGGAATCTTGAAAGGCATAGCAAGCCTCTCACGAGTTGCCGTTACCCTCATGTAGACGGAAAAGGAATGCTGCTTTGGAATGCTTGTCCTGTGCATACAAATGTTTCACCAAATATGAAGACAGCCACTAGCTTTGGTAGCATTAAAGAGGAATGAGATACCATCACAGAGGAAGACAGGTTTATTGGAAGAGCAGGTGCCCTTAGCAATGAAGATTACATGGAAATTTCAACTTGGAAGCAGGCAGTCCCATGGCAATTAAGTCATGGTTTGCTTAATCTAGTTTACTAAATACAGGTAGTCCTCACTTAATGACCACAATTGGGACTGGAATTTTGGTTGCTTAATGAAGCAGTCATTAAGCAAATCTGACCCAATTTTACAACCTTTTTTGTTCGGTTGTTAAGCAAATCACCGCAAGCGTTAAGCAAACCATGTGATTGTTAAGTGAATCATGCGGTTCCCCACTGATTTTGCTTGGCAGAAGCCATCTGGGAAGATCGAAAATGGTGATCACGTGACCACAGGACGCCGTGTTGGTTGTAAATGTGAACAGGTTGCTAAGTGCCCAAATTGTAGTCACATTACCGTGGGGACTCTGTGATGGTCATAAGTGTGAGGACCTGTTGTAAGTTGGTTTTTTCAGCACCGTTGTAAGTCCAAACCATCACTAAACGAATGGTTGTTAAGTGAGGACTACCTGTAAAACACAGGTGTGTAGACCATTCTGAGCCATAATTTAGGACTTGCAAACACCCGAGGCTGGATTCACAGAGCATTCAGACTGGTGTTTCTCAACCTTAGCAACTTTAAGATGTGTGGACTTCAACTCCCATCTGCTTTCCAAAAGACTTCGCATCTTTCTCCCCACCCACCTGCCTTGGGCAGGATCTGAATGAATTATTAGACAGGCACTGCTGTTTGCAGAGACACAGCGGGGTGGCTTTGAAAGTCTACACAAAACAAAGCAACAGCTTTGGACCCCAAAGCCCAGCCCACTTGTCACCCTTGCCATGATCAGGATGGGCAAGGGAGCGGTTGGGGGGTAGGCAGGAAGCGCTTGATTTTTAGATCTCAGCAGTCAGAAGCTGCAGGCAATCTTGACTGAAAGTATATTTCCCTACTTTTTTTTTTTTAAGCTGTCTGTCTGCCAGGATGAGTTTGTATGTCGTGACAAAAGAGTCTGGCCCTTTGGAGAAATCCATCTGCATGATGGAGTCAGGTCTGCAGCATCATCAAGGCTGAGATCTAGAAGCTGGGCCAGGAGAGATCCCTTAACTGCCAAGACCCTGATTCGAAGATCAGCAAAAGAGGTGGAACCAGGGAAATTGTGTACTTAAAAGTAGGACTAGAAATGTGAAAGTCCAGGGGAGTGTGTGTGTATGGGTATGACAGTATTTAAAACGGTTTTCCCCCAGTGCACACTCACCACCAGCAAAAAAATAAACATGGGGTAAAGAAGGAAAGAAAGTTTAATCAAGGCTCCTTTATCTGGTGGAGAATATTTGGTAAAACTGACCCACCCTCTCCCCAGTTTTCTTGCTCATGCGTATAAGGCAGTGTTTCTCAACCTTGGCAACTTTAAGACATGCGGACTTCAACTCTCAGAATTCAGCCATTGGCACTGCCTCCTTCCTAGGGCTGAGGGAGTGGCTGGTCCAGGATCACTCAGCTGGCGTGGTGCCTCAGGCGGCACGCGAACTCATGGTCTCTGGGTTCTAGCCTGATGCCTTAATGTATCTATGTAGGATGCAGCATTTCAGGAGCACCATGGTTAGATGAGGAAATGAATTCCCTCTTCCTGGGCTTGGTAAACCGTAATGCAGATCTTATATCAGTAGGGAGGGATGAATCTTTGTATTTTGCTTCCCCTCCTTTTCTCCTTTTGATGTGTTTGGTAATTGCAAGCTAATGAGTGCACTTGAAATATATGTGTATCTTTTTTCCCCATATTCTGCATATGTTTTCACTTGAAACGTTGCCCGGTCTTCCCAGTTCTTACAGACTGATTTCTCCTCTGTGTTTTTGTATCTTTGTCCCCACAAGTGCATGGATTTTGGGGCAGACTTTCCAAATATGGGACATTTTAATTCAGTGTTTTTCAAACTCGGCAACTTTAAGATGGGTGGACTTCAACTCCCAGAATTCCCCAGCCACCCTGTTTGGACTTCAACTCCCAGAATTCCCATATTGGCTGGGGACAGTATGGGAATTCTGGGAGTTGAAGTCCACCCATCTTAAAGTTGCCGAGTTTGAAAAACACTGTTTTAACTGATGCAAAATCCAGGAGTGACAAAGTGGGGAAGAGAGATGATTTCCAGTTTACGTATTGGTATGAACATATGAAATTAGATGGGTCTGCATTCAAATGCAGTCAAAATAGGCTCCCCACTCCACCCCACTCCCCATCTGGACCTGATCCAGCTCTATTCTGGCAGCTGGATTTTGATGTCAACTTGCAGCTTATATTAAATTTACCATTGAATGTATCCTGACAGATTGGGATACCCTTATCATAGCATCTTGAGATGGATAGAGAGATGCCATTGGCATCCCTGGCTTGGAGAGTGAAATGGCTTAGGCTGGCCCTGGTAAGGTGCTCTCGACACATGTCCAGAAGTACACTTGTCTGGGTGTTTGGCATCTTTGAGCTTTAATTTGGCAGGATGGACCTGGGTCTTTGGGCTTCTGACTCAAATGAGGGCTTGCAGAGGTCTTGAGCTTCGTCCTCATGTTTGGTGGGGGGCGTTTCAGCTTCCTCGGAGGGAGCTGGAAATCTGAGCAAGCCCCTACAGCTGCAGTTGTCATGGCAACTGGAAGAGACTTGCAGGTCGCTGGAGAGCATCGTTCCACCAAATCAGTGGCGGACAAAGGTGTGTGTGTGTGTGTGTGTGTGTTTGGGATGGGGACAAAGCAAGGAGATACTGCTTCTCCCATCCCACTGCAAGGCAAGATAGCTTCCCAAACATCTGCTCTCCCAAGTGGGTGTGTGAAACCATTTTTTAAAAATGAATTCTGGATTGCCTCAGTTTTTAATTCCTCCCAGAATCCACAGAAGGAACTAAGCAAATGTTTCACATTCTGGAAACTCCTGGTCTCCAGGGCCAAATGCCTGTAGCCAAACTCCAGCCAGGTGTGTGGTATGTATGTTTTTAATGAAATGCCTTCAAAAAAGGGCTGCAGGTTGGAGCAGTGATGCTCTGCAAATTGCACAGTGTGTGCAAATTCCACGTGGGGGGCTTTACTCCCTAAGTTAGCAAGATGTGTGTGTGAATGCACACATACAAGCACACTTTATATCTAAGTACTTTGCACACCCGGCAGTTTGTGATACTTGAGTATGGGAGAAAAATCCCATTGCCACACTCAGTCCTCCATGTCAAGATGAATAAATTAAATTAGTTTGCCATTTGCAGGAGTTTTACAAAACAACTGGTTAGCTTCCTGACAATCTAACGCAGGGACAGGCACCGTGATGCCCACCCACCAGCCTCCCCAGCCTTGTCTGGCTTCCTTTTTTATTTTTAGAGACTTTTAATGAACAAACTACATAACAAGTAAGCGTGTTGCAAATCATCTTTGTTTCCAAGGAGGCCTCTGGAATAGATAACTATGATAGGCATGTGTTCATCTTTCTTGGCATCTATCCACCTCTCTGCCTTAACTCTCTTTAATTAAAAAAAGGAAATGGAAATAAGGCAGGCAGTAAAGGAAAATAGGAGTCTTTCGTGACATCTGTATTACATATAATGCTCCCCAGGAATTTTGGCCAAAAGGAATAAAATATTGGGTGACTCCATTTCAGCTCTTTGTTTGGAAATGTGTCCACATGGCCAGGAAACAAAGACAAAGGAAACCTGGAATGAAGAAGCTTCCAAGAAGCCAATAATATAATGGAGAAAACTTGGCCACTTGGTCTTTGGATAAATACTATCTGACGGACCATGCTTCCCTATCACCGCCATTTTGTGATTGTGTAAGCGCAGTTCCCTGGCAGCCATTTGGTGAGAGTATCAAATGGCGAAGTGATGCGCTCCCCAAATTCCCAAATGCAACCTCTAGTCCAAGGAGATGGTGTATTCCTGCCTTCAAGGTTGCACAACCCCTGAGATAGTCGAAATGCACCAGGTCGAATTTGTAGCTTCTCCTGGTGGTGATGGAAAGACTCCAATCTCAAATCCTCAAGCATTCTTGCAAATTGGTGTTGACAGAAACCCAGAAGCAGCATCATGGACCATTACTTGTGCTATGAGGTACTTGCATGTTTGAGAGGAATGACACAGTCATTCACATCAGAAATTATGAAATGTTCCTTGGTTGGGGCAGCAGTGCGCAATGGGAGAGACCCTTCTTGATTGTAGTGCACCTAAATAAGCAATTATCAATTAATCCCAGCCAGAGCTGTCAGGAGAGAGAAGGAGCCCTCATTTCCAGCAGCACAGCAAGATGGGTCCAAGAGACGCAAGCCCTGACACTAAAGAGATCGCAGGAGAAACAAAGTGTGGAGGGCAAGTGGGGTCATGAGTGAGAACAAGGGCACCGCATTGCAGTGGGATGAGATGAGAGCCCAACGTGGTCGATGCTTACTCTGAATCCAGTCTCACATGCTGTGGATTCAATTGTCAACTTTAAAGAGATTTCTTCCATCTTCTTGGCTTAATGGCGCACCATTTGGAGTCACCATGGCAGAAGCATGCAAATGAGGGGTGCAGTTTGATTGCATGGCTGTCGTCCCATCCTAACTTTTTTCACACATACTCTGCAGATGTCCTTGGTTTCATCTGAGCTTAGTTATTCATAACAATGTGGTCACATTGGCTATATTTTTTGTCAGTCTATGTGTATAAACCTGGAATGTCAGACAGACAGTGCCTGGCTTGGTTGGAGCACAAAAATCCCAGTCTGAGGTTCTGATGTAAGACCATGAATCTGCTACAGCCCAGTGTATAGATAGCATGTGTCTCCAACTACGCTCGGTGTATCAACCAAAGGTCGCATCTCCGAATGTGTCTCCAATTATATCTCTTCCCATAGCAACTTGCCCCCAGTGTCTTCCAGGTTGGGGAAGCCTTTATGAGAACAAACTTAAGAAGAAGACATTGTAAGAGGGGAGCTGTGTTAATCTATGGCAGCAAAACATCGGGCATCTGGTAGAGTCTTTTCTGACTAACAAATTTTAATAAAAGGCATCAGCTTTGGTGAGCTGCCCCTGATGAAGTGACCTGCAGCTCACGAAAACTTATCACTTTTAATAGAATGTGGTAGTAAAGGTGCTACCGGGCTTAAAAAGTAGAGCATCTTAGAGTGTATTAAAAGTATTTTCCTGCAGCCACAAGTCCCAGGTGTGCAGATCCAAATGGGGCAAGTTCCAAGCCACCCTCGGCTCTGAAGTTGCTTGAATCGGTCAGGGGCCTTGATGAGATTGACACACCCCACCCTGATGCTCCACCACTTTCAGTTAAATCATGCCCATCCCCAATAACGTAGACTAGAAATCCAAGCAACCCTGTCTCTAACGCAAGCATAACCTGTGCCCCACTCTGTCCCTGAATCCCAGAAAACATCAAGGAGGCCACCCTGCTCAGTCAGTCCCAGCTGGTGGATTTGTAGCATTCCTGCTTTCTGTTCTCCTACAGAGGCCTGTGACTGCTCTCACGGTTCCAGACAGAATAGACTCCACTGTCACTGAGCCAGGCAGGGATCAAGAAGAACATGGCATGCATATTCATGATAGCCGTGCCGTGTCATGCACTCCCTCCTGCTGCAGCCAGACTCTGGAGTCCCCCAGGAGTTGGCCTTCGCAGCTTGCTCTATGCATACTGTATCAAAGCTTGCTTATGCAAACTCTAAGCACCAGTTATCTCTACCAAGAATTTGCACCACTATCTGACATACACAAAAAGGGATGTGGTGGCGCTGCGGGTTAAACCACTGAGCTTCTGAGCTTGCCGATCGGAAGGTCGGCGGTTCGAATCCATGTGACGGGGTGAGCTCCCGTTGCTAGTCCCAGCTCCTGCCAACCTAGCAGTTCAAAAACATGCAAATGTGAGTAGATTAACAGGTACCGCTTTGGTGGGCAGGTAACGTCATTCCATTTAGTCATGCCGGCCACATGACCACAGAAGTGTCTACGGACAAACGCCGGCTCTTCGGCTTTGAAACGGAGATGAGCACCGCCCCCTAGAGTCAGACACAGCTGGACTTAATGTCAAGGGAAACCTTTACTGACATACACCCTCCTCAGTGCCCATATACTCAAGGCTTCTGAGAAGTTGGGGGACCTGAAAACCTCACCCCCAGTTCCAAAACTGCCAATGAATCAGTAGATCATGGGTGTTAGTGTCTAGGTTTCTTTCCCACCAATATTAAGTCAGCCCCTCCTCCTCCAACTCCGCTTGTAGAAGATATCTTAGACGTCCAACTATCTGAACTCCCCGCCTGCACAGCTACAATGGGGATTTCGCTGTTTCATCTGACTCAAATGCAACCTCCTGACCAGGAACCTTTCGCCTTCAGACCCATTTCTGTGGGTTTTGAGACCGTTTTGCAGATGCCCTCATAAAATGACTGTTTACTGGATGGAGGATGGCCTTTTCATGGAAGGGAATCATGGTTGATACAGCCAGGTCCAAAAATGGCCAATCATTTATCAGAAGACAAAACCCGTGAGGTTGGTCCCTGGTGTTACCTGATAGCCCTAAAGAATGTGGTCTCCTGCCCTCGTTTTGCTTTGTCTTTTTCTCTGGGCAGACGGACAAGGGAGTGGGTTTCAGGCACCTGCCATTTGTTTGCATTTTAACTCTGATTCTAAAGCTATGCCCCCACCCCCCACCCCCTGCTTTATGCTGCTAGAACATCCTCCCTTCACTTCATGAACTCCAACTGGGTTAGGATTTTTGTAGGCTCAGCAATATCAGGCTGGGAAGAATAGTGTTAGGAATAACAGAAGCTTTATGTTAAGTGTAATGTTTCCTGCTGGATAAAGACGTATATGTCGTGAACTTCTTGTGCGATTAACAATGATTGATGGTTCGTTTAATGTTCAATTAACTGCTTATTCGGTTTTTGTAAATGATGGCTGAGCACAATGTATGTTTGTGAACTGCCCTGTGGTTTGTTTCGATCTGTTGGGTGGGCCGAGCCATTCTGGTTTGTAAACTGAGGTTTGCAGCTTCAATTGCTTTGTCAGTGCAGGTTAGGGTGTTCATTCAATAAACCATGGTTCAGCTTGATTTATTGCATCAATCTCTGTAACGACAAGTCATAGTTTTAGTGCAGGAAAAAGGAAGGCAATCTGGAATGGAATTCTTCTTCCCCCCACTGTCATGAGCACTGATGGTGAGCAGGAGGGGGCCCCTATCCAGGGAGGAAAATGCATGCGTAGTAGTGAGGAGTTGAGCAGCCATTCAAAGAGACACAGAACAGACCCACCTTGACTTTGGGGGTTTATGTGTCTGGGTTTTCCCACGCTTCTTCAGTTTGTTAGGATTTTCTGTCTAACAGAAAACACTAGAGACTTATTCCTCGTCTCAGCGTGGTTCCTGAATGATAGGACACCCACCCCAGTTTAAATCCAGCTTTTGAAATGAACTGGGAAGTAGGAAATCAATTCTTCAACTGATTTTCACCCCGTCTCCCTAGGTCACCCTTGTACGAACAGTGAAAGAATCATAACATGCACAGGATGCATTGATAGAGATACATATTTACCCCTTGTTTTTTATTTTATAGCAATTGTCTGCAATAGAATTAAATAACATTTTAAAACCTCCTTTGCACAAGTCAAGAGAATTCCAGAATATTTACAAACGTAGGTTCTTTTCCATGTGTGGTGATGACGGTTTGCTTGTCTATTGGTCTTGCTCCATTTCTGTTCTCTCTCTCTCTCTTTGTCTCTCTCCTCTCAAGGAAGAAGAAGTTAGCCCCACCAGAGCCCAGGGCCCTCCTTGCTATGGCATTGCCACACCCCTCCTCTCCTTGCAAGAGTTTAGTACAAGAACGGCGCAAACACATCTGACCAGTTCACAATGCTAAGTCACAAACACAACGTAATGGCGGTGAAGGTTCCCCAAAGACATGATTGTTCAAGTAATGTTAGAAGGAGCAGGAGAAGGGTCAGCTGTAATGAGCACCCCACCACCAAGCCAACCAGGTGAGTGGTAGATTTTTTTTGCAGTTCTGGGAAAGAGGAACAGCTCAGCCCAGCCAAGGAATTCATCCCATGGTTAATGAGGCTGATCCTCAACAGGAGGCATCTTACTACAGCTGGTCAGCCATGGCTGATCTCATAAACAGGATCTGGTTACTACAAGGATGGGAGATCACCAGGAAATCTGGGGCTGTAGGCTAGCCTGGGAAGTTTGGGGAAAAAATCTTGGAATAAGGCAATGGCAAACCACTTCTGTGTAAGTTGCCCCAAAAGTCATATGGAGGCATCCATGAAGTCACCAAGAGCGAAGCTTGATTCTAGCGGTGTCGGTGGGGAAGAGGGGGGCGTAAAACTGTCAAGATGACAGACAGACATTGCAGTGCAAGGCCCGGATTTCCATTTGGGTGCTGAATCCTCTGCTGGCAACTTCCACCCCGCCCCCCAGTTGCTGCTGCTTGATTCTGAAGGGTTTTTGCATTTCTATACCCAAGCTACAACTTTCAGATGCACGGCTCAGGCCACACCTTTGAGGCCAGGAGTCAGCACATTTTCTCAGGCCAGAACTTGGCTCCTGAGTGGCTTGCAGCAGGAGCACAGTCCCTAAAAGGGTAGGGCCAGGATTAAAAAAAAACTAGGATTCACTTTGTGATTAAATTAGTTCAGTGTAATTGATAAGGTTCCTCCCTGTGTCCTTTATCAATTTTGTCTTCTGTCAGATTGAAAACGATCGTCGGGTTGCAATTTTTAGAGAGACTGCAGGATGTCCAGGCAGCTATCACATCTTAAATAAAACAGAAGGGAAGTAAAAAGGAAGGCTTTACTAGATATATTATAGCTCCCTATCTGGTTTTATCCAGTAAAAACTATGACAGGGACATGGCCTGAATTTACACATTGCACTAAGCCATAAATCACAGTCTTCAGTATCAGTGGCTGTTACACACTAAGCCAAAATCAAACAAGCTATGTGGTATCTTAGTGCATGAATTCAGCCATGTGGTCACAGACCTGTGGTTTGGTATGTGCATAACCCCAAGTCAGTGTTTCTCAACCTCAGCAACTTTAAGATGTATGGACTTCACCTCCCAGAATCCCCCAGCCAGCCATTCTGGGAGGTGAAGTTCATACATCTTAAAGTAGCTGAGGTTGAGAAGCACCGCGCTAAATCATCAGGAGATGATCAAACGTGTTCCAAGAGGGAATCCAAAGGACTGAGATGCAGAGATTTGGACTTACAGGGAACGGTAAGAAATTAGCTGAGGAGAGCCAGCTAAGGACATAATTCTCAAAATTCCCCAGAGCTGGAGCTGACACATCCCTGAGAACAATGCCCTGCAGGAAACGGCAACAGCTGAACCAGATCTGAACCCGCTTCCAATACATCCTGCCAGCAATTAAAGCAATAGCGATACAGGAGGTTTAACCAAAATATGTCAGCAATTGAAAACAGTTTCAAAGGAACCAACTTCCTTGGTATTGTGAAGGAAAGACAACAATGGACAGAATGTTCTGGTTCCTCAATACTTTCCTGAACTTATTTTAAACCAACATCCCCTCCCACCACCTGAAAAAAATCAATTGCACAGCAGGGACGCATGTACCAAACCACTGAGTGCCTCACTCCAGCTGGTGCAAAGGGACTGGGGTGAAGTCCAGAGCTGTTCAGCCAAGGGCAAGATGCCTGGAGAGCAGAGCCCACAGGCCACACGCTTAAGGACACTTACAGGTAGTCCTTGCTGAACGACCACCGTTGGGGCTGGAATTTCAGTTGCTAAGCAAAGTGGTCATTAAACAAATCTGACCTGATTTTATGACCTCTTTTGTGATGGTCATTAAGTGAATCACCGTGGGCATTAAGAGAACCACATGGTCATTAAGCGAATCACACAGTTCCTGTCATGAGTTAGGATGGCGAGCAGGGGGCTCCCATCCAGACTGTAAAGCGCATGCGTAGCACTGAGGAATTGGGCAGCCATTCCAAGAGACACCGATCGGGACCGCCTTAACCTTTGGGGTTTATCTGGCTGGGTTTTTCCCACGCTTCTTCAGTTTGTTAGGATTGATGTCCTAACAGCCAGGAACCACGCTGAGACAAGGAACTGGTCTCTAATGTTTTATTGCTTGTACATAACAGGAATCCTAACAAACTGAAGAAGCGTGGGAAAAACCCAGCCAGATAAACCCCAAAGGTTAAGGCGGTCCCGATCTGTGTCTCCTGGAATGGCTGCCCAATTCCTCAGTGCTACGCATGTGCTTAACAGTCTGGATGGGAGCCCCCTGCTCGCCATCCTTACTCATGACAGTTCCCTATTGATTTTACTTGCCAGAAGCCAGCCAGGAAGGTTGAAAATAGTGATCAAGTGACAAGGGGACACTGCAATGGTCATAAATGTGAACCGGTTGCCAGGTGCTGAAATTGTGATCACATGACTGCGGGGATGCAGCAACAGTCATATGTGTGAGGACCGGTCATAAGTCAGGGTTTTTCAGCACCATCATAAGTTCAAACTGTCACTAAATGAATGGTTGTTAAGCGAGGACTACCTGTACTGTCCTGGGGTAGCCTTTGCGGTACCTTTTACTTTCTTTTTTAAAAAAAGGAACTGGAAGTCAGAGGATGGCTGCCTCTCTAATGGGTTGGTTTGACTTTAAAAGATCTTACTATTTTCTAGAAGAAAACAGTGTTTATTTTCATGGACATACAGTTGGCTGAGGTGTCATCCCCACTTGTAGACCATCAAGTCCCAAGATTTTTAAAGTGGAGCATGAAGTCCCCAGCCCCCCCTCCAAAATTGGCCACTGAACTGCAATAGAAGGTAGAACTATTAATCTCCTAATAATGCAAAATTAACCAACACAAAACAGTTTTCCACTTGCTCCCCGTGTTCTTACCCAGGTTTTGGAGCTCACCTTCAGCACAACTCAAGCCGGTTTAGTGTCAGTTCAGCCAAGGAAGAGTGGCATGTCCCTCCTCTAATTTTAGCTAACTGGAGCTCTGAAAATTCCTGGATCATTAAGAGATCCACAGGAAGACAAACAATACACTTTTCCCAGAGTTGGCAATGCTAGGTAAGAAGACACATCATCTGAATTTTGCCCCAACTTTAAATGTCCCAGGAGGGACACATCATGTTAAATCATCTTGAGGTTTGCTCAGCATGTGGCTTAGTATGTTGCATGAATTCAGGTACTGTGTTTTGTAAACCATAGTTTATATGTTAACATTTGTGGCATAAATTCAGCCAGCTGCAGTTTATTTGAAAAACCATGGTTAAAACAAACCATGGCTAACAATGATACATGAATTCAGCCAGTGGGTGACTTCACACATTACACTAAGCCAGGTTTGTTGGTTTAGGCTTAGCATGATGTACAAACACAAACACTGTAGTTTATAAACCCTATTTCATGGCTTAATGTTTGAGGAAACCAGCCACTGTGGTTTCTTCAGCAAGCTTAGCTTACAAATAACTCAGTGTGTGAACCCAATCAACATTCCTCTGGTTCTTTTACATACGAAAAACCCTAAATACTTTTTCTGCCAAGAATCTTCATTTGGGGGGAGAAATATTTTCCCCACCAGAATTGAAGAGTTTTGCTGCAATTGGTACTTTGGAGAAACTTCACCAGCTCAGAGCTACAACAGGAAATTACCACATTTTAATTTTTTTAAGAACTCTTATTTTCTGTAACATACGTTTTTTTTCTTTTCTTTTCTTTTTCTTTTTAAAAACTATCTGTTACCATTTTTTTGTCGTTTATTTATTTATTTTTTAATAAAAAAGCATTCCTCTATTTCAACAGTGACAGAAACTGAGGTAACATATTTTTAACACAGGAAAAAAAAATCCCAAGTAGCTTTCTTACAGGGGGGAGAAAGTTCTGAAAACTGACAGAGGAGAACTGTGAACAAGGACAAAGATCATGGGAAACATCTCATACTAAACACACACCCAAATTTTCCATCCCTTAGCAGCCCCTCAGCCCGGATGCAAAAAATAAAACCAAAACAAGGTTTATATAGTGTTCTTAATCCTTATCTACATTATTGCACAAAAGATCAAGGACGATTTGGTGCCTAAGGCAAAAAGGAGACATTGCTGCTAATATCTAAAACCTGTGCACTGCCTATTTCTAAAAAAAATTCTAGCATCCAGCACCCACCCAGAGGCTCGTGAAAGAACGGGGCAGCACAAAGAGAGAGGAAAAGGCTGTGTTCCCCCCCCCCCCCGCCCCCTAAGAGACTCTCATGTGGTGCATCAAGACATAGAGCTTGACAAGCAAGTAGGAACAGTGAAGGAACACAAGGTCAGGTCCCACACCAAAGCTGGTTGTGATATTTGGCGTGGCTTAAATTTGAGAGCTTGCCTGGAGGGCAATAGAAAAGGCAGTTAGGTGGTCCCTCTTCAGACCTCATCAATATCCAGCTAAAAGGATGATGGTGTGAGGCTGTCTTGTGCTGCCAAACATCTGGACTTTGAGACAGTTGGGATTGATGGGTCTTGGCGAGGGCGTACGTGGGAGGTGCATGCTGTAGTTGGCAGCTGCACAGAAAACATACCCTTGCTGTACACACACACGTACACACACACACACACACACACAAACCCGTACACACAAAATCTGGTAAAAACCAGCTGTTGGATGGGGTACCCCTCCAAAGTTTGGAAGGGGTCGATGGAGGGCAGCCACTTTTGTGTGGTTTTTTTTTTTTTTGCCATTTTGTAAACTGTTGTTGCTTCAGAAAATAGCATTATAGCCCTTTGTGTACAGAAGATGGAGCCTTGGCAAGGTCTGAAACATGGTCATACCCACAGCGTTCCCTCAGCCCTGTTGAGAGGAGAGGTAAAAATGCATGCTGTGGACCCAAAAGTTGGGCTTCTCTGTCCCTTCCCACTCTGTTTGGACTGGTGGGGAGAAGAATGGATGACAGAGACCGTATTTAACCAACTTAGCTTCACAAGAAAAGATGCCTCCATGTCTACCTTCCTCTAGAGTTACCCTACAGGACAGCTGCCCGTGATTCTCAAGAGAAGGGCCTGTACACAGGTCAGTGTGAGTCAACAGCAAAGGGAGGTCAGGATTGGTCGAAAGCCCTTGGTGAAAGGAGGGCATTATGTCGACAGGAGCCTCTCCGTAGAAAGGAAGTCTTCATCCCAATCATCTGAGCCCAAGGTCAGCCTTCCCTGAATGTGTGCCCTGCGGATGGATTGTTCAGCTCCCAGAATGCCCCACTCACCTTAGACTTTAATGGGAGTTGGTCCAAGATATCTTGGGAGCAAGGAGGAGGAAGTAGTTCAATTGCAAAGTTGGGTTTCCAAGCCATATCCACACACTATAACCAGACATATCCCTTTGGACTTCCTTTTTTTTTTAAAAATCTTGGCTGATATTTTTCTTCCATCACTTGGTTACTGGATCCTAGCATTGTCATGGGCACGGAGTTGCCAAGGAACCTTCTGCCACAGACGACATCTGCAGATTATGTTCTAGCACTGGGTGCTCTAGGAAGACTTGCAGTTCAGTCATCCGACGACTGCAAGTCCTGTTGAACCCCACTTTCTCCATCTACTTTCACCGCACAGAAACCAGTGTCCCAGAGTCCCTAGCTCATCAGATCATCAGCCCAGATTGAAGGATAGTTTGAAATGAGCCCTTGATGTCCTTTGACAGTCTCTGTTAGGCAGTGGGTATTTCCGTAGGACCCTCTACAGCAGACTCTTCTTCCTGATAAGCTTAGATTCCACTCAATGTTCTCCTGGCATGTCTAGTAGAGTAGAAATCTGGGGACGTTTTCATCTTTCTCTAACCTTCAGGTGTTTAAAATACATACAGAGCAGGGGAACTCACACAATTGGCCTAGCTACTACATGAAGGAAAATTAAATGGCTGAGATTGTGCGAAATGACCAGGATTGCAAGACTGCAGCGATCTCGCCCATAAGAGACTTACTCGTCTGACATCTTGGCAGCATGTCCCATTCTCACTTGAAATTTAAGATAAAATGGTGTTGTGATTGTAGATACCCCCACTGTGTTACAGAGGTCCTAGCAACTGTCAGTGTGGGAGCTACTCAAAAGAAGGGTAGTAGGGAAGAATATGAGACTTCTCTCCCTTCATCATCATTCTTGTCCATCAGGTTGAAGGTAACTGTAGGGATATTAAACTAACCCACTACAGATTTCCATGGGAGCAAATTTGCAAGATCTGCCGATTTCCACACCATAACATGGAAAGCAGCACCGAGGAAACTCAAAGTCTTTTGGTTTTTAAAAATCCCCCAAAACAAAACACCCATTTTTGGGAAAGAGGAAAGTCTAAAAAAGAACATTGTTTCTGAAAGATGCATTATAAAAGGGAGGTAGAAAATTTCAAAGAGCTTGCTTTGGGGTTAAGGAAGGAGAAATGTATGCCAAAAAAAAGTATCAGCAACATTCACCTTTTAAGAAAGTTTCTTGCTGAGTTTACATGAACAGCTACACCCATTAGGGGAAGATGAATACAAATGCTCCTAAGTTAAGGAAATGTGTGAACAAAAGTGGGATCCTTTGGTGGATTTTTAAAAATGTATTCAAACCATAATGGGACAGAATTCTATCTTCCCAACATTGACAGTAAGACCAGATTTAGACTGAACTGCACCTCTCTAAGTGAACTTAAACCCTTCTCTATCCATGAAGGATTTCAGCACCGTTCAGGTCCCAAATTACCTGGGTTCCGAACATATAAGAATCTTCATGGAGAAAAGGGATTTTACACTGCAGTTGCTCTCTATATCAAGGCTGATACTTGCATATAAATAATACAGTATTTGCATTTGAAACACCTGAAGAGGACTGTTTCCCTCACCTCAGTCCATATGGAATACCTCAATATTTGGCAGGCTGAAATTTGAAGTATATATTTGAGCCTAACATTAAAATAATAAACAATAGCCTTCTTAAACTAAACTTTCTGAACCTGGAGGCTCACTCCCTATGTAGATTTCGACTCCCAGAATTCCCCAGCCAATGTGACTGAGAATTCTGGGTATTCGCCCAGATATCTGGAGAGCCTCCTGGAGGGGAAGGTGGTGCCACCAGTTTCAAGAAGGGCTATTCTGGGGCTGCCCAACATCCATCAGCATTGGCGATGATGCCTGGGACTGTTGAGGGTTGGTAATGGAATGTGAGAATAACCTTGGAAGATGGGGGTGGGGGTGGGGGGAGAGATGCTGCCTAGGGAACAATTTGAAAAAAGAGAGAGGAGTCCTCAACTGAGGGAAATAAATTTAGAAAGGACCGGCCCTAACTGGTTAGGTAGTAAAAAGGGATGGTGGGAGATTTGTACTTTCAGACTTGCAAGATTGATGTCAGCCCTCCTAGGTAGACCAGACAGGAAACACGACCAGATGAGCTGATTCTACTTTATTGTCAGGCCACATTGACAGAATCTTGCAAGTCTGAAAGTACCAGTCTCCCGCTGTGTCTTTTACAGCCTGATCAGTTAGGGCGGATCCTTCCAGAGTTTTTTTCTCCTCCCGTTATGCAGCTGTGGGCTCCTCCCCCTTTTATCTGATTGTTCCCTAGGCAGCATCTCTTCCCCCCACCCCATCTCCCAAGGCCATTCTCACATTCCATTATGGGTTGTAGTTCAGCGATATCTGCAGGGTCATGACGTCCCTGCCCCTGCCATACGCACACTTGTGAAACTTCATCTCCTCCCTCCTCACTAGTAATCAAACAGCCAAGAGTAGGCATGCTGGACCTTTCAGATATTTGGACCACCACTCCCATCAGCCCAGACAGCCTGGCCAGAGGCATGGGTGGTGAGAGTCATCCTCTACAACACCTTGAGGGTCCCCCCCACCGTTGTAGCACCCATCCCACCCAAAATGCCCTCCCCTTTTGCCCTTGGTATCATTAGACCTGAGTGCCCAGTCCTACCGTTTGGCCCTAGGAACAAAGGGAAATGTCTTTTTTCCTGAGCGGTGATGGCCGCACAACAAACAGCTACTGTTGACCAACGCAGACACAAAGATGCACGTGTACACACACACACAGGCACACACACAAGAGACACAGAAAACATTTGCTACATCGGTGGCACCAAATGCTTTCCTGGCAACGCTGTGAAATCTCAGATCTTCCCAGCTCAGCACTGAGCTTCCCCTGGAGCCGGTGCCCATCAAGGATGATGGGAGGGCATGGTCTGCCTTCGCCAGTGGACATTCTCCCCCCTCCCTGAACCTTGGAGGACATCCGAGAGGTCACCTTGAATTTGGAACAAGGATCTAGACAAGAGGCAACGGCCAACGCTACCGAGGCCCACCTAGGCGAGTCACCGCTTCTCATGGGAAGAATTCAGTCTAGCCCCACCTCACAGGCTACAGTTCAACATCCCCCAGAGCATCTGAGCAAACAAGACTGTATGAAATCCAGCTTCATGTTCTCTCAGGGGGCTCCAAATGACCTGAAGCCCAAGCCATTGCCCAAGTCACCCTTCAAGTACATAGGATGGGAACTCCCATCATTCCCCAACCAGCCAGCACAGCAGGGATGATGGGCATTATAGGTCCCTACATGAAGAGGTCAGCAAGGCCTCTTGACTCTGCATTGACTCTTTTTTGGGGGGGGAGCCCCATTTACCAGATCA
This sequence comes from Candoia aspera, assembly GCF_035149785.1. Lineage (NCBI taxonomy): Eukaryota > Metazoa > Chordata > Lepidosauria > Squamata > Candoiidae > Candoia > Candoia aspera. The sequence goes on along the minus strand of NC_086166.1, from coordinate 11,291,894 downwards.
GCAAGGCTATTCTTCCCTATTTCTATCCCTTCATCCCTTCCTTATGTCTCTGCAAGGCCTTCCCTTCCCTTCCCGCCCCTCCCCTCCCCTCCTTCCCCTTCCCCCCTTCCAACCACCCAACAGCAACTTCTGTCTGGATGAAATGGGTGCCACAAGCTCACTAATTGCTCCAATTCCCCCCCCCCCACTAGCACCCACCACCCCCCAGTCCTTTTTCTGCATCACCCCCCCCTCCTGATTTTCACAAGATGCCTACTTCTACTGCGGCCTTAGCTGCCCAGCCACTAACGGTTTGCATCCTTCAAATAATTGGATAAATCATCTTTTTCCCACTTTGTTTCCTGTTGTATTGTTTGCTTTTTGTTCCAAAAGACCAAGATCCCAGTAAACTGGGGGATTTTTTTTCTTTAAAAGAGATTCCTTCTACACACCGCCTATCCCAGGACAGAAGAAGATGCAGTGCTGATCTTGGAATGCCGGCTTGGCTCATGTGCCGCGCCCTCCTCAGACGCAGATCTCAATGGCTGTAGCCAAAACCATCTGGCCTTTGCCCTTGTCTGCCCGGCCATCAGTTCTGCCTCCTCCCCCAGGGGAAGGGAGGCCGGGCTCTGAAGCAGTGAGCCGGGAGACGCTGCCCTCCGTCAGGATGGTCCTCTTGAGCGGGGTTGGGGTGCAGCCACTGGGCGTCTCGTGGCGGTGCGGACCGGCCGAGAGCTTGTCCCCGGTGTGCTTGCGGGAGCGATAGGAGGGCCGCCGGCGCATCTCCGACATCAGGTCGTACTTGATGAAGAGAAAGAGCTCCTTCACGGGGCAGCGTTTTTCCGGGTCAAGGGCCAACAAGCGCTGGAACATCCGCAGCGCGTTGTCCGTGAAGCGGCGCCACTGGGAGGGGAGGCCCGCCAGACGCCCCTTCTGCCACCTGACAAACTCCTCAAAAAAAGAATCCGAGGCCGTGGCCGCTTCCCAGGGGAAGTTGCCTGTCAGCACGCAAAAGATGAGCACCCCGAAAGCCCACACGTCGATGCTGGCGTCCACAGTGAAACCCTCAGCTCGGCCCGCCTGGCACACTTCTGGTGCTGTGTACGGGATGGTGCCGCTGATGCGCTTTACCCGGCACCCTACCTTGCGCGTCATGCCAAAGTCGGCCAGCTTGACACGCCGGCAGTCACGGTCAAACAGGAGGACGTTTTCCGGCTTGATGTCCCGGTGCACCAAGTTTTTGCTGTGCATGTAGTCCAGTGCCAGGCCCAGCTGTTGCACGCAGCGCTTCACCATGTCCTCTGGAAGCCCCACCTGCAGGCACAGAAGGATGTTGAGAGCGGAGTTTACAGCTGGAACTACCCAGCCAAGGATGGCCTCACGCTATACTTCAGTCCGCTCCCTCCTTCCATCCACCCAGAAGCAAGAAAAATCTATGGAAGAACCAGGTTATGAGATTCTTGGGAAGCCTACTTCAAGAAATGGAGCAGGGTTAGGGCTTCTCACGCCCACCCCCCAATCTCCTTGCCAGGACTGTAAGCACTGGTGTAAAGATGTGCGCCCTTTTGGAGATGGTGGGAACCCTTGGAATGTTGAGAACATGCTGGGGGTGCTCTTGCGCCATGGCAGCTGGGGAGGGGGCTTATGCCTTCCTCAAATGGGTGCTTTGAGGATAGAGCCAGTTATAAGTGCTAATTGGTCAGAATATCACCAGCTGTCTCCTGCCTGTACATGTTCAGTGTGCTTACTGTCCTGTGATGGGAACATATATCCTTCAGGTTCCATAAGAAAGGGAGTACATTAGACAGCAAATTAGTTTCACCCTAATGGAGCATCCTAACCCAGTCTTCCAAGCTGACTTCCATCTGTGGCTTGCAAAATCCAAAAATGTGTGTAGTGTCAATAGCACTGAACTGTGATGGCTACGTTCCATGACAACGCTCCTCAGCCCTAGCCAATATGCAGGGATTTGGGAAGCGGTGGTCCAAACCATCTGACCATCTGGACTCTCCTTGGCATGGATTATCTCTGTTGCTTAAAAACTTTGCAAAACAATCCTGCAGCCCTTGCAGCAAATCTTCCAGGGGATCCTTGCCACGGGTGGGCGGGGAAGGAAAGACCAAAAGAGGGGGTGGAGTTCAAATAAAAGTAGTCGGGGCATCTGTGGGAATTGCTATGTGGGGGATAAGTCAATCTTCCACTGCCCAGCCTTCCCAACTCTTGAAATCAACTTCCCATGGGAAGATTAGAAGTAATTTCTGTGCAGGAAACAAGATAAAGCTGTAGGCCAGATGAGGAGATCACATTTGGTCCTCAGACTATATGGTTAATATCATAGTTTGATCAAGATTCCATGAAATAGCTTCAGGAAACAGAGATACGCCTACTTGGCCATATTGGTATTATATTAAAAGACACCTTGCACCCCTTTCTATTCAGGTCAAGCAGGGGCAGCCAAGGTCCACCTACCTGTGGAGGAATGATGTCAAAAAGGTCTCCTCCAGGGGCGTATTCCTGGGCAAAAACATAGCAATCCTCGGTCTCAAAGACGACATCAAAAACTTTGATGATGAAAGGGCTCGAAGATAAAGTATTGGTAATGCTGAACTCCCTCAAGAAATTCTTCAGCTTGGTCTTGTTCTTGTTGACAAATTTCAGGGCCATCTTTGTGCCTGTGAAGAGGAAGATGGTGGAAGAAAGGGGATTCTGAGCAACTCCCTGCATGATATCGGCAAGGAAATAAAATGATTCCAGAAATCACCGCCCAGGTGAGAGGAGGGTGACAGCTCAAAAATTGACCTTTTAATAGGATTGAAGTTTTGCTACAGGCTCAGTTGGCCAGACCGCAATGAATTTATTTGGGTAGGTAATGGTCTCAACAGTCTTCCTTGGGCTTAAACAACTCTATGCTGTTTAAGTTGCAATATATTGGTTGGGTCTGGCTTAGCATATTGCATGAACTGAGATACTACAGTTTATAAACTATGGGTTATGCTTAATGTATTGTGTGAACTCAGCCAACTGGGGTCTATTTAATAAAACCCTGATTACAGGGCCTTGATTTAACATTATTTATGATTAAGTTATTTATAAACAATTGATCCCAAAGGACTTTAGGAAATGCACAACAAAACAAAGCAATACAAAAAGCTGAAATATTATACAGGTAGTCCTCGTTTCACGACTGCCTCATTTAGTGACTCGCAGTTACAACAGTGATGAAAAAGTAACTTTACAACAAATCCTTGCATTTACAACCTTCACAGGTCTGTAAAGCAACGGAAAGCTGACTGAAGTAAGATTGTGAGCAAAGTCGTGGTTTCACTTAGTGACAGCTTTGCTTAACGACCAAGTTGCTGGTCCCAATTGTGGTCACTAAATGAGGACTACCTGTATATTAAAGCAATGCTTCTTTAAATGATAGACTTTTTTGCGACCCTGGATTTCCAATGAATCAGTCTGCCTGAAATTGTCAGCTATTGAACTATATCTTGCTAAAACCTGGGCTAAACCAGAAGATACTGGTCAGATTGATATATCATGTTTAGCCATAATGTGGGATGTTAGAACTATCTCACCATAGGTAGGCGTGGGAGAGGGTCATGCAATGTGGGGAGCAAGCAGCCTGCAGCATCTGTTACAAACTGATGACACCAAAGTGAAAACTCTTAATCCCACAAATGTTGCCATTGCATTCTTGCGTCCCAGTGTCTGATGTTGTGGCATTTGGGCGATGACATCATCATGTGCAAGCTGGGTTTGCATTCTCTTCCCCCACAGATGGAACTGCAATGACGTCATCCCTCATTGGGCAAATGATGTGCATCCTTTGAGCAATGAGGTCATGGGGCCTTCTGCAGAAGGGATTCCTGTATCTCCATCTCTTTCTCTGCCACCCATGAACTTTCCTGAGCAGGGAATGACTTAAGCTTCCTTGCCTTAGCCTGCTTTTCCCCAGAATTCAACCAGTGGTTAGCAGTGGATCAAGTGGGTTACTTTTTCTCTCTCTTTTTTTTTTTTGCCATTTTTAATAAACTAGAAGTGTGGATCATGACGAGGGAGGAGGAGATGTCACATTTTGCCCCTCCTTGGAGCTCACCTGTGCTCTTATGGGAGACCAGATCTACCTTTCCATAGGTCCCCTTCCCCAGCTCTCGGATGAGGTCGTAATGCTTGTTGATGTCCGTGCCAGAAAGCGTGCGGATGGCCAGGGACTGCATGTCCTCCGTAATCAAGGGGACTCCGCAGCAGGCCAACTTGCGTGACGGCTCTTGTTCAATGGAAGCAGCACTCATGGTCATGCTGAAATGAAAGTGAGCGAGAGGGAGGTGTCCGTCATCTGTCGTCGAAATAACTTTACTGCAGTCGTTAACCAGCGCAAGGGAACTGGGGTTCAAATATCTAAAACAATATTGACAATATCAGGGTCATTAGGAAAGGTACATACAAACAAAGAATTTTGGCTAAAAGACAACATTAAATCAAAAAATGCCAAGATGCTAGCTCAGGCTACACATGTGCAACATGTCAACCGCAGCATGGGGGCATGCGTTGGTTGCCAGTGTGTTTCCGGGTGCTCTTATCTGCCCGTTCCCTGGGCAGTGTCTCTGGGCCCCGTCTCCCAAGGTCATTCCCACATACCATTACAGTGGGTGATCCAGGGCCCCGTATTCATGTCTGATGTGACAACCAACCGAATGGAAAGCAGGTCCCTTGCGCAACCTTGACTTCATAGGAATCCAGCAACATATTGGCTGGGTTCACACAAAATCCTAAACCCAGGTTCTCAAAAAACAACTCCTATACTTTCATATCACAAACAAATCATAGGATGGCTTTGCGGTATTCACCCAGGATGCTAAGACAATAGATGGGTTTCCACAGTGCACTGAGCCAATAAAGCCCTCCGCCCTATTTTGGCTAGCCTGGCATCTTGCACCAACCTAGTTGTGTAACTGGGGAATAATATTCCAAAGGCAGTCTGAAAACCTCGCTTTGCAGCATGGGATGGAGAAGCCGCATCCATCTCCTTGCCCTAAATATGTCAGCTTGTGCTTCCATAGCTCCTGCAGGAATCCTTCCTGAGGTCACACCCACTGCCACCCATTCTCTGTCCTGGTTTAGCCCTGGCTACTAGTCCCCCGTATTTCACTTTCCAAAGGCCCAAGCAGGACCTGGGTGGGAGTGGGCCTAGCTGAGCAAGTCATGGATTTGGTGTCAGACTTGCTAAGCTTCCCTCCGTGTAAGAAGAACAACAATAATGCACTTCTCAGGATGACTCTTTAGACTACCTGAGTCCACACTTTGCACTGAGCCGAAACTTATTTTAAACGCAAGGGATTGTTCAATGTCCAAGCCAACCTTGGCTGATTGTAAAAAGCTAAGCAGGGTCAGTCCTGGTCAGTACTTGGATGGGAGACCCCCATGAAGCTCAGGGCTGTAGGCTAGACAGGGGAGTTGGAAGAGCATCCTGGAAGAAGCCAAGGGCAAGCCATTTCTATATTATGGCCAAGAACGCTGCATGGCCGTGTCCATGAGGTCACCACAGCTAGCATCTCGCTCAAAGGAATCTTTAGAAAAAGGGGCCTGGCTGAACATGATGCTACGGCAGGGATGCAAAGGAGGAGGTGGGACATGGGAGGAGGACTTAAGGGACAAAATTAGTGTCTTAAGTCTGGAAGATGCTTAAGGCACCTGTTTCTCCACTTCAAACATCCACCACATGGACACCTTGCCCCACTCCCTTGTGGATCCCACAAGTTCACAGAAGTTGCCTTTCCTTAGGCTGTGCCATGAAGCACAATCTGCAATCCACCCTCGCTCCATTCATATGTCCTACTGAGTCCAGATCTACTAAGTTACAACCTGGTTCACACCTCCACTTTGTGCCACCATTTGTTTAACGAGGGTTTATTCAAGTAATCAGTTTGGTCCAGTGGTTAAGGTGCTGGGCTAGAAACCGGGAGACTGAGAATTAGTCCTGCCTTAGGTGTGAAAGCCGGATGGGTGACCTTGGGCCAGTCCCTCTCTCTCAGCCCAACTCACCTCACAGGGTTGTTGTTGTGGGGAAAACAGGAGGAGGAAGGAGTATTAGGTATGCTCACTGCTTTGAGTTATTTATAAATAATAATAATAAAGGAGGGATAAAAATAAAAATAAATGAATAAATGATCAAGCTGACTCCATGGAGATCCCACGCTAAGCCAAAATTAATCCCCATTGTAGCTTTGTGCAACATTTGAACCCTGCCCCTGTAGTCCTGCAGATTCCTTGATCCACCTCAGATGGAAATGGCCAGGCTTACCGCTTCTCACTGATGAAAATGATTACCGCCCTGTCTTTGCAGCACGTGTCTTTAGCAGGCATTGAGATCCATTTAGGCATTGCTGGAGGAAAGCCAGTGTAGTCACTGATAGCCAAAAGTCAGCAGGAGTCTGGCCGCAGGTTTTCAGACTACCTAACCAATTTTATTAAAAGGTACAAGATGTTGTCTCTCCTTCTGGTTGAAACCTCCTCCTTCCAACAAGACTGTCCAGTTCTCAACTGGTATTCAACTGCAGGACTGGCATGTCAGAAAAGTCAAGGGGGTGCCCATGTGAAGACAGCTCCACCTGTTTTCTGTGTGCCACCATGCAGCTAAAAAAGGGGCAGGGTTTCAGTCATGTAGACGCTCCTGACATTTAGAAAACAGAGGTTATGAGAGACAAATGTTATAATCTGGTCAGATGTGCATCTTTCCAGATTCCCTTTTCATTACCCTCTTCCCTAGTTCCTTGGTGGTATCTTTTCTGTGACAGGGCAAAAAGGTCTGCAAATAACCAGAAATCTTGTCCACATTACAGGCTGCATGTAACAGGGCTCTATTCCAGTCCTGCAGATTTTTTAAAAGGGTTTTTTGAAGTCTCTAAAAAAAGAGTAAATGCAATTCCTCACCATCTACATTTGCAATGTCTTAGAGGCTTTCTGCACAACTTCCTTTAATTTAGGTAACGGTTAAGAGAAATTGCCAAAGAACCTTTTTTTAATGCATATCAACATGTGTTTTTCTAATGCAGCCTGTTTAAAAAATGAAAATGCTCCCGAGGTAAGCTCTCTTTTTAAAAATTACCTACCATGGTTTGTATTTTGTGTGGGCTTTTGTTTAGTTTGCAGACTCTTGATTCATTTGGGGAGTTTTGAAGCTAGCTCAGAATGCACAAATATTTCCAGTAGACTTTTTATAGCCTTAATTAGAACAGTATACAGTATTCTAAGATCAGATTTTGCAACACTGCTCTGATTCCATTAGTTAAGAGATTAACACTAAACATTTACTGCCTGTTTCAATTTCTTACCCATTCAGCTCCTTTTTTTTAAATCCAGTCCTTTCCTTCCTTATTCAAACTCCCACCTATCCCTCCCTCCTTAATTTATATTCAGTATTCTGCTTGAATTACAATCTGAAGACACTCTGCCCATGATTTTTCCATATTTTCAGTCTTCTGTGGCCCAGAAACCTGCGCACTACCAGAAACACCAGGTTGCCGCTTAAAATGTTACCAGTAATCCTCACCTAACAACCACAATTGGGACCAGAATTTTGGTTGCTAAGCAAAGCAATCATTAAGCAAATCTGACTCAATTTATGACCTTTTGGGGGGCAGTTGTTAAGCGGATCACCATGGGGGTTAAGCAAACCACGTGGTTGTTAAACAAATCACCATGGTCATTAAGTGAGATGTGTGGTTGTTAAGCGAATTGCACATTTCCCCATTGATTTTGCTTGCCAGAAGCTGGCCGGGAAGGTCAAAAATGGCAATCACATGACCATGAGACACTGCAACAGTCATAAATGTGAACTTGCTTGGTTGCCAAGCACCTAAATCGTGATCATGTGACCGTGGGGATGCTGCAATGGCGCAGTGTGGGAACAGGTCGTAAGTCAGTTTTTATCAGCACTGTCATAAGTCCAAACCATCACTAAACAAATGGTTGTTAAGCGAGGACTACCTCTAGTTCTCTGTTAAGTTCCTATCTGCCATAAAAGCTGGCAATATGCTATGGCTGGGTATTATGGAATTGAAGGCCAACATATCTGCAGAACACCAGAGTTTAGAAGACGGCCTCTTACTGTTATCAAGCCTACATACGTATAACGGCAAGAATTGGGTCTTCTCTCAATTCGTCCTCTTCAGATTCTGTTCCATTCTTCTAGTTTTTCCCCTGCATCTATTATCGGATTGTGAAAGCCCCTGGGGCCAGAAAGTTAGATAGCCACTCTTGTACAAATTAATAGTGGTCCTTGTTCTCTGGATTTTAGTGCACTCTTACATCCATGAACCCTAAAGCATTATGTAGCTTATAACCAGCCATACGTCATGATGCAGCAATCAAGTTTCATTTACCATGATTAAGTATCATACAGGACCAGACAGTCGTTACCCCCTTGCATAAAACCTCCCCATGGCTTTTACATCCATGTAAACAAGCAGACAAGCCCAAGTTTAATTCTGTAAGCTGCCCAGAGTCACCATGTGTGAGTTGGGCAGCTTTATAAATCTGTTTAATAAATAAATAAATAAATATGCACTTCTTAAGCTTTTACATTCACACAGGACAGACTGTCAAAGGGGAAATGAAGAATATCACCCACAGTGTGCAGAAGAACGCTGTCAACAGTGATCTGGTGCCCATATTGTTGTAAGCTAGAATTTATAAATCATGGTTTGCTGAATAAACCATACTGACTGGGTTTCCACACCCCAGGAAACCTTGATTCACAAAGCAAGTACTTGGATTCACACAATATGCTATCAAACAGATCCTGTTATGGTTCTGGTGCTATTTGTGAACCGTGTAAAGTTTGTGTGAGAGCCATTTGGTGGTGTGGTTAAAGCACCAGGCTAGAAACTGGGAGACGGTGAATTCCAGTCCCGCCTTGGGCACAAAGCCAGCTGGGTCAGACTGCCTCAGGCCAGCCACTCTCTCTCAGCCCTAGGAAGGAGGCAATGACTAACCACTTCTGAAAAACCTTCCCAAGAAAACTGCAGGGACTCGCTGAGGCAGTCGCCAGGAGTCAACACTGACTTGAAGGCATAAAAAAAAGCAAGTTTGTAGATACATGTGTAAACTGTCTGTCCAGGATCTTTGGTGTGAGAGTATCGAAGGAGGTAGAAGTCAATAACCCTATACTTAGTTTCATTTTTACTTGCAAAATACTGAATTTTTGATGGCAGCACCCTTTTTTTCTAAGGGGGGTGCAGGCTTACTCTCCAGATCCACCCACACCAGCCATTATCCCTGGAAAAGGTGGAAAGGTTCCACCTTTTGAGCAAGGGCCCTTCAAGACAAGTTCAAAGCATGGCACGATGGTCCTCCCACAAGCACTGCTGATGCAGGCCACTTGGCAGCAAGGCACCCAGATGCCCAGCTAAGCACCTAGCTGTCCACAGCTATTGTTTGCCCAATATATTTTACCGGGCAGAGACTTTAAAAAGAAAAAGAAGAGAAAAACATTTTCCAGGTGCACCTAGAAGACACTGACTTGTTTCTGGATAAAAAAAGCATCCAGATTGTGCCTCAATTCACTTCTGAGGAAGGTGGAATAGACTCCTTCCTCCCTCCCTCTCATCATTTGCAAGGCTCCTGGCATATAAAGAGGCTTCCAACTTGCTCCCCAGCCACATTTCTGACTCTCAGACCTCCAAATTCAGTGGTGGGAACTTTCCACACCCAAACCACTGGATTTGGATCTTCTCTTCCTTCCTTCCTTCCCATATTGCAGTGTGCTTGTGGATGGAAGCATAAAGGCTATTCCCCCACACTGGGGATCTCAGGATGTGGAAAGGTACAGCAGAACAACAGTTTAAACCAGTGTTTTTCAAGCCTGGCAACTTTAAGATGTGTGGACTTCAACTCCCAGCAGTCCACACATCTCAAAAGTTGCCAGGTTTGACAAACACTGGTTTAAACCTAAGTCTTGCTCTTGTGTGGAGAGAGGGTTACAATAACTTTGAAGACAACAGCAGGGTAAAGCAGACCCCCGCAGAGGACAGGAGGGATTTCTCAGATCAGGACCGAGTTAAAAGAGTGCTGAGCATAGGCAGAGCTCTAAACCTTGCACAACAACATGGTTTGCTTAACCATCATTCACTGAATAAAACACAGTTGGCTGGGACTGCACACTGCACTGATCCATAAGCTAAGGCTTACAAACTACAGTGGCAAAGTTCAAAGCAACTTTTTAAGCCAAGGGCAAATGTGTGGATAGTGAATTCTGTCTCGCTCTCTCACTCTTCCTCCCCACCCGGTGGACCATTCGAGAAAAAACAAATCAAGTTTCTGAGGTAGCATCAAGTGGAGCCTCAGGTTGCCACCTTCGGAGTACAGGAACTTTGGACTGAAACCTTCAGACATGTCTCCTTTCATATCAACCTTCACCTCTCTTAGGATCATCAACAGGAGCTTCCTCCAGGATGCCTAGCATCTGAGTACTCCTTTTGTTTAGAACAGTGTTTCTCAACCTTAGCAACATCAAGATGTGTGGACTTCAACCCCCAGCTGGCTGGGGAATTTGGGGCAACAGTCCACACATCTTAAAGTTGCTAAGGTTGAGAAACACTGGTTTAGAACATGGGTAGATAACGGGCTGCCCTTTGCTGTTGTCAGCCCTCCCAGGTAAACCAGACTGGAAACATGACTAGATGAGCTAATTCTACTTTATAGTAAGGCCACATTAACAGAATCTAGCAAGTCTGTTAGTACAAATCTCCAGCCCTCCCTATTTACTGCCTGAGTAGTTAGGGTGGGTCCTTCCTAAGTTTCTTTCTCTGACTGTTATTCTGTTGTGGGCTCCTCCCCCTTTTATCTGATCGTTCCCTAGACGGCATCTCTTCCCCCCATCTTCCAAGGTCATCCTCACATTCCATCACATCTATACTGAACTACAACTCCCATGATCCCCACCAGTGGCCATTTCTCCCCCGCCCCCAACCAAAACAAGACAGCTCTTGATCTCCACAGGAGCTTAAAATTCAGATGATTTAGTTCCCAAGCCCTGAGATGCTCTGCTTTAATTCTCCTGATGCCCCAGAGCCTGGAGGGTACTGCTGGTGCCAAGAGTAATTGGCAACTCATTAGCAGCTCATTGAGAACACTGGAGGATGGGTGACAAGAGTGGGACACTGGTCATCATTTGGTAAATCCAGCCAAACTCAGGAAGGGGGAGGGCATTACAGAGCAGGGAACAACTGCCCCATTATTAAATGTTGTGAAATAGAAGAGAACTGGAGCTGCAGCAAAGGAGGGGAAAAAATCAGTGCAATTAGGAAACAAGAGAGAAGGCAGGGAAATGGGTTTGATTATCCAAGTAGGGAATTCCAAGATGGCTAGAAGGGTCATTCTCAGCCTCTGCACCCTGAAGGTCCAATGGGCAGCAGAAACAACCGACTTGCTGTTTCCCAAATTTTACTCCTGCAGATTGAAACTAAGATGGGTGAGGTCCTGCTTGATTCATGGCAGTGGTGGTGAAACTTGGTCAAGTGTTCAGGGGTGTCCACAGGGTCTGGTCCAAAAAAATCAAGATGATGGTCACAAGTGGATGAAGCTTTGATTGCACTTCAGGACTCCACAGTGGAGGAAGTAGGAGGGGCTGCCAAAAATGTGTTCCTTAATCTCACCTTCCATCCACAAACATGTACATCATTCCTTAGTTCCAGGGAATTCATTGTTTTCCAATGAAATCAGTCCTTTGCTGCCCATCCTTCCTCTGGGAGAAGAAGAAATCAGCAGTATCCCCTTCCTTCAGGCATACCCCTAGCTCAGTGTTTCTCAACCTCCTCAACATTAAGATGTGTGGACTTCAACTCCCAGAATTCCCCAGTCTCAGACTACTTATCCCTTCATGGGATTACACTCCAATCGTGTTACATGCTTAACCAGGTCTGTTTGAGACCAAACAGGTGCACTGGCATTCTATCCTAGCTGAGTTAATTTGAACCTTGGTTGAATTTTTAGGGGCTTAATGTATTGTGCACACCCAGTCTACCCACTCCATTTAGGGTTCCATGTCTTACGCAAAACCACAAAATAGGTTCATTTAAAAATCAGGTCAACCATGTTGAGTGAACCCAACCCAACTTATAGTCTGACTGAAAGGGCTAAAATGATATATGCTATTATGAGTTTTCCATTGCTAGGGCTTCATCCTGCTCTGTGAAAGGAAAAGAGTATCTCCAAGCATATGCAGAGTATCTTTCTTGCATTCAGGTTTATTCTCTACAGGCTCAATGGTTTTCAGTTTCGTTCTTGCATCATTTCCTCCTTGGAAAGCATGACTTTCCAATGACCTACTGGGCAAGCATCCCATAAACCCTGCAGACATTTTAGGTAGCTGGCTTGTTGGGACACCCAAAGAATGTTCTCCAGCCAGCTTGGGAGTTTGGCAACATATCGGCTGACTCACAACAGGCTGCAGCTCCAAGCACTGCTCCCTAAATAAGTGATGCTCACACTGCACTGCCTCCTTAGGCTTGGGTTCATGCGCTGCTTTTTGTCTACAGGCCATAATTGGGGGGTTTATTTCACAAGCCATAGTCAGCAAACCCCAGTGTGGTGCAATGTGTGAACCAGCCAGTATAAATCAACTTCCTACATCTTTCTTAATCAGGAGCCCAGAGATAGGACCATACCCCCTGCCTGGTCTAACTTGCAGGTAAGCATCACGATAGGACAGTGTTTCTCAACCTTGGCCACTTTAAGATGGGTGGACTTCAACTCCATGCTGGCTGAGGAATTCTGGGAGTTGAAGTCCACCCATCTTAAAGTGGCCAAGGTTGAGAAACCCTGCAATAGGACAATGTGTATAACATCTCTAAAAAGCACCATTCTACCTACTGGTGCATCCTGATAACATCAGTGACAGCAATAAAGGTCTGTCTCTACCAACGCCAGTAATAAAGCATTATGAACCCTGCAAGCCACTTTTTTTTTCCTGCAGCAGTCAAAAACAGAAGGAAGATTATGTCAAATGAACAAAGGAAAAGAGGTTTCTGAAGTACATTAATTAATTAGGAGTACAGAGAGATTTTTTAAAAAAATATATAATTTATAGCTCAGGGTGTCATATAACCCAGGACATTAGGTTAACTGAGTAAACCATGGTTCAGTTAACCATCAGGGTCATGAGGACAATCTGCCATAAAGTGCTTTGCTCATTCGGGACTTACGCCAACCTCAAGCTAGCCAAGCGCATCTCAAATAAAATGTGGCATGGGAGAAACATAGCTCAGGTGGGCAATTGATTGATATCTGTTTTGTTTGAACCCAGCATGATGGGTTAATTGGGTAAGCCGTGGTTACGTTAACCCTGGAGACGTGTGTCTTGCAAAGACGAACCAGTGCTAACTCTGGTCTAATTGAATAGTGAGTCTAATTCCATCTTTCCTGTCCTTCAGTTGCCCATAGCTGGTCTCTCTCTCTCTCTGCAAATTTCAAAGCCCTCCATTCATCTAGACAAGTTGCACCTATTCCTGCCTATTTATCTCCTAGCCTAGGTTTTGAGAATCCCAGTATTAGCTCAGTAATGTAGAGGGGAAAAAAATCAAAGCAATTGCACCCTTTCTCCTTGGCTTCATTAATCCAGCCTTGTTTAATGATCAATCATACTGCTCTTTTGGGCTCATTCCTCTCCTGAACCCCTTTAGAATATTCCCTATCAAATTCCTCGGGCCCTGATGATCCATTAGAGCTTATTAATTGCTGCATCATTTTTTTTTTACTGCAGTTTACTTTAAAGGGGTGGGGTGGGGTGCCCTCTGCTAGCGCAGATCATTTTTTCCCCAGTGATCTAGGGCAGGCATTTCTACCCACTCTAGGCCTTTAGGTAGCAGGGTGACCTCCAAGCTCAGAAGAAGGTAAGGGGAAACCCCTTCCATGCAGTGGCCAGAAAAATGACAGGGAGATCCAAGTCAAGCTCAGTTTTGAGGGATTCTTGACTAAATTTCAAGTATCTGTGAAAAACAGGCATGCAAGTGGTTAGGAAGCTGCTCCCTGCTTGTGCTCAGAGGCCCCCTTTCCTTTCTTAAGGCTTTGTGCATGCCTGGCCCTCAAAAACTGGAGACCTCTCTTCCTTCCCTGGACGTGCTGTGAATCAGCACCTCACCTGGCATCAAGGACAAGGGGCATTTAGGACCTGCTGGAACCAGAGTCTCTCTGATTTGCTTTTCTGGAAAGTAACCAACAGGCCACAGACCCAGTGCTTATTCCCTTATCCTGGCATCACTCGGTTGTGTTTGCAGCACGCTTGGCTCTTTGGCTAGACATTGCAGCTCGCCGGGAACAAAACACAATTAACTCTTCTCTCCCTTGTCACAGGGAGCGTCTCTCTTTTGTCTCATCTCCTGCCGCTCAGGTACCCAATTTAGCCGCCTTTGCCTCCCCATGGAGCCCCACCAGCTGCTACCCGCTTGCTGCTTTCTCTCTTTCTTTCTTTCCCTCTTGATCTTTGCTGCCTTTGTTCCTTCACTAACCTCCATCCCTCACCTCTATCCCTTTCCTTCTGGCTTCCAGCAACCTCCTGAAGCCTTCCAGCATTCGTGTCAGAGCAAAATCGCTCCCTGGGTCATCACCAGGCACTGCGCCAGCCTCACCCCCCACTTCCAGCCGATGTTGTGCAGCAACTCACCTCAAAAACAGCTTCTCTACAGAGGATGGTGGGGAGCCCAAATCTCAGCCTCATAACCCCCCCTTCCCTCCCCCCCAACCTGCTTTAGTCCTGGAATGGGCAACCACTTTTTAGCCAAGAGCCCCCCACCCCATGATTTTCAGTAGCATGCCAGGGATCACCCTCTAAAAAGTGGAGGAGGGAACAATGAATTACCCTGGGGAAAATACTATTTTTGTTTTAATCCCTTCAGCTAGAGTTTAAATTACGCTCACCCCCCATGTATTTCATTTCCCCCCTTTCTGTCTTATTAAAGGTGAGCATTTTATACTACGTTCTAGAGGTGGAAGGTTTGATATCCCTGATTCTGCCCCCTTGAGGGATTTCTCCAGCCATCTGGAAAGAGCTGATCACAGAAAGTGTCTGTATTCATACTGCGCCCGAAGTCACACCTTTCTTAACCCTGGTTTGTTAATTAAGCCACAAAAGGCAGGCTTTATGCAACACACCAAACCATATGCCATGGCTTCCAAGCTGCCAAAGTTGGCTGTGCCTAACGCAATCATCCATAATCCAGGGATTACAGATTTGTGTTGCTCCGACCTTTGCAGGTTGCATAAACAAATTGGAAAGGGGAGAGCTGACCATGAAAGAGTATGATCTGCAGGCCATCCAGAGATGTAGTAGCTTATTATTGAAGCATTGCAGAACTCTGATAGTGAAGTGTAAATATTGTGTGAGTATGTGGAGATGATGGATGGATGGATGGATGGATGGATGGATGGATGGATGGATGGATGGATGGAAAATTAAAAATGGCAGCAATTTTGAAAGGTCTTCACATGGCATCTGGATGGAGACTAGCAGAGGCACCAAGCCAGTCTGTCTGAAAGTGGGGAGCTGATTTCCTAACCAAGTCATCATGCCCAAGAATGTGCACCCTCCAATTGCTGCCCATCTTCCAACACGGGCAGATGGTTAGTAAGGAAGGTATCTCCTTCAATCCCCAGGTGCCCAAAGGGTGCTTTGCCTTCTGTAGGGGAGTGGGCTCTTTGACTTGTGCTTGGAAATGGCCTGGAATTCCATGGCAAATGAGCCCTAATGCACTAAAGCCCTAATTCTGGCTTTCATGCACGTCATTCTGATCCCTGCACAAATCAGAAACCTTCCTCTTTGGGGTGTAGCTGGCAGTTCCTGCTGGAAAGAACTGGTTTTGGCCATCTGGTCCTTAACAGGACAGACCTTTCTCCCTCTGGTCTCTGGAAGAGACCTCAAATTTACATTCCTTTTCCAAGACAACACTTGCAAGCTTCAAAGTGACATGGGAGGGGGTCGTCTTCCACCTCCAGGAAGGAGGATCTTCAGGTCCTCCCCTGATTGTGTTTGCAACCAGATTTGCTAAGTGCAGCCTGGAGACAGAGGACCCTAGACTGCTCAGGTGTTCTTTCTTCCTCCTTTGGGAGGGAGTTTTATGAACGTCAACAGAAGGTGTGTGTCTCCTCTTAGCAGCTGTGTGCTAAACATATGTCCAAAGGAAAAGGGATTAAAGGTTTTTCCTTTTGGGAGTTATGAGATTAGAGTGTTCATCCACCGAGGCGGTATCCAGCATTCTAGCTCAGCTGCCAACATCCCAGCAACCCTCTGTGATAGACCTTTGTCCAGCCATCGAACAGCATTGGGTCAATTGTCTAGTTGCCATTACACTGGCCCACAACACTCCTGGATGTGGCATTGCTCCAGGATCACCTGAATCCCACCAGCTCACTAGTGATGAAGGGGAAATCTGATCTGTATGAAGCTACCTGTGACCAGCTGTCTTGCTCCAAATGAGAGGAGGGAACTCCCCAGCTTCAGAACCCCAAGAAGGCTCCTGCTTCTCTTCTCAGCTTCCTCACTTGGGAAAGGTGGTGGGGAAGTTGTGAGGTTAGAAGCTGATGCTGTTCCCAGTTCATTTTATTGTTAACCCTTTGTTTGTGGTCAACTCAAGACAGCATCCGTGTCCAGTGCTCCCACCTCCTATTTTCCCCACAAGAACCCCGTGAGATGGGTTGGGCTGAGAAAGAGAGATTGGCCCAAAGTCACCCAACTAGCTTTCATGGCTGACAGAGGACTAGAACTCACCGTCTCTGGGTTTCCAGCCTACCCCAAACTGCCTCTTTATAATGTAGCTCTCTGGCTTGTTGATCTTTCTCCAGCATTTTATTTTCTTTTGGTGGCAAAGACACCTGCACACCTTTATATAAGTACCATGAAACTGGAGGGGAGGGGAGCTGATATTAAATCAGCCAAAAATTTGCTACAGGAAGAAAGGATGGTAGAAATCCATAGGCTGGGGGGACACAGAAATGATCAGAGATTTGGAATGTGCAGGTCTCAAGCCCTAAGATTTTTGGACAGCTCTCAAAATGATGGTGCAAACAAACCCTGATGTTCAAACACTTCCTGCATTCCTGAACAGACAGGTGTTGCACATTTCTCTGAATAATTCTGAGCCACAAAGGATTCTACTCTTCTTACATTAACCTAAGTTGCACCTCTATGGATCCAGCCTAAGTTTAGAATTTTAAACTGGTTTCAGGTTACGACTGCAGCCTGATCCAGCGGTCCTCAGCATTCCGTGCAATGCTGCAAGACAACTGCTAATTCTTTTCCTTTTTCTTCCAGGAGACAAAAAGCCAGCACATCTGGGGGGCAGCTGGTGCAGAAAGCACCCTCCAGATGTGTGGACTTTGGCTTCCCGAATCCTCAGCCATGGCCACCGGGCTGGGTATGTGAGGCTTATTGTAACTCAAAGGAAAGAAAAACAGTAATATTTCTGAGAAGGAAAGGGAAGGAATCAGACATAGTTCAAAGGAAGAGAAAGGAAAAGAAACGGATATAATACAGAGGAAAGGAGATCAAATCCCAGACACATTACTCACTACAATTCTTTACTCCTCCACCAAGTCACGTTAGCTTTCACCCACCCAAGTTTGATCTCGGCCAGTTTTTCTCAACCTTGGAAAATGTAAGATGCGTGGATTGCAACTCAAGCCCATGCATCTTAAAGTTGCCAAGGTTGAGAAGCATTGGTCTAAGCCAATGTTTCTCAACCTTCGCACCTTCAAGATGTGTGGACTTCAACCCCCAGAATTCCCCAGCCAGCTATGGGAATTCTGGGAGTTGAAGTCCACACATCTTAAAGGTGCCAAGGTTGAGAAACACTGGCCTAGGCCAATGTTTGGGCTGAGTGCCAGCATCATGCTAAGACTACACAGGGTCTGTTTGATGCTGGCTTGGCTTGGGTGAAGCCAGCCGCTTGTGATTTATTTAATCAACCACATGTCATCCCCTGGACTCCTGAGTCCACAGAGACCAAGAGGAAGCATTGCCAGAAGCACCCCCAGGGTTGCCAGACCCTGCAAGGATGGTGAGCCGCCAACCAGCCTCGTTGTTCCTACTCTAATCCAGCCTGGTCACCCCCTCCCAGCCTTCAAGCACTTGACAGCAGGATCTGGAAGGGTTCCTCAGGAGTCATCTGCCAATGGAAGCTACACCTGACCCTGGCCAGCTGTGCTGAATGGAATCAGAGGTTGCTGCTATTTAGAGAGCAGCCTGGGCTTTCTGGGAGTGATGCTGCCTTGTGAAGGCCTACAGCATTCATTAGTTCCCTGATGTGTACCTGGAACTTTGTCTTGGATACTGTCAACTGGTAAGATAGCTTTTACATGTGTGTTGATTGGATTTATGACCTTGGGATAAGCTTAATGGTTTTATTGCTCCTGAAGCCAGATAAGCACAGCTGTTTGCAAAGCCCCAAGCTCTGGTTGACCAAGACCCATCTGAGGATATTGTATGACCCCAGACTTAGTTTTTATTATTACCATGATGTGCCATGAGGGTGCACTAGCCAAGCATCCTCTGAGTAGGCCTACTTTTAGAACAGTCTAGATGGGCGTTGTGTGTTTCTCAAAAACAGCATAGGGATCCACCTGCCCAGAATCTTAACATGGACTATGGTGACAAGCAGGCTTTCTAATTTAATTGGTTGCGTTTGCACAAGCCACTAAACCACAGTGGCAGTATTCCCCTAACATGTAAAGTCAAATCCAACAAGCCATATGATGGCCTAGCTTACTCAAGGCATTAAACATGAGATGGTTGATTGCTTTTGGGGTGGATCAATCATAACTTGTACAAATAGAGCCAACTTCTGGTGACTCTCTTGTCTGTGCAACCATAATAAGGAAATGCTCAACGGTGTCTGCACTTACCTGTGGAATACCCGGCTGCTGGCTAATGCCAAACTAGAGAATATTCTGAAGGTACTGCATGGAAACTGATCAGCTTGTTTCTCTCTCTTAGTCATTTTATCCTACATGTTTCAAAGGTCAACTCTTCTGCTTAAATTAATATTTATTTCTAAAACTGGAAGGCATTGTGCAAAAATGTACTGGAATAATCATCTGCCTTTGTGCACTGATGGATGATTAATTCTCTGCATGCTTACCTGGGAGCAAGAAGCATTTACTTCAGAGTAAACATACTTGAAAAGACTTGCCTTTCTTGCAATATTGGAGGAAGTTTAAGATAGCTTGTTGGATGTGATTCTAAGCATAAGTGTCTGGAAAGGTATATGTAATTTTCCAAGATGTGGAGATTTAAACTTCAACCCATTATATGGATTGAAAAAAAGTACTGCATGCATACTCTAGTAACTGAAATAAACCACTGTTATGGCTTAATGTGGTCTCCCGATTCACCCATGATGCTAGGATAACTGAACTGTGAACTAGCCAACCCCATTTTAACCTAGCCTAGAATGTGGTGTGGACCCAGCCAATGTGTTGCTAGTTCTTCTCTAGAATGGAGAGTGGTTCGTTCTTCCTGCATATCCAAGTGCCCACCGTCCTTGTATTTCAAGGTGACCTTTATTTAAAGGACTGTCCACTCCCCCAGGCATAAAGAACTGAAGTTAGTTTGAAGCTACCCATCAAAAGTTAGTACCTGGATGGGCTGTCGCCCAGGTTGTCTCATTCTTTTTAAGCTGTACAGTAGTCATTTTTAAATGCCTGCCTATGCATTTAAATTAGCAAATGAAAATCTGCAGTGGAAAGAAGTAGTTTGAGAGACAGAAAGATTTGTGCTTCCGTTTCCTTCCTTCCTTCCTTCCTTCCTTCCTTCCTCTTCCCCCTTCCTTCCTCCCTTTCCCTCCCTCCCTGTGTCCTTCCTTCCTTCCTTCCTCTTCCTTCCTTCCTTCCTTCCTTCCTCTTCCCCCTTCCTTCCTCCCTTTCCCTCCCTCCCTGTGTCCTTCCTTCCTTCCTTCCTTCCTTCCTTCCTTCCTTCCTTCCTTCCTAGCACCCTTGTATTTTTCAATGAATCCAATGAAGCTGCTGATGCAACCTTGGTGAGGTACAAAGTTAAACGCGCAATCTTTCTGCAAATCTTAATGCTTAATTACTATTTATGGGCAATTGTTTACAGAATTAAAGCAAGAAAACAGTGCTGGAGGTGCTAAAATTTGGACATCCTTCCAGTTAGTTCTTTGTAACACCTCCTTTTGCAGAACTAACAGCTTCCAAAGTGTTTTTGTAGCCAGCTAAGAATTTTATTCTTGCTTTTGGATTTCCCCCCCCTCTTCCTTGCAGAACTTTTCTAGCTGAGAAATATTCTTAGGCGGTCTTGCACGCCCTGTACATTCAAGATATCCCACAGATTTTTCAATAGTATTATAGTCTGGAGACTGTGAAATCCATTCCAAAAATTTTTTTTTCCTCTCATAGTCGACTTGGAGGCGTATTTTGGATCCTTCTCTTGTTAAAACAGTCAAAGACTGTTCAGCTCCAAGTCAGGTTCCTCTTTGACAATGGTCTGTGTACAGTGATACTTTGTATATAAAGTTATACCCTGAGTTGTACTTCATATGCAAAGTAACACAGGAGTGTTACAAAATGTGCATACAGGTTTGCAGAAAGATGCCATGCTTAATTTCATATTTTGTAGAAGCTGAGCCAGCTTTGGTCCACTTGAAACAAAAAATTTGACTTGAGATTTTGCATGGAAATGTGTGTGCAAGGAAATATCTGATTCACACAGGGAAATACATCATGTACTTATGAGATTTAATTCTGCACTGTAGGGGGAGGCATGTGGCAAGGTTGTTCCAGACCCTTTTTAAAAAGCTTGAATTTTTATTCTTCACCTTTTATTACCCTGAACTAGAATGTCCAAAGCTTCAAATGGAAGCCAATATGTGTCTCAACTTTCTTTTCCAGCAATTTCTCAAGTAAAGCTTTAATAGACATATTTCTTAATTTCCTAACTAAATACATTCCAGAGGGACTTAAGTAAATATTCCCCTTCTGCGCCATGCATAGTAGGACTGATGGTTGCGAAAACACCACACTAATATATATCAGAAGATCGTAAAAAAGAGAGAAGGGGGATAGATTTAAGATATGTCCATCCATGAAAGTGATCATCTAACGAAGCAAATGCAGAGTTTAAACACAAGGAGCTTTTCCCCGCAGGAAAATGTGATTTGGTATTTGAGTCTTGGATCCAATTCCCTTGTTTGACAGCTGCAGTGGGAAATGCAAAGAGGGAAAACTGAGCCCTTACAATGAATGGCCTGGTTTCCCTCTGTGATTAGTTTGAATTTGGCTTAGTAGATTGTGTGATCCCAAACATTATGATTTATAAACCCTGCATTAGTGTGTGTTCTGTAAAATCAGCCAACCATGACTTAATGCAGGGATGGACAATTCTGTTGGTGTTGTATTTTACCTTGAAGGGTTTTTTCTAAGCCTGTAAAGGCTGCAGGGTATGGCTGGTGATCACCACCATCACTCACTGAGAGGGCAAAGTCCCCCCCTCAAAAAAAATTTGTGAAAGGAGAGAAGCATTTTAACCTCCACACAACCTTTGACCCACTGATTTTCCTACTTCGGATGTTGAAAGAAGCCCCTGAATTGCGGTTTCCGCAGCATATCTGGGCGGGGGCACAAAAATGGAGCAGGCGGGTTGGGTTCAAGCCAGGGCCGCAACTGGGGGGGGCAAGTTGGGCATGTGCCTCAGGCACCACACTGGGGGGGTGCCAAAATGAGTGGTGGGGGGGCCAAAATGGGCACAGAATCCATATTTGCCCCAGGTGACTCTGGCAATTTTGGAAGGAAGCACTTTCAGTCTTGATCATAGCAGATTTTTGCAGATGTGACTTTGGTGTGAGCAGAACAGCTGCAGCCAGAGGTCTGCAGACAGAAGTAAGGGGAAGCTGCATTCCCCTTTATTTCCACGAGAAGCCTTTATGGGGGAATGTACTGGCTCTAGAATGAATGATGTGCTTTTTATTATGCAGGGTTGTTCCTTCCCATCACTGTTTCTGTTCTTTTCTTTTCTTTTAGGTTGGTCCCTGTTATCCCTTTCTATTATTTTATTCCTAAACTGCATTGAGTTTCCCTAAATAGCCAAAAGGTAGAAGAGAGAGGCTTCAATATCAGTAAATACAGAAGAATTCACAGTTCTGAAAGGAGCTTCTCTGCTCGATCAGCTCCCCAAATTAGAGAAATGAAAGGTTTGGGGGCAGTGACTGAGATCACCTTGGCTAAACCATGGTTTGTTGAATGGTGGGGCGAGGTGTCAAACTTTTGCCAGCCTTATGACAACTCAGGGGTAAGATTCTTACAGAAACTTCTTCTCTTTCAAGAAACTGATTAAGTACGCCTTGACAGCTAAGTAGCTTCATTTTTTGGACCCCATTTATCTCTTGAGTTCACTAGGGTGGAACTGACTGGATTCTTTTGGTAACCAGCCTCTGGTGAACAGGCAATGTAGCTAACTAGTTGCCCAATTGTGTTTTGAACCTGCAGAGTTTGCAAACAGCGTCTCATTTTCCCAGGCTCTGAGAAGATCATTACAGAAGGCCTTCCAGTTATTGTTAACCATGACTTCCAGCATCTCTCAACAATGATCAGACTCTCTGGGGCTGTTGGGAATTCAGCAATATTGGAGTGCAGGTGCGCACACACACAGAGAGAGCTTCCTATCCCTGCTTTGAGCCATTTGTGTGATTTATCAATCGGTGACTGGGCTGGCAGATTGCATTAACCCATGTGTCAAAATGTGGTTCCTTTCATTGAATAGGATGTGTAAACACAGCCATGACATGTGTCACTCTTCTGCGTCCCTATTTGTTCTTCCCCCAATTTGCTAGATGAAATTCTGTGTTCATTCTAAGCTCCAGAATTTTGTTCTTCTGGATCTGTGAAACTCTATGTACTATGTGTGAGAGCATGCAAGGAATGACCCTGAGGACAGTCATGATCTGCAAGAGATTTAGCTGCAACATATAGTTGGTTATCAATAGGTGTCATGCGTAAGACTGAGAAGCTCTAGGTCTGATTGTAGATGCCCAGGGAGGGATGCATGGAAGCATGTTTAGGTCTGGACGACTTGAATCGTAAAAGGAAGACTGAATGCCAAGCACATCATCAGAGTGAGATGATATTTAGCATTAGGCAGAGCAAGGTGGTTGATTTGAGTATCATAAAGGGCAGCAAATTATCAGCAATTTGCCTATTATTATAATCTTCCAGAGGAGTTTGGTCTGGAGCAGGAGGAAGGGTGAAGAGAAGAGTTTTAACAATCTTAATGCTCTGAGTTCTTAAAACTCTTTATTCTATACTGGCAGTTACCATAAGAAAATGGGATAGATTCCAAACCATCATGGTTTAGTCTCGATTTTTGTTTGAGAGAGACCAGCTACGGCTTCTGTCCTCAGCTAGTAGCATCATCTTAATGACCTTGGCTGATCTCCAAAACTCTATGCTGTGTCCTACCTGGTTAGAACTTGGATGGGAGACTACCAGGAGATCCTAGGGTTGCAGGCTAGAACAGGAAGCACAAAATTAAAATCCCCAAAGAACACAATGGGAAATCACTTTGGTACTGATGCCAAGGAAACTATATGGATATGTCTGAAGTCACCAGAAGTAGACCTTGACCAAGGGAGGCTTTATTTTATCTTAGTCTAAAATCAAGGCATAAGTAGCATACAGAACACACGGGGACCACTTGAACCCTTACAAAAGTTTCCACTAGAATCAAATATTTAATGTGACAGAGGGAAAATAATTATTAAATCCAAATCCACAAAAAGTACAGTACATGTTAGACTTATTTAAATTTAATTACATTTAAACTGTTAACAGAAGCTAATTTATTTAGTTGTTGTCCTGGTCTGGTTCACTGGTTTGGAGTGCTACCTTGCCTACTCTTGAAAGATCAGTTGTGGCCTTCAGAACAAGGACAGTATCCCTGGTGAAGAGGAAGATGTTATGCCAAACTTTTGGTCAGTCCCCCAAGTTTGGTGTAATGAATGAGAAAGTTGGCCTGCTGGCTTCTTGCTCTGGCCCCCACCCACATTCTTTTGGCCCTGCCTACTTTTCTTTGGTCCCACCCCC
Source organism: Candoia aspera (assembly GCF_035149785.1). Classification (NCBI taxonomy): domain Eukaryota; kingdom Metazoa; phylum Chordata; class Lepidosauria; order Squamata; family Candoiidae; genus Candoia; species Candoia aspera. The sequence goes on along the minus strand of NC_086166.1, from coordinate 11,267,834 downwards.
TTTTTTTGCATGCAGTCATTGATACAACAGTTAGGGGCCTCCCCATTTGGAGGTATTAAGTAGCTGCTAGAATCTAGAAACCCGTGATCATAGTTCAGCTCAACCAATAACTTCAGTTCTCCAACAGTCTTTTTAAAGTAGCTGCCTCCTCCTTGCTACTCTGCAGATGTGTGGGTTGGGACTACAGTTCCTAAAATTCCCAGCCATATTGCCATAGTTTTACTAAGTTTTGTTAACCAGGGATGTGTCAGAGCACTGCCTGGTTGAGAAACTAGCTGGAGAAAAGCTGGATATGAGCATATTATTCTCTAGCTCCCAACATGCAATACAGAGATGATATTAGCCTACTTTACAAGAGTGTTGTAATATTTACTGAACTTACTGAGTGCTGAGAAGTTCCATGAAGAATATTAGGTATTTGGGTGACATTCTCCCAGCCCCCACAGGTTTAACACTTATCTTGCAAAGCTAAATAAGCTTTCCCAGATTTATCTTCTGAGCATTAAAAACCATGTATGTATTTAAGAATATCCTGCTTTTCCTATAAAAGAAATACTCAGTGCTCAAACTCCTTGCAAAATACAAAAACAGCAAATAATTGTTTAAAAAGTAGCACATATTCAGCTAGTCTGAAGTGGCAACAAAATACAAATGCCCAATATTAACACACAATAAGCAAGAATCAACTACTTATTTCTATCTTGCCTGGTTGGTAGAACCATAGATCTCACCCTGTCATTGAGAAAATCCTCTTGTGCTCTGTGCCCTACACAACTGATACGATAAATTGGTGACACAGTCTCAGCCATAACTCTAGAAACAGCATCTGTACTGGCTGAGGTTTCTGAGTGGCCCTCATGAAACCTGTGTCCAACCGAGTTGGGAGTTTATGCCAGCTTGGCTGTGCCAGGAACAGAAGCTGCTGCTGCAGGACTTGCGAAGTTGGCCCCCTGAATATCTCTAAATCCAACACGTCTCTTTTAAGAGGAATCCAACCTTCTCCAGGTTAAGATAACTAGTGCCAGTATTTCAACTGGGTGCCAGTCCACAGCGTGTACCTCCTAGTTAATGGGATGTGAGCCACAGCTTGCAAGGTAGACTTTAGCTTAGAGATCATAGCTTGCAGAGAATAACATGAGCATGCCTGGGGTAAAGCTAGACCTTGACCATGCTTGTGGCATACAAAGTGTGCCAATCCAAGCTATCTTTGACATTAACAGGAAACATTGGAGGTGTCACGGGTACAACAGGGCTGGTAACTCAGTTTGTGCCTTCTCTCTCTCACTAAGAAGCATTATATGAAACCAAATCCACAATGGGTGGCAGAGGTCACTATCTCTGGATCCATCCAGTGGTGACCACCATGGTATATGGACCTATGTTTCCTTTATCTTATCTCTGGGCTTTAATTTCTTTGGTGTACTATTTCTTATTCCTGTTTTACACACCGTTGCTCAGCTTGGAAGGGAATAGCATAATGGGACGGGTGGGTGGTTAAAAAGAGAGGTTACCCTGTACTTTTAATACCAGTTCTCATTCAGGTCGATAAAAGAGAATAGGCTTTCAAATGCCTTTCAAAGAAGAAGGTCATTATGGTGTTGCATTTTTTCCTGCACTGATTTCAGGATGACGGGCCAAAGGGGGTGGGACTTTCCACACTTCCATTCAGTCCCAAGGAGAAACACCAAAAGGAAACTCCTCCCAAAAGTTTTTTTTTTCTTCAGTTCAGAAATGTGAGTGATAGAACACTGCTTCTCTACAGCAGGATTTCTCAACCCCAGCAACTTTAAGATGTGTGGACTTCAGCTCCCAGAATTCTGGGAGCTGAAGTCCACACATCTCAAAGTTGGCTAGGGAATTCTGGGAGCTGAAGTCCACACATCTTAAAGTTGCTGAGGTTGAGGAACACTGATCTAGAGATCTACAGCCTCTCTGGCTTCCCACACTTCCACTCAATCCCAAGGGAAGTCCTCAAGAAGAAGCTTCACCTAGCAAACTCTTCAGGTTGGGAAGTATGGACAGCCAGGGAGGCTGCAGAGGGATGGGAAGGTGTGAAATAGAAAACAAGCTTCCTAGCAAATGCTCACCCTCCACCACTTGTAACAGTTAAATAAACTCCAGCCCATTTCCCCTGAGAAATCTGAAAGAAATTCTGGTGCATGCTGAGAAGAAAGTAGATCAGTGTTTCTCAACCTTGGCAACTTCGAGATGTGTGGATGTCAACTTCCAGAATTCCCCAGCCAGCATGCTGGGTGGGGAATTCTGGAAGCTGACATCCACACATCTTAAAGTTGCCAAGGTTGAGAAACACTGGAGTAGACAGACAGAAACAAGGGAAGAAAACTTTTGAGAAATTAGAAGATCTCAGCACAGTGTTCAGGATAACATCCTTAACCTTGTGGATTAGTTATAGAGTGCAGTCTTAGTGTGAAAACCTCTGGATACTCCATGAGTTAAATACACGGGGCACACAACTGAACATGCCACCTTCTTCTCCTGGAGATCTTTGCAGGAAAGCGGGCTGAGGAATTCCTTCAGCACCAGCTGGAATGAGTGGGCTCTAGGAAGTTCTCTGTTCTCACCATCTTTATGTCGGTCAGGCAGTTGTCAGCTGCAAGTGGATACTCAACATGCAGCCCTAAAACACACACACTTCTCCCTCCCCCAGTTATTTAAGTTGAACATCTAGGTTCACCAATAACCTCATCAGCTTTTGGTGCCCTTGTCTCCTCCTTCCTGAAGAATAGCCTGCCAGATAACAGCATAAAGGCTATGCAAATATGCTTAACTAGCAGGAGTTAGACCAGGCATGTGGGCCATTGTAATGTGCAAGATTTTTCATTATTTTTATATAAATAGTAGGCTCCCAACTAGGCGGAGGGTCATTTAGATGTGTACAAAGATGCTTTTGGAAAGGCTGCAAAATGCATCCTGCTGGGGCAACCTGGTACCCTCAAAAAAAAAAATGCTGGATGTCCACATCCAAAATTCTGCTGACTACCACCTGTGAGAGTTGAGGTCCAAAATGTCCAGAGGGCACCAAGTTAGAGAAGGTGAAGCAGACTTTTATTCCACCGCTTTCTTCCTTTGGCCCCAATGACCACAAAGGGAGAGAACAGCAGTGCAACTTGATGATTTAGTTCACCCTAAGCTCTAAGCCATAATCTGCAAACCACTGTGGCTTGCTTTACTGTGCTGGTTGAACCCATCTAGACAAACACATGGATTCCATCAACATCTCATGAGCTTCAGGACAAACTAGGAGGCCAAGAACATGGTGCTACATCAAACAGTGGCTGTGTTCCCATCACACGATGGCCACAATGAATTGAACCATGACTTGCTCAACCTACTTTCAGGGTCTGCACAACACAGAATCATGAAGTCACCCCCTGGGTTGGGTTTGTACCAACTGCCATGCTAAAATGGCATGGACTAGTCTGGGGGTTGGTGTGTCTTATGAACCCTACCATGCGTGGAGAATAGCACCCCTATGCAAAGTGAATTAGGTTCAGCTCCCAGGTAAAGGTCTGGGGAGCAAATGTGGAGGGGTGCAGAGGAATATGGAGATTTGGTTTAATATTGTAGGGGAATTGTAGACCCTTGACGAAAGTATGTGGTAGCCATTACAGAAACATCAGCTTAGCCCAGAAAGACAGGAAAGGGTGAAGAAGAAACTCAAGATTACCCTGCCTTGATTTTCTTTGGTATATGAGGGAAGGAAAGAGAAACTTCGTCAGGCTTTCAATATTCTGTTGTTATAGTCTAGACCAGTGTTTTTCAAACTTGGCCACTTCAAGATGCATGGACTTCAACTCCCGGGGAAGTTGATCGAAGTCGCCAAGGTTGAGATCTAACAGTTGCATCTGTACAAGAGATGCAGCTTCACTAGTTTTAACCTTGGTTAGGCTTTCCCCTCCTGGTTTAGATGCTGTGCAAACGTATCTGCTGGGGTTAGTTTCGGGCTCAGTGTGCCGTGCAAACTTTAAAAATGGGCCAATTCCATACCAGGGCTGAACATGCTGTCTGAACCCAGCCAGCTGAAGGCACAAACTGCCCAGCTTCTCTGTAGCCTCGTATCTTGTCAAACCTAGTCAGCGTTTTGGATGTCAAGATGTGTGGACTTCAACTCTGAGAATTCCACAGTCAGCAAAGCTGGCTGGGGAATTCTGAGAGCTGAAGTCGTCACATCTTGAAGTGCCAAGGTTGAAAAACGCTGTGTTAGATCTTTAACTTTCTTATTCAGGTTGTTGGGTGGATGCAGGCATTTGGATTAAACCTGCAAACTGTGCTCCGGTTAACCATGGGTTAGCAGGCATCATCCCCTCAGTTGCTTACAGCAATGGCTCCAAGCAGCTAGATGGGTGCAAGAACAGGGATGGGTGCAAGAGCAGAGAGAGCTTTTGCACCCTAATTTAAGGAAAACAAGAGGGCTGGCCTTCTCTCCCCCAGCCCCTGGCATTTTCTTGCAACCTGCCTTTGCCCCCAAGTCAAAAGCAGGAGGCTCACGCCAGACCAAGCCGCGTGCCCACGGATGGAGCTGCGTGCACATGAACACGATTGTTCTCCTTCTATGCTGGGGACGTGGGGATGCAGGGTTAGCCCATCGCAAGGATGCGGCCGAGCAAAGAAACCGAAATTCCCGTTCCCCGCCGCGGGCGTGGAGGTGTCCGCTGTTTTTGTTGGTTCTTGGAAGATCCAGCCCCCCGCCCGCCCGCCTTCACACGCACACTTCCGCTCACACGGGGCGGGGAGACAAAAGAACATGCTGACCTTGCTCTCGGAACGGCGTCTAACCCGCGTCTCTCCCCGTCTCCCCCTACCGCTCTCTGCTGCTGCTGCAGACTTTCCGGGGGGGGGGGGCTCGCCCGGCCTGCCTGCCTTTCTGGCCGCCGCAGGTGGGGAAGGAGGGGGCCGGGGGCGGCGGAGGGGGGAGCCCCATTGTTCCAGCCGCGCTTTGTGCCCGACGCGACTGGGGCTTGGCGAACCGCTCCTCCTTCCGCTCTCCTCGCGCCCTCCACCCCTTGCACGACGCGATCACCTTTTGCAAGCTGGGTGGAGGGGGGCTGGGACGTTGCACGCCTTTCTCCCACCCCCCACACACCACCACCGCAGGACCTGTACAAAATATTCTGTAGGCACGCATAACCCCTCCCCGGCTTGCCGGATAGGACCCCTCCCCAGCGCGCATCCGCGATACTTAAGACCCAGCTCTTTGCCTCTTCGCCCCCTTTGTCAGACCCGCCGTTTCCACGTTGCCCCTCCCTCCGCATTAAGACCCTTCCCGGTGGATCGCCATGGTGCCTTGAACGCCCCCCCCCCGCCTTCCTCGGGCATCTTCCCTGCTGCCCCGTTATCCCGCGCTCAGGCAACGGCTCGGCTGCGACTCTCGAGCTGCCCGCCTGCCCGCCCGACAGACAGAGCCCCCTCCCCGAGGGCTTCCCAGACGCACCTGTCTTGGAGGGGGCTCTGGTCCTCTTCCGCGGAGTGGGGTGGGTGGGAGCCTCTCAGCACAGGCTGGCCGGGAGAGGGGCGGAGAGCCTCAGATCTCGTCCTCCCGCGCCCCGCGGCGCACGAGGTCCCCTCTGGGTTCCCGCGGCTGGGTGGCCGAGGCGACGCAGGACGAGGGGTGGCAGGAAGACGCGCCAGGGACCCCTGCCACGGGAGGAGGAGCAGCAGCAGGAGCGGCGGCGGCGATCGCCCCTCTTCAGCAGCTCCATCGTCGCCAGCTCGGGTTGCAGCCCGGGGGGCGCGCAGACATCGTTGCAAAGAGAGCGAGGGGCAGAGGGAGAGCCGCGCGCACGCACGCGCACCTTGCAAACGGGTGGGGGGGAGACGGAAGGACGGACAGACGTGCACACGCCCCGAGCGGGAGAAGGGGCCCCGGGCGGAGCGGGTGTCCCGGCCGCACTTCGGCGGAGCTGCCTTCCCTGTCTCCTGCCTCGGCGCGCGCGGCCGGCCGGAGGCGAGCGGGGCTCCGCGGCTTCTCAAGGCTGCCTCCCTCCGGCCCTGGCTTTTGCGCGAAAAGCCCGCTTCCCTCGCCGGGTCCTAAAGCCGGCCGTGTTCCGCGCCGGTCCTGTCCCCCGCTTCCAATCCATGCCATCCATGTGCTGGGGATGGTGGTGATGCCGCTGCTTCGACGCCCCCTTGGAGAACGGCGGCCCCGCCGTCCAGAGGGAATCCTCTCAGCTTTGGGGAGTGGGTTTCATCGAGTTGCTTCCCCTGCTTCCTCTCCCCCTCCCAGCCCCCGCTTTCCTATTTGAAAAGGTAAAAATCTCCCACGCCCCGGAGATGGGTCAAGCCTGGAAAATTCGTTTGGGGAAGGGGCTTTTCGCCGGGTCTCTTCCAGACGCCGGTCAGATTTTAGGTAAATCTCTGCGCAGTTCCAGGTTTGCCTTCCGGAGGGGGGCGGCGGCGGCGGCGAAGGGAACTGTACTAGGGCCGCTGTTTTCCAAGCAGGGACGGGGGTCGTATGGACGCAGGCTTGTACGCTAAAACTGAATGCTCGGAGGCTATTTGGGAAGAGGGAGAAAATGCTTGTTTCATGCCCCGGAATCAGAAGGATCCTGGTCCAATCCAATAAACGTCAGCATGGGAATGCCTGTAGGCGTCCAAGGCAGGGAAACTCATCACTTCCAGCACCATCCTGAAAATTATTTCAATAGTTTGGGTTCCCCTCCAGATGCCATTCTGGGGTACTCACAGGGGTGTCTGCAGGAAGGGAGTAAAAAGGGGGGGGGCAGCCAGAACCATGCCATTGAAGTCCCACCCCTTTTCTACATGCATCTAGGTCAGTTTTCTCAACCTTGGCAGTTTTCAGATTTGTGAACTTCAACTCCCAGAATTCCCCATCCAGCAAAGCTGGCTGGGGAATTCGAGGAGTTAAAGTCCACACATCTTCAAGCTGCCAAGGTTGAAAAACGCTGGTCTAGGTGAAAAGCGGGGCTTCAACAGCTTGGTTGTCGCCACCATCTTGACTTTTTTGACCCCCTTGGACACTGCTGATCCCTGGTTTCAGCAGAAGGAAGAAAATTCAGGGACAGCCAAAGGCTTAATGGAGCACAGGCCTTCCTTCCTTATCCATTTTTAATAAGACTTGGGTTGTGATATCTGACCTGGCTCTTTCAGGATCAGCCACTCACCTAAAATATAGGTGGCCTCTTTGTGGTTCAGGGTATTGTGGAACCCAGCCCCTGTGATTAGATGCGGGGCTGTTGTGTGAACCCAGGCAATTGGGTTTGCTCAGTTAACCATGGTTTGGTTAAGCATGGATGGGTGGGTTTTGCAAATGCAGCTGGCGCATGTGGTGGGGCTATAGAAATGGGGCATGATATCTGAGCGGGTCTTCTTTGGCCTTAAGTCCTTACAAAACTGCTATTATGGAAATAAAATGAGGCCCTTTGGCGGCTGCTCCACCTGATTCCCTCCACGGGATCCATGTGCCAAGACAATGGATCTCTTCCCTGGAAACATTCTCCCAACCGGATTTAAAGCCTACTGATGGGAGGTGAAGAGGAGAGGTGAAGAGGGGGTCTCGGGTGGAGAATCCATGCCAGCTTAGAGGTGGCTGCATCAGCTTGCAGCCAGTTGGCTAATGGTGACAGATGCTGCGCATTGGACTTCATTAACGTCTGGAGGGCCACAGGTTTCTCACAATTTATTGGTTATTCCAACTCATCTGCCCAATTTGCTCCCTGCCAGGTTGGGAAATAAGCCTGCTCTTCTCCAAAGGAGGCACCTGAATTACCTCAATGTTTCTGGTCCTCATGGCAGAAGAAAAGGTTCAGAAATGCATCAGCTGAGAACTGCATAATTTGGGGCTGGATTTCTGGATTGGGTTTTAGGGAGATAAGTTTCTTTCCTAGCTTCTGAGCTGAGCCATGGAGGCTTCATTTTCAGCAGTGAGTTGCCAATTTTGCCTCCAGCCTCTGTGGCTGGGCTGCATGGTGCCTTCGAAAACCCTGGGCACTTTTTTTTCCTGCTGATTTTGACAACTGATGCTGGTGCTTTGCGTTAGTTGTCACATTGTTTAGCCGCAGCCAAAACCGGAAATCCTTGCTTCCGTTTTTAAGGAGCGTGCACACACACTGCCACCCTCTCATTATTTAATTTATTTTATTATATTCCTATAGGGCTATAATCAGGACTTAAGTCCTGGCAGTACATAAATATATATCGTGACTACTGTGGAATGTAATAGCTACTTTCTTTGCAAGAAGTACCCGAGCATTTATAGAACATCTTGTCTTTATTCATGTATTTTATTTCCAGTGGGGCCTGTCAGCCCCATTAACTTTGCAATGTTTCATTACTTATGAAATAGATCCATTTATTTTAAATGCAAGCTAAATTAAAACCTCTTTTCAACTGGGTAGCTACCTCAAGGCAGGCAGTCCACCGGTTTATAATTTTCCAAACATGTGGATCGGAGGTAGACTGCCTTTTGGTACAGAAGCTCCTCTTTATTTAGAAATCATCTCTGCATAATCTGCAAAGCATCATCTTCCCATCCAAAAAAACACCCCAAACAAATCGTGAATTGGACGGTTCTCCGTCCAAATGAGAAAAGCACAGTGGTGAATAAAGAAATACCAATAGGCTTCCATGTTTCTGACAATCAGTATTGCTGTGGGATTCAAGGAAAGGGACATATATATCAAGATAAAGATTTAGATGGGATTACCATCATCACCATCATCACCATCCCCCTTTTTCCCCAAACCCTTGCCCAGACAGAATGGAAAGGACTTGTATCACATACAGAACAGAGTTACGTTATTTTTGTTTGTTTGTTTGTTTATAAAATTTGTCACTGCCCATCTCCTCCCACCAGAGGGACTCTGGGCAGTTATTCATTTTCCCACCTGCAAATCTATTTTGGATGTCTGTTAGCCCTTCGAGGTAGTCCAGATGAGAAGCACAAATTTGAGTACTGATTCTATCTTTATGGTAAGGTTACATTAACAGACTCCTGCAAGCCTGAAAGGATTTCTCCCCTCCTTTCCTTTGACTCTCTGGAAAACTAGGGAGGGTCCCTTCTGAGACACTTCCCACGCCCTCCCTCCTCCTGTGGGCTGAGATATTTTTTACAGGCCGGTTGTCCAGTCTGTGGCCCTCCTTCCTGTCTCCCAAGGTCATTCCCACATACCACTGCAATGTCTCTAGCTTCTTTTCCTGCTACTAGTATGCAGCCAAGAGGTACTTAAAGGAATCAGAACCTTAAGCCCAGAGTTGAGCTGAGTGGATTCAAGACAAGGACATTTCTGTCAGGGATAAATAGCTTGGAGCCCTCCAGATGTTCTGCACTACAACTCCCATTGCATCTGCCACTCTCATGCCAACTGGGAAAAGGTGGTCTTCCAGGTACCTTGGAGAGTCTGTTTGGTGTTGTGGTTAAGGCACCAGGCCAGAAACCGGGAGACTGCGGGTTCTAGTCCCGCCTTAGGCACAAAGCCAGCTGGGTGACCTTGGGCCAGTCCCTCTCTCTCAGCCCTAGGAAGGAGGCAATGGCAAACCACTTCTGAAAATCTTGCCAAGGAAACTGCAGGAGTCAACACTGACACACTCTCTCTCTTGCTCTCATTCTGGCTCTCTCTCACACACACACACACTCACACTCACACCCAAATCCACACACAGACACCAGCTACCTTGAGCCAAGCTATCTAGGACTTTGTAAGTTAAAACCGGCACTTTGAATTGTGCCTGGAAGTCAATAGGAAGCCAGTGCAGGACCTGAAATGTTGGCATGACACACTCATGGCACTGAGCCCAAACCAACACCTGCAATCTGGAATCACTGAAGTCTCCACATGGCCTTCAAAGGCAGTCCCACGTACAGCACATGACATACAACCGAACAATATCAGCACACCAAACCACCCTCCAAATCCAATTTTGCATAAGCATCTCTCAACCTTGACAACTTTAAGACGTGTGGACTTCAACTCCCAGAATTCCCTAGTCAGCATGGAGCTGGCTGGCTGGGGAATTCTGGGAGTTGAAATCCACACAACTTAAGGTTGCCGAGGTTGAGAAACACTGTCCTAAAGGGACATTCAGAATCTTAATGGCAAAAGGTCAAAACTTTACAGAATTTGCTCCAGTTCTCAGATGCACAACCTCTGCTGCTTTCAAGTTCTGGAAATTTGAATGGTTGCTAAAGGAGTCAGTCACTGAGCAAGGACTACCTGTATTTAATAAAAAAATAAACTCAATATATTTACTTTTATTTTATTTTTAAATGCAGTTACCTTTGGCTGGAAAGGGGAATTGGTTTACAGTTCAGTGTTTTGAAGGAAACCAGTGCTTGTCTCAGCATGTGAATCAGACCCTCATGTCAAGCCACTGAATTACTTGAGCATCCTGTGTTATAGGTAAACACAGACATTGTGTTTGGCAAACCAGGTTTAATATAATTCTGTTGCATTTTTAATATTTTTTTCTCCTTCAGCTCCATTAACAAGCACAATCTGGGAGCGATTTTTGGAATTGTTTTGGAGCTGTGCATCCAGCGTGGTTCCATGGTGTAATGGATACTGTAAATTGCAATGCCTGGGCTCAGACAGCCTATGAGGCTAAAACTAACCACTCGCCTGATGCTTAAGGCTGTGTGTGAATTTGGTCACCAGAGAATGTACACTTCATACTGTTTTTCAGGTGTTCAGCATCCATTATGCACCCGCATTGTTGACAGTGATCATGAGCTAGGGCTACTTATGCGCAGCGCATATTCACTTGTGCACAATGCATGTAATATGCACATGGGTAGACTTCCCCTTTACCTTCATTTCAGGCTCACCTAATGCCACTGCTTTGCACTGCCCTCAACAAGAACCAAGTCATCCCTTCCCCATCAGCTTGGGCACCTGCAGGGAGGACGCTGCAGCTTCGTGGGAGCAGCCGGAGCAGCATATTGCATGGTGCGCAGTTGTGTGGTGAAGTGCATAGGCCTAAAAGACATGTCGGGGTCTATATCGTGCTGTCTCTAATATGAAACTCTCCCAGTTTTCCGGATTAGATTCTGATTCCTTGAACCCACGTCTAGCCCCAGCCTCTGTCATCTGCAACAATCTTGCTGGAACATTGCTGGAATTTGCAGTGGAATTCTTGGCACATCAAAACATATCCTCAAGGAACCTCAGGACTGGAAGGGATGATATACTGCAGCATTTTAAGAAATGGGCGTCGTCTTCTGCTTCCCTGAGATAATTCTGGTGAAGGACTTCATCATGAGGGTTGCTTGGTTGCTTGCTTATTTATTTATTTATTGGGTTTATAGGGCCACCCGACTCAAACAATGTGACTCTGGGTTTGATTGATTATGTGCCATCAAGTCATTTTCAACTCCTAGCTGTCATGAGCACTGATGGTGAGCAAGAGGGGGCCCCTATCCAGGGGGGAAAACACATGCGTAACAGCGAGAATTTGAGCTGTCATTCAAAGGGACACAGAACAGACCCGCCTTGACTTTGGGGGGTTTATCTGAATGGGTTTTCTCACGCTTCTTCAGTTTGTTAGGATTTTCTGTCTAATGTAACAGTAATAAAACACTAGAGACCTATTCCTCATCTCAGCATGGTTCCTGCTTGATAGGACGCTAGCGACCATATAGATAGATTTTCTCCATGATGATCTATCCCCAACCTAGTCTTTTATGTCTTCCTACTTTGGACACAGCATGCAAAGATCCAGCTCTTTGGAGAAGGCTCACTGGGAAAGGTGGAAGGAAAGAGAAGAAGAGGGTGACCAGCAGCCAGGTGGTTGGCTCAGTTACAGTGACGATGGGTGCACCATTGGAAGACCAGGCTAGGGATAGATCATCATGGAGAAATTCTATCTATGTGGCCCCTAGGAGTCAAAAATGACTTGATGGCACATAATCAATCAATGGTGCACTCATCATCCCTGTTACTGAGTCCATCCATCTTCTTGCTGATCGTCCTCTTCTCTTCTTCTCCTCCCCGCCTCATAACATCAAAAAAACCTACCCAATATGTAAAATGGTGGCTGGACACAGTAAATAACCAACCAAAAGGGGACTCCACTCAACCAGACCCAAACACATGGGGAAACGCTCTTGACTTTCCCATCCTTACTATGAAGGACTTTAGAGCTGACCTTGTGGAAGGTATGAAAGAAGCATTAAGGAATGACTTGCAGGAAAACTACACTATCCAGAGATTGAATTAAGCATGAGAAAGACCCTCAAAAGTAAACCCACCTTGGTTTGGTTGAGTATAAGATAGGACAGAGAGAAACTTGGACAGGTTGCAAGATTCTGTTATTATACCCTACTACAATAAAATAGCATTCCTAGAAGCCCTGCAACATCTGTTTCTTGATCTGGCCTGTCTTAAAGAGTGGGCAGATACTTCCGCCTAGTGCTTGTATTGTTATATTTTTACTCTTTGTTATATATCTTATATCATATTTTACTATGGGTGTGCACTTGTGTATTTACTTACTCACTTTGTAGGTTTTATCTTGCTGTTTTTCTGGCCTTGTAGCTGGAGTAAGTGATTTTATTTGATTTCTCTGGAGAATGTATTTAACGGATTATTTGATGTATCTCTTCTAAAACCTACCCTAACTTACAGGGTTGGGCTCCACCTAGCTCACAAGGTGGTTGTGGGGGGAAAATAGAAGGCGGGCATGCCATGTGCACCACCTTCAGCTCCTGGGGAAAAAAAGACAGGATATCAGTCTAACCAATGTATTAATCCATGAAATAATGCCCAAGGAAGCTTACAAAAGTGAGGGAGTAGCATGTCACCTAATAAAGCTATGTAAAAAATGTGCGCACCACTTCCCATGCATGTGTGCATGCACACAACACAAACATCCATATATCAGATGGATGTTGTATGGATGTTCAGATTCCCTGTTGTATGTGAATAATACTGATTTGGCTACAAATACTAGTTCTTTAATATCAAGTGGTTTTAAATCAATTCAAGGCACTGGTTTTCTCCAAAAAACTCTATAGGGCTTGGTACTTGTGTACTCACAGACCACCTTTCTCAGGCAGAACCGGCCCCCCACCCTCATTCATTCACCCCAGGAAGAGCTGCCATGCCTGGAGCCTGTGGCAGCCCCCGCCCTATGAAACACCTTGACTTTTGAGGATCCCCCGCATCACCTACTTGTCACAAAGCAGGCAAGATCCTCTTGTTCTCAAGAGCTTCGGGTACAGGCCATGGACCTGGGCTATTTTTGTGAGATTTCTTCTTTTTATTACCTTGAGCTTGTTTTCTTGCATCTGAGCTTCTATTGATCATATCACAAAGCCCCTTGAGTTGTTGGGAGGAGGGCAGTATAGAAATGATTGTGTACATAAATCCATAAATAAAATGCCATTAGAGATGTGCAGGCAAGATTTCTGTAGTGGTATGCTGCACAAAAGGAAGCGTATGTAATACTTCCAAGGAGAACTCCAGAAGAAAGCATTACAGTAATCCAGTCGGGGTGAAATGAATTATTCCTGAACATTATAGTTCAGCTGCACCCAGAACCATTTGGAAGCTGGCAAAGTTTGTTTTGTTATAGTATTGACGGGGTTAGTTAATGGCAGATGCCATTTCCATAGGCTTTACGTGGCTTTTCCGCTATATAATGGATTTCAGCAGTTTCACCCAGTCACAACTGGGTCTTCCCCTCTCCCACCTGCAGTAGGCAGATAATAATTTAATCTCATAATTAAAGCATCACAAGATTCACTGGTTTTGCTACAAAAAAAATTAGAGTGCTCTCCTGGAATTCTAACCATTCTTCCACCCTAATGCCTGAGTTCCATAGGGCAATTCAGGGGTAGAGAACCTGCAAACTAACTGGGACATCTTTTCTCATTCTCAGGGACCTCCCCCCACCCCACCCCCCAGTGACTGCCAAAAAATATGGCACAGACTCCTGCCACGTTAGCTGGAAAACTCATGGAACCAGGGGTATGAGCCCTAAAATATGCATATTATAATGCAAAATTTAATTTAATTTAGTTTAGCTACCACCTGATTCCAGAATGACTCTGGGTGGTGTACAATAAAACCAGACAAAATAGAACTTTTTTTTTTTTTTTTTTGGTGCCTTGGAGTCATTGTTGACTTCTGGCGACTGTCTGGACTAGTCCCTGCAGTTTTCTTGGCAAGATTTTGGAGGTGGTTTGCCCTTGCCTCCTTCCTAGGGGGACTGGCCCAAGGTCACGCAGATGCTCTGTGCTTCAGGCAGGACTAGAACTCTCTCTCCCGGTTTCTAGCCCAGTGCTTTAACCGCTACACTAAACTGGCTCTAAATAGAACATAAAATACAATAATTATAAAAGAAATAGGAAAAAATGAGTGCCCCTCCCATGTCCCTGCAAGAAAAGTGCTACACACGTGGGTGATGGGATTCCAACCACTCGTTGGCCCTCAATCCCCTGCATCCATGCCCTAAATATACATTCAGATCCGATCAGTACCATGGACAGCTCCCAATGCATCATTGGATGGATGGTGGAGCAAGGTAGATTCCTCCTTGCCTGGAGCTGTCAACTAGGATTGGCCCACCTGTGACTCCAGGTAGATGAGTCTTCAGTGGTGGGGGGGATGCCCCAAAAGTCAAGATAGCAGTTGGAATGGGCTAGAAACCAGGAGGCTGTGAGTTCTAGTCCTGCCTTAGGCATGAAGGCCAGCTGGGTGACTTTGGGCCAGTCCCTCTCTCTCAGCCCAACTCACCTCATAGGGTTGTTGTTGTGGGGCAAATAGGAGGAGGAAGGAATATTAGGCATGTTCGCCACCTTGAGTTACTTATAAAAACAATAAAAGCAGGGAAAATATTAAATAAACAAATAAATAAAAATAAAACTCTCCAAAGCCCCCCCCCCTTTTATGTACATTGCATGTAAAAAGAGGAGGGCTTGCTCACATAATTCCAGCCACCATCTTGATTTTTTGGACACCCTCCCAGCAGATACCCCTGGATCCAGGAATATATGGCCTCTCTGGATCCTCTTTTACAATCCTTAAGACCTGCTCTGACCAAGAGTGCTGAAAATGGCAGCAGAATGCCCTGCCTTTCTGAGGTGGGAAGCAAATGGGTAATGTAGCATAAACTCTACAATGGGGTCCCACTGTTAAAAAAAACTCCCCTCCCAATCCCCCTCCCACAGGTACGGCATAGGTCTATTCACCTTGTGGCCCCTCTCCCCCTCACCTCATGTTAACTGAGGCCTTAGCCAAGAGAATGCTACTACCCCTGCTGCCAGCCATGGTTTACACACTGCCGTGGTTGGGTTGGCCATCACCCAGGGCTGTAACCAAGCAAACCACACCCTGGCTTTGCATAAGGGATGATCCCAGCCTATGACCAGCCTAGGATCATCCGCTGGTTGTGCTCACATGAACACAATCCATCTGGTTGCTGACTTAACCCATTCTCTTCATATATGCCTAAATTAACCCCATGGTTAGCATGTTGCATGAATACAGCTGCTGAGCCACTGCCGGACCCAGTTCAGCAGGCTGGTGAACGCCTCCAATGAGTGCCATTTCTGCCTGCGGATTAGAGGTAGGGCCTTCCCCATGGTAAACCAGCATTGTAACCACTACACCACCTGGCCTCTCTCAGCCCCGTTGGACAGAGCTGGGAAAAGCAGGCACCCATCTTTTTTTTATCTGCCAAGGCTGGATGGCCAGAAACGTTGGTCAAGAAAATGGCTCGGAAGGAAGATTTCTCCCTTTCTTCCCAAATTCTCAAGGGGGACAGTTGAGTTTTTTGGGGGGAGGGGGTTAAGTCAACGGTGGATCTGATCCAGGTTTTCCTTCTTTGTATGTAACTGAAGTCTTTGAAGAAGTGAATGCTAAATAAGAGTCTTTCTCTCACAACAAACAGTCCCTTCCAAGCATCTCTCCATCTGGAAGACTACCATAGATTTCTGGGTTTTCTTTTCCCTACCCACCCGCTGCCTTAACTCTGTCTCACAGTAATGCCTGTGAGCATGTATTTGCCATGTGCCAAACACTTCTCCCCATTTACTTTCTGGATCTGAATTATTTTTAGCCCTCAAAGCCACATTCAGAAATTTCTGTTACTCAGAACGGCTGAAGGATCTCACAGCTTGCATGATGAATAATATTTATAGTGCAGAGTCTTTGTATGCGGAGGTGTGCTTTTAAGGGACTGTTTTAAAAAAAGGAAGAGTGAGCAGGAGATGGATTCTTTCTTCCTATCTCCTGAGTTGGTACAAAAGATTTCTCTGACCCTTGATGCGGTGTTCAAAATGTTTGGGGTGAAAAATGTAGAAACTGGAAGCTATTCTGTACTGAAATGTGCACAGCGGGAAAGGGAGGGCTTTTTTTTTCGTTCTGGCTTGAAATCTTTTGCTGTTAAAAATAATGAATGGGAGCAGCAGTTTAGATGTTATCCTGGGGAGTGTTCCTGATCAGCCAGCTGTGCTGTCTTCCAAAACATTCCATTCCTTGATTCCTGATTTTCCACTTCCTCTTTCCATCAGTAGCTTGTGCCCCAAGACATGCTTGAAGATTGCCTTTGTTTTGTTAAAGGGAAATTTCAGCAGTTCTCCCAGGGGCACCACAAGCTCCCATCTTTCTTCTGAAGCTCAACAAAATAAACAGGCCCTCTGCAAACTCTGCAATTCTCCAGATATGGTATGGGTAGTCCTTGCTTAATGACCACAACCGAAACTGGAATTCTGGTTGCTAAGCAAAACAGTCATTAAGTGAATCCAACCCAATTTTACTACCTTTTTTGTGGCAGTTGTTAAGCGAATTGCGAGCGCTAAGCGGACCATGTGGCTGTTAAGTGAATTACGGGGGTTCCCCGTTGTTTTTGCTTGTCAGGAGCCAGCCAGGGAGGTCGAAAATGTCTATCATGTGTTCACAGGATCCTGTGACGGTCATAAATGTGAACTGGTTGCCAAGTGCTCAAATTGTGATCACATGACTGGGGGGATGCTGCGACGGTTGTAAGTGTGAGGACCGATCATAAGTCGGTTTTTTCAGCACTGTCGCAAGTCCTAACCATCACTAAACAAATGGTTGTTAAGCGAGGACTACTACCTGTATCTCCAAGGTATGCTTGGAACTGGGTGGTGCCACTGAAGCCACTTAAGAATGGGGATTGTTTGCTGTAGAGCCACAGAATCCAAACAAAAGCTTCTGTCCCTGGTGAAAATGGTGACAGTGATCTGTGTGCACATGTGTGTGTGCACATGCAGGGAGGAATGCGTTGGTGGATTTTAGCAGGAAGGTTGTGACATCAGAGGGAGTCCAGGCATGCAGGAGCATTGTTTAATTATGCGCTTCCTCCAGAGCCACATTTCTGACTAGTGTCAAGCCACAGAAAATACTGGTGATCCATCCAGGCTTCTAATGGCTCAGGTGTTAGAGCTGGACTGAGGAGACCTAGCTTCAAGTCCACCTGAACCGTGAAAATGCTTTGGATGACTTTGGGGCAGCCAGGATCACTCACCCCAACTTTCTTTGCATGGTTGTTAGGAAGATACATGTAATGGTTTGTGGGAATGACCCTGGAGACCGGAGGAAGGGCCACAGACTGGGCAATGGTCAGACAAGAGGCAGCTGAGCCCACAGAAGGAAAGGGGACGTGGCAAACATCTCAGAAGGGACCCTCCCCAGTTTCTTGGGCTGTAAAGGCAAGGGGGGGGGAGATGTACCTTCAGACTTGAAAGATTTTGTTAATGTAACCTTACAATAAAGTTAGAGCTAGTACCTCTGGGCGTGCTTCTTGTCTGGACTACCTCGCAAGGTTGACAATACATTTGGAAGCAAGAATACGGTGTTCTCCATTTGAACTCCTGTCTGTCCCACAGGACGCCAGGCTAACAATTCATTTTTAAAAAACCTCTCAGCAGTTTTTTAAATGCAGGATTCCTACACTGACTGTGAGGTGGGTCTGGGGGTCTCCCAAGGCCCCCCTCCCAGCCATAACCTTGGATTATTTCTTGCCACACGGACTGTTTTTCTCAGTCCTGGCAGAAAGCCGGGGATGAGAATGTTGAACAGCTCCGTTGATCCAATAAAGACCTAACATTTATCAGTAATGGCTGCCTGATTCTGGAAGAGCTCCAAAGTTAGTAATATGATACCTCATAATCAACCCTGTTTCTGTAAAGGGGAGAGGAGAGAGATGCTGGCTTCAAACTCAACTGGGAATTAAATCACAGGGTACAGTTAGGCACAGCCCAATTAAGCATTTGCTCAGGTCTGAAATCCTTCTGCAACAGAGAGGAGGGGAAAACGGCTGGCTTAAAATGGTCACAAAACAGAAATCCTTGTGAAATAAAGCATGAAACGCTCTTTCCCTTACAGTGTCGATTAAAAGCTCGCTTACTCTCTTGCCAAAGAACATTGATCTAATAAAACCATAAAACCCATCTCAAGGGCTAGGATTTTTTTTTAAAGCCAGGCTAAAAAAAATTAATAACCTGCATCTAAGCAATTCAAACAGTTCCTCAATAAACATTTTGCAGATCTGCCCAGCATTGGCCTGATTTCTTCACAGCTTCTCCAAAGGCTGGGGAACGACATAGGGACAGGCCGGTTCAATTGCTTAGATGTGGCATTTGAAAACGGTGTTGAGGACTAGAACCTTGGCTTGTTTTGCTTTTTATTTTTCCAGGTGGTATAGAATGACAACAGCTCAGCACAATTTTTGTAGCTCTATTGCTCTGCATGACAGTGGCTATCAGGAAACCACATAACTCAATTCAGACTATAAATTATTCTTTACTGGAATTCCCCCTGGGAAAAAAAAAATGGCGCTCTTCACGGATCTCCACTCCCTCCCTCCCTCCTCTCTTTTCTGGATGGTATATTAAATGAAGAGCACATAATTTGTAGGCCATGGACTGCTTTCTCCTCCTTGTTATTTGTTTAATCCCTTTTTAAACCACCATGAAATTGGTTTTGTTGATCCTGCTGTTGATCCGAACTTCCAAGGACAAGGGCCGCCGCCCTGCAATTTGCTCGCCTTGGAGAAACAAAATTCAGGATTTGCTAGAAATATCCTGCAAAGTGGTTGAAGATAGTGTTAAATTTAAGCCAGCTTTTCAAGCCAGCTGGGTACTAAATGAACACAGCTCAGCTTTAAGCCATAGTCCAGTGCAAACCACTAACCAATTATTTCACCGCTTCGAAGCAAGCTAAGATGCCTGCTTGGGAATAAGTTTGTGGAAGAGACTTTCCTACCTGACATGCCATCTCAAGCTACTTGGACATACTGTATTCTTCTCCAAAGCTGGTTATGGTTGGTTGGTTGGCCGGCTGATAACTAGTTTGTCTTCTAGGAATTCAAAGCAGCATACAAATAATAGCCCCACTACCACCACCACCAGGTTGGACTGAGGCCCAAGGTCTCTCAGCACCCTTCCGTAGCAAAGTGTGGATTTGGTCTTCAGGTCCTAGCGCAACCCTCCCATCCCTAAACCACACTACAGCTAGCATGCCAACTGACCACAAGGGTTCTCTTATCTTTATTTCTTTAAATATAATTGTGTTTAATCTTTTCATGTGGCCACCCCAAACTTGACACTCTTCTTTCCAGCTGTCTTGGGAGTGGAGTGCCCAGGGCATGGGATAGGGGATTCTGGGAGTTGTGATCCCGTCTCATCAAGCAGGTGTCAGCGTCGGGATGGCTGATCTGCTCTGGGTTCCATCACAGCATCAGCTAAGAATGTATGAAGCAATCTCTAGTCCAGTGTTTCTCAACCTTGGCAACTTTCAGATGTGTGGACTTCAACTCCCAGAATTCCCCAGCCAGCCAATTCCCCGCTGCTCTAGTTTTGGAAGGGAGTAATTTATTTATTGGCGTGTTTACTGTGATGGAAAGAATGAGTGGCCAACATTATACTGGCATTTTCTGGCCATGCACAAGTACCCATGCACTCACTCAAGAGAAATCATGTGGCTTTCTCAGCAGACTCCAGCATAGGGAGTGGAGAGGGGCAGCTGTGATTCATTCTTTTAACGACGTTACATTTTTCTGCTTATGGATCTTTCCCAACTTGCATCTCACCATGTCACAAAAACCCTTTTTTCTGCATGTGGCTGCCTTTGTCTCATCCCCAGCTGAGGAGTGAGAAGGGCTTAAGTCATCCTTTAGCATCCTTTCTGGTGTTAAAGTCATCTTTCTGCCCCTTATTCTGAGATTGTCCAAGGGCAATCTGTTAGGCTTGTCTGTCCTTGGAGGGAAGGCGGGCAATTGCAGTGACTAAAAACAGAGGCCACAGAAATGGATAGGGATTGGCGCTGGGACAGCAAACTGAAAGCTAAAGATGGGGCTGAGGCAGTTCAAGCGAGCAGTAGAGAAAGGTAAAGTGCGTATAGGCAGTCCTTGACTTACAACCATTTGTTTAGGAACCATTTGACATTACGACAGCGCTGAAAAAAGTGACTTGCAACCAGTCCTCACATTTACGACAGTTGCAGTGTCCCTGTGGTCACATAATCAAAATCCAAGTGCTTGGCAGCTGGCTTGCACTTATGACCATCACCACACTCTGGGGTCACATGATCGCCATTTGCAACCTTCCCAGCCAGCTTCTGACAAGCAAAGTCAATGGGGGAAGCTGGATTCGCTTTTCAACCATGGCAAAAAAAGGTCATAAAATTGGGTGTAACTCACTTAACAACTGCCTCACTTAGCAACAGAAGTTTCAGTCCCGATTGTGGTTGTAAGTCAAGGACTACCTATAAGTACCATTGTTCTAAATCATTGGTCCTAAACAGGCTCTTCTCTCTCTCACACACACACACAAACACACACACTTTAATTGCTGTATTTTCTGCTGTACTTTTTCGTTAATCAAATGCATTTGCCTCCACTTCCCCCTAACAAGCACACATTCAAAAACCTCTAAGGGAGCAATTCCTTCTTGCAATCTTCCCTCGCAATGTAAAGGTAGCTTGGAAAGACAGGGAGGCTCCAGATCTGCAAAGGGAGGTGGAGCAACACAAGACAGGATGTGTCCATACCTGCCTCAGTTACTTTCTCTTGAAATCAGGGCAAGCAGATACCCAGGAGAATTTCACCCACATTGTCCTTTCTTTGGAAAGCTGGTTCTTTTTTATGCAAAATGCATTTTCAGGAGAAAGAAAAAAAAGTGGGGGACCCCAGGTGATAGCATGATCCTCTTTGCAGTTTTTCGGAATGATAAACAACAGTAACTGGTGATCACTTGTGAGATGGTGGTCCATTAGGGAAGGAGGATCCCACCGAGGCTGCAGGGTCCCTACCGTCAAATCTGAGCTTAAAGTGCCCTCTAGTGTCATTTTATATTACTGCAGGGAAATATCTGGCTATCCACACAGCAGAAGGAACAGACTTCCTCCAGCCAGCAAAATTTTGTCCTTTAAGTGTTTTGCAGCTGTTAATAGGCAGGGATCTCTCCTCAGTTGCTACCCCATGTCCATGTTGATCTAGATCAGTGTTTCTCAACCTTGGCAACTTTAAGATGTGTGGACTTCAACACCCAGAATTCCCCAGCCTTGGGGAATTCTGGGAGTTGAAGTCCACACATCTTAAAGTTGCCAAGGTTGAGAAACACTGATCTAGTGAATTTAAAGCACTTCCCCAGGCTGCCTTTAAGGACAAAGGCTCTCCCAATACATCTTACCCAATAAAGTCTCCAGCGCTAGCAGTCCTGGCAAGAACAACAAAAACCATAATCAGCAAAGTGTGATAAATCTCAAAAACCATCATTACGCACCAAGTCCAGCCTATTTCCATTCTAAAATCAAAACCACATGTGCCTTGAAAGACTCTGCTAAAAACATGTCGCTGAGAGTCTGGTGGCATGCAAGTTTAAATTATTATTGTTGTTATTGTTATTGTTACTACTACTACTACTACTACGGTTGGTCACACAGCCAGATGCTTAGACTGGATTTGGCATTTTTGCCCACCTAACAAGTCCTTCCCAAGGACCTGGGATAGGCAGATGTTGTGGTTTAATAATATTAAAGGTATTGTTGCAGGATGTAAGCTGTTCCAAGTAAAGCTGCCTATTATTATTATTATTATTATTAACTTGCAGTGACGATAAAGGCCAGGTTGCAAAGGCATCTTCCTCATTTGACCAAGGAATTTACAAACCTTGACATCCGAGGTTAAGAAATATTTTCTTCCGACGCAACTCAAGGACAGAACGTTTGTATACAAACATACAAATGGTAGAAATCCTTACAAAATAAGGAAGGTTTTAAAAGCACAGCTCACCCTCCATATGAACAAGTAATAATACTCCATTCATTGAGGGGCAGGTTGAAATATCCCTAAAGGAGTAAAAGTAATATCTTTAGGAGGAGCCAGATAATAATCGCAATGGGATATGCCCACTTTCAAAATCCAGCAGAGCTCTTCAGCAGGGTATTAAACAAGAAAGGCAATAAACAATGAGCCGGCAGGCTGTTTCAGCAAAGCACTGGATCAGAACTGGGGGGATGACAATGTAGGCAAGGATGGTCAAGAAAGTCAAGATGGCGACCACCACCGTCCAATGGGAGCCCTCCCTCTTTTTACAGGCACTGCAACATACTTGATGCTAATGCAGAGAGGCTGTGGGAAGTAGATCCAGGGAGGGAAACCCATCGGTGGCAAGCTGCAAAATGCTGTAATTGCATCAGAAACTTAATCCCGGCGTAATGCAGCTACTAACCGCTTCACTCAGAGCATCTTTCAGTGCCTCTGGAGCCCACTGTTCAGCAGCTGATCAAAAAGGTGGGGAAGGCAAAGGAGGGACCAACAGGAGATCAGATCCCCCTGGGGAATGTGTGCCCTTGCCAGCCATGCGTGGCATCGCCAGCTGTTTCCTCGTCTCCTGCTTTGCTTAGGAGTTTTAAAATCCATTAGCAAGCCGGGGGCAGGGAGAAGCCAAAGCAGAGGCTCTCACTTAGTCCCAGAATAACCAAAAGTGTCAACAGCTTCTCCCTGCAAAATTAGAAAAGGGCACTGGGGGCTTTATCAGAGAAAATAAGAGGCGTTGGGGGCCTGAAAGAATCCGTGATTTCTTTTCCTAGACCCTGTAAGATCCAGCAGAGCTGGAAAAGGGAATAAAGTAATCCAAAATCCAGACTGAGGTTACAGCCTCACCAGGCCAAAGAGAAGGTTTAGAACATGGTCCAGAAGCTTTCAAGCATCCGAGGACCCTTAATGAGTTAAAATTCAGGAGAAAAAGAAAGAGAGGTGGAAATATACATATACATACACACACACATATACACGTACACACAAATTTATATATATACACACACACACAGATATACATGGTTAACATAATGAGTATCACTCTGAGTTGTAAAACTGCAACTTGGACATTACAGCTATAGGCTAACAATGAAAAGTCCAGGTGCCTTTGGGTGTGTGTGATCTTGGCAGGAATGTGAAACTAGTTCCAGAATCAGATTTGCAAAGATCTGCTCCCGCTTTTCCAGAGCTACTGTATTTATTTTCAGGAACATACATACCTACATCCAATATTGCTGGTTTTAGATAGTTACTGTATTTGCACCACGGCCTGAACCACTAACCAGCCAATCACATTTTAAGCCAGCATGTTGCACATCGCACTTGCATAATTAATTTGATTTAGTATTTAGAATCATACCGTACTGTGAGCTGTTAGAGATCCACAGATAGATCCCGGTTTCTTTTTGCCCGTCTATCCCAGCCGTCCAATTCTAAATAAACTCCAGAATCCAAGCCCCACCGAAGTAGTCTTGTCTCTCCCAAAAGAAAAGAAAAAGCTGTCTGAAATCAAGAATTGGCAGGGGAGAAATATATTTAATTTTTTTTAGCTTGCACTATTTTTATACTACCCTATCACAAGATTTAGGATGGTGTACACACAGGTTAGAACACTTCTGAAAGATTTTTATAAGGTCTAGACCAGCCCATCTCAGCCAGGTTCCTGACCCTGGAGGAACCCTTGAAATATTTTCCAGGCCTTGGGGAACCCCTGCACATTCAGGCTCAAAGATAGGCCAGAATTTACAAAATTATTATATTCGTTTCATGGGTAGGCCTGTCTAGATGCATTAACACTGTTCTTAAACTGAAAATAAAGAATGAAACTTGCCTCTTTAATGTGAAGTCGCCCAAATTTGAAATAAATTTCTAAATAAATTATGGTCTCCCAGGGAATCCCTGGGGATCTCTAGGGTGCCACAGAACCCTGGTTAAGAAGCCCTTGGTCTAGAGGACTCATTTTGTAGCCCTGCTTATTTCCCCTAAAACATCCATATTCAAGAGCAGGCTATCTCTGTGTGCCAGTGGTTGAACCTCAAACGAAGAATGGGATAGCTATTACCAGGGGTGTCTGCAGGGAGGCGGGTCCAAAAGTCCATATGGCAACCACAACTGTTTGATTGAAGCCCCGCCCCTTTCTTACGTGCATCAGCAATGGTTGTGGACACCACCTTGACTTTTTTGACCCTTCCCTAAAGGCTGGAAAGGCCTTCTGCATATCCCCATATTACTAGCTCCTCTCCCCATGGCTTTGTACGTCTCACTGAGAACAGCTTTTGGAGTTGAACCCATCTAAGTGCTCCCCTGCCCCAGTTAAGCCCGATAATTAATCTGGAGCTTGTTAGGAGAGAGGTAACAGCTGCTTGTTAACTAGAGAAGGGCGAGTTGGGTTTGGAAGCAAGAGAAGAGAGGCCAACGCAACTGTGCCGTGTCCGGTTGCACCAGACGTTGTGTTGCTCAAGTTTCTCTTTGCAAGATGGGGCTGATGGACTCCCATATTAATAGATAAGAAAGGCAGTTGATGCATTCTCTGCTGCATTTATTTGATTCTGGGTTTGATTTTTATTATTACTGCCTCTTTTAACTCTAGATTCAGATAGGGGAGTGCCAGCAGAAGCCCAACTAATCCAAAACAGGCCTTCAGAGAAAGAAGAAGGTATCACTGCGTGGGGGAAAGTTAACCTTTTTTTTTTTTTAAACCTAAAGGGCGATTTCCTTCTCTCTGATCATGGAAGGTCACGTTATGCTCTGATCTAAAAGAGTAATAAAATTTACATTCATTTTTTTTCATTCACATCAACATCAGGGTTGGGCAAGACAGAAATCTCCTATTTATTTTTAAGAAGTAACATTTAAATCTATATAACACCACGGTTTTCAAAGGCTGTGGTTGCCACCACTGCCCAGTGGGGCTGGCACAGGCAAAGCAAGGGGCAAAATCTAGAATGCAATGCTGATAAAGTTGAAAAGGTAAAATTGTGACCCCTTCCAAGTTGCTTGGAAACTTCCCAGGGTCCCAACCCACCGTCTTAACCATTCCTACTGCTGGATTCTTAGCTCAGTGAAGCTTGGAAAGGCTGCTTTGCTTGAGGATTCAGCTTGTAACCATCTCCTGTTCTTCAGTTGCTGGCTCTGATTCCTCTTTCAAACAACTGAAACTAACCCTGCAGAGACCAGGGTGTGATTCTCTTCAAAGTAGATGATAATGAAGAAGAAATAACTGAATAAAAGATAATTAAATTTAAGTAGGGAGTAAGAATGTATCTCTTCCCCACTGTTTTGAATTGTCTTGAGCCCTGCTGAGGTTCACCCAAGATACAACGCTTGTTCCAGCTGACTGGTCTGGTCTTAGCACTGGCCACACCACCCTCTCTGACTCAGTTGAAGACTGGTGGTTGCATTTGCACCACAGGCAAAAGTTGGTTGGTCTTAACCTTGGTTAGTTTTTCTGTGGCTTCGTACTGTGGTATGTGAAACCAGAAAATGGGTCCATTCAGAAAGCTAGGTAACCCAACCAAGATATTATGGTTTATGACTGACGGTATCGTGTAAGGCCAGCCAATTGTGGTGCATCTAGTGAGCTATGGTTAAACAAATCACCACCCAGTCTTAAAGTTGTCCTCCGCTGTCCAAAGGTGACTGCACATGGAATTTTCCAATTTCCATGTATGGTGCAAACATCTGCAAGCGGTTGGCTACTGTGCCCACTTCCATTCCTGTAGAGCAACATGCTGGTGGGGGAATTCTGGGAGTCGAAGGGCTCGCATCTTAAAGTTGCCAAGGTGGAGAAACACTGCTGCAGAGGTTTCTCTCCAGGTGAAGACCCAGTCCCCCCTCCCCCAATTATTCCTTCCAATTGGCACCTGCTCTTTTCTTTTCTTTTTTTCTTTTGCTCATACCTGGTGAAAACCTGACCTGGGTCAGCTGCTGATCATCCAGCACAGCTAGAAAAGGCCCAGATCTGGCTGGGATCCAGAATGTTTCCCCGCTTCCCTCCAGCCCCATGTGCAACAAGAGGTGAGTAAAGAAAGTATGTGGGAGCAAGTGATGTATAATTAGGCTGCAAAGGAATGGGCGAGGGGAGGGGCGGAGACCACAGAGGAAGAATGCCTATGTACAGCTGCCTATAGATCATGCATTTTAGCTTCATTAATAGTGTCAGGAGCCTATTGAGGCAGGCAATGAAAACTGAGAAGGGGAACTGCCCCCTTGCCCACTAAAATTTGGACTCTTGCCTGCAGAGAGCTAGCCAAGAAATGCTCAGTAGGTGTCTGTCCCCAGAAAGAGAAAACCAAATGTTGCAAATCTTTGGCCAACTCTATCAGGGATAGAAAAACCTCTGGCACTCTTGGGGGTTGGGGGGAAAGACCAATTTCCCCCACCCAATCAGGGATTAATTTATTGCATAAGAGGCAAATTTGGAGTAGTCAGTGGTCATGCCTGATACCTTGGGGACGGACAGTCCATGGCTGGGCAGGAGGAGCAACTGCTGAAAAGTGGGCAAGGCTACTCCACGTGGTAGGCAGGGGCCGGAATGGTGGTGTATTTTTTTCCCAGCAGCCTTTTGGGTGGGATTATGAGGGTTGACTTTAGGTTTTCAGCACTGCTTTGAACCTATTTTAAAGCACAAGAACTTGGATCTTACAGGGCAGTTGTCAAGGGACACCCTTATTTCCATACAAAACTGACCAGCAACTCCCAGAAACATTTGCCAGGATGGCCCCCGCCAAAGGATGCTGGGAGGGGTAACACTGCAGCAGCATCTGGAGAATCGCAGCCAGACATCTGGCAGAAGTGCTCCCCATTATTCTGAAGTCTCTTCCCATCTCTTAAATCCCGATTCCTCTCTCATAGTCTCCGTCTACTCAGCTTGGGGGTTAGCTGAGGTTTGGACCTGCCAATTTCCCTTTCTTTTTTACTGCCCTGAAAGTATTCATTTGAATCAAGCCTGAATCCATCACCACCCACTTGGCACAATCACATCCATCTCAAACAGAATTGATGGCCGCTGCCCAGCAGGAAGGGCAGGAATGAAGATGCGGGAGGTTAGCAACCCATCCAGGCTGGACGGGAAGGGCGCAGGATGAAGTTTTGGCTTTGGTGGGCATCTGGCTGACCACCAAGCAGGACTGTTGAAATAGGGGCAGGGGGAGAATTGTCCTGAGCACTGGACTATGAAGGAAGCACCATCTAAGGTTCAATATTGGAAAGGTTCAGATGGAATTCAAAGTGATAAAACTCGAGTTGAAATCTAATGCCAAAATTATCTCAGCTTTTCTCTGCAGGGTCCCATTCACTGGGCTGTTCACTTCAATGGGGAAAATGTGTATGGATGTAGGAGACGGTGTGAGCAAAGGGAGGGGGGGATTCCCAAACTTCTGCGAATGCTTGGCTTTGATCCAGAATGATTCTAGTTCTCCATCAAACAAGAGGACGTGTCAGCCCTCCCAGGTACACCAGACAGGAAACACGACCAGATGAGCTAGTTCTACTTTATTGTAAGGCTACATGAACAGAATCTTGCAAGTCTGAAAGTACAAATCTCCCACCCTCCCTATTTACCACCTGAATAGTCAAAGCGAGTCCTTCCTACGTTTCTTCCTCAGGCCATTACTCTGCTGTGGGCTCCTTGCTCCCTTATCCGATCGTTCCCTAGGCGGCATCTCTTCCCCCCATCTTCCAAGGTCACCCTCACATTCCATCACAGGACCATAACGGGAGGTTCCTTGGATAACCTTCAGGATCCTGTCTCTGTAAGAAAGGATTTTTTTTAGAAGGGGGAACCTGCGTCATTATGGCTTGGGGCATTTAGCTCTGCTTCCTTTTGATCGATAGCTGGGACGTGCCAAGAAACAAAGAGAAACACCCGTCACAATGAATAATTAATTTAGGGGGCTCTTTCTATCCTCAAAGTACTGTACAATCTTTATCTTGGGCCTCGCTAATAATACAAGAGACGACTTGTTCTTCCTATTTTCAGGACAAAGAGCTGAGGCTCATTAATGGAAGGTTGGTATGGAGGACCAAACTGGGCCGAAATGACATGTCAACCAATGCAGGAAAAATTGTTGGCATATTTTCTGGATGCCTTGAAGTAGACCCGCAAACCACAAAATCAGACATAAGAAAACAGACCCCAAACCTAATTCCTTCTAGGTGCCACTGATGACTACCATGCTTTCCTCCCTAATTTGCCATTTCAGATGTGTAAACCTCACCCCAAGGTGATTTTCACCTGACTACAGGTTGTCCTCGCTTAACGACCACAACTGGAACTGGAATTTCGGTTGCTAAGCAAAGTGGTCATTAAGCAAATGACCCAATTTTACAAGCTTTTTTGTGGTGGTCGATAAGCGAATCACCCCTGCATTAAGCAAACCACTTGGTCATTAAGTGAATCACACGGGTCCCCACTGATTTTGCTTGCCAGAAGCTGGCCAGGAAGGTCGAAAATGGCAATCATGTGACCATGGGACGCTGCAACAGTCATAAATGTGAACTGGTTGCCAAGTGCCCAAATTGTGATCGCATGACCACAGGGATGCTGTGAAAGTCATAAGTGTGAGGACCAGTCGTAAATGGTTTCTTTCAGCACTGTTGTAAGTCCGAACTATCACTAAACGAATGGTTGTTAAGTGAGGACTACCTGTACAAGGCAGAAAGTGATATTTTGCAAAGCTGGAAAAATACTTGCAATTCCTGAAGGATTAACCTTGCAGCTTAATGCTTAATATTTATTCTCAAGCGCCGCCCTTTAACTTTTAGATACCCCAGTAGGAAAGCATCCAGGTTTGCTTTCTCACAGTTCTTCTTTTGATCCAAATGTAGCACTACCTTCTGGGAAACATTTTTTTCCAAGACAAAAATGAAAGTGACCTTAGCTCTATCTGGGCGCTTTTCCAGGTACATGATTTTGCCCTGCCACATCTGAGAAACATCGCCATGGCTTTCGCCACCTCCAAAATAATTCTGCAGATTGGTCTGGCTGGCAAAGTTCATACACTGCACTGCCACGGTTAATGGAATAAGCCAGGCAAATGAGTTGTGAGTTCACACATCACGCTAAGCCAAAATCAAACCAACCACCTCTGCATGAGCTGATAGTTTTAAAAATTTCTTATAATTTTCAGCATACGGTTTTATGTTCCAACAGGTTTTTCCACTCCTTGGCATAAATGACCCCAAGTCAGGGATCTAGGATATTTTTGTTCATGTTAGACAAAACTCTCCATATTCCTTTAATAAGTAGCCTTTGGTATTAGGGTTTTAAGATGCTACAGTGCAGATCTCCCTTCAAATTAATAAAAGGAAATAGTGTACATTAAGGGAAAGTGCATATCAAAATGTGTATCTGGAAGGAAGAAGCATGCTGTATCCGCGTGTCCCCTCACCTATTATATAATTTGCAGGCTAGGAAAGCTTGCATACAAAGGAAGACAGAGCCCAGAAATGCATGCATATTTTGGCACCATCTTCAAACACAGAACTGCAAAGAGAAAGTTGAAGTTAAATGAACTGAAAACTGAAATACGCTAGACTGGTCCATTTCTGTTAGAAGGAAGAACATGTCACTGTCTCACTTCTGATCATCTGAATGAAGACTGTGACCCCAGGATAACAATTTCTGAATTCATGTCCTTTGCCTTTCTTTGGATGCATCTCAATAGGAGCTGGAAAATCAGCATTCTGGCCCCGTGGTGACCAGTTCAGTGTCTGGGGGAAGGCTGAACCCTGGGGCAAAGTGAAGCATGTCATTTTAGCCCAGGTAGGTTTGACACATGGCCTTGCAGGGAGCTTGCTTCGGCAGACGCTGGGGATCACGTTCATCTGTCATCATCAGCCAGCATGCCAGTTGGATGCAGGATCCCACCTTCCAGGAGGGGAATTAGAAAAGGCCAAGAACCGGTTCCTGAAACTGCAGAAGATGCATTTCAAATGGGGAGGCATCTTTGTTCCATTCTTGCCACATGTTTCTCCCAAACAAATGGCAGGAGTGGAGAGGGCCACCTTTGCAGCCCATCGGGGGCAGCGCTTCTAGAGATGTGGGAAGGAGGAACGGGGGCAAGAAACTGGAAGCCTGAACTACTAGCTGGGCAGAAGAGGGAAACAGAGAAACAGGACGAGGCTGAATATTCCCTGCACATCCCAGGAGATGTACCACGGTGGTGGCTGTGGGGGAGGAAGGACATATGGTGGCCGTTCCCCGTTCACATCTGTTGCTCTGCAGATCGGATTCCACTGGAATATGCAACGCCCTTGAGTGATTTGGTTAGCAAAAGCAGTCTACGAAGAAAGGTCAGGTAGCAGTTTGGTCTCCAAACGAACCCAACGCTCTTGATTTCACTTTGTAGGTTACCCCCACTTTTCCCTGGGAATCTGCTCCCCCCCGCCCGTCACCGGCCTCCTGCATTCAGAGCCTGCCCTGGGTGCCTAAACTAGCTTGGGATTCTTCTCTATTGGGCTCTGAGTATATTTTTATGGGGAAATTGGTGTTTCTGTTCGGTTGCTGCAGGGCACCTCTTCAGACTGAGAAGAGGGACATTTTTCTTCTTCTTTTCTGCACTCAGCAACAGCAGCAGATCACACCACAATTTTTAACAGGTTGCAATTCGCCCTGTATCTATCTCTAGGTTGGAGAAAAGGGGGAGGGGGGGAGAACAGTGTCACCTGCTAATTTTACATGTCAGAAGTGTAAAAGGAGGAGTGAATTAGGCACACATAAGCAGACTTGCACATGCACCCCCAACGGTGACTCTGCTGCTAGAACTTCACACGCTACGGACCCAGATACTGATATTATTGCAAAACTCACTTGCATCTGATCTCAGCCAGGGAAGGATGAAAATGAATTTTTGGAATGGAACAGTAGGTCTTTATCGCGTTTCCTGGCTGTGAAATATGGCATCAGGATTAGGAATTAATTGGTGGCATGCAGGACCAAGTCCCTGCAGTGAGAAAAAGAGACATTTGGCCTATTTTGTCTGAGGCAAAAGCTTTCATGCATAATTCCTAGGCTCTAGCAAATCACCTTGCAGAGACTCCTGGATAAAGGTCTATTAAATGTTTGGGATTCTGCTTCAGAAAAGGGACTTCATCCCCAGGCACTTGTGCCCAACAGCCCCTAAGCTGGAAGTCTTTGATAGAGTTGCCACCTGATCCAAATCTGGTCTGTCCTTTTTGTTTTAAGGGTGACTTAAAAGCACATCTCACGGTAGCATCTAGGAAACCTTGGCTGAACTTGCAAAGCTAAGCAGGGTTAGACCCGGTTAGCATGTCAATGGGATGTTGCCCGGAAATGCCAGTGCTCTAGGGTGGAGCAGGAACTTGCAAAAAGATCTGACTAGAAGGCAAGGGCGAACCACTTCCATACTGTTGCAGTGAAAACCACATGGAAATGTCCATGAAGTCACCAGAAGCCAAGTCAACTCAACAGACGCTTTCCCTTCTCCTGATTAGCAGACAAAGCTGTTCCCAGCAGAGACATGGGTAAATCAGTGGTGACTGCCCGTAAGCATACTTTCAGGAACACAACGTGCTATGACAAAAGTACCTTATATGTGCTGTGTCAAGAAGAAACATTGGCTGGACACTCTGGATGTTCCCAGTCTCCCATCATAGGCTGGGTTGGTGCAGTCTTAATGTGGTTTGCTTGTCTGTGGTGGTGCTTGGATTCCTACAGCACACTGTAGTGAGCTAAAAAGGAATTGGATCGTTTGCAGTTTGGCCTGTTGTAAAAACGCTTTGTTTTACCCTGAGGGGTGAACCAACAGTCGTAGGTTAGCAAGTTGTGTTCAGTTCCACAAATTCTAGCCAAGCAAACTCGGTTTAGTTGTTTCAACTATAGTTGTCACAACTATTTCACCTCATCCTCCTTAATGTCTGATGTCATCAAAAGGTAGAGCAGGAATGTACGGAAAGAAGAGTGCTTCTAAAAATGCACAGTGCCTGCAGGGTATGGTCAGAAAGGTAGGGTGGTGGTCACACAGCTGAAGTTTTTTAAGTGCATCGCATACATGATGCATATAAAAAAGAGACACAGCTTCCATTGCACCCCCATGGCTACTATAATGACTTTTTTGACCATACCCTGTGGACACACCTGCATCGGACGATTACAATAAGAAAAATGCTGTACCATAAAACCCCGTTTCTGGCTGTTTCTGGCTGTTTCTGGCTCAGCAAATGCAATATCTATAACGTTTCCAGACAACATTTTCCAATCTGCTTCCCTCTTTTGCCAACCAAGTCTTCTGTTTTTACCCTACCTACAATCTTTGAATGGTGTGTGTCGGCATGCGTGAGCTTATGGAGTGACTGGAGGAGAAACTGGAAACCTTAGCAAAATCCCTAAAACACCCCAATTCTTCTCTGTCTATTCAAATTATATACTGCCTTTCCTCCAAGGATTCAAGGCCGTTGAGGTGGGCATCCTTTCATTTTCATTCTGACCACAACAACCCTGTGGGGTAGGTTGGACTAAGAAAATATGACAGCTCCCAAGTCACCAAAGGGGAGTCTACCGTTCAGCGTGAACATGTAGCTGAATGTCGCTGCTCCTCCTTCAGTGCCCCTTTGCTGGTTCTCTTCCCCTATCTTCCTCCTCCCAGGTTTTAATCAAACCATGTCTCTCTCCCCAGCCTGCTAAAAACAGTTGTTAAAGACGATGGCCCCAAGAGAAATAAATTCCAGTAATTCAAGCCGCTCAATTAAAGTTGACAATTGCAGGCTCCAGCAGCAGTGTGCGTTGTCGAGAAGGACCAGGAAAGAGCTGGAATTCTCAAATGTTGCTCAGTTCGTTTTTGCACATTTCTTTTAGGATTGCAATGCTCAGGACAGCGCGCAAAGGGGCCTCTCCTATTTGCTTCCCACAACAGTCCTGCGAGGTGGGTGGGGCTGAGAGGTAGTGACAGGTCCCGAGAGCTGTGTAGTCCAACTAGAGCCGGACATCGCATCTCTCCAGTCCAATACTTTAACTGCTATTACCACTGTCATCTACAACGTACAGAGGCTGGCTGGGGAATTCTGGGCATTAAAGTCCACATGTCTTAAAGTTGCTGAGTTTGAGAAACACCGGTGTAAGGACTGTGACAGCCGCTATGTAGGACCGACAAGCAGAGTGCCTTGACAAACACCAACCAGCAGTCAAAAGACACAATGAAGACTCCTTAATCTCACAACACATGGACAGATTCAACCATAATTTCAGCTGGGAAACTGTGAGCATCCAATACTAAGCTAAATCCAAAAACGCTAGGGAATTCCTGGAAGCTTGGCACTCAGACACATCAGCCAGCCATAGACACACAGAGATAAACCACATTTACACACCATTCAAAAGAGACAATTAAAAAAAAAACTAAGAAGGAAACAAAAAGACCAGAACACGTCCTCTCCAGCAGCCAACACCCAGATAAGCAGGGATTAACACCAGACAGACAATCAAGCAGAAAACAATACCCCAATCAAGGACCTGCCAAGGAGAAAACCACACGCCCTCCAATGCTGGCAGGGCAAGCTACTGAATATAAACAGGGAGCAAGCCCCACTTCCATCCAGCACTGATGATGTTACCTAGTCAGGTAATGAAACGTCTGCAAGAAAACCACCAAGCTCAGAGCATCGAGGACTCCACACTTCAATCACTACGTGACCCTGCCTCCTGTATAGATTCTTGGCAGAGTTTTTAACAGCTGTGTCCCAAGCAGATGTTTGGGCCATGCAACTTTCCCCTGCACGGGGCAATGACAACTGGAATCTTACTTCGTTGGATTTCTCCTTGCCCTACTGGTGTTTTTGAAGATGACAAGTAGATCTTCAGCTGCTGTCCTCCCCAAGGGACTTCCAGAAAGACAAGGAGGAGGCATTACATGTCTTTGCTCCCCTACCTCCCAATCTTGCAAAATGGCTGGCAATTTTGCCAAAGAATCTCAGGCAGAGGAAGATGCTGGAGAGAGACTTGAAGAAAGCAACTGAATGTCGCCCTTTCTGGTGCTTTGACAACCATCTATTAGTATCTTCAGAGCAGAGAAGTCTAGGGTGTGCCTACTTTGATTTTTAATCAGCCAACTCTACATCTCCTGAGTTCGCACAAAAAAGGGACATAAATCCAGGCCTCCTCACAGTGAAGATATCATTCTCTGGAGTTAAGCTGAGTGGTGCCTGAGGAGGCCAGCATGCTTTCAGATGTTAAAGGATTGGAGAGCAGATTTTGGGGAAAGTATGAGACAGCCCTTAAGGGGGGGATTTGCAGAAAAATGTTACCCACTTTGGAGGAAGAGGGAAGGGTGAAAATTAAGAAACTCAAGATAACTCCCCACCTTGATTTTGTTTAGTATAAGATGGGAGAGGAAGAAGCTTGGAGGGGCTTCCAAGATTCTGTTATTATACCCGACCACAATAACGTAGCATTCCTGGAATCTCTGTGATGCCTGTTTCTTGATCTGGCCTACCTTAAAGGGCTGACGTAGATCCCTTCCCCCCACCTGAACTTTTCCTAAACAAACTGAAAAACAAAATGGAATGGAAGCCAACTGGCGTGGTACAAGCTGTAACTCCAGTCCCACATTTATTTGCAAAAAGGTCTTTGGGGCCCACAAAGAACCCACTAAGTTAGCAGAAAACCTCCTGGGAGGGTACAGGTAGTCCTTGCTTAACAGCCACAGCTGGAACCAGAATTTTGGTTGCTAAGCAAAGTGGTCACTAAGTGAATCCAACCCAATTTTATGACCTTTTTTGTGGCAGTCATTAAGAAAATCACCATGGGCGTTAAGCAAACCACGTGGTCATTAAGTGAATCGCGTGGTTCCCCATTGATTTTGCTTGCCAGAAGCCAGCCAGGAAGGTCGAAAATGGCGATCACGTGACCACAGGACGCTGTGACGGTGATGAAGGCGAACCAGTTGCCAAGTGCCCAAATCGTGATTGTGTGACCATGGGGGACACTGCGACGGTCGTAAGTGTAAGGACCGGTCGTAAGTGTAAGGACCGGTTGTAAGTCGTTTTTTTCAGCACTGTTGAACTGTCACTAAATGAATGGTTGTTAAGCGAGGACTACCAGTAGTTCACATTCCAATGAATGGGTTTGGCCACGTGGACTGCGGCAGTTGGGGAATTTGGAATATAATTTGTGCTTGGAGTAGCAGGCTCCTTGTAGAAACTGGAGCGTAATCTAGAACTATAAGAATCCCCATAGCCGAAAATCCACCTTCTCTCTTCCCATCCCCAAGTATTTTCTAATCTCTCCTCCTGCCCCCATTCTGTCTCTCAAGCTGTTTCAAATTCATCCACCTTGCTAAAGGAAGAGAGAGGTCGTGTTCTAAAAAATTGACACCTATCCGAAATGAATTCCAAGCGTGGTTCACACAGCTATTTTAAGAAGAGGTGTGGGCAGTGGAGATATGTTATGCCTCTTTTTCATCTTCCCGGGATGTGGCTAAGAGGAGGGTCCGCAGGGGTGCTCAAAAGAGTCAAGATGGCGGCTGTGACGGTGCAATCAAAGCTCTGCCTGTTTTTTATGCACGCAAAAAAACAGGCGGAGCTTTGATTGCACCGTCACAGCCGCCATCTTGAATTTTTTTGACCGCATCCTGTGGGCACCCCTGCAGGTCAGGTTGCCATTTTTTAAAATGGCCTTGCTCTGGAACGTTAGCCATGGCCCAGTGCTCCTGGCCTGCTCTCCTTTTCTCCAGTGCTTCCTCTCTATGGGAGGAAAAGGTATCACTTCAAGGGTCGTTAAAAGCATCTGAGCGAGAGTTTCACGCTGTGATGGGCAGTGTATTGGTTAATGATTTATCCTACCAATTTGCTGAGGGTTATTGGTCTCCTGGCAAGTCAGAATCTGGCAGAAGAGTGGGTGAAGATGCAGGGAAGTGCTGCAGATACATCTGAAGTAGAAGGCTATCCCCAAAGTTTCTGAATCCTAAGTCCCATCCAATATGGTCCATGATGAGGGATGCTGGCAGAGATGGCCCACCAGCATCAAGAGCAGTGTTTCTCAACCATGACCACTTGAAGAGGTGTGGACTTCAACTCCCAGAATTCCCCAGCCAGCATGGCTGGCTGGGGAATTCTGGGAGTTGAAGTCCACACCTCTTCAAGTGGCCACGGTTGAGAAACGCTGCTCTAGAGAGACACAAGTTCCACTCTATGGCCTAAATGCTGAAATGGACCAAGACAAGTTTTGAAAGCCAAGGTGATATAATGGTGAAGATGGTGGACCAAGAGTGGAGAGACTCAGATTCTGGTCCCCCCTCAACCTCAGAAGGTCCTGTGGTATCTTTTGGCCAGTCCTCTCTCTCAGCCCAAGAGCCAGGAGGGAAGTAGTGGACTAGGAACAGGCAGGCTCAAGTGTTGGTCCCCCATCAGAAGTTCCCTGGGGAACTTTGGGTCAGTCCCTCCCTCCCAGGATGGCGTGGTGGTGAAGGTGTTGCATTAGCAGGGAGACCCAGGTTCTAGTCTCCCCTTAGCAGCAGAAGCTCCCTGAATGACTCTGGGTCGATCCCTCCCTCCAGCCCAAGAGGCAGATGGGTAGGGGGAAAGGTGCTGGACTTGGAGTGGGCAGATCCAGGTCCTAGTCCCATCTCAGCCACAGAAGCTCCTGGGGTGATTTTGGGCCAGTACTCCTCTTCCAGACCCAACCCTACTTCACAGAGTGGTAACTGTGGTAGATATTTGCAGAAGGAATTATATGCAAATAGAAATATGTACCATATAGGCAGGAAAGTTAATGATCTTGAAATGCCAGAGCATTAGAGTGGTGAAGGACAGTGAAGGTGATGGACAAGCAGCAGGAAGACCCAGGTTTTAGTCCATGGAAGCTCAGCCATGGAAGCTCCTTGGGTGGATTCAGGCCAGCCTTTCTCTCTCAACCCAGCCTATCTCAGAAGACTATCGTCGGGGAGGGGGGTGGAAAGAGAAACACTATATTGATTACCTTGTGGGGGAGGGGGGTGGAAAGACAAGATATAAATCTAATAAGGAGGTTCAGCTTAGCACTAAATGGCCATAATTTTGAGCCAGTTTTGTTGAAGCTTTTCAGCATTTAATGCATTCTGGCCAAGTGGTCAAGCTGATAACAAGCAGGCTCAGATCCACAGGACCATCCTGTCATTCATAGTTTGAAGAAAGGGGAAGGCTGGCTCAGTGACGGGGCACCTGCTTTGCTGCTAGCCTGATTCTACAAGGCCGGGCTAAGTGTCTCTCTTAGGCTGGGATCGCACCACGTGCTAAGCCCAGTCGTTCTGTTGCATACACGGGCAAGATATCGCAAAGAGCAATGCACATCTACCTAGCATGGGCATATCCTAACTGTGGGCTGTTCAACAAACTAGGGTTAAGTGAAAATGGCTCAGCATGACTGGGGAGCCTAATCCTAGCATAAAAGAGATTTATCTCTGAACTAGTCAGAGCCAGCACAAAATCATGCTATCTTTCTACAGGTGTGTAAGCAGCATCATGCCCAAGGGGTCCCCAACAGTGGAGGTGGCACCATAGCAAGTAGACACCATTTCTGCTCTCGGAAAAAGAGGGGAGGAAAGAGCTGGGGGAGGAATGGGACATCCTGGTTGCATCAACTCTCTCGGTGACTGCGAAGGGTCACAAGGACTAGGATGTAAGAAATGACCTCATCTCTGGTCACTGAGTGAGAACTGGCTGGGCATCCAGGCTCAACCTCTGCCTTTCCAAAGAACCAGAGCAAGTGTACTCCTATGCGAAGTTTCACCAGGCTTCTGAACCAGGGTTGACCCCACTAGCTCCGTGTTTTGCATTCACAGCCTAAAACCTAGACCAGCCTAACTTGCGAAGCTATAAGGCAGTTTGCTGTTCCATGTGTGATGTGTTCACAGCTTGCCCTTCAGATCAAGCACTCCTGCATATGGTGGAAACATAGTTTGAACTCGTCTAAGGAAGTTTATAGGTTTCACCTCCTACCATTTGCCTCTGTGAAATGGGCCACAGAGCCTGCTTGCAACTGATTGTATTTCTGGAATGGGAGAAACAAGGGTCGCAGCATTCCTGAGCATGTACAAACAGCCTGCATTTCATCCCTCGAACCATCTTATTAACCCCCCTGCCTGCACCTTGGACAAAGGTTAGGATTCCTTATTTCTGACCTTGCCCGAGGATCTGAACGTCTGAACGCCTCCACTCCTGCAGACACTCCCAAGACCTTTTACATGGGGCGCGCGGAGAAACCTTGGACCCACCTGTTGGCTTGCAAAGGCTGCAGCTCCTCCTTTTGAAAGCAGGCAAAGCAGAAGGAATCCATCTCTCCGAGGAAGCAAGACCGGGGGCGATCCTGGCCAGGCCACGCCTGACAGGCATCAGCATTTTGCAGTGAGCAGGAAGGGCCCATGCTTGGCTGCCCTGGCCCAGCTTCCAAGGGCAAGCATTTTGCACCTTCGCCTCTCCGATTTTCCACTGCTCCTTCCAGGATGTAAAGGCTCCCCGTTACGGGGCTGCTCTGCTGGGAATGGAAACCAGGAATCCCAGGGCCAGTTCCTTTGTTGGCCGTCTAGCAAATTCCTTTGCAGCTCGGGGCTTCCACTGAGGAATGACTTTTCCTTGAAAATCAGGGCCACCTTCACAATGCCTTGCCTAGCAGCTCTTGAGCAGGGGTTACGCTTCCTCAAGGACCCTCCAGCCGTTGACTTCTCCCTCTTCGCAGCAGAACAGAGCGGCCTCTGCTACGCCTTCCCCTCTTGTTAAGCCTTGCAGTGGCCTCCTTGTTGCAGGCACAGACCTCCAGAGAGACCTGATCCCAGAACCAGAGAAATCAAGGAAGTTCTCAATCTTTGGCCAGGGAGCTTGGCAAGCTAGAAATCAAGTCCTCTAAGATCTCTCCCATGTCTATGCTGGTGATTTTCCAAAAAGTGGGTTGCCACCTGCTGGGGGGTTGGTTTGTCTTCCCTGTCTCTGGTTCTTTTGGAGACGATGGGGTAGGTCCCATTCAGCCCAGGGGCAGGTGGCCAAGCCAGGCTTTGCACTGTGATCTTCAAGACATCCCAGGACAGCTTGCCTTAGGGAAAGTTTTCCTTTCCCCTTGGGAAGGGAAGTCACTGACCTTTTGCGTGGAGACAGCCAGCTCTACACTCTGGATCTCTTGGTCAGGAGGAGCAGGGATGCCTCTGCAGAAAGTGGCACCTCTATGTGTGTGTGTGTGTGTGAGAGAGAGAGAGAGAGAGAAAGAAAGGGAGAGAAGGATTCACCCTGGGCAGCCATGGCTGTGTCCCATACTCACAACCTCTTTTGCCCTGGGAATCAAAACTTCGAGACCTGCTGAAGAGACCAAGATCCACAGGGTTGTCTGGTTGACCGAGCAGCCAGCTCCCTCTGACAGATAAAGCAGGCTGGGTATTAATAGCTCCAGCTTCACGCAGTGAGGCTAGAGTGTTAACTCTTCGACTGCCGGCGTTCTGGTCCTCATGCCTTGGAGACTGCACAGCAGCCTTTGCTCCTGTCCTGGCGAGAGGGGGCTTGCAGAGCGACCGACCTCTGGAGGCTGGGGCAACGGGCTGCCCCCTTTTCAACCGCTCCTGTGCCTCTGACAGCAGTCCTGCCTGCAGGAATGGAAGAGGAGAAACACGGCAATAAAGACAACTCAGAAACTTGACTGGCTAAATCAGGTTACGTAAAAAGGTGTCTTAACTCAGCTACATTCCTAAGACCTTGGCTAAAATAGTTTGTGATTCAGCATCTTGTTGGAAAGCAGCTATGGACTGAGCTCATTGCATGAACCAGATACTGCATTCAGTCATCATAAGGTTGACTGGAGTGTACAGTAATGTGTTATGGAAATGATAATAATAATTTACAGTATAATCAGTTATTTAGCTTGTATGTCGCCTGGCTCTTAACAGCTCTGGGTGACTCACAACCATCAAGCGAAGAAATGACAATAAAACAAAATATAAAGAAGAAAAGATGGCAAGCCGAATGAAGTGTGGGATCTCACGCTCCCTCGCCGAAATGATATAATGAGGCAGGTAACCTGGGTTTAAAGCATGCTGTATGAACCCAACTTGTACACACAAAACCAGTGGCTCTTCCCAGAAGAGAAGAAGACCTTCTGACTATCTCAATCTCTACTTTTTCCCCAATTTGACATTTTGTGGGTATGAAAATGCTAGTAATTCCAAAGTATTTGGAGGCTGTTCTACCCAGGCTGTGTTTGCACAACATACTGGTCCCTGGTTTAATGAACCATGGTTTCCTGAATTAACCCAGTTGCCTGGGGTTGCAAAACATAACCATCAAGTAGCCAACCACACTCCAACTTAGTGTCCTGTGTGAACTCAGCTGCTGGTGGGCAAACAGCTCTCTTCGGAATCTCAGACGATGGTCTTCCCCACCTTCACCTAGAGATTTATTTGTATAATTT
Source organism: Candoia aspera (assembly GCF_035149785.1). Lineage (NCBI taxonomy): Eukaryota > Metazoa > Chordata > Lepidosauria > Squamata > Candoiidae > Candoia > Candoia aspera. The sequence continues at coordinate 11,227,195 of NC_086166.1, read as the reverse complement.
ATATAGATGTCACTCAAGGACCCCAAAGAGCTTCTGGATGCAAAGATGGGCTCCGCTGCTGGGCTAAAACCCTTCTGCAAGGGCCAAAGCAAAAACCCTTCTTTATGGATGGGGGAGAACTTGCTGCGCTTCAAAAGTTGTGAAACTGCAGTGTTCCTCACCCTTTGGACAGCCAAAGTTCCCTAGGGCAGTATTTTAAAAATTGCTGGGAGGAAGAGGGACAGAAGGTGACTGAGAAAAGCCCAAGTCCTCACTTGACCCTTTCTAGAGATGGGTGGAAATTGGCTGGCCAAAAAGCTTGCAGTGCTTGTAAGAGCTCCATGGGATTAATGGGGAAAATGGCTCCTCCCTGCGCCACCTTCAGTTGGGTGAAGACCCAAAGTATGGATCAGGTTCTAGTCACTTAAGGTTCCCCACCCTGTTTGTGGGTGGGAAAAAGGCAGGGACCCCCATCCCATTTAACCAGGCAAGGCTAGGTAACATGGCAGCATGGACCTCAATGAACCTATGGATGCCTTTGTGGTAGGCTTCCACCCTGCCAGTGTTCATCTTATTTTTTTTTAATTAAAAGGTTCTTAAAAACAAAAATTAATGGGAAGCCAGCATGGTGCAAACAACGTGCCCTTTCCTGCATAAATCTGATTCCAAGGAATGCCTCTGGGCCCCACGTACTAGAGACTTCAGAGATATTCTTAGAAATTTACCCATGCACACATTGTAAACTATGGCCAAGTATAGGCTTGGAAATATACTCCCCTGCCCAGAAAAAAAAGACAAAGTTCAGCTGGGTAGGTAAGAAGCACCCTGAGATGCTGAGGGGGGTTGGGGAATCCCCCCATTTCCTTATTTTGATAAATTGATGTGCTTGGAGTGGCTGTACCCATTACGGTAGACATTTTGTGAGAGCTCCCCTGAGCTCTCCCGACATTCCAAATGGGTCAGGTGACCCAGGAAGCATGATTTCCCCAGTCTAATGATAGGGCTGGCTGGGAGATCAAAAAAGTCAAGATGGCAGACATCTTGACTTTTGATTTCCCTGAGGAGAATCCTTATTTCTCTTATTGCTTCTTCAGCCCATCAGTATTCCAGAGAGAGATTTCCCCTCGAAAATACACACCTAGAACTCAGCATATGTATGAGCAGCTGGGAAAATTGTTAGCAGACTGGCCAAGGAGAGGTTGGACCTCCTGCTCCACCTTCCTATTATTTTGCATATTTGCAACTTTCCAAGGGTGGCCCACCTCACCCAGCCCCTCAGCCATTTGGGGAAAGTCCTGGAGAGGCTCTCAAACATCCCCCCGACCCATACAAAAAATCCACAGGTCCCAGAAGATTCCTTCTCCCAACTCCCAAGGAAGGTTAATTTTTTTCTGAAGTTTCTCCAGAATGATCCTGAGAGAGGGCCATGACTGAAAGCAAATGGCTGCCAACGTCAAATAACCAGAGAAGAAAATTCTGCAGATGGCTTTCAGAAGGCTAAAAATGTCTAGCAGTGAAGCAAGTGGCTTCTGAGAAATGTTTGTTTGGCTTTTGATCGGCCTTTACAAGGTCCCAGCGAGGTGGTTTCTTGAGAGGGCAACTCTTGACAAAAACAAACTCTATGCCTCTAATACAACCCCATAATGCCAGTCAGTACCATGCCCTGGAATATTGATATGCTGCAGGAGCCAAAGATCAGTTTAATAATATATCTTGCAGAAAGAGATGGAAATTGCAGAAAGAGCAAAAGTGGATTGATGCACCACCATTATCCTTCCCTCTAATCAATGCACTGGAGAGGTCTGGATTGAACTTGGAAACGTGGGTACCTAAAAGCAGGTGCTCCCTGAGCATTAAGCACTGAGCATTTTATATACAAAAACTTTGTTACAAAGTTAAAAGCTACAAAAAAATAAAAAGATTCCCCCAACTCCCAAGGAAGGTTAATTTTTTTCTGAAGTTTCTCCAGGATGATCCTGAGAGGGGGCCATGACTGAAAGCAAATGGTTGCCAACGTCAAATAACCAGAGAAGAAAATTCTGCAGACAGCTTTCAGAAGGCTAATATAAAAGTAGAAGAAAAAGTGAGCAAAGGGAAAGGGGAAAAAAGAAAAAAAATATTTAAAGGAGTGATTTCCAATCTTCTTTGCAGCACTTACAAAGATAGTTAACTCTATTTCCACCATCCCAAATTACATAAATCCTTTCTTCCCATATAAATCTCTTTTTAATCAAATCCAGAAATCATAAGTTCATTTTTATCCATTATCAACAAAAAGTCCATAAGGATTTCCAGTCCTTTTGCACTGAGCACTGATTCTTCTTCAACTTTTTGGGAATCAGATAGGGCCAGATTTCAATAATCATGAAGATGATGCATCTTTCAACCAGGTGCACAACTAACAAGCAATTGTAAAGAATTAGAAACACCAGAACATCAAAGCCAACTGGTCAACTCAAGCTGTTACATAACAGAACTACAAACATTACCAAAATGTCACAACCTAAGGAAAACCAATCCATTTACAATGGCCCAGGCAGCAAGAGCAATAAAACATGTAAGCTGTACCATACTAAACAGCCAATTAAAAAATAATAATTAAAAGAGGGATCCATGAACCATTTTTCGGTTTTAGCCTTGCATCTCCCAGCATTTCATTTTTGGGTGGCCAGAGAACAGACTTGCAAGAGGAAATATGCGTATTCCTGAACAGTGCAAAAGACCAATCCTCCTGTCATGAGTACTGATGGTGAGCAGGAGGGGGCCCCTATCCAGGGGGGAAAATGCATGCGTAGTTTAGAGACTTTGAGCTGTCATTCAAAGAAACCCAGAACAGACCTGCCTTGACTTTTGAGGTTTATCTGTCTGGGTTTTTCCCACGCTTCTTCCGTTTGTTAGGATTCTGTTTTATGTAGCAGTAATAAACACTAGAGACCTACTCCTCGTCTCAGCGTGATTTCTGACTGTTAGGACACCTCCACTGCAAACTTCTTGCGCTCCTTCCTAGTACCATTAAATAAAAAAATAAATGATGATTTGTCAGCATTGTGAGGTGGTCCAACAGGAAGCATGCTCAGCTGAACCAGTTCCACTTTATTGTAAGATTACATCAACAGAATCTTGCAAGTCTGAAAGTACATTTCTTCTTCTACCTTTACAGCTCAAGAAAATAGGGAGGGTCCCTTCTGAGATATTTGCCACACACCATTCCTTCTGTGGGCTCAGCTGCCTCTTGTCTGGCCTTTCCCCTGCTGTGGCCTTTCCCCCTGTCTCCCAAGGTCAGTCCCACATACCATGACATGATGAGACGGAAGTTTGGATGGGGCAAGAAACTCAAAGAGGTCTACTTGAATAAGATGAAGGCAACAAAGTTAGATGGGGGTTACTTCCATTGTGCGAAGACAGCCAGGTTAGTCCATGGGAGCCAAAAATCAGAAGCTACAAAAGTCAATAGCTTTTCATAAAATGTGTTAGCCTGAAAAGATGCTACCAGAATCCTCCTGATTTGGGGGGTGGGGTGTACATATTTTGCACAGGCTGGTAAACCTACCCACGAAAGTTATTATCTTTCAACCAAGCCCAGAATAAACTCTAGCATTCTAGGAAAGAAATAGCTTGTATTACAAAATCCTCTTTTGCCAACGGATGGGAAGGCTGACCAGCTTTTATAAAAACAGCTGTATTTCTAAGATGATAGAACTTGCTGAGATGGCCAAATTGACCTGTTTGATTAGAGAAAAGACAGTATCTGTGTTTAGTGCTGACAGGAAACCCCTTATGGACTATTTACATAAAACAGAAAAAAATAAACTTTTGAACTTTTGACGATTAGATACCATAATTATAGAAAGAAGAGAGTCACAATGTAACTTTGGAGAAAGAGGTAAATCTACAGTTGTACTTAGAACTGCTGTAAAGAAGATCAGAAGCCACTTCTTTATAACTTTTTTCTTTCTTTTCTATTTTTCTTCTACCTTTCTTCTTTTCTTTTTTGCACTTTAGCTTTTTCTTTTACTTCTTCCTTTTTCTCTCTTCCTCCTCACTCTGTTTTAGTTTGTATTCGTTTTTACTCTTGTTTTTAAAAGTTCCAGTAAAAATATGTTAATAAACAAACAAACAGCTGTATTTCTTTTCTGCCAGTTTTCCACTTCGCTGTTTAAAGCAGAGCTGGGGAACTTTAGCTCCTAAATTGCAGCATCGGTTATGCTGACTGGGGTTCGTGGAAATTAGAAGCCAACAATATTTGGAACGCCAGGATTCCCCATCCTTGGTCCTGAAAGGAAACTCCTGTTTGGCACCTCCTCCTCTTTCAATTCATTCTCGCTTGCATGCCAGGCCCTCCCTCCCACTTTCAGCCTTGCAGCAAGCCTGCAAATGGAGAAACATAAGCAGGGAATCATAGACTTGGAAGGTGCCTTTGTGCTCTTAAGCTGCCCAAAGGCCTGGACACACCCTTGGAGATATTTATTTATTCAATGTATGTGGCTGCCTGTCTGTGGGTGGCTAACAATTAAAAGCAGGGTAAGTCTTGCCCTATAACAGCACCCACAGACTGATCACCCACATTTGCAAGCAAAAATGCAACTTTCAATGCCACATATTGGTTTCTGCCTTTTTTTGCACCTTTACGCTCAACCTAAAAAAAAGGTGGGGGGAGCAACTGTTTTAACTCCTCTGTCCAGGGATATCTGTGCATCGGCAGATCTACCCTATATAACCCATAAACACTGGATAAAAGAAACTGAAGTACAGAGCATGTTGGAAAATGATTCTCACTTCGGGTTTATGGAATAAATCACCATTGGCTGGGTTCACCAAAACACTGAGTCAAAAGCAACTAACCATGCTTTAGTTTAGTATAATGAGGGAATACGGTGACTGACTTCAAGGCCTTTTGTTGAGCTGACTCTGAAATCCTGTCTTGCTCTCAAAGCAGCATGCAAGGTAAATTTATCTTCTCTCCATTGGTACAGAAGTGAGCAAGCTTTAGGTTTAGGCAGAACGCATAATGTTTTCAGATTGCATAGGACTTCCTAGCAGGAAAGCCATTTGGGGATTTGCCCATCGTTAGGGGAGGGACACATCAAGACAGACAGTGGGTTATAATAGTTACAGGGTTAGATTGTGACTGAGAAGACTCAAGCTTAAAACCCCAGAGGATGACTCTGCTTCTCTTGGCCCAAACAATCCTGCAGGATGGTTGGGAAGGAAAAATGAGGGGTGGAGACCCCATGCATATCCCCTCTGAGTTCATGGGGAAAGGTGGAACATAAATGTAAGAATGCAGTGGGAACTCTGTTCATCTGCTGGGTTTGTTTTCTTTACCTGTAACTTGGGCGGAGAACATAGCGGCCGCCGCAATGCCCTTGCGTTGTGGTGCCTGCGGAGAGCAGCGAAGAACTTTGTCATCTCCTCTCCTGAATTATTGAGCAGGCCTCCATTTTCTCTGCACCACCCAAGCTAGTCCTGGGCTTGCTAATGGGAAAAATCAATTGCTCCTTAATTTCGAGGGGCCGAGAGGCTTTCAGTGGCGGTAGGCAAGAGCGCTTGGCACCGTCGGCTGGGACAGCCTGGTGCGGTCTTTGCTACATCAGAAAGTCTGACAAGGGACTGAGGAGGCAGCAGATCAAAGACCCGTTGCACTAAGCTAGGATTTGTTTTAACCATGGGTTGTTGAATAAGTTGCAGCTGACTGGGTTCACACGTTGTGCTAAGCTGTTATCAGGACCAACAAGCCGCACAATGGTTACGTTAGGTGAACCCAGGGAACCAAAAGTAAACAATGACGTTAGTGCTTAATAAGATGTGTGAAGCCAATCTTAGGCTTGTTTGACAAACACAGGAAGCCGTCTTTGGCTTTAACCATGGTTTAGGGCAATGTATAAACCCAACCACTGTAAGACAGTTTCCTGCCTTCCATGATTGACACAGCAGCTCAGAGCATAACCTGGGAAGTGCTTAATTTAATTAAAATGTCCTTGATTTTGTTTGCATGGCACGATAAACTAAAACGCCCAGTTAATAAGTCTTGTCCTCAGTTATAAATTCTGATTTCCATAACTCTAAAATGATGCACATTCAAGGTTCAGAAGCCACAGTAAACCTAAGATTTTGGTTTGCAAGGGGTAAGATAGTTGGATAGATTTGAGTGTAGGGTGTAGGATAACAACGTCATCCAGGAAGTTTATCCCCTTCTCGGCGTGGTGAGAAGTTGTAGGGATCTGTGTGTGGTTTCTTGATGGAGGTTAGGGGAAGAATACGAGTGTAATTCTTGCACTTATTTGCAAATCCTAGGTTGAAGAGAGATAAAGCCAAAGACTTAAGCACTCCACTCTAGGGAGCTATGAGACAGTCAGCTCCTTGAAGGAATTACAATTGGTGGTTTGTGCCTTTTTTTGTCTTGGGCTCAAACCACAGTACCTCTTCTCCTCCAGGCACAACTACATTGGGGAGAGATCTCTCAAGCTACTTCTGATCTGTGTGGATGGTCCATCACTGAAAGCAATCAACCAGTTCCCTTACCAAGCAGAAGATACTTGGTACCTTGCTAGAATTATTAACCCACTTTCAAAACTATGAATCCTGCCGTATACATACATACATGCATGCATGCACTTCAGGTTTGCAAAAGCATAATCTTCTTGGGTGCACCAGCTTTTTGGATGAAACACACATACTTTTTATGATTGCATTGAGGGACACGCATAGAAGTCCAAGGGAGAAAGTGGGGTTTGAAAAAGGAAGTGGGCACATCCAGAATAAATATTAGATTGTCTTAAACCTCATCCTCCTCTTTTCATGAGCTGGTTTTTCCTCACTCATCCAGCCTCTTCCTCTATCTGCAGACTTCAACCTCTAAATTTCACTATAACTTATCTACTAAAAATTCCAGGCAACTAAAGAGAAGGTTGCGGCCTTCACCAAAGGCTCTGAGGGCACCATGAGTGATGCCCCCTGCTTCAGACCAGTGGGCAGGTTGAGGACACTAAACGGCGCATGGCAAAGCTGCAACTGTTTTGCCCTTCTTAGTTTGAGAAGAGGTGTTGGAGAAGGTCTGTGTCCAGCTTCCAGAGAGTGAAAAAATGAAATTTGGAAGCACCAGTTGGATAAATGAGGGGAGAGCAAAGAAGGAATGTGGGGACCAGCTGTGGTCCTAAAATTTAAACAATCATGGATCTGGGCTGCAAGAATGCAGGTGGCCATCAGAAAGCAGCAAGTAGCTGTCGGCTGCTTTCAAGCAGCTACCCAGATATTTGCAGCCCAGATCTGGGGGCCCTAACCACAGATGGCCTATCCCTTCTTTAGATGATCCACTCTCACACATGGTGTTGAGCCCTAATGGGGTGTGTTTCTTTAGGCGGTGTGTCTTGTGTGAACCCAGCCAATCATGGTTTACTTAAACTCTGCTTACACATCATTATGGCTTGCATGAACTGTATGCAATCTCTTTCTCAGTCTTAATGATTCCCTCTGCAGCACGGGGATGCTCTTACTGATCTACCTTGCAGATCTAATGAGATTTAGCTTGCAGACACGAAATCTAGATCGTACGATCCGGAGGCGGCAGCCGAAGAAGAGACCTGCATCGCTTCAGTTCTCAGGTTTCCTTTCAAAGCTGAAGGGACTGTGCTTCAAGGACGGCAGCTTTGCTCTGGCCCCAGTATCTCCCTGAGCCACTTAGACCATTTTCTCTGCAGATGCTCCCCATTAGCGCAAGGCCTTTCAGGGCTTCAGTGTTTTCCAAGGATATTGAAAGCCTCTGGAGACTACCCAGCGGAAAAATGAAAAAACACCTAACTCTTCGAATGGAACAGTGTGTGTGTGTGTGTTTTTTTCCCCCTGAAATTTGGGACAAGTTCCAAAAAGGAAGCTACTGGGTAGTCTTGGGGACTCTGCACCAGAAAGAAAATTTAAAGCCAGTATTCTGGAGGTTGGGTGGGGAAGGAAGGAAGGAAGGAAGGAAGGAAGGAAGGAAGGAAGGACGGACACAGGGAGGGAGGGAAAGGGAGGAAGGAAGGGGGAAGAGGAAGGAAGGAAGGAAGGAAGGAAGGAAGGAAGGACACAGGGATGGAGGGAAAGGGAGGAAGGAAGGGGGAAGAGGAAGGAAGGAAGGAAGGAAGGAAGGAAGGAAGGAAGGAAGGAAGGAAGGAAGGAAGGAAGGAAGGAAGGAAGGACACAGGGATGGAGGGAAAGGGAGGAAGGAAGGGGGAAGAGGAAGGAAGGAAGGAAGGAAGGAAGGAAGGACGGACACAGGGAGGGAGGGAAAGGGAGGAAGGAAGGGGGAAGAGGAAGGAAGGAAGGAAGGAAGGAAGGAAGGACGGACAGAGGGAGGGAGGGAAAGGGAGGAAGGAAGGGGGAAGAGGAAGGAAGGAAGGAAGGAAGGAAGGAAGGAAGGAAGGAAGGAAGGACACAGGGAGGGAGGGAAAGGGAGGAAGGAAGGGGGAAGAGGAAGGAAGGAAGGAAGGAAGGAAGGAAGGAAGGAAGGAAGGAAGGAAGGAAGGACACAGGGAGGGAGGGAAAGGGAGGAAGGAAGGGGGAAGAGGAAGGAAGGAAGGAAGGAAGGAAGGAAGGACACAGGGAGGCAGGGAAAGGGAGGAAGGAAGGGGGAAGAGGAAGGAAGGAAGGAAGGAAGGAAGGAAGGAAGGAAGGAAGGAAGGACGGACACAGGGAGGGAAAGGGAGGAAGGAAGGGGGAAGAGGAAGGAAGGAAGGAAGGAAGGAAGGAAGGAAGGAAGGAAGGAAGGACGGACACAGGGAGGGAGGGAAAGGGAGGAAGGAAGGGGGAAGAGGAAGGAAGGAAGGAAGGAAGGAAGGAAGGAAGGAAGGAAGGAAGGAAGGAAGGAAGGACACAGGGAGGGAGGGAAAGGGAGGAAGGAAGGGGGAAGAGGAAGGAAGGAAGGAAGGAAGGAAAGAAGGAAGGAAGGAAGGACACGGAGGGAGGGAAAGGGAGGAAGGAAGGGGGAAGAGGAAGGAAGGAAGGAAGGAAGGACGGACACAGGGAGGGAGGGAAAGGGAGGAAGGAAGGGGGAAGAGGAAGGAAGGAAGGAAGGAAGGAAGGAAGGAAGGAAGGACACAGGGAGGGAGGGAAAGGGAGGAAGGAAGGGGGAAGAGGAAGGAAGGAAGGACGGACACAGGGAGGGAGGGAAAGGGAGGAAGGAAGGGGGAAGAGGAAGGAAGGAAGGAAGGAAGGAAGGAAGGAAGGAAGGAAGGACACAGGGAGGGAGGGAAAGGGAGGAAGGAAGGGGGAAGAGGAAGGAAGGAAGGAAGGAAGGAAGGAAGGAAGGAAGGAAGGAAGGACGGACACAGGGAGGGAGGGAAAGGGAGGAAGGAAGGGGGAAGAGGAAGGAAGGAAGGAAGGAAGGACACAGGGAGGGAGGGAAAGGGAGGAAGGAAGGGGGAAGAGGAAGGAAGGAAGGAAGGAAGGACACAGGGAGGGAGGGAAAGGGAGGAAGGAAGGGGGAAGAAGAAGGAAGGAAGGAAGGAAGGAAGGACACAGGGAGGGAGGGAAAGGGAGGAAGGAAGGGGGAAGAGGAAGGAAGGAAGGAAGGAAGGAAGGAAGGAAGGAAGGAAGGAAGGAAGGAAGGGGGAAAGGACGGGGGAAACGCAGGCAGGCAGGCAGGCAGGAGAGGGAGGCAGGCTCAAAAAGTTTCTTGACACTGTTATTTAGTTACTGGACATTTTAACCAAAATTTTTGTTTTTAATTTCTGGAAACATTAAAAATGGGAGAAGGATCTCTGCAGTTTAAAATAGAAGATTGGGAATTTTGGTATTATACAACATGCTAAGTCTAAGCCAAACAAATCTCTTTATCCCTCAGGGCAAGGTGAGAACCCAGTCAGAGACAGACAGACAGAGAGTAAAATAGAAAAGATGCTGAGCAAACATGGCTGAAAATGCTATGCTGGAAGACGGGGAAGCCTCACATTATCTAGGCTTTAAGGGTTGGGCCTGGTTAGCGTTTTGATGGGCAACCTTCAGAGAATCCCGGGGCTATAGACTGGGGAGCTGAAAAAATCCCAGAAGAGGGCAAGACAATGGGCAACCTCTTTGATAGGGCGCCTAAAACCTACGTGGGTACATCCTGGAGCCAGGCTCAACTCAGAGAAGGAATTTCCCCCAGGAAAAGCCCCATACACACACACACACCCCTCCCTGAAGCTGGTGATTCCATGGTCACAAGAGACGAATGCCACCTTGGAAGACTCTACGCCAGGCAACCCAGTCAGACCCATTTGAGAAGAAATGTTAAAACATTAATGTGTCAGCGACTCCGGGGCCCCAGGCAGAGAGAATGAGTGAGCGCCAACTCCATTCTCCAACAGACAGAATGAGAGAAGCTACTGTCAAACTCCGTACCTCCCTTCTGGGATTTTCCTAATGCGTTCCAGGAAATAAAGATGGCTAATCCAAAGTTCCCCTCCCTTGACACACACACACACACACACACACACACACGCACACAACTTCAGAAGCAGGCGTTCCTTTGCTCTGGCCAGGCCGCCCGCACTGGTGGCGTGAAAGCAGTATGGGCTGGATCCCTTTCTGCCCCACTCCAGCAGTTCTGGAAAATGCAAGAGCCCCTAGCCACATTATGGCAGATGTCCCATCGAGTGTCCTTCCTTCAGCCCTCTGCCTGGCTTAATTTATCCTTCTTGCTCCTGCCTTCTGTTCAAACACACGACAGAGCTCAATAAAAAGCCATTAGCTTGATCACAGTCTGGGAGAAATGGGAAGGTTTTAAGAGCTGGACAAGCGGCGGGGGTGGGGGGGGTGGAGACTGTTTTATAGGGTCGCTGCTGGCCCTGCTTCACTCTGTTTAATGCACTGTCACTTGAATAAATTGCAGGGTTTTCAAGCAGCACATCTCGGCTGGCTGATCCTTGCTACAAGTGGCTGGGGCGGGCGGCGCTTCCTAATTTAGGAATTACAGCTTGCAGAGGGGGTGTACTTTAATGAAGCCAGGAGTGGATGCTTTCAGAAGGGGATCACTGAATAAAAGCCTGAGAAGACTTTTACAGGTAGTCCTTGCTTAACAACCATTCAGTTAGTGACATCTTGGACTTATGACAGTGCTGAAAAAAACGACTTATGACTGGTCCTCACACTTAGAGGTGTCATGGCATCCCCATGGTCACGTGATCACAAATTGGACACTTGGCAACCGGTTCGCCTTTATGACCATTGCAGCATCCCATGGTCACGTGATTGCCATTTTTGACCTTCCCAACCAGATTCTGGGAAGGAAAATCAGTGGGGAACCACAGGATTTGCTTAACCACATGGTTCGCTTAATGCTTGCAGTGATTCACTTAATGACCGCCGCAAAAAAGATTGTAAAATCAGGTCACATTTGCTTAATGACCGCTTTGCTTAGCAACTGAAATTCTGGTCCCAATTGTGGTTGTTAAGCGAGGACTACCTGTACTGGCTGAGACCAAGGGGCCATCCGGTTCAGCATTTTATTTTTTATGGTGGCCTGCAAGCAGAAGTTGACGGAAATCTGTGTGGCTCGTACCCTGTTGGCTTTTCTGAAACCCTTGAAGACCCCCCCAGGCCTTGGGCTTAGATGAAAGGGGACTTAGTTAGTTGTGTTTTTGTTTATTTTTTGTTTCGTTATATAGAAGGGCTGGATCCCAACTTGTTTTGGTTTGTGGTGAGTTTTTATGAAGTTTTATATTATGAGTCACCCAATGTCAGTCGGAGTCCGGCAGTGCCTAAATTGAATCTAGTAAATAAACGAGTATTTGGGGGGGGGGGGGGTCTGGAAAACTCTGCAGTTTTCTTGGCAAGATTTCAGAAGTGGGTTTGCCATTGCCTCCTTTCTAGGGCTGAGAGGGAGTGACTGGCCTAAACTCACCCAGCTGGCTTTGTGCCTAAGGCAGGATTAGAACTCCTGGTCTGGCCTCACACCTTAACCACTACACCGAACTATCATACTCTCTTATTGGCATGTATTCACCCACAAAAAGAAAAGTCTCTTTTGAGCTGAACTCTGTTTCATGGACACATCCTTTGGGGGTGGGGCGGGGGGGATTATTACAGATTCTTTAGCTATTGTGGAAAGTAACACAATACTGTAAAAGAAACGTCTCAAAATATCACCGGAAGCAGATAAAACGCAGAACAAAGTAAAACGCTAATAAGGTCATCACTTTATACAAAGTCAGCCTGACAAAATAGGGTAAGATTGGGGATCTGAAAGTAGCCAAACAATAAAACCATGGATTTGAATTTTCTGGATGGCAACGGAGAATTGGTTTGCTGTCATCCCCTCCTGGGTTATTTTGTTGACTTCTTATGATAGGGTACAACAGCTAGTTTGAAGTACTGGTTAAAGGCATCAGGGAGACTGAATTCTAGTCCCACCTTGGGCATGAAGCCAGTCGGGTGACCCTGAGCCAGTCATTCTCAGCCCTAGGAAGCAGGCAATGGCAAACCACTTCCAAAATCTTGCCAAGAAAACTGCAAGGACATCATCACCATCATCATCATTATTGAGGGCCAGTTTGGTGTAAAGCAGCGTTTCTCAGCCTTGGCCACTTGAAGATGCATGGACAAAGCTGGCTGGGGAATTCTGGGAGCTGAAGCCCATGCATCTTCAAGCAGCCAAGGTTGAGAAACACTGGTGTAGAGCTTAAGGCACTGGGAGACCCTGAGTTCTAGTCCTGCCTTAGGCACAAAGCCAGCTGTGGGGTTTGGGGGCAGTTATTCTCTCTCAGCCCCAGGAAGAAGAAGGCAAGGGCCAACCACTTCCAAAATCTTGCCAAGAAGACTGCATGGACTTGTCCAGGCAGGCGCCAGGAGTCAACACTGACTTGAAGACACAAAAAGAACAAACTTAGTCTACAGCCCTGAAATTCCCCGAAATCCAACTCTGCTTAGGCTTTTGAGAACAGCCAAGATTGGCTGGGTGCTGCCATCTAGCTGAGAACAGACACAATCAGAGATCTATTGGAAAACGGAGAGTCTACTTGGGTCTCTGGCCCAGAGACTGGTCTGATGCTTGGATCATGTCGCTGTGGCCACCCTCTTGACTTTTTTTTACCCCCTCCCTGTAAGCACCCCTGTGCGCACACGTTTTTTCTGAAAAGAAATGCTTCGTTTTGCCTACCTTGAACTGTCTATCCGTTTAACATGAATGAATGAATGACTGCCCAGATTTAGGTTGGCTTAACAACAGCCCTGTGGGACAGGCCTGGGTGACCGAGCGATCTGGTTCACACAGCCTACCTGGCCGCAGTTTGTTAAGTGAACCACCGTTGAATGGGCTCAAGGAGAACACATTGAGCCATGAACAATGGCGCATACTCATAATGGCTGAGTCTACACATTGCCAAGAATAAACACACCATATTATGGCTTATGTGTTGTAGAGGGTAAGGAAGATGACCCTGATGGAGATATGCAGGAGCTGTTGCCTTGGCCAAAGGGGCTGAAACATTTTTTAAGCCCAGAGTAATGCGATAACATTTGGAAGTGGCTCAGGCAGATGCCTCCCTAATTAATTGGATTATAATGCGGCGGCGGCGCAGCACATTAGCAAGATTCTGATCTTATTGCCAATCTCAATAAAAGTAATTTTAGCCTTCCCATGGAGTTGATTTCCTGGTCTGGTCTATCTAGTGGGGCTGATGTGTCAGTCAGGCCTATGATGGTCCAAAGTCCCAGTGACCTTTAGGGCTACACAAGGAACTGAAACTCCATGCCCTGTGTTCTAGTCCATCACTTTGCCCACCACAACTTACTGGTTCTCTGCTTGCTAGTTTATTTTGCACTCGTCCATGCACAAAATGAATGCATTTGTACAACATGCTGTTCAGTTCTTCAAGGTAGCCCAGATCAGCAAGCAGACTCCACAAGGACTACCTTTACTCTACTATATTATTATAGGACAGGATTTCTCAACCAGGGTTACATGGCACCCTAGGCTTCTGCGAGAGGTCACTGGGGGTTCCCTGGGAGATCACGATTTATTTTAAAAATTATTTCAAATTCGGGCAACTTCACATGAAAGAGGTAAGTTTCATTGTTTTTAGTTGAAGAACACTGTTAATGCATATCTACAGGCCTACCCATGAAACAAATATAATAATTTTGCAACTTCTGGCCTATATTTGAGCCTGAAATTCCCCATGGCCTGAAAAATATTTCAAGGGTTCCTCCAGGGTCAAAAGGTTGAGAAAGGCTGTTATAAGATGTAATAATAGAATCTTGAAAGCCTGACAGAGATTCTGTCTCCCTGCTCTTATACTCAAGAAGATTAAGATGGGCCAATCTTGAATTTCTTTCTCACTCTCCCCTCGCTTCCAGGGGTAAGTTGGTGTTTATCTAACAGCTACTGAATGCCTTCTTCAAGGCCATCTCTATATTCCACTATAGTGCTAGACTATGATATCACCAGCTAGATTGTAGTTCAGTGTACCATCTCAACCAGTTTGGATAGCTTATGGTTGATGTGAACCAACCAACTGTGTGCCATGACTAAGTAATTAAACCATGAATTAATGTCCCGGGTGAACACAATCAGAGGCAGAGAGAGAAAAGAAAGTTCTATCAGAAGACCAACCTTATTTTAAATTAAACTAAGCTAATACATGGAAATCTTTAAGAACTCTGCAATTCTGGTTATTTAATTATGCAGTAAAATATCTTGATTTCATACAGAGACAGATGTAGCCTTTTTAGTTGGGGTAATGCTTGATGAGAGTGTTGTGATTCAGATACAACAAAACTCAGCTAGTTCATAAATAAAGGCACTTAATCTGTCAGTGTGAAGAATGGCTTGCTCAGGAACATACAATACACTCCTTTCCAAGTGCTATTTTATTTCAAAAATCCTTTTTTTTCTTGACTGCTTTTCTGATGGGCCTTTCAGGTATAATGGTTTATAGGCACTACCCAAAACAATATATTTCAAATTTGCTGGGTTTGCATAGAGAATTACAACTTAGCTAAGTAACATTCTAGTCTACCACTATATTGTTAATTGTACCTACAGGATGCTATTTAAAAAGTTGCATGCTGGTTATATACAGTATATATGGGCCAAATCAAGCCAGGGAGTTTCCTATTAGAATCGTGAAAGTGACAGTGATTGAAGATTGATTACGTGCCATCAATTTGGTGTCAACTGTTAACAATCACATACTGTAGATTTTCTCCAGAAGGATCTGTCCCTAGCCTAGTCATTCAGGTCTTGTGATGGTTTACCTGTTACCAGTGTAATCAAGTCTATCCACCTTTTTGCTAGTCAGACTCTTCTTCTCTTTCCTTCCACTCTTTCCAGAATTATAGACATCTCAAGGGATCCGGTTCTTCGCATAATGTGTCTGAAGTATTTAGTTTGAGCTTGATCATTTGTGCCTCAAGTGAAAACTCTGGGCTGATTTGTTCTATGACCCATTTATTTGTTTTCTTGGCTGTCCACAGCATTCTCAGGAGTCTTTTCCGACACCAAAGTTCAAAAGTGTCAATACTCTTTCTACCTTGCTTCTTCTAAGTCTGGAAAATGACATTAGGGGTATGAAATTGATAAACCTTGGTTCTGACTGTGAAATTGACTAGATAACAATCATACTGGGGATGAGAGAAAGTTGTAGATTTTCTTTAGTTCCACCAAATGAGAGCAAATTAAACCACCCATTGGAACAGGAACTGACCAATAAAAGGTTAATTAGTTAACAATTCTACTGCCATGCTGAACAGGAATCTATTAGTGCAAAAGCTGCTAAAGAAATTTACAGCACAGTTTTGCCAAATAGGATACATCTGTGTAAATATAATAGTTGCCCATGAACCCCCTGTGGTTTGATCCCCCACCTGTCTGCTCAGCAGGAACATTTTGATTTTTTTTTCTATTTTATTTGCCTTCTGCAAATAAATATCTGGGCCATTCTGTGTAAATGACTGGAGGCAGCTCTAGATAGGAGTGTGCTTTTCTTTTAGTTAAAATTCTGAGAAAAGGCTGGTTGTTTTGACATGTCACAAAGCAAATCCATCCATAAACTATATAAGCTGAACAACATCCATACAACAAGGCCTTCCATAAACTTGGATCTGGCCCCATCATGGATCAGTTGGTCATTTGAATCCATGCTAATCCAAAATATGTTTGTTTGGGCTTCTGTAAAGTCCTTAAGACAGCCTCAGAGTCAGCTGCTGAGGCATTTAATGCTTCTTAGGTTGCTAAGAAATTGTAACCCAACATTTAATGGCTGGGAGTGATGGGATTTATAATCCAATCTATCCAGAAAGTGCCAGATTGGGGAAGGCTATTTGTAGCACAGTTTTGCCATATCCTCATGTTCTGCAGTAAGGATTTAGAAAATAAAATGTTGGGATCTAATGCTTTGAGTTTCCTTAATAGTGTCGGGGAAGGCAGGAGTCAGGAAGAAATAATTTATGTAATCCAAAATTGTGCAGTTTACGGGTTAGATCTGACACTGCTTTGTTAAAAATAGCAAGACAATGTTGTTCCCAGACCATATTTGAAACTCTTGCCAGTAAAAGGTTGTTGTACATCTGACAGTCAAATTTTAACCAATTTCCAAAACAATTGAGGGCTCTTCTCTTTAACGGCATGTTCCTCCAAGCTTTTGATGATAGGACATCAGGGGTTGTTGTTGTTTTTAAACTATAATCCTTTTTCATTCCAAAACCATCTTTAATTGCCAAGCCAGAATTATCCCCTTTGATCCACCAGCGGCTTTTTCTGAACCCTATTCTTAGCCCCCTGAGTGCTTGTCTGGATTCAAATGGTTCCACTTGAAGTATTCTTTATGCAATTTGGAGGGAATCATTATAAAACTGCTTTAAGTTTATCCAGTGGCTTTTGGAAGTAAGATAACTACTCAGAAGCTGAAAATAGGCATGCCAACAACACTGGTAGAATTTTGGTCTTTTTCATGAATACAGTGGTTGGGTGAAATAGCTCAAGAATAGGGTTATGGATCTAGGCTGCAAAATATCAGTGTACCATTAGATGGCAGCAAAGAGACAGAGAAAACTGCTATCATCCTGTGGTCATCTTGGTTTTTGTAGCCCAGATCTGGTTTGTTGTTGTTACACTCTACTGCAGCCTTTCTCAACCTTCTGACCCTGGAGGAACCCTTGAAATATTTTCCAGGCCTCAGGGAACCCCTGCACATTCAGGCTCAAATAGAGGCCAGAAGTTGCAAAATCATTTTATTCATTACATGGGTAGGCCTGTCTATATGCATTAACAGTATTCTTGAACTAAAAATAAAGAATGAAACTTGCCTCTTTAATGTGAAGTTGCCTGAAATTGAAATAATTTTTTAAATAAATTGTGACTTCTCAGGGAACCCCTAGTGACCTCTCGTGGAACCCTAGGGTTTCACAGAACCCTGGTTGAGAAACCCTGGTCTATTCTGTCAACCTTGATGACAGCAGGAACAAGAACATGCAGTTTTCTTGCTATTGCAGAAGTGGCTTGCTATTGCCATCTTCTCAGGGCTGAGATTGAAGAAGGAGAGTTGTGTTAGTCTAGCCTAGGATGGCAAAAAATCAGAAGGAGTCTCTTAGCACCTTTTCTAACAATGTTCTATCAACATCATTTATTAAAGCGTTTAATACTGGCTGAGGAATTCTGGGAATTGAAGTCCACACATCTTGAAGTTGCCAAGGTTGAGAAACACTGGGCTAGACTGATGTAGGATTTATTTCTACCCACTTCAAGTCCAACTTTTGCTTTCATAGAGTGTCCCAGGGAAAGCTATTGCCTCCACAAATTTGATCTTTGTAGGTTATAGATACATTCTGGCATCTGAATATCTTTTCCAAGGCCTTCATGGCTATTCTACCAAGTGCTAGTCTGCATCATATTTCTTGACTGCTGGTTCCTTTACTGTTGATAGTTGATCCTAAAAGGCAGAAGCTCTCCCCCATTTCAATATTTTCATCATCAGTTCTAAGGCTGGTTGCTATACCCGTTGTCCCTAGTTTGGTCTTCCTTATACTGTAGTGCTGCGAGTTAAACCGTTGAGCTGCTGAGCTTGCCGATCGGAAGGTCGGCGGTTCGAATCCGCGCGGCGGGGTGAGCTCCCGTCGCTAGTCCCAGCTCCTGCCAACCTAGCAGTTCGAAAACATGCAAATGTGAGTAGATTAATAGGTACCGTTCCGGCGGGCAGGTAACTACGTTCCATGTAGTCATGCCGGCCACATGACCACAGAGGAAGTGTCTACGGACAAACGCCGGCTCTTCGGCTTTGAAACGGAGATGAGCACCGCCCCCTAGAGTCGGACATGACTGGACTTAATGTCAAGGGAAACCTTTACCTTTACTATACTGTATTTAATCTTAGGCCTATTGTTTCACTGTATTCCTTCTTTCAATACTAGAGGTTGCACATCATTTACATCTTCAGCCTATCGTCAAGCACAGTGCAGGTTATTGATGTTTCTTCCTCTGGGTTTAAAACCATGCTCATCTTCTTCCAAGACAGCTTTCCTCAATATATATTCTGCATATACCATAGGCTGATGTGAGACAGATTACAAGTACCTCATCGGTTAACAACTGTAATATATGAAAAACCCATTGTGTTTGTCAAGACCTAGCCAGAAACCTCTTGCTGGGTGTGAATTCAGCAATTTCTTGCTCTTAGGGCTGAGAGAGAGGGACTGACCCAAAGTCTCCCGGCTGGCTTTGTGTCTAAAGCAGGACTAGAACTCATAGTTCCTGATTTCTAATCCAACACGTCTAACCACTACACCAGACTGGCTCCCTTGGACCTGGTAGCTCTACTCAGAGGCCAACTCACTTCACTTCTTGGTTTCCCCATGAACTGTTGTTTTTCTTTTTCTACTGCTGTTTTCTTCTTTGGAACATCAGAGAATCACAGTCCCTCGAACATTTCAAAAGTCTGACTTTGTGTTAAGTAATACTTTCTCTCTGTCTCCTAAATTCCAGGTCCTTTAATACAGTTTTGCAGCCTTAGGATTCCAATTGTATCCAAAAATGGAAAAAGAAGAAGGGGAAGAATGATGCAGTGTCTGTGTTCAGCACAGGATGTTCTTCTTCTCCATCTGGGTACAGGAGAAATTCGTGACATTTTCATCCCTCCAGAACTACTAAGTCCTGCCGTCACAGCCACCTCCTAAACAATATGCTAACTTTCTCGCGCACTCTTAGTGCCGCTGTTATTCTTTGACTTGCCTTGAGAGAAGGATGCAAGGATTCAGTCCCTGGTCTAGCATTTTAATGGAACCCAGTATCTATATCACTTTTCAGCTGCAAATAGAAACCTGTTTGTTGAATGATCACAGGGTACAGTATCTCTAATGAAGTCCTCTACCAGTCCCATTATACTATATTTGCCAGGGGCAAATATTGTTTAACATAATCCTGGGATTACATTTCCTTATTTGCACATTATTGAATCACTGTTTTAGCAGCTGGGTGGGCCAAGCTTCTGGGTTCATCTTTCTCACCCTTTCCATGGGGCATTAAGGGTGAAATTGGGGGATGTGGATCTAGATCGTGAATCTGGTTTGGTCCGAAGGTTTATTTTCTAGTTCATAAGCTTCAAGAAGGGACAAACATTGTGGGGAGAAAAGACAAGGGAAGAGATTGGTTTGCGCTTCACCCGTATTCTGAATCCAGCTTATTTTTATTTCACAAACCATGGTTAAACAAACCACACTCTTACACACTATGTGAGCCAAGCCATTGCATTTCGATCTGTCGTATTTATTTATTCCCTTCGTTAAACCCAGAAAAGGAAAAAAGGAAAGCAGAACAAAAATTAAAAAAGCAAAAGAACAAATATGTATATCCATATACAGGTAGTCCTCACTTAACAACCATTTGTTTAGCAACTGTTCAAAGTTATGACGGTGCTAAAAAGTGTCTTACAACCAGTCCTTGCACTTAGGACCCCGTGGTCACGTGATCACCATTTGCGACAAGCAAAGTCAATCGGGAAGTTGGCAGGAGGTCGCAAGTCGTGGTCACGTGATGTCTTGCTTAACAACAAGTGTTTTGCTTAATGACCACAAGTGTTTCACTTAACAACCATTTTGCTTAGCAACGGAGTTGACAGTCCCAAGTAGGATCATTAAGCAAAGACTACCTGTACACCTGAATGAGAAGTCCTTACGGTTATTTATTTGGTTGACACCCGCTTTTCCGTTCGATCTAAGTCTAACTTTTAGTCTAATTTTTAATTAATAAAAAGATTTAGTCTTGATATTTTAATTACTCATATTTAATTTTGTTGTTTATTCGTTCAGTCGCTTCCAACTCTTCGTGACTTCATGGATATTTAATTAATAACGTAATATTATCGAGACAAATACTTGCTATTATTTAATATTTTAATATTTTAACTAATTTTAGTCTCAATATTTCAGTTACTTTATTCAATAATATTGGAATATTGAGACTAATAATAAGCTATTATTTAATATTTTAATTACGATATTAACTAATTTAATCTCAATAATATTTTAATATACAATTAATAATATCGTAATATTATTGGGACTATTATTTAACAATAGTAAATGATAAATATAATAAATACTTATTTGAATAATAAAACATTTCATTTTATTTCAATAAACTTTATTAAAATATATTTTTCTTGTATTATTATTTCTTATAAATCTCGATTAAGTTGAGGGTCATGCCGAAATCCCGCCCCGCCCCGCCCCTTTTGGCGGGAAAATTCGAAGACCCCACTGCGCATGCCTACGGTGACCTCCTTCAAAGGGCCTTCCCGGGAAGCTGGTCAGGAAGGGTTAATTTCTCAGCCAGGTCGGCCAGGAGTGAGAGGGAAAGAAAGGCGGGGGCGGGCCGGGGGCGGGGCTTCGGCTCGCGAGCAAGCGTTAGGCGCGCCCGCGCGCCCGCCTCGCCACGCCGCGCCCACTTCCGGCAAGGCCCCGGTCGCGCGCCCGTAGGGAGGCCGGCTGAGCGGGTCGCTTCCGGTGCGGTTGGACTCCGGAAGGCAGGCAGGCAGGCAGAGAGGAAGGGAGGGCGAGCGCGAGGCCGAGGAGGGTGGCGAAGGGGGCGGGGCGTGGGCGGGGCCGTTTCCCCCACCCGCCACCGGAGAGGAAGAAGGCGAGGCGGAGGCGCCCGTCCGGGGTTGGGGGTGGTTGCCAAGGCAGGGGCTGCGAGGAGGAGGAGGAGGAGGAGGGGACTAGCGAGGAGAGCGAGGTGGTTCCGAGGCGCAGGCCCCCCGCAAGGCCAGCCCCCACCCCCAGAAGACAGGTACCCCTTTCAGTGGCCCCCTGCAAGCATAGCCCCCTCCCCCAAGGAAATCTCGTCATTCTGCCCCCCACCCTCCCCCCCATTGGCCCCTCGACCCATGCCCCTCAGCCGACCCCCCTTTCCCTTTAATTCCCCTTTCCCTTGCCCCCTTTTAAAATGAAACCTTGAGCGAAGTGGAGGGCTTTTTAACAGTGTCTGTCCCCCCCACCCTGCTCCAGTCTGATGGGTTCCTGAAGCCTCCAGGCTAGGGAAAGGCAGTGTGGTGGGGCCTTTATTTTCATTTTTATTTCTTCCTCATGGAGGAAGAAAGTCCTCCCCAAGAAACCATGACCTGAGCTGGGGGGGAAGAAAAATCTACCCCAAGAGCCAAGAGATCCTGCTAATCTTGGACACCTCCCAACAAACCATGGTAAGTTTAAAAGCAATGCAGCAGGGCGGCTTCCAGTGCGGGGTCAGAAGTCAGGAGGATGTTTTGCAATAATAGTCTCTTTCTCTCTTTTTGCATTAGAGCAGCTCTGTAAATCGTCCCTGTGTTGCTATCCTCGTGGCACATATTTGGGGATATGGAGGGGCAGCAATGCAAAGGACTGCCACAGGCTGCCCTGTGGTTGTACGGGGTATTATCTTAGCCTCCCCTATGCCAAAGTCATGATGCATGAGCGCTGCTTTGCTACGGATTTGGCTCGAGCAGTATAAATTGGTCACACTGCTGTGAGAGATGCCATCCTTAGATAACAGCCTTGAGCGTGCCTGCAATTGGGCTCTTCATCAAAGGAACGGATTGGGAGACTGATACTGTGCTAACAAAGAAACTTGGACATGGGGGGTTTGTGGCTCAGGCTGCTAATTTTCTTCCTGATCAGCTGGCGTCATAGAGCTGGCCATGGTTAAGAAAGGATGTTTCATAGTGGGGCAGGGCCTCCAGGGGAAGTCCCAATGCATGCGTTTGTAAAACTGCTGCAGTCTAGAATATCCAGTACTCTGAAATTCGAGCCTCGGGATTTCAGTTTAATAACATTTTTGGTCTTTTTTTTTTAACCTATCTGAAAATTTTAGACTGTGAATTCCACACATTGAAAATGGCTTGCTTCATAGCTTTGCTTACCAAATGTAGATCAAATAAACACTTGCCAAGTCAAAGATGAATTCAGTTAGGATTCAAAATGTTTTTCTGGGAGGGGGGAATCTTTAAAGGTTTCAAGAACCTCCATGTTACTATTCGCTGTGCCTGTCCACCTCTGAAAAAATATCATGTGCCATATCAAGACTCAGGAAGGGTGAATTTCACTAACATTGAGAGCTATGTATTTGTGCCAATAAAGTCTTTTTAAAATATCTAAGGTACTTGTGCAGTGGCAGAACATTATATTTTCTACAATTGCTACATTATAAAAGCAATACATTTGGGTATTTTACCATTGTTTTTCAAATATGGCTAGGCAATAAATATCAGGCATGTATCTTTTCAGATTGTTTAAAATATTTCCCAGGTTGATTTTTTTACATCAGTGTAACTTCAGTTACAACCTTAATAGGTTGTTTTCAGTCTTCATTTTTATTATATTTCAGCTGCCAGTTAATCAGTATCAGTGGGATTTTGTATTGTGAAGGCTGACTTGAGTTACCAGATGGCAATGTTGCTTGAGGTTCCAGGTGATCTAAAGAGAAGTTGATGTGCGGCTGTACATCGTCTGAAAACTGAATGCATCACTCCCATTAAGAAAATGCTATTTTTTCCCCAGGGCTATTGCTCTGTGCATTGCTGTGCAAATTAGTACTTTTCTTATATACTTCTGCCCTGCTATGCAATTAACTGTGTGGATTCTCACAGCTCTGTAGCCTGGGCAAAAAAGTTCCAAGTTTGATCAAAAGGAGGCCATCTTTTCTTTGTATGTCTTTCTACCGATATTTTTTTTCCTTGATAAGCTAAAAAAAAACCCAGTACATATTTTGATACAATGATTCACAAAGGCGTGGATGTAGAATTAGCAATAATAGGAGAGACATTAAGTCATCTTCTAACAGTGCTGAGGAAATGTTTTACATTTTAATAATTTGGCTACAATTGTATAGATGCCTCTGAGTGGTCAAGTAACATTGCTTTTTCAATCTTTATACTTCGCTTTTTCTTAAAATTGTAAGTGGCTTCATTTAGTTTTCTTTTTTTCAACCACACAGAAGCTTACCGGTTGCATTCTTGTATCAATCTAATATTTAAAATTCTTGATTGCCACTGCATTTCCTGTTCCTTTGCAGAATTTGAGTCATACACATTCATTCTCTTGGTTCATTTCTTTATGTTGGAAGGTAGAAGGGGATCATGCTGTTTGTTTGGTTTAATTCTACGGCTACCGAAAAATAGTACTAGTTTGATCATTTATCTGACAAGAGATTTCCCCCCCAATAAAGACAGATACTCAGAACTCAGACAATAGTGAAAAACCTTCCTCTCTCTCAATGAACCTGGCTTGGCAGTAGATCTCATGAGGAGGACCTGGCTATTCTGATAGACCACAGAGTGAGCATGAGCTAGTGGTGTGCTGCGGCTTCCGAAAGAGCCAGTGCAATTTTGCGCTGCATCAATAAAGATATATTACAATAAAAATTTTATTGTAAACTGCCCAGAGTCCCCCATGAGGTGGAGATGGGCAGTGAATACATTTATAAATAAATAAAATAAAATATTGTTGAGGACACGGGAGGTAATCGTTCCTCACTGAACTACGCTAGGTATCTTTGACCTGAAAAGAAAAAGGTGGAAGGGAAAAATCAGCGGGCAGAAGCTTACCAGAGGTTGATCCAAACTCAGAATAAGGAGGGATTTCTTGACTGTGAGAACCATTGAGCAACGGAACAGCTTGCCTTCTAGAAATGTGGGTATTCCATCACTGGAGGTTTTCAAGAAAAGGTTGGACGACCATTGGTCTGGGGCGATATGAGGATTTCTGCCCTGAGCAGCAAGTTGGATTAGGAGTCTTCCAAGATCCCTTGTAATCTTACGATTCTATGAAGACTATATCTGGGGGTCTGTAAATTCGACTGGCCGTGCTGATCAATCAAAACGGTGTGATTAGGGCTCCATATCTGAGAAGCAGGGTCTCTCTCGAAACATCCCTAGCTGTGTTTCTGTGCTCTGTTTAGTTCCTTCCCCAAACTAGAAAGGATAGTTGGGGCCTATTGCTTTTGAAAAAAAAGCAGGACAAGGACAAATTCCTGAGAAGCAAGAGGGATGAGGGTTATGCCAACAGGTCTAACAGATGCCTCCAGTTCAAAGTTGTGGAGCCTCAAATAGGGGATGTGGGATTCTTTGAGAAGGGTGGAATACTTGGCATGGCAGGTGGGACGATGGAATATTGGTACCACAGCAGCTACATAGCCCCGAGCAAAGTGCTGTAATGCTTTTAATAATTTCTTGATAAAGCTCAGGGTGGTATACCTTTGATCCTAACAGTCTTGTGAAGTTCAGCTGGGAGATGGCAAGTTTCTCAGCAGAACTTCAGTCCCGCGCTGCCATATTGTCTCTGGATGGGTCGGGACTGTTACCTTCACCTTGCAGATGGGGAAAAGACAAATGAGCCAAGTTAATAGTGAGAAGCCATTTTAATGAGGTTATGGCAGAGCTGAAACTGGAACTGGAGATTTCCAGGTTCAGAAAGAAGTGTTATAGCCTCTATGGGATGCCAGCTTCTAAAGATTTAATCCTTTTTTTTCTTTTACTTTGCATTTAAAGCTTTATTTCAGCTTCGTGTTGCTAACCATCTGTTAGTCATTCATAGTTGTTTTTTTTAAGCCAGACAGAGTAAGGAGCAGATGGGCTATAGGCCAAAGGACAGAAGCCCAATATTGGGGGGGGGGGGAACAACTGGTGGAGGAGGGGCAGCCCTTAGCGGACTAGCCAAAGCTTGGGGCCTGGTAATATTTCTGGGCTTACATGTATAAAGGTTATTTTTTTAATTTATCCCCATGTTTCTAAGCAGATGCCAGTTTAAGGTAGCTTGTAGTAGCTTATTTATTTGTGCAATTTATCTCTTATGAAATGGAAGCTAAGTACGAAGCAAAATAAAATACAGTCAAACAATACAGCCGTTATGAAGGCCATAAATACAACAGAGGAGGAGGCAGAATGAATAAATCCAGGCCCCCGTGGGGTTAAATAGCTGCTAAAGTAACATTGTTTTCAAAGTCATTTTGAAAGTGACAAAATGAAGACCCACTACTCTGGATCCTTAGGACGGAGAAGATCCACAGCCCTGTCTCTGGCAGCTTCTCTCAGTGGAGAAGACGAAGGTCTGTAAGAGGATGGCTGCAGGACGTAGGAGCTCATATGATGACAAGAATCATGTCCTGCCATAAGGTAGATGTGTGATTTGCTGCTTCCCATGGGGCCAGATGCTAACATCAGGGCTATGCACTGGTCATTGGAATGTGCGCCTTATATCTTCGGGGATGCAGAATTGGGAAGAAACTTGCAAAGCAGGGAGATGTGTCTCTGGTGCCTCTTTAGGCCAATTCACAAAGTGACGCTTGAGCCAAAATAAGCCCGTAAGGAAGTTCAGCCTCATGTACTAGTGTTGCTTTATTGCTGTGTATGCAATGACAAGCCAGAAATCTGCTAATCTAAAACTAAATCCTTGTTTTGTTTCTCTCCCAAGCCATGTTTCTTCCCTGTACTTGTGGTGCTAAATCATGGATTACATTTGATTAGCTTTCCCTCAAACCGGAGGAGGAAAGATTTTCTGCCCGCACATTCAAACTAGGCCTTGGTAAAGAATCATGTCTAACGATGCACTCACTGACTCTGTTCTCCAACTGTCTACAAGTACTGCAGCGTACCACATATACTGACCACTTCCATAAATATACATTTGTAGGAAAAAATAGTGGATAAAAATAATGGAAGAAGCCAATTTCAGTCTGACCAAACTCCATGAGGGTATTTTTGTGTGATGTGTATAATCAGGGAGCTGTTTTTTTTTTTTTTTTAATTGCAAGCTCGTTATGTCGTTCTTCTAGGGCTACTGGCATGTTATTTCAATCTTTTTCATTTTTGTGGCTGAACTTTTTCAAAGACTCCAGTTTGTCCGAATTCCTTGTTTTCGGTCTTCCACTTGTCTCTGGCAGCATTGTGTTCTTCTCTCATCCAGGTAACAAATGTATTGTCCCTTTCTTAAGCCTCACGACATTTCCTGTTGATGTTGACACATCTGAGATCACAACTGACTATGGAGAAAATTGTGAGTCCATGATGCAGTTGAATATTTTTGCTCTTATGTCACTGAATAATCTATCTGTTAGAGGCACTGCATTTACCAGAAATAATTAAAGAAAAACAAAAATGCCAACAACATGGAGAAATCTCCAGTTTGTATTTTCTTAGTGCGATTTTCGATTAAGAACTTGACCTGGAATATTTGAGTGAATGTTAAAGCTCCCATCTCACAACTAATGAGCTGTGATATGGATCGTATCCCTGCCTGTACGTCTGAGAAACCTGATTCCTCAAATCTTTTAAAACCTGGTCAGACTGGCTTTAGCACTTTTTTCAGCAGCAGACACAGTGAGTTGGATCTACTTACGATCCTTTTTTTTAAAAAAAACTTTGATATATATGATCTGACTGCTACAGTGTCCCAAAAGCATACTTAGAGAGCATGCAGCTTCCTTGCCAAAGCTAAGCATAATTTGCATCCTGTTAGCGCCTAAGTAGGATAATTGTCAAACCTTGGTATATTCTTCATTTTGTTGTGAAGCTGAGAAGTCAGCTTAATGAGCCTAAATTCTTCCCAGATGAACCACACATATGCTAAGATTCTTGGATCCTTCTCTGGAGCTCTTCTCCCCTTAGTCATCAGGATTAGACAAATATATACGTACTGCCTTGAGCTCCTGTCTGAAAGGTGGGATAAAGTAATAGTAACAACCACAGCCACCGCTTTCAGAGAGAGATTTTCGTAGCTGTAGTGCCTAGCTCTGAGACACCCATCTATAAGCAAGCCTCATCTATATCCTGCTCGATCAAAACCTGAAAAATGCTTTGTTCTTGTTTGTTTCTGCTGTGTTCCAAGCTGTTACTACATATAAACCTAGGAACCACATTACGAACCACAAGTATTTGTTTATTAATTTATCTTCCAATAATAACCTCCTTGAGGAAAGATGAAGGGAAACCTGTTGCAAAAAGGGCTAAAAATGTGCTGAAGACAGATGAAGGGCAGTTTCCTTCTCCCTGAATAGTTCTATTTAATGTTAGCCTGTAAGGCCATCCTATTACTTACCTTGTTTTTGTAAATGTTGTACACAACATTATTTTGAAAATGAGTTCTGATTTTTGCAGAGGAGATTTCCGTCTCTTTAAAATGGATCTTCATTCTGTTGGTTGAGAAGGAAGTTTCTTATACTGGGTTGAAAACAGGAACAGAATATGTTGGTTGTGCTTACTGTTGGGTTATCAGTCTGCCTTTGTTCAACACTTTAAATGCTCTTTTTATCAAAGTGTGTCATAAATTCATGCAATCTTGTTCAGCGATACCTGATTCAAACCACTAAATTTATGTTTAAGCCAAAAGAGTAAACTAGGAGGACTCGGATGTTTGTGAAGCTTCCAGGTTTTTTTTTTCGGTTTTTTTTGTCACGGCTCAAGGTGGAAATCTAACAGGTGGAATGAACAGAATCTTGGATTTAGGCAGAAGTTCAGCTTTGTTCATGTAGATTGCTGGGTTGCTTTCAATTATATCGGTTTGAATTTAAATAGGAGTTGAGAAGTATTCTGCCCTGAAAGGTGCTGTAAAAGTTACTCAGGGCTAGGAAAAGATTATAGCATGGGGTGGTGAGGGTGATTAGATAACGCAGTAAATGATTACCTTATAGAAATAAAATAGACATTCTAAGAGGTCCCCTCTCCCCCCGCTGGACTCAGGAAAAAAAATCTTAACTTTCTGAAACGTCTAACAGTATAATCCTGCGTTTGCAGAAATTCTTGAAGTGTGTTTAAATTCCAGGTCAGCAAGACTTGTGAATCCATTGCTGAACATTTCACCTGATTATGAAGGAAGTATAGCAAAACAAGAGATGGCTGTGGAATTTTTTCAGACTGTAGAAACATTTTTGGTGGGATAGGAAGAGCTACTTCCATTTGGAGGGTTGTGATAATATAATGAGTCTGATGGGTTTAAATTAAGGAGACGAGTGGTCAGATTCCCATTTGGATCACAAGCTTGCTAAATGGTTGAGTTACTGTTTCTCAGCCAAAGCTGCCTTGCAGGATTGGAGATGATGACTAGATGAGACGCACACCATCCCAATTGTTATTGTAAAAAGCCTGAGTAAATAAATTTCTAGCATTGCCACCAGTACTTAGTGGGCTTTGAATTTTGCTTACCAGCATCAGCATTAATTTGTTTCTCTTGGTTTTAAACCCCTGTGGAATTAAACATTGGGTTAGATTTACCCTCTTACATCAAAACTATTCTTATAATCAAAGCTATCCTTGCAGTCAATTCTTGCTGTTCTGAGCCGCTAATTGGAGTTGGTAAGGATAACAGCTTGCGTTGACTTGGAAAATCATCACAGTACAACTTTTAAAAATATCCTCTTTCCAAGCACATGCTTGGACGGAAGAAGTTTGAATCCCTTAGTCAATTGGAAGAAATAGACAGGTTTTAAAATACTGTGTAGCTGTACAAATATAGAAAACCTAGTGTATTTTTCATTCTAAAAAGCATTATCAGCATAAATCAAAATTTTATTTATTTATCTATCTATCAGATTTGTCACCGCCCCTCTCCTCCCACCGGAAGGACTCTGGGCAGTTTATGGTATTGTACTGTATCCCCCAAACACTTTTAAACAGTTTGCAGGCAAGGATATTAATGTATAACTGCCTAATCCTTCATGAAGTTTTAGGAGAAGAGGAAAATCATAAATGCTGATTTAAAAGAAGCGTACATATGGGGATCATTTTTGCATTTCTTTTTCAAAGATCCTTGTGCACTGTGTGTATTACATATGTTATCAGTTGTCTGCAAAGAGTATTAAGTAAATTGATGGAGGACAGGTCTGTCAAAGGTCTTGGTCTTGAAGATTCAGAATGTTGTCCTGGTTGAAGGCATTATGTTTCCAGATAGTGGTTGCAGGGGAACAGTGGTGGCAGAGGTCTGGAACTCCATCTCCTGCTTGCAGGCACTCAGAAAATCTGTTTGGCTATCCTGTGAAGCAAAATTCTAGACAAAGGGGCCTGACCCAGCCCCTGATCCAGCAGGGCAGTTCTTGTGTTTTGTAAACATTTGACCTCATACATGAGATATAGATTAGGCTGTAGCAGTATTACTTAATATTTCAACACACGTGGGTTTGGCAGCATTGTGGCATATGCATAAGAAGTGTTATTCTGCAAATGAAAGAGAAATGCTGGGGTATTATTGTTGGCCTGGCAAATCATCCCTCCTCGGCAAGATTGCAGCTGGACACAGCTTCTTGTTTTGTACATAAGAAAAGGTGATAGAAGTGGTACAATCTCATTAGTCAGCTAAGCCAGAAAGGCCCAAATTGGCTAGTGCTGTATCTGCAAGGACCAAATATTCAGAAGGCAACTTAAAAGTGTTTTTAATCTGTTGCTGTAATGGACATGGCAACATCACCATTCTTTATTTTACCTCTGATTTTACCCTGTTTTCCACTGTAAAGTGGAGGACCAGAATATCTGGTCCAAACATTCAAGTTGAGCTAGAACCCAGAAAAGAAGAAGAATATTCTCAGTAATAATGACTATGTGATAATGTGCAAAGCATTGGAGAGAACTGCAAAAAGCATGATAAAAAAGTAAGGCCAGCCTGTTTTTCTCTTTAAAAGGTAAGTTGTCAAAGAATAGTTTTCTGCAAAGGAGAACTTAAATTTGAACCTAAAATGCTGGCTGGTTTGACAGTTTTCCATTCTTTCCATACCTGGAATGATCTCTGAATAGATAGTCTTATGGGAAGGGCCTTCTATTTTAAAACTATGATGAAAAGATGAAAATTCAGTAGTCTGTTGCTAAGATACAGGTTGCAATGAGCAATCCAGCCTAAATTCAGTTTTTCCTAAATAATGTGCATGCAAATGGTCCTGATAAAGGTAGGAGAATTGACATAACATCTACCCTATGGAAATTGGGGAAACCCAACAGATGGACTCAGTTAGTATTCCTGTATGTTTCTAAAGCTGAAGCAGCCTTACTCAGATTGGAGCTTCTAATTACAATAAGCTTCAACTCTTGTCACAGATGCTAGTTGGGTATTACACAATTCCGGCCTGATACTACGGATTTATGACATTGTTTTGTTTTTGTGTCGTTCAGATGTAAACTGTTAGAAGACTGTAAGAATGCAATAAATAAATACAGTCCAAAACAACTATAGGCCACAAGGTTGAGGAAGCCTATGTTTTTTTCAATGTTGAGTATATTTTCACTTTGCTAATGTAAAATGAATCCATGAAATGTTGAAAATGTAACCTCTGTTTACCAAATGGCATTTGGAAAAACAGTTTGTTGTTCTGATGTTCAACTACCTTAAATCCAGTTAGGGTGGCTATGTCACTTTACCGTTGTGTGCCATTTTTCATGCCCTTCTTTATTCAGATGTACCCAGTTCTGATCAGTAAATCCTGGCTTCATTTGTATGTCTTAAGGAACTTTGATTCAGTTTCAGACACATTCATGGTCTGCCTCAGAATGTATGAATGATCTGCAAAGAGTGTCTGGATGTGCTTGCCATATAAACTCCAGCAGGTATACTCTGAGTATCGTTGCTCAAAAGCTTGGGGACATGGAGGGAGGCAATATTAGGATTGAAGAAGACGGTGGAGCCAGATAGAGGTATAGGTGGACGTGGAGCCGAGACAACCAGTAGCGATGCATAAAAGATTTCTGCGACGATATAAGTCTGCATTTTGCAAGCATTCCAAGTGTGAATATTTCTCTTAAAATGTCTTTGGCAGGCATCAGAAGAAGCCTCACTCCGAGCCTTGGAGAGCCTAATGACGGAGTTTTTCCACAACTGCACTACGAACGAGAGGAAGCGTGAAATTGGTAAGCTTACTGTTGTCCCATTGTCTCCAAATCCTGCCCCAAATTTCAGAGTTAATGCAACTTCGTTTAGTTTTCATACCTACTCCTATAAGCCCCCTTGAGTGCACCAATTCAAGTGCACACTTCCAAAATATTCCACATTTTTTGCAGCATTGCATTTTTTTAATGCAATAATCCCCATGGCTGCGGTCCTCTGCCAGCCAGTGACAGACTGTTTGAAAGGACTTTCTGTGCCAGAGAGCATAGATTAGTTACATGGCAATTATTTGGGGGCAGTCACCAGGTAGAAGGTTGATGGAAGTGGGTTATGAACTGTAACGAGAGGCTGTTGTTATTCTCTCGGTTCCTTTTGATGAGTAATTGTTATTTGGAGCAGGAGTGGGCTAAAAGTAAATTGAAAACAACCACGCTCTGGGGAACCGACCTTAGATCAACCAAGGCTTTTTAGCCCAGTGGTTCAACAAGATCAAATGAAAAGCGAGTTTTTAAGAGTTCAACAACAGCAGGTTAAAAATAAGTTTGTCCTGTGGTTAGGGTTACATCAGTCATTCTTTTTCTAAGCTCAGTGGTCTTTGGCTGTAGTTTTTAGAATCTCTGATCGATAGTAACTTAAATGTGGGTAATGATATAAAAAGCCCTTCTGGCTTTTCTCGTAAAACAGAGGGATATAGAAATGGCTTTCTCCTGTGCAGCCCCTCCTCTTGTTCTGAATTCTAATGCACGTTTTATTTTATTCTACTTTATCTATTCAGAAGAGCTCCTGAATAACTTTGCTCAGCAGGTCGGTGCCTGGAGATTCTGCCTCTATTTCCTGTCCAGCACGAGAAATGACTATGTCATGATGTACAGTTTAACGGTGTTTGAGGTGAGATACCAGACAAGGATAACCATGCTCAAAATGGACTCTTACTGGACTTTGGTTTCAGTGAATCAATCCTTGGTTGTGATCATTCACTTTGATCTGGTTCATTTCCCGTCTGAGGTAAATCATAGGACAGGTGGTATGAATTTAGTTGCAGTACTTTTGCTGTAAGGTGGGGGGGAATCTTTTATCCTCAGCACTGTCCAGCCGTATGGTTGGACCCCTCTTGCTCTCTGGGAGTCCTTTTTTGCTTTGGGTGGACCTGGGTACAAGTAATGTAGGGATAAAATCAGTGGTTCTTAAATGGGTAAATTATCCCAGGGATAATGGAGCCATTTGTAATTGCTTGTTTGTGAGTCGAGGATCCGGTTCAGGACTGATTGTTCAGTCTGTTTCAATGGAAAACAGCTCAGGAGGAAAGCAGAGGCTTGAATTTTTTTGTGTGCGTGATGAGAGCTATAAAATGAAGCATATAAAGTGGTCATTAATTTTAAAAGAAGCTAGTATCAAGCTCTGTTATGGTTATGTATTGGGGAGAAAGTATTTTCTGTTTTCATATATGATTCTGAGATAGGTATTGTTAGATTTTTTCAAAATGAGATTAAATTAATCTCCACAGTTGCCTATTTCTCTATTCTCCTGCAATCCCAGTATTGGCATCAGGTTAATTAGTAGAGCTATAGTTCCTTCTATGAGTGAGAACCCACCTCTTAATTGTAAATAAATATTTTACCAGTGAATTCAATTAGTAAATATACAAAAGCAGATTTCCAAGTAGTATATCTTTCTAGAATTGGTATTTTTAATGTTTTAACATCTATGTTTAATATCTTGACCATTGCATCTTAACAGTAGACTTAAGCAAAGGTCATTTTTCAAAAGTTCCTGAGTCTGGTTCATAACAATGTGTGTCTGTTTCAGAACCTGATTAACAAGATGTGGCTTGGGGTCCCATCTCAGGATAAAACAGAGATCCGCAGTTGTCTGCCCAAACTACTTTTAGCTCACCATAAAACTTTGCCTTACTTCATCCGAAATAAACTTTGTAAGGTCATTGTGGATATTGGCCGGCAAGACTGGCCTATGTTTTATCATGACTTCTTCACAAATATTTTACAGGTAAGATTAAAAGTTAACTCTTCATTGTTCAGAACCAAAGTCATCTTAAGTATTGTCCATTCTTAATGCTAGTGCCTTCAAGTTAGTGTTGGCTCCTGGCAACTGCCTGGACAAGTCCCTGCAGTTTTCTTGGCAAAATTTCAGAAGTGGTTTGCCATTGCCTGCTTCCTAGGGCTGAGAGAGAGTGCCTGGCCCAAGGTCACCCAGCTGGCTTCGTGCCTAAGGCAGGACTAGAACTCAGTCTCCCCGTTCCTAGCCTGATGCCTTAACCACTACAGGTAATCCTCGCTTGCTGGCCATTCATTCAGCGACTGTTGGAAGTTACGATGGCACTGAAAAAGGAGATTTACGACCGGTTCTTGAAGTTCTGGCCGTCCCAGCGCCCCCTACAGTCATGTGATTGCAATCTGGATACTTGGCAACCAGCTCACACTTAGACGGTTGTGGCGCCCTGTGGTCACGTGATTGCCATTTGCGACCTTCCCTGCCAGCTTCCCACAAGCAAAGGCAATGGGGAAGCTGGCAGGGAAGGTCACAAGTTGTTCCTGTAAGTCCCTCCCACCCGCCCACACCCGGCAGCAGCCACCCCTGGCCCTCCTGTGCTTGCGCTGTGCCTTGCCT
The DNA here is from genome assembly GCF_035149785.1 of Candoia aspera. Lineage (NCBI taxonomy): Eukaryota > Metazoa > Chordata > Lepidosauria > Squamata > Candoiidae > Candoia > Candoia aspera. Next base: position 11,193,319 of record NC_086166.1, on the reverse strand, counting down.
GCCAGCCTGTTTGCAAGCCATCTGGGATTCACTTAATGACTCATGATCCTTGCTTAATGACAGCATTGGGGATTGCCATCGCTAAGTGATGCAGCCATGTGATGTCACACTTTACGACTGCATTGCTTAGTGACAGAAATCCCAGTCCCAATTACTGTAAGTATTACCTGTACACCAAACTGGCTCTCTGTGCTAAATACGTTGCCTCCTTTTAGGACTCTGCAGTTAGCTTTCCAAAAAAAAAATGATTGATTGAGAGAGAGAGGGGAGAAAGCGGTTCATGCTAAAAATATGTTCTCTTAACAGTTGATCCAGTCCCCAGTGACAACTCCTCTTGGGCTGATCATGCTGAAGACAACGTCTGAGGAGCTGGCCTGCCCACGGGAGGACCTCAGCATCGCGCGGAAAGAGGAGCTGCGGAAACTGCTCCTGGATCAGGTTCAGAACGTCCTTGGGCTTCTCACAGGTTAGTGAGATGGGAAAACCCAAGTTGTATTGGAAGAGGTGGCTGGCAAGGGGAGCTGGCAACATTCCCTTTAAATGGGTGTCTGAGCATCCTTTAATTCTGGGCACTCTGGAACGTTAGCAGGGTTTGACTCTATTTATGATCCAGACCCATTTTGGTGCAGAGCGTTAGCTTTTTAGCTCACGGTAGCCAGTAGTAGAGTGTAACAGAGGAAGGGCTGGTCAGGGAGACAGTCGGTGAAGTTCTTTCCTGGAACGGCACTTCTGAGCGTTTTGAGAGGCACCACGAGCTTGCCTTGGTGCTGGTGGTTTCAGATATCAGCCATTCTGAGTTGCTTAGTCTAACTCAGCCTTTCTCCACCTTCTGACCCTGGAGGAACCCTTGAAATATTTTTCAGGCCTCAGGGAACCCCTGCACATTCAAGCTCAAATAGAGGCCAGAAGTTACCAAATTATTCTATCCGTTTCACGGGTAGGCCTGCCTACATGCACTAACAGTGTTCTTAAACTAAAAATAAAGAATGAAACTTACCTCTTTAACATGAAGCTGCCCAAATTTGAAACAGTTATTTAAATAAATCGTGATCTCCCAGGGAACCCCTAGGGACCTCTCTCGGAACCCGAGGGTGTCACCGAGCCCTGCTTGAGAAACCCTGGTCTAACTACACAAAGTGTAAGGAACTGCTTCTTTGTTTTAATTGCAGTTTCACTGGATGACCTTGAATTCTAATACTGAAAAAGAAGACTAGTTTCTAGCCACTTTTCCACGCCATACGTTATTTTAAATGCCTCTGTTATGTTTCCCCACCCTACAGTATTCTTTTCCTTTTTTTTTCTGTAACAAAAACAGTGTTGGGACCTCAGGAGAGTACAAATAGATGCATTTTTTTTTAAACAGTCCTCTCATTAAAGTCTGAAACCTCCTATTTGTCACCAAAATAGCCCTGTTAATCATCAGTTTTGCTTCTGGAAATCTTGCTATCTCTTAAGACGTCCTGCAGTTTTTTTCTGCTGAGAAAGAGGTGCTATCAGTGTTCTCCTTCAGCATTCATATCGGGTGCTTCCTTCAAAGATACTGTCAAGAACCTAATCTTGACTGAACGGCAAAGAGACCCTGATAAACAGAACCTGCTTCAAACTGCAGCCCAAGTCATAACCCCTGAGGTTAAAAGTCTTCTCAGATGACTTGAGTTCCACTGACATGCTTGGAATAACGGGCTTGTAACTGAGGCTTAACGCTGAATATGAGAATGGATTTGCAGCTGCCTGAGACTGTGCTCTTCTTTCATGATAGGTATTTTGGAAAGCATCTGGGATAAATACAGTGTTACCGCTGCCACACCCCCTCCATCTCCAACATCCAGAGAAAGTGGTAAAATCTTGAGTCAGCCTTGTTTCTCATTCTGTTCAGTGTCTGAATTCTTAGCGATGCCTGCGCCTTGGGGGTAAAGTCCATGTCTAGGACTAGGGAAGGAAGACAAGATGGTTTCTGTAAAATAAAACCAGTTTGGTCTAGTGGTTAAAGCAACAGGCTAGAAACCGAGAGACTGAGAGTTCTAGTCCTGGCGTGAAAGCCAGCTGGGTGACCTTGGGCCGGTCCCTCTCTCTCGGCCCAAGAGCCAATCAGGCGTGGTAGGAGAGTTCTAGTCCCGCCTTAGGCACGAAAGCCGGCTGGGTGACCTTGGGCCGGTCCCTCTCTCTCGGCCCAAGAGCCAATCAGGCGTGGTAGGAGAGTTCTAGTCCCGCCTTAGGCACGAAAGCCGGCTGGGTGACCTTGGGCCGGTCCCTCTCTCTCGGCCCAAGAGCCAATCAGGCGTGGTAGGAGAGTTCTAGTCCCGCCTTAGGCACGAAAGCCGGCTGGGTGACCTTGGGCCGGTCCCTCTCTCTCGGCCCAAGAGCCAATCAGGCGTGGTAGGAGAGTTCTAGTCCCGCCTTAGGCACGAAAGCCGGCTGGGTGACCTTGGGCCGGTCCCTCTCTCTCGGCCCAAGAGCCAATCAGGCGTGGTAGGAGAGTTCTAGTCCCGCCTTAGGCACGAAAGCCGGCTGGGTGACCTTGGGCCGGTCCCTCTCTCTCGGCCCAAGAGCCAATCAGGCGTGGTAGGAGAGTTCTAGTCCCGCCTTAGGCACGAAAGCCGGCTGGGTGACCTTGGGCCGGTCCCCCTCTCTCGGCCCAAGAGCCAATCAGGCGTGGTAGGAGAGTTCTAGTCCTGCCTCAGGCACGAAAGCCGGCTGGGTGACCTTGGGCCGGTCCCCCTCTCTCGGCCCAAGAGCCAATCAGGCGTGGTAGGAGAGTTCTAGTCCTGCCTCAGGCAGGAAAGCCGGCTGGGTGACCTTGGGCCGGTCCCTCTCTCTTGGCCCAAGAGCCAATCAGGTGTGGTAGGAGAGTTCTAGTTCTGCCTTAGGCACGAAAGCCGGCTGGGTGGCCTTGGGCTGGTCCCCCTCTCTCGGCCCAAGAGCCAATCAGGCGTGGTAGGAGAGTTCTACTCCCGCCTTAGGCACGAAAGCCAGCTGGGTGACCTTGGGCCGGTCCCTCTCTCTTGGCCCAAGAGCCAATCAGGCGTGGTAGGAGAGTTCTAGTCCTGCCTTAGGCACGAAAGCCGGCTGGGTGACCTTGGGCTGGTCCCCCTCTCTTGGCCCAAGAGCCAATCAGGCATGGTAGGAGAGTTCTAGTCCTGCCTTAGGCATGAAAGCCGGCTGGGCAACCTTGGGCCAGTCCCTCTCTCAGCCCAACTCAGCTCACAGGGCTGTTGTCATGGGGAAACTAGGAGGAGGAAGGAATATTAGGTATGTTCACCTCCTTGAGTTACTTACAAAAATAATAATGGTGGGATAGAAAATAAATAAAAAATAAATAAATACATCCAAGCTGTATGGGAACTGTGGTGCACCATCTTTTGATGGCATGAACTGCACCCTTGCCTTGTTTCTGGAGGGATGACAGTGGCTGTATAGGAACCTTGTGGCGGATTCCTCCTGTGTGTCCCAGGGCTTCTGGCCCTTATGGGTTAGGGAGTCACACTGCGTTTGCTGGCTATGCCAGAGGAAACCTTCCAGTGGCATCCGCTGATTGGCCTCTTTCCTGTCAAACAGAGCATTCATCAGGCTAAGCATGAGCCAGCATACAGTAATTCACATTAATTGAAGCCATCCTAAGGTATTGCAAAGGCACGCTATCTCATTAGCACAAATTGCTGTGCTCCTAATGTGGAAGCCAGCACAGGCTGTAAATTCATAAAAAGTGCTCCCATCTGGTACTGTTTTAATTAGGGGAGACAAGAAGTTCACTTCAGGAACATGAGGTGGGTGATGATTAAGCCGGCATCCCCAAAGGTCCTCTTCTCAGTGAACAAACTCTTAGGATTAGTTCAAGAACAACTCAGCAGGATTTCCTATCTATTCCGCTAGGCTTCTGGAATAAAAATCAGGTATACTGTAATTAAGCCTTAGCATGGCTGGACTTACTTGTACATGTGTGTTTTTCCCTTTACAGGTGACCTTTTGAGTAGCTTGCTGCAGAGTCCCAGTGCCGCCAAATTACTGAACCAGCCGATCCCTGTCCTTGACACGGAGAGCGAGTATGTTTGTTCCCTGGCCTTGGAGTGCCTAGCCCATCTCTTCAGCTGGATCCCTTTGTCTACCAGCATCACCCCTTCCCTCCTCACCACCATATTCCACTTTGCCCGCTTCGGCTGCGACACCCGAGTCAGGAAGATGTCCTCCATCAATGGCAGCAGCCAGAACGCTGTCTTGAGCCATGAACGGGGGCAGCTCGGCGTGCTGGCCATGTCTTGCATCAACGAACTTATGTCAAAGAACTGCGTGCCTGTGGAATTTGAAGAGTACTTACTGCGGATGTTCCAGCAGACATTCTACCTCCTCCAGAAGATCACCAAGGAGAACAACGCCCACACCGTGAAGAGCCGGCTAGAACAGCTGGACGAGAGGTAAGACCGGACGAATCAATGAAACAGCCTTTCTACTTACTTCAAGATTATCTTTGCTGATGACTTGTTATGCATGGTGTATCTAATCACCTTTTTTCAGAGCCCCGGGATGGAGGAGGGAAAACGGCCAGGTAAGTGTGACCCAGGTACGTGGCTGTGGGTGGTCAACTTGGCAGAAACAATTTGTGGTGGTGTAGGTGTTGTGTTTCTTCTCCCCTCCACCCCCCCGTTCATTACAGTTTGACTGCAGGTCTGAGGTGGTTCAAGATCTGAATTTGCCTCCATTCGGTTGTTGCTGAAAGCAGCCGAAGAGACCCAGTGAGGTAAAGGGATATTTGTTTTCTGGTCGGCATCTTTCTTCTAAAGGAGCGGGTGGACGGGTCCACTTTCGAGGGAGGAGAAGAGGCCTTAGGGACATGCTCTTCCCCAAACCTGGTGCTCTCCTGAGGGCTGTGCTGGCTAAGCGGGGTGGGAGACGTGGTCATCTCTTCTCCAGGACACCCTCCTGGAGAAAGCGAGGCTGGAATTTTAGTTACGTCTTTTCAAAGCGCACTCGAACTACTTCAGGTAGTTGGAATGTACTTCGCTGCCTGGAAGTAAGCTACGCCAGAGGGGTTCCAAAACCGGATTCTCTTCTTTATTTTTCCACCGATTTCCTTCTCTTTGCAAACGCCTTTTTAAACAAGAAGGGAGTATAACTTTGACGAGATCCTGCGTGGATTTCATTTTTGTAGAAGGCATCCAAAAGCCTCTGGGGTTGTTCTGACAGCCGTTGAGGAAGGCCCATAAAGCACAAAGTAACTTTTTAGGCTTTGGCGAGAGTTGTTGTAATGGAGGTTGGCAGGAAGAGTTACAGAATGCAGGACTCACGTTACTGCTGATCTGCTGGCCATTCCAGGAACCCATCGGTACCAACTGACAGAAGAATTTCTGTCTGCAGTTGAATGCCCCTGAAAGGCAACTTTTTTTAAAAAATGAAACAAACCAAAAAACTCTTAGAAAGAAGCTAGTATAGTCTGTTGTCCTTGAGAGATTGGGTTTGTTGTTCTTGTTGTTTTTAATATACGTGAGTGTCTTGAGGACACCAGTCAGATCTTAATACAGTACCCAGTTTCTTTCTTTCTTACTAAATCTAACCTCTGGGCCCATATCGGATCTCCTCATGCCATATTTCCATCCTAGCATTCTTTCCTACTGCAGGGAAAGGGAGGGATATTGGGTGAAATATCTGTTACACCTGGGTGGTTGCCCTAGCAACTACAGCCGCTCTGGATCGGCTGAAGGGAGTGCTAAACTGGGAGAAAGAATTGGAAGAGAGTAAAGCTCTCAAAATCCCTTCACGCTCGCCAGAGTTTCCACGCTGGGACTTTCTGCCCCATCTCCCCTCACTTGCTTTGCAAAATCCCATCAACTGCTTTCTTCGTAGTACCAGCAGCATTTCATCATCTTACTCTCTACGCTTCTGATGCAGGTAGGACATTCTGAAAGCTAGTACAGACAGCTGATAGAATTATTGTAGTCACAAGTTAGACAGTCCTGGTTTAAGGTCAGAACTGTTTGATCTCGGTTACGGTCCTTGAGCAAGCCCAGGAGTGTGACCCATCTGATACTTGGGGGACTTCAAAAGAAGACTGATGTTAGGATTACTCGGGTGATGTGCAGAGAAACTTCTTGAGCTCTTAAAAGGTGCAAAAAGTGCAGCCAAGGCTATGGATGGCCCATCAGCATTTCTTTGCAACCCCAAAGCCTTCTGCGTGGGTGGTTTTCTTTGCATTTTGGGGAAAGCAGGGGAGTAAGGGGCAAAATGCATGCCTTAAGTTTGGCAACGGCTTAAGACAACCATTTTATTCCCTAGAACCCCTGAAACCGCCACAAAGTAGGTGCTGGCCCCTCCCCATTTCACAGGTTGCCCTTGAAACGCTAAGGTGATAGAAATCGCATACAGTATTGCTTTCTTAGAAGTTTAATAAATGGAAATTTATGATGATTGTCTCTTGCTTTTGAAGTTGAAAATATTACGGGAATTGCTAAAACAAAGTTCTAGATTATTTGTGGCACTCTAAATTCTTGACTGAACTGAATGTAGCTTAAAACATTGAAGATTTATGATTTGATTTATGTTGCATAACCAGCTTTTCAAAATTAGCCATGTTTATAAAGGTCTGCTAGCACAGTAGTTCTGCTTAGAAATGGGGATCAGACTGAAAGGATGTTTGGGATGAGAGCTTTGTTTTTAATTATTTCAGCATTGTGTTATTCTGCAATTGGTGGGCTTTATGAAAGAAGATACTACCCAAGATTTAGAGGATGATTTTATTTATATCAGAGGATTTTTACTTTAAAAAGCGGGCTCTTCACACTCATGCGTAATGACACCATCTCAGAGCCAGCTTTCTGTTGGGATCTTGTAGTTTGATGGAACGAAACCAGGATCATAGTTTGGAACCTGCCCGCTGTTCAGTGTAGAAACACCTCCAGTTTGCAGCAGAGCTTCAGGCTTGAACAGACTTCTTAGCTAATCCAGTTTTTCCATCCAGAATCAGTGATGGTGAAACGCATAAACCATTAAGGGGATTTCATTGTGGAAGCTCTTAGTTTTAACAAGCACTAAAGTTGCTTTTGACAAGAGTCTTTTTCTGCTGTTTCAGGTAATAATGGAGTGAAGGGTTGCCTGCTGTGTAGGTAAAAATTGTAGAGCTTCAATTTAATTGTTAAAAATGACTATGAATCTGTTATCTTTTGAAGAACAATTGAGTGAATTTTAATTCCTGATTGTTGTTGCTTCTTAGCAATATCTACATTTGCTTACTCAGGTTCCCTCCTCTTTCTCTTGCAGCTACATAGAGAAGTTTACTGACTTTCTGCGCCTCTTTGTGAGTGTCCACTTGAGAAGGATCGAGTCCTATTCCCAGTTCCCTGTTGTTGAATTTCTTGCACTGCTGTTCAAATACACATTTCATCAGGTACTGCTTTGGAATGTCGCTTTGCCTTACTGCAGCTTTATTCTGTTGTGTTGCATGGTAGTGTGTTTTTGTGAATGTACGTTCTGTATATTTTGGTTCCGCAGTTCTGCATGCAGAACCCTGATAGGGCTTTATTTGTTTATCTGTTTTTATTAACCTTGCATTTCAAAATAGTAGCCACCTGGGGCTGTGGATTGCTCCCTGAGAAACCTGTATGTATGTTTTACCATCCTGGTGGAAATCTACCTATGTGGCCCCCAAGAGTCAACAGCGACTTAATGGCATATAATTAGTCCCTGCAAAGACCCAGCTCATTTTAGAAATCTGTAATGCTGGGGAAGATGGAAGGAAAAGAAAGACGAGGACAATCAGCAGCAAGGCAGATGGACTCAGAGTGGCAGTGGGTGAACCATTGCAGTCCCTGAAGGGCCAGGTTGGGGAGAGATCCTCCTGGAGAAAATCTGTCTGTGTGCTTGCTAAAAGTTGCCACCATCTTGATGCCATGTCATCAGCCAGTCAGTGCAAAGACCCAGCTGCTTTGAGAAGTCCGTAATACTAGGAATGCTAGAAGGAAAGTGAAGAGAATGGCCAACAGCAAGGTGGAGGTACTCTGTGATAAGAGCAATGAATGCACCACTGAAAGGCCTGGATGAGGACATACTATCCAGGAGAAAGTCAATCTATGTGGTCGCTAAAAGATGACATTGACTTGATGGCACATACTCAATGCTTCAGAAATCTAGCATATGTAGCAATGATAATCAGGTCCCAAAGAATATGAAGCTCTTACCTGAAATCAGAATACTAATTGATTGATGGATGGATTATGAGCCATCAAGTCAGTATTGACTCTTAGCAATCACACAGATAGATTTTCTCCAGGAGGGTCTGTCTCCAACTTGGCCCTTCAGGTCTTCCAAAGTTGCGCCCATCACTGTTGCAGTCAAGCCCATAATCAAAGTCCTGGACACATTAATGCAATAGCAAAGCATAATGCGGCCATGAAAGAAACTGAAGTGGTGAAAACTTGTCTGGTGCCTAGTAACCTTTCATCTGAATCAGATAGTTTTAAAAATACAGAATACAGTCTTCTGATTTGCAGAAAATCTTTTAATTTGCACAAAAAGAAAGACTAGAAAGGAAAGGGGATTGTTTTATCCTCAAGGTATGGTGGGGTTTTTACTTTCTAACGCCAGGGTAAAAAGGAAACTTAGAGTTGACTACATTAGATTAAAGCAAATCATACAGGCAAGATTTCATGTTTATTTTATGACTGTGTCCACTCATACTGTAGTTCCAGCACATGGTCTACTTAACCATGATTCATCAATGAAACAGCCATTTGCTATGTTGCTTAATTGGACACGCACAATGGTTAGAAACCAAAATGGCTAGGTTTATAAATACAAGCTGAAACAAAACCAGCCAGTCAACATTATGGCTAAGCATGGTGTGTGAATCCCATGTTTATACTTGTACTCCCTTCTTGCTCTTAATTCTCTGCCTGTATCTTCAGAGTAACACATTGTATAAATAATTTGTACTGATAAGTAATGTTTATGCTGTGACATAAAAGTGATCACAGCATCACAAAGACAAGAAAGGATTAAATCTTTAAATAACTGTGGGTCAGGTGAGTAGGGAAAGGTCTCTGCCAGTGCTAAAAAGCTGTCAGTCGGCCTCGGGTGAGTCTTCTAGAACAAGCAGTCCCGAGCACGGTGTCCCAAAAGGGCCCAGATCATCTCAACATGTGGAAAAGCTCACATAGGAGCAAGCTATAAAAGAATGAGGTGGCTAGCATGGTGAATGCTGATTAGCCTTCAAAGGGCAGGACATGCATACCAGAAACAACATGATTTTAAAAAGCGTGCATGAGAAAAACCACTGGTTTTTCTAGCCCAACATCCTTGTGAGGGTGACCTTGGAAGACGGGGGGAGGGAGAGATGCCGTCAAGGGAACGATCAGATAAAAGAGAAAGGAGCCTGCAACAGAGTAACAGCCAGAGGAAGAAATTTAGGAAGGACCCTTTCAGACCTGCAAGATTCTGTTCATGTAGCCTTACAATAAAATAGAATTAGCTCATCTGGTTGTGCTTCCTGTCTGGTTTACCTGGGAGGGCTGACATCAATCTAACAAGTCTGAAAGTACAAACCTCCCACCCTCCATATTTACCACCTGAGTAATTACGGCATATCCTTCCTAAGTTTCTTTCTGTGGCCGTTACTCTGTTATGGGCTCCTTTCCCTCTTATCTGGTTCCCTAGGCGGCATCTCTCCTCCCCTCCCACATCTTCCAAGGTCACCCTCACATTCCATCATTCCATGAGAACCAAAGAAGCATTAGAGCAACGCTGCCATTGATTGTGGGTTGGGAAAACATACCTTTTCAACCAAGTAGATAAAGGCTAGCTTTCTTTCCAGATTTGAATTGTTGCACAATGGTGTGGGTATGCAGCTTGTGACTTGTATAGTCCCCGGTTCAGAAAAGCAGAAAAGGAAGTTATTTCCATGGAATGTTGTAAACAAACGGCCCATCCTTACCCTACAGCTGAATAATAGGAGAATATCAGAGAATCCATGGGATTAGGGAATAGAAAGATGGCTCAGGCTCATTGGGAATGTGTCAGGGAAGCCCTGGAAGAGAAGACAAGGTCGCTGAATAGGGGAGGAAGGCTCCGTTTTTTTACGGAACGACTGTTACAAATGCGGATCTTCACCCGCCAGGTGTGTTGCTAAACACCATGTTTTTGATGTGCCTGTTTCAGCCCACACATGAAGGTTACTTTTCCTGCTTAGACATCTGGGCTTTGTTTTTGGACTATTTGACCAGTAAAATAAAGAATCGCTTGGCAGATAAAGAAGCAGTACTCAACAGGTAAGCCATACAATTTGCTGTTCAGGTTGGGTACCAAAAAAAAAAAGCCTTGATTACTTGACTCAGTGTTTTGTAGTTGTATTACCCTAGAAGATTTCATGGTCCTTGCAGTGACGCTTAGAAGAGTGAAGGTCTTTTAGCTTCGTGCCTGTGCTTGGAGAATCACAACTGCAAAACACAGCTTCCTGGTGTCAATTGCAAAGGCCCGTTCCCACAGAACCACTTAAGTTGCTCTGTGGCACCAACCTTGGCTTCAGATATGTTCTGGAAATAGCGTTAGCCTGGGAAGAAGAAGCTGTAGTCCATGCATGTGGCAGGACAAGATCGTGGACTCTGTTTCACTTGAGACCACTGGTGGGAGAGCGTTTGGAAGGCCCACCATATTAAATACATATTAAATACCCAGTAAGTACAGCCTCCAGTCCACATGCACGCCCTATAATATGCCTGAGAATGAAAAGCTAATGTGTTGGAAGCCAGGGTTGTGGTCTTGCCCATTAAGAATGAAACCATTCTTAATTCTTTCAACCCAAGTTTGTGACTTGGAATGGAGCGAACTGGAGCCAGCAATTGCAAATGTCCCTGTAATGCAAGGAATGAACAAGCAGAATAAGATCGCATGATTCTTTGTGGAAGTGCCTTTCTCTTACTGTAGCCCTTTCTGCAATCTTTGGAAGAGGAAGCGTAAAGTGAATGTTTACGCGTAAGTGTGAATGTGGTTGCAACACAGGGCCAGCATTTGAGACTTCTGTTTCGCATAGCTAAATCTGCTTTTTATCTTCAATAGTGTCATGTTCACGTTATCCAGGGTAGATTGAGGCTGACAGTCTCCCTGCTCAGCTACCGGCCTGGCTGGTACTATTCTGTGATCCGATTGAGATACCCTGCATTTAAGGTCAACGTCTTACTCAGATGCCGCTTGTCTCCTGTGAGAAGAGGAGAAAGCAGAGTTCAGGCCTGGGTGCTTGTTTCTGTAGGACAAACATCTGAAAGAGAAAAGGCTCAGGTTTGTCTCCTGGGCTAGGAGGACAACTCACATTCAAGTCATTTCAAGATCTCCCCCTCGCTAGTTTGCCTCTGGCAGCACTGAGGAGCCTCCATCTCCAGTTACTCACTTCTTGTTTATACCAGATGGAGAAGAAAATGACATAATTTTTCTTGTGAAAGAAGGATGGGACAGCAAGTACTCTTTGAAATTATGCTGTGTCACTCCCAGGCGATTAATGCCAGCTGGATCTATGAGTGTTGTGATTTTTTTTTTTAAAAACTTTTTGCACTGAGGTAGATTCGTGGGAAAATAGGTTGACTGCTAAATGTACAGCAGGTAACCACCTTATTTCTCGGAAGAGTGATGATTGGCAGGCTGTGCTGTGAATCTGAGGAATTTCATCTACCCTAAACTAGCGGCGTTGAAACGTGTGGGATTTCTTTCTCATGCTCCCTGATCTGAAGTCAGATACAGATGACAGAAGAGCGACTGCTTTTTCAGAAAAGGGCCTGTATTTCCTGTGTGTGATCCATTTTATCCAAACTGCAAGGAAAAGTGGAGTTCCCATGGGAAAATTTATGCAGGTTTCCACATACAAATTGGCATAAATATTAAGCACATTTCAAATTTGCTTTTTAGTTAGGCTGCATTTGCATAACTCATTGCAGTCTGGGGGGAGGAAGGAAGGTTCTGCAGAACTCTGAAAACTTACCATTTCTCTTCATTTTGAGAAGTCTCCAAGCTTGCCTTCAAAGCTCCCAGTCCTTGAGAACTTTTTTTAAAAGGCTGTTGTTCTCTAGGGATGCAGAATGGCTTCCAGGAGTCTGGTGTCATCAGTACTGAGAGGAATCTCAATAAATTGGGAACTTCTCTGTGTTATGACATTCAGACCAGGCAGTGTAGCAATCTTGCAGGCACTCGATGTTTTGATGAAACCCCTTGATTAAATTCACTAATGGAACGTTTGCTGAATAGAGTTCTTAATGGGTCTGGATACAGTCTACTTCGTGGTTTCCTCTTTCTGCAAAGTAGCAAGAGGCAGGCAGGAGCCTTGCCTTGGAACCCGTGATGTCATGAGCCGTTCCTTCCTGCTGCTTCCTCATTTTGGGCTGTTTTGCTTTTCCCCAGGTACGAGGATGCTTTGGTGTTGCTGCTGACCGAAGTATTAAACCGAATACAGTTCAGGTACAACCAGGCCCAGCTGGAAGAACTGGATGACGAGACGCTGGATGATGATGTAAGAAACAGAGCCCAGGAGGGGGCAGCCTATAGGCTGATGTCCCTCAGCATCCCCTCCCCATCAGCCCTCCATTTGCAACTTTCAAAGGATGCTGCTGCTAACATCTAGTAGCAAAGCAAGCGTATTTCAGAGTCACTTGCTGAGACGGGCGGCTATAGAAATCGAATAAATAAATATTTCAGCAGTGCCAAATTTGGCCCCAAATCATGAAAACAAGAGGGTTGGTGAGAGCTGAGAACTTTGAAAAATGAATCTTCCTCCTTCCCACCCCTTAACACTTCCCAAAAGGACAAAAACAGGCTGCCCGTGTTCAGCCCTGTCCCTTTTGGGGACATCACCTCATTCCCAGAGTACACAGTCTCTTGCAACCCATTAGCCAGTTGTTGGTCTCAACCCAGGAAAGGTAATCTGTCCTTGAGCTGAGGTCTGAAAGCTGTAAATGAAGGCTTAGAGCAGTGTTTCAGCCTCCTCAACTTTAAGATGTGTGGACTTCAACTCCCAGAATTCCCCAGCCATCATGATCATACAGCAGTGGAACCAGTGTCTTGTAGTTGAAACATTTAAGTTAACAGGTTTCTAAGACTGATTTGTCACGCTTGAATTTTTAGCATCCTCCTGTATCTGCACCTCAGAGTATATAAAGTTTTGTTCTCATGCCTCATTTAGAAGTTAAGGGAGGTTAAGTACCAGGCCTGAGCATTTTGAGCAAGATCAGCATAATGAGATTTTAAAGGAAGTTGAGATTTCGAAGTGGGATGAAGGTGTTGGGCTGGGATTGGACAAATCTGGGTTGAAGATTCCACTGGAACATGGAGCTCACTGAGAGACATTGGATCATCCTTTCTTAGCCTGATCCACCTGGCGGGATTGTTGTGAGACTACAAGTGTAGGAGGAGACCCATTCTCAGAGTAAAGGCAGTGAGATATGCGTACAGCAGAGAATTATGCAAAGGAGATTCTGTAGAAGATTCTCCAAACCCAAGCATCTAAATCCTGTTGTGCTTAAGGGAAATGAGATAAAATGGACTGTTCCACTTTAGATTACAGGTGGGTAACATCATTTTTAAATCACCATGTGGAAATATTTCCTGTGATTTGGAAACCAACTGGCATGGGCAGATTAGAACTTTTATTTGACTTCACAGGATAATGGCTTTTCCCCAACCTATCATAAGGTGGCACATTCCGCTCTACCGGTTCAGGATTCTGTCCCCTTATTCGGTTAAGGTTAACAGAGTAAGGTTCTGAGTTCAGAGTTAAGAGCTCTAATTTGAAGAAAAATGAAAATGGCTGATTAGGTCTTTGTGTTTTTCCCCCTTTACAGCAGCAGACTGAATGGCAGCGGTATCTCCTTCAGAGCCTAGAAGTTGTGGCCAAAGTTATGGAACTTTTGCCAACTCATGCCTTCTCTACGCTGGTAAGTGGGCAGAGTGAATATCCTAGAATAATAGAGTTGGAAGGGATCTTCTGTCATCTAGTCCTATTCCCTGCTCTGTGCAGGATCCACCAGAGCATCTCTGGCTGATGACTGTCCTGTCTCTGAAGACCTCTAGTGAAGGAGAACTCAACACTTTACATGGCAGTCTGTTCTGCTGACTGACAGATTGTTCCATCAGGAAGTTCTTCCTGATGTCCAGGCTCACCATCTTTCCTTACATCTCTTCTGTAGGCTAAATATAGCCAGATCTTTGAACCTTTCCCCATTAGGCTTGGTTATCAGACCCTTCAGTGTTTTGGTAGCTTGGTATCAGTCTAGTTACTCAGAAACTTCCTTGGGATGGAAGATGCAGCAAGGGAACTTTGAAGTATCCCTCTTCAAAGCCTTAATCTCACTAAAAGGAAGGCCGGGATGGGTGAGCCTCACCCAACTTAACCATTGTCCTAGTTTAAGGATTACAACCCAGTATTTTGAAGACATTGAAATGAATTTGAGGAGCATAATCCTTTCCAACCTAGAGTGGGCAAAAATGTAGCTGCTTCTGCACTTTGAGTGTGTGGCTGAGATTCAGACATGAGAAAATGAAAGTGTCTTTCCTCCTTGCATAAGAAGGGAAGTGCCTTTGTGCCAGCAAAACATTGTGGTTACCCCTCAAGCAGTTGGGAGCAACACACCCTGAGACTCAGGCATAGTCTTATTTTCTTTAGAGATGGGGCTGGGGATGTTTTGATGTGCATTAAACGTGCAATAATATATTGCTGTTCTACTTGGTCATGATTATTGATGAGATGGTGGCAAATCCCCTTCTTTTCATGGTGTTCAGGTTCAATCTCTGGCTGCTCAGTTAAAAGGGCCTTAGGTAACCCTTGCTAAGTTGTCGTCAAGCCCCATATAGCTGGCAAGACCAAGGAAGCAAGGGTCATGCAGACTGCAGTGAGGGAGCATTAAAGCTAGTCTGCCATCAATACAGAATCTTGAAAACTGTACTAGGAAATATCCAGCCTCATTTATAGTGAGTTAATTTAAGATGGAGCCTGTCTGGAATGCTTCTTCCCAACTTTCTCCCCAGCTGGACCGAGTTGCTGTTTCTGAGATAATCTTTCAACTGATTCTCCCCCCACTTTCCCAACAATCTCTCACCGTAGTGTCACCTGGGCTGAGACCCTGCTGTCAGGGGAGCAACCTGTCCTAAACCAGGCTGACCAAAGAGAGAGCAACTTTGCCGTGATCTTCTCTAGTGCTGACATGTATGAAAGACTTGCATTCGGCGGTCTCAGGCTGTCAGAGCTGCCCAGCAGGGGTAGGACTCAGCCCACCATTCGGATGTAGACTGGAAAATCCTTTTTACAATATTTGGGAGAAGAGTTAACTTTTGGGGGTTATTTGAGGATAGGAGTAGGTAAAAGAAGTTATGGTAAACAGGGCAGGCAGTAACACCCCTGTTAATCCTTCCCCTTGGGATTATTGCCTGGATCCCATTATCTTGCCCTTGCCCCAGTCCGGATGCCTGCCCTGGGCAGTCTCCTAAGTACAGCACTTGGGCAATGCCAGGTTGCTCACTCTCATTGCCTTGTTCTGATTTCTTGAGCTGGCTAGTTGTCTAATTTTTTCCATGTCCCTGACTCACTCACCTTTTTACTTATTTATTTAGTAAATTTATATGACCGCCCAACTCGCACACAATGACTCCGAGCGGCTTACAAAATTAAAATCCACAAGACTTAGCCTCTTCGTGGAGCATTGTGCTGAACAGTTATCTAGTGCCTAAAATGAGGTGGCAAGAATAACGCAAGAGTGTCTGGCAAACATTTACATAGAGGAGATCTGAGGGAGGGTCTCAGAAAACAAGGGACCCCCAATAGAAAACATAGGTAAAAGCAACTTCATTTCTAGGCCTCGTTGAATCTCCAAAGCATTCCCAGTGGTTTACTCCTTAGCGCAGTAAAACGTGATTTTTATTTCACTAGTTTCTAATGTTCTCTTTCCTTATTCATGATGTGCTCACATGGTTTGTTTTTTCGGCATTCTCATTTTTTAAAAAAAAAGGGTTTGAATCTCATGTGCCTGTTCCAATAACATTGGAAACATGTGACTAGTCACAGTGTAGAAACTAAAAGTGACTTGGGAAATGAAAGCGGCTCTGTGTTTCTCCGTATTAGTGGATGGATGGATCTTTACAACACATCTCATATCCTACTGAGTGATAGCTGGCAGAGCATTTTCAAATAGCTTATGTTGCAGAATGAAAAAGAAATAGGAATGTTTGTTTTTTGTTACTTTTATAGAGTGCTTATATAATGCGCTATGTGATTTTGTTTCTTTTCCCACTTGCTACGCAAGGGTAGGTTCCCTGTCCTATTTTACTAAGTGAGTGAAGCCTGTGTTGTGTCTATTACAATCACCAAGTCCTCTGTAGAGCTTTGACCCCATGGGTCTCTGATGCACATTTTACACTGAATCTATTCTGTTGACCTTTGTCCTTGGCTGAAGCTGCTTCCTTCTGCAACTTCCCTTACAGGTGTTGCTACAAGTAAGCTGGAAAGTTAGAAGCAGTGTAGGAAAACTTTGCAAAAATAAAATAGGGTAAACGTTGAGCCTAAGGAAGTCAGCCTAAGGTTGGTCTAGCTAGGTTCCTGGGAAGAAGGCCAGATTGTGATTCTTCTACTGTGTGTTTCTTAATCTTCCCTTGCCGTGAAACTCTGGCATGCCTGCCAGCTTCTAAAACTGTGTGCCATGTCCATGCCTGAAATTAGCACTTTAAATTTCTTGGTGTGACAAGCATGTCTTGCAGAGATCAGGGGTTTCCCCGCTGTTTCTCCATATTGCTTCAAAAGGGTGAGATGGCTTTTCACGGTGGGAACTAAAACACTCCAGACATTCTTTATTCAGTTGTTTTTTTTTACCTACTGTGTTGAGAGAGACTCATGGCAGGTTACAATCTCTGTAATAAAACCTCCACAGACTAAGTAATTTTACGTAGTAATCAATAATTAAACTACAGATAAAATTAGAAAACTACCAGTCAAAAAGCAACAAAATAAATGGCATGGTGTCGGTGTAGCGTAAAAATAAAGAGACTTTAAACTGATGGCCCCAGATTTAAAGCTTCCTTTGCCGTGAGTTCCCAAGGCAGCCTTAAGTAAGACATGGTGTAGGCCAGACTGGAAAGCAAAAAAAAGGAAGATCCTAGAAGGCAATGGCAAGCCATTCCAAGAAATGTACTGGTCGTGTCTGTAAAGCACCAGCACAATTTGAAGAAGTTTGTACCTTTTCACTCAGTGGGGTGCACCCATCCATTGGCAGGATGAAGATGAAAACGTTTGCCAGGGTATTGTGATGGAACTCCTTGTGGTGTCCCCCCCCCCCATTTATTTTGTGCTCATGTATTTTAATTTTGTGCCCAAGCTGATTTAGAGACCAGGCTGCCCGTCAGTAGATCTGGGCAAAGCACTGGAGTGCCTGAGTGCTGTCTCAAAACAATAATGAGCGGGAGTTGAGAGTCGCTGAAAGTCAAATAATTCTGGGGAGTTAGAAGACTCTTCTTGGCCATGCTGCCACTTCACTTGCAACACCCAGTTGAAAGACCCATGCTTAATTCCCATTCAGCCAAGACGTTCAGTAAATTCTTTGAGGCAGTGCCAGCCACTGTTCTTCAGTTTATCCTCTTTCATGGGGTGGTGACTATTAGAATAAATTTTATTTTTGGATTTATACAAACCCTTCCCTCCTTTCAGGAGCTAGGCCGGCCTACATAGCACTCACTCCTCCAATTCTTCCCACCCAGCAACCTCTTTCTGAGGTAGGTCGGGTTGAGAGGGCATGCTAGTCCAAAGTCACCTAGCAAGCTTCCATGGCTACGGGTGGACTTGAGCATGGAGGTCCCTGGTCCTAGCCCAACATTCATACTTTGAACTTGCATTTCTTTAATTAATTTAAAGATTTCTCTCCCAGCCTGAAGCCCTCTGCAAATTCTGTAACAGATTGGACTTGAAAGCCCACCATCCATAGCCTCCATGGATTTTGCCATGCTGCGTGAAGTCCCATCATTTTGGAGGGTACCACTTAGGAGAAGGCTGAATTAGATCCTAAGAAAGGCTATTGTAAAAAATACATCTTCCTCCTCAGAAATGCTTTCCCAATGATTTTTCACTGAAAGTTCTGTAAGAACCATGTTGTCTGGAAATAATAGAAATTGTCCTTTGACACTTACTGAGAAGGCCAGGTTGGGAACCATGCCACTGAGCTGTGTTGACCTTTCAAGCTTAATTTCAGTGCTGACGTCCATGAAATTTTTTCAGCAGCACATTCATCGTGCTTGGAGTCATCCATTGTTACTTTAATTGATTGTAGTTATATCTTTCTTTTTGCTCTAGTTTCCAGTGCTCCAGGAAAACCTGGATGTGTATCTGGGACTCCAACAGTTCATCGTCACCTCAGGGACAGGTAAGATGAACTTTCTGTGCCTGAAGCCTCAGGTCAGTTAAATGTGGCCAGTGTTGATATAACATTACGTGGGTTACAGTTGATTTGCATCCTTCACGAAAAAGATTAATGAACTTCAGACAAGAAGGTTCCACCATACATGATGTCCAGAATCCTCAGAAACTGTGCCTGTTCCCCCTTCCAGGCTTCAAGCTGGGCTTGTCAGCCAAATTAGCTTCTTCCAGAAGCCTGTTTGCACAAACGGAGCTAGCCCTGCGATTTGCAACATACACGGGACCTTAGCTGCAGTGTCTACCTGATCAAGGTGATGTAGGTGCCTGGTATTTGGGGCCAGGCTGAGCAGAGGAGCAGAAATCCAGCCTGGAAGGGCAGTGGGCCAGATGGGACCATCTCTGCCAGGAGAGGAGTCAGGGCAGACGAAGCCAAAAGATCTCAGCTGCTGGCGTTTGAAAGGAGCAAAAAACATGCCCCTCTGGAAAGGGACAGTAGAACAGCTCAGCTAGAATGCGCTGGGTAATCTGATACCAGTTCACCCGGATTCAAGAGAGGCCAAGATTTCTTGCCGTGTTGCACGGCAATCATTCCAAGAATGTCAGTGCCACAGTCTGTAGGATCCTTCCGTCTCCTATCTCTCTTTTTGCCATTTTCCCCATCCCCTTCTCCCCACCCCACTAATAGCCATGGCAAACGCGCACCCCTTTCTCAGGGAAGATACACCTGGCTGTATATGATAAAGGGCGTCGTGCTTTGCAGAAGAGTACGCAGTAATAAGGGGACGCGGTGGCGCTGCGGGTTAAACCGCTGAGCTGTCGATCGGAAGGTCGGCGGTTCGAAACCGCGTGGCGGGGTGAGCTCCCGTTGTTAATCCCAGCTCCTGCTCACCTAGCAGTTCGAAAACATGCAAATGTGAGTAGATCAATAGGTACTGCTTCGGCGGGAAGGTAACGGCGTTCCGTGTCGTCATGCTGGCCACATGACCTGGAAGTGTCTATGACAACGCCGGCTCCAAGGCTTAGAAACGGAGATGAGCACCGCCCCCTAGAGTCGGATTCGACTGGACTTTACGTCAAGGGAAACCTTTACCTTTACCTTACGCAGTAATAAATCAGCTCTTTAGGTTTTTGTTATTGCCACCTCCGTCCTAAGCTAATAGCAGTTTCTTAAACCGTCTCCAGAATCCTTACAGAGCCATAGGAAGGCACAAGGTGAGCTGGTTGCTTGGCATTGATTGGCAGTGTCAGTCAAAGGGGAGGGCTGAAAAGAGCTTCTTGGAAGAACAAACCGTGGGTGGTTTCAGTATTATTCAGGGGCCTGAATCTCGCTGTGCATCAAGTACGTGCGCCCGCCGAGAGCAGCGCCTGGATAGTCCGTGTTTAACTTGTTCCTGATAGCCCTGCATCCTTGAAACCGTTTAGTGCCTCAGATTAAACTCAGATTTAGGGTTTGCGTCTTGGGTTGTTGGTTGTGCTGCTATGAGGCTGCCGTGTTTGGAAAACCACTTGAGCCTTTCGGGGGAGAAGGAGGAGCAGTAACGGTGAGAATTAAACAGGGACATCCTTTTCAGAAGCGTCCTTTTCTTCAGCCAGAGCCGTGAAAGGCCTGCTCAGATTCAGAGCTCCGACTGGGCTGGGCAGAGCCACTCAAAGCAAATGCGTGTCATGCAGCCGCAGTAAATGTTTCATTTCCTGCAAAGGGAACATCCTAATTAGATTTCTCCTCTGAGAGCTTTGTCGGCTTTCGGGGTTCTAGCTGAGGACGAGCTCGGTCCGTAAATTCCATTAAGGGCACGGCTGGGACTAGCGGGGAGCGGAGGGCCGTTTCGACAGGGTTTCTCAAACAGGGCACGCTGTCCCCGATCCCAGAAGCGCTCGTGTCCCGATCCTTTCGCACGTTTTCACATCAAGGCATTTTGGCTGCTCCTCCAGGCCACCGCCTGAACATCACTGCGGAGAACGACTGCCGGCGTTTGCACTGCTCTTTGCGAGACCTCAGCTCCTTGCTCCAGGCGGTGGGACGATTAGCCGAGTACTTCACCGGAGACATGTTTGCTGCCAGGTTTAGCGATGCCCTTACAGTGGTGGAGAGGTAGGCGACACCCATGTGTATGAAACTGCCTCGGTGCTCTAGAGCGGTGTTTCTCAACCTTGGGGACTTTAAGATGGGCGGACTTCAATGCTGGGAGTTGAAGTCCACCCATCTTAAAGTCCCCAAGGTTGAAAAACACTGCTCTAGAGTCCATAGGTTCTTGGGAAGGGCCTTCCCTGTAATGCGCTGCCCCCTGCTGTTGGCTTCAGACACTTCAGCCTCAGCCATTCTCTTTCTCCACTCTAGAACCTTTCAGCCTGCTTGTTATCGTAAGGGAAAAATGGGAAGGGGTGTTGTACTGCCAGCAGCAGAGAAAGAGGTTGGAATTATGGGAAGGTGAAGAGGTTGGGTATGTTCCTTGACAACCATGCCCAATCCTTCAAGGACAGAAAGCAGTGAAGGGGAAGGAAAGAGCTGCTGAGCCTACTGGCACTTTCTCCAAATAAGTCCTCATCCACAACAAGAAAGCTCCTGGTGCCATCTCTGCTCCATCACAGCACTGGATGAAACAGCAGTCACCACACTTGCTTGTTGAGCAGGGCGGATGGTGTTCTCTGTTGCCACCACCAGGCGGTATTGCCCAGATCATAGCTACATGATACATTACTGTGGCTTTCTCCCACCTGTTGTCCTCCAGAAGAGTTGAGGCAACTCCTCTCAGGATCCCAGACACCATCTGAAGTTATGAGGTTGGGGGTGGCTCTTTTCAGAAGCCAAAATGATCACAAACAGCAAAATTCTAACCCCGTGGGCAGTGGGGGGATGGCTTTGGGCAGTATGAACAGGGGTCTCAAAGCTTAAGGTCAACTTTACGTTACAGCTAGTAGAAAAATTCTGTTTATTCACGAATTGCTGCTCACTCCCTTTTTTTCCCCTCTTAACCTGCTTTTCCAGGTTAGTCAAGGTGACTCTGTATGGGTCCCAGATTAAACTCTATAACATTGAAACAGCGGTGCCATCTGTACTAAAACCTGACCTTATTGATGTGTGAGTATGATGTGAAAACCACAACACTAAAAGGCACTGGAAATGCTCTCCTAAAATCTGGGCCCTTTATTGAACCCCCTAAATGCTGCCCTTCTACAGTGGATCATCCTTGAGCATCGCTTTTGGAGTTAACCAAGAGCCTTTTGTGAGATGGGAAATGAGATGGGCTCAACAGTGGTTGAGTCATCCTAACCAGGCCACCTCCAGACTTTCTTCCCTAGATGGTATTTCTCAAGATCCAGGATCAAGTCATTCTCCCAGGCCTTGATAGCCTTCATGAATCCCAGAAGTGTTCCTCCTGGGTCCTCTTCCCCTGCGTGCCCCACTTTATCAGCCACTTGCTGGGGGGGGTTGGCAGAAACCAAAGAATGTGGGATGCTTAAGTTCCCTGATTTCCTAAATTCTCCTACCTCTGCTAGTCTCCTGCTGTCTGTATATCAGATGTCCTCAGTATTGCTTATTCCATCCCAGTCAAATAAGCTGCTGTATCCTGAGCCCCTTTGCCCTTGATCCCATTTGCAAAAGGATGTAAGAAAAGCTGCTAACGGTCTCATGCTAATGCTGGATATTTTGGGGGTATTAACTCTTACTAATGATGACCTAATCTCTCCCTCTTCACCTCTGGGAAATAAAATGAATCCAGATAAATTGAGATACGTTCTGTAGGGAGAGGGTGGCAGTATCCTGCTGGCAAGGGGATTTGCTGGAGAACTGTAGAGAGGAAGCTCAGTTTGGACCCAGTCATCATTCTGAGGTCTCAAGTGTGTGCCTTATTTCACACACACGCCCCTCCCCAACCATTCTCCTTCCTTTTTAGCTTTAAGATCTCTTCTCTTTCCAGACATGCACAATCCCTGGCAGCTCTGCAGGCATACTGCCACTGGCTAGCACAGTTCTATGGAGAGGTTCATCAGCAGAATCTGACACAGTTTGTCTCCTTGGTCTCCACTGCCTTGGAAGCGATTGCTCCATTGATCAGCTCTAAGGTATCTTCTGCCCAGCTTTCCATTGTCTCCTCCTTTTGCCAGACGTTGCTTTCATCCGTGGTCGGATCCCTTCTCTTGCCTAAAAGCTCCATTTTTCACCTTTGCTAAACTTCCTTTCCCAGGGGAAGACAATTGGCAGATGATTTACAGGAATCTCTTAAATGAAGTCTCTCACTGTTCCAACCCAGAACCAGAGGGCAGACATTTACTTTGATCCTGCTTCTCCTCTGCCCAGTCATTTGTATTTGGGAGGAGGGTGATCTGTTGCAGTCATCTTGGGGATCCTGGAGTTTGGGGGTCTTATTTTTCCAGTTCATGTCTGTCTTATAAGGGGGAGGGGGGCTTAGCTGCTGCTCCTCCCCAAAATCTTGACAGTTCTCAAACTTCTGGACATGTTACATTGCCGCTCCCAGAATCCACAGTCAGCAGAACCATTGGTGGCAAAAGATGGAGACCAACACATCTGTACAGGTGCCAAGCTGAATGAAGTTGTTCTAGATCAGGGTTTCTCAACCAGGGTTCTGTGAAACCCTCGGGTTCCCTGGGAGATCACAATTTATTTAAAAAATTATTTCAAATTCGGGCAGCTTCACATTAAAGAGAGAAATGTCATTCTCTATTTTTAGTTTAAGAACACTGTTAGTGCATATCTACAGGCCTACCCATGAAACAAATACAATAATTTTGTAACTTCTGGCCTATCTTTGAGCCTGAATGTCCAGGGGTTCCCCGAGGCCTGGAAAATATTTCAAGGGTTCCTTCAGGGAACTCTTGAGAAAGGCTGTGCTAGATGTTCCTATCCTGCTGTCTCAAAGAGAGTTGTGAGGAAGCAGGATTTTGCAAAGTAGAGTTTAGCACCCTCTTTGGAATAAGGAGTCACGAAGAGCTTCCAAACAAAGAGATTCCCAGATGCCAGCTTTTCCCTTGCAGCATTTTCTCTATCAGAAAACATCTGATCTCTCAAAGGCTGTCTTTATTTCCTAGCCCAAAGCCTTTTTCTTAACAGCAGAAGCTGAAGTCTCTCATTTTTCTCTCCCTTCCCTTCCCTTCCCACCCCCGCCCCGCCCCCAGGTACAGGAGAAGCTGCTCTTGTCCGCCTGCCACCTGCTTGTCTCCCTGGCCACCACTGTGCGGCCTGTGTTTCTAATCAGCATCCCAACCGTGCAGAAAATGTTCAACAGGGTTACTGACAGCTCTGCTCAGCGCCTTTCTGAGAAGGTGAGTGCAGCTTTGGGGACTAAGCGCAGGCATCCTGATTAGATCCCCAGGCATTCTGGCTAGTTTAAAACACGGTGCTTTCGCTCTCATTTGCAGCAAAGCCAAGGAAGAAAAGGGGTCTTTGTCAGCCCTTGCATGTCATGCTAAACTGTACTCACTGCTGTGTTTGCCCAATGCATTTAACTAAGTTATTTGCCTGGTTAGTGTGTGATGAGAATATTGTTCCCAACTCACTGCTGGGATTGGGGGGGGATTTAAATTTAACCCCAAGGTGCCCTGAGATTGTTTGGAACTAAATTTCTCTGGTCGGCTATGTAACTTGAATAGGAAGCAGAAAATTAACAGAATTAATCTCTTCCTGCTGCTGGTTCAGAAATGCAGCAGTCCCATGAAAATGGGGCTACTCTAGAACTGTCTTAATGTCTGCATGTTTAAAGACCATTTGTCTGTTCCTGAGTGGTCTGAACAAAATCATCCCCCTGATTCAGGGAAGGAGTGAAAACGAAAATCTGTATCTTCCTAAAACTTTTCATTTCTTTCCTTGGTAGGTGGGTGGCTTGTGAATGATACTTTGGATGGGTTCATGGTTCATGCTGAGCCACAGTTTGTTGAACATGGCTTGTTGAACAAGCTGCTTTGGCTGGGTTCATCCATTGCACTAAGCTGTCAACCAGAACTTCTGTAATGGGTGTCCTAAAGGTTCAATAAATGATGATAATAGACCATAAGTTGAAAGCACAAACACAACTACAAAACTTGATGCGATGTGTGAACCTGGTCTGTGACTCTGTAGGGTCTTTGTTGACCATGAAACACAGCTGCCCTCTTGGTGTGCTCTGCCACATTGCCATGTTTGGGAAGTTTCAGTCCATAAAAGCTGATAGGAAATATTATTGGACCGGGATACTTAGCTGGAGTAATTGCTTTAGCAGACTGAAGT
The DNA here is from genome assembly GCF_035149785.1 of Candoia aspera. Taxonomy (NCBI): domain Eukaryota; kingdom Metazoa; phylum Chordata; class Lepidosauria; order Squamata; family Candoiidae; genus Candoia; species Candoia aspera. The sequence goes on along the minus strand of NC_086166.1, from coordinate 11,168,747 downwards.
TATTTGTTCTGCGGTCCATATAACTAACCCAGTTCAGAAGTGTATCCTATGCATTGGCACAAAAAGGATCTGCTGTTTGACTAGTCTGATAGAATTCAGCAAGGCATGATCTGGTCTCTATTAACCAAGTTTTGTACACACCCTTGGGATCTAGGTCTAACTGAAGGCATAGCCCCAGAGTCAAGTGTTGGAACCAGTACTGCTTGAACCATGATAAAACTGGCTGAGGGAAGGGGCTGGGGGTGGGATTCATTGGGAAGAGAAGGTGGATCCTTCAATGCTATAGTTTTCCTCCTGGATAAATTTAGGGATTTGAACAGGGGGGTGGGAGGGCAAAAGCTTTTGAGAGAGGGAAATATTTACTGTCCCCTTTCTCTCCATCCCAGCCCCATTTCAGAGTGTACCAATCCTCACTTTATACCTACCTGGGCAAACTATATTCCATCACATGGGTTGTGTTGCCCTGATGTCTAGTTTGATCCAAAGTGACCTGCCATGGGGCCTGGTGGTGCCAAATGCAGTGATTGATGCTCTCTGCTCCCGTACCCTAGATTTCAGCGAGTCAACGGCCAGAGGGGCTGCTCCCGGCTGTGCAACCTTTCCTCTTCCCCTCTCTGGGCTTTAGTGTGTTTGATCTTATTCTCTGCAGGCCCAGATACTCCTGTGCAGATCACTTTCAAACATCTTGCTCCTTCCGTGGCCAAACCTCCCAGAGGGTGAACAGCAGTGGGCCATTCGTTCAACTAACCATGCCAGCCTAATATCGGCCCTCACCAGGGATTACCGCAGCCTGAAATCCAGTGCCATCTTTCCCCCGAGGAAAAATCAGCAGGACGATAGTAAGTCGCCCCAGTACAGACCTCCAGCTTGTCGGCTGTAGTTGTAGACTTGGAGACGTTGGGGAAGTTAGATACTAGCCACAGGTTTAGGATCGCTTTTGAGAGCCTTGATCAGGTCCCTGTTCAGAGCTGGCTGAAAATTGCTACTGAATTCCTGGCAGTTAGTTGGAGTAGGCATCTCTTTTTAGGCAGTATTGTTGGAAGTAATACAGATCTTTGTTTCTTCCTTACTAGGGCCTTTGGATTCCTATAAGGAAGCCTGTTCCTTGGGTTGTCCCAGGAAAAGCAAGGTTTTTCCCTCAGAATTCCAAGCCAGTCTAGAATTCAAAATTACATTCTCTATTCAGTTTCTCAAGCGAGAAATCCAGCCTGGATTTAATCTAGATCAGCGTTTCTCAACCGTGTCAACTTTAAGATGTGTGCACGTCAACCCCCAGAATTCCCCAGCCAGGCTGGCTGGGGAATTTTGGGAGTTGACGTGCACACATCTTAAAGTTGACACAGTTGAGAAACGCTGATCTAGAAGCTGCATTCGGTATGTGGCACCCCTCCACCTTTGTAGGAACCCTGGAGGCTGCAAGACAAATGTGCGGGGTTTTTTAGGCACTAATGGTGCAATCTAGATGATGATGATGATGATGTAACAGGGGTCCAGATAACAGGTCCTTTGTTCCCAGTGAACTCAGTAGATCATAAAAAAGGCAAGCTTGAGCTACCAGTTGGCATGGTGCCTATATTTGGAAACAGATTAAGTATGTCCCCCCGAAGCTGATGGCAGGGACAGAAGTTGGCAGACATAATGCAAATATGCTTTTTGTTTAGCTGAAAGATTCCCTTTTTGATCATAAAGGAACTTGTTCCAACAGCTCATGTTCCCAAGGTTTCTTTGAAAACTTGAGCTGGCTGTTGCATTTTTCTGAGGTTTTGAAAAATGCTGTCCGTTTGCAGATAAAGAGAGAATGTTTGGGGATGAGGTAAGAGTATTAAAATAACTTAAAGCCTGTTAGCAGAAAAGGGATTTGAAACCTTTTAAACTGGATTTGTTTTATTGTTTGTAAGTGATGTTTATACTAATAGCTGTATTAGTCTAAGCTTTTAGGCTTTTTGCCTTGAAATGAGAGTTATAAATAACTAAATGGATTAAATCTTGTTTGAACCTAATTGCATGCAACCATTTATCAGTAATGTTTAGTGTAGCTGTTGTAAGTAATTAGCAATGTGCAAAATGTTTTTGTTTTGGGCTGTATTCAGTGCAAAATTCCATGTTACATCTTGTACAAGTGCAAAACGGTCATCTTGAGCGTTTTTAGATGCGCGTTGACTCAGTGCAGAGCTGTTTTTGAGTTTCACATTCTTTCAGAATGCTCAAGATTGCCCATGTTGCCCTTACAAGAGGACATTTTGTAAAAAGCCATGCTCAGAACAGTCTAAAATGCAGCACTTTGAAACATCCTGCACACTTGTGCAAGCATGTACCAGAGGCATAAGTTTTGCAGGCTAACATATTTGTGGAACTTGTTGACACTGATGTTGGGAAATGAACAGCACAAGAACTTTATGTACGTGCACGCCTTTAGGTGACAGTTGATCACATATTCAGGGACTATAATTGGTAGTGCTGAACCATGCAGACACAAAGATTTATTCTGGTATACAAAGAAAGCATTGCCTCCTCAATCACTGCAGCCAATCGCCTTCCAGGGTGTTCCCTGCATTTCTGGAATCCAGGGCATGCCGCTTCTGCAAATTAACGTGGAAGGCACACGTTATGGTTAAACTCAAAACGAAACAAAAAGCTCAGCATGAAAAGTTGCTACTCCCGTTCAGAAGAGCCTGTCTGCTGCACTTCTCCAGGAACCGCTATTCCAAATGTAGTGTTTCTTCTTCCTGTGGTGTGACTGGGAAGCAGGCCTGTCTTCCCTGGAAAGTGAGTGCCTAAGGCGGTGTTCCTCAACCTCAGCAACTTTAAGATGCGTGGACTTCAACTCCCAGAATTCCCCAGCCAGCATGAGGTTGAGAGACACTGGCCTAAGGGGTCAGCGCAGAGTACTTTGACTCATGTGGTGCTGCAAGAGAGATTCATTTCTGGACGGGGTTCCTGGAAGGCTTTGTGTCTTTCCCAGGGAACTCAGTTCTCGTAGAGGGTCCAGCCGGGAAAGGCCGATCCATTGCCTCAATCTCTGCTGAATTGCATTGTAGCTTTAGTGCTGCAGGGTGATGGTTTGCTCATTTGCTCTTGATTTTGCAGCAAAAATCCTTATCCATCAGACACTTAGTGTCCTGGAAGATATTGTGGAGAGTGTCTCTGGGGAAGCCACCAAGTCTCGCCAGATCTGTTACCAGTCACTGCAGGAGTCTGTCCAGGTCTCCCTCGCCCTCTTCCCAGCTTTCATTCATCAGTCAGGTACAAACACAGCCCCGTTTTCCCTGGCCTGTCTTATTTAATATGTCCATCTAGAATTAAAGCAGGAGCCCGTAGGTCTCTTTCCTGGATAGAGGCCATAGAGAATGCCATGGTCCAAAGAAGGAGGACAAAGGCAGGCCAAAAGTTAAACTGGATTTCATTCCATTTAAACTTAAACCTAATGTTAATCTGATTATTCTTCAGTCTCATATTTAAATAAATTGGCCCCTGCTTCAGTCATGGAACTGCTTTTGGAGGTCTTTGAAGGATCAGTGTCTAGGTCACCCCAGATCCCGCAAACACAGGGGAAGAGCCCTTCATTTTGAACTAAAATCTAATCTGTGGAAATAAATAACTCAATATGTGTGCATTCTTTTTTTTTTAATACATTCAATTGTTCCGTTTCTTGGAGGCTGCCTGGACCAGTCCCTGCAGTTTTCTCGGCAAGGTTTTTCAGAAGAGGTTTGCCATTGCCTGCTTCCTAGGGCCAAGAGAGAGGGACTGGCCCAAGGTCCCCCAGCTGGCTTTGTGCCCAAGGCGGGACTAGAACTCCCGGTCTCCTGCCTGGTGCCTTAACTGCTACCCCAAACTGGCTCTCGTGCATTCATTAATCCCATTTTAATCCCACCTTGGAGATGGTGCTGTTGGGTTGTTGGATGTAGGATGTAGACCCCAACAAAGTCCTTCAGCCCCTCCTGCACGGTGAACTTTTGGCCATGACTGTGGTCATTGCTAGATAGCAGCAGGCCACATCGCTTCCCCCAGCAAGGCCCAGCAGTTGTTGATGGTAGCAGGCAGCAGCCTTGCATTCGGATTTATTACTTAACACTGACAAGTAGGCTCCATTTTTATTTTAAAAAACAATAATTTTCTGAAATGGCCAAAATCTCACAAGCCCTGCAAATCGCAGTCCCAAAGTAAGTCAAGATCTCATCAGAAAAGGCTGAAAGATTTCAACCACTCATTTATTAACTTTGACTAATTTCAGCTGTTATTTTCCTTGTTTAAAAATGGGCTCGTTGGATGCCCTTTAGCGGGGTTACATGTTTTCCAGTCCCCTTGGCAAGACTTTTCTGCTCCCCAGGCAGCAATCAAGACCCTCTTGTTGCCCGGGGAGCAGAAAAGTCTTGATTGCTGCCCAGTGAGACAGTTCTCAATTTAACTGCAATCCTGTCCTCAGCTGTCATCCAGTGGAATTTCACTTCTGGATAGCTCAACTGTGATCCTCAGGAGAGTTCCTTGCCAGATGTTCATGCTTGATTTAAGTTATGTTTGGATCTCTCTCCTCCTGTCCATATGGCTGTCTTACCACATAGTTACAAGATGGGGCATAATAATTAATGTTCTCAACCATTCTGCACTTCCAGATTTAGTAGAGCCACTAGAGAAACCATTCCACTATGTTGCCTTGACACAAAGAGGTTAAATTGGGCTTTTGTTTGGCTGGGTTTTGTTTTTGTTTCTTTTAAATACTTGTAGCAGTTTGGAGAGCCCCATCATCAGCCACTTACTTCTCCACTTGCTGGGAAAGATGAGCCAATGTCTCACAGCCCGTGGCATTCTCCATGTGATGGAAGACACAAGCTGGAAAACGCAGTTCAGTGGGGAAGAAGAGCAGCTTGTCATCATCCTTTCTCTGAATGTTGTTCTTGCCTCCTCTCTTTCGGTTTGCAGACGTAACAGACAAAATGCTAAGCTTCTTCCTGACCCTGTTCCAAGGTCTGAGGGTGCAGATGGGGGTGCCTTTCACCGAGCAGGTGATACAAACATTCCTCAACATGTTTACCAGGTAATCTGCTGGATTATGCCATCTCTATACTTGGATTTCCTTGAGCCCAGAATTCAGTACAGAAGTCCCTGCAGAGGTTTGAACCTGGGTCAAGTCTAAAGCAGTGTTTCTCAACCTTGGCAACTTTAAGAAGTGTGGACTTCAACTCCAGCATTCCCCAGCCAGCTTGCTGGGAGTTCGGGGAGTTGAAGTCCACGCATCTTAAAGGTGCCATGGTTGAGAAACTCTGGTCTAAAGGGAGAACTCCCCGTGTTCCTGATTCTTCACTGACTTTAAAATGGTGGGGGGACTCCTGGCTTTGAGCATCTCTCGAAAGTCACTGGCTTTGCGCATTTTGCCATAGGGAACAGCTGGCTGAGAGCATCCTCCATGATGGAAGCACTGGCTGCCGGGTGGTGGAGAAATTTCTGAAGATCCTTCAGGTGGTGGTGCAGGAGCCTGGTCAAGTGTTCAAGCCTTTCTTGCCAAACATCATTGCACTTTGCATGGAGCAAGTCTACCCAATCGTTGCCGAGGTAGGGCCGGCAGCCTACAAGGGAGAAGCAGGAGCTGTAGCCGGTTTTTACATCATGGGGGGTAGAAGAAGCTGTTATGGGCTGGCTCATTGTCCGTCAACATTGCACAGACTTGGTGGCAAAGCGTTGAGATGGTCCATCTGTCCAGCAGGAAGCAGGTAGTGTAGAGGCTCAGAAAGATGACCTTCATGGAGATGTGCAGAAGAAGGGGCTGAAACATTCAGCGGATCAAGCAGACGCCTCTCTGATTCACTGGAGTATAAGAAGGAAGAGGAGGTCTAGCACAATCAGACCTGCGAGATTCTCTTCTAACAGCCCATCTCAATAAAATTAGTTTTAGCTTTCCTGCGGAGTTGATTTCCAGGTCTAGTCTACCTAGTGGGGCTGACAGGTGACAACAGAGTTAAATTGTCAGGAAAACACCAGAAGTATACAAACACTCATTCTTCAGCTTCCCAGAGGCTGCAGAAGGTCCAGGGTTTCTGCAGGGTATGGTCAAAAGACGAGATAGCACCATGACAGTGCAGTCAAAACTCCACCCAAATTTTATGTGTAATGCCATCTTAACTTTTTTGACCACACCCTGCGGACACCCCTGAGAAGGTCCATCCATGTAAACTGCATCAATACTAATGCTATGATGTGGAAAGAAAGAGAGAGTGTACTGTATTCTCAAGTAAATTGCCTTAACTTGTATGGGGTAGTGTTTATTGTAAATTTGCCTCTTATAGCCCTTTTGAGATGATTTTAGTTAGGAATGAGATAGGGCAGTGTTTCTCAACCTTGGTAGCTTCAAGATATGTGGACTTCAACTCCCAGAATTCCCCAGCCAGCATGGGTTGGCTGGGGAATTCTGGGAGTTGAAGTCCACATATCTTAAAATTGCCGAGATTGAGAAACACTGAGATAGAGAAATAGCAAAAGTCAATGAAGAAATATGCTGACCAGTGGTTTTATTTTATTCACTGCATTTATTGCAGAAGCAACCTATTTCCCCCCCCCCCCCCTTTGGAGAGGCATGACTTAAAAGTAACTCCTGGTCACTGGTTGCGTTTGCCCTGTAGTGAGATCCCTCTCTGGCAAACTGCCTTTGGCTTTCATCTGTCTTTGACCACAACAGCCCGGTCAGAAGAATCTGTTGAAACACTGCGTGCTTTCTTGTCTCCCAGCGATCTTCTCCTGACGTGAAAGCCGAGCTGTACGAGCTGCTTTTTCGGATCCTGCACCACAACTGGCGGTACTTCTTCAAGTCCAACATCCTGGCCAGTGTCCAGAGAGGAGTAGCTGAGGAGCAGATGGAGAACGAAGCCCAGTTCACTGCCATTATGCAGGTACCAGAACAGCTAGTGGCCAAGGGTGAGACTGCAGCTAGAGACAGGCAGCAGGCCCTGCTCTGTTTCCTAAGTGGGATTCTTGCCGAATGGGTTTTCCAATACGTTAATGAACAGTTGCAAGAGAGTGGCACTCACCAGCCGCTGGGATATCTGTTGCACTTGCCAGCAAAAATCAAAATTCCTTGCGGTTCTGGCTCATCTGGAATGATAATTCAATAAACCAAGACGTCACGTTGCTTAATGATAGACTCAGATCAAGGTTCCTGGCTTGCTACATCAAGACTGATATCGCAGTTAGTACCTAACCTGAAACATGCCCAGATGGCCATTCTGCTTTGTTTACCAGTTTCCTTAGCAGAAGAACCAAGCAGGAGCAACTGAGTAGCATGTTCATGTCTTTTTTTTTTTAATAGTAAATTTTAACAGGCTTCAAGAGAAGAATAAGAACTACAAAAAAAATAAACTACAAAGAAAAAAACTAAAGTGCGGAAACACAAGAGAAAAATTTTTCAAATTTACAAAAAGATGTGGCTTCCAACTTTTAACAGCAAGGATATACAAAAATTTCCATAATCAATCTCTTACTCTATATTAAACCAAAACACCACATTATTTCTATGTCATTCCACTTCAACACATAACAAAAATCACTAAGTACAGTTACTCCTCTAATATAAGGGGGAGGAGCATGTATGTGTGTATGTATGTATGTATTGAAAAAAAGGTTCATATAAACCTAAACATCTTTCTCCCCTCCAAAAGATAAAACCTATTTAATTATTCCCTTCCTACAACTATTCTATACATTTCTACCTGCTATAATAAGAATCAAATTAAAAAGCACATAAGTTGTCTGCTGTTATACATAATAGTACAACAGTTTTAATAATCCCAATCGCAATAAACCCAAAAAACAAAGACAATTCGAAACAGTAATTCCATGTCTTTAAAAGGGAATAACATCAATCAAATCCTTAAAGCAAACCAGATAAACGTTCTTTAGCCAAGGTTCTCGCCAAGGTCGAGAAACACTGATGCAGAGGATGGAGCAAAAGCAGCCACCGAAGCACTGGGTTGGCATAACCCCTCAGGAGGGGGTGCTGTGGTTTGCTCCAGAGTTTTGTGAACCCTGTTCTCAAGACAGGCTGGAACATCTCCTTAGTGTGGATTCAGGCCACGTCTGTACGTTCGTGGAAGAGTCCTGGTTACACTGGGTACCCATCTGTGCCATCCGCTGTTCCCGGCCGCACCCTGCTGAGACTTTTCTCTTCCATAGGCATTTGGCCAGTCCTTCCTGCAACCCGACATACACCTTTTCAAGCAGAACCTGTTCTACCTGGAGACTCTGAACACAAAGCAGAAACTCTACCACAAGGTGAGTTGCCCTCTTCTCCAGCCCCTCCCTTCGCCAGCCATTCTGACTGGCTGGGTAAAAGTGACAAAGGTGTGGTCTGTTGTGAAGAAGGACACAAGAGGCCCCGCTTGCAGTCTTCTGCAACCTGGTGTCCCCCCGTGGTTCCAATTAGCGTAACTGCTCCTAGCTAGTAATAGGGGTATTTGGAGTCGACATTGGACATCTGGAAAGCACCAGGTTGGGGAAGGCCCCCCCCGGGGGCTAGAAACAGCATTCTCGGTCGTTCTTGCCATCTTAGCTCCACCCCGCTGCATTCTCCCTTTCTGGAATTGTCCGTGGCAAACGCATCACAGTCTGCTGATGGAATCAGTAAAAGGCAACGCTGCCTTATTTTGAAAGCAGGAAGTGTTGATTTCTCTGCAAACCTCAGAAAATGTTCTTCCCACAGCTGCCTGTATGTGAAGGACTGTTGGCTTGCAAGGCATAGTACGCGCCATTTCTGAAACCTCTTCCCCACAAAAAAAACCCTGCAAATATACGTCTAACTCAGTGTTCTCAACGTTAGCAACTTTAAAATGTGTGGACTTCAACTCCCAGAATTCCCCAGCCAGCGGTGCTGGCTGGGGAATTCTGGGAGTTGAAGTCCACACATCTTAAAGCTGCTAACATTGAGAAACACTGCTCTAATTAAATGGTGGACTTTCAGTGGGGTGCTATCAGGCCAGCTCTGCACAAAGAGCCATTTTCAGCCCGCTTTTTGTTTCCCATTTGCTGCAGAAGATCTTCCAGACATCAATGCTCTTTCAGTTTGTGAACGTGCTGCTCCAGGTACTGGTCCACAAATCCCACGACCTCCTGCAGGAGGAAATCGGCATTGCCATCTACAACATGGCCTCCGTGGACTTCGACAGCTTCTACTCGGCCTTTCTCCCGGGGTTTTTAGCGAGCTGCGACGGGGTGGACGCCAACCAGAAAAGCGTCCTCGGGAGGAACTTCAAAATGGACAGGGTGAATTTGGGCTGAAGCTTGGCCGGGGTTGTTCTCTGCGGGCTTATGGTCTCCTCTGTCCCTGGTGACCAGTAGCATTTCCTCGCCGGGGCATCACAGGTTTTTTTTTAAACTATTAATAATTTTTTATTGCATCTTAAAATTATAACAGGAAAAGAAAAAAACAAAAAGATACAATACACAAAGATACAGGCATTATCAAAAAAAGAAATACAGAACAGGTGCTTAAAAAAGTAAAATAAAAATATGAAATATATCATTACAACAGTAAAGAGTTACAATTATGTATATATTTATCTAATGCAAATACAATGCAAATATATATATTTCTAATACAATTATATAACCATCATGCTTTCCCCTAAACTACTGTATTTTGCATAAATGAGTCCCATATTTCATTACACTTATCCATACAAAGTCTACATCTGCAGGTAGTCCTTGACTTACGACCATTCATTTAGCAATCGAAGTTACAACTGTGCTGAAAAAGGTGACTTACAACCAGTCCTTACACTTACAACCGTGGCCGCTTCCCACAGTCACATGATGAAAATTCAGGTGCTTGGCAACTAGCATGTATTTACGGTGGTTGCAGCACCCGGGGGTCACGTGATTGCCATCTGCGACCTTCCCCGCCAGTTTCCAACAAGCAAAGTCAATGGAGGAGGCCAGATTCACTTAACAACCACATGATTTGCTTAATGACCATGGCAAAAAAGTAGTAAAATCAGGTGTGACTCACTTAGGGTTACTGCCTCGCTTAGCAACTGAAGTTCTGGTCCCATTATGGTCATAAGTCGAGGACTACCTGTATAGGCAATCCTCTCATAGGTGGCAAGTGTAACCAGTCTTGAATCCATTGAGTAAATGGGGCCATACATTTATCTTTCCAATGTTGCAATATCAGTCTTTTGGCCATAGTAAGGGCACGTACGGCCATCCGAATGTCCCTTCCATGCCGTTTCCCAGCTACCCTATTCCGTAGCCGTCCTGAGCTGTTCTTGGGACTTATTTCCACACATTCCTCTTCTCGGGAGGCATTCTGGGAATGTAGACCGGCACTTACTTTCTGAGAATCATAGAAATAGAAATTGTTCCCCAGAACCATGAACTTTGAATTGTTTGCTTGTGCATTTCTACATTGGCTTAGTGACTTTTCATCAGATAATACCCTTGGAAAGGAAAATTGATTGAGAAAGCTCATCTGCTTTTCATCGAAGGCCTGGTAAATCCAAACTTTCCGTAGGAATTGCCAGTGTTCCTTCATAGGGTTTTATTCGGTAAATGTAACCTTCCCAAACACAGGTGTACTACACTTACATTCTCATGAGATCCGACCGAAAATTAAATGTTTTCCATCGCGCTGTGCCCTCTCTCCCAGCAAAGGCTTCACATGCCTCAAACTCATCCATGAACTGAGTTTACGAAGCACAGGGGCTGCGTCCCCCATCATGCTCAGCCAGAACAAGGAAGCCCGTGTGATGAGGCGCTGTGGTGTAAGAAGCCCATCGTACAGTGGTCTCTTCCTTCACCGTAGAATCTGCTGTTCTCTTGGTCACACAGGGAGGTTTCAGGACTCCTCGGTACTTAAATACCCAGGAAGTCTTTGGGAAAGAAGCTTAATAAAAGAGAACCATAGAAAAGATAGAGAAATGCTTGGTTCCTTTCTGAGCCTCCAGCTGACCAGAGCTTAACAGCCACCTTCCCAACTAGCAAAGATTCTGCCCTTGCTCTAACCCACTTCCGTCTGCTGTTTTCTTTCTCCCTCCCAGGACCTGCCATCATTCACCCAGAATGTGCACAGACTGGTCAATGATCTGCGCTACTACAGACTCTGCAACGATAGTTTGCCCCCCGGGACTGTGAAGTTGTAGTTTCTGGCCACGGACTCGCGTTCGAATCTCCCTAAGGAGTGGATCTGGCATGGCCACTGCCTCTGACCCTCCAATCTCGATAAGCCTTCGGGGCGCGGAGTGCCCCACGCGCAGGCCAGGCACGGAAGGCGTACGCCGTGCCCCTCCCTTCGTTTCCCCCCATCTCGTCCTCACGGCTGAGTTGGCAGCTCTTTTTCCTGCGGGGACCTTGAAGCCCGGATGCAGGCCGTTCCCCCCAGCTGGGTGTTTGTGTCTTAATACTGTGGCATTCATTCGAGTCTGCGGGTTCTGGTGACTAGTCTTGTGCATCAATCATGAGGCAGAAACGCCAAAGTCTACTTGAGAAGTTCCCACCTTCACGCCATTCCACCTGCCTGCCCTCCCTGTCGCTGAGAGGACAGCCCTCCCCATCACGCCCCTCTCGTTTTTACGATGCCTTGAAGCCTCCCTGCTGTTGGTGGAGATTTACGGAGAAAGAGCGAGATCAACAGACTGACTTCTGTTTCTTTTTTTAAAATGTGTTTTTTTCCCTCATCATTCCATTGTGATACTAAAATGTGCTTAATGGAAATAAAAAGTGCTTACTTTGTTGTTTTAAACGGATGGGAAAGCAGCCTGTCTATCCTAGAAGGATTGTGGTCCAAGGATGTCCAGGTGACATTGCTGGAGGGTCATTATATTTCTTCAAGTTGTGAAATACTCCGTCTGAGCACTTGGACTGAACGATCGGTAAATTAACTTTGAATCCAGCCCCATATACTGCACTATTTTATACTGATTTTTTAAAAGCCATGCTTTTCTTCGCAATACAGGTAGTCCTCGACTTATGACCACAATTGGGACCGGAACTTCCATCGCTAAGTGAAGCAGTCGTTAAGTGAGTCACACCCAATAATGTGACCTTTTTTGCTATAGCTGTTAAGTGAATCATCACGGTCATTAAGTGAATCCGGCTTCCCCCATTGACTTTGCTTGTTGGGAGCCAGCTGGGAAGGTCGCAAATGGCAATCACAAGACCCCGGGATGCTGCAATTGTTGTGAATACATGTCGGTTGCCAAACGCCTAAATGATGATCACATGACCTCAGGGACACTGTGATGGTCATAAGTGCGAGGACCAGTCAAAAGTCACTTTTTTAAGTGCCGTCATAACTTTGAACGGTCGCTAAACGAATGGTCGTAGGTCAAGGACTACTTGTAGTCCGATAAGGTAGACTACCACTATGCTTCTCCTTATTGCTGATAAATGGACTGTGAGTGAGCTGCCTAAGGCCCTCTAGAGAAGAGGCGGCTGAGCTAAGCTGCAGAAGCTCCAGCTTCGTTCTCTGAGCCCCTGTGCCATATTAATTCTGTGAATGCTGCTGGCATTTCTTGGGTTTATTTTTAAATCTGGAGCTCTAGATTTTCTCATGGGTGATTTTCCTTCCAGATAGGACAATCTTGGCAGACCTGATGGTTGAAGCCCTTGGGGCATTTTTTTCGTTGGTGGTGGTGGTGCCATGTTCTTCAACTTGCAGGTGCCGAAGTGTGGAATCTGTCTGTGGCTGTGATTCGATTTTTGCCCCAAACCCAGTCTCTGTCCCTGGCCTGGCGATGGGATCGGCAGCTTGCAAAAACCCTTGTTAGTTGCAGGTAGCCTGTTTACCCATGTGCATACTTTCTTCATCAGGATCGATCAGCCAAGGGCACAGATTTATTTGAATAGTGTCTGGAGTCAGATGAAAGCAGTGGTGTTTTTAATGTTTTGGGTTAGACTTTCCTAAAACACCAATATTTAGAAAAACCTCCCTACCCAGTGTGGTCCTCCTAGCCTCAGATGCTTATGGGCTGAGAAGGCAGAGCAGGGAGCCAGGGAAAAACAGTGGACAATGAGTGAGTTGCACGTGCTTAAGAGTTCGTTTCAGTTTAGGAGACCAGGGACTGGCTTTAATTCAAAGTTAGGGGCAAATATTTTTGGAACATGAGCAGCAAAGCTGGGACAATGGACCTGAGGAGTTTTAAAGGCAAGAAATCAAAAGTGGTCTTCCTTGTAGATTGAGCCCATCTGTGCTGAGTTAGTGCAAATATTTGTTCAGTTTACTCATAAAAGCTTCCAGCATTTATGGTTTCAGTGCCATTATAAGCTTGTTCAGTGCTCCATCCCTCACTGTGTTGGTTTAGCTATTGTCCAGTCTAAACGTGAGCTTGAGAAAAGAGGGAGGGAGGGGAGAAAGACAGCCAAAACTGACCATTTGGGGAAGTGGAAATTTTGGGAAAAACAAAATCAAACTAGACTTATGTATGAGAACTGAAGAGAGCATCAGGAATTAACACCTGGGAGGGAGGGAAACAGTCTGCCCTTGATGGCAGTGCTAATATTTTCTCTGGGTCATCGTTCTAGGAGCAACGAACTCTTAAACTGAGCTGAGCTGATTACAGCCAGGTTGGGGGTTGGGATCAGTGGACAAGTTTGGAGAAAGTGAAATGCCCTGGAAAAAGGCCTGATGGGCCTCTTAATTTCTGCTGGTGGACTGTTCCTCTTGTAGAATCATCAGCTGGCATATGCATGGTGCCCCAGCCTGGCTTCTTGCGTTTGGCCAGTTGTCCGCTTCTGCCTCCGAAACACTTGAGAAAAGTTTTGTAAGTGAAATTAAGTGTCACTCCCAAAATGAAACCTCAGCCCCAAATTAAGATAACATAATGTGTTTGTGTTGAGGGAGGCATTTGTGTGCATTAGCTGCTTTGGTGTTTAAACCACTCTTTTTTTTTAACCCGTTGTTGCATTCTGTTGTGGGGCTCAAAGCCATCTGCCTTGCCCTTGAGTGTGGAAAGGCAAGGTAGGGGTGATTTGGTTTAATGCAGGAACTTCCCTCTCCTGTGAGTGGCAGGTGGAGTCCTTCCAAGAGAGTCTGCCAGGTGGCCACACCTTCAAAAAAACATCTGCAAGGCCATAGCAGAGCATGTACAGCAACTTTGCTTCCAATCTGCACATTTCTGCCAAATTTGATAGGCGAGGTCATCTTTATTCATCGTGTTTTCTTGAATCAGGTGTGGTGTAACTGTCCTAATTTTTATTCTCCCCGCTGATCGGCAGTGCTGAAGTTAGCTTGGGGAGGTCAGTAGACCTGAGATAAAAGATTCTATCCAGTGAGGGATTTGTACCCACCCTTTCCCAGTCCAACCTCTTCCAGCTCATAGTTTCTCAACTTACTTAGCAGAAGGCAGGATGACGTAGCACCTGGTGGGGACCCGTTTGTCTCACGAAACTATAATTGATAATTGATCATCTCTATTTTAGAGCAATATTGCAGGGCCTGAGAGATTGGCAGGGCTGAATAACCAGGTTAGGTAGCATCTTCCATTATTTACCATGTGGAGATAAAAACATGTTTGTGAAGAACATGGCCTTGGTTTGATGTTCTCTAGCCAAACCTCTTTAGCTGAAAGGACCTAAACTTTTTTTTTCCAGAACCATTTAGGTACATAGGTGTGGATATATTGGCAGGTTTAACCCAGCCCAGCCTGACATTATGTGTTTCCTCTTAATCCCTTCTAATTTGATATTCTTTATATTGACCACAAATCCTCTGAATTTCCATGAAACCTGGTCCTCATGTTCTTTGTCCATTCTTTGTGATCATCCTGCTTTGGAAGGAGAAAGACCAAATGCAAGATTTTATATTGATCTCCTCCAAGTCCAGCAATTAACTTTGAATGAAAGGCAAGTTTTTAGGACCCCCAACCATGTACCAGTGACTTTTTGTTGTTGTTTATTCGTTTAGTCGCTTCCGACTCTTCGTGACTTCATGGACCAGCCCACGCCAGAGCTTCCTGTCGGTCGTCAACACCCCCAGCTCCCCCAGGGAGAGTCCGTCCCCTCTAGAATATCATCCATCCACCTTGCCCTTGGTCGGCCCCTCTTCCTTTTGCCCTCCACTCTCCACAGCATCAGCATCTTCTCCAGGGTGTCCTGTCTTCTCATTATGTGACCAAAGTATTTCAGTTTTGCCTTTAATATCATTCCCTCAAGTGAGCAGTCTGGCTTTATTTCCTGGAGGATGGACTGGTTTGATCTTCTTGCAGTCCAAGGCACTCTCAGAATTTTCCACCAACACCACAGTTCAAAAGCATCTATCTTCCTTCTCTCAGCTTTCCTTATGGTCCAGCTCTCGCAGCCATATGTTACTACGGGGAACACCATTGCTTTAACTATGCGGACCTTTGTTGTCAGTGTGATGTCTCTGCTCTTCACTATTTTATCGAGATTGGTCATTGCTCTTCTCCCAAGGATTAAGCGTCTTCTGATTTCCTGACTGCAGTCAGCATCTGCAGTAATCTTTGCACCTAGAAATACAAAGTCTTTCACTGCTTCCACATTTTCTCCCTCTATTCGCCAGTTATCAAGCTGGTTGCCATAATCTCGGTTTTTTTGAGGTTTAGCTGCAAGCCAGCTTTTGCACTTTCTTCTTTCACCTTCATCATAAGGCTCCTCAGTTCCTCTTCGCTTTCAGCCATCAAAGTGGTATCATCTGCATATCTGAGATCGTTAATGTTTCTTCCAGCGATTTTAACTCCAGCCTTGGATTCCTCAAGCCCAGCATGTCGCATGATGTGTTCTGCGTACAAGTTGAATAGGTAGGGTGAGAGTATACAGCCCTGTCGTACTCCTTTCCCAATCTTAAACCAGTCCGTTGTTCTGTGGTCTGTTCTTACTGTTGCTGCTTGGTCGTTATACAGATTCTTCAGGAGGCATACAAGATGACTGGGTATCCCCATACCACTAAGAACTTGCCACAATTCGTTATGGTCCACACAGTCAAAGGCTTTAGAATAGTCAATAAAACAGAAATAGATGTTTTTCTGAAACTCCCTGGCCTTTTCCATTATCCAGCGGATATTGGCAATTTGGTCTCTAGTTCCTCTGCCTTTTCTAAACCCAGCTTGTACCTCTGGCAATTCTCGCTCCATGAGTTGCTGAAGTCTACCTTGCAGGATCTTGAGCATTACCTTACTGGCATGTGAAATGAGTGCCACTGTTCGATAGTTTGAACATTCTTTAGTGTTTCCCTTTTTTGGTATGGGGATATAAGTTGATTTTTTCCAATCTGATGGCCATTCTTGTGTTTTCCAAATTTGCTGGCATATAGCACGCATTACCTTGACTGCATCATCTTGCAAGATTCTGAACAGTTCAGCTGGGATGCCGTCGTCTCCTGCTGCCTTGTTATTAGCAATGCTTCTTAAGGCCCACTCAACCTCACTCTTCAGGATGTCTGGCTCTAGCTCACTGACCACACCGTCAAAGCTATCCCTGATATTGTTATCCTTCCTATACAGGTCTTCCGTATATTCTTGCCACCTTTTCTTGATCTCTTCTTCTGTGAGGTCCTTGCCATCTTTGTTTTTGATCATACCCATTTTTGCCTGGAATTTACCTTCAATGCTTCTAATTTTCTGGAAGAGGTCTCTTGTCCTTCCTATTCTATTGTCTTCTTCCACTTCCACGCATTGCTTGTTTAAAAATAATTCCTTATCTCTTCTGGCTAACCTCTGGAATTTTGCATTTAATTGGGCATATCTCCTCCTATCACTATTGCCTTTTGCTTTCCTTCTTTCTTGGGCTACTTCTAGTGTCTCAGCAGACAGCCATTTTGCCTTCTTGGTTTTCTCTTTCTTTGGGATGTATTTTGACTAGGTCCCCAAATCTGGGATTATTTGGTTTATATAAACCTAACTGTTCTGGTGTATGGCAGTCAGTGACAGGGAATTATGATGCATTTATAATGAAAAATGGAGCGGATACTAACGAGATAATGATCTGTTGAACGTACGGCACAAGGGCGTGGTTTGTACAAATGGCTGGGTTCATACAGAACCATAAGGCATAATGTGGCATATTTGGTTTTGGTTTAGCCTGTTGTGCCACCCGTGATTGTGCTTTGTCAGTCCTTCATAGCTTAATGTGGGTCCAGATCACTCTGCTTTATTCAACAGGGAATTGTTGAAAAACCATGTGTGAAGTATGTCTGTCTGCCTTCCATTATAAAATGGAAGGGTTTTTTCCTTCCTTTTTCCTTTGCTTTTTTGCTCAGAAGGTTACAGTCCACGTTATTTTTACAACAAAGATAAGTTCCCTTGCCCAAGTTTTGAAAGTGAGCTTTGCCAGAGCTGTGTCCCAATCCATTAACACGCCAGATGTATGATCCAATCCAAAACAGCAATGCTGGTGGTACACGGTCAATTGGTAGAAGTTTCTGCTTGGCTACAGGAACTCACCCCACTAATCGGGTGGCGCAAGTGTGCGGCAGGGTTGGGTTAGGCCTATAAAATTCCGAAGGGTCCATGAAGAAGCTTTTGGCTGCTTCCCCCCCCCCCCCATCAATATGGCATCGAGCTCTTTGATTATATAATAACACATGCCCATTGTATGCAATGAAAATACGCCTAGTTTGGAGATTTTGTCGTTCTGAGAAGGCCCCGGGACTATGAAGACTTTTAAGGGCAACAGATTTGTGTGTCTTACGGATCACATGCAGGATCTGGAGAATGTGTGGCTTGTCCCACGCAGATTCCACTCTAAAATTTGATGGGGTTGGGGGGAGCGGGGGGGGGGATGTGTATGGCAGAGAAAAGAAGTACCACAACCACTAATAAAAGGAAGGACCATCTAGTCTGTTGTCCGGCTCGGTGGTGGAACGTTTTGGCTTTCAGAAGTACTGTATGTAATAATTTTGGTACTGTATAGATTTTCACGTCTGTGCACAAAGGTAGAGTGGTGTCTCTGTTTCCCAACCAGTGATAAGCCATGGACTGTTGGCCAGGGTTTCTTACAGGTATCACAACTGCTAGAGCAAACCATGGGCTAGCATGCTTGTAAACTAAGTTAATTTCCCAGCAGCGTTCTACAGAGAGAATTGATGGAAGGAGATCTTTTTCAGGGGGTGCCACTGCCAGTTGTATGGGTTTCTTGGGAGGGAACTAATGGGGTCCAGTGATGATCGGCAGTTCTGGCTTCAGCTTGACCCACTGCACCCAACTCGGGCTGATGGAGAAAAAGGCCCTTTGCCTCGCCGGTCTTTATCGGGACTTTCCCTCTCCCCTTTGGATGCAGAAACGAGAATGGGGGGAAGAGGCCACCATCCCCGCCTCTACTGGACCTCTTTCACAGGGGAGGCTGCTAAGCCCCATGGACTGCTGGGCACCGGCTCTGCAGTCCGAAGAGCCGCGGGAGCGCGCCCGGGAGGCTGGGCGGGCGGCGGCCGTCGAGGGCCGGCCGGCCGGCCTCTTTAGAGGAAACCCGGCGGCAGCCCCCAGCCTTCCGCCCGGCCCGCCCTCCGGCCCTGGGGTGGAGCCAAGGGGGCTGCTGCTGCTGCAGGAGCAGGACAGCGGCCCCCGAGGCTATAAACGCGGCTGGGCGGCCGGCCCCTCTTGCCCGGCTCGACAGGCAGGCGGGCATGGGGGTGCTCCAGCGCTGCCTGGCGCGGGGGCTGTGGCGCGTGGGGTGCCTGGCGAGCCTCCAGCCGCTGCCGGCTGCGCCCTGCCCTCGCCTCCCCGGAGGGCGGCTGTACAGCTCGGGTGAGTGAGGGGCTCCGGGACGGGGGGCGACGGGGGCTCGCTGGCGGACGAGGCGGGCCCCTCCCTCCCCGCCTCCCCGAAGGCTGCGCGCCCTGGGCGCAAAGGCGGCGGAAGGCAGCGCTGCGCCTGGGCGCAGGTTGGCAACTCTGGGGCGCCCGGCTTGGGCATCTCTGCAGAAGGAAGCTGCGGCGGGGCACACCTGGCGAAGCATCCCTCGGGGAAGGCGGAGAGGGGCAACTTCGGCGGGCTCGCGGTCCCTCGGCTTTCGCTTTCCGAGCTGCTCATTCTCCAGAGCAACGGCAAGGGCGGGGGCGGGCGCGGGCGGGCTGGGCACCGTTGATGATCGCTGGGGAGGAAGCGGGGACTGAACTCCTCGCTCCCCGCCAAGTTGAAGGGCGGCGTTTCTGGAGACAGGCCGGGTTGAGCAAGGCTGAATGAGAACCAGGGGCTCCGCAGGCCTACCTCACAGGGCTAGCGAGGGCGTCGATGAAACTTCGTGTCAGATTCTAGGTTCCTTTGTTGAACACACAGAATCCCCGAGCCTTTGGGTATCTGAACAAGCCATCAGATTCGGAGTGGCATCAGCCTAGGTGGATGGCGTCCCAGTTCAGCAGATACGGATGCTGCTTCCAACCAACCGAGGGGATCCCAGCGGTGACAACTGAGTTTGCTAATTGTGCTGTGAAGGCTTCCTCTGGAATCTTTTGCCAACTCCCCCCACCCTTTAGCCAACAAAACTAGGATCCCCTGGTGGTCTCCTCACCAGCCTGACCTCCTTCAGCTTTAAAACCTGGAGGTGGACAATCAGGTGCTGCCTCTTGCAGAAAGACAGACACAAATCATGCCATTATAATTCCTCTAATTCAGTGTTTCTCAACCTCAGCAAGTTTAAGATGTGTGGACTTCAACTCCCAGAATTCCCCAGCCAGCCAACTGAGAGTTGAAGTCCACACATCTTAAACTTGCTGAGGTTGAGAAACACTGCTCTAATTAAACATATCCCTCTTTAATGGGTCCTGTTGCCTTTGCAATGCTGCAATTTATTTATTTTTATTAAACTTGGATCCTGCCATGAACTAGGCAAAGGGACAAAGTGCATAAAACCCTAAGTTTATTTAATTAATAGCTTGTTGAGTAAGGCTTACTGAACACACTGAGCCACAAGCCATGGTTTGAAAACCTCCGATGCTTTGGTTTACACGATGCATTAGGCTGCAAAGAAGCAAGTTCCAACATAGCTTAATATGAAGTTAAACTTGGTCCTTTGCTCTTCCCAGCCTTGTCTTCCGGTAACTCTTCCCTGCCTTTTCAATAATATTCAGCTTCTTCTTTCTTGCTTTCCAGAGCTACACACCATCGCCAGGAAGTTAATGCCACTGGGAAAAGGAGGGGCAAAAAAGTTCGGAGCGTAAAGCTTTACGCTTTTCACTGCTTTTTCCAAGTCTTGGGAACTGGATAAGCTAAAAGTTCTCAAAGTTTGATGCTTCAACTTGAAAATTGTTAAGAGGGCATCTGTCAGCTACTTAGACTGGTTTTCCCCCTGTAAAGCAGAGAATGGATTTCACATTTTAATTTTAAAACATCCTAAGCATCAAGAGCAGCTCTCTTAAAGAGAAACCCGTTCAGGTCCAACAAGTAACTTTTAGCACTATGAAGTGTATTGGGCTGTGGTGGCTCCTTGGAATTAGCCTGTGATGGTCAACAATTTTGAATAATGCGATCATATCCTCTCTTCCTCAACCAACATTTGGGGAATTTTAAATTGGAGACCAGAAAAATAATCCCCAGAAATATAAAAGGTTGCCCTACAACAGGTCAGACATCGGCTGAGTTCACACCTTGGGTTAAATTGTCATATGATTGGTTGGACTACAGTGGCGTGAACCCACTTGTTGCCACTACACTCAATTAAAACAAACCTGCTTTTGTGAGGTGTGTGAACTGAACTAATTCTCCATTTGTTCAGTAATAGTCACTCTGATTAGCAGTTGATCTGGAGTTCTCAGGCAGAAGCATCATCACCCTCTCCCGATCCCTCTTTGATCAAGTCAGTGCTGAATATTAACATTGGAGGTCTTCTTTAGCCAAACCAACTGCTCTCCTACTGAATTATGATCCTTTCTACAAGGAAGCTGTTAATTGGTTGTTTATTCATTAAGATGCATATAGCTCCCACCAGCTCAGCCCTAGAGAAATAAACCTTGAAGGAAGTTGCAGTTGACTAAACATCACTTCCTGAGATGTTAGCTTAGATTGATACCAATAACTGACAACTTTGGAGAGGTGAAAGAAGGCAAAAAAGTAAAGTTGCCAAGTCAAGCTTGACTCGGAGATTTCATGGCCCCTTCCATGTAATTTTCTTGTCAACAGTACTGACGTGGATTGCCATTGCTTTATTCCAGTATGTCTCCTTTGGATCTAACCAACTTCTGGTTCTTTAGAGTCTCGAAGAATGTCTGATCTTGCTTAGCTTTTAGTCAAGCCCAGGTTGGCACAGAGAGAAAGGGGAGACAGATGAATTGCAAGAAATGTTAAGTGTGATAATTGTGTGAAAGTTTAAGTGTCCACAAATGAATGATCCCGACTATTCACTAAGGAGTGTTCACATTAACTCGAAGATGGAGGCACCCATGAGCAAAACTGCATCTGTGGTAGCATACTTCAGTAAGCCCACAAAGTAATAACACTGAACTTTCTGAAAAGTGATCCTTTAGCTATTTTTCCACAGAAGAGTTTCAAGAATGGGCACTTTGAGGTCAACAAAAGAACATCCTACATGGTTGAAAAGTTCCTCCCACTTATGAAGGTTCTTTGAGGTCTCTGGTGCTGCCTCTGACTAGCCAGCAGCAAGATGTTCCTGATCAATGATGGGGTAGTTCACGTTGGAAGATGAGCGGAAGAATGAATGTTTAGGGCTGCGCTTTGGTATGACTGAATCTGGCATTGCTTGCGTAGTGTGGGGAGGCTGCAGAAAATTGAAAAGGGCAGGGCTGGAAAGGCCAAACAGGAAGGTCAAATCTATAATGTCGTCTTGGGGCTTCCAGTGGTGATAATAACAAACCCAGTGAAGAACTTCAGAGCGCTTGCTCTCAAGATACTTGTTGATTAGGGAGGATTCTGACCCTGGCTTTCTAGGGGTGCGCTCCATTTTCAAGGAGTGCTGGATTTTTGAGTTGGCTCTTCCAGAGTGAGAAGAACCAGGATCCTGTTAGGACAGCTGTTGGGGAGGCAAGGAAAGAGCAGCAAGTGGCCGCTTAGCCGACCCAAGAACACTGCTAAATCAGACCTGATGCCTTCTGATGAAACACAGATGGACTTTATAGACCAAAAAACGTCCTTGCTTCACTGTGACTCACTGAATAAAGGACACTTGGCCAGATGTGTATAACACACTAAGTCGTTGGCCACGGGTTACAAATCCTAGCCCTTGGGTTTACCCAGCACACAATACTGAACCCATACAAGGCACATGTATGGCTTAGTTCACATGTTCTGCTAAGCCCCCTGTTTGGTTTTGACTTTGGGTCAATGATGTTAAAGTATATAGATAGTCCTCGCTTAACAACCACAATTGGGACCGGAATTTAGATCACTAAGCAATGTGGTTGTTAAGCGAATCTGGACCCAATTTTACGACCATTTTTGCAGTGGTCATTAAGTAAACCACACGGTTCCCTATTGATTTTGCTTATCGGAAGCCAGCTGCAAAGGTTGAAAATGGTGATCACATCACCTCAGGATGCTGCAACCGTCGTAAACGCATGACGGCTGCCAAGTGCCCAGATTGCAATCATGTGACTGGGGACACTGTGATGGTCGTAAGTGCAAGGAGCGTAAGTCCGTTTTTTCAGTGCTGTCATAACTCCAGATAGCTGCTGAATGAACAGTCGTTAAGCAAGGACTACCTGTGGTGCAGCATTCAAAGCCCTCCTACTGAAAATATACGTACAAGTTTTCTTTTTCTCTTTTGAATTAGGTAAGCCACCCAGAGTCATTCTGGAGTTGGGCAGCCTTCCAAACTGAATAAAATAAATAAAAGAAAGACCCCATGGCCGTTACCTTGCCCAGTGAGTCTTACTGATGAAGTCTAGCAGATGACACCCTGATTCACCCTGAGACCCCACCTGAGTGTGACTCTTCTTCCTTGAAGCGCTGACGTGCTCCACCTCTAGGGACTTTTCTTCCAGACAGTTTGCCATGTGCTGATCTGGAACAGTAGCTATAGGGACAGACGCATCTCCTTAGGACATCGCACACATGTGGGTGTGTGTATGTGTGCGCACACCCACACAGCTTGGATCACAAAGCCTGGGTGGCCCTGTTCCTTGCAGAGACACCCAATTTCATCTCGCCAGGGATCTTCGCAGGCAACTGCCAAACAGCAAATTAATCACCAGGAGGCCCTTGGTGTTTGGAGCATGTCAGGCCTGCCTTTGCTGACCTTGGAAACTCAAGAGAGCCCTTCACTGGGATCGGCTGGATTTAATTATGGGCAATCTGATCCCCAGGATTTCCAAAAGCGAGTGCAGTTCTTCCAGATCCCTGAAGCTCGGGGGGGGGGGGGTAAGGCTGAGCGGTCCCCTTCTTAGGCAGACAAGGGGATGGGTACCGAGAACCGGACAGGCTGGGGAGGGGTGAGAAAGCGACGCCTGTGAAACTCCGGCTGAATCAGATTGCTTTAAGCTACAGTTGGGGTCAAGGCCAGGAAGCAGATCTACTTCCAGGTCTCTTGGTGTTTGCTTTACAGAGACGCAGCCCTGCTTTGGCCAAGAACGCTGAGGTCTAGCCTCTTGTTTACTTGTGTAGGCATTGACATT
Source organism: Candoia aspera (assembly GCF_035149785.1). NCBI lineage: Eukaryota > Metazoa > Chordata > Lepidosauria > Squamata > Candoiidae > Candoia > Candoia aspera. The sequence continues at coordinate 11,145,256 of NC_086166.1, read as the reverse complement.
CAACTCTTTGTAGAAGCAAATGCCTGTAAATTAATGAGGCTGCAAAGGGCTGAGAAACAGCTATGCTGGATCACCCCAAAGGCCAATCTAGCCCTGTATTCCTGGAACCAAATTGCCAGTAGCAGAAAACTATATAAATATAATGAATGAACAAACGAACGAATGAATGAATGAACTAAAGGCAGGACATCAGTGTGGCTTGTCCCTTCATGACTTAGCATGTGTGAACCCCGTCACCAGGGTTCATGAACCATGGGTTATGGCTTAGCATGGTGTGTGAATCCAACCAATTGTGGCTTATTCTGTGAGCCATAGTTCAGTTTAATAAATAATAACAATAATATCAACAGCCTTAATGACTTAATATCATCTTCCACGAATTTGGCAAAGCTCCTTTCCCAGTCAGGCGCCGCGTTGCCATCTTGTGGCAAGGAGTTCCACAGTTTAAGTCCACTCCTTGCGAAAATCCCCTTCCTTTTGTCACCTCGAAATCGTCCAGAAATCAGGTTGGTCTCCCTAGGATGGGCTTCAGTACCCCAGCCTGGCATTCTTCAGGGGTACTACGGCCACCAGGTTGAGGAAGGCTGTTTGGTGCAGATTCGGTTGTTCTCCGGATAGAATTTAGATAGAATGGACCAAATTCCTTTGCTTGGCAGGCGTAGCTGAACTGCAGGAGCGCACACTAATTGCGGTGAAGCCGGACGGGGTCCAGAGGAGGCTGGTGGGGGACGTCATCAAACGCTTTGAGAGACGCGGCTTCAAACTTGTGGGCCTCAAGTTACTCCAGGTAAGCATTGGGGGGGGGACACCTGAGACCTGTGTTTGCATGAGAATCCCACCCATTAAAACCTTTAGCTCTGCCCCCCCATCCCCTCACTTGTGCTGGGGGAGGAGATGGGAAGTCAGGGGCGCTATTTCCATGAAAAAGGGGAGCGTTGCCAACTTTCTAACCAGCCTCAAGGCTTGGGCTTTTAAAAAGGCCGTGGTTTACAGTATATTTATTTATTTATTTACCTATCAAATTTGTCACCGCCCATCTCCTCCGACCGGGGGACTGTTGAAAATCTTTGGCTGCTGATGGAGCCCCTGTTAAAAGCACGCAAGGAGAAGGGGTTGTTCTACCACAAATTGGCAACCACAAAGGGGTGAATTTTCTATCCCTCTGAAAAGCTGGAAGGGAAATTCCGCAGCTAAGGGTTTTGGTTCCTTACCTGCATTGCACAGAAGGGACCTTCTAGGGCAGCATTTCTCAACCTTAGCAACTTTAAGATGGCTGGACTTCAACTCCCAGAATTCCAGGGATCTTAAAGTTGCCAAGGTTGAGAAACACTGTTCTCGGGACTCTTGTCCACCATGAACCCATAGGTTTTGCAAAACTGATGCCTTGAGGTTACCAGCCTTTTACTTGGAAAGTCCAATGGTTGGGTGACGTAAATCAGAGTTTGCTTTAGCGTTGTTCTCAGTCTGGGACGTGCCCCATAATGGTAGGGAGAACAAAGTCATCCAGATGTTGTTGAACTACAACTCCCAACAGCCTCAGCTGAGATGGCCCACAGTGAGGCATGCTGGGAACAATAACATCTGCAAGGACATGGATTGCCCATTCCTGCTTTAGAGTTATGATTGGCCACTGCTGTCTTGAATTTAGGAAAGGCATGGGGCCCATTTCTTTATGTTGCCCTTTTTGAGCAACCTCTGTTGCTTTTCTCATGCTTTTCACAGTTTTAAGATGATTCTAGCTGCTTTTTTTAAAAAATAGTTTTGATTGCTTAGGTGGGATATTCTGTGTTATTTTTCTTATGACTCAGTGCTTTGGTGGTGGTTTAGCAGGGAGGTGGAGTAGAATAACCTATAAATCTATAGATTATAAATCTATACAGGTAGTCCTCGTTTAACAACCATTCATTTAGTGATGGTTTGGACTTACATTGGTGCTGGGAAAACCAACTTGTGACTGGTCCTCACACTTACGACCATCACAGCATCCCCGCAGTCACATGATCACAATTTGGGCACTTGTCAACCAGTTCATATTATGACTGTCGCAGCATCCCATGGTCATCTGATCGCCATTTTGATTTTGCCTCACCACCCCTTCCATGAAAACATCCCTGTGGTTGTAGTTAAGGATAATTGGGGTTCCATCATACAGTACAACTGGGGCCACTCATTTGGTCTTTGGACTTCGTTCTTTTTAAAAATTCAAAGATACTGAAGATGGTGAAACTCATCAGGACTGAACCAAGAAAAGGCTCCCCATTTCTGGCCAAATGCAACCAGTCTGCTCCAGTAAAGGAAGTGGGATTGGGGTCCTTGCCACTGGTTCACCATGGCTGTTCCTTTCCTTGCAGGCCACTGAAGGGATCCTGGCTGAACATTACCATGAGCTGCGCCGGAAGCCGTTTTACCACGACCTGCTTCAGTACATGACCTCCGGGCCCGTCGTTGCCATGGTAAAGTGACTTGCGTACATGCATATACATTTATTTGCAACCACTGGTTTTAGCAAAATATTAAATGACTTTCTATACTGGTCCAGTATATACCGTTTTCTATACTGGAGAGGATTAGAATGCCCAGTTTCCCTTCAGGAGCGAAGGGTCTGTCTTTCTCTCATTCTCTATGTGCATATATTTAAAAGTTTTAAGAGCAATAATAAGAACTAATACAAACTAAATTAGAACAGAGAAGACAAAAAAAGAAAGACAAATGACAGAAAAAGCTAAAAGTGCAATAAGAAAAGAAAATAGAAAGTAGGAAAAAGAGTGAAAGATATATAAAAAAGATATAAAGGCATAAAGAAGTGGCTTCTGATATTCTTCACAGCAGTTATAAGTACAACATATTGTAACCTCTCTCTCTAAAGTTACATCATGACTCTCTTTTTTCTATAATCTATCCCAGTATTTCTCAACCTTGGCAACTTGTAGATGTGTGGACTTCAACTCCCAGAATTCCCCAGCCAGCAAAAATGGAGCTGGGTAGATTGTGGTTCAGTTTACAGTGGGAACAGGGCCCTTGTCTTAGCACCCTACATGAACCTGATCATCATCCACCATCATGTGGATTATGTGATCTATGCATGTTCTGTAAACCCAGCCGTTGTTAACCTGGGTTTAGCATGTTGTGTGAATCCAGGCTTAGATAGAGCAGAGTCTTTTGGAGTGGGTGGCTGTAATAAATTTAAGGAAGTACATAAATTAATAAACATGACACAAAATAGGTTACAAATGTTGGGCACTCTCTGCAGCTCAGATTCAACCCAGCAGGGCTGTTTCTCTTTCTGATGTTAGTCCAATTTCACAGCTTTGCTCTTTTTTCCCCCTTATACCTTGCAGGTGTGGGAAGGTTGCAACGTTGTCAAGACTTCCCGGGCCATGGTGGGAGAGACAAACCCAGCTGAAGCCAAACCAGGCACTGTCCGTGGTGACTTCAGCATCCACGTTAGCAGGTTCGAGATGGGTGGTACTCGGGAGCCAAGACATCTTGATTTGGGACTTCTGTGTTCAGATTAGAAATTGTTCTGTGCTTTGGATCTGAGGCAGAAAAGCAGCGCACCCAGGCTTGCTCTGAACTACTTTTCCAGCTTCAGATCCACAGCACATTCCTCATCCAAACATGGACAAGGTTCTCCAGCTGGTAAATATCCACCATGGTTGCAGAAAACAGTTCTCCTGAGATCTTGCAAGCGAAGGCCTGATTCATCGTTTAGCATAGTATGCTCCTGAATAATCCAGACTGGTCATGCTTCTTCTGGCTGGGTCTCACCCTTAACCATTTTTATTAAAGAGGCAAAGGCCCATGAGGGCATCAATGCAAAAAGGTGAGAACAGTGCAATCCGTAGATGGGTGGAGCTGAAGTTTTTTTTTTATTCTTGGTTTCTTTTAGGCTTTGGCCTGTTCAGGGCTTTTGCAGTGTTGTTTATATGATTCCCCTTCAAAAGAACAAGATGCTATCCTTTCCATTTTTCAGCAGTTGTTGGAGAAGCTGCAGAAAAGGGAGGGAAGCAGCTTCAGGTTGCCCACTCTGGCCATAAAGCAGTCCTTAAATTGGGTTAACCCAATGCACACTATCAAACATGACATTGGATTTTAGTTTTTATTTACAATGTATAAACTAAAAGGCATGGAATGCAATTGCCCCCCAGAGATTAATTTTCTCCTTTGGTCATGCAATGGCATTGTAATTTTTGGAAAGGCTGTCAGAAGATGCAGGCTGAGGACCACACATCATCTGTTGTGTGCCTCCAGCCAGTCATAAGGTACTTCTTTGTTATGGCCTGTTGCAATGTGTGAACTCAGCCAGAGCTTCAGTGTATCTGGATCCCCAAGCTGAAAAGAAGATTGTCAACTGGCTATACATGAGAACAATTCCAGATTGGGGGGCAGGTCAGGCTATTTCTTTGAGCCACTTAGGAGGATGTATTCACATGCCCATCTTTTTCTTCCCAAGGAATCCTGGGATGTGTAGTTCTTTAGAGGAAATCTGAAGGAAGTATGAGACTCCCATGCTACTTCAGTTCTCAGGATGTTTGTGGCATTGGGCCATGCCCATTAAACTGATTTTTGGGTCAAGGGAGAACAATGTGGACAATGAGACCCTAAAAGTCAGGCTGCTTGGAGTTCAGCTCAACTCCTGGAGACTTCATGGAATGTTGGCATATGTATATTTGCTTGGTAGCAGTATGGAAGGAGCTTCTTCTGGGATGTTTTTCAACATGGGATTTCCTAGTGACTTCCTATCCAAGTATTAGCCAGGAGCAACCCTGTTCAGGGTCTGAGTTCTGGGGCATCTTCTCCCTTATCACCCACCCAGCGGTCAACACGTAGATAAACAAGAACCAATCCAATAGACAGGAACAATATACAGGCTACCATCAGAAACAGGCACACAAGCTACAACAGCCCTAACCGTGACAGGTGGAACTCTTGGGGTCTACATGTCTGCCTCCGGGTAGGTTTCTTAGCGTCCCATCTTGGTGTCCCATTCAAGTACTGGCCAGGTCCAACCCTCCTTAGCTTTTTGAGGTCAGGCATGGTGCTAACCTCACCAAGCTGGATGGTTAGTGGCACATTTTTCTTGCAAACAGGAACGTCGTCCATGCCAGTGACTCGGTGGAGACAGCTCAAAGAGAAATAAGCCTTTGGTTCCGCAGCCACGAGCTGATCGACTGGGACTGTTGTGATCACAAGGTCATGTATGAACCCTGACGTGGGCTCTCCCATTTCCGGACATGGGATCTACTACCTCGGCCAACCGGTTGCCTTTCTGGAGGGATGGATGTTTTCAGCCTGTGCATCCGGGTTTAAATCTTCGTGGACTTGAGAGGAGGGGAGCCACTTGCCAAGGCTTTGCTCAAGCCGGAAGACCATGCCAGGCCTCCCCCGAAGCCCATCTTGCCAGCTGCCCAGGGCCATGCTGTTGTTTTGGGAGTACAGTTCTTAATGGAATATTCATTAAAAAGAAGTGGATTTTATTTCTGGGGCATTCCCGATGTTGTATTGGGAAGGTCACATTTTGTCTTGACCTGTAGCCTGCTGATGTTGCAACACTACCATACACAAAGCACCTTATTTCTTCTGCAATCATTGTGAGTGGATGGAAGGTCCTCTTGACTTATCTTGAGTGCCATGTTAAGTTAGTTTTTTTCCTTAATTCTCATCCAGCCCCTCTCTAGTCAGTTTCACAATAGGTGCTCTTGAGAAGCTGGTCTTGTCAGTTTCACAGTCCCAACTTGATTTTTCCAGTTTATGTAAGGACCATGTACCTCCTGCCCTAACACTGCTGGTACCACAACAATAGAATACGCCATATCTAGAAGCAAACAGGAGACCCAGCTGTCCAAACTTAAAAAAAAAAAAAAAGTAAAAATGAGGGAGAAAATAACAGTGTTACACTGACAGAATGTGTTCATGCAGATTCACCTCAAAGCCTGACCAACACACTGGATATTAGGTACAATAAGCAATAAAACAGAGATGTTATATTGCTGTCTTCAGCTTGAGTTGCAAGGGACAAAAGTCACTTTCCAGAAGAATGTCTCCATTCCAAAGGATTTACTTACTTAAGGTCACGTATGGCAGAAAGAGTTCAACCCAAGCTAGTTTTTCTAGGGGTTAAAGATAATGTGCAAAGCTGGTTTACTTTCCAGAGAGAGGAGGGGGGTAAGGACTCAATTCAGAAAGCTGATGCAGATGTTTGCATTGGTCAGGCTGATATTCCTTGTCCTGCAGGAGAAAAATTAGAAAGGGGAGGACTTTTTTTTTTTCAAGGTTGGGAAGAAAACTCGCATCCTGTGATATTCATATACTGCCGGTCACATGAAACCCACTACAGAGACAACAGACCACTTTCAGAGCTTGTAATAAATGGCTGGTTTGCAATTGTGCCCCGTGAGAGAAAATCCGGGTGATGGGGGGTGCTTTGGACCTGGAAGCACAAAACCTACACATGTTCTGAAGAAGTCAGTCACACTAAGTTCCCCTTCTAAAATGTTTTGTAGGGTGAAACAAACCAATTTCTGGTGCCAGCGGGGCGCCCAATTCAAGACAAAGAGATTTTTTTAAAAAATGCTTTATTGCTGTTCATCTCTGCCTTGGGGTCAGGACCCTCCACTCATGCTTTAGCCAGAAGAGGATGATTTGGGTCTGGAGGAGGGGGGCATGGCCACAGGAGCCTGAACTGACCACCAGACACCCCTCTGATCCTCCCATTAAAGGCCACCTGAGCCAGCGAGATATTCAGCAAAGTGTGCTGGATTTCACACACCTTAAACAGCTGCAGGTTCTGCTTCATTAAGGGTGGAAACATCATCACCAGCACAACTAAGGATGAGGTCAAGCTGCTTCTTGGATGGACTGGGGATGAGATGAAGGCAACACTATGGGGACATGGCAGAGGGAGGTTGCCAGGGGATGTTTGTCCTATCCTTAGATGAAGGTTCTGCATGGAATCAAGATTAAATGCTTGCTTGTCTCAACACCTTCTGTTTCGAAAGCTTGTTTCAGATGTCCTCGTTTCCATGCTATCCTGGTTGCATCGGAGCTCCACCTTGCAATAATTTTCTCTCTCTGCTTCTGGGAACCTTTCTTTAATTATATATGCTGGTTATACATTATTGAGACATAATGCAAGATCCTGTCTTTTGAAGATTACTTTGAATATCACATGAATACCAAATGTTAGTAAAAATACAGTTGTTGTTAATCTGGGTGCAAAACCTCAGTTCCTTATTCACTTATTAGATGATATTACTACAATAGCAAGAAAACCCTTAAATTTGGTGCAGCTGCAGCTGCAGACCAGCTACGCTTTCCTCTTCTCCCCAAATCCTGTTTCTCGTCTCCTCCTCTTCCTCCTGCAGAATTTGTAATCATCCAGATCATGGTTGTAAATAAGTGGGATTTCCTGGCAACTGAAAAATGCAATTTAAAATAATTGGTTACGTCTCCTCCTCAGAAGAGAATAAATAAATAAAGCTCATGCTGTGTTGGAGCAGAGCCAGTCTCTGTCCACACTAAGGCGCTCTCTGAATGGCCAAGGAGGAAAGTGAAGAGATCGGCAACTTTTCTCATTTTGCAACCACGCGCCTAGAAAAGCAAACGCCGCCTGTTGTGCAATACAGAAAACTCCCAGACTCATAGAAGTAATCCCCTTTTTAATCAGCCCTAATAAAGAGATTGCCCAATAGGATTCTAGGCAAAGCATCGCTTTGCGGACGAGAGGACTAACGCCAGGATGTCCCATTGAACCGAGCGCCTCCTATTTTTCTAAACAGGAACTACCATTCCCGGCATGCTTTGGATTGAGCCCGGCGCGCAGGCGCAGTGGAGAGCAAGCTCAACTCGTTGGAAAGCTGCTAAACGGGAGGTGAGTTGGAAAGGGCAGAATTATTTAGGGGCAGGAATGCCGAGGAAGAGGCACTGAGGAGTGGGGCACAGCGCCTCTTATTGCACCCCCCTGCAACCTCCCTATGTCCTGGGGCTACAACTCCCATCGTCTGTTGCAGCCGCGGGCTTGGTTAAAGGGAAGTGTAGTCCCAGCACATTTGACTTGGCGAACGAAGCAGGCTTGCGGGATTCCCATGGAGGGCAGCCCCCTTTCCCTGTCTCCCCGCTGCATGTGGGGTGTCGCCCCAGGCGCCTCGGGGGGGCGAGAGTGCAGGAATGGGAATGGGCCTCAGGCCAGCTTTTGCAACCTGGCGCCTTTCGGAGCTGGTGGCACCGTAGATCCCCCGGGGTGGGGACGGCGAGCGTTGTAATGCTAGCCAAGGGAGGGGCAAGGCTGCTCTCCCCCAGGGAAATCAGTTTGGGGCTGCAAAAATAAGGGGATCCCCCAACCCCGCACCCCCCGCAAGAATCCCCGCCTCGTGGGAATCGTAGCTGCTGGGTTGCCTTCTCAGGCACAGCAGCTCCCCATGCTGGCTGGGAGTTCTGGTGGTTGAAGTCCACGTGTGGGAAAGTTGCCAAGGTTGAGAAAGCTGCCTTAAAGCAGTGTTTCTTAAGCTTTTTGCTCTCAAGACCATTCCCACTTTTAAACACAACAGAGGACCCCCAGGAAGCTGTGGTTCACATGGGTTATATTTATCGATATGTACCGTATTAAAAATTAAAACGGACACATTCGTAGACTGTTTCTTGACTCATGCAACATCAAGAGTAAACGCATGAGATGTTAACATAATAAAATGGTTTTCATGAAAAACCCTGTATTTTTTTAATGACTAAAAATAATCGTGAGAAGAGTGACATGGTTTTAAATTTTTGCCCGTATCTTCAAGATCAGACAAATAATTTTGATTTCGGGGACCTACACTGTAAGAAATGTGGAGACTTTGCAAAGCTGCTTTGGTGCAATGGTGAAACCACAGTGACTGGTTGGCTAAGGTCAGGTTTACAGGAAAAACCTGTTGCATCTAATTCTTGCAGAAAAGCCACCAGAGGGTGAAAGGTTGGAATTTCAACCTTTATACCGACAACAAGGGTTGTGTTTGAATTTCAGAAGAAGGAGAGAATAAGAAACAACAGGCACAAAATAGATTTCCTGTCCTTTTTTGCCCTCAAACCAAACAAACTATGCATTGTAGTAGCTGAGCTCTGGAACAGAATTTATCTGCCATCTTTCTGCTGTGAAAACAAGGCTGGTATATTGGGAGTATGGACTTCGGGGGCTGTGAAGTTTCAACTTCTTTACCTTACACCTGTTTCTGGTGGTGTCCCTAATATTGTGGTTTTTCTCCCCATTTCAGGACCGGTTGTGACTCTGCTTTGCTTTCTCTAGAACAAGCCAGCTATCCATGGCTCATCTGGGCTTTGCTTGTGAGCCTCCTCCAGATGTGGACACAGATGACTGTCTTCAGGAGTATTCGTATCTCTTCAATCCTGACATCCTCAAGTGAGTATTCCCAAGGTGCTAGATCTCTTTAAGATTCCCATAAGCCTGATTGGGTGGAAGACAGAATGTTTCTTGAACATCCTCCCCAATATTTTTCTCCTGGAATGTTTTGCCTTTTTACCCCTTGTTTGTTTAAAATACAAGGAAGCACAAGAGAGCTAGTGTAATTAAGGACCAGGGAGAGCCAGATTCACGGTTATCGTCAGTCATGGAAGCTTTGTCAGCCCAACCTACCTCGCAGGGTTATTGTGGGGATAGAACAATAGAGAGATCCCCATGTGAGCTGCCTTCAGCTCCTGGGAAAAAAGACAGGATATACAGGTAGTCCTCATTTAGCGACCACAGTTGGGACCAACTACTTGGTTGTTAAGTGAAGCATGACAGTGCTTATGGTCTTACTTCAGCTTTCTGTTGCTTTACTGACCTGTGAAGGTCATAAATGCGGGCAATGGTTGCAAAGTTACCTTTTCATCAGCATCATAACTTCAAATGGGCGCTCCAGGTAACCAGGAGGCAGTGAGTTCTAGTCCTGCCTGAGGCCTGAAAGCCGGCTGGGTGTACCTTGGGCCAGTCCCTCTCTCTCAGCCCAACTCATCTCACAGGGTTGTTGTGGTGGGGAAAATAGGAGGCAGGGATATTAGTTATGTTCACTGCCTTGAGTTATATATTTTTTTAAAAGGTGGGATAAAAATATAATAATAATAATATACTGCTGTTTCCAAACCGTTCCTGTCTGGTTTTGCCATCTTTGTCATTTTCTACTTCGTAGGTTTTATTTAATAAATTTTATTTAGTCTGGGTTGCTGGCCTGTGATGAAGAATTGGATTTGATTCGATTTGCCATGTTTTACTCCCTTATTTTCGTGAATTCTGGAATTTCTTTTCCCGTGTCTAATGCTTGTTCACCTGTTAGCCGCCCAGAGTCATTGGGAGTTGGCATAGAAATAAATAAATAAACAAGCAAGCAAGCAAGCTGTTGGCATAGAAATAAATAAACAAATAAGTCATTGGTAGATAAATCAGCAAACTGCCTCTGTAGCTCCTGCTTCCAGATGTCCCCTTCTTCTTTCTAGGGGTAAGGTTGCTTTCATCACAGGAGGCGGCTCTGGCATTGGATTCCGCATCGCTGAGATTCTGATGAGGTATGGATGGCAATGTTTTGCAGGGATGTAATGGCATGTGGGAAAGACCTTGAGGGAGCGGGCCAAGAGGTGCTGCCAAGGGAACGGTCAGATAAGAGGTGGCACAGCCTGCAGCTGCATACTGGGCTGGGCAAGAGGCTCAGAAGGGTCCCTCCCTAGGTTCTTGGGCTGTAAAGGAGACAGCGGGAGATTTGTACTTTCAGGCATGCGAGATTCTGTCAATGTAGCCTTACAATAAAGTAGAATGAGCTCATCTGGTCATGTTTCCTATCCGGTTTGTCCCGTGAGGCTGACAAGGACCCTTGGCCAGGACTCTGCAGCCCAAGTACAACACGCTTGACTTGATCTTAGCAGAAGGCTCTGGAGTATTTTTATCTTCTCCATTTCCATGGCGGGGTGGCAGGCAACCTGTTTCTGTCAAGCGACCTTGTCCTTCCCTGTTGAGAAGAGAGCGTTTCCCACTGCCACCCCAGTGTTTTCCCAGATGGTTCACTTTTCCATTTCTTTTTTTAAAAAAACTCAGACTTCTAAGTAAAAAAGGAAGAAGTCAGCTCCTGGTCTGCTCTTGCGTTCGTTTTGGTTCTCCGCCGGATGATACCGTATAGATCTTGTAGCCGAGATCTGCAGATTTTCCCCCTCTTGGCGTTGGGCAATGGCAGTGGAGGTCAGCATTTTTATTAAGGGTCTGGGGCGAAATTTCTTAAGCCAAATGAACCTTCCTAGATGGTAATCTGGTTTTTGGTGACTCACCAACTGCCTGGAATAGGCTAGGGACTCCAGGTCCTAGGTCTGCTGAGAATGGAAGGGGTCACATCTTACACCATGCGGTTTGTGCAAGGAGGAGAACAACTTGTTACCTGTTGTTGGTTACCAAAATGGGAGACAGATGGAAACTAAGGGCCATCCAGCCCTCTGTATAGCTTGAGTGGGAGAAAGGCACTGGAGTATGATTACCAATTCTGTTGTAAGTAGGATTTGCATTTGATACACAGCAGTTCGTAGCTTTTCTACAGTAAGTTTTTCTTCTTGGAAGTTCTTAGGTCCTTGTTGATCCCCTAGATCTAGATCTAGTCGAGGCTGCCATGAGAAGCCTAGTTTTTGCAGTTCCTTTTCAGCTGGTATAGTTATAATCCACATCATTTATATGTTGTGTGAATTCATCCAGTGTGTTGTTCAAGCCATGGCTTATAGCATACAAAGGTGGCATGTAAAACAAGTCGCCAACTGCCTGCACTTATTCCCTGAACCTCAACCATGGCCAGCTTCACACAACATTCTAAGCTACAAGAAACAAGCCATGTTGTGGCTTAGCGTGATGTGTAAGCCTAGCCATTATAGACTATAAACTGTGTTTTATTACTTTTGGGTGATGTCAACAAGGCAAATCAATGTGAATGTTGCTCTTTCTGTGCTTCTGATCCTGGGTTCATATAAGGAATGTGGAAAGAGCACATTCCACAACAAAATTTGACCCAGGACGAAATTTGGACATACCACTTCACTGTTCTGGTATGTATGAACATACCAGTTTGGTATAGAGACCCAGTTTGGCATAGTGGTTAAAAGCATCAGGCTAGAAGCTGGGAGACCGTGAATTCTAGTCCTGTCTTGGGCATGAAGCCAGCTGGCTGGCCTTGGGCCAGTCCCTCTCTCTCAGCCTAGGAAGCAGGCAGTGGCAAACCACTTCTCAAAAACCTTGCCAAGAAAACTGCAGGGACTTGTCCAGGCAGTTGCCAGGAGTCAGCACTGACTCAGGCACAAAACAGAAACAACTGTATATAACTTTCCCTTTCAGATCCAAAACAAATAACCTGAATATTATCACTGCCTTGGAGCTAATTCGGAAAATGATGGAGCTATATGTTCACATTTTGCCCAGTTGTGGTTTTGCCCGTGGATGTGACCTTGGCACCTGCCTGCACCAGCCTCTGCAACTTGAAGAAGTTGCAGATCGGTGCTGTGTTCCTGCTCCTGCGCTCCAAAGCTTCTTGTCTGAATTATTTCCAGAACGTTGCCCAACTACGTCATGCCCATTCCCCACATTTTCAGCTGAACTAAAAGCCGAGCTTTTGAGTCTACAAAATCAGCCCCCCACCCCTTTATAATTGGGTGTGCGCTTCAGTAGTGTGGCTTTTCTGTAGCTTGGTTAGCAAATGGGGGGGGTAGCAGAGGCGATGCAGATCCAGCCAGATTTCTGTGCTTCTGATCTTGGGAAGTTTTCCTGCAGGCATGGTTGCCGGTGTGTCATTGCCAGCAGAAACCTCCAACGGCTGACAGAGGTGAGTGGCTGGGAGATATTTCTACTATGCCATTTTGGGTATTAGCAGCTTCCCAATGAAGCAAGGTGGGCTCCCATTTTCATGGTCTTCAGAAGATGCAGGAAGACTTGGTTGTTTCAGAAGGCCTTTAGAGACTGATTATGATAGGGTTATTGTCCCTGAACTTAGATCAGTGTTTCTGAAACTTGGCAACTTTAAGATATGTAGACTTCAACTCCCAGAATTCTTTGCTGGCTGGAGAATTCTGGGAGTTGAAGTCTACATATCTTAAAGTTGCCGAGTTTGAGAAACACTGACTTAGATTAGGTTGTGGTTAGGTTAATGTTAATGCTTTATAACTGTAATGTTTGTTATTGACTGATTGATTGATTGTATTATTTATTTATATTGTATTGTTGTTGCATGAAGAATCTTTTTTAGAATGAAGTAGTATATCCCTTTTCTAAGTCATTAAAAATAAAGAAATGAAAGGTTGGCAGTTGGGAGATAAATAGAGCTGATTAAAGAGTGCAAATATAGCTTTAATTTTCTTAAGCGTTTTTGCAGGGGATTCAAGTTTCTGGTTCTTATGATACACATGGGAAACCAATGGTCTTCTCAGTATTGCTGACCTTCTGGCATGGCCAGGGATGAAGAATTCTGGAAGTCATAGACATTGTAGGAGGAGAACCATGTTAACTGAAATATGTTGGAAAACATCAAAAAATGTCAGTGTACAGGTAGACCTCACCTAGTGGCTGCCTCGTTTAGTGACTGTTCACAGTTGTGACGGTAATGAAAAAGTAACTTTACAACTAATCGTCGCATTTAAAACCTTTGCAGGTCTGTAAAGCAAAAGAAAGCTGAATTAAGATCATAAGCACAGTCATGGTTTCACTTAGCGACTGCTTTGCTTAACAAGTTGCTGGTCCCAATTGTGGTCGCTAAACAAGGATTCCTTGTACTTACTTTTCCACTTGACTTAGATATGACCTGTTTATTTTTGCCTTTGTGTGATGCATCAGCCCGATACAGACTGTAGGCCCAGGTTAATGGCTTAATTGGCTGAAGATACCCTCCCAGTGCTGGATTTATGCAGTCAAACACGGATAAACGAAACCTGGCTGAGCGTGGGCTGCTCACTCAGCCAACGGAACTTTTTGAAATGGCATTGAAAACCGGAAATGCTTCTTCCCATCTGCAGCACTGCAGATGTTAAAGGGCCAGTTTGCTATTTTGAAACATGGTACTGTTTTCTTCTGGCAGGCGGCTATCTGACCCCGCCACCCCCAAATCTTTATTTCCCACAACAGGCTGCCAAGAAACTCTCCACAGCCACTGGTCAGAGATGCCTGCCCCTCACCCTTGATGTGCGGCAAGCTCAGAGCATTTCAGCAGCCGTGGATGAGGCCCTCCGAGAGTTTGAGAAGATCGACATCCTAGTTAACAGTGAGGGTTTGATGCTCTCCATGTTCAGGCCAGGAATGAATGATGGTGCTCTCAGAAGGCTGATCTTGTTGGGTGCTGGCTGGGCTGTTGTAGCTGCACTCCTAAACGGCCCAGGGCGCCGCTTCGTACAGATCCCCGGCATCCCCGTCTTTCATCTTTAATACCTTCACCTTTAGAAGGTCCATTTAACAGCCTTCCAACCCCACAGAAGCTTTGCCCTTGTGAATCCAGAAAGTTGGATTTTGTTTTATTGATTGATTAGGTTTGATACCCACCTCAGTCCAATGTCTCTTGAGTTCTCTAGAGCAGTGTTTCTCAAACCTTGGCAACTTTAAGATGTGTGGACTTCAACTCCCAGACTTCCCCAGCCAGCTTTAAGATGTGGGGAATTCTGGGAGCTGAAGTCCACGCATCTTAAAAGTTGCCGAGATTGAGAAATCCCGCTCTAGAGCACATGTTCTGACAATGCAAGTGTTATGCTGTTATTTGGTTAAATCCCCTATTGATAGTAAAGCTCCCTGGCATCTAGACAAATGTTGCATCTAGCCTAGTTTCAAACCCAACGCATTGGATTAAAATACAGGTAGTCCTTGCTTAATGACCATTCATTTAGTGATGGTTTGGACTTAGCATGGTATTGAAAAAACCAACTTGCGATCGGTCTTCGCACTTAGGACTGTCGTAGCATCCCCGCAGTCACATGATCATGGTATGGGCACTTGGCAACCGGCTCGCATTTATGACTGTTGCAGTGTCCTGTGGTCACATGATCACCATTTTTGACCTTCCCAGCTGGCTTTCAGCAAGCAAAGTCAGTGGGGAACCACATGGTTTGCTTAATGGTTACGGTGATTCGCTTAATGACCACTGCAAAAGTCGTAAAATTGGGTCAGATTCGCTTAATGACCGCTTTGCTTAGCAACCAAAAGTCCAGTCCTGATTAAGCGAGGACTACCTGTATGTGCTTATCAGGGTATCATCACATGCAGTAGCTTTTGTGGTGGTATTTTCCATATATTGGGGAGCTATGAATTCAGGTCTAAGACTGCAATCAAGCCAATCACGCGGTCGGTCTTGTTCCTTTTCCACGGTGGACTCCTCAGGTGCTGCCGGAAACTTCCTTTGCCCCGCAAGCTCTTTGTCGTTCAACGCTTTCAAGACCGTGATTGAAATCGATACCTTGGGCACCTTCAACGTCTCCAAGGTCCTGTACGAAAAGTGCCTTCGGGTAAGAGTCTCTCAGCACCTCTCACTTGCAGGGGTTGAGGGGTAGCGTTGTACTGTGGCTCTCCTTCCAGAGTCCCAGTTCCCAGCCTTCGTCAGAGGGCTGCTTGTCTTGACTCTCTCTCCTTTCTAGGCCAGGGGTCCCTGAACTCTCCAGCACATCGACCCCTTCTGGAAGTTTCAGATTGCTCATCGACCCCACCAAACATGTATTATATGAAAATAATTTAATAAGTAGTACCTTAACAGTACTACGAATAATAACCACAACAATAATGTCAGCCTTCCCAGGTAGACCAGACAGGAAACACAACCAGATTAAACTAATTATACTTTATTGTAAAGCTACATTAACAGAATCTTGCAAGCCTGAAAGTACAATCCTCCCCCCTCCGTCACCTTTACAGCCCGAGAAACTAGGGAGGGTCCCTTCTGAGCTTCTTTCTCCTCCCATTATGCAGCTGGGGGCTATGCCCTCTCTTATCTGACCATTCCCTAGGCAGCGTCTCTTCACCCCATCTTCCAAGGTCTTTCCCGCATACCACTGCAAATAATAATAGATAAATGAGGCCAGTAGTAACACACAGATGACTGATAAAACTCAAGGCCATTCTCACTGGCGGCTGACCATCCAACCCTGGGTCACGCTCTCTCACCACTAGCCACTCACGTTCAGGACTAGGGACTGGCATGGAGCTCTACAGAGACCCCAAAAGATTAGTTGACCCCAATCAGCCATTATTTATCGACCACCTATTGACCCCCAGACATTTACTGACTCCCTTTTGACTCTCAGACATTTGTTGACCCCTTGGATAGCCCCACTGACCCTTGGGGTCAACACTGACCACTGGGGAACCCTGTTCTAGACGTTGTGGGTTGGTCATTAAGAACGGAAGCCTGGGAGCTGGAAAAATAAAAAATTACCCAGATTGCCCTTTCCGAATGCTCTGTTACGGCTGCTGAGCAGGATCTGCATCACATGAAGCTAAGGGTTGGTGGGTAGGAATTCTGACAGCAGCAGCCCCAGTGTGTTTAGTGAGCACCAGGTTGGGGAAACCTGGCTGGGCATTACACAGCTGCTGTTCTTGAACTCTGATTCAGCTCATCCCTCACCTTTTGCTCAGGTGAGTTCTCAAGGTGGCAGGCAAAACTGGAAAGCAGAGTCCTGAAAGTTCAAAATGTAAATTGAAAGGAAGGGTTCTGTTCATGAACAGAGGAAAACCTGGGGATGGAGGTTTTTCTCAACCTTGAAAAAGGGGTTGCAGCATTTTGAAGCAGATTTTCCAAATACTGGGAGCTTGCATGCCACAGGCAGGGCCTTCTGAATGCCGGATAAGTAAAGATTTCCACGGCGGATATTAATGGTTGGACACAGGGACATCCACGTGGAAGGCCAAAAAGGGCCAGATGACATCTGCAACCGACGTTCTGCCCCTTTTTGGGTGCATCACAACGCAGTGCGCATAAAAGGGGGCGGGGCTTCAGTTGCAAGGTCGTGGCCCCCATCTTGATTTTTTTTGACTCCCCTGCGGACAGCCCTGGCTGGACAGTCCACACTGGGGGAGGTGATACTTCAGTTAGCCATATGCCATTTTACAGTATTCTGTATTTCTTAAATGACAACAAATGACAATGACTACACACTCTTGACGTTGACACCAACCTTGTTGCTTACTTTATTGGCTTAGGAACATGGCGGCGTCATTGTCAACATCACAGCGACCCTCAGCTACAGAGGCCAGGCTCTCCAGGTGCATGCTGGGACCGCCAAGGCAGCCATTGGTATGAGAATGGACCATTCTGTTTTTCTTCTTCTCACTAGCAGCTCTGTCCAATGTTGAGAGCTTCGCTCCTCTCCTGGCTGTGGGTGATGGGTCCTCAGCAGCCTAGGAAGGAGTTTCATGGCCACTACCTCCAGCAGACCTGACCCCACCCGCTCCCTCTTTATCTCATAGAGGGCATGTGGCTCAACAAGGTTGCATCTGGGACATGTATGTTGCCCTCTGATGCATGTACAAGTAGGCCTTGACTTACAATCACAATTAGGACTGGAATTTCCATCATAAATTGTTGCAGTCATAAGTTGAGTCACCACGTGACTGGACCCTGATTTTATGACCATTTTTATGGCGGTTGTTAAGTGAATCCAGCTTCTCTGATGGGCATGTTTTGCTGGAAAATGGCAAAAAAGTCACAGAACACGATCACGTGACACTGGGACGCTGCAACTGGTTGTAAATGTGAGCCAGTTGCCAAGCGCCCAAAATGCGATCGTGTGACTATGGAGGGGTGCGACGTTTTTTGCGATGCTTGGAAGTGCTTTACAGGCTGTAAAATGCCCATTCCAAGGCCATTGTAACTTTGGACTGTTGTTAAACAAACGGTCGTAAGCCGAGGACTACCTGTAGTAATATTATGGTATCTGACAAGCATATTTTTTAAAAGGTATGGTCTTCTCCAAGTTGAACTCATCTCTGGACATGTCCGTGTGGTTTTCTTGGTAGCAGTGCAAAAGTGGTTTGCTCTGGTCACCTTCTGTGATATTTTTTCCATTTCCTGGTTTAGCTTACATTTTCTTGGGGTCTCCCATCTATAAACTAATCAGGGTCTGAACTTGCTTAGCTTCCAAGCCCAGACAACCTTCAGGCATAACTGTCCTTTGCTTCATGCTTTGCTAATGTCTAGGTCAGTGTTTCTGAAAGTGTGGTCCTAGGACTCCTGGTGCTCCCCCAAGACCCTCTCAGGGGTCCATGAAATCAAAATTATTTGCTAGCCTATGTTGAAAAATATGATACAATATTAAAATCCCATCAAACCATCCTGAGAAGCAGTAGCAGCAGAGAATGTGTCCATTTTAATTTTTAAAATGGTAAATATTGATAAATATAACCCATGCAAACAAAAGCTCCTTTGGGGTCATCCGCAATTTTTAAAAGTGGGAAGGGCTCCTGAGAGAACAAAGGTTAAGAAACACTGCTCCAGGTGATGTTTGCCACCAGCCTTTCTCAACCTTCTCACCCTGGAGGAACCCTTGAAATATTTTTCAGGCCTCGGGGAAGGAACCCCTGCACATTCAGGCTCCAATAGAGGCCAGGAGTTACAAAATTATTATATTTGTTTCATGGGTAGGCCTGCATATATGCACCAACAGTGTTCTTCAACTGAAAATAAAGAATGAAACTTGCCTCTTTAATGTGAAGTTGCCGGAATTTGAAATAATTTTTTAAATAAATCGTGATCTCCCAGGGAACCCCTCGTGACCTCTCGCGGAAGCCTAGGGTGCCACGGTGGAGAAACCTTGTTCTAGGGTGTGTTTTCTTGAACAGCCATGGGATTGCCTTGTAGTCTCCCATCCCTGTACCAACTAGCATTAGATCTTGTTATCAGCTCTTCCTAGCAATAATCAGAATCAAGGAGAGCAGCAAGGAACAATTTTCTCTGAAGTTAGGTTAATAAAATTTACTAGGAATAAGACTGCGGTGATAATACAAGCATTCTAGCAAGTAACTTTGCTTTCAAATGGGGAACCTATTTATAGGCAATTCAGAGCCATTAGATTTCTTCCTTCTGAAATGTTGGTGTAACAAGGAGAGTGCCAATTTCTTCTGAGGAGGTAGGTCACTCTGCCCTTGGGTATTGTTGGCAGAATGGCTGCTAGCCATCCCAGGATAAGAGCCCCCTTTGACAGCTAACTCCAATCCAGCTGAGTTTTTTGAGATCAGACAAGACATCCTTGTAGTTTTGAGTATGTTTTTGGATGATGGACTTACATTTCATAAACTTTTCCTTTCTTTGACAAGTTATGTGCAGGAAGCAACCAATCAGTTGCTTGTTTCTTCCGCCCAGTGATCTTTGAGAGAATCCATGATAAAAACCTACAGTAACTCCAGAAAAAGCTGCTGCCAAATTGGAAAACAAGGAAGTAGATGGAAAGTATGAACTGTTCATTAATTCAAATGGGTTCTTCGTTCTGATCTTGTCCACCTTTGGAGGTGCACCCCAAGGCCCAAGAATGGTACATTCCTATCCTTGATGGGACCAAGATTGTGTATCTCGGAATTACGCCTCGATTTCATGAGCCATATTCTCTTCCTCCTCCAAAAAAACCAGTTTTAACCCTATTATCAGAAGTAGATTTCTTGGAATCATGAAACCCTACATGGTCCTAATTTTGGGCTGCTCTGAGCCTCTTCTGAATATTTATTCTTAAACCCATCTGTCTCCTCACAGATGCCATGACAAAGCATCTTGCTGTAGAGTGGGGACCTCAACGAATTAGAGTGAATAGCCTTGCCCCTGGTCCCATCTCAGGCACGGAGGGGTACCGTCGCTTGGGTAAGTCTTCTGAGCTGAGAGCAGGTTCTAAGATAGCTTCTAAGAAAGCTTCTAAGATACCTTCTAAGATAACAGGTAAGTCTTCCAAGAGAACAGCTTGTAAACGGGGCGAACGCAGGGAAAGTGTGCAACAAGGCTTAATCCTGGAGCGTTGTTTTTTTTATTAATAACATTTGTGCTCCAATTTTCAGTACATTTCCCAGGTTGCCTCTACTTTTAAAAAGTTTATAAACTAAAATAACTAAAATGAAAGGTTCATAAATTAAATTAATTAAAATAATGACTCTGAATTCAGAAGAACTCTGAATTGAAAGGAGTCATTGGGAGGTACTTAGGGGTTGTGTGGTGCCCCAAAGAGTCGGGATGTGTGAACTGGGGGAGATCAGATTAAAGTGCAAATTAAGCTGATTATTTAATATCTCCCATTTTCTGCCAGCTCTCAGTATAAAGGGTTGGGATATGTGAACTGGGCAAGTTCCTATTAAAATGCAAATTAAACTGATTATGCAGTATCTCCCCCCGCTTTCCTCCCTCCCCGAGGCAGGACTAAAAGCACTCATGGTTTTATAATGGGTTCCAGTGGGAGAGAAGAACATGTTTCATGCAGGGGTGTCCCACAGGATGTGGTCAAAAAAGTCAACATGCCCACCACAGTGCAGCTGGAGCTCCACCTGTTTTTTATGCACACACACAAAAAACAGGTGGAACTTCAATTGCACTATTGTGACCCCCGTCTTGACATTTTTGACCACACCCTGTGGACACTGCTGGTTAGATGTACCAGCTGATGTCCTTCCATGCTCCTGTTTCCTCTGAAATTAGCCAAGGTTGTGTTCTTCTTCTTTCCTAGTTCTACCTAGCCTGGAATCCATCAACTTCCACCAGAACATTCCCCTTAAGCGGGCCGGGAACAAGACGGAGATCGCCCACAGTGTCTTATATCTGGCTAGCCCCCTCTCTTCATATGTGACCGGCACAACGCTAGTGGTGGATGGTGGATCCTGGATGACTTCGGAGAATTACTTTCACTCGCTGTTGGGTATACCTTCCCACTCTGCTAAGCTATAGGTGAACTTTCTTTCCGGCTTGGTGACACTACAAGCATGTCTCCTTAGAGTCACACTCAACTTCTGGCCCACGCGGTCCTTGCCATAACACAGAAGCGGTTTGTCCCCACCTTCTGAGACGTTTTTTGAGTTCCTGGTCTATGCCTGCAGCCTAAGCAGACTTGACCCTGCTGAGCATCCCAACCCAGACCATCTTTGAGAAGAACTTCCCTTTTTTGTCACTTCCTACTTTGCTAAGCTCTAGTTGGGTTTTTTTTTAATCTCTCGATGAGATGAGAGAGCCGTAAAGAAATGGGGAGATTTCCAGCATGGAAGCTGGATTGCATGGTTCTTCATTCACACCCCAGGTTGTCTCATGTGAAGAGCTAGCTAACATTCTAGGGAAGGTTAGCATTACAAGTTCAGTACAAAATCAGAACATAACCTTTACAACAGACCCATGAGGTTGGCCACACTTAGTGTGCTCTCAGGCTTCTGCTGAGGCTGGGAGACTTCATGGAAGAGGAAAATTTGATTAGGGGATCTTTGGGCTTCCGGTCTTCATCACACTTAGATAGTAACTTGTTTAGGGGTGCAGTTTAATGCAAATCTCTCAAACTTAAAACCATAAGAGGATTTATTTTTGGCTGGTTTAGTGCAGTGTCTCCCAACCTTTGCAACTTTAAGAGGTGTGGACTTCAACTCCCAGAATTCCCCAGCCAGCATGCTGGCTGGGGAATTCTGGAAGTTGGAGTCCATGTGTGATAGCTGGGGAATCCTGGGAGTTGAAGTCCACACCTCTTAAAGTTGCAATGGCTGGGAGACAGTGGCTTAGAGTATCATGCAGATTCCGCTATTTGGGTTTATAATGTAATATATGGCTTAGCCCGTTGTACAAATGAATACAGATGTGGCTATTTTGACAAACCATGAGAAAAATCCATGGCTTAGCACAAAATACAACCACAGCCGTTGTACTCATTTTCAGGCAAGTTGGCTAGTGAATTTTGGAAGCCACAGTTCTAAGTTGGGCAAAGGACTGAAGACTGAAATCCCATGGAACCAACTGAACTCAAGGGGAGTAGATTTGACATCCATATGCAGACAGGATTCCACTTCAGACAGTCCACTTCCATCTCATCTTGCTGTTCCATAACTAGATTGGGCTTTTAATGCTTCACCAATAAAACACATAAACAGTCCAAAGTTCATAAGAACTCGTCTTTCTGGCTTTTTTGTTTTTGTTGTTTAAAGAAAAAATACCTTGGCTTTTCTCTCTTTTTGTTGTCATCCCTAGTTTGTACTTGTTTCACAGAGTTGGAAGGGGCCTAAGAGGTCATCAAGTCCAACCTCCTGCACACTGCAGGATTAGCTACACCATCCCCGCTAGATGACTGTTCAGCCTCTGTTTGAAAGCCATTAGCGAAAAGAAGAAACCGCTCCATGCAGTAACCCATTCTGCTGATTGACGGCTCTCATAGCCAACTTCCTCCTAATGTCTCATCTTTATCTACATCCTTGAAGTTTCATCCCACTGGTTCTAGTCTTACCCCGTGGAGCAAGTGTGAATTAGTCCAAACCCTCTACAATGTGACAGCCCTTCAGATATTTGAAGACAGCTACCACGTCCCCTCTCAACCTATGCATCATATCACCATCTCCCTCCTCCTTCAGAAGCTCAAGGCAGATCTCCTTCTTTGTCCCCCCCCCCCAGTCACAACCTTTGTAAAGGACAAATTCTTTGTTGGAACTGTAAAACTTTAGGAATGACCCTATGTAATGGTCTCTGGGAATGACCTTGGGAGGCAGGAGGAAGAGCTGCAGACGAGACAGCAGTCAGATAAGAGGCAGCTGAGCCTGTGAAGGAAAGGGGATGTGGCAACATCCCAGAAGGGACCCTCCCTTGTTTCTTGGACTGTAAAGGTGAGGGGGGAGAGATGTACCTTCCAACTTGCAAGATTTTGTTAATGTAACCTTACAATAAAGTACTTCTGGGTGTGGTTCTTGTCTGGACTACCTTGCAAGCCTGACACCAATCTTGCAAGTCTGAGAATACACTCTCCCCCCTCGCTTTTACAGTTTGCCACTCAGCTGCCTCTTATCTGATGGTTGTCTAGTCTGTGGCTCTTCCTCCTGTCTCCCAGAGTCATTCCCACATACCATTACACCCTGAGTCTACTTCTTGAGTTCCAGAATAAGCTTTATTTCAAGGTCATTTTTCTAGTTGGATATTGCTTGCTTCTCCTGAATTTCCCTTCCATCTGTTTGCTTTGAATGTCACATCAATGTCACTTCCTGTCTTGTTGGTTTGTTACAGATTTCTGGAGCACGGAATTAAAGAAAGATACATGAGAAAAGGACCCCTGAACATTTTAAGAAAAGGACCTGGTGCCTTGAGTGCTTCTCTGCAAACCGTCTAGGGCAGTG
The DNA here is from genome assembly GCF_035149785.1 of Candoia aspera. Classification (NCBI taxonomy): domain Eukaryota; kingdom Metazoa; phylum Chordata; class Lepidosauria; order Squamata; family Candoiidae; genus Candoia; species Candoia aspera. The sequence continues at coordinate 11,121,978 of NC_086166.1, read as the reverse complement.
TACGAGCAGCAGACACTCCCCTTTTCTAGCTGCAAGGTAGTTTAGATAACTTGGACAATGCTGGTTTTTAAGAAGATGGGTCTTGATATCACAGGAAAAAGGGTGGTGGTGGCGGCACAGGAAGCTACAGGCTGACCCACCACCATGTGCTGTATCTCATGAAAGGTGGTAGGCAGTGAGGTCCACCAGTGGCAGAAGCATTTTTGGCTGTGATTTGAATTGTTTGTAAGCCTTAGTATCATTTGCCTTGGCCAAGATGCTTCCCAACTCATTCTCAATTGTGATTTTGGTCTGCATTTCTGGCTCCTGCTGTATGTGAAATAATCTCCCCCAACTACCCCTATCTCCCACTTCAAATAAATAATTTACTCCAATAGAAGAGAATATCTGTAGTTCAGAGCTGACCTGTGGAGTCCTTGGGTGCTCTCTGAGCTTGGTTGTTGGCTTGCAGATGTTTCATCACCCGACTAGGTAACATCTTACCTAACAGAGTCCCCTTTTCGGGAGAGATGGGTGGTGGTAGAAATTTGAAATATAAATAAAATAAATCCTCAGTGCTGGTGAGCGTGGGGTTTGCTCCCTGTTTATATACAAACTACTGTATATAAGGGCAAGCTACTGTATATGAACAGGGAGCAACCTGCACACTCATTGGCACTGATGATGTTACCTAGTTGGGTAATGAAATGTCTGCAAGCCAACGACCAAGCTTAGCGAGCACCAAGGACTCCACAAATACTCTACTTCTTAACAAACACCTTTTGAAAATCCTCGTTCATCTTGTGACTCGGTCAGCCCAGTTCAGTAACCATTCTGCTGGAAACTTTGCACCTCGGTTGTAGGGTGTGCGCGACTGAATAACATAGTGGTTACAACCCTGGTTTCTTCCCACGGGCTGTACTTTTATTTTTTTCCTGGCCACCGAGGGCCACAGGGATATTGCTCAGAGCAGTGTTTCTCAACCTTGGTAACTTTAAAATGTGTGGACTTCAACTCCCAGAATTCCCCAGCCAGCATGGCTGGCTGGGAAATTCTGGGAGTTGAGGTCCACATATTTTAAAGTAGCCACGGTTGAGGAACACTGGATTAAAGGGTGAGGAGACAAAAGTTTCTAGCCTTTAAAAAGGTGGTGGTGGTGGTGGTGGTGGTGGTGGTGGTGGGAACTTACACAAAATAGACCCTGAAAGCATGAATGTACCTAATATGTCCTGACTCCCCCCTCCAAAAAAAATTATATTGCTGAAAATGACCATTTTTGCCACTATTATAGTAACACAATTCTGGAGCAGGGACGTTTGGTGGGCTGGAAAAATGGGGCCACTTGTGACTTGTCAGTTCCTTTGCTAGAAACCTTTTAGCAGCATAGCTGAGGCCAATTTGTATACTGTACTGAAAAACCATTGTTGCAGGTGTTCTTTTTTTTCAATCTTTCCCAATAAATATATCCAAACATGTCAACATACAAGCATACCCATAAACTAAATCAAGAGAACTGTTGTTAATTAGTTCCGTTTGTTGTCTCTGAAAACTTCCCTAAAGTAGCCCCACTTCCGGTCTTCATTTTATTCATTCATAACTTAGGAAAGGGCCTCCAGACAGCTTGGCTGGGGTGGAGGCTCTGCCCGTTTTTGGGGTGCATCTCGCTCTCCAGTCAGACGTGTTTCCTGAGCCCACAAGCTGAATGAGTCCTACACGCTTGTTGTGACAGTCTCACCAGAGTGTGTGAAACGAAGCGGGCAACCCCAAGTGCTGGATGTCTTTGGAGACATCCCGCACTGTCACATGAACTGAAATGCTTTGATCTTTTCCTGGAGCTGAAAGCCAAGTGGATCCTTTGGCAGGGGAGCGAGGAGTGAGGGCAATGGAGTGACAAGTGAGGACAAAGGAGTGGTGAGTGAGGGCAAGGGGGTGATGAGTGAGGGCAAGGAGCAAGGGCAAAGGAGTGACAAGTGACAGCGAGGGGGAGACGAGTGATGGGATAAGGAAGAGATGAGCAACAGGACAAGGCAGAAACGGGTGAGGGCAAGGGAGAGGCAAGTGGCATTTGAGTTTGTTTCTTCTTCAAGCTCCCATATGGCTGCTGAATCTCCCTGCATTTTTGCTGCTGCCATCTCTGCATGTGAGAGGGATCATTGCTGTCTGGCTGGCTTCCTTAACTGAGCACCTTACAGACCCATCAGGACCTCAGCATCCAAATTGCTGGCTAACGGAGCCAAATTTTGGGCCTTGCAATCTTACTGCTGTTGGAGAATACAGAGATGGACAAAGAGGTAACTGAAGATTTAAATGAGGCTTCAGAATGAGATCTAGAGGAGCTGAATTGTTGGTCTGGATAATGATCCAGGGCCTGGGGCAGCTTCCCCAGGAGGGAAGGTTGTGGTGCTTGGGGCTTTTTAGTCTAGAAAGGGAGCAAATAAGAGGGGACAGGAGGGAGGTGTACAAAATTATGCATGGGATGGATCAAATGGAACAGGAGAAACACTTTTCCCCATCCCAAAATGTTACAACCAGAGGTCACATGCCGGTGAAAACGAATCCTGGAAGAAGCATGACAGACGAAAAGAAATACAGTAGACTCTCAGTTAACTGGTACCCATGGGGATTGGTAGATGACAGATAAATGAAGTTTCTGGTTGCTTGAGAGTTACTATTAAACCCTAATACCCACTAGATGGCAGCAGAGAGATACAGATTTTTTTGTGCTGGTGGCTTGAGAGTGCCGTTGTTTTTTTTCCCTGGTTGCTTGAGAGTGCCGGGTTTTTTTTTCCCCTGGTTGCTTGAGAGTGCCGTTTCTTTTTTTTTTTTTCTGGTTGTTTGAGAGTGCCAGTTTTTTTTCTGGTTCAATTTTTGTGCCGGTTGCTTGAGTTCCAGTTAACTGAGTCTACTGTATATTTTTACATAACACAGTGTTCCACATTGGAATTCCCTACCACAAAATGCGGTGCTGGCTACCAGCTTGGTTGGCGTCAAGAAGGGTTGGGCCAATCATGGAGTTTCCTAGGGATCAGTGGGACTGCCTTGGGAGGCCATCTGCTGGGAGACTTGTGGAGTTGGTGGGCCACTGTGAGAACAAGCTGCTGGACTATTTGGGCCAAGGGTCTGATCCAGCAGGGCACGGCTTTCGTTCTTACATTCTCTCTGAGGCCCTGTAGCTGTGAGACTGGAATGAAGCCCCTCTTGTCTCCAAAGTGAACACAGTAGTCAGAATTTAAATCTACCTGCTACCCCATGATTTTTCATACTTTTCAGAGTGTTCCCCGGCATCTCAAGGGAACTGAGTGCAAACTCTTTGCGTGTGGTCTTGAGTTATGCAGTGATGCTTCGGAGACCTTTTGGGGGGCAAACACGAAGAATTGTGACGTGTCAGGAGTTCAGCATAGAGAAAAAAAGAGATTAAATGGAGGATGGATCCCATAAGAGCAGTATTGCTCAACCCTGGCAGCTTGAAGATGTGTGGACTTCAACTCCCAGAATTCCCCAGCCAGCCAGGCTGGATGGGGAATTCTGGGAGTTGAAGTCCACACATCTTCAAGCCGCCAGAGTTGAGAAATACTGCATCAGAGTATTGAGGCTCTTCCCATCACTTTTCTCCAGTTTTCTCAACAGGATCTTTTAGCCACTAGGATACCATCTCTTAGGTACATTATATACAAACACAAATAATATTTTAAGGCTGCTTTTAGGGGGAAAACAGTTTTTGCAGTAAAAGCACACTTCTCCTCCCAAAGTGTACAAACACTTCCCTGGGGAGAGGTATGGTGTTTCCATAGCCTTGGGAAAGAAATGGAACTTCCAGGACCAGAGATAGACTCTCTGAAAGCAAGTTTGGAAAGGAGGAATTGCCACAAGACAGCTGCTGCCTTTGTGCTGTTTGGTTTAAAAGCCTCTGGCTTGGAAACTTGGAAAAAGAAGTGTAGCTTAGGTGCTGTGTTGGAGGGGCATCAAAACCCAGCACTCATGTGGGCTTCCCCCAGCAGGTGCCCCCTGCCTTCGTGGGTTTCTACCTTCCCTGTCCTGGAGTTGTCAAGTGAACCGTTGCTAAGCAATTAATCCTTCCTTCCCTCCAGAGCCAATGGGATTCCCGGAGCTGCCATTCTGCGATTCTTCTTGTAGCTATAGTAACAGGCAGGTGACGGAGCATTGTCTCCAAGGATGCAGGCTTTAGGCCAGGCGGGCATCCTGAACTTGGGATGAGAGGAAGCCAGTCCTTTTGGCTCAGAGGGAAGGGGATTCTACACAGTCTCCACCCCCAACTGATGTTCTCATTTGTTTAGAAAAAAAAGTATGTTGAGAATGACTTAGCTCAGTGCTGTGGCATTTGCTTCCCAGGTGGTGGCTCCCAAGGGAGGTTCCTGAGGCTCTTTGATTAGGTACATCAGGCAGTAGGTACAGAGGAAGAGTCGGCATGGACTTGATGACCCATAATCTAATATCTATCATCTGTCTGTCTAACTACCTATTTATAAGGCCTCCCAACTCAGACAGGATGACTCTGGGCTGCATACAAACATAAGCACATGATCATAATAACAACAACCAACAACCAATATATAATTACAAAAGCTACAATTAATCCATTTCTGACAGAGCAAATAATAAGACCCCTGATGACTAAATTTTTATTGTGAACCATCCAGAGTCACTCCCTGAGTGAGATGGGCAGTGACTAAATTTGAAGAATGAATGAATGAACGAACGAACGAGTAGGTAGGTAGGTAGGTCTCTTGGACGTGAAAGCACCTTCCAGTGCCCTCTGGTTCAAATTTTAGACTGCAAGTTCTATAATCTCCTTGTCTGGCCAAATTCTATATTCATGAATGGCTGTTCAGAAGAGGGTGGTATGTTTGTGTGTGTCTGTGTGTATGTACACATACACACACAGACATGTATATATACACATTTGCTCAAGTACAGGCACTGTTTAAAAGGCATTAAATAGCATCTTAAAGGCTTGTTCAGGCCCTGAGAAAGGTGCAGTTAACCACTCATGCAGAGGTTGCCAATGTGCTTTTTTGGTGCCTCCTAGGGCCCACTTCAAAGCCAGGCGCTAGAAGCTTTAACAACTGCTTTAAAACCGGCCTGGAATTTAGATCAGCTTGCAATTTTTAAATGTTGCAGAGCCTTTATGCTGCTGTGTTTTGATTTCCTCTGCTGCCCTATAAGCCAGGTAAGAAAAGATCTTTCACGATAGACAAATCTGCCCCTGTAGACCCAGAGTGGTAAACCATTGATCCACGTCCTCTTATCCTGCCTTTTCTATAGAGGTGCCCAAGATGAGTTAAGAGTGCCCCATGTTCATACTTTCCCTTGCTGGGCTGATGAATTTGCTGTTCAACATCTCCTGGGTGATCAGGATTCAAGTATTCCTGCAAAGGTCTAATTGTTTTACACAACATACATACACGTCCCTCTCTAATTACTTTACACACTCTAGTAACAAGCAAACAAAATCTGCTTGCAGTGGGGCCAGCTCAATAGCTCTCCAGTCCATTCCTGTCCAACTCTGGCTGGCTGGGGAATTCTGGGAGTTGAAGTCCACACATCTTAAAGTTGCCAAGTTTGAAAAACACTGGTCGAAGCACTCAGAGGTAGGGAATATTAACTGTTTCTATTGCATTTCTCTTCTTCAGGCCACGTATACAAAACACTTTTTTTCCCTCCCTGCTTGTGTAGAACAGCATCAAAAACATTTTGCAGAAATGCACATACAGACATACATGGTGGTGGTCATAGGCTGGTAGCAGTGACAGGGTGCCCCTTTATATTTCCCAGAATGTCCTTCAGCAGGGCTATGCCAGGTACTGAGGGGGACCATGGGAAATGAAAAGGATTGCCTGAGTCCAAGGGGCTGCATGTTTCCTTCAGGCATTCATGGAGGCAGGGGGCAGCTGCTTAGCTTTTTCCAGCTGTTTCCAACTGCTTTTTTGCAACTTCAGAATCAAATTCCTGTATTTTTCCCTGTTCAAAATGTCAGTCTATATCCACAGCATTCTTTAAAGCCCCAGCGATTGCTTTTTGATAAGTTTGTTTGCCTTCTTGCTTTGACACGGAGAAAACAAATGCCTAAATATAATCTGTAGCTGCCTGAGATCTTAATGGCAACTGACATGTTTTCATATCGAGCCTCTTTCTCCAGTCCTTGGCGTGTGATGCAATTAATTCATCCCTTTTTATTTGCTTCGTAACAGATTTGGCTTCCCATATTTGGAGCTGGACAATATTTTTGCTGCAAGCTAAATTAATAACCAATAAAATTTCCCTGGGATGTAATAAATAACACCTTCTGAGTTCAGAGTGCTATGTGATTCAGTGATAAAAACAGTTTTTTTTTGTCTTAAATGTTTGGGCATTAACAATACCAATTTTCTAAAATAAGAAAAAGAGGCCGCTGTGTGATAAAACAAAAGGATAGGTTCTGAGTTGCTGCTGAACATAGTCAATTGAATTCAGTTCAGAAACAGGTTCAGATGTAGTGCTAAGCCATTGTTGGTTTCTTGGGTTTCCCTTAGCTTGTTGCTTGAACCCAGTTGTGGGGGTTGTAATCATGATTTCTGGCTTAAAACCATGGATTAATCCAGGTCCCATCCCTTATTCTTTGGGACACAGATGCTTAGGGAATTCTTTCCTTACTTGTTGAAAAATGTTGCTTGTGCTAGGGAAACTAATCAAATGCATGACTAGAGAGTATTTGTATTTGTACTGACTGTATTTAACTTTAATTAAGTAGGAATTAAATTAAATTTAGCTTTTGTCATGGCTTCAGACCCCCTTTAGGGAGATGTGACCCTAGGTCTATCACCAGATGCGGTTCAGAAAAAGTTAGGCATCTCTGTCTTAGCCAAAGCAGTGATGGAGTAAAAGACAAAGGTGGGTTTGGCTAGAGAACAGATAAGGACTGAAACGAGTTGATGCCTGTTAGATTAAATGCCTTTAAAACGGAATGGATAAATGCCTGCAGAACTATGGTCAATGGCGATGTAAAGCCTCCAGACTTGGAGGCAGTATATCACTGAATATGAGGCTTGTGTCTGTGTATCGGCAGTGTTAAAAGTTCAAGACTAGAATTCCCACCATGGAAGAAATGGCTGGTGAAATTAATGGAATTGGCAGAGATGGTGAAACTGACAGCATTGATTGTAGACAATAGTTTGGCTGCATTTGTTTCTATGTGGAAACCGCTTTTGGACTTCTTGCTTGCATCCGATTTTGGATTATGATGATTAGGCTGTTACAGCTGATAGAAATAATGCTTACTAAGGTTAGAACTAGAGTAAGAGGTTAACGTATCATGTCTTTATATCTGTGCCAGAGAAGGTTGGAAGTCATTTCTTTTGGATTTCCTTCTATTTCTTTCTGCGCTTTTTAGTTTATCTTTTTTCTTTTAGTCTTTCTTCAGTCATTTCTATACTTTCGCATTTCACCTATATTTTGAAACTTTAATAAAGTCTTTAAAAAAAAAGTTAAAGACTAGAAGATGTAAAACGGGGCAGGCTTAAAAAGGTAACACGAATGTTCATACTTTCCATAGCATGCAAACCTGTAGTGCCAAATTCACCTATTATATTAGGTTCCGCTCAATCTGTACATTACAATATTATCTACAGCAGCCTAACAAAGCACACACTTTCTTAGAACTGAATACCAAAAGGGATTGCTATGTTATGGATCATATTCTTGGCATACTGGGGATTTGTGGTGCCAATCCATAGAAAACCCATCTTTTGTTTTGCATTCAAGGCTGAGGCAGCCCAAAATTTTGAAACAGGAGCAGCTGGCCCTTTAAATCAAGCTTCTCTTGGCGCATGTGCATCGGGCTTGATCACTGAATTGGGGTACTGACTCAAGTGTCTCCTTGCCAGCGAGTCTGCGATTATTGAAAACTAAAAGGCAAAAAAATCTTGCGGTTTGCAGGGGGTGACCCTCCAAATGAATAGTGCAGCAGGCTGTGTTTGTGAACTCTTGGCTTCCTGGATGAGGTTTTAGGGATGATAAAGCCAGTCTCTGCTTGTAGTCCTGGTTGAGATGCAAGAAATCTTGGGCTGGGAACAAGGGTTGCCCATGATAGAGGGAGAGGAAATTATAGGGTCTTTTGTATGGTGGCATCACTTTTCCGGATCATTTTGCCCCAACACTGTTTGCAGTTCGCACCTTCTTGCTGCACAAGAACACTTAAAAAATTAGCAAAGATAAAAGCAATATAGTAATACAAGCCAAAAGATAACATTTACCTGTGGATATGTATATAATTGTGATAACAAATTAAAACTTTAAAGAAATCTGGACATGCTATTTGCACCTTCTCTGGCCGCACCATGCCATGAGTTAATCACGGTTTATTGAATTAACCCAGATGGCAGGGTTAGCCCAACACAAAATTGTAAATAACCCAGCCACAAAGCGAGGCAAATGACTTGGGCAAACTCAGGGCCGCAACTAGGGTCTGTGTCACCCAGGACAAACGTGGATTCCACGCCCATTTTGGCACCCCCCCAGTGCTCATTTTGGCGCCCCCCCCCAGCGCATCTGGAGCACATGCCCTGCTTGCTCCCCCCAGTTGCGGCCCTGGGCAAACTCCCGAATCAAGAGGGGTCCGGTAGTACATTTTCTGACTAACCCATTTTGTTAAAAGGTGCCAGCTTTCGTGAACAGCAGCTGTCTTCATCAGATGCCTGGGGAGGCTTAATAGAATGCATCTGATGAAGTGAGCTGTTGTTCACGAAAGCTGGCGCCTTTTAACCAAATGGGTTAGTCAGAAAAGGAGCTACCAGCTTCTTCCTGATTTTTATTTTTTTGCAGCAATAGGCTATCATAGCTCTCCTGTTTCTGTCTCTTGCTGGATGCTGCTTTTTTTACCTGATATGTACATACAGTCTCTACCTTCCCTTATGTCAGTGCACATAGCAAAGCCTATGTCCGAGAGCAGGAGGGGGTTAATATCCAGTACAGTGTAACTCACTTTGATGGCTGAAAGTGAAGAGGAACTGAGGAGCCTTATGATGAAGGTGAAAGAAGAAAGTGCAAAAGCTGGCCTGAAGCTAAACCTCAAAAAAACCAAGATTATGGTAACCAGCTTGATTGATAACTGGCAAACAGAGGGAGAAAATGTGGAAGCAGTGAAAGACTTTGTATTCCTAGGTGCAAAGATTACTGCAGATGCTGACTGCAGTCAGGAAATCAGAAGACGCTTAATCCTTGGGAGAAGAGCAATGACCAATCTCGATAAAATAGTTAAGAGTAGAGACATCACACTGACAACAAAGGTCCGCATAGTTAAAGCAATGGTGTTCCCCGTAGTAACATATGGCTGCGAGAGCTGGACCATAAGGAAGGCTGAGCGAAGGAAGATCGATGCTTTTGAACTGTGGTGTTGGAGGAAAATTCTGAGAGTGCCTTGGACTGCAAGAAGATCCAACCAGTCCATCCTCCAGGAAATAAAGCCAGACTGCTCACTTGAGGGAATGATATTAAAGGCAAAACTGAAATACTTTGGCCACATAATGAGAAGACAGGACACCCTGGAGAAGATGCTGATGCTAGGGAGAGTGGAAGGCAAAAGGAAGAGGGGCCGACCAAGGGCAAGATGGATGGATGATATTCTAGAGGTGACGGACTCGTCCCTGGGGGAGCTGGCGGTGTTGACGACCGACAGGAAGCTCTGGCGTGGGCTGGTCCATGAAGTCACGAAGAGTCAGAAGCGACTGAACGAATACACAACAAAATTAGGCAGCGTTGCCCCATACTGCATTTTAATTCTATTCAGTTGCCTTCTGCCTTTCAAGAATCACTTAGAAATCATTGTGCTGGAGCTACTAAAGGGAAATGAGGCAGAGGTGGAGGCAGTAAGGGAAAAAAATGTCTGTGGCTTGTCATGGGAAAGAGTCCCATTTTCCTGCCCCTAAAATCAAACAACTAGTATTTGGCACTGGTACCTTGCATCCAAAGAGTGCAGAATTCTGGACCACAAAGAGGATAAAGCCTGACAGCAACACAGTGAGCCATCCCACCTCGTTATCAGTCAAATAATGCTCCAAAGGAGGAACGGTACGATCTCAGAACTACTCCATCTACAGCAAGGATGCTTAGAATTAGCCAGTCACCCTTCACTGCTCTACAGTTTGGACTGGACTTACTTAATTAGGGTTTCTTCCATGAGTCAGATAATTTACACACAATCTCAATGTATTTTTTTCAGAGGACCGTATGACAGATAAATGTCTGGGGGGAATAAATCTGTCATCTTAGCCAGTTAACCATCTTGCTCTAGACATTTAGAAAAAGACGGAGCAGCACAGTTGGTAGGTGGGGAATTACATTTTTGCTTCACTTTCCCCTATGTGGAATTTCTCAAGATGAGCTCTCCGCACATGCAAAGCTGAAAATAGGAGCTTATCGACACGTTCAAAGACTCTGGCGACCTAAGTTAAGAACAGGTGATGGAAGAGCATGACGCCACATTAACTCTGCAGCTGATAATGCCTCTAAGTTGCTAGAGAATTGGAATGGGGTGAGGTCTTTCAGAGATCCTCCTCCTCCCTCCAAAGCTATGCTTCTGTTCCTAAATCCCCCAGAAGGCCAAGTTACTGGCCAAGCTTCAGTGATACTGGTTAAACTACTATAAATTAAACACGAAGAGTCAGAAGCGACTGAACGAATAAACAACAGTGTAACTCGACCTCAGCAACTTTAAGATGGGCGGACTTCCACTCCCAGAATTCCCCAGCCAGCATGGCTGGCTGGGGGATTCTGGGAGTGGAAGTCCGCCCATCTTAAACCTGCCGAGATCGAGAAACGCCGATCTAGTATATAAAAATAAGAGTACCTTCAAGCATGTTCAGTGCATTCCCCCATCACATTTTAATGCACAAAGAGCCACCTGTCTTCTGGCATAGCAGAAGAAAATTTCCCACCTCCCAAATCATAAAATGGGCCTTGTTTAGATTTGGCTGACCGAGTTCTCACCCAGATACGACGCTTGATGGAACAAGTTTGATGGCACCATGGCGTGGGGACCCCAACAGCTGTGAGCTATTCAAAAACAGCATGCCTAAAAAAACTGCATTGGTGCTGTATTGGGTTTAGGAGGCACTGCAAACTTGTCTTTGCTTAACCCAGTGTTTCTCACCCTTGGCAAGGTTCAGATGGGTGGACTTCAACTCCCAGAATTCCCCAGCCAGCCATGCCAGCTGAGGAATTCTGGGAGTTGAAGTCCACCCATCTGAACCTTGCCAAGGGTAAGAAACACTGGAATCAGATCTTCCAGGGAGGTCCACCCGCGCCCAACCCTGCCCAGTACAGAAGTGGCACCCTTCCTTCCGGTTCTGGTTTCCGATTTCCACCCCACCCTCCCTGCTCCCCCCTCCAACCCCGTTCATTGGCGCTCACGCGATCGGGGGCCCTAATTCCACGCCTGTTTTCGGCAAAACCCAGCCGGCGTCGCTCATCTGCCCGCGGGGCCGTTCGCCCACCGCTGCGGGAACCGGCGCTTGGCAAGGCGGAGGTCCAGCCGAGTTTCCCTCCCGCGCGCTCGCAGCCGGTGGGGCTGGCACTGGAGGGCGCCGCCGCCGCCGCCGCGCCCTGGCCCCTCCCCGCGGATCCCGCCCGGCCAAGCCGCGGAGGGGGCGCCAGCGGAGCGGTCGGGCGGGCGACGCGCACAAAGCCGACCCTCCTCCGCCGGGGAGGAGCCGCAGCGCCGCCGGGCAGGCCGAGCTGAGCCGAGCCGCGCTTCCTCGCGGCAGCCGGCTTGCAAGAAGCCGCCGCTGCCACCGCCGCTCCGCCCGGCGCCTTTGCAGCAAGCGGGGCTGAGCGACCCCGCCGGGTAGGCGAGCGCGGCGGGGCTGACCACCCCCCGGCCTTTGCTGGCAAGAGACCCCCGCCATCTCCTGCTGCTGCTGCGGCTGGGGATCTGGCGACTGGGGTGCCCTCGGTGGCCCCTTTTTGATTAAATCAGCCCCCTTCCCTCTCCACCCCGCTCCTTTTCCCCGGCCAGGGAAGCACGCGCGAGCTTGCGCGCGCGCCCGGGAGACGAGGCAGGCCGGCGGGGGAGCAGCTGTCGGAGATGCGAAGGGCGCGGAGCTGATGGAGGCGCCCCGGCTGCGCCCCGAAAAGCGGCGGCGGCGGGAGGGTCCCGGAGCGCCGCGCCCGGGGGCTGGGGGCTGGGGGCGGCCAGGCGCGGGGGGCGATCGGCTGCTTTGACGGCGCCCCGTTCAGCCGCCCCCCTGGGGGGGCAGGAGGAGGAGGAGGGAGGCGGCGGCGGCGGCGCGCGGCCCTCGCTCGCCTCGCCAGCTTTTCGGATGGCGACGGAGCCGGAATTGCTCCGGACTCTCTCCGGTGCGGGGAGCCCGGCGGCGCGGGAGCCGCGGCTGAGCCCGGACCCCCTGGGGGCGGACGGTCTCCTCCGGCCGCCGCCTCCTCTGCCCAGCCCGGAGCGGCTCCTCCCTTCGCGAGAAAGCGCCGTCGGGGGAAGCCGCCCCGGCCCCGCCGTGATGCTGCCGGACGCAGCGCCCCCCGCCCTGGAGCAGGTGCTGCGCGGGATGCCGCGGGCCGAGCGGGGCCGCCGCCGGGCCGCCTCCGGGGACTGCCTGCACGGCCCGGGGGAGCGAGACGCGCGCCCGGCGGCTCGGGGAGGCGGCCGGCCAATCAGCCGCGGGGGAAGCGGCTCAGGTGCGGACGATCGCCGGGAAGACGCCGCGCCGGGGCTCGATTGGAGGCTCGCTCCGGCGCAGGAAGCCGCCGCCGGGTCGAACCTGGAGCCGGGCGAAGCTGCCGAAGATGAGCCGTGGGGCTCCAGCTGTTTAGCAGAGCTGCCCCTTACTCCGGATTTACAACTGGGCGGAGCGGGTAGCCCGGAAGAGTTGGACCCGGAGGATCCTTTCTGCCCCATTCCGGGCGCCCTCCAAGGGGCGGGGGGCCTGTTCCTGGATTTTGCGGAGACCCGGGAAGCGGAGCCCTACGCCGCGGGGCTCTTTCTGGATTGTCCTTGGACGGATGAGATGGACCACCGGGACTCTCCGGCCGGCCGGGGTCCCCCCTTGTTGAGGCCCTTGGCGGCGGCTTCCCCGGGGACCTTAGTTCCCTCTCGCCATCCTTCCAACGATCTTGCCCCCCACTTACAGCTGGGGCAGGCCCAACAGCTGGAGGAAGAGCTCCCCGGCTTTTTGGAAGATGCCCCCCAGCTCCGAACGGTCTTCAGCGCCCTGGACCAGGATGATGATGGCTTTGTCCGGATCGAGGAATTCGTGCAGTTTGCCACCGTCTATGGAGCCGAACAGGTAATCTTGGTTAGTTTTAAGCCCCACCGGAGGAGGGTGCTGGCTTCTCCAATCCTTGGTATCAAATGGGAGCTTGTGAGCCTTGTTCTTCAAGCAAAGGATGCGCTGAGGTCATATGTAGGTTTGTCCATTAAAACGGGTCCCAAGCATTCGACTGCATTAAGAGAAGACTGATAAGCAAACTAAATAATAGTTTGCTGGTCTTTTGTTGTAATCGCAGCGGCCTGAAACAGTTGCGATTCTGGCTTATCTGTTCAGGCTCAGTTTATCTGGCTAGCAAGGGGTCACATTATGGACAAGGTTTGTGTAGTTTCGGGGCTGATTTATGAGCATCTTTCATACACCTTTGGAGTATCAGTTTGCCAGGCCCTAAGGTGGCCTGGACTCTTCCTTCCTCTATGCCAGGAATTTTTAGTGCAGAAGTACAGATAGGGGAATAATTCAGATTTGCTGCCGGTCCCCTGCGGGATGAAATGATGCAGCCCTACAAAACGTTGTGTTGCTTCCTAATCTGTTTGTTTGTGTAAACTGAAGCTTGGTTTGCGTAAACAATGTGGGGAAGCAGATACATTTTGCGTGCCCAAACTCAGGGGCATAATGGTAACATCATCTCCTCCAATAGACGTGATGGCATGTGATCAAATTTAGTATTTCCAAGTTAGTTAGGTTTGTCCTAATTAACTCCTTCAGTGAAGCAAAAGCTGAATACTGTGGTACCCAAGCTCTGGTGAAGTTTGTTAGGGGTTGGTTTGCCCAATGAAAAACCCAGCTGTGGCCCTTTGTAAACCATGATTTATAGCTTAGCATGTTGTGGGAGTGCACTCATGGTTTATTCTCTAAACCAGGGTTTCTCAACCTTGGCAACTTTAAGATGTCTGGACTTCAATTCCCAGAATTCCCCAGCCAGCATGCTGGGAATTGAAGTCCAGACATCTTAAAGTTGCCAAGGCTGAGAAACGCTGCTCTAAACTATAACTAAACAAACCATCCTTTGGTTGAATGTATAAACCAGGTCACTCTAAAATATTGGGCCTGATTGAAATGTTCCAAGGGTCATTTAGCCTAGATTTCAGTGTCTCCCAACCTTGGCCCATGTGGGGAATTCTGAGAGTTGGTCCACATATCTTAAGGTTGTCATAGTTGGGAAACACTGGCCTAGGTGATAAAAAGGGGGAAAAAATAGGCTATGGGGAATGAGCCTAGACGGTTCTGTCTGTGAGTCACCTAATTTGCATTTGCTGCAAGCAGAACTGTTTAAAAAAAAAAATAGGTAGAAGCTTTTTTTAACAGCTAAGCTTAGTTTGATGAATCTGCTTAGTGGTGTGTCATTGTGCAGGTGTAAGGTTGGGTGGGGGAAATGCTAGAAATGCTTCATAATGTTGCTTTGATGCACAGCGTCTCCATTCTAGCTAAACACCTGAGCTAAATCCACTTGCCCTTTTAAGGCCCAGGCGTGGATTCTCTTCCGGGCTGACTTCACGGATAATCCGTCTACGTAGCAGGGATCACGATAAAGAGAGATGATGTTATGTAGGCAGGTTGGGGTAAGGCTGATCATTTTACAGGCAAGGATCTGCCCTGTTCGTGAAAAGCTGCCTTCCCTAACTGGCTGCCTTCCAGATGCAGGTGTTCAACTCCCAGAATTCTTAGCAGCAGTCATGCTGGCTAGGGAATTCTGGGAATTGAAGGCATATATCTGCAGGGCACCCAGTCAGAGAAGGCCAGTGGAAGACTTTCTTTAGGATGAGAAGCTGTGGGCCCTAGGGTTGAATGAGGTCCTTAGCCTAATTTCAAAAGTTCACTTAAGATTACTGGCAAGAATAGTGGGGGAGGGTGAAAAAGGGGTGAGAGAGAGAGAGATGTGGCAACACATCTCCCTGCTTCTCAGCCTTGACAACTCCCAGATGTCTTGACTTCAATTCCCAGAATTCTCAGCAGTGTCCAAGCTGGCCAGGGAAATCTGGGACTCAAAATCCACACATCTGGGTTGGGAAATACTGCTCTAATCCATAATCCTTTTGCTTGGATTTGACTTCACATACTCTGCAAACTTGGCCATTGTTGTTCGCAACCCACACGTTAAGCTTAGGCCGGGTGTGAATCCAGCCCCTCTCCCAGCCTTGAAGTCCAACCTCGTAGGGTTGCTGTTCTGTGGATTAAAAGGGAAGAAGGAAGGGTCGCATCTTGTGTATCACACTAGGTAAGAGGGTAAGCCTGAAACATAATATAGTAATTTTTATGATTACAGGCCTAACCCTGATTTTTCTTTTAAGGGCGCTTTTTCAATTTGTTGCTGGAGTTGGGAACCAAAGTTACATACTGTGGTGTCAGGTTAGATTCTTCCGGAAGCAACTTGAGATCCGTAAACATTAATGAGCGGCTGGCTTTTGTGGAATTTCTCTCTCCAACTTTCCTGTTGTATCTTTCCATTGGAACAGATTTTGCTGGGGGATGATGAGGAAGGTTGGTACAGCTTCAGTGTATGTCACCTTCATGCAAGTCAAACCTAATCCATGATGTGAACTAAATGTAATCCTGTTGTATGGCTTGTGTACCTGCGTGAGGTGTAGGGCCGTAGGTTATTCTCACTGGAGATTTCCTCACTGAGCAAGGGGGCTGGATTCAGTGGCCTGGAAAGTTCTCTCTGTTTCTTACTGAGAATGCAAAAATGGCTATCATTTTACAATCTGAATCCAGCATGCTCTTTCCTGTTGTTATACAGAGGGACTCATCTTGATTTTGAATTTTCAGTGGAATTTAGCAAAAGGGTATGGGAAATAAAGCATCATAATAAAAGGGGAGTGGTCCAGTAGTGTTTTGCAGGCAAGACGTCAGACTGTCTAGAACAGGACACAGGTGGGTGTACATCTAATGGCGCTGCACGTTATTTGGGTTCAATTCCAGGGGTTGCTTGGGGGCGCAAACATAGTACTTCTCTGCAGCCATTTAAAGCAGCTGCATCTTTCTCCTGGGTCATGAAGCATCTGTGCAGGGACCTTCCTGTCCTGGGAAAAGTTGCAGGGAGGTGCTATGTTCAGTGGCAGAGATGGGGTTGCTTGAACGGATTAAAATATTAAAATTTCATTGTTGGTACTTTTCCACCTTTGCTGCTTTAAATCTTTAAAATTTTACCTGGTGGGAGTTGGAGAGTGTCAGCATTCTTTTAATTGCAATTAATATATTTAGAGTGCGTTGGTTCAGAGTTTTGCAAGGAAAATCAAGAGAGTAGGCGGAGACTTGGCAAAGGCTGCCTGCTAAAGTCATAGTGGAAACAGCATTCAGGGACCTCAATTCTTAATAGCACATTCCTTGTGCTTCAGTTTTGACGTAGAGTATTCATGGAAGGGGTTATGATTTTATGATTTGTTAGATTTCTCTCCTGCCTTTCCTTAGGAGCATAAGGCAGCACAGATAGTGCTCCTCTTCCTGTTTTTCCACACAACAACCCTGTGAGGTAGGCTGAGAGAAGGGATTGGTCCAAAGTCCTCCAGGGAGCTTCTGTGGTTGGGCATGGACAAAGCTGGATCTTCAGTGCTGGTCCAGCCTTTCATAGTGGTTGTTTTATTATGGCCAGCTAATGAGTGCAAATAAAAATAAAGAAAAGCTAAAAAGAAGGGAAATCAATGCAAGTTTTCAGACACAAGGAAAGGCAGATGGTGCATATAGATGTGTATGCTCCCTGCCAAGGAATTTGTTCAGGATCGAGTGGATAAAAGTCATCCAGGATTCCATGTTGGAACAGCAATGAAATTGCACATGGGTCAAGGACCCTCTGGAGTTATCCCACAAGGCATACACGTTGGGGGAATATTTTTGCAACACCCCAGCAGAATGGCAGAAAAGCAAAGGGTATGCAACCTGGGCCTAGTGAAATTTTAGGACTGGGGTCGAGAAGAGCAGGAGACTGGCATGTGCCCATCTACTGCAAGGCTGGGAACTGGACTTTGATTGCTTTGAAGGCCAGTGTCCTGAATATGTAGCTTAAAGTATTTTTTTTAAGCATATGGTCAGCTTTTGAGCATTGCACCATAGTGGGTCTGGCCAAGTGAAACTGGCTAGATGAAGTATCCTTTCTCTCATTGTTGTCACTGGCATGGGTAGATTCTTTAACGCAAAGCACAGAATCTCATCATCATCATTTATATGCTGCCCAACACCCAGCACCTCTGGGCAGTTGCTCACACTGTTGTTCATAGTTCTTTGATTGATACCCCATTTCCCCTCCTTCCGCCAAATCCCCACCCCCTTGCCCCCCACCCCACCCCTTTGACCATCTTGCACGCAGAGAGACTGGCCATGAGAGACAGTGCCTGGCCCAAAGTCCCCCAGGGATTTTCCATGGCTGGGTGGGACTAGAACTCCGTGGGTCTCCTCAGTCGAAATTCAACAACCACCCTAAGAGGTAGACTGGGAATTCTAGGAATTGAAGTCCATGCATCCTAAAGTTGCTGAGGTTGAGTCTGGAGTGAGAGCCACGCTTTTAGGGCTCTTTTAAACATGGTTAAATGAGGGCCAGATGGATCTAGCAGGGGGATGTTGAAGAATAGCTTGAAAGATGGACTTCCCACTTAATCCCTGGTGAGACAAGGCTTTCATTCCAGTTCTTCTGGAAGCCTGCTCTTCTACTTTTTCTAGGGCAACAAGCTTGGAAACGCTTGCTCTATCTGTCTGCAGCATTGGAGAGCTGCTCTGAAAGGTTTCCTAAAGAACCAATCATTTGGAAAGGGGCTCCTTAGATGTTGTAAGCTGAACATTCCTGGGGTTAATAAGCCCATTTTATTTGTTTTGATTAGCACTGCCTCTTTGTCATGGTTAATAGAACATGGCTGACATCCTTTGCTGAAACGATGAAAGCCGCCTCCCCCCAAGTTGCCTGGATCAATGTTAATGATAAATTGAGCACCAAAAGCCATCTGCGCCGTGTTCCCCAGCTCCCATAATAAATCAAGATGCAATGTGTTGTGCTTAGCTTGGGCTTAGCTGGGGTGTGAAGCTGGCCACTGGCCTTGTTCTGTAAACCATAGTTAAAACAGACATGCAAAGTGTGAAACTAGCCAGTGCTGGTACCTGGCTGGGTTCACACATTGCACTGAGCCGGGAGTCTTGGCCGGTTGAATCAGCCCCATTGGCTGGGTTCACACAGCATGCTCCACCCAGTCCCAGCAAACACTGGCTTCAGTATGGATCCAGCCTGAATTTTTGTAGTTAATTAGTTAGAAATTATTTTCCTCTGAGAACAGGCCAGTTTCTTAATTTGGCCACATCTGGCTTTGCATTTCCTTGCAAACAAACAAACAAACAGTCCCTCTGAACTCGCAACCTACCTGGATTTCTTTGAATTATTCATGCTGCTCCCTCCCTCCCTTCCTTCCTTTCTCTCTCTCCTTCAATTTCACAAACCCTCATCATCTTTCCTAAGGCTTAATTTGCGGAAAAGAGCTACAGGCTGCAGGGCCGTGTTTTAACCACACGCTTGTGCCCTTCTAGTCTTCGTCGTGAACTAACTCCTTGACTCTCGTGCTTTTTCACATCCGGCCAATTTTTCCTGAGTTTCTCCAGGTTATTTATTTATTTATTTGATTTGATTTGATTTGTAAAGCCACCCACCTCCACAAGTTACTCTGGGCGGCTTGCAATAAAAGAGATGAAAACGATAAAATACATAATATAAAATAAAAAACATAGCAGCCGAGCTTCATCAGTAACCATCAACAAAGCCAAGAGATGGGCTCTATCATAAAGGACCATCGACAAGTTTTTAGGGCCTTGCGAAAAGCTAGCAAGGTTGGGGGCTAACCTCTTAACTTTGAATGGTTGTTGCGTGTTCTTAAAAAACATGCTCCAGAAGGTTGTCTTCCTTGCAGCAGCTTCTAAATTTTCCCCTCCAATCTTTTCCTTCCATGTCTCTGGACCTTTGGGGAGTAAAGAGTGACGCAGCCCATCTGAGCGGAACTGCAAAAATTAGCAAGGGTGATTAATTCTTTTGAGATGGGCTGGAGAAAAGGGTGGTTGTTACGGCTGTGTAGGACACACTAAGACTACAGTTAGGCTAAGCCTGCTCATTTGTGTCTACACAGGGAGCAGCTTGGCGCAGATGAGTTGAATGGTTTTAAGGCTGAAATGTTAAGGGTGCTTCCTTGCAAGTATTGTAAGCCTCTTAAAGTCAGCAAGGCCCTTCTGCATCAGCATGCAATGAGTAGTTGAAAGAAATACCTGAGCATTTTAAGTCTCTTCCATGAAACTTTATTCAGTTTTCAAGGTAAAAGGAGAAAAGCTAACAAAAAGTAATGATAAAGATAGAAAGTCAAAAAAGAACAGAGTGGAAAAAAGAACAAAGTCAAAACTGCAGAAAAAGAGAAAAATACAGAAAAAGAATGACTCCCGAATTTCTTTGCAACAGATATATACATTTACATTAAACTCTTAGTCTAAATTTACAACTTAGCTGACATTTTAAGTCTCTTTCAGTTTGATATGCTTGGGAGCAGGCATTCCAGTTATCAAAATAATATGCCAGCCTGTGCTAGCATAATTGCCATAGGTGGTCAGGGACTGCGTACAGGTGAACGCATGGATTCTAGGCAGGCTGGATGAGAAAAAAGTTGGAGTATCCCAGTGCATAAATGAATGCATCCCAGTGCATAAATCCCAGTGCATAAAAGAAATGGGTGGGGGGTTTCATTCACCAGATCTAGCCTAGAAATACATTATGCTTTCTCCCTACTCCCCCCTGCCTGTCCCCAGTCCCAGACTCCTGATTTTTGGAGAAAGTAGAAGCTTTAAATCATGTCTCCATTTTAAAAGGAGGTTGGCAGGGAAATACACAGACCTCACTGTGCATTTTGGGAAGAGGAAATGAATTTGAGGCCAATCATATTTGTGGATTCTGACTTCATCCAGGACGGTAGTTTGCCCAGACTCGGCCTGGAGCGTCTATAGAGAGGCCAAACTTGATTTCCTCCTGTTTTCACCTCCCCCCCTTGAGTAAAGGCCACAGCAGCAGCCTGTGCAAATTCAAGTGATGAAAAGCCTCGGATGAAAAAGCAACAGATGATTGGAATGTGTCAATCCAAGTTTTTGCTTTTTAAAAATAAACAATGGAGATCTGTGTTCCTGGCACAGAACAAGTGGTTTTGTTTACAGGACCCATTAAAGGCAGTGGGGAGGGAGGAAGTTCAGGGCTGGATCTGTATAACTTTGGAGGCTTTGGGCAACCTTGCCAAGAAAGTCTGGGTGTGTCCTCCTTGGGTGGGTACCCTGCTTGGGTTGGGGCTGCCAATAAATAGAGCCACAGATTCTAGACTAACGGGTTTACAATGAAACCCAAATCCATTTGAAGGCAATTTCCTGCTCAATGATCTCAACAGTAGGTATGTTTTTGAGTTGTCCAGATCTGGCAAGATTTTATGAGAGCATAAATCTGGCAATCTCTCTTTTTTTTTAAAGGTGGGGTGGGTTTTCTTTGGCCTTTAGTAAAACAGAACAAAAAGAGGAAAAAAGGAAAGGACGCCAAAAAAGCACATTAAGAAAAATGATAGATAGATAGATAGATAGATAGATAGATATATTTGTGTGTGCGTGAGAGAGAAATAGAGAACATGAACCTCTATTCCAGCCTTTCTCAACTTTTTCACCCTGGAAGAACCCTTGAAATATTTTTCAGGCCTCAGGGAACCCCTGCACATTCAGGCTCAAATATAGGCCAGAAATTCCAAAATTATTATATTCGTTTCATGGGTAGGCGTGTATATACGCATTCACGGTGTTCTTAAATGGGAGATAAAGAATGAAACTTACCTCTTTAATGTGAAGTTGCCCGAATTTGAAGTAACTTTTTAAATAAATTGTGATCTCCCAGGGAACCCCTAGGAACCTCTCGCGGAACCCAAGGGTGCCACGGAACCCTGGTGGAGAAACCCTGCTCTATAATACGTATATGTGAAATTTTCAACATTTTCAATAGAGGATGACTGTATTTCATTGTGTTGATCCATAGATAATCTGCAACCTATTCCTGAGCCACCAGTAACATTAGGTCTTCAATCTGCTGAAGAAATGGGACCATAACTTTTAATTTCCAATGTGGAAGGACAAGTTCCTTAGCAATCAGAAGGGTGCAGAAAATCCATCAGCAATTAACTAGATCACGGGTTCATGGCATTCAGATTAGACTGGCTGATCTTTCAGATCTCCTGCCCATTGTGGGTTAAGAGATCTCCTGGACACTGCCTGGATTCTGTAAGCTGCTTCTGCAACCCTAAAAAACCAAAGTTTTGAAAGCAGCTGCTGAAATCTCCGAATTCCACTTTTGGTAGACTAGATGTTAGATTCTGAGCTTGCTCAGTCATCTTCTGGTGCATAACTACAGAGCTCTGCCCTGGATAATAAATCCTGTTTTCTCAAAGCATACAAGATTTGGTTTTGCACGCATATTTATAAATAATGATTCCTGATAGCAGAAGTGACGGCGGAAGTGGGTGAGCCTGGCTTAATAAAGAAGAGGGGAATCCCAACAGGTTGCCATAAAATCAGTGATGGCAACGTGTCAAGTCTCAAAGGTGCCTCCACTGAATTACAGAAGAATGGTTCTCTGTTTTCTCTTTTTAATAATGACTAGACAACCCGTGACCCGTTGGGTGATCGTTTCAGAGAAATTTCCTTACCTGATTCCTTAATGCCTTCAACAATGGCAGAGCTTCTAAAGTATTGGAAAAGTTCTTAAAAATTCAGGGAGGTATTCAGAGATGTATCTTCCTTGAAAATAGCCCATGTCATTCATATTGAACTGTGTAGCCCCCTCAAACATCAGCAGTTGACCACAGGATAAGTTTTGTGACATTTTGCATTATGTCATAAAATTGTTTTATGATAATTTTATGTCATAAAATCTTGTAAAATTTGCCAAATTTCTATTCCATGGGAGTCATGGCTCCCGGATTTTGGACACATTCTGTAAGTTTGCCCATTTGAGGTACTTTAGTTCAAAAATTGTTGCCCTACAGTGCACCATTTTGCCCAGTTAAAGGTTACACACAGACAAACAGGAGAGTTTTAGTAATATATAGATAATGATAAAACCAGTGCTGTTCCACCTTCACAACACTTTGACTAGAGCAGGACTGTACCATTCTGTGGGCTGGAGGCTGGCCCCAGACTTTGTGCAGTAGGTGGAGTGTGACATTCCAACAGTGGGGGAGGCCTAAGTCCGTTTTGGGAGGCGGGTTATGACTTTTGAAAAGAAGAGATGAGACTTTTAAGCACCTGCAAGACTTAAGGGACCCATTTTGCTCTGGAAGGTTTCTAAATCTTGAACAATGGCAAGAAAAATCTCAATATTTTGGTGCTGCCCATCGAGGAACCACGAAAGGAATACAGGGCACAGTTTTGGTACTGTTAGGCTAGAGCAGTGTTTCCCAACGTTGGCGATTTTAAGATGGGTGGCCTTCAACTCCCAGAATCCCCCAGCCAGCGGGATTGCTTATAGACCTTTCTTTAGACCAGTAGGCTGTCCTACTGACTGTCTAAATTTTTTGGATCCCTTTCATTAAAAAAAGAAAAGAAATAGGCAACTTGCAAAGTTCCAGCATCATTTCCAAGAAAACATCTCTGCTCTACGTAGGCTCCACACATCTTTGTAAAACTTGACCATGGAGGGTTCTAACCTGCTGTTTAGTTTGGAAGCGTGTCCATCTGGTCAAGAGAAAAGAAAGCCATACAAATTTGGGGGTAATAGTAGAGAGCAAGCAGGGACCAATCTTACCTGTTCACCTTCTTGGTTAACCTACAAAAGCTTTATCAATTGCAATTACTCAAGCATTACAGAAACGGAGGTAGGCTCATACTGACTTGCTCCACTTGGAAACTCACCAGGGGATGCCCAGGGCTGGGGAAGACAGGATCGTTTCTTAAATGATAGTTGTGTGCATAAATGGGGTGGGGGGTCTTCTGACCAGCGCTATTCAGATTGCCTTTTGATCCTTTGCCAGCCACGTTCTGTCAGTACTTCCATCAGGTGTCCTTTGTTGGACTTCCTGTAGGAAAGTTGGTTTATATTCCCAACCAGCCATTTTGTGAGAATGCCTACTACTTTCTCTCCGACGTCTTGAGCTGGCCCCAAATGGTTGGTTTCTCTTCACCATTAAGTGACTGGAGACTTCACATTAAGTCACTTCATTCCAAGCTGGAAGGCAAAACGTTCTTCCACAGTTTTATATACTAACAACACTATATATTGGCCATCACCAACATCACCATTGACATTTACAATTTAGAGCTCCCACATTTTCCCTCAAGGGCAGAGCAGTGCCTGGCAAAATATCAAATTTAAGAGGAATATAATATCTTAAAAGTCTTGCCAAAAGTTAATGTAGGACATGTTGAATGGATGGGAATGACTTTTTGAAATCGTCGCAGGACAGAATTGTTGAGGATTTGCTGCAGGAACAATCTCAGCGATCTGGTGTTGCGATTGTTCCTATCTCTGGTTTGTGCTGGGTGGACAATCTATTATCAGGAACTAGCGTGTGTTGTGTTGTGTGTGCTGATTTTAAGAACAGTTCAGGGTGGAGGGGAGAGAGAGGTGATGTGGCTGATGAGAAGCCATGTCAGCAAAGATGGTTTGTTTATTTATTTTGAGAGAGAGGCCCCTAGCTTCATAAAAGTAAGATCTTGGCTACTTGGCGTTTGAAACTAGGACCTGAGTTTCTTTTCCTCCTTCAGATCTTTTCAAAGTGAAATAAAGACTTGATTAGGTTCCATGCAGTTGAAACTGAGACAGTGTTCGGAAGAGTTTTAAAATCGTTCTTATTGTTAGATATACTCCTTTGCATTGCAGATTAGTCATGCCTAATTTAGGTCCCACTGAAATGAACAAATCTGCTCTATGCATGTGTTTAATCTGTTATTTCACGCAAATTCTGTCTACAGAGTTATTCTTTAGGAGGAAAAAAAAAACTGTGATCCAACAAGGATCTTTTTATGTTGTTAACCTGAATACTAAATTTAGTTGCTTACCACCCTAAATTTCCATTAGGTGGTAGTTATAGGAAAATAAAGTACATAATTAGATCTCTACGTATTAAACATTTTTCTCTTGATACATCTTAGCATTGACTAGAGTAGTGGTCTCCACATTTTTTGGTCACACACGCTTGTCTGTAAACATATTTTGAACATACACCCCTGATATATGTATCTGTATTTATTTGTTAATTATATCCATGAGGTTTTTTTTGTTTGTTTGTTCTATCATGTCTGATTCTCGGAGACTGCCTGGACAAGTCCCTGCAGTTTTCTTGGCAAAGTTTTTCAGAAGTGGTTTGCCATTGCCTCCTTCCTAGGGCTGAGAGAGACGGACTGGCCCAAGATCACCCAACTGGCTTTGTGCCTAAGGTGGGACTAGAACTCCCAGTCTCCTGGTTTCTAGCCTTAACCACTACACCAAACCGGCTCTCCATGTACTGCTTATATTCATATTTTAGTTCATTATAAGACACACACTTCAAATACAAAGTTTTGTATAGTCTATATATCAAATACTAGTATTGCTTAATTTCTTTCTTATTTTTGTAGATAAGTATAAATAGACATACTAACATTTTCATTTTGAACCCCAGTAGATCGTCTTGCATGCCACTTGGGCTGAGTGCACCCCACTTTGGAGACCACTGGACAGAGAATATTTTGGGCATTCTTCCTCTCATAAACTGATCCATCTCTTTGTGCATTATGGAATAAAATGGAGAGAGGAATTCACAGTGCCTGCTTTTCTGAACTCGTTGAAGGAAAGGTGGGTGGGTCTAAATATAGGATCAGATTTGGACTGTTCAGGGCAAACCCTGTGATTTTGCTGTGTGATCTTAGACCAAGGTTGCATTGTAACTATGGTGTGATTAGTTGGTTTTGGCTTAGCCCAATTTGCAGCCCAGCCCATTGTGGCTTGGAAACCATGGTTTATGGTTTTGTGTGTGGGGTGAAGCCAGCCAAATGGGTATTCTGCCCAGTGTGATCAAAACACAGATGGTATAGTGCAATGTGTTCGTTCTGAGAGTAGCCTGGAGAGAGAACGGAGGAGATCGCCAAAGTCACCCAGTGAGTCTTGTGGCCTGGGAAAGGCTTGATTCTCGCAGTGATTGTACTAAAATGGGATGACAGGTTTTTGAGGATGGCTACAGAGGATGAAGTAAATCCAGATTGCTTTCTGGTGGCCCTATTAAAGAAGCTGCAGCTTAGATGTTTTGGACATATGCTGGGAAAGCAAGAGTCTTTGGCGAAGATCTGATGCTTGGGGAAATCCAAGGCAACTGAAAAAGAGGTCAGCAGAAGACAAAGGGGTAGTGGTGGTGGCAGGTACTATAATGAATGACACAAGAAGGTTTGTAGAGAACCACAGAGTTGGCATTGGAGAAGGAAGCAAAGGCTGTTAGGAAAACATGAATTAAGCCCAGGAAGACAGGAGAGAGTGAGAAAGAAACGGAAGGTTGTCCTGCCTTGACTCTCTTTGGTATAAGAGGGAGGGAAGGGGAAACGCAGCCAGGCTTTCAAGGTTCTGTTCCTATACCCTCTATCTATCTATCTATCTATCTATCTATCTATCTATCTATCTATCTATCTATCAAATTTCTATCACCGCCCATCTCCCCCAAAAGGCTAGGCTGGCTGGGGAATTCTGAGAGTTGAAGTCCATACATCTTAAAGTGGCCAAGGTTGAGTAACACTGGCCTATATCAATTAATTGGAGTCTCAGCATTTCTTGTGGCATCACTTTCCTGACCTGGCCTACATTGAAGAGCTTGACACCGTTGCTGACAGACAGTCCTGCTGAAATGATGTCTTTTAGATCAAAAAGACTTGGAAGTGACTGAACTGGGGAATCACAAGAGCGAAATGCTCCACCTGTTTTTTTTTTTTCTGCTGTGGCCTTGATGAAAGTTTAGTTTTAAGAAACTACTGTGTTTAGTAATGTGGGAAGAATCAGTCATGAGTTTAGAAAAAGGAGGGGGACAAAAGTGATGTTCTTCTGACTCACTTGGAGCCCTTTTGCCAACTTGTGACATCATGCAAGTCAGAATATAGCTGGAAATGGGAAACCCCATTTCCCTACTCGCTTGCCCTTCCTGGGTTTGAAATGAGTCAATATCCTGCTACTGGATTATTCTAAAAATGCTTGTTTAGACAGCTTTGAAATGTTACCCCAGGAACTGGATGCATCTTAAAAATACTTTTTTCAAGTTGGGCTAAACAGATGCCAAAAGAATGGGCTTTTTTTTTTTTCATCTTCAGTTTTTGGCAAACAGTAATTGCTTATTCTGAAATCTGTGTTAAACACAACAAAACAGCTTGATGATGCATTATGGTGGTTTGCTTAGCAGTCTTTCCAAAGTTGGCTGGGGATTGTGGCTTTCCATGCTGGTGGGAGATTATGGGAATTGAAGTTCAGCATCTTTTAGAGGCATCAAAGTAGAAAGAGGATCATGCTAAACCCAAATGAGTCTTTCTGTTTCTTCTTCTTGGCTTCGTACTCTAAAAAACCCAGCCATGGTGATTTGTAAACCAGGATTTATGGTTACTTTGAGGTCTGTACCAAAGTATGCACATTGATGTGCATTTTAGTAGCTGAATATCTTTTTCTTCATATTCTGACCAGCTGTGGCTTTCTTTGCAATGTGGGAATGGTTAATTTATTCAAATGTTGATCCAAATAGTGTTAAGAACTATTGTGTTAAGAACCACAGCACTGGCTGAACTAGGCCAAGACTAGAGAGAACTGGGTTTAATTCTCATTCAGCTACAAAGTGGGGTGGGTAACTTCAGGGTATTCAGACCTTGGTTGAGTTCACTGATTGAACTAGTCATTGCTAACCACCTTTTCCCCTCTCCTGTGTGGTTAGTTTAAGGTGCAGCGCAGCTTACAAATCCAGGAGAATACTCTGTCTGTCTGTCTGTCTGTCTGTCAAATTTGTCACTGCCCATCTTCTCCCACTGGAGGGATTCATTACCTGAATAAATAGTGGTTTGGCAGCTGAATGATCTCACCCCCACCTCTTGAAATAGCCTTAAAAGTGTGAAAACCTTAAAACGTCTGTCCTCCAGGGGAAGTTCTTTATATCAGATAAATTGAGTAGAAAAAGGGAATTGAATGTTTTCCTGCTTTAATTTCACCCATGGTTTGATCAGGGGCTTTTAGTATTGAAAGAGAAGGATGCTGGGAAAAGGACCACTTCAGCAGCAGAAAATGGAGGCTGGTTTCACGCTGTGTCCATGTTGGATGTGTTACTACGATCAGCTGCAGGGGTGTTCTTCTTAATTAGAAAGTGTTCCAGAACAAATCAATAAAAGGAGCAGAGGGGTTTGGAAGAGCCAAGGGAGACCTGGGCTGGTGGATTGGTGGAGTGGGATGATGCCACACCGGGGGCGCAGATTTAGGAGATACAGCAGCAAGACCAAAGAAGTTCAGTGGAATGGTGGTAGAGCTTCTCTAGATAACTAAAGGGGTGAAAGCATCTCTCTCTCCACTCATAGGTTTCAGCCTCGATGACAGTTTTGGTACTAGGATTCTTTGGTCTTGTTCTTAATAAAATAAAACTGCCCTGGATTAGATCATGATTCAGCAGATGTCATTGAGAAACCCTGAAGTACAGAGAGGACCTTCTACAGAGGTCTGGAGAGTCACTGTCAGCCTTCCAAGGTAGACCAGCCAGGAAGCACGACCAGATGAGCTAATTCGACTTTATTGTAAGGCTACATTGACAGAATCTTGCGTGTCTGAAAGTACAAATCTCCTGCCGTCTCTTTTCACAGCCTGATAAGCTAGGGAGGTTCCTTTCAGAGTTTCTTCTCTGCCCATTATGCAGCTGCAGGCTATGTCCTCTCTTATCTGATTGTTCCCTAGGCAGCATCTCTTCCCCTCCTCTCCCAAGGTCATTCCCACATACCATTACAGCTATAGCCCGTGAAGAGGAACAGCTGCCCCTGATCTGGCCTTTTCCGGATATATTGGACAGGTCTTCTGCTGGTAGTTTTGGTGGAGTGATAGGATTTGTTATCCAGTGTAACTGAAGAACCCAGTTTGGGAAAGCTAATTCAAATGAGAAAGACCTGATTCTGCCATAACTTTCAACCATCACAAAATTTGCTTTTTTTGGAGGGTTGTGATGTGTGAATCCTGCCCACTGTGGCTCAGTGTTGGGGGTCTCTTTTGCACCCCCCATTCCCTGAAATTCTCGGCTTCCCATGAGCCAGTTCGTCCATTCAGCTGCCAGAAGTGAACACTTCTACCTGCTTTGGCCAACCTGAAGTCCCCTGTTTGACCCCCCCCCCAGCCCCCCTTTTCTTTTTTGGCTACATGCAATTAGTAAAAAACAGAGCACCTTCATTCCAGATTGAACCCTGTTCAATTTTCCAAGCTTGGAAAGATTAATGTATTTTGTGTTAGGGCACACCCATTCATTTGGCGCTCCCTGTTTTGGTGTTGCGGTTTTGTGGTTAAGCAATCAAGAATGTTTTTCTTTTCCTGGTCAGATTGCCCTTTCCTTTTTCCTGGAGTAGCTTTTAAGTTTCAGGCTTCATTAAACCCTGTGCTGTTCCTTTCCCCAAATCTACACGGCTAAGTTGAAATTGGTGTGTGTGTGTGTGTGTGTGTGTGTGAGAGAGAGAGAGAGAGATCAAGGGAGGGTGGTGTATAAAGAACAGAAAGCTTTCTGTGCTTCCCCCACCCCCTGAAACAGGAGCTTCAGTGCAAGAATTGTTCACCAGAGAACCTGAACATGGTATCATACTTCAGCTTTTCTGAGCTCATGTGGTTTTGCTTGTGAGTAAATATTTTTGCATAAAGCAAGCATGGTTTGGTTTTCAGACAAGGGGAAGTGGTTCTCCTTTCTATAGTCATTTTACGAACAACACAAAGGCTACCACCGTGCAGGAGTTCTTCTGCGTGAAGTTATAAACAGGGCCAAAATGGAACAAGACTCTTCCGTCTTGAGATCAAGAGCATTTTAGGTTAACACAGACAGCAGTTAAACAGATGTGAGCAGGCAATTCCAAATGTTTAGACTAGCATTCTTCAAACCACTGCCTCCTGCTGTTTTGGACTACAAGTCAGGAAATCGATCGATTGATTGATTATGGACAATCTAGTCAGTGTTACCTCTTAGCAATCACATAGATAGATTTTCTCCAGGATGATCTCTCCCCAACCTGGTCCTTCAGGTCTTCCAATAGTATATCCATGGCCAATGTAATGCATCCACCTTGCAGTTGGTCATCCTCTCCTTTTGCCTTCCATCATTCCCAACGTTACAGACTTCTCAAGGGAGCTGGGTCTTTGCACTGATTGATTGATGATGTGACATCAAGTCAATGTTGACTCTTAGTGACCACAGAAGTAATTTTTTCTCCAGGAGGATCTCTTCCTTGTCTGCCCTTGCAAGCTAGGCAGGGTTGGCCAGATTAATATATGGATGGGGGCTACCAGGGCTTAGGACAGATTGAGAAGAGGAGAACAGTTCCGGAAGAAAGCAATGGCAAATCATTTCCATGTTGTGCCCAGAAATATTATATGGACTGTGGTTAGTCTTGGAAAGTCAAATAGGATTGGACTTTGAGAGGGAGGCTGTAGGCCAGATTGGGAAGTGGGAAAAACAACCCAGGAGAGAGCACTGACAAACCACTTCCGTATTGTTCCGGAGAAAGCCACCTGGACTTGTCTATGAAGTCACCAGCTCATCTCAAAGAAACTTGTACTAATTCAGCATGTTGTGCAGACTCAACTGGAACTTGAAATTGGAATTAATGTCAGTTACAATCCTGGGTCAGACAAATCCACATCTGACCTCTTTTTATTAGCTTAGAGATGCAGAGCCCTCTCTATGAATGGAAGACTGGGATAAGGCTTGGCTACAGGGATATGCACAGTAGCTTGCTTGTGGTGTTGGCTGCTGGCCCCCCATCTCAGGGTTGTTTGTGTGTTTTGGCTGAAATTCAACCCTTCCCTTCCTGGTCCCAAATCTTGGGCTTTGACAGGAACCCTATCATGGTTTTCTTATGTGCCAAGTCAAATCCATACGGTGAAGCCCTTGATTTAGGATGGGTGGAATTTGTTTTTTCTTCCAGGAACCCTATGCATGACTGCACTAGGGGGGTGGGGGGGCAGGGGGATAGCAGCTTGTTCACATTTGTTCAGACTTCCCCTAAATAGAATTTTCTCAAGCTATTTTAACTGGCACCTTGAGAAGAATCCACAGCCCTTTCTTTGCTATTCCATTTAAGACTACCCAAATGTTGATGATAGGAACATTAATTATGGAAACATGTTTCTAGTATCAACACATCTGCTGGGTAGAAGCTTCTTTCTATAAAAGGTATGTCTGTCTGTCCCAAGGTGGTCACCTGAGCATGAAAAATGCAAGAATTACTTTGAACATTCAAAAAGTATGATGATAATCTTAAATGTTATGTAAGGGTGATTGCAATTCCTTGGCTTGGAAGGAAATGCACTCTGCATGTGTTCAGGCATGCCGTTAATTTAAGACTAAATTTCCACATTGCTCTAAGCTGTGATTGGTTTAATCATGCTTTCTTGGCTGATTGACACAACACATAAAAAAAAGGTGGTTTACAAATCAGCGTGGTTATGTTCACACAAACATGCTCAGCCACAAAGAAACAAAATGTGTTTTGGCTCAGCTCACTCTTGGAACCCAGCTAATAAATTGCACCAATAATGTACTCTTTTTATGATGGCTTGTTTTGTAATGGGAAGAAGTCAGTTACCATAGAATGGGAATATTCTCTGGGCGAATGTCCCAGTTAGCTTTATTAGCAATAGGGGGAAAAGTGGACTTCTGAACCAGATTCCTAACTTGGAGACTTAAGACATGGTGGTATTGGCATCTTCCTTGAGAACCTAATCTATGACTGGATTCACATATGCGCCCTATGCTGCAGCAGGTTGTGTATATCTTATTAATAGATGTGTAAACTCAGCCACTATGGGTTTCTGGCTTATAGGTTGCATGAGTCCTGTTGATTGTACTTTAGTCAACAAATCATGGCTGAATCCAACCAGCATCGTCATAGTGGGATTATGTATTATGTCCATCTATAGTTGATTTTAAAATATGAGGATGTACCATATAGATATAGATTGGTTATCTAACGTTCCTTAGAAATATTTGTTTTCTCTGTCTCAGCAAAGACCATGCGTGGCTTGAGGTGGTTCTGTCTGGCTCGCTTGTTCCTTGGATGCTTCTCCAGACCCCATCTTTTTTCCAGCACTGAATCATCCCCTTTCTTCCTCCACACTTAGCAAGAACTTGTATGTAGACCAGGGTTTCTCCACCAGGGTTCCATGGAACCCTCGGGTTCCGTGAGAGGTCACTAGGGGTTCCCTGGGAGACCATGATTTATTTAGAAATTTATTTCAAATTTGGGCAACTTCACGTTAAAGAGGTAAGTTTCTGTCATTTTTAGTTTAAGAACACTGTTAATGCATGCAGTATATAGAGGCCTACCCATGAAACAAATATAATAATTTTGCAGCTTGTGGCCCATCTTTGAGCCTGAATGGGCAGGGGTTTCCCGAGGCCTGGAAAATATTTCAAGGGTTCCTCCAGGGTCAAAAGGTGGAGAAAGGCTGATCTAGATGTTGATCTTCTGATTGCCGTGTCCATGGCTGCTTTTCTCATTTACAAAGAATATGAGAAGTCAAAGTCAGGGCATCTTCAGAAGCAACGAAATATGGCCAGCTTTTGGTTTAACACCCCCCTCTTGCACATCATGGCTTTCTCATCTGCGCACCAAAGTTGCTTAAAATGCAAGAGGTACCAGTGGAATAAAAGCTTGCAGATCAAGCAAGGGCAGAAGATGATTCTGAGCTTATACCAAGAACAGGAAAAGTAAAAATACTAATTTAGTTCTCCATTCAGGCAGGTAATTTCTTTTTACTAAATTAAGTAAGCTATTTTGGGAGGTCTTGGATTTCACGCAGCTTCATATTTGAGAAACTTGAGTAAATGCCAAACTGTGTTTGGAGGGGGGCAGGAGAGGGAGTTTCAACGTCCCATTGCTAATAAGGCCCTTATAAAGTATCTTCAAGAGGACAGGGATAGGAGAGTTTCTTCAAAGCTATGTGGCTGAAATCCTGTATGCACCAAACTACCATGGCATTATCAGGCAGCTGCTGTGCATTGTGGTATCAGGGATAACCTGATATCCTGTAACTAGGATAATGTAGCCTTTGCGGCTTCGGAAGACGCAACTGACAATATCCCTTCTGATACGGTAGTGTTGATGAAGCTTGTCTAGAGATATATTCTAACAGGGACCAGAGCACTATAAAGGTAGTCCTCGTTTAGTGACTGCCTAGTACAGCGACTGATGGAGTTACCACAGTAATAAAAATGTAACTTTGTGACCAATCCTCACATTGACGAGCTTTGCAAGTCTGTAAAGCAAAGGAAAGATGAAGGAAGATTATAAGCACAGCCACACTTCGCTTAATGACCAAATTGCCGGTCCAATTGTGGTCACTAAACAAGGACTACCTATAACTGTCTATGCTGGTTTTTTTTTTTTTATTCCGTTCAATCATGTCCAATTCTCGGAGACTGTCTGGACAAGTTCTTGCAGCTTCCTTGGCAAGGGTTTTTTTAATAATAACTTTATTAAATTTTAAAACACAGAGATAAAATCTAACAAACTAATAAAGAGAAAAAGAAGTGAAAAAAAGGAAGAGAAGAGAAATAGAAAAGAGAATAACTCCCGACTCCTTTACAACAGCTATAAGTAAAACTTAGATTAAACTCTTACTCTAAGGTTACATCATAGCATCCATTTTTTTCTATTGTCAACTAATATTATTAATCATCAAATTTGTATATCATAATTTCATTCTTTTCTGTTTCATGCAAAAAGTCCAGAAGGGGCTTCCAATTCAGCATAAAATTAGTCAATGTCTTTTCTCTAATCAAAGCTGTCAATTTTGCCATCTCAGCCAACTCCATCAACTTTACCATCCATTCTTCCATTGTAGGTGATATTGAGACTTTCCATCTTTGAGCATATAAAAGTCTTGCTGCAGTTTTCCTTATTGGCAAGGTTTTTCGGAAGTGGTTTGCCATTGCTTCCTTCCTAGGGCTGAGAGAGAGGGACTGGCCCAAGGTCACCCAGCTGGCTTTGTGCCCAAGGCAGGACTGGAATTCACGGTCTCCCGGTTTCTAGCTCAGTGTCTTAACCACTACACCAAACAGGCCCTCAGTTATAACAACAAAGTCCCTGCAGTTTTCTTGGCAAGGTTTTTCAGAAGTGGTTTGCCATTGCCTCCTTCCTAGGGCTGAGAGAGAGGGACTGGCCCAAGGTCACCCAGCTGGCTTCGTGCCTAAGGCGGGACTAGAACTCTCATACCACGCCTGATTGGCTCTTGGGCTGAGGGGGAGGGACTGGTCCAAGGTCACCCAGCCGGCTTCGTGCCTAACGCAGGACTAGAACTCTCAGTCTCCCGGCTTCTAGCCCAGTGCCTTAACCATTACCCCAGATTGGCTTTCTGTGCTGGATACCATGTAGTATATTCTGAAGAATATGCCAGGTTTCACAGTATCTAATAGTAGAGCCGGCCGTAGGAATACTCTCGGATGTGTTCCTCCCTGCCTGGTGCTTGCAGGCAATTTCAACCCATGGTGCTAGCAGGCTTAGACAGAAGATAGTGACCATCCAGGGAATTTTTTCTGCTGAGACAAACACTGTAGGATAAAGCTCCGGTAAGCTTCAGGACGTCTCATTAGGGGCTGAGCAACCCTGTGGGTGTTGTTAATGTACGTGCATCGCATTAACTTTGCCAATAAACTTGCTTTTGAGCACATCTTGGGACTTGATTTTCATTATGTCAAGCGTTTCCCTGGAAGGCGTCTCTTCTTTTTTCTTCCTTCCTTCCTCTTTCTTCTGTGTTGTCATAAAAGAGACTGCTGTTCCTCTTGCACTAAGCCATGCTTTAACCATGGTTTATTGAATAAACCACAATGGGCAGAATTCCCACTGCCCATAGAACCCTAAAGTATAGCATTGTACCACTGTGGCTGGGCTCTGCATCACACAATAACTCAAAACCAAACCAGCTCTATTGTAGTTGAGTGTGATGTGTGAACGCAGTAGGGAGTTGGACAATCTCTGATTGAAACCAAATCTCAGCCAGGACCTCACGCCATGAACTTACTGCTTAGTTGCCCTCTTGCTAACATCGTTACTGAGAAAATTTGTCTCACATCTTTTTCTTTAGAGGAGTCAGCACAGAAATGGGGCCCTGACTAACTCTAGTTTGTATTGTGTTCATTTGTGTTTTGATATATGTATGTATGTACACACACACACACACACACACATTACATTACATTACATTACATTACATTACATTACATTTTGGGTGTGCTGTTATTTGGGAGCTGCGTCACCTTGAAAACCACTGCCAATTTCCTAACTTGAAGAGGTGTGTGGAGTCTGCTTTTTGAAAGCAAAACTTTCCACAGGAGAATCAAAAAGAACAGTAAAATCTGTACCCCCCCTTTTTTTTCCAGCTGATGTATCGTATAATGAGTTATGTGGTCAACTGGTCTTCCGTTGATGCTTTTGGTTTGCATACTGTAGTTAAAACATGATGGAAAAGATGCTGCGTCAAATAGCATTCGTGAAAGTTGAAATGAGTCACTTTGTCAGTGTTGGTGATTTTTGTTCAGTGTGTCAGCACAGAGCCAAATAATACATGCGGTGAACAAAGGACACAACTTCTGTCACCTTGATGGCGTTTCCAGGCTTTGCATGACATATTGAAGGCCACGCTCCACACAAAAGGGGACAAGATCAGGATCTGTTTGGAGAAGGTGGCTCAGGAATGTTAAGAGTTAAATGGGTGCCTTAAGGATCTGCAAGTCTTAAGGCAGTGTTTCTCCACCTTGGCCACTTGAAGATGTGTGGACTTCAACTCCCAGAATTCCCCAGCCAATCCATGGACTGGCTGGGGAATTCTGGGAGTTGAAGTCCACACATCTTCAAGTGGCCAAGGTGGAAAAACACTGCCTTAAGGCATCAACTTTGCCCTTGATAAAAACGAACCACCATTTTTGGCCCCACTCTCTCTGGGGATGCAGAGAGATGCCGGTGGCTACATGAGGCCTCGTCAGCCTTCCCACGTAGACCATACAGGAAACATGACCAGGTGAGCAAATTCTACTTTATTGTAAGGCTACATTGACAGAATCTTGCAAGTCTGAAAGTACTAATCTCTTTTACAGCCTGGTCAGTTAGGGAGGATCCTTTCTGAGTTTCTTTTTCTGCCTGTTATGCAGCTGTGGGCTATGCCCTCTCTTATCTGATCTGTCCCTAGGCAGCATCTCTGCTGCCCCTGCATCTCCCAAGGCCATTCCCACATACCATTAAGGTAAAGGTAAAGGTTTCCCTTGACATAAAGTCCAGTCGTGTCCGACTCTAGGGGGCGGTGCTCATCTCCGTTTCAAAGCCTTGGAGCCGGCGTTGTCCATAGGACACTTCCGGGTCATGTGGCCAGCATGACTCACGGAACGCCGTTACCTTCCCGCCGAAGCGGTACCAATTAATCTACTCACATTTGCATGTTTTCGAACTGCTTGGTGTGCAGGAGCTGGGACAAGCAACGGGAGCTCACCCCGCCGCGCGGTTTCAAACCGCCGACCTTCCGATCGACAGCTCAGCGGTTTAACCCGCAGCGCCACCACGTCCCAATCCCACATACCATTACAGGCCTGCTATTTTTGTACCCTCGCCCCAGAGGCTCTTTCAACTTGGATGATTTTGGAATTGGAGCCATAAAACCTTGGCGGTAATCGAAATTTGAATAATAAATAAATAAACCTTTCCCCTTTCCCGTGGTATCCTTGGAGGCTGATCAGAATGGCAGATGGGGGGGGTTGTTATCCTACACTCCTGGAAATGAAGGTACAACTTTCTCTCCATGAATACAGGGGTAAGTCTTTGAACAGCTGCTGGTGGCCCTCCAGAGCCCCTTTCAGATTGTGGCCAAAATTTAGCAGGAAATTCAGTTGCACCGCTTCCTAGGTTTCTTCAACAAAATGAGAGCAAATCAGGTCCATGTTGAGCTTTTTGCTAGAACCCTCCTCCAAGTGGAACAAGAAGAAAAGAAGACAAAAATATTCTCTTAACCTCTTGGGATGTTCCCATTTCACTCCTATTTACCCTCCTTTTTGAAGTTAAATTATAGTCCTTTTCTGGGTGGGGAGGGGTAGGGTAGGGAACTGCCTTTGCCTGTTCTGAAAAGGAACTTGGTTTGGGAACCAAATGAGACCATCCAAACAAAAAGGTGTGATTTCTACTTGCTTGCCTCCTGGGTAGAGATTTCTTGGATGTGCAGATTTAAAAGCCCAGTTTTAAAATGGCCCAACACCCTTGGGAGGCTGTAGGCCAGTGTTTCTCAACCTTGACTAATATAAGACATGTGGACTTCAACTCCCACTGGCTGGGGAATTCAGGAAGTTGAAGTCCACACATCTTAAATTTGTCAAGGTTGAGAAACACTGCTCTAGGCCTTATCCATGTTGCTGACAATTGAAATAATGGGGAGAAGAACAGGATCTAAACTGGGCTTTTCCCAGCCTTGAATCTCCAACTGGATTTCAGCTCCCATCATCCATGACCATGCTACCTGTCTTGTAGTCCACCTTCATCTGGGCATCGAAGACAAGGAAGCAGTTGGAAATTAAAATTGGCTTGGTCCAGTAAATATTCAGGGTCTGTTCACTGAAACAAAGATGAGAAGCAAGTCAAGGAAAGAAAATGGGTCAATTTAGTTGATTGTCCCCCTTCTGCCTCTATTGCCCCTGTTCCTGGTCTTTGCCAGTCCCCTCACCTCCCTCCCAGGTGAGAGACCCTAACCAATTTTATACACCTTGAGGTTGCTCTTGATTGATGTTGGAGTAAGAAGGAAAACACTCTTCTAAAACCAGTACGGGAGAGAGTGATTTAAGCTGGCCTCAGTTATGGCTAGGGATGAGATGAAGGAAAAAGCGTGTTGGGTCACATTTGTGCCATCGTTCAGTTTGCAGTCCCCAGATTGGGGAAGGCTGAATTAAAACATTGCATCTTTTCCACTTATTTGTTTGGCCTATATAGGAAGCTCTTGGCTCTATTTTACTCCGTTATGCAGAATTGGAATATTTTAAAAAGCTAATTATATCTCTTTCTGCGACTCATCTGCTCTCCCCGTCTCCTAATCCTTGCTAACCTGTGATTTTTCCCCCTCTCCATTTCCCCCCTCCCCTCTAATTGCTGCAGTATTATAAAAGTGTTATTATCTACAGCTGCAGCCTCAAGGGTTGTTATTTTTTTTTAAATATAAAGCCCCTATAATTGGGAAATCCTGGCAAATTGCCTATTCTTCCAGTAAAGCAACTGCAATCAAAATATTTTTAAGGGACATTATAATGAAAAAGCTTCCCAAGAAGCGGGGAAAAACTTTCTAAGCTTCATCATTTGATGATTTCTTACTATTTTATGTAATACGCTTCAAAGCTTTGCAGCTGCAGCTGTAGTAACCCATACAATAATTGGCCAAGATGATTCCCCAATTAATGAGGAAGGCATAATCCACCCTTTTAAATTCATGGCTGCAGTGAGGTTCTGCGTATGGCATCTTTATAGCCACACTGTGCCTGCGATTAACCTGCCTGTCTTTTAATCATCTGTTTTTTAGACTAAGTCAGACTTGGCTGGGTTCACATAACACGCTAAGCCATGAATCAGGGTTTATAAAGCCCATGGCCTGGATTCACAGAACATATACACAGAACGTATACTGTTTTATTGTAAACCGCCCAGAGTCCCTTTTGGGAGATGGGCGGTGATAAATTTGATTAATAAATAAATAATAAATAATAAATATACAGCCAAAACCAAGTTAACCAAATGATGGCTTAGTACAGTATGAGAACACTGCTCTGATTGTTGGGTAGTCATTTTAAAAGTTTCTCTTTTTGCTTATACAAACAAGCAACACCTCAACAAAACATCAACAATTATAGCATAATAAGGAGCAAATCAGACACACAAACAAAAATGTGCAAGCTGCAACAGAGTGACTATTAGGGGAAAATACATAAGTTGGGAGTATATCATTATAGATTTAAGGAAAGATAACGCCAGCTTAAATATCCATATTCAATATTTTTGTCTGAAACATTAAAAAAACTAAAAAGAGAGAGGCCCACTTGACTTCAGCAAAACTTTGATTTTATGGACTACTTGGAGGGAAGGGTGATGTCTTTTGGATCTGAGTATCTTTTAAATTTGAATTGATGTAATTTAAGTCATTTGTGTAAATGTATGTCATGCACGTGATTAGGTAATTGGTGTAATTTACAACCATTTGTATTAATTTACATAAATTTTTGTCCCCAGCATGGGAAGTCTTTGAAATTGAGGTTTTACTATAAAACAATGCTCAACTGAACACTTTCTCTAGAATCTTCATTGTTTCCAGTCCTTTTTCCCAGTCTTCAATTCCTTTTGAATCAAATAAAAATGGGTTTTGGTTTTTCAGTATTTTGCTACAACAAATTGGGCCATTAGCGCAGTTTCCAGAGTGCTGTTACAGCAAAATGACCAAGAAGCTTTGGCTATCAACCCATTTGTATACCATCAGATTTTCTTCACTGGTCAGTAATCCGTAAACCCTGAGGCTGTAATAATGTTTGTCTTTGAAGTGCCACCATTTTTGAGTTTGTGGCTGGGCTCACCCAAGTCTAACTGGCCAAAATTAAAGGTTCTGTTTTTGCCTGATGCCCAGTCCAGCCATAGTTTGGTGACGTGGACTGGAAAGAAGCATTCATTGCAAGGCAGAAATAGGGGAGAATTTTGCATTGATCCATAAATATGAAAAGGGGCCCCTGTGTCCTGGCCCATTTGGCAGAGTGAGGTGCTATAATGGGCTGTGAGGCTAACCTTGGGAGACAGGAAGAGAGCTGCAACCAAGACAATGGTCAGATAAGAGACAGCTGAGTCCAAAGCAGAAAAAGGGGGTGGAGAAACTGTCTCAGAAGAGACCCTCCCTAGTTCTCTGGATTGTAAAAGCAGGGGAGGGGGGAAGTTCTTTCAGATTGATATCAGCCCTTCAAAGTAGTCCAGACCAGGAAACCAAAACTGTCCCGCTCTAGTCTGCCAAGAAAACATCGTGAAAGCGGCGTCCCCCCAACGGGTCAGACATGACTTGGTGCTTGCACAGGGGACCTTTCACCTTGCAAGGTTATAGTAACAGAATTTTGCAAGTCTGAAAGGCCTTCTCCCCTTCCCTGCCTTTACTTTCCAGAGAATAGGGAGTGTCCCTTCTGAGATGCATTTTCTACCCCCATTCCTGCTTTGGACTCAGATTTCTCTGATCAGACTGTTGTCTAAACTGCAACTCTTCCTTCTGTCTCTCAAGGTTATTCTCACATCCTGTTACAGGTGGCCATCTTGAGGAAGGGCAGGAA
The DNA here is from genome assembly GCF_035149785.1 of Candoia aspera. NCBI lineage: Eukaryota > Metazoa > Chordata > Lepidosauria > Squamata > Candoiidae > Candoia > Candoia aspera. Next base: position 11,082,209 of record NC_086166.1, on the reverse strand, counting down.
TCTCATTAGGTAAATTACTGTGGTATTCCTTTAACTTGCAAGATAGGATAAAGGCATTTAGGAGACTGGAATGCTTCAGATGCCACAACAAAATCGGCTGACTTGAGTATCCTTGATTTCAGGTGAGAAGACAGTCTTAGTCTGGTCCTGCTGGTTATGTTGGGAGGCCAAGATACGAAATCAAAGAATGGCCCCTTTCTGTCCTTATCCAGTGATGACTCTGATTGTGTCTGTTTGCAGGTGAAGGATTTGATCAAGTTCTTGGACCCCACCGGGCTTGGCGTGATCAGCTTTGAAGACTTCCGTCGAGGGATTTCTGCAATCAGAAATGGAGGTTGGTTTGTTTTCATCCATGTGGATCAGAGGGACCCATAATGGGTCCACAGCTTGGAAGTCGCCCTTCCTATTTCTCCCAGATCCTTGTTTGTGAGGAGTTTTGTGACATTAATGGACCCCTTGGGATATTCTAAGCCCCTTTCTTGAAAATCCATGGCTCTTTAAAAAGAGATGAACAGAGATAAAGGGAGTAAGTATCTGTTTGCTAGGCACGGGCCAAACTTATTCCTATTGCATTTGCTTAGGAGGGCAAGTGCACCCTAGTTTAGAGGACAATTGGCCAAGGTTTGGGGTCTTCAGGTCATATTTTCTGAATCTGGCTTGTTATAAGAAACCCTGTTTAATTTTAAACCATAGACTCTGTTTTCAAAATGACCGGCTAAGCCAAGATTTGGACAAAATCAGCCTGAAAGTCTTTCTGACTTCACCTACCATTCCATCAACAGTAGCAGAATGTGCAAAGTGTCCTATTACTCTCCATATTTTCCCCCTTGGGGAGAAACTAGTTATTCCATTATGCCTATTAAGCAGGAATCCAGTGTTTGGTGCTTTGAATGAACCTCTGATGCTTCTAGATGGGAAATTAAGCTCTATTCAGATGTTGTACGTAGATACATTGTTGTCTGATATCTAATTAGGCTTCTCATCCACTATCATCCACAGTGGTTCAGATTAAATAAATGGTGAAAATCAGATGAGAATAAATGGATGATCTTGGCTCAAGGTCTTGTGTGTGTGTGTATGAGGGAGAGAGAGCGTGAGCATGCATGTGCAACATTTGAATTTGGTTTCCCTTCTACTTCTATTATTTAAGTTGGGAAATCATCATGTACCTTGAAATCATTTGATATATCTAATATCCAAGGATTGGAAAATCTGTATGATCTGTTGGGAAGCTGTAATACTCTCTGCAGGAGATAACATGTTGTGGACTTTGGCTGGGCTTAGAAGCTAAGCAGGATTGGAAGAGTTTAATATTTGGATGGAAGACCACCAAGGAATTATCAGGAATGTAGACTCATCTAGGAAGTCAAGCAACATCTCAGTAGAAGGCAAGAACAGCCTGCAGGAACATTGCATGGGTGTTCCATGAGGTTACCAGGAGTCAAGCTTGCTTTGAAGGAAATTTTATCTTAGCTCAGCAGGTGGCAGTACCTGGTTGGCATTCTCAGGACTTGAATGCTAATCAGAATCTGACCTTGTTAATACCAAATGGGAAACCACCAGGATATTTCTAAGCTACAGGCTAGATTGAGAAGGTGAAATAAAAATTCAGGAAGAAAATAATGTGGCCAGCTGCTTCTGTATTGCGGTCAAGAAAACTACTCCCAGGAAGTCATCAGGACCTGAACCCAGCATTCTGGGAGTTGAAGTCCACCCATCTTAAAGTGGCTAAGGTTGAGAAACACTGCTCTTAGCTAAGCTGAGCACATGGGCTGGGTTTGCAAAATACTCTGGGCTGAAATGTCAGCAGCTAGTTTGTGGCTTGTTCTGTGGAGTCTGACTACAGCTTTCAAAGAGCAGCCAAGATGTCAAATTGTGACCTTTGTTTGAACGCTGTCTGAGTTTCAGATATATCCTCTGGTCTTGCTATCTCTAAGTGTCAATGTATACACACTGAAATCCTCCTTTAGGCACAGATCGAATGGATCTTCCAGATGCACACGGTTGTGAGGCGACTAGCTTGCAGGGAAGAATTTAGTCTGAGCTGTAAGATGTCATTTCCAAATATGTCTGTGTTGCTTTATGCAGTTATGGGGTCTGCACATCATACTGCATTAGAAAGACTGGGCAATGTTGGGATTGGGTAACTTTTTGACATCGTACTCCATTTCAGTGCTATGCCATCTGGTCCTGAGAGAACATTTCTTTCCCTTTCCCTTTCCCCCTCTTCCTCCTCTTTCTTCCTCTTCCTCTTCCTCTCTTTCTTTCTTTCTTTCTTTCTTTCTTTCTTTCTTTCTATTGTGGGTGTGGAAGGGAAGGCAAAAGTAAATGAAGGGGAGAGAGATAACAATATTGATTGATTGCTTATGTGCCATCAAGTTTTTGTCAACTCTTAGCAACCACACAGATGTTTTCCATGATGATTTGACCCCAATCTGGTCTTTCAGGTCTTCCAATGGCAGAAAGAAAAATAGAATTGCTTTTAAAAATAGGGATTAGGATGATATAGATAGTGATTATAACTAAGAACTCTCCTCCTCCTCTAAGAGAAATGGCTGTATCAATCTATTATGGTCAAAGCCGATGAGCTGATCTTCCCTAATTTAGTATCTTGGAAATAGGTTAGGATGACTCCCCCCAGAATTCCAGCAGTTGGGCCCCAGCCTGGGTTAAGTTGCTATTGCCACTCATGATTTAATGGGGAACAAAAGAGATGCAAATTCCTGATAATGTGGGTGAGGAATATTGCTGCATTATGTCACACCAAGAACTACAAAACAGCAAGCTTTGAGTCCTTAATGCAACCCATTTTTTTTTAACCTGCATCTAACATTCACCTCAAATTACACATAGGTGTGGATGGGACTTAATCTTCAATCCTGTTTTTGCTCCTTTCTCTTTTTTTATCCTCTTGGATTTTTCACCAATTTGCTTAAATCGGTGTGCTGGCTGGGGAATTCTGGGAGTTGAAGTCCACTCATGCTAGCGGGGAATTCTGGGAGTTGAAGTCCACCCATCTTAACGTGGCCAAGTTTGAAAACAGTGGCTTAAAGGAAAAAACCTTTGGAAACTTGAAAGCCTTCCCATGATTTTCTGTACCTTTAATCAAATCGCATTGAAGTATTGTCTCGGGATAAATTTTGGATTGCCTCTCCCACGCACGATCAGGGCTGAAGTTTTGCTTCTTATGGGTAATCATAAGGATTTATTCGACTTACAATAACTGAGGATCCCAAGATAGCTTCCAGGGCCAGATTCACTTAGCTCTGGAATTCAAACTGTGTTGTTTGCCTACAGGGAGTTCTCTAGCCCTTCAAGGTAATCAAAGCATTTTATACAAGCTCTGGAATTCTTGTACAACCCTGTAATTCATTCTTTCTCCTTTTTCCATGTATCTCCACCATTTGTCTCCTTTCCCACCATGACAAAACTAAACAGGGACTCTTGAGTTCACGCAGCGCTTTATGGTAGGCTGACCATACGTCCCGTTTTGAACAGGACAGTCCCGTTTTTTTAACATTTCCCAACCATCCCATCGTTTTAATATAAATGCCAATTTTGTCCTGTTTTTTAAAAACGTTGGAGCCGTTATTGGGAAAAGCGGGAAAAAATTGAAATTGAAATTGAAAAGGAGGCTGACTTACCCATTGGCAGTAGTTCTCAATCTGGCGGGAAACCTAGAGCGGAACTGCAGGAACAGCTGATTGGCGGTGAGCAAGAGGGAGAGTCACTGCCGCCAATCAGTGCAGTGGAAGCCAGTTGGAAAAGCGAACCCAGCAGAAAAGAAGCCGATTGGCTCTCGGGCCAAAACAGTGGGAAGAAAATAAAATAAAAGGGCGCGCCAGAGAGGAACAGGTTGTCGGGGACAACCGTTCACTAGACTCCTCCGTTCCTCTCCTCCCATCCCAGCTCGCTGCCACCTTCAACTTTCCTGAGCTTCTCCAGCCTGCTGCAGCCTCTGTTTAACCCTGTCCTGTTTTGCCATCCCAATGTCCCGTTTTTGTCTCAAGGAAATATGGTCAGCCTACTTCATGGTAGCTTGCAGCTTGCTTGGCTTGGCCTTGGGATGATGTGTGAATCCAGCCCACTTGGCTTCCTCAGATCATGGCTATATGAGAATCCAGGCAGCTCACATGTCCATTCCATCTTGGTTTCCTGCATTCCTTCTGTGACCACTTGATTGGAGCATGCCAGTAGAAGGGGTTCCTTGGCAGTCCAGAGTTTTGCTGCTGTCTATCCAAACTTTTGGAATTGTCACCTGTCTTCCTGCCCCAGGGCACAGACCACCCCTTTGCAAACCATGCATGGCCCAGCTCAGGGGCTCCCTGACGCCAGGGATGAAAATGCTGATTGAATGTTTCTGAAAGTATCTGTTGTTCTTGGTCATCCCAATGTGCAATAGGAAGGCATGGAATAGACACACCGAGAGACCCAAAAACATGCTTTCTCTTTCACTTAGAAATGGGAAGAAGGGACCAAGAACAATAGATACCTTCAGGAACATTCAGTCAGCATTTTCACCCCTGGAGAAATGCACTGATAGGGATCAGAGCCACTTATATGTCTATATGATCCTATCAGTGTGTTTGGTTTTCTGGTCATTGCTCAGTTTAGAAAGATGATCTTATTCCTTTTTCCCTTTGCTTAGGGGGAAAGTCAATCTTTGGCTTGTTCTTATATAGCATAAAAGGTAAAGGTTTCCCTTGACGTAAAGTCCAGTCGAATCCGACTCTAGGGGGCGGTGCTCATCTCCGTTTCTAAGCCTTGGAGCCGGCGTTGTCATAGACACTTCCGGGTCATGTGGCCAGCATGATGACTCGGAATGCCGTTACCTGCCCGCTGAAGCGGTACCTATTGATCTACTCACATTTGCATGTTTTCGAACTGCTAGGTGAGCAGGAGCTGGGACTAGCAACGGGAGCTCACCCCGCCGCGCGGTTTCGAACCGCCGACCTTCCGATCGGCAGCTCAGCGGTTTAACCCGCAGCGCCACCGCGTCCCTTATATAGCATAGTGTGTAGTATAATTCTTACAGTAGTGAGCAAAGCAAAGCAAAAGGAGCTTTGTGGCTTTAGTGATGGTGGGTGGTTCCTGTGTATTAATACTGGCAAAGGAGGCAAGGTATGAGCCTGCTTGTCCAAGGATGGAATTAAAACGTGGGCCAAGCTGACCACGTGTGGAATATATGAAGAGAGAGACCAGGGCTTCTGAAGCATCAATGTGGCCTCACCATCCCTGTCTTGCCATTCAGTTTGCGCATGGTGCCTGGTCAATTACAAGGACATGGCTGGTTAGTTTAATTGACTACACAATGGAATTGGCTTGCCTTTGTCTTCTTCTGGGGGTATTTTTTTCAACTTCCCAGTCTAGCCTACATTCCTGGGCTTTCTTCGTGCTATCCTGTCCAAATCCTAACCAGATCTGACCCTGTTCAGCTTTTTCAAGATTAACCAGAATCTGCATGTTGCTACCTAATGTGGCGTTCCTTGTCCTACCTTCATTTTTTAGGAAGGATTAGACACAGACGCCATCTTCATTTGATTCTTCCTTCTTCTCCCAGATCATAAGAAGGAATTAACGTTCGGTGGGATTGTCAAGATAGGTATTTAGGCAGAGGTCCAGACCTGTTACTCAGCAGAATGAGGATGATGACTTCACATTAAAAAAAAACACCATATTTTTGAGGAACAGAATAAGGTCTGTTCCTATCTACAGAAGATGCAACGAAGACCATTAAGTTCAGAGCCTAAATAGCCCCACCTCTTAGATCCTTCCACCTCAGAATTAAATGCGGAAAAAGTACTAATCAACTTGTGCTTTCTAGAAATATTGGATTACATCTTCCATTGATTTCAGCCAATAGAGAAAGAGACTCTTTTGCTAAATGCTTGCAGATGATTTTTATTTAATAAAGTCCAGTGCATTTCAAAATAAACAGCTTCTTCCTTAGCGGCATCTGTAGAAAATTACCAAAAATAGAAGAAAGTCTAAATTTGAATTCTTTAATAAGCATTTAATTAAATAACTTATGTACATTTTAACTGAATCAGAGCTATAAAATAATCTAGCCAATAATCTAGCCATGTCAAGGTTTGTTTGTTTTTTTAAAAGAGCAAAACACCAATTAAGACAATGGAAGAGAAATATAGATGAATGAGAAGCACCATACTGTAAAAAAGCTAAGTTTAAGAAATGTAAGAAACAATACAGTTAATCCTCAATTTAATGGAGTTTTGGATTAGTGGACTTTAAATGCAATGGACAAAAACTGTCCTTATACTATAAGTTTCTGCATATGCTTGGAATCCTATTCGTTTATATCTCCATCAGATGCATAAAATGCATAAATACGTAGGATATGTATGCATAAAATCCCATTCAAATTAAATGGGCATTTTGTTTTACCAGATGGCGTTCTACCCTATTAGTCTCTTAAATTGAAGGATAACCTACAGTGAAACCTAGGTTCAACAAACCAGTTGTGGAGAGGGAGTGTCTGTTATTCCCAGCTGTCTGTTAAATCAGAGGGGACATCATGTGTAGCAATGTCATTGTATCAAAATCAGATGGTGAAAACACAAGAGGACTTAAGTCTGCTGCATACAAACTGCACTGAGATCTGTTAAATCAAAGTTTCATTGTACTGTCAATTTCCAAATGGCAATTCTGATTGTCTCTCTCCATTGGATGGGCTGCCTGGAGTTGGTGGCAATGGAGCAAGTTAGAACATTTGTGTGTTATTCAACCATTGGGTAGAGCAAGGGTCCACAGTTTTTTCATGGCTGAGTTTTCTTCCAGGGACCACACCCCAAAAGGTAGTGAATGGGGGGCAGGACAAAAAAAAATACTTGTTTCCATTTCATTTACATTTGCATTTGAATTCAAATTAAATATGATTAATGCAATCACTCCCCAATCATTTCCATTAATCAATTTCCTTTTCTCTTACATTTTCCAATTGGCAGAAACTGTTGGAGTGATTTCTCAGAGCCATGACCAAAGCTTTGGGGGACCAAGTGGGTCAGAAGTTGCCCTTTGAGACTACATGGTTGTGTGAACTAAGTTCTAACCAGGCAAAATAGAGTTTTTGGAGGACCTGTCTGGAACATAGTAATAGGAACTCATCAATCCTGGCTTTGCATAAATGTTCCCATTTTATGCCAATACCCTTCTAGCGACTGAGTTCAGAACAATTCTGGTCTGCTCAGCCAGACATGTGCACTGATAGTGTGAAGATGGGCTTTTGTGAGTTGGTGCCACTCAGGATTAGAGAGGGATGTGAATGCTGTTTTTTTTTAAATTGTTCCTTTGGACACAACACTTCCCATGGGTATTGTGTATTGGAGAGTTGAGCTGCAGACCTCTCCTTAGCAACCACCAAGATCTACAATATACCATCTGCACTTGCATTGGGTGGGTGGCTGGGGAGAATGAGTTGATAACTCTGTGTTGAGTTTGCTTGGTATTGTTCAGGCGGGAGCGTGAAGGGGGTTGGCACAGAGCCACACTCCCTACTGTTTCCTAGTTGCTGCTTCCAAAAGATGCTTGGGTGATGCGTTCCAGGAGCGATTGTTGGGTTGCTAACAGTCAAAACGATGAGTGTTGGACCTGCAACGTAGAGAATTCTTTGAGGATTCATGGAAACAAAAGAGAGTTAAGGTGGGCAACAAGGTATTGAAGAAGAATCTATGCAGTGTTGTGATTTTTGTACTGGCTGAACCACCAAGGACTCCCCCAGGGAATCCTGGGAATGGAGCTAGAAAGTGCTGGTTATGATTCTCTCTGTGAGTCATCTTTAGCTGCTTTGCTGTCTCAGGAAAACGAGGTGGCAGATCAAAATAAGCTCTGCTCCTTAACATAAATTTGCCCTGTTTTTTCCCGAGTTCCTAAATTGGAATGAGAACGGCTTTACGAAAGAGAACAGTTTGCTTGTTGTGAGATCTTGACAAAGTGTGTTGCTTACAAAGTCCTGAATGCGGAACGTGAAGAAAAGTTGGGATGCTGATTATTCCCCGATACCTAATCCAGACTTGATTTGTGTTCAAATGTTGCACTAAATATGCTTTGTTAACTCAACCACTGTGATTTGCAAACTGTCATATACAAATTCCATATGAAGAAAAAGAAGATCCCTATTTTTCCATGAAGCTCACTGGGATTAATTTTGGTTGATGGAACTTCATTCTCTCTCATCACCTTTTTTAATTAATTCAACTCCCATACTGTTCTTCTTTCTGCAATTTTGGAAGCAGCCAGTGGGCATCAGGTTTACTGTAGTTCCTGTTGCAAACTGGTACCACCCACCCACGTTCAGATTTGCCCCTTGATTGATTAAACCCAGCTAAGCTTAAAACTTACGTTAAATCTGTTGCAGAACAAGCAAATTGAAGGCCATTGTTTCCCTAGCAGTGCTGTTAAAGTACAAGTATTAAAGTGAAAATCATGTCTTCTCTCAGGGGTGAGGAGGCAGATGATGCTGCAATGAAAAAAGATGCTCACAGATCAACAGAATACGACTAAAGTTGTACTGGTTGTGTCCCTGTTAGTGGCTATAACATCACTTTGTGCTGCTCCTAGCATAGTAAGCTACCTTATTATGAAGAGTAGCAAAAGCTCAGGGCCCATGTTTTATTGCTTTAATGGTAATAAGGTGTGCTGAAATGGGCCTTAACCCAACTGCAGTCAAATCATATTACCTCCTCTCTTTTAAATAGACATTTTATGATGGCCATCAAACTCTTTCACCAGTTTGCTGTTATATAATTAAAACATACTGGTAGGTTACAGTATTTTCCCTCCTCTGTTGCCAGCAAGGAAGGTTTTCATTCTATGCAGACCGGGATTGGGACTGGAATTTTGGTTGCTAAGTGAAGTGTCATTTAGCGAATCTGACCCAATTTTACGACCATTTTTGCAGCAGTCGTTAAGTGAACCACGTGGCTGTTAAGTAATCACACAGTTTCCCACTGATTTTGCTTGCCAGAAGCTGGCCAGGAAGGTCAAAAATGGTGATCATGTGACCACAGGACATTGCGATGGTCATAAATGCAAACTGGTTGCCAAGTGCCCAAATCGTGATCACGTGACCGCTGCAACGGTCATGTGAGGACTGGTCATAAGTCAGTTTTTTCAGCCCCGTCATAAGTCCGAACTGTCACTAAACAAATGGTTGTTAAGAGAGAATTACCTGTACTTCCCTTTCTATTTACATGGCTGTGGTCCCTTCTACCCAATCTGGACAGAGACTTAGATGAAGTTCTACCATTGTGGGTTCTCTCTTCCCTTTCAGATCCCTAAGGCTGGACTGGCATGCCATAATCACTTCTTTGCTACTGACCAGCAGGCTAGAGTCCCAAATTGTACTAAGCCAGAATTTAACTGTGTTTTATTGAATAAGCCACAGTAGTTGGGTTCACTCAATGAGTTATGCAAAAGCTAAACAAAGGACTGGATGGTATAACATGATGTGTGACACAGTAGTCCTTGGTAATGTTGATCAGTCTTAGTTACTGTTTTTTTGTTTGGTTTCAATCTTCCATCGTAGAGGGCAGAGGGAATAGCCTTAAGGACAGGAGAAAGAGCTGCTACCAAGGCAGCGGTCAGATAAGAGGGGCCGGAGCCTGGGCCAAGGAAGTAACTTGAGAAAACGTCTCAGACGAGCTCCTCCCTAGATCACACAAAGATAAAGGAAAGGAGGGGGAAGAACATTCAGATTTGCAAGATTCTGTGACTGTAGCTGTTACAGTAAAAGTAGCAGTGACCTACATAGCATTGGTTTCTTAGTCTGGTCTACCTTGTAGGGCTGACAGCCATCCTCCAGTGTGAGTTCTCACATCATCTCAAAATACACTTGTAGTATTTTGTAACTATGGAAGTGGAGTATTAACCCCTTTGGGATGGCAGTCACTAGGTCCTTCCACACATTCAATCAGATATCCTTAAATGGGGGTTTTCCAGATGTGATACTTGGTCTATAGCTCTGATCATCTCCAAACAGCCATTATCTATGCTGTCTGGGGAAGATTGTCCACATACTGTATATGGAGGGCATCTGTTTAGAGAAGGTTGTCCTGCATAGGACACCAGGCTTCCACCTCTTTTGGTCTGGTGGACAGGTTGGAAGTTTTGAGAACATTTTGTGGGTCTCTCACAAAAGGGGGTCATAGTGGTATGTCCATTTTAAAATCACCCATTACAGGGGGTGCACAGTTCTAGATTATGAGCTGAGGCCTCTCTCATTTGTGTTTTCTAGAAATACTTCTGAGGTACATATGGTATTGGGCTCTTAGCAGTCGCTAAAACTAAACATGACTTTTTGTCAAGCATAATTTTGATAGGCTTGACATCAACCCAACAATGGCTGGGTGATGCTAGAAGACACTTTAAGTGACTAGTGGCTGGAAACACCCTCCTAGAGACACAGTGTTTGTGTGTGTGTGCATTGGTTTTCAAATGCATATATGCTGGCTTCAAAGTGGAATGAGAAATAAAGACATATGTCTTTGAGAGGGCAGTGCAGGGTTGACTTGTCCATGTTCAGAAGCAGATTTGGACCTGGTTAGAAGACTCAGGAAATCCCAGGGCTGTAGGTTATGTTGGGAAGTAGAAGACAACATTGCCTGGAACATGGCAATGACAGACTACTTCTATACTGTTTGAAAGGAAACCACATCGACGTGTCCCTAAAGTCATCAAGAGTTGAGCTTGATGTGAAGGACACCTTTTTTCTTTGCTCTACAAGGAGGAACGGTTGCACTCCACCATAGCTATATTGTGCTGAGTCTGTTGTCATAAAGCTGCCACAAAGAATGACATTTGTGCATTAAGAAGGACCTGCCTGCTACCTTCCTATATGACCGGCCAAAGAGCAGAGACCAGGTCGTTTTTCAGCATAATTTATGGGATTGGCCTTCATGGTCATGCCTCTCGATTAAGAAATGGAGTTGGTTAGGTTACCATGTGCTCAACTTCAGGCGCCGAGTGCTCATTCTGTAGAACGGTCTCTTCTCCACACAGGAGAGGGCTGCAGGGGAAAAAAATAAGCTTGAAATGCAAATTTGGAAGTCTACTATGACCTGTTCCCTGCTTACTACATTTGTGCTGAGCAGTTATTGGTGAAATGAATTTATATTCCTGGAGAAGGGAAAGCCAGATCTGAATAGAGTTGTTTGAAATGAGTTTGGCTGGAATGTGCAGAAGGGGAAGATATTCTAGTTTTTCCTCTGACTTATTGTATATAGCTGAATGCTCCCAGCAATAGCTTTCTTGAGGGGAACAGTGTGGAAATACTGGATTTGACTTGCCATTAACAGCACAAATGTTTAGGAACACATTTTTGAAGCTTTGCTCTTGGGTTTTTAATTATTCTCTCAAATAAAAAAATCATAACAATTGGAGACATAGCTATGTAGGGAGGCATTTTAACAGGGGATTGAGTGCCCCCCTTTATTGGTAGAAATTAAATACATTGGTAGTGTAGCAATTGTTGCTTTTGAAGATATTCTATAATTGTCTTAATCCTCTGCCATACAGTACTTTCATTTGACCTAATACTTCATTTACTTCTATATTTTCAGTTTTGTTCTTGTCTGGATTCAGGGTGAGCATCTGAGTCTTCAAAAAGAAATTAATTTGATCACTATCCAAATTACATTAACAATTTCTGGGACACTCACTATATCTCAAGGAGTTGGGTTGCAATGACATGGAGTATGGATGATCTATGGACAGGAAATGGAACATGAACTGTAGAATTAAAGAATGTGTGAGTTGGAGTGGACCTTAGAGATCATCTAGTCCAGCTCCCTGTTCAGTGCAGGAATCTACTACAACAGCATCCTTGATCGATGACCATCCAGCCTCTCATCCAGCAGAGTCTCCACCTCCTCCTCAGCCAATCTGTTCTCAGGTGGCTAGGATCAGAGCTAGAAGACCCCATCCCCTTGTATCTTCCTCAAGCTTCTGGAAGACCACTGAGGGATTCTGGGGACCTTGTGATCTTGGCTGAGTTGGTTTTTTAACAGATACAATATCTGGGTGGTTGAAGTCTCCCCTTATTTCTGTATCTCCCTCCTCCCTGAAAATTCTGCAGTCTAGTCCTAGAAGACATTATTCAGATCTTTTACTTGGCTTGGTGGTTTGTAGCCCAAGATGATGTTCATGATGCTTGTAATAGAGAGACTACTTCCTTTTTCTCGGTTGTGCCCAAATCTGTTATTCCTGCTGCAAAAACATACTTTTAGATAAGGTTCATCCAACCCACTAAACCAGTAGTTTTCAAACTTGGTGACTTTAAGATGTGCTGGCTGGCTGGGGAATTCTGGGAGTTGAAGTCCACATATCTTAAAGTTGTCAAGTTTGAAAAACACTGCACTAAACCATAAAGTAGATTCTTTGGGTTTTGGCTCAGCAGGTTCTGAACACTGCCATTGTGGCTTGTAAACTCTGGTTTATGGTTGAGTGCTGTGTATGCATCTGGCTAAAAAAACATTGAAGCCTGACTTTCCAAAGTATGTTGTCCCTGGGTGGTCTGTTCTAGGATGGGTGTGAATCATGTCTTATAAAGAATAGCCTTCTCTTTGCAGGGCCATCCAGTCCAAATCTGGCTTAGAGGAAAAGGGTTCAAGAACAGAATGCAAGAGCTTTGAACTCAATGAATAGCACCAAGATACAGCATTTACTCAGTTTTTATATTGAGAAGTATCTGAATGACAGAAATTTAGCACAGAACTTGAGTCTTGTCTTAGATTTACAACATGAATATAAATCAGTACACACACATTTTATGGAATTGGGGTAGTGTTTTGTTCTCCATTTTAGAAGAACTTTTCTTTTTGAGGGAGGGGGGAGCCAGCCTATATTCGACCACCCAAATCTCCCTGAAGATGAGTAATTCTGTTAACCTCTGTATACGAGTGTGAATTGGCTGTTCCAGTCCCAGCTACTGCAGACACACTCACAACATGTTTGTGCATTTTGCAGTGAATGGCCAGTCAGAGGAGTAGCTAAATCCATTGAGTTAATGGCTCTACTCCTAAGAGGAGGACTGCTTCTAGCTTCAAGGAGTCCATATTTTATTGGTCTTGCCAATGTTCTGATCCCCACTGCCTGAGATTTATTGGGGGGTGGGGTGTTTTGGGGGTGCCTTTGAGTTAGAGTTGATTCCTGGAGACTGCCTGGACAAGTCCCTGCAGTTTGCTTGGCAAGATTTTTGGAAATGGTTTGCCCTTGCTTTCTTCTTCCTAGGGCTGAGGGAGAGGGACTGGCCCAGAGTCACCCAGCTGGCTTCGTGCCTAAGGCAGGACTAGAACCCGCAGTCTCCCGGTTTCTGGCCTGGTGCCTTAACCACTACCCCAACTGGCTCTCTTTTATTGGAGCAAGAGTTGTAATCCAGGAATGCTTTCAGTGATCTTTCTCTTTGCAAATAAGTTTACTCTGTCCTTTCTCCAGCAGATCCGGACAGTCAGCTCTGCCCAATGGGGTACACTCCTGATGAGCCGCCTCCTGTGTGCGCTGATGAATTTGATGATTTCGTCACATACGAGGTGAGCGGGAACATACCCACACTATGGCTTTGGGTTGCTTTTGTTGGCTTAAGTCCGTCTCATTTTGCTACTTTAGAGAACGTGGATGATGCTCTAAGAAAGATCTTATCTCTGATAGCTTCTCTAGGGTTTCCATGGCACAGTTGTCCTCCTTGATGCAGGAAGATTTCTCTTTCTGCCTTCACTTCTGATAGGAATGCTGTGTTCTTCTGCCTGGAATGCTGTGGCAAACTGTGAATGGTGATTGGAACAAATTTACCTAGGCATTATGTCCCATCAGTGTAACATTTGCCACCCTGATGGAGTACATGACATGTTCACCAAACTGCCCATTTGACCCTATGAAATATTAAAGTCTCCTTGGAGTTTGATTTCTGATGACTTTATGGGCACATCTATGAAATTATTTTTGGCAACAATATAGGAATGGTGTGACCTTGCTTTCTGATATTTTTTCAACTTCCCCATCTAGTCTACAACTCTGGTATTTCCTAGTGGTCTGCCATCCAAGTATGAAAGAGGTCCAACCCTGCTTAGCTTTTGACATTAGACAGAGTTAGAAGGTGCTATCGCGTTGCCGGATCTTCTCTTTTCTTTTCTTTCAAACGCTTTTTCTTCCCCCAGACTGCTTTTAGGACAGGTCTTTTAGGCAGTTGCTGCTTTCATGTGTGGCTGAGTGTGACATGTTTCAAAGTTGTGTTCCTATCGGTTTTTATGGTGGGTGACTGCTAGGGAAAGGCGCATGCTGATGTCTTAGGTAGTGCAATCACACTGTAGAATGAGCTTCTGAAATTGACTATCCATTTCTAGGACAAGATGGGATTGTGAAATTGACTAGAGCAGCCTTTCCCAACCTTTTGATCCTGGAGGAACCCTTGAAATGTTTTTCAGGCCTGGGGGAACCCCTGCACATTCAGGCTCAAGGATAAGCCAGAAGTTCCAAATTATTCTATTAGTTTCATGGGTAGGCCTGTATATATGCATTGACAGTGTTCTTAAATTAGAAATAAAGAATGAAACTTACCTCTTTCATGAAGTTGCCCGAATTTAAAATAATTTTTTAAATAAATTGTGATCTCCCAGGGAACCCCTAGGGACCCCTCGTGGAACCCGAGGGTGCCACAGAACCCTGGTTGAGAAACCCTGGATTAGAGAATGGACAAAGGACAAGGGATTGTTGGAAGAGAGAAAGCTACCACTGATTTTTACTTGGTGCAGTTGATGAGCAGGAAAGGAGTGATAGCTTGAACTTTGCTCAAAGGCGGAAAGTGGATTTAAAAGCCTGTCAGGGGAAGCCTATGACTATTATATGTCCTTCGGGGTTGCATTGTACTAAGCAGAAATTGCATTTTGGAAAAGTAGCACCACCACTACCCCCCTTCCTGCACAGACTCCAATACATGAGCTCATGAACTGTTATTCTTTTTTTACAACCTGGTTTGTTCCTCCATTTCTAGTTTTGTGGCAAAAACTGGCCACAAAAACTGACAAAGCCAGATTTGAAAGCAATGGTTTGGTAGCTTCCTTTTCCTAACCAGGTCTGAAGTATAACTGGAAGAGAAAATAAATGTACACATATTGACAAAACCTATAGAAATGTAGGAAGGTGCTTTACATTGATCAGACCCAGTTAATTTTAGTCTTCCAACTGGGGTCTGCAGGTAGAGATTGCCCTTAAGATTCAGAATAATGGACATTTTATGAATGTTTTATGGTGGTTTTTATATGTTGTTTAATGTTTTTCGTGTTTTTTAAAATTGTTGTGTTGATCTTTTTTTGTTCTTTTTATATTTGTTTTGTCTGTCACCGCCCAGAGTCATATATATGAGATGGGCAGCTACATAAATCTGAATGATAAATAATCAATCGGTCCTCGGGCCGAGCTTCTATTAAAAATTAAACTGGAAAGCAAGTATCAAATACCCTGTAAAACTGCAGTGAAAATGGGACAACACAATCCAATATTTTTGAATGACTTGATTAGCCAAGTGCAGTGTGTAAAGTGATTGAGGAATTGATTATTCCTGAGTGACAGAAAACTAAGACTTGAATTAAGTAGAGAATCAATACACCGGGGTGAAGTTAGGGAAACTTTAATGAGAGTTTAATATTGTGAAAATTGATGGCAAACAGGGTTTTGCTCTTTGGGTTTTGAGTGCAGCCTTTGGCACTCAAAAGGGGTTGTTCCCTGCTGCTTTCTATCAGCTGGAAATGCCAGGGATTAAGCCTAGGCATAGCAGACATTCTTTCACCGAGTTACAGCTTCGTTCCTAAGGGAGGTGAGTCCTGACCCATCCTGAAGGGGAACTTGTTCAGTTTGTAATTACTGTACGTAGGGAGCTGCAAGGCATTCACTAACATGCACAGCCCTATACAACTGCAATAAAAAACTCCAATATTGGCCCCCAGTATTGACCGAGAATAAAGCTTCTTTCTTTCTTCCTGCAAAATGTTAAGGCAAGACTTAACAGTGAGAAAAAAAGTGAAAATGTGAGGCAGGAACCATGGGGGAATTCAGTGTGGATGAGCAACAGTTTGGAACTTAATTCTATTTTTTAATGGTATTTTATATTTACTCTGTTTTTTTTTTAATTTTTTAAAAAAGTTTGTTTATTTATATTTCAAATTTCATCACTGCCCATCTCACTCAAAAGAGGGACTCTGGGCGATGAAAAATAATGGTATTTTTAATTCTGGGGTTTTTTTAATGGTATTTTTAATTTTTTTTTAATGGTATGTTTAATCCTTGAGGGTTTTCTTGGCAGGTGAGCAGAATGGCTGGGCTTTGCTCCACTGTTTTTTTTTTTTTTGCAAGTTTGTACACCCACCTCTTTCATGGGCATCCATTGAGTTTTCAGACATTGATCTGATTTCACGAAGAGCCTTGCTTTGCCTGTGCCTACTGAGTGGAGACCAAAATATGAAGGGAGCTGGTTTTGTGTAGTGGTGAAGGGGCTAGATGGGAAACTGAGAGACTGGGACTGCCGGACTTCCCATGGGCGTGGAAACCAGCTGGGTGACTTTAGCCAGTCCTCCTCTCTCAGGCCAACCCACCTCACAGCAGTGCCGCTGTGGGGCGGACAGGAACATTATGGACACACCTTGAGTTGTACAAAAAAAACAGGATCTAAAATAATAACAACAGCAACAATATCCAGCAATCAGAATTAGTTATCTGGGACCATTAGATTGCTTTGATTTCTTGGTGAGGATTTGATTATTTATTTTTTTCTAACCCTGCTCTGCTCTGTAGCCTCTGAGTTATAACGGAGGGCCTCACAGGGAGAAAAGAAGTTTGGGCAAATAACCTTTTGACCTGCCTTTTAACCCTGGAGGCCAAGCACCAATCAGACGTTGAATGTCTCCCAGTGTGCAGTGAATGCACAGAACTGGAGTAACTTTGTAGAAGGCAGTATGTGGGTTGAGGAAAAGACCTGGAGGAAAGAAGCTGGTTTGTGAAGATAGAAAGGTGTGGAGTGGTAAAGTCAATCCTGTACCTGTTTGCCATCTTTCCCATCACTTCAGGACTCATCTGTGGTTCCTTTCTCCTTTGTTTAGAAGAACTGGATGTTTCCCATTGATTGATTGATTGATTGATTGATTGATTGATTATGGGCCATTCAAGTCATTGTTGACTCTTAGTGACCTAGATTTCCTCCGTGACCATCTGTCCCTAGCGTGATCCTTCAGGTCTTCCAATGGTGCACCCATTGCCAGTGGAACCAAATCCATCCACCTTGCTGGTTTCATCCTCTTCTTCTCTTTCTGTCTTACTGATTAATTGTCATGCAGTCAGTGTCAACTCTTAGCGACCACATAGATTGATTTTCTCCATGACGATCTGTCCCTAACCTGGTCTTCCAAGGGTGCCACCATCGCCACCGTAACTGAGTCCATCCCGCTTGCTGCTGGTCGTCCTCTTCTTCTCTTTCTTCCACCTTCTCCAGAGAGCTGAGTCTTCGCATCATGCATCCAAAGTAGGATAATTGGAGCTTGGTCATTTGTGCCTCTAATGAGAACTCTGGATTGAGATGTTTCCCATGCAAGAATTAATAGAATCTGGAGAGGGATGGGGAAGCTGGGGTGGGGGGGCAGACTGCGTTTTTCATGCCCTATTTACTGTCCCAAGGTCACCATCCACGTATGGTGTTTAAAAGTCCCCTGTTCTTGCATGGGCCAGCTGTCCTTTTTATTTTTTTTAATCTTTTGCTGCTCCACTTTTAATCCTTGGGAAGAATGAGTTAGAGGAGTGAATGCTATATTATTAAATGATCTATTTTATTAGTTGGTACTATGTTTTTGTATCTTTGTTTTACTTTGTTTCTGTCCTTTTAAATTTTGCTGGTCATTGACCAAATATTGATTGATTGATTGATTGATTGGGAAGAATGAGCAGCAGCTAATTTTACTACATCCCTCCATCTTTGCTTTTTTCCTGATACTTGTGCTGGATCAAATAGAGCAGTGTTCCTCAACCTTGGCAACTTTAAGATGGGTGGACTTCAATTCCCAGAATTCCCTAGCCAGCATGCTGGCTGGGGAATTCTGGGAGTTGAAGTCCACCCATCTTAAAGTTCCTGAGGTTGAGAAACATTGAAATAGAGATTGTGCCATCCTTGGGGAATCCTCATTTCTAGATTCCTTGCGGGATCTTACCTGGCTGAGAAAAGTCTGAGCAGATTGGGGTGTCTATGTCTGGGTGAGCGGGAAAAGCTGAACCAAGGTGTGATGGGTGCTTTCTGAAGCAGCCAAAGCAGATGACAAAAGAAAGTCACAGATATTTGCAGGCAGATTTAGAAAGGATGGTGGGAATTGGAAAAGGAACTGTCAGCCTTACTAGGTTGACCAAACATGACACATGACCATATGAGCTAATTTTACTTTATTGTAAGGCTGCATTGACAGAATCTTGCAAGTCTGAAGGTGCAGTTCTCCCACTGTCTCCTTTACAGCCCAAGAAACCAGGGAGGGTCCCTTCTGAGCCTCTTTCCCTGCCCACTATGCAGCTGTGGGCTATGCCGGCTCTTATCTGACCGTTCCCTTGGCAGCATCTCTTTGCCCCGTCTCCCAAAGTCTTTCCCACATACCATTACAGGAATGGCATACATCTCACCATTCCATTTCACTGGTTCTGTTGGAGATTGTGGGGGTGCAACTTTGAGAAAGAAGGGGAAATGCAATATTTTCCACCAAGCATGCACATGGGATAGAAAAGTCCTTCCTTTGGAAACTCATGCTGGAGGATTTTGCAAATGAGAAGATCGCTAGGGAGTACAGGCATGCTGGAAACGCACCAGACTAATTTATTGATACTTCTTTTACATCATTTTTATACCATCGATCTTGGAGACTCCAGGTGCTATGCAATAACACCTTCTGATAAAACGGAGGCCCACCCCATTCTCTCTCCCCATCACCCTCGTTAAAACCTAGTCAAACATAACGAAGCACTTAAATGCCTCATAAGGAGCCGGTGCAGTATCTGGCTGAGCACATGGGCTACTCCTGGCGAGAAAGTAATGGTCCCTCTCTTGTTTTCGTGCAGCAGATTCCATGATAGATTTTTCCTCTCGACTGCCCGCGCTGGTCCCTCCACAGACTTACACAGTGGTAGGTCCATCAGAGGTTGTTCTTGGCTCGGATTGTTTTTATTCGGTATTTTAGGAAAAGGGGCTTTAAAGTTCCTGGAGCTCTTTCATGGGGAGAGTTTGGAAGAGGAGATGGTCAGGTCTTCTTCTGTTCAGATTTTTGCTTGGCTACCCATGGATGGTTATTAAGACCATTGAAATTTGTCCTTTGGGCATGGAAGCCCCAAAGAAAACAGGGCCTCAGTAAGGATTAAGTAGCTGAAATTATTAGGGGGCTGGGAAGCAATTTTAGGACAAGTTCCCCATGAACTGGGGGTGAGATTTTCTGGTATGTGAGGCAGAAGGAAGATAGTTGAGAAATAATTATTTGCATAAACCACAGTTGGGAATGTATAGGCAGTCCTCGGTTAACAACCACAATTGGGACCGGAATTTTGGTTGCTAAGCAAAGCAGTCATTAAGTGAATCCAACTTGATTTTGCGACTTTTTTGTGGTGGTCGTTAAGTGAATCACTGAGGTCATTAAGCAAATCAGCTGGCTGGGAAGGTCCAAAATGGCAATCACATGACCACAGGATGCTGCAACGGTTGTAAATGTGAACTGGTTGCCAAGGGCCCAAATTATGATCACCTGACCATGAGGATGCTGTGACAGTCATAAGTGCAAGCTTATGCTTTTGATGTAAATTGCAGCGGTTCTTTTTTATGTTGTACTTAACTTTGGATGAAACCTCAAATAATCTCCTGTCTGTAATATTGATATCCTAAACTGCAATGAATACTGATAGAACTTTTACCTTTCTCTCTTTATCTTCAATACTTCAAGCTTTCTAAGTAATAGAATGCTCATAATTTTTAATCATTTTACATAAATATTACTGCATTGAAATCTGCATTGAGGCAATACAATGTATCAAGATTTATAGTATTACAATAAAAAGGGGGGAAAAAACAAATGCAAAGGAAACTTGGCCATCTTGGGTGAAGCTATGCCTCTTCGGTGTCTGAGTCTTCTGTGCTTTTTTCATGTTTAGAATAGCCCTGTTGTCCTTAGGCAAAAAACCTCATGTGTTTCCTTCAGCCCATCCCCATGATCCACTACCTTGGCAAAGATTTCTGCACACCTCAAAAGCTTGCATGCTCTTTTGGGACCTTCTGGTGGATTTAATAAAGAGGTTGCTCTAATAATGGTTTTTGAAGAGTTAAAAAAAATCCAAATTTCTTGAGTTGCCAATGCTGCCCTCTGCCGGCTGTCCAAAGTAACTGATCTGAGTGATGATCCAGAAAAACTTGCAAAGGTAGAAAGAGGAATCAAATCAGCAACAATCCAAACACCATTGTGTGAAATTGAACCATACAATCATCCCTCTTTAATGTTTGGAAACACCTGAACCAAGATCTGAAAAACAAACAGTGGAGGAAATCAACAGAGTTGAGTGGATGGAAGTTGCTAAGGGGAGGTTGGATTTATTTGTAATAGTTTGCGGGAAATCTTCATCTTTTGAATAGAAACAACAAGGGATCTTGCAGCATCTTGAAAATGAAGTATTTTATGAATCACAGAAGAGTTTATGAATTACAGCCCACTTTGTCAGCTGCAAAGGATCTAATTGGGATACATAGTCCATAATCTGATGGTGGACTGTGATCCTCAAAAATTTAAGAGATAAGAAGCTGATTAATCTGCAAGATGTCCCACGGCTCTTCATTAGATTTATTGTATTGGTAAGAGAGCATTGGCCAGGAATTGGCCAGGAATGGAGAGAGGCACATCCTGCATTGTAATCAACATTTGATCAATTCATATTCCTATTATTGTTAATAGCTGTGAGCCACGGCAGCTAAGCAAGACCCTCCATTTATAAGAGCAGTCTGCCTGTGAGTGGCAGGTGCTGTCAGTAGGCCTTATTCATAAGCTTCCAGGGAAGATTTGGGCTAGCTTCTGCTTGCAAGATGGCCAGAATGGGCCTGAATGAATGCAGCAAGATGTGAGTTGTTTGGGTTTACTAACCAGGCATGCATGCCATTATTTGTTGAGAGTTAATATTTACTTGATTTTCTTCAAAGACATTGCAGGACTTTGGAACAGCTCACAAGGATGAAAGTTCTCAAAAGAGCCTGCAGAGTCCATTACTGTGGGTATAGCTTAGTCAAAGGAGATGTGTTTGAAATTTAGAACAACTTGTAACAGAATCAATCTTCTACTGAGCAGCCCATGATCACAGGTTGCTTTCAAACCACCTTTTATAGCCATCTAAGTGCCCCCCCACTACAGTGTTGAACATTGGCTCCAGCAGGCTTATCTCACTATACATGTCCAATTCCTCTTCACCCACCCCCCTGGAAAATTAGGTGCTGGTCTTGCTCACTGTTGTGTTGGTGTTGATGCCTTGCCTAGACGGTTGATCATAAACACTTTTTCAGTCCCGCTTCTTCAGCAGCCACGTTCAGGTGCACCTGCCTATCTTTATGGCATTTGATGGGGTTGGGTTTCAATGAATTCAGTATGTTAAAGGATGCTGCAGTCTTTGTGGACTCACCTAGAAGGTGTGTTGGAATAGAATGGGATGCATAAAAGATTTTGTGTAGTCTGTGCAGTTCTAGTGTTTAGCTGGCTTCCTGGCTAATTTTGCTGTTCTTTCCCTAAGCAACAGAATCACGGTGTGTGTGTGTGTGTGTGTTGGACCCTGTGACTGTCAGGTCCTTTCCCTTTAGAGTCCCAGAAATCGAGAGATGGGAGGGGCCTTAAGAGCACAGAGACCAGCTCAGTGCAAAAATGCACGTCCCTGGCAAATGCACATCTCTAGCTTCTCTGGGCACCCATCTGGTGAACGGGAGCCATCACCACCAGCGATAGTCAGAAGACTTCCCACCACCAGATGTGATGGCCAACTGCTTTTTAAATCCCCCCCGCCTTTTCTTCCAAACATTGCTCCCCGCTGGATGCTTAGAAATGGAGAAGTTTCATGAGCAATGCCTGTATTTACCCTTTCTCCTTTTCTGCCCCAAGGGCCAAAGAAAAGTCCCTCTAACCCCAAGGACCCAGTCGTTCTGGTGAACTGGCAGAGGAATGGGGAAGTGGGGGAAGAGAACAGCTCCTCCGTGGGCTGTTAAAGAGACCTGAGCTTGGTTTGTTCATGACTGCCCAGCTGTAGACTTCTTGATGCTTATGTTCCTCCTCCTCCTCCTCCTCCTTCTCTCAGCAGAAGGGTGGGTGGTGTTCCCTGCTTCAGCTGATCCAGGAGCAAACTTTTGCTTTTGCAGCAGAAACTGTGCATTCAGGTAACCAGTCACTCCCAAACCTAAAAAGCTGATCAGGTCTGCTAGGACGGGCTGTATGGCCCCTAATCCAGCCCAGATTACAGCTCTGTAGGAAAGCCAGTGAAGGTAGGCTTTGAGAAAGCTCGGTCTGAGCTGGAGACTTGCCTGTGGGATTGCCCCTCCTGCTTGGAAAAAGGTAGGAAATCAGCCGGGGCGTTGTTTCCTTGAAGTTGCTTATGCAGCGAGTTGTGACTTTAAAATGGATTTCCTCGTTGTCATGCGCTGCCTACCTCTGAATAACGTTCAGACACTGGGTTGCAAAGCAGGCTCTGGTTTATTTCAGGATAGGTACAACGTTGTTAGAAAAAAGCTGAGAGTGACAGGAGCGCGCCGGTGCGGGGTTTAAATACCCCGCGCCGGTCAGCGCCCCCTCGCTCTCGGTGACGTCACCCCCCTTTGTCCCATGCGTTGCCCTGCCATTGGTTGAGGGTTTCCAGGATCGCCCATCCTCAGGTTTTCATTCTTCTGCTGATTGCTTTCAGCTGGGCGATCCCCGTGGTATTGCTGCTGATGGCTTGGGTGGCTCCGTGATCCGTTTATCTATTGTTTGTTAGCCGTTAGTCGTTGTGGGTTGATGGCTACTTAACTTGTACCCCTTCACCTATTTCCTTGTCATTGTCATGAGTGCCATTGCGCTGATTACTTTAGCTCAACGGCACTCATGACATACTGCCCCCTTTCCGAATAGTGTTCTCCCCCGGGTTTCTGGGTTTTCCCCATGGAGCTGTCAAAACGCCATTTTTTTTTTTTTTTTTTTTTTTTTTTTTTTCAAAGTTCCCGCCGGAGTAGTTGTCGCCCCTCCCTTTGCTCCTCCCTCTACCACGTGCCTTCCCAGGGTGTGTCCATGGTGCGCATGCTCGGGTTCTGACCTGGCGTGCGCATGCTCCAACCACACCCTGTTTGTTTGGCTCAGTTCGGCGAGGCGAGAGGCGTGGCTGGTCGGGTGCTGCTCAGCTCCAGGTAGGGCCCTTTTTTGCTTATTTGGAGTGCGTCGCCTTTGTTGTGTCTCCTGGGCGTTGCCCCCAGGTTGCCCTGTTGACTTGCTTGCCACTCCCCCGCGGCCAGGGGGCGGGGGGAGGGTGCTGGCGATCGTTTGTCACCACCCCGTGGGCCCGGGGCGGGGGGAGTGAGTCCCGGGGGGGGGGAGGTCCACCCAAGTCGCGGGCTTGGGGGGGGCCCCTTCCCTTGGGGCACGGGAGGCGGGGGGAGGCCTGCGGGGGGGGGGGTTGGTCTTGCTGACCTTGATTGCGGTTTGTCGGGGTATGCCCGGTGGAATGCTCTGGTCAGGTCAGGCGCTTTAACGTTGTGCGCCGCCACCCATTCCGGGTGGGGGAAGTGTTTCCACCTGACCAGATAGTGTAGGGTTCCTCGTTGCTTGCGTGAGTCGAGGATGTCCCTTATCTCGAAGTGGTGTTGCCCGTCGATCATAAGCGGTGCGGGCTGAGGCGTGCTTGGGTGCCATCGGGAGGTGGTTGCCGGTTTTAGGAGGCTGGTGTGGAACACCGGGTGGAGCCTCCGGAGGTTGTGTGGCAGGTCCAGGCGTATTGCTACCGGGTTCACTATTTGCGTGACTCGGAACGGCCCGATGTACTTAGGCCCCAGTTTTTTCGAGGGTTGGGTTGACTTTAGGAACTTGGTGGAGAGATAGGCCATATCCCCCGCCTGGAACGTCGGTTGTTGGCGCCGGTGCTTGTCGGCCTGCTCTTTGTAAGCAGCCTGTGCCTCCTTCAGCGCCGCCGTGATTACTGGCCATGCTTCCGCGATCTTCCGTCCCCAGTCGCTGGCGTCCACCTGGGGTTCCGGGGGTTGAGGTAGCTCCGGTATGGGGACGAAGTCGCGCCCCGAGACTACTTCGAACGGGGTTTTTCCCGTGCTCGTGTGGACGGCGTTGTTGTATGCGACTTCGGCGAACGGGAGCAGTTCAGCCCAGTCGTCCTGGTGGTAGTTCGTATAGGATCGTATAAATTGCTCTAAGGTGGCATTAAGAACCTCAGTGGCTCCGTCCGTCTGCGGATGCCAAGCCGTAGACAGGGCCTGTTGGGTCCCCGTCAGCTTCAAGAAGGCCCGCCAGAATTTGGAGGTGAACTGTGTGCCCCTGTCGGTCACCACACGTGCGGGACATCCGTGTAGCCTGTACACGTGGATGAGGAAGAGTTTGGCTAGTTGTTGTGAGGATGGGACTGACGTGCAGGGGATGAAGTGGGCCTGCTTTGAGAAGTAGTCCTTCACCACCCAAATGGCCGTTTTCTTCTGGCTGGGTGGGAGGTCCACTATAAAATCCATAGAGATTTCCTCCCATGGGCGGGAGGGTTCTGCCACCCGTTGCAATAGCCCCGCGGGTTTGCCTGGTGCCCGTTTGGCCCTAGCGCACGTTGGGCAGGACGCCACGTAGGTTTTTACGTCTCGCCTGAGCGCGGGCCACCAGAATTGCCGCCGTGTTAGGTGTAGGGTCTTGAGGAACCCAAAGTGTCCCGCTTGCTTGGCGTCGTGTGACCTATGCAAGATCGCCTGGCGTTGCGAGTCCGGGACGTAGATTCTGCCTTCCCCCCATGCTAGGTCTTGCGCCATCGTTACCTTGTCGGGGTTTGCCAGGAACCAGGGGTCGGTTTTGAGGGCGGCGGCGAGGTCCGTGCGCATTCCCCCTGGTAGTTGCGGTTGCCTTCTTTCCGTCGCCGGTTGTCCCGCCGTCGGCTGCGCCGTAGCGTCGAGCTGCCTTCGTGCGCCGCTTCGGGTGGTCACGGCCATCCCCAGTTGCGAGGCGGATAGGACCGTCCCAATGGTGTCTGGGGCGGGCTCTTCGTCTTGGGGCAGTCGGGAGAGGGCGTCGGCCAGGAAGTTCTTCTTGCCCGGCATGAACTTCAACTGGAAGTCAAAGCGGCTGAAGAATTGTGCCCATCGGACCTGTTTTGGGCTAAGGCGTCTAGGCGTTCGTAGGGCCTCGAGGTTCCGGTGGTCCGTCCAGACCTCGAATGGTTGGGTGGCTCCCTCGAGTAGGTGACGCCATGTTTCTAGTGCCGATTTCACCGCAAAGGCTTCTTTCTCCCAGACGTGCCATCGCCTCTCTGTCTCGGAGAACTTCCTTGACAGGTAGGCGCATGGTTTCAGGAGCCCCGTGGAGTCTTTTTGTAGGAGGATGGCTCCCAGGGAGAAGTCTGAGGCGTCGGCTTGGACCACGAACGGCCGTTCTGGGTCCGGGTGCGCGAGGATTGGCTCCGTCGTGAACAGCGCTTTCAGCTTGTCGAATGCGGTCTGGCACGCGGGAGTCCAATTCAGCACTGTGCCTGGGTTCTTGGCGCGTCTGGTGTCCCCCACCCCTTTGGTTTTGAGGAGGTCCGTTAAGGGGAGGGCTATCTCAGCGAACCCCCGGGCGAAGGACCTGTAGAAATTCGCGAATCCCAGGAAGCTCTGTAGTTGCCGTCTGTTGCGGGGCCGCTCCCAGTTTAGTACCGCTTCGACTTTTGCGGGGTCCATTTCGATGCCGTCCCCGGAGATTCGATACCCCAAATAGTCTAGGCGGTCTTTGTGAAACTCGCACTTTGCGGGCTTTGCATAGAGCTGCGCCCTTCTGAGCTTGTCGAGGACTTGCCTGACTAAGGTTACGTGTTCCTCGTATGTTTTTGTGTAAATAAGGACGTCGTCGATGTAGACCAGGACCCCTTTAAACAGATGTTCATGCAGTACCTCATTGATGAGCTGCATGAACACCCCAGGGGCCCCCGCGAGTCCGAAGGGCAGTACCTTGTACTGGAAAGCGCCTAGGGGGCAGTTGAACGCCGTCTTCCATTCGTCCCCCTCCCTGATTCGGATGCGATAGTACGCCTCGCGCAGGTCCAATTTGGAAAAGACTTTGCCCGTGGACAGGTGGGCGAGCATGTCCTTCACCAGGGGTAAGGGGTATTTGTTGGACAGGGAAGCCGCGTTTAGGCCCCGGTAGTCGGTACAGAGCCGTAGGGTCCCGTCTTTCTTCTCCCGGAATAGGACGGGGGCTCCGACCGGAGAGCATGCTGGCTCTATAAATCCCCTGTCTAGGTTTTTATCGATGAACTCCCGGAGGGTTGCCATCTCCTTCGGGGTCATCGAATAGATCTTTGGTCTAGGTAGGGGGACGTCGGGCAGTAGGTCGATTCGGCAATCCGTCTTGCGGTGGGGGGGTAGTTGGTCTGCCTCTGCTTCTCCGAAGACCTCGGAGAAGTCGGCGTATTGTTCCGGTAGGTCTGCAGTGGTAGCGGCGTTGTCTTGTGTGGTCGCCTCCGCTCGTCCTACCGTGGGGTTGCTTTTGCCAGCTGGTACTGGTGCTCGATACTCGCCGTCGCCGAATGTGAAGGTGCGGGTCGCCCAGTTGATCCGCGGGTTGTTTTTCGCGAGCCATGGCATCCCCAGGACTGCAATGGGCCGTCCGATGGGCGTGACTACGAACGATGTGCGCTCGGTGTGAGTGCCCATTTGCAGGGTGACCGGCTCGGTTTGTAGCGTGGCTGGTTTCCCCCCCGCTGTGGAGCCGTCCAGCTGGTGGAATGCCAGCGGCGTGGGGAGGGGGAAGCAGCGGAGTTCGAGTTTGGCGACTAGGTCGGGGTGGATAAGGTTTTTTGAGCACCCCGAGTCCACTAGTGCCGCGGCCGTGGTGGCTCCGTTGCCGGCAGAGAGTTGAATTGCTGCCAATATTACGGAGCTTTTGTCGTTTCGTTGAGGTGGTTCGCGTTGCTGTCCCGCCGCCTGCCTCGCCACGCGTTTCAGGGCAAGCGGGGAGCATTTCCCGCCGGCTGGTCGGGGTCGGTATTGTCCTCTTCTCCCCAGTAAGCGTCCCAGCCCTCTTCCGGTGTCGCTGTGGCCACGGTCATTCGGCGGTGAGGGGGCGGCCCCGGGTTGGGTGGTTTGGGGCTAATTTTCGGGGCGGGCTTGGGCGCGCTGGTCGGCGGTCGGTTGGCGAAGCAGTCCGCCGTCTTGTGCCCTAATTTGCCACACCTCCCGCAGGGCTCCCGGTTGAACTTCTTTTTTGGGTATATGGGGCCGGCCATCCCCCCGTGTGGTGCGGGTACCTTTTTCCCGACGTAGTTTGTGTCTTCCGTGGTTGTCATAAGGAAGGTGCGGTGCGCGTGTTCGGCTTTCCCCGCGAGGTGGATCCACCCGTGTAACGTTTCTGGGTCGTCGCGGTAGAGGGCCCATTGGAGAACGTCGCGGTTGAGCCCCTTTTTGAAGATTTCCAGCAGGGTGGTCTCAGACCAGTCGCAGACCTTTCCCGCGAGGGCTTTGAACTCCAGGGCGTAGTCAGGGACCGTGCGTGCGCCCTGTTTAAGTCTCTGGAGTGCGCTTTTCGCCCGTACTTTAGCTAGGGGGTCTTCGAAATAGTTTTTCATCTCGTTGATGAAAGCAGGGAAGGTGGCGAGGGCGGGGGAGCTGGACTCGTACAGTTGGACGTACCAGTCCGCCGCCCTGTCTTGGAGTTTGATCGCCACGGCGCCGATCTTGTCGGCCTCGGAGTCATAGGAGTGTCCGTGCCTCCCCATGAACTCCCTAGCGTTGGTGACGAAAAACGAGAGTTTTGAGGGGGTCCCATCGAAGAAGATGGGGAAGTCCTTTGGGGCCCGGGCGTTTTGCGCGGCCCCGCCTCTCGCTTCCCGGGATGTGGTGTCGGCCGCCTGTGCCGTCTGCTGGCTCTCCGCTGGCTCGTGTGGGTTCGGTGCTTCGCTCGGGGTGTAGGCTTGTGCGGGGACGTCATTGGGTGGCGCGGGGGGCATAAGCGCCTGGAGCATGGTCCGGAGTTCCGTCAGCTGAGCCCGCATGGCCGCGAGTTCAGCTCGTGCCTCCTCGTCCACAGCCCGCACCGCCGCTGGGGCCGGTTCCGTTGGCGCGTCCTCGGGGGGGGGGGTTCATCGTCCCTCCGCCGCGGGTCCGCTTCCTCCTCCGTCTGATGGGTGTCTCCGTCGTCCTCCTCCGTGTCGAGCACCGTGGGGCTGTCGCTCCACACCCGTTGCTGGGGTGCGATGTGGGGCGCGGGGTCCTCCGCTGGTTTCGGAAGTCGTGCTGCTCCCTCCCGCGGTCGGGTTGCCTCCGTCGCCATCTCCCCTTGGGGTTGGAGCTGAGGCTCGGGTCGGGTGGGGTGGGCGTCCATGGCTCCGGGAGTCCGCGGTGCCTCTGGCCTCGGTCGGTCCTCCTCTGTCTCTTGCCGCGCGGCTCGCCCTCCTTGCCCGCGCCGTTCCGGCCTCATCTTGCTGGTCTTCTCGCCGTCTACTCCTCCCGCGGCTCGTTGTCGTCCGGTGGGGCTCGGCGAGGCTGAGTTTATGACTCTCAGCTTTATGTCATGCGCTGCCTACCTCTGAATAACGTTCAGACACTGGGTTGCAAAGCAGGCTCTGGTTTATTTCAGGATAGGTACAACGTTGTTAGAAAAAAGCTGAGAGTGACAGGAGCGCGCCGGTGCGGGGTTTAAATACCCCGCGCCGGTCAGCGCCCCCTCGCTCTCGGTGACGTCACCCCCCTTTGTCCCATGCGTTGCCCTGCCATTGGTTGAGGGTTTCCAGGATCGCCCATCCTCAGGTTTTCATTCTTCTGCTGATTGCTTTCAGCTGGGCGATCCCCGTGGTATTGCTGCTGATGGCTTGGGTGGCTCCGTGATCCGTTTATCTATTGTTTGTTAGCCGTTAGTCGTTGTGGGTTGATGGCTACTTAACTTGTACCCCTTCACCTATTTCCTTGTCATTGTCATGAGTGCCATTGCGCTGATTACTTTAGCTCAACGGCACTCATGACACTCGTTATGGCTTGCGTTCCTGCTTATACAGAGCTGGTGTGGGAAAAGGGGGAAAAAGAAGGGTTGACTCTCCATTCAACGGAGAAACAGGTTCGGTGGGAAATGCAAGCTTGGCACACGCAGTCGAGGTAAATTATTGGTTTGAAAAAGCTGGAGAATTAACACACCGTGGATCCTGTTGAGGTCAGGAAAAGTGCTCTGCTACGTGGACGCGTATTTGGGTAAAATATGCAGGGCCGAACAAGAAATCAGCACTTTTGACCGGGCTTATGTGACTTGCTCAAGCAGGTTATTTAAAGAGTTGGTGCTCCCTGTGTACGACATGCTCAGCTTGGTGAGTGTGAAGCTTGGTTAGGATTTGGGTGGGTGGCTGAAGGTGTTGTGTGAAGGATTGATTCAGTAATCAAGCGTGTTGTGAGAACTCCACCTTATAGTAGCTTTGGAAGGGCTAATCTGTAAGATTAGGAATATTCTCCTTGACATAAGAAGAATGTTGCCTGAATGTACCTGGGAGTAGGGGGACCCCGATAGCTTGTATTCTGCTGCGTGCCATTTTTGGTATCTTGGTTTTTAAAAATCGAAATGTTGCCAGCTGTTCTTGCTGGACAGACGGATCTTTGTATTTATCAGGCAAGGTGCAGCTTCATCAGGTTTCTTCTCTTGCACCGCTGAATGTTGAAAGCTTATCAGATGTTAGAAGCGGGGTGTGTGTATGTCTTTAGAGCCATTGTCTAGGTGAAGATAGGCCCCTTGAGAGGAACTGAAGAAACAGAGGGAGCAAAGCATGTAACTTCTTCCTGATACAGGCTTGAATTTGGAGAAATAAAATCAGCTCGTTGAGTCATTAGATGACTTAATGCTTTTATTCCAGGGATGAGTTGTCTAAGTTGGCTTTCGAGTTGTGTGTGTTCTGATGAGATTCATGCCTTGCACAAAGCCATCGCTCGTTGGAATAACTGGCCATGGGTGGGCTTCTGCACAGGGTGTAGTAAGGTGTCTTATGAGTATTCTTGGTTCCTGAGAACTTGAGGGTTACAGTAGAATAGAGCCCAAAGCAGACCCCATTAAAATTTAGCCAAAAACATGGCCTTGGGCTCATCTTTGCTGGATTGCTTCTACTGTGTTGTTGTTCAGTGTTGCAGCAGTTAGGAAGAGCTGAGAACATCACAGCACTCCACAATCACATAAGGAACTAAAGGTTGAATTTGTTTAACACTGGGTTACTGAGGGGATGGGTAAAAGAGAGCACTTACAAGGTTATTCAGACTGCTGTTCCAAAGGGCCACAGCCTTAACGTTGGAGAGAGGAGGGGGGGCCCTCTGTGAATATTTGCATCTGCTTTGGGATGGCAGCAAGGACAGGTGGGGTAAGGGTTGAGTTGGGGGTGCTTTGGAAGGTGTGCAAGGAACACGCCTTTGCAGGGAACACACCTTTGGAAGGCGTGCAGGGAATCGGAGCAGATGCTGGTCCTGGAACCTGAGGTCCCATCCTGAAGGAACGAGACCCAGCAATGTTCTCACAGCTCCTGTATTCTACACAAGAAGCACAAAAATGACCTGCTGGGCTTAAACTGTAACCTTCTCAGCAGGGATTCGGTTTGGGTGACTTCCATAAAATGCTGCCGACGATAGACTTGGTCAAGAAAAGCAGAATAAACGCAGAGCGCTGCTTAGCCATGCGGGAGACAGATGGCGGCTGCTTTATTTTCACCCAGACTCCCCTTGAGCCTGCCAACCGGGTAGGATTACAAACCCCATCATCCCCAAGGCCGGGGCAGCAGGACCCCGGGTTGGCTACTCTGTACGTAAGATGAGCTAGCCAGCTCGTGAGGAGCAGACCCTGGTTTAGACTGGAAAGCTGTCGAACGTCTGCCCCTTGTCCTCTGTTGGATCGGTCGGCGGTTGGGTGAAGAGGGTGCTCATCTTCGATCCGGCCGGATTGCATTTTGTGTCATGAGTACTGATGGCGAGCAGGAGGGGGCCTCTATCCAGGTGGGAAAACGCAGGCGTAGTACTGAGGAATTAAGCAGCCATTCAGAGAGACACAGATCAGACCCGCCTTAACTTTCAGGGTTTATCTGTCTGGGTTTTTCCCACGCTTCTTCAGTTTGTTAGGATTCTGTTTAATGTAGCAGTAATAAACCCTAGAGACCTACTCCTCGTCTCAGCGTGGTTCCTGACTGTTAGGACATTTTGGTTTGAAAAGTGCTTCCTGATCTTTCAGGAGGTTCTTCTTTCTTTTTTTCTCACTCTGTGGAGAAGCAGGAGTTTTCATCCCCCCCCCCCCCCGCCCCTGATCCATGGCTCCCGGATGCCCAGGGCTCAGCAGAAGAGAAGGAAATGGGGAGAAATCGACAGCTGCATGTGCCTGTCTGGCGCGTCATGGTCTATAAAGTATTTTTCTGCTTGGTGGAAGATCCGGGTAAAGGGCTGTGCCTGGAACCTCCTATAAAAAGCAGACACTGAGTTCAAATTGCAATCACGCTTAATCTTGCGTTACGATTGACTCTGCGCTGGTGATTGCCGTCGAGATCCACGTATTGGGCTTTAGCAATGATTTGTGCTTTGTAAAAGGGTATCGTATGCTCAGTTATTTAAAACCCAGTTGCTGAGGCACGGAACGCGGTAACCTCGTTCCCTGACGTTTGTAAATTCCCTGCTGATCCTCTTGTGCTTTATTTTTCCTTTTTTGCCTCTTTTTGGGCCGGCGTGTCTTTTTTGCCTGCCTTTTCTTTTTCTCGGAAATGCTGGGCCAAGGAAAAGGTTCAAATTGCAGGGCAAGGGGGTGGTAGGGGTCTAGCGTTTTCTCCCTCACTGCAGCTTCCTGATGGGAGTGCCTCTTACAAGCGTGCATTTTTACACAATCATCTCCATGGGCAGATGCATGTGTTAGATTGGATTTTTTTCCCCATAGTGACCTCAGTGCATTTGCTAGAGCAGTGTTCCTCAACCTCGGCAACTTTAAGACGTGTGGACTTCAACTCCCAGAATTCCCCAGCCAGCATGGCTGGCTGGGGAATTCTGGGAGTTGAAGTCCACACGTCTTAAAGTTGCCGAGGTTGAGGAACCCTGGGCTAGAGTGATGGACTTCAACCAGTGGTCCGCAAAATGAGTCCTGATGACTTAAAGGGCAAGTCCTTAAAATGTAGCATCTTTAAATATGAAGTATATTTAATATGTCCTTTAATGAAATGTAAACCATAAAGGTAATAGCAGAATGCTTGCAAGCATAGAAATGCTCTTCTCAGATTTCCACTGCAACCCGGTTCTTTCCTCACATTCGGGGCGAAAGATTGCAACGAATGCACAGCTAAGTGTCACCTTTGGAACCAGTTTCCTTTTTCTTGTTGGGATCATTTCTTTTATCACTAGACTGCTGCGAAGCCAGAATAGGGCTCTCCACATCCTGCTTCTCTCCCCTCAGCTTGTTTTAAACCCAGGCATTTGTTCAACAATCCTGCAGTTGCTGGTAAAAAGGATTTATCGGAAAGGCCAAAATGTGTTGAGTCAGGAGTGTTGGTAATACAAAAACTTCCTTTGCTGAGGAATCTGCAAAGGGCGTGAAGCAGCTGCCCTGGAAACCAGCTGGTTTTCCTGGAGTTGTAAACGCAGCCCCGGGCAAAGGTGTGTTAGCTAGCTAGGCAACAGTTTAATCCCCTCTCCAGCCGTTCCTAGAACTCTGATTTTGCTTTTAGGTAGTCCTCACTTAATGACCATTCATTTAGTGAGGGTTCAGAATTACAACGGTGCTGGAAAAAACGACTTACAACTGATGCTCACACTTATGACCACTGCAGCATCCCCGTGGTCACGTGATCACGACTTGGGCACCTGGCAACTGGTTCACATTTATGACTGTCGTAGCATCCTGTGGTCACATGATTGCCATTTTTGACCTTCCCAGCCAGTTTCTGGCAAGCAAAATCAATGGGGAACTGCGTGATTCGCTTAGACCAAGTGGTTCACTTAACAACCAAGGTGATTTGCTTAATGACCAGTGCAAAAAAGGTTATAAAATCGGGTTGGGTTTGCTTAATGACTGCTTTGCTTAGCAACCAAAATTCCAGTCCCAATTGTGGTCATTAAGCAAGGACTACCTGTAGTGGATATCTAAGTGAGGTGCATCAGTCATCCACTTCCTCCTGGCATGAAGTTTAATCTGTTGGAAAAGAAAGAGGCAGTCTTTCAACTCTAGGTGACTTTATGGATACATCCATGGAGTGAATTTTCTGAGCAAAAGTTCAGAAGTGCTTTGTCCTTGACTTCTTCTGGGATGTGTTTTGATTTCTTAGTCTAGCTGGGGATTTTCTTGGGGTACTCACCAAGTGTAATGGTATGTGAGAAAGACCTTGGGAGATGGGGCAAAGAGATGCTGCCAAGGAAACGGTCAGAGAAGAGGTGGCACAGCCTGCAACTGAATAGTGGGTGGGGCAAGAGGCTCAGAAGGGACCCTCCCTAGTTTCTTGGGCTGTAAAGTAGAAGGTGGGAGATTTCTACTTTCAGGCTTGCAAGCTTCTGTCAATGTAGCTTTACAATAAAGTAGAATTAGTTTATCTGGTCCTATTTCCTGTCACTTAACGACCACATGGTTTGCTTAATGATGACAGTGATTCACTTAACCACTGCAAAAAAGGTAATAAAATCATCTCAGATTTGCTTAATGACTGCTTCACTTAGCAACTGAAATTCTGGTCCCAATTGTGGCGGTTAAGCGAGGACTACCTGTACAACCATCTGCAGACAGTGGTTTTTTATTTACAGTTTGCTCTATCACGTTCTATATATTTCTGCAAATGTTGACATTTTCCTCCAAGCATGCATGCTGTGTCTTTCTATACCCACCTGGTACAATTTTGGCTCTCTGAGAATCTACCCTTGGTGAAATTTCAGTTGGTTGCCAGCATATGGACTAAGGGGTGATAGAACCAAAGCCATTCGGGGTATTTTGGGATAGAGAAAAAGGACCATATATATGTTAAACGAATTCTCCATAGCTTCTCTCTTGTTATGAAACCTCTTTTCTCTTGGAGATGCCCTAAAATCTTGAGGGTTGAATTAGCTTTCAGGAATAATGTTTAAACAGACAGATGCATTAGGGTATTACAAGTTACTGGAATCTGTCATAGGGTTCTGATCCTGTTCTGTACCTCTGTATCTGATTTCGGAATCAGTTGCTAGAAATCCCTATGAAAAATGCAAATCTGAACTGATATCTGTTACTTATTGGATTCCTACCCCCCCTTGGACCGTTTAGCACATGACTTCAAATTGGTAAACATTGGCTGCAAAGTGAGTGGTGTATGTCCTGCTAACCTTTAAGTAGACTTTTCTGCTTTATTTTTAAAACAACAGTCCTCTGAACTTGATAAGGATGTTTGCTTTGGTTATCTTGGTTTTCTCCTTAGGGTCCTTCAAAAGCCATTTGCAAGTGTTCGTCATTCCTATTGGGGCACAATGGAATATAAGCCTTTTCTCTCTTTTTTTTAAAAATATAACTTTATTAAGATTTTATAGAGAGCCACTTTGGTGTAGTGATTAAGGCACCAGGCTAGAAACTGGGAGACTGTGAGTTCCAGTCCCACTCTGGGCATGAAGTCAGTTGGGTGACCTTGAGCCAGTTCCTCTCTTTCAGCCCTTGGAAGAAGGCAAGGGCCAACCACTTCCAAAAATCTTGCTAAGAAAACTGCAGGGGCATTGTTGTTGCTGTTATGAGCCAGTTCGGTGTGCAGCAGCGTTTCTCAACCTTAGCAACTTTAAGATGTGTGGACTTCAACTCCCAGAACTGGGGAATTCTGGGAGTTGAAGTCCACACATCTTAAAGTTGCCAAGGTTGAGAAACACTGGTGTAGAGGCTAAGGCACCAGGCTAGAAACCAGGAGACTCTGAATTCTAGTCCCGCCTTGGGCACAAAGCCAGCTGGGTGACCTGGGGCCAGTCCCTCTCTCTCAGCCCTGGGAAGCAGGCAATGGCAACCACTTCTGAAAAACCTTGCCAAGAAAACTGCAGGGACTTGTCCAGGCAGTCTCCAAGAATCGGACACCATTGAACAGATTAATGTTTTTTTAATAATGATAAAAACTAACAGAAACTAACCTTTAGAAGAAAGAAAAGAAGAAAGAAAAGAAAGAAAAAGAGAAAGCCAAAAGTATGGAGGGAAAGAAAGAAAAAAATAGATAAAGAAGTAGCTTCTGATTTTCTTTACAGCAGTTAGAAGTATAAATTTACCTCTTACTCTATGGTTACAACTTAACTTTCATTTTGTCTATAATCTATTTTTTTAAATCATTAAACCATATATCATAAGCTCATTTTTTTTTTTGTTTCACACAAAAAGTCTGTAAGGGGTTTCCAGTCAGCAATAAACTTTGATAATGCCTTTTCTCTGATTAAAGACATCAATTTGGCCATCTCGGCAAGTTCCATCATCTTCACCATCCATTCCTCCATTGTGGGTAATGCTGAATCTTTCCATCTTTATGCATATGATAATCTTGCTGCAGTTATCATGTACAAAAACAAAGTTCCATGTCTTTTCTAACAGTTTATCGATCAGTCCCAAAAGAAAAGCCTCTGGTTTCAGTTGTATATTAGTCTTTAAAATCTTCTGAATTAGTATATGTATTTGAGTCCAGAATTTTCTAGCTTTTTTGCATGTACACCAAGCATGATAAAATGTTTCCTCTTAATATAAGACTCTTCTCCAGAGATTGTTTCTGCAGTATTGGGAAGAAATGCCTCCAAGTTGCTTTTTCACAGCAATTAAAATAATTTTTTAAAATTTAATATTCCTGATTTCCATCGTGGATCTCTAAGCGATGCAGTTATAAAGGTTTGCAGGTTGCCTGTGCATTGGGGCACACAACAGACAAAACTGCCCAACTTGAGAAGGATCTCTCGGTCCTGGACAATCCCAAATTATCCAACAAAGATCAGACAAACATTTTGTTCTAATAGGTCAGTGCATGAAAAGTGTAGAACACTAAACCTGGTTCATGAATCTCTCTCAGCCACCGTCTTGTTGATCATGGCATGTTGCATAAGCCAGAGATGCTGGGTTCATACCTGGCACAAGCAAGCAGACCAGTTATTGCTGTGTGTGATGTGCCTCACGTTAAAGACTCATCTAATCTTCCTCTGTTGCGCTTGGTGTAAGTTTGTCATCAATATCTGTGGAGTACGTAGATAGCCTGGAAGAAGGTAAGTGGTGGCTGTTAGGAAAATGTCAGCTTAGCCCAGAAAGACAGGAGGGGTTGAGAAGGAAACTCAAGATTGTCCTTCCTTGATTCTCTTTGGTCTAAGAGGGAGGGGGAGAGAGAATCAGACATTCAAGATTCTGTTATTGTACCCTATAACAATACAGTCCCAGAAGTTCTTATGATGTCTGTTTCCTGACCTGGCCTACGTTGAAGGGCTGAAAGTATCCTGTTCCCGCTTCTTGCCCCAATTCTCTGGCTGCAGCTGCCTCTTCCTCCCCCATCATTTTTGCTCTACTTGATTACAAACCCAGTAGATTTAGTAGCTCTGAGGAATCCTGCCCATTTGCTCTAGGACACCCATCAGCTGGGAGCCGAGAGCCGTTTGTCCGTTTCTGTTGGCAACAGAGAAACAGCCATTTGGGACAGAATTAAGGGCAGGGCCACATGGTTCACACCTTTACACGGAAAGGAAATATCTGTTCTTCCAATTGAATGTACTTAAGACCTTTTTAGTTGTTAGCTGTTATATCTGCTACTGAAAAAAGGAAGGTATATCTCCATAGTGCTTTTTAAAAAAATACTGCGTTTCTCTGATACCCTTGGCATTGGGTGCGATTGCTCCATTTGAGAGCGGCCTGTGAAATTGAAGCATCCTGAAGTATGTTCAGCCTTTGACTGACGTAAGCTAAGTCTGTGTAAAGAAAGCATTGCAGAAATAATTTTCCAGAGCCCTTATTAGGCAGGATGAGCTGTTGCACCAGGATTCATGATTCTCTCCTATCCGTTTCTCCCTGGGGACTGGGGCGACTTCTGTGGGTCACGCCTGCTTTTCATCTGCCCGTTTTATTTGCCCGCCGTAGGCCAATGAGGTAACCGACAGTGCATATATGGGCTCAGAGAGCACCTACAGCGAGTGCGAGACCTTCACGGACGAGGACACCAGCACGCTGGTCCATCATGAGATGCACGACGAAGTTGAAACGGACAGCGCCGTCGATTCCACGGTGCATTCGGAATTCATGGAGTCGGAGGAAACGGAGAATGGGTAGGCATTCTTTCTTTCTTTTTTCCTCCTCCACCCCACAACTGGCTTTGGAGGGGGCCCAATCCAAGGGCAGAGAAAGAAGGTTCATACCACTGATGGAGGGGGAGGGGGCCAAGCTTTCCTGACAAAGAACCATCAGAACCGAGT
The DNA here is from genome assembly GCF_035149785.1 of Candoia aspera. Lineage (NCBI taxonomy): Eukaryota > Metazoa > Chordata > Lepidosauria > Squamata > Candoiidae > Candoia > Candoia aspera. The sequence goes on along the minus strand of NC_086166.1, from coordinate 11,044,621 downwards.
TTAGTCCACTGGCTAGGTTCATGCATCATGTGAAGACCTTATTTGTTTTGAGTCATCCTATGTTGAACAACCCATGGTGGCCTAGTTCAAAAGTTGCCTGAAGCCATAAGCCAGGACTTTCAGTCCGCAAAGATTGGGTTCATAAAATGGGTTAAACCAAAGCCAAACAAGCCACACTAATGCTTAATGTAGCATGGTGCATGAACTCAGATGTTCTCTATCTAGGGTTTCAGACAGGAGTTTCTCCTACTCTGTCCCAAGTGGAGATCAAACTGGGACCTTTCGTAGATTTGCTGTGAAACCACATCTCCTCTTGCTTGTTGGCTAGTTGTGTATCCTGCCTTTCCTTCAGGAGCTCAGGCTAGCGTACTGACCTCTCCATCTTCCCCTTTTGCCCCACAACAACAATCTGGTGAGGTGGGCTGGCCTGAGAGGGAGAGACTGGTGCAGAGTCCCTCAAGGAGCTTCCATGGCTGAGGAGCAACTTCAACCTGGGTGTAATGGTATGTAGGAAAGACCTTGGGAGACTGGACCAAGAGACGCTGCCTAGGGAACGGGCAGGTAAAAGAAAGCTTAGCCCGCAGCTGGATAGCGGGTGGGGCAAGAGGCTCAGAAGGACCCTCCCTAGTTTCTCAGGCTGTAAAGGAGACAGCAGGAGATTTGTACTTTCAGACTTGCAAGATTCTGTCAATGTAGCTTTACGAGAAAGTAGAATTAGTTCATCTGGTCATGGTTCCTGTTTGGTTTACCCTGGAGGCCGACACAGGGTGGCTCCACTCCTTCCAACACCTTGACCACTACACCACATTGACTCTCTGAGGAGTATATCAGAAAGCATGATGGATTTTATATTTATAAATTTATCAGATTTACATCTCGCTCTTCCCCCCATTTCCCCACACAACAAGCCTGTGAGCTAGGCTGGGTGGAGAAACAGGGACTGGTCCAAAGTTCCTCAAGCAACTTCCATAACTGAAGGTGGCCTCGATCCTGCATCTGCCTGCTTGTCACCCACCCCTTTACTGCCCCACCCCACCCCACCCTGGCCGGCCGGCTGGCCTTCAAGGAGCCAGAGAAGGCTCCAGAAGCACAGCGGCTCTTTCCTTATTGGAGGCCCAGCAGGATTAAGTTGCTGCTGATTCCTTTGCTCAGCTTGCTCAGCCCATAATCGGCTTTGAACTGGGAAGCCTTTTTCTTGCCAAGAGCCAGCCAGCCTGGGTCTGTTCTAGCCCTCCTCTTGGGAAGACGGGGCCTTGGGCTCCCTGGCCTGGATGTACAGATGCTTTTCTGGGGGGTGGGCAGCTGTGTTTGGCCTTAGGAAAGCTGAGATTGGGAGGGGAAAACAGCTGCAGCTGCTTTTGGCCTTGAGTGTCTCTGGTCCTTGCAAGACCCCACAGCGCAAAGCATCATTGTTTTTCCAACGCAAGGAGAAAACCGCCATCCCTGCATGGCTGCACTGAGAGAACCCCTTGTGGACTTTTTGCATAAAACAGAAAAAACGAACTTATGATCTATGGTTTTGACGATGAGGTAGGATGGATTCTAGAAAGAAGAGAGTCACAATGTAACTTAGAGAAAGAGGTAAATCTACAATTGTACTTAACAACTGCTGTAAAGAAGATCAGAAGCCACTTCTTTAGATCTTTTTTCTTTTCTATTTTTCTGCTACCTTTTTTCCTTTTCCTTTCCTTTTCTTTTTGCACTTTAGCTTTCTCTTTTATTTCCTCCTCCTCCTTTTTTCTCTCTTACCCTATTTTAGATTGTATTCGTTTTTACTCTTGTTTTTAAAACTTGCAATAAAAGTATATAAACTGGGGGGGGGTGTGCACATGCAATCAAAATGCGTCTGTAATGGCATGCAGGAATGACCTTAGGAGATGGGGCGAAGAGATGCTGCCAAGGGAACGGTCAGATAAGAGACAGCATAGCCCTCAGCTGGATAATGGAAAGGGCAAGAGGTTCAGAAGGGACCCTCCCTAGTTCTTGGGCTGTAAAGGAGTCTTGTGGGGGCCGGAGAATTGTACTTTCAGACTTGCAAGATTGATGTTTGCCTCATGGGGTAAACCAGATAACCCCCAATGGTCCCTTGCATTTCCATATGTGTATGAGTTGTGATGTGCTAGACAGCTCTAGCAGAGGGGTGATAATGTGTAATGGTATGTGGAGAAGACCTTGGGAGACTTGGGCCAAGAGATGCTGCTTAGGGAACAGTCAGATAAGAGACAGCATAGCCTGCAGCTGGATAGCGGGTGGAGAAAGAGGCTCAGAAGAGACCCTCCCTGGTGTATTGGGCTGTAAAGGAGACAGCGGGGGAGGATTGTAATTTCAGACTTGCAAGATTCTGTCAGTGCAGCTTCACAATAAAGTAGAATTAGCTCATCTGGTTGTGTTTCCTGTCTGGTCCACCTGGTAAGGCTGACACCGTCAGAACAGGGAGAGAAGCGAAGTGCTGGCAGGAGTGTATCTCAAGGCGGCAAGGTGTATGTCTTCCTAGTCGTGAAGTAGAACTTATTTATTTTCTCCCCTCCCTCCCTCCCAATTGGCTGCATGGAGCCAGGAGGCTGTGGACTGCCAGGAACCACCATGGTGGGGAGATTTATAGTCCTTGGGATGTTGAACTGGGTTGTTGGGACTGGTGGATCAGCATCCCATGGGGAGCAGCCTCTGGCCTGGGGGTTCAGGGCAGTGTGTTTTGCAGGAACCGCAGACCCCAAATAATGCTTCTGATCCTTATGAATACTGTCGAAGCTACCTGTGAATATCTTTTAGTCTGGACGAGTTCCTAAAGACAGACTTGTATTTTAGCTGTCCCTTGTAGCTATGGGCAACAGACTTAGCAAGGTACTAAGCATTCTTGCAGCCTGTTACAAGACATTTTTTGCAAGGATATATTTGTTTTCCTGTAGTGGGTGAACTTTCCCTGTGGCAGCCCCCTTCTTTGCAATGGTTTTTCAGAAAACCTGGCCATGTAAGAAAGCCCTGGGAAGGGGACTGATCGGATGGCGTTGGGTTTTCATTGGGTGCTGAAGCCCTTGGCAGCTTCGGTTGAAATGGCTAAGAGGTCTTATTTATTTTTCCTTTCTCACCTTCATCCTGAAAGAGGAGAGAGTAAGCCACCTTTGGACTGGAGTGGCCTCTAAGCCCTGGTAAATAAAGAATATAAAATAAAAGTCAACTGGCTTTCAGTCTTGAAGGTCTGGACTGTGGCTATCTGCCATCAGCAATGCAGGGAAGGATGAAATTTTTCTTGAAAAAGAGTTGGTGGAAGGCCATCCTCCAGGGATAGTGGCATTGTAGAAGAAGAGCTGATCTGTGGCATAGCTGGTGGCTTTGATGTGGGCCTCCGTTGAAGCCCCACTTCAGTTCTGTGGTGTGTATTCCCCCCCCCCCCCCACTTCTTAGCTGGAAAGGCATTTGTGCAAGACAGCAGTTCCCCCATTTGGCTCTGAAGTTCACAATCTGCTCAGGCACGCTGTTTCTGCGATGCCCAGGTTGGAGATATCCCACCACCCCTTCCAAGCTCCGTAGACAGCAGGCAGCATTCTAACGTTAGATGCCAAATTAGGAGGGAATACTGTACTTATTCTCCACCCTCTTGATGGTGATGATGAGGATCAATCACCACAGTTCTCCTGTGAGTCAACAGATCAGTCACTTAAGTCCTGATCAACTCAAGTTGAGTTCTCCTTGGGACAATCGAGTTTGTGCAGGACTGAAATCCAGCCAGCTGACTGAGTCTGTTGGATGGAATGGATACATCTGGATGATCCTGACTTGCAGTTACCGAATGGATGAGGCCACCGTGGGGATCTGCGTAATTCCTCTGGGGAGAGGGTGTGGATGGACTCCAAAGGAGAACAAGGTGGTCCATCTGATCATTTCCTTTATTGGCTCATTTCCCCTTCCCAGTGCTCTCTTCCTCCTCCCACTTCAACTTGTTGGGGTGGTATCCCACTTCTCAGCTGGAAAGGAATTTGCACAAGAGAAGAGGCAAGTGACTTCCAGTATCATCTACAGATTATTTTTTTTCTGAGGGGGCATTCCTGACGTAGGTGGATCTCTGAAGCTCTGAAAGAAGTTCTTTCATAACTGATCTCATTCTGAGCCAGCCAAGTTCTGCAGTCTGTGACCCCGAGCTTCAGAAATGTCTCATCCCCAGATCTCCTAGGTTTTATTATCCATTTTGTTTCCTACAGTCTTTCCTTACTCACCCACTTTGTCTTGACCATTTCTTCCTTCCTTAAACTTTTTTTGCTTATGATCAGAAATTCTTTTGTTTGTTGATGTCCATGGAAGGTTTCCTGATAACTCCTCTTTTGGCAGTTACATTAAATTTCCTTTGATGAGTCAGGAATCCTTGCTGAAGCAGGAACATACGTTCCCTCTCTCTGTCCAATCAAATTTAATCTGCCTTTCTGGATCAACAAGTAACACTTCCTACATTACAATATAGGCATATTTCTGATTATTGTGTAGTCAAATAGGTTTGACTTAGAAGAAGCAGTTGCTCCAAAACAATAATGATGATGTCTTTATTCATTAATGAACACACTACAAAGAACAAGCAAACATTTTTTATTGGTGTTCTATGGAAATCTGATTTCCAGCTAGGAATCTACAAATTGGAGCTATCCAAGTAACATTGTAAGGTATAATACATGCCCAGTAAGGTGGTGTTTTGTTTTTGTTTTGGTAAATTCATGGTTGATAGAATTCTTGTAAACATTTCTTTAATCTGTTTATTATTCCACCTAATGCACCAATAATGAGAATGGCCATATAATAATGGCCACATAATGGCCACACAATAATGGCCACATAATGAGAAGACAGGACACCCTGGAGAAGATGCTGATGCTAGGGAGAGGAGGGCAAAAGGAAGAGGGGCCGACCAAGGGCAAGGTGGATGGATGATATTCTAGAGGTGACGGACTCGTCTGTGGGGGAGCTGGGGGTGTTGACGACTGACAGGAAGCTCTGGCATGGGCTGGTCCATGAAGTCATGAAGAGTCGGAAGCGACTAAACGAATAAACAACAACAAATGCACCAATAACTTTAGAGATGTCTTTGCAATATTGTTTCCATTCTCTACCAGTGTTGATTGTTGGATCTCTATATTCTGCAATTTTTTCCAGTTCTTTTCCATTGATTCTGCTGCCCCTGGGAATTGCCACATGTGCAAATATTATTCTTTTCTGTTGTTGTTGTTGTTGTTGTTGAAGGCCATTACTTATATGCCAAATGTGCAGTAGAATATACACTGGAAACTTAATATACCATAAAGCAGATTCACCCAAGTTTTTTTTTTTAAAGAACATTAATTCTCTCTCTCCTCTCCTAAACCACAGATAGCAATATTATGCGATATGGGGTTTTCAGTTTACTCTACATTTTATTTGGAAAAAGTTTTATTTGTTTGTTTTTATCTGTATCTTTGGGTGAGGATCTTATCACTGCTGGATGGAGCTTTTCATCAGCATTGTGAGAATGGGAAGATGTTGGAGTCTCATTCCCCATATTTCCGGAGGATAACAAAGCCATTTTTGTCTGTTAATGCAAAAATAATGCAGACATTAGCACCTTGTTGTTTATTCCTTCAGTCGCTTCTGACTCTTTCTGACTTCATGGACCAGCCCATCCCAGAGCTTCCTGTTGGTCGTCAACACCCCCAGCTCCCCCAGGGACGAGTCCGTCACCTCTAGAATATCATCCATCCACCTTGCCCTTGGTTGGCCCCTCTTCCTTTTGCCCTCCACTCTCCCCAGCATCAGCATCTTCTCCAGGGTGTCCTGTCTTCTCATTATGTGGCCAAAGTACTTCAGTTTTGCCTTTAATATTCCCTCAAGTGAGCAGTCTGGCTTTATTTCCTGGAGGATGGACTGGTTTGATCTCCTTGCAGTCCAAGGCACTCTCAGAATTTTCCTCCAACACCACAGTTCAAAAGCATCGATCTTCCTTCTCTCAGCCTTCCTTATGGTCCAGCTCTCGCAGCCATATGTTACTATGGGGAACACCATTGCTTTAACTATGCAGACCTTTGTTGTCAGTGTGATGTCTCTGCTCTTAACTATTTGATCGAGATTGGTCATTGCTCTTCTCCCAAGGATTAAGCGTCTTCTGATTTCCTGACTGCAGTCAGCATCTGCAGTAATCTTTGCACCTAGAAATACAAAGTCTTTCACTGCTTCCACATTTTCTCCCTCTATTTGCCAGTTATCAATCAAGCTGGTTGCCATAATCTTGGTTTTTTTGAGGTTTAGCTGCAAGCCAGCTTTTGCACTTTCTTCTTTCACCTTCATCATAAGGCTCCTCAGTTCCTCTTCGCTTTCAGCCACCAAAGTAGTATCATCTGCACATCTGAGATTGTTAATGTTTCTTCCAGCGATTTTAACTCCAGCCTTGGATTCCTCAAGCCCAGCATGTCGCATGATGTGTTCTGCGTACAAGTTGAATAGGTAGGGTGAGAGTATACAGCCCTGCCGTACTCCTTTCCCAATCTTAAACCAGTCCGTTGTTCCGTGGTCTGTTCTTACTGTTGCTACTTGGTCGTTATACAGATTCTTCAGGAGGCAGACAAGATGACTTGGCATCCCCATACCGCTAAGAACTTGCCACAATTTGTTATGGTCCACACAGTCAAAGGCTTTAGAATAGTCAATAAAACAGAAATAGATGTTTTTCTGAAACTCCCTGGCTTTTTCCATTATCCAGTGGATATTGGCAATTTGGTCCCTAGTTCCTCTGCCTTTTCTAAACCCAGCTTGTACATCTGGCAATTCTCGCTCCATGAATTGCTGAAGTCTACCTTGCAGGATCTTGAGCATTACCTTACTGGCATGTGAAATGAGTGCCACTGTTTGATAGTTTGAACGTTCTTTAGTGTTTCCCTTTTTTGGTATGGGGATATAAGCTGATTTTTTTCAATCTGATGGCCATTCTTGTGTTTTCCAAATTTGCTGGCATATAGCATGCATTACCTTGACAGCATCATCTTGCAAGATTTTGAACAGTTCAGCTGGGATGCCGTCTCCTGCTGCCTTGTTATTAGCAATGCTTCTTAAGGCCCATTCAACCTCACTCTTCAGGATGTCTGGCTCTAGCTCACTGACCACACCGTCAAAGCTATCCCCGATATTGTTATTCTTCCTATACAGGTCTTCTGTATATTCTTGCCACCTTTTCTTGATCTCTTCTTCTTCTGTGAGGTCCTTGCCATCTTTGTTTTTGATCATACCCATTTTTGCCTGGAATTTACCTCCAATGTTTCTAATTTTCTGGAAGAGGTCTCTTGTCCTTCCTATTCTATTGTCGTCTTCCACTTCCGCGCATTGCTTGTTTAAAAATAATTCCTTATCTCTTCTGGTTAACCTCTGGAATTTTGCATTTAATTGGGCATATCTCCCCCTATCACTGTTGCCTTTTGCTTTCCTTCTTTCTTGGGCTACTTCTAGTGTCTCAGCAGACAGCCATTTTGCCTTCTTGGTTTTCTCTTTCTTTGGGCTGTATTTTGTTGCCGCCTCCTGAACAATGTTACGAACTTCTCTCCAGAGTTCTTCCGGGACCCTATCTACTAAGTCCAGTCCCTTAAATCGATTCTTCACCTCCACTGCATATTCCTTAGGAATATTAGTGAGCTCATATCTAGCTGATCTGTGGGTCTTCCCTAATCTCTTTAGTCTGATCCTAAATTGTGCAAGAAGAAGTTCGTGATCTGAACTACAGTCAGCTCCAGGCCTTGTTTTTACCGACTGTACAGATGTCCGCCACCTTTGGCTGCAAAGGATGTAGTCAATCTGATTTCGGTGTTGTCCATCTGGTGAAGTCCATGTATAAAGCCGTCTCTTAGGTTGTTGGAAGAGAGTGTTTGTTATGCAGAGTGAGTTGTCTTGGCAAAATTCTATCAGCCTGTGTCCTGCTTCGTTTTGTTCTCCCAGGCCATACTTACCTGTAATTCCAGGTGTCATTTGACTGCCCACCTTAGCATTCCAGTCTCCTGTGATGAAAATAACATCTCTTTTAGGTGTGTTGTCCAGTAGGTGCTGCAGATCCTCATAGAACTGATCTACTTCAGCTTCTTCAGCATCTGTGGTTGGGGCGTATATTTGGATCACTGTGATGTTAGATGGCTTGCCCTGAATTCGAATTGAGATCATTCTGTCGTTTTTTGGATTGTATCCAAGCATTGCTTTAGCCACTTTGCTATTAATTATGAAGGCTACTCCATTTCTTCTGTGGTCCTCTTGTCCACAGTAGTAGATCTGGTGGTCATTTGATGTGAAGTGGCCCATTCCAGTCCATTTCAGTTCACTGACGCCCAAAATGTCTATCTTTAATCTTGACATCTCACCCATAACCACATCCAATTGGCCCTGGCTCATAGATCTTACATTCCAGGTTCCAATGGCGTGTTGATCCTTAGAACATCGGATTCGCCGTTCACCACCGGCACCGTCGGCCGCTAACCGTCCTTTCGGCTTTGAGCTAGCTGTGTCATCACGTCTGGGGCTAGTTGAACTCATCCTCTGTTCCTCCCCAGTAGCATTTTGACCATCTTCCGACCTGGGGGTCTCATCTTCCGATGGTATACCGACATATCGCTGGTTGTACTGATCCATTTAGTTTTCACGGCAAGAATACTGGGGTGGGTTGCCATTACCTTCCCCAGGGATCACATTTAGTCTGACCTCTCTGTCATGACCTTCCCGTCTTGGGTGGCCCTTCAGAGTTTAGCTCATGGCGTCATTGAGGTGCTCAAGCTCCAGCACCACGGCAGGGTAACGATCCTTTGCTGATAATGTAGTTTCCTGTTTTTGAATGGAGTAAAGCTCAGGGCTAAACAGCCTCATGCGTAGAGTTTGAAGTGGAGGTTTTTAATTCTTAATTTGAAGTAGAAAATCTTTTGGAAAAGTTTTCTTCCAAATCTAGAGTTGATTCTACTATGCAAAATGCCTCCTTTATCCCCAGAGTGTCCTTACAAAGTGAACAATCATTTTCCTGGCATAGAATTGAGTTAGCTTGACTTGTGCAGTACTGTCCTTTGACTTCCCAGATGGACTGAGCTGGTGAAGAATTTGCTGTTCTCCTCAATGAGCAGGATGGGCTAAACAAACACACACACAAATCAGAAACGATGGGTTCTGGTTTCTCGCTTACTTGTGCCTGGTTTATTTTGATCTTGGTCACACATGTTGTAGTGCTATTTCTAAGTCAAAACCCAACCCAGGCTGCCCCAGTGTGTTAAAATACCATCCCCTCAAAGGTCAAAATAATAATGCTTGCATCTATTTTTTTTTTCTACAACAGTTGGAAACATAGGCAATGTACAGTAGTGAAATTGGAAGGATATTCGGTATCGGAAGGATATTCACTTGGCAAAGTTTTTCAAGGGAAAAGGGCAAAATGTACGAATACGTTTTTTGCCTCACTACAGAAATAGAGACTTATTGGCAACACACATCCGAAGGCGATACATTGGAGAAATAGCAGTAGAGGGGTAATGATGGAAACATGCTGAGCTGGAGATTTTCCTGTTAGCAAACTGCCAATTTGTGAATCTAAAGTGAATAACATCTCCATTCTGACCTTGTGTGTTAATTTCGCTGTTAACATTTTTAATACTTTCAGACCTTTTAAAAAGTACATTAGTTGGATCTGTTTGGGACAAATTTTCTTAAGCTGGATCCATTCAAAGATGGAATCCATGTCTGAGTATTAATAGACAGCCATGTCCTAGCTCTGGTGTACATCATCTGATGTTCATACATGATCAAGCAACCATGTTCTGTGCTTCTGGAAAGGTACAGTAGCAGTTTATGCTGTCCTTGATTTAACAGGAAGAGGAGACAACAGTCACCGGAAATGATGCTGGCAAACTTTCTGTGAGAGTTCAAGACTTAGGAGAGACACGATAGCCATGTTGAAGAACATAAAGGGAAGCTGCAGGGAAGATGGCCAAGAACTGTTTTCCTTGGCCACAGAAACTAGGACCAGAAATAATAGATATAAGTTGCAACTACCTATATTTTGTTTAAATATAAAGAAAAACTTCTTCATGATAAAGAAAAACTTCTTCATGGTAAGATCTGTTCCACCATGGAGCAGTCTACTTATAGAAGAGATGGGTTCTCCCTCTCTGGAGCTTTTGAAGAAGAGTATGACATCCATATCTTGTGGATGGTTTAACTGAATTTTCTGCACATTGCAGAGGGTTGGATTGGATGATCCATGTGGTGTTTTCCAACACTACAGTTCTGTGATTCTACAGAAGACTTATCCTGAACCTAAAATACATCAGCTGGCTTCACCCAGCATCTAATGCCAAATTATTTGGGCTTAGCATACAGAATGAATCAGCAATGGAAATTTGCAGATAGTGACTTAAGGCTTAGTGTGATGTGTGAAACCAACCAGTTGTGATTTAGTCAATAAACTGATGGTTTAGTTTGATCTCTCAATCCTTAAGAAGGAAGTCTTTTTCTTCCCCAGGTGCTGGGCAAAATTTGCTGTTTTGCATATCCAAAATATCACAAACTACTTGTTATTCCAGAAGATTTATTTCTAGAAAATTACTGAACACCCTCCGAATCCCAGCCCAGCCCAGCCCAGCCCAGCCTAGCCCTGAATGACTAGATCACTATGGTCCAGAGAAAGAGACAGACATTTCTGGAGATGGGGTGTTTAGCATATATCTAGTTTTCTCCTATAGCCCAGGGTTGCCTCCTCTGACTGGCACCAGGAAGACAGGCTGCTCCACTATTTATCCTTAAGTCCCTTTAAAGTAGAAATACTGGGAATCAAACCCAAGGCTTTGTGCCATGTTCAGCAGATATGCTGCCTGCAAAATATTACTGTAGTTATGAGGTGAACTGCTTAAAATTCATTTCACTCTAAGATATAATAAAACATATATGAAAGCTAGGGGAATTCAGTCCACATGATGTTGCAGTGTGGGATGGCACACAAATTCTGCAAGCTTGCGGTATATCTCTGGAGCTTCCTCCCTCTTTTGAAAGAAAATGCTGAGCGTGGGAACCAAGAACTTCTGAATCCAAAAGAAATGTCCTGCCTCTGAGCATCGGGTTCTGGCCGCATCAGATGCACTGCGCTGTCCGTATTTCTCTTTTAACAAGCTTTCATGCCTTTGTTGGTTGTTGCTGAGCTGCTTCCTGTAGATGTTGGTATTCAGCACTGCTTCCCATGTGAGACTGTTCCTGCACGTTGAGTCACAGATTGCTCCAGAACAGTCTTCTCCAATGGGTTCCTTCTAGATGAATTGGGACTGAATCTGGGGATCTGGAGAGCTCCACTCCTGGCCTGTCTGTAGGTTGTTAGGCTGTGAAAAGCTGTTTTCAGTGTTGCCTCTGGTGGTGGAATTACACAGCCAGCCTGAGCCCCCTCCTGTCACATCACGACAATGTGATGATTTGCTGGGTGCTGTCTTCTTGAGGCCCTTGTCCTGGCTAAGCAAAGACCACGCCGAGACGAGGAGAAAGTCTCCAGTGTTTTATTTAACTGCTATTGTAGACAGAAAATCCTACCAAACTGAAGAAGCGTGGGAAAACCCAGACAGATAAACCCCAAAACTCAAGGTGGGTCTGTTCTGGGTTTCTTTGAATGGCAGCTCAAAGCCTCTAAACTACGCATGCGTTTTCCCCCCTGGATAGGGGCCTCCTCCTGCTCACCATCCGTACTCATGACAGCCCTCTCTTGATGCTTTGATGCTTCTTTTTCTCCGGCAGATCTCACCCTCATGACTTGTCCTTGACCACCGATGTCAACAGCCACTCGATTGTCACCGTAATCAGCGGAGAGGAGCATTTTGAGGACTACGGAGAAGGGAATGAGGGGGACTTCTCCTCGGACAGCTTGTGCAATGGAGAAAGTGGCTTCAGTAGCTCCTCTTTCCTTTCTCCTAGGTAAAATGACACCTCCAGGTCTGTGATGGTATCATGCAGGTTCACTGGGCGTTTGGTCTTTGTGCATCTGACTGTGGGCGTCTTCCAGTGGACCATTAACTGTTATTAGCCAGATGGAGAACAGGAGGCCGTGGGGTGTATTAGGAGATTGAGAGAGGGGAGATTTTTTTTTTAATCATATGGCATAGCAGTTGGGTGTTCATGCTGCTTTTTCTTGCTGGGAAATCCTTGTGAGGCCCAGTGGCCAGATGTGTGGACTATTTAGCCGTGACAAGTCACGTTGCCCAGGGTGCACCATGAGGAGGCTAGTCTGCATTGCACCAAGTCAGGCCGAGAGAGAGGGACTGGCCCAAGGTCACCCAGCTGGCTTTCATGCCCAAGGCGGGACTAGAACTCCCAGGCTCCCGGTTTCTAGCCCAGCACCTTAAGCACTAGACCAAACTGGCTGGGAGAGATAAGGAAGGGCCTCTCTCAACTCCATGCAAACTAGATACGAAATCAGATTTAGGTCGTTTGCTAGATGTTTTTCATGTCTGTGCAAGAGACCCACAGAAATAGGACTGAAACAGGTAAACCTCTAGCATGTGTGAAGGTCTAGTAGTTTTGGGGATGAGACCCAGCAAAAACGTAGCGGTACAGAAACCTATCTTCCAGATTTCTTCTTGTTTTTTTCACTCTGAGGCAGCTCCTACTTACTGAATCTGATTGAAGTTGGTCACTAAGCAGGAAGAGTTTTTAACCTGGAGATCAGCTCTCTCTGGTTCAGTTTTAGGTGTTCCCAACAGATGCTACGTGCAGTCTTGGTGTGCTTCAAACTACATTTTCCGCCCATCGGGTATTTGGACCTCCGTTCCCATCTGCCCCATGTTGCATGGCCAGTGGCACAGAGGCTGCCCCGCTACCAACATCGTTGTAACAGTGCCAAGTCTGTCCTAGTGCCAGATTTGTGTGTTTCTCCTTTTTACAGTGTTCTGGCTGGGTGGCTGTCAGTTGCTGCAAAGTGCATTTGCCTTCCTGGCAGAAGGTTATTAGCACGTAAGCGTGAGCCAGGAACCCTGAGCATTGCTCTCAGATCCAGTTTGAGTGCTTTTTAGTACACTTGCAGATCACAAGAAGCCCAAGGAAACCATCTTAAGAGACTACAAGTAGTCCTCGCTTAATGACCGTTTGTTTAACAGTGGTCCGAAGAAAAAGTGCTTTAAGACCTATGCTCGCACTTACAACTGTCACAAAATGTCGCACTACCCCCGCAGTCACATGATTGCAATTCGGGCACTTAGCAGTTGGCTCACATTGACAACCAGTTGCAGTGTCTTGCAGTCACGTGACTGGGATTTGCGAACTTCTTTGCCGGTTTCCGGCAAAAAATGTCCACTGGGGAAGCTAGATTTGCTTAACGACTGTGGCGATTCACTTAACAACCTGTGATTCACTTAACAACTGTCATAAAATGGTTGTAAAATTAGGTCCAGTCACACGGTGACTCACTTAACAACCGTACTGCTGAACAACCAGTTTTTCTGTCCCTATTGTGGTTGTTAAGTGAGGACTACCTGTAATCAGAAGAGAAAAGGTGTCTACTCTGTGTGTTCCAAGACCCCATTCTTACATACCAGCTGTGCTTGTGACATTTTCCTTAGGCAAAAGGAGAGATGGGCAATGTGTGGATTTATTGCCTGATTGCTGTTCATAATCTGAAACAGCCATGGAGAAGGTGGGAGAAACTGGAACTGCACTGCCTGGGAAAATTCTGTCTTGATGTTTCATCTTTCTCACTCCTGTGCTATAATCCAGCTGCTGTTAGACCCAAGATAGAAACTTTGAATGGTCTCCCAAAATATATAGTACCCGTGGGGGGAAAAGTGTGTGTGTGTGTGTATTAGGGCTGCAGCCTGAAAGGAAAGGTTTAGACGTCTTGTGAACGTTCTCTTGGCCCTGATGTGGGTCAGCGTAGATGCATCGCTCCCTCGATGCATAGCTGAATTGGGGCTGTAAACTATTTCCATGCTACTAAGAGGAAGGAGCGATGAAGAATCTGACTTGGAAAAGTGGTCCCAGAGAAGCAACTGTGTGGCTCAGCTGAGACTTGGAAGGGCCACGTTCCACTTCCGAGGTCTCTCCCCACCTTCGTGTCATCAAGGCGTGGGAATGAAGCCATACTGCACCTTCCTAGAAAAAGGCTTACTCAGAAATCAGACCTTGACCACACGGTCTTTTCCCCAACATGGTGCCCGCCAGGTGGCTTGAGTTTTAACCTTCCCATGGCTGGGAAAAATCCAGGGGGAAGAAAGGACCCTTCTTTTTTGCCTTTTTATGGCAAAGGGTTGGGAGATAGGATTGGAAAGCGTGTAGCGTTGCTGTGAGTGAAATGTCAAACGTTTGGTCCAAGGGCGCGAATCTCCTCTGTATTGATCAGTTTCTTTGTTCTGTTTAGTGGGTGATGTGAGCCCTGTCTGGTGCCCAGTTCCTTCAGAGAACAGCATGAACAAGGATCCCACAATTGGTTTTTGTTCTCTAGCAGTTTGCCTGTTTAACTGTGTTGTTTTGATAGTGGCAGTTTTTCACAATTCACCTCTCTCCGACTAAGCCTCGTGGCTTTCAGAAGTTTATTTCTCTGGAAGGGAATGTTGGACACAAGCCGGCCTCAGAGAAATATTAGATCTTCTCTGTTTGCTTTTTAATGCTGTCAGCACCAGCAATGCCGACAAAAAGAGAAGTCTCTGCAGCTCTCTTGGGATAATCGGGTCCTAATACGGAGCATCGCTGCAGAGGGAATTCCAGAGCTGCCACTGGCTTCCATCCGCCCAGGATATATGCAAAGCCAGGACGTCTAAAAATTACATTTTAAAAGGCCACGGGGACCTGCTTTGCACATAATGTTAAACCACGCAGGGAGGGTTCCCACATCAGCCTGTGCCGTAGCACAATGTTTGAATTAGGCTTAATTAGAAATGGGGAATTTTAAAAATACACCGTGGGAGAATGCAGCAGCAATGTTGTTGGGAAGTCTGAACTGCGTTTGGCCTAAGAAGGGGCTCTGTGATTTATTCCACTAGCTTTTAGAGGTGGGATCCTTTCTCCGTGAGGAAGTTCACATTCAGGGGAACCACACCCAGCCATTCCTGTTCCTAAATCTAAATTTGGAATCCTTCTCTCCCTAAAACTGCCATTCCAAGCTGAAGATCCTGCCTCTTCGGGGCTCTAGCAGGATGTAGCTTGGCCAAAAAGAGAGTGGCAATCTCTCGGGACCCCTTAAAACAGCCCTTGTTCCCCTTATTGTGTATTGGTTGACACCAGTTACCGGCCTCTTGAGGATCAGCAAGAGGTGGGGGAAGGAATCTAGGCGAGGCCAGCGGTGAGTAGCGACAAGTCAGTTCCAAAGACAAGCCTAGAAGGAGCTTGGTAGCACCTTCTCTGACAAACATCATTGAAAGATGTAGGCTTTTGTCAGCTGCAGCTCCCTTCATCAGATGCATAGAGGGTTTGTGATCACTTCCTAGACGCATAGATGAATCTGCATAGGAGCATAGATGCATCACTTCCTAGACGCATAGATGGCGCTGTGCATCAGAGGAAGGGAGCTGCAACTCACAAAACCTTCTGCCTTTTAATAAGGCATTTTAGCCTGAAAAGGTGTTACCAGACTCCTCCTGATTTTCTGCCACCATAGACTAACATGGCTGTCCTCCCACAAAGACTAACCAGAACTCTGTCCACCTGTTTTCCACTTTCCCATTCACATTCACTCATAGCATGTTCTCTGACACCTGAAGGATCAGATCCTTGCTCTTTAGATTATTGCCTGGACTTCACAAGTTGCCTTGTGAAGCCCTCCATCCACCCAGCAACTAGCATAGAGACCCGGTCAAGGGCATCCTTGGTCCTGATGATCCTCAGTCCTTGACCTTGGCAGCGAATGGCTTCATCGACGTTTGGAGGTTGGGACCGACGCTCCCTGCACTGGAATGAGCCAGTTCAGCTTCCCAAACCAGGGTGGCCCTGACCAATGGGGCATATAGCTTCCAGAAATCCCAAGCAAGAGGGCTGGGCTGGTTAGGAATTTTGGGAATTGCAGATCTAATACATCGGATCAGTAGCTTTTGGAAAGCTGATGTAGTCCAAGCTACTGGGAACGCAGAAACTTCTGTAAGTTGCAGGTGGACTCCAAGCTTGCTCTTGAACTCTGTTTGTCTTTTCTGTGTGTAAATGACACTTGTGATTTCTCTAGCACCAACCCGCTTGCCACAAAACTGCACAGCATTTTCACTGACAAGGTGTTTGAGTTTTACTGCACCCAGTGCCACAAACAAATCAATCGCCTCGAAGATCTTTCCGCCCGCCTCAGTGATCTTGAAATGAATAGGTAACCGATTTGAGGCATGGCACTTTCTCTGTCAAGAGCATGAGCTTTGTGTTCTTTACCACGCATATGTCCTTGCTTTTTTATATATAAAGTCAATCTTTTTTTTAAAAAAAAAAGGCACTGCATGTCAGCCGATCTTCTCGAGCTGGCCTGAACGTCCGTTATGTCTCTTGCTGTCCTCAACATTTTTGGATCCACCATTTCCTTGGGTGGGAACATGCCACCAGGGTCCTCTGAAAGGACAAGTGAGAATGATGTTTCTTAATAGCAGTGACAGTCATTGCCTGTTAAGAATTCATGTGGTCTAATGCTGATCATTTCAACAACAGATGTGTTATTAGCGACTCTAGAAAGGGCCTTGGTCCTTCAAATCCAAATCCTCCTTGATGATACTTAAGCTTAAAGCAAGGACATTGCTAGCAGGAATGCTTTCTTTTGTGAGTGTTCTGCTCTATGATGCTCCCTCTTTGCATGGCTCCCTGTTGTCCTAATATGAATGTGACACTTAATTCCTCCTTAACCTGTGGTTTATGGTCTACATTGAGCAGAGGTGGAAGATAGAAGAGGAACGTGCCAGTTGGTCGAAAATGCAGACAGCGACCTCATGAGTTGTTGTCCGCCAATGGAGGTCTGCCATCATAGGATGGGGGCCCTCCCTGCACTACCAGAGCTGATAGGGATTAAATCTAGGGCAGCCCCCTCTTATTCACCAGAATGGGTCAGCCCCCTCAGGCAACTTATTTGGAGGGCCATGAAAAGTCAGGTACAGTACCTAGTTTCATTTATAGTATTGCATTTTTGTTGAGAGACAGTCATGTGAGATTTTTGTAACTTTGCTGGCGCTGGAGTGGAGTACCTTGGCATTAGAGGCAAGGACTCATGGTGATGATCCTCAGACCAAAAAGTTTTGCGTCGGTGTCTCTATTTTCAAGTGACAGTTCCTCGCGGCCTTGAGGGAATGATTGCTGTAGGTGGTCCCTTCCCAAAAAGGGCTCTCCTGATGTATTGACCTTCTGTTCTAGATACTCTATACCAGAATATCTAGAACAGCATTTCTCAACCTTGGCCACTTTAAGATGGGTGGACTTCAACTCCCAGAATTCCCCAGCCAGCTGGGAATTCTGGGAGTTGAAGTCCACCCATCTTAAAGTGGCCAAGGTTGAGAAACACTGATCTAGAAGTACCTTGGGTTGAGGGAAGGCTATACTGGATAAATGCCAAGGCTGTTGGCACTGTTGATGGTAGCCCAGCTTCTACAAGATGTATCTGTGGAACCCCTTTCCTCGCTGCTTAATTTCCAGACATCATTTTATGTTGAACATTCATACTTGTGATCTATTTTGATGGCATGTCACCGGAAAATTGAACAACCTTTGTGTGTATGTGGCTGTGGGTGTTTGGAGTGCCCCTGAAAGAACAAAATGTGATGTTTGATGAAGCGCAGAAGATGAAGCCATAATATAGGGATGGCCTCTTGAAGCCATTCCAAGAAAAACATGAGGTAGTCCTGAGGGAGGCCGGGGGAGAAATCCACACAATGCAGTTGAACATCATTAAGTAATATAAGCCCAAAGAGAAAGTGATGCTCAAATGAAGATGAATTAGCTTTCTACATGTTGGTAGAACATTTAGCTCTGGGTTCTGAAACAATGTGGTCCTAGGATGTCTGGATCAGGTGCTTCTGCCCCATATGGATAGATGTGTCTTCAAATGGAGACCTTGTGTAGCTTAGGAAGATTTAGCCACCAACAGAACCAATGGCATCCAGACTTGCATGAGAAAGATGCATTCGTGTTTATCTACATACTTCCTCTGACCAATTGAATTCCTCCTGTTTAAGATGGGGGAAACAACCATGGAGGCCACCCCCCAAAGTTGCTCTGGAATTTTATTTTTTAATGCAAAAGGATGTTACAAGTATGACGTCCAGGGAGAGTAATTGCATTGCCAGTTGGCCAATGATTTCAAGTTCAGTGAAACCTTGTTTTTGTCTTCGTCCAACTGAATACTTGGATTATTGCCTCCCTGGCATGCTGCTCAAAGAGAGGTGCCACCCTTAGCCAGAAAAGGCTTTGCTGGCTGGGGAATTCTGGGAGTTGAAGTCCCAGAATTCTCAAAGTTGCCGAGGTTGGGAGACACTGGTCTATAGGTTCCAGAGATGGTCACTTGTGCTGCTCCTCTGAGAAAGCGCCCTTGAAAGGGCTTCAAAAGGTTGAGTGGGGTTAAGACAGAGGGAGTGCAGTGCATGCAGCGGAGCGTGTGGGGGTGATGTGTTTGTGCTGTGCCGCACATTGTAAAGGATATGGCCCTCCTGCTCTGTCTTTGCTTGCTTCCTGTTTCACTGTTGCTCTTCAGTATCAGCTTTCCTGACTTGGTTTTCCTGTTGTTCATTCCACAGCCCGAATAAGAGACTCTCCAGCAAAAAGGTAGCAAGGTAGGGTGATTTTTTTTTTCGTTCCTTTCCCTTGCTTTGAAGGGCTCCTGCCTTCCTCATGCTGTTCCTTCTTGGGGGTTAATAGTTGTTCCAAACTCCAAGGATGTTGTGGGACCAGTTCTTTCTCCTATTGATAAACATCCCAGAATCAGAACGGTTCAGATGGTTGGTTTGCAGGTTCCAAGCTTGGTACATGGGGTGGGCTTCTCCTTGGCTGACCTTGGAAGTAGGGGGTTCCAGTGGGAACACTGGCAAACCTTGGAGAGGGATGTTCTAACCTCAAAAATCCACCAGGTTATGCTCTAATATTAGAGATGCCCGCTCTGCCTTGGTGGCCAATGTACACCTGTGAGAAAAGGCATATTGGGGGATAATCAGCTCATTCCTGACCACATTCTGCATCTAAGTGTTGGGAGGTTTCTCTGCCAGGTCAGTCCTGAGGATTGTCTGAGCTTGTGGGGAGGCTGGGAAAAGAAAGGAACAAGGTGAGCAGATACAAACAACCAAGAAATAGCAGGCGAGTCAGCTTCTCTCATGGACAGTAACTTAACCCAGGTGGGGAGAAAGCTGGGAAGAAGCGTTTCAGATCATTCCAGGAGACTCTGCCTTAACAAACTCACCATAAACACAGCTGAGAAATCCTGCACAGTTTCCAAGAGTCTGGATTTAGCATTCAAGATCCCTTACTGAAATCCATGCTGTTCATGCTTCTTTCGTCTTGCCCACCTGGCTGGACACTGAGTCAAGAGAAGGATGGTCTGCTTTTTAGAATTAGGCCGTCTGTTTCCCCCATTTCGCTGCCTGTTGCAGAGCTGCCGGCTGCGGTTGGCAGGGAGAGACCGTCAGGAGGGTTAAATGTCTGTGGGCCTCCTGCCATTTGACCCGTTATTAAAATGCCGTCAGTGTAAAATTCCAATACCCTTGTAGCTTCTTAGCCAATGCAGCAATTTCCCATTGTCTTGTTCTAACTTTGGCATATCAGAGAGCTCTGCTGGGGTTGGAGGGGCAGCCAAGAATTGTGGGGGGGGGGGTTGTGTTGTTTTATTGCCTTTTTATTTTAATTGTCCTTTTAGATGAAGTATGGTTTTTTTTCCTCCCTGTCTCTCCCCTGGGTGGAGAAGCTGATTTCAGCCAATTAGTGCCCTGCAAGCTACTCTGTTCTTGCAGTATTCTTCTTATTTGAAATTGGGTGGATAATATAAGTGTCAGCAGGCAACAGCATCTGACCAGCCCGCTTTGGGCTTAGAAGCTAAATAGAACTAAGTCTGAGTTAATGCATGGATGTGGGGGGCGGGCACTAGAAAAACCCAGGGTTAAGGGCTAGGCCGGGAAGTAAAAAACTCAAAAAATATTCCCAAAGAAGACAGTGGGAAACCACTTCTTTGGGGGGATTTGGGGTGGGGTGCTGTGCAAAAAACCTCCATAAATGTGTTCCTGGAGTTCCTAGGAGCCTTTGCATTTCTATTAGTAACTAAGCTAGGTTAAAAATCATCAAAGCCTGTTGCTATCCTTCTTCTATATTTTTCTGGAAATCTATACTCAAAGATTTGTTTGTTTGTTTGTTTGTTGAATTTCTCTGCCGCCCATCCTGTACACGACGACTCTGGGCGGCTTGGAGTTGATGAGCAGGCAGCATCTGAAGAGGAAAGGGGAACCCTTTCCAAATTATGCAGGAGAAGGATCTGTGTCCCATCTTACACTAGTGATACAGGCCCTGCTCAGGAGGTGCCAAAGAGAAACGGGGGACACTGAAGGGAGCACAGAAAGTATACTTTTCTGGTTCCAGATATGCCATCCTTCCATTTAAGAACAAAGGAAACAGCCTTTTACTAAGGCTGGTCATTAGTCCGTCTACCTGAATGAGGTCAATGCTAGCTGGTAGCGTCTCTCCAGGGTTTCAGGGTGGAACTTTTCCACCCTGGTCCACCCATGCTGAGGACTGGACCTGGGCATCTGTGCAGGTGAGGAAAGGGCATTACATGTAGTCCGTGATGCCCTGTAACAATTCAAGGGGAAGAGGATGTCCTGTGCTGTATATCTGCTGAGGGCACTACCATAGGAAGAACTTCTCTGCAATGGGTGGACAGTTATGCTTTGGACACTTTGCACATGGACTGCTGCAATGCCCTTTACCTGGAGCTGCCTTTGAAAGCCACGTGGAAGCTGCAGCTGGTCCAGAGTGGGGCAGCATGGGCAAATACTAGCATGTCTTGTCAGGCCCATGCAATAGCTTCACTGGTTACAAGTAGGCTTCCAGCTGCAATGCAAGGTGCTGGTTATTATCTGTAAAGCCCTTAGTGGTATAGGGCAGTGTTTGTCAACCTTGGTGGCTTCTGGGAGTTGAAGTCCACCCATCTTAAAGCCGCCAAGGTTGACAAACACTGATATAGAACCTGCTTATCTGAAGGACCGTCTCTCTTCATGGCTTCTACCTGGCCTATATGATTGGGCAGAACTGGCGTGCTCCAGTCCCATCCATCAGGCAGTGTCACCTGATGGGAAGAGTGTCTTCTTCATCACAGCCCCTTCCCTCTGGAACACTGACCCTCCCAAGATACACTTGTTAGTAGCTGGCCATGCTTTGCTCGAAAGACCCCTAAAAAGTGCCTCTTTCCCCAAGCTTTGGATTAGAATGTGTAGCAGGTCCTGTGGGCTTGATTATTTTTAATTGTTTGCCATTCTTCCAGTCTTCAGTTTTTTAACTGAATTTTACCATTCCTTTTACTGTGTGCCACCCAGAGCGGTTGTAGAATTGTAAAATAATGAATAAACAAACCTCTTTGCCTGCGTGGACCAAGGTGGTCCTAAAGGGGTTGTCGGTTTGTTGTGAAGGGCCTGCTTCTCCCTTGGAGCCGGTGATGGGTTGTGTTACCCATCTGACCTTGTCTCTACATTGCCTTGTAGAACACACTCACATCCTGCGTAAGGCAGAAATTCATGGGAATGCATGGGGTTCTGCTGGCAGAATGAGGGGGGAGATACCAAACTTTGTTCTTTTCCGCAGAATGGCCTATTAAATGCCCATTGAGATAAATTCCATTACTGGTTAACAGCTGATAAATGTCTGGCCCAAATGACTTGCCATAAAGTGGCAGACTTTGGACCACAACACAGAAGCTGGGTGACGTGGTTGAGGTCCAGTTAACTTTTAAATTAAATTTGAATAATAAATAAACTTCTTGTGGTCCTGGCAGGAGAGCTATTTCACTATCTTACAACTTCCCAACCTGCCCTTCCTCCCCACCCAACGCCTTTCTGCTTATTGCTTTCGAGGGTACAGTTTGTCTCTTTGCCATGGAGATGAAAAAGAAACGAAGTTGGTGAAAGCGAGAGCCACATTACCCCATATTCCAAAGAGCAGAAGTATAAAAGGGTGAAGCTTCTTGCAATTCATTCTTTCGTGCTCTGAGTGAACCACAAACATCCCCAGTTTCCTTCTGAGCTTAGAGGGCCACCAAAAGTCAGGAGAGTGACCCTAGACAGGAGCTTCCAGCTGTGAAACTGAAATAGGAGGAGTATTATTTCATTGATGAAAGCCTGATCTGGATGCCTGCTGGCCTTCTGCATTTAGCCTCTGTCTTCCTAAATGGGAATCCTGTGCAGGAAAGGAGGGGGAGAATAAGGAAAGTTTAACTCAGCTTGACCCTTCCGGTCATTGGTTGTCCTCTACAGCCATGTTTCTTTTGATGGTGATTTTGCTTTACATTCCATTGTTCATTCTTGCTTTCAGACACCTGCATCAGACAGGAACCTTCTTGGTGGATAATATGGAACCACCTTTCCGGAAAAGCTCGGAGTGCCTGGAAGAGGATATCACTGATAAGGTCTGTGTATCTTGAACCGAGGGACGTTAGCTACGGGAGTGCTTAAGTAAATGGATTTCACCAGGGCACATGAATGCACTCACACACACACACACACACACACACAGGGAGGGAGTAGGGAGGGAAGGGTTTCCATCCATCCTGTGGTTTGCATCATCACCATCACCATCACCACCATCATCAATATTTGACTATTATTTCATTAGATGTCACCTGACTCTAAAGCAGCATTTCTCAACCTCAGCAACTTGAAGATGGGTGGAATTCTGGGAGTTGCTGAGGTTGAGTCCACCCACCTTAAAGTTGCCAAGGTTGAGAAACACTGGCTTAGGAGCTTTTAAGTATCTGAAAAGTTAAAAAAGCAAAGCAAAACACCACCTGAGCTAGTGGCTGAAATGGATGATCAAGAAGGAGCAGGCTGTTTTTAAATCCAGACTAAGGCCTTGGCTGCTAACAGACTAAGGAGCAAAAACTGAGGCATCCTAAGCATGCTGGCTGGGGAATTCTGGGAGTTGAAGTCCATACATCTTAAAGTTGCTGAGGTTGAGAAACACTGGTTTGGAGGATGTGAGGTGTCTAATTGAATCAAAGTGCTAGTGTCTAACTTGTAACAAGAAATTAGAAGTCCCATTCAATTCTGGAACACGTTACATTCTAGAGCAGATAAATTAGAAAGGATGGGGCACCCTGATGCTTAAATCTCACACCATTTTCTGCAGGTGATCTTCTTGGAGAAAAGAGTGACGGAGTTGGAAAAGGACACAGCTGCAAACGGGGAGCAGCAGAGCCGGTTAAAGCAAGAAAATCTTCAGCTGGTGCACAGGTACACTTTGAGGAACAGACCTGTCTGTTTTGAAATAGCACGGGCGTGATTTGGTGCTGTGGTTGAGAAGCTGACTTGTTTGGTGTGGAGCTTCCCTTAAAACGGAGGCAGATCAGGCAGAAGACCAGATTAGGAACTCAGCTTGTTGTTGTTATTGTTTATTCGTTCAGTCGCTTCCGACTCTTCGTGACTTCATGGACCAGCCCACGCCAGAGCTTCCTGTTGGTCGTCGCCACCCCCAGCTCCCCCAGGGACGAGTCTGTCACCTCTAGAATATCATCCATCCACCTTGCCCTTGGTCGGCCCCTCTTCCTTTTGCCCTCCACTCTCCCTAGCATCAGCATCTTCTCCAGGGTGTCCTGTCTTCTCATTATGTGGCCAAAGTACTTCAGTTTTGCCTTTAATATCATTCCCCCAAGTGAGCAGTCTGGCTTTATTTCCTGGAGGATGGACTGGTTTGACCTCCTTGCAGTCCAAGGCACTCTCAGAATTTTCCTCCAACACCACAGCTCAAAAGCATCTATCTTCCTTCTCTCAGCCTTCCTTATGGTCCAGCTCTCACAGCCATATGTTCCTACGGGGAACACCATTGCTTTAACTATGCGGGCCTTTGTTGTCAGTGTGATGTCTCTGCTCTTGACTATTTTATTGAGATTTGTCATTGCTCTCAGCTTTTTGTAGGCACGGTGATATTGTTGTTACTAGGATTACTTCTTTACAGAGCTCCCTTTTCAACAGTACTTTCTCAATAGGACTTATCAGTGGATTAGGCTGGGTAATGAGTTAATTAATCCTCAAAACAAGCACTAAAAAAATTGGGGTCTGCCTTTTAAAAAGCAGACCAATTTAATAGAGGAATTCAGAGAACAGAGCATTCTCCAATAGAGCCTACATTCCCTGGAGTGTAGAAATGTTACTGTTTTCCAGCTCTTTTTCATACTTTGCCGGTGTGTTAATGCACCATAAAGAGGATAAGAAAGCAATACAGATAGTCCTTGCTTAAGAACCATTCATTCAGTGATGGTTCAGACTTACGACGGTGCTGGAAAACTGACTTGTGACTGGTCCTCAAACTTACGACTGTTGCAGTGTCCCTGCAATCACATGACCATGATCATGATTTGGGTGGTTGGCAACCAGTTTGCATTTATGACTGTCGCAGCATCCTGTGGTCACGTGATTGCCATTTTTGACTTTCCTGACCAACTTCTAGCAAGCAAAATCAGTGGGGAACCACCTGATTTGCTTAACAACCATGTGGTTTGCTTAATGACCTCAGTGATTTGCTTAACAACCACCACAAAAAAGGTCATAAACTCAGGTGGGATTCGCTTAACAACCGCTTTGCTTAGCACCCAAAATTCTGGTCCCAATTGTGGTCGTTAAGCAAGGACTACCTGTATTCTATCTAGAGAATGCCTGTAACTTCCCCAGATAGGGTTTATTTTGATGCTCCTCTAAGGTAGAAATCAGGCCGTTGTCAAAATCACCAAGGAGGACCTGGGTTAGCCAAAATCACGGGAGGTCAAGGCCAGGAGAAATCTGGTAGCACTTTTTCAGATTAAGAGATTGCTTCATCCCACTTTAAATCCTACATCAGTTTAGCCACTCCATGCATCTGATGGAGTGAGCTGTAGTTCACAAAAGCTGATGCCTTTTAATAACATCTGTTAGCCTGAAAAGGTCCTACCAGACTCCTGATCCGTGGCTGTCATAGGCTCGCACGGCTCCCCTCGTACAATGTCTGCAAGGAAATCAAGGTGCAACTCTTAGATTCATGGATCCCTTGCTTCCTTTGGTCCATATGCAACAGACGGTGAGTTCTTGTGGGATGGCCACTGGAGTTAATCTGGAAATCTCTCTTCTTCTGGACAGAGCGAATGCCTTGGAAGAGCAGCTGAAAGAGCAGGAGGTGAAATCCGATGAAGTTCTTATGGAAGAAATCAGGAAACAGAGGGATCTGCTCAGCAGGATGGAGCGAGAAAAGAGCATTGAAATTGAAAACCTACAAGCCCGGTAAGACTGACCACTTGGGAGTAACTTGGTAATTGTCATTAGTACCCAAGATTATCTGCTGGATGTGGTTGGTGGAAAATTTGGGACAGACAGAGGGGGAGGACTTCTTCACTCAAGGTATCAAGCTCTCCTTATCGAACCCTCTGCCACAAGGTTTTGAGATGGCCGTAAGAGGCTTTCAAAGAGAGGTTGACAAGTCTCTGGAAATTAAAGCTATCGCTGGCCCCCAGATCGCTGGGTTCTCAGATGACCCATGCTTCCTAAGACTCAATTGCTGGGTAGAGAAGACTTGCCTTCGTCCGCCCCAGCATTGCTCATCTACAATATATTATATACTGGTAGTCTTTGCAGACTTACATTAATAATATATTCCTGTTCTGATCTAAATTTTAATGGTGGAAACGGAGGGTGAATTCATGTGTCATACTGCAACAGGCAAATTCTGCACCTTGCACATTTAGAGTTGTGGCTGTATTAGGAAAACGATTATAGGAGCTTTGGGCTAAATTGTTTTAATTAAGTGAAAGAAGAAAAAGAAACAGTTTTGTTAGGAAGCACATTGCCTTCACCTCTGAGCGAAGAGCCATTTTTTCGGAGAGGGCTGCATTTGCATGGAATATGGAAAAATCCCAAAAGAATAATGGGAATTGTAGTTTAGGACATGTGGAGAACAGCAGGAGGGAGCTGCCATTGTTTCCTCTGTCTTGCATTTCTGATGCAAGCTTCCAAACAGTGTTGATTAACTAGAGTCTGTGGCATTGTACAGCCCTGTCAGGGTCAGTTGGGATGACGGGAATAGATTTCTAAGTATGCATTTGGGTTTACGCAAATGTGCAGGTTGCATCAACTGGACGATGAAAACGGAGAACTTCGGTCCTGCGTCCCTTGCCTCAAAGCCAACATTGAGAGGCTGGAGGAGGTGAGCACTTTCTTCTCCTGGGCAGAGACGTCCCTCAGTTATGCTCCCCATATCACTAATCTCAAATGAAATGTGGGTCCTTGCCATATTCCAGAACATTGTGTTGGGGGACTGGGAGCCTTCCAGAAATGCAACTTTCATTATCCTTCCATAATCCAGCAGCATTGCTTACTGTGAGCATCTCGTGAAGCTTGCAAAGCCTGGTTGACTCTTCCCGGAGTCCCTGCTGTCAGGAAGAACTGAGGCAGCAGATGGGAGCTGCTGAAAAGGAAAGGAGGGTTGGAAGACAATTCTGTGGGCCAGCCAGCATTTGGAAGTGTGTTTTGTCCCCCATGTAAAAGCACAATTCAGTAGTTTCTGTTCAACAGCTGGGGATAGAGGTTTTGATCCTGGCCTTGACTAGCACAATTTCTCGGGCTAGCTCTGCTGCATATAGACAACAGGTAAACTCAAGTGGTGAGATTAAACCTAGCTTGTTGGCATGCCAACGTTGTGCTTTATCACTGAGCCTTTCTCTCAGGGATGAGGCTGCTGGAAGAGTCCCAATTTCATTGTTTTCCTTCTTTCTTTTCTTTTCTCTTTTAGGAGAAGCAGAAGTTGTTGGATGAAATTGAGGATCTCACAGTTCAGCTCACTGAAGAGCAGGAGAACAAGAGGAAGCTCGGGGAAAAGTTGAACCACGAGAGACACCAGTTTCAGAAAGATAAGGAGTCCACGCAGGAGGTGAGAAGTGCCATTGCTGGTTTCCAGAAGCCCAAGGAGGCCTTGGCACTCTTGTGAAGTTATGAAGGAACTTAACTGCATGCATATCTTCGGGAGCTTTTCAAGATTAGGACTTCCTTTCTAGCTAAGAGTCTGGAGAAGATTTGAGGAACAGAATAAACTTCTGCAAAATCTGAATTGTACCACGCGGTCTATAATAGCCCCGATTTTTCATGCACGGGAGAGAGAGAGAGAGAGAGAGAGAAACTGATGTCAGTACAAGGGCTGCATAGCAACTCTAAAACAGTCTTTTCCTTCCTATGAATTGTATCTCACCCTTCTGCCCAGAGGACATTTTAGATGTGGCATTTCTCTCACCTTTGACAGAAATTATTTAATGAAGGCTTTTTGCCCCTTTCCAGACACAACCCGTTGGCAATCTGCTGTTGGCCTCCTCCAGTTCAGGGTGGAAGTAGCTGCAGATCATGGGCAGGGTGCACTTGGAGAATGGGGACTGTCTCTCAGCAGAAAAAGCCTGCTTCTGGATGCAGCCCAGATTAAATTGCAAGAAAGTTGGCTTTGAGGGGAAGGCAGTGGAAAGAATCCTCACCCAGCCAGGGACGTATCTGTGCCTTTTGCCAGCTGACTTTTCTTATTAGCAAGAGCCGGTCTCTGTGTGAGTTGACTGCAAATGCCGTTGGTCTTGATCTTGCTTGCTTGCCTTGCAGCTGATTGAGGACCTCAGGAAGCAGCTGGAACACCTGCAGCTCTTCAAGCTAGAAGCTGAACAGCGAAGGGGCAGGAGCAGCAGCATTGGCCTCCAGGAATACAACAGCCGGACACGAGAGAATGAGCTGGAACAGGAGATCAGGAGGCTCAAGCAGGTAAAAGAAATCTAGACGTGGGACTGTTGGGGAGCTCTCCGCTTGTGATGGCGCCGTTGGGGGTGTCTTGGGGGATGCAGAGAGGCTGGGTGGTGCTCTGAGGTGACACCTATGGCTCCCTGTGGTAGTGTCTGGTCTGTGATCTCTGGGGGAGGGAAGGGTGGGCATCAGCTGGCAGTCTTTCTTACCCCTGTGCTGTGTGGTCTCTGTAATGAGCATTTGGATGAGAAGGGCCTCTGAACTTGAGGGCTTCCTACTTGCTCCTGGAGCAGAGGGAGGACAGAGCTGTAGTTTCCTGGGAGAGATTCCACCTTGTGTGTAGAAAGGTTGGAGTTCACACTCACTGTCTCCAGTTAAACAAAAAGTGATGGGGAGTCAGATGGCAGGAGGTGACCTATGACCTGCCCTTTCTGCAGAAGCAGTGCTATCACTCAGCTGCCGATTGGCAGCCCATCAGCTGCCCTGTAGATAATGCTGGGAGAGGCCCCGTGGGGCTCTGCACTGTGAGGTGCCAGTGATGTGGGACAACAAGGCTCTCAGAGAGCTGCACATCGTAGGCCCCCTGGAGCAGAGGGTTGGGACTGGGTTGGCCCCAGTTTACCTCCTGTCCTGATTTGCCACGTGGTCCTTAAGGTCCTTTCTCCGCCTGGAAGGGGTTACTCACTGGAGTAGATGGTAAGGGACCAGAGAGACCAACTGTCCGGTAGGCTGCGAGGTTGCTCCTTCTGGTCCTGTGCTTCTGAATGGAGCTTAAGAAACCCAGCTTGCTGTGTGCAGTTCAAATAGTCCTGGGGTGAGGACATGGGGGAGGATCCCAGCAGAGAGAACCTTGGACAAAACAGACCTAGGTGGTTGGCCGCTGTGGAAAGTGGCTTCATGTGTTCTTGTCTTCTGGTTAAGGCCACAACTGGTGTAACCCTCAAGGGGTTTTCTTTGCAAACAGGACAACCGAATCCTGAAGGAGCAGAACGACGAACTGAATGGGCAGATCATAAACCTCAGCATTCAAGGTGCCAAGAATCTCTTCTCGGCTTCCTTCTCGGAATCTCTGGCTGCGGAAATCAGCTCGGTCTCCAGAGACGAGGTAATGCTGGCGACCCTATGCAAGGACTTTCCAGGACTGTTTCCCTACAGGCAGGGAAGGTGGAGCTGAGTGAGTTGGGAGAGGCAGTTTAGGGCACTGTAGAGAAGTTGGGCCAGAATCCACGGCACTTTCACATTGGAAACAGCTACTTGGGTTTTGACAGGCACTTGAAAGATTGCTGTTTACCCTGTTGATAAAACCAGCTAAATAACTGTTTACCAGATATGTAGCTGTTTATCCTTTGTTTAAGAACATCCAACAGAGTTTCTCATAACACTGATTTTGGGAGGTTAGGTGATCCTGCTATGAAGGGATATATCTCATAGACCCAGGACGATGATTAGGACTATGACTATTAGGACTGTATAAAACCTCCAGACCATTTCACTTGGTTTGTTGTCCTGAGATTTTGCATGGATCTCTTTCTAGCCCCATGTGTATTTTTGAACACCATGATGGAGAAGACGGTCCAAAACTTTGGGCTAAGAGGTCTCAGTGAGCCGGTGACATTTAGCTCTAGTTCTCCTCACTTTTCATGAGAACCAGTTCTGAATGGTTGCTTAAATTCCATAGCAGGGCAAATGAGGGAGGGGGGTCTGATGTAGGAGTTCATTTTCCCTCAGGTGGGGAGTGTTTTTTAGGACGTGCTGCCATGCAGTCCTGGAAACAGGCGTGGCTGCTTTAATGAGCTGATGTCCGGAATGAGGCGAAGAAACAACGCAGAGTCAGGAATGAAGCTCTAGGTCTTTATTGTTCTACCCTATAAACAGAATCTTGCCAAAACTGAACCGAACTAGGGAACTCTAAGGGAAAAACTCCAGGAATTCTAAGGTGGGTCCTGTCTGATCCTCTTTAGCCGGGTGCCCAAGGCTTTCTACACTGTGTGTGCGATTTTCCCCCTGGAAGGGGCCCCCTCCTTTGCCAGTGATCTCCATAACAGCTGAAGACAGATGTGCACGTTCTAAAGCACCTCTTCCACAAGGAATCCAAAGCACTGCATAGTCTGTTGTATTCCCAGGAATGCAGCTTTAGGAATGCTTTTGACTAATACAGTGTTTCTCAACCTTGGCAACTCGAAGATGTGTGGACTTCAACTCCCAGAATTCCCCAGCCAGCCATGCTGGCTGGGGAATTCTGGGAATTGAAGTCCACACATCTTCGAGTTGCCAAGGTTGAGAAACACTGGTCTAATACATCAGCTACAGTTGCTCCTAGAGAAAGAAAACCAGACCCCCATTGGAGATACCTTGATGATTCCCCCAGCTAGGCCTACTGTAATGCTTCAGAGTGCTGCCTTCAAAGACTTGATAAATTCCAGCCAGTGACCCATTTATTGCCTGGCCTTGGGTATTCCTGCACTGAGAACACAGTAAAGTGGTGTTCCCATAATAAGCTTGTTCCTTTTCCCTCCAGCTAATGGAGGCAATCCAGAAGCAAGAGGAGATCAACTTCCGACTCCAAGACTACATTGACCGAATCATTGTGGCCATCATGGAAACCAACCCATCCATCCTGGAAGTCAAGTAGGAGACTTAGAGTTGAGAACCTACAGACCCAGCGACACGTGGGCGCGGTGGATTTGCTGCTTGGAAGAAGAGAGTACTGGCCAAGTCTTTACTCTATGGAGAAGGCACAGGAAACCTCACCTTGAGTGGTTGGGTGACCGATCGCAGTGAACTTGGGGTGGAGAAGGGAGAGGAAGAGAGGACCAGCCACTGAGCGTGGCTGTGCTGATTCTCATGGGTTTGGGAACCCTCTGGCTTGTGGGAATGGGGCTAGGGGTGGCAGAAGGGAATCTGGAAGAAGGAAAGTGAGTCACAGAACAACTTGGGAAAGGGGTGGGGGTGAACAGACACCTGCCCTCTGTTGCAGGACCTGGGCTGCCACTTGAAATAGTCTTCTTGGAAACTTGTCCGGTCCGCAGGCAACCGATACAGGCTTGTGCTGCGGGGAAGGGAGCCGGATCCCTCAGCACCTGGAAGTTGTAGCACAGCAGTAAAAGGAAGATACTCCCAGATCCCTCCCTGGAGCTGCCTTCCCCGTCTCCCTGTTTAATCATCAGTCCCTGATCCTTAGCCCTCTGGTCACCCTCCCTGTTCGAAGCCATCTGTGTTCTTTGGTCTGGCCAGTGGAGAGGAGGGCTGCCTCGACCTCCTGCCCGGTGCCGTGTCTTTTGCGCCGTTCTGCACGAGGTGCTGTGTGTTTTGGAGCCCCTGTTCTTGGGCCAGCTGCCTTAAAATGGACAGGGAGCAGGTGCTTCGGGGAGGTGAGCAATTCCGCAGGGAGGGTGTTCCGGTGGGCTGATTTAAGAGAAGAGGAGGAGGGAACGAAGCCTGGATGACTTCTGGATGATTTGGTGGTGGCAGCCCTGGTGATGGAGCTGGTTGTCGGGGCCAGCTGGCGATGGCTGTGCTGGGGGAGGAAGGGGCTCAGCTGATGATACTGAATGTGGAAGCAGAGCTGGCCGTTTATCGTTTCTTTGCCCACATGTAGCTGCACCCGGTTCCTTCCATGCTTCATTTCACACCCTTTTTCATTTGGTTTTTCATTAGCTAAACCACTTTAAGGCAAGAATGGCAACTGATCTGTCTGTTAAATAATAAAAACTGGGAAGGAAGGAGGGGAAGAGGAGACCTTACAGATTGAAAGAACTGAGTTGTTTGTCTGTTGGCACCAACACATCACATTGCTTAAAGGACCTGTTCAGCTACTAAGACATTGAAGTATTCGTTTAACTTTGCCTCTGTACTGTTGGGAGGTGATGAAACAGATATTGCACAAAACTCTTCTGCTCTTCTCCCTTCTCTTCAGGTGAAAATAGATTTGTATATCTGTGGGAGTCTGATAAACAAGCAACTGGGGAAAAGTCAACTTTCCCTCTGACATAAATTTTATGGGAAAGGATGAATTTTGCCCGTGCCTAAACAGTATGCTATTTCCCCTGAAAAAGAACGTTTTTCAGTGTGTTTTAAATCTGCCCCTTGAAATGTGTTTTAAAAGAGGCTTGCTTCGTGGGTTTTTTTTTTTTTTTTTATGTCACTGTTGGGAATTCGAAAGGGGCATCTTACACCTGTCATGAGTGGATCCCGCTTCTCTATTGCTGTATTTTAGAGAGCGCATTCAGGAGCCCAAGGAGGGTGAGATTGTGCATTTCTATCAATGCCTTCTCTTGATGTCTCCACCACTTCCACCTGTCTAAAGCACACATAGAGCAACTGTGCAACCTGGATGCACAAGGTGTGGAGCAACTAGCCTCGTGTCTGTGTGACCCATGTATGCAGATAATTTTCTTGGGGGGCAAGCGTTAGTGCTGAGAGCTGCGATGTGCTATTTCACTTGCTTCTTTGGAATCACCAAGCCTTTTTGTTCTTGGTTCCCTTCATGTATGGTGAAAGTCACAAAATGCTAGTTTGAAAATGCCCCAGGGGAAATAGCTCCAGTCCAGGATCACTGGTTTTGCTCTCTCATGCTTGACCCATCTGTTGGGCCACTGGAATAATTTGCAGTACCTTGACCAGGACATTGGAATTAAAAAAAAATCAGATTCCTATATCGATGGTTTCCAACTGGCTTGAACCTGGAGGCGAAATGGTCAGAGATGCGCAGAAGCTGCTGTTCCACTACAGAGTGGTTCTCAAACCCCAAGCCTTCTTAGATATTTACTAATACCCTGTATTTCCCCCTACCCCCAAAAAGAGTCTGCAGGAAGAATCCACATACTGTACATTTGCAGAAGAAACTTGGGTGTAAATCAGTGTATACTTGGAGAGAGAAAGATTTTTTTTCTTTTTCTACCTTGTAGAGTTAGGTATTTTTTATAGAATGGAGGCTGATCAATTTTTTAATACTTCAGAGAGCAATGTATCTGTGTAAACACACAAATCTATATATATATGTATGTATGTATGTATAATGTACAAATCTATAAATAATCAGATTGCCTTTCTTGACTTGGGCTCACCTGTCCGTAATATTAACCCCAGGCTCCTCCTGGCCTCCTGGTTGATCACAACACGGTACTGTAATGTAAATACTCACAGGAGGAGGGCCACAACAGACCCACCAACAATAGTGAAGCTCACACGGTTTTAATTTCCCAAGGAAAATCGTTCTCCCCAGCGGGTATGTGAAGGAATTTCCAAACAGAGGCAGACAGTATCGTCTTAATGGGTGTACTGACTCTTGTCTAATTAAAAGCTGTTGCTGTCTCTGGCTGGAGAACTGGCTGGCTTGGTCTTTTCTTGCGTTCTCTAGTTGCATCTGGGAGAGATGGACATCTTCGCCATCTAGGAGATCCTGGTGCAAGTGCCAGAATTACCATCCACCCAAAGTGGGATTTGTTAGCCCTTGTGCCCAAACTCAAATCAGATTCTGCGCTGGTGGGCAGGGATCGGGGGGCTGTATTTGCACTTGACCTTCCCTCTGGCTGTTATGCATCATATTCCTTCCTTCCTGCTCCCTGCCAGGCCAGGAGCTCCTGTTCTTTGTCCAACATAGGAAGAGCGAGGGGGTCAAACAAGCTTTGCTCTTGCATGCTAAGCGAAACCTGACTTGGACAGCAGTTGGCACTGACTAATGCACCCCTACCCCTCCTGAGCCCCACCTGGAGCTGCAGAATTTGTGGCTAAGCCAACTTTTCGGACTCGGTTGCCTCTTCCCCGTTTCTGTTTTTTTCTGTGACGTTTTGCCTGATGGAGGTTTCTGGAGAGCTCAAACGCTCCACGTTCCTCCATGCCATTTTGACCTGTCCTAATAAAAATGTTGCTTTAGTGACAACTGGCTTTTCTTCCCCCCTGTATGGCCCAATGTGACTGTTTTTTTGTTTTACACAATTATCTGTCTTTCCTCTGTCAAATATGTCCCTGATATCCTAGTGGATCTACACCGTTGCTCATTCTAGGTGGGCTGGAGATTCAATAAAGAAGTAGTAATTCCCTGGTGCTTATTGCGAAATTAGAGTTAATGGAAGAAGCAAATGGGTTGACTATTCCATTGTCCTTCAAGGTAGAGGAAGATGAAGGACACTTCTTAAGGGTGTCCTGCCTGTCTCTAAGCCAAAGCTAAACTCAGACTTACCCATCATGCAATAAATTAGGGATGGAACCTCTGTTCTAGTGGTTGTCTGAAGGATGCCGGGTCCTTTCCCATCAGAATTCCTTCGATTACAAAATTTGGATGGTCAGCCTGAACTGCTCTGATATCCCTGTAAGGGAAATCCAAGCCTGCCCTGCCCCCTGTTAATTGCTGATAAACGCGAGCACGGTCAGTGGGTGTTTTTCTTTGACGGTAGACCTGCCCATAAGAGCACTGCACACCCAGGCTCTTCTTGTGCTCCTTTTTTGCAGAAAGCAGTGTTTTTTCTCACCCTGCTGGATCTGCATTTGCTTAAAAACAAGCCCGTTGCACAAACTTGCACGATGAGAGGCTTTGCTAAATGATACCTCCCAAATACGCTGGGACGACACCTCCCAGATTCCCCAGCAACCTGCTTAGGCCAGGGGCAACCAGCACTTTGCCTCCTCAAGAGACTTCCTGGAGGAAGGAGCTGTGAGGAAACAGCATGGGTGCAAAGGGAGGACGAGGAGCAAAGCCGTGTCTGGAAGCACCGGGATACAGACGGTAGGTCTTGTGACCTCACCCTCCCGCTTTTAATAATTTAACCATTCATCGTTGTCTTTTTCTTTTTGGGATGGTTCTGTAAAGAAACACCAACCTGGTTTGTATGTTGCGCTAGGTGGTGGTGGTGTAAATCGTAACTGGTTGGGTTTTAGAATATGAGGCCACACCCATCTGCATTACAGCTTAGTACGGCAGGTGAATCAGTCATTTAGAATAACAAAGAGGAACACCGAGTGCCCTCCCTGTAAAAAAGTGCACCTGTACCTTGTCTTGGCACAGGTAAGATTAAAGGGCAGGCTTCCTCTTTTCCAAGTGCTCCTTAAGGTCAGCCTCTCTCCTCCCTCCCTCGCCAACGTTTTCAGAACAGCGTCCTTGTAGTTGTTTTGGGACCGGTCGTGTTTACTTGAGGCTTTTGAAGATCCTCCTGTTGGAGCTTTGCAGCACAGGGACCGAACCCTGGGGGGACCTGGTAATAAGTGACCTAAGTCTGCCTTGTCATTGTCCTTGTTGCCCGACCATAGCAGTGAGCACGAAGGTAGCCGGGGGGGAATCTTGGTATAGCCGACAAAGCGGGAGAGTGGAAAGGCAAGAGGCCTCAGGATAAGGGTTCGGCAGTGGGAAAGGGCCCTGCTAGGCTCATGCACACGCCCTGCTCTTGGCTCAGGCGGGGCAGAGAAGGAAACCGCCTGAGCCATAGCAACAGCGAAGTCCGTGTGGATTGATCGGAAGCCCCTTGTTTTATCATAGGTCGGTGAATGACCCCAGACGAATCGCTTATCCCTGCACACTCTCATCAGCTAGAAGATCGTGGCTGTCCTCTAATATGAGGGGGGTGGTTAGAATCACTGCAATAATGGCAGTGAAGTGCTTAGAATTGTACGTATTATAACAGAGAGTCCTCTGACCTTGGAGAGTTAGCGTCATTTCTCTGGTTTGGCACAAGGTGTCATAAAAGCATTGCTGGAATTTGTAACATGTTACTTTCCCTCTTAAACAATGGGCATTTCTTCCCTTGCATAGGCAAAAACAAAAACGCTGAATTTAGTTATGCTGCTGAGTTTTGTTTCCTTCCTGTTCACCAAGATTCAGGCCTGCTTTTTAATGCGTGATCCACCCAAGGCCTTTTAAAAATATTCTCCCTACAGTAAAGCTTCAGCTGCTAGATCTGGGCTGCAGAAATCCAGGGGACCACTAGTTGGCAGCAAAGAGGGATTTTTAGTATCCTTTTGCTGCCATCTAATGATCATGCAGGGTTTTGCAGACTAGATCTGGTAGCTTTAACTTAGCTCAACACACTTGCAGCGCCCTAGGCTATGATTCCCTGAGCAGCCCAAGTGTGTTTGTGTTTTTTTTAAATTCTGTGACACCGCCACTCCAAAAGGAAATTCTCACACTGTAATAAAGGAACCACTTTGTTATTATACCACCATTTTATATTTTCTGTATTTAGCTTTTTAATCACAATTGTCTTCAACTCGGGTTACCACACCTCAAATAATTTTACATTAAATCCTTTCATTAAAACAGCAAACTTGCATACAAAACCTAGAAAACAAAAGTGTTTAGTAGATGGCAGCAGTGAAGCCTTATTCTTTCAGACAGTATTCCTTTCCAGTGCTGTAACAAAGTGAGATAAATAGGAACATATCTTGTTCTCAACCCCTTGCAGAAAAAGGCAAGATGAAGGTCAGTGGGACAAAATGACGATGAACTAGAGCATGTTCTGATGTCACAAAGTCCAGATTCAGGGATTAACATGATTTATTATGGTCTGAGTGTTTTTATTGGGGAAGCAGCTTTTCTGAAGTCACGGTCCGTGTTCCTCCTCTCAGGAACTTATTTGTTAGTATAAGTTCTTCCTAGCGGAGCGGTAGACAAGGCATTGCCTCTTTCCATCTCATGCCACAGAATTGTATTTTGAGGTCAGCTGGGATGCTCTAGAGCAGTCCCTCAACCTCAGCAACTTGGTGATTGGGGAATTCTGGGAGTTGGAAGTCCACACGCCTTAAGGTTGCCAAGGTTGAGAAACACTGCTCTAGAGTGAGCCAGCCGTGGGAGAGCCCACCCCTGGTGCCCATCTGAATACAGCTTTTTCTTGAGGGCCGGAACCTTGCTTGCTTAGTAGAGATAGTGGAGAAACCCGGTCCTGGCTTTGGCATAACTTCACAGTCCTAACTGGGAGAGACAGGAGGTGATTTTTAACACTTCCTTTTTTGTTTTTTTTTAAACTTGAGGCTTGCCTGGCTGACTTCAATAAGTTCCTGGACTTTTGTAAGAACTGGTGTTGACTGCTGCACTTCATTAGCGCTCCAATTTCCCCCAACTGCAAACCTGGCACTTAGGAGAAATTGAGCTGTCTGAGGCTGCGTTGAGGATGAGAGATGACAAGGGGGACAAAGCTCTGACACCAGGCCAGGTTTTGAGCCTGCCTCATTAACTCTGCAAATTAGAGAAATCATGGTCCTCTCCCCTCACTGCAACAGTTGTTCTTTTTCAAAAGGCTGGGGTGCAAGGATTTCCACCGAGAGAATTTACACCTGTGACCTCTTTGCACATTTTGTCCAGATATGCTGACTTTCAGCTGAAACATACATGCTGCTCTACATTTCATTTTCTTTTTTATGCCAAATGCCTGGAATGTTAGCCCTGATTCTTTGCACTATTTTTTTTTAATGAGAATTCGAAACAGTTGTGTACCAAATGCAACCGATTCAAGGATCTATTCCAGAGCAGCCTTTTGACTTCGTTTTCTTCGGTCTGGGATTCTCCACCTTGGACTACTAGTGGTTATTATTATTATTATTATTATTATTATTGACATTCTGCCCCTGTTCAGTTGTGTGACATTTAGAATTGCATTGATACTGACCTAGAGGTCCTGGGATTAAGCCCTAGCATTAATACCCAAAAAGACAGATCAAGCTACTCTAGTTTTCTTTGAAAGCCATTGTTTAACCATATCTTCCTTCCAAGGTTTAGGGGACCAAACTAGATCACCTGAGGAGCAATGGCTTGCCCTGCGCCTGCAGATTTGAATGACAGCTACAATACTTGCAGATGGGAACTGAAATTATTTAGAGCCTTGGGAGAGTTGCTCTGAATCAAGACAAATACAACTCAGTTTCTCATTCTAACCCCATGATATGGGGTTATTTTATTTGTCTCCTAGCCAGTATCAACAAGATTCAGTTGAATCAAAGAGCATGTAGATGAGGTAGTATTTGAAAATATAATCCATGGTTATTCATTCAATATTACCAGCTGCACCAAATGGAAAAGAGATAGTGAATTGTTACAGTTTTCACCAGTTGGAGTTACTCAGATTCCCAATACTTAGGACATGCAGTATTTCTCGATCTTCCCCAAATTAATTCGAATAAGTGAAACTCTCAAATCTGGAATGAGTTGAAAAACAAATTGACACCTTTATTGCAAGATTGTCATAAGAGAGATACAGCATGAGGTGGCAAAGCTAGACAGGGCCCTCAGAGATCTTGGATGTGCCCTAGAGCTTATCCAGGAATTGACTATTTGAAGGGACAGATACGGAAATGATTGAGTAAATGGGGAGTAATTTTATTAACTCCGTTGTATTTAGGCTTTGTCCTGGTTCTACTTCCTTTCTGAAGTGTGGGCTTAGTTCATAGACCACAGGAGATCCTCCGCTGTCTCTCAAAGTTATGCACCCTTGTCATGAAGTGATGCAGTTATTGGGGAAAACTTGTCAAAGGCTGTATATATTTCCAGTCAATTAAGACTCTGAAAAGTAAAGTTCAGATTTCAAGGGGAAATACAAACTTTCAAAAATTTAAAGCTCTAGGATAGACTTTTGGATTTGGTGCTGTGTGTCAAACACTATTGTAATTTGCATTTAGTCTCTTTGAAGTTAGATTTCTGAGGCACGGCAGATGGATAATAGTCTTGAATTTTTAGATGTGGTTTTTCGTGTTACTTCTGCAGAATATCTGCCGCTGTTAATTTATTGGACTTCAGGGTAACAAAATCCAAGCTAAATAGACCAAGATTTCTGACAATGGTGTAAAAAAGAAAGGCCTGTTTTCTACACTTCCTGTCCTTAGTTCTGCAAAATAACAGAGGGTTTTTTAAATGTAATTGCTCAAGTGCAGCCAGCTAATTGACAGCAACAGCAGGCTGCGCCCATATCTGGTGTGTATTTTAAATATTATTTATTTTGTCATGAGAGGGATGCTTAGGCTAAGCTTGTTCTCATCTGGAGCGCTTGTAAGCTGGCCAACAATACAGAATAATTACTACCTGCTTGGAAGCACTGAAACAGTATAGTAACTGAAAGATGTATGGTAAATTCATTCATTCTATAGGAAGACAGCTTTCCTTGGCCTGGGACCTCCAAATGTGTGGGACAACACTTCCCCAAATGGTTTCAGCTTAGAGGAGCTTTTGCAGGATGTGTATGAGAATAGTGCTGGATTTTGCTATTTGGCATCATTTTCTCCCAGTTTCTCTGGCATTAGTTTTTAATCTCCCAATTAAAAGCATGCACAAATTTTAACCCCTCTGCCATAGAATTCGACAGGAAAGGTCTCAGGTGAAACCATTTGAGCAGGATCCTTCCTTTACCTTGCTTCTCAAAGCCCATTATTTGCTGGAATTCTGAAATTCCCCTTATGACTTGAAATGGCCATGTTTTGAAAAACCCATTACAATTTCAAAATGGAAATTGACAGCAAAATTTCCCCTGAAATGCATAGGTTCAGAAAGGGGTTCCAGAGGCATGCATCTTCTCCTCTATCCCGTTTTAAATGTGTTACAGGTGCAGAGAACACCTCCATTTATTTCTTCTCAACCTCTTCCTCTTTACTGCTTTCATTGCAAAGGCTAGATTACTTGGTTGCTCTGTTTTTCTCACCGTTTATACATGAACAGAAAACAGCCAAATTGTTCCAGTGATTTTAAGTTTCTAGCATTTCTGTCTCAAAAAGAAAGCAGCTGTGCAAGAACTGGGCCTGCCATAGGAGGATGCAGGAAGCTGCTTGCTGATAGAATTTGGCCCCAGATGCTGCTTTTTCTGTGCAGGTTCTTATCATGCATGAAAGTAAATAGTAGCTTTTATGCTGCTGCTCCGTTTAGGCCAGGGATGGGCAATTTTTTTTTTTAAATTGGAAGCCCATGCTGGTGGTGAGCAGATCTACAGTCAGGAGTGGATGGGAGACCAGAGTTAAAACTGGACGGAGCACAGAATCACATTCAGGTTCTGACTGCAGGTTGGAGAATAAGCAAGCCAGGTCTGAACAGGGCCCTACTTTGACTCTGTGCAAGGGCTTTGCCTAATAAAAGCGACTCAGCTTCTCCACTGAAACCTCACTGGGAGCTTCAGGTCTTGACTTTTCCCCCCATCAGCGCAAAACAAAGAGCAATGCGCTGCTGCTCTCCAAGCAGACAGGACGGAAAAGCTGCTGCTGCTGAAGTGCAAACCCATGTGAAACCTCTCTGGTGTCCCTGGATTCTGTTCCGGCAGCGCATGGTCGTCTGCCCTTGTGGACGCTGC
This sequence comes from Candoia aspera, assembly GCF_035149785.1. Classification (NCBI taxonomy): domain Eukaryota; kingdom Metazoa; phylum Chordata; class Lepidosauria; order Squamata; family Candoiidae; genus Candoia; species Candoia aspera. The sequence continues at coordinate 11,004,510 of NC_086166.1, read as the reverse complement.
TTCCTTTGGTGGGGCTCGCCACAGCCACAGTGCCAACAACAGTGCGAATGTGGAGCCTTTATTTTGGAGCCCGGGGAAGCTGAATGGGTACGGGGAGGTGCTGCCTACCGGCCATTAAATAGGTAGCCATGTGGTCAAAGGCTGTCTTTGAGTGGACTCTTCAGCATACAAGGCTGCTCTGTTCTTTGCTTCTCTCGGTGTACAAGCCACCCAAACCACATGTATAACATTCACATTCAACTGCCATAATTGTATCCTTATCTCTGGGTCAAGGAGCATTAAAGGACACCCTGAGCCAGGGGAAGAAACCCAACGTCAAGCACCGTGAAACCACCCCTGCTGATAGCGAGCAGGCGAAGTCGGTGGTAGAGCGCTAGCAAAAGAAGAATTAGCACTGGAAACCAGACGTTTTTAAGATTTCAAATTTAGTTTTGGACCGTTTTTTCAAGACAAAGGAGGTTGTACTACGTTTTGCTCAGCTTTTCTGGATCTGGGCATTTCTCAAGTTATACATCCACCACTTGAGAACGAGTTCCTTCATTCTCTTCATAAGTACATATAGGCAAGGCAGCCTATATGTACTTATGAATATTACACATTTGTTTTCTTAGGTAAGAGTCACTGGCACAGACATCAGTGATTATAAATCGACATGTTGAGTCAACCAGAGCAACAAACTTTTTAATGTCCATCTTGTACTAATGGCAGGACTTCTGTGGATAAAGAGGAATGTAAGAAGAAGCTGCCAGACTGTATTTTTCCTTCTGCTCCCAACAGACCTGTGAACTCAGTCTGGTAACTGCTGGAGCTAGCAGAGCTGATTAGAAATCACATTGATCATCTGAAGGCTTGGTTGAGCATTAATTTCCACAGAATTCAGTTTTACTCTATCAACCAGAAATAAAAATGTTGGGGTGAGTTGACAGTCAACAGTACATTTAGAAGGTGGCAACATATGTGCCAGTGCCAAGTGACCAAAAGAAAAAAAAAAAAACCAACACACTAAATTCAGAGGATAGAACTTAATAAAATTAGATGGGGAATGAATTGTGATGATGTTCTGTAAAATTTTAATATAATTTTAAAATGTTCCAAATGCCTGCCGATTTCCAAATGCCTTTCCATGAATTGATCTGGAAAATGGAAACAAGCAGTAGAAACAACTGGTACAACAGACCACCAATGTTTTATTCCTGTATTTCGTGAAGTAAATGGGCTAAAGGGGATGAGAGCTGATGCCAGCTGAAGATTCTGGGAAAGACTTGCCATATTATGGAGGAAAGAAGGAAGGAAACCTGTTCCCACCCTAGACTGAGAAGGCTTATTGGCTTGACCCTGCATGTGTTGCGTCAGTACGGAAGCTCCTGCTTACTGTGTTCCACACGGCTTTTGATGACAATACAGTTCTAATTCAGTTTCTCCTCCTCCCTGAAAAGTAAACTGCTTTGCACTTTCATTTAACATTAAGCACTGCAAGCAACTTAAAACCGAAAGCAGTTATTTCAGGGTAATGCCTTTGCAAATAGAGTTTTATAGCTTCACATATTTCTGCTGCCCCCCCCCCCCGTTAAATGAAATTATTAATTACCAGCCTCACCTTGCTGTTAAATTGAAGGCAGAGGCCATACATATTTGCAAGGCAATTTGTTTCAAATTAAGAGAACTGACCTCTTAGCACTTTAAAAGGCTTGTATTGGTAGTTTAAATTAATGTTCAATTATAATCATTTTAATATTTTTGTTGATTTTGATTTTATTGTAAACAATGACCTTTTGGTAATCAGCAGTATAAACATTTAGTAAAATACAAAATTTAAAATGGTTTATATTGTCTAAAAACCAGATCTACTTGACAAAAAGCAAACTAGCCACACTTACAAATCAGTGTTGGAACCTTCTATTGCAGGAATTGGCAGTCTATCATGATTAGATGTGACACATCCCCTTTTTTTAATGGCCCCTGAGACTCTCTCCATGCCTGCCCTATTGTTGATAGTGTGATTATCAAAACCCTGAAATTGTCCATCATTAAAAGTGTTGTGTTTTTTTTTTAAGAAACCTTATATACCTGACAGTTCTGCTCCTTGTGGCTTTTGCTCTCCACTCAAACATTAAATCAGCCTGGGCTTCCAAAATGTTGCCCAAGCCACTAGCCTTCTATAAATGCTCAGGCCCCAGTACATCAAAATAAATGCTTGCCTAGCTGAAGGAACTAGGTGGAAGTCTTCTAAAGTATTTTTTTTAACAGTTGTGGGTGGAGGGGGGCAGCATAAAAGAAAGCAGGCAGTATGACAAGAGGCCCAGCTCTAGGATACAGCCTATGGCAAGGCTGGCTAGGGAATTCTGGGAGTTGAAGTCCACACACCTTCAAGCTACCAAGGTTGAGAAACACTGGCCTATGGTATCTTTAGGAGGACCTGGGAAAGACTTTGAATGTGGTCATTGTAGCATGTTGTCAAACAGATGGACTTGAAGTTTGGGAATAAGGCAGCTCTTAGTGCAAAGGTTCTGGCGCTTAGTAGCCACTGGCACCAAGAACATAGGTCTGAGGCCTGGCATATGACCTGTCACAGAGTTGGTGAATCAACATTTATTCTTCCCTGGGCCCCAAGTTTTTTTTTCTAATATCAAGAACAAGAATAGTATGTGAATAGTCTCTCTAGCAGTGTTTGCAAAATACACCCAGGTCAGTTAAAGGCTTAGATTAATGCAGCAACTACTTCAGTAGTTTTAATCTTCATTAGTTTTTTGTGACTTAGTGTGTTGTGAGAACCCAAATTACTTGTGTAGTTTATAAGTCAATGCAGAGATAGAATTCAGTATCAGTAAAGCATGTTATGCAAGGACACCCTGTGTATAGGTATGAATATTGTGGCTGAGTACCATGAATCTGGCTGACTGTGTGTGGAGTACAACACACTGAAGAGAGAATGGATACTGAGAAGAAATTAGTCAATCACAAAATCTCAAATCACAAATCCATTGTGAAATTTATTGAATGTATTGAATCTTTCAATTTATTGAAGGTTTTGGACATGTTTGCATTCATCTATATACTTCTTAGGATTTTCATTCCTTAATTTTTTCTAAATACCATAACCTTTAAATCATGTTTCAAAAGACATCAAAGCACCATGATATATTGCAAATATATCCTGCAATGAAATGTTGCAGCATGGATTAAAAAGGACTCTGGCTAGTGTATAGCAAAGTAAAAAAAAACAACAGAAATAATACTAAAGAAAACGAATACATCGTAAAGTAAAATGTGCAAAGTATATATAGATCTACAGACACTGATTGATCAAATGGGGCTAAAACCTTAATGAAATAGATTTTGTCATAAGCAATGTGTTTCCCACAATATGCAAAGATGTAACATCAATTTGGTCTCTAGATTTAAAAGACTGAAGAGATGGGAAAATACTGGGGGGAAAAGTGTTATGTATGCTGCTTGATCTTGAGGAAAAGAAGGAAAAAACATTTAACAAATAGAATAAAAACAAAGACAAAACAGATTTGAAGAAATAAAAAGCATGCGCATGAATTCTGAAATGAAAATAGTATCTGCTGCGTTAATGCCCCAAACCTAAATGCACTGTCTCTAAATTTGTCCTATTTCCTGTGGAATCAACTTCAACACCCTGTATCTTATTTCCAGCTTATGATTGGGTCATAAGAGAGCTTTGAAAAGTATTCAGGAGTAGAGGGATCCTGCAGGGTGGGGCTGGCATCGCTACTTGTCTTGGAGGACATCTGCCTTTCCCAACTGCAGTGCTGCCTTTGTCTGGGACAGCGTTTCTCAGCCTTGGCAATTTTAAGACGCGTGGACTTCAACTCCCAGAATTCCCCAGTACATCAAAATAAATGCTTGCCTAGCTGAAGGAACTAGGTGGAAGTCTTCTAAAGTATTTTTTTTAACAGTTGTGGGTGGAGGGGGGCAGCATAAAAGAAAGCAGGCAGTATGACAAGAGGCCCAGCTCTAGGATACAGCCTATGGCAAGGCTGGCTGAGGAATTCTGGGAGTTGAAGTCCACGCGTCTTAAAATTGCCAAGGCTGAGAAACTGGTCTGGAAGGTATCCCACCAGTACTTCTGCACAGCATTGCAATCTTAAACAGAAACAGGCTTCCCATCAAGCCGGGCAATAGCTTGCTTCAGCACGAAATATCTGAATATGTGCAATTAAAGGGGTTGAGCCAATACGCCAAGCCACAGACCGTACTTGGGTTCAGGCCGCCAGCAAACCCAGAACCACGCGTTTTGTGAGGCATGAACGGGTCAGAAGTACAGCCGGGGGTGCGGGCAATACAAGGCGGGAGAGAGACTTCCCCCTGGACTTGGGCTTGCTTAGATTTCTGTCGCCTTGGGTACCTATGGGAGGCTGGGAGCGGGCTTGTCGTCCTCTTCTGGGGGGTTGTGCACGCCCCGCTCTCCTCTTTGAGCTTTGGGGGCTGCGGTTCGGCGCTGCTTTTCGCCGAGATTTGGGGAAGGGGGCGCTTCCTGCCTCTCGACTGCAGAAGCGCCCGGGCTGCCTCGGGCAGCGCATCGCACCGCATCGCTTTGCCCCGCCTCTGCTTCCAGCTGAGACTCACGTGAGTGGCCGCACAGCTGCTCGGCTTGCGGGCCGCGCGAAGGACCCTGGGAGTTGTAGTCTAGCCTCCCCGGCTCAGTCCTCCTCCCTTCTCGGGACCACAGACAGCGAAGCCCCGCGCAGCCCCGCGGTGCCCGATCTCCTCGGTCCTGGCCCCGTCCTCTTTCTCGGCCTCCTCCCAAAGCGGTGGGGACGAAACCCGCCCACTCCTCCTCCGAGCCGGACCGCAACTCCCGCCGTGCCCCTCCCGCCTTCGAGCGGCACATCCGCCGGCTGCCCCCGCCCCGCCCCGCCAGGCCCTCTGGGGCTTGTAGTCTCACCTCGGCATTCACGAAACCTTGGGCGCAGTTTCCGCAGAGCGGGCGGCTCGCCCCGCGTGGCGCCGCTACGTTACGCAAGCGGCGTAAGGGGCCGGCTTCCTGACTCCCGGAGGAAGGCAGGCGGGAAGGAGGGAGGGAGGGGAAAGAAAAGGAGGGCTGGGGTTGAGGGGGAGGTTAAGAAGAAGAAGAAGAAGAAGAAGAAGAAAGAGCCAGCCAAGCCGGAGCCAACGGGCTGCCGAGGGGGAGGCGGCCGACAGCCCGGCGGGGTGGGAGGAGGAGGAGGAAGAGGAGGAGTAGGAGGGGGGGTGGGGGTCCAAGTTACTCAGCCGCCCGGCCCGGCAGAGAGAGCGAGAGCGAGGACGGGAGACGCTCCGACGGCCGCCGCCGCCGCGTCCCTCAGCAACGGTCAGTGGAGCGCGCGACCCCCGGGAGGGGGGGAGGGGGAGGAAGACGGGAGAGGGCCAATGAGAACGCGCGCGAGGGAGCCGGGGGGAGGAGATAGAACGCGGCGGGGTGGGGGGAGAGGGGAGCGCTCGTGCCCTCCTGCGGGGGGGGGGGTGCAGAGCCTCCCTTTTCGGAGCCTGAGAGGAGGCAGGGCTGCCCTGCGAGGAGGAGGAGGAGGAGGGGGGGGGCTTCTCCTCCGGGATAGCCTGGGGGGAGGACACTGCCCCCCCCGCAGCTCCCCAGGGTGCCCACTGCCCACCTCCGGCCCCTTTCCCAACTCTCTCCCCCGCCATGGGGTGGACTACAACTTCCATCACTCCCACGCGCCCTCCCCCTCCTGTGGTTGGCGAGGGACGTTCTGGGGGTCATGCCCCGGAAGGCTGAGAAAGCTGGCTTAGGAACCGAATTTGGGGGGGGGGGTAAAAGAGGGGGTTGGGCCAGTGAGCTCTTGCAGGGGAAGCTGGAGAGGGGGGGTCTCTAGGGGCGCCTGGGCAACCTTCTGCCAAGTGGGTGTCCTCCAGGTGTAGGGTGTTGGACTACGGGTCCCACAGTCCCCAGCCAGCAGGGTCAAACCACTAGGGCTGGGGGGGACGGTGGGAGCCTGGAAAGTTCCAGATGGAGAGGAAGTGGGGTACCTGGGAGGTGGGGAGAGCAGGGTCCAGTCCACCCTGGGCCGTAGGAAGTCTTGGGGTGACTCGAAACCGGTCCCTCCTTCGTGGTGCAACCTGCTTCGTGGATTGCTGCTGGGACAACGTGAAAGGCGATCCCTGTAGAAGCTACCTTGCATGCTGGAGAAAAGGTGGGGTATATAAATAAATATTTGAGTTGGCATAGTTTGTGTGTGCGTGTGTACACACACATACATGAAAAGGAATAAGACTGATTTTTTTCCCTCGCTGAAGCTGCTTAAATGTCTTGGCTCCCTCCCTCCACCCAGCATTTCTCAACCTTGGCAATTTGAAGATGGGTGGACTTCACCTCCCAGAATTCCCCAGCTAGTGTGAGTGGACTTCAACTCCCAAAATTCCCCAGCCAACATGGGTGGACTTTAACTCCCAGAATTCCCCAGCTAGCATGCTGGCTGGGAAAATTCGGGCATTGAAGTCCATCTTCAAGCTGCCAAGGTTGAGAAACACTGCTCCAACCCACACTTGCTTCTCTATTATTCTTCTCTATCAGGTAGAGAAGCCCCACAATGGATGTATGGGGTCCTGTCGGTGCTGCCTTCTTCCTGCTTTAGCATCTGAATGAATGTTTATATTCTGACTCTTGAGTGATAAAAAAAGAAAACCCTGGAATTTGTGGTGGTTTATAAATGAGAAATGAAACAGTCATAAAAATGTTTAAACAAGCCAAACTATAAAGCATAATATACAAACAGCAGTTAAAATGTCAAAAAAGAGGGCCATATTTGCACAGCAAACTAAAAAGCCTAACGTTGGTGGCAGTTTAAAAAAAAGTCCACTGAATTTAAACAGTTTTAAGAACCTGTTTGTAAATGGATGAAGAGGGAGTTAGACAAGCTTATCATGGGTAAGATTCCATCATTTAGGCATCATCATTTTGGGAAGGATGCAATTTCAGGGATACCCTTTTTAATAGGAGGTAGCAACCTTCCTTAGATGTGTGGAATTTAACTCCCAGCATTCTCAGTATTAGCCATGCCTGCTAGGGAATTCTGGAAGTCCATATGTCTGGAGGTCACTCAGCTGGGGGAAGACTGGGTTTAATCTTACCATGGGCTTAGTCTATTTCATAAACCTGCTCCTTTATACACCCTTGCTCCCATTAGCTAGCTCTCTGCTGAGATGGCCGTCCCAGGTAAATTGTGGGATGTGCTGACTTTGTCACATACTTTTTGGGGTACACCCAGCAAGCTACAGAAAAGTGTCTTGCCTCTCTGCCTTTCTAGACATCTGTGGAAAGTGAGATGTATTAGATTGTGACATCAGCCTTGGCTTGCAAACCACAGTTAGGTTTATTGGGAGTTGTTGTGTGAAATGCATGTAGGCCGCCAGGTTAGGCTGGAGTTAGTCACATCTTGAAGAACTCACTTTAATGTGACTGTTCTCCTTTCTCCAAACAGTAGCTGCTGACTAATTGGACAAGACAGGATAGGTTTTCGAACAAAATTGTGGATGTGTTCGTGTAAATAGAAATGAGCAGCGTTTTTCCTGTTGATTTTATTTAAGCTGACATTCCTATATATTTTTTCAGGGATAGATGATGAGTTGCTAAAGAGTCAGAGAAGGAGGTACTCTTTTCAGAATTAATTTTTTGTATACCTGAATAATACTGAGTGAAGTATATCCTGGGAAAATATGAGTAAGAATAAACAAACAAAATTGGGGGGGAGGGAACAGAAATGATTTGCAACAGATGACAATCAAAACACCCTGGATAAATCTTGGAATAATAATTTAAAAAAGGAAAAGAAGAGGGAGAAGTACTGTTGGTCCTCTCTCAACCTTCACATGGTTGCTTGAGGGGTTTGTGACTTACATTAATAAGGCCTGTGTGTGAGTTTTCAAAAAAAGGTCATGCTTCCCTTTTAAAGGAGTCTTGCTGTCTGTGCATTTGTGCTTTCAAAGTACCTTTCAATTTAGGAACCTCACTCACCCGCACCCATTACTGCTTCAGTGCCTCCTTGCACTTGTCTTTAATGAATGTGATTAACTAAGCCACAGCAAAGCTAAGCCTCGTCCCTTCTGAAGAGCTATTGCTATTCCCAAACAGGAATGAACTGGGCATAAATCCTGCTTTGAGACAGGGGGATGTTGCTCTGACCTGGATGATATGAGGAGGCGCCAAATGAAGGTGTGGCTTGCTGTAAAGTCAAATGAAGACTCTGGCAGAGCCAGAAGTACAAAGTAAAATTGGGTTCCCTGCCTGAGTTTTTCTGCTGAATTCTTTTAGTTTTATGGGGAAGAATCTGCACTTAATGGAGATGCCCCTGTTCTGTTGTTGTTAAGGTGGTGGAGTTACATTAAAGCTTTAGTCTACACAATAGTGGGCTGATTTACAATAGCCTGTAACTCACAGGCTATCAATACAAACAGTAGACTTCTAGCAGCTTTGCCGATAACTATTTATAAATACAGATACTCTGGTTTTGTTTTCCTACAGAATGTCATCAGATCTCTAAAAAGTGTTCACTGCAAAAGATTTGTCAGAGTTCTATGGTTATTTTATAACAAGGTTCCAACCAATGGAAAAATATCTTCAAATTTCACTGTATTATACATTACCAATGGACAAAACTGTTCTTCTCTGCTGGCTACTGAAATGCTGTGTGTTATTTTCAGATATAGTTGCAAAATATTTTTCTTGGCTTTGCAGTAATGGAGAGTGGTAATTGCATTGCTTTACCAAAAAAAAAAAAAAACCAAGACAGGATGGCATGGTGGTTCCATAGAGCAATTCCACCTCCTCCAAATTTCAGTTTTTGTGAATGGGGAAACTTGCTCTTAATTGGTGCTTGGTGGTATCAGTTGATCCTAATGAAGATACTACATTATGGCTGGTTTTGAATTTCTCTATATTGTGAAAGTTGAAGTTTTGGCAGACTGTCACTATCTAGAATGACACTTACAACTTTCCAACTGTGCCTGTGCCAATTTTGCTGGGAAATTGTGAGGGGCTATTTAAAAATGATCAACAGAAATTCTCCTTCCCTTTGTCTGTTCTCTAAATTTGACAGATTCCAGAATGCAGTATGGCCTCCATCTTTTGAAGGAGCTAGTGTCTACTTCACTGTTTCTTTCTGAGATCTAGGGCAGTATTGAGATATGTGACAGCTTTCTATAAGTGATACTATAGATCTCGATATGATTGGCCCGGTTGAGACAAGCTGTAAACACGATGCTTAATTATAAAATGTGTGGTCCTTTAATCTTTGATTTTAGTTTGAGAAAATGAAGGTGGTTTCAGTGCTGAGAGTTTTTGAAGAACAGTCTCCACTAAATCAAAGATACATATCTTAGTATGGAGTATTAGTGACTGGTGCATTTCCTCTTTATGTTACAAAAGTGGCTCATTTGTCCCCAAATTTTTTTTCAGCCAGAGTGATATAGAAGTCTGTCTTGGCTAGCTAACAGGAGTAGCTTGTCTTCTAGTCCATGTTCACCCATTAGGGCTTTTGAGTTGCCTTTGGCAGTTTCATGTTTCTTCACTGAGTCAAACTCACAGAACAGGATAGTTGTGAGGGATAGAAGGCATAAACCCCTTTGAACATGCCCTTAACTCAGGAAAGGAAAGGCGAATTCTTGATGAATAATATGCCATGTTAGTCTTTAGTTAGACCTGTTTCTCTTTTCCTAAATCAAAAGAAGCATTTCAAGAATCCCATGGTAGACGGTGTCTGTGTGTTATGGCATTGCTAATACATGTCAGTAGCCATATAGTATTTGAATGGGGTGAGAGATTCCAAATCCTGTACATCACATTGGAATGCTACAGATGGCTCTTCTTTGCCCACCATTTAAATCTCTTGGGAATTTCAAATCTGACCCTTGAGCGTTGTTTGCTTTTCCAGTATATTACGGAATAAGGCTTGTGAAGTGTGAAATAGTTATATATTTTTAAAAGGACTTGAGTTAGACAATGGATTTATTTTATCCTTCTGTTTAGGTTTCTTTTTTAAATTCCTCTGCCTTTGGCTTTAAAGAACTAGCTCATTTGCCAACACACCGGGGTTAATGGTTTAATCACTGGCATAGGCTGTTGAGGTTGGGTAATGCAGGAAAAAATTCTCAGAAGTGATTCATTGTCCCTTTATTATTTTTTTCCTCCAAGTCTTGCTTATCAGTACCCAAGTATAGAAGCTATAGATCCAAAAATGGCAAGAAAAAATTTTATAGCTTCATGAGAAATAACTAGTTTAAGCTGCTTAGTATCTGAGTCACTTAACTACGTACACTAACTTAGGAGAACGCCCTATTGAACTACAAAAGAATTTTGATGCTGTGGTTCCTTGTTTGGAAGCTACTGCATTCTTACCCAGAGCAAAAAAGTTAGGCTTCTCATGGACATGTTTTTTTTAATGCAAAAATAGCTTTAGCTGTCCCACTTGGCTTCCTCTTCACTTTATTTATTTTGAACAAGAGGCATCCATGCCATTTGTGTAGATCTGGAGCCCTTTGAGATGGCTTGCTATCAGAGTTCATTTCCATACAGTGTGATGTATTAAATTGGGTTCTGATATGACTATAAAGTCTATATTCTCTGTAGTGTATATTTTCTATTCTGAAATAGCTTCTCTGTTAACAGAATTCTTACACAGAAAAGCCTCAGGTGCATGGAAGTGCTTCATTGTGGCTCGCTGGACCTTGGCTGGGTTCATACAACACGCTAACCAAAATCTGATACATTTCTGTGATGCTATGGTGTGGATCCAACTAGCGTGGCGTATAAACTCTGATTTTTAGCCTCCTGTGTTGCTTGAACCCAACTTCTGTCTTCTAAGTAAAGAAGGCGTAATTAGTAGTCCATCCCTTTCCTTTTTAAAAAGGCTCTCAGCAGCATATGGTGTTTCCCCCTCTTCCTCAGGATCATCCAGTGAGCTTCTCAATTAAAGAAAGCCAGGTTTGGAGCTCTACACAATCTTAGTCCTGCCCTAATTGCCGTATCATTCTGATTTTTACTGAGGTAAAGATAACACAGTCCACTATTCCAGTATGCCCTTATTCACTTGAGCTCTTTTCTTCCTCCCGCTGCTCCCTCCCTTCCAGCCACCAAGTTGCGTTGCTGAGGACGGTAGGTCCAGATCTGCCAAGAATCCTTTTCTGAGCAATTTTTGACTCACTTTAGCCACAGTCTGTTCCATCTCGGTTTGTTTAACTATGGATCATTGGATAAACCCTAATTGGCTAGGCTCAGCAAATCATAAATTGCTTCTGTATCACAGTGGCAGCAGTAAGCCAAAACCAAACAAAGCACCTTGTGGCTTAGTACAATATGCGTGAGTTCAGACATGATCTTTCCCTTTAATTGCTACTTATATTGGCTGTACATTCCGTTAGTTATTTTAAGAATCAGATTTCCTCCAGCCGATGGAATAGAAATAATATAATATTTCTGGGAGTGGACCTGACCAGTTTGTGGTGCAGCTTGGCTATTCTGCCCTACTTGGCTGTTCTTACATAATTCTTCTAACCAAAATCCAAGCCTCTCCATTATTACGCTGATGTCTGCAGCTTCGTTTGGAGGCTACGTGGTTGCACAGAAGCTATTTGCTTGCTATGGCCTGGCAGTAAAGCTGGTTTTCACCTACATTAGTACTTGCCTACCCTCCTTATTTCTCTTTAATGTCCGGGTTGCCCCAGAAGAGAGGCTCCCTTCTTGTTTCTCCAGCGTCCCATTCACTGGAGGTCAGGCTAAAGGAAATGAGTAAAAGAGTACAAATGCTGGAGCAGGATGAAAGAAATGGAAGGACTATCTTGTTCTTCTGATAATTGTATTATGAAATCAGTTTTTCTCCCCATAAATCAAAGGTGAGAAGAGGAATGTTGGAAGGTGGACTTGGATCCAGAATGTGATCCGGCATTAAGAAAGAGTTTCCATCCCCACCTCGGTGTAACACAAGACTGCTGCTCTTTTAGTAAAAAAGAAAAAAAACAAGCTTTGACAGCAAAGATAAGGCATGTATATTGATGTAATTAGAAGGACAGGCAAGTTGATGTCTGGCTCAGGGGCAACATTTGCTTTAAACCAGCAACCATACCGAGTGGGATTGAGAAACTGCTTTAATTTGATAGAATGCTGCAACTTTCACAGATTTTCTGGGTTTTTGGATTCTACTAGCTTGTAGCAATCTTTCCACTGATTTGTTTTTTTTCCCCTATTGCTATATCTGTTCAGCATGCACCGGTTAACACCAGTAGCTGAATTTATACTGAGTTATGAGGTTATTCTATTTCTGCCAAGGTGTATATTGGAGACAGGGGCGGATATTCATGGTTGAGTTTTGAAATGAGAAACCTAATAAATGATGCTTTCAAATTATTTTGCTCAAATTTCTTTCCAAGTGCCTTTAAAGCATTTCATGGGAATAGAGTAGTTTGGTTTTGCAGCTACCAAACCTAATAGTTGAATGCATAAACCCATTATTCATGGCTGACAAAGCACAGTAACTGGATTCATACAACATTCTAAGCTAGAACCAAGCAAAATGCATTGTAGTTTTGTGCAATGTGAGAACTCAGCCAAGACAAAGCATTGCTTCTTCCAGCCCAACACTGTTTAGCTTTAATCTTGGAAACTTTCATACACACAGACATATTGCTCGTAGTCCTTCAGTTGAAGATGCAAAGGCTCGGATATGCAAAAGCTCTGCATGCCATTTTTGATTCTAGGAATATAATCTACTGATATCTGTGGGACTGCCTCTCCCTGAGGGTTTCTGCCTGTTCCATCAGGTTGGATAGAGTAGGCACACTCCATGTTCCTTCCCTTAAATGTTGCCATCTTATGGAATTGAGGAAGCATGCCTTCTTTATTGCAGCCCCTGCCCTGTGGCACACCCTTCTCCTTGAGATCCAGAAGGCTCTTAACCACCTGGGAGGCTGTAGGAGTCTTTTAAATAAATAAATAAAATATTCAGATGATTGCTGACAAAGAAAGTCAGGCTTCCCAAATAGTCATCTTTTTGTTTTGTTTTGTTTTCAGAATAAAATTTTGGAAATGAAATGAATTAAAATTAAAATCGAAAAACTTCTACAACAAAATGCTGCTCCAGGGATTGCTTTGAAAACATGCTCTAGTCCTGTCTTGCCAACTTGGTATCTTTCAGGTCGTTTTGAACTGTGTGTGAGTTGGGTGGCCATATAAATTTATTAAATAAATAAAATAAGTAAGAACTCCCAGCATTCCCAGCCAGCATAGCAAAAGAAATTTTGAGTATTGTGGTGCCAGAACATCTGGTTAGGGAAGAATGCTGTAGTCCGTCTCTGAAATTCAGTCTATCAGAACTGAGATGAATGACTGCTGAAGAAGCCATGCCTGTTTTCAACTTACACACATAGACCATGTTTACACATTGTGGTAGGTCATGTTTGTTTAATCACAGTTGGTATCAATAACACACTGCACCACAAACCATGGTGACTGGGATTATGCTATTGATTCAGCCAAAACCAGGCAAATCCCATGGTCGCTTTGTGTGATGTATGAACTGGCTTTAAAATCTGAAAATGGCCAGTCAGATGTTTTAAGGGTTTGGTACTCCTGATTTTGTGGTTTCATTTTTTCTCCCCATAAAGCCTTATAAAACACTGTTGGTCTGGTTATTCTTACATTTTAATATTAGAGCTGGTGATCTAGCGCTCTGGACAGCAAAGTTCCTAAAAGTTCCACTGTGTCCCAAAAGCAGCATTCTAGTTAACGATGATCCCAGCTAAAGTCTGGGTTTTCCATGGAAGTCTTCCATCAATTAAATAGGCTAGCTTTTGCCTTATCCTTCCCAAGAGATGTTAAGCTTTACCATTCTCCTCTCTGGCTGTTGAAAAAACAAGCAAACAAACCAACAACTTGCCAGCACTCATAAAATAAGGTTTTCAAAGAAAGTAAATCTTTAGAAATACTCTAAGTGACATGTTAACTAGCTAAGCTGTGCTTGCAGCGGTTTGTTTTGAGATAGGAATCCCTGTGCAACAGATAAGTATTCATTTCAGTGGAGGCAAGGGGAATGGGGACAGAAAGCCCTCCATATCTTTCCATTCCCATCTCCAAAACAGTAGGGGCAACTTAAACTGATATATTCTGATTCTGGACTCTTATTTAAGCCTCTTTCTCACTAGTGTGCAAATACATGTTGAAAAAGGGCAGTGTTCCTAGAAGATAGCTGAGTCAGACATTTAATAGATGTTGGTTGCTGAGTCATGAGTAGAGAAAATGTGTTGTTTGTTGTAAAGATGAGATAGAGGTGTTTCTGTAAAAGGAATGTTGGTCCTTGCAAGTTGGAAATAATTATTCCTGGCTTGAGGCTAGCAAATTCTACTTTGGTGGTGGGTGGATTCATTATAGCTGTATGTGACTGGATTTAAAATTTTTACTGCTTTCCTCTGAGTAGCACTTTCAGCCAATTTAGGAGTATGCAGTGCTGTTCCCAAGCCTATGTTATAATGGTTATGCACAATATCAGAACAACAAGTTAATGCCTAAGCATATGGAACGTAACATTAAATGCTTATATCAAGGTCAACTTTTTAACTTCTATCTCCAGCTTCTCTGAAGTGAACGAAATGGTGTTGGAGCAGTTATAGGACAGAAAGATGCAAGGTTTTGAAGTATGGAATTTCCTCTATTGGGTTAGGCCATGCTTTCAAAGATGACAATATAGGAAGGCATATTTCTTTAATTAAGCAGTCTCCACATTTCCCAAATGCTTATTTAGTGGCCCACGATTGCAGTCAAGTTTGAGAAGCGCTGATTTAAAAAGACACAGTGGCTGCTCTAAGAACTAGCTGCCCTCTGGGATTTTGATGGAGAGTTTTTTTGTGTTCATTTCTATGACTTTCAGTTTCCATAAGCAAACATACAGATACACACACACTTGTAGTGCTTTTCAGTCATTGTTTCCAATTGTAGGTTGTTTGGCCATGCACAGGTCTCTCATTCCACCACTTTCTTTAGCAAAAGGGTACCCGGAGGGCACCAATTTATGGCTATATACCCTATTGCTGTCCTGGGTAGGATTGGCTCTAGATAAAATAAAACAGATTAACCACATGTTTTAAAATATGTTGCTTTTTTCTCACTTGAATTTTTAATGTTTCTTTCTCCTTGGATTCCATGTGTAGAGTCTAGATTAAGATTTAAGACAGCCGTGTAAATAAACCCACCCAAGCTACTATCTTGGATAAATGTTGCTGGTGGAAAAGATAGAAAACTTCGCTCTTGCTGCATTTCTGCGCTGGACAGAGAGGAGGGTACTTTTCCCTTGTATGACCTGGCTTGGCTTTTATGCATCCCTCCCTCTCTGATAGCCACCTGCGTGGAATTCCATGCACTTGTCTGCGTGTGCTAATTGCGTTTGGCTGTTAGCCCACACTTAAAGCATCACAGCGCTAGTTTAGAGGTTTGTCTTGTTTCAGAATCTGCTGTTGATTTGCAGTGGCTGTAAACATTTCCTCCACCTTTATATGCTGTATAACATTTTTCAGAGGCAGACCCAGGATAGCCATTTAAATGTAAATGTTTTGCTGACTTCCAGAAAAGAGACCCCAAAGGCTATAAGTTCTCAGACAACAGCCCTAAGCTTTTAGTATCCATAGAGTTTGTGGCATGCAAACAAAGTTAAAAGGGTGCTTTTTATTAAATCTGTTTACAGGGCTGGCGAAAAGTCAGGTAGTTGGGTCTGGGATAATGAAAACCCTGTAACTGCTGGGAGCAAAAAAGGTTCTTTCTAAATACAAAAGAGAACCAGTGTGATGTGGTGGCTAAGATGCTGAACTAAAATCTGGGAGTTCTAGTTTTTGGGTGACTTTGGGCCGGTCACTCTTTCCAAGCCCAACACATCTTACAGGGATGTTGTGGGGGGAAAATTGGAAATGAGAGAATTATGCATGCTGCCTGGAATTGTACACAAATAGAGGAGGGGTATAAATATAACAAGATGAAAAGAGCTAACAGCACAGGGCAAACTTGCAATAAGCAATACTGTTTTCCGGTTAGGACTTGATTTAAATCCCAAACAGTGAAGTGGGGTTGATACCCTTGCTTTAGAGGCTAAAAAGCTGGCCTGAATGAGCACCTCAGAGGCTGTGCATTGAACTAAGATTATACCCTTTCACCCCGCAGTGTCTGGATTAGAGGACTCATGCTTCCATGGGATGAGTTTTCACTTTCCTGTGTCCCCCATTCCTCCTCCTGTGCCAGAGTGTGCTATTCTTGCTTGTTTCCCCCCACACTTCACTAGGAGACATTGAGAGCCATGCTCCGTGTGCTGCAGTCAGGAGCTGAGTGTTGCTATGGGAGCAAATAAGAGCCTTGGGCCAGCTAGCCCACACAAGGAGCTTGGAGGAGATACGGGAGTTTTAAGTGGCTGGCCATAAAATAGGAGCAGGAACAGGAGGTTCTGCACACAGTGTTACCTGCCATCTCCTTCCCAGTTTGGGTAAAAAGAACGGTGGTGGTGGTGGAGGAAGAGGAGGAGGAGGAGGAGGAGACTGAATCTGGCCCTTTCCCAATATTCATACAGTAGCATTTGCCCAATAGAATCCAGCAACTTGGGCTATAAGGGTAAAATACACCTGTTCACTCCAGTGATTCTGAACAATCTTGGCTTTCCGTATCCATCCTTTTCGGCTTGTTTTGTTTCCTGAAGTAGCAAATGTCCTTTCATGAGGGACGGGAACTCTCTTCTGTTTCAGTGACTTTCATGCCTTTGAGTGCTTATTTGGAAGTTGAGAATTGTTGCCCTTCATGCTGTTACCAATCTATCTCCAGCCTGCTTATCTTAGCTGTCAGGGAGCAACTAGTCTTTCAGAGCTGTCTAACAAGAATCCACAAATGATGGTGAACTCGTAAAGTATGAGGGCCTGCGCCTGGCTGCCTTTGCCCAAAAGGCAATTGACTACCTGTTGGGAAGCGTTGAGGTTCTTGTGTGACTTTGTCATCCATTCTCAGATGAAGGTGGGTGAAAATCCAAGGTACAGGAGATACTGGCGTCCGGATCCCTGGTGGAGAATTCATAGAGATAATTTACATTTCCTGATACTGTTAGAATAATCAACAGGGAACCATCTGCTGGTGTCTTCCTTTCTTCTCACAGGAGCATGAAGTCATTGACTTGTTTGGTTTCACTGCTGCTCACACCTAGTAGTGTGGCACGTCATTTGTGTTGCTATTAGTTTTCACACACTATGAACTTGGCTACCTTTTGCTATTTGTTGGAAAGGAACTTGGCAATATGTAGTGACTCTTGACCCTGAGGGAACACCCACTTTTGTGACTAAATATGACTGTCATCCCAGAAGGAAGCGTGATATAATGAGATTGGTGTCTTAAGTCCAAATCGCTGCTTAAACTCTGGAGGAAGTGGGACCCAGCACTCTGTCGTAATCTCATCTGTCTCACTGGGTTGTTGTGACTTTAAAATGCAGAGGGAGATGTTGTTGGGCTCCCTGGAGGAAGGGCATGATAAAATTCAATGAAAAATATATAACTTCATTTGCACCTGATCACTTGGGAGACTTCACTGGGATTTTTTACCCCACAGCCTTTATCTTGGATTCACTCACAGTGAAATAATGGATCTTCTCTACATGCTCTGCTTGTAGTATTTCAAATTTTTCTTTTTTTCTTTCTTGAGGATGGAGTGAGAAATTAATCAGCACAGCAGGTATACTTTTTGTTTTCTGAGTTACAGTGTCTTTTATGGGAAGAGAAGAAATGGGGGAATGTCTCTTATCGCTCACAGAGTTTGTGTGCAGATTTTGGCTTCTGATGAAAACGTCACATCTCTCAATCAGCCCTCTCAAATATAGGGCAGCAGGTAGGAAATTAGGACATATAGAATTACTTGAACTGGGAAATGGCAAATAAAATTGAAACACTGGAACTGAATCTTTGTTGGGTTATTAACCATCTTTTTTTAATATATTAAAAACCCAGATTGTATGGAGAAGGACACCAAATGAAGGAAATGGTCCAGTGAATTATCTTGAAATATCTGGATTCAGATCCTATCACTCTCCATATTCATTCATGGGGGTCCTCACAGTCTATATTATAGGTTTATTGAGATAAAGTATTTATTTATTTATTCATTCATTCATTTGTCGCATTTTTATCACTGCCCATCTCCCCCCTGAGGAGGGCCTCTGGGCGGTTTACAATAGAAATAAAATTCTAAATAAATAAATAAAGTGCTTATGCCTTCATGCATGTAGAAATTATTATACTTATGATGGATGGCGTGACTTACATTGTTCTCATCAGCCTCACCACTAATAGGTTGAGAAGATCTGCTATCTGTTTCTTCTATAGCAATTGTATTAAACATTGCAATTAAAAAGATAAAAAGTAATACAAACTAAGAAAAAGAAAAAATAGAAAGAAAAAAGAAAAATAAGAATATGGTAAAGAAAAAGAAAATAAAGATATAAAGATATGACTTCCCCCTTCATCAAAGTATAAGCAATTTTTGTAACTTATCACCTTCTCTTAAAATACAACAAGTGATCTCTTCTTCCCATATCTCATCTCTTATGTATAAACAAATCTTAAAACCTCGTCATTCAGTCCGAGTCAGCAAAAGTCCATTAAGGGTTACAAGAGATAACAATGTATCTATTTTAATCTTGATCAAATAAACCAACTTTATATTCCTTCCTTTTACTTTTTACAATCTTGATCTTTAATCCCTTCAAATAGTGTCCTACAACTTGATTTCTTTTCATGTTTTCTTTTCTCATAAAATTCTTCAAAACTTAACAAGTCTGTTTTGTAAATCCAGTATAGGAAAGTTTTCAGGGTTGCTCTTTTGGTTTGTTATTTGTATATCCCTTTTATTTATTAAGACGTCAATCAGTTTCATTTGTATATCCAATGTAACTTCTTCTTCTTGTAGCCTGTCATTTTTAAATCCACTTTCAAACCAGTCTCAGTCTTGTCTAGTAAAGCTTGTTCCTCTTCCATAACATCTTTTAAACATAGTCTGTCTATAATGGCAGACACTCTTAAAATGGACTTCTGGGTCCATTGTTTAAAAATATTGCCCAATGTTAAGGTATTTTGCTCCATTCTGTATTAGTAAGTCAATTTTAAGTGTTCTTCTCCTTTAATTATAATCTTTAGTTCCTTCTGGTTCTCTCTAGTGCCCAACCTTCAAAGTCCCATCCTATCATGTTTTTTTTTTTAAGAATTCAAAACAAGAGCATTTTCCCATGAGAAGGATTCTTAGAATTAATTTCAGAATCTTATTTCAAATCCATCCGGACCCTTAGTCTGTTTGTAACTTTCCAGTATCACTATTCTAATCACTCTTTTGCTGTTTATTCCAAAAAAAGATTTTTTTAAGTCCTTAAACTTGTATCTAAAATTTATTTCGCAAAGGATTGAAGGAGACTCACCTGGTGCTGTAAAACCTGTCATTCGAAAGATTCCTAATAGCTGCAAAGCAGTTAATAAGCAGTTTCCAAAAGTGATTAGAAAAGGAAGTATGTGAACCCTACGCCCATAAAGGTGCCAACTGTGGTTTGGATGAAGATGGCACTCCCTCATCTCCCAGAGCTCTAAATCTTCCAGAGACCACTGTCTTGTGGTCTCCTCGCAAGGAGCAACTGTCTGGAGCGTTTGTGGGTGATCCCAAGTCCTCTCCTTGTCCGGAGAGGAATCCCAAAGAGCCGGTCTGCTTGATGGCTCTTCATTCCACCATGGTTGTTGGCTCTGCTCTCCGTGGAGCTGCCTTTGGTTCGCCATTTCTTCCCCAGAAGTCCTGCTGTCTCTTTTATAGTCTTTGGGTTTCCAGAGGTGTATTGATCTCAGATGATGAGAATAAACAGTGCCTGACTTCATTACATTTGAATTGTGCAGTTACTAGCTGGGGTGGACTTAATAGACTCAGTTAATTTTGGCTACAGAAGATAGGTTTAAAGATATATAAATAGTAAATGCTTACTTCTCAGGCCAGAGTTTAGAAGGCACATGGTTTCAATCCTTCTTAGATGGTTGATTTTAGAATGTAGTATTAGGTGATTCTGTTCCTGATAGCCTTCGCGTTGTGCTGCAAAGTTCTATCTTATCTCTGCTGCTCTTCAACTATGAAGCTGCTGGCATAAGCCACTTGTTAGTTCAGTCTTTCCTGCCACTGATATGTGATGACTTATAGCTCTACCTCTGAATTCCACCAAAGGATTCCAGGGTGTGTCTGAGGTTCTTGAGCTCAGGTTTGGAGTGGATGAGGGGAAGCAAAATTGAAAGATAGCAATTTAATAGATTGCAAGGCCAGCTGATCTGGATGGTCCTGCACAGCAGTTCTTAGTAGCACAGCACTTTCCCTGAAGAGCCAATTTACATCCTGGGATTGCTCTTTGTTGTTGGCAGTGGTTAGAAGTGTTTCCTTTAATGAATTCTGTCTTCTGTCAAGCCAGTCAAACCTGGCTTGAATTAATTAAAATTGTAATTGCAATGCACTTTATTTGGGACTTCTCTAAAACTTCAGCTGCTACAAAATTTGACTTTTGGATACTGGGCAGAACATCCGGTCACAGCCTGAACACTCAGTGTCAGGCTTAGCCTATAAAGCAGTTGACAAATTGGGACCAGATTGTCTGAAGGGCAATCCTAAAGCCTCTAAGCCTAAAAAAAAAAAAAACTGGGAAAAGTGGGACAGAGGTTATGGAATGGAGGAGTGGAGAACACGCAGAGCATTGTTTCAACACAATGGTGGAATTAGCTCAAGGAAGACAATCAAGGTTTTATTTCATAGAACAGATGTTGTCATACTTAATATGATTCCTACTGTCTTCTACTTAGATCGATCTTGAAGGCCTTAGAGGATGGCTCTTATCAAGTTCGGCAGAGTTTGTGTGCGCTAGTGATTGAAGTTTGTTAGTAGTGGCCTAAAACCTTTGGAACTCTTTTTCAGTTGACTTGACTTCCGTAAGTCAACAGAGTATTGTAAGAAAAAAAACAGAATAGGAAAAGATCTGTGTAGAGTCCATATTCCTGTTGTGCCAATTCTAATTATGAAGCAGCATTTGGAAATGTGACTCCATATTTTGAATTGGTGCAGCCATTCTGCTATTTACTTCTCACGTCATTTTGCTGCCTGCATAGACCCTAGACATGTGACTTTTGCATCTGGAGAATGTTTTTTCCCCTAAAGTGAACTTGGCATGTTGTTTAATAAGTGGCTAATGTTATGAATGAAATGCCTGTTTCTTCCTGTTCAGACTGCCTGTTTTATAGCTGGTGCCCAAGTTACTTCCTCTATGTAAACATTAGCTTCTTAAAGAGAAATTTTGACAACGTTCTTCTGCTTCAGAACATGCCACATCTTAAGTTGCTAGTCTAGCTTCTCTTATCTCTTTAGCTGGATTATTAACATCTGTTCTCTTTGTCCTTTGAAACAACCCTGTGTTATTAAAGTCTTTAAAGCCTTAATCAGTAATACACCTGGGATGAATATTAGAGATGGGGAGAAAGAATCTCAAATCTAATTTGCTCACAAAAATTACAATTACAGTCAATCTTAAACTTTCTTCAGCTTTCCAGACAATGGATAGTGGGTTGGGAGGTGGAGAGAGAAGTGTAAAATAATTCCATTTGGTACGATTGATATTTAAGAATTAGTTTTATCCTTTTTTCCCAGTGAAAAAGGAAGCGTTTAGACACAATTGTTCAAAATTCAACAAAACGTTTCAGAACTAAATGTTTTGTATGACTTCGTTTCACCTGCCAAATCCCTCTTGTTCTGGTTTTCCTTGGTTTTATGCAGCACTATAATTCATCAGACGTATCCCATCGTTCCTTCAGGAAATAAGGGTGTGCCATTTTAACATCACAGCATGTGGTGTTACCACAGCATAGTAACCTAGGTTACTATGGCTGATCTTGAAAAAGCTAAGCTGAATCAGATCTGGTCAATACATGGAGGGGAGACCACCAGAATATTGCAGGGCTGTAGGCTAGAGTGGGAAGTTGAAAAACATGCTGGAAGAAGTGAGTAGCATTCTCACCATTATATTTTTGCCAATATAGAAAACAACAGGAACATGAAGCAATGGGATTTGAATCAAGGGAGATTATTTTTAAGGCCACGTTAACCTTCCAGACAGTGCTGGGCTAAAGATATGGTCAAGAAACACCTACCAAATTAAGACTACTCACTGAAGTTCGTGCCCTGGTTGAGGTCTGAGCCCAGCCTGGTCTGGCCCATGACTGAGACTTTTTACCGCTGCAGTGTCACAGCCATTATCTGGACTGTACCCATTTGGATAACAGGAACCTGACTGAATGCTTTTCCTTTCAACACCATTCACGGTACTAATATATAAGGAAAAGGTGGGCAGAACATAGATTGGCATCTACTGATAGATCTGAAGATAATTTGAAATAGCCGCTGATGAGTGGCAGTCCTCTTTCTCTATTTAATTGAGTCAGGGTGTTTTCCCTTCCTATCGGGTCTGCTTGCTTCCTCCCTCTCACTTTGCTACCACTCAGATCCAAATATAAGATAATTGAAGGTTTTATAAAATCAGGTCACAAGTCACCCCCCCTTGGTAGTTGACACACTAGCATTTGGTGTACAGCTTGTATTTACACCTTGGTTGCTCTTGCACAGAATTTTGGAAGCCATTCTTGAAGGCTGAATCATGAGCACCCAGTGTAGCAGATATCAGAGAGAGAGATTGTGCCTGGCTCTTAATCATGTTTTTTCTCTTGGCTATGAACGTGCAATAAAAACAATGCTGCTTTGAACAGACTGGCACAGCCTCAGCTAGGGAGGTCTATGGCTTATCAAAGCCCAGTTGTAGCATACAAGGGGAACCAAGCTGCCACGACAAGGAGACCTTGCTCAACCTCAGCTGCATCAAAGAACTGAACTGCCTCCTTTTTAAGGTTGTTGGTTTGATTCATAGACTAAAATAATAATTTGAGGAACTAAACAACATAACACTTGCTTGGTATTTGTAGATTGTAGTTATTTGATGTCAAAACGCTTTACAGTGCTCCTGAAAGGCCCTTGTATCCAGCAAAAGACGTCGCACAACCAAAGCTATGCTCAGAAGGGATAAAAGACAAACTGCCTTTACTACTCTGGTCAGGACCATTGCAATTTTGCAATTTGGACTGAGATTTTTTCCCCCCCATTTTGAGAAACGTCATTTGAATGCCAACAGGTTTCCCTTGTGGGGAGGGGGAAAAAAGGAGTAATGTGCACGGTGACACCTAAGCACGCATTTTGAACAGCAACTGGGGCGCTGCACGTGGTCTGTCAGGGAGGCTGTTTAAAAAATTGACAAGAGCAATGCAGGAACTTTGCTGGTGGTAAGGAAGAAAATGGAGATGTGTAATTGGTACTGGCCCCCTTCCCCCATGTCCCTCAGTACCACGCATTGATCTGATTTACTTAACCATGATTTATTGGTGAAATTAACCAGGTTGGGCTAAGTTTGATCTTACGCCCCTCAGCCAAGCTACCACACCAAGGTTCAGGGCAATGCGGCAACTCAATCTCTGACTTTCACTGACCAGATTGCACCAAGCAATAGCTGGCTTTCCCATCCCTTCCTGTCTTGTGATAACTGTACTAAGCTTTCTTTTCAGCAACCTGCAATAAGCAAAACTCTGTGGATGATCTTCGAGAAGGCAATAGTGCAAGGAAAGAGATGACAGGGGGCAAAGCCGCTGTGTTTTGTACAAGGACGGCTCCTCACAATGTTTCTAGGATAACCTCTATCTAATTGTGCTAAATACTGTTGAATTACCATTTCCTGCAGCCTCCTCTAATATCCTTAATCATAGAGGATGCTGGGAATTGTAGTCCAAAGTCTGGAGGGCTGCAGGTTTCTCAACCCCTAGCATCTATTGAACTCTCAGTTGTATCTGATTTTGTATCTGTTTTATGTACTTAAGCTTGGTTGTTTCTTCTGTAGATCTGATGAAATAATGCAAAGCAAGATGGATCAGAAATAGAGACTTATTACGTGCTGCATTCTTTCTGGGGATATAGCATGGCCTTTACTCTGTGTGCACGAGAGAGAGAACAAGCTGGCATGCACATAAGTTGCTGCTAATGAGGCAAGCCATGCTAGTCCACATACACATTTATTAAAACCACACTAAAACAATGCATACACAGTTGGCTAATATGCACATTCCTATGTAATCACTGTCAGCTTGTTTAGATCTTGATGTTTATTTGTCTTCAGTGGCCCAGCTTATAAATTGTTAGCAAAAAATAAAGTGGAAAAATTAGTTGCTGCTTAACCCCTGAAACTCCCCAGTCCCATACAGCTCTGTCAACCACTTTGCTGCAGGTGTTAACCAATATTTCCTTATCCCTTTTACTGCACATTCAGATGCACACCAGAAACAAGAACAAACAGAACCAAGATTGTGTTCACCCACCCCCCACCCCCACCCCCAGTATTGACTTTAGATTTCATCATTCAGCTTTGTTAGAGCCCTTACTTAGTTTCATGATGGTGAAGGCTCCCACCTTTTAGTTTGCACATTGGATTTGTTATTGGCTGGAGTCTAGTGATCTGTGGCCAGTTCAAAATACTATTTAAATTTTTGCCACCTTTAAATCTTTTAAGCTAGGAACAATCCATTTCATCTGTTTAATTTGGTAGTAAAACATTTTCTCAAGAGTTCCATCAGTCCCTATTGTTCCTGATGCTTTACCAAATTTTTAAAAGCCTTCTCTGTTTTGTTCTATATTGGCAACTTGTTTTGGGTTTTATGAAAGATAGTTTTCATTGAAGATTTTAGCTACTGTGTGATGTGAATTAAGCTTTTCATTGAGTGTTGTGTAGAAAAAAGGACCTGTTCTTTGCTCGTGAACAAATCCCTTGGAAATAATTGGCAATATTTAATTATTGGAGGTAGTGAGCAGGTGCTTTCAGAAGTCTAGCTTTTAAATTTCAAGGAAGAGCCTTTTTATTTACCTGCATTGGACTTGAAAGTTTGCTATTATTTTAGCTTTTTAGACAAAAACTGTTAACTGTCAGTACAGATCAGTTCATGAATACAAAATGCTTCCTTTCTGCAGTCCTTTCAGTGTTGAAGATGAATTCTACTCTGCCAAATGTTTGTAAAGCCTGGGTATTAATGCAGATATTGTGATTTTAATGATTTCCCCCCACCCCCACTCCTCCTTGTGTTTGAGATTATAGTGTTCAGATCCCTAGGGAATCCTTAAATGCTACTAGCAATTGGCAAGGGGATTTAGAATTTTTTATGCTAAAGCACTCCAGATCATTCTAGAAAGGCTTTCTGTCAAGTAATGTTTACAGAAACAGTGCTTGCTTTCTGTGGCTATTAAAGAAAAAAACCACATACATAAAACTTGCACAATAGTTCTCCCTTTGGCTTAGAATATAATTAAAACAGTATATTTAAAAATAAAACCATCCTCTGAAATCAGTAGTGACTCTATACACTAGCAAACTTCACAAAGACAGCAGTGCAGCTTAAAGGGTAAGCAAGTCAGAAGCTGTTGGGTGCCTAGAAGGTAACGTTGTGTGGCTGGTAGCTGAATGTCTGCCAATGCAGTTTTTGCCCTCAGAAAACCCACATTTCACTTGAGGTAATGGGGTCAGTCTGAGAAATATTTCCATTTGTATGGGATCAGTGAGCTTTTGGATATCTTACTTCCCGACTGGTTTTTTAGGCCAGTTCCCACACTTTGAATTGTACCTTGGAACAGCCAGGTAACTGAACTGAATATCATTTCATCCTGCTTTACTCTGCTGTGTGGTTGTGGTCTTTCAAAACACATTTCAGAAGTCCATGCATAGAATTGAGGCCAGGTGAGTTAGGGACTCTTCTGTTGTAAATCAGAGCTGGTTCCTTGCCTAATTTACAGATGACTGTCACTGCCCCCTCCCCATTTCCACGCTTGCCACCTTAAACCTTACATGAATGACAATCTCATCCAGTTGCTCCGCCTTCATTGGGCCTGTCTCAGCATGTAAAAGTGCTGGCTGTTCAAATAAACCATTAATTTCTATCCTTTGGAGATGGATGAGGCCCAAATTACTTGCAACAGACAGGGAGGAGATCAGTGATAACTGTGAGTGAGCTCCCCTATTTAGGATCAACCCTGGTGCTGTGATAGTGATAGAAGGTCAACCCTGGCCTTGAAAAGACAAAATTACCGGCTCAAATAGGGGTGGTGGTATCTCTAAGCACCTCTTCCTGGCCTGACTAGAACGAATGGGAAGGTAAAACTGCTTCCATCATTGACTCAGCTGTATTCCCTTGCCTCAGCGAAAATACCATTAGGAGGGATTGCTTGTCTGTTCCAACAAACAAAGCTTGTTTCTGTCATACTTTGAGTGAGTTTAAGGTATTAAATCCTAGAACCCAGCTACTCAGGAAGTCACAGGGAAGGATGGGACAGGAAATCTTCTCTTGAATAATAGTATCAGTAGACAGTGTGCTATTTCTGTCTGTGAAGCGGCTACTCAGTTGTATTGAGTAACCACTTTTATAAGCTGCTTTAAGAGGATCTCAAAGCTTCAAAGCAGGGTTGAAATACTTGCAACGAAATAATCCATTGGCTAACCTTGGCTTGATCATCAACTGCAGTTGCTGGATGCTGGATTTATGTGGGCGGCTCTTGAATATTGCACTGAAGCATACAGCTTCTGCCTCATGCTGTAAGCATATCGTACATTAGCTATTCCACTTGTTACGTTCAGGAGCTCAAACTTGATTGGGATCCAGGCCATCCCTTCTGGAAACCTGATGAACATCAGCTTTAAGTGAGATTGTCTAGAAGTGGGTCTCAGAAGGAGGCTTCCCCTATTACCTTCTTCCTGGCATTGGGGAATTGGGACTTTTGCACGAAAGTGCCAACTCCCGGCATTTGCCACCCTCCTGCCCTAGAGGGACTGGGCAAGGCTGGCTGACGGGCTGCCTCCAACCTGTTAAATGTCCCACTCCCTCGCCATGCATTGTGGAAAAGGAACGCCTCTTTCTCTTTGGGAGCATCTTGTCTTGGAAACTACAGACCAAGTTTGCTCTGGGTGGTGCTTCTGCCATAGGTGCTTTAATTCGATTGGATGGCAGAGAAGGGCTTCCTTACAGCTTCTCCTGTATTAGCAGCCATCATTGTACCTGTGGTAGCAAACCAAACTCACAGTTGCTGCCGTCACTGCTTGACCCGAAGGAGAGATCAACGGGGGTGTTTCCGTTGTGGGTGCTTTCTGGGAACCAGGAAGAGCCTTTTGCAGGGGATTGGAAAACTTCTCGATTTCCTCCCTTTGTAAGTGCTTTTATGCGGAGGGCAGGGAGATAGTGTAGAGAATGGGAAGGAGTAAATTGCTTCGCAATAGATCAGCTTATTTGCTCTGGAAAACGCTCTTGCAGGCGTAATTAACTGTAACATTTGAAATGTAGTAATTATGCATTAAAACCACAAAAGGAAGGAAAATAGGTGCTTAAGTATTTGTTTCTATTAGTTAAATCCCCCATTTGTCTTTTTCCATTGTTATTGCTACAGCATTGGGCCTCCCAAATTAGATGAACTGAAACAGTGATTTATTTCTTTATATGGGGAAGAGCTAATTCTGTCCCCCATGCACACCCTTCCTAATGCAGGTATTTCTGAAGTGAGTTTCCTGCAGTTCCCTTTACTGCTTGTTAAATATTTAGCAAATGTCATTTTGTCTTTGTGTGGCCCCCTCCCCATTCACCACATCATTCACAAAGCACTGAGTCTGAGACTTTGAGTACCGCTCAACTCTGCCTTGAGTGCCTTCATCCTCATAGCCCCATGCAAACAATAAATCAGCAAACAAACTGCAGTGTGATCAGTGTATAATTACACAGAGCCTATATTGTTTTATCTGTTGTTTCTTATCTCAAGACAGATTTGCAGTTAAGACATCCCAGGGATGAATGTTAGTATACTCCTGGTTCTTCGAAAGTAGCCAACTATTATTGTCTAGTACTCTCCAAAAATCATTGCAGTTCTTACTCATCTGTGGGTGTCTTCTGCTGAGTAGGTGATGTGTTCCTGTTTTATAAATACAGAAGAGTAACTGAAAGAATGTAGGCTGATGTGGACATAAGGTGTAATTATGGTTCACGATTAAATTAACTTCTAGTTTCCTATCCCAGTTAAGTTAACCTTGCTTCACATTTTAAAGGCAAGGGATTCAGTGTAGTCTTCTACCCCAAAGCACCATGTGTTTATCTGGAGCAACAGATTTATGCAGACACATGGCTGGGAAAGTAGCCTTATATTAGTGAGCAGTACTGGAGGATTCCGGTTTATCTTGGGTTATCCTGGGTCTATTTATAGATCCTGTCCTCTTGCATCCAAAGCTTTTCTGAGCAGCATTAAAGCTGTTTTTCCCCTTCTCTCCTTCACATCCTTGCAAACTCCAATATGTACCCTGACTTCCTCTTTGAGGGAGGAGTCCCTTCTCTGTGATGCCCTTGGCACCTAGCTTCGCCAAATTGGCCGAGCTACAAGATACCCAGTTGTTTTTCTTTTTCTTTTCCTTTCCCTTTCACCAGACAAGTTTCTCAGAATGGTTTTTGGAACGGTGTTTGTAGGTCAATACAGCACAGTGCCAAGGAAGGTTTTTCAGATGGTTTTCTCTGTCACCTACTAAGAAGATTTGTGGTTTTCATTTCTGTATTCCTTGCCTTGGAATCAAATCTAGTGGTTGACCAGGGCCAACCTTGTCACACAGTAGAGCGAAGCAGCCTTTGGGCACAGCAGAGTAGTTGAAAGCCAAGTGGTGTAGCAAAACTTTTGGCAAGGCTGGTCCTTGGAGGGGAGGATGCTCACTGTGTTCTATATCAAGTAGCAGAATGCCTTGGGCTGGCAATATGTTAAATTAATGCATCTTCAGTCTTCTGCAGAGCTATTTACATGACAGAGAGAGAAGAGGCAGTCTCGCTAAGGTGAAAGTTCAGAAATATTTTTGGATTTTGATTCAAGAGTCAGTTTCTAATAATGTCACCAAGGTCATCAAAAAGTACGTTCCTTTCTTTTTAAAGTTTTGTGCCTTTGGTATGCACTAGCTCATCTAAGTGGTTTGAACCATCACAGCACAATCCTGAGAATATCTGCTAATGTCTAAGTCTCTGTGCTTGGTTTGCATCGACATGCTACTTTTGGCTAAAATGGAATTGGGTAATTTGGGTTTTAATATGTGATTGGAAACCCAAAGATTGTCTTAGTGTGTTGGGTGAAACAGGCTATGACGTTGTGCGGTAATCTGCTTCGATTTGTTCGGTCAAAGGATTTTATGTGGTCCCAGCAGTTGTGATAATCCAGGTTTAGGGTATTGTGTAAACCTAGCCTTTGAGTTGATAGTGTATTATTCCTAAATATTTGTGTGTCACAACTTTCTGTAAATGGTATGTTGGATTACAGCTGCCACAATTCTCAAGCAGTCATGGCTTGGAGCACACAAGTTTGGGGAAGCCTGGCATATAGGCTTGCAGTCGTAATTACTCCATGAAAAGTCCACACTTTAGTTCAATGTGTTTGTTGAATAAGTTATAATTGGCTGGGCTTGCACAATGCCCTAAACCAAAACTAAGCCAAAATGTGCTGTACCTATGCAGACTTAATGCAATATATGAATCCAAAGCTCAGTTACTAAGATTAAACTTAATAGAAGAAGTTGATGATAAAGGTGATCATCTTCTGGTTGGAGGAGCCCTGTGGAAGACTCTGAAGGGGCATTATTAAATGAATTGTGATCCCTCGGTTGTGTTATTCAATCTGATGCAAGACACCTCTGTCTTGCTAAATTGGGATTCTGTTTGTATAATCAGAATCAAGAGTTCTCACACTAGAGGTAGCTAGCTCCCATCTATATAGATAAGGACTTCTGAGGTCCATCTCTTTGCTTGATTCTCTGGTCTACTCCCAGGCTGGAATTTCTGAGAAGGTCCTTCAGGTTAATTTAAATGTTGCTTCTTTTCTAGGTTCATTCAGCTTCTACTTCACTTCTTCAGGGTTCTTAAAGTGGATCCAGAATTTTCAATCAGAAGCTTGTCTTTATTGCTGTTGTGGAGCAGAGGATGCTGTGCATGTAAATGCACTTTCTCTGTCTGGGGCAGCCGGGGGTTTCCTGCCTCCAGCATTGTAAATGTCCCAGGCTTCTCCTCCACTTGGACCACCTCTGAGGAACGTGCTGGGTTTGCTATGATGACAGGTAGACCAGGCCTCTTGAATAACATACTGGGCAAGGTGTGTGGTACACTAGAGGTGAATGAATAAAATTCAGTCTGCAGGCACATGAACAGGAAGGGCAAACAAGCTTCCTATCTTCAGCCCATGCGTGTGAGGCATTTTGTGGCTGAGTGATACAAACAAGCCCTTCGTTGGTCTTAAGTTTTATGAAAATACTACAGAAATAATGGCATTTGTTTCCTACATTAATTACTGCTAGAACACTTAACCACTTCTCTGGGACCCCAGTGTTTCCCAAACTTCAGGAAACTTGCTCCCCATTGATTCACCTGCTGATAAAACTCCAGTTCGCCTGCTTTAGGAAATACAGAGTCGAAAGGGTTCTGAAGGGTGTTTCAGCAAGCTTTTTCTAATCAAATGCTGCACTAATCAAGTGTGTTTCATTTCACTTAACCAGTTCTTCCATTTCCTCTTTAACCAGTATGAGCTTTACAGCTATTAAGAAGCCATCTTTCAGCTATCTGCCATTACCCATCTTCTGATTAAGCTTCTCCCTTTCACAAGTTTCCAAGAAATGACGGGGTTCCCTAGACTATAATTGAAAAGCCAGTGAGCCCCCTCCTTCTCACATGCCTGCTTTCATGACAAGATTTGTTTCCATTCCCCCCAGTTCACACATTTAAGTCTGAATTGCTCCGTATGAAGCCTACCTTAGTATTGATTATCATGGACGCCATCCCTAGTTTGGTTTATTTATTTTTTGGACAAACTCTTAGAAATGTCACTTCATTGGTTTGAAAGAAAATCATACCTTCTTTCTTTCTCTTTCTCTGTTTCTCTTCTCTCCCTTTCCTCTTGTTTTGTGTTTCTGTTTCTGTTTTTCAATCAGCACCAGCCTCCTTTTCTCCAGTTGTTGGATCTTTTGCTCCACTCCATGCTGCAACTCTTCATCCTTTCAGGCCGACAGCTCATGCCGCTAGCCTGGACCTAACCTAGAGTAAATCTTGGCCCAACCCGGGGTTGGGGGGAGCCATGGGCAGCTCAGCCTCATCACTGGCCGCCGAGACGGAGTCGGACCATGGCTTCACTGGCCCAACCTATCCCGGGCATCTGGCGGCAAGCTGGTATAGGAGTAACCACGGTGGCCCTGTTTGGGAAAGTGCCCTTATAACACGGCAACATCCGCACGTGAATCACCGGGCACGAAGGTAAGAAAGCTGGGGAAGGAGCTTGATCTCATCTCAGCTCTGTTTAAAACCCAGGGCTGGTGGGTTCCAACTGCAGCTCCATTAAAGGCCATGGAAAAACTTCCAACCCAGCCACACAACTCAGCTGGATGCAACTGAAATGTGTTACATGAAATGTGTTACATGTTAATGTGCATGATAGCTATACTGGCTGCTTGTGGCATGAGACATTGTGTGGGAGTAGCATCTTAAAGATGGAGGTGCTGGTGTTATAGAAGTCAATATCATATTTTCAGATGGTTCCTCTGGATGGACTCTGATATATATCTCTAGGGAAGCATGAACACATAATTTAGATCATGTGAATTTAGTTTCTGCGGATTTCTGCTTGCTTGTTAGGGCCTGCTTCCTATTTAGGACAGTCCAGCCGCTTCCTGTAAAGGCAGTTACAGTATCACCAGGGAAGGAATTTGTAGGACCTCCTTGAGGTTGTGAAGGTGAGGTTGTCCTTGAACAGCTACCTGCATTGGGTCATGTGTTTCGGATCCTAGAGCCCCTCACCCGTTCTGGAAGCAGCAGCCCCAGCCACCGGCAATCAGCAGTTTGGATCAGACCGGCCTGGTATAAATGTGGCTTTTCTTCAGTTTAAGTCTGTGTATTTCAGCCATTACCCAAATTAAGTTTATAGAGCTCACTCAGACAGCAAGATAAACCTAGGTCATGGCTTAGCTGCCAACAAGCCCAGGAGTTATTTCTCCCAAGAGGCACAGATGCAAATGAGCTATGGATGGATGGTTCTGAGGACACCCTCCTATCTTCACATGAAGTCCTGTTTTTTTCCAGCTGGAATAAGCAAGGTAGGGAGCACATGGCTTGTTTAACCTCCCACTCTGACTTATTCCAAGCAGAAGAATCATACTGTTACATTCCAGTAAGGCCAACTCAAAACTAACATGGACAGGTAATTTGTAGCTACCCTTTTTGCCAGGAGAAGGAGCCCCTTCCCTTGGTGCCTTTACTAATACGCCATAAAACAAACTTGCTGGGACCCTGCACACTGTCTCGTTGTGCTGCCTATGCTACTTGGAGCAAATACATTGGTTTGGTGAAAAATCCGGGTAGAAAAGGTTGCATCAGGTTTAACCAGAGGCATTCCTGCCTGAATAATTTCCATGTTTATATTAAATTAATTGGCCAGATCATGACTTTTTTTTTTCAACCCAAACCCTCCCTATCTATAATCTAAAGGTTAAATATTGAGACAGAGGGAAATTGAATTACTAAGGTGTCATCCTCTGCTTGGCTGATTCTATAGATACAGACACATTCCAGGCAGTTTGAAATTGTGTTTCTGCTCTCTACTATTAAAGCAATAAGGAACTAAATTCTGAGCTTAGTGAAAGTCCCCCTTCAGGGAAGGTTTATCAACTTTGGACACTGTAAATCTTCTAGCTCTTGACTTTTTGCTGTTGCGCAATCACCAGGACACTGTTTCTCACCTTTGGTCTTTTGGATTCCCATTTTCTCCAGATTATTTGCCCTAAATAATAAATAATTTATCCCTGAACTGGAGAATACATCTCCTTGGTACAAATTTACCCACTAGGGAGGCATAGAAGATGTCCAGTGATTCCTAATATCTAGAGCAATTTGGTAACTTTAAGACGCATGGACTTCAGCTCCCAGAATTCCCTAGCCAGCCTTGCTGGCTAGGGAATTCTGGGAGTTGGAGTCCACATGCCTTAAAGTTGCCAAGGTTGAGAAACATTGATCTAGAGGGACTGGTTTCACAGTCAGTGTAGCCAGCAAGCCAGATTCATGGAGAACATAGCCCCAAGAATAGTCCACAAAACCAATTTCCTGTCTATTTCCTGATTTTGTTCCTCTGCCATGAAGCTTACTAGTAGGAACAGCTGGCTATAAAATGTATTCCCCCTCACTTCTCCCAGCAGCAATTAAAATGTGCCTTCATCTGGGGGTGGGGGTGGGTAAGTAAGAAGGATGACAGTCTCTGTGTAACCTTTTTGCAGGTTGAAAATTATGTTGAGCGAACCTAGCAATGTTTTAACTGAAAGAAGGGGGGGAGGGGGAGGAGTGTTGAAATCTGCCATGTTGTGCGCTAAGAATATTGGAACTTATGATTAATTCTGGCTTTTTATAGCTTTCCTACTTGTTGAAGCACCATGCATCTTTCTTAGCCTGTACGGAGACTGCTGCCTGTTTAAAAACAGCAACTTCCTCCTTTCCCTGAGCTGCTATGTCTTGGAAAACATTTGCTGTGAGGGGTGTGTGTGTGTGTGTTGCTTGTTGCTATGATCCTTGAGTTTGTGTGCATCTTCTGTAGCATGCAGACTTGCGGGAATCGTTGTGGCAAAACACTCCTGTTTTGTTTCTTTTTTTAAATTTATTTTCAAGATTGACTTTGAATTTTCTTTCAGAGTTTCAGTGACAGCCACATAATTTTCAGCACTTTTTTGTTTAATCAGGTGACCAGGAAGTTAATAATACCAAAAACAAACTTTTCTTTCAACCTCTGCCACTTTTCTGTTGTGTGACTTTCCGTATTGCTTTCCACTGCGCATTTTCTTCCACATTTTGTCTCGTGTGAGCTGTGAAAACTCCACGTGACAAGAGAAGGTGAAGAGGCAAGATAAACTTTTGAATAGTGCGGTTTCAGATGGAGAAAGCATGGATTATAAGCCGGATCCCCCCGAATAGTAAATGGAAAAATGTGTACAGGAAGATTAGTTCTCTGTGCACACAGTGGTTTTACTTCCATCTAGCAATTTCTCATATCTAGTTTTTGTGCTTAAAAGCCTAGATTATTACATTGTGTGATGCCATAGCATGGAGTTCGGACTTCTATCTGATTGGCTTTGTGTATAGCAACAGCATAGCAATTGGTGCATATTGATGCAGCTAATGTGTTTTTTCTAGTGCTAGAGTTTTTTGGACACACTGAACAGCAGAAGGAAAGAGTATTTGCTCATATTACTAATGTTGGCCAAACATGGCCATTGATGCAACAGGAATTTTACACAGATCTCATCTACACAAAGTGGCACTGAGTATCACAGGGAAATTGAGTTGATTCTGAGTTAGAACCTTTCTGGTCTTGTAATTTACACATTTATCTGGTTGGTGATTGCTGTTCCTTGGACAAGTTGAAAGAAAGAATCCATGTGGTAACGTGGCTAAAGGGTTGAGCGATGAACCTGGAAATTCAGGCTTGAATTCCCACAGCCATGAAGTTCTCTTGGGTGATCTTGCACCATTCATGTTCATCCATCATTCTCTGTCTCCCTCTTTCAGGTACCTTACAAAATTAGCATCTTGTGAGAATCTTGCTTCTCTAACATCTCTGGAGGAATACAATTTAAAAAACAAATAATCTCTGATTACTAGACTAAGCAGAGACTAAGATGCCCCAATGGGCAAAGACTTGAACTGATCTCCCCTCTTGGTGTTAATGTGTCACTCTTTCCTTTGCTTCTCACTGGCTATAAGTAAAGCTAATCGCGACTTCGTATTTTCTTGTCCTTCTGCTATGAGTGTACCCATTTTTTTCACTGTTTGTTGCTGTCAATTGTTTTGCTTTTCCTCTGATTTTTTTCCTGGTTGCACAAAAGCATGCTTCTATAGATTTGTACATTACTAATGGAATTATTCAAGGGCTGTTATGCTTGCACAGTTGAACCTCCTCACAAGAGAATTCCTCTGAATCGTAAGGCTTTGCAACATATATTTTATTAGAAGGCTAGATTAGAAAAAATTGAAAAAACATGTCAGAAGTACTGGGGAAATACAATCCGAATGGACTGTATAGTTGGAGTAATTTTCAGGACAATACAAGCCAAGAACAGTTTGTAAGAAAAAGTGGAGAAACCAGAGGATAGACAATTAAGGATCCCAGAAAAAAAGCAGAGAGAAAATGCTTCCTTTTAAGGTAAGCATGGAAGGATGGGGGGGAAAAAACCAGTGGAGCTGTAGTATTCATTTTGTCCACTTTTAAGTGCTTTTTTTCATAGTGGAAATAATCCAAAAGTGACAACTTAAAAGCACTTTAGGACCAGCCAAAAAAAAATCATAAAGTTTGAGCAGATATTTGAGTTCTCCTAAGTCTTTCTCTAGTTAGAAGTTGTGTGGAAAACCCAGAAGGAGTGGGATTGAAAAAGATGGGCATGATATATTTGTCCTAAAGTCTGCATTTTGCCTACTCAGCATCTTATGAGAGAGTTAGAGATAAAATTAGGTCCATCTCACTGAGTGTCAAACAAATTCCAAGATGTGCCAAGGGCTACTGGGGACAAAGAAACAACGTTGGCGATTTCCTCCATGTTTACAAAATATATCTGGTGGCACGTTCTGTCTTCAGCCATAATCAGACCACATCAGTTCCTTAGGAAGCCAGAAGCAAGACTGAAGAGGTAGGTGGTTTTTTATATATAAAACAGTCAGAGCTCAATTTTAGGTAGATACAGAGACATTAGAAGCCACTTTGGATAGTATTACCTAATGTTTGGAAGGCCTTTCTGGATTTAATCCCCTGGTTGCACAGTAGCTTGTTTTCCAATCTGCAGAATGATAGCACTCTTCTTTTGGTGCAGCTGTGATGGTTGTCGGATGTACAGTTGGTTCTGTACCCTGAACCAACTATAAACCTTTTAATTTTAATGAGTAAAACGTGAAAGCTTAGCAGAAGGCGTTCTGCCCTCTTTGTTCAGCTGGCTTTTCAGTCGCGTTGTCAAATAGCCTTTCCCAGCAGGCATATCTTACAGCTGTGCTATTTGTCTGAAGCTAGAAGGGCCCTTGGCTTTTCCTATGAATCTCTTATCATTCAAACCAGGCTATGAGTTTAATCTACAAGTTGGGAAGAGAGGCTTCTGTGCATCGTTTTTCCAGGTATTAATTAGACCTGTGTTGTGCTGAGATTTCCAGGCAGAGCATGATAAGGGCAAAAATGTCTTCCAGTTTCTGTCTGACTGGGATAACACAGGTACAGCTTGATTGTGGGAAGTCATCCCGTTTTAGTGCAGAAACCATGCTGGAATTGTTACTCAGGCATTTGCATGCTTATTGCTGCATTCTATGCATAGATGTGATGTGACCTTAGGCTCCTGCTGTTTATGCATTGTATTGCTCACCCGAAATATGCCCCAAGTCTAAAAGCGCTTGCGTGAAGGAACGGTTTTGTAAAGAAATTGCTATTTAAGTTAGTCTACCATAGAAAATTCTAATTGTTCAACTTTATTATATGCTGCCTTTAGTCCAAGGACTGTCTTTACTCCAAGATATCAGACCTGGTATGTTATCTCTGCTCTCCAACTCTGTACTGAGATTACTCTGTTTATTGTGATGCAAGCAGTTCAAAGGCAATTTTTTAAAGGGAAAATAATGGCCAAAGATGATCAGGCATAGTAATGTGTTCCCTTACCGTATTCGTTTCTCTGACTTTGACTAGAGCTCTCTGCAGATGCCGTGTTATTTCTGTCTCTCTCTCAGGGTGAGGCTCAGGGGCAAAGACAGAAGATGAAACTCTGCAAATGTTTTTCCCAACTACTTGTTTTGGGGGTACTATCCGTGATGTCAGTATTGGAAAATAGTCTCCATAATGCTCTGCTATCTGCTGGAGCATGTTTTTTTTCCAGTGTAATTAATATAAGATGCTCTCTGAATTCTGGTGCTTCCCAGCAGGAATAGGAGAAGCAAGCTGAAAACGGAGGCATGTGATACAAAGCCACTTAACATAAATTCTCTCCAGTTTCATATTCAATTTGCCTTGGTTTTTCCAAGGCAAATTGGAAAAGCCAATCAAATGTATTTTACCTTTCCAGGTACTTCCTTCAGAGCCTGCCTGCCTGCTTGCCTGCCTTCCTTCCTGAATCTGAGTAACATTTGGGAGCTACCAGATTCCTGGGATGTATTATTTTTTTTCAACTCCTTTCCGTGGGACTTCTGCTCCTTTGCGTTCAGGATAAATCTCTGTAAAGGAGCTTTTTTCCTTTCTCTCACTGGCAAACCCTCATGGGTGTTCCCTAACAGCAGCTATACCTTTTTCTTGCATTTCTTGTGTTTGGTAGGAGCAGGGCAGGGTATTGAGTAACAATCGCATGCTGTCCCGCTGCCAGCAAAGGTAATGTTTCTCTTGCTGTTGGCACTGAAACTGGCCAATGAAGGGAAATCGTTATTAGCTACTCTAGAATGAAAGCCTCTTTCTTTTCCATCATGGACTTCAGTGCCCCGAGTGAATGCCACACTCATCCTGGCATAGTGTCCCATTGAAGTATTTGGTCTTGGCCTGGAGGGCAAGCTGGAAGCTTACCTGAAATTTAATAAGAGCATCTGCCATATCCCAAACAGTGAGGCAGTGCAACTTGTCTTGCCTGTCTGTAGTTACCAGTTTGCAGGGCTCAACCAGCAGTGGATGTTGGAACCTGGATAACTACAGGTCTTAATTGCCTTCTGATCACAAGAGGTGCAACAATTTCAGTCTGAACATCCATTGTGGCTGCTTCTGAGACTGACTTGACCAATTTGTCAGTGTGTCTTTGCTGAGAACATTTGTTAGACTGGTGGAGTGTCTGTTCTCTCCCTACAAACTTGAGAGCCATTGATGGCTTTCAGTGGAGGTAAAACTGCTCAGAGTAGGTCTTTGTCTGCTTCTGTAGGTGGTTAGGATCAAAAGTGCACTTATTTGAAACAGTTGGCTTGAAATGAAAGAATAAAAAGCACTCTAGAGTAGCCCAAGATTTCACAGTTGTCGCCAACCTTCCCCAGTCTGGCCAAATGTGAAGGAATTCATTTTTGTTTTATTTCAGGTCATCGTGTCCAAAGCTGGCTGGGGGAGTCCAAGAGTTATAGTCCCCATCCATCTGGGGGAGCTGCTGTGCCCCCATCACAGCTTTGCTGTTCCCACAGAGCATCCATTGTTTACCATCATTTTTTTGTTCTTCTCCCAAGGGAAGGGTTACAGCTCAGCAATAGACCACTTGCTTTGCATGCAAAATGGCCAGGTTTAATCCCCAGTATTCCAGGTAGGGTTTGGGAAGTTTCCATCTCAATCTCTGGAGAATGGCTGTTAGTCTGTAATAGGATGCTGAGCTTAATGGAGCATCAGCCTGGCTCCATTTAAGGTAAGGCAGCTTCTTGTATTTCTTCTGCTTATTTTGCCATTGTACCTTGTAACAAGTGTAAAAAAGACAAAACCAAACACCAGCCAGCTAGGAATTCTACTGTATTTACCCATAAGGAAGATGAGGCCAAATTTAAGATGATCCTTTAATAAACAAATAAACACATACGCACAGACAACATCTACAGTTCCTTAGCTCTTCTACCTTGTCGACCTAGAGCTGCCACCCTCAGAGATTTTTAACTCCTCTCTAAAAGTGTCTGTGTGATAAATGCTTGCATAGACATAGATATATGCACCTATAAACCCATTGGCCAGAAGTCACACTCCCCAAAAGGGCTGGATCAGGACTGTTTATTTGTCCTATATTTTCGAGTTACTAACCACCGATCAAAATGAACTGCCTATGAAATAAGGTACCCCATCTCTAAAATGAATTTCTCCCCCATCTGCATCTACACACTGCCTGACAATGCACAATTCTTCCTCTTACATATAGGCCATTCTGTCTCAACACATATACCCAAATGCACTCATGCTTAACACACACACAGCCCTTTCTAGCAAAGAAGAAAAAGAACAAGATGGAGATCAAGGTGTGGGAGAAACGTGATCTGGGAAGGGAAGGGAAAGGGGACAAAATAGGGTAGAGATGAAATAAGAGGAAAGGAAAAGAACCATATGTTTTCTACGTGTAGAAGCTGAGTGTCTGCAGCGGAGCAAGAGAGGGAAGCTGTTGCCATTATGTGAATGTTTGGAGCCCACACATACTTTCCATTCATGGACTCCTGGCATTTTTCTAGAGTCCTGACTCCCAGCAAGATGGAAATGACTTCCTCTTTTTTTTTTAGTAGCTGCTTTTCATTTTCAATTTTGCCTACTTCCTTTTTTTTAAATTTAAGATAATCTTCCCATTTCAAAGGTAATTATTTTGAGAGGGGAAAGAAAAAAAAACCCACCCTAATCTTCCTTTTGGATAAATAGAGTAAATATAGCTTCCGTAAATTGTTGGGGGGGAAGGCTTATCTACCTGTCTTAGAAGATCTTCTTTTTACTGTTCCCTGAACCCAAGGGCCCTGTTTTTTAATTTAATAACAAATGTCTATTATCTGTATAGTGTCTCCTACTTTTTCAAAGCCTAGCTGTTAAAAAGGTGTACAGAAAAGATACCCTAAGATTTGTATAGATTAGCAATAATGTTCAACCACATTGATGGCTGAAAGCGAAGAGGAACTGAGGAGCCTTATGATGAAGGTGAAAGAAGAAAGTGCAAAAGCTGGCTTGCAGCTAAACCTAAAAAAACCAAGATTATGGCAACCAGCTTGATTGATAACTGGCATATAGAGGAAGAAAATGTAGAAGCAGTGAAAGACTTTGTATTCCTAGGTGCAAAGATTACTGCAGATGCTGA
This sequence comes from Candoia aspera, assembly GCF_035149785.1. NCBI lineage: Eukaryota > Metazoa > Chordata > Lepidosauria > Squamata > Candoiidae > Candoia > Candoia aspera. The sequence goes on along the minus strand of NC_086166.1, from coordinate 10,964,586 downwards.
CTGCAGTCAGGAAATCAGAAGACGCTTAATCCTTGGGAGAAGAGCAATGACAAATCTCGATAAAACAGTTAAGAGCAGAGACATCACACTGACAACAAAGGCCCGCATAGTTAAAGCAATGGTGTTCCCCATAGTAACATGGCTGCGAGAGCTGGACCATAAGGAAGGCTGAGCGAAGGAAGATAGATGCTTTTGAACTGTGGTGTTGGAGGAAAATTCTGAGAGTGCCTTGGACTGCAAGAAGATCAAACCAGTCCATACTTCAGGAAATAAAGCCAGACTGCTCACTTGAGGGAATGATATTAAAGGCCAAACTGAAATACTTTGGCCACATAATGAGAAGACAGGACACCCTGGAGAAGATGCTGATGCTAGGGCGAGTGGAGGGCAAAAGGAAAAGGGGCTGAGCAAGGGCAAGATGGATGGATAACATTCTAGAGGTGACAGATTCGTCCCTGGGGGAGCTGGGGGCATTGACGACTGACAGGAAGCTCTGGCATGGGCTGGTCCATGAAGTCACGAAGAGTCAGAAGCGACTGAACGAATAAACAACAACAAAGTGATAATGTTCATGATGCAACCATAATGCTGGGTTTACTCTCCTGGTCCTGCTTAATCTTTCAGTAGCTTTGGATGCTATCAATCATGTTATCCTTCTGCCTTCAAGGATTGGGAGTGGGGACCACTGTTTTACAGTGGTGGTTCACCTTCCTTGAAGGAGCAGTACTAGTTAATGGGTGAGAAGAGGCCAAGCCCTTAGGCTCAATATCCTCCCCACTTTTATTTAACATTTACAATACATGGAATCATAGGATGAGGTCACCCACCAGCACAGGTTTAAATAATTAATATGCTAATGATACCCAGTTGTATATTTGATCCTTGGCCAAGGGAGTCAAGATGCTATTGCAGTGGGTGGTGTCTATCAGGGTCCAGATGGGGAGAAACAAACTTACGGCTCGATCCCAGCAAGACAAAGTTGTTGTAAGTTTGGAAGCTATCTTACTTCAGGGATATTCTATCTCTAGTTCTGGATAGGGTCATGCTCCCCCACTCCAAATTTGGTTTGTAATATGAGAGTCCTCCTGGACTCTTAGCTCCTGCTCAAAGAGCAAGTGGCAGCCAGGAAGGCCTTTGACAGCTTCATCTACAGTAGTGTGCCAGTTATGACTTTTTCTGAAACAGGAGGTTCTCACAATCATTCATGCCTTAGTCACCTCCTGTTTGGACTGTTCGGGCTGCCCTTGTAGCTCACTTGAAGCTACAGCTGGTCCAGAATGCTGGTCCAGTCCTGGAGTAGAGATGGATGTGTGTTGTATCACCTGTAGAACACCCTGGTTACCATTCGGCTCCCAGGTATGATTCAAATTGTTAGTTGCACCTTTAAAGCTCCTAATGGCTCTCTGGAACAGAATCTCTCCAGAGATTCACCTTGCCCCAACATTATTGGGATTCAGGGAAGCAGTCAAAACCTGTTTATTTCAGCAGGCCTTTGAGAGGGAGACAAATTGAGAGAGATTCCTCCTGTGTATGCATATTGATTATATTAGTTTTTATGGCTCCTCAACATAGGAATATTTTGCTATTGATTTGTAAACATTAATGTCTGTTATTTATATGGGTTGTATTTTTTATTGTTTAATCCTGTATGCACATGGCAGGATTGTGAGCTGTGCAGAGTCGGTCAGCAGTTGGAGTGGCACTTAAGCCTAATAAAATAACTGTTTATACCGCGTGTTTGAGAATACTTACAGCAGAATGTGCTTGTTTTCCCCTTGTCCGGTTTCATGGAGATTAAAGAGGTGGAGCTCAGCCTGGGTAGGGTAGAGTTGTCTCGTTAGAGTGCAGGGACCTCATAGTTCATAGCATCAGTCTGGAGAAGAGGTCTGCTAAAGCAAGCTCTGTTTTGGTGGGTGTGGCCAGCCGCTGTGAGGTGTGGAAGGGGAGAGCTTTCCTAGGACCAGGTGGATGGTGTTCTTCCAATGGGACGTTTTAGATCAGCGCCCCTCTGACTCTGCATTGTTACCTCAATGCTCGGAGCTGCTCAGAGATGAGGCTAGCCTATTCAACTCATGGATATCCTGAAACGATTCAAGTCTCCAATCAGTAATGGCTCTCCCCTCTATTAATTGCTCTAATAAACCAGAATGGAAGGATGGCTTAAGGAAAGTAAGTGGCGGTCAGAGAGTCGGCTTGGGAGTCTCATTGCCTCTAATGGAGGGCGGGAAAGAATAGGGAGAGCTGTTAAGCGTTTTCATCTGCTGCTGTGTGGGGTGGGAAGCAAACTAAATGCAGTTTGGGTGAATGCAGGAGGAGGAAGAGAAGGATTTTCAACCATCTTCATGCCTCTGTCTTTATGTTTGGGATGCAGGATATGATTCCAGCCATCAGGAAGTTGCTTGTTGAAAATCTCTGCCAGTGTTTTACACTGGAAATGGGCTCCTGCCTGTCTGATGTGTTCATGTAGAGGGGAGGCAGCCAGTCAGGCAAAGGTGCTTTAATTTGGATTCTTCAACTAACCAGGCTGGTCTTCAGGGTTGCACTGGACCCATCCAGCTGTATGATTCTGTAGGGTTCTCTGGCTCCGTGGTTGTGCTAGAAATAATCCTCTAGGATGGTGGTTTCTTCACTTTTGGATTGTTGCAATGTGTGAACTCAGCCACTGTGGTTTGTAAACCATGGTTTATAGCTTAGCATGTTGTGCCCAACCGTGCCTGCACAGACGAGGTGCTTCCCTAAAAGCTGCAAGCAGTGAAGGAAGCTTCAGTTCCTTTTCTTGAAACAAACCCTATTAGGTCAGATGTTTCTCTCACATATCAGCTGGGATGGGCTGATATGTGTGAACCTCACCCCCTCCTGCTTGCAGCTGGCCAGATCCTGCTGAAGGCACTGCTGAAGTAGCCTTAATGCCCGCAACAGCTGTACGTCTCTCTCTGTTCTACCCACCCACCCTGCTACGAGGAAGGCAGAGGCTGGCAGCTGTGGTTCTCGGCACGGTTGTCCGTCCTCCTGTTGTTGGAGCAACTAATGTTGTGCTTTGTGTTTTAATTTAGTATTGTATTTTGTAGACCACCCAGAGTCTGGCTGGAGTGGGCAGCTATAATAAATTTAACGAGATAATGAATGAATAACTAACTAACTAACGAACTAACGAACTAAATAAATAAATAAATAAATAAATACTTGGTTGCTAGATGAAAAACTGCTTGTGGGTGGGAGGGGACAGGAAGGGGGGGCTGCAAGGTTAATACAAAATGCTGGCTTCTCCAAACAGCCATCTCTCCTCTGAGAGGCAGAGGATAATCTGGCAGTTGCTGCAGTGCATTTTCTCCCTTCTCCATCTCAGGAACAGAGTTTGCATTTGGCTTTAGAGCACTTGCTTTTGGGGTCACCCTCCGCCAAATGCTGCTGAACAGGAAGTGAGCTTTTTTGGCTGGGAGAGGTGCAGATTCCGTCTCTGATGAAATGCAGCCAGTTCAGAACGGCTCAGCCAAGCTTCCAGAACACCCTGCGTGTGTTTCAGGTTTCCGTGATTCACCTGCCATCCACCCTCACTTTTCTTGATCTGGAAGGACCAAAGGCTGGGATTTGGCTTGGCTGTTATTCACTGTTTGGATTCACATGCCAAGCTGAGCCATAATGTGGGCTTGTTTGGCTTCATTGGATGTGCTAGATTGGAACTGGAGGGCTTTGGCCCACAAACCACAGATGCGGCCTCTGAGTCCCGCCAAAAGGTACAACATGCACCTCTGCTTTTGATTTATATCTCCATCAGACTTCCTTCTTTCCTTCACCATGGGTGACTTGCTTTCTAGCACAGTTTTGGCAGCAGATCTCCGAGGTGGATGCTTTCAGCAGTCCTGGGAGGACTCTGCAGAACGTGCCGCCATTGACGTTCTGTCACTTTGTCTTGCCTGAAAACTCCCCATTTTGCAAATAGACCTTGGGGTGTCTGTTATTCCCGCTAAAGTGCTCAGATGTTTGGACATCTGCTTGAACCTTTCCTATTGGTAATTCTGAACAGAACGTGTTCAAATAGCCTAGCCTCCTCCTCAAGCTCAGCAGGTTGAATTTCTACCAGTAAAGCACTAAGATAGGAGGTCCACAAATATTGCCATGCTGTGTGAATGAGCTGGGTATCAAATCTCTGCCTGTTTAGCTCCCTGTTTCTAGCTGTTCCCCCCTATGCTTTTGAATCAGGAGTTGCTGGCTTTTTCCTGCTTGAGAATGATCTAAAGAGAAGCCAAAATCAGGAGGCAGGAGCTACATAACAATGTGTTGTGAGCTATGGTTGGCTCCATCACGTACCAATGAGTGTTATGGGAAAGGAGAAGGTTTATTGCACATGCTAACAATGCACCTCCTTGTATGGCATTATTCATATGTTTATTTGCTCAGTGTATTGGTAAGTTAGTACAGTAGCTTGGTAACTAAAACCGTGAGCAGTGATCCTTAAAGTCTGTGGCTGATACCTTGTTTCTGCATTAGGATGTCTTAATCAGAAAACTGAACTTGCTCTTTCTCGATTTATAAAACACGGGTTTTAAAAAAAAGCATAGGAAGTAGCTTCCTAGTAAGTCAGATTGGTGGTCCATATAGCTCAGCATTAGCTCTGCATGATCTGTGCCTTGTATTCCCAAAGTGGTACTGGTGGGCACTAGTCTGCCTGCCAACACCACCCTTGGCACCCACCAGTTTCTCTGGCCCATCTGATTATTTTTAGATTTTTAATTTAAAAAATAAGCAGGAAGCTAGCACATTGCCAAGCATAATCAAGCACACTCTGTATTTCCAACAATGCTTTTGGTCCCCACATTGACTCCAGAGTGTTCTTAAAAAAACAAATGGTGGCTATTAGAGCTTCAGCTCCATGTTTGTTTATTAGAGGCCCTTCCATGTCTAGAAAAAGAGAAACATAAGCAGAGGTGGTGGGGAGTTTTTATGGGTGGGGAGGTATCTTAGAGTGGGTGGTGGGGATCAATCTCTCCAGCTTGCCTTCTGGTAAAGGAGTGTTTTGGGACTGGCTGCACATACCACAGGGTAGCAATTGCACAAGGGTATGTACAACATGCTTTCAACATTTCAAATATGCAGTTGGCCCTGAAAGAATGGTCCCTCTGTCCTGCTCTGCCTGGGTTTCACAGTGAGATCTATCTATATCTATCTATCTATCTATCTATCTATCCATCCATCCATCCATCCATCCATCCATCCGATTTCTATAGCCGCCCTTCTCAGCAAGTGACACAGAGCGGCTTCCAACAATAAAAACTATAAAACAATTAAAACAATTTCAATTAAAAACAATTAAACTACAAAACAAATATACATGGTGACCAAGTAAGAAGTGCATAGATGTTAATATAACCAAGAAATAGGACCTTTCACACATTCGGGGCCCCAGACCCAGGCACATAACCAGGTCTTCATGGCCTTACAAAAGGCCAACAGGGTCGGGGACATCCTAATCGCCCTAGGGAGAATATTCCAGAGGGCATGCGCTACAGCTGAAAAGGAGTGCCTTCTAGTTCCCGCCAACTGACATTCCTTGGCTGATGGGACCCACAGCATACCCAACCTACAAGATCTAATTGGACAGGCAGAAACAACTGGGAGAAGACGGTCCCTTGGGTGACCTGGTCCCAAGCCATGAAGGGCTTTAAAGGTGACAACCAGCACCTTGAATTGCACCCGCAAGCACACCGGCAACCAATGCAGCTCACGTAGCAGTGGTGTTACATGAGTTGAATATCCAACTCCATTTACTACCCGCTTACCTGCATTCTGCACCAGCTGAAGCTTCTGAATGCTCTCCAAGGGCAGCCCCATGTAGAGTGCATTGCAGTACAGCTTTTCTAGCCATACCTAGAGATGCTGGTTGAACTCGGGCTTTTCTGCAGATAAAATGTGCTACATGAACATTTTTTTTAAATTGTCTGTTCTATTCCTAACTCAGCAGCTGTGTTCACATAACATTCTTCAGACAGTTAGTGGATTCATGGATTTCTGGGTTTTCACAAGAACCATAAATTAATCAAGTTGCTTGGGCTCATATAACACTACATCATGGCTTATAAAGCTGTGGGTGATGATTTCTTCCAGATCACAACCAGCTGGGGCTTGGGGGAATTGTCATCCATCCATCCATCCATCCATCCATCCATCCATCCATCCATCCATCCTGGCTTGCTCAGGCAAAGCAGGAGCACTGTCACAATTGCGTGTTGCTTTGACAGTGTAGGCCAGCTTGGGCAGCTGTGGCACTGGAAAATTTGAGAACCTCCTCTGAAAATGTTATTAAAATGTAACTGGTATATTACTCATCCAATCCTACCACCAATTAAATAATTCGTTTTATTAATGGGGGTGTTGTTGCCCAAATTCATGTATCATTTTATGGGGACTTAATATCAAAGAGTTTGAGAATCCTCTCATTGAACCATAAAAGTAACCTAACAAGAATTTAAAATAATCAAGCTTAAGCATGCTGTGATCTGGCTGAACACAACCAGTAGGTGCCTTAAGGAGATGGACAAGGTTCAATAAGCACAGCCAGTATTTCAAAACCTAAAGGTTATGGCGAAACACCACAAGCAATGGCTAACTACTAGTTCCGAGTAACAACGCTGAAGATGAGATCAGAGAACTATAATGAGGCAATGTAGGTTTGTATTGGGAATGTTTCTGATGTTAAGAGTTGGGTTCCAGTGGCACCAGAAGACAACAAACACAGTTTCAGCCCTGTGACGCTGAATGCAGTACTGGGAACAGGTCAGGCAAGGACAGTTGTAGTTGCCATGGGATCTTTGCTTCATGAGAACACCACAAGGAAAACGTAGCTTTTATCCTACCCTCTGAGCTGGTACATATATTACACTACGTTGAAACCTTTTTGTATAGGACTGCCCTACTTGATGATTGTAACATCCAGTGAAGTGCCCTATAGTAGCCCATCCTGGCATTGTTTAGATATACTGGACCATCATGTCCAGCCAGCCATTGACTTTCACAGTGTGCTAGGGACATGATATGAAATTATGTCAAGGAGAAGGATACTTTGGAAGAAGCCTGTGTAGTAGACGTGAGTCTTCATTTACTGACTCTGTTTAGAAACCATAACTGCAGACTCATGTAGGCTAACTTTCTTGCTGGCCAGGAAATTCAGGTTGGTCAGAGCTTATTCTAAACATAGTTTGCCTTCAGGTGTTTATTGCCAACCCCACTTGAAATCATAATTTCAGTCATTTCAGTTGAAACTGCTCAAGAGTGTGGGTTTTGCACTGTGATGTGAACACATGGCTCTTTTACCCTTCACTCTTGGAATGGGAGAAAAAGTTAGAATTTCAAAGTTACCCAGTTATTTAGCTTTCTGAACCTATAGACAAGCAGCAGTATGCTCCCATACTAATTTTGGTCCTTGACTGGAATTTACAATGCAGTTCATGGCTCAAATATTTGTATTAGCGGAAAGTTCACGTAGTACAGGGAAAGGAGCACAACTCATATATTAAAATAGAGAAAAATCACTTGCTTGTATTGGGTACATAATTATAACAACGTCCAGCTCAGGAAAGAGGCAGGTGAGAATGTATAGAATTTTTCTGTATGTACTTTCTTAAAAAGAAAAAAGAATAAGCCAGTGCAGAAATGGGAGGTGTAAAGTGGGGTTTCCAGGCCCCCTGGAATTCAAGGCTCAAGGGTAGGACCTGTTGGATTAAAGGCAGGGCTGTGCTGTGTCTGGTAGAGCAGGAACAACCCTGAACTGAACATAAGGTTGGAGACTAGCAACAAAAACGCTCCTCCAGCAAGTAGAAAAGAAGCTGCTCCTTGATCCTGTCTTTCGTTATTCAGATTTTGGTCTGTTTCCTTGAGACCTGTCATTTGGGTCGCACATTGTGCTAAGCCATCCTGTGGTTGGTTTCGTTCTGGCTTGCTGCGCTGTATGAATATAGCCAATATTAGTTTATTCAGCTACTCCAGCTGGCAAGAAGAAGGCAAAGACTATGAAGCCTGGCAGATCTCGAGGGAAGCGGGAGGGCGAGAAGGGTTTTGTGCCATGAGATTGTATCCTCAGCTCAACTTTGCCTCCCCCCGAGTCAGCTCAAAAGCAATAGCCCGGGTTGACTTGAAGGCAGTCCAGGGAGACTGGTGACATCACAATGTGGCCTCTTGCTGGTGGTTCGGCTCAGCTGCTGGGCTAGAATGACATCCACTCAAGAACTCCACAGGCACGTCATGAAGAGCAACGGTCGGGGGGCCACACGTTGCTTAATGATCAATCGCAAGCTGACCTGGGCTAAGAAGCTAAGAGGTGATTCAGATGCAGGAGGAGGAAAGGCAGAACTGGGATGGGGTGGAACATGCAAAGCCTGGAAATCGTTCTCAGCAGCTCAAGGCTTTGTTTCCTGGTTGGTCCACCTGGGTGGTGGGAATGCACACCCTAATGTAGAAAGAACACGGCTGTGCGTATTCCACACAGAAAAGTGGAATTCTACATTCTGTGTAAATAGTGCAGGTTAAAGGATTGGCACGCAGCGTACTGAATAATTTGGCATCTGGTACTTACATACCCTGATGCTATTCCCTTTTGAGATAAGCAGCATTCTACCCAGCACAGAAAAGAAGAGTAAGGCACGAGATAAGAAAAAGAAAAGGAAACAGCCAAAGCTGATTTACAGCAGCGCAGTTCACTCTATCTCTCTGTGCCTTTTTATCCTTGCAGACCATCTTGCTTCCATCACATCTATCCATTGCTTCGTATGTTACCTTTTGGGTGTCAGTACATTGAATGTACTTTCAGCTGGTGGGATGCAGGCAACAACGGTATGTTTGCTTGCAACATCCCTTGATTAAACATCCTAGTTTCTTTGAATCCCACAGGCATCCTTGAGGTAAAGCTGGGCTTGGGTCGCACTTTGGAATACCGGACAGAATGTGTTTAAACTGACCGGTACTATCCTTGCTGTTAGCAGGGAATGCTACTTGTGACATGAATATGACTGGCAATCAGGTCTATACCTTTCCTGACTTACTAAAAAATAATATGTGAAAAGTTTGATTGACCAAATCCATGAGAGCAACCTAGGTCAGTATCTATGGATACCACTGCAACGACTCTGACATCTAATAATCGGTGGTATATTCAACAATCTGTACAAGATACAGACACTATCTCTTGGAAATCCTCTTGATCTTCTGGCATTGTTCTAGGCATTACTTGCACGCTTTTAAGCCATAAGGACTAGAAATGTCGATAGGTTTATATATTTTGTCCAACAGAATATATTCGGTTCTTGGGAGTGGATAATTCACTATTGATTAGGAGATATACAGAGTGAGAAAAGTGATTCTTTCTGCCATGTGCATATTTACGTACTCGTCATGCTATTCCATTTTGGGGTAAGCAACATTATGGAACATGCAAAAAAAAAAAGTAGTAATAGTAGTACACAAAAGTTTTGTGCAGATAAGAGAGGTGAGGGGGAAAAAGGGCCGTAGCATTTGTTAAAATTCAGGGCTGAAAGAAGAGGGGGAAATACTCTGTGCCAATGCTTGCTTGCTTCTGAAGAGGTGTTTTCTAGAGCCTGAAGGTGGACAGCAAGGATTGGAACAGACACTTGGGGCATCCTGAAGGGTTTCGGTTTTCTTGCTCTTCCTCCCCAGCAAAGAAATACATAGAAATATTCCTTGTGGGAATATAAAAAAGCAATATTATAGAAACAAGTTTGTGCATCTTTTGCATACTTTGGAGAGAAGTTAGAGAAAAGAGAGATTATTTAATCACTTTTTAGATTTTTATAGTATACACCATTTACCCTTGCAGCAGGCCTGTGAAGGTGAGTTGGTTGAGTGCGGATGGTAGACCAAAGTCATCTGCACGTTTGGCAACCAAGCAAGAACATAAATGAGATCAAAATCCAACACTAGCCAGTGACTTTTGTTTGATTGGGCCCAGATGTTGAGCCAAGCCAGAATGGGCAAGCTTACTGTGGATATGGTGGTCCTTAATATTTGTGGGAGGAGGCTAGGGATAGTTGCCAGAGCAGTGAGGCATGCGAGTGGATCATATTACCTATGCGGCTAGGACTTGGGATTCTGGGGACTTTCTTGGTTTCTTCATGCTGTGTTTTTGCGGGCAATTTAGGGAAGGAAGTTTTGTTTGCTTTTTAAATCAATATTAAGTATATTTTGAGAGCCAGTTTGGTCCAGTGGTTAAGGCAGCAGGCTAGAAACTCGGGAGACCCTGAGTTCTAGTTTTGCCTCAGACATGGAAGCTGGCTGGGTGACCTTGGGCCAGTCCCCCTCTCTCAGCCCTAGGAAGGAGGCAATGGCAAACCACCTCTGAAATTTTGCCAAGAAAACTGCAGGGACTTGTCCAGGCATTCACCAAGAATCAGACACGACTGAATGGGTTAAAAAAAAGTATATTTTAAGACAGGCACTATAGTTCAGTGGTGGAAAACTATGTTTCCAGTTTTCAGAAAAACGGCTAAGGGATCATAGGTTGCCTATCCTTACGTTAAGCCACAGTATGCTTTTTTTGGTTCTGGATTTGTGTTTTGTGAACCTAGCCTCTTTGGTTTACAAATTGTAGTTCATGTCTTACTGTGTGGTGTGAACTCAGGTCTAGCTTATTTAATAAATTGTGATTAAGCACTGTGCCATGCAATCTTGGCCATAATCCCTCAAGCTGGAAGTTAGCTGCAGAAGGAAAACCTTGCTTCAGAAATAAATGGAGGTAGTATTGTCTAAGCAGCAGAATAAGCAGCATGCCTGAGTTGGAAAGCAAGATGATAGCCAGTCAAGGAAGCCAACAGTGGACTTGGGAGAGCGGCAAGAGGCAGGGCCTTCTGGCCATGAGCCTCACAACATAGCTGAGTCCCTTTGATCCAAAGTACAGTGAATGGAGGAAGAGGCCTGAGGAATACAGAGCCCAGCCTTGAGGAGTTAGTTGCTTCTGGAAGGCAAAACAAGATAGAGATTTCCATTTGAAGGCTCTGCCAAGCCAAAGGATTGGCCGGGGATGTATTGTCTATCGGAGAATTCCAGCTTTATACCTTGTTAACAAGAACAATTGATTTTTGCACTAGAGCAAAGCGAGGCAGTGAGGTTTAAGGGCTTATGTGTTTTGAACTCTGGGGGAATTCTCTCTTTTTCTTCTCAGCAGTGGAGGGAGAGGATTTGATCTGAGAACCAGAGATTTGTAAGCCAGGGCAGGTGACTTGCCAGGCATGACTTGGGGTCCTGGGACTGCCCGAGGCCTCCTGACAGGCTTAGGTGAACATCCATGAACACCTCCCCAAATTGCCCCTGAATTCTCAATTTCAGTCCGATAGAAGACAGCTGTTATTAAACACAGGTCTGGATCATACTGAACTAGAGAAAGACCCTTCTAAGACTTCATCTCTGGATATAGTTTTGGAAGCAGGGAGGATGGTTTGGTGCTCCTTTAATCCTCTCAGCCTAGTTCGCACTCTGTGATTGACCAAAGGGGGTTAGTTTTAATACCAAACAACCCCAGGCATTTTGAGGCTAGTTGAGCAGCTTATGATGTTCATACAACACATTCCTTAACCAGGTTGAGTGTGCTATGCCAGCAGAGCTTGTGATTCCATTCCATTTCCAGACTTGTAATCTTTAGGTAAAGAAATAAATTGTGATTTTTCTCTTTCCACTTGCCCTTTTCTTTCACATTCAAGTCACTCACCATCACTTTCCTACTCATAAGGCCTAGGCCAGTGTTTCTCAACCTTGGCAACTCTAAGATGTGTGGACTTCAACTCCCAGAATTCCCCAGCCAGCATGGCTGGCTGGGGAATTCTGGGAATTGAAGTCCACACGTCTTAAAGTTGCCAAGGTTGAAAAACACTGGCCTAGGAGCTTTTATTTTCTTTCTTCCTCTTTGGGGTCAGCCCATCAGCAGCACAGAGAATTCATTAAAGATTGGTTTCTTATTTACCTGTGGAATGGGACGTTCAAAGACAGCTGGGATCCCTTACATATTATTATTTCTTTGAGTCCCATAATTATTTTGTCAGTGTAGTTTTGTTTTCTTCCGTAGTTTTGTAAGAATGCCATATGAGGAACCAAAAGTAGGGGCTGCCTGTATTTAAGTGAATTAGCAAGGTACTGTTAGGCGTTTCCATTCCAGTACATATTTCAGTTCATATGTACCCCTGATTTTGCTATTTGTCTGTTGGGCCAGAGATCAGAGAAGTATGCATTTGACTGACCACTAGTGATGCCTCCTCCTCTTTAGTGTCTGGATTGACTGCCCGTATTTAGTATAAGTGCGCCTCCCTCCCCTGCAATGTTCTGGACTGCAACTCCCATCAGCCTGATTCCCAATGGACATGGGATTGTGGGAGTTGTGATCCAAAGGATCTGTAGAATACCAGGTTTCCTACCTTTTTTCTGGGATTATATTTTCCCCTTCATCTTCATTAGGAAAATGTCCTTTTGAGGAAGCAGGAATGGTGTCTTTCTTTTAGAAAAAAAATTACAGGGATTGGGGGCTCAGTGGCAGATGTTGCCCCTTCTAAATATTTGTAAACTCTATCCTTTACTATCCACGTATCCCACCCTTTTATCCTCACCTTCTTCCTCCTAGCACCATGGATCTCCCCCTTTTCTGGTGATTTTTTTCATTTTTTTCTAGCCCTCCAAATTTTCACCCTGAAATGCAGGGTTTTATACCAGCTTTTGCACTGTCATCCAAGTAATTTTTGACAACTCCAGAAATTGCTAGAAATCATCCAGAAGCGAAAGGGGCAGTTACAAATTTGTATCATCGAGGGAATGCATTTCATTTAGAAGGAATTGATGCTTCTGCAGAAATGCTTTGGTAACTTATCTAAACAATATATTACCTTCTCCCTGTTGCACAAGGGGTAATCGTATTTCCAACTCTATCATAAAATAACCCTGGGATTCTAGTTGTGAACCCATTACTGTACGCCTTACCCTCTGTACTTCCTTCCTCTTTTTTTTTTTCCTCCTGAAAAGTTCCTTTTCTCACTAGAATTTATGCTAACTCATTTTGGGGCAGTGTTACACTCATTCAGAATTCGTTTGTTTGTTTGTTTGTCAAATTTTGCCACCACCCATCTCCCCCCAGAGGAGGGACTGGATGGCTTACAATAAAAATGAGATTTAAAATACAATAAAACCATAAATACTACATTAAATATAAATAGAAGATAGAATTCTTGCATCCACATTGTTACTATTACTATTTCACATTATAACCTGTCTTTGTTCCTGTAGAATATTCTAGGCTGCTAAGAGTCAAAAATAAAGCAAAGCATAAAACAGTTCACTGGAAAAATACAACGTTATGCAAGTAGTAAGAGTGACTTGGAAATTCTCTCACATCCTTCTGCAACAGGTAATTGAATTAGTCAGAAGCTTCTCCTTTTTAGTGCATAATTCAAATATCAGTTTATAAATCCTTCAGTTTTCTGGTGGCAACATGCTTTAGGAATAAACTACCATGCAAGTTTGTCTAAATACAGAAATTAGTATTGGAAAGTCTGTGTTATACTTCCTTGTTAGAGCTGTCAATGTAAAAAAATTTTCCAGTGCAGTTCCAGAGCTGTGGAAATCTCTCATTTCTTTCTTTCTCGGGATGTAATAGCGTTTTTCTCGGCGTTTTTAAAATCTGTTTTGTTGCTATTTTAATTAATTCTAATTTTGCCTTTGCAATGTCTCAAAAGTTTTCTTCCTCTGTGATTAAGCTTCTGTTGGTTTGGTTTTTTTTTTTTAATACTATTCCCAGGGTGCTTGAGAATTTCTTTCCAATTTCTTTTGTCATTCCTTTAGTGTTGGAGCATACCAAAGGCTTTGGTGCAATTGCTGTTGTCTGTTTGCACAGCTTTCCATCTCTAAAGCCTGCATGGCTGGCTGTTCTCCCAGATCTTAACCACCCTCTCAAACTCCTGGAAGGAGTTTCTTTTGGATATCTCCCCTTGGGACTTAATTACACCATGGGAAGGTATAAACCACCGGAGAAAGAATTCTAAAGCAAAAGAAAGCACATTCACAGACATTCTGGCCACCCCTGTCCAAATAAGAGCTGAGCACACTCCACCTATGGGAATATCAGCAACATTCTCTTCTCCTTTACAAACAAAATCAAAAACACATGTTGTGTAATTAAACTGGGTTAAATCTGGTGCCAAAAAATGCTGGATATGTTTTCTGCACAGCAGAAATTTCAGTGTTTTGAACTGTCTTTTACTGTACTGATTTTTGTATTTGTCTTATTACATTTGTGTTCTGGTTTCCATTGAAAAGCTCACACACAACCCCAGTTTTCGTTTTAATAAATATGATTGCATCTGTTAGTATTTTATAATGGAATAGAAAGAATTAGTAATAGATAATATCCATAATTGAAGTTATTTGGGGTTGATGATGATTGGTGTGTACTTCTCTCATTAAAAGTCCCTTCATTTCTATTTTACTGTTAGTGTAAAAGCAAATATTGTGTGAGATAACAAAAGAAAAAGTCTAAATTTTTAGCTTTCACAGTTTGTCAAGGATTGACTCATATTTTTCACGTTAGCAACAGAAGAGCTTTCTGAAAATAAATGAGGAATAAATGTGTTGGTATATGTCTGCCCTGCCAAAGAGAGTGTGGTGCAAGTCACGTTAATTACATGCATTTGAAATATGCAAATTAGCCATTGTAAATGTCTGGTGATGTTTTCTGAGGCAGCTTTGGGTGCCAAATGAATGCTAATCTGTTAAATTTCTAGGAACTCTTTTATTTATTTATTTATTTATTTAGGGGGTTTATATGGCCGCCCATCCCATATAACGTGCCTCTGGGCGGCATATAAACTTATGAGCAATTAAAACAGCATAGCCAATCTTAAAACACTGAACATGAATCAAAACATGAAAAGCCCTTAATCCCTGGTATTCCAGACAAAAAGACTGAAACTTGGCAAAGATCTATCGTTATCTTTCTGCCTAAATTCTTCGCTACTGAATTTGAGAACAATCTCTCAGCTCTGTTTCCTGCCAAAGATGGGCTTTTCACTTTGTGGAATATTAGGATTGAATTTGTATTCCACCTTTTTCCAGGACCTTAAGGAGACATACATAACATTCCTTTTCACAGTTTTTTTCCTACCACAACCCTTTGAGTGAGGCTGGGAAAATGTGATTGGCCCAAACTCTCTCAGAAAGTTGGCTGGGGATAGACCTCAGTTCTTCCTGGTCCAGATCCAATAACTTAACTGCTAAAGATCTCCAGATGGTTGCAGAACTACGCTTTAAACTATAATGGCAGATTATGGGGCAGGTACATATCAGCTCATTCACAGCATTGCTTTGAGTTCCATGGCTTGTCAATAACCGACTCATATTTTTCACAGCTGTTGCTTCCACTTAGCTGTTCCCCACTATGACAGCTGCTCAGCAGTCCAGGAAAAGCTGACTTTACCATGTCATGCAAACTGGGAACCCTAGTTTATTGCTTCCCTTAGAATCTTAAACAAGAATTATTCTTGGTTTTGATTCCTAGCTTCTTTGAAGCAACAAGATAGAACCTCGGTTTGAATACCAACCTAAGTATCTTTCCTTGGTTTGTTTAGCGAAGGCAGTATTGGGGGAAGGAAAGCAAGGGTTAATAGGCTGCAGGCCCTTCTCCTGGCATTGGCAAGCTGATTCATTCCCTTTTTATTTCTCCCCAGCCTCCCCAGCATCCTGTTCCCGAACATGTGAGTTTGTTTAGCTCTGGTGATTCACAGTGGTTTAGATTTATCTCAGTTTTATGCAAAGCAAAGCTGCAGAAACTGTGTACGAGAGAGTTTCAATGCTCTGTGCCCCCATCCCTGTCCCCTATTCTTCACTAAGAAATTGTTGCTTTCTGGCACTGCGTAAGTTTAGTTCCTGTCCCAGAATTTTTTTTTAAAAAAAGTCTATACAGTTAAAGATTGTACAGTTGACACTCCCAGTGCAAGGGAAGTACATGAGGGAGTTTTCAGGAAAGCAGGACTTAATTTATGAAAAGAAAGGAAGTGTCACCTCAGCAGCTTGGACAAAGAGGGAAAATTTGGAAGGTCCTCAGAGTCTTGGAAATTATACCACCTTTAGCAATGCTGAATTAAACTCTACACTTTGGTACTGAATGCTTTTAGACTCTGGTTTTCTAAATTCCTGTGCGAGAAAGCGTAATAGGGTGGCTACAGGAAGGAAATGTTTAGTATCTAAAATGAGATAGAGGAAAGCTCACATTTCATTCGGAAATTCTGCCTGAATCTCAAATGGATGTGGACTGGCTGTGAATTGGGCTCTTCTCAAGTTTCTGCTGTCCTGTTCTCGAAGTAGTAGATACTGGGGATTTTGGCTGAGAATTTTAGCAAAGCTGAACTCTGGGAAAGCTGTTGGAACTATCAGTGAGATCCCAGGAAGATTTAGAGGCAGCGTGGTATGCTCTTGCTTATATTCTGAATAATCAATACTGACAAAATGTTGGGAGCTGATTTGTATTGGGGGAAGACTGCTTGGGTGAGTGGTCTACTTTTGTGAACAATGTCAGTTGGGAATCCAAGTGATAGCATGGACTGGGCAATAGCATGTTCTAATTTGCCACCAGCTTGTGGAAGATACTTAGCATTGCCTTGCTTTTAACGGTTTGGAATGATGTTGCTGACCAATATGGAATAGGAATGCATCTCAGAGGCCAAGTTGTTGGGAAGGCGAGGGCAGCTGTAGTTGCAAAGCAGCTAGAAACTGCAGGTGATACTTGTGCTATTCACCTGGGTCAAGATTGACCTGATGCCCACAGACTGCTCCCATCAGTAGCACTAGACAGACACAGATCCAAGTGGTGGCATAATATGTAGCTGAATTGCAAACGTACAGATTGTCTTCAAAGTAACTGGTAACGTGTGGCTTGGACTGAGCCAAGGAGACAATTAAGCAAAGGACTGATAAGCCACAAGGTGAACTTAGTCAAACTTCCATCTTTCAGAGAAAGTCTTATATCAGTGGTTTATCTAAAGGCATTTACCCATCCTAAATATTCTTGGGCTTTTATCAGAGCTTGTTTATTCAGTGCCCTCCCCCTAGAGGAAAATTGAAGAAGATCCCTGGCACATAAGGACGATGCCCTTGTGAATCTGGGAAGGTTGAGTCAGTTGACTGCCTGATTTGGGGGTGTGAATTTTATATGGACCTCTCTCTGCTTAAGAATATTGCGGCCTTTATTGGCAAACATACTTGCTATCTAGGTGATGTTTATGTTTACTGCCTTTGGTAGATAAAAACCTGTGACATGCACAATTGTCAGATGCTTTTTATCTAAAGGGCTCACTACATGATGTTACTGTCGGCAGAGCAAGACTTCTGCAGCATTGTCATACGTACTCTCCTTTTTGACTGTGTTTTATTAAGATATTACTAGTCTAAAACCACAGCAAAGTTTATTTGTATTTGTAGCTTTGATTTTTGGGAAGTTAGTTTAGCTGGCAGAATCTTGTATCACTGGGGAAATAAAAGATGTGGAACAAACAGTGCAGCTACTTTGAAGATGGCAGCTTTTCTCTCTACCCCATACTTGCTCCATAGTTAACGCCTGTGGCTATGTTACAACCACACGGTTAGAATTTATTTATTTAATTTGTAAGGCCACCTAAATGGCAATGACTCAAGGTGGTGTGTGATAAATTTTTAAAACTTCACGAAAAACCAGTGCACAGAAATTAAAGACTTTGTGATTAGCTTTCATGGTAAAAATTGTCAAAAGTTACCACTGGTAAAGTATGCAAATATGGAATTATAGCATACTGACCAAGAGGCAATGTAGCGTAATGGTTAAGGTATTGGACTTATCCCAGGAAGACCCGGGTTGACTTTTGTTTTGGGTCCTGGATTTTACTGGGTGACTTCAGCCCAATCGTTGTCTCCAGCAAATGACATAGGCAAGAGGACTTTGGGTTGAAAGGAAATAGTTCATCTATTGTAGTTGTGTTTTGTTGTGTTGTGTTGTGTTGTGTTCTGTTTTGTTTTGTTTCCATATAAAACTCTCCAGAGGTGTTAGAGCTACAGCTCTGAGAATTCTGTTGGATATCTTGGCCAGTTACTTATTGTGGAAAACATCAGGCTAGAAAAGGCTGATCTAGTGAATGTATAGCTTGGATATATTTAAGCTAGAGATTAATATGATCTATCGCTTAAACTCTTGATCATTACACACAACAGCTCTGTAAGTGCCCATGTTAATATTCTGGAGAACCCTTAATAAGCTGTATAATGAAACAGCTATGATTCTCAGGATATAGAATAGACATCAGAGAAGCTGTGAGGCCGAGGAGAGGGGCCTTGAAATTGGCAGTACTAATTCCAAGCCCATCGGATTGCAAGTTTTGAGAACAGCCTCTCTTCCTCCTTGTGCTTCACAGCTAATAGTGCAGAATGCTAGGCTTTCATCAGTGGATTGTTTGATGTCTGCTGTCCCTTGCCAATTATGATTGGTATCAAGCAGAAGCAAGGCAGGCTTATCTAATGAAGAGAAGCAGGAAAATTGCTGATGAGCAGCAGAAAGATCTCAGGAGAGGTTGATTCAGTAGGCCCATGATGTGGCCTTTATCATGGCCAGCTGCCTGCGACTTCTTGGGCTGCTTGACCACCCTGCTGGCTGTACTTTGGCGTGGCTCCGGGCAGAAGAAAATCAAGTAAGTAGATAGCCTTCCATGATAAAGGCAGAGTGGAGCGTGGGTAGCCAGGAGATTCCCTTCCCATTCCTCCTCTGCTGTAGTCAGGCAGGCAGCAATGTCTTGTAACTAGGGCAGCAGCATCTTGGGGCTTGAAAGTAATTGGGCAGCTGGAGATGGGAAGGGAGGGAGAAGAGGTCCAGTAGAAAACAGCAGAGGGGAGACAAGAAAAGTGGCAGGAAGAAGGATGAAGAGAATGCAATTGGGGGTGAATGTTGACGTCAAGAAGCAAGTGGGCACCATCTGATGATGTCGCCTTGCAACAGTTCTCTCCCACCCCCCCTCCACTTTTTATTTTTGAGCAGGAAGGGATTTCCCTAACACTTGACCTCCTCTCCCCACAAACAAATCAAATTAAGGCTCTTGCCTGCTCATTCTGGGGCATGAGTGGAAACGTGCAGCTCTCCAGAAGTTGTGGAACTACAGCGCCTTGTGGCGCCTACCAGTATGGCCAGTGGTGAGGGATGCCTAGAGTTATAGTTCAGCAGCATCTGGGAGGAGGGGGACGAGGCACGCATTGGGCATCCATATCTAGGCAGTTGGTGATCCTGAAGTTTGTTATAAACTTGAAATTTGTCAGACATCAGTAGGAACAGGGTGCAGATGCTGGCTGTTCAGTGCACTTGCAGCGTGAGACAGTCATGACCAGCTGGCCAGCAGTGTAAGCAATACTAAGCTGGGTGGATTTATGGTCTGACTGTGCAGAAGGCAGTTGCCTACCTTTCTACGTTCCATTAGTGCAGTGTTTCTCAACCTTGGCGAGTTTAAGATGGGTGGACTTCAACAGAATTCCCCAGCCAGCAGAGCAGAGCTGGCTGGGGAATTCTGGGAGTTGAAGTCCACCCATCTTAAACTCGCCAAGGTTGAGAAACACTGCACTAGAGAAAAGCACAATTTTGTCTGGTGTTCTTGTATGCATGTAGAATACAAGGGGGCTCAGCAACTGGCAGTCTGTGGGTTAAATCTGCCCAGCTAAGGCAAGCCATTGGACAGTTAATTGCAACCCCTTTATTTTCTGTAAGAGCTGCGGGGAGCGGGGTGGAGTTTGTTTCTTTCCTGCAATTTTTTGCTTCCTCCTCTCTCTGCTGCTCTGAGCGAGCAGAAATAACTGTAGAGTGAAGTTTTATAGGCTGCCATCTTTCATTGGGGAGCACAAATGGGAATTGGGTGTCATTCTTTGCTTTTATTGTTGCTTAATCTGCTAGGTAATTTTCTTTTTTTTTTAATCGATGCATTCAGTGATTGTACACGTTTCATAAACCCAATTTACAAATGTCCAGAGAATATTTCTCTTGAATATTTAAACCAGTGATTCTCCAAATGTGTTCCACGTACCACCTTTGCCTGCAAAGTCCATGTGGTAGTCTGCTTCAGCCCCTTCATATTCGTGGGCCAAAACCTGCTTCTCACTTCAGCTCCCACCTTCCCGCATGGCGAGGGCCCGTTTAGCACCTTATTCCACGCCTGCCCACTTTTCCCGTGAGTTCCACTCTCCAGATCCTTATCCAGAAATAGGCTTACTAGGCAGAAGACTTCCAGACATAACTCAGCTAGATGAGCCTCTTCATTGCAACGAAGTAGACAGGACACCCTGGAGAAGATGCTGATGCTGGGGAGAGTGGAGGGCAAAAGGAAGAGGGGCCGACCAAGGGCAAGGTGGACGGATGATATCCTAGAGGTGACGGACTCGTCCCTGGGGGAGCTGGGGGTGTTGACGACCGACAGGAAGCTCTGGCGTGGGCTGGTCCATGAAGTCACGAAGAGTCAGAAGCGACTGAACGAATAAACAACAACATGTCATCACATAGGCAGAAATAATTTGCCTTTTGCGGTGTAAAAAAGTCAAAATCTGTATGCTCTAGAATTTAAACTCTAGACTTCTTCCTCTCCCCTCTCCAAGTTGGTTATAGCTGGTGGGTTGGCCTGGTGCCTTTGATGTGCTCAAATAAGGGTCCTCTCTAGCCTCAGAACTGCAGGTTGCTGCCTTACCAGATTTAGCACCCGCAAGTCCTAAAATTCTGAATTCCGACAGCAGTGAACAGGTCTCGAGTGCCATTTCTAACTGTGACGATGTGTGAGCTGGGCCAGCAGGACTGTGATCTTGCACAAGCAACCCAGAAGGAAAAGTGCAAACAAGAAATGCAGTGCTGAATAATTTAAACAAAGTGCTGGAGCAACAGTTAACTACTTAAGAACGATAAAAGGGCTCTGCTTATTGGACCAAATAACTACAGTATCTTCCTGTTTTCTCACTGACCAAGCCGATGCCTCTGAAAGCCTCAGAGTGGGATATGGGGACCATAGTTCACCACCACCAGGGCTATTTCCTCTGATTCCAGAGGTGCCAGCTGTGGATTTCTTTTCTTGGGAAAAGCATATGTTTGCAGTTCTTCCATCCTTCCTTGATCTGGCATGTCATGTGCAGCCTATGAGTATAAATAGCAGATTCCCCCCCCCCCCCAAGAAACTCCCTCTGGCAAATAAATGTGTTGAGAAGGGGCCATAGCTCAGTGGGGAAAAAAAATCTGTTTTGCATTCAGAAGATCTTTCTTCTGATCTTTAAGTATCCTGAACAGCGGTTTCTGAAGGATTTTTTTTTAAGGTTTGGGAGATCAGGAGAACAACATAGGCAGGAGCAGTCTGGATGGGGTATGTATGGCAGCCTCGTCTGCTGATGGGAGGAGCAGATCAGGTGAACTTTCTCAGCTGTGACCTGCTGGCCAGAGGGTATGAAGCAGCTAGCTGGATGCCCTTGCAAGACCTTCAGCCTCATACTGAATTGGTATGTTTTTGAGCAACTGTGCCTGGAGAAGAGGGGCCTCTTCATGTTGTTGTTCCAGATTGTCCTTTTCCTGCATCCTTGCAGGAGCCCTTCTGTGGAATTCCACCTGCAATATGCGGAGAGTCAGTTTGGTCTAGTGGTGAAGGTGCTGGGCTAGAATCCAGGAGGTGGTGAGTTCTAGTGCCACCTTGGGCATGAAAGCCAGCTGAGTGACCTTGGGCCAGTCCCCCTCTCTGCCCAAGAGCCAATCAGGCGTGGTATGAGAATACTAGTCCCGCCTTAGGCATGAAAGCCGGCTGGGTGACCTTGGGCCAGTCACTCTCTCTCAGCCCAACCCACCTCACAGGGTTGTTGTTGTGGGGAAAATAGGAGAAGGAAGGAGTATTAGCTGCCTTGAATCATTTATAAAAATGATAAAGGTGGGATAAAAATTAAATAAACAAATAAATACAGGCTGTGCCAGTTGCTCCCCAAAAGAAAGGGAATTGACTTGCTTGTCCACAGCATCTCATCCTGTAGACAGTCTGGCTGCTCCTCCTGTTGTGTTATGAGCCTCGAGACTGATGGAACTGCTCTGCTTTGGAGGGTACATCCTACATCCATTTTCACCAGCTCAGCTACTTCTTTTGAGGATTGGACCACAACTGCTCTGTGCTGCTGTTCCCAGCTAGCCCAGGCACTTCTGACTGAGAATTCTGGAGAATGCAGTCCAGCATATTTGCAGGAACCCAGGTTTAGGGAAATCTGGGATAGATCGCGGCTGCAGAGCTGCTAAGAGGGCTTAATACAAATTTCCTCTCTTCCCAAACTTGCTAGTTGGTTGTAGCCAAGGCCCTGCGGCCCCTGTCTCAGATTGACTCTTTCTTCCAGATAATACTGGTGTGCTTTACAAGGTTTACATGAAGGTGCGTGTGAAAGACTGCAGGCATTTAAATGGTGTTCAGTAAATGCCGTGGGGGGGATTGCTTGGGAGTACTCTGAGTAGAAGAAACTGTTGTGAACAGAAGGATCTTTCCTCTGTGGATGCATTTCCAGAAATATCATCTGCTTTGCTTGATCTCATCTTGTAAGCTGGATGGGAAAACTGTGGCCCTAAGGTGCCACTTAATGTTCACTCCCATCATTGCTAACCATTGCTCTGCTGGCTGGAGTTGCTGGGAGACCGGTGCTAGCTCAAGGGGCCCAGGTACCCCACCCCGGCTGTAAGTAGGGATGATTCTGATGCCTCTCTCCTCCCTGGAGGGACCCTTTTTGCGGTGTCCTCTAATGGCTGCCTCCCTCCTCTCTTTCAGCCACACCCACTCTTCTGGTTCTATGGCCACTGTGCGGGAATGGTCCTGCACCCGCTGTACTTTCCTGAACCCCGTGGGACAGCGCCAATGCTCCATCTGCGAGGCCCCCCGCCAGAAGCCAGACCTCAACCACATCCTGCGCCTCAGCGTGGAGGAGCAGAAATGGGCCTGCGCCCGGTGCACCTTCCGGAACTTTGTGGGCAAAGAGGCCTGTGAGGTGTGCGGCTTCACCCCCGAACCCGGGCCGGGAGGCTCCCCCTTGCCGATTCTCAATGGCGTCCTGCCGAAGCCCTCCGTCTTGGTAGAGCCCAAGGGGAGTTGCAAGGAGGAGATGCCCCAAATGGAGAGCCCCAGTGAGGATTCTGGGGGGAAGAGCCCCGAAGAGGTGGGGCTGGCAGAGGGCTGGGCCTGCCAGCGCTGCACCCTCCACAACACCCCTGTCGCTAACTCCTGCTCGGCCTGCGGGGGGCCCCGCAAGCTCTCCCTGCCCAAGATCCCTCCGGAGGCGCTAGTGGTCCCCGAAATCATCACTCCTGCCGGCTTCCAGATCGCTCCTGCCACTGAGACCCCAGAGGGCCACCCCGCCACCAATCAAGGCACTGCGGTTGCAGAGGAAGAGAGCCAGAAGATGTCTGCCTTCAGCCTTTTCTCCCCCGGCCTCCAAAACAACCCCGTTCCCCGTAGCCGCCGAGAGGTGCCCCCGCAACTCCAGCCGCCTGCCCCCGACGCTTCCCAGCCCGCCTCTCCGCCCACGTCCGTGCAGAAGGCCATTCGCTTCCAGGAGATGATGGCCGCCAAGCGACTGAGCGTGCTGGAGGAGGAGATGGACGTGAGCGTGCCACCCTGGCAGTGCGGCGCCTGCTCCCTCCTCAACACCTCAGGGAGCGAGGCCTGTGAGGCCTGCAGCAGCCAGAAGGGCAGCGACACCATCGATCTGACCGGGGACTCAGTTCGTTTTACGCCCTGCGGCCCCTCCAGCCCAGACTTCACCACCTGGTCCTGTTCCAAGTGCACGCTGAAGAACCCCACGGCGTCTCAGAAGTGCAAGGCCTGTGGTTCCTCCAAGTTGCATGGCTTCCAGGAGCACGGCATGCAGACTGACCCAGCTGCCAAGTGCCCCGAGTGCGGCTCAGACAAGGGCGCATGCGCAGCCTGCAGCTCCAGAGCTCCCTCCGCCCGCAAAGTTGCCCGCCTTTTCCCCTTGCAGCCCCCTGCCACTCCGGAACGATCCGGCCAGTGGTCGTGCCCTGCTTGCACGCTCCTCAACGAGCTCAAGGCCAAGCACTGCCTCGCCTGCCACACCCCTCAAGTCTACATGGCCCAGCGCAAGGGCCTCAAGCCGCTTCGGCGGCGCGAGAGTATGCACGTGGAGAAGCGACGGCAGACAGATGAAGGCGAAGCCAAAGCCCTTTGGGAGAATATTGTGTCCTTCTGTCAAGAGGTGAGTTGTCCTGTGCACCTCTTGTTTGCCAGCAATTGCACCTTGCACACTCAGGCGTTGGTCTTGCAGACACATCCTGTGGCTTGGCTCTCTGTCCTGACGCCAGTTCTCTAGGCTCCCCAGCATAGAAAGGTCCCTTTCACAAGAAAAACCAGGGATGGGATCTGTGGGCCTTCAGTAGGCGGAACAGGTCTTTATCGCTGAGCTCAGGTTGACACAACTGGGTTTGTGTCTCAGTCTCACCTGGTTTGGATCGCCAGTCTCTGCGTGTCCCAGCACTGAATGTTGTCAGCAACAAGAGACATTGTTTGCATTTTTCCTACTACATACTAAGAACTGGTTTCCTCTTGCACCTGATACGAGTGTGGCACCCTGTTTGCACCCCTCCCAGAGTGAATGGGCTCACCATTTAGGGACCTGTTCTTGGGGAGGATTGAGGCTTGTGAGGAGAAGCTTAAGGGGCAAAATGGGTGCCTAAGACACTCACGGTATATCCCCAGACTCCTAGAAGATAATATAGAAAAAGATCTATATTTTTTCTGGTTTGAGGGCTTTCTTAAGGAGAATAATTTGCCTTACATCTTAGCCTCTTAGTCTCCCCCAACAAGAGAAAAGATCCCAAATTTCATCTCCATTCACGTCGCTCACATCGTAACATCGCTGCCACCCCTCCTGCAGGGTGCAGAAAAGTGTGAGGGCTAACGCCTGGCTGAAAGAGACTCCCACCTCTTTTGTTTCAGACACAAAGTGCTTTGGGGACTGTTAATAAAGACCCCAAGTTCCACTTGATAGGCATTTAATGCCTCTGTCCCCCTCCCCACCAGACTTAGCTTTTCAGAGTTAGCATGCCTGCAACTCTTTGACCGCCTTGGGAAAAGTGCCTTCCCAGACTTATTAATGACCGTACAGAAGCTTTAATGATCAAGGGCTGTTTTATTTCTCCAATTGCCTGTGGCAAATGAAGCCACATCAAGCAATGTCTGTAGAGGAAAATATTATCTGTCCAGCTTCAGAGGGAGCTCTGCTCAGGAAGAGCGGGTGGCCTCTGCATGGGCCATTTTCCTTGCTAGCTGAATGACAGAGTTGGCAGATGCCTGCCCCCCGCGTGCCCTTTCCAGGAAGCATTAGGCAGAGCCTTTTTCTAGACACCTTGTGGAGGGGAAAATGGTGGTGCAGCGGGTGCCCTCTTAATGGTGTTCACTTGCGTGGCAGCCATATTTCCAAATTAGAAGCCATCGAAGGCTGTTTAAAGCCCAACCCCTGCTCATTGCAGGAAGCCATATTGAAGCATCCAAGCAGTGGCTGTCCAGCTGCTGTGCACAGCTCCAACCTCCCTTAGGAATTGGGTCTACTGTTAAAGGTCCAAGCATTCAACCAGTATCCTTCTCACTGGATGAGAGAGAACGGGTCTTGAGGTTCCTCTGTGGGTCATCCTTTCAAGTACCTGAAGAATGCTATCATAGACCCCTCGGTGGTCTTTTCTCAAGGTTAAATGTACTCTGATTGCCTTAGGACTCTCCTCAAAAGATCTCGTTTCCAGGCCCCTGATCATCGAAGGTGACTTTCTCTGCACCTCTTCCAGTTTGCATCCTTTGTAAGAGTAGCACCCAGAGATGGGGACAGAGCTATTATTATTCATTTAAAAGACTGCTCAATTTTTAATTTAATTTAATTTAATTGAACAACTTTAATGTAAATTAAAGCATTTCCTATTAAAAGATCTCTCAGAGCAGTTTACAATTAACATACAATTGCAATTTAAAACAGTAGGTTAAAACAGTAAGTCAAAACATATATTAAAACAATGCAAAATAAAACAGTAAGATAAATATCAAAACAGTATCAAAACAAAACAAAGCAGCAGTTTAAAAAAAAACAACAGCATTAACACATTTATTGCAAGTCCCAGGAAGAAAAAAAGTCAACTGTGTTTCAGTAAAGCTCACCAAGTGGTGTTCTAGAAAATCAGAATACTGATATAGAACTGCAGTAAAATTAATACCCAGGAAAATAGCAGCAGAGAGAACACAGTGTAAGAACATCTCGAGCAGTTCAAAACCCCTGCAAAAAAAAATTGATGAAACTCCATGAAAACAATTTACAGTATAGCAGATCAAAATTTGAAAGCCCTTCTGGTCCCCCGTCTCATCCTTATAGCAGATCTTCCGTGTTGTTAATACACAACCATGTTGCAGGTGGGGGAGGTTGGGGGTTGGAATGAGTAGCTTGGCTAAGATCATGCATTGAGCTTACCGCCTCAGGCATTGCAGCCAGGATGTTAGATGGGCTTATTCTGGGGAGTAGAGTACATGTTGGGGTGACCCAACTGGGTGATTTGTTCTTGTTGGGGGTGGGGTGGTTGTTGTTGGGATATTGTTATTTTGTTTTATTGTTATACACCATCTGGACTCACATTTCTATGAGTTTGGCAGTCATGTCTCCATCTCCAACTCCGTCTCTTTACACTGGAGACTTCCCAGTTCAACATTCACCATCTTAGCTAGCTCAGATTTTTGTTTTGTTTTTTTGTTTTGCTGGCTGCAGGGTTAATAGATGTCCCACCAGTTTGCTGGGGGTATATCTTCCCATGATCAGGCTTTGTTGCTGGGGTTCCAGAAGGACCTCCCTACAAAACACGTGTCTCTGCTATAGGGCTGTATGCAGGACCACACACCAGAAAGTGGATGGGTCATAAAAAGCAAGTGGATGGACTTTAAGACAAAATGAAATTTGGTTTAA
This sequence comes from Candoia aspera, assembly GCF_035149785.1. Lineage (NCBI taxonomy): Eukaryota > Metazoa > Chordata > Lepidosauria > Squamata > Candoiidae > Candoia > Candoia aspera. The sequence goes on along the minus strand of NC_086166.1, from coordinate 10,937,607 downwards.
TTTATTGTAATTTAATTGTATTCAGTCAATTTAATTTAAATATGATTACTTCCCAGACTCTTAATAATTCTTTTGTTGTGTCATCTTTGGATTTATACTAAAGCAGCAGTCTTTGGATAGGTTGTTGAATCCACCTGTGGCCCTGAAGCTTCAGACTGCACGGCCCTAGTTTAGCGTTATATATTCACTTTGTTCCCATTACGGCCAGTTTAACAAATCATGGCTAAAAGATCTGTTGGCTTAATAGAATGGATGAACCTTCCCTGGCTATGCCCTGGTTTCACTTGGTAGATGTCAAAGGGCTTTCTCCCAATTACTGTCGTTGTTGCTTTCTTGTTTCTTCTCGGGTAGACAATTAGAGATTCCTTGAGTATGTTGGACTCTAGTTCTCCTAAGTCCCAATCATTGGTCACGTGGTTGGGAATAGGGGGAGCTGGGGTGTCACATATGTCAGCCAGCAGCAGGGCTGTTGTATGTGTAGAATTGAATCCCCATAGAGAATTGCCTTGACTTCTTAAACTTTGTACCTTTAGAACAAGGTCAACTTTGTGGATGACAGCTTTCCCCCCGGTCCCAAGTCAGTTGGCTTTCCTGAAGGAGACAGCGTCCAGCAGCGAGTGAAGCAGTGGCTGAGGCCTCACGAAATCAACTGCAACATCTTCAAAGACCGTTCGGTCAAGTGGTCAGTTTTCCGGACACCCCGACCCTCGGATATCCTGCAGGGGCTCCTAGGAAACTGCTGGTAAGAAACAAAGAGCAAATGGGTCCCTTTCTTGATGTTGCTTCTGCCAAAATGCCACGTTAGTGCCAACTGCAAACCAAGCGGGGAGTGTGTTCTACATCAGGGTTCCTCAACCTTGGCAACTCTAAACTGTGCGGACTTCAACTCCCAGAATTCCGCACAGCTTAGACTTGCCAAGGTTGAGGAACCCTGTTCTACATAATCCTTACTCCTGGATACACAAAGATAAAAGACATGATAGTGGGCCTATCTGCAGCAGGTCAGCTGTTAGCAATATTTGCCAGGACATCCTGTAAAGCAAGGAGCAAGCAATGTTTTTTTATAACCACACATTTTTATAACAAACTAGACAGCCCGTGACCCATCGGGTCATTGTTTCAGAGATACTTCCTTACCAGATTCCTCAATGCCTTCAACAGTGGCAGAGCTTCTAATGTGCTACCTTCACTGGGAAAGTTTTTAAAAATTCTGGAAGATATTCAGAGATGGATCTGCCTTGAAAATAGCCCATGTCGTTCATATTGAACTGTGCAACCCAAACATCAGGAGCTGACCACAGGAAATGTTTTATGACATTCCATATTATATCCCTAAAATGTTTTATAAAATTTGCCAAATTTCAGTTCCACAAGAGTCATGGGCCCTGGATTTTGGACGCATTCTGTAAGTTAGCCCATTTGAGGTATCTTGGTTTAAAAATTGTTGCCCTACAATGCACTGTTTCGCCCAGTTAAAGGTTACAAACAGACAAACAGGAGAGTTTTAGTAGTATATAGATTCTTTGGAAGCCAAGGACTGCAGGGGGAAACCATGATGTGATAATTGCTTTGAAGGAGACCAGGCCTGTTTGTTTCTTTTAAACTAATGATGTGTTCATCTCATTGGAGACTTAAGATTCCTGCTTTCTTAATTTCCCACCAGAAATAGGCAGGAAATTGTGCCATCATTATCCAGTGTCTGGGGCCAGAATTCAGTGGTATGATCTTAGGGGCATCAGGGGTTGTAATAAAAGGGCTACCTGGCTGCATGTGAGCTATAGGCTGGTGGCCCTGCTTTGCCAGGGCATTTGCCCCCTCCAGATAATTTTTGCAGGTGGCAGCCTTGCTCTTTCTCCAAGGTGAAGGAGAGGGTGAGGTCAGAGTGAGATGAGAATGTATGTTGCATCAGGGAAGTGCGGTTGTGGCGCTTTCATCTGTGAGATCCTCTTTCCCAACCACCCTGCTCTCTCCCTTCTATCTCCACTTATTGGCTTCATTTCGCCCCCTCATTTTTGGGTCTGGCATAATCACATTTATCTTGGTGAAGTCCAGTCTCCTTTGAGTCCAGCTCAGGTGCTAGTGACCACATGGACAGAACTGTGTAAAGTAGTTTTGCGCTTGCCCCCTTCCAGGAAGTTTTATCAACTCCCAGACTCCTGGTATTCCCTGGAGGGCTCCCATCCAGGGGCTAACTCATTCTGACCCTGAGGTTTTTCAATCCGGTCAAGGTTGGTCAGGTGCTGCCATCTGATGAACCAGTTCTCTTTTTTAAAACTCAGTTGACTATAGGCAGAGGCTGCCCTCTCGTGTCACTGATGAGACTTGTATGCCATTGTGCTGGTGAAACCTGAAGAATACATCCGTTTTCTCAGGGTGGATATTTTTTTCCACCTGACATTGCATTGAGGCCACTTAATGGTCTTAAGATGAATCACATGACCTGGGCTCAAACTGAAGAGCTTCAAAAGAGGGGACCTATGCTTGTGCTGTTGCTGAAGGTGGAGATTAGCAGAGGTAAAGAGCCTTGCAGCTAGGGAGAGGTACAAAGGGCCTCCGAAGAGTGCCGCTTGTTCAAGGCAGCAGAGACCCAACATCGCTGATTGGGTTGTTCCTTCTGAAATAAGGAAAGCTTAGGAAAGAGACATGACAGGAATTGCTTACACTGCTGGCCAGCTGGTCATGACTGCAAAAGGAACCATGAACCAGACCATTCAAAACAAATTCCTAGGTGGAACCATCTGTTTAGTGCACCCTGTTTCTTAATTTTCAGGGTACATCCACCACACACATTCCCTAGAATTATTATTTTACTCTAGGCTATGTTTGTGGACCTCTAATAAAATAAACAGTGGATCTCCCAAGGCTTGCTACCAAATCCAGATAAATGAGAGGATTTCTATCAAGATATCAAATGTCAAGGGCTAGAGAGAACCTTCTCTTTACAGATGTGTCTGCCAAGGAACCATGCCTCCTCCCACTCCCTGATCCCCCATCCAACTCATGGATTCTGGGTTGTATTGGAAGATGCCAGTGTTTGAGCCAAGTCTGATGAATGGCACCATAAACTGAGGGTGTGCCTCAGAATCACACCCAGCAGTCACACCCATTCCATTGCTTATGCTTTGCGTATTTTGTTCAATTACCTATAGTAATTTTTACATTCTGTAAGTAACCTTAGGAAACTGTTGAAAGGCAGAGTATAAATCAAGCTAATATATAAACAAAAGATAAGCAACCTGATGTCCTTCAGATGTTTTGGGTTACCAATCCTCTTAGTTGCAAGTAACATAGCAAGTGATCAGGTATTGTGGAAATTGAAGGTCTGGACAGAGGTTGCTTACCACTGAAATAAAGGCACATTCTTGCTGCCCTGCAATGATTTTCTAAGAAATTCTAGAATTTCCCAGGGCAGTGGCCTCCAGAAGTGCTTGCACTGCAACTCCCAGAATTCCATGCCTGGCCTTAAAGTAGGAATTGTGGGAGTTAGTGCATCTAGTGGAAAAGACTACTTGATGATATAGTCTGAAAGCCATTTATACTTTGCTTATTAAGAAGTTGGTGGATGTGTTCAGATAGACAAATAAATTCCCAGGATGGGTTGGAGGCTATTGATCTGAATTTCCTCTTGTAGAAAGATGGCGCCAAACCATTCTTGAGATGGAAACCTTTTCAGTTATACCACATTGTGATGAATGTTTAGAATATCATTATGTGCTACTTCTCAGTTTGGTGTAAAATGAACATGCTTGTTTTTATGAAGGACTTCGCATTTTATAAAATGATATTAATGGTCATTCCCATTTTATTGAATTATATTAATGGTAGTTCCATTTTAGAAAATGAGGTTAATCAACTTGGACTGCCCTTTATAATTTTTTTTCAATAGAAGTTCTGAGGACTAGGAGGATCAAGGTGAGATGTAAAGAGCCTGAGACCAGACAGATCTGTTACAATAACAGTGCACAGAGGTCCACTGAGAAACATCCCATTCTCAGTTCTCAGGTGGAAAAGAGACTCCAGGAGTCATTACTGGATGGATGGATGGATGGATGGATGGATGGTTTGGTTGGTCGGTCGGTCGGTCGGTCGGTTGGTTGGTTGGTTGGTTGGTTGGTTGGTTGGTTTTCTGGCCTATTATGGCTTTTCTGGTATCTGATAGAACTAGCTTATTGAAAAGCTGAATCCTTGAATTTCTGCCTGCTAGCATCAAGGCTAATGGTCTCCATGAAACTTGGCAGTAGTACACATTGCTTCCAAATCTGAGTGAGGCCCTGCCTGGTTCTTCCATTCAGAAAAGCTTCAGTACCAAGTAACTGACCTTTTCCAGGATACAATTTGATTTTTTCCTATATTTTTTATTTCATTTGATTTTTGCCCCATCTTACTTGCCCAGTTGGAATAATCAAGGCAGATTACAACATACAAGTAAACAGATAATAATGGACTAAGAACAACACCATTAAGATATAACTACCAATATAAGCAAAACCTAAAAATGTCCCATTGGAAAAAAAAATTAAAATGCCATTGTCTTTTGCATGCCTTGTCCCCCCATGCTTGCGTCGCTCTGATCCAGTCATATTAATTGTATTTCATAAAGGTAATGAAGTATACGTTGCATTAAATCAGATTTAGTTTTTATCCTGGACCCAACCATTTTGGGGCGAGAACCCTCCATGTCATTCAAAGGAGAAATGTGGCCCTTGACCTGAACAAAATCTCTGGCCCTGATCAACGTTCAGGAAGCCACCATTGGATGAATCTTGTAGGTCATATTCTGCTTCTCTCTCTCTCTCTCTCTCTCTCTCTCACACACACACACACACACACACACACACCAACATACGTACTGTGCATTTGCACTTATTTATTCAGCTTGTGCCCTGCCTTTCTGCTCAAGATGGTTAACAAGGTGTAAGAAAACAGAACCCAGGAAGTTGAAAACAGAACTAATATTAAAACCAGTTAACAGTGAAAAGCTTGGCTTTTCCGAAGGCCATGAGTGTGTTCCACAGCCTGGGACTGACACAGAAGAAGGCCCTCCTGGTGATTCAGACCGGGTGGGGGGCTCATGAAAAGGTCTTCCTTTGCAGATCTTAATCTGCAGAGACAGATTTGTACTGTAATAGGAAACGCAGTTCCTCAAACAGTTGTATCAGGAGCACGTAACGTGCTGAGCCGTAATATGGGTTATTTGGGGTATAATGAGCTGGCCCATTGTGGCTAATGATATGTGCAAACATGGCTCACTGGAGGAAACATGGTTTTTGAAAATATATTCTGCCTTAATGGGATGTGTGCACCCAGCCAGGAGCCTTCTCATGAATAATTCCTGTCAGGTAGGCTTCTTCTCCCACAATTAGTGATTTTCATCAGGTGCCCTTCCCTTTTAGGTTCCTAAGCGCTCTGGCAGTGCTGGCAGAGCGGCCTGAGTTGGTGGAAAGGGTCATGATCACGCGGACCATGTGCCCAGAGGGGGCCTACCAAGTCCGGCTATGCAAAGATGGCACCTGGACCACTGTGCTGGTGGATGACATGCTGCCCTGTGATGAGTGTGGCTATCTACTCTTCTCCCAGGTTGGTGCCATGATTGGGGGAGGGGGGCTGTACCAAGGTGGCTCTTGGAGAACAAGGGCAGAGAGATGGCTCTGCTCGGGGTTCTTGGAGAAAACCTCCTGACTTGTTGCACGGGTAGTCAGGAATAGTTGCCCTTTCCAACCTGGGGCTCCCCAAAAGCGTTGGGACTACCAACATGGTTGAGTGGAATTTGAAGGACACCATGCTGGAGAAAACTGGCTTCCAATGGGCAGAGGTCACTTTGCGCTGAGGCTCTGCAGAAGAGCAGCGAATGGAGAATGCGGTTACAGGTGCAGAATTCCACTCCTTGAGTATTTCTGCTTCTGTTTATAAAAAGACATCTTCACTCCTTATGTATATACCATGGTGAGTTTGAAAGAGTGAGAGTGACACCTGATGAAATCTCAGAAGTTGAGGAAAGACTGAGTGCAAACGTTAGGACTCGGGGAACGAGACATCGGGTGCAGAAGTCTGTGGCCAGCTGTGTTCCCAACTCCGTGTCTTGTGTTCTTTTCCCAGGCCCAGAGGAAACAGCTGTGGGTGGCTCTTATTGAGAAGGCCCTGGCCAAACTCCACGGTTCGTACTTTGCCCTCCAAGCGGGGCGCGCTATCGAAGGCCTGGCTACACTCACCGGCGCTCCCTGCGAGAGCTTGATGCTGCAGGTCAGCTCCACTAACCCTCGCGAGGAGGCCATTGACACTGACCTCATCTGGGCCAAAATGCTGAGTTCTAAGGAGGCTGGGTAAGACGAGGCAGACGGGAGGGCTTCCCTTTTAAGGTTTGAGGAGTACAGAGGTCGTATCAGGAGGTGGCCGAGAGCATCCGGCCCCTTTGCCAGTCCTCTCACATTTGGGTGCAGTAGTTCCCCACCAGGACCGGGGTGTGCAAAACGGGCTCTTCCCTTTGGCTGTTCCCTCAAAGGGAAAATGTCCCCAGTCCACCCTTGTGTCATTATGATAACAATTCCACCCCCCCCCCAACCAAATGACAGCAGGGGTATGCCTCTCTGAGCCAATTGGGGGGCTCCTGGGAAAGGAGGAGGAGAAAGTTCCATTGGAACTTGGGGACAAAATGGCAGAGCTAAGGGTGGGACCGAGTGAAATATAGCCTTGGGCTGCTTGCAGGGATGACAAATCCGTGTCTGCCCTGCCAGGCTGGAGTGCCAGGCTCAGTTTCACAGATCTTTTCTAAGCCAAAAGGTGCTGGGAGTGCTCAGGAAGCCCAAGAGGAAAGCAAGTGAGGGAAGCTTGCAGAATTCTTTCCAGCCCTTAAAGGTGGCTCCACTCTAGGTCACATGACCAGGAAGTGGGAGGGGCTTGGAATGGAGAAGGTGATGACATTCCAAGTGTCTGCCTACCATCCTAGGGAATTGCTTGGGGAAATTTGTGGGGGGGGGGGTTCCCCCCCCTCCAGCCCCCAGCCAGATCTGGCCCAGTTTTGAACTCAGCCTTCCTTTTGCTGGCTTTGGTCCCATCAAACCTTTATCCTTTGTTTGGAGAGTTATCACATTGGTAAACAGATGGAGTCCTGGCCCCGTTTACATAATTTGTTTCCATCGTTCCGTTGGGTTGGAAAGAATGAAAAAGAAGGTAGTCATCGGTTCTTTTAAAGTTTGCTAGTGTGGGTGTCTGGGGTATGGACTATTAAATCTGTATTTGGGTCAGTCAAAGTGACTTTGTGATCTTTGTGACTAGGTGACTTTGTGGTCACCCACAAAGCCAGCTGGGTGACCTTGGCCAGTCACTTTCTCTCAGCCCTAGGAAGGAGACAAAGGCAAACCACTTCCGTAAAACCTTGCCAAGAAAACTGCAGGGACTTACACAGGCAGTCCCCAAGAATCAGACACGACTGAGCAGATTTTTAAAAAGTGACTTGTAATGCTGTAGTAGATCACGAGACCTCGGTGGCCATCACATGCGGCATCGTGTGTCAAGTTTTTAGCTGATTACTGCTACCATCTTAACAAGCATGAACTCCTTCTGATCTCTTGTCTCTGAAAAGCTTCTTTGCCTGATTTCTCCACATCCTGTGTTGTTCAGGGCTTAGGAGACAAGCAGGCTAATGTTCTGGTATGCCGGCAACCATAAAAGCTCAAAGCTTCTGGAAAGAGACCGTTACTCCATTCCGTAGCCCAAAAATAGATACACCGTTTTAGCCTGGCTTGAATTTCTGTGCTTTGGTTCTGACTCGGGCACCCCTTGCAAGGACAGCCAGGCTGCTACAAGCCCTGCAGCACCAGAGCGCAAACACTTATTATTATTCAAATTTAATTACTGCCCATCTCCCCCAAAAGAGGGACTCTGGGCGGTTTACAATAAAATCCAACTATAATCCTAAACGTCAAAATCTCATAAAACCCAACACATAACAATTATTATAAAATGCAATGAATACGTATAAAATCCAAGAGGGTATAAAATTTCGAGCTGGTGGGAGGGCCTCTAGGGTGCGAGCCACCCCAAGAATGGCTACCCACTGTCCCACCCCAGGCGAGACGGCAGAACCAAGTCTTCAGGGCCTTCTGGAAGGTCAGGAGTGAGGGGGCCTGCCTCACCTCCAGGGGCAAGATGTTCCAGAGAGCGGGGGCCACTGCAGAGAAGGCCCGTTTCCTGGACCCCGCCAGATGGAATTCTCTTACAGACAGGGTCCGCAACATGTCCTCTCTGATCGGGTGGGGCGGGCCGATGTAATGGGGATGAGACGGTCCCTCAGGTAACCTGGCCCCATGCCATGTAGGGCTTTAAACTTGCTGTGGATGTCTTTGTTGACGTCTGCGCAAGATCTCTTGGCGCTTCCTGCTTTGCTCCGGAGGCTGAGAGAGGCCAAGCAACTTTTGAAAAGGCAGGGGAGACCTGGAAGGAAGGCTGGGATGGGATGATTTGCTCAGTGGGGTTTTGGAAGCAGTGGATGTGAGGAATGGAGCAACCTGGTGGATCCTTCTCCCTTTTTCTCCCTTCCATGGGGCAAAGGGAATGCCCAAAGCTCGAATGGCAGGGGCCGTTTGTTTGTTTGTTTATTTATTCATTTATTTTTCAAATTTTGTCACCGCCCATCTCCCCCGAAAAGATGATGCCCTCTGTGGGCTGTTAATCCAAGGAGCTCCCCTTAAAACCTGGGTGCTCAATTATTACTGGGCAAAGGGCTACATTTGCCTTTGAGTGGCATGCTAGAGCTGCCCCCCCACCCCCAAAAGTGGAGGATGGGAATCAGGGTTTCATTTATGTTTAAACAATTAAGTATTTATGACTACTTCTGAGCCAAGCGTTTTATTATTCCCCCCCCCCCCACATGCATAATGCAATTTGGGAACATTTTTTGGAGGTCTCTAGGGCCACACAAACTTTTAAGAGATACACGTGATGCTGGAGCCATACCACGTGCTCCCCTCCCTTACAAGGACACAGCTTGTCTCTCTTGCTTGGGTTGTGCTTTTTTTCTCAACCTGGCAACATCTGTCTGTGCAGATGAGGGTAGGTACCCTCTGCCACTGGAGCTTGATTGTGTCACCCCAGGTAGTACGAGGGCCAGTTATTAAACTTAGCCACCCAGTTTGCATCATTGAGCTCATTTAATGAAAAGTGACTGACCACAGATTCATACTAGACAAAGGAACTTTTTCGCTCTTGTTTTTTTTTCCCTCTCACAGAAAGATTGTTCAGGAATAGCATCCATTCCCCTATACCAGTTTGAAGTGGGGCAGCCCACCACAGGATTTTACCAACTCCTTTTGCCACTTGTATGGATTAGTCCTAAGAAGCAATCACAATATTTGTTGTGTAACCTTCCAGGGTCGGGGAAGCAGGACATGTCTTCATGATCCTGGTCAGCTTTTTTTTTTCCTTGTAAACCATGAAGAAATTGAAAAATGTAACATATTTCTGGAAAATGTAGATTAATACCTAACTTTCAAATGAGCCTATCAGCTCTGCAAGCCATTCCCTGTTAGTTGATTGCACACAAAGTCAACCAACCAAGGCGAGTGGACTTCAACTCCGAGAATTCTTACCAGTGGCCAAGATGGCTGTGGAATTGTGGGATTTGGAGTCCACACACTTGGAAATTGCCAAGGTTGAGAAACACTGGCCTAGATCTTTGTCCTTTCTCTTTCTCTTTCTTTTCTCATACTGTCCCCACATTTTATTCCCATTCTGTTACTCTTCAGTTTTCTCATGGGAGCATCGTGTGGAGGAGGCAACATGAAGGTGGATGATGCAGCCTACGAAAGTATGGGTCTTCGCCCACGGCATGCATACTCCGTGTTGGATGTGCGGGATGTGCAGGGATGCAGGTAAACAAGGCTGCCCTGGTGATCATGGCCCCTTTGCTCATGGACAGACTGCCTGCTTGCTTTAAAATTAGGGACATGCAGATTGAATTAAATTCGAAACATCCTGTTGGCTGTGAAATAATCTGTTTTGAGTGCAAAATGGGCTGGATTGAGCATTTCGGTTTTCTCTTTCAGAGAGAGCATGTTGTATTCGAGATGGTTATTTCCACCTCAGAGCCCATGTCATACACAAAAAAGGGGTGTTCTAATTTGAGATGGTTCAGTTCAAAATATTTGGCAGGTCGCTATTCAATATAGGGACGGGCATCCTTTTGAGGCTGCACTTAACATATGGGGCTGTGGGAACGGGGGGACCCAGTTAGTGGGCTGTATCTCACATGTGATGCAGACGGGACTTGCAAGATTTGGTTGCTGGCTGCTGTTGTTTCTTCAGCCATGTGAAGCTTTTGAGTGTTTTCAGCCTCCAAACTGGTAGGAAACAACCTAGCTAGTTTTTACCAACTGTGGTCAGAAACTGGCTGAGAGGTGGCCAAAAAGAGACCTGTAGCCGGATGGGTCCTGTTGCCCCTCTTGATTTTAAAATGTTGAATTCCTTGCTGTGTTCAAACTTAAACCTGAGCCATGGTGTACTGAGCACACTGTAATTGCTTGCTGAGTAACTTCTAATCTGGGCAAGCAGATACTGGCTTAGCATTATGTGCAAATCCAAGCATTGCTTGTTCAAAATAACCACCTAGATTGAGAAAAAATTCACCGTTGGGGAACATCTAAAATAAAGAAAGAAAGTTTCTTTCATTCAAGAACGTTGCTTTGAGCCATCTGCGAATATACACAAACTGCCAGATAAATCAATCAATTGCAATAATGTAACATTTCTTAAATCTGGTTGGAGCCTTTTTTTTTTTAACGTACATTCTTACTGATTTATTTCTCATTGGATCCTATGGCAGCAGATGAAATGGCTCTAATACAGCATTTCTCAACCCTGTCAACTCTAAGATGTTTGGACTTCAACTCCCAGAATTCCCCAGCCAGCATGCTGGCTGGGGAATTCTGGGAGTTGAAGTCCACACATCTTAGAGTTGACAGGGTTGAGAAACACTGCTCTTATATATGGGAGGCAGTTGCCCATTCATTCAGTCCTTTGTAAACTCTTCAATCTTTTGTGGAAGGCAGGGCGGCGCCAATCTTTGTAACTCAGTAAAGAGTTTATACCTCACTTTTAGCTCAGCCCAAACCCATCTTTCTCTTTTTTAAAAAAAAAAACTTTCAGACTGCTGCGACTTCGTAATCCCTGGGGCCGCTTCTCTTGGAATGGCAGCTGGTCTGATGAATGGTCCCACTGGCCACCCCACTTGCGTCACGAGCTGATGCCCCACGGGAGCAGTGAGGGGGTCTTCTGGATGGAATATAGTGACTTCATCAGGTATTTCCAACTGGGAGCCAGCTGTGCCCTAGAGCTCTTGAGTTCTTGGAGGTCTGGATTTTCAGGCTGTGGATCTCAGATAAGATCAGAAGGTACAGATGCCTCCCGGGTCCACTGCAACCATCCAACAGCCCATGAAGGTTATACGTTCTTGTTCAGTGTCCATTTTAATATTTACTGAACCCAAGGCTGTCATATTTTTTTTTTACTTTTATTGGCATGATTTGGGGATGTTAAAGATATATCTTTAAGAAGACCACACTAGGTTACAAGGTTGGTTAGATTAAACCACTGATCTTCATAGGTGCTAAAAGGTTATGTTAGAGAGATGATCTCTGGGTGCTTCAATTTCTTTTAGATGAAATAATAGTGGTAAAAGTAGCAATGCCTTGTCCTTCTGCACTCTTGATCCTCTCATTGGCTAGTTTATTTTTATTTATTTATTTGATTGATTGATTGATTTCTATAGCCGCCCATCTCAGCAAGTGACTCTGGGTGGCTTACAACAATAAAAACCATAAAACAGTTACAACTGAAATAGTTACAATACAAAATAAATATACATGGCTGCCAAGTTAACAATGTAAGATGTCAATACAACCAAGAAACGGGACTGTTACCACACTCGGGGCCCCAGGCCCAGGCACAAAGCCAGGTCTTCACAGCCTTAAGAAAGGCCAACAGGGTCGGAGACATCCTAATCTCTGAGGGGGGAATATTCCAGAGGGCAGGCGCTACGGCTGAAAAGGCACGCCTTCTAGTCCCTGCCAACTGACATTCTTTGGCCGACGGGATCTGTAGCATGCCGAATCTACCAGTTTAAAGTGATTTCTAATTCTTTGGAATCAGAAATAACTAGTCCGGGAGAGGAGAGGAGAGGACCGTTATGGGGCTGTGGCTGAAAGAGTTTGTGCTAATCCCTCCTGTACAGGAAATAGCCTGAATTTCTGCCTTATGGGCCTGAGTTTGTTGGAAGCTGCTTTGGGAACTAATGCAGAAGTGGCTAACCTTTCAATAGCCACGGGCCACAGTGAACCTCTCTTGAAGGCCAAGGGCTACAGTGTAGAGCATGCAAGACTATGCCAGGAACCAAGTTTCCCCCCTAAATGCTTATAGGAGGATATAAAAGAATTCCTTGGCTTTTTAAAAAAAGATAGATTGAGCCTTTTATAGGACTTAAACTGAAGTTTGCAGGTGGTTCCTGACACAACGTTTTCCGCAATTGTGCTTTGAGTGGGCTCTGGTGGAGGGCAGCAGAGAGAGAGAGAGAGAGAAAGCCTTGGCAACCACATGTGACTTTGATTGCCCATTCCCTGGGCTAGGAGATGTTGGTTTCTCTTGCTAGGTATTTCGACTCAGTGGACATCTGCAAGCTTCATTCAGACTGGCATGAAGTACGTGTGCAGGCTGTTTTTCCCAACAGGGCCAGTGGGCCCATAACAGTCACATCACTGACGGTGCTGGAGCGAGCAACTTTGGAGTTTGCCCTTTTCCAGGAGGGCAGCAGGTGAGGTTGCAGATCAAGCCAACTGGGTGGAGAATCAAGGCTCTAGCACAGGGTTTCTCAACCTTGGCCGCTTTAAGATGTGCGGACTGCAACTCCCAGAATTCCCCAGGTTGAGAAACCCTGCCCTAGCACATCTGGCTAATCAAACTGCACTTCTTGTTGGTTCCACATTCAGCCATGGTGGTTTGTGGATCCTGGTTTTGTCTTGTTTCATCCCAGGAGGAGGCTGCTTACCTTGGTTGTCCTCCGTGGAGCTGGGCTTCTGCTCTTCATCCCATTACCCTAACCTCAGTTCTCTGCACTCCAGCCTGCTCTACTGTGATTAGGAGCAGGATCTAGGATGCATCTGTAGAAATGGTGGTGTGAGGGTATAATAAACAGCTGATTTGTTTTCACTTCCAACCTGTCTAAGAGGATGCCTTCTTGAGTTAGTGACCTTGAAATCTATTGGACTGCAATTTCCACAAAGCCCCAGCCAGCTGGGAAGCATGGGAGTTGCAGTCTAGCACATTTGGAGAGCACCCAGTTGGGGAAGGGTGGCCTATGCTAGCAATGCCCTCTGCCTAGCAAACTCGAGTTCCTCTTGCCCTACTCCACCCCAATCATGCAGATCACCATTGCAGGTGAATTTGATAGTAGCTTTGGATTCTATTTCATAAAGACATAGAAAGTTGCCTTGAACCCAAGGTCAGGCAATGTTACGGAATCTGTCTCTGAAGTCGGGGGGTGATGTGGATTTCAGCGCTGCCTCTGGTTCTCAGGAAGGAGGGAGCACATTCCAAGGAGATAAGTGGAGGCACAGTCCGGGAGGTAATGGTGGGAAAACGAAGAGGCTCAGGGTGGCCCTGCCCTAGAGTCTCCCAGGCTATTTCCCCTTAGGTCAGTTAGGGTAGCTTTAGTCTGACAAGATTCTGTCTGTACAGTGAGAGCAAATAAAGAACTGGAGTTTTGAATGCACTGACTCATCATCGTTCTTGGGCTGGGCCTGACAGGCACACAGTCCATCACACCTCATGTGGTCAGCTCTGACCAGCAGCATCTGTCCCAGGTTTCAGGCTGGATGGTTCCCAGTTCTACCGGCAGGACCCTCTAGATGCAGAGGAAGTGCCCTGCCGCTGAGCTGCACCCCCTTCCCTCTTATCCTTTGTCAGGCGCTCAGAAACAGTGGACAGCCACCTCCTCGACCTTTGCATCATGGTGTTCCGGGCCACCTTCATCAACGGCAGCAAACTAAGCCTGGGGCGCCTGATGGCCCACAGCAAGCGAGCAGTCAAGAAATTTGTCAACTGTGACATCATGCTGGAGCCGGGCGAGTATGCCGTGGTGTGCTGCGCCTTCAACCACTGGACTACCCCGGTGCCAGGCACTTCAGGCCCAGGTGACAGCAGTGTGGTCAGCAGAGGGTTGCTTGCTTGTCAGGTGGGACTCGGGGGGTGGGACAGAAAGAGGGCAGAGCTTGAAGGAAAGGCCCTCTAATCTTTTCGAGGACTCTTAATCCAGAAGTTGTGGGAAGGGTTGGTTGTTGAACTGCAACTGGGGAGTCCAAGGTTCAGTTATTCAGTCAGCCACAGGCACTCCTGGGGTCTCCCTCTGTGGGGTTCATTATTGGGGTAGGAAGCCTTTTGCACCCAGCAGCAAAGCAGGACAGAAATCTGAGAAACATATGTTAATGTTTCGTAATTCTAAAACGTCCTTAATTCTCCCTTGACGTTTGCTCTCTTGAGTGAAGAGGAATTTCCATCAAAGCGTTGATGAAATAATTCAGTGGTTTGTATTTTCCGGAAAAACCTAAAGTTCCTGATTGCTTGATTCTTTACTTCAGAGAGGGGGGTCCTTTGGGTCCTACTCCCTTTCATGGCTCTCAGTAGACACTGGAGTGGAGGCCTAACCCTGGAGAAAGCTGCAGGGATGCCATGCAAGGAGCATCAGATGGCAGGAGGGTGTAAAGCTTGGGGGGTTTCCTATGGGACACCCCCCCACCCCACCCCATTTCTGCAGTTGAATCCAGCCTTACCTCTCTCTCTTTCCCTCCCTCTCAGGATCCAGCCCTACTTCTGGCAGTGAATGCGCAGCCACTGAGGCCTCCAGCTACATCTTGGCCATCTACAGTTCCCGCCTCGTGATGGTAGAACAGATTGAGGCCCAGTCGACCACGTTGGCCGACGCCATCATCCTCCTCACGGAGAACAAGGGCGAACGGCACGAGGTAGGTGTTGGCAGCCGTTACCCTGTTGAAAAGATAGGACTTGACATTTGGATTTGGGCTTGGGCTTGGCAGTTCTTATTATTGCCCTTTTAAAAAAAAATAGGGAGAAAAGAAATAAAAAAGTTTCCTAGTCCTCAGTTCTCTTGAGTTCCTGATCACTGAATTCCCTGCTAACCAATCCCTCCCACTAAACCATAGCTTAGCACGAGGGGTGAACCTTCAATCTGTTGATAGATGACCCTGATATATATTTCCTATGATATTATTCAGAGAGATGATATATGATATATCTATATATATGAATATGTTCAGAGACACAGGTAAGCTGATTATTTCCCTTACTGGAGCAGGGGCGTGAAGGGATGACCTGTTACTACCTGACACACGGCTGGGCCGGTCTCATCGTTGTGGTGGAGAATCGGCACCCCAAGTCCTATCTCCACGTCCAGTGTGACTGCACAGACAGCTTCAATGTTGTGTCGACACGGGGCAGCTTGAAAACGCAGGACAGCGTGCCACCGTTGCACAGGTAAGAGTGCTGAAATGCAAAACAGTGGTGCAGTGAGATGGCTGGTTGGACGTGCAAGTGAATGCCAACTCAGCAGAACCAAGGTCTCTGGTCAGCCTTTGACATTTTGTTTTTCCCTGTGTATGTGTCTGTGCCCTCAAGTCAGTTTTTGACTCCTGGCGACTGGACTAGTTTGTGCAGTGTTCTTGGCAAGGTCTTTTGGAAAGTGGTTGGCCCTTGCCGTCTTCTTCTTCCTGGGGCTGAGAGAGAATAACTGCCCTCAAGCCCTCCAGCTGGCTTTGTGCCTAAGGCAGGACTAGAACTCAGTTTCCCAGTTTTCGGCCTGGTGCCCTAACCTCTACACCAGTGTTTCTCAACCTTGGCAATTTGAAGATGCGTGGACTTCATGCTGGCTGGGGAATTCTGGGAGTTGTCCTGTTCAGACTATGAGACGGCCGGCAGAATTACAAAAGGAAGTTCTTTATTAACAAACAACTATTTACAACAGAAAAGACCCCTTTTTAGATAGACGGTATAATTCAATCAAGCCCACCCAGGCCGTGGAGGGAAACAAGGCAAGGCTGCAAGATCAGGAGCAGAAGGAGTTCGTGGCAACACAGCAAGGCAGAACTCGGCTAACTCTCTAAGCGAAGCTGCAAGACCAGTGTGGCTAGAGCGCGTGGCAAGGAGGAAGCTTGAGGTTTGACTGCAGGACGCAGCACGGAGGCAAGGCTAGGCCTGGCGACAGAGGCTAGGCAAGACTCTGCTGGAGTGACAAGACAAGGCTCAGATCTGGAGACAAGGCTGGACTCGGCTGGATCGGCAAGATGAGGCTTGGAACTGGAGGCAAGGCTGGAACCGGCTGGACTGGGGTGCGAAGGTCCACGTCGGTTGAAGGAGCTGGCACTGATTCCGTGTCCGTTACAGGCAAGGCTCCGTTTCCTGGTGAGGATTCTCCTGTCGAAGCTGTGAGCTCAGAGGATCGGTTGTCTCCGGCAGTTTGCGCCTGGCGCTGGTGCCTTTTTATGCGATCCTTTTCGCGCCATTTCTCCTCTGTAGCCAGTCGGGCTGCCTTTTGCTTCGGGCGCTTCTCCGCTCTCCTCTCTCTAGCCCTGATTGGAGGATTCAAACCTCCCTCCGGGTTCTGCCCAGTCAGTGTCTCCGAATTCTCCCGCTGTGCTGAGTCACTCCTGGTTTCTATTTCCCCAGTTCCTTCCCAATAAGTTTTGTTTCTCCCTTCTGGCTCAAGATAAGTTTCGTTTTCAGAGTCAGGGTCAGACTCAAACCTCACAGGAGTTGAAGTCCATGCATCTTCAAGTTGCCATGGTTGGTAAACACTGCTCTACACCAAACTGGCCCTCAACAACAACAACAACAATATCCTTGCGGTTTTCTTGGCAAGATTTTGGAAGTGGTTGGCCCTTGCTGTCTTCCCAGGGCCATAAGAGAGGCACTGGCTTAAAGCCACCCAGCTGGCTTTTGTGCCTAAGGGAAGCCTAGAACTCAGGGTCCCCAGCTTTTAGCCTGGTGCCTGAACCACTGCACCAAACTGGCTCTGTTTGTTGGTTTACAGTGAGCTGAAAACCCTGCGAATGCCAAAAATCTCATCTGGGATTTTAGATGAGAACACCATTCTTTTGCATTATTTGGCATTCCTGCAAGATATTGGCTGAAGCCCTTTTGCAAGCTTTTTAGTGACTGCAGGGGCTGGATTACTAACTTCTTCTGCAGACTCAGGAAACCTTCTCTCCCCACTCCCCCTTTTGTTCCCCTCCTTCAGGCAGGTCCTGGTGATTTTGTCCCAGCTGGAAGGCAATGCCGGATTCTCCATCACACACCGCCTGGCCCACCGCAAAGCGACGCAGGCGTTCCTGAACGACTGGATGTCGACAAAGGGGACTCACAACCCCCTGCTCACCCCCGAGGTGGTGGGACTTCACGGGCCCCGGCCACTATGACAAACGGCCCCACCTGCCCCACCCCTCTTCTTCTGCTTTTGCCTTTTTTCTGGCCCCACCCGTCTCGTGCACTGCCCCAGCCGCCCGTACGGAGCCCGTCAGGATTAAGGAGGACTGACGAACTGAGCTTTTCAACCAAGCGCCTCTCCTCCTGTTCCCTGGGGTTAGTCCAGGAGCTGCTCAGGTCCCCCCCACCGAAAGTCCATCTCCCCTTTTCCCCTTCCCCACAGATGATGCACTTTATCCAAAGCTGCTGTCAGGATAGAAGAACAAGGAAATTTTAGAGCCTGGGGAAGGATCCACTCCCCGGTTCCGGCATATTAACGGCCTGAGCGCTGCCAGCTGCTTGGCCCAGGGACACGGCCCTTCCCACAGCCACCAGAAATCCTGCGGCTGCAACAATATACCTCTGGCAAATGTGTCTGTCTGTGTCTCTGCCTTCCCTCGCAGCTAATTGCGTCGGCAGCAGCTGCTGCAGTGGCTTGTGGACGGGGGTTAGACGGGACCCCCGACTCCGCTGGTGGTGAAGGACTGGGTCGCGATATGGATTTCTCCTCCCTTCTAGCGCTGGTCATCCAGGCATTGAAGACTTGGGGGAGATGGAGTGCATAAATCCTTCTGGACAGAAGTGGCCCGCAGATAGTTGGTCGCCTAGGGTGAGCAGCATTTCACGCTGGCAAAGTAGCAGGCTGCACACGACGCACCAACTATCGCCCACTGCAGCAGGTGGGAGCAGCAGCTGTTGCGGGGGGGAAGGCGGCGCGGGCCAGTGGGGTGTCATTTCTTCAGCCTTCTCCTGGAAGGACTTGCTGCTGCAACCGAACAGCCATGCTGAAGAGGCCGAGCTGGTGGCCTTTGCTTCCGTTCCTGCCCCGGGTCCCTGAGTGTGACCAGGGGTGGGGGAGGAACAAAGGCACACGTGTCCATTTGGGTGGCCGGCCAGCTAATGCTTCATCCACCCGGGAAGAGCAGAAGGCTGTCATTTGTCCTTGTGTTGTGTCCTTGTCAGTGTCCTTTAGAGGGGTTAAGCCCGTGTGCGTCTGCCGGAGACAGACGGCTGGGGGCTGCAATGAAGGAAGTGGGTGCGTTAGGAAGAGCGGAGAAATCCATTTCCCCTTGCAAGCCCTCTGGCTGCCTATCAAGAAAGGAAGGGGAGCCCCCCCAGGCTCGGTTTCTGGCCCTTTCCCCCCACCCCGAGAAAGAGTAGCCAGAAATCAGCAGTGGAAGGAGAGGAAAACCATGCAGTGACTGACTTTCCCTCTGTGCCTTCTGGGCTCCCAGGATTAGCTCTAACTGGAAAGGGACGGGCAGGCCTGCCTGAAAACGTTGGGTGAATTTAGCACTTTTACTTTCCGCCATTCTGCTTTGCAGTTGGACGCTCAGCCTCCCGCCAAGGCCTTAAGAAGCCCCTTGGAGAGATTCTCCCAGCCTCTCCCCAGGACACCCGGCTGAGCCCTGCAGGGGAGAGCCTGGGTTTCAAAAGGATCTGCCAGAATGTCGGGAGATGTCCAGGAGGAGGTTCAAGGAGTGGGGCTGAGCATCACTGAGGTCTGTGGAGTTCAGACTCGGGAACAGGGTATCCAGGACAGGGTTTCTAGTCCACATGATGGGTTCAAACCCAGGGAAGCAGGGATAGCGTCTTCCTGCCAACACTCTTGATCTTGAGATAGAGGATTGGAGGAAGTGTATACTCAAAAATGTTGGGGACTCAGCAGTAGATGTTCCCCTTTCTGTTGTTCTGAAAAGGCCTAGGGAACCTGGATTTCATGGTCCCCTGTCTAGCTCGCTATTTCCCCGCCCCCCGGCCCCTGCCATTTCTTTCTGCCCCTGTGCCAATGAAGGCATCTGGAGAAGGGTTTATCTCAAATCATCTGCAGGTAGGAGATGAGCCCCTTTCCTCCAACCTCTGTCTAGGCAGAAGATGCTGGAGGGTAGCACAGATGGGGCTGGGAGAAGGGGAGGAGCTGGGCCCTGTCGCAATTGGCCAGTTTGCTAGAACTTCTTCTCCGGAGATTGGTTGGCATGTAGAATGACCAAAGGGAAGAGAAATCTTCAACATTTGGCCAGAGTTGGCTTAGCAAGTCATGTGGTGATTTGCAAGAGACACATGCAGTGGCTGAATCTTCTCCCAAGTGTTTATCTACCACATGGTGGAGCAACAGCGCAACAGTAATTGCCATCCCTGGCTCAAAACAGCAGACCAAGCAAGCTTTGTCTCTGCGGGCTGGTCACAAATGGGACAGAGCCATAGAGCATTAATAGTGCCAGTCAGATAAGGAAGAAACAGGTGAGAGTATCTAGGTATCCCTAAGAAGGTGCTGTGTCTGCTCCTCTCTAGAAGCAGCAGCTGTGAATTTGGAGCTCAATATGTTCTCCTGCATTATCGAATTTCGTTCTTTGGTGTTGAGTTGATAGATCCCAGTTGATCTGGGAATCCTGTATTCTCTGGAATAAAAGGGATTCCCTGGCCCTCCCCCAAAGCAAGGTAGTAAATTGATGGAGAGAGCAAATTTTGGCCGCACAGATGACAAAGACATGGGGGACCTGCCAGAGCAAAGTGGCAGCTCTGTGTTCAGAAAGGTCAACATTTCAGGTGTGCGACCTCCTTCTCGCAGTGGCTTTGGGAAAATATAGTTTAATGGCGTTTGGTGGTGGCAGGTGAATGTTGGCTATGGAGATACATTGGGAAAGGGTGAAGTGGGGTGATGCTGTGAGGGTCCTTTCTAGGAAATCCAACGAATTGGTTTTGCTCACCTGACCAGCCAAAGGGTCACTGTCAGTATCCTGATCCTTCCGATTTTGACACTCCTTCAGACATTGACAAAGAGTTGGTTGAACTGAAATTTCTAGGCTGCAGGAATGACTTGACCTGGGATTAATACTCTTCTCTCTCCATGGAGAGCTAAAGGCAGCCTCCATGGGTTTTAATAGCCATTCTTCAAGAAAACTTTGAGCAGGGTGGGTGGGTAGGAATGTTTAACCATTTTCAATATATATATTGAGTATATATGTGTGTGTGTGTATATATATACACACACACCTTTGCCAAACTTAACATTTCCCAGATTTTTAGGGGGACGTTACAGCAATTAATGCTGGTGTAAAACCAGATTTGTTTGCAGATACGCCATAACTCTCAGGAGGGAGGAGGAGGAGGGCTTTGTTGTGCAGGAAATATCAACGCAGCATGGACACCTCCAGGAGGACAGGGTATGGCTGAACCGAGGGCTAACATGGCATTGCCAGGACTTGGGGAATGAAGCAGCAGTGCCCGTCTTTTATCATACTTCCTTGTAACATTTATTCTCCACCCATTCAGGTAGCAACGGAAAGGAAGTTACTTTCCTCTCCCTATTTGTTTCTTCCACTCCTTTGCCCTTTTTGTGTTGGCTCTGAGTCAACTTCCATCTTGCCTGCCTCCGTTGTCCCAGAAGAGCCAAACTTCCTTCTTTCTTCCTCAATATTTGTTTTCTGTCCAAAAATTATGTCTGCCATTTTTCCTTCTTTTAATCTTTTGTGTGTGTGTGTGTGTGTGTCTTTGTTCACTCTCACTGAGCTGTGAATAATTTTTAATCATGTAAATATTGTCCACCTCTTAAGAAAACATAGGATATTTTATCAATTGTAAATCAAATCTGTACTCAGTCCCTGTATAATATGAATTATTCCAGGAGTGGTTTTCAAGCTCAGGTTCCAAAGGACCAAATAATTAAAAAGTTGGTTTTTTAATTGTTTGCCGTGCTTGACACATTATTGGGGTACGCAGATGCTGAAAGCGTGAAGGTGTTGAGTGTACATAATTTTACTCTACCGTTGTGGTCGGTAGATGTGTTAATTACAACTTCCATCACCTTTAACCAGCACAGCCAAGAATGTTTAGATGGACACCTTTCGAAAGCTAGAGAGCTGGATTTGCACAGTGTGCTAAACTTGGCTAAAACGTAGTTGGGTTTCTGGTTAAGAATATTTAAGAACTCAGCCAGTCTTATGTTGTGTGAGGCTATAACGTAGCTCAGGGTTCCTCAACCTTGGCAACTCTAAGCTGTGCGGGCTTCAACTCCCAGAATTTCCCAGCCAGCATTGTTGAGGCCCGCACAGCTTAGAGTTGCCAAGGTTGAGGAACCCTGATGTAGCTTACTGAACACTCGTTATGAAATGTGTGGCCTGCTGTACTCCAGAGTGAATATGACTGGCAGGCCATACATACAACTCAGAACCTTAGATCCCTTTCTGCACATAAGGCAAAACACTGATGGGAGTACAGGAAATACTGGCTGGATTATCCAAGTTGCTAAGCCGTGAATGACTGCTGTACATATTTCATAACGTGAGTTGGATAAGCTACATCAGGGTTCCTCAACCTTGGCAACTCTAAGCTGTGCGGCCTTCAACTCCCAGAAGAGGGAGTGAGAGGGAGACAGGAGAAGTCCCTATACTAGAGTTTTAGAAGCATCTCTCTACTTTCTGGGTATGATACTTGGGTTGGTTACAATCGTACCCTTTCACGGAGATAACGGATAAAAATGAGAGACAATTGGGGGGAAAAAAATCCAATACATTAAACACGTAAAACATGTATTAAGGTATATGTTTTGCCAACTAGAGTTGGCTCAGTTGAGGTGCCAGGCCATAAGTAGGCGACTGAACACTTATCAACAGCAGAGGGCAGAAGATTCTAAAGATCAGCTGCACTGGCTGCTCCTTCCATGGCCACAATCACCCCTAAGATCAGAAAGAGGGCATGGGTGATTGGAGGATGGAGCCATTGGGGAACTATAAATCCTTAGAGCTCTTCCTCTCTGATACTCGAATTGCAACCAGTGGAGTTCATCTACGGAATCCCATCTCATAGCTCTCTGCGACTCCACGAAATGCCCTGTAAATATGATCAGAGGTCCAACACCATTAATTGCTGCTCTGGTCCATAGCCACACACACACACACATCCCAACCTTCCCCCATCTGGTGCCTACTCTTGTCAGGCCCGTCAGACTTCACCCCTGCCCCAGGTAACACACCCAAAGGTCAACAGGAAAGAGCTCTGGCTCATTTAAAATGGAAGCATCCTCACCACTCACGAAGGCCATCTGGGGTAGAGTCATTTGCAGGTGCTGCTAGTAGATCAGAGAGCAAACTGAGAGGGGACCTTCTCTGCAGCTGCTTCTGAGGTTCAAAACAGACATCCCCTGAAATAAGAAGATCCAGCATCTCGGCCACTAAGGCTGTGCTAAGGAAGCATTTATATGACCAGGTTTCCAGATGATGATTGAACTATTTGAGTGGATTTGCTTCCAGTAGTGCATCTTTTTGTAAGCCCTTTAAAGCATCTGAATCATTTTGGGAATATGTATTCTTGGGTTTGCTCAGTAAATCAGAACTTCAGCAAGACTATCTTCCGCATCCTGATTTTCCGTTGCCTCGGAGGCCTCCTACGGTTTCAGTACCAAAATCAGTGACAATTTGCCAACTTTCCATTAATGATTATGTGCCACGAAGGCTGTGGTTGGCTCTTAGCGGCCACATAAATAGATTTCCTCCATGCCAATAGAGGAGTGGTCTAACCTGGTCTTTCCAGTCTTCCAACGCTGCACCCATCACCTCTGTAACTGAGTCCATCCACCTTGCTGCTGGCCATCCTCTTTCCTGCTACCTTTCCCAGCGTTACAGCCTTTTCCAGACAGGTAGATCTCCACAGGACATGCCCAAAATAGGAAAGTTTGAGCCTAGTCATTTGTGCCAGAATTGAGAACTCTGGGCTGATTGGTTCGATGACCTGTTGGTTGGTTTTCTTGGCTGGCCAAGGGGTTCTCAGGAGTCCTCTCCAACGCCACAGTTCAAAGTGTCAATGCTCTTCCTTTGTTACAGTTTTATGCTGATTCGGTCAAAACCGATAGAGACAATAGTACCAGCAAAAATAAATATCCATGCATACAAGTCCAACGTCAATAATTACGACAATAATTAATGCCAAGACACATCCCAGGTAGATACACCATTGACTCTTCGTGTGATTTATCATTATAAATAACTCTGTAAGTCTTAATACACTGGGTTAGCCAAAAAAAAAAAAGCCCTCTCCTGAACCTGAAAAAAGCGGGCTGAATATTTCATCCATGGACATCACTGTGCTCTCTCAGTGGGCCTTGGAGGTTGAAGAAAGCACTGTCCCCAGGAGAAAAATAATGCCCACCACTGGCACAGAGGAAGACATGATGGGCTGCATATAAATGTGGGGAAGAAATAAGTTGCTTTCAGCTCCAGTACACCGAGCAAGTCTCCTGCAATGTGAGCTTTTCCACGCAAGAGGTGGACACCTCAGTTTGCTTGTAGAAGAGAGCCACTGCAGAGCCTTAACAGAAAGCTGGGTGGAATCGGTCTCCAATATGCTGGGTCGCCAGGCTCCTTGAGTCCCAGGCACAGCCCATGAAGAAGGCTTCAGGTGTCCTTGCTTTGGAGGCCACAATCGGTCAAGGAGTTGAGGCTGCAGTTTGCTAGGTGCTGCAACCTCTCTGTCAACCATTGTTCAAAGCCTAACAGCACCTTGAAGGCCATCTAGTTTTCTGCATGGGAGAAAGCAGTGGTGGGCCAACTCCTTCCATGTTCTGTCTTCTTTGTCTTTGCTAAGTTTCCCAGAGGTCCTGTCTCCTCTTAAAGCTGGAAAGGGAAACAAATTGTTATGGATCCTGACCCACTTTGGCTAGAGGGAGGTTTTACTGATGGTGGTTTTACTCAACCAAGCAGAGCTTAAAATAATGTGGATCAGCGTTTCTCAACCTTGGCAACTTTAAAATGTGTGGACTTCCAACTCCCAAAATTTCCCAGCCAGCATCTTAAATTTGCCAAAGTTGAGTAACACTGATGTAGATCTCCAGCTCCAAACAGCAGATGAAAGTGGTAAAAAAGTCTTGGATGATTGTATGACTCCAGATTGCCCCTGGAAAAAAAGCATGGCTTTGGGGTCCTTGATGGTTTAAACTTCCTGTACCTAAAATACATTGTTGTTGGGGGAAAATTCTAGTGCAGAATTAGCACTGGCACTTCCAACACTACAATTGGCACCCCTGCACACAATGAAGGGGGGAAAAAATGTTAAATTGGTGTCAGGGAAAGGACTTCACTTGACTTTTTTTCTTCCTGGTTGTCATCCCATTTGATGAAAGAGAAATTGCTACCAGACTTCCTTCTAAAGAGGAGACTTGGTGAGATTCTCCTGAGTGAAGGGTGGTATCCTTGCCTGTCTTTAGTGACGAACTGCCCAGGGGATGGGTGTGGACATGTCACCTTTGACAATCATCTCTCCTTCATATGCAGCCTCCCTGGCATCCATACTTCCATCCATCTCAAGGGAAGAGACCAAGAAGGAATTCCTCCTGAGAGCCTTTTTCTGACTGGAAAGTGTGAGAATCCAGGGAAGCTGCAGAGTATTAGAAGTGGAAGAGAATAGAAAACAACAGGTGCAAAACTGCTAAGAATCTTCAGCCTCAGGGGAACAAGCTAGAAAAAACTGTCCTTTTTTTGCAAGGGGGGAAAGTTTTTGAGAAATTTCAAAGCCAAATTTGGCATAGCGTTACCTTAAGTGGGAGGAACATTTCTGTTTGATCAGCTGAGTTTACACATAACTCTGAGCCTTAAGCTTGATCTTGGGTTAATACAATGCCTCCAGCTAGTGCAATTTACAAACAGTGATTTATGGTTTAGCCTATGTATGCATTTGGCCACCAGAGTCCATTTGAGTTGAAGCAAACTATGGCTTAGTCCAAGGTGGGAATCCAGCCGATGGCTCAGACAACTTTCCTGCTTTCTATTTTAAATTAGTTTAGCTACATTTGCAGTTTTCTTACTATTTTTCCTTAAATTATTGCTTCCAATTTATGCTAACTTTGAATTGAATTGTTCCATGATACTGGATTACTACAGCTTTACTAGCTGAAATGCAAAAATGTGCCTTTTACCTAGTGAAGGTTGACTTGTGATCAAGTCCCCAAGATTCAGCTGGAAAGGGTTGGAACCAAATAGTTCCACCTGGAAAACTCTGAACATCTTGACCCAGAGATTAGGTGGTCCAAGAAATCCAATCAGGTGCTGCTGGTTGTTACATAAAGCTCTGTCTTCTACTGCCTGTTGTCTGGACCTCTCAATGGGAAAGTGAGAAGTTCTTTTCTTGGAGATGATTGATCTGCTGGAACAAAGTTGGAGACCTGCTAGCAACGGGTAAGTTTGTCAATGTATTTTGGAGAGGAGGAAGCCCCATTGTTTCTCCTGGAATATTTATCGCTGTGGCTGTTCTTCCTTTGTTGTTCCTTTATTACAGGAAAGAGTGGGGACAACCTCCATTGCTGGAGGAAAGTGAAGTTGCCAAAACACTTCAAGGGGAGGCAAAACTTGATAGCACCCCAGTGGAGAGATTTTGGTCTGGGTCTCCACCCCATTCATGGAAAGATACCCACACTCCTATTTAAATGTAGAAAGCATTTGCCAGAAAAGTATTGCCAAGAAGAGATTTATAGATGTTCCTAGCCATAGGAATTCTGGACTTGGTTTAAGCCCTGGGGGCATAATTGCAAATTCTGTGGCCACATAAAGTCCCTACCCACTCTTGGGAGTGATTTCCAGCACCTCTTTTAGAAGGTGACTATTACTTTGTAATGAGGAAAAGGAGAAATGTATTACATTCATGGAGGGTAATTATATGCCCTGTGTTTAATTAGTTTAATTCAACAGTAATTAAATCAAGTTTTAATTTTTGTCCTGGCTCCACTCCATTTCTGGGGATTCTGGCCTCTAGGATTGGAAGCCAAATGCCTAAAAATGGTTCCAAGCATGCATTTACACTGCAAAGCATGAATGTGCCCCAACGTATCACGCAACCATTCTCTCGGAGCTGGCTCCGTCCCTCGTGGGTGCCGTGGCATTATATCCAAAATGCCCCTGAACTAGAAGCATAAGTGAAACCTGGTGGGAGATACAGGATTGTTAATTGGGATAATGATGGAGGATCTCCAGGCATGGTAAAGTGCAAAATCCAGATGAAAGTAAACCTAATGGGATTAGCAATTGCATTGTACAACACAAGAAGCCCCCACATTTGTGGTGGTTGTACAAAGTTGGTAAGAGAAACTTCCACGTGGTAGGGCAGTGTTTTGCAACCTCAGAAACTTTAAGATTCCCCTGCTGGCTGGGGAATTCTGGGAGTTGAAGTCCACACATTTTAAAGTTGCTGAGGCTGAGAAACATTGGTTTAGAGCAAAGTTTCTATTCCCATTAAACCATTCCCTTTCCTCCTCCAAAGGGTTTAAATCAATCCGTTTGTGTGCGGCTGGGGCATTGTGGTGTTTCTGCTCTTCAGAATCTGCCTTTTTTTGCTGTCCTCTTTGACAGAATTCAGTTCGTTTTCTAGTGCGTTTCTAAATTTGGCAAGCCAGCTTGGGCGTTTGATCCGTGGCTCTTAAGTTCTGATTAATTCCCCAAGGGGAGTCCCCCGCCAGACAGTCCATTGGACATGGTATTGTTAAAGTTGGTTTGGGCAGATGGAGAAAACCACCCTGGGGTTTCCCCAAAGTTACAAGCAGAGCAGAAAAAAAGCAGAGAGCGGTACTCTACTCTGAATTCTTTCCAATCGTCTCATAGAGCCAAGGTGGGAGGGGGGTGGCCAGATTGCTTGCAAGTTGCCCGCTGTCCCCCTCCCTCCTAGCTGAGCAGGGACGGCAACCCGCTTGCCCAGGCTGAGCCCACTTTCCTGCCTGGGGTGGGACAGTGAGCAAACCAGCTCGGCGTGGCAGAAGGAGAAGATTTCGGTCTGTCTTAAAGCAACTTGGAATAGATTTTCTGGGCAAAACAGTGTTGTGTTCAGGAGGGCCTTGTCAAAAGCCATCAGCGTCAGCTGCAGAGGAACAGATGGAGTGGATGGGGGGGGGCACTTGGGGAACGGCTTTGCAGAAGCTGCGTTGTTTCAGGGCCCCTCTTCTGAGTTCGGCGTCTCTTCCTGTTAAGGAATCTTGCTGTCCGCGGAAGTAGGGAAGGAAGCAGCATGAGATGGGTGCTGCAACATGTTGTTGTCCCACTTACACCTGTGAATCCTCAGTAAACTGAATTAAATTCCCATGTCATGCATGCATACACACATATTGCGTGTATGCATGAAAGGTCTCCCTGTGATTTGTTTCGTTCTCCACAATATTTATATCTCTGCAATATTAACAGACCTTTCGATTCAAACTTGTGGTCTTTTATTCACAAGCTAATCAGCAAATTCCTCTCTCTCTTTCACTTGGGCTCACAAATCTATTTCGTGTTTGTATTAAGCAGTGGGGGGGGAGGTATGCAGTGGGAGACTCAGATCAGCGAGTGGGAGTTGGTGGTGTGTTCCTGCATGCCCTGAATGGGTGCCTTTCGTTCCCTCTGCGTTCCCACACACCCTGGCATGCTTTGACCTTGTATCGGGAGGATGGGAGTGGGGAGAGCATCAGGCTCTGCCGCCTTTTTCCTCTTTCAGCCTGGTGAATGTTTGATGTCTCCCAAAGGGCAGATAGAACATATTGTGCGTTTTACAGCACAAATCTCTGCCTAAAGACAACAGCAGTTGCGAAAGAACCAGGCAGCTTTTTCTCCCGGGGAGAAGGCAGGAAGGCTGGGTTGCAAGAAGAGATAAATCATCCCCTGGCTGATGGAATGGGCTCTGGTAAATGAACAGCCCCTTTATTCTGCTTTCAACAGGTGATTGCTTAACTCTCTGGGACAACGGGCAAGCAGATGCAAGGGCAGCCAAGGTGGCTTTGAGAAGGGACTGTATAAAGGCCAAGAGGGGTCTGTCTGCTGTTGGAGCTAGGCTTGCTAAAGATAGAGCCTCCTTACACAGGAGGAGGCTGTCTTGGATGCTAGAAGTGAACGGCAGAGGAAGGCTGCCAGTTTTACACTTCTGGAAATCCAGAATTGGCTTTCAGGCTGCCCTTGGCCATGATTTTGTGAGAGGTGTCCTGGGGATTGAAAGAGAGGAAAGGACATTATAGAAGGCTCTTGCAGGGGTGAGAACATCTGGCAGCGGGCTTATCAGAAGAATCCAAATATGTATGTATGTAGTCTGTGTGTATATGTATAATTTTTATTAAAATTTTTAAAAAGGAGATAAAAACCCACAAGAACTAATATAACGAAAAAAGAGACCCTGTTTTTCAAGTTGGGCTCCTGAGAACAGTTGGGAGTGTTGCTACTGTACCAGCCTCCCTGCTGCGTAGTAACTTCCCTGCCCGAGCTGCTGGAGACTGTCTCGGGGTTGGTGGTGGAGTTCCCCAGGCTCATGGTTCTGGGGGACTTCAATCTGCCATCCCTGGGGTGGGCCTCTGAGGCAGCTTGGGAGTTCATGGCCACCATAGTGGTCATGGGCCTGATTCAGATTATTTGGGACACAACTCAAGTCAGTGGCCTCACACCAGATTTAGTTTTCTTGTCGGAGCAGTGGCAATGTGATCTGAGGGGAGAGTTAGATCTCTCCCCATTGTCATGGTCAGATCGTGCCCTGGTGGCCCTGAGATCCTCTTGTGCCACCCCCCTCTGCAGGGAGGCAGGGCCCATTTGATTGGTCTGCCTCTGGTGACTGATGGACCTGGCAGGGTTTTGGAGGGAGCTGGGGGTTATTCCTGAGGATCTGCTGCATGGTCCAGCAGAGGCCCTGGCGGTGGCCTGGAATAGGGAGATGGCTGGGGCCTTGGACAGGGTTGAGCCTGTGTGGCCTCTCTTGCCCCATCGAACCTGACACTCCCTGTGGTTTATGGAGGAGTTGAGGGTTCTGAAGAGGGTTAAGAGACATCTAGAGTGCTGCTGGAGGAAGACAAGGACTGAATCAGACCAAACACAGGTTACAGCTGCTATTAAGGCCTACCTACCTAAGGTGAGGCTAGCCCCATCACTCCTGGCCTTCTGGAGGAATCTGAAGACCCGGCTCTGCCACCTGGCTTGGGGCGGGAAGGGGAGTCATCATGTTTGGGGATGGCTAGTGCCCTAAAATTGCTCCTCCAATGCAAGGACTGAATTGGATCATAGCCATCTGGACTTTATTTTATCTGTGTTTATTAGTTATTTGTAACTGTATTTTATATACGGTATTTTTATATATTGTAATTGGATGGTATATTTATTGTTTTACTGACTATTTTGTTGTAAACCACCCAGAGTCCCTCTGATGGGAAGACACAGGTGGTGACAAATTAGATAAATAAAAAAAACAAACAAAGAAAAAGCCAAAAGTGCAGAAAGAAAGAAAGAATGAAAAGAAAGAAGTAGCTTCTGATTTTCTTTACAGCAGTTACAAGGACAAATAGACCTTTTAATCATAAATTACCTTTCACTCTACGGATACATACATACATACATACATACATACAGCTTCTCTTTTTCCTATAATCTATTTTTTTCTGATTAGTAGAAACTAATCCAACTTTCAGGCAAGTTTCACAGAAAAGAAACTGATTCCAGCTTTTTAAGCCAGTTCTCGTTCAATGAGATGCAAGAGCGTCTGGTCTGGAAATGTGTTTCAAAGGTGGAAGAGAAAGAAATCATCTTGGGTAGGATGTGGTGTTCTTGCATGTCTTTGGAAAAACAAGCTGGCCAACAGAGGAATGTGGGGAAGTCCTGTCTTTCATTGTGCAATAATCTCTCCACTATTTTGCAGCCTCCCTGGCTGGAATTAAATCCTAAGGAAAGATATCCATCCGAAAGAGCCCTGCTGGAAATTATTCACATTTATTTGTTTACAAAATGAATATCCCCCTTTTGCATTGCTTTGGGAAAAAAAAAAGCAATGCAAATGGGGGATATTAATTTTGTAAACAAATGTGAATAATTTCCAGCAGGGCTCTTTTTGGATTGGAAAGTGTAGGCAGCCAGGGAGGTTTGGGAGTGATAAAAAGGTGTGGGAAGGAAAACAACTACCTTATCAGCAGCAAAACCTTCCCGCTTCTAGCAGTAAAAGAAACCCAGAAACTCCCGAAAGAGAAAATCAAAGGAAATTCTCAATCTCCCTGAGGATAAGACAGAAAAAAACCAGCAGATCGATGAGAGCCGGGGTTCATAACCTATGGCCCATATATGTAATCATCTCAACAATATTTAACTTAGTATTGTTTTTAATTAAAAGTAAGCATAGATGTAAATTAAAATTACATTTTGGTTGTGATATAAACTTACCTGCTGTTTTGCACTGCTTTCCCTTGTTTGGATTGTTGCATCCCAGGCCCCTTAGTGGCCAGCTGAAACCTTTGGCTTCAGAAAGTTTGCACTGAATATATTATCAGTCAGCTCTGTAGTCCTCCAGTTTGGGGCAGGAGAAAACTTTTTCCCCCTTAGGTCAGTTCCTTCCTTCCTTGCTGGTTCTTTGAATACATACAGCTAGATTCCTTCCTTCCTTCCTTCCTTCCTTCCTTCCTTCCTTGAATACACCCTTCCCTCCCTCCCTCCCTCCTTCCTTCCTTCTTTGAATACACCCTTCCTTCCTTCCTTCCTTCCTTCCTTCCTTCCTTCCTTCCTTCTTCTTTGAATACACCCTTCCTTCCTTCCTTCTTTGAATACACCCTTCCTTCCTTCCTTCCTTCCTTCTTCTTTGAATACACCCTTCCTTCCTTCCTTCCTTCCTTCCTTTCTTCCTTCCTTCTTTGAATACACCCTTCCTTCCTTCCTTGAATACACCCTTCCTTCCTTCCTTCCTTCTTCTTTGAATACACCCTTCCTTCCTTCCTTCTTTGAATACACCCTTCCTTCCTTCCTTCCTTCCTTCCTTGAATACACCCTTCCTTCCTTCCTTCCTTCCTTCCTTCTTTGAATACACCCTTCCTTCCTTCCTTCTTCTTTGAATACACCCTTCCTTCCTTCCTTCCTTCCTTCTTTGAATACACCCTTCCTTCCTTCCTTCCTTCCTTCCTTCTTTGAATACACCCTTCCTTCCTTCCTTCCTTCCTTCCTTCCTTCCTTCCTTCCTTCCTTCCTTCCTTCCTTCCTTCCTTCCTTCTTTGAATACACCCTTCCTTCCTTCCTTCCTTCTTCTTTGAATACACCCTTCCTTCCTTCCTTCCTTCTTCTTTGAATACACCCTTCCTTCCTTCCTTCCTTCTTCTTTGAATACACCCTTCCTTCCTTCCTTCCTTCTTCTTTGAATACACCCTTCCTTCCTTCCTTCCTTCCTTCTTCTTTGAATACACCCTTCCTTCCTTCCTTCCTTCCTTCCTTTCCTCCTTCCTTCCTTGAATACACCCTCCCTCCCTTCCTTCCTTCCTTCCTTCCTTCTGTCATGGAGATCGAGCTTTTCAATACCGTATAACCTTAGCATTTCATAACTCTAGAAATAACTATCACTTTTTAAAGGAAACTCTACAGTGCTAGTAAGCTTCAAACTAAAAATTCCTGGTTAACAGTATAAATCACTAACTAGATTTATAAGCTCTAATGAATCAGATGCACACTAGAAATCTGATTTCTTACGAAGTTGAAATGCAGACTCTAAATGGAAAGAAAGCCCTATCGGGGCATGGCACAAACCCACGCACTAAGTTATAGGCCAAGAATGGCTTCCAGGTAAAATGGAATTCTGCATCAACTTTACTTTTGAATAAAAACTTGTTTGGGACCGCGAAGCATTGGTTAGCCACCCTTCCAAGGAAGGACTTGCGTATCCTTTCCAAGAAGTGAGAAATGGAAGAGACGCTTAGCCTCCGTCGGCTTTGACAGACTGACGCTCTCCCCTTGCGAGGCGGCTGGTCTTGCGGCTTTGCAAAGCAAGCCGAGTGGTTTGCCCTCGGGGCTGCCCAATGTTGATGGTTGCTCCATCAGGCCCTCCTCAATAATGCAGGTTGCTGCTAATGGCCCTTCGGGGTAAGCACTTTGGAGAGCGCCTGGCCAAGTTCTCAACTCTTTCTGCCTTCCCCGAACTTTAGCTGCAGCGCTTCTTGTGTTATCCCTGGGGAAGGACCTGAAGCCTTTTTCTCTGTGTCTTAAATGTTTTGAAATGGTCTGCCTCCCCCTTAGTCTTGGATTATGGTGGTCTCCTGCTCTGAACTTTCTCAGAAACTTTTTACCGTATCAGGAAATGCTACTGACCTTTAACCACTGCAGGAGTTTCTGTACAGGGAGGGGGTTGTAATGGTCTGTGGGACTGACCTTGGGAGACAGGAGGAAGAGCTGCAGACCAGGCAACAGTCAGATAAGAGGCAGCTGAGCCCACAGAAGGAATGGGGTGTGGCAAATGTCTCAGAAGGGACCCTCCCTAGTTTCTTGGGCTGTAAAGGCAAGGGGGGAGAGATGTACCTTCAGACTTGAAAGATTGATGTCAGCCTTGCAAGGTAGTCCAGACAGGAAGCACAGCCAGAAGAACTAGTTCTGTCTTTATTCTAAGGTTACGTTAACAGAATCTTGCAAGTCTGGTCCTGGTCCCTGCAATTTTCTTGGCCACAATACCAAAGTGGTTTCCCATTGTCTCCTCCTGTGATATTTTCTCACAACTTCTTGCATCCCAGGATCTCCTGGTGGTCTCCCATCCAGGTATTAACCAGAACCAGCCTTTCTTAGCTCTTGGAGATCGGCTATGCAGCCATATTTATAATCAGAAGCTCATCCAGCAGGTCTGCCTAGATATTCCCCAAGGTCTGTCTTGCCACTTGGCCTGCGGCTTCCTTCACGAAGACTCGCCATTTTCTTTCCTGCTGGATGCCACTTCCTGACACAATGCAGAATAGGAGATGGTTTGATTCCAAAAGGGGAGCCAAGGGAGACTTTTGGGGGCTCCATTAAAAATTTCCCTATCCTTTCTAAGCATATAGTATCCTTAACATCGGGCAGGGCTGTTCTTGGCCCATAATTGTAGTTGGCAAAGATAGAGGTGGGCCAGGAGTCCAACTGCAGCAGATGAGGGAAAGGAAGTGTCTAGGGGAGGGTCTAGGGGAGCCCTGAAGCTGTCAGCAGAAAAGCAACAAAAACACAAACCTCTCTTGAGGGACACCCTATAAACCGGGGTTGGGGACTCTGTAGCTCTCAACATTTGATGAGTGATTGGCAGGAGTTGTGGTCATTTTTAATTTTGTTTTGAATCTTACATGACGCCTACTTTCCCAAGGTTCTGGTGGGTTAGAAGAAATGGAGCAGATTATACAATAATGAGATGCAATGTGGTGTAGTGATTAAGGCAGCATTTCTCAAGCTTGGCAAGTTTAAGATGGGTGAACTTCAACTCCCAGAATTCCCCAGCCAGACCTTGATGGAGATATGCAGGATCCATTAAGCAGAAGGGGTGAAACCGTTGTTAAGTCCAGAACAGCCAGATAATGTTTGGAAGCGGCTCAGAGAGATACCTCCCTAATTCACTGGCGTATAAGAAGGGGGAGCAGGTCCAGCACAGTCAGACTTGTAGATTCTTTCATTATAGCCCATCTCAATAAAAGTAGTTTTAGCTTTCCTGTAGAGGTTATTTCCTAGTCTGGTCTGCCTCGTGGGGCTGATAAATGGTGGCTATAATTACATGTCAAGCCACTGTTTTTATAACCAGGGTTTATTGACAAAGGCCAGTTGGCTGGGTTCATCCAAAGAAGCCACATGATGCTTGAGCAGTCTGTCAACACTTTGTGTCAGCAAAATGTTGCGTTGATGGCTGGAGAACAAAGCTGGAACATTTGGGAGCTAGAACCTTGAATGGAGAGAAATCTCCGCTGTGATATTTGACTGGAAATGACCTTGGACTTGGCCTGCTGGCCTTGGAAAGAAATCCTGTCTTAAGGAAGTTGCTCTCTCAGAAGGAATCCAAAGGAGCGGCAGGGATGTTCCAATCTCAGCTGTTGAGGTTCACCCAGCTTGCCCAGGCGCACTCTCAGAGATGCACTTGGTACCCTCAGCTCAGTAGTAAAGTTACTACCCTTCAAGGGTGCTGTAGGCAGCACATCTAATGGATCCCTCCCTGCCAAAGTGCCCAGATATGCTTGAGGGACAATCTCTCCTTCCTGGCTGGAAACTGGACTGCTGGGAATCGGATTCAACCCAGTAGAGAACAAATCTACCTTCGTTCCTTAGGTACTGAGCCATGGGAAAGCCCAGACAAGCCCGAGCTTCACTGCAATACTTTGAGTACCCCTCACATGTGAAAGGAGAAGGGTGGAGCATGATCTTACTTGCGCAGCTGTCTCCAAAGTTCAATGTGATCGTCTTTTTCTACCCAATTGCTAAAGACAGACAGGTCTATTGTTTTGGACTTTCTATTTCATTTATTTTATTTCTCCCCTAATCACAGTGATTCGTAAGTTCATACTTAGATGATTAGGCTCTTGTATTCCTGCAGACATTTGCACTACCCACATCCTTGTCACTTTATCCCTGATAGGTGATCTCTGTCCCTGCATCCCTGTTAGGTAGCCCTCCAACCTCTCCTTCAACCTCTCTAAGAAAGAACTGCTCCACCAGCATCTCTTTAGAGATAATGTTCTTTCCTTCAACTCCCCAAAGACTTTCTGCAGCAACCCAAGTGGCATCTTCCTCTCCTCAGAGGTGCTCTATGGAAACAGGCCTTCCTCGATTTCTTTTGGCCGAGCTGAGCAGCCCTACCTATGACGTAGCCTAGGAACTTGACCTGATGCTCCAGCCCATGATGAGAAGGAAAAGAAGAGACAGATGATGCGATAAATAATTCCAGTTGTAACTGCAGAAAAAGCTGATCCAGAATCCGAGATCTTCCTGGAGGATCTCATGAATGTCTCCCCAACTTCAAATTCTCTTATTGCCCCTTTGTAATCACTCCATCTCTCTATTGGTGTAATGGCAACCGGCATCAATGGACACCATTGGATTTCAAGGCAGCTTTAGATCTTTTGCGTTTCTTTGAGTCCCACAGAAGGAGAAATCTCTGATGATCCAGAGCCCGGAACATCTCAGGCACGCTGACTCGGCTCCCTTCTTTTCAAAGGCCATCACAAGAGAAGATGAAACTGGGGCCTTGCTGTCCCCAGCTCAGTGGGGACAGTTGTGAGCATGGCAGCTGCACAGCCAAGGCTGTCAAAAACTGGGCTATCAAATCGGAAAGCAATTAAAGACATCAGCGGTGCTTGCTCCAGGCTGGCTCCGGGCTGCAGGGAAACTGCCACAACGCATCACATACTAGTGGATGCTGTCCCTGGGACCCTGAGGCAGCCCTCTGCCTCCCACCTGCCTGGCAGGGATACCCCACCTCACCAGGCAGCCCCTCTCAGCTGGTGGATCAGCAGAATGGCCTGCCAGACCAAAGTGGTCTGTCAGGACGATCTTCTGCAGGCTGGGAAGAAGCGGGCTTAGGCATTCGGGGCAGAGGGAATGCGTCCAGTGTCCCCACCTTCCAGGAGCCAGGCCACCTCTGAAGCACAGCTGGAGCAGTGACCCAGCAGGCCCATGGGGCTGTTTGCCCACCATTCATAAATCAATTTGTCATCAATTTGTCCCAGTATTAAAGCTGCTGGTCCTCAAAGCCCAAAGCTAGAGAATTAGTGCAGATGCCCCGGGCCTCTTTCACCTGGTCAGGTTTTGAGTGAAGAGAAAGTGCTGGAGATTTATTATGCTCTGTGGATTCTTTGAAAAATAGAGATATATGCACTAATTGAGTGGGAGACTGTCAGTGCTCTCTTCTTGGAAGCAAAGGCAGATCCTTTGAGCCCACCAAAGGTGCTTTGGGTTCATCCATCGCAAAGAGCCCATGCCGTGTTTTTTCCCTTGCTACGTTCCAGCATCTCTGATTCCCACAATGCTTTGCGAGCAGGCTCAGCACATCTTCTGCTCAGCAGCCCCTAATCACAGCTGCTAAAACTCATTTAACCAACACCTTCTAACCATCCAATAACCACTGGAACACACCAAACTAAAAACTCACGCTTTTAATTTTACAGGAGTTGCCCTTGAAGTCCAGTTTTTTTGAAATAAAGGATATAAGGATATCTTTCAAAAAGCAAAACATGCAAAGGGGGTGGGGGAAGGGGGTGGCTACACCCATTAATTAAAGCCCCACCCCTTTTTGATGCACCTAACAAAACAGGGATTTGATCACATGGTTGTGGCTGCCATCTTGACTTTATTGACCACCTCCCTGCCAATACAGTTGAAAATGTGAATTGTTTTAAGGTTGCAGAAAAGCTGTCCTTGCTTTGTGGATGCAAATTGTTCCTCCAGATTAGTTTCAGACAATCTTTACCCAAACCAAATGCTAAAATAGGTGTATGAGACTTCCAATATGCTAATTCACCAATTTTGCGTTTTTTAAATATAATTTTTATTAAGGAGGTTTTCAACAGAATAAAGACGGACGAATTTTAACAGTAGGAAGAATCAAGAAAAATGAGTGAAAAAGAAATAGAAGTAGGAAAGAAAGACCAAGAGAAAATTACAAAGAAGTGGCTTCCGATCTTCTTAACAGCAGTTACAAATGCATTTATATTTTACCCTTTCTCTCTAAGGTTACATTATAATTTCCTTCTTTCCAATTTTGCTTTATTTTTTTAAGTCTCCCCAAAACAATTAAGGAAGGTCCCCAAAATTCAGACCCCTACTTGCAATTTTTAAAGGGAAACAAATGAATCAAGCTTTCCCTAACCTGATCTTCTTCAGGTTTTTTGTCATACCCACAGCAGATTTTGGAAAGCTGTTTTCTTTGAGTGCAGCTGCTTCCCTGGCCCTACATAAGCTCCCTCAAGGATTAGGGTTGGGCTCTTCCATCCAGCATCCCCTTATCTGCTTGGCCATGGGCTGCTCGATTCAGCCACAATTGTCTGTGTTTGCACAATCATCAAGTCCAATGTTCACATTGAGTTTGACTCCAAGTCACTCCATGAAGTCCTCTGTGTTGTTTCTGGGCGATTTGGCTAGAGTAACTGGCAACTTTAGGGAAGGTGGTTTGACTTCCCAGTCTGATCCACAGCCCTGGAATTTTTCCAGGGGTCTCCCATCCCTTCCTAAGGATGACCTTGCTTAGCAATCCAAGATCTGCCTGGGTTGGCTAGGTGCCACCTCTGAGTTGGATGCATGCTTTGATTGGAGTCTTAAACTGAGCCTTAATCCAGGGATTGTCACAGAGATGGTGTGGCGTGTCTGACACTCGTAATGGAATCTATGGGAAGGGACCCCCCCCCTCGCTTTGAAGCACACCTTGTAGTGGGTTTCCTAATTGCTACAGCTGTGGCAAATGCCTTGCAGCCCTTCCTTCTCCCCCCCCCCCCATGTCTCCCTGCCCTCCCCCCAGCAATCTTGCCTGACTGGCCTTTTGCCCCTTGCAAGTTTGCTCCCCGGACAGACCAAGCCTCCCCGTGCCCCCCCCTGTCAAATTAGTGAGTCAGAAGACGTAAGAGAGAGACCACTGCTGCTAATTTGTACATTAACTGGTTCTGACAGAAATATTTCACAAGTGAAAAAACAGAAAATGCGCCTCAAGAAAATGTGTGGCATCCATACCGCCGACTTCTGCTTAACCATTTCAAAAGGGGTTCGGGCTCTGGGTGGAGAAATAATTGCTAGCCTCCCCCCTCCCCACTGGCCTTGTCTTGCAATTAGCGCTCCCTCAAATGGGGGACAGAGGAGGGCCAATGTGACAATCCCCCACTTCTTCAGCATCTAAACTCTGGTTTTGTTGTATGGATTTGTGAAGAGGGAGGAAGCTTGAGGAGGCAGTTGGATCCAGAGAAGGGGCAGGGAAGAGATGATAGTTGTCCTTGCTCTTTGCCCTGGCATTTCCTGGAGCATCACTTTTGATGGGGAGCGGGGTCCATCCTTGTGCTTGTAAGGGTCCTAAAATTTGACATTAAGAGCTTGGCAAGAGTTGGAAAAGCGTACAGACAAAGCCAGTGTAATGGTATGTGAGAAAGACCTTGAAAGATGGGGTGAAGAGATGCTGCCTAGGGAAGGGTCAGATAAGAGACAGCTTTGCCCGCAGCTGCATAATGGGAGGAAAAAGAGGCTCACAAGGGACCCTCCCTAGTTTCTTGGGCTCTAAAGGAGATGGAGGGGGGGCAGAATTGTACTTTCAGACTTGCAAGATTGATGTTGGCCTTGTGGGGTGAACCAGATAACCCCCAATGGTCCCTTGTATTTCCATATGTGTATGAGTTGTGATGTGCTGGGCAGCTCTAGCAAGGGGTGATAATGTGTAATGGTATGTGGGGAAGACCTTGGGAGATGGGGGCAAAGAGATGCTGCCTAGGAAATGGTCAGATAAGAGAGGGCATAGCCCACAGCTGGACAGTGGGTGGGGCAAGAGGCTCAGCAGGACCCTCCCTAGTTTCTCAGACTGTAAAGGAGACGGAGGGAGAATTGTACTTTCATATTTGCAAGATTCTGTCTATGTAGCTTAACAATAAAGTTGAATTAGCTTATCTGGTTATGATTCCTATCTGGTTTACCCCACAAGGCCAACTTCCATCGTGCCCAACCTCCCAAGGTCTTTCCCACATACATTACGGCCAGAATTCAAAAATTTATCTAGGCCAGTTTACTTGTGGGACCACCTCTCCCTGAGGGTATCTGCCCATCCTACTAGGTTAAATAGGGTGAACATGCTCCAGGTCCCCTTCCTTAAATGTTGCCACCTGATGGGACCTTGGCGATGGCCCTTCTCAGGGGCTGCCCCAGCCCTTTAGAACAGCCTCCCACCTGAGATCTGAGGGATCCCCACCCTTTTAGCCTTCCAGAGGGCTGTGAAGACCTGGCTCTTCTCCCAAACTCTGGGCTAGGATGGGGGTTGAGCTGGGAGGATGTTTGGTCTGGCATCTAGGGGGAAGGGTACTTTTATTTTTAACCACGTTTTTATGGATTAATGTGAGCCACCTAGAGTCGTTGTATGAGATAGGCAGCCATATAAGTCCAATGAATGAATGAATGAATGAATGAATGAATGAATGAATGAATGAATGGCTTGGTTTGTTGATGGCTGGTGTCCCACATTACCTAAAGTCATTCAACGATGCTTGTTCCCAGTGGGGGATGCTTAAGGATTTGGAAGGAGAAATGAAACTTGAAGACTGTTGGATTTGGAAAAGTGGAAGGGAAGGAATGCCTGCCATTGTCACTGTGGTGGTGGGGCCACAAATACTGGTTTTCTTTGGTGACCCCCATTGTGTGGCAGATTCCTGGGAATCTTTATAGAAGTGAAGATGGTGCTTTGCCACAAGGTTTTGAGGCTTAATGGCTCTTGCCATGAAGTTGGAGTTGGCACTAGAGTTATGTATTATTATATTTTTTAAATATATTTCCTTGGATTTTATTGCATGCCTGTCTTTCTAATTGTACTGGAAACTGCTGAGCTTGCTGTTATATCCAGCTAACGAAGAAATAAGTCATGATGTAGGCTGCTAGCTTTTGGCTTAATACATTGTGCGAGCCCAGATGTCATGCTTTGTAAACTGAAATGAACGTTATTGTTTGGAACAACATATGAGCCCCACTAACTTAATTTATGGTTGATTTATTTGGCAGTTTGTGTAGCCCGCCCCAATCTATAGCCTGTGAGTGGTATAGGACAGGATTAAGAAGTGAAACAATCCAGAAAAAAAAATTAAAACAATATATGAAAAGTAAACTACCTTCCCAACATAAGTATCACAGAGCAATCAAACTGGGTCAGAAGCTTGAAAGAACAAAGTGGTTTTCGCTGCCTTGAAGAATGCAATCAGGTCAGATGCCATGTCAATCTCCAGAGATAAGGAATTCCACATTATGGGGGCAACCGTAGTTGATTCCATAAGCCATATTTCAATAGGCTGTGCCTTTGTGTCAGCCTTCCCAGGTAGACCAGAAAGGAAACACCGCCAGATAAACCAATTCTACTTTATCGTAAATAAACATTAACATTATTCTACTTTATTGTAAATAAACATTAACAGAATCTTGCAAATCTGAAAGTACAATTCTCTGCCATCTCCTTTACAGTCTGAGAAGCTAGGGAGGGTCCCTTCTGAGCCTCTTTCTCTACCATTATGCAGCTGCAGGCTATGCTCCCTCTTATCTGACCATTCCCTTGGCAGCATCTCTTCCCCTGGTCTCTCCTGGTCTTTCCCACATACCATTACACTTTGTGCGTTGTGTATGAATCAGGGCAGACTAGGAATGTGATGACTGGGTGTTCATTTGAGATTGTTGTATGAACCCAGAATCTTGTAGTTTATTAAATAAGCCATAAAGTAGCTCAGTGGCTGAATGAGCCTGTGGAGTAATTTATTGTTCAAACCTGGGCTGTATGTCCTCTCTCATGATGTTTTGAGTGACAAACAACCATCCAATGCTCCTCCTGACTCAAATGCAGCCTGATTTGTGAAGAAAGTGAAGCTACAAAGTGCAAGATCCTGGGATGTGATAAATGCAAGATCAAGTCTCCTTGTGACCAAGAATTCCATGTCTTCTTTGGACCAATCCAGGCCCAGAAGGCCAAGTGTTCAAAGACAGCATGCTGAGAGATGTAGAAAGACTTCCCTAAATGGAAGGTCTCCTTGGGAGTAATGGGTCT
Organism: Candoia aspera; assembly: GCF_035149785.1. Taxonomy (NCBI): domain Eukaryota; kingdom Metazoa; phylum Chordata; class Lepidosauria; order Squamata; family Candoiidae; genus Candoia; species Candoia aspera. The sequence continues at coordinate 10,896,663 of NC_086166.1, read as the reverse complement.
ATTCTTGAGTAAGACCTGGCTCTCAAGTAGCCACTTTTTCCTTTTGGTTGGATCATCTCTGGTGGCTGAAGATCTGTGGATGTAGGGTAGAGAAACCTTCCATTTGTAACACATCCATATTGGGAGAATGATAGTGAATGGGGTCACAACAAAGGTTGCATCTCAGTTTGCCCATCTCGTCCTTTGGCTTCCTTCATCCTTGATGCCCATGGATTCCCCCTGCCCATGACATGGAATGTCTGCCTAGTTTGAGTGTTGCCTGAACTACGATGAGAAGTTAATTCAGAATAACAGAAATGTTAAGAGGGAGAATAAAAAGTACTATTAATAGTATTTGTTATTTTAATGCTCCCTGTTGCAATCATATCAGCTGGATAGAGCTGGTCCCGTGCTGTCTTTTGTTTGATTTAGTTTTGCATAATGAATCAGTCATTTAGCGGAATGCATCCATCCTAACCATTTCCAGCCACATGCCTGTCGAATCTGAAAACTGACAATCTAGTGATCAGCAACCAACCAAGTAAATTCAGCCCTGGAGTTAAAACTCTGATCAGAACCATAATAATCCACAATGCTGACCTGAGGCAGAAGCCTGGTTCGACAGATGGGCATTGCAATGTGTCCTGAAGGTTGACAGATTTCGGTGATTAGATTCTGGGAGGGAGGGAGGAGGCAAACCTGCAGCTCGGGGGTATTGACTGAAAACAATAGAATTTGAGATGCTGGCAACTGATAGCAAATCCATCGATCCAGATTTTTGGAAAGACTCATGAGAGAAGAACAGGTCCACAGCTTAGGGAAGGTGGGAGGGAGGTGTTCTCAGCACCAGTAAAATAGGAAAGTTCTAATATTGAAATGCATGCAAATATATGCCAATATTGTGTACATCATTTGCCTAATGGATGCGTGACTTGGTGCATTAAGCTTAGCACAGCATTTGAGGAGGGGGAGGAAGTGTTAAGGAACAAAAGGAGGGGAGGCATTGAAATACGGAATGGACAACCCATCCCCTGGCTTCTTTTCATGCAACTTTTGGCCATATTTCAAACATCTTCAACAAGACTGAAATCTGCCTTGGGATGTTTCAGCTTTTTTTCTCAGCCCAAAGAGCTTCTGTTCCTTTTCTCAGCTGCTTGAGAATTTCTCTCGGCAGTGATTTTGAACAGACTTGTTCGTTAAAGGCAGTGGAGGGAGCTACCGTGCATTTGGTTATACCTCTTCCCTCCTCTGCAGCCTTCTTGTTTCCCAGTCTGAAAAGAGCAGGAGGAGATCTCCCCTGAGGCCTCCTCTTGGGATTGAATGGCCATGTGGGGAATCCAGGGACACTGAAGACCACTGGAAAGATGATCCTACAATGAAAGATGGGCCATTCATACAAGTACCTTGGTCATCTTATCCCATAATGTAGTGTTTCTCAACCTTGGCAACATTCTGGGAGTTGAAGTCCACACATCTTAAGCTGTCAAGGTTGAGAAACCCTTCCATAATGTAATAGCACCACCTCCTGAGAATGTCACCAAAGTTCTCATCTCTCTTGAAAAAAACATTTCATCCAACTCAGTAAGAATTGGAAGGGAAAATACAGGGTAATACTGTCTGAAGATAAAGTAGGAAAGAGGAAAAGGGGGTGGTCTTCACCCTCTTCTCATCTGGATTTGCCCAGTAACACAAAAACATGGACCACGTTGGTCACAGAAACCAGTAGATCCACAGAGTTCCTTCTGTCTTCACCGCTTTATCAATTTTGTTAGATCTTCCTCTTCGGGGGTTTTAAATTGCAAACATCGAAACAAGGCCAGGACTGTTGTGCAAGGAAGGAGGAAATATTAATGAATTTGATGCTGAAAATTCTGGATGCTTTGGCGAGCTCTCTAGGATCATGAGGTTGTCATTTTGGCTAAGTTCACTGACCAAGGTGGATTGTGCTTGCATATTGGACTAAACCATGGTGTGTTTATTTATGGTTTATGAATCAGAATCAGGTTTACAGGGAGATTTTTGCTCCAGTTCTAACCCTGGAGCAAGCAGAGAAGCTGGCTTGTGGAAAGCAGTTGCTTGGCCTTCAGGAAATGGAAATTTAGAATGGGACTTGCCCTATCAAGGTTGCATTTTCTTGGCTGTTACAAAATTGCAAATGGCTTTGCAGGAGAAATTAGATATGGGGGAGTGGAGCGCTAGCTAAGTGCCTTGTGAATTATCCCCTTCCCAGTTGACTTACGGTGGAATCTGAACCTTCAGCTTGGCAGAAGGAGCCTCTCTAAGTGAGTGAGCCCTGCAGGCTTTCTTCCCAAGCAAAGCTACACCTCCCTCCAGTGTTTCCATATGATACAGCAAGTGCAGCCTTCTGCTGAAAAATCCACTGAGTGCCCGGTGCTAAATGCAACTCCAATACAGGTTAGAGCTGGCCAGGTCCTTGAAGTTTAGCCAATAGTTTTCAAAGCATCCATGGCAGCAAGGAGTCAACGTATTTCAAGAGCAGCCTGCCCAGAGATCTGAGCATTTGGGATCCAGCAACTCCTTCCCTCTGTCTTGCATGATGCGCTTTGATCCCACACAGTAGGTTTTTCCCATGCTTCCTTCAGAGGAAGCATCAAGAGACCGATGAAGCCAAGATTCAGAGAAAAGGGAGGCATTTAGCTGGGGGTTGGCCCTGCTTCTGAATACAGGAAAGTACGATGGAGTTTAGGGTGGTTTCGGTTTGTTGCTGCACGTGGCTTAGAAGGTAAACTGCCAAAAGCAAGCATGGTGGAGCAAATGCCTGTTTGTCGACTCCAGCTTACAAGACTCGGGATTGTTTTTACTCACTGAACTTGAAGGGAAATGCTGATGAATTTTCCTTTCTCCTGGGAGAAATGCACGTAACTTGCTTTTGGCAGTTTATCCTGCGTTTGAAGTCTTGTTCTGCAAGATCAGAAGCGCCACAGATGATTCCAGAGCACCTGATGGTGCAAAATAGTTGAAGCTATAGTGGCTCTGGAGCAAATGAGTGTCTGGATGGAGATCAGGCATGGAATCTATGACAATCTGAAAGGGAGGGAGACCGTGGGATTGTACGATCCCTGAATAGCCCAAGGTTGAGAGCTTACTGTGTCAAGCGACTGTGATAGCTGGGGAGGCCAGCTGTGGTAATGACTCCGTTGAGGGATTAGAACAGATCCCTGGTCTTTGTGGGCTGGGGTCCTATCTGGACTTTGTTACCCCCCAGAGGGGACACGATTTTCATCTGAAGAAAGTTCTCCAGTCTGTCAAATGCATTTCTAACCTTCACCACGCAGCTCTTACCAGTGCCAGCTGTTGAACTAGAAGTGGGGTGAGATTTCTAGGAGGACTATTCTAGAGATCAAATTCTGTTTGCTGGCCTGGAGCAACACGTCTGTTTTATGGCTCTCCAAGGTCCTGAATCCAAGAGTTTCTAGCTCTTAACTGCAATAGTGACTGGAAGTTTGCAGAGGGTGTTGTCCTGGCTCATCTTCAGTTGAAGTCTCTTACTATGCACCTTTATTTTAGCCATCACCAAGATCAGGACACCACCCAACACCCAGTAGTTTACTTTAGGCCTTATTTCCATACATCTACAGTCAAATCCCATGTGAGGGGCTGTGGGAACCAGGCAGAGGAGGAGTTAAGTAGGTATGAGGAGAGGCAACCCAGCCCAAAGATGGAGGTCATGGGAAGAAAGAGACTCCACCTAAATTGGCTTGCTATAATTCTGTCTTACTTTTACGGTTTTCAAGGTTGCTTCTACTTTTGAGTAGTATTAAAGGGGTCTTCCTGAAATCTTTGTGGTTCGTGCTTCTTGAATTTGCCAGCTATGTGGGGCTTGTCAGCCAGATGGTTGATGTTTCACCATGGACTGACGGACATTCAATAAGAGCACTGGAAGAGTTGCTGGGGGACAGAGCAGAAGAAGGGGTTACGTCCAAGAGGATACTCCCCAAAATGAAACGAAAAGTCGTAAGGTTGTTAGTAGATTGGCACTTCCAGTACCAAAATAGGTCCTCAGCTCACCTGCTTCCATGCCTGGTGAAAGGAAAAGAGAGACCATGATAATTTATGGAGCAGTTAATTCTACAGAGAATATGGTCATGCCAGTCAAGCAATGCAAATTGATGCTGACAAACCCAGAAAGGCTGAGCCCAGGGGGTGCAGAAAAATACAAGTTCATTTTCTTCCTCTTGTGGTGTGGTTTCTTTCATCCGTGTGCTGTGATCGTTGTTATTACTAACCACTCAGAGGTTTTAGATTGGCAGGTTGGCAAGCAGGCAGATGGCAATGGATCACCATTTGGTGGAGAGACATGGCTAAGCTGCTTCAATCTCTCTGCGAAGTAGGCTTCCTTGGGTGCAGGCATATCTCTGGTCATTGGTTCACTTGGCATCAGCTGACAGATGAGTACCTGCTGCCCAGGTGTAACAGTATGTGGGAATGACCTTGGGAGATGTGGCAAAGAGATGCTGCCTAGGGAATGGTCAGATAAGAGGCAGCATAGCCTGCAGCTAAATAATGGAAGGGGCAAGAGGCTCAGATTTCCCTAGTTTCTTGGGCTGTAAAAGACGGCGTGAGGATTGTACTTTCAAACTGGCAAGATTCTGTCAATGTTTTGTTGTTTATTCGTTCAGTCGCTTCCGACTCTTCGTGACTTCATGGACCAGCCCACGCCAGAGCTTCCTGTCGGTCGTCAACACCCCCAGCTCCCCCAGGGGCAAGTCCGTCACCTCTAGAATATCATCCATCCACCTTGCCCTTGGTCGGCCCCTCTTCCTTTTGCCCTCCACTCTCCCCAGCATCAGCATCTTCTCCAGGGTGTCCTGTCTTCTCATTATGTGGCCAAAGTATTTCAGTTTGGCCTTTAATATCATTCCCCCAAGTGAGCAGTCTGGCTTTATTTCCTGGAGGATGGACTGGTTTGATCTTCTTGCAGTCCAAGGCACTCTCAGAATTTTCCTCCAACACCACAGTTCAAAAGTATTGATCTTCCTTCGCTCAGCCTTCCTTATGGTCCAGCTCTCGCAGCCATATGTTACTACGGGGAACACCATTGCTTTAACTATGAAGACCTTTGTTGTCAGTGTGATGTCTCTACTCTTAACTATTTTATTGAGATTGGTCATTGCTCTTCTCCCAAGGATTAAGCGTCTTCTGATTTCCTGGCTGCAGTCAGCATCTGCAGTAATCTTTGCACCTAGAAATACAAAATCTTTCACTGCTTCTACATTTTCTCCCTCTATTTGCCAGTTATCAATCAAGCTGGTTGCCATAATCTTGGTTTTTTTGAGGTTTAGCTGCAAGCCAGCTTTTGCACTTTCTTCTTTCACCTTCATCATAAGGCTCCTCAGTACCTCTTCGCTTTCAGCCATCAAAGTGGTATCATCTGCATATCTGAGATTGTTAATGTTTCTTCCAGTGATTTTAACTCCAGCCTTGGATTCCTCAAGCCCAGCATGTCGCATGATGTGTTCTGCATACAAGTTGAATAGGTAGGGTGAGAGTAGACAGCCTTGCCATACTCCTTTCCCAATCTTAAACCAGTCCGTTGTTCCGTGGTCTGTTCTTACTGTTGCTGCTTGGTCGTTATACAGATTCTTCAGGAGGCAGACAAGATGACTTGGTATCCCCATACCACTAAGAACTTGCCACAATTTGTTATGGTCCACACAGTCAAAGGCTTTAGAATAGTCAATAAAACAGAAATAGATGTTTTTCTGAAACTCCCTGGCCTTTTCCATTATCCATTGGATATTGGCAATTTGGTCCCTAGTTCCTCTGCCTTTTCTAAACCCAGCTTGTACATCTGGCAATTCTCGCTCCATGAACTGCTGAAGTCTACCTTGCAGGATCTTGAGCATTACCTTACTGGCATGTGAAATGAGTGCCACTGTTCAATAGTTTGAACATTCTTTAGTGTTTCCCTTTTTTGGTATGGGGATATAAGTTGATTTTTTCCAATCTGATGGCCATTCTTGTGTTTTCCAAATTTGCTGGCATATAGCATGCATTACCTTGACCGCATCATCTCGCAAGATTTTGAACAGTTCAGCTGGGATGCCATCGTCTCCTGCTGCCTTGTTATTAGCAATGCTTCTTAAGGCCCATTCAACCTCACTCTTCAGGATGTCTGGCTCTAGCTCACTGACCACACCGTCAAAGCTATCCCCGATATTGTTATCCTTCCTATACAGGTCTTCCGTATATTCTTGCCACCTTTTCTTGATCTCTTCTTCTTCTGTTAGGTCCTTGCCATCTTTGTTTTTGATCATACCCATTTTTGCCTGGAATTTACCTCCGATGTTTCTAATTTTCTGGAAGAGGTCTCTTGTCCTTCCTATTCTATTGTCTTCTTCCACTTCCGTGAATTGCTTGTTTAAAAATAATTCCTTATCTCTTCTGGCTAACCTCTGGAATTTTGCATTTAATTGGGCATATCTCCCCCTATCACTGTTGCCTTTTGCTTTCCTTCTTTCTTGGGCTGCTTCTAGTGTCTCAGCAGACAGCCACTTTGCCTTCTTGGTTTTCTCTTTCTTTGGGATGTATTTTGTTGCCGCCTCCTGAACAATGTTGCGAACTTCTGTCCAGAGTTCTTCCGGGACCCTATCTACTAAGTCCAGTCCCTTAAATCTATTCTTCACCTCTACTGCATATTCCTTAGGAATATTAGTGAGCTCATATCTAGCTGATCTGTGGGTCTTCCCTGACCTCTTTAGTCTGATCCTAAACTGTGCAAGAAGAAGTTTGTGATCGGAACTACAGTCAGCTCCAGGTCTTGTTTTTACCAACTGTATAGATGTCCGCCACCTTTGGCTGCAAAGGATGTAGTCAATCTGATTTCGGTGTTGTCCATCTGGTGAAGTCCATGTATAAAGCCGTCTCTTTGGTTGTTGGAAGAGAGTGTTTGTTATGCACATTGAGTTGTCTTGGCAAAATTCTATCAGCCTATGTCCTGCTTCGTTTTGTTCTCCCAGGCCATGCTTACCTGTAATTCCAGTGTCATTTGACTGCCCACCTTAGCATTCCAGTCTCCCGTGATGAAAATCTCTTTTAGGCGTGTCGTTCAGTAGGTGCTGCAGATCCTCATAGAACTGCTCTACTTCAGCTTCTTCAGCATCTGTGGTTGGGGCGAATATTTGGATCACTGTGATGTTAGATGGCTTGCCCTGAATTCGAATTGAGATCATTCTGTCGTTTTTTGGGTTGTATCCAAGCACTGCTTTAGCCACTTTACTATTAATTATGAAGGCTACTCCATTTCTTCTGTGGTCCTCTTGTCCACAGTAGTAGATCTGGTGGTCATTTGATGTGAAGTGGCCCATTCCAGTCCATTTCAGTTCACTGACACCCAAAATGTCTATCTTTAATCTTGACATCTCACCAATAACCACATTCAGTTTGCCCTGGCTCATAGATCTTACATTCCAGGTTCCAATGGTGTGTCGATCCTTAGAACATCGGATTCGCCGTTCACCACCAGCACCGTCGGCCGCTAGCCATCCTTTCGGCTTTGAGCTAGCTGCGTCATCACGTCTGGGGCTAGTTGAACTCATCCTCTGTTCCTCCCCAGTAGCATTTTGACCATCTTCCGACCTGGGGGTCTCATCTTCCGATGGTATACCGACATATCTCTGGTTGTACTGATCCATTTAGTTTTCATGGCAAGAATACTGGGGTGGGTTGCCATTACCTTCCCCAGGGATCACATTTAGTCTGACCTCTCTGTCATGACCTTCCTGTCTTGGGTGGCCCTTCATGGTTTAGCTCATGGCATCATTGAGGTGCTCAAGCTCCAGCACCACGGCAAGGTAACGATCCTTTGCTGTGAGTCTGTCAATGTAGCTTTACAATAAAGTAGAATCAGCTCATCTGGTCGTGTTTCCTGTCCGATCCACTTGGTAAGGCTGACACCGGGTACAATGGCCTACAACCCTGGAGTGGTGCTACTGTGGGGAAGTGAAGACGCTTTGAGAAAATTACTTTGACATCACTGAGACTCAAGAAGGCAGCTTGGGATGACACTCAGCTCTGACAGCCTCTTAGGTTTGTCCAATTCTGACATCAGTCTGGTTTGATTTGCTGTAGTTTAGTTTTTTTCTTTTTTCAGAGGGTTCACCCCAAGGGGATTGGTATACTTTGTTTTTTGTTTGTGTCTGTGGGTTTTTTTAAATAGTTTTTCGAACAATATTTTAAAAGGGTTCTGTGCAGCGCCTTTGGGTTCCCCATACTCCTAAATCAGTCATTCTTAGTGAAAATAGGAGGTGGCTATGATCCAGCATCTGGTTTGGAAGTGTCCTAGAAAATGATAAACATCTTGTAAGTATTTATCTTTCATATTTGGGGAAAATTGTTAAAGAGGATGATAAGTTGTTGACCCTTTGAGGAAGGCCAAGTCAGGAAACAGATACCACAGGAACTATTGGAATTCTACTTCTTTAGTGTAGGGAATGCTGGCTGGGGAATTCTGGGAGTTGAAGTCCATACAGCTTAAAGTTGCTAAGGTTGAGAAACACTGGGATCAAGGTTCTTTATTCATCACTTAGGACAAATGAAGATTTGTTCAGGTTTGACCAAAAGTATATTTCAAATTTCTCGCCAAGAAGCTGAGCTGGTTTCTTGCTGTATCTAAGAAAAACAGTTCTACAATTCAACTCCCAATATATTGTTGAGGAGCCCTGGCTCCCCAGCAGTCCCACATGATGCTGGAGCAACGTTGTGCCATAAAAAGAAGCCGCGGTTTTGTTGTGCTTGTGGTAGTATGCTATTTCTTCCCAGAGATGCTGCCAGGGCCTTGCCAGTGACCTGCACTGCGATCGGTCCCACTTAGCCAGTGAAGTGAATCACTGACTCCTTAAACGGGTTCTGCGGCGACAGACTTAATCGAGTCCCCACATCGGAGCCAGGAGGCTGATGTGATGTGACAGCAGAGCCATGCGGCTCTCCGAATGCAGCTGCTTGGGGCAATCACCAGCGCGTTTCTCTCCATGGCAGAGAGCGAGGGGGCAGCTCGCCGGGCTCGGCCTTCCTCTCCGCTCGAACCGTTATCTACCTAAGTGGAAAGAAGGATCTGCCCCCCTCCTCTTAGCATCACACCCCGTGCAAGGCAGTGTGGAAGGAGGACGGTCTGTGGACCAGCAGAGGCAGGATTCTCGGCCACCGGTAGGGTGACATTTTGACGTCACAGAAAATTATCCGGATGCCTGTCAATTGGATGGAAAATTACACGGACCCCCAGGTTTCTCTTGGCCCCCACTTCCTTGGCTTAATTTTTTTTTTAGTGCCATTAAGCCAGCAGGGAATGATATTTAGGATGATTAGTGAAGATGCTAATGGTGCAACTTTGCAATTAACCCTTCAGGGGCCTGAATACTTGCTTTGACAGCAGAGAACCAAACGAAGTAGATGAGGGAAATCCCCCCCCCCTACTTTACATGCAATATCCCATGTAGGAGAGGACTACATCTGACTGTATTTGGACTACATCTACGGCAGCATTTGGAAAATCTGGAATGACAGGGCCCAAGTGTATATGGCTACAGGAAGGGGATTTTAAATGGTGGGGAATGAAATGCAGGAAGGACAGGCAGTGATGATTGGATTATTGACAGTCACCATTCACCCAAAAGCCCCACCAGCCCTGTTTTTGGTGGTAATACATTCACCAGGATTAGGCTTCCTGTCATAAAAACTAATTTTTTTGTAAATGGCCCCATCAGTGATAAAGCTCCCACTGTATATCTGTGATGGAATGTGAGGATGACCTTGGAAGATGGGGGGGAAGAGATGCCACTTAGGGAACGATCAGATAAAAGGGGAAGGAGCCCACAACAGGGTAACAGTCAAAGGAAGACATTTAGGAAGGACCCACCCTAACTACTCAGCTGATAAATAGGGAGGGCAGCAGATTTGTACCATCAGACTTGCAAGCTTCTGTTAATGTAGCCTTACAATAAAGTAGAATTAGCTCATCTGGTCATGTTTCCTGTCTGGTCTACCTGGGAGGGCTGGCAATATCATCATTCCATGGTTAAGATATGCCTCCTATAATGTTTTTTTTTCAGTCTGAGGGCTGCCTGGGAGATGGAGAGCGATAGAGGTGTTACAGGAGAAAATGCTACCAGCAATATGGCAATTTTGGCCACCGCCAGTAAACTGAGATCCAACCCCCCCACCCCCAGCAAGAGAAATGAGACAGAAATTCTGCAGCCTTCTGAGACAAAGGGTGATGGAATGGGGGAAGAAAAGCCTTTGGAGAACTTAAAAGGTGGGTTTCAACGTGGCATTAAACTGAGGTGCTGTTAAAGCTTTCAGAGGCTGATCAAAGCAGCAGAGGAGCAAACCAGATCAACGGCCTTCCTGGAGACCATGTTCCTTTGGACCTCATTATTAAGCCGAGTTTCCAGGTGGGGACAAGTCTGTGTTTGTGTCAGTCTTGTGAGAGAGTCCAGACAGGAAGCACACCCAGATGAACTAATTCTACTTTATTGTAAAGTTACACTAACAGAATCTTGCAAGTCTGAAAGTACATCTCTCCCCCCTCGCCTTTACAGCCCAAGAAACCAGGGAGGGTCCCTTCTGAGACATTTGCCATGTCCCCTTTCCTTTTGTGGGCTCAGCTGCCTCTTATCTGACCATTCCCTTGGCTGTGGCGCTTCCCCCTGTCTCCCAAGGTCAGTCCCACATACCATTACAGTTTGTTCCTTTGGCAATTGCCTCGGCCAGCTGGCCCTCACTGCCCTCCTTGGATTATGCTGCCTTCCATAACTGCACCTTTCACACCACCACCTCTTGCTCCTCTTAATGAACCCCCACATTTCCCTTTCCCCCCAGTTTGGTTTCGTGGACTCATTCTTCAAACCTTCCCCGGCTGCTTCTCCAGGTCTTACTGACCAGAGACTTGCCTCAGGCTTTTCAATGACAAACAAGCCACAGAAGATTGCTTGAGACTTTTCCGCCACTTTAACTAGCGTCACACCCACACAAGATCTTGAAGGCTGCACAGAAATGAAGGTGATTTGCTGTAAAAGCATCCTTAAAGATGCCCCATGAAGGCAGGGGGTCTCTCCCTTCATGGTGGGGGCAAGAAAGAGGCATTAAGGCACATCTTCCATGCCAAAATAAGACCTGGGCTTGAAATGAACTTCATCACTGGTAAAGGGAAGGGCAGGACGTGTTTAAGGTGCTCTTTCCTATGGTGCCCACTCTCAAAATGGCTGCCATGATGGATGTGGCCAGGCCTAAACCATCCATTTATTTGGAGGGAAAATGAGGAAATTTCATCTCCAGCCTCTCCAGAAACTATCCTTGTTTTTCTTCTGGGTAGATGGGAAGCCCCCCACCCCGCCCCCAGCCCTAAGCTATGCCAAGAAAACAGTAGAGATGTAGCCATGAAAGCAAAGCAGAATTAAGCTTGATTGTAGGGAATCTTTTCCTTTAGAGAACTGGTGAGGTGGTGCACAGAAGATTTCCAACATTTCCAAGATTGCCAGAAACACATTTGGTGTGGTAAGCCTTGCATTTTCCACCCACCCAGTCTCAGAACTGAAAGTTTGTGTGCCACACAGGGACTTGGGCAGAAAAAGCAGCTTTTTCTCTCCCCCGCTGCCTCATTTCTCCTTCTCCTTCTCCTTCTTCCTCTTCTTCCTCTTCTTCCTCATCTTCATCATCTTCATCTGCTCACTGGAAGATGTCTGGACTACCCAACCCAAAATTCTTAACCTATATCTGCCAAGGCTGGCTCAAGACTCTGGGAGTTGTAGTCAAGGTCTCAAGTTAGGGAGGAATGTTTCCTTTGACTTAGGTTGAGATGTGGGACCAAAGGGAGTCATTTTCTGCATGCAAAATTTATGCTTGGCTTTGGCTATATAATATTTTGGTTCAACCCATTCAGAGAATGGTGGCTTTTGATCGTTTTCCTTCACGGCCACTTCACTCAAGTCATTTCCACTCCAACCAACACTCAAGCATTTGTTATGCTCTAAGAAGCTCTTGAAGATTCCTGCCCAGCTAATCTGTCAATTGTCTGACTAATGGGAGACCAATGTCGGTTAAGCAGTAATCAATTTCCCCTCTTCCCCTTTCGGCTATCTTTGTACTGTAATTTCTTCTGATTTTGATAACTCCACTTTTCAACTTCACAACCTGCCTTCCCTGCTTAATTTTGGCTGTCCCTAACCCATTAGGGAGCCATTCTGTGCAAGTTTTGGTCTCCAACACTTGGACAAAAAAATTGGTGTTTACAATCACTGACAGCAGAAAATGCCTGCAGCAAGGTTTTAGGGGAAGTCACAAATAACCAATTCTTGCGTCCTTGCTGCCCACAAGACTGAATGGCTGCAGGGTTCAGAAATGGACACTCAAGTATTCTGTGTCTTGCTTATCTCCTATATTCCTCTTGATTGCTTATCACTTACAGTGACATCTAGTAAGTCCTAAAAACAGCATGTGGCTTTGGAGGCAGAACAGGAAGGAACAGAAGCCTACAAAAGATGCATTCCTAGCTTGGTTCCCATCACGGGTAACCTGGTTTTCAAGAATCCCATTTTCTGAGTTTGCCCAATAGCTTGAACTAGTCAGATGGGCTGGATTTGCACATCAGGCTAAAGCATGGACAATGTCACAAGATGAAAACTGAACAAAGCTTGGATGTTGTGTGTCTTAGGTGGCAGGATACAGTACAGGGTTTTGTGTGAACGTAGCCATGCAGGTAGATCGATGTTCTTAGGTGTTCATGGCATCCTTCTGGCGAAGGAGAGAGATTTGATTTTGTCTTCTTCACCAGACCAGAGAAGTTATCCATTTTCTCCTAAGGTGGTATATTACAACAGTTCTTCAGTTTTGCTTTCATATGAGGGAGGACCTTTACAACCACCAACATTTTTTCTACAATGTGATCTCATAACACCACACAGAGAAGCTCATCCTGTTGAATTGATGACAAGGCTTAAAGCACCCATTTTTTGTCTCTAAAGACTTCTTGGTAAAGGTAAAGGTTTCCCTTGACATTAAGTCCAGTCGTGTCCGACTCTAGGGGACGGTGCTCATCTCTGTTTCAAAGCTGAAGAGCCGGTGTTTGTCCATAGACACTTCCGTGGTCATGTGGCTGGCATGACTACATGGAACACCGTTACCTGCCCGCCGAAGCGGTACCTATTAATCGACTCACATTGGCATGTTTTCGAACTGCTAGATTGACAGGAGCTGGGACTAGCAATGGGAGCTCACCCCCTCATGCGGATTTGAACTGCCGACCTTCGGATCGGCAAGCTCAGCAGCTCAGCGGTTTAACCCACAGCGCCACCGCGGCCCAAAAAGACTTCTTGTACTTTCCTCAAATTGTGAAGAAAGGCCCTGCCCACATGGAGGGCAGGGTTGCTTTTCCAGGCCTAACTGGGGTAGGGATGGAAAAGTAGAAATTTTCCGAGCTATGCTCCCTCCCCACAATAGGAAGACATTCTAGACCTTCCTAATCCCATCAACACTCAATGGAGAGCACAACATCTTTTGTCACTATTTCCCTACCATATTTTAATGTAAATTATGTGAAGTCCTCAACAGAAGAGAACACCAGACAAACAATCAAGGAGAAGATAACACCCCAATCAAGCAACCACCAAGAGACAAACAATCAAGCAGACAAACAATCAAGCCAGACAAAAGGAACTGCCAAGGAGAAAACCACCCCCCCACAAGCACTGGCAGGGCAAGCTACTGTATACAAACAGGGAGCAAACCAGCACTGATGACGTTCCCTAGTCAGGTAATGAAATGTCTGCAAGCAAACAACCAAGCTCAGAGAGCACCAAGGACTCCACAGTTATGTTAAGTCTTTCTAAATCTTGAAGACCACCCTGAAAGTTCAGCTGTGCAAAATGCAGCAGCCCATTTGTCTCTTGGGTGGTCTTGTCAATGTGGTGCGACATTTCTACTGCAGGATCTAGGCTGGCCACCCATCTGTTTCTGAGTGCAATTCAAGGGGATAGTTGTCACTATCAAGCCGTATATGGCTCAGGGCCCAGGAATCTACTAGATCTCCTCTCCCAGGAAGATTCTGTTTGAAAAACAGAATACCTGTTAAAGGTTCCCTTACACACAGACAAAATGGTAAGATGGGAAGGACCATAGCTTCCTATGGCAAGAGTACCCCCCATGACTTAAAACTGTGATTGTTGCTGGGGGCCTTTGAGTTTGATTGTGTTACATTTGGTGGCACCAGGTATGTTGTTATGAGTACAATATTAAGGTTTTTTTTCATTTTATTGTATTGGTCATGCCACCATTGCTCCATTGCTCTGAGAGCAGTTTATAGATCATATAAATAAAGCAATATAAATTAGAATATGCTAATATTGTGAAATTGGGTGCTTTCCTCTCTTACGGGAGAAAGGATGCTTGTGGCTACCTGTAATGGGATGTGGGAATGAACTTGGGAGACAGGGGAAGAGATGCTGCCTAGGGACAGATAAGAGAGGGCATAGCCCACAGCTACATAATGGGCAGACAAAGAAACTCAGAAAGGAACCTTCCTAACTTCTCAAGCTGTAAAAGGGACAGCGGGAGATTTGTACTTTCAGACTTGCAAGATTCTGTCAATGTAGCCTTACAATAAAGTAGTATTAGCTCATCTGGTCATGTTTCCTGTCTGGTCTACCTGGGAAGGCTGACACTACCTTCCACCCACTGATGAAAACATGAAAATTGTCTATTATCTATTTGATTATCAATAACCAAATAGATAATTGATTGCTCTGCTGCAATATTATCAATAATCAAATAGGATTAGGCCCAGCAAAATAAATCAGTGTCATGGCCTCCTATCCCATGGTCTGGAATGCAACATAGGACCCTAGTAAGTTGACAATCCCTCATGTCTAGATGTTGAAAAAGGCAAGAATTTGAAAAAGGCAACCTGGTTATTCACTGTCTCACACTCTTGAAGACAAATTTGATGGCCACCTTCTTATGCTAATCATTTGTCTTCAGCACATTTCTAGACAGAAATAGTTCCCCAACTTGGTACCTTCCAGAGGTTGGATGACAAATCCCACCCAGTCATGGGTGACTTTTAGCTTGGCTACCCAGTGACAAACCATGCTGCAGAGGTAAGCAAATCTGATGTAAACTGCCCTCATTTTTGGACCACGTGGCTGGTGGTTGATGGTGATTGTGATGGAGATTATATTCATCTGGAAGGCCCTAGACTGGGAAAACTAGGGTACCTGGCCCATGTTTAAATGAACTTGGTAATCTGCTTGGAGACATAGAAGTGTCTGCAGGGCTCAAAAATGTCAAGATGGTGGCCACAGCCATGTGATCAAAACCTGTCCCTTTTTATGTCCCTTGTGAAAAAGGACAGGGCTTCAATTGCATGATTTTGGCCACCATCTTGGTTTTTCTTACACCCTCTTCATGGACACCCCTATGGAGACCTTTGGTTATGAGATACATTAGAAAGATGATCAATACAACCTTGAATTGTAGACCATCCCATCCAAAAGACAATAGAAAAAAACTCTCTTTTACTATATTTTTAGCAAGCTAAGACCATCCTTTCATTCCAAAGATAAATTATTTGGGAGAAACCTAGTCTTCCTTTGAGTGAAATGCAGTAAATTGCTACCAAGAGGAAAGGTTTCCAAGCCAGACCTTCATTTTGCTGCCTCCTTTCTGTCTTTTTTCCTATCCTATCCTATCCTCTCCTGCCCTCCCCTCCCTGAGAACCTGTTTCCCATCCCAATAGAAAAAGAAAGGTTGTCAGAATCCAGTTCGTTCATTGGGCCTGACAGCATTGCCCTTTTTCTCCGAACCTGCAGGTTGAACTGGAAGTGAAGGCTTAGCCCACACGGAGCTAATTCTCCACCCAACAGCTCAAGCCGCTTCCTTTCTTCTCCAGCTTCCCGCTTCAGGAAATTGCTTTTCACGGAACAGCTGTTCCACGCCATGTCAAGTCACTCGAAGGATGCAGACAGAGGCTGCTGTTCTGGATACACTTGTGTCGTAGGTGGCCAAGCATGACTGGCCCCACGGGGCTGGCTGGAGCCAGTGTCCCAACAGGCAAGGCCCAGCCCAGCTTGGCACCTTTTTCTCAACGTGCCAAAGTTCTCTCCCAATGCACATTATGCTCCCCAGCATGTTATGGGTTGGAAAAGGATTTGGATCAGTGCTGCTGCAAAAGAGATCTATCCAGCTAAAGTATTTCTACGCCTCTTCTCGTTCCAAAACCAATCAGTAAAGAAAATCATCACTGAGCTTTGCAATGGTGCTAAAGATAGTACAGGGGAAAATCCACCCTGTGAAGACACCAAAGTTAAGAGGAGTTCATGACTGGGACTGTGCACATTTCACAGGACAGGGACCAGTCCAGAGAAGGATCAACAAGGTGGAAGCCAAGAATCTTGTCCCGTGGTCAGAGGCTGGATCAGAACAGAGTGGAATGGGGTGGAATGAGATCTTTCCATGGGGCATCTTTTGCTCAATCCCCCCTTTCCTAATGTTAATGTAGTGATGACCATGGTGTTTGAAAACACCAGCTCTACTGCACTAATATGAAATCCATTCCCCCAGTGAGTTGGAGAACATCAGCAGACTTGAGCCAGAGATTGTGGTTGATGGATTCATGTCCCAGCCTGGATTAGAATCAGACAATGTGTAATGTGAGTTTGGGTTTATGCTTCATGGAAACCAAATTGGTTGCTTTTTCTAACACAACTGCAGTGAATATGCTTTTTTCCCCCTGAATATACTAAGGTGGTGTGTTACAACATTAGGGTGCTTATATGTAAGTAGGTCCAGGCTGAAGTGCAATCTAAGCCTTTAGAGCATGGTTCCTCAACCTTGGCAATTCTAAGCTGTGCGGACTTCAACTCCCAGAATTCTGGGAGTTGAAGCCTGCACAGCTTAGAGTTGCCAAGGCTGAAGAACCATGCTTTAGAGCACAGTCAGACTGTCTCACACACAACACGTACAACCACAGATCAGCCTACTTCACAAGTTGGTGCTGCAGAGATAAGACTGTGGACTACACTGCCTTGAGTTGGAGAACAGGTATGACATCGAACTAATAATGAATGAACTATCCTTAATATAACTCCTTTCAGAAAGCACCTACCACTGATCCATACCAACACATACAAGTACCCTTAATGCAGTTTATCCCCCTGCAACTTTCCCAGATGGTTTTTAGATGCAACTTTGCATGTTAAAATGTGCTATTTTGTGTAGGCTTCTGAATGCAGAATAACAAGCTGTTTGCCCATTTGGTGCTCAGCTCTGCCACAATGGCATGTGTTGGAAGTTGGAGCGTGTTGCCATTGATATCTATGGGCAGGGAACAAACAGCAAAAACTTTTTTGAACAACTGGAAGCCTTATATGGACTTTTTGCGGAAAGAAGAAAAAAATGAATTGATGAATAGATTTATGGATGTGTAGACTAAGAAACATGAAGTTTCATATGTAATAAGAACAAGCCAAAAGAAAAAAAAAGAAAAAACCAAAGTTAAGAAAAACAACTTCTTAATGTTATGAAAAGGTAAAAGGACTTGTAAAATACTCAAGAGAAAGGAGGGACAATCCGAATGTAATTATCTGTTGAAAAGAAAGAAGTCATCTATACATTTCTTAACTGTCCTGATTACCAGGAAACACACTGAGACGATGACTTGGTCTCTAATATTTATTAGTAGTACTTAACAAGAATCCTAACAAACTGAGAAGGCGTGGGAAAACCCAGCCATATAAACCCCAAAGGTTAAGGCGGTCCCGATCTGTGTCTCTTTGAATGGCTGAACAGTTCCTCAGTGCTACGCATGCGCTTGACAATCTGGGTGGGAGCCCCCTGCTCGCCATCCTTACCCATGACATCAACTATGGTTTTCTTTTTCTTTTCTGTTTTTTTTCCTTTTTTCTTTTGGTTTGTTGTTATATGAAAAATTTCAATAAATCTAATTTAGAAAAGTCTATGGCCAAGGTCTCTTACCCATCTCAGGGTACCTGTTGAACTTGGATTGCTTTCAGGCCCATCATCTTCTCCATTCTTTTTCACCTCCCCACACCACTACGGCCCCCAATCCATTCCTGATATTCCTTCGAATGTCCTTTGATGGCCTCCTTGGAATGAAGAAGAAGAAAGATGCTTGGGCTGTGGCTACTGTTAAACAGATGAGTTTTAGCAAGTTTGGTGGACTTTCTCCAATTTTCCCAGCCTTCCAACAGATAGACTAAGAGATGGAGCCGAGAACTCAGGCACAGTATTTTTATGATATAAAGGAAAGGTCTGCCTTGCAGTTTCTGCTTCAAGTAGTTTTAATTAATCAATATATACATGCTGGAGTCACAACCTTTAATTGGGAGGTTGGAATTCAAGTTTTATGGCTGGAAATAACATTAATCAACCCAGGCAGGCTTTAATCCGTGTCATTGCCCGCTAAGGCCAGTTTTTTTTCTTAATCTATTTTTGGCTAAGTCTATCATCTAGCAACAGATTTATTTAGCTCAGTCCTTTTTCCTCTATCCTGATTGGAGATAGATCTTGGAGGTGGGGGGGGGGGTTGATCAGAGGACATTGCTTTACAATAAAACAAAACATTGGCTCAGCTGTGATGTCTAAATCAGAAGTACCTAACTATAGATCCAGAGATGAATGCAGCCCCCCCAGAAAATCCCCAGACCCTTTCCAAATTCTTTATTTTAAAAAATGAAAGAAGGAAAGAATTATCAAAAACAGTAACTCTAATTAAATTCAAATTAAATCAATCACATTGAATTTGGTTTATTTTCTAATCCGGCCTTCTTTTAGAAGATGTTCTTCATCCAAAGTTTAAAAGGAGCCCTTGCCCCCCCCCCACCAAAAAATCATGTTCTCTCAGTTTAAATTAAACCTGGGATCTTTTAACAAACCTTCCACAACTAAGCCATGGTCCTTCTTCTTCAACAGATCATTCCCTGAAACTTCTTATTTTCTACATGCAGAGCATATCTAACCCTCTCAATTGGGTTTTGATGGGCAACTGTAATAATAAATGTGATTGCTTTTCTAATTTGAATGAACACCTTGTTTCAGTGGTTAGTAAAATGAAAAACTTGCACTTTGGTATCTCAATAACCTTCACCCTGTTATGTCCCTGTTCCTCCCTCCGTCCCATCAACCATGTGATTTTAGGTTATTTTTGGAAGATAGCTGGGGAACTTCCAGATCTACAATGCCTAACAAAACCAATCAAAGGTATGGCACACCTACCCCATTTTTTTCCTCTTAACTTTTTTCCCCACCTAGAAACAAACAAAGACAGCAGAGGTGATGGGAAAGATGGGACATGAATATTGATTGGCTCTTTGTAGAGTTCAGTGAATATGGCAAGACAGTTATGCAATCAAATCTTTATCTGGAAGCGTCTCTGGGCTTGGTGAGTTCCTAGCATCAAATAATATCTAGATCTTCCTTCACCTTTTTCACAGGACAAAACCAACAGCTCAAATTCCTCCAAGTTCTTCATGGAATATGGATCTTGAGGTGATATAGCACAGGCCATATGGAGCAATCAGTGGTTGTGTTGGTGAGAAAATTTGGGAATTGAAGCCCAACACATCAGGAGGACATAAGCTGGGAAGGCGGATTGTGTGGGTCCTGACCATCACCCAGTTCTATCAGAAAACAAGCTGAGTATCTTCTGTGGAGTTCTTGGTGCCCTCTGAGCCTTGTTTTTTTGCAGACATTTCATTGCCAGACTAGGCAAAATCTTCAGCACGAACAGGGAGAGGCCTTGCTCTCAGCTTATATACCGTGGCTTGCCCTGCTTGTGTTGACAGAGGTGTTGTTCTCTCCTTGGGAGTTCTTTGATTGGGCTGTTGTTTGCTGCTTGGTTGATTGCCTGAGTTAACAGTTCCTTGATTAGGGTGTATTGTGCTGTTTGATGGTTCATCTGGTGTTAATCCTAGTGTTGATTTTTGCATATTGCTTGCTGGTGAGGAGGTGTTCTGGTCTTTTGGCTTTTCTGTTGTCTCTTTTGAATAGTTGAGAGTGAATATTCAATCAACTCCCCACTACAGTGCCTCCAGAAAATCAAAAACCTAAAAATAGAAGAAGGTGAGATCATGGTGTCATTCAACGTTACAGCGCTCTTCACATCCACAGACCCGGCACTAGCGAAAGAATCCATGACTGCAGTTCTGCGCAACACACCTGACCTAGCCAAATACACCAAGATAGAAATACCCAGGATAATGGACCTCATCACCCTCTGCCTTACAACCTACTTTCAGTTTGAAGGAGAAATATACCAACAGATCAAAGGAACACCCATGGGATCACCTATTTCAGGACTTACAGCAGAGATTGTAATGCAGCATCTGGAAAGGATAGCACTCCCACACATACAACCCAAAGTATGGATCCAGTACGTGGATGACACTTTCATCATAATACAAAAGCAACAACTGGAAGAAACTCATGAAACCATCAACAACATCTTTAATGGAATAAAATCCACAAGGGAGGAAGAAGCCAACAACACACTACCGTTGCTGGACATCCTCATCAGTAGAGGAAATGATGGCAAGTTAGAAACACAAGTCTGCAGGAAAGCTACCCACACCAACCAAGTGCTCCATTACCAAAGTAACAATCCAACCTCCCACAAGAGGAACTGTTCAGTTCCCACAAGAGGAACATTATTCAGACGAGCACTTACGCACTGCAGCAACCCAGAACACCAGAAAAAAGAAAAAAAACATCTGCACAGCATCTTCCAGCAAAATGGATACCTGCTCAACTTCATCAAAAAGTGCCTCACCACCCAACCCACTACAACTCAACCAATGGAAACTATGAAAAGGATAACACTGCCATACATCAGAAACATCTCAGAAACCACCAACAGACTGTTACAACCTCATGGCATCACCGTAGCACATAAACCAACTAAAACTCTTCAGAACATATTAAGCAACCCAAAAGACCCAATAGCTCAAGAAGAAAAAACAGGAGTTATTTACAACATACAGTGCAAAGACTGTAACAGCCACTACGTAGGACAGACAGGCAGAAGACTAGCAGAGCGCATGCACAAACACCAGCTAGCAGTCAGAAGACACGATGAGAACTCCTTAATCTCACAACACATGGACAGACTCAACCATAGTTTCAACTGGGAAACGGTGAGCATCCTAAACCCAGCCAAATCCAAAAACGCCAGAGAATTCCTGGAAGCCCGGCACTCAGACAAAGCAGCCATCCATAGACACATAGAGGTAAACAACATTTACATACCATTCAAAAGAGACAACAGAAAAGCCAAAAGACCAGAACACCACCTCACCAGCAAGCAACACCCAGATATGCAAAAATCATCACTAGGATTAACACCAGATGAACCATCAAACAGCACAATACACCCTAATCAAGGAACTGTTAACTCAGGCAATCAACCAAGCAGCAAACAACAGCCCAATCAAAGAACTCCCAAGGAGAGAACAACACCCCCACCAGGCAGGGCAAGCCATGGTATATAAACAGAGAGCAAGGCCTCTCCCTGTTCGTGCTGAAGGTGTTGCCTGGTCTGGCAATGAAACGTCTGCAAGAAAACAACAAGGCTCAGAGAGCACCCAGGACTCCACCGTTCAACTCTGAGCTACAAATATTTGCTTCGACTGAGTATCTTCTATTCTAAGTCCTCTCCCTTGGAGACTGAAGCTGTTTAGCTCCAAAGACGGGCTCCACCAATAGTGGAGAAGGTTAATGGCTTCTGTCTGGTGCAACCAACTTGGCTTTTTCCCCTCGCTTCCAAAACAACCCAGCAATCAATAATATGAAGGGTGAGGGAAACAAACAAGCTTGGATGGAGAAGTTGAAAATGCAGGACAAACCAATCTACTTCTTTTAGCCATATGTTTATTGTCCAGAAAGACCTAGGAGACTATTCAAACTGAGGGGAAGAAGATCTGTGAAGAGACATACAAAGATGGGCAGCCGAGCAACCTTACTACCACTTTCTTTCCATTGGCCATGCTGGCTGGGACTTCTAGAAGTTGTAGTCTTTGCTCCTCCATAGGGTACCAGGTGAAGACTAATTTGTTACATAGGTTTGAGGCTATGGGATGGATTGTTTGCGATATGCAACTATAGGAATCGTAATCATAAGAATGGGCACTGAAGGGACTCCAAAGAGAATGACCAACTAACTGTGGTCCAACCTGCCCAGAATCTATCTTACTTCCATTTGACTCTCTTGGCCTCTCATTCCTGGGCTGCATAACAGTTTCTTTGGGAGTGTGCAGCTAGCTGACACATTTGCTACAGATGGATGGTGTGTGCGTAGACAGCTGTCAGTCCCCATTTGCAGCGTCCTATGTGACAGCAGGAAAGATGAGTTCTGAAAGGCCATTTCATGGAGCACATGCACTCTGACATTCTGCGAGATGAGCCCTACAGACACCTCTCGGTGGACCTGGGGAGAAAATGGCAAGCTCGCCGTTTTGCCTTTCCCTCCCCCTCCCCTCCTAGAAGCAGCCTCCAGGCTTGAAGAAAGCATGAGCACCTTGGTGTGTTTCGTTTGCGTACATCCACACATGAGGCGGAGGAAGGCATGGTTCTTCATGCCATCACCGCGGTATGAGATAGCAGGGGGTGGAATTGTGATCAGGAAATGGAGCCGCTGATAGGTGAGGAGGATGAATTGTGGGGCTGAAGTGGTCTTTTCTTTTGGGAAAGGCAGTATTTGGTTCTCAGGAGACTTTTTCACCTAACGTTCTCCATGCTAAGTCATGTACATTATTTCCATCTGTATAAGGAACATCAAGCAATTAAAATTAAGAGCTTTCTTTCCATAGTTATTTCTAAATCTCTCTTTGTCACCCTAATATCCGTCCATCAAGCAAGCTGTGTAGGAGTTTCATTTTATTTCTCCAGGATCTTTTCTGGGCTTCTGGAAGCTCATCAATGTCATATGAAATCTGTAGTTCCTCACGCCTTGTCTTTAGGGCAACGTACAGTATCTAAATGGCCATCTCTCCAGAATGGTGCTCAGGCCAAATAGAACAACAGTAGAGAAGGCAGTTATCCACATGTCCTATCTGTGGCCTTTTAGAAGGTATCTGAATATGAGAGGCTTCTTTAGATACTCTGCTTGCTTTTCCAGCCTGTTTCCAGATGAGGTCTTTATTGTGCAGTTGATTTGCTATATTTATGGAACGTGATGGGTCGCTCAAGCATCGCAGTCTTTCAGTAGAAGACCTCCCATGACACCTAAGGCAGTAACTGAGCCATGCCTCTTGGGGGATAGCATGAGGAAGCTTTCATCTGGAAGCACACTCGATTTCTTGAAGGTGTGAAAGAACTGGAATTTTAGAGTGCCAGTTTCTTATTTAACTACAACAAATCTACAAATAATGGGAACAAATGGCCTTGAAGAATTAAAGAATTAAAAATCTATCTTGACTTATTCTCTCTGGGTACCAACTTTGTGTAGCTTTCCAAAAGGTGGTGGGAAAGTTGGAAAGAGAAAGGGTGCTAGATGACCCACAAATGGAACTCACAATGAAGCATTATAGGATGGAGTCCTTCTGTTTGAGACGCCAGCCCTGCTTCTTGTTAGTCCATTCCACGTCACTTCACATCTAATGTTCTGTTTTCCCCTGCAGCTGGCAGCCATTATTCCACAGCCACTAAGCATATGTGTTTCTCACTGCACAACTTGGAGATTTTCTCCCATAGACTTTTGCTTCGTTCTAGTTGTTGTTGTTTTAATATTCTGCAATCCTCAGAGTTCCCCAAGCTTGCTGAGTCTTCTGCTTTGCTTGTGGATATTTCTATTTTAATTATGAAAGTAATAGTGCTCACAGCCATGGACACTGATGGTCTGATCCAACAAGGAAGCTTTTGGGAGATGGGAGAAATTCTGCTACCCTTATTAAAATGTTGGGCTTCCAACAAAACCCATCACCTACTTCATCTGGCCCTTCAAGTTGGCTTAGAGGTTGGATTTATGAAGCAATTTCACTGAGGAACAGGGGATGTATAGAAAGCTATCTGCTGGAGAAGTTTTCCTGATTGTTTTGAAAGCATTTCAGTGGTTTTTAAAATTCTACAGATGTTCCAAGTAGTAAAGATTCTTCAAATTTATTTGCAGCAGTCAGATACTATGTTTGAGATTGGAAAATAGCCGCCTTATGTGGGAAAGCCACCTCAGAGAGTATGCAGTTAGTGAAGGGCATGATCAAAGCCAAGATAAAGACCCCTCTATTCCATTCACACATCCATCTGTCTTCCATTCATAAAGTCATTCTCTCTCTCACACACACAGCAAGGTTATTAATGAAAACTGCAGTCCCATTACTGCAACAGTGCCCAATACATACTGTAGTTCCCAAACCAAATGCAGCCCTGCGTAAAGACCAGTGTGTGGTTCCATGATCGTCTTCCAAAGTTGCCATCAAATATCAGCACAGGGTTATTCCAAGCACGGGAATTGCAATGGTTTCCTGATTGACCAGCTGATACTTGATCGGCTGTATCACAAGAAAATAAGGGTTCTTCCCGGGATTCGTTGGGTCATGCTCAGAGGGATGACTAACTTTGCTCCAGTTCCTCTTTGGTCCAGAGTTGATGGCACATGGGCTGCATGTCCAGAAGACATCCTGAAGGTTATCAGCTCAAGACCAGCTGTTTGCCAATTCTGGAAATCCAGCTTAAGTCTGAGAGTTGTAGTCTTGTAGATATATTGCAATCTTTGCTACTGATCTTTGCAAATTCTGGACCTGGTGGTTGCAGAATGCTGTTCCAAAAATAGATACTCCCCTTACCTGAAGTTTTCTAAAGGTGTCGTTGCACAGTTGTATTCCAGACAGAACTTAAAGCTTAAAAAACCTACCCAATTTCAGGGCAGCAGGATCCATCCCTGTCACTTTACAGCTTATTCTCACATGCCATTGCTTTCCTCATACCTGCTGGCAGCCAGAGAGAACAATTCAAACTTCAGAGAAGTTCCTAAGGTGGGATGACTACCATAGAGTTGTCTTCACCATTGCTATTCCAGACAGCCCTTCTTGACTTTAAGAAGAATCTCATTCCAAGATGGAATGATAGGAAAGAGTTGCCACTTAAGATCTCCAGATGAAGAGCTGTTGTGAACATTCCTCATAACTATTCAAGGCAGGGCCTGCCAAGTTGGAAGCCAGGAGTGAGAATTTAGGTCTGCCTTCCTCTGTCTGATGCCCTCTAGACACATGGGACTTCACTTTCTATTGGCCTCATCTGGTGCAGCTAATGCTGGTTTAGATCATCTCTGTAGAAAAACAATGTGGGAGACTTCAAATATTGTTCAAGAGTGGGAATTGGAACATTCTGTCATGTGCTTTTGATGCCCCACAGAAACTAAATAGAAACTGAAGGCCATGTCTTTCTTTTCTTAGAAGAATGCACTTGCTGAGAAGTATCTGAATATCCACCTCAGGGCCTTTGCCATGTTACAGATGGTCACTCATTTTGAGTTCTTCAGAAGTCTTTGAAAAATAGACAGAGCTTCCAGATATTTCAACAAATTAGGGGATTGCTAAGAGAGAGAGACAGAGAGGAGGAGGAGAGAGATACAGGAGATGTTCCTATAGAGCCCAGACATTAGGTGGCACTAGATTGAAAGATTTTCCCTTCTTTTTTTAATTTTATTTTTATTACATCACTGTATATAGATTCCCATCTTATGATTGTGACGCCGGGCAGTGAACATCTGGTTAAAAATCAAATTAAAAAAACAGTGAATAATCAAATAATAGTGACTGAGGACTAACCAACTTGAACCATAAGAAAAGCCAGAATCACATGGATGGGCTCACTGTCATGAGTACTGATGGTGAGCAGGAAGACCCTATCCAGGGGGGAAAATGCATGCATGGTTTAGAGGCTTTGAACCTTCCTTTGAAGAAACTCAGAGCAGACCCGCCTTGATTTTTGGGTTGACCTGTGAGGGTTTCCCATGGCCTTTCAGTTTGGCAGGATTTTCTGTCTAGTAGAGTAGAACAATAAACACTAGAGACTCAAGCTACCATCTCAGCATGGTTCTTTGCTCTAAGATAGGACACTCACCTAACCTCCAAACCCCCTGTGAAAGGGAACATCCAAGTCTACAAGGACTTACAAACCACTAGCAGGGCCTGTGGTATTCCAGAGGGCAGGTGCCGCAACAGCAAAGGCACACCTCCTGGGTCCTGCCAGATGGCACTGTTGAATAGATGGGACCCAGAGAGTGCCACCCTGTTGGATCTAGTGGGATGGGCCGAAACCATTGGAGAGAGGTGGCCCTGCAAATAACCTTGTCCCATGCCATGGAGGGCTTTACAGGTGACAACCAGTACCTTGAACTGCATTCAGAAGCCTACTGGAAGGCAGTGCAGCTTGCAGAGCAGTGATGTAACATGGGTGTACCGTGATGTGCCCAATACACTCTGTGCCATTGCAGCTTCTGTTGTGCAGCTTCTGGATTTTCTTCAAGGGCAGCTCTATGTAGAGCGCATTGCAGTAATCCACTTAGGAGGTGACCAAGGTATGAGTCACTGTGAACAGTGCCTCCTGATCCAGGAAAGGGTGCAATTAGTGCACAACATGGGTTTGCTGTGCCCTCCTGGTCACAGTTGTCACCTGTTCTCCAAACAGGGTTTGTTAGTTCAGGAAGACCCTAAATTGTCCACTAGTTTTGTCTAGGCACTGTTATTCCATCACAAACTAAACATGGAAAATCACTGGATCTGGAGTGTGTGCACTACAACACAAAGCCACTTGGTCTTGCTAGTGTTGAGATGAAGCCTGTTCTTCCCCATCTATACCCCATTCCCCATCCTTGCCCTACAGCTCCAGGCATTCAGAAAGAACCCCCGGCACATCACTTAGCGCAGGGAACAGATATATCAGTTTACTGTTGATACTTCACTCTATGCTGGTGAATGACCTCACCCAGTGGCTTCACGTAGATGTTAAACAGGAGTGGGGAGAGCACAAAGCCCTGGTAAAGGTAAAGGTTTCCCTTGACATTAAGTCCATTCATGTCTGACTCTAGGAGGCGGTGCTCATCTCCGTTTCAAAGCCAAAGAGCCGGCGTTTGTCCGAAGACGCTTCCGTGGTCCTGTGGCCGGCATGACTACACGGAACGCCGTTACCTGCCCGCTGAAGCGGTACCTATTAATCTACTCACATTTGCATGTTTTCGAACTGCTAGGTTGGCAGGAGCTGGGACTAGCAACGGGGGCTCACCCCGTCATGCGGATTTGAACCGCCGACCTTCGGATCGGCAAGCTCAGCAGCTCAGCGGTTTAACCCGCAGCACCACTGCGTCCCTTACAAAGCCCTGAGGGACCCACAAATAAGGGTCTTTGGCTAGATATCTCTCTCTCTTGTCAACACCAACTAAAACTAGCCCTTAAGGAAGGGAACCACCACAAGACTATCCCACATTCCCGACCCCTTGAGCCAATCCAGAAGCATACCATGATTGTTGGTATTGAACACTGCTGAGGGACCAACAGTCTACCTTGTGGTGATAAGGATGGCAAAAATACTTATTTTTCTGCCCCTACCATGTCCACAGATAGCTGACCAGTGGCCCTGTTTAGGGTGACCCAGTCCCTACTTGGACGAGTGGAGCCAGGAATGCACCTGTGGGGCCTTTGTAAGGAATATTCCAGGCATCTGTTGTATAAATTTGGTCTGCTCAAAGTTGGAAGGAGGCCATCTAGGGCAGACAACATACAAAACCTGACACGAGATAAAATCCTGGCTTTTCTTTTGGGCTAAACTGATCTTTTCCAGCCTAGATCTGGCTAGATGGTATCAGACTCCACTTCCTATTACCCCCAACTGGTACTTACTAGGGAGACCCGGTTTGGTGCAGTGGTTAGAGGCACCAGCCCAGAAACCAGGAGATTGTGAGTTTTAGTCTTGCCTTAGGCATGAAGCCTGCTGGATGATTTGGGGCCAGTCCCTCTCTCTTGAACACAGCAAGAAGAAAGCAAAGGCAAACCTTGCACAAGTACAAGATAGGCAGTACCTGGATCAACAGTAGTGCCTATGAGAGGGATCTGGGTGTCCTGGTGGACCACTGCTTGAAAATGGGTCAACAGTGCATTGCAGCTGCCAAAAAAGCCAACACCATCCTGGGCTGGGTCAACAGAGGGATAGTATCAAGATCTCAGGAAGTGATGGTACTGCACTATACTGCACTGGTGAGGCCACAATTGGAATACTGCATCCATTTCTGGTCGTCACAATGCAAAAAAGATGCTGAGGCCCTAGAAAGAGTGTAGAGGAGAGCAGCAAAGATGGTCTGGAGGCTAAATCCTATGAAGAACGGCTAAAGGAACTAGGTATGCTTAGCTTAACGAAGAGAAGACTGAAGGGAGACATGGTAGCAGCCTTCCCATACTTGAAGGGCTGCCACAGGGAAGAGGGCGTCGACTTACTCTCCATGGCACCTGAGGGTAGGACAAGAAGCCATGGGGGGAAGCTCATCAGAGGGAGATCCAACCTGAAAATGAGGAATTTCCTGACAGAGCTATTAAGCAGTGGAACAGCTTGCAACCTGGAGTTGTGGGTGCTCCATCGCTGGAGGTCTTCAAGAAAAGATTGGGCAACATTTGGTTGTCCAATCAGACGGTATGAGGATTCCTGTCTTGGGCAGGGGGTTGGACTAGAAGACCTCCAAGTTCCTTCCAACCCTATGATTCTATGAAACCTCTTCCAAAAATGTTGCCCAGAAAGCTGCAAAGGCTTGTCCACATAGGTCACAAGGAGTCAAGTATGACGGTGTGGGATCTGATCTAGCGATGAAGGTGCTGGACTAGGAGCAGGGTGACTGCGAGTTCTATTCCAACCTTGGGCACAAAGCCACCTGGGTGACCTTGGGCCAGTCCCTCTCTTTCAGACCTAGGAAGGAGGCGTGGCTAAACCGTTTCTGAAGATGCGGCCTAGAAAACTGCAGGGACTGGCCCAGAACTGGAGATTGACTCAAAGGCCCCCAAACAAACCTTAGTAGGGGATCATGGGAGTTGAATTCAATACCTCCAGATAAAACCAGTTTGAGGCTGGCTCAACTCAGACGAGTCATTTTGTGGTTTAGGGTCTTGCTCTTTGTATATGAAAACTGCCCAACTTCTGTTGCTGCACTTTTTCCTGCGGAGATCCATCACATTAAAATTAATTAATTAATTGTATTAATTGAGCCCCTTGCATTGGTTGCTCTGTTGTTCTGCTGATAGCTTTAATAACTTTTCATGGGTTATTCCAGCATTTCTCAACCTCAGCAACTTTAAGCTGGGTGGACTTCAACTCCCAGAATTCCCCTGCCAGCTTAAAGTTGCTGAGGTTGAGAAACACTGGGTTATTCAGTCAGGAAGGCAGAGCCTCATCATTATTAGTTTTAACTACCATGCACATGGGCATGCCTGTGTGTGAATTTTTACTGTTAAGAACTGTAAATATATTGGGGAGGTCTGCAAAAGACCTCAAGATGGTCATCTCGTGACGAGGTGGGAAATGGGACCCAAACCGTGGTCTTATTGGAGCTTAAAATAAGCAGGCCAGCTTGTAGTTGTTGAAAAGAGGCCAATGAAATCTTGGCCGACAACCAACATGGAGGAGGTAGGGTCCATATTTATTTTGTTATTTATTTAATCAATTTATAACACCTTTTCCTTCCCCTTGTTGACACCGACAATCAATATAAGTCTTGTGTCAACTCTGCTCTGCAGGACTAGAAGTCAGTGGGTTTTTCTAGCCAAGATGGGTGAACAAAATGTTCCTTGTTGCACGTCAGGATGGGATGAGAGGTGTTTGCAGTGCTTCACATCTTGGATCAGTATTTCCAATGTGACATGCTGGGTATTCCTCACCCAGGCCTTTGGTGAGGCCAAGTGAGACCCCTCACTTCATTGCCCTGGCCATTCTTTATCTCTTATCTTTTATTGATTTTATTGTAATTCTTTTGTTCGAATGTTGTGAGCTGAGTCATTGACCTTCAGGCAGCATACATGTTTAATATGTTTATGGTTGATGGCATAGTCAGCCAGATGTTTACACTGGATTTGGCATTTTTGTCCACTTATTGAATCCTTCCCAAGGACCCGGGACAGGTAGATGATGTTGTTTAATAATATGAGAGGTATTGTCACAGGATGTAAGCTGTTCGAAGTAAAGCTGCCTTTTGCAAGTGACTGGTGGTGGTTTTGTCAATGCCGATGGTGTTCAAGTGGTGCTCCAGATGTTTGGGAATTGCACCCAAGGCGCCTGTTACTATTGGTACTACCTTTGCTTTCTTTCATTCTACTTCTATTTGCAGGTCTTTTTGTGATTTTCTCCAGTTCTTTCTCTTCTCTTCTGCCCTGTCCAGAATTTATTATTATTATTATTATTATTATTATTATTATTATTATTATTATTATTATTATTATTATTATTTTGAGGCAGGGACTGTTACTCCCAAGCAGAAAGTCATAAGGAGTCATCTTTAATGTTTTAAGTGTTCAAAGCATTTTGCATGCAATATCTCAGTCTAATCCCTACAACAACCTTATAAAGTCAAGTCAGCCTTATCCTGCCCCATTTCAGAGGGGCGGGGGCAGCTGTGTGAAGCTTAAAGAGATTAACTTGCCCAAGGCCACCTAGGGAGATCCCAGCAGAGGTGAAATTTGAGCTGGGAATTTCCTGATCCTTTTTTTTTTTTGCTGAACCAACCCTCTCCTCCCCCCCCCCCCACTTTTATCCATTGCGTCTCGGTTCTTCTGTACCTCTGAACTCCGGATACTCCCTGCCCATAATTAGCATTGCCCCTAATTTCATTTTGCTTTTATTTTGTTTTCTATGGGTCCAGTCAAAACTGGGGGGGCAACTTAATTAGGCTGCAGGTGTGCCTATGTGTCTAAGGGGGAGGATGTATCCTTGAGTGTGTCCTTGGGAAAAATAAATCAGGGTCTGTCACCAAGCAATATTATCACACGGTGGAATTTCTTCATATGCCTTGTCCATTCAGGAGAGCTGAATGCTGACAGCAACCTTCACTGTAGACTTTTATTTTACCGTAAACCGCCCAGAGTTGCTTGCGGAGTGAGATGGGTGGTGACAAAATTCTAAATATAAATAAATATAAATAAATCAAACCTTTCTCCTTTTACATTATTTTCAGGTTCATGTTTGATTGTAAAGATTTGGAAGCTAAGATTCCTGTTCGTCGTGGTCGTCATCATCATGACATGCAAAATGGGGAGGGGGAGAGACTAATGATCTGTTTTCCCTCTCTAATATCAATACAAACCAAGAGAAAAAAAGAAATGAAATACACTGATTACACTAACTGGCTCTCAATTTCTTGCCCTCTTTTTAAAATAATATTCTAGGCGCTCATAGCTGGAATATTCACAGTCTGAAGGGTTTAAAAAATTAAATGTTAATGTTGCCTCTACCTCAAACACTCAGGCAAAGACAGCAAAAACATTTGGGGGAATCATTTTTTAAAATTATTTTTATTTGCTCGGAAGGAAAGGTATGGGGAAAGACGGGTTGGATTTGAAGTGTGCGCATGCAAATAAAAAAGTGCAGCACGTTCAAACCCCAACCCAGCTCCCAACGGGGCCAGGGAAGGTGCGTCAAGCTTTCTTTACCTCTTCCCGGCCTTGAAGGAAACTTGAAACGGGTTGCCAGCAGTCACAGATACAAAGAGAAACAAGCAAAAACTTTGGGCCAGGCAGGGATTTCTGTCCGGTGGGGCTGTGCTGCCGGAAATTCTCTTCACTTCTGTCTAAATTAAAGATCCCCTTCTCTCCATCTCTCTGGCGCCGGCTTGCATCCCCTTTCCTCCCCCTTCTTCCCCACTCCTTTGCTTCCTCTCCTTCCCTCTCTCTTTCCTCCTCCTCTATCCATCTTGCCATATCCTTAACTGGGAGTAGCACAGCATGTGACCAATACCTTCCTTATAGGGCTGGACCAAGCAGGCCATGCGACAACAACGGATGCCTCAAAGCCACACTTGCAGTCAATATATACCTCCTGCATCATCTCAGATGCTTCTCATTTTCACAGAGAACATCAGGCAGCGCAGCGAGGGGGGAGAGGGAAGGTCCTGCTGTCGAGGTAAGAGACTTTGTTTTCTCTTTGATTTCCTATCACTGGTCCTAGGGGGTTGCAAAGCAGCCAACTTCTTGCAAGAATATCTGCAGGTGTACAAATTCTACCTGGCTGGCTGGGCACAAATGCAACAGAAAACCTCTGCTTTGGAAAGCACGGAGAAGGTTTAGGGGCTGCCTGACCCCTCTGCAAAATTGCAACACTCTGGTATGTGTTTCTGACAGAGCATGGGTTCTGCCTGGGATTGCACAGCTGGGGTTAGGGTTTGTTTAAACCGGGATTAGGGCTTGACAAGTTGTGGGAACCCAACCTTGCTGTTGCGAAACAGGCTGGAACCCCAAGCAAATCTAATTCTTCAGCATCTGGTTCCCTGCAACCTCCTGCCAACTCTTTTTCACAGGATGTGTGTGTGTTGGCGTGTGTCTTTTTTCACCCCCATTCTTTCACACTCGTTTCACAAACATGATTGTAAACTCTTTCCACAGAGCGCCAGCTTTGCTTTCACCCAACCCCGAGTGAAGGTTTTATAAAAGGTTTTGTCTAAACACAAGACTTTTTGACTTGAAGCTGACCTTTCTGAAAGTTTCACTGCTAGATTTATTGATCTCGGGACGACTCAGATGTCGCTGGGCTATTTTCCCCCTGCGTTTCCAGCTCTGATTTTTCAAATGGAAAACTGACTTTGGATAGAATAGAGGCACAGAAGGTGTTCTTTCCTTCCACTGAAATGCTATTTGTATGATTTCAGACTTTAAGGGCAAGATTTCGGAGGAGGAATTAACTTAGAGAATGAGGTTTCCATCCGGGAGCCATCAGCTGTTTAAAGCTGATGGAAACATACGTATTTTTTAAGTGGGCTGATGAGCTCAGGATTGCATTTTTCATTCCTGAAGCTAAGAAGTGCTTTCTTCATTAAGCAGAACGGCCCCAGAGGAGCAGAGCCATCCATCCTCCCCAAATAACATGCTGCCAGGGATGCTGGGAGTTGTAGTCCAAAACATTTTGGAAGGCTGGTCTTACTGCAGATGATTCCCAAGAGTTGGATCACTGGTGTGTAGGCTAAAAAACAGTGGTTTGAGGCAGACACGGGCTCATGAGTCACAGCTATGGGAAGGCAATCCTTGCACCCTGAGCCAACCTGGGGGTTAGGGAGCTTGGTGATGGAACAGAAGGAGCTTTGGAAGCCCAAGATGATGGTGGTGTGGGTGAGAATCCTGTGTCCTAGGGTTTGTGAGTTGGAAGGAAAATTTCTTAATCCCATACTGGGGTGGGAAAGGAAAAGGGTGGGCTTTTCCCTTTTCTGATGGAGAATTGTTTTCTCTAGAAAGCAGCTGACTCTACACAGGGTTTGAAAAGGCCAGTAGGTGCAAGAGAAGGAAATCACAGGAAAAGGCTTGGAAAGAAGGGGGGAGCTTTGGGGATTCGAAACCTCTTATGGACTTTTGGCGTAAAAATGAAAAAAAAGAAGAACTTGCGATCTATGGCTTGGATGATCAGACAGGATAGATTGAAGGGTATTATGATGTAACTTTAGAGAGAGAGGTCAAAATATAATGGTACTTATAATTGCTGTGAAGAAGATCGGAAGCCCCTTCTTTGTGTCTTTTTTCTTTCTTTTCTGTTTTTCTTTAGCTTTTTCTTTTCTTTTCTTGCACTTTTTGCTTTCTCTTTGCTTTCTTTGTTTTTCCTTTTTCTTCCTTACTTTAGATGAGTTTGTATTAGTTTTTAATCTTTCTTGTTAAAAGTTTTAATAAACATTATAGGTTGAAAAAAAAAAGAAGGAAGGGGGAAGCTGAAAGAGGAAGACATATTTCTTCCCTTGAGGAAAGCTATAAGGCTCCTCAAAGGAAAAAAATAATCTTTTTTATTATTATATTTATTATATATAAAATAAAATAAAATATATTGTATTAGTATTCATTTTTATATCTCAGCTTTATCTTGTCCAGTTGAGGGTGGCGTATATGCTATAATGCTTCAGCCTCCTATTTTCCCCCAAGAAGAACAACCCTGCAAGGTAGGTTAGGCTTGGAAAGAGTGGCTGGCCCAAAGTCACCCAGAAGGGAGGACTTGAACTCGTGGTCTCCTGGTTTCTAGTCCAGCACCTTCACAACTAACCCAAACTGGCTCTTTAGCCAAGAAACCAAACAGGTTTTCTATTATTCCTAAATGGAAGTGTTTTCCACCTAAAAAGGGAGCACATTTGCTTTCTCCCATTCATGGTGATCAAGGAGCTTCCTAGGGAGAGATCCCATTTTTCTTAGATTTTGTACAGAGTTGTTTCTGCTGCATTTCCTAAGAAACTTCAGACAACTCGAGCTGCAGAACAAATAAAGTACAGAACAGGTGTCTATAAATGGAGGGCAAAGCATGTTAAATGACTTATAAGTTGGGGGTCAGGATTACTGGCAGTAGTTGCTGATCACTTTGTAGCTATTAGGTAGCAGACCCAAATGAGAGCTCCATGTTCAAGAGCAGTGTGCTGTCAAATGCCTTCATATCCAGCTTGTGAGAGGTTCCTAGAGGCCCTGGCTGCCTAGTGTTAAGAAACAAAATGCTGGGCAGTTGTTTCATTGTTCTAACCCAGCAAGGCAATTCTTGATTGATTATGTGCTGTCAAGTTGTGTTTGACTCCTAGCGACCACACAGATAGATTTTCTCCTTGACGATCTGTCCCTAACCTGGTCTCCCAATGATGCCCCCATCACCACTATAGCTGGGTCCATCCCCCTTGCTGCTGGTCGTCCTTCTCTTACTTTCCACCTTTCCCAGCCTTCTCTAGAGAGCTGGGTCTTCCCATAATGTGTCCAAAGTGGGATAATTTGAGCCTGGTCATTTGGGCCTTGAGTGAGTACTCTGGGTTGAAAGGCAATTTTTACAGCCCCTTTAAGAGCTTTCCACTTCCACTTTTCTCTTCCTTTCAATTTTTTTTCAAGCAATCTATTGCATTCACTAGAATTGCTTTTCCTTGAGTTTCGCCTCACCACTGCAAAGTTGCAGAAGAAATTGTGCACTGCTTGATAGGATCAGGGTAAAATCTCTCCAGGTATCGTGATGGTATGAGAAAGCAAGTCACTGGCAGAGGGACGCAGTAATAAAAAATTACCAGCTGTAGTAGCCACTGTTTGGAACCACTGAGCAGAATGCACGCTGAGCTTATTTTGGGATTACACCGATGAAAGCATATGTGGTATAAACGCAGGGTAGGAGTATCCAGCTCCTCTTTCTTTATTCTCTGCTGTTAGCCAAGTTGTTGTTTTTGTGCCTTTGAATCAGTTTGGATTAGTCCCAGCAGTTTTCTTGGCAAGGCTTTTCAGAAGTGGATGGCCATTGCCTCCCTCCTTGGGCTGAGAGAGAGGGACTGGCCC
This sequence comes from Candoia aspera, assembly GCF_035149785.1. Classification (NCBI taxonomy): domain Eukaryota; kingdom Metazoa; phylum Chordata; class Lepidosauria; order Squamata; family Candoiidae; genus Candoia; species Candoia aspera. The sequence goes on along the minus strand of NC_086166.1, from coordinate 10,861,216 downwards.
AAGGTCACCCAGCTGGCTTCGTGCCCAAGGTGGGACTAGAACTCGGGGTGCCCAGTTTTTAGCCTGATGCCTTAACCACTACCCCAAATGGACTCTTTGTTAGCCAAGGGAGAAGGTCATTTCAGTCCTGCCAAGATGGATGCCAAGGAGCTTCAATTTTCGCTGTTTAGAGTGCTAACAAACTTTGCAGGGTAGTGTCTAGGAAGAAATCTCGTGCTTTGATGATCCAAATTAAATAAACTATGAAAGGGAATGCAAAGGCCAGATCTGCTAAGGGAGAGAGATGGAAAATGAAGTAATTATTAAGACGATATTAAAATGGCAGCCAAACCACCAGGGCAGTTGAAAAGTTAGATGTCAGAGCGTGACGGCAGGTCTCTATCTGTTATGCTGCTGTTTTATTAAAAATAAAGCTCACTGTTCCTTGCCTACCATTGGTCATAAACTAGGCTAGGCTGCAACTCTGCTTCGAAACGGGTGTGTGTGTGTGTGTTTTCATCTGGATTTTGATTTTGTTTTGCAGATCTCTTTGCGAGTGTTTGAATCTTCCAAAGATTAGAAAGATTAAAACATTTTGGCTATCCAGATACGAGCAACTTAGCTGATTTAGCATATGATACCATATAAACACATCTACGTGGTATGAAGACAGTAAGAAGTGCTGAGTTTGGAGAAAATGCAAAAAATCAGTGACATCCCTTAGCATGTTCCTTTCTGTCACATCAGCTGCAATTTCTCCTTTGCTACAGAAACCAGGGCAGGAATTCAAATAAATCATATATTTATTATGGCTTGCTGGTTACAATTTTATCTTAATTATTGTGCTGTTATAGTTTGCACATTTTAAATATTCCATATGATTTTTTAACTGATGTGTACACTGCCCAGTGAACTCCAATTGATAGTTTAGTTGTCTACTAAATAAATAAAATAGAGCTGAGGAGGCTTAAATCTTGTTACAATTGTCAATTTTTAGCACATTGTAGCAAGACCATACTGTATTCAAAAACAGGCATTTGTATAATTATTTAAAAATTCAAAAATCGAAAAGGTATTTACTCTGTATCTATCCACCTTCAGAAATGTTACCGTTACCCTTATTTTGGCTTAACATTACAAAAAACTTACACTTGGTTCAAAATGGATATATGTTTAATGTTTTTTTTTTAAGTTCTGCCATTTTGGGAAGTAACTAAGGTAGGTAAGAAATTCATTAGCGATAAAAAGAAACACTGTACTGTAACACAAGGTGATTTTTGTTTGTTTTAAGCAGGAAACCTAACACAAATGTTTAATTGTGCTGTTGCACCAAAAAGAAAACAGCTTATTTTAACAAGCCCCTTGCAGCTCTTAGCTGACATTGATTTAGACAGCTAAACAGATTTGGAGCTGGCTGGTATGGGGATGAGAGACAACCAGGATATGCAAGGGCTCTAAATTAAACTAGAAAGTCAATCTGCCCCCGCCCCACAAAGCACCCCAAAACAAGGGAATAGCAAACCAGAACTGCACAGACATTTCAGTAAATCACCAGAAGTTGAGAGCGTGACTCAAAACTGGTTTTACTTTACCTCCTCTTGGTTCCTAAGTCACATTGTGAGTATTGTGGGCCTTTTTGCATAAAAATGAAAAAAATGAACTTGTGATTTATGGCTTTGATGATTAGATTTATAGAAAGAGTATCATGATGTAACATTAGAGAGAGAGGTTAAAATATAACTGTGCTTACAACTGCTGGGAAGAATATCGGAAGCCACTTCTTTGTATCTTTTTTCTTTCTTTTCTATTTTTCTTTAACTTTTTTTTTCTTTTCTTGCACTTTTTTGCTTTCTCTTTGACATCTTCCTTTCCCTTTTTTCTTCCTTACTTTAGTTTGTATTAGTTTTTTAAAAAAATAAATTTTAGGAGAGTCTGTTTGGTGTCGAGGTCAAGGCACCAGGCTAGAAACTGGGAGACTGGGAGTTCTAGTCCTGCCTTAGGCATGAAGCCAGCTGGATGACCTTGGGCCAGTCCCTCTCTCTCAGCCCTTGGAAGGAGGCAATGGCAAACCACTTCTGAAAAACCTTGCCAAGAAGGTTTTTGGGACTTGTCCAGGCAGACTGAGAATCAGACATGATTGAATGGAATAAAAAAATAATAGTTTTTATGTTCTCTTTTAGAAGTTTTAATAATAATTATATACATTGTCGGTATTGTGCTAGGGTTCTGTTTTTAGTCTCAGCATTTTACTTTAGTATAACAAACTTCTGAAATTAAGATAGAGAAGCTGCATTTATCCGCACCCCCTTCTATGGGGTATCATTGTGAATGACCATATAAATCTTGTTCTTTTTCCAGTATTCTGGTTACAGAATATATACTTTTTAAGACATCCAGAAAAGTCCATTCTTCCCCCAGCTTATTGCAATGGCAGTGGATGGATTGGTACTATTCCAAATAATTACAGATTCCAGAACAGGACAATTGTGTATTAGTGCTTGCAGCAAAAACACCCAACACTTTAGTACCAATTGCAGACTGTCAGGGGTGAACATCTAATGAAATCAGCATGCTCCGTAGAAGTGGACGATATAATAAATCCATTTTTAAGGTGCCCCAAGACTTTTGGGTGAGGTTTGACCTCCAAAATACAGCCATCATTTCCTATAGTTAGATAGTTAGCCATTGATGCTTATCTGCTCCATCCAAAGAGCAGAGGGAAGAACCAGAAATCTTGGAGGGGGGGGGAGGCTCTCAAGTCTTGCAGAAGTCCAAAAACAGAAAAAAATAAAAAGCATTTCCGATGGAAAAAAATTCCTGATAGTGAGAGCAGTTTGACATGACAGCCAGTTATTCCATAGGATGGGGACCCCCCTTTACTGGATGCATTGGGTTTCTTTTGCTCCAGAACACATTGCAAACAAAATAAAACTTGCTGATGACACTGCTGAAGATGCAAATGGATTTTGGGAACCCCTGTTGCCCCAAGATTTAATATGTAGAGGAGTTTTTCCCTCTTGCCTTCAATAAATCATGATGCCATTGAGCCTCGCTTTACCTTCCATGCTGTTTTTGGAGTTTTATCCATGCTCTGCTTTTCCAGGGCTCTGCTGTTTTCATGGGGTCTTGTGTAGACCGGTGTGAGTGGGAAAGGGTGTACAACAGTGCAGACACTTGTGTCAAATGTGTATAACGATGAAGACACATTTATGGAGCATGCTCATTTCCTTAGATGCTCACACCTTTACAGTTTGCAATCAGCACAAAACTAATACACAATTGTCCTTTTCTGGAATCCGTAATTTACTGGAATAGCATCAATCCATCCACTGCCATTGTGATAACCTGGGTAGAGAATGGACTTTGTGTGAGTATTTTGAAGTGTCACTCAGGCCAGGCTGTTATTTTGTGCTCTACAGCTGCTGAAGCACATTGCCCCTGTATCTCCATTTATGAGATGGGGGAAGAGGCAAGCAGAAACATTCAACCTCCTTCTATTTACAGCAGCCTTTCTCCACCTTTTGATCCTGGAGGAACCCTGGAAATGTTTTTCAGACCTCGGGGAAGGAACCCCTGCCCATTCAGGCTCAAAGATAGGCCTGAAGTTACAAATTATTCTATTTGTTTTATGGGTAGGGCGATATAAGTGCATTAACAATGTTCTTCAACTAAAAAGAAAGACTGAAACTTGCCTCTTGAATGTGAAGTTGCCTGAATTTGAAATAATTTTTTAAATAAATTGTGATCTCCCAGGGAACCCCTGGTGACCTCTCGCAGAAACCGAGGGTGCCACGGAACCCTGGTGGAGAACCCCTGGCTTGGAAGAACAAACTCACCGTAGTCCACTTCTGCAGCAGCTGTAAAACAGGCACGATGCAAGGGTGGATTAGCCAGCACAGCTGTGTGCTTTCGGAGTTTTTTTGATCGATAGCTCGTTCCGAGCATCTTTCCCTTCCTCGGATCCTCCCATACATTTTTCATGGCTCAGCCCTCCTAGGCAAAGGCTGTCTTGTCTCAGAATTTAGAGAGAGAGGAAAAAAAAGAACGGCCCACCAAAGCCTGCTTTGTTTCCCGAGGCCCTGGAGGTGGTTTAGTTAGGGGCCAATCTATAAATTCCAAGCTGGGAATTCCTTTGCAAGATGAACAAAGCAGCTGCATCACTCGAGCTCAGAGCTGCGTGGGTATGTCTTGGTGTGCATTTTTAAAAGCCTCCCCCAATTGGCTCAGAGCTTCAGACCATATTAATATAATATCACTCGTGTGGACCAGGGAACGCACATCTTTCAGAAGCAGCTAAGGAGCAGCCTGCCGCAACTGGATTACACAACTTGTTAATTTCAGGAGCTGCATTTTGCATGACTCCAAGTCGTCACATGCCAGGCTTAAACCACTTTGAGAAGCCAGCTTCCTTCTTTTTCTTTTTCCTTTTCCTTCCTTTTCCTTCCATCCTTCTTCCCCTTCTCCTCCCCTTATGTCCTTCCTCCTTTTTTTCCTTCCCTCCTTCCTCCCCCTCTTTCCCTTTCCTTCTTTTTCTTTCCCTTTCCCTTCCCCTCCCTTTTGGTCCTCCCATCTTTCCTTCTTTTTCTTTCCTTGTTTCCTTTCCCTCTTTCCTTCTTTCCCTTCCCCTTCCCCTTCCCCTTCCTTTCTGTCCTCCCATCTTTCCTTCTTTTTCCTTCCTTGTTTCCTTTCCCTCTTTCCTTCTTTTTTTCCCTTTCCCTTTCCCTTCTGTCCTTCCTTCCCTTCCCTTCCCTTCCCTTCCCTTCCCTCTTGCCTTCTTCTTCTTTCTCTTTCTCTTTTTCTCTTTCCTTTCCTTTCCTTTCCTTTCCTTCCCCTTCCCCTTCCCCTTCCTTTCCCTCTTTCCTTCTTTTTCTTTCCCTGTCCCTTCTTGGATCCCCAAATGCAAAAAGGCACCTTTCTGGATGCCTGGTTGCCTTGTGGCCCAATGTCAGTTTTGCCAGCTGTTGATGGCCGCTTAGAAGACTGAGAACAAACCAGGGGCAGTTTGTCCTGTCACTGTATTTAGTAGGGGGGTCTACAGACAATGGTTTTACAATGTCACAATTGTGGCTGTGATGGTGGACCAAGGCTCCCCTGTGTTTTATGTGTGACGGCCCTGGCATTTAGGAACATCTGTAAGTTTGTGGTTTTTCTTTTAATACATAAACCTTGAGAGGGCTCTCCTGGAGGGACCCAGCCTCGTCTGATCCAGACTGGGAATACAGCAAAGGAAAATAGTTCCCCCCAACCTGCTTTGTGCTGTTTTCCCCACTGGAAATGGCTATTTGTAACACAGAAGCAGAGAATAGTTTCCTGAGGGCTCATGATTCAAGAATATCAGTGCTAACTTGGATTGCCAATAAAGACCTGCCCTTGATAAAGCAAGACCCAAAACTGCCTTCCCATCTGAGCCCCAGCCACAAGGGGTCCGGGTTCAGTGCAGAAACAGCCAGCTGCCTTAACCCACACACAATTCCCTCTTCCTGCGTTCACAGGATATCTTTCCCTTTCATTAGGTAAAGGTAAAGGTTTCCCTTGACCTTAAGTCCAGTCGTGTCCGACTCTAGGGGGGGGGTGCTCATCTCCGTTTCAAAGCTGAAGAGCCGGCGTTTGTCCGAAGACACTTCCATGGTCATGACTAAACGGAATGCTGTTACCTGCCTGCCGAAGCGGTGCCTATTAATCGACTCACATTGGCATGTTTTCGAACTGCTAGGTTGGCAGGAGCTGGGACTGGCAACGGGAGCTCACCCCGTCACGCTGATTTGAACTGCCGACCTTCCAATCGGCAAGCTCAGCAGCTCAGCGGTTTAACCCCCAGCGCCACCCTGTCCTTTCCCTTTCATTAAGTAGCTATAAATACAGTAAATGCATAGTGAAATAAATAACGATCAATAAATAATAAACAGTGGTTTGCTCAATTAACCCAATTTTCTGGGATCATGTTGCACGCCAAACAGTATATCCGATGTCCAGCTGGATTTGTGCTGCTTGCTAGGCTCGAATGGAGTTGGTTGATTTGTGGTTTTGTGTGTTGTAAGATGACAGTTTCTGTATACTTACACACAAAATATTATCAGGGCTGCCCAAATCCATTCTATCTCCAGCTTGGCAACTGCAGTTCATTCATTATTTCATTCCCTTTTGCTTTTTTTTAATAGTGCATTTGGTCAATGGCCAGCAATAATAATAATAATAATACAACACCAAAGTAAAACTAACTGGATGAGATAAAATACTAGCATAACCAAGATTAAATAACACATAAAAATGTGACATACACTGCTATAATGGTGCATTAATTACCTGTGCAAGAGTAATGGGTGGCTTTGGGCCAGTCCCTCCCTCTCAGCCCAACCCACCTTACAGGGTGGTTGTTATAGGAAAAATAGGAGGAGGAAAGAATATTAGGTATGTTCCTCACCTTGAAGGAATGCGGTGGCGCTGCAGGTTAAACCGCTGAGCTGCTGAGCTTGCCGATCGGAAGGTCGGCGGTTCGAATCCGCATGATGGGGTGAGCTCCCGTTGCTAGTCCCAGCTCCTGCCAACCTAGCAGTTCGAAAACATGCCAATGTGAGTCGATTAATAGGTACCGCTCCGGCGGGCAGGTAACGGCGTTCCGTGTAGTCATGCCGGCCACATGACCACGGAGGAAGTGTCTATGGACAAACGCCGGCTCTTCGGCTTTGAAACAGAGATGAGCTATTCGTGTCCCCCTAGAGTCGGACACGACTGGACTTAATGTCAAGGGAAACCTTTACCTCCTCACCTTGAGTTATTTATAAAAGTCATAAAGGTGCAATGAAAAAAAATCTAAAAACGAAATAATTACAGACTATGAAATAGAATATATACCATCTAAAAAACAAGATAGCTAGTATGTGTTAAACCTAAAGTGATAAAATAGAAGCAATTATTTCTGTAACCAGTTATGCCTTATTTTCATTGCGGCGACACAGAATTTGGCCACTGCAAAGGTGATAATCAGTTTTGAATCTTCTCCCCCTTTGCTTATTTCTCCATTCTTGGTCATTCTTTTCTGCCTTCATTTCCCAGAATTTCCTCCCCCCCCCCCTCCTTTTGCACAACAGTCCCAGTGAGTCTTCCTTTAAACAAACAAAAAATAATTCTGCCCTCCAAACACCTTCGAAAGTGACCCGGCCAACAGGCCAAGGCAATTACAGCCAAGCCGTCCGTTAAGGAGTTATTGGAATGGAACCTCTCTCTGATCAAAGCATCAACAGCATTGTGCCAAAGGAGAACCCCACTGGGTGGAGGAAGGATGAACTGATCTTTCAGGCCAGGACAGAGAGCTAAAACTCTTCAGCTTTCCAGGAGGAAAACTCGTTTGAAATCGTACATTATCCTGAATTCCATTATCAAGGAAGCTCTCCATCCCACCACCCCAGAAGTTACAGGCCTCTGCACTCTGGCCCCAGGGTCTCTGGCACAGACGTGCGGATGGGTTATGAATTAACCCGAAATCGTTTAAATGGCGCCAGCTGTCAAATGCAAGATTAAATATATAACGCTGCTTAAATAGGCTTGGGCAGTGATGGGTTAGGGTTGGGGGTCCTTGGAGTTGAGTAGAAAGTTGTTGTGGGAGAGAGGTCAGTATATCCTCAGGAGCTGTTAGGGAAGAGGGTCCTACGTGCCCGATTGTTGTGCGTTTTATTTTATTGTTATTGCTACTATAAAAAAAACCTTATCCTAGTCTTCTAGCATGGAGGCATCACTCGGGTGGTGGACCACTTGTAGGATGAAATGAATCATCAACCCAGCAGCGAACTGGCTCCGTTAAGCTTCAGCATTTAGCCTGTCTCAAAAACCTGCTCTCCAATGGGAATGGTGAACGTCAAGCAAATCGTGCAGCTGTTTTAGCTTGTTGTTGCTGTTGTTAAGGCAAGTTATGTGGCCAGCATCGATGCAAAATTTATTGGGGTATCTGCATGACAAGGTTGCTAATAAGCCACCCCAATATTAGCTAGCTAGTTGGTTCACGCAACATGGTCACTCAGCTCAGGCAAAGACCATTCTAAGCTTGGCTGATATTCATTTTGGTCATAGTTTTTTAATGTGTGGCTTCATGAACTCTGTGAAGGCAGCTGGTTATTTTAGGGTTCAGTATGGTATAAGAACCCACAAAATGGGTTTAACCTGTAAACCAGATTAAAATGTTATGAATGAACCCAGACAGGTAGAAGCAGTTCCTGAAGAAAAATGGGGTATGTTCCAAACTGTCCTTGTATGTTTTTAGCAGAACCTAGTAATTATGACTTGTCCTCTGGAATCATGATCATACGATATGCGAATCCATGGTTAACTGAACCATGGTTTACTGACTTAACTCCATCAGCTGGAGTTAAATATACTGTATTTTTCATTTTTTCTATTTCTGGCACGGGGAGGAAGGGATTTGCCTTTTTGAAATGGTATTCTCTGACTCAAGGCGTAGGGTACAGTTTTTCATTGTTTAGCAGTGTGTTCAGTTGGAGATCTTGATGGTCACAGAGCAGACAGCTGGATATCAGATCAAGCCCTAAAGCTACAGGTTGCCCATCCCTCCTGTATTCCTAACAACAACAACAAGGTTGGGAAAGAGAGAAATGGCTTCTGGAATTTTTTCCAACTCATTCACCAGCAATGGTGATAATCTGGTATAAGAGGAGTCTGGGTGTCACAAAGAAACATGTTGAGTGCATGTGTCTGTTATGCTTGTGTGTGTGTGTGTGCATGCACACAGAAGCACAAAGTAGGCTGGACATGCTCTGCTCTGAGTTACATGAGGTGGGATGGCATGTGGGTCACCAACTTTCTAAGCAACCGCTCAACTGCCTCCCCAGAAAGATGTATTGGGGGAATATTTCAGGATTTTTTTCCTCCACAGCCCCCAACTGGATCTGGCCCATTTTTCAACCCAATCTTTCTTTTGCCATTTTCTCCTACCACATCAAACTTGGTCCCATTCTGTTCAGTTGTAACTTAAAAGTTATGCTGATGGGAGAAATGAAGAGAATCCTGAGCCCCCGTTACATAGTTTCTTCCCAACATTCCATGGGGTTGGAAAGAGAGAAAATGAGAGTTGCAAGTTCTACCAAGGGTTATTCATAGGATTCTACTTCTCCCTTGGTCTCTACTTCCAACTGGATTGAGACAGTGGAAATCTCCACCCAAACTCCTAGGGTAGGAGGTTGGGAACCAGTGACTATCTGATCAAAATCACCCATTTTGGCAACAGATCTCTTGGCACAGGTTCCTGGCTCAACTGGAGTCTTGAGGAATGTAAATTCTGATATTTCACCAAGATAATCGCCCTTGTCCTTGGACGAAAACACTTGCCCCAGGGAAGAGCAGGAAAGGTTCCCCTTGAAACAACTGGGGAGTGGAGATATTTCCTGTTAGCAAATAAGGAGGAGTCCACCCCAGTTTAGGGTAAGGGGACAAGTTGGCGTCATGCTACAAACACCTGAGTGCAGTCTGAGTCACTGGAAAGGAGAAAGCTGTTTTGGATTGACACTATTCCTTCTTTGAGGAATGTTTTATTTCTGAGCTGTTTTATTTCTCCAGTTAGAGTATGAAAGATCATCCACCTACCTCCTCTTCCCCCCACCCCCCGAGATGAACGTACTCTTTTTCCTCCTTAGCTTTCAACCATTTCACCTGCGAAGGGCTTCTGAGGAACTTGGAAGTTTACAACAGGTAGATACCTTGGGCTGACCTAATAAAAGCGTCATCTTGGTCGATTCTTGTCTTCTCCCATGGCCAACTTGGTACTCTTGCATGCGCTCTCTCTCTCTCTCTCTCAGCACTTCTTGATTCTGGTTATAGTAGATGTTTTGAAGACTTTGGGAAAGATGGTTCAGTGCTGAAAGAAATATTGGTAGAAATTCATCCCAAGCTCTAGGTAGGCTGTCAAAAACAGAAGCAGATGCTTAAAATCTTGAATGAATCCAAAAAGCTGGTTCACACTTCATAATGTTTATTGCATGGTCTGCAAAGGAGCATCTGGTGATATTCCATGGTCAGGCTTCTGTCTTTCCCATGTGCTGGGCTTAGTAACATCCATCATCATCATCATCATCATCATCATCTGATTTATATCTCAACTTTCTCCAGAAACCAAAGGCAGCTTTCATGTGGATCTCCCCATCAAAAAAATCCCATGTGTTGATCTGAGAAACTGTTTCAAAGTCACCTAGAGAACTTCCCTGGTGGAGAGTAGATTTGAACCTGAGTCTCACCATGCAGGGAGTCAGGGAGATGATCTTGGAGAAGGAATCCAGAGGCTGTTGGGAAAACATCAGGTGCAGAAGAAACATGTGCTAAGTCCAGAGAAATGGGGGAGTATTGCAAAGAGTCTAAGACGAGCTTCTCTGCCCAACTCCCTGGGGTATAAGAGGGAGGGAAGAGAAGAAATGGGAGAATTGCAGGATTGATGTTAGCCCCACAAAGTAGAGCAGATCAGGAAACTGACTCCACAAAAGACTAGAACTATACTTTATTGAAATAGGCTATAATAACAGAATGTTGCTAGTCTTGAGTCTCTTTGTAATACTCTCCTCCCTCTCTTGGGCTTAAAGCATGTTTTTTCTGCACCAACAGCTTCTAATTCCTTCTCCAAGGTCATCTCCATAGCTCCTTATACCCCATGCCAAGTCTAACACCTTCACCCCTCAAGTTATCTACCTGTCGTAAGCTTTCATCTCTGCATACGCTGACCCTCCTCCTCCTCCTCTCCCCAGGCCAACAGCTGACGCCATCCTTGTCCTGATGGTATCATCTGGCCACAGTCCCACCGGTTTTCTCCTTGAGCATCTTTTCTCCCAAACTATTCTGTGTGAAGGTTGGGCTCAGCAAGCGCTTCTTCCTGGACTGGCTGAAAAGTCACTTATTGCACCAAGCTGTTACCACTCGGGTAGCCCTGTGTGGGCTGCAGCAAAGCCATCTGGACACATGAAGGTCAACAGGGGAAAAAAACTCCATTCCTTTGCTACTCTGAAACCATAGAGAATAGAAGAGCATCAGCAAATAATTCCTGACCTTATTAATAGTATTTAAAAAGAAACATTCAAGATCCCTCTCAAGAAGAAGAAGAGGGGGAGGAGGGGGAGGGGGAGGAAGAAGAAGAGGAAGAGGAAGAGGAAGAGGAAGAGGAAGAAGAAACAACTAAAACTGTACAGCCTCCATGTTCAGAGTTTTCTGGATACCAGATCAGGGGGGAACGTTGTTTTCACATCTTGCTTGTTAACTTACAGAAGCATCTGGCTTGCTAAGAATAACAGGCCTCATATAAAAAAGTGGAGAGGCTCTGATTGAGAGGCTGTAGCTGTCACCTTGACCTTTTTGAAACCCCCCCCCCCCCCGCAAGACAGCCCCGGTGGTAAAGATAACTAACCCAACACAGCAATGCTGCAAGGTGCCCTATCTTCCCTCCAACAGTAAAACCAGCTCAAAATCTGGGGGGAAAAAATAAATTTAAAAAAATCCCCAAACATTCCAAGAAGGTGGCCAAACAGATCCCTCTTTCATCGAGGGGGAAAAAGCAGTTTTTAGAAACTGCAGGGCAGATCCTGACACAGCCTGGGTTCTCAGTGCAGAAATCACTGAAGCCAGAGAAAGAGCTGGGCTTGAGTTCTCGGTCACATCAGTTCATACAGGCTGTGGGTTGTGACAGCTTCTCACTGATGCCATCAGAACAAAGTTTTTGGACAGGCAGAAAGGTCACCCAAGGCAACAGGTCTGCTTTGCCATGTTTTGAAATAAACAGAATAAAATGTATTACCATTGGGGGTGGGGTGGGGTGAAGGGGCTGGAGAATAGACCAAGAAGTCCACAGATTCCAATTCTGTTTTGGCACCAAAGTGGCGTTTTAAGCCAGTCGGTTCAATTCCCACCCCACAAATAGACATTCCTCTAGGTAATGCTTCTTTTCCAGACGTTCTCATGAACTTTGAGGACTTATTTTTCAATCAGAGCCTCTCCACTTTTTTATATGAGGCCTGTTATTCTTAGCAAGCCAGATGCTTCTGTAAGTTAACAAGCAAGATGTGAAAACAATGTCCCTCCCACTGTTCTTTGTTCCCCCCTGATCTGGTATCCAGAAAACTCTGAACATGGAGGCTGTACAGTTTTAGTTTCCTCCTCCTCTTCTTCGATAACCACCAAGATAACCACCCCACAAGTAGACATTTCTCTAGGTAATGCTTCTTTTCCAGGCTTTCTCATAAACTTTTAGGACCTATTTTTCAAATAGGTCCAGCTGGCTCTCGAGATATGTTTACCAACTCTCGTTCCTTTAACTTACCGTAGCTGTTCAATTGACAGATGCATGTTGACCTGGACTTAAAAACGTGTCAGCCCGTTTTGCCCAGGTAAAGCCATGTAGAGAGTCAAGAAGATGGCCTTGATGGAGACATGGTTCCTGCATATCTCCATCAAGGTCATCTTCCTGACTCTCTGCATTGCCCCAAAATACATTGTTTAGCTATTCTTCAATATCAGATGGGTCACTGCATGTTGTGTCAAAACAACAACAACAAAAGGACTGGAAAGAATCTGGCTGTATCTCTTTATGGTAGAGAGTTCTCCTGCTCACGAAGCTGCACGATGTGAGAGGCTGGAAATCTGCTGCAGTAATTCCGGGGCATATAAATGCCTGCTCCCACCCCCACCTGCCATCTTCAAGCTGCCGTGTTGGATTTGTTTCAGGAGAGCACCAGGTTGGATTCAGCATTACCATTTCTCAGAAGTTTGCTTCTACTACGACCAGGGCTTCAGCGTTTCTGCCTTCGGTGGCTTGTGGAGTGCCTTGCAATTTTTTCTTGGTGAAAGTTGGTTTGCTTTGCCCTTATTCTGTTCTGGCAGGGGATGCAGAGAAGAGTTGTTTTCCCTTCCTCATCTTCCTGTTTCTCTGAAAGCTCCATGGCTATTCATGCTTCTCTCTCTCCAACCCCCCTCCCTGCAAAGAGTAGCTCATCCCTGGTGTCTTTCCTTGGCATTTAATAGAAGTTTCGGGAAGAGGGATGTGCAATGAGTGTCAGGGCGTTCACACGTATCTCTTGGCTACTGTGCTAAAATAAGTGCAAGTATATCACATCCAATCCATGCAAGTTTCACCTACTTCTCTTCTCCTTCAGAAAAAGAGGTTTGAAGAGCCAGTTCTCTTTTATCCAAATGAATGTAGTTGTTGGGGGGGTGGGGGTGGACACAGGAGGATTTTTTTCACATCTTTGTTTTAGGAACTCAGAAGTGGAAACCACCTGTGGCCTTGGGTCTCAGTGATAACTTTTCCATTTGGCTTTTGGGAGGTGATCTGGACTGTGCAACTTGATGCTTTTCTGTTGCTTTGGATTACAACTTCCATACTCCTTTGCCAGAGATATTTAGTGTGATCCAATAGGACCTTTCTTATCTTCTTGCCTTCCCTGGTAGGTTAGCCACATGTCTCCTTTATAAAGGATGGGGCTGTCATTGAAAGCATCCTTCATCTGAAGAGCTTCCAGCCTCAGCTTGCTTTGAAAACCGAGAATCTGAAGAAAAAGTCCACGTGAACAACAGCCACAGGATTCAGCTGGCCAGTGCCCACAACACTTGGTGAGAAGGCTTGCATTCCTTTTTTTTTTTTAATTAGAAATTTTTACAGAATTAAATGATAAACATGAAAATTAAAAAGGTTAAGAAAAAAGATAAAAGAACAAGTGCAGAAAACAATACAGATAGAAAAAGAAAAAGAATGAAAGAAACGACTTCCAGTCTTCTTTACAGCAGTTACAAACACATTTATTATCCCTCCTCCCTCTTTAAAATTACATTACGTACTTCCCTTCTATACCACATTCAACCCTTTCTAATCAGCAAATCCAAAATCACCATTTCATTTTTTTTCCGCTTTCAGCAAAAAGTCCATAAAAGGTTTCCAGTCTTTTTTAAAAGTACAAGACTTGCATTCCTATAGAGATGGTGATGATTTCTAAAGATGAGCATGGTGGGTTTTTTCTGCGCCACCCATCCATTTCCAGCTATCTTTCCTTTTAACCCTTTTTTCTTCCTCTTTTTATTGTCTTCTGATATTTTCTGCTGTCTCTCTTCTTTCTCTCACCCCCAAACCTTTTGCCATTCGTCCTCCATCTACCTGTTCCACTTTTCTTCACTCAGGGGCTGCAGAGCGACCGATCACTCTTGCCAGTCATTCAAAGTGACTGTATAGAGCTTGCAGCAATTCCAGATCTTGCGTGATTGCATCCCCATTAGTCCTTGGCTTCAATCTTTAACTATGTTTTAATATGTGCATGCACAATACAGTTGTGTGAATCACACACCTGTGGTGTAGAGAGTAAGGAAGATGACCTTGACAGAGATATGCAAGCTCCAGTGCCAGGAGAATGGGGGTAAAATGTTTTTTAAGTCCAGAGCAATGAGATAACATTTGGAAGTGACTCCTGCAGACACCTCCCTGATTCCCTGGGGGATAAGCAGGGGGAAGGAGGTCCTGCACAATCAGACTTGCAAGGTTCTGTGATTATAGCCCACCTCAATAAAAGTGGTTTTAGCCTTCCTGTGGAGCTGATTTCCTGGTGGTCTACCTCGTGGGGTTATCAAATGTTAAGTCGGAGACATTGTGGAAGAGCCTGCCTTCTTTGCAAAAGAGCCTTTATACTGTTTTAAAAACCTGTGGAGCAGAGTGCTTGCACTCGAGTTCATTAAATTCCACTAGACTGTGATTTTGCATGGGGCAGAAGACCTGTATTATGAGATATATGGGAATCTTTATATTAATTGCATTTTTCTAGAACAGTCTGACGATTCCTACCCTGGACAGGAGGTTGGACTAGAAGACCTCCAAGATTCCTCTCAACTCTATGGCCTACATCAGTCAAGGAAATTTGCAGCCCATTGCCTAAAAGGGCTGCTAGGTGGATTCCTGCAATAAAGGCCGATTTTCAACATTTGTATTCCAAACTTTTTGGAGGGGGTTTACTTAAGCAGACGCCTTTAATTCTCCTATTGAAGACCAAACCATGAGGCCCTCCGAATCTTGATGGTCTCCAAATCCCATAAATTCTAGCCAATACAACCTGTGATGGAAGCCGTAGTCCAGAAACCTCTGGAGTTGCCCATCCTTGCTGCCAAAGCAGCGGGACTGGAAAATGTTGTGGTAATCTTAAAGAAAGCTGCTGATGTTGAGGTTTGAGGAGTAGGAGAGGCCTTGGCTGAAGATCTGGCGACATCTAGTGTCCAGTAAGGGCTAGACAAAAAAAATTCTGGGGTCCTCTAGAGCAGCATTTCTTAATCTTGGCAATGTTAAGATGTATGGATTTTAACTCCCAGAATTCCCCAGCCAGTATACTGGCTGGGGAATTCTGGGAGTTGAAGTCCATGCATGCTAGCTGGGGAATTCAGGGCGCTGAATTCCTTCCTCTCCCCTTCAGCTACTTCCCTACTTAATTTCCCCCTCTTTCTTCCCTCTTTTTTTTTAAATTAATTTTTATTAAAGAATTTTTTACAGAATAAAAGCAATACAAATTTAAAGGAAAAGTAAAGGAAAAGTAAAGAAAAGTGATAAGTAAATAAGAAATAAATAAAAGAAAGAAGACAAGGAAAAAAGATGTGAAGTAATGGCTTCTGATCTTCTTTACAGTAGTTATAAATTAATTTATATTTTATCCCCTGTCTTTAAGGCAATGTTTCTCAACCTTGGCAATTTTAAGATGTGTGGACTTCAACTCCCAGAACTCCCCAGCCAGCAAGGCTGGTTGGAGAATTCTGGGAATTGAAGTCCACACATCTTAAAATTGCCAAGGTTGAGAAACACTAATCTAAGGTTACATCGTGGCTCTCTTCTTTCCATACTCTTCTAATCATCAAACCCATAAATCACAAGTTCATTTTTCCCACTCTCAGCAAAAAGTCCATAAAGGGTTTCCAGTCACTGACAAATTCCCTAATCAAAGAAGTGAATTTTGCCATCTCGGCAAATTCTGTCATCTTCACCCGCCATTCCTCCATCGTGGGCCTTTCTGAGTCTTTCCACCTTCGTGTGTGTAATAATCTCGCTGCAGTTCTTCCCTCTTCATTGATCTCTGCTTCGGCTTCCTCCCTCTCTGCCCCACATTTGGCTCCTGTCCTGAGGCCGCTCCTGGCAAAGGGATCCTGCAATTCCCCAGCACAGGTGCAAAGGCACTGCCGTGGTATTGGCCCCCGGACACGTCCCCAAAACGTTCTGTCTCCTTCACCCACTGGAAATAATGTGTTGTGGCAGGTGGAGGAACGCTGCAGCCGCAGACTATCTGCTTGTGGGGGAGTGACTTACTGAGCAGGCTTCCCAACACCTGTTTTGGGGCAGAACCTCCAAGATTTTGCTTCCCAAACTGCGCAGGGCAAAGGAGAGGCGCTTGAAGATGGGAAGCCTGCTCCTGGGCCTGTGTTTGGCCCCTTAATCCTTGTTTGGTGTGCTCCAGCATGCTGTGATCAGCGTGATAAGGATCAAGGTCTTCCACATTTTATCCTGGAAAAGGAAGACTTGTAACACCCCCGTCTTCCTTGCTTTCCATCTTTCCCACTGCATCTTGCTGAAGGCTCCGGCTCCATTCCTAGATGAATTTACTCTGCCCAACGAAGATGGAGGAGAATTACTTTAATTTATACTTAAGTATAAATTAAGTATACTTAAGTCCTCACTTAACAACTGGTCATTTAGTGACTGTCCAGAGTTTCGACAGTGTTGAAAAGACTGGCTTATGCCCGTTTCTCACACTTATGACCATTTCAGTGTCCCTGCAGTCACATGATCGCGATTTGGGCGCTTGGCAACCATCGTGCATTTATTTACTTCAAATTTTGTCACTGCCCATCTCCCTCAAAAGAGGGACTCTGGGTGTTTTATGATGGGTGCAGCACCCCATGGCCACGTGATCACCATTTTTGACCTTCCCAACTGGCTTCTGATTAGCTTAGTCAATAGGGAACCATGTGATTTGTTTAACAACCAGATGGTTCACTTAATGACCACATGGTTTGCTTAACAACTGCTGCAAAAATGATTGTAAAATCAGGTCTGGATTTGCTTAACAACTGCATCACTTAGTGACCTAAATTCCAGTCCCAATTGTGGTTGTTAAGCAAGGACTACCTGTATAAACTTAGCTAATTCTGCAGGTCCCAATCAATCATAAAGCAAAAATAGTTGTCATTGGAAATGCATACTTTTGAAATTGTGCAGTGTATCTGTGATAGCAGCATCCGGCTGACCTTGTCTGCACTCAGAAGCTGAACAGGGCTGGGCCTTGTTAGCACTTGGATGGGAGACCACGAGGGACTCCCAGCATTGCAGGTTAGACTGAAAAGCTGAAAAAATATCCCAGAAGAGATTTCCATATTCTGCCAAGAAAAATGCATGCATCCACAAAGTTATAGGAGATGAACTTGGCTTAAAGGAGATTATAAATGTTAGGGGAAAGCCTGCTATTATTCTTGCTACAGACCTCCATAGAAAATGCAAAATGTCCATTCATGAAAATAATAGGTGAAATGCATTAATCATTTGCAAAGAGTACATTAGCCAAATATTTTTTAAAAAGAAAAATAATATTTTAGAAAAATGTGCTCTAAAATTTACACATACATACATACATACATACATACATACATACATACATTTAAACAATGCTTGCATTTGACAAACTGAACTCAACAGCTTTGCCGAAAAGAAAAACTGATTGAAATTGATGTGGTGGACTGGGAGATTTTCCCAGAGCGAGACTAAGGAAATGCGCTTGCCTTGCAGACATTTAGCAAGTGTCCAAGATAAGCTGAAGCTGTGTGCAAAATGGGGAGCTGTTCACCTTCCACGTCTGTGGAGGAAAGTTCATTATATGGCATTCTTCATTCCTTTGTTGCCTTTAATGGGCATTCTTCATTCCTTTGTTGCCTTTAATGGCCGTTTACCCTGCTGTTTAATTCAAAGGATGCCTAGGGCAACTCCCAAGAACAATCATTGGATAGCTCCTGCCTTCAGGGTTACAATAAAAAGGGAGCTGCGCATGTGGAAGAGGGGGGAAAGGAGGAGAGAAAGAGGGAGATCAGATGCTGCTTTTAAAGACAGTTTTTGCCCAAGTGGCTGCGATAGGAATGGTTGAATACTTGGTGTTCTCAGAGCTTGGTTGTCTTCCTCCGGACATTTTGTTACTAGCTAAGTAACATCATCAGTGCGCCGTGAGTGGTAACAGAAATGTGTGCAACCAAGTTCAGAGAACATTATGTTCTCTGGTATTGGAAGTGTTTGAGGAGCATGGTGGAATGGTTGCCATCAGGTAGCAACTGAAGGAGAGAGAGGGGACGGTGGTCTTCCAGCAAGGACACTTCCCTTCTTCTCTGCAACCTGGTGGAATGAGGCAAGAGCAGAAGACAAGCCAGGTGCAGCTGGTGCTTCAGTAGAGATCTCACCCAGATTAGCCTTCCAAAATCTGCCCAAGTTATGGAATAGCTGTGGCTGCTGTCACTGCCACCACTCCTACCTGATCTGCTGTGATTGCTCAAAGATTATCTTTGCAATTTCCTGCCCATCTGAGGTGGTTGACGTACAAGAAGCTAACATACAAATTCTAGACAAGGATGGGCCCCTTTGGCTGTCCTCACCTGTGAAACCTAGGCGAAATGGAAATGCAACATGAATAATGTTTCATTAAACGATATCCTTTTGTGCTGTCCTACAGTTGTTATGTTCTGGGAAGAAGGTATCACACACATGATTCCAACTTTAATATTTGCAAACATCCATATTTTTTTAACTACATACCTATTACCTGAAGTGGATCACTGGACAATGGAAATGAACTCTCCACACCTTTCTTCTCCCCACTCTAAACTGTCAACAATGGAAAGATAAATTTAGGGCCTCAGTTACTCAGTGGATGAAGACCTGTTAGTTGTGACTCATGAAAGAGCTGCTTCTAGAGATAGATTATATAAGACAACTGCAAGGGAGAAGCTGTTGTATAAAACTTTATATACATTAGGAAAAGCCTTAACATTTAACTGTGTTGTTGTATCTTTTGCATCATGTTTAGAACTTAAAAAGGAGACAATAGGAAACAAGAAAAAGACAAAAAAGAGCAAAAGGTATCATCCATCAGAGGTGAATCTATCCCAGCTTTGACTCAAGATGTAAAAGGTTCATCCTGGGATCTTTGACAGCCAAGCATGGGAACTACTAATGAGCTGTTCTTTCAAAAGATCTATTCCTCAACACATAATAGAATTAATGCCCCCCCCCCAAATAATTGGGAATCTAGAGAAATAACTTCATTTGTCAAGGGAATTGTATAACAAGGGCACTATTTGCACAGGATGCAAACTGGGTCATGAGCAAAGTGATTGTGTTGTGCAAAAGGCTGGTATGTGATGAGCATCAAATCTGGAGATATCTTGTGGCTCTTTTAAAATAATAATAATAATAATAATAATAATAATAATAATAATAATAATAATAATAATAATAATGTATTAATGCTACCCGACTCCCAGCAACTCTGGGTGGTTTATTTTTTTATTGTATTATTGTATTTCTACTGTTGCTTTTAAAGCCTCGTGTGGCACAGAGTGGTAGGTGGCAGTATTGCAACCGAAACTCTCCCCGCGACCTGAGTTCAATTCCAGTGGAAGCTGGATTCTCGGGTGGCCGGCTCAGGTCAACTCAGCCTTCCACCCTTCCGAGGTCGGTGAAATGAGCACCCGGCTTGCTGGGGAAGGGGACGACTGGGGAAGGCAATGGCAGACCACCCCACTATAGTCTGCCACGAAACGTCGCGAAAGCAGGGTCTCCCCAAAGGGTCAGACATGACTCGGTGCTTGCACAGGGGACCTTCCACCCTTTCATCACTGTTGCTTTTATTTTGTATGCCACTTAGAGCCCTTTAGAGTAAAGCTGTTTACAAAACCTCTAAATAAGTAAATACATACCCAGCCAACCACTGAGTTAGAAGAGGATCATTCTAGCCCAAAACAGTCCCAGGAAAATTTGGGGCTAAAATACCTCCCCGGAAATCATCTATGTCAGGTCAACATGAATGAGAGAGTTAACAAAAACTCTCTTCCTTCTGAGACAAAGTCCTAGGCTGGCCCTACAGAACTAGGGGGAAGGAAGGAAGGAAGGAAGGAAGGGAGGGAGGGAGGGAGGGAGGGAGGGAGGGAGGGAGGGAGGGAGGGAGGAAGGAAGGAAGGAAGGAAGGAAGGAAGGAAGGAAGGAAGGAAGGAAGGAAGGAAGGAAGGAAGGAAGGAAGGAGAATAAACAACAATGCCCCTGCCATCTTTGTGAAATCCCAGGAGGTCACTAACCAAGTGCTTCTGGTACACAGTGATAAGTATTTTCCCCAGAATAGCAACTAACTGGATCAACCATGTTGTGAGTATATAGCCAGTCAGTCAATCTTTTATTTCAGTCAATGACCTGTATAAAACAGAGGCAGTCAAGCAAGCCATAAATAAAAAGAAAGGAACATGTCAGAGATCATAATCTCAGGTGACATTCTAGATACGAATATTTATTTATTTATTTATTTAAACATTTATAGAGTTGCCCGTCTTGTACCGAATTCTGGGCGGCTCACAACCAACGGTTAAAACAGCACCTCTGTACAATAAAAAATATTAATGTAATCTGAATATATAATCTAATAGAATAATATAAATACAAAAGCTGTAATCCTGACGCTAGCATCCTAATATCCTTTAAAGCTAAAACTGTAATCTAACAAAAGCTAAAAATCAGAGTCTGGAAAATTAGTGGTGTTAAAATTCTAAATTTAAAACGGCTGCACATGGTGAAGGGGGGAGCGTCAATCCTCTTGGCAGTATGCACACAGGAGAGTCCTCTAGTGACTGTCTGTTGATGTCTTTGAATCAGTCAGTGAGTGGCAACAGTCAAGGGGTGTCAGCTCCCACCTGATTTTGCAGGTGGCAAAAGATGATTACTGTAATCTGAATCAGTAACTGCACATTCCCTTCTGGCCGCAGAGAGTTACATAGTAGGATTGAAATTTTTGCTCCATTTTATTGACTTTGGGGAGGGTTGGGGCTTCAGCAGCATGATCTAGACCAGTGTTTCTCAACCCTGGCAACTGTAAGATGTGTGGACTTCAACTCCCAGAATTCCCCAAGGCTGGCTGGGGAATTCTGGGAGTTGAAGTCCACACATCTTACAGTGGCCAAGGTTGAGAAACACTGGTCTAGACTACTATACAGACACAACATGTGGTCTGGTATGCCTGCAGTTTGGAGCAAATGCGCTATCCTGCTGTAAATGCACAATTTTGATTTCTCCCCTTTCAGAGCGAGCTGCAGATCCAGCAAGCCGGGGAGAAGGTGTGCATGCCTCGTGCTCAGCAACTGATCCCTGGAGTTTGGGTTTATTGGGAGCAGCCATGTCAAAGGATGAAGCAGGCTGTAAGCTGGCCCCAGTCTACAAGCACAAGGAACGCAAACCCAAGAAGCCCCATTACATTCCCCGTCCCTGGGGAAAACCCTACAATTACAAGTGTTTCCAGTGCCCGTTCACTTGCATGGAGAAGTCGCATCTTTACAACCACATGAAGTACAGCCTCTGTAAGAATTCCTTGTCTCTGCTCATCGAGTCGGACTGGCCTTACAAGAAAGGCGGACTTCTCCACCCAGAACTCCGGCTGTTGCAAACCACGGAGGCTTCTCGGGTTCGTGGGAGGCGGGAGGAGACTGAGGCCTATGACCCTATGGTGCTGGGAGCCACTGACCCCAAACAGGCAGCAGACAGAGGTGGCGGAGAAGGTAAGCCTCCAGGGATGGAAGATGTGGCCTCCTCAGAAAGGATGAGTGATGAAACCAGCCAATTCCAAGAAGAGGAGGAGGAGGAGGAGGAGGAGGAGGAGGAGGAAGAAGAAGAGTTGTCTAGGTTCTTTCAGGAAGTAGGCCCAGGTGAGAAGAAGGAGATGGTCAAGGAGACCCCATCTGCTGGGGAGTCTACTGAACCTGATGGGAACACCCTGCTCTTTCAGTTTAAGAACAAGCAAGACAAGGCCTCCAAAGACCCCACACCTGAGTTCATCATCACGGACGTGTTCTCCTTAAAGAAACACGTGTCCAAAGGAAAGGAGCTGGCCTCGGTGGAGTTGGATGCCAAACCAAAGCATTGCAAAGTGCCCTCCAAATGCTCGGCAAGCAGCGGGCTCTTCATGGAACAATGGAAGCTCGTTGCCAATGGGCAAAGGAGAAACACCACTGGGGTTCTGACTCCGTGTACAGATGGCAATGTCATCCCTTGTTACCCTCCTCCGGCTTACGGTGACTTCCATGAACCCCAGGGCCTCAACCTCTCTCTGCTGGGGATCAACTATCCACTGGCCCCCAATCTCTTCTCCTATTTTGGTCCTTCGGTGACCAGTGGTACCACTTCGCATTCCCACTTGGCCCAATTCCCTTTCCTGGCTTCCACAGCACAGCTGATGCACCCCCATTCTGCTCATTTCCAGCCCTTGCAGAACCCCGAGAGGTCCACTTTCCTCCCACGTTTCTACTATCCATTGCTCTTCGAGCATTCCTTCACATCAGCAGAAAGCAAGGTGGCTTCCACCAAGCCTGAAGCTCAGCAACTGCCCATCACAGCCATACCTGCTCCCCTCCAGGCCCAGACCTCCACAGACCCCCCAAAGGGAGGCGTGCTGAAAGTCCCAGTGCTGAAGACAGGCCTTCCTTGGGTGAAAGGTTTCCGTGAAGAGCCTCTTCCTGAGCAAAGCCACAAAAGGTTGCAACTCCAGGAGGAAGAGAAGAAATGGCTGGTCCATGAAAGGGAAAGCTACTCATTGCTGGCAACTGGTCACCTCTGCAGGAAGTCATCGCCTGATGCTTACCAGGGTCTCGCGGGTATGAAAGAGGGAGCTGCTGTTCTCCCCAACAGCATCAAGAAGGCAGAGCTCCCAGGAGCAGCTTGTTTGGACAGTGGTGGAGTCACCACAAGTAGCCTGAAGAGGAGATTTGCAAAGAGTGGCCTTGATTTTATAAGCTCTGATATGGCAACACCTGAAAAAGAGATCTACCAAGCCAGGTATGATGTGCTCTGCTTTCTCCATTCATACCCACTGCATAAAGCATCTTTTCTAGCTGGGATGGGCAACCTTTCGGGGATAGAGGTCCACCATTCAGCTTCCCTATCTCCCAAGTGTTGGCGTTCTTTGGGGTTTTAAGGATGGGAAGGGCCATCCCGACCCATTTTACACTTAATGCGCCCCCAGCTCAAAAACCAATCCAAGATCGCACCACCCAAATTCGAACTGACGTTTTGGTAGTCCACTCTCCAGGAAACAAGGAGATGGGGCTGAATTGTGGACTGACTTTTCCTCTATGGCGTTGTGATGTTTTTCCCCACCTGTGCTGTGGATGTAAAAGGAGGAGGCACCTCTCAACACGTTCCTCTGATGCACGGGTAGGATCTTCAGCTTTTTATGAAAAAGCAAACGAACAAGGTTTTGGGGGGCATCAGCTGCTGACCCTAGACCCTCAGTGCAGGGACCACAGGAAACAGAGAAACAAAGGTGGAATTAGATAGAAGCGAGACAGAACAAAACTGGCATGGCTCTGTTGTTACCCATTGGGGATTGTTGACAAACCTTCAGTTCTGGAATACCAGGGAGGAAGAGTTTTATAAAGTCCAGCACTCAGCTAGCTAAGTTATTGACTCTGGTTTACAAAGCACAAGGATTGGGTGCCATGTGTGAACACAACCACACTGTTTATGTCAGGGTCACCCACTGGCTGAATTTATACAGCGTATTTTACCAGGCTAGTGAGATCCTTTGTGGCTACATTTCCTAACATTTGAAGCTGAGTTAAATTTCATTTTGGTTAAGACGTTTGGTCAGATTAGTGAATGGTAAAAAACTAGCCTTCTTGGTGGTTTTATGGCTCCAGGTTTCATGTGAACCCAGGAAATGGATTAATTAATTAATATTTTTGTATTTTGGAGTTTTTAGCATATTTGTATATGTGCATTTCATGATGTGTCTCTTTTAATGGATATTTAATTTTTTACTGTTCTAAATTCGCTTGTAAACCACCCAGAGTCGTTGCTGAGATGGGCGGCGGAAAAAATGGGATAAATAAATGAATAAATTGGTAATGGCACTAAGAGCAGCCAATGAATTTCATGGATAATGGTGAAGCCACATCTCTCTTCCTCCCTCGTCCTGCCCCAGCTCTGGGTCTTCTTCTGCTGTACTAACTAATCCCTTGGCTTTTAGGGATCTTATGGAATCTTGTTGGAACGATGATGAGATGGTTTCTGGTTTGATCTGTTTAGTATGGGGAGTTCAGAATATAAGTGGTGGCCTTGTATGGTGTGTAATCACTAGCCTGTATTGATCGCAGGTTTTCCTCTGCTCTACAGGTAGTCCTCGCTTAACAACCACAATTGGGACCAGAATTTTGATTGATAAGCGAAGTGGTCATTAAGCGAATCAGACCCGATGTTACGACCTTTTTGCAGTGGTTGTTAAGCGAATCGCTTCAGTCATTAAGCAAACCACCACAGTAATTAACCATTAACCATGTTAATTTTGCTTGCTGGAAACCGGCTGGAAAGGTAGAAAATGGTGATCACGTGACCAGAGGATGCTGCAGCGGTTGTAAATGCAAACCAGTTGCCAAGTGCCTGACTCGTGATCATGTGACCGTGCGGATGCTGCGATGGTCGTGTGAGGACCGGTCACAAGTTGGCTTTTCCAGCACTGTCGTAAGTCTGAATCATCACTAAACGAATGGTCATTAAGCAAGGACTACCTGTACTCCATATGGTACAATTTGAGAAAAGCAAAGAGAGCTCCTAAACTAGTTAGATAATGGCTCATGCACACCCCTTCCTTTGATATTTTGTTCTATTTTATTAATAGTTTCGTTCTGTCTGCTTTTTACCCTTCTACCAGCAGTGGTTTGCAAGTTACACCCATGCAACCTTCAAAGTCGATGGATCACTGGCAGGTAGAACTTCATGACAACCCCTCTGAAGGCCAGGAGAAAACTGGGAGCTCTGATATGATGACAGCTTCAGACCATCCCTTTTTAAAGGCAAGCAATGAACAAGCCATAACTGTTGGTCCAAGAGACCAGGAGATGACTACAGTGCTCATTGGGGACTTGTCAAAAACCTTAGAAGAGTATCAGGAGGTAGAGAAGAAGCTCTCACATTTGGCAAAAGAGGACGCTCCTGAACAGAAGCATCTCAGGGACCAGTTAGTCAAAATCCGGCAGGAACTTTTCCATATCCACCAGGCACTGGAGAAGGCAAACAAGGTCAGTGAAGGTCCTTTAGATCTCTCAGTGAAAAGGTCATCAAAAAGTCTGGAGAAAGGAGACCAGGATAAGAGAGAGTCCAAGGTTGGCATCCAGGGTGAGAAAGTCCAAAGCAAAGATCTGGGTTCCACCGATAGACATTTGGAGATGGGTGAAGCTGGTCAAGAGGAGGTATCAGATTGTTTCCTTGAGACTCAAAACAAAACCATTGACCTGCTAATCAAGATGAGCCATTCCAAAAACCTCCGCAATTCCTCTTCTGAGACCCACCTGGGAGCTGTAATCAAAGCCGAAGTGCTTCCCCTCAATGTCCCACTAGAATTCAGGCATGTGATGGAACCGTACTACAGTCATACTACCAAATGTGAGGCAGATTCCAGTGTCCTGCTCTGCACAGATGGAAGAACTAATGGCAACCAAGGCCCTCCTCTTTCTGTGACTGAAGATGCTCCACTAGGGTGCCGGGCAATTCCATGTTCTTTGTCCTGCAATCTGCCTAGTGAGAGTGGTGAGGTGTAAAGTGCTTGACTGACCCTTCCAAAACTTCCTTTTCACACTTGTCCTTTGAGCCAAAAGAAACAGATGTTCAGATCTGGAAACTTTCTGGTCTTGAACTTTGGGAATCCAGATGGTTTGTAAAGCATTTCTTGTCCATATTTTATGAATGACATGCAACTTGGCAAGGTCCATTTCTGCATTGGCATTTCTCATTGCACCCTCACTCTATAGTCCTGGACAGGGTGAGTTTGGTGAGAAGAGAGGGGTGACATTTTTTAAGAGGACAGGTGCCTTTGCATTTCAGAAGATCCAATCCATCTCTTCCCTTGTCAGTCAACCAAGAAGCATTTTCCAATGCTGAGTCTCTTTGGGATCAAGCAGAACTATATCTGGATCTCACTGCTTTTTCCAAGAATCCAGCTTCAACGATGGTTCCTCCTGCCAAAATGAAAAACTGCTGCAAGATAAATTGTGGATTAGCTACAGTCCCAGTTGCCTTTTAAACAGGAAAGTGGCAGTGACATTCAAAGAATTTGCATGAGAAATCATGGTCCTTCAGAATCCAATCAGCCCCTGAACAGTTGCCCAAGATCTTTTTAAAGTTGTAAATCCTCAGCTGGATCCCATGGCTAGCCCTGTTAGAACTCTTCTTTTGGTTTAAACTCTTCCTTCTGAACTCACCATCTAAATTGTCTTAGTACCCAACAATGTTGGGCAACATTTTTTTTTTGCCTGCAGCCTTGTTAAAGCTAGAAAAGCAAATATGAAGAGTTTTCTCCTTCCTGACAAGCTTTTACATAAGAGGTCATCTTCTAGACATTGCAGATTGATTTAATCATCCCTGCCTCCAGGCACCATCATGCTGGCCTTTTTGTGAAGGTGCTAGACCTCTCCAAGCAAAAACTCTGCCTCAAATTAAAGGACACTTCCAAAACTTTGGGGGAAAGGAGGACAATTAAACTGGATCTAGTCACACTTCCCACCTTCTCTAGGAAAGGATGATTTCAGGAAAGGAAGGAAAGGACTCTGGGAGACAGTTGGAGAACCAGTTGACCCACTTGCCTTGTAGTTATACAATGGTAAGAGAGCTTCCTTGAATAAAGGATTTTCTGTGCTCTTTGTTATTTTTCTGAACACTGCAAAATATTTGCTGACCAGAAGCATAAATGTCCAACCAGCTTGGCTAATAGCACTGGAGTATCAATCCAGGTACCAAAACCTAACATTAATCAGCACTGAACTCAACACCTTTGCTGAGGATGCGGTAATACACTTGTGCAGTTGAGTATGGACACACACAAGATTAGGGTCAGAATAAAGGCATTTGTCACAGCAGTGTTCTTTTGCTCCCACAATGGTTCCTTGTCATCAGACTGAATATTGTTATGCCCCGATTATATTCCCATCGCTCCTTGCTCTAACCATCCTTGAGATGTAACCAGTCAACACCGGGGCAAGATTCCACTGCACTTGTTGGATAAACCAATGACAATCACTGGTGGAGAACCTGTATGTCCTGAAGTTATTTATTTATAATGTGGAATGGTGCTCTGAGGAGGGAGGGAAAGGCTGGGATAAGAGTTTTCACGTATTATTTATTGTCCACAGTTGCAAACATGTACAAAAATATAGACAGTTAAATTAAAAACAGCTGCAAGTTAATGTTCTGGCCTCTTTGCTAATGTGTTAACAGGAGATGTTCCTGTGATGATGTAATATGGATTCTATTTTGTTAGCAGTATGATGTCATAGTAGCACCACTGCATGTTTTTGTCCAAACTCATCTAAATCAGGGGTCCCCAAACTCTTCAACTCATCAACCCCTACATGAAGCTTCATGTTCATTGACCCCCAAGCACTTATTATATGAAAACAATTTAATAAATACTACTTTAACTAATTGTACTATGAATAATAATAACAACAACAACAATCCTAACCCTTGGGAGTTAGGTTCCCACTTTGGGGAACCTTGATCTAAATCTTCCTCTTAATGTCCATTTCCTTTGGCAAAAAAGTGAATATTTAGGGTACATTTAGTGAAGTTGTACACATGTAGAGGTTGAGCATATGGTGTGGGAATTGCTGTAACAAACACGCAGGCATGACTATTTTTATTGCACAGATCCATCCACATAATGTAATCTCCAGTGCATATTCTCTTATGATTTAAATACTGCCTTGCATTTATCCATTTATCTCCAATCCCCCAACTGTTTCCTTAACATCTTTGCTCTCAACTTCCTATTCTTTCCTCTTCTCTGTATTTTGTAGTCCTCCCCATGGCACTCAAGTACCTCTAAAGCCAATTGATATAATTTAAGGGTAGGTTTTTGCAAGTATTTTATTTTAGCGCAATGACTGCCTTACTACTACTACTACTACTACTACTAATAATAATAATAATGTAGATTTGTTTTATCCACCCCACCCCAAAAGACTCATGCTCAAACCTGCCCCCTAACAGTGTTTTCTCTTTAAAAAAGGTTTCCCTTCACTGTTTTTACAACAAATCTTTTGCAGAATTGTGGCTTCCACACCCTGCCAGATGCAATGTGTTTCAGAGTTGTGATATTACCAGTTTCACATGTTTTACTCCAAGGAGAATGCATGTATATGTAAGTAAGGCAGGAAAAATCAAGCCAGGAGCCTTTGAAACTGGCTAAGCTTAGATTCTTTCATGGGATCTATGGAGGGGTACCATGATCTCTGCAGTCCCCAAGGAATGAATCGGATTGGACTGGATTGGGTAGGATAACATTCTTTTTCTAAAACGTACATCAGATGCACAGGACTAAAACCATGGCTGGAATCCAGGTGTCATCAATTTCTTGTGGATCCCCTCCCCAGATACCATGGAAGAACCTAAACTTAGCCAGACTAAGCCTAAGTCTACCCCAAAACAAGAATCTCACATAGGGTCCTCTAACCAAGGAGAAAAGGAATTGGATTGCATATAAATCAACAACTAAATTCTTTCAGGACCCAATGTATTTCGGAGTTTGCTAGGGCAAAGCTTTCTTCATATTCTTGGTAGAAAATAAGGCGGTGGGTGGGCGGGATAGTTGAGAGAAAAAGAGCATTTCTTACCAAAAGTCCCCATCCATTTCGCGGGAATGCCTCTTCTTCAGTGTGGGGTAGGTACAGGCAGCAGACCGCACACTCTCTTGCACTGATGATGTTACCTAGTTGAGCGGTGAAACGTCTGCAAGCCAGCAACCGAGCTCAGAGAGCACCAAGAACTCCACAGTTCAGCCCTAAGCTACAGAGATTCTCTTCTGTTGGGACACTCTTTCTTGCACTAATTCTTTCTCCTCCCCTCCCCTCCCTTTCCATCTACCTGGCTGGCATATTTCCTTTTGTTGTTCATATTCTTAGTGATAACCATTCGACAAATAGGACAATTGGCTCTCCATTTTTCAGATAACGGAAGAAGGTGCTGGTGTGGCACCACTGCTTTGTGAGCTGCGTTGGTTTCCTATAGGCTTCCAGGTATAATTCAAGGTGATTATTAACTACAAAGCCCTACATGGCTCAGGATTGGGTTATCTATCGGACTGCCTCTTCCCAAGGATATCCACCTGTTCCACCTGCTCCAATAGGGTGGGCATGCTTTGGGTCCCTTCCCTGAAACAATGCCAGCTGACGGGACCCAGGAAGTGTGCCTTTTCCATTGTGATCCCTGCCCTCTGGAATGGGTGAGATAAGGTTGGCCCCAACTCTGTTGCCTTCAGAAAGGCAGTAAAAACTTGAGCTTTTCCTTGGCCCTTTTGGTCACGATAATTGAAATTGCCATCTGAAGGTGGGGATATGAATGTGAGTTTCTGGTTGCCTATCAATGTCTTGGGTTTAAATTGAAGCGGCCATACAAATCCTATGAATGAATGAATGAATGAATGAATGAATGAATGAATGAATGAATGAATGAATGAATGAATGGTCTTCCTATCTGTCCTTCTGTTTCTGAGAAGATCATAACACCATGCACATTTGTTGATGGAAAATTGAACTAAAAGAGGAGCATCTGTTGATTGATTGATTGATTGATTGTGTACCATCAAGTCGGTCTCATCTCTTAGTGGCCGCCCAGATAGATTTTCTCCATGACAATCTGTCCCAACCTGATCTTTCAGGTCTTCCAACTGTGCTGTGTCCTGAAGGCTTTAATCTAGCCATATTAACAGCATTAGTACTCTGAAAAATCCTCAGCTCTCCTCAGTAGGATGTTGAATGCCATCCAACTTGATATCTGGCACTATATCATCCATCATTTTGTATTTTCTATCCATGTAGTTTTCTTGGTGACAATACAGGAGTGGTTTACCATGGCCTTCTCCCATGCAGTATGAATTGATGCCTTTCCCATCGTCCCTGGAGTGATCATCTGCCTCCAGCATCTTCCTATATCGCTGTTGCTCATTATTGGTGCCTGCTTGCTTTAGCTGGGCAGTTGGGATGACCTTCACCCCTTGGGTGACCCAACTGGGAATATATACACTTGGCAAACTCTCCTGGTGTTCTTTAGCCATTTCTCCCAGGAACATCCTCCCACCACAACGAGGCAGCACAGCAGGATTTGGGGGGCAGGGAGAGCTGCAGAATTCTTGTAGAAAACTAGATATGACTTTTGGAGGCTTTGGAAACCTCACATATTGGAAGGGCCGCAGTATAGATTTATTTATTTATTTATTTATCAATTTTTTTTTTTTTTATCACTGCCCATCTCCCCCCACAAGAATGGACTCTGGGCGGTTTACAACAAAACAAAATTTACAATTCAATGTCCATATAAATACAATGAGTGTATGTATGTATGTGTATATACACACACACACACACACACAGTCAATAAAATATAATATGTAATAAAATCCTGATGGTTGTATCTCAGTCCGTGAGTGTAAAAGGCCCTTCTAGGGCGCTAGCCATCCCCACGAATGACTGTTCCCCTCCCCGCTCCATGCCTGATGACAAAACCAGGTTTTTAGTTCCTTACGAAAGTCCAGGAGCGAGGGGGCTTGTCTCACCTCTGGGGGAAGGATGTTCCAAACCGCAAAGGCCCTACAACTTAATTTCTATTGGCGTCTCCTGGGACAGCCACTCAGCCAATCAACCCAGGTGAGCTGACCCATCAAATATGGTGGAAAAGATCTATCAGTGCAAAAGACCACTTCACATAATATTGAGCCCATATTGACCAACAGAGGTGAATTTTGCTTGCTGGTGGTGGCAACTGCCTTTTCTCTTTTCATGTGTTTGTAAGTACCTGGAGGTCTTTGGGTAGCAATAGCGCTTGACTGGTCCACTGATGGTTTTCTCTGGATTACCTGCAGCTTGTCGCAAGAGATTTTGCAATCAACCAAGAGATCTGCTTTGTACTCAGATAAGTGGCATTTATTATATTTATGCCTCATTCTTTTTCTGGTGGCGGTGCTGACGAAGGCTCAGCTTGGCTTGGGTGAGCTTCATAGCTGCCTAACATTCAAGGACCGTTGAATGGAAAGGAGGACGCTGTCTGATGCCAATACAAACTATACCTATATGTCCGTGGGCATGTGTGCTTTGGCTCCCATTCAGATACATGACCTTACTTTCATTGCATTTCCATTTAAATTAAAGTCTTCCTCCAGTAAGGCCTAATTCTTGGTGACTTCGCAGGCAAGACCACATTGGCAACAATACAGAAGTTGTTGCCATTGTCGTCTTTTTCCTGGTTTCTTAGTGTAACCTACAGCCCTATACTATCCTGATGGCCCTCAATCCAAGTACAAAGCAGATCTGACCCTGATGACTGTTTTCTGGAGATCACACTTCCCCACAGTGAAGAAGATAGGGACCACATTATGACCATCAGCTCCCCTGGTGCTGATCTGCAAACTCAGAGCAGTGCTTAGATCATTCTCTTGAAGCAGGATTTAAAGGAAGGGCACCTTCAAATAGAAGATTGTAAATTAGGGCAGAAGCCTGTCCTAAGAATCTTCTGCCTTGCCTGCGAAGCTAACTGGCTAAAGGCCACAGGGCAAGGCTGTCCAGGTTAGTAACGTAATCATGTTTATTCATTCAATGACCAGCAAAATTTAAAAATATACAACACGACAGTAAAATCAAATGGGTTAGATAAAATACTAACATAACAAGGAGTCTCTATAATAAAAGGTTAAGATAATCTACTGACTTCTTCTTGGCCAATCCCAATTCACCTAAGCATATAATCTTCCAGTCCATCAATTGGGTACATTCACAAAGCACACTTAACCTGATTACCAAATTACCCTCTTTTTCCAGGTTTGTGCAATCTGATGAACTGCAGGCTAATAAAATGGTCTGGATTCACAGAACATACTAAGCCAAGCAAACTGACTAAGCTCAATACATTGCATGCTCAGGTTGCAGCTGACTTGGTTATGGATGTTGTTTGAATAGAATTGATTGGGGTCTTGTTTATTTATTGACTTGTTCATTTTTACACCGCCCAGCTCCCAACAACTCAGTTCACAGATAAAAACACAACCATAAAATAAGACAACAGTTAAAAAATGAACAAAAGAGAGCACAAACTGGATGACCGCCAAAGCAAACCATGTTGCCCAGAAGAGGGCATCAATCACCCTCGCCAAGGCCTGGGTCTTCAAGGCTCTCCAAAATGCCAGCAAGGTGGGGTCCATCCGGATCTCAGGGGTAACCTTGTTCCAGAGGGCAGGCGCTGCTGGAAGGAAGGCACGCTTCTGGGGTCCCAATAGATGGCATTGTTTAATCAAAGAAACCCAGAGCACGCCAGCCCTGCAGATGTTATGGGAGACAGGTGGTCCCTTCGGTAACATCTGACTGTGTTGATTCTAACTCTTACAAATTTCTTTGCAACCGAGGCTCAGTTCACACAACACATTGAGCAAAGATAGGCAGTCTACAGGTAGTCCTTGCTTAATAACTATTCGTTTCATGATAGTTCGGACTTACGATGGTGCTGGAAAAAATCTTATGGCCAGTCCTCACATTTATGACCATCGCAGTGTCCCCGCAGTCACATGATCATGATTTGGGCACTTGGCAACCGGTTTGCATTTATGACCATTGCATTGTCCTGTGATCGCCATTTTCGACCTTCCCAGCTTCTGGCAAGCAAAATCAATGGGGAACCGCATGATTTGCTTAATGACCATGTGGTCTGCTTAATGCCCACGGCTTTAACATCTGCTGCAAAAAAGGTCAAATCAGGTCAGATTCGCTTAATGACCACTTTGCTTAGCCAAAATTCTGGTCCCAATTGTGGTTGTTAAGCGAGGACTACCTGTATAAGCCTTGAACAATCCCTAGTTTTGAGAACTTGGAATCTCACCATGTTTTCGCAAACCTTAGCAGTCAATCTCCATGTTATGTGGCAGTGTGAATTCTTGTTTTTTTACTGCCAAATAAATAAGAAATAAATATAGTCCCAGGTCCCAAAGGGAATCTTCATCTGTCTGGAGGACTCTGTCAAGGTTGGTCATGAGGAGGGGTGACCAGCCACCGCAAGGAAGCTGTAAGCCACAGATGAAAAAAGTCTGTGAAGCTACCCATGCTTTCATTTTTCATTGCCAATAAAAGGTGGGCATTTGCTCTGAGCTGGTCATTGCAAATTTTAATACAATCTTGTGTTAGTTTCATGTCATTTTCTCTCTCTCTCTCTCTCTCTCTCTCTCTTTCTCTCAACCCCCCATTTTTTCAATTACTTTAAAACTTTCTGCTGGACCTCCCAAAAATAGCAGAGAGGGGCAAGGGGTGTCTGTAAGCTGGAGCTGGAAAGAGCAGGAGTGTCCGTGGGGGTAGGTGGGTCAAAACACCACCATGTTTGCAATGGTGGTCATCACCATACAATCGAAGCCCTGTCCTTTTAAAGGGAGGGTGCCCTCTTGACTCTTTTGACACCCCCTCCACGGACACCCCTGGGAGAGAGGAAAATGGCTGATGGATGTTGACTTGCTAGTTTAGGGGACAGATGAAGTTGTTGTAGAAGCAACCGTCCCCAGGCCCGCAACTAGGGTCTGTGTCACCCGGGACAAAGATGGATTCCGTGCCCATTTTGGTGCCCCCCAGTGCCCATTTTGGCACTGCCCCAGCGTGGCACCCGGGGAACATGCCCTGCTTGCCCCCCCCAGTTGCGGCCCTGGCCGTCCCCATTGTCCTCCGGGATGCAGACTGGACTTCAGCTCAAGCCAGCTTGGCCAAGGTCAACCACCTGAGCCAGTAAGAACGTTCTGCCCAGGCCCGGCATGCTAGTTCTTAACTAGAACAAAGGGACAAATAAAAGCTACTGAGAATAGCAAGAATATAGCTGCCAGGTGAGTAAAATGAGGGAAAGGGGAGAGAGTTGCTGTAGAGCCACAGGCTGCGGGGTGGAGGGGAGTGAGCGAGGCCAACAGGACTTCAAGTTCAAAAGGCAAAACCGTTTACCTTTGTGTTTAAATAATTGGATAGGAGTATAACAACTTGCAGGCCTTATCCTGGCTCTCATCAGGCCCTGAGGGCACCCAGCTTTCTCCAGCGCCAGCCCCATTACACGGTGATTTGGTCAACCTAAAGGCATTTGATAGCCAGCCATTATACCTTCTGGAGGGGTGATAGGCATCTGGGTTGGTCTCAGGTGAGCGAAGATGGGAGCCTGCTTTTCTCCAACCTGAGGCAGGGAGGAAAGTCACCTCTCCTGCCTTTGCTTTCTGCCTTTGCCTAGGTGGCCACCTTCTGCTTCTATGGAAACTCAGTTCTCAAGCTCCCCAGCCAACATGGCGAAGCATAAGTCTGCAGTGAACAATGGAATCAAACCTGCATTCAAAACTCTGCAGGTCCTGCTGCGCCAAGAACTGCAAAAATTCAGAGAGCTGCTAGATGGCAGCTCAGAGATATGGAAACTTCTAACTCTTGACTCCCACCTAGTGGTTAACTGAAATGGTGCAGTCCTGATAGGAAAGCTCTCCCTGCAAGGAGACCACCCAAACCAGGAGGATGGGCCTGGGATGGAATCACCACCCATCTTTCTCCTAAAATCCTGGAGCAACCAGCGAAGATAGAGGAAAGGTACCTCTTTAGAAAGTGCAGGAGATCCAGGAAGGCTATGAAAGCAATGTCCCCTTAGCTCAGCCTATATGTACTATAGCAGGCTGTAGAAAACTAGGTGTCAGTAGCCCTTCCAAACTGGATTTGCAATACTATGGAAACATGATTTGTTACAGAGGCCTAGACATGGTGCGAAACTATAGTTGGCTTTAATTAGGTTTGTTTGAACAAGGTACAGTTGGCTGGATTTACAGCTAAGGCATCAACCATGGTTTAAACATGGCAACATATGGACTGACCTCAAGCAAACCCCATTAGTGTTGACTTTGCACTAGTATGAGAAAACCTTTGTAAAACCTATGGGTTGCATCTGTGTTTGGAAATGACCCTCCTGCTTAATCCATTTGTTGGATTGCTGATCAACTTTTCCTGGGGAGGGAGCTATTTTCTCCTTGTTTCCAAATTAAAGTGTCTCGTGCATGGTATGCTTAATCGGCACTCGGCTTTGTGCAACCTTTCTAATTTTAAAATACAAACGAGGAGGAAGTGGTATTTGTTCTGGAAACCTCCTCCTAAGTGGAGAATGATATTTAGGCCAATTATTTCTTCTTTGATTGTTTGGCTGGCCAACCCCACCTAGTGCTCATCCTGTGAAACTGCAACAAAGCCTTCATTCGATTAAGAAACTGCATGTACAGTAAAGCTTAGAAGTTTGTAGTCCATCTGGCTGATTTATTTTCAGGTTTTATATGCCATCACAGCCTATGCTGTCTGATGGAGTTATAATCCAACACATGTGGAGAGCAAGAAGTCCCATTCTGCAGATTTGGGGCCAAGCCCCAAATCTTGTGGACAGCTCTACTATGCAAGGGTAAAAACAAAAAACAGAGACGGGAGGCTTAACCTTTGCATCCCCTATGCTCTATTTCTTTCCCTACTTGCTCCACATCTGCAACAGGAGGAAAGGTGCCACTGACTCCATTGTAAATAGAGGTGTGGGACCTCTAAATTATAATTGGGAGATAAAGGGTTAACCCTCCTCCATGCAAATCATAATATCAATCAGGTTGACTCCAACTCACACGGGTATTAAAAAAAAAATCTTGCACGCCAGGTTTAAACCATGTAACCCTCATGTTTTGGTTGCTTCTTAGCAGATCCGTGGTGCCTACCCCACTACTCTCAAAGCTGGCTTTGTCAGACCATGGGCCTTTCTGATGTCTCATCCTCCAAATACAAAGATAAGGGGAGGCGGTTTTGGGAGCTTCTAAACCAGAGATCCAGACCCCAGAGCAGGGGAAGAAGCAATCTTTACAAGCCAGGGGCCCAAACCGTCAGACACTGAACCATCCCTGAAGCCATGGGAGGAGTGGTGGACTTCAAAAGGCATCAGGTGACATGGAAAAGCACTGTGGGAGTAATGGTGTACTTAGGGGCTGCTGCTGTTCCCAAGTTAGCCTGCAACCTGAGTTAAGCTAATGTATGCCAGGTGGACTGGGCTGGGCTCCAGTATAAAACACGCTGTTGAAGATCGTTCCGTTCCTGAAAACAACAGTTGTATTGCTCAGATCCCTGGAATCTTATGGTGAATATAGATATTGTCTTCACATTTTTTGTGACTGTACCTTGCTCAGCTTGGTGTAACACTGTTTCTTGATTATACCTCTTCTTGAGCTACTGGTTTTAAGTCAACTAACTCCATGATAAAGAACATAGATAGCATGTGGTACTTTAATCTCTCCTCAACTGAGCTTTTCATCTGGGACAAGACCATTTCCTCCAGCCAATTGTACTCACTAAGGGAGTTTGCACAGCTTGTTCTGCCCAAAACATGGTTTGCTTGTTTGTAGATTGGCCTAGGTACAGTTCAGATAGAGTTTGTAAACCACTGTTAATGACCTGAAGCCTTGTTGAACCAGGTCCTCTAAGGCATCTGATTATAAATTGGAAATCACTCTCCTTCCATACATTCTAACAAGGCATCTTCCACTTGTGCTTTGGACTACAATACCAAGAATTCCCAGCCAGCATTGCCAAAAGCTGCACTAGCGTAAGGTTATTGGAGAGGCAGTCTGAATGCAACAGGAAAGCCCAAGCTGAAAGAAGCTGACTTAAAAGGTGGCATGGTGCCAAAGCATGGCTGGTTCCACAAGTCATTAATAGCCTGGTTTATCCTACCTGCTAATCCATCAACCAGGATTTACAAACTGCAAAAGTGGGCTTATGTACTAAGCCAAAACAACCAAACCATATTACGGCTTAAAATGATGTGTGAAATTCTAACTCAGAATTGGAACTTCACTGCTGGGCGTGGAGCTGAGGGCTTCCTTCCAAACCTAGTTTTATTGCTGTGGCAAAAGGAATTAAATAACCTGACAGGTAAAGTGAGCTGCCTCAGCTGGAGAGCAAGAAGCAGGTGGGGAGCTGTATTTTTTTTTTCCTTTGTTTCCTCCTTGTTTTATGAAAACAATTTCCCTCAGCAACCAACTCTGATCTTTTGTGGAGCTATTGTTTCTTTAATCTTTGAGCTAAACATATCAAGGAGGCCTCAGGTACCCATTCACCTTTCCAGAGAGGAAGACTTGTCACAGCCTGTTTGGAAGCCACCAAATGTCTCCGTGGCCCCTCTAAAGCCCATACCTTTCCTAGTGTCCACAAGAAGGTCCCAATTTAGCTTCCTGATAGCTCCTGATCTATGACCTATCAGGCAGCAGGGATCAAATTATCACTTATTAGATCACTTACTCACTGATAATGTTTAAAATCCCATCCTTCCATCTGAACCACAAACGTGGTCTTCTGACCACGTGACCCTTGCCTCAAGATCATGTTAGGGGAGAAGATGCTCACTGGCCCAAGGCAGCTTCTGAAATAGGTAATAATGGCAAAAGCTTGAACCATGGTTTCCTGGATCCCACTCAAACTACTATACTTGTTGGTTCTCCGTCCAGTAAAGCTTCTGCAGATTTATCTATCTGAACTCTGGGGACAGAAATAGTTTTGTGAGAAGAAGGCTGGCTCCTCACACCTTGTACTCAGCTATCCTTTCTTTTAGCTATGGCTTTTAAAAAAATAAATCACGGGTCTTCTACCATGCTAAGGCAAAAGCCTTGGTTTATGAACGACAACAGTTGTGTTTGCCCAAGACACTCACTTAAAAAACAAATCACAGAGTGCGAACCTGGTTTCTATGTTAGAGCCTTAAAGATCTGGGGTAGAATATTAGACTGATATTAGGCTGTTAATGGAGTTTCTATTTACCATTCTCACCTCACATTGCCTAAGTGCAGTAAGGGAGCCTTGTGTTGTGTACTGTATTTAACGTGTCTTTGTGTTTACATGGTAAAACTATCCTATTGACACAAGTATTGGTCAGCAAAGGAAATTCCTATCACTAACAACAAAGTCCTAGGTGACTAATTTCACAAATGTATTGCAAGAAACAGACTGTCTCTAGATCCCTCTAACCTGCTGTTGTGTTCAAGTAAAAAGAAGATTATTTATTCAACCTGAATCGGAGGTAAATGAAACTGGGAATATCCTTTGCTTGCTTGGTTCAAATTGGGCCATTTTGTTTTTGAAACTGTTGCAAGAAGAGGTGGGCAGCTGGGTGATCACATACACAACTGTATTGTCTAGTGTGAAGCATGTTTGTGTAAAATCATTATCTACTTCCTCCAATGGGTGTTATGCAGGAGGTGAAGGGGTGGTGAAGAAAGGCTGTTTGCCAGTGTGGGAATCGCTTAGATTTTAGGATAAGTCTATGCTAATTTAGGATTCAGATTCTATCAAGCATGGAAAGGCCAAGGTTGGGAAGGGGAGGAGGGAAGATGGTTTAGTTTTAAGTATATTCTGTCTGAGTGGAGGTATTTTACTTGGAATCTTCTGCATCTAAAGCTGTGATCCCTACACACTCCCAGTGAGGTCCTCAGAAATATCCCCTGAAACCTTTGCCAGTGAAGCAAGTTCAGAGCCCTCCTTCCCAGACTATGATGATTGATAACCACTGTGTTGATCTTTTTTGAAAGGATGGATTATACCTTGGAAGACGCACAACGCAAGGAGAAACTTCTGAAGACTGTTTATACCCTACAAGTTAAATCAGATGCCACTTTTCAGAAAGCTAGTCCTCTCCTGACCAACCATCCAGGCATGGGCATGGTGACTGACCACCAAGTTCACCAACTGGCAGAGAAAGCCAAGGTCATCTGCCATGACCTTGACAATATCAAAAACCTCCTTTATTATCGGCAAGATGACTTGGTTCGGAGGATCCCAAATCCCGACAGGAGCCATTATGGAGCAGTATGTGGAATTCACTGCTCACCAGATGGGGTGGTCTACATTACTAGTGAGAATGCACCCAGGGTCCACATTCTTAATCGCTCCGGCCAGATGTTTCGGTCCATCCCCTGTGTGGAATGGAGGAAGGAGGCTTTTTTACCTGAGGATGTGACCATCACCAGAGCTGGGATGGTGGCTGTCACAGACATGCTGAATGGAACCATCCACATCTTCAATGACCGCTCCAAGTTCTCCAAGGGTGAATGGCTAAGAATTGGGAAGTTTTGTTCCCCCAGAGGAATTGGAGTTGAAGCATCAGGAAGGATACTGGTGGCTGACTACACCGAAGGAAAAGTCCATAGCTTTGCCCTGGATCGGGCTTTCAAGATGCAAAGCACTCACTCTATCTCCAACCTACGTGGACCACGCTATGTGTGCATGATACCTGATGGGGGGTTTGCAGTGAGTGAAGAATGTGGCGAAGTCAAGCTCTTCGACAGCAGTCACAAACTGGTCTCTTCCATCAGCAGCAAATACGGCCACTGTTTTGGCAATCCTGCTGGCATCTGTGCTGATAAGGAAGGCAATGTCATTGTTGTAGATGAACAGCATCAGAAAGTGCACCTATTTCCTAGAAGTGGCTCTCCGATCTGCCTGGTCTCTAAAAGTCTGCTGAGACCAACAGGAATTGCCTGTTCCACTGATGGGTTACTTTTTGTCACCGATAGTGGGGACAATGATGTCAAAGTCTTCAAGTATCGCGTGAGACCCCATTACAGTTCTGACATTCTATGTATGCCTGGTGACAGTCCAAATTATTCACCTCATGGGAAGGTAGGATAGGCTCCTCCATTGTCCTTCATGATTTTTATAAACGCATCCATTTCTTTACCACATTACCTCATTAAATTTGCATTCACTTGCCCAAGAGTACATCAAACTACAGTTATTCCTTTGTCATAGAGAAGACCCAGCCCAAACAAAGAAAGCAGCCTCAACAAGTGGCCCCTGAAAGGAGAGACCCTGAAATTGGTGCTAAATGGACAATCTCCTATAATTTTTCCTTTCTTAATGGATTTTTTTGTAGTACGAAAAATGTCGGAAGAGACAGTGGGAGAATGAGGTTGGATTACAAGTGGACGTTGGGTTTTTAACATGGCACTGATGAGAGAGAGAGTATTTTGATCTAGAAGGAAGAGTATGCCAACTTTTTAGCTTTTAGATTACTTTTGGTCAGGAGAACCTTTTAGCAGGAATGGAAGATTGTGGTGATAGTTGATATGGCTCTAAGGGTGGTTATTAGGAAGTGTGGAGTGGAAAGGAAAAGAGGATGATTTTGGAGGTAGAGAAGGTTAAAGAGTGAATCTAGCTGAGAAGTGTGGTCCACCAGGGCAGCTGGAGAGCATGGGGAGAAAGCAGGCAGGGCCTATGGAATTGTGCCTCGTTGAAAGATTGTTGGGTGCAATCATGAGACAGCAAAAGATGCAAATGCTTTGTCTATTGCTGCTACTTTGCCAAGGTTGAGTGTACTTGTGGGCACTGCCATTGGGACGCCAGTTACTAGGTGGAAAGGGAGGAGGAAGAATACAACCTCTGCCATTACAAGACAGACAACCAGCTGATAGGTGGAAAGCAGTTGTAAGGAGACTGGTGGTGGTTGCAGATGTGAGACAAGACTGAAGGGTTTGGGTGGCAAAGGGGTTTAGCTCCTTACAGACAGGAATAATGCCACTGGATGTGAGTCAGAAAATCTGGGTACGCTTCTGGGGTGCTTGGTGTGTGGATGCAGATGTTGGGAAGAATGGAGTTACGGTTGGGCTAATGAAGGACAGGGAATGGAAGTGGAAAGCCATTCTCCCTGGAGTGAGATTATGAGGGGAGGGGCTCTCTGACCCTCTTCCTATATCTGAGTGAAAGTGAAGTTGAGAAATAGAGGGGACTCAGCAGTGGGAGGTGATGGAGGAAGAATATGCAAGAACATAGCAGGCTAGCACATGTGATGATTCCAGGACTGCTGAGTGGTTTCAAATAACAGTCCTGAGAAGAATGGAGGTAGAGTATGCTTCATTGAGGGGCGCTTGGAGCAGAAGGGAAATGTTGGTATTGGCACTTGGTCTCTGGGAAGAATCTAGATGGTAGTGCATAGAGAAGCCAGAGGGTTTTAAGAAGGAGAGATGTACTCTGGTACTGATAGGCAAAGGGAGGTATGATGGGAGGTGCTGGGCAGATGATTACAGAATGAAGGGTGGTTGAAAAATTAAGGACAAAAGAAAACGAATTTGCAGATATTAATGAAACCTGGCTGGGCAAGTTTGGAGAGTTCCCCTCTCTGAGATGTGCTCTTCAGCCATGACTCCAAGACCAGGGCAGCAATCCTCTAGGAGATCTCGGAAGTTATTAGGTGCTTTCTTCCATGTGTGAGGCCTTATTTGTAAAGCTGGATTTGAAGGACAAACTAGGGGTGATGTTACTGTACTGCCTTCTCTGCTGCTGAACAGTGTGCCTGCCTCAACTTCTCACTCAGGTTGTCACTTCAACCTTCCTTTACTGTGGATGAGGTCTGAGATGGCTTGGAATTTTGTGGCTGCCATGACAACCATGGGCTTTTTCCAGGTCATCATGGGCCCAACACACACAGGAGGCCACATGCTTGATCTGATCTTTACTCCAGAGTAGATGAGATGAGATCTGGTAGTGGGGGGTGGAACCATTACAATTAGTCCTTGTTGTGGACAGGTCTCTTACTGGGGAACCATGAGGTTTGTTGGTGCCATCAGCCTCTGCTAGTGTGCCAGGTGCAGTTTCCCTTGGAGATCCTATCAAAGGCCACTCATGTAACTTGCTTTACACAAGACTGCCCCTGAGGACTATTTGGAAGCTATAATGGCTGCAAAGCACCCATCTGATAGCGAATGACAACTGGGGGGAGATGGGCGGTGGCAAAATTTGATGAATAAATAAATTAGATGAATTACAGATGTTACCTGGCAACACAGACATGTAACACCTCTCTTGTGGAAGCTGCATTGATGGCTGATGTGCTTCCAAGTGCAGTTCAAAGTGCTGGTCATTCCCTATAAAACATGGTAGGGTTTGTAACCTGGGTATCTGAGACAGCCTCTCCAAGTCTGTCTTCACTATGTTCTAGCAGAGAGACATGATGTCAGTCCCCACCCTTTGGGAGGTAAGACAAGTTGGGGTTCAGATGCAAGTACCTCTGTTTTCTACTGGAGCTGCTTCTCTCCTGAAGCAGGGATGTCCCGTTCCCTGAGGATGTTCAGGAAAGTTGTTCAAACATGGCATATCCGCAGAGTTTTCAGGGTAGAATGGCCTGTGTTGCTTATGATGCTGTTTTTCCTGCTACTGAGTGGAAGGTGCTGTTATTATTTAGGTTAATATGGATACATATTTACCGAGGAACTGATTTGCATGATACCTGTATTTTTTTATTTTTAAAAATTTATTGTAGAGCCGTCTTGTAAGCCACTTAGAGTTGTTGAATTAAGCCAGTATAGAAGCATACATAAATACAGCACATAATACATCATGTGAAATTCTGTGTTTTTGGGAGAGCGATTTGAAAATAAAAATCTAACCTAGAAGTGCCAACGTTCAAGGAGAAGCTTATTCAGAGCTCTGATTTTCTACAGATATATTCTTCCACTGAAGAAATCCAAATGTGCATGGCCCTATCTTGAAACAGAACTAGAATCCTTGAGGAACATAACTCTTCTGACTTAAAAGATTTCAACTTGAATTTATCATCTAGAGTAAGAAAAGCCATAGGTGTTCTTTGGTTATCTCCATATGACTGATAGGAATGACTGTCCTCAGAAAGCAGCATCCAACAAGGCTGTGTCATGTTTTCCCAGTGAAATGTCCAGATCCTGTTACCCAAATGGGGCCAAGGCATCACAGGAGAGCATTCTCTGCTCTCCCCCAAAGTGATCAGAACAATAGACAGACTCAGTCCTCAAATCTTTGCATGCAAAGCTGATTTGAAGACACTTCCATCAAAGTGATGGTTGCCCTTCTATCCAGTTGTGGCTTAGCATTAAGTTGGTTCATTGTGCCTTGTGAGCAGACTATTCAATAGCCATTATATAACATTTCCCCAAATATATCTGATATAGCAATATCCCTCCATTGTCGTTTTTAATTGTTTTTCATTTTATTATGCCAGTTGGTTTTTTGCTGTTTTCAACTTCTAAGCCGGCCAGAGTCCTAACCTTTATCCCAAAGTTTCAGTGCTTATGCCCAGAAAAGTTTTGATATAAGTACAGCATTAACATGTTTTTCCCCAAGAGCATGGTGACCACATTTTCTTGGAAAAAATAAAGGACAAATCTGAAAAAGGGGCAAATCTGAAAAAGGTTCATAAGGATAAAAAACTTTAATTGTTTATGTTTATAACTTTGCTTTACAAAGGAAAATTCAAGAACAAAATCAAGAAAAGCTTTACAAAAACGCATATTCTAATAAAACTATCTAAAAAGCATAAGAAGCTATGAAGTTATGAGAAGCAAGTATTAAAAAGGATTTCTGCAATCAGACTGTGCATTAAGTGGTACTATTTGTACAGTAAACATTACAGGATCAAAATAAAGGAGAAAAGTGAGTTTTTGAAAAACAAATCTAAAGGCCAGCTTTCTGGAATAAAGGACTGTCCTTTATAGTAAAGGACATATGGTCATTGTACCAAAGACAGACATTACACAGGGAATTGTAAATGGGAAGATGCTGAGCCATTCTGTAGAGTTAATCAACTTCCACAAACTGTTTTGGAGGCACACATCACTAATTCTTAGAGATCAGTTGCGATGGCATGAAGCTTATCAGGAAAATGGAAGATGCAGACATGGCATTGAAAGGAAGATATGTGTTCCGCCCAGGGTGTGAACAGCAACGGTTAATTTTGCTTTTCAGAGGAAGTACTCTTACTGCAGTAAGAGAGAGCATTTGGCAATTTGCAAGGTGCTACCTGATGTTCTACTTTCTACATTACTGTACATTTAATCAGGTCAGTATGAAACAAAAGCCAAATTCATGCCTGATATAAATAATCTTGTTTCATATGTATGTAGATTGTTAGTGAAATCTTGTGGCTGTAGTGTCTGTACTTTGGCATCAAGTTATATATATATATAGGTAAACTTCTATGGAGTTTTTAAAAGTTCTGTTCTATGGTTGTGTGCATGGGTGTGATTCATATGTATATGAATTTAATAAGCAATGAAAGACCACCCAAATCAAAAACAAGTTGCTTTAAAACAAAGTCACAGTTTGTTCCTTAGGTTTGCTCTGGTAAGAAATGTATATAGTAAAATGTTCAACAGTTCAAGTGGTTCTGCATTTGGTAGAATGTAAG
The DNA here is from genome assembly GCF_035149785.1 of Candoia aspera. Lineage (NCBI taxonomy): Eukaryota > Metazoa > Chordata > Lepidosauria > Squamata > Candoiidae > Candoia > Candoia aspera. Next base: position 10,816,752 of record NC_086166.1, on the reverse strand, counting down.
AAAACATCTAGTCCAGCAGTTCTCAAACATTTTGATCTAAGGAGCCCTTTAGATTCTTAAAAATGATTGAGGACCCCAAAGAGCTTTGGTTTATATGGGTTATATCTATCAATATTTACTGTATTAGAAATTAAGACTGAGACATTTTAAAATATTTACTTGACTTTGTGGACCCTGAAAGGGTCTTGGGGACCCCAGAGGTCCCCAGACCACCCTTTGCGAACTGCTGATCTAGTCAATGTTTCATTCCACAGCTGTGAAACAAGGAGAGGGTTTAGGGTATATTATCTATTTGGCTTCAGAAAGAACTATCATGTTAGTCAATGGCAGTAAAAATTGGCATTGGGGGACTTTTATCCATATACTGTATGTTAGACACACATGTTAAGAGAAGGTCAAAATACAATACAATGCAGAAAGAACAAGGACACTTTCGTCAAATCTTTTTATCCGTGATAGAATTTAATGTACACTACAGTGACCGTACGTCATTTTTTCTTTCTTTAATGTATTTTTGTATTAGGTTTTTGTATTAATCTGTTTAATATAATTCTTAATAAAATTATTCAAAAACAAAAACAAAAACAAACGAGAAGCTCAATGAGGCGGAACTCAATTTAAGCGAACGCAGGAGGTAGCCGGAAGTCTAGTAGTCGAGGGTGGCACGGACGTCTCTGAGGAGGGGACCGCGTCTCCTAGCAACCGGCCGGTAGCACCCGGAAGTAGGCTGAATGTCAAGCGGTGCGGGCTCTTTTCTCCCTCTCCCGCGTTTCTGGGGGCAGCAAAAGCGAGCGGGGGTAAGTTTGGAGGACAGATGTGGGGTTTCTTCACTGAAGCGGGGCCAAATGGGGACTCAGTGGCCCTTGTTTTGCGTTGCGTTCCTGCACCGGGCGAAGCGACGGCGCGTTTAAACCGAGCTTGCTGAATAAACCACGATGGGATGGGTCCCTCTAGGATGCTGGGCCTTTCACCCTGGCGTACAAACCCCCGGGGGGTGGGGTCGCCCGACGCTGGAGTCAGACCCGCGGGTGGGGGTTGTGTGAATTGGGCCCCCGAGGGCCCCCGAGTTGAGTCCTGGAAGCGCCTTGACAGGCAGCAGTTGGGCCAGGAGGGCGGCCTGTTCGTTGGAAGGGACTCCAAGGGGCAGAAGCTTTCGCGGGTTGCAAAAGGGCTGGGGTCCCCTTTGGGCTAAGCCAGAATGGGGTGGGGTCTTTGGGGGGAGGGTCTTTCGGGGAAGATGTTCGGGTGGGGCCTTTGGGGGAGTGTATTTGGGGCGGGGTCTTTGGGGGGAGGTTTTTTGAGGGGAGCAGGGCTGATGGAGCAGGGGGTTACGTGTACCCGGCCAGTCGAGGGCTTATTCTCTTGCCGAAAAGGAAGGTAGTGAGCCCAGGCTGAGAGGGAGGTACTGAGGTCCTTGAAAGCTTATGCTGCAAGACAATTTTTTGTTTTTAAGGCTTTTTTCGGATAGGTATGTGCCATGCATTTTTTTTTTAATTTGGCAACCCTGGGCAGCCCATGTTACAATAAATAGAATAAAAGGACAAAAAACAAACTAGAAAAGAAGAGCAAGGGGGTGAATTCAGCAGACCGCATATCCCACCGACATCTAGCATCTGGTGGGGCATTTCAGCCACCCTGATCAACAGCCAGGTCTCTATTTATTTATTAGTGCCTTCCATGTATGAAGGTTGTGCAAATGGACTCTGTTTGCAGATGCTCATTCTTCAACTACTAAATAAGGGGTAAAACGTTATCCTCTAGAATAGCTTTTTTAAAAAGCTTTCCTTTAACTTTCTTAAAAACTTCACTTATTATTGGTATAATTTTTATTATGATTAGGTGTTGACAATTCTTCATTAGGAACCATTTTTTAAAATCTACAGCTAAACACATGACTTTTTGCTGTTGTGCACCATGCTCTTGTTTTGTTTCCATTATTCCACTCCAGCAACTGGAATTTATAACTGCTAGAATTGTAGTTAGTTGTTCTGAGATATAAGCAGATGCCAGGGAATGGCTAACAGCATTTTCCAAACCTGGTGCCTTCCAAATATCTTCTGTCTCAACAACTTTAAAAAATTAACATTTCAAGAAGATGGGTAATGCAAACTCCCCTTCATTTTGTTGGACAATACCTCAAAGACAACAAAGGAACACTAAGTCTGGTACAATGTGATGTGGAATATTTAATGACGTGTTGTTGGAGAGATGTACGAGAAAACATAGGCAAGTGGCAACGTTTAATATGGGTCATCAGTGTGAGGAATCAACCGGTTGTTGAGCTTTAAAGCTGAGTTGCTGTCAACCTGAAGAGATTTACTTCCCAGATTAATAATCTCCACATTATTTGGGAAATGCATTATGTATTATAGTTTGAATGCTGTTGTTAAACTTTAAGTGCTCTCTATCTCTAACCATCAAATCTAGCCTGGCTATGAAAAGATATTTCTGGCTACCCCAGAAAAGTCTGCATTGAGAAGCAGTTCCTCAAACTTTCCAGGGGTATATGGTTGCTAAGAAACATGTCTGTGTTTTTCTAGTGGGTTCTGCTCTATTATTTATTCTCTTATATTTGTTTGCATTCTTGTTCCAGATTTGTCTTGTTTTCTATGCATTTTGTCAGCACTCCATCCTTGAGCTTTGAGCTTTTTACTTATTTAAAATTTAAAGTATACATTACAAGCAAAATGTAAGATACCCAGTTCCTTGTATTCCTAATAAGGTAAAATAAGAGGCATTTCTACAGTAGACTTAGTGAACCAGTATGCAATTTTTACCTCTTCCCTTGCTCACTTTCTCCTTGGAAGGGTTTCCCTGGCAAATATGTTATTGCTGGGGGAAAAAAAAACAAGCTGGGGAATTCAGTTGCAATAGATATGGGTAGGTTTGGGTAGAATTAAGCACTTCTTCTCACTTGCCAATATTAGTTTTACAGAAAAATAGCCTTGTTGCAGACTTAGCAGGAAACAATCTGCAGAGCACAAATGTGTCAAATGTCTATTTTTCCCCCCAATGTCTTGCTTTCCTGGAAGCTCCAGTTGATCTCTCCAGCCAAACAATGGGATGTGCAAGGTGTTTCAACGCTTGCTACTCCTACAGCTTGCTGGCAGGAGGGTTACCACACTATGAACCTTATTGCTGTTTCTCCCTCCTAAGCCAGGAGATCAATTTGCCCCCAACATTTACCCACATAGACAGCTGCCCCACATACATAAGTGAAAGAGCTGAAGAGGAATTAGGCCCGTCCCAGGAACTGAAGCCCTTCTCTTCTCATAAACTCCACATGCCGGTAAAGAGTATTTATCAACCAGACACCACTTTTCTGCCTCAAGAGGCTGGGAATTCATCCATAAACTGACATTGCCTCCTGCAACAGCATTTGACAGGCTGATTTTTTTCTGGGTAAATAGAGGCATTTTCAATGCAAATGAATTGCCCCCTTTCCAGGGCAAAATGTCAGAGATCAGTTGTACTTTATTTTAACAGAAAGGAAGTAAGCAGTGGCTTCCTTTCCTGAATACCTCCTTTCCAGCGTACCTGCTGTAAACCAACATTTACATTTCACTGATTGGGCCTATCACAGAGGACACAGCCCCAAGGGTTTTGCACAACAACCTTGGAATGGTGCTGAAGGACAGCGGTAGCTGGATGTTGTAAACTCTGGTCTCAGCTCCTGTTTACTGTAATGTTGTTTATGTTTGCTATTTCTAAGTTATTTAAAGAGACAAGAATTTATTCGTTCCAAGGTCACACGTCACAGATTTTGATGTCACTTTGGATTTTAGAGCGAAAACAGAATGGTTCATTGGGATGGGGAACCCAAATAATGTGATACTTTCCCTCCTTTATGCCTTCCACCTAGGAAATTCTGCAGTCCTTCATAGAATCTCCTGCATGCCACAGCCAAAACCAGTTTTTTACTTGCTTTGTTATTGTTCGCCCGACGCAGAAACATAAAAGCAAATCATTTGTTAGAAGGGAGGTAAGTGGTGGAACGAACTTCACTTGCGAAGTGTGCTTGTGCTAGATTGCTGCTAAAAGGTACAGTAGCCAGGAGGGTACAAAAGCTGGCCTAGAGAACAAGTTTCATGACTGCTGTTCTGTGCCTCCTCTCCAGCACCGTACTGCAGAAATTAAGCTGGTGATAATGAAACACCTTAAGCTACTATTTGTGGGGGGGGGGAGGTCAGACCAAAGACATTGGAGCCCAGCAAGAGAAAATGCTGGCAATTCAAGCTGCAATCTCTATTAGAAGCTTACCATCAAGAACCTAGTTGTGTTTAACTGCAAAAATGAGGGTCGTTAAGCACATTATCCCGTATTTCTTATTTCCAGGGTGACATCAGAATCACAACTTTATGTGTCTTTGGAGTAAAATCAGCATTTGATTCAACATCTCAGACGAAATGCTTGCTTTTAGATAGATTACACAATTCTTCTTTCAGAGAATCCTAATTCTGAAGTATAACTTGAAACTGGCTTTTGAGCTGATTCATTAATCTAATCCACCGTGGCAGTCCATGTGACTGTTAGTTTAATCGTCTGATTAATTAACTTAATTGTTCTCATGCCAGCTATATAAAGAAATATCCGTTTCTTTATCTCACCTGGCGGGCTGGGGAATTCTGGGAATTGCAGTCTACACATCTTAAAGTGGCCCAGGTTGAGAAACCCTGCTCTACCCACATTTCATAGTTGGGAAAAAAATAATTTGAGACCATCTAGCTCCCTTTGTCCTGTAATGGGACAATATCTGAGAGATGGCTGTCTAACCTATTTAGTGCCTGGATCCATAAATAGCTTGTTTTTGGTTTTTTTTTTTTTCTGTTTCTTCTCTAGGTCTTCTAAATTTCAGATTTCCATACCATGGTGTTTAAAGTCTTTTTCCCTCTTTGCTGCGCTTCAGCTGAAAGTGGCCTTCTGATTGGACGATGGATTCCAGAACAGAACTCCGTTGTTATCCTGGCTGTAATCCATTTCCCTTTGATTCCTGGTCAGGTGAAGCAGTATCTCTTTAAAATGCAACAGGCCACCCAAGTCCAACTGTCTGTGTTGGGTTCTTGGACTAACAGCAAAGAAAAACAGAGTTTGGAAAGGTTCCTTGGAGACCTGGGGACGATCTTTTCTCAGGGCCCCTGGATCCAGCTCAGCAGGGGAAAAGGCAGCAAGTTTTGGAACTGCTCTGCCACCCAGAAGGAATCCAGCGGCAGCGACGTAGAGGAAATCATCGTGGTTTATTATGACCAGCGCAAAGTGATGCTATCGCAGCTTCACCCTCTCAACAAGTGTGTGGTTCCTTCTGATCAGAAGATGGCAGAGGCTTCCAAGCTAGTTGCTGTGTTTGACACTGTTGCAAAAAGTCAGTTGCTGTTCATGAAGGATCGGTATGACGAGGGGCCCATCAAGCTCACCCACTGGCAGTCTGAAGGCGTGGAGGCCAGCATTATCGTAGAACTGTTGAAACAGGCGTCTGTCCCTGCATGTGTGCTGATAACGTTTCTCCTTTCACTTGTGTCTGGCGTCTGTAAAAGCAGGTAGGTGGGATTAATGGGAAAAATGATAGAAAATTATAGAATCCAAAGCATGGAAAGCACTGTTTCCTAGTGACAGAGGGTTCACACTTAGTAGAGGTGGGCACGTATTCACTTGCTGGTAAAACACCAGCATTTCTGGCAGCAAAAGTTTCAAAGGAAAAGAAAAGTCTTTTCACCAGCCATTCCTCGGCGCCTTCATATTTATGGAGGACTTAAAGCAGTGCTCTTCAGGTCATGCTTGATATGTTCTATCCTCTATCACAGAAATCCCCCGTGCGTAACAGATTTTTGCAGTAAAATGGCTTGTTGACTCAGAAGTGGTAGTTTAGCAGTTGCAGTGCCCAATGTTGTTGAATTGCCATCAATGCTAAGCTCTCCCAGTGTTCTGAGTGGAAAATCCTGGAAGAGCAGCAAAATGCAAACCTCCCACCTGTCATTCTGAACGGATGTGAAATTAAAAAGCTTTTTTGTGTAAGCTTATACTTTAGAGCTGGGTAGGCCGTCAAAGGGGATCACATTGTACTGCCAAAAGGGAAGAGGGATTGAAGTTTTGTTTCCAAGCTGGCAAAGGGCAGCTTGATTAATTCCATTTGGAGAGTAGCTTTTCAACCATTCACGAGCAAACCTTAGCAAGTGTGCCCTTGGGCTATGAAAACAGAATCCATAGGCAGGTTTCCAACTGAATAATGCTGTCATGAAAGGTTACAGCTAGGGGTATTCTTACTATCTGTTTGAAGTGAAAGCCCATTAGCTTTCATATGTATTTGAAATGTATGTGAGGGAATGAAGGCCTTTTGAAAAACTACAGTCTTGTTGCATACATAAAGATGACTAATACCAGCCCTGTTTAAAGCATTTTCCGTTGATCTTTCTTTCTTTCTTTCTTTCTTTCTTTCTTTCTTTCTTTCTTTCTTTCTTTCTTTCTTTCTTTCTTTCTTTCTTTCTCTTTCTTTCTTTCCCTCCCTCCCTCCCTCCCTCCCTCTCCCTCTCCCTCTCCCTCTCCCTCTCCCTCTCCCTCTCCCTCTCCCTCAAATTTGTACTACAGCCCATCTCCCCCCAACGAGGGACTCTGAGCGGTTTACAATAAATTAAGCCTTTAAACATTAAAAACAGTAATCATAACAAAGTTTAAAATAAAATATAAATTTTTAAAAAAATCCAGATGGCTACAAAGATCATAAATGGCTATTTGTGAAGTGTTCATTGAAAGTTAGATTGTTGAAATGCTGAAAAAGTGGCCTGAATGCTGTTCACATCCTTAGAATTCTCACTGTCACATAGGGAATCCTGGATTGGATTCTTATGGATGATGAGAACTAATGGTCTTTTCCTGAGATAAAGTCAGGGACAACACACTGGGCTAAACGAGTTTTTCTCAACCTCAGCAACTTTAAGATGTGTGGACTTCAATGCCCAGAATTCTGGGAGCTGAAGTCCACACATCTTAAAGTTGCTGAGGTTGAGATACACTGGGCTGGAGATTCTGATTCTGTAACCAACAGTAAGGCAGTTCTCTACTCTCTATACATGATATCTTCATTCTTTAGTCAAAACTGCATTCCACCGCAACAGTTTTTCAGTGGGAAGTAATTGAGCTTTGCCAGTAAAATTAAAATAATGGGCACTACAAAAGGATGTCAGTTTATATTTAAGGTGTACTGTAAGCTTTACCAGGCAGGCCTCAAAGAGTGATGTGGAGGGAGGCAGTTACCTTCATTGTGCATTTAAGGGAGAGAAGAATGTTCTTCAATTGTTCTTTAGCACCATCTCTTGGTTAGGAAGGGTTACTTTACGTTTCTCTTTTTAAAAGAGTAACTTTATCTGTGATCTTCCCTGCCGAGCATGCTCAGACGTGTTTTGTGGCAAACGTGTTTATCAGGATGTGCGTTAAAGTGATAATCACTTCGCTGCTCATTCTTTGGGTGCGTTCTGAGGAAAAGATAACACAATTCGTGAAAGGTGCGAAACTGCTTGTAAACTTTATCTTTAGGAGCTGGACAGAGGCAGTGGGGCCTTTACCCAGGAAAGTTTTACAAGAAATATGCAAGATAGAGGAATTGCAAAATGATTGGATAGGTCCTTTTCATTAGAAACAAATATAAAACTTTGGAACAAGCTGAGGAAAAATCAGTGTGGCTTCTCTAAAGTGATGTTTTAAACCATTAGTCCTTTAACGTTCTTTGTATGCTTCATCAAACATTATAGCATCACATTCCTAACCTTACGTTGAACTTGCAGATCAGAAATTGCTTAAAATGTGTACATAGGATAAACATAATTGTACAGGGGATATGAGCAATCACATACTCGATAGAGCTATTTTTGGATAGACAGAATCTGCAGCGAGATGTTACCGTAAAGTGCTAACTAAGAAGAGATACTGCTCTGTTTTCCAGAACTCTCCATTCTATTCACATTCTTTCCTGTTTTTATCAGTACTCTTGTTAATTCACTTTTGAGTCCATTTCTCCTTTTATGGTTACTTGTGTAAAAATTTTGGTGTCTTTCTGAAAGCCTTCAGATTCTCTAAGCCCTCTGGACTGTGCATTTCAGACACAGAATGATCTACATTTGGAGAGTGAGATTGTGGTTAATTTGTTCAAATTCATTTAACAGTTAAAAATGTGAAATGATGAGTTCCTAAGAACATACAGGTCGTCTTCACTTAACAACCCTAATTGGTACCAGCAACTCCATTGCTAAGTGATGTGGTCGTTAAGCGAAATGTCATGTGACCGTTCTGCTTAGTGACAGTGGTTCTGGCCATTCCAGTTGCCAGTGGAGTGAATCCTACCTGTTTCCCGCCCATCTTTGCCCTTTTGGCTGCCCGCCTACCCGCTGCTGCCAGCTGCCCCCACCGCCCACACCCATTGCACTGTGTGCCGCTACCAGCTGGGACCTTCTTTTATGCCACCTTCTTTTGCGTCGGTGCAGCTGGGGCCTTCTTTCGCACTGGCCTCCTTTTGTGCGCTGGCCAGGTCCTTCTTTTGTGAAAGGAGGCCCAGGCCAGCATGCAAAAGGAGGATCCAATTGGTAGCGGCCTGAGGGATGCTTCCATGGTGCCTCCTCAGCGTGCGGCCAGGATGGTGAACCCAGCGGAGGGGAGGCAGGCAAAGATGACGAAAGTCAGCTGGGGGGCAGCAACGGCAGGGGGGCAGTCGTAAATGCGGACAGGCCGGAATTTCGTTCATGTGACTGCGAGGGTGCTGTGACGGCCAGAACTTGGAGGACCTGTCATAAGTCCCTTCATTCTGTGCTGTTGTAACTTTGAACGGTCACTTAATGAATGGACATTAAGCAAGGACTACCTGTAGTCATATAAAAGCTCTGCATTCTCTAATTCAGAATTCTGTCCATTTTAAATGTAGAATTAAAAAATGAGCAATGAACACTGGCATCTGACTGTGAAGTATTTTTGGATAAGGTGGCTGTGAAATGGTTATTTCTAATTTTAGAAGAAATAATACGGAAGGATTTTAGGGTATACAGTATGTTGTTTAAATGAACTGGGTGATCACATCTATAAGGCAATTTTTTAACAATTTTCTATTTAACTGTTTTAATAATATTTTATGTATTTCTGATCCTTGTTAGGATTGGTCTTCTGCTATGCTGTGTATGCCAAACACAGTCCACAATCCTGAATGACAAAACCCCGTACAGTTTTGTAGAAAGTTGACAAAGTACCCACTTCCAAGCTTTGGAGAGCCATGGTAATGGCTTATTAGAGGGAAAAGCTTGCCATTTTTTCTGACAGTCTAAGCAGAAATCATTATTCAAACCATATAAATGGTTCTCTGACTTTGGACTGCAGCCTTCACCCATTAATATAGGATTGATGTATTGTTTTATGAAAATAAAGTGTTGATATCTATGGAAATTGGAATTAGCCATTCAGAGAACCAAGCGGTTCCAAAAAATGCTAGTTTTTAAAAAATTAGTTTAGGCATAAGACTGTTTACTTTTTGCTGATTCATAGGATGGAGGCATTAAAAAGAAAACCTGAAAATATTATCTGATCCATTGCATTCCTTAACTGCTCCTTCCCAGTGCCAAGGCTCGGGACAGGGAGATTAAAAGCTAAATTGTTCTAGTCTGATCCTGACAAACTGAACAGAAAAATTAGTCACTAGGGCTATAATCTCCAGCAGCCATATTTTATGTAAGCAGCACATGTCGAGTTAAATGGAATATGGAACCATTTTAACGCCAGCTTGATTTATATACTGCCTTTGCATGTGGAATGCTCCTGTTGAACCCATAAATAGAAAAATAAGAGGAAATGAAATCTCTTCAAGCTGAAGAGAGAAGAGGAACGCAAGCCACATGAACTCGAGGCCATGCATTGTGTATAAGCAACCATTCCTCAAAATAAACTTCTTTTTTTCCTACCGATTTCCTAGGGATTGTATCTGGGGAGGCTGTACTCAGAGGCTAGATAACCCCATGTTTGAAAAATGCTGTTTGTTTACTAACGCCCATTAGCTTTTTCTTTTTACCTGTCTCCTTTCTACTGTTTCGTTATTACAGCATGTATCTTCTAGATGGCATGAAATAGACTTTAGTGTGTGTGTGTGTGTGTGTGTGTACACAGGGTGCATCAAAAGTTAGGCCCTGTAGGCCAATAGACAATGTATAGGAGATATCACATTAGAACGTGCAAATGCGTTACTGTATTTAGGAATGTTCAAAGCTCATTCATCAAACAAGTAAGGAAGTTGTTGTTGTTGTTATATCCTGTACACACACACACACTGTGAGGTGGGTTGGGCTGAGAGTGGGGGACTGGCCCACAGTCACCCAGCCAGCTTTCGTGCCTAAGGAAAGCCCAGAACTCAGAGTCTCCTGGTTTCTAGGCCAGCACCTTCACCCGTACCCCAAACTGGTTTAGAAGAAAATGGCAACCAATTCAGAACATTTACATCCCACCTTTCATCTGGGAGCGCATACATACCATTCTCTCTGCCTGTTTTTTTCCCCAAGAAAAAACCTTGTGGGGTAGGTCAGGCTAAGAGAGAGTGCCTGGCCCAAAGTCACCCAGGGAGCTTCGGTGGCTGAGAATGGACTGGAATTGGGTCTCCCCAGGTCAGTCCAACACTGTCATCTCATGCCTCTTACAGTAAGTATGGCCTGTTTCACCCCATTACTGAGTTTATATAGGACAGGGCAACAACAATTTGGGTGGCCATTCCAAATCATGCTTCAATCTCTTGTTTGAAAAACCCTGACACATTCTTCAGTATGTTTGTCAACTGAGAGATGGAACATTTCTTTAATAAATGTTTCCTTGTCAATCAGGATGCCATTCTATCAAAAAAAGACTTGAATAGATGTGATGGTTTAAAGATAGCAACCCTCCTGCAATTAAAAAAAAAAGAAAAAATTTCCATACGTTTCTAGCCGCTGGCGAAATAGAACGCAGGCATGCTACTATATACTTTGAAGTTTTATTGTAATGAGGTATAGTCCCATTATTTACAGTCAGGAGGAGTTTTGCTGCAGCTCACAAAAGCCGATGCCTTTTAATAAAATGTGTTGGTTGGCAAAGGTGCTGTGGGATTCCTTCTGATTTCTTGCCGCCGTAGACTAACTCAGCTCTCCTCCTACAAGGCCCCATCGTTTGTAATTCCGAAATAAGGGAAGAAAGGAAACGGTGGCTCTGTGCGTCTCCCAGTTCACCTCTCCTGCTGCTGGCTCAGATGAGCCTCTTAAGGCTTCAGCCGGGCACCACCACGTGCTTTCCTCTGTCACCTCGGATGTTATCACCAGCAGGCCAATGAATTCCAGAGCAGAGTGTTCATTTTGCTCACGGGAGGTTGGCAGCACCCCCTGGTATTACTCAGGCAAGCTGAGCTGAGAAAAAATGTCACTCCATTGCATTTGACAAGGATGCCCCTTGTTTCTTGGATAGGCAGGAAGAGATGGGTTGTGAGGAATTGGGTTTTAGCCTGGCAAACCTTTTGTGAAACGTAGCTCGAAAGTCCCAGGGGGCTGCCCCCCCCCCATGTCTCCTTGGTTTTCACCAGCTGCACAGTTATTCCCTATGCCTTTGAATGATAGATGTGGCATTGACCAGGTGACAAGTAGAAAGTGTGACTGGCAAGGACGCTAGCACTCCTGGCACTCTACTGGCTCCTGGCTTTGTAGTCTAAATGATGGATAATGACAGAGGAAGGAGATCTAAAATCCTAGTGGGAATATCTGGACTCAGATGAACTGTTGGGATTCTTGTCCTTTGAAATCGGATTGAAGAATACTGTATGGAGGATGGCTTGAACAAAGGATGGTTATACCTTTGCATGTAAAGCTTATAGAATTTATCTATTGCAGCGTATATCCCACAGCAATCAATTCAATTCTCGGGGGCAAGTACCATCTTCTAATTGCTTTCTATATCACTTGTGTAATCTGATTTTACAGACCGCAGTATTTTATCCAGCATATCTGTTCTGCTATCCTGATATTAAATACTAGGTCCTTTAAACTGTGTTAATGAAAACACAGCACTTGTTACTTCCAAGCACTGATTTTAGCTCCAGGAGTTGCTCTATCACACTTGTAGACATAATTTATTGAATGGCATTGGGGGGAAATAACCCCTCAAAATTGGCCTTCAGGAGATGCCACAGTGATGCATCTAAAATTGCAGCATTAGTTTTGAAATGTCATTATAGTACAGAACTACTAGAACTATGCCAGTTCATTGTCCAAGTGTCTGGGAGTTGACGTCCACACATCTTAAAGTTGGCCAAGGTTGAGAAACACTGGCCTGGAGAAATAAACATGCTTTTGCCTAGCACCAAAAGTAATAATATGTTGCTTTCTGAGAAGGAAGTTCTGAGAGGTAGGGTTATCCTTCGTGAGCAGTGTTGGTTTCATTGGGGAACATGTTTGTTTGTCTTTTCCCCAGGGCACTGACATTTTGGCCCCTGTCTTTCATCTGGAGCAAACTTTCAACCTGTGAGCAGTTGAGGCATCGGTTCCACCACCTCCAAATCATCAGCAGCAAGAAGGCAGCTCCAGACCAGACCCAGCTGATGAGGTAAACATTCTGCTGCATAAATAAAAGTTCTGTGTCCTGGTAGCCTGCGTGACAGATATCAAAAGATATTACATTTGCATCAGTATGCATTGTTTATCCCACTTGCTATTATTAGGGTTGGCTGAGATCCAAAAAGCTACTCTAAAAATGCCCAAAAGGTACATGAGCTCTTCTTCTCCCCCACCCGCCATTGGCTTATGTAAACTGATAGATGGGAGACTCGTGATGCACACAGTTGAATACAATTTCAGCTTAAGAAAATCTGGCTCTCGTAGCCTTTAAGTCATTTGCAAACCTGGAGACAGATCACAGCAGCCACAGATCTGGATCAAGGGGTCTAATCCATTATACTTCCTTCCCCTCCCTGCAACTGTATAAGAAAATATGCAGAGCAGGCCAATTGTGCTTCATTGATACAAACTGAAAATTTCATTTTTTCTTTGCACAATATTGTGGCCCAGGTTGGTTTGTTTCCTTAGTGAAGAACATGCATTTCTCCCTAATCCTTAAACCAGACTTCTCTAACTTGCTTCTCTCTAGATGTTTCAAAACTGGCTTCTCTCCAGATGTGTTTCATTACGACTCCTCAAATTCCTAGACAGCTTGACCAATGTTTCTGTAATTTTTAATTTCTTATGGCGTAAATGCTATACAAATAAAACAATCCATTTACTATACCTAGCAGGTGCCAGGTTGGGGAAAATTGCCCAAACCCCCATAATTTCAGCTTTAGCTTATAATTATCCAATGTAACTGCAGAGCAATACAGAGTCCTCTTCCCCATCAGTACTGATTCATCCTTCCAGTACTGATTCATCCTTCTTTCCTGACTAAGCAATATCTTGCAGGTAAAATGTATATATCCAAAGGAAATGTGTTTGAGGAAGCTGTTCTTGAAATACGGAACCTTCCCCTGCACTGAGCAATTCTAAGGAAGTGTTTGGTTTGCCTAACACCCAATATAACTTGAGTGTGTTCTCTGAAAGACTCTTAACTTGCAGGGATTCCTCACCAGATAACCTTTAGGCCAATCCAGGTTGAATGAGAAACCATAGTTTCCTGTTATGTTAGTTTGATTGCATGAATCTTGGGCTTGAGGTCCCCCTATCCCATTCCTTCTATTTGCTCATCTGCAGAGAGGTGAACAATGTTTGCTTCCGCCTTTAGACCAGCCACAATTCCCAATGGCATCCATATGCAGCAAACTGTAATTGGTTAGAGCAAATTGGGATCTAAAAGTAAAATTTGCTCCTGGCTCATTTTAAGAAATTGCAGCCCTTTGTTTCCGGCTGTGGTTTGTGTAAAAGTAGATGTGAAAAATGTCAGCCTCCCCTTTAGGGTTGCGCAAGAGAGAGAGTGGAGTATATAAGCCTAAGACATGATCATGTAGTGGGGACTTCGATTTCCCAATTGCTTTATGTGCAAAGAACTCCCTGGGGAGAAAAAAGTACTATCGTGATACTGTGGTATTGACTTTGTATATGTGTGAAGAAAGAAGGTTTTTTATAAGTGAGATGGAACATTCTGTTTCCCAAAATATAGTTGTGCGTGTGGGTATGCTCTCATTGTTTCTGGAAACATGCTGTTCCATTGTGTTTATGTTTTATGCTGCCACACCTGAGAAAGTCACATTGGGCTAGAATTTTTTTTTTCCGCTGCTGCCCCCGTATCACTGCCCACACAACTTCCATTTCTATCTAGCAAGAGGGAGTTGCCCAGGAAACAAGGCTGGCAAGCCAACACTGGCACAGCTGTGGGGAATATCTGTACAGCACCTGCCCTTGCCCTCCGCATGGTTGCAGAAATCTCTAATGCCTTTTGAGAACTCCTGGATTCTGCCTTTCCCTTTATGTCACTTGCATATTTAGAGCAGTGTTTCTCAACCTTGACAGCTTGAAGATGTGTGGATTTCCCCAAGTTGGCTGGGGAATTCTGGGAGTTGAAGTCCACACATCTTCAAGTTGCCAGGGTTGAGAAACACTGGTTTATGGTGTAGCGGGAAAACCTAGCCGATGGTGCCTTATTCAAGAAATAATGGTGTGTGCAGTGTGTAAACTTGGTTCTCATCCTAAAAAAAAGTTTGGATGTGTCTGTATTTTGAGTGACATTTAACTGTACCTGACATGGCAAACAATGTTCTCATATGTGCAGAAAAGCCAATATCTTTGTCTCTCTCCTCACTGATGTGGCTCTGGGTATCCTTCTCATGTCCTGGTTGTATCAGAAGAACTGGATTGGTTATCTTGCCGGTGCCCTTGTCCCAGTGGCTGATGTAAGTTTTCTCAGTGCATCATATGCTAACTCTGTCTTTCCCAACCTGGTGGCGTTATACTTGGAGAAGTCTCTTAAAACTGAAACAGTGGCCTGGTTCACCCACCCAGCTGAGCCATTGTGTGGCTTGGTTATAATGTGACACCCATTGTGGCTATGAACTAGGCCACTACAGCTTGTTTAGCAAATCTTGGTTTAAATTCTCCCCTGGCTTAACATTATGTGTGCATATAATCAGTGTCCACCCCACATGGGTATGGTGATGAGTCATTCAAGCTTCCTTCTTACCATGCTGAGTGGAAGAGCTGCAGTGCAATAGAGAGCAGACCAGCTTTCTCATCTAGTAAGCAATCATTATTTGGATGCTGGTTCAAAGATATAGGCACCTTCCCACCCCCTTTGCTTCAGTGGAGCATGGGCAGGAGAACTTTCTAATGACTTGTGCCCCATGTTAGCTAGTGCACAGGAAACCTCCATTGGCTTTCCATCTCGAGCCTCTTCTCTTGACATCAGATACACTTAATAATTGTAGCTAAAGGCTTGGACTACTTCAGATTTCTTCCCCTCTGATCCAGGCTCAAGTAATTCTCCTGGATTGCATCCAAAGGCTGTGTGACCTCTATATCACTGTGGATTGACATGCAGAGCAACAGCCATCAGGAATTTCAGTGTTCATGCCAAAAAAAATACCTCAGTCGAAGAGCTTTATGTCATTCACTGTTTTATAAAAGCATCACAGTTTCTTTATTACTTATCTTAAGGAAAATCTCTTAAGTAAAATCTCTGATGGAAGTCAGCCATGATGCTGAATTGTTTTAGATCCCAGCCAGGCATCAGAAAGAGGAATTATAATTGCTATTTATTTATTTATATTTCAAATTTCCATCACCGCCCATCTCCCCCGAAAATATTATTACTATTACTATGATGAATTCTTGTGGCTTTTGACTCCTAAAAGCCGTGTGGCAAAAATACACATGACCTTTCAGGCCATAAATCACAAGAGTGTATGATCTGTAGCCAAATACTGAATTGGTTTATTTTAAACTGGGATAAAAAATTACGTCCCTTGTGTAAAATTGCATTCCTTGGCTCTCCTCCCCCCTGCCTCTCTTGCTTCCGTTCCCATCAATGCTCCTTAGCCCCTCCAGTCACTGGGCACCAAATAAGTCACTCTTCCCTCAGTCCAGCTGACCATCTGCTGCTTTCACAGTAACTGTGCTACCCATCAGCATCTACACCCACTTCCAAATAAAGTGCAAATAGAATTGCCACATGAAAAGGGCTGATTGTCATGTTTGTTTTTACTTTAGCTATATGAATCCAAGCAGGTTGGAATTCTCTGCCTGCCCGTTTTTCACTCACCAGTGGCTGCATGGATTTTCTCAGGGTTAAAATTTACACTGTTGGTGTGGTAGATACTGATGGTGCAGCATTTGTCATGGGCAGTGAGAATATCTCTGGGAGAGAGGAGGAAGAGCTGCAGCCTAGACAAGGGTCAGATAAGAGATATCTCAGCCCTCAGCAAGAATGGAGGTGGAGAAAGCATCTCAGAAGGGACCCTCCCTAGTTGGAGGAGGAAGAGGAGGAGGATAAAGGATAAAGGCAAGGGAGGGGGAAAATGCTTTCAGGCTTGCAAGATTCTTTTACCATAACCTTACAGTAAAGGTAGTGTTAGTACTCATGTTTTGGTTTCCTGTCTGGGCTACCTCAAAGAGCTGAGATTGTTGCACAGGGTAGGTGGGAAGGAATTTGAGCTTTATTTACCTTGCTTGCCCAAAGCATCACCACTCCTGTCTGGAAAGGATAAGTAAGGGTGGCAAGGATGTAATAATAGTGCTTTGGTCTTCTTATGGCTTGGGGTACACAGAATACTTAATGTGATGTGATTTGATATATTTACTCGCTCGCTCGCTTATTTAATTACTGGGTTTGAAGGCTGCTCTAGTCATTGCTGACTCTGCGTGGTCTATATACCTGATACAGAAATTAATTAAAAACCGAATGCTTAAGAAAAATATAATCCAATCCTTGAGGCACAATTAGCAGGACCTGGGTTCACTCAGTGTATTAAATTGTAAGCCAGCAGGTGAGAGTAAACTCAGGGAGGCTTCGGTTGAACCAGACTCCGAGAAACAGTATCCTAACCTGCTTTCACAGTTGAACTGTGGCTAGCCCGGTATACATGAATGCGGAAGGCAAAATCTCACTGGCAAAGATCACTGGGTGATTTAAACATATGTGATGCTTCCAATGCATTTTCCTTCCATGAAGGAAAAGGGAACAAAACCTTTCAGGATATTTTAGCTTTTCTGAAGGTCACGCTTTACACGCACGATCAAACGGTTTCGCACTAACTGTGGCTGATGACCTCTTCCCTTTTGGCAGCATATTGCCCAGCAGCTCCAGAACCTCCTTCAGTGGCTGATGGGTGTGCCAGCTGGTTTAAAAATGAACAGAGCTTTGGATCAAGTGCTGGGCCGCTTTTTTCTTTACCACATCCACCTCTGGATTAGTAAGTGCCCTTTTGTTGCTTTGTCTGTGATGTGTAACCAAACCCTTTGTGCCAGGGAAGAAGGACCAGCTGATGCCATCTGATATTTTATACTACAAAATAACCCTATTATCCTTGATCCATTGACTTGGTTGGCTGGCAGGCACCAGGCTGGAGAAAGCAAGAATTGAGCACATGTGAATGTGTCTGCGAATGATGAGCCTCTTGTAGAGATTCTAGAAGCTCTGCTCTGGAACTAGGAGCCTAATATCTGAGGCTAGGACGTGACGCCTATGGGCTGTGTGTCCCAGTCTTGTCTATGTTGCTTTGCAATTGTCTTTGATATCCAACAAGCACATGCTATTCTCTTACGGGGTTCACACTTGTTTGTTCTTTGTACTGTTGGCGAGATATGTAGTTGATTGAGATTGATTGATTGAGATATAAAAGGTTTGTCTTTTGAGGCTATGTTTTATTTATTGTTGTCATTGTTCAGTGATCCCAAACTTTTGATGAGCTGATGGACATTATTTCACCAGGATTGCCTGTTTCTTTACATCCTTATAGGCTCAGAGTTGGGTCATCAAGGATAGTATCTAGCCAACTCTTCTCCTTTCAGTCTCTTTTTCTGTTGCCTTTCAAAGTTTTAGCTTCACTGTTAGTGCTTCCGGTAAGCAGCCTGGTGTTACATCGTCTGAATTATTTGTTCTTCTTGCTGTCCAAGGTACTCTCAGACAGGCATAGTAAGTTGTATTCAGGTAGCGGCTTTCATTTGTTTCCAACAAGCTATAACCTTATGGGGGCCATTTCCATTCTCAGTTTGTGAGAGATTGGATCTTTGTCCTGGTGGGGGATGGAAAATTAATCTTTTGGGATGATTTGTAGC
Organism: Candoia aspera; assembly: GCF_035149785.1. NCBI lineage: Eukaryota > Metazoa > Chordata > Lepidosauria > Squamata > Candoiidae > Candoia > Candoia aspera. The sequence continues at coordinate 10,798,525 of NC_086166.1, read as the reverse complement.
AACTCTCATTAAAGAGGGAAGGTGCTCTTTTTAAGCGTTGCTGTTTCCTTTCTCCCACTGTTCAGGCTATATCCATCTGATGTCTCCATTCATTGAGAAAATCCTGTGGTATGTTGGCTTGTCCGCTTGCCTTGGCCTGACTGTGGCCCTTTCCATCCTCTCCGACATCATTGCCCTCCTGACATTCCACATCTACTGTTTTTATGTCTATGGAGCCAGGTGAGTATGCTTGGCTCACTGCTACTGGGCAAAGGCTTTCTTTTCTCTGTCTGCTCACCTTCTATAAAATGGGAGATTGTTTTATGTGGTTGTGGACAAAATTGTTTTATGTGGTTGTGGACAAAAACAAGACAGATTAAAAATATCATTCTCAACTTACTGATAAATCAAAAGCAAACATACAAGCATCACCAGATCCAGATCCAGATCCAGACAATATATTTCCTAGGTATCTTCTAGCAGAACCTGAAACGTCCCAAACATAGACTGCCGTGTCACCTTTGCATCTGTCCAACAAGCTTATGCTCGCCAAAATACGAAAAAGCCAATATTAGCCTCAGCAGCAAAGAAACAAGCTAATAGTTGCTGGTGAATCCAATTCCCCATCCTTTCATTAGTGAACCTGCTTTATGGACTGATTTCCACTTGAGAAGTTTTTTTTTAAGTAGCAAAAACAAACTAAAACACAAACCCACTCTTTGGGAAAGCATAGGAAGTCCTGGGAATCGCATTGTTAGGCCACTTTACACATGTGAGAATTTTCCCATATGTCATTTAGTTCTCAGACTGTTTTCTCCCCATTGCCCTGACCCAAAGATCTCATATTACCCTTGCTAAGCCCAGCAGCCAATCCACACAACTTTCCATTTTCAGTAGATACATATGTAGGAAAAGTTATTGCTATCCTCATCCCAATTACATCACCCTGGCCCACCCAGCCCGGCAGGAGAGGCATGTTACGATTGCTGTCAGTTAAAGAATTCCAGCTGGCGGGGTCCAGGAGGAGAGCCTTTTCTGCTGCTGCCCCTGTCCTGTGGGACGTCTTGCCTCCTGGGGTGAGGTTAGCCCGCACTCTTTTAGCCTTCCACGAGAGCATCAAGACCTGGCTCTGCCAACTAGCTTGGGGATCCAATAGTTGTATGCAGCCCTGGGGGTGGTTGGTGGGTTGAGTATGGTCTCTCCATCTTTTTAACTTTGTATATTTTTCTAAGACTTTTTAACTCTCTTTTTCAATTGTAGGCTGCCTAGAGTCACTTATACAGTGAGATGGGTGGCGTATAAATGTAATAAATAAATAAATTTAATAAATAAATAAATTTAATACATAGATAAATCCTATGCCAACTGCAGCTGTGTCTCGTGGCTAAAGATTCCTAAAGATTCCTCTTACAAGCACTGTCCCACCCAAGTGCCTATTTCAGGAGTGGGCAGTCCTAACCCTGATCACCCATTTGGCAGGACCCAGAGCAGTGTTTCTCAACCTTTAAGGTGTGTGGACTTCACCTCCCAGAATTACCCAGCCAGCATGGCTGGCTAGGGAATTCTGGGAGGTGAAGTCCACACATCTTAAACTTGCCAAGGTTGAGAAACACTGACCCAGCACATAACCTAAATTGTGCAGCCAAAATCTGGGCACAAAACCACCAGGGTATCAGACTGGCATAAGATGCTCTTAAAACCCAGGTTCATTTCTAAGCTTGTTGCAGGATCTTGCACTAACTGAAGTTTCCAGACCACCTTCAAGGGCAGCCTCACGTAGAAAGGAGAAGCTCTTAGCCCCTGTTATTTGAATGGACCCCACTAGAACAAGGCCTGTAGATAGAGGTCGGGGGGGGGGGCGTTATTTCAGAGCAGTCCTGATTCTTTTTTTCCTCCTCTGGACTTAGGCTGTATTGCTTCAAGATTTATGGCTTGTCATCTCTGTGGCGCCTGTTCCGTGGCAAGAAGTGGAATGTCTTGAGGCAACGGGTGGATTCCTGCTCCTATGACTTAGACCAGGTAGAGGCTCTCTGGGGACCCGAGCGGAGCGCTGGTGGCGATAGCGGTGCACAGCGGTGGTGTGTTCACCAACACACTTCCAGGTGCATTTGGAAAGGGTTTGATTTGCTTTTTATTCCCAGCAGCAATGAGTCTGTAGGGTTACTGATGTATCAGGAAGGAACAAAATAGCCACAATTACGTTCTCTGTGCATGGTAGGGAACCATCAAACATCTTGAACACCGTGAATGCTGGTGAATGTCAGGAACACACAAGTCCAGGCACACTCATTGCCAGATGCAGCCTGTTTATTACCGAGCCCTGAATGTCACCGTTCTCTCCTGGCCCATTTTCAGACAATTATAGCGGAAGGGGGCTCCGTCTTAAGAGACCCCTGCAGCAGGTGCCTGGTGCCATGTAAGTCAAAGCACTTACATGGCACCAGCGTGATAATGGGTTGGCGGTAGGGAGGGAAGCAATTTGAGTCAAAGACACCAAATAATTACAGCCATACCCAACAGTGTTGCTATAGTTACCTGCTGATTTGTGTTTCTATTAAAAGCCCCCCCCCCCGCGTTTCATGGGCTTTTTGATGGGAGCCGGGCCCACACATTTCCAACAGGATGGTGGGGGTTATTTATTTATATGCGACAAAGCGCTGTGCTTTTTTTTTTTTTTTGCTTTTTTACCCCATGTTAAATGTCAAGGCAACCGCATGATCAGCAGCTAGGCTCCCGACTCCGCTAAGTTTCCTGAAAGGAAAGGAGTGAGGAGTAGGTCTTGAGAAACCTCTGAGCCTGTTCTTTGGTCAGCCTGTAGACAGAGATCACTAGAAGAGCAGGTGGGCAGATGACATTTTCTCTCCTCCTGCTTTTCTCCCTGGTTGTTTAAACTTTCTCAAGTGGTTCTGATGCTCTTCTCTGAGAGGCGTTCCCCTGGGCAAGGAGGTGTCACCAGTGTTACGTTCTTCCCGAGAAGAAAACATGGTTTCCGGCTGATGAACTTTTGCTTTGATCTTCCTGAGGCTACCTGAATGATGCCTGTGTTTTCTTGTCTCCACAACATGATGCTACATCAACAGAAAACCTACTCCAAACCATAGCATTACTACAATGCCCTCTTCTCCTAGCTTGGGTTAGATTCTGTCTTTCCTGATGTTCAGAGGGTGTGAGAGAAAATGTATAGCCATTGTCAATATTCATAGATTTAATACCTTACCAATTTAAAATCACGTAACCAGTGGCATCTTTCTTCCTGACCAGCTCCTTCCCATCTCACTGATTCATTGATTGATTGATTATGTTCCAGCAGATCGGTGTCAACTTTTAGCAAACACACAGATAGATTTTCTCCAGGAGGATCTGTCCCTAACCTGGTCTTTCAGGTCTTCCAACAGTGCCCCCATCACCACTGTAACTGCGTCCCTCCACCTTGCTGCTGGTTGTCCTCTTCTTCTCTTTTCTTCCATCTTTCCCAGCATCAGAGCCTTCTCCAGAGAGCTGGATCTTTGCATAATGTGTGCAAACTGGGATAACTTGAGCCTGGTCATTTGTGCCCTGCGTGAAAACTCTGGGTTGATCCCCTCTAATAGAGAATCATTTCTCCCCTTTTCCAAACAAAATTAATAATTAACAGTTAAAAAAAAACAAATCCAAATTCAAATATCTTTATTACGGTCTTTGACCAGCATTTAAAAACGCAACACAACAATAATACTGGAGTTGGGCAGCCATCAGATTTAGATAAACACATACATATATACAATCAAATAATAAAACAAACTGAGAACAGAGAAAGAAAAAGAGAAAAAAGGAAGAAGCTCTGTTAGTTCCAATGACCAATACTAATATCAAGGAAGCTCAGCCCTTTAACATATTATTAAATCTAGATTATATAAAAACATAATGGTCTGTGTCAAGGTTAAGATAAATTAGGAAATGTTAATTTTTGGGTGTACGGAGATGTGCAGCTTTGTGTTACCACCATTTCTAAAATTTCTGTTTATTGTTAATCTCTGATAATATTAGCTGGCATTATGTCTTTTGTTCTTCTCCAGTTATTCATTGGCACTTTGCTGTTCACCATCTTGTTGTTTCTGCTGCCCACAACTGCATTGTACTACTTAGTTTTTACTCTGGTGAGTCTGCTTTTTCTGGAATTAATGTATTACTAAGGGGTTTTTTTTCCCTATATGGTTGCATTCGGACCAATGTAAAAAGTTGGAAGGGTTGTTAAAAGCAAGATACTTCAACAGAATTAAATAGTCAGTTCAGATGGTTGAGAGAGGTATGCAGTCTTTGAATTCAAAGCCAAAATGATGCTTTGGGGCACACAAGAGCAATCATTTGCCACTTGTCTGCATCTCCTGTTAGGAATTGCATCTTTTTCTAGGATTGTGTGGCTGGCCTCTGCATCCCAGGAAAAGACGGATTTGAGTTAAGGAGTCGCAGACATGTCCTTCATGCCTATCACTGTGCAATCAAAAACACTTTTTTTGTTTTCAAAATTGCTGCAGAGTCCTATTATACACGCCCTTGCTTCTAATATGCCCAGTAGGTAGGGCATTGAGGTTATGGGTAGGCTGCAGACAGATTCTAATCCCTAACTCACTCAGCTTTACTGACAGCATCTGTTTGCATGACAGGATGCAAGGTTTAGGCGTGCAAGAGAAAAACCCAGATGGTAGTCACTTACTAGACTAGTTTCAGCAGTACAGAACTGATGGAAACTTTATACTGTTGCCTGATTGTAGAACTTGCCAAGTTTCAACCTGAGATGTCATTGGCCAGTGAATGCTATCACCAAGGTCTAACAGAAGCAAATCTTTCCCTATAGCTCCGTCTACTGGTGGTACTTGTGCAAGGCATAATCCATCTCCTGGTGGACCTCATCAACTCACTGCCCTTTTATTCCGTTGTTCTTCGGCTCTGTCGAGGCTACAGACTTGCCTGTAAGCTCTGTTGTTGTGGTAAGAAGTTGATTGCGGGGTTGAAAATTTTGCCCAGAGTCCTGTCCATGTTGATCATATGCCCTTAAAATCAGGAATCAATGGCACACAAATACACTAACTGGATGCAGAATTAACTTGCTACTGGTAGGCTGTTAAGTCCTGTAAATTCCAGCTCACTAGAGTAGCAAAAAGAGGAAAAACATTCAAAATGTGGATTGTAAAAGAATCCAGAACTCGCTCAACAGACTTCTGAATGATGGTCTTAGACAACTCAGTGTGGATTCCTTTTCTCCCCTGACATGGAGTGATTTTCCCCTTCCTGTGCTGGCTAGAAGAAGCCATAATTTGTTAGTCCTTTGGCTTTGGACAATTCTAGTCCTGGTTTGTGGGCAATTGTGTGCTATAGTTTGTGGGTTCAAATAAAATGGCACACAGCGGTTTGCAGATAATGCTAAGCCGTAGCGTGACAGTTCCTTTATAATTTCAATGTGGGAATATGAACCAGGCCATTATGGCTAGCTCAGCAAATGGTGGTTAAAAGAACCCCTGACAGCCTATGATTTGCTGCAAATGCAGATTTTGGCAAGCGAGGTGAGCAGGGCCACAACCAGGGTCTCTGTCACCCGGGGCAAACATGCATTCCTCACCCATTTCGGCGCCCCCCCAGTGCTCATTTCGGCGCCCCCCCAGCGCAGCACCTGGGGCACATGCCCCACTTGCCCCCCCCCAGTTGCGGCCCTGGGTATTGCCCCTAAGCATAGCTTAAATGTGTCTGAAATCTTGCACTGAGTGAGTTGAGTTAACTGACTGTAAGGTGGCATATAACCAAACTTTGGAGTATAAACTCATATAAACAAACATGGATACATTTAAACCTGTAGAGTAAATGGGAAAGCTAGATTTTTGTTCCTCTGTTGTTCTCTCTTTTTAAGACCCAAGTTTGGCCTTTTGGGCCCCTTTTACAGAATTCCCCCATCTCGCCACAGCGACCAGTCAATAAACTCACTGTTCCCTTCCCACACCTGCTTTCGTTTTGTGTGTTTTCAGCTGGGGTCAAGTTCAGAGTTCTGGAGCAGGAAGCTGGCAAGCCTCTTCGCCTTCTAATGCAGGTAAATCTGCGTACCTTTTTGAGGTCTCTTTGGGGGAGCGTCCTCATATTCAGAATACCTTGCAACTCCTCCGACCCATCTACACACAGAATAAACACATGCTTCATTTGCTATTTCCTGGTGTCCTTCTGGGATTGAATGGAGGGGCTGCTGTGTTGTTTCCACTGAGTGGGGCTATCACAATTGGAGGACTGTAAGAATTGACCTAGGCTGTCTCTCTCTAGGGCCATCTAGTGGCCATCTGGATTCGAGCAGCCAGGATTAATACAGCTTTATCACTGAGTCAGTCACTGAGTCACTGCAGAGTTTGGACCTCCTAACAAATACGAATGTCAGTAGCATCTTCAGTTGCCTAGGAATAAAAGCTACACAGGGAGGAGGCCTGGGTGAATGTCACCAGAGGAACCCTCCCCAGTGTACTGTGCGTGCTTGGCTCAAAGCCAGAGAAGGGTGTCTGTTGGAGATCCGATGAATCCATAGAGATCCCAGTAGCGGTTCACTTAGTGCCTCTTCGGGAGGCCGTAGCCAGACCCAGCAGACGCAGCAAGCCAGCAAAAATAGGTGTTCATTAAAAATAGCCTTCTCATAGACCTAAAAATACTTTGAGGGAATTCCGTTTCTCAAAGGCAACTTCATGTTCGTGAGAAGCCGCAAAAAGATGTCCTTCCAAAAACCTTACTCATTAGTGTTAAAATTAGGGTTAGGCACTGGTGCTTCTCCAAGGACCAGGCAGCGGTGCCAGCCCACAAGTCGGTATCTCTTAGCATTGCCTCCCTCTCTGTTTCTGGTTGCCTGGGTTCATACTGACCCTGAATCTTGCAAAAAAAAAAAATAAAACTTCCCTACCTCCAAAACAGCCCATAGCCTTTTCCCCCTTCCCCCTCCTCTCTTATACCCCAACATATTCCTGGTAGGTGTTAATTTATTTTAAATCGTTCCCAGAGAGGCTACCTGTAATAAGTCATCCAGGTGTGCCACCTAAAACTATTGTGGTCAAGTACTTTTCCCCACTGCTGCTCTCACTTGTGTCTGGAACGGCCTCTGACTGCTTTACGTGCTTTCTTGACATTTCCCTTATCCGTGAAACCTTTAGAACAATCCCTTAATCTCAAGATACAATATATTTGATTAAGCAGCATAGTGCCTGTTACTGACGCCAGTGCAGGTACTTCTCTTACCTCTTACACATCGAGGGCACCAAGGATGTGTGCGCAGTAGGTAGGCCCATCAAGTTTTACAGATGTTCCCTTTAAAAGCTTTCCACCAGTTTTTCTGATCTGCAAGTGTCTAGAAGGTGTGAAAAACGGGCCTCGGCTTTCAGACCTGATGTCTTTAAAAGGAACTGTATGTGTGTGCAAATGTCCCACTGCTTTTTCAAGGGCAACCGCCAGATGAATGCAGAGACAAAGAGGAGACACTCCTTATTGGATCAAGCTTTCATCTGGCATCCTGTGAAGCCGCACAGAAGTCACTTCCAGATTTCTGTGCAATTTGACCAAAGTGCCAGTTGAAAGCCACTTCTTTGGATTAATTATTAGGCTCCATGTGCTAGGGGAGGCAAGAAAAAAACAGGTTTGGCTGCATTATTTTAGACTGGGTTCAATTTGAATGCAGCTCAGTTCTCAAATGCTGAGCTAAGCTTATATGGAAGTGGCTTGCTGGATCAGGGCCAGAAGACATACCATATCGTGTGGGGATAGCGCTGCTAACAGAGTCAACTGACTTCTGTTGTGTAGAAATATTAACCTGCTGAGTGCCATGTCCTCGAAGGAAAACGCTTTGGGCTGTTTTCAGTGGACTCCTTCTGTAAAAAACTTGCTCCTGTCTCTGCCGCACTTCCTTCCTTGTGGAGTTATAATAAGAGATTTACTTGGGTTACTATTTCGGTTCGTGTGTTTTGGTTTTATTATGTAATTCGTGCTTCTTTTTCTAAGAGTGGAAAGCTGAATCATCAAACTGTTAAGAAATAGATTAATTTCAAGGCTGGTTTGGGGTCAGATTCCAAAAGCAGAACGTCTTTAGGTGGGAAGACACAGCCACACCTCCAGATCAACGTGCAGGAGCTGCAGTTGTGATTTTGCAGGACATCATTTGCCTGAGTCCAGATTTACTCACTGTGAATGTCTTTCCTCCATCTTCTCAACCTACCAGATCAACCCGCTCACTTACAGCCGGGTGGTGCAGATGTACAGGCTGCCAACATACAGCTGCTACCCCAAGGACTCCTGGGCTTCTCTGTGCAAGAAGTTGTTCATTGGAGAGCTCATTTACCCTTGGAAGCATAAGGAAGAGAAGCAAGACTGAGTCGGGGGGCAACCAAGAGAGACTCCAGGGAGCCCTGAGAACCCCTTGGAGAAACAGGCCACTTTTCATGCTAAGGCCCCTTGGAAACAGCTCTTACCGACTGGACCTTGTTTTTACTTCCTTCGCCAAGAACTCGAAGGTAGGACGTTCCTACGGAGTCAATTAATCCCTCACTCTACTGCCACCATGAGCTGTTCGTTTTTTGATCATGTCATCTGATTTAACCTGGCATCAGAACTGCTTCACTGGAAACATCAGGGCGCAGAATCGCCGCAGTAACCTGCTGTGCCTTGGAGAAAAGGGTTTGGGGCGTGTTGTGATTCTGCAAGGCAGCCCCCCCACCTTTTGTAGTAACCGGCGCACGGTTCTGTTTCTCAAGAGCCCCCCCCTTCCCCTGCGCTGAACGTGCCATTTTCCGCAGCTCCTTCTGTGAAGGTGTTGCTGATCGCCTAGAGCAGCGTTTCTCAGCCTTAGCAACTTTAAGATATGTGGACTTCAACATGACTGGCTGGGGAATTCTGGGAGTTGCATTCCACGTATCTCAAAGTTGCTAAGGTTGAGAAACACTGCTCTAGAGAGTGCTTGCTGGAATTCTGGGAACCTCGGCAAGACCCCCAGTGCTTCCCAGCCACCTCTGACTGTTCCCCCTTTGGAAAGAAGTGAACGGGGAAGCCGTTACTGTCCATTATTGGTAGCAGGATTCCGGACAATGGAGACCGGTCTTTTCAGCTGGGCTCTTTACAGAATTTTGGAAAATCTAGACTCAGCTTTTGACATGTTCCTCCTACACAGAAGATTTTTCTTTTGCAATAGCCAGCAGGGGGGGCCAGAAGCAAGGTAAGCTGCATCAGCCCTTTAGCATGGGTGAGGAAACCCTTAATTCCTGATCCAAGTTGCCCCTTGAACACTTGCCCACCTATCTGCTTTGGGCCATAGGGAGAAAGCCGTAATTGGTGCCAATGGCAGTTTTTCTCCCCTTGCAAGTCGCACACACATGGCAGGGCAGGCAGGAACTATTCAGACTACAATCTCATTGAGGGCAAGGGATTAAATTACCGTTACCACAATATGCTTAGGAAGGGCCACATCAGCTATTACTTCAATGTTAAGAAATGCAAGGACTAGCTATAGAATTTAGCCAGTCTGTGGCAAATTATGCAAGATGGTCATCATGTTGTGAGCCACCCGCAGTCATTGGGAGTCGGGTGGCGTACAAGTTTAATAATAAATTTAAGAACCAGTTATTTACTGTCTGAAAAATTATGTAAATATTTTTTCAAGTCACAGTGTGTCTTTTTTTCCCCCTTGCAAACTTTTCCTTCTCTTTCATAGCTTCTTCAAAAGTGCAGACCACCGAGTTTGTCACAATGCTTATAGAAAAGTATTCCACTCATTTTTAATTGTTACTAAAATGTGCCAAAGTACCAGTGCAGGCTTGTTCCAGGAGGTCCATTTTTTGCTAATTTGATGCTAATTTGATGCCCTCCAAATGTGTTGAGCCTAAGCAAAGTAGGATGACCCCAGGTTGGGAAAAAATGCTTTCTGTGTTTGTAAAAGCCAAATTGGTGTCCAGGCCAGGGGTAAGGCTCCCAAATATTTCTTATATTATTGAGTTGTTTATTATCTTGAAACCTTTCTTGATGAAGATTAGAATACCCAGCAAATCGTGCATCTGGATATTTGGTACTTTTTAAAAACAGATTTTAAGCTATTCTATTGGTTAATTATATTTCATATATAAGATGCACATTTGCTTTGAACCTCTCATGGCAGCTTCCTGGTGTGGGGAGGATGGGGCTGAACCTGGTGTATTTGCTTAATGTGGCAGTCATAATTAGCTTTGTCACACTATGCACTCATGGGCACCTTGGCATGGAGAAAAAGGTTCCTAGTCTTACAGTCTGAGGTCTGCATTTGATGCCCTGTGGCTGTGATGGCTAGGAATTCTGGGAGTTGTAGTTCCAGCATGCATGAGGGCCCTGAGTTAAGAAAGGCTGCTTTAGAATAAACTCCATGAAAAGTAGTCGGGCTGATTCCACGTGCATTGTAAAAGCACATCACCTTCCTGAAAGCACTTACAAGTTATTCATGATTGCCAGGACCAAACCATAGTCAGCATACCTCTCAGTGATCTTTCATTTTCAGGAATATTACTGACCTGAACTGGATTTTTATTTATTGTTGTAGGCCAGTTCTTAGTGCTAATGTCACAGTTGCTTCCAGTGTTTCTCAACCTTGGCAACTTTTAAGATGTGTGGACTTCACCTCCCAACTTCTGGGAGGTGAAGTCCACACATCTTAAAAGTTGCCAAGGTCGAGAAACACGGGTTGCTTCTTACTTTCACTTTTGTTTATCCACACTATACTCTTCGTTCATAATCCTGCCTGCAGGCCAGAGAAGAAGCTACTTGGCCTCACCATACAGCTGGCCTTCAAATGTGTTCCTCTTTTGGACGTGCAGGTCCTTCCCAAGTTACATCCACGGCTCAGGTCAGCATTGGCCACAGCATGCCAATGTGTTCCTTCTTACCTTGTTCCTATTCATATTATGTATTTTTATTCTGTTTGTTATATTGTGCCCAGAGTCCTTCTGAGCCGGGTTGTGCCAAATCAATAAACAAACACAGATTGTAACCTCTTAGCGGAGATTGCTGTTCTGCCTTCATTTTCCTGTACCTGGAGTCATCTGAATGTTTAAGATCATCTTTCCATGCCATTGGAAAAACTGGCCTGTGCTCCCTCTTGTACACACACACACACACACAGACACAGACATACGCACTTGCACATAGCAAGTTTCTGAGCTGATGCTGCACAGAAGACAGTGTATTAAAAACAAAAGAAAAAGCAACTCTCTGATCCGATGCACTGGCTGTGTTTATTTCTGGACAAAGGATGCCATTTAATCAGTCTTCTTGACAGCGAGTAGGATTGGATGATTATCCTCTTTCTTTAGCCCCCTCCTGGGGGGGTGGGGTGAGGAGGGGGGAAGGGCCTGAAGGAAGCGGCTCCGTCAGGGCCAGGAAGGTACAATGCAGCATCCTTCCAGCGCACCAAGTTGCATTGTGGCCAAGCCACGCACTGACAAAGCACTTGGAGGGGAAGAATGACAGATGCCTTTCTCTTGCAAGCCTTGCTTTCTGACTTGCATTTTCATTCTGAGCACAGGATCTTTGACTCGCTAAAGCCAGCACTCCAGAATTCAAAGAGGGAGCAAACTAGCTATTCAGTCTCAGCCTGCAGATTGTCCGTTCTTGAGTGATCTTCGGCCGAACCACAGCCAAGACGGGTTTTTCTTCCGTCTTATTTACGAGATCCTTTGTTCTGAGACGGCATCTGGGACGTGCCCCAAAACTTCACCTTCAGCTATGGGTATGGTTTGGAACTTAGGCTGAAATCTCCTGCTTATTTTCTTTTTCCTCAATGTTCATAAAAAAGAAACCGGCGTTAAAAAGATTATTCCGTAGTAAAAGCATTAATATTATTTAATACCATCTTGAAAACCCAGTGTCCTTTCCCTTATTGTTGGTAGTGGTGGTGGGGAACAGCAGGATTAGATCTTGTTGGATGGGAAAACATATTTCCTTCCCTTTCCCAAATCTACTTTGATTGCTTTAAATCTGGATTGGACTCAGGCCTCTTCAGCCAGCAGCTGAGTCATGTTGACCAACTAGCTGACTTGGTGAGGTTTCCACATGTGCCTAACGCATGTATGTCACTGGAGGGGGTGTATATGTTGGGCTGTGTATGAAGCTTTACAACACTTCCTGCCGCAACCTCCTGACAACAATTTGGCAAAAATATTATAAATTTGGCATTCCAATCTTTTTGGCCCTGAGCATCCTGTCTGTTTCTAGAGTCACATTCTCATGGGGAACATAACCTGTAGCTCAGAATGACCCAGAACTGATAGTTAACAATATCTGTTGGTACAGAGTAGAAAGGACAAGGGAAAAACATGCTTTTGGCATGCAAGAGATTCCAGCCCAGCCCCTGACATCTAGCCAGAGTTGGGAAAGTTGTCTCAAATGCCAGAGAGAAACAAACTAGACTAGGATCTCTCTCTGGGTTGCAATCAATTGGCAACCCTAGGTTCATCACACTGAGTTAGACATGCTTTCCCAATCCTCACTGGTTAACAATAACAACGAAGAGCGAAAAGAACACTGTGCTCCACTTGGCTGTCTCTCAGTCACAGTTTTTTCCCAGGCTCCAACTTCCTTGCTTGTAATAGTTGCGTTGAACCAACAAAAGAAGTTTTAGCTTCTCCAATTTATAGGCTGTCTTTACCTAATGCTCTAATGCATGATTAACTGAACAGAACTTCACTAAATTAACCCAGTTTAATTCATCCAGTGGGGTGGCACAATAGTCCGAGCCACAAACCGGCTGGCCACGCTTGCACTGGGCATGCTGCAGGGTCCCCGTCACCGTATCTGTGGAACGATATATTGAGGACATTAAAGTCTGTCACTTGTGTTTTGCAGTCAATAATTGGTTCCAAGTCATTAACCAGCTTTTTCATCTTTCTCAGACAGCCATCTTGCACCAGGTTCGTTTGGTGCCCTTGAGCTTCTAATAAACCTAAAGGAGATCTTGCAGGCTGGATACAGTACCTGCCCACCCATCCCCAGTGCAGGCAGTACCAAGAAGTGGTGGTTGATGTTTGTGTGTGTGTGTGATGGACACAGATTTTGAATTCAGACCTTAGTCCATTTTCTTGCACCGTACTGTCTTTTCAGCACTTCTGGAGTCCCCACACACTTCCAGGTTTGAAGAAGAAGAGAAAAGTAGATAGTTGCAAAATAGTCTGTCCTCCTTCTTCTGTAGTCCCAGGGTCTCTCAAACCCCCTGTCCACCCATCAACAGAGTCCTTTTGGAAGTGCATCAGTAAATTTTGTACCATCTCATCTCAATGGCTGCTGAGCTGCCCAAGCTCAGGCAAAAGACTTCCACGTAGGCGTGAATGGGGTTTAGTTTCACGCGTCGTTCCTGTTCCTTCTGAAGATGAGACTTCCTTCCTAGACAGGGTGTAAAGTGTTGCCTGGCTTTTAACAGTTCACTGAGCTATTCTACCTTGGCTGACAGATCGTCGTTCATTGTCCTAGTGTTTTTCTAGCAACTGCTACCAAGTGGAGGAGGGTTGAGAGAATTGCCATTGCCCTTAAGATAACAATAACAGGAGCTAGAAGAAAATGTTGGGATTGTACAGCAGTTAGACATATTGGGATTTCCCAGCTGCACATGGAAGACACCTGTCCAACACCTTCCCAATAGGTGTCTATTTTTTTTTAAAGGAGGGGGATTGTTTTTGTTAGAAACTGCCCACCACCCAACAGCTGTTTCTTTCAGGAGGACATTTGTAGATAGGGCCCATCGTAAGTTTCCCTCTTAGGGTAAAAGGTAGCTTGTGTAAAGGAGATGGTTCTCATCCAGATTGCAGAACCCAGAAAAGACCTTTCATGAATCCTTTCTCCCTTCTTGACACCCCAGTTCTGATTGTACAGCCTGGTGCTTTTCCCTTCAGAAAAGGAAAGGAAAGGAAATTAAAAAAAAAAAAAAACTACCCTCCCTATGGAAGTGGTGGGTTCTCCATCTCTAGAGTTTTTGAAGAAGAGGCTGAACAGCCCCCTCTCATGGATGGTAGAAGTGGTTTTCTGCTCATTACAGAGGGTGGGACTAGATGATCTTCGTGCTCCCTTCCAACTCTACACTTCTGTGATTCTTGTGAAGTGGTCTTCTGCTGAAATCATGAGTCTTATATTCATAGCAGTGCTATTACAGAAAGATTCTCGGATATTGCTTGGGGCAAGTGGTTGCTGGGAATGTTGAGAGCTGCAGTCTCAATACATCTGGATGGTGCCAGTTTGGGGAAACGATGGTAAGAGTTGATGTTAACCCAACCAGCAGCATTTTTTTTCTCCCCCATAGTTCAAAGGGGAGATTATGAGTTTCCCTCTATCTACAATTCCCAGGGTTCTTTGCAGGGAAGCCAGAGAAATGTCCAAGTCTGGTGCCAACAACTAACATCTGGAGACAGTTGTCAGGAACACCCTCCCCCCCCAGTCCTGTGAAAATCTCTCTCTCTCTCTCTCTCTTCCTCTCTCTCTCTCCATCCCCTCCCAGTGTTGGCCCACTAAGCTGGACCCTGGAACTGGATCTAACTGCCCTTTTAAACGTTCTTTCTATTCCCCAACCTTGCCGTGCCTTAGGGCCATTGAGGGAAATTGAAGAGGTTGTTCAGGGCTACATAGAGCATCACTGCCAACGAATTCCTTGCTTGGATCAAACTTGGCTCCAGCTCAGGCAGTCAAGTTCACTTCAACCCTTGCTAGTTTTAATACTCTTTCAGAAAACTGGCCTTAGCCTTAGATTTGTCCCTTCCATTGCTTGGTAATGGTGTCTAGTAAGAGAATGGCAGGATGCGTGCTTTGCCTGCAAGAAAAACCAGGCCTTGGCATCTCCCGTGAAAAGGATCTTAGTAGGCAGGGGATATGAAAGGGCTCCCTGTCCCCAAGACTTCATGCTAGTTAGAGCAGGAAGAGAAACAAAGAAGACAGATGGACTATCGCGTGCCAAAGGAGATGAGTGTTAGAAGCTATGGTGATGTCACATGTTAGAACATCAACACACAAACAATACAACGAGAAATATGAATGGAATATACAGTACATATAAAGAAAATGCCCTTCTCACCCCTATGGCTGGTCTGTGTCTTCCTCAACTTTGGGTCCCTTACCAGAGGCCTTGGAGTTTGAGGGCTCTGCACAGAATCTCAGCTGTTCCTAGCCCTGCACTCTTCTGGACTGAGAGCTCTGATGTGGCTCCTGGGATCTGTTGGAGCCCCTCTCCCAACGTGGGGGTCACAGCCCCAAGTGGGGGACTAGAACTTTCTAGCCTGATGCCTTAACCACTATGCCAAACTTTATATAAATCACACCAAAATACATAATTCACCTCATATGCCTGATGCTGTGATGCACGTGGCACCACTCCTCCCCCTCCAACACCACCCCATGTTGGGTGAACTCAATCAGTTGTGGCTTATTCGGTCCATAGCAAACCACGCTTTGGTTATGTTGCACAAACACAGCCATAGCCTGTTTTGGTATACATTAGATTCGCAGCTTCCACCCACAGGAGAAGCAGAGAAGTTCCATTTGTCCTGGTAAGGACCCTGTTCCAATGCCTTGCATCCATGGGCAGGGAGATTTTCACTTTGAATTTTTCAATATCCCTTAAGAGAAAAGAAACACTTTGAAATCTTGCAAGCCTGATCAAAGTCTTTCCACTCCCCTCTTATTGTCAGCTCTCTAAAGTAAGATGGGGGGTGGGGTGGGGTTGGAAGGTGTCTGCTTTAAACTGGATGAATTAAAGCCACTTTTTAAAATCCCCTTTTCCACAGCTTTCCCAAGCTCTTCTCTCCGTGTCTGATTTCTTCACTGCTTCTTGCTCTCCCCTGCTCCCTTCTGCCTTATGTCAGTAAGAATATTATCCATTGCAGCCTTTTATTTTACAATCCCACAGCTACCTTCAGAAGGCTTTTGGCAAGAAGGCGAAGGCTGGGCAGAGGGAAATGGTAAAAGGAGATGACCCCAGCCAGACAGCTGCTCTGTTAATTTTTCTTTTGTCAATACTGCACTGAGCTGGTGTTGTTTTAGGGCAGATAATTTGGGCCCCAGGCTTACGTCGAGCAGCATAAATTCGGCAGGACTGTGCTGCTAGCGTTCCCAGCATGTCTTTGTTGGATTCTTTCCACCAATGATGAATTTAACATCCCAAGACTGAGAACATTTCACGCGTGTTATGGGGGCAAAGTGAAATATGTTTGAGCCCAAAACAGCTATGGATAATCCTTGCTCCCCCTGAACATACCAATATAATAGTTTCCGGATGTGTACCATAGTTTTTCACATGGACATTCATCTAGTTCAGAGGAAGGCAAAATATAATCTCCAGGGCCTGCAGAGAGCAAAGCCTTTGCTATCTTGACCTTACCCAAGTGGTCAAGCCAAACACTTTGACAATGCTTTGATAGGGTGGTAGCTCGGGGGAGAAAAGAAACATTTCAGCACAATGTAAGTGCGACAAACCTAAAAGAGGGCTTAACCTGTTTACTTTTGCTGTTTTCAGAAAAAACAAAGCAAAAATGAAGCTACAGAAATGAAGTAGGGCACGAGTGATTTTCAGTCAATGGTCTCTTACATCCAAACTAAAAAGGAACTTAAACATTAATATCAATACTAGTTTGCCCACATTCATAAATAATAACGGCCAATTTCTCTAGGGGATATTTTGTTTTTCCAACCAGTGGAGGGGGTAGGGAGACACAAATGTATTCCTGGGAAAGAACACTAGCCTGCTGACTATTTCAGAAGGTGAAAAAAGGAGGAAAATGGTTAATGGTCAGAATATTGTCTGGTGTCCTTTGTTCTCCTGTCATCTTCCTCTTTCATACTTTGCAAGGAGGAACAGAGATAATGTTTGGATGTCCAAAGACCCCCACTTAGCTGCCTTCCTGTGACTGCATGCAGCCAAGACATCACCCAGGATTAAATGTTTTAGGTTCTGGCTCCATCCATCAATTACGGACCAAGCCCCACTGGAAGAACATCTACCTCCCAGGAAGAATATCATGACAAGAGGAAGGTTAATCTAGGCCTGAAGTTCGCCAGAAAAGAAGCACCAGTGAGGAGTTTATTGAACCTCCTCCTGCGAGGTAGAACATCCAGGCTTTTCCTCTTCTTTTTCCCTCCACCTGTTCCCTTGGATGTCTTGTTTTAGTTTAATTCACTTTATTAATGCTCTCTTCAGAAGGCCGTTACCTGGAAAACAAGACAAGGTTACAATGCAGAAAGGCATCCCTGTATTTCTTCCTCTCCAGAATCTCTACTGGTTACCCTTGTTCTCAGTCTGGAGCTTTCAAGATCGTAGCTTAGACCCCAAAAGACAATGAGATTGGGGCAAGCTGTAAGCAATGAATGAATGAATACTAGACATAAAGCCGCTCATGTACCAGCTTATGAACCATGTCCCTGAAAGGCCTCTGCTAACCCAATGGGAATTTGTTGGACCAAAACCCATGTAAATAAATATTTTTCAAAATGTCAGATGGAACAGAAATCCTGAGGGATATTTGGGCTGGGAATTCTAGGAGCTTGGGACAAGGTAGTTTTGTGGAATTCATGTCAATACTTGACCTAAGTGCGTTCCATCAGGTAATAAGAAAAGAACCTGTAACTTGGTAATATGTTATTGTGAATATACATGCCTGAGAAAGACATTGTTTCAGTACCTCTGCTATCAAAACCTTAATAAAAATGCACAACCTGATTCCTCGGATGAGAAAAATAGATTGCCTTTTGTCCAGTGATGGAAAAAATGCAACAGTAGTTTGTGAGCCAAGTTCTTGGGTTTGAGAACTTCCCTGGAGCCCAACAATCATGAATGGTTGGAGTATCATCACAAAAGATGGTGATAGTGATGATGATTTATTAACCTTGTATGCTGCCTGACTCTCAATGACTCTGGGCGGTTCACAACAATCAAACAAACTACCATAAAATCAATAAAATGTAAAAGATAAAAGATGCTCCTCCGTTCCGGAGCACCCCAAGAAATGTTTGGATTTCTCCCACTCGCTTATCCCGAATCGTTTAGTGCAAGTCTTGCATTAGAAATCTGGAATTGCCTGCATAAAGGATGTTATTATAGTTTCACTCACGTCCTGGTTGCTGGGGTGTAAAATTATGTGCTTGCTTCAAGAGTACTGGAACATTTGTTCCTCCTGTGCCAGAAAACAACAATACTGCAGATCTGAATTCCCACAAGTTCTGACAAAGGTGAATTAATGTGGCTGGTGGCAGCTGTTGTTTAATTAAGAAGAAGCCCTTTGAAATCATCCATCAACTGCCTGGACAGCATGGAGAAGGCATTTGGGTCACAAGTCTTCCCTTTATGGTGAGATATATTTGTGAGATATATTTAAATTATCGTAATGACTTCTGAATTGTTTCCTATCTATCTATCGTCTGTCTGTCTGTCTGTCTATATATCTATCATCATCTCTCATCTATCTAGTTTTCCTTCTCTCTTTTTTTTTAGTGCAGAATAAGACTAATCAGTCACAGGAGAAGATCTATGCACTTAACCATTTTCTCCAAAGACAAAAGCCTGCTATTAGTCTCTGGTCGCAAAATGAACAAAGAGCGTTGTGGGATCTTCGGGGCTAATAAATAACCTGTATCATAAGCCGTCATGGCTTATAGTCCATCAAATGCATAGAATGTTACTCTATGGAAGAAGTAGATCTACACCTGTAGTTGTAAGAGGGAATAGTAAACCGACCAGAGGGAGGTGAAACTTAAAGAGATGGAGACAGTGATAGATAGTTATAAATAGTACCTGTCCTAACAACCAGGAAACACACTGAGACAAGGAACTGGTCTCTAATATTTATTGCTAGTACTTAACAGGAATCCTAACAAACTGAAGAAGCGTGGGAAAACCCAGACATATAACCCCCAAGGGTTAAGGCGGTCCCGATCTGTGTCTCTTTGAATGGCTGAACAATTCATCAGTGCCACGCATGCGCTTGACAGTCTGGATGGGAGCCCCCTGCTCGCCATCCTTACTCATGACAGTACCCTTCTCAAAAGAGTTGTTGAGCTTTAAGTACAGATTATTCTTGCATCTGTTAATTGACTGAACATATTGTGTGACAAGAAGCCTTGGTTTTTCTTTAAAACATGAGAAATCAAGTTAGCTGGTCTGATGTAGTGGATAAGGCAGGGTTTCTCAACCTTAGCAACTTTAAGATGTGTGGACTGCAACTCCCAGAATTCCCCAGCCAGTATAGCTGGCTGGGGAATTCTGGGAGTTGCAGTCCACACATCTTAAAGTTGCTAAGGTTGAGAAACAATGGGTTAAGGTGTTGACTAGCAGTGGGGAGCCATCCTCAGTCACCAACACTCACAGGATGACTTTTGACCAGTCTCTCTCTCTCTCTCACTAGCCAGTTATTCCAGCTCACAAGATTGTTGCTGTGGGGAAAATTGGAGGATGACGGACAAGTGGGATATATGTCAAAGAACTGAAAACCAAGGTGTGGGCGTTTAGGAAGGAGTCAGTGGGTCACTGGTTTGCACTAAACAGCAAAACGGAGCAAGGCTAGTTACCTAGCATGTGTTAGTGACAGAAATGGAAAACGAGGTAGGATATCTGACCTGGTCAGTTTCACTTCATGAGAGCCAATGTGGTGTATAGTGAAGGTGCTGGAGAGACCCAGGTTCGAGTCCCCCCTCCCTCAGCCACAATCTGGGGGACTTTGGACCAGTCCGTCCCACTCCACCCAAAAACTAGCCTGGTCCAATGATGAAGGTGCTGGACTAGGACTGGGGAGATCAAGGTTCTAGTCTTCCCTCAGCCACAGAAGGTCCTGGAGTGACTTTGGCCATCCTGCCCCTCTCTCTCAGAACCCAAGCTACCTCGCAGGGTTGTAGTTTGGGGGGGAAAAACAGGAGGAGGAAGTGCTCAGTTTGCTCCCTTATGCTCCTGGAGGAAAGGTGGGTTATCAGTGAAAAAAAGGTAAGAGTTCAAGTCCAGCTGTTTTCTGGAGGACATTGAGCTTTGAGCTTTTTCTTTGGGTCCCCTCCCTTTGGCACAGAGCAGAAGCGCTGAATGGACTGGGATATCCAACTCTGAATTACAGTAAATCATCATCACCATCATCATTATCCTGGTCTTGGGTCATTAGAATGGTCTCAAGGAAGCCCACTTTAAGGAGAATCTCATTCCTTGGGCTGGAATCTGTAGTGCAGTGTTCCTCAACCTCGGCAGCTTGCAGCTGTGTGGGCTTCAACTCCCAGAATTCCCCAGCCAGCCAGGCTGGCTGGGGAATTCTGGGAGTTGAAGTCCACACAGCTGCAAGCTGCCGAGGTTGAGGAACACTGCTGTGATGGGTCTGTTTTGTGTGCATTGTTCCTCCCCGGGAGGACAAATCAGTTTCCTAGATAGGTTTCTTTCGTGCCCTTCGCCGGCTTGTATTTCCCTTTCATTCTTAACCTCCCAGCAGCAGGCAAATGAAAGTTGCTGGGGATCTTTATCCGTGCCATGAAATATTAATAACCGGCCTTGGGTTCTGTTCCCCCTTGGCCTTCTCAGAGGCAGTCCAGCCTTGGCAAGGCAGCTTTGAGGATCTGAACAAAAAGGTTCCGAACGGGAAAAGTTCAGAGCATGGCCGGTCAGTCCCCAAGACCCTCTAACGCCGGGGTTGCAAATGAGGATTTAAGCGGAGCAAAACAGAGCCCACTTGGCCACCTTTTCCTTGGCTCATTTTTGAATTTATTGGTTGTATGTCCTGCCTTTCATTCAGGAGCTCAAGAGGAAAAGCAGGGCGATGTCTCCTTCTAGTTTCCAACAGCAACCTTGGAAGGTAGACTGGGTTGAGAAAAAAGGACTGGCCCGAAGACCCCACCACCACACCAGGAGCTTCCATGGGTGAGGAAGTGTCAGAATCTGGGTCTCTCCACCCCTAGTCTAATGCCTCTACAGCTATACCATGCTGGCATCTAGTCCTATCATGCAACCATGCAGAACTATGACACAGATTTGCAAATGCCAGGAAAGAATACCACTTTCTATTTCTGGTCCCATTTCTCAACATGGACCTAACCATGGCCCACACTTGCCCCAGCAACCTCCTTTTTCTGCCTTATCCCCTTGAAGTCGCGGACATCTCATCCCCAGTCCATGAGTGCGACCAGCTCAAATCACCCTTCCCGCTTGCGGTTTTCGAATTCTGCTTTCCCTCTTATTCCAACACCATCCAAGGACAGGTGTTACATCAAGGTGTGTAAAACTAATTAGGGTTTGTCAATGATCAGGAACAGAGGCAATAGAGGCAGGATGGGGATCAGCATAAAGGCCATGCTGTACAGTTTTCTGCAACCCAAAGGTGGATGATACTGTAACTCAGCAGTGGAGAAAGGGCCTATGTGTTATTTCTGGGGGAGGTGGTTGCATGGCTTTTGAAGGTATTAGTTTGCCCAAGGCCAAAAACAGTTTAAAACTGGTTCTTGGCACCTCTTCTGGAGGGAGGGAGGGAGGGAGGGAGGGAGAAAAGGCAGGGAGGGAGGGAAGGAGGGGAGAGGAGAGGAGAGGAGAGGAGAGGAGAGGAAAGGAAAGGAAAGGAAGAGAGAGAAAGAGAAAAAGAAAAAGGGAGGGAAGGCAAGCAGGCAGGCAGGCAGGAAGGAAGGGCTGATGGAGGGAGAAAGAGTATATGAGAATGAAAGAAAAGGCAGTTGGATATGAAGGAGAAGAAGAAACTGGAGGTTAAGTGGCTCAAGAATGCCTTTTTCACACTCTTCACTGAGATACAAAAGAATCCTATTGCACTCAGACATGCACTTAAATGCCAGCTAGGGACAAAAATATAACCTTGTGATATAACCAAACCATTAGTGCTTTCCAGGGCCAGATGGGGCAGCAAGACCCACCAGAAGATCCAAAGGCACCAACTGTCATCCAGGTAAACGGCCCTCGCGGAAGTGGCTTCTTGGCAGAAAGCCAGGCATGACTCTTATGGTGGGTTGGATCATGAGTATTTCATGCTCTGCCTGATCATGCCTTCGCTGGCCTATGAATAATTCACTTCCACAAGGCTCCCTTTAGCATCTCAAATTATTCGTTCTGCGAGGTTTTTGCTGAGTCCAGGAGTAACAACACTTGGACCGCCTCTCCCTGCCAAATCCTTTCCTTCAGCTTCATCTCTTTCACAACATTATGGCTTGGGGGAGGTTAAAATCCAAGTTCCAAAGAGAAGCAAGAGAAATGGTGGCTCTTAACACTTTGCCAGCACCAAAGGGCGGCTGGGCTTAGTTGGCTCAGCGACAGTTTAAACGCTGACCGGAACTGGGCCCTTTGCTTTGATCTCCATCACACCGTGTTTGGTGCCATAGTTAATAGGGATGAAAGAGGGTCACTCCTCAGGCGGGGGGAGGATGCTTAAAAAAGTATGATTTTAAAGGACAATCGAACAAGGTGTTGCCCAAAGCGGTGGTACAGTTGCAATTCTGTTTTGTTTATGTAATACTTGTCCTGTATCCAAACATACAAACACAGAACATAATATATTCTGATACTACTTGTTTTTGCTGAACGTAGGCCTGGAATTACGACTATATAGCATCCTCTTAGCCTTGTGTGGCACAGGGTGGCAGGTGGCAGGATTGCAACCGAAACTCTCCCCACGACCCGAGTTTGATCCCAGCGGAAGCTGGATTCTCGGGTGGCCGGCTCAGGTTGACTCAGCCTTCCACCCTTCCGAGGTCGGTGAAATCAGCACTCAGCTTGCTGGGGAAGGGGACGACTGGGGAAGGCCATGGCAAACCACCCCGCTATAGTCTGCCACGAAACGTCGCGAAAGCAGGGTCCCCCCAAAGGGTCAGACATGACTCGGTGCTTGCACAGGGGACCTTCCACCCTTTCACCAGCATCCTCTTAGAAGTTGTCAATAGCCACCAATGTAAGCATTAACAGTAATTAGTAAGAACATTGGAATTAAAACATTTTCAGCTCTTTCATAATGGCTTTCAAAGATGGAGGATCTGCTAATCCTGACTTCCAGGCACCTAAATGTTTAGCTGGGATAGGTGTGGAGGGACCTAAGAAAGTAGGGTCAGTTTGGAAAGATTCGGCTTTACCCATCATGGAGGAAATTTTGGTGAAATTGACAGAACTTGCTGTGAGGGCCAAACTGACTTCTTTGATTAGAGAAAGGTCATTATTGACATTGATCAGTGACTGGAAACCCCTTAGGGACTTTTTGTGTAAGAGACAAAATTATTTTGTAACTGATGGTTTTGATGGTTAGAAAGAATAGGTTATAAAAAGAAGGGAATTAGGATGTAATCTTAGACAGGTTTGATTAGAATTGTATGAGTCATGTTCAGTGAGATGGGTGGCCATATTAATTAATTCAATAAACAAACAAACAAATAAGTAAAGGCAGGAGAAGGACAGGAAAGTCCCTAAAAGAGGGACCAAAAGACACAGATAAAGTTAGAATCCCCATCTGTGGCAGAGGGAAAGATCTGCTGTTGCTCATTTCCCTGATCTCTACCTTTCCATCTTTGATGGAGACCTCAAGGCAGAATTGCTAACCCAGGAAGATCAATTTGGCTTCTCTCCCTTCACCTAGGATATTCTTCCTGAAACCCTGATGCCTGCAACTTTGTGAGACAACCAGTTTGATCGTATATCCCTTTGCATTTTTAATGCCAGCAGGGGCTCCCACCTTCCAGCAAAGGCCTTACAGCTGAAAAGCTCAAGGGGATTGAATTATTCAAGGCAACCAAACTCAAAGCATGTTAAGTGTGTGTGTGTGTGTTGGGGGGTTTGCCTAAGCAGTATCTTGCCTTGCAGAATTTGAGGATCACCAGGAAGACCATGAAAAGAAGAAGCAGGGATCCCTTGTAAGTTGGGTGGGTGGGGGGTGGGGGAGGATATTCAACCAAAAATTAAGAGCTGCTGTGCAAGAGATTGGTTGGGTTGGGATGTTGGTTTATCCCCCTGAAGGGCACTAAAATAAAGAAGCATTTTAAGATCTAAACAAAGTGACACATAAGACGGAACTGAGTAGAAACAGAACATTGGAATGTGCTGTAATAATGAATTAAATATATTACTTAGAACTGCCTTTCTAAACAAGCTGCTGCTAATTCATGAGCATCCATCCAGTTAAGAGCATCATAACTAAATCTCATTGGAATTATGGGGTAATTTAATCAGAATGACTTAAATGTGCCATTCAGTTTCATGATGCTTTGCAGGAGTAACTTCACCTGTAATCTACACTGTATATAAACAATATAAATAATGAAACGCAGTGGGGCAGAGTTGGACACCAATAGCATCACCCCAAATTGATAATGAAATCCAAATTGATTCTAGCAGTTATGGTCCATCCCTCCCAAGACCAGAAAAAAGTACAAACAATGTTCCTTATTCCTACAAAAATAACACTGAATTTTAATTTTAAAAAAAGAGATCCTTGAAATATAGAACTGGTAGCGACTCCAGCTGCAGCAGGAAGCAAGGAAGGAGCAAACTCTTGTAATCTGTGCTGGTGTCCCAATATAAATTGATCTCCCCAGGGGGTTTCCATAAGGTGTGGTCCAAAAAGTCAAGATGGCGGCTGTGATGGTATGATCAAAGCTCTGCCTGGTTTTTACACCTGTCGTGCCTTGGCTGGAGCGAAGCAGGGTCAGACCTGGTTAATGCTTAGATGGGACACCACCACAAAATCTTACGGCTGTTGCAGCCAAAGTTGGAAGTTGAAACAATACCCAGAAATAGTAAGGAAGGGATGAACCGCGCTCCACATATTGGATTTTTGAAGCTATATTTCTCATTTAAAAAGTATTCACGAAGGGGGCAATGGGAGACAAACTGCTTGTTGGGAACATCACCCTTGGCATTTGAACATCTGACCTGCAGCCTGAACCACAGGCACAGCCAGGTTACCGTTTTCCCTAACTGATCTTGCTCTTCTTTTGGGGGCGGTGATGCCTTTCCCCCCAAGATTTAGATGACCCAGACTCTACCTGCCTTTCAGAAGGCTCTCAAGACCTGGCTTTTCCCCCAGACACTGGGCTAGGAGCTTTGTGCCTAACTGGGTATCTAAAAACAATTTTGAGGGGTTGGATAAAGTTGCCCCAGGGCAATAGATTTTATTTTATTGCAATGTTTTGGGATCATTACGTGCTATTTTTATTTGTCTGCAGTATGCGCTGCATGTCAGTTGGGTGGCTGTGGCTGTACGGATGGATTTAATAAAGGAGTAAAAGAAGTATTCAGCCTGCTGACGGATCCCTGTCTGGGAACGCTTGAGTTAAATAGAAATCGGTAGAGCTTAGATTCGGGATGGGGCAGGGCCGGGGAGCAATTCTCAGACGTTGCAGTGGATTCTGTGGCTGGAGCATCCCAGCATGTACCTGCAGGTGAATGGTTGATGAAATGGCACTGCGGACATAACTCTTAGCTCGTCCTCTTATAACTGGGCTGCGAATGCTAGCTTGCGTTGCCAAGTCAAATGATCAGGTTGTTCCAGCCAGCAGCACTTCCTAACATCAGGAAGACAAGTGGTCTGGGGACCTGGAGCCCCCCCCCGCCCCCCACAACACACACACAACTGCTGCCTATCTCATCAGGGCGTGATTCCGTGTCTTTCGCTGTGCTGGATCCTGGCTGTAGGGCGGAGCGTTGCCGTAAGAATGGGTTCTGTTGCAGTAGCTGCTGCATTATGGACACGGGCGTGACGGACGGGCCCAGCTGACGTCCTGCTGCAGCGCAAATGAATTCTGCCATGCAGATGCCTTGCCCTGACGCTGTTGTTGCATTTGGCTCCAGACATCAGACTGCAGACTTTTCACTACGGAGTGCTGCAGTGGCGGGAGGGGGAAGACACCCACTCCCGGCTGGGTTTTGACCCAGTTGTTCGGAATCGACTTAGCCCAGCCCAGCTACCCTCATGGCACTAATCTTGAGCCAGCTGTGGGACAGGGGTGGACATTTGCTTTTCCACCAGCCCTCTCTGTTTGCATTCCACATAGGATGAATGTAGTCCAGCCTTTATGCAAAAGTCTGACATTTACTTGATATTAGAGCAATTTGGGAGATGTTCTTTAGATACAAGCGAGCGTTTCCTATCCTCTGTATTTCTGAACAAATCTTGTACGTCAAATATGATGAATGTCTGTGAGCGTTCCTCAATCGCTAACATTTCCTCGGTGATACAAATAGTTGAGTCACATGTTGCTCCTTAATCACTCAGTATTCTTTTAGCCCTCTACATCTGCTCAGGGGCACACCATCTAACAAGGGCTCCTGCTGAATTCTAGTTTCCAGGAGGGGGAGAGGGGGACTAACAAGTAGCTTTGTCCAACACAAAGCCAAGGTTTGTTTAAGCAAGGTGGTTTGTTGAATAAACCACAATGTGACTGGCTCGTGCTGAGCCATAAGCCACGTCTTTCTTAGGCTGTTTCATTTTGTTTCAATGCTTTGTCTTGTGAGTCACCGAGAGTCCCAAGAGGGTAGCAGCACACAAATTTGAGAGAGAGAGAATGGTTGGCAAACCACAGTGGTTAAACAACCCGCCTTATGTCTTAACACAAAAAATGAACCCTGGTCTACTGTACAGCTGACCTGAAAGGTGCCCCCCTCTCAACAGAGGAGGCATTTCAACAGGAAAGTTTGCCTCTCTTTGGCCAAGAGTAGAGATCTACTGCAAATGCTCCGTTTCGTTTCTCAGATTATTCCATTCCAGCCTTTCCCTTCCTGGTGTCCAGCTGTTATGGAATCTGGCCCATCTAGAAGGCACCCAGACAGGCAAGCCTGCTCCATCCCATTTGATCTCCTATTGCATTTCCCTCCCACCCATGCCTCCTCCATCAGCGTCCACCGAGCAAGTTTTCTTCTCATTGGGCTATGTGGGGATTGTTGGAATTATCAGGGGTCAACTCAGCATTGTCTCATAAGCATAGTAAGAGGGCTTATCTGATAGGCGTGTCTCTATTGTGCGTGTGGGAAGTCACATGGGTCACCTGATTTCCTCTTCCTCCTTTTCCTTGAGTCTGGGAGATTCACAGTCTCCATCTTTTACTTTGTGGGCAGACATGCAGGCAGGAGGGCTGCATGATGCAGGCCTCGTTCTCTAACATCTCGCTTGCACACAGGCTTTCCATTCCACATAGAAAGTGTCTACAAAGAATCAGCGATGAAGTGCCTTTCTACTATGAACCTGCCTGCATCCAGATCTGCTGAATAAAGCAAGCTATCTCTACTTTTCTTAATCTCACTGCTGTGTGAAGACTGAACTTATTTCTGAACATAATTAAGCTTGATGTGCAAGTTCGTTTGTTTTTTGGTCCACGCTTCTACTCTGCAAGATTGCTGTTAGCTGCTTGGAGTTCTTTTATTAACCTTTAAAAACTCCATCAGGGATGCCCCCATTGTGGTCCTTTTCGGAACCTGACAATGGGAATTGTAGTCCAGTGTAGCTGGAAGATGCCAAATTCAGCGAGCTGGCTGAAGCCACAAGCTCTTTCTTCATCTTTAATGTGCCAAACAATTTGGAGAACTGGCTGTGCACCTCGTATGAGTCACTGCTGTGGGTTTGTTTTTTTCCATATGAAGGTGGGCAAGTGGTGGGTGCAGGCCTCCTGTTGTAATTCAGCAGAGCAAGGCATTGCTATTTTCAAAGGGTGGGGAGAACTGGAGGGCGACATTGGCAGCTTATATTGGAGGAGGAGAGCCGGGTTAATCTACGGCAGCCAAACATCGGAAGTACAAGTTTGGTAGCACTTTTTTGGACTAACATATCAGCCAAAAATCAGAAGTTCCTCACAAAAGCTCCTGCCTTTTAATGAAATGTGTTAGTCCAAAAAAGTGCTACCAGATTGGCAGCTGCTTGTAAACCACACCGTCCAACTCCATCTTGTCAACATTGACTTACAGCTGTTGTCCCAAATTTCAGCCTGGCATGTCTTCAGCTCTTTTCGGAAGCTGAGACCATTTCCATGCCAAGCCACGGAATGTTGGCCTTTGCTTTCAAAACAAAATAACCAAGAGAACTTCTATCCAATCTGGGCCCACCACTGTTGCTATTGGGCAATGATGACAATGACCAATGCAGGCTGAGGGTCATGGGGCTTGTAGTGTTGCCTCTCTGAAGATTGTTGGGTTGGGGGAAAGCTGCAGTAGGCATCGCAACATGGGGGTGGGCTGAAAATGCTCACAGGGAAGCCTTAGAAAGCCTGTCTATTGAACAACCACCGAAAAAGCAGCTTGGAGTTTCATCACTTGCATCTGGAATGCTATGGTCTCTATATGCTGCTGTGTGCCCCCCATCTCCAAACTTCGGGGCTCACCTCCCACGGATTTCTGGCAGCTTCAGGTTGCAGCCGGTCATGAGCCAATTCCTGGCTTGGCCCTGCAAAGCTGGCACAATGCAGGCCTTCTCAGCATTCGCCAGATGGAGAGGCCTTCCCACCGCCACTAAAACAACAGCTTCCTGTGAAATTCTTGGATGGCAAAAGAACCGTCAGAATATTGAGATGGAAATGAAGGCAAATGCCCAGAAGCGATTGAGCTGCTTCACTGCTGGGAACAGGAGGTGCTGTCTGCTCATCCGAGTTCCTCTAGGATGGGGAAACGTGGAGTATTATCCATTCATTGCAATTCCATTGCGGAGGCCAAGCCATCAACTCTCAGAGGCCACTTGGCTGTTGAAATTCAGTGGGCTTGCTCTGGTGTAAAACTCTGTGGCTCCTAGATGATCTTGTCAATATTCGGCATGGTGCACTTAGATAATGTTTGGTTCTGCACTTAATTTTTATCTGATGGGGAAGAAGGGTCTTGGATGGGCCTTTAGCTAAAATCACACTTCAAATTTGCAATGAGTAGATTCATGGCAGGAAGTTAATCTGTTACAATATGTTCCCAAGAGTTATTTCAGGGTTTTGGACATGGTAGGAGGACAGCGATGTTAGTTTATAGCAGAGTTGCTCAACCTTGGCAACTTGAAGATGCATGGATTTCAACTCCCAGAATCCCATGCTGGCTGGGGGATTCTGGGAGTTGAAGTCCACCCATCTTCAAGTTGCCAAAGTTGAGAATTGGTTGGTCTATAGTAGCAACCAGTTAGGAGTCTGGGAGCACCTTTCCTAACTCAGACATTTTATTAAAAGGCTTAAGCTTTTGTGAGTTGCATAGAGCAGCCACATTCTAGCCAGTTCTTGACTCAGCGCATCTGGTGAAGTGAGCCCCGGCTCACAAAAGCTGATGCCTTTTAATAAAATGTCTGAGTCGGAAAAAGTGCTCCCAGACTCCTCTGGATTTTAAGTATTTGGGGTTTTCTCTGCTGGGGTGCAGACTTAACAGACAAAGAATGATGGAGAAGCATAGGATACGCTAGCAATTTTTGTGCAGACTCAGCTCAACCCCAGGGAACAAAACACAACTGCGGTGTTTATACAGCCTGCTATGCCCAAAGAAATGAACCATGGTATGGTTTAATGAGATGGCTCAGTTCACACAACCTACAAAGCCAATCAGTGATTTCAGAAGGCAAATCAATGATCCGAGAAGGCACAGCAGGTCACAGATGGCAATTTTAATATAGGTATTCCTTCTCTTTCAAAATACACATTTTTCTAGTCACAAACCAGAATCAACACTCATTGTAACATCGTGTTCTCTGTGAGTGAGTGGGTGGGAGGATAGGCTCATATGCATGAATTGTCTAGACTGGCACAATTAGAAGAGAATGATTTCCCTAATTCCAGAGATGCTCTTAATGTAATTTTAATTTATGGTACATAATACATCTTGTATGTTCTGTCTATCTGTGTATGGTAGATGTATGTATGAATGTATAGGCAGAATTGTATAAATAGATGAAGTACCTCTGTGTATATAATATATATTAATGTATAGACAGTTGTTCTCCCGCTATCTTGGGATTCTCTTATGTTTTTATTTTTGTTGTTATTTATGTTTGATGTTTTTTATATTGTGACATGGTTTTGTTATTCTGCTTGTAAGCCGCCCAGAGTCACTTTTTGTGAGATGGATGGCTACTGTATGTAAATTTGCCAAATCAATCAATCAATAAACAAACAAAATATATGTTTATATTTTTATGTTTATATAAACATATATATGTTTATATATTTTGTCCATCCACATATGGTAGATGAGAGGTAGATTTGGTCTTGTGGTTAAGGCAGCGGGCTAGAAACCAGGAGACTGTGAGTTCTAATCCTGCCTTAGGCATGAAAGCCGGCTGGGTGACCTTAAGCCAGTCACTCTCTCTCAGCCCATGATGTCATGCTCAGGTGACAAGCTGGTCAGTCAATTCCTGTTGCAACCAATGGATCAACATTCAGTCCGTATAGGCAGAATTGCAATGTTTCTCAACCTTGGCCACTTTAAGATGTGTGGACTTCAACTCCCAGAATTCCCCAGCCAGCATGGAATTCTGGGAGTTGAAGTCAGCACATCTTAAGGTTGCCAAGGCTGAGAAACATTGGAGTAGAGGAAAGTACATCTCCATATGTAAGCATAGGTAGAATTTTTATACCTATACAAAACTTTAATCAAGCAATGCGGATCCCATCCTTTTAGATCCCCCTCAATTGGGAGAAGCTGTAATGAAGCTTCCTCTTTCCAGAATGGCTTTCTTTTGACATCAGGGCCATCTGGTACCCCAACTGCCGGAGATTCTTCCCTGGTGTCCTAATCATCTTTGTCCAGCTGTGTGCCAGGAGATCGGCAACCATAAGCTAGGGTCGTCTTTGCTGCTCTAGAATCCAGGGTTGCCTGTCGTCTGCCTTGTTTGGTTGTTATGATAGAGCCAGTTTGGGGTCGAGGTTAAGGCACCAGGCTGGAAACCAGGAGATGGTGAGTTCTAGTCCTGCCTTGGGCATGAAGCCAGCTGGGGGACCTGGCGCCAGTCCCTCTCTCTCAGCCCTAGGACGGAGGCAATGGCAAACCACTTCCAAAAAACCTTGCCAAGAAAATGGCAGGGACTTGTCCAGGCAGTCTTTGAGAATTGGACATGATTGGATTAAAAAAAAATTGCAATTAGTGCGAGTTCAGATACTGCAAAATTCGATTTAGTGCAATTGATAAATTGATGCCAGGTTGCATTTAATGCAAGCCCAAATTCAGTAAGTGCAAGGTTAGCGCGCACACAGTTTTAGACACTAACCATCTTTTGTGCAAAATGGAGAAAGGGAAGCTTCCATTCGAGGAAAGCTCAAAAAAAGAAGAGGCTCATTTTGAAGAACTCCAGCAGAATACAGGAGATAGGAGGTACGCTTTGGATATGGGGTTGTCCTCTTTCATATAGTATTTCATTAATAAGCATATACAAATTGATGTTTAAACATTTTAATTGCCTATTTCTGTCGAGTTGGCACCAGTTACCCTATTTCCCATAGAACAGTCACTTTAAATAGTGTGAATTCGAATAATGCAACGGTTTTGTGGGATTCCATAATGCCACTAATCGAGAGCGACCTGTACAACTAAATCTTTAAATCTAACTAAATAATATAAATAAATATAAATAACTAAATCTATAAATATAACTAAGACAGCTATTTATGCGGGAAAGTGATCCCCATATGCCTTGACATAACTGAAGGATCAGCCAAAACTGCTTGTAATCAAAGCCAGGGTTTATGTACTTTCTATCACGCTTCTCACTCTGTGCCTCTTTACAGGTAGTCCTCACTTAATGACCATTTGTTTAGTGATGGTTCGGACTTACAACTGGCCCTCACATGTACGACTGTCGCAGGCACGTGACCACAATTTGGGCGCTTGGCAACCAGTTCGCATTTATGACTGTTGTAGCATCCTGTGGTCACATGATCACCATTTTCAGCCTTCCTGGCCAGGTTCTGGCAAGCAAAATCAATGGGGAACCACATGATTTGCTTAATGACCACGTGGTTCGCTTAATGGCCACTGCAAAAAAAAGTCTTAAAATCAGGATGGATTCACTTCATGACTGTTTTGCTTAGCAACCAAAATTCCAACCCCAATTCTGGTCGTTAAGCAAGGACTGCCTGTACTTTATTGTTGATCCCTGCCTTGAAAACCCTTTTTGGAAGGAAGGGAGGGAGGGAGGGAGGGAGGCATTTCCAATTAATAATACCCATTCTTGCTCATAATTTCTGCTTGGGTGCACAAAACAAATTCGACAGGAAGGAAATTCTGTGCCATAATAAGGGGTTACTTTCTAAAGCGTCCCAAGCCTCTTCATGTAGTTGGGGCGCTTACAGAAGCCTTATCTCCACACCCTCTCCTTTACAACATCTTACTTCCCCTTCCTCTCCAATTAATCTAACCCGAAACGCAAAAGAGTTGAGCAGTCTGTCCGGGAATCACACGCCCACACGCCTCTACTACCACTCCCAGCGTGCCCGGCGGTAAATCGGCCGTGGTCGCGGACGGAGGGAGCGGCGCAGGGCATGCCGGGAGCTGTGGTCCCTCCCTCTCTATGTATTGGTCTCTGAAAGCGAGAGGAAGCGTTCCGAGAGCTTCTCCCCGCCCCTCTCTCCTGAGTGGTCGCGTCTCCTGGACGAGGCGGGCAGAGCGGGGAGACGGGGGCAAATGGGAGAGGCGGAGGGAGGATTGGCGCGGCGGGGAGCGAGTGGCGCGGCGGCGGCGCTGTCGCTGGGCGAGCGGGAGGCCTGGCTGGCTCGCGGCGGAGCGCAGTTTCCGAGGAGCGGCGGCGGCGCTGACGGGGCGGCCGAGCCCGGGGCGGCCGGCCTCAGCGGCCCGAGGGAGGTGAGTCCGGGCGGACGACGACGCTGCCCTGCCCGGCCCGCGCGCTCGCCCCGAAGTCGGTCCTGGGCGGGGGTCCCACCGCTCCCCGTCCCGCCTCCTGAAGCAGACCTCTTCCAACCTGCGCGCCCCCGACACGTGTCGGGGCCGCTTCACACGTGCGGGCCGCCCTGTCTCCCTGGCGGGGGCGTGATTGAGCTCCTTTTGCCGGCCTTGGAGGCGAGGGCGGCTGGCTGGACCGTGGAGGGGGCTGGAGCGGGGGAATTGCCTCATCCCCGGGCGGAAGGCATGGCGTGCCGCCCCGTCTCCCCCTCCTCTTGAGTTACTCTTTATTGTTATTTAACATTTCTATCCCACCCTTACTCTGGCAGCTCAAGACAGTGTCCGGGGTGGGGTCTCCCCTGTATTACTATCACTAGCGTTATTGGCATTTCTATCCCACCCTTACTTTGGAAGCTCAAAACAATGGGGGGGGGCTTAATAATAATAATATTAATATAATATTATTATCATCATCATCATTATTGGTATTTCTCTTTCATTCTGGAAGATCAAGACAGTGTCAAGCAGGAGGTATCCCTATTATTATTATTATTATTGGCGTTTCTCTCCCACCTTTAGCCTGGGAACTCAAGACAGTGGGGGGTCTCGCCTTTTTATCCCACTCTTAACATCCCTGTTAGGTAGGATCAGCTGAGAGAGAGAGAGAGTCAGTCCCTGGCCAAAATTCACCCACTCGGTTTCTCGAGGGGGGGCCTTCCTCTGGATCTCTAATGCCTTAACCACCATCTCTCCTTCTGCTTCCCTCCATCAGCCCAGATCCAAGCGAGCAATATGCTGCTTTTATGGTGCCATGCAATCAAAACTTGCCGTTTGTATAAGGAAGGAATGGGGGGGGGGTGAGGCAGAAAACCGGGACCAAGCATGTGGGGGAGTCAAAAAGAAGCAAGGGCTGCTGTGGGTTGGGGACCTGGGGGTGTGCATTGTTTGGAGGTGCACATCCCAGGCGGATGTTTGTTTGCATCTCAACAGAGTCCATTTAAACAGTCCAAACCAACCTTGTTTGCAAACCGCCCAGAGTCGTTGCATACGAGATGGGCGGTAAAGAAATAGGATAAATAAATAAAATATTGTGGTTTGACCTAGCATCGCATCCAAATCAGGGCTGGACTGCGTATGAACTACGTCCTGTGTTTCTGTTTACAGCATTTGCCTGCAATAGAAATAAAATTGAACAGACGTATGGGTTTTAATGAAGTCAGTGTATTTGTGAAACGGGGGTCCTTTTCTTGTCCCTTCAGCCCCCAAGTGCAAGGGGGCACCTAATGCTTCTGGCTTATTTTGCAAGAAGCTGGTAAAGATGCCACAAGATGAACTGCTTTGAGCATTTAAAAGCGACAAATGAACGTTAAGTAATATAATTACTGTAGATTACACATCTTCGAGCTTTGCTTTTTTTTTTCCCTGTATGTTTGCATCTAAACTCCTTTAACGCAATGGAATCTAATTTTTTGGAATGATCTCCTTTCCACAGACACTAAACCAGCTTGGGTTGTCTTCCGTGTACGTAACTGAATCTTTTGTCAGCTGTCACTTTTAATGCGAGGTTTAATTTCCGTTCATATTAGACCTGAATCTTGACCTTTCTCATAAATAAACCTAATGAAATTGAAGGAAGAGGCCCCCATTTCTTCTCCATAGGTGGTTAAAGGGAACAAATAGTTAACTAACTTGAAGCTACTATCTCTTTCTATGACTCCCTTAGGCCCTCTTCCTTCATTGTCCCATTTATTTTCCCCCTCTTCTCCATTCCTGTCTAATGTCTAATATCCTGCTTCATTTGTTGTGACACTTTTCTCCTTACACTCTTTTCCAGCCACTGTGGCTTTACACCTTTGTGTTCATACCTCATCTTTATCCTTGTCCTTTTCTGGACTTCTCCCTCACGGGGTTCACAACCTTCTGTTCCTTGTTAATTAATCTTCAGCCACCTCCTCTTTCTGTAATTGCAACGGTTGACATGATTTATTAGCTCACAATTCTGGGGAAGCAAAGAAAAACAATTTGCTCTTTTTTTTTTTTACTGCAATTTAACTGTCATTTATAAATACAAAAGAGAGAGAGAGATGCTGACATTTTAGTTTATTATTGGTTCCTTCTTGAATAGCCATTTCTTTTGAAGCATCTTGATCCAACTGCAGTTATCCTTGGAAAAGATTAGGAAGGATGGAAAATAGTAACATCCCTTAAAGAAAAAGTAGGTAGAGTAAGGGAATTATCAGTGCAGTAGAAATACCCATATTGCAGGTACCATATTAATTTTAATTATACTTCATTGATCTGGAAAGTCACCTGATTTCTCTTACAGGATTCTCAAAAGAAGTTGGGCATGTAGACTAGGAAAATAATCCAGGGAAAGTGTAAGAAGTCTGAAATCTATTTGTGCTTTTGTGTAAATGATTTGTGGTTGGCCTTCGCTTACAATATCCAGTAAATTGATCTAGGAACAGTCTCTTCCTTCACAAGAGGGTAGCTGTATGTATATCAGATAGATTTCATTTGATCAGAAGACCCTTTTTTTCTTGCTAAATAAGCTTGTCACTAAAGTGGCAATGAATGGATCTTTTCCTCCCTTATTTGGTATGTATATCTGGAAGAGTTAATGGTCCAGCTATTGTTAATATCCTTTTTGGTAGCTTAGAGAATTTTTTAAAGCTGCTTGTCTTTCACAACTTTTGAGCAAAGTAAGTAGGTCATCTTTCCTTTCTCTTTTTCAGAATTCTGGCATATTTTGACAGCGGGTCATTCACAAAAGATGAAGAGGCTGTTGTGAGAAGAAGCCTTTTTTGAGTTGAGTCTGCTTTGGGGAAGACGGACTCGCACGAATTCTCTCCAGATTACCACTGCAAGTTTGGGGTCTCCTGCATCTTTCAGTCTGGCTGTGTGCTCAGTATGCGAATTGTGCGTCTTCACTAATGAGAGGGAGAATGGGAACCCAGGGCAGCCCTGTTAAAAGCTATGATTATCTGCTGAAGTTCCTGTTGGTTGGTGACAGTGATGTGGGCAAAGGAGAAATCCTTGAAAGTCTTCAAGATGGGGCATCGGAATCGCCGTATGCCTACAGCAACGGTAAGCGTTTTGTGTACGAAAAGCACAGCTAAGATTCAGAGGTGCACATGCTCAGGACAGCTGGATTAGCTCAATTCTATCTCATTTCTGATTTGGGGTACAAGAAATGCAGAGCTAAATCTGGCTTCCTTCTGCACCAATAACCCTTTTTTTTTTTTAAATGAAAAGCTGGAGAGATCATTAACAGTTGTGCCAGAAGACTGTAATTAAGAGCCAAGACACAGCACCATACTTTCCCCTGTGTCTTTCCATGGTAGTTAAAATGCAGTGCTGTCTGGTCGGGCTATGCCCTGTTGTGTTTTTGCAAGCTGTCATAGCTCTAGCCATTTAAAATTCTGTATAACAGCTGTAGGAGCCTTGACAGAGAATGTCAATTCTTGCACCAGCTTTGGATTGAATGTTTGGCATCTGACACTTTGTTTACACTGATAGCAAAGTTAGTGAGGCTCAAGCTGAATATAAGAGAAGCAGACCTGTTTGTTTATGACTATTGAAGCATCAGGAGCTGATTCTCATATTCTTCACTTAGCGTATCAAAATTTTTCTTCTCTTCCTTCACTCCCAGCTAGGCAGCAAAAATGCCATATTCTTGACATGCGTATGGATCCTGCACTCTAAAAATATGCATTCCATACTATAAATTAGGGGGAGTAAAATTATGTTTAAATAATTTTGGGATACAGAAGTATTTGCTTAGTGTGCTTCAGACAGGCAGTTTGATTTGGTTGTCTCAGCCTTAGGCTGTCAGATTTTCCCATGGAATTTAGATGCTCTAGGGAAAAAAAACTTGCTTGAAAATATGAAAATACAGAGATAGTGTGAGTTTTCCTGCTTGTTCATTTGTTACTCTTAGTGGTGAAAAATCAGGAGGAGCCTGGTAGCACTTTTTCTGACTAATAAATTTTATTAAAAGGCATAAGCTTCCATCCGCTGCAGCTCACTTCAGATGTGTGGAATGTCTGTCAGTAGCTTCAAGTCACATTGGCTGTATTTTGCCTGCAAGATTGGTGGAACCTTGCATCTGCATGCTAGTAGCTGAGAAGGAAGTTTTCTCCTGTGCCCTGCACTGGAGTTTCTGAAAGGCAGGTTGTTAGTCACTGTGGGAGCCAAACAAGGTACTGAACTAGATAGCCTGGTTTGGGGTATTTCTTAAGTTGTTTACAGTTAAGCCTTTACAGTATTTGTGAGCAGGGATGATGGATTATGAACAAATAACCTGGAAGTGAAATATTTAATTTTCTCCTGAGCTAAGCTTAACAAACTGTAATGCTGTCTCCAAACCGCAAAATTAAAACATTATGCTGAGGCTCTTTTGCAAAACCTGGAAACTACTAAACACATCCTAGTTCCCATTTTAAACAGATGTGCTAGTGTGCCATCTCTTTGTCCTTTTGAAGACAGCTCCCTTCCAGTGTGAAATTGCTATAATCCCAGGATAATTCCAACGGTTGTTTTGGAAGAATTAGCTGGGGCTACTGCATATACTGATGCCATACTTTTTCAAAAAACAGCATAACCTTAGTTTTCACAGGTATCTCTTGCCATGTTACTATGTAGTCTCAGTCTCCTGCAGAAACAGTAGAAATTATAGCAACAACTCATGAAATTTCTCTTTTAAACCTTGCCTTATTAGATAGGCAAGTAAAACAAATCTTAAAAGCTTAGTTATTTTTTCCGGCCTGTTCAGGAGATTTACTTGCCAGGAGAGTGAAGAATAAATTCTAATAATTCCTTTGATTTTTTTTTCTGTACTTCTGCATGAGTTTAGTGGTTAGAGCTGAAGTAGAAAGCAAGTTTTTTTGCATTTCAGGATTAGTCCAGAGTAGTCCACTAGGGAAGATGGAAGCTCCTAAGAAGAACTGGAATGATTATGCTTCACACAGAATTGATCTTTGATCTCTATTGATGCGGCCATGGGGTATAATGAGGAACTGACCTAGCATATTAAAGTGGTGCTCAGTTTCCTTAGCAAGCTTTGTGTGATCTTTCAACAACTCACATTGCAGTGGTTTTTTTTCCTCCCTTGGCTTTGAGCCATTGCTCTGTTGCAAGTATCAGTAAGGAAGAAAATTTGCAATCCTTGACTTGCATCACTTAGCTCTAGAACATGTCCATTAATGATTGTATTTCAAGGAGGGCTGAAAAGTAGCATTTGAGTTAAACTGCCTGGTCCATTGTAGCTTATCCGGATTAAACATTCACAGGACATGTTGAAAGATTTATCAGAAGACTCATTTCAGAACAGCTAGCCCATCCTCAAATTGTATGCATTCTGCAGGACCCTTGCAAGCCTTCATCTGGAATCCAGTTGTCTGTAGTAGAGGGCAGCATGATGTGTCATGAATCCAACCCTCTCACTGAAATGCGGGCAACTGCAGTAAATCATATCCAGTTTGTTTCTTTTGGATTAACTCTCTGCTTTGTGTGCATACTGAAGACATGAGTCATGTGAAAGCCTTCCCTGATCTCTGGATTGTTGGATACCAGGTAGGAATGACAGTACAACCACCGAAAAGCATTTGAAGGGAATTTACTCACAGCTAGGATCATAATAAGTCATGCTTCCCCCATGCGCAGGCTTCAGAATATTTCTCTCTTTATTTGCATTAGTGGCGAAAGCTGCTGTTGCTTGTGAAAAATTGCTGCTAGGAATGCAGAAAGGTACTTTGCATTGTTCCCCATAAAACTGCATAGAAGGGTCCATGAAATCATGAGGAATTGAGTTTGGTTTGAGACATCCTCCGTCTCCCCCTTGCCCCCAATCTTTCTGCAGCTGCATAAGAGACTTTGCATTCAATTAGAAAGTCTGCCATTGAAATAGAATTCCTCCAAATCAGAGTTGTTAAAAGCATGACTAGGTATGACTTTCTTCAGTTGTACCTATACTTATGGATATGCACAATTTGTTTTAATTTTCAGAATAAATGTGAATATACTAGAGAAGCGTCTCACAGATTCTTTGAGACACGCAAATTTTCATAAGTTGAATGCAGATGGGAGTGCAGCAAAAATAGAGCTTTCAAATCTTTAGGCCTCTGCAAATATCAAAAAGACCATTTGTATTAAACATTGGCAAAACCAGGCTGTTACTGTATCTTACCTGAGTGTTTACAGATATGTTGCACTTTGTAATTGCAGATAATAGCTTCAGGGGCCACACGTTTACAAGCTAGCAGCCATTAAGATTATCGCCAGGAGATAAAAGCTGTGATTCGAACTAACTGCTGCAAAAACAAATGGGTTATGTGCATGCTAGGGGTGTGCTGGCATGGGCAAACTTGAGGCAGAAGAAAGCCACACTTTTTTCCCCCTGCGGGCTCATATTTTCCCAGTGGAAAAAATGGGAGGACTAGGAAAATTCCAGTGGAATTGTTTCTCTTTAGACACAAGTGAAACGCTTTTTACAGTTAATACGCAAAAGTCTGCAGTACAGTGATTTCGGAGGACGCTGCCGGCCTGCGTGGCTGTCATAGTCAAGAAGCATTTCATCCCTAAGAGGAGCCTGCAGATTTAATGAGCAGAACATACACGACCTTTGCTGCTTGCGTTTACAGTCACATCTGCCATTTCCATTTGATCTTTTCCTACTTCATAAGGGACAAGTTTGAAGCATTTGCTCTGATTTGGGCTGTCTTCAGGTTTGCTGGCAGTAATATACTTTTAGGCTGCAGTATTACATCTGAGAATGAATTAAATTTGAATAATAAATAAATAAATTCTACTGTTGGAGGAAATATACAGAGGATTGTTCTATGAATATCATGAATGAATGAATCAGTGAAATTCTGTTACCTAAAGTTATAGATGATGTATTTTATAATAGGATAGTTAGATAAGCTTTGGTTTTGATAAAGTGTTACACTTAAAAAAAAATTAAATTCAGTATTCTATTTCCCCTGAAACCTTTTCCTGTGGCTCCAGCAAGCCTACCCGACATGGCCTACGATTAGATTACATAGGAATTTTCAAAATGTCATGTTTCAATACATGTGACCAGTTCTGGTGCTGGTATTTGATATTAATATTCTCACAGATGCCTATCAGACCTTATAACACGATGCTTAAATTAAAGCTCTTGTTCAGAGCAGTATATATTAAAAAACAAAAACAAAACTCTGGAAGTCCTCAGCAAAATCCAATGAAACCATCCAATATTCTGGAATGCCGGCGTAAATAAAAAGAAAAGTCTTTTGATATCTGGGAGATATCAAAGCTGGTACCATGTGAGTTTCTCTGAGAAGGAAGTTGTATATCACATCACAACAGAGAGCGCTCCCATTCTTATACCTATGAGCTTAATTTAAGTAGGGACTTGGGATGAGGAAGAAGAGATTTGGCAGGTTAATACAAAAGAATACCCTCCTTCAAACAGCCAGATCCAAAGTTATTTAAGGGCTTAATTAAGATGCAAGGCTGGCACCACAGTTGTCTTTAAAATAAATTTAGATTTTATCTATGTAAAAATCAGTGTTGGGAAAGAAAAGGAATCTACAGTTTTACTGATAGTCCAAACTTTTGCCTTATAATTCCTCTTTTGTCATTTTTTTAAAACAGCATCCTATATTGATAAGATAAATAGTAACTGAAAATCTTTTGGACACATCAACACGACTGGACTTTACGTCAAGGGAAACCTTTACCTTTACCTATGGCAGGGCAAAAGATTGTAAATTTTCTCCCTTATAGAGCTATAAAGTGACTCTAAGAAAGTTTCAGTAAAACATTATAAATCGTACCACTAAAATCATCCCTAAAAATAGAGCCATGAAGGTGATTTGTTCTCTTCTAACAGCAACTTCTTAAGGGAAATTAGGGGTGTGCGTTATAGGTGACTATACAGATGTTTTGGATTTGAAATACTTCTGTGTACCCCCAAGGAAAGGGTTGCTTACATTAGGTGACAGCATGTTGAGCTTGCCTGGGCTCAGAAGCCAAGCAGAGTCGTCGTTAGTTGGTATTTGGATAGGAGACCAC
This sequence comes from Candoia aspera, assembly GCF_035149785.1. Taxonomy (NCBI): domain Eukaryota; kingdom Metazoa; phylum Chordata; class Lepidosauria; order Squamata; family Candoiidae; genus Candoia; species Candoia aspera. The sequence goes on along the minus strand of NC_086166.1, from coordinate 10,757,724 downwards.
CAGAAGATGTTCAGGATATGGGCTGACTGGTAAAGCTTCAGTATGATAGACCTAACTTTTAGGTTTTTCTAACTTTCAGCCCAGGTTTGTAGTTCTAGTTACTTGTGTTTAACAAGCTGTCATTAGTCGAGATAAAAGTTCTCCCTTTTTTCTGAATATAGATGTTTCCTTGGCACGTTAAACAGGTTGTTTAAAGCAAGATAACCACATTCGTTTAATATGCAGTAATTAGAACTGAAATGGTCATGTTCGGGCATTATAATCAAATACATAATTCCACCTCAGTTTTTGCATCAATGAGAATATGAAAATCTATACACCTCCCTGGCAGAATGCCCTAACAAATGCCTTACACAGCACCAGATTTGTGCAAGATGCGTTTTTCTTTCTCTTTGTACTGGCACAGATGAGAATCACTGGAGAATCGGTAACCCAGCAATTTGTCTCGTTTCGGTTTGGGCTGTCTTGTAACTCTTTCCCAACCTTACCTCTGTGTGTTCCTGATAGCCACTGTTCGCTGTAAAAAATCAGTTTGGAACCGTATCAGCCTGCTGGGTTTCAAAAGCGGTTGGAAACAGATTCAGTCCAGTGCTAACATTTCTATGCACTTATGTACCGTTGGTATTTTGTTATCAAAATAGGAGTGTTATCACTGCCTGGGTGGAACTGTAACCAAAAGGAATGTAGGAAGTGGGCAGCTTGGTTTCCTTTAATTATGTTTAGCCTTTATGGAGGAATATGAGAGAATCCTTGCCATTTTGGATGGCATTTTCAGAAATCAAAGTATGCCATAGTAATATTTCTTGTGGTAACGAAGAAATGTTGTGCTCTGTGCAGCTTGCCTCCCTTCTTCTGTAACAAGTAGAAACAGAATTTGTGCAGAGTCAAGCACATATTTTTATTTACATTGTGGAATGCGTTGCTCTTAGAGCAGATTTTTGTGCAGAGGCTTTCTTTGATGCAGAGTTGCTGCTTAGAGCCCCTGAAACTCTTGGCTACAGACCCTCAAAGCTCCAGAAATGGTTGTAATTTTCAAGGTAACCAAAGGGGAAAGCGTTAAATAAGTGATCGAGGAATAATATTAACTACACGTATTCTTATTTCCATTCGAATGCAAAGGAAATAAAATCAGATTTATTTATTTCCCTGTTATTTCTTGGAATGAGGCTCCTGGCATGCCACTTAGAGACCAAGATATAACTGTTCAGCATGGAAGAAATTTAAAGCTGTTAGTTCCAACCATCCTGGTAGCAGGATTCCATAGATTTTTCAAATACACATCAGAATTGGAAGAAAAAATACACACCCAGATTAAGTTACTTGTTAAAAGAGGGAGGGAGGGAGGGAGAGAGAGAAGTTATTAATGCACATCAGAACTCCAGGAATTAAATAACCTGTTAATTAAATGGGTGCTAAGGACAGTTTTGAAAAGTGATTTTCAGTTGCTTGCTTAATCCAAATTGCTGTGCTTTTGTTGTGTGTTTTCAGCAACCACAACATAAGGCAGCAATTGGCAGTGCCTTGTCTCCAGCACTTTGGTATACTTCATTTGCAGCACCCTAACATGTAGTTATTTATTTGAATGGCTGAAGTCTCATGAAAATGTGACGTTCCAACCATTGCAACATTTGGGGCAAGAACGTCAAAATCTTGAGAGATTTGACCCTTAAAAAAAAAAAAGGATCACTAGGATCCACTTGCCACACTGCTGCTGACTACCATTAAAAGTTCCATTTATGAATCATCTCAGTGATGCTTCTGGTAGGCGCACAGCGGAGGGAATATACACAGAATACTTTTACAGCGGGATTGGCTGTCGGGCGGGTTGGGGCCCCATTTACAGGTTAAAGGTCCCTCAGTCTCGATAACTGAATTTCAGATATCCGAATAATTATTTTTGTCCTTAAGCCCTGGTGAAATGGGTGAAACAATATGGATAAAAAGCAGCTTTCAATGTATATATTGGCAGTTTCTGTGTTTGGTAAAATACTTGATTACGATCTTAGACCAGAATGCCACCAAAGGTTGCCCTCAAGTTTACCCACCTCTGATATCTTAGGCCTGTTTCACTCATAACAAGGCTAGGCTTTTTTTTTTAATCTAGTATATGAAACCTGAATTGCTTGATTCACCCAAAATGTTACTAAGTGCACGATGCTACATTAAAAAAGACAGCCAAACAAGCCACATTAGCGTTTAGCAGCGTTCTGTGTGAAAGCTGAGCCGTAGAAGAACAAGGACATTTTCCAGGCCTGGCAGCGTTGCCAGAGTCATTCTCACTTGCTCTTCCTAGCCTGGAATGAGATGATGATGGGACAGAAATAGCCTTCACTGTTCCGCTGGCTTTGAAATGCCAAAGTCATGGTGCATTTGAGACCTTCCCTACCATAGTCATCTAAAAATCTGCCCGCCATTGTAAATACTGTCAGAAAACTTCCTTTGTGGTTCTGTGATTGGCAGAGTTCTCTAAGGTATTTGAGCTCAAACCTTAAAGCTTCCTTTCAGTACTTTGAATTGGAAACTCTAAAAATGGATTCTTTTCTACGTTATTTCTTTGACTGATTACAAAATCACTCCATGTCGAAATTAAAATAAATCGTATCCTTGAAGACAACCAACGAAAGAGAATGAGCAAGAAATGTCTAAGAGGGAATGGAATGCTTTGTGGTCATTTGGCAAGTTTAATGGTTATTCACTGACTTTCAAACACTGCAATTTTGAGGGCTGCAATTTCAAGCTCTTTTATTCAAGATTGTAAATATCTACTGTCAAGTTCAGGTTTCCATAATTCTGCTTTCCCATGTGTCGGCTTTCTAATGGCCTTTGGTGACAAGTAGGTAATTCTGCCAGCAGAAGCAGTATAAACTCCTTTATATTGATGTGTTTTATGCTTCTCAAGTCCTCATTTTGTACGAGTAATCTATAGACCTACACTCTGTCACCACAAACTCTGTCCTCTATAGCATTTCTTTTTTCGGAGGAGGATCAGAAAGCATCCTGCATCAACCATGTAATGGGATATTTGGGGCAGGTGCCATTAAATGAAGAACTAATATTGAGGGAAGTCAAGTTACTGGACTTCCACGTATGACATAGAATGATTAGGGATGGAAAGATTAAGTGGACCTTGTGTTTGAGATATGAGTTGTGGGTACTGGGAGTGTAAATCATGCCCATTGCCTGGAGTAGAACTCCTATGGGGTATATAACTGCTGAATGAAGATTAAGAAGCCTCAGGGTTCATTATGTAAAGGCGCTTTCCAGATGGGACTATTTAACTCCTTCTTCCCCTGCAACCATGTGCTGGAGGGAAAGCTCAGTGCAATGAGAAACACTTCAGAGCTGTCTTCCCTATAATTCTACAGCTAGAAGGATGCCTGTCCCTTGAAACACTAAAGTTTTGGTTGAGCCATTCTCAAACTAAGAGGAGGGACTTCAGGTTTGGGTGAAGGTGGGAGAGATGTTGAGGTCCACCTTTTGTACTACAAAGGAGCATCAACTTCATTGTCATTTGTAATGGTGATAAAGACAAGGAGTATTTATGAGAACATGCAGTAAATGGTACATTTACTTCAATAGGGGGGTTTATGTAGAGTTGGGTTGCGCAGCAAAGAAGCGCAACCGTCCCAGACTCCACAGTTGCGTTCTTGAGAAATGACTGAAAAGTCCTGCAGCTGCTGTATTTTTTCACACTTCTGTGCTGTTTTCAAACCGCAGCTTCTTTGCATTATGTGTAAGAGATGATGCCCCACTGTTTTTGGCTTTAGTCATTGTTTCTACAATTAAAAAAGGGTTAAGATCATCTCCTTGAACACAGCTAAAGTTTGTTATACAGCCTGTAAAATTAGGCAGACTTTGATTGTCTGCCAGTGAACCCACTGTCAATTGTAATATTTTATCTTGCTTTGTTTTTGCTTTATTTTTATTTTTAATGTGTTTCTGTTCGCAATTCTGGTTAGTGACTGTAGTAAAAATTCTGTTCTAAGGATTAAGATCCTCTGATATTGGGAGGTACTTGAAACTCATCTTTCCTTGATAATATAATCATAGATACGTCTATGATATGTCTAATCACAGATGCACATGAATTTTTAGGTAGCTGCTCAGATAGCTTCATATAAATGTACTGTTTATTATTTTTGGGTCATGAGAAGCAGGTTCTTAAAAGCACTATCTTGCATTTGATTGGTTTGGTTGTGGATCATTGAGTGTACAAATGGATATTGAGAAAGATGTCACAACTGGCAGATAAGCTCTGTAGTGTGCCAGATAATGCCCAGAGCCCCAGCCTGAGGGCATTGGATCTATATGGGACAAATAAACTAAAAACTCTTGTGTGCATCTATCACTATATCAGCTCTCCACATGTTTTTGCTATTTTGCATGGGGGGGGGCATTTAAAAAAATATTACATTTTATTTCAAAAATTCAACACTCCCCAACTAACTACACACACAAAAACATACAAAAGCAAATTAGCCATAAAAGCAGAAGAACATAATTAATAACAAATGAGTGGGCAAATGAATAGAAATTAATCTGCTTCTGGGCCTCTGGTGGAATTGACCAATCCATGGATGCTTCTCCTGAATTCAGAGGCCTGTTTATTGCAAATGATGTTCAAAAATTCCATGAATGTCATAGGCAGCTTTACATAAATAGCAGCTTACTTTATTCTTTTCCCCATCACATCATAACCCAAACAGCTGGAGTGAAAAAACATTTCTTTCTAGTTTGCAGGAGTCAAGATCATAGAAGCAAACACCCCTTTCCCTGTGTTGGGGGCAGGCCCTTCCCTCAGGTAGTCTCTGCAGGCCATATGTACATCTTAGCTGAGCTAGTAAACACCATCTAACCATTGTTTGCATCATTCTTTTTTTTTTTTTGCTGCTGCTGTTCTGCCAAAGAAATGTTTTAGTTGCTTAGCTAATAATTATGAATATCTGAGTTTGCAATTGACAAGTGCTCTTGACTAATTAAACGCCTACCCTGATCATTGCTGTTTCATTTCCACTAGTCTTTTTAAAAGTATGATTATGCCCTAGTTACAAAGAGGAGTGTGAGCAAATGATAAAAAGGGGAGGGTGGATGGGTAGTCAGGCTTTGTATGAATATAGATGCTAGCTGCAAAGCGAATTAACTATCTCTTGGAGTATGTAATTAGAATCTTTGAAGGATCTTTAAGCTGCCTTTGTAATGAAGGGGCAGATCTGTCCATGTGCAAATCCCATAGTAGCAACTTCCTGTTGTTTTAAGTAAATCCTGTTTTAAGTTCCACAAGGAGCAAGCATTCTTTTATGGTTCATATGTTGCAAGCATCCATTTCCTTATAAAATACAGTCATTATTTAGAAAAATGTGTCCCAAATGGCTATCTGAAATATGGTTTCAGAGTAGATTTGTGTGGGAATATTGATCTAATATTTCATTCTTTTTTATTTTTGCTCATTACTACTCATAATGACTGGGTATTAATACGAAGAAGCATGTACTTCACCATATACGTTTTAAACTTATAAGAATGATCATGCAGTGTATATAGTTGCCTGTTTTGTTTTAAGGATGTTATGATTTTTTTCCACAATTTTGCATGACAAAATGCCTTGAATGTGGTGTTGGTGATAAGATTAGTGTTTACATTTTTCCTCCCTGCAAAAATAAGTCCAGTAACATGTAATAAAAATGTAAATGTAAGTTCTCTTTTCTTCCATCTGCTTTTGTACTGGAACAGCATCTTAATGTAGCTGTGCAGTGCAATACATTGGTGCCCCATCTTTCCTCCAAAAGGTCAAAGCAAAATACACAACTACCAGTTCAAAAACCTTCCTTCCTTCCTTCCTTCCTTCCTTCCTTCCTTCCTTCCTTCCTTCCTTCCTTCCTTCCTTCCTTCCTTCCTTCCTTCCTTCCTTCCTTCCTTCCTTCCTTCCTTCCTTCCTTCCTTCCTTCCTTCCTCTACCATAATAGAATGAGATGATAGAGTAGTCTTAAATATTTGTGAGTGCAGTTAAGCAGTCGTGTTAGTCTCCTGTGGTGATAGCTTTCTGCAGAATAAAATATCAGCGTCAGGCAATGAATTAGTCGTTGTACGCGAGATGGGCAGCAGAGAAATTTGATAAATAAATAAATTAGAACTTACTTGGTAATCATGCCCTCTGCAGCCCGCCAGGTTAGGCATAGTCTACTCCAGGCATGCACAACTCAAAGAGTTGATAAATTAAAAATAATCATGGGCCACAAAGGAATACCTGGCATGCCACTCAGCTGTTCGGCAGCTGGCCACACAGTGGCAACGATGGAGCTGGCGGTGCTGGCGAGGCATTAGGGGGGTTTGGCAGCCTGTCTTTTGAGGTGATGGCAGCAGATTCTTCCTGGCAGTGGCAACATTTGGTGGATTGAGTGGATCTATTGAGTCTTTTAAAAAACCTAGCGGGTCTCACAGGCTTGGCAAGCTCATGTTGGGCGGGCCTGGTCTATTCTGTGCTTAATTCCAGCATGCTGTAGATCTGTTTAATATGATGGGTGTAGCCTCAGCATACGACACACCGTGTGATTTGCAGCAGTAATCAACATCTTCCATGCAGCTTAACCTTCCTTCTGCCTTTCGGTCTTCTTCTGTCCAGATTTCTGGGGTGGCAGCTTCTGTCACGCCTCATGTTTTGGGGCCATCTGCTTGGAGAAGCTGAGTGATCTTGCATCCTCCCTGAGGACCACATTACAATTGCATATTCTTTTCCTTCTCCATCCCATTGCCCATTTTAAATGCACCTTCAGCCCTGTTGGTAATTAGATATGACCGTTGCTGTCTAGTGATAATTAGAACTTCTCTCATACTACCAATATATATATGTATATGTATATGTATATATATTATGATCATGTATTGAGCGATTTAGAAATCAAGCCAGAGTGCTGACTGTATATCATTCACAATGGTTTGTTCTAGGCTTAATGGTTTATATATCCAATTAACTTTTGATCTCCAAAATGCAAGTGGGAATCTTTCCTAGGATCTATAAAGCTTTGTCACTGTTACTGGAATTTGTAGCTTTCTGGCTGTCAGTGCCTTGTAAAAGCCACTCCATCTCAAATAATTACTATATGGGTATGACACACCCTGAGATGTATATTAAAAACAAAGATTGCCACACAATTTCCTGTGAATCAGCCAGTCAGCTGGAAACCCAGATTTACAATGCTGTAATATAAAATGTGAATGCTTACGCTGCATTTATGAACAATATTGTTAGGGGAATACAGTTTCCACTGGCGAAGAGTGGTGCCATTTGATAGATGCATTGCTCAGAATTGGTCCTTTCTGACATAACAATTCTAAAGTAGATCCGAGAAACAGTCATTTGCATACAGCTTCCGTAAACTTCAGCAAGAGCTGTGTCTTTTCTCTGGTAGCTCATGCAAGGCTTTAATTTGCTGATCTTTTCAGCATTCTTATCCAGCTGTATTCTGTTGACATTTCAGTAAGCTGTACTTACGGCCATAGTGTTTCTGTGACCCGTCAGCCATTTTACCTTGTCTTTCCTTCTTGCTTAGCAATACGGACAAGTGATTATATAAGGGCAAAGCTGCCATTGGTACCCCCACTGCAACTAGATAGAGGGGGATGCAAAAATCCCAATGCATTACAGTTATTCTCTGAAGGCTTTGTAGATGAGCTTCTGATGTTTTACACTCTGCCATCTGCAGGTCCCATATTTCCCTCCAGCCTCTGGGGATGGTGAACCTTTTGGACTAATTATCTCTCATATTTCAACAGCAATCTGTCAGTTTTTAAAAGCTAACTAGACCAATGTCTCTTATGTGTGCGCATGAATTTGTGTGCATGTCTGTACGTTTACCTACACTTATACAACATCGTTTTTCTATCCACTTGAATTTTCAAAACCGGCTGATTTTTTTTGTCTCTAGCTTCACGCTTGGTGTTCTTAAATCCATTTAAAATGCTTGCTTAATTATGGGCCCCAGAAAATAATGCTCAGTGGGTGGGGGCGGGGGCAGGAGATGACAAATGTGCTATTTTGTTTTTTAGTGAGCCAGGATAAATTCTTACAATATGTGATGTATAATGATAATGGAGAGGGGGATCTTGTAATAAGTTAGATTCCCCAAATCATAAAATCTTATATAGGATTGATCATGCAGCAAGATGAATTTTGATTTACTTAAAGAAGTCCAGTCTGGGGAAATACAATTTGTGTGGCCACCTACGCTTCTAATATGAATTCTCTAACCTGCCATATCATTTCCTGGCCTAATACTTAACTAGATACCAGGATACAATCAAAATTCTTGCCCCACCCAATAACAGCAAACATGTACAAGTGAATAAGAACAGGATCTCTCCAAAGCTAAGCCTTCCAGCTGCCTGAAGATCGATATTACCCAGTGTCCTGCATTCCACAACAGCCTTTTGGGCTATTCCAAATCATACGCACTCAGTCTTGGAAGGAGCAACCTTTGCAAGACACCAAAGCATCGCATTTAGACAAACTCTTCACATAGGTAAAAAGCACTTTCAAGCCTTGGGAATAATATGTAATGTAGTCCAAGGGAATTGGCTGCGTTAAGCTGTTCTTTATTTCCTTCCAGCTATAAGCTTCTCTGTACACACGGCCTTGTTGAGTCTGAATAACCTTACCTTTATTCTTGGGAAAACAGAATAAACAAATCTCTTGTATCCTGCTTGTGTTTTCCATTCTGGCAAAATCCTTGTCATGAAGCATCCCTTGAGGATGCCTCTTTGAACATGTTCCTCAGAAGCATAACATGAGCTTCCTGTGTGAATGCAGGGTATAAAATAGGTTAGAAACAACCACCTGGTTATTTGCAGTGGATTTTGACCAGACAATGAAAATCTCTTTTGAATAGAGCCCATGGAAGTGATTATTGTCATAAAGGCCACCTAAGCCTACCTGAAAGCTTGTAAAGAACTGAGATGATTAATTGGCCCTGGAAATAATCCTGGGGTTGGCAATTCAATGGATATAATAACTTCCATGGCAACATGGTGCTTTGTATATATGTTCATAGCCTTATGCCTGTATATATTCCCTTTATCTAAGCTGTGTACTGGTAATAATAACGTTTGTGGATGGCTTCTGAAGAGACAATAATAGTAAAATAGTTTCTCTTCATTATAAACCTATCTCATGTGGCGAGTCAGAGCTGGAATGAGCTCTAAACTGAAAACAGATCAGACTGGTTTTCCAGCCTTTGCCAGCATTGCATTTCAGGCTGAGTATGGTCAACATCCTTCATGTTTTTTATAGTGTTTGACTTCCTACCTTGGCTTCCAGGTATAATTGCCATAACAAGTTTTCTAGCCAGCAGACATCTTTTATTTTTACTGCTTTTCATATATACGTAAAGGAAAAAGACATCCCTATGGCTTCCATCATGGCCCTGTTGAAGCAAGCCCTAAAATTTTAGTTCTGTCCTCAGATCCTGGGTGAGAATAGGAGGTAGACCTTTGGTGGGACATTTTGGTTGCTTAATTGATGGTTGTTTTTCTCCAAACTTTTTTGCGGATTATGCGTTCTGTGTTTTTACTGTTGTATTCTGTAAGCAGAATCATGCAGATTGGAGCACCCTTGGAAAAAAAATTGCCAGATTAAAAAAATGAAACATGCAAACGAAAATAAACCTAAATAAATAAATATATAACTCTTGAAATTAATGTATATAATACGAAAAACTCAGGTTTTAAACAACAGATTTAACCTTGACCCACATGGAGTAATATTGATCAGACTTTTCACAGTGTTGATCAAAAGCCAGTTCTCATGTAGAAAGTGAACACCTAACTTCCATCCAAAGATTTAAATCCTAGAGCTTTAATATCTTTCCACCAGAGTAAAACAGTCTTTTTAGCTGTGGTCCATCTGTGGTAAATCTAAATTTCTTCAGTGGATTCCAATTTTTTGGAATATAATTTAACAACACATTCCCATATTTAACCCTTGTTTGTTTTTTTCAGTACCCTATTAACAACTTTATGAATATGAAGTCAAACAGTGGTGTTGTAGAGGAATTGAGTCACTGTCTCTTCTAAAATATGACACTTCCAACATACAAAAGTTAAAACACAACCCTTACTACCCATCTTCTGGGGTGTCCAAAAAGCCCTTTGTTATTATTAATTGTGTCTTAAGACAACAGGATACTAATTTGACATTCCTTAAAATGCTAGCCTACTAGTTTGCTAAAAGAGTATATTCCAACTCTTGGCTCCAAATTACTTGCAGATTTCTCAAATTACTACTTTTCCATTGTACATAGAAAATAACTCTAGATTTAGTCACTTCAAAACCTTTTCCCAGTAACAGTAATAATTTAGGAGCACTGATGTATCATGTCTCAATTGTAAAGTTAGAATATATTTTAAGGAATCCCAGTTCTTTTTGGAAAACATCCAACTAATTAACAATGAGTTGATCCAAAGTACTGATGCCACGTTTTTTTCCCTACGAACACCAGAAGAAAGGTCTATCAGCCATTTTTCAGGCTAGGATTATAATGTCCTTAATGAGGACATTTCTTATGAGAATTGGGATCAGAATTAAGCCCCTTCCCAACATGACTTGTATAGGTTTTGTGGCCTTAAAACAGGAACAGAACTCCTGCCAAGATGTTAAGAGAGGCAGATAAAAACTTGTGCTCATACAGTAATGATTTTTGAGACGAATCACTTAGGTGCTATTTCTCTGAGGTCAAAATACAACCCTAGTCTAGCTGGAATCAGGAAAATTACTCTTTCAATCTTCTGTGAAAGTCATAGTGTAATTGAAAACATAGAGGGCTAACCATCCCATAAGTCCTGTTAATATTTCAATAATCTGTTTAAAATACTGAGCAGCTCTTCTCATAGGCATCGCTCTGTGAGTATATATCAGCCTTGGAGTAACTTTCATTTTTATCACTTTGTCTAAGAGCCCACTTCAATTTCCCTTTTCTGCTATCTTTTTAACACCTATAGGAGGAAATTGCCATGGGCGTGAGATTTCTTTAGGCCGCAGAGCTGAGTCAGGCACACAAACGTTGGTTTTGCCAGATTTAGAACAAGCAAACAATAGTGCAGAGCATACTGCCATTCCCTTCCTGATATGTGGTGAAGGTCGTTAGGCAGGATGGCTTTACCAGGATCTGTCCCATGCCTACTTTTAGGCACAATAGCTAAATAACATATTCTTGTCTAAAGTCAAGATTACTTGAGTTTCGAAAATTGAGTCCTGGAGTTAGAGGAGAGATGAGCAATAAAAAGGGAATTTGGTTTTACACCCCGAGTGGAGTGCTGACATTTGAACATTATTAAAGACTCGATTCTGACCAGATGCACCTTTGATGCATGTCAGCAGAGCTGTTTTTGCATTCTTAAAACTAGATCTAACGGCCCTCTTCAGGTCTGGGTCTAGAATTTTATTTATTTCTTAGATTTCTGTCCTGTCGAGGTAGCATATGTAACACTCCCTCCTTGAATTTTTCTCTCAACATCCTTGTGGGGTAGATTGGGCTGAGAAGGACTAGCCAGCTTAATGAAATCGGGAAAGTTTCTGAGTGTAATGTGTTAGTTGTATACATGCTGTGTTTGCTTAATAGTTAAAAAACAAAACAAAACCTGGTGTTTTCCCACAGAATTGGTGCTTTGTGGTTGGATGGAAGCAGCTTTCCAGGAGTTTATAAGCCTCTGTGCCATACTGCCCTCTAGTGTTGCAGTCAGTTTAAATCTCCCTTATTTGATTAAATGTTAGGTTTTATAAAACGTATTTGAGCAGCCCAGTTCTCCACTTTGGCAACTTGTCTGAACTGGCCTGATGCTTTCAAGCATAAACAGCAGCTGCAATGAAGGTGCTGAAAAGTGTTCCTTTTTTGTAATAGGATTAAAATAGGTACCGTGCGACCTTAAATTTGCAGTAAACGATCCAGTCCCTGATGTAGAAAAACTTCTTTAAGAAGCTACTGTAAAATGAAATAGGACAGCTCCATAGTTCCCTGAGATTTGAGTTCTGAAACTGTTGGTTTTTCCTGCTAGCCCTGTGCAGACTTACCAAAGTGACAAGTCTTGAGTTAGAGGACACTCACACCCTCAGTAGTGTTTCCTGTAGCTGCCAGTTATTGCGATACACAAGGCAAAAGCTAGACATGGTGTTGATGGCATGATCACAGTGCGTGTCTGCAGATTTGAAAAATATAAATAGCTGCAGGTAAGCAATCCAAGATTTTGACCTCATGGGGAAGAGTATCTGCGTTGGCATGATGGAAAACATTGAATTAGTTTCCCTAAAATTAAAGGAGTTGTTGCAGCACGTGGAATGGAATTAGTTATTTTAAAGGATGTTTGATGTTGCAATGAACTTTAGGAAGGCTCTGCTTTGCACGCGTGAATTGGCCCGACAGCTCTTAAAACGTAATTGCATGGATTCTTGTTTTGTGTGTAGTGCTGGTGGCATTCATCACTTCACCTAAGTCCTACACACTGCACCAGTTTTGAGTGTTGAGTTGAAACAACTTCTTCATGGTTAGGTTGTTGTGAAGAAGGTTGTCATGGATTTAATAACGTTGATATCATGGATTTAATAACACAGCTTGGGATTTCTTAGCTCCCTTCTTCTGAATAGCTGTTGGTTTTTTGTGACTTCCTGGGTGGGGGAGAAAAATATTAAAGCTTGCTTTTAGGGGAAATAGTTACTGGATTTTACTGGCAGGCACCAGAAACTCTCCAGAAGTATGGGCTGATTTCTATTAAGCTGAACAACAGTAGCTCATAAGATGGGATGCCCATGGTAGCCTGTACTTATAGAAGATAATTAAGTATGTCCTGTGAGCAGGTCATACTGTATTCTGAGTTATCCTAGTGAGATACTAAAATGGGATTAGAGTTACAAATACGAAAAGTTCAGATTTGAGATCAAAATACTGAAGTTCGCTTTAATGCAAAATTAAGTTACTTGTCCTTTAAATCCTCAAACCTTATGCAGCCCGTGGCTATCTCGGCATGATACAAAGTGCCAGTCAAATCACCAAATCTGTAAAATTTATTTATCCAATTGATATGTTGTTGTTTATTCGTTTAGTCGCTTCCGACTCTTCGTGACTTCATGGACCAGCCCACGCCAGAGCTTCCTGTCGGTCGTCAACATCCCCAGCTCTCCCAGGGACGAGTCCGTCACCTCTAGAATATCATCCATCCATCTTGCCCTTGGTCGGCCCCTCTTCCTTTTGCCTTCCACTCTCCCTAGCATCAGCATCTTCTCCAGGGTGTCCTGTCTTCTCATTATGTGGCCAAAGTATTTCAGTTTTGCCTTTAATATCATTCCCTCAAGTGAGCAGTCTGGCTTTATTTCCTGGAGGATGGACTGGTTTGATCTTCTGGCAGTCCAAGGCACTCTCAGAATTTTCCTCCAACACCACAGTTCAAAAGCATCGATCTTCCTTCGCTCAGCCTTCCTTATGGTCCAGCTCTCGCAGCCATATGTTACTACTGGGAACACCATTGCTTTAACTATGCGGGCCTTTGTTGTCAGTGTGATGTCTCTGCTCTTAACTATTTTATCGAGATTTGTCATTGCTCTTCTCCCAAGGATTAAGCGTCTTCTGATTTCCTGACTGCAGTCAGCATCTGCAGTAATCTTTGCACCTAGGAATACAAAGTCTTTCACTGCTTCTACATTTTCTCCCTCTATTTGCCAGTTATCAATCAAGCTGGTTGCCATAATCTTGGTTTTTTTGAGGTTTAGCTGCAAGCCAGCTTTTGCACTTTCTTCTTTCACCTTCATCATAAGGCTCCTCAGTTCCTCTTCACTTTCAGCCATCAAAGTGGTATCATCTGCATATCTGAGATTGTTAATGTTTCTTCCAGAGATTTTAACTCCAGCCTTGGATTCCTCAAGACCAGCTTGTCGCATGATGTGTTCTGCATACAAGTTGAATAGGTAGGGTGAGAGTATACAGCCCTGCCGTACTCCTTTCCCAATCTTAAACCAGTCCGTTGTTCCGTGGTCTGTTCTTACTGTTGCTACTTGGTCGTTATACAGATTCTTCAGGAGGCAGACAAGATGACTTGGTATCCCCATACCACTAAGAACTTGCCACAATTTGTTATGGTCCACACAGTCAAAGGCTTTAGAATAGTCAATAAAACAGAAATAGATGTTTTTCTGAAACTCCCTGGCTTTTTCCATTATCCAGCGGATATTGGCAATTTGGTCTCTAGTTCCTCTGCCTTTTCTAAACCCAGCCTGTACATCTGGCAATTCTCGCTCCATGAACTGCTGAAGTCTACCTTGCAGGATCTTGAGCATTACCTTACTGGCATGTGAAATGAGTGCCACTGTTCGATAGTTTGAACATTCTTTAGTGTTTCCCTTTTTTGGTATGGGGATATAAGTTGATTTTTTCCAATCTGATGGCCATTCTTGTGTTTTCCAAATTTGCTGGCATATAGCATGCATTACCTTGACAGCATCATCTTGCAAGATTTTGAACAGTTCAGCTGGGATGCCGTCTTCTCCTGCTGCCTTGTTATTAGCAATGCTTCTTAAGGCCCACTCAACCTCACTCTTCAGGATGTCTGGCTCTAGCTCACTGACCACACCGTCAAAGCTATCCCCGATATTGTTATCCTTCCTATACAGGTCTTCTGTATATTCTTGCCACCTTTTCTTGATCTCTTCTTCTTCTGTTAGGTCCTTGCCATCTTTGTTTTTGATCATACCCATTTTGGCCTGGAATTTACCTCCAATGTTTCTAATTTTCTGGAAGAGGTCTCTTGTCCTTCCTATTCTATTGTCTTCTTCCACTTCCGCGCATTGCTTGTTTAAAAATAATTCCTTATCTCTTCTGGCTAACCTCTGGAATTTTGCATTTAATTGGGCATATCTCCCCCTATCGCTGTTGCCTTTTGCTTTCCTTCTTTCTTGGGCTACTTCTAGTGTCTCAGCAGACAGCCATTTTGCCTTCTTGGTTTTCTCTTTCTTTGGGATGTATTTTGTTGCCGCCTCCTGAACAATGTTGCGAACTTCTCTCCAGAGTTCTTCCGGGACCCTATCTACTAAGTCCAGTCCCTTAAATCTATTCTTCACCTCCACTGCATATTCCTTAGGAATATTCGTGAGCTCATATCTAGCTGATCTGTGGGTCTTCCCTAATCTCTTTAGTCTGATCCTAAATTGTGCAAGAAGAAGTTCATGGTCTGAACTACAGTCAGCTCCAGGCCTAGTTTTTACCGACTGTACAGATGTCCGCCACCTTTGGCTGCAAAGGATGTAATCAATCTGATTTCGGTGTTGTCCATCTGGTGAAGTCCATGTGTAAAGCCGTCTCTTAGGTTGTTGGAAGAGAGTGTTTGTTATGCAGAGTGAATTGTCTTGGCAAAATTCTATCAGCCTATGTCCTGCTTCGTTTTGTTCTCCCAGGCCATACTTACCTGTAATTCGAGGTGTCATTTGACTGCCCACCTTAGCATTCCAGTCTCCTGTGATGAAAATAACATCTCTTTTAGGCGTGTTGTCCAGTAGGTGCTGCAGATCCTCATAGAACTGCTCTACTTCAGCTTCTTCAGCATTTGTGGTTGGGGCGTATATTTGGATCACTGTGATGTTAGATGGCTTGCCCTGAATTCGAATTGAGATCATTCTGTCGTTTTTGGGGTTGTATCCAAGCACTGCTTTAGCCACTTTACTATTAATTATGAAGGCTACTCCATTTCTTCTGTGGTCCTCTTGTCCACAGTAGTAGATCTGGTGGTCATTTGATGTGAAGTGGCCCATTCCAGTCCATTTCAGTTCACTGACGCCCAGAATGTCTATCTTTAATCTTGACATCTCACCAATAACTACATCCAATTTGCCCTGGCTCATAGATCTTACATTCCAGGTTCCAATGGTGTGTTGATCCTTAGAACATCGGATTCGCCGTTCACCACCAGCACCGTCGGCCGCTAACCGTCCTTTCGGCTTTGAGCTAGCTGCGTCATCACGACTGGGGCTAGTTGAGCTCATCCTCTGTTCCTCCCCAGTAGCATTTTGACCATCTTCCGACCTGGGGGTCTCATCTTCCGATGGTATACCGACATATCTCTGGTTGTACTGATCCATTTAGTTTTCACGGCAAGAATACTGGGGTGGGTTGCCATTACCTTCCCCAGGGATCGCATTTAGTCTGACCTCTCTGTCATGACCTTCCCGTCTTGGGTGGCCCTTCACGGTTTAGCTCATGGCATCATTGAGGTGCTCAAGCTCCAGCACCACAACAAGGTAACGATCCTTTGCGGAGGATTGACTGAATTGATATGACTGAATGAATGAATTATTAAAATGTTTAAACTCTCAAAAGAAATCGTTCTTGATCTCCTGGAAGGCAGAACATGATGCGTCCCATTGAACTATGAGCCAATTAACAAAATATTGAAACCTTCCAGTAAAGATAGTTTGTTTACTGGTACTTGTTGTACTAAGTACTCTACAGGTTCAATGTTGGGAGGGGCAGAGAGAGAGGTGGCCAGTCGAAACCCTATCAGTACGATGTGAAGGTCTCTAAAATTGCTGATACTGCTCTGTGGCAGGGCACTGGAAGTTTTGTTTTACTGCTGATGCTTCATTCCCGTTTTATTAAGTATTTGGGTATACATGGTAGTAGTAAACTTTAGCTCCTTGACCTAGTATCTGATAAACACCTGGAAATGCTATTAAGGTTGTCCCAGCAATGACATGCATTGCTTTGATGAATTGGATGCTAATTTTTGAAGATCTGGCAGAAGCTGGAAGTGTTACCGGTGGAAATGTAGACTTCCCGCATGCATAGCTCCAATGCAAATACCGTTTTTGGATGCATGCTGTAAAATCGGTTTTCCAATCTGAGGCCCATATGCCAGGAATATACTGAGAGAGGTTATTGGTGAACGGGAACGGTCCCCTGTGCAAGCACCAAGTCACGTCTGACCCTTTGGGGGGATGCCGCTTTCGTGATGCTTTCTTGGCAGGCTATAGAGCGGGGTGCTTTGCCATGGCCTTCTTACCACTGCTTTATCCAGAAACTGAGATCTTAGTTTTGGCCTCTCCAGAATGGGAAGGCTGAAACGCACTATATTTAGCATGAAAAGTTCCCCATCTTATAAAGCAGACCTATTCCATACGCTGCTACTCCAAATACGTACACAGAGATAAGATGTAACCCTTGTACTGTATGAAATATAGTGCTGTAATAGAATGTGACTAGCAGATCTAGGTCAGACTTGCAAAGATAACAGATTGTTTCCCTCTTCCTCCCATCTAACTTGGTTTTATAGATATTCAAAGAATTTGCCTTGATCCCTTTCACTTCCAAATTGTGAAGAAGGAAAAGATAATCCATCTGTTACCTGTCCATAATAGCTAGTAACATCATGGAGCATAACTACCTGTAATTGAAAAAACCTACATATTTTTTCCTTATTTATCCTTCCATTCCATTTTTTTCTCCTGGGCAATATTTTCGGTAGTAAGTTTCTCAAGATAGGGACCTTTTTTCTTACATATTGAAGTACTGTCTCACTGATAACACTGTGGTAATAAATATGCCCATATGCCATTATTTATGTAACCGTATTTCCGCTCTTTTCATTGCAGGAATTGATTACAAAACCACAACAATTCTGTTAGATGGCAGAAGGGTCAAACTGGAGCTCTGGTGAGTCTGCGTCGCTGAATTTTTTCAAAATAGTGGAAAACCTGAGCAGAGAATCTGAACTCATTAAGATAGCTTGCAACCTTAGCTTATAAGGTTATTAAAATCTGTTTTAATTATTTGAGGTTAGTTGAAAATGCCATATTTCATGCAAAGTAATGTTTGTGTAGCTTGTGAAGTAGCTTATGTTGAATCTCCTCTCCAGCATTATTATTTATTTATATTTATTTATATTTCAAATTTAGTCACCACCCATCTCACTCAGAGCAATTCATGATGAACGATATCCTACAAGAAAGCAAGATTTTGCTGAAAGTTGCGAAAGCTAGCCAACAGGTTTATAATCTAAACAGGAGGAGGAAAAGTTAACAAGGGAAGAAATACTGAGTCTCTCTCTGGTTTTTAAACATAGATGTCAAAATGAAAGTGGCAGCCATGGCTTGGAGGGCCGTTGCACAAATCCATTCTGTGTCATGAATACGGATGGTGAGCAGGAGGAGGCCCCTATCCAGGGGGGAAAACGCGTAGTTTAGAGACTTTGAGCTGCCATTCAAAGAAACCCAGAACAGACCTGCCTTGAGTTTTGGGGTTTAGCTGTCTGGGTTTTCCCACGCTTCTTCAGTTTGGTAGGATTTTCTGTCTACTTTAGCAGTTAAATAAAACACTAGAGACTTTCTCCTCGTCTCGGCATGGTCTTTGCTTAAGCCTGGGCATCTGTGCCAATGCGTCCTTTCCTGCATCGGGAGGTCTTACGGTCACTCATGCCTCGGTCACCTCTTGTCTGGATTACTGTAGTTTGGTCTATATGAGGCTGCCCTTGAAGGCAGTTCATCCAGAATGCAGCAGCACATGTAGTTATGTGTGCACCTTAGTACGCCCATGTAACACCTCTATTCCAGGTGCAATTCAAATGTCTGGTTATCACTTTTAAAGCCTCCCATGGCACAGGGCTGGGTTATTTGCTCCAATCATCTCTGCCCAATTGATGAGTGTGAGCAAGATGAACATGCGTTGGGTCCCATGACCTAAACAACGTCTTCTTAAGGGACGCAGAGACATGTTTTCTCTCACTGCGCCTGCTCTGTGGAATAGCATTCTCCCCAAGATCTAGACAGCCCCAGACAACCCACCTGCTTTCTATAAAGCCTTAAAGACCTGCTTTATCTCTCTGGTGTTGGATCAGGAAGAGCCAGTTTGGGGTAGTGGTTAAGGCACTCGGCTAGAAACTGGGAGACCATGAGTTCTGTTCCCGCCTTAGGCACAAAGCCAGCTGGGTGACCTTGGGCCAGTCCCTCTCTCTCAGCCCTAGGAAGGAGGCAATGGCAAACCACTTCCAAAATCTTGCCGAGAAAACTGCAAGGACATTATTGTCGTTGTCATTATTGAGGGCCAGTTCAGTGTAAAGCAGTGTTTCTCAACCTTGACCGCTTTGCTGGCTGGGGAATTTTGGGAGCTGAAGCCCACGCATCTTCAAGCGGCCAAGGTTGAGAAACACCGGTGTAGAGCTTAAGGCACTGGGAGACCCTGAGTTCTAGTCCTGCCTTAGGCACAAAGCCAGCTGTGGGGTTTGGGGGCAGTTATTCTCTCTCAGCCCCAGGAAGAAGAAGGCAAGGGCCAACCACTTCCAAAATCTTGCCAAGAAAACTGCATGGACTTGTCCAGGCAGTCTCCGAGAATCGGACACGATTGAATGGATTAAAAAAAAAAAATTGGATCGGGAGCGTTAGTGTTCCTATCTGATAGGATTGTTTCTGTAAGTTGAACTGCCTTGTTGGAATTTCCTGTACAAGTTTTATTATAGTTCATATTTTATGATAATTTATGGGGGGAGTCGCTCTGAGAGAGCAGTTATATAAGCTTGTTAAGTGCCCTGTTTGGGCCATTTTTTTCCAATGCTAAAAATCTATCCCTTTGATCTGGGGTTCCTTAAATTTCTATTCTGAGAGAATTATCCACAAGGCTCTAGCTTCTAGTTAATGCCTGTTCTGAGAATATTGATTTTGGATCATTATCACCGTAGGCATAATCTCTTGCATGAGCGGGTCGGAGAGCCTTTGGAAGTCTTTGTTCCACGTTTCTGACATGCAAAGGGTACTTCCCAGCTAACCTTAACTGCCACCATTGAAATGACCTTTTTCCAGGTTTATATGATGCTGCTTATGCCAAGGAGAAGACTCTTTCTAGGAAACATTTGCTGAAATATATCCTTGTAGGTTACATAATAATGAGAACTGATTGAATAAGCGTGGTGGTTCCTCTGGTTTCGTGGGACAGAAAATCTGATTGCCAAGAAACCTGATATAGGAAATTGGGCTAATGAGCCTTCCAGCTGCTTGTTAGGGGCCCCTCCCGGATCGTGAAAAGCCCAGCATGATTCAAAGCACCGGGACAACTGAATCTGACCTCTGCTTGCATTGCAGTAGACACTTGCTATGTTCCACACAGCACTCCCCGTAACATCAGAGATGTCTGGTGATGCCCCTTGGTGCGCTCTACTATTTAGGTAAATTCAAAGGCATGACGTAAACATCTCTGCATGCATGGAGGCAGCTGGTATCCTTAATGCACCCTGGGTCTGTTTACTACAGAACACGTTGTCCTCCTAAACACCGTTGTAACAACCACGTGGCGTATTCTTGATCCCTGCAGTCGACCTTGATTGCTGGACCCCAAAATTTTCTCTTCTAGAAGAAGCAGATTTGTTTTTATAACTTACACAATAAAGCCCTGAGCACTTTCTGTACTGTTGGAACCTCCCTTCTGACATAGGAGGAGGAGGAAGAGGAAGAGGGGAAGAAAAACGACTTGCTTGGCCAAAGCGTTAAGACAGTGAAGGATAAGTCTTGACTTCTCTAGTCCAGTGTTTTTCAACCGTGGCCGCTTTAAGACGTGTGAACTTCAACTCCCAGAATTCCCCAGCCAGCATGCTGGCTGGAGAATTCTGGGAGTTGAAGTCTAAACTTCTTAAAGTGGCCATGGTTGAGAAACCCTGCTCTAGTCTAATAGCAAAATGAAGTAGGGCTTGGAGATTCTGAGGATCATTTCTGACAGAGTTGAAAAGTATTGCCAGTAAGAATAGATGTGGGAGCAATAATCTGCGTTAGTAAATGACAGGTTAGTGAGCTGAAAGCTGGTTTAGCGTGGATGACCAGGTAAAATGTTAAAGCCCTCTGCCCTCCCGAATCAGGTCGGATATTTTTTACACACATTCCCTGTACTTGGGTATCATATATGGAGAAGGTACAATGCATATTAGTGCATTGTAAAATATTCTCGAGTATTACAAAAGAAAAGAAATATTTGTTAATTCAGCATACAACCCTTGGATAATGACAGTGTCTGGAGCAAAAGACAAGAGAAGCAAGAACAAGTTTCTTACAGATATGGGTTGTCTTTTCTTACCCCCCCTCCCCAATCCTGACACCTCTGCCTATGAAGCCCCCACCCCACCCACCCCCTTGGGCAGGGATATGGCTTTGCAACTTTCAGGAGCTTTAAAAAATGCTCAAATTTATTTGTTTGTTGGTTTGTTTTTCAAATTTCTATCACTGCCCATCTCTCCCGAAAAGGGGACTCTTTTATGTACTAGTGTTAGCCAGTCAGCGACCAAATGTATGGATATGCACCTGCCTCACTTCCTACGGTGAGGTGAGGAAAATGGGACATTTCAAAGCTTCTGTGCTTTTGATTTCCCCCCCCCCCCTCTATTCCAGGGACACATCTGGCCAAGGGAGGTTCTGTACTATTTTTCGATCCTACTCCAGAGGAGCCCAGGTGAGTCCCACTAGCAATATTAAATTCTGCTGCTTTTTTTCCCAGCACAGACTTGTGCCTGAAGAAAAATGCTTCTTGCAATCATTGCTTAGGAGCTTCTTGATACCTGGGATTGTATGGGAAAGAGTGAGGAAACGGAGATTGCTCTTTTGGGATGGTCCTCAAAATGCCTTAGCTTGGGGTAAAAGAGATAACTTGGTGCCCTCTGAATGTTTCGGACGACTGCTTCTAACTGTGATGTAATCTGAGGTCTGCGTTGATTGAGTGGGCTTTGAAGAAGCAGGATAGAAAGAGTATTGATGTTTTTGAATGTTGGGGTTAGAGAAGACTCTTGAGAATACCATGGATAGCCAAAAAAACAAACCAATGAGTCATAGAACAAATCAACCCAGAGTTCTCACTTGAGGCACAAATGACCAGGCTCAAATTATCCTAGTTTAGACATGTTGTGCAAAGACCTAGCTCTCTGGAGAAGGCTCCAATGCTGGGAAAGGTGGAAGGAAAGAGAAGAAGAGGACAACCAGCAGCAAGGTGGAGGGACTCAATTACAGTGGCGATGGGTATACCATTGGGAGACCTCAAGGACCAGGTTAGGGACAGATCCTCCTGGAAAGCAGTGGACACCAACTTGGTGGCTCATAATCAATCAGTTGGAATGAGAGTCTTGTGATAATCATTTCTGCTTCCCTTAAATGGTTTCTTCCCTGTTCAGCTTAAATTCTGACAACTGGTCTTTCTGTGGGCTCTTGATGTCCAAAAATATATAGTGTGAACTTTTAGATTACTTTCAGTATAGAAGCAGTCTGATTCATTTTGTTTTGAGCATGTGGCAATAATTTTCTGAAATATTTTAATTTGTTCTTGTTTTATTAAGTAGTCTTTTTTTCATTCATAGTAACAAGTTTCACACCCATATTGATAAATCTCAGGAATCCACTTCACAGAATAGTTGTGACTTGTAACCAGGAGACATGGGAGGTACCACAGGGCTCCGTGCACGAGATTTCTCAACTCAGATGATCCGATTTTCTCCTTGTGAGCAAAATATCTAATACGAAATGCTTATGGAGAACAAGCAAAATGAAGGTGCAGCTGTCCATTCCTGCTGCTCCTTTGCAAACTTGCAACATTCCTGGACTATGTAGGGCATGTATTTGTTTCACATCAGGAAAGGTGTGCAGTTACACAGTCGTACTAAGTAAAATTGGCCATATATTCTTAGATCTATTAAGAATTCTGAATGTTAACTAATAACAAGACTCAACTTCCCCTTCCTTCTCACTTTCAGTTCAAAGTTTACAGCTAGTGTTGGTCAAAACTCTTCAGATAAGAAGGGTTTAACCTCGTGCTTTTTACCTGTAGAGGACAGTGTCATTTAATCAGATTATTCTTCCCAGTAAAATATGATTTGGAAATCAAGTGCTTGAATTCAACTCTGTGTTTCTACTGGTTTGGTCTTCTAGCCAAATCATTCACTATAATCAGTTATAGTGAGTGCAGACTAGGGATGAATTCCTTGAGAATGGATACATGGGTCCCAGCAGAATCATAGAAGTGCAGATGAGATGTCCATGGGCTGACAGCATACAGCTGGGGTTACTATTCCCCATGCTGTTCCTGCCAGACTATTTTGAATCTTTCTTTTCGTAGGAAGCTATTGAATGTGCCCGAATCTGCAAGCTCAGGATTTGTGGTCACCATCTTTGGCAAACTGGCTCCTGGTCAAAGCCAGGGTGTGCTACTAATGTGTGTGGGAAAACTTCTCTGTACCTTGAGGTGCTTTTGCATTCAATTGCCTGAGCTTGCCAGGCAGCAAAGTGGGCTTTTAAGCCATGCCTTTGCAGAAGGCAGCATTTGGGTGATTTTCTCTGAGCTCAGAAGCTAAGCAAGCTTGGTTAGTACTTGGATGGGAAACCACCAGGTGGTGTTCTGGAAGAATGCAATGGCAAATCACTTTCACGTTATTTTAAAAAAAGAAACAAATTGCATGAAAATGTCCATGAAGTCACCAGGGTTTCAACTTCACTAGAAGGAGTTGTTACTTTACCTTCTTAAGTCATTAGTCAGCCCAAACATGCTGCAAGCTGTCACTTGCTGTGATTCTACCTGTACGGCAGGCTGGCTCCTTACATGCTAGAAAGCTCAAAAACAGCTTTCTGCATCATCCATCCATCCATCCATCCATCCATCTATCATATTTCTTTATTGTCCATCTTGTACTGCGACGACTCTGGGCTGCATTAGCAGTTTGTTTGTTTGATTTCTATAGCCGCCCATCTCAGCAAGTGACTCAGTTGCTTTCTTGCATAGCACAGTTATTCCGCCACTAGAAGAAACCGCCACAGTGACATGGCACGGGAGTCGAGGGGGTGACAGCCTCAGTTCCTGCAAAAAACATTTTGACACTGAGAAGCCATTGGCAGGGCAAACCTCGTGTGTGCAAATTGCGAGGTTTGTTAACTCAGCACATCGGTGCTGAATGGTTTCTGTGAAGTGCCACACATACGTGCTCAAAATCCGTCTTGGCCCTCTTCATTGCAGGCAGCCCCGAGGGGCGGAATGCGCCGTTCCCCACAGATTTCCATTCTGCCCTCGGCCTTGATAAAAACATGGCTGAATTTAAATAGAAGGTTTGGGACCAAGTCATTCAAACTAATTGAGCCAGAGATTCCCATCTCTGCTACAGTGCAATTCTCCCCCCCCCCCCCCCGATATTTCTACAGCATCTTACTTGCTCTGCACAGAAGACGTTTTTCCCTGGGTTTTAGCGCCGTCATAAGTCCGAACCATTGCTAAACAAATGGTTGTTGAGTGAGGACTGCCTATATTTTTATTATTGGTCTTGGACCATAAATAAAATGAACTTTTCGATAGGCAGAGGTGGGGACTCCTACTCCATGTGTCTTTGCTTCAAAAACTTTTCCAGGAAGCTCTGTAGCTGTACTATGCTTCAGTGCGATAGGAAAGTGGCATTTTGGCAGAATACCCTTGCAGCGCACAGCCTCCGCTGGCTTTTCTTTAACGTGAAAGTTATTAGCTGAGTGTTTTGTTCCACCCAGGGCATCCTCTTGGTTTATGACATCACCAATCGCTGGTCTTTTGATGGAATAGACAGATGGATCAAGGAAATTGATGAGGTAAGCATGGCAGAGATTATTATGGGGTCTGCCATTATGGTCCTAGGCTTTTGAAAACTCCTCTAGATGTACTCAGGTTGATCTGACCTTCATACAATCACGCAGTTCCCTTTTGAGGTCAGCAGCGTTATGCAAAGTCTGAAAAAGGTGAAAGAAATAGTCAGCTAAGTAAAGGAAAGGCATGTGAGAAGAAAAAAGAAAAGCTAACCCAGTTTGCACCTGCCTCGTTAACTGTATCCAGATCTTTCTGCAGTTGCAAATGATCGCAGCTTCCATCATCTCCATGCACTTCTTCATATATACACCGTATGAAGCTCATGTTCCAGTTAAATTATCTAGCTAAGTGCTGTGGCTAAACCTGCCACAAACTGAATGGTTTCTGTTGTACAAGCTGACACTAGAATAAAAAGGAGATCTAACCTTAGCAGTAATGCAGCTTTTCCAAAGTGGGCATTTTTTAAAAGATTTTTTTATCTCTCCTTTATTATTTTTATGAATAACTCAAGGTGGGGAACATCCCTAATACTCCTTCTGCCTCCTATTTTCCCCACAACAACAACCCCCTGCGGTGAGTTGGGCTGAGAGGTAGTGACTGGCCCAAGGTCACCCGGCCGGCTTTCATGCCTAAGGTGGGACTAGAACTCACAGCCTCCTGGTTTCTAGTCTGTGCCTTAACCACTAGGTCTTCTCTTAACCACTAGACTTAACCACTAGACCTTCTCTTGGCTAGGAAGCAGTTACAGTTCTTGCTTCAGACATCAGGGGCGGTCTTCCTTGGTGGCTGCTCTGAAGACCAAGTTTTCATTGAAGGGACTGAGTTATCATTGAAAGGACCATCAGTATCTGAGTTGGTGCTGGAGTTAAAACCTTCCAATCCACACATTAATAAAAAAAAAACCTTGTCATATTTTGAAGGCTCTGTTGCTATCCATTTCCTAATGCCCAAGTGGCAGAGCCACCATTTTGGTAAGCCCAAACCACAGTCTGAAATGTTGCAATCTGGACCTGGTTCATCCCCACCGTGTGCAATAACCCACATACCTGCCCGGCCTTAACATGTAACGATGTTAGTAGTTCTTTTGAGAACAGGGTGTGTGGTAAGAAACTACGGTCAGTCATGGGAGTTATCTTAAATACAAGCTCGTACAACTTGGTCTCCTTTTCTTGATCAAGCAATCCAGCAGGGTATTAAACTTGGGCCATATCCGGGCAACAGCCTCTGTGCTCTTCTTAAAGACAGATGGAGTCGCTCCAACAAGGCAATAACGAAATACATAAAATAAGTAATAAAAGAATGCATAGGAACCCACATTAATCCCTGTTAGCTTAGCAAAGCAGGAAGGCACTGAATTTAAGACTTTTATGTCACTGGAGCTGCATAGAGCCGCTGGATGGGTACGATGGGCTGCCAAATTTACGACTGAAGCTTGGGTGGCATGTGAGCACAAATGTCCGCACCATTATTCTGTGTCTCCTTCAAGCATGCCCCTGGGGTGCCCCGTATCTTGGTTGGCAACCGCCTCCACCTGGCCTTCAAGCGGCAGGTGCCCACGGAGCAAGCCCGATCCTACGCAGAGAAGAATTGCATGACCTTCTTTGAAGTCAGCCCGTTGTGCAACTTCAACGTGATTGAGTCCTTCACCGAGTTGTCCCGCATTGTGCTGATGAGACACGGCATGGAGAAGATCTGGAGGCCCAACAGAGGTGAGTGAGCTTAATCCACCCCCTCTCCCTTGTGCAGAGGACCCCGTGATCCATCCCTTATCCAAGATGTTGGGATCAGGAGATGCAGTCTTGTCATGATTGAGTTTGGACCACAGAGCTTGCCACATCAGAAGTGTGAACTCTGTTCTGAAACGACTGTGACTTAATTTGTTGAAAGTTTGCTCCTGCTAGAACACTGTAGGAATAATTATTATTAATAAGAGAGGAAAAGTTTTTTTTTCTCTTCTCGCTATTGAAGTTAAGCACAGGCTCTATATTCTGTGTGCTCTAATGAGTAGGTCTCTTAACTTCCAACCTAATCAGGCCCTCCTTATCTTGCTTTCTTGAATAGAAAATTGTGTATTCAGAATTGTGTATGGCCTTAGTTCTCCTGTGCCCTTCCCATGTGCCCTTGGAGCAGAGTAGGCTCGTTAATTTAGCTGCAGAAACGGGCTTAACTCATTCTTAATCCTTTGTCAAGAACTGAATTAAGAGACTGCGGTGAATGATAACGTCCTTTGTGAAAAGATCTGTCCTGGGAGATTTCAAATTATTCAAGAGATTAAGGCCATAAAATGGCTGGCCCTTGGTGATCGTTCAGCCCCCTTGATTTTTGCGGACGCTCTTGGCAAGAGGTACCACGAGCCACTGCCTTGTATTGGTCCTCCGGGCCAGATAACAGTAGTGGTCAGGAGGGCTGTCTTTCTTCTTCCTCTGAGGTGCAACTCATCTTTTGACCGGAAGATGGCACAGCCTAATTTCTGTGCAGGACACGAGTCCCTTGGCCACAGGGAGTCTCTTCACAAACACCCCCTTTCCAGAAGTTGCAGTGTTCTCTTCAGTCCTCTGTTTAGAGGCATGCAGGCCAAAATAGGAATTGAAAAATGGGGGCCTTTTATGGTCTCCACTAGGAGAGGGGCTGCTAGTTTGCTGCTTATGTGTAGATCCAGGAACATCGATGTAGAGGGGGAATAGAAGAGGAAGGGGAGGTGTGCTATTTATCTCTGCGTGACAGTAGTAATTTGGCTTCAGTTGGTGGTTCTCTTTAGCCTGTCTTGGAGTGAGGCATTAGTTACTAGCATAAAGCCTGCCTGCCTAGAATCCTTGCCTGAGCATCACCTCTCGTCTAACAACCACCTCAGAACAGACATCCCATCTCCAAAGAAAGAGGCCAGCCTCGTGAAGCAGGCGCTGGGTTCTTGAGTCGACCAGACAGTGCAAGGCCTTAGCTTCTCACGGGCATGAGCCCCTTCTGCTCGTAGGGCCTGGTCCAGCTGCTGGGAAGAGGTCAGAGTTCAGAACTGTTTGCTCGGGGTTGCCAGAGCACGTCCGCTTGCCCAGCCGGAACGCATTCCCTGCCGAGGCCCACCGTGTGTCTGCGCACCTCTAGACTAGGCTGGTCCTCTCACATTCAGCCTTCAGCCAGGGAAGCCCTCCTCCCATTTCAATTGCCACCTCCCGGGAATCGATATGCAGTGGGCTTTCTCCACTTGGCCAGCCCGCTAGTAAGTCATTAGCACGTCTGCAGCGGCCCTCAAAACTCTGCGGGGGCAGAAGAGTTTGGGAGGATGTTGAGATTCGTTTCCAGCTCTGAAGGTCCCGTGTACAGGTCGCTCCTTCTCAGTTCCCAGTCTGTGATATGATGTGAACGAAAGCAGTTTGTGGGCTGAAATGTGCCACATGAGATGGGTAGGCATATAGCCATAGAAAGAGCCTGAGTAGAGAGGCAGAGCTGGGGGGGAAGAAAAATCAAATTCAGAGCTGCTTTTCAGTCTAGCATTTTAACTTAGCCTATCTGAAAATCAAGTTTCTAATGCTCTGGATTAGTGTCTCCCAATCTCAGCAACTTTAAGATGTGTGGACTTTAACTCCCAGAATTCCCCAGCCAGCATTGCTGGGCTTAAAACAGAATAAAAAACCAATGAGATACAGTCTTTGTGTAGTTTAATCTGCCTGCCCATTTTAAAATGCTTTCAAGTGACTTGCCATGTGAAGCAGCCAGCCTGGTGTAGTGGTTAAAGCGCTGAACTAGGAACCAGGAGACCACGAGTTCCAGTCCTCCCTTAGCTGTAAAAGCCAGCTGGGTGACTTTGGCCAGTCCCTCTCTCTCCGAACCCACCTTCCAGGGTTGTTGTTGTGGGGAAAACAGGAGGCAAGAGCATGAGGTATGTGCACCACCTTGAGCTGACCAAAATAAAGGTGGGGAAAAAAATAAATAATAAATACAATACACTAAATGAACAAAAACATAAAAGCAGGGAGGATTAACAATGAAATACAGTGATACGAACAGAATTAAAACTAAAAATACCAGGGATATTTCTTGAAAAGGAGGAAGGGCAGGGACCTTCGGAAGCCGTCGTTCAAACCAACAGTGGGATAACTTCTCCGAGGAGCAGTTGAAAAGGAAAGGGAGTGACCGGAAGTAAGGAGAGATGAAGGGCAAATGGCCAGAAAATTTGTCGAATGCAGCCATAACCTCAACTCCTGAGTTGATTTGGGATGAAAAAGCTTGGCTTGGCTTGGCCGTCTCATCTGTCTGTTCACTGATGGTCATTTAAAAATGAAACGATCCCCTGAAAATGTATATCCTTGACTCCTTGTATCCACCCTTCAGGGATGAGATCTCCTTCCTTAGCCTTCCAAATCTGTAACCTTCCTTTCCTCTTTCCACCCCACCCCCCAGTATTCAGCCTCCAGGACCTCTGCTGCCGGGCCATTGTTTCCTGCACGCCGGTCCACCTGATCGACAAGCTGCCCCTCCCTGTCACCATCAAGAGCCACCTGAAGTCGTTCTCCATGGCCAACGGCATGAACGCCGTGATGATGCACGGCCGCTCATACTCCGTGGCCAGCGGCGGAGGGGGCAGTGGCAGCAAGGGCAACAGCCTGAAGCGCTCCAAGTCCATCCGCCCGCCGCAGAGCCCGCCGCAGAACTGCTCCCGGAACAACTGCAAGATATCTTAGCGGGAGGGGGGGTCTCCTCCAGCCGCATGCACCTGCACCTGCTCGCTGATGTACAGATGTTTACACACACGTCACCCATTCCTCTGTCACCTCGACGGCCACATGCCTACCGCATCAGCTGCGGGTTTGCGGCCTGCCCGGCGTGGCGGGACCCCAGGCGGAAGGACAAGGCGCACCGAGCTAGCTTTCCCAGAATGCAATAGGTGTTCCCCTTCCCTGGCAGGAAGGACAGCTGCCTCCAGGGCATGAGTCTTTCTTCTACCTTTTTTGTGGGGGGGTGTTGTTGATATAGAGAATGGGGGCTGCCATGTCAATCCTTGGGTTTCCAAGGGGATTGCTGGTGCTACATGGAAAAAAAAAACACATAAATGGGAACCCAGTTGGACAAATTTGACCCAGACGGAGTCCTACCTTGGCTGGACAAAGACTATGGCTGCCTGGGGCTCTTAGAAAGCAGGCCACTTGACGTCTTTTTGCTTTATTTATAAAGAAATTAGCTCACTATGTAAAAGCCGCCAGCCATCCCCCACTCTGCACCTCCAGTCTGTTTTTTTAAGCCAAGGCTGTGGAGGGGAGGGAAGCAGCCTTCTCCCCGCCTTGTAAATAGAAGCACTGAGCCTTGAATTCTGGGGCTAACTGAAGCCGGAGGGGGGCTGGCCAGGGTCAGGAGGTGAAATGATCTAACACTCTTGAGAATTGTTAAGAGTCGATGGGATGCTCTTGAGATCCTTCCTTCCTTCCTTCCTTCCTTCCTTCCTTCCTTCCTCCCTCCCTCCCTCCCTCCCTCCCTCCCTCCCTCCTTCCTTCCTTCCTTCCTTCCTTTTTAAATATTTGGAAGGAGGGGGGATTTTCCTTTCCTTTCCTTTTTTTTAATTGAAGTTTTCCAGACATTCCTGGTAACAAGTGCACGGCTCAGACAGACTGCAGGAGTGCAGCTTGAATGGGATTACCTGGTTGTGGGGGGCGGAGGGAGCCTGGTCCACATCTGGAGTTGGTTAGTGGCAAATCACATCGCTGGAGCCCTCCCTGCCCCCAGGAAAGCGAAGGCAAAAGGGTCAGGTATATCGGAATTCGCAAGTCACCAAAGATCATGGCTGGGGGCGGGCAGAGAATATTCCCCTCCATTGCTTTTTTAATGGCTTAGCATAGTTGCGGGGACAGTGTAACAAGCAGGGTTCTTGATCCAGCCTCCTTTTTAACACAGTTTCTGGCCAGACAGAAACATCTGCATGCTGTGGCATTGGCTTGGTCCTCTGCAGCTTGCCTTGGCCGGCCGGTGTCATCAATCCAGAACCGTTCAGAGACTTCAAGAGGATGGTAGCAATGGAGGGGTTTGGGCTCTTCTTTCCTCCAAGCTCCTCCCCGTGGCCGCCCCACGTTGAACCAAGAAACCAGGGAGTTGTGGGAGCCTCCCTTGAGAACAGGCGCATGCGTAAATCTCTTGCGGAGGGAAGGAAAGCTGCAGGGGACGTTGGAAGGAGACGTGATTAGGCCCCCAAACCTCCAAGCTGAGGTGGCCTTAGAGCCCCTAGCCAGTGAGACCTTTTCTGCGCATCGAGCCTCTTCCTTTCGCGCCCTCCCATTCCGCAGCAGAGCCTTTCTTCAGACCCAGCTGCAGCTTCTGTGGATTCTTTGCTCTTTGGGGTGCGTTTGGCCTCTGGGCTGCTTCTGGTGCGCTGTGGGCAGGGGTTTTGCTTGGGCTGGATTTACTCCTCGCACGCCTCTGCAAGTGTGGGTAGAAAAGGCTTCCTAACCTGGGTTGACATCGAGAGAACATGATGGGGAATGGAGGGAAAGTGGTGAAAGGCCAGGCAGTGCTCAACTTCTAATGGTCCCACTGCAGGGGGTCTTGGGGGGTGGGGTTAACCTATTTCACCCACCCTGACCCCCAACTTTTTCCCCTCCATCCCCACGGAGGATGATTGTCCCAACAAGTGTCTTCTCCAAGCTGCTGCTTCTCCCCGGCAGCAGCTGCTCAGCAGGAACTGGCCCCTCGCCGTGCCGCGGATGGAATGGGTTGCATGATGATGATGCTCAGTGCCGAGGGCACAGCTGATCGCCCATTTTGTTCTGGAAAATTTTTGACAAGTGCCTGGTTGGCACCGCCATCCCTCACTCGGCTGCTCTGAGATGGCTTGGCACTGAGGACGATCCAAGCCCTGCCGTTAGGACCAGCTCAAACCGGGTGGCGGGGACGGGTCAAGGGCAGGGGGAGACTGTGGCGGCATCTTCCTGGCCCGCGAAGAAAGAGAGTGCCAGATCTAGGGCAGGAGCACGGAAGCCAGGAGATTTACTGGGTATGTCCGCATAGCCCTGGCCACCTGTTGCCGCTCGCTCAAAATGGAGCGGGGGACAATTGCTGACTGCACAGCCTGGCATTCTGGAGATGCGCAGGGAACAGATGATCCAGGAGGCAGCCCAGACGCCCATCTTTCCACCCTGGGTTTTAAAATAGCCCCTTCCTAAAACAGCTCTAGAATGCGCATTGTGTCTGTTTCTTCTGAAGAATTGCAGGGAATCCTCACCCGTGTGGGTTGGCAGCCTGTTAGCACTCGCTGTGGTCTCCCTTTGATCCGAAGAGGTAGGCCCGGCTGTTTTCCGACGAGAAAGCGAAAGATGCTGCAGGTTGAGGATCGGGATTCGATTGCCGATTTTATTCTCCTCTCCGGCCTCCTCGTTAGTCACGCATGCATCGTGTCGACCTCACCTCTGCCAATTCTCCCTTGCGTTTTTAATCACAGCAAATAGTGTGGGGGGGGGTGGGTTGTGCCTTTCTCCGGAATGCTTGCCTATCAAAGCTGGATTTGTCTCTTATTTTATTAACGTTCAAAAAAAATGTGATCCGATATCAAACACTAAAACTCGCTGCTGTTGGACACTTGTACTATTACTCTGTTTTTAATTCCTTTGTACAGTAAATGTTAAAGTGATGGTTTTTATATAAATTAAAAAACACAGAAATTTTCATTTTGAAACCACCCTACTGGCTATGGAATTTTGTCAGCAGTGTGCTGGATAGCTGTTTCAGGGGGTGACGCTGAAGGACAGGGCGAGGGCAGAGGAGAAGGGGGAAAGGGTAGGGTGGATTTAAAGGGATTAAGGGAGGTTGTGGATGGGATATTCCCAGGAGAGAACATTGGAAAACACTTGATTAACTACCTCATTAAAGCAAATGAGCTTTTGGCCAGGGACTTAAGAGCCAGATCAAAAGAGGATGCTTTCCTTTCACTTGGCTAGGTTGAGAATCTCCCTTCTGTGCCAAGGCAAGGCATGTTTGCACACACCAGCCTGCAGCTCCCTCCTGGGATTTTCAGATCACCTTTATTTGGAACTTTTCAGAAAAGAGCCGCCTGAGAAAGAAAAAAAAAAAAAAGACTTTTGGTCTCCCTACACAACACACACTTTTGTTTTAGGCATCTTTAGAAGCAGTGCGTTCTAGTAACTGCTGGGTTGATAAAGAGAAAAGACAGGCCTTTAGGGAATCTCTCAGAAAAAGTTCTTTTTTCACAATTAGATTTATATCTTCCCTCTTACGGAACACAAGGTGGCATATATAGGTGCTACCTATCGTTTTCCTTTCAGGTATTAATCAGGGCCACTCAGCTCCATCTCAGGGCCTGTATCATATCACGTCAAATTGTGCCTGATTACTTACGAAGTGTTTAATCTCTTCGCAGACACCACAAACCTTCCAAAAGTCTTTGAAAATACTTTTATCACTCCCCCCTCTCCTTAATGAAACTATGGAGTTTTTCTGTTGACAGGGCAAGATCATGAGGCTGTGAGTTACATGGCAGAGGGACAGAGAGGGAGTGCATTTGAATGGCTTTCAAGATTAAATCTGAATGTTTCCTCAGCCTTCAGTAGGCACTGATTTAAGGCACAGTTGCGAAGTGGAGCACAGGGTCCTTTCAACGTCAGGGCTCTTCCATCTGAACCACGGGCAAACTTATTTTAAATAGAATCCTTAATGCAGAATCCTGGAAGGGTTTTATATACATTTTGTTTATCTTACAATCCTATCTGAGATTTCAGTAACTGACCAGGTTGCCCATCATTAAAAGTCTTGAAAGTCTTTTTCAGTTTCTAGGCTCAATTATTGCTACTGTCATCAAAAAACATAATGACTCAAAGAACATGGTAGCCATGTTCTGGGTAACCCTAAACTGGGTTAACATGGTAAACACAACTATTTATTTGTTTACTCATGTATTTAGTAGGTTTATATGGCTGCCCGTCTCAAATACATGACTCTAGGTGGCTAATGATATTTAAAAAGATTAAAACGTATACAAAAACAGCATAAAACATACAGCAGCTGGGAAAAATGATAAAGACATCAGTTCAATGTTTAACACAACCAGGAGACAGGCTCCATCACATACCAGAGCCGAGTCTTCAGGGCCTTATGGAAGGTCAATGTAATCTCCAAAGCAGTGTTTCTCAACCTTGGTAACTTAAAAATATCTGGACTTCAACTCCCAGAATTCCCTGGCTAACATGCTGACTGGGGAATTCTGGGAGTTGAAGTCCACATATCTTAAGGTTGCTACTGTTGAGAAACACTGCTCCAGAAGGATGATATTGCAGAGGTCTTACTGGCTTACTAATTGGACTGAAACTTTTTTTTTAAACCATGGCTGGTTGAGCAAACCATAGCAATCCAGTTCACATGTAACACTAAGTCAGGATGGATGAGTTCGCACTTTCAGCTAAACCACAACTACATAACCCACGCCAAAGAGCTTTCCAAATACAACAACAAAATGGCTAGTTTTCAGATGGATGGAAAAGCTTCCCATTTTTTCCTTGTGGCTGGACCAGAATGGGAACAGGTGATGTTTGTATCCATAACAATGCCTTCCGTTTAGTGTTGCATCTGAGAAGACCTGATTGATTGTTAGATCAGTTCCAGGGTAACAATGATCCAGAATCCATTTTAGTCTCCCCCTATTTTGTACAGAAGGCATCCAGAACAGCCTTTGTGCTCTTAGGTCCATCCCCATCCCTTGGCAAGGTAAAAGTTCAAATGTTGCCTAAATCCAACTATTGCACATGAAATCAATAATACTGACAAAGAAGCTGGAGTCTGTGGTAGAGTCCTCTCCTTCCTAGGAGTAGAGGAAAAGCCATTTACTCTTTTCTGATCCTCAGAACTTGGAAACAGAGGAGAACAATCCAGTCTACGGTGTCTGTTCTCTTCCAACAGAATTTTATCTTAGTCCCAACATCAAACTAGCCTTCCCAGTTAAGTAACCACCAATCGGCAAGGTCAAGCAAAGCCAGACTGGTGGTTGAATAATACAGTTACCCCCTTCCCCGTCTGTTTTCTTTTTGTGAAAACAAAAACAACCCCCAAATTGGGAAGGATCAACAAACAATCGCAAGGAATTCTCTCCTCTCGGTGCCCCATACACACCCTGCAGGGAATCTAATCCAAGGCGTTGATGTGATTTCAGGTGCGATTAAGAAACAAACAGTGGGAACAAATGACTGACGTGTGTTGTACATTCTGTACATATAAGGGGGGTGGCGGCGCTGGGGGAAATCTCAGGCTGAACTTCGCTGCTGCACTTCTTGCTTTCTCTCCACCCGCCTTCCAGACATTCCTTGAGGCAGCCATTTTACCTCCCTAAATTGCAAAGGGCCAGATCCAAGTAACTCTGCTAATGGCATTATTGCATATTCCTTTGCAGAGTTTATTTTAGAAGAGAGAAACAATCAATTACTAGTTACACTGATCCTTAATGCCGATTTGTTATCAATCAAGATTCCAGAGAAAGTCGTTTGGAAGTCTTTGCTATTTTCAGATGTTCAGGACCTTCAGAGTAACAGTTCATGGTTTACTAACCAATAGTAAGATACTGGAAATGCTGAAGCTTAAGCTGCTCAGTTTAATAATCCATTATTACGACTGGCTATCTATGTTAAAAGCAAAATGGCCAAGTGTGTTTCTTAAAGGATTCTCAATGGGGAAAAATGCATGAGTGCAACCGTTGAAAGAGGTCTACTGCTGGTTGCCTGCCTGTTGCAAAAACATATTTTTGTAAAGGAGGGAATCTTCAGAACTTGCCGTCCCTCACAGTTTCTATAGCTGTCTTGGTATCTGTCAATTCAATTGTTGAGTATATTCTTCTTCCTCTCTGAATTCAGTCAAGAGACTCACCATTGGTTGTTGCTTCAGGCTACTTTGGGTTGATCTGAACCAGCCTTTCTCAACCTTTGACCCCGGAGGAGCCCTTGAAATATTTTTCAGGCCTCTGGGAATCTCTGCACATTCATGCTCAAGTATGGGCCAGAAGTTACAAAATCGTATTTGTTTCATGGGTAGGCCTGTATCTATGCATTCACAGTGTTCTTAAATTAAAACTAAAGAATGAAACTTACCTCTTTAATGTGAGTTGCCCGAATTTGAAATACCTTTTTAAATAAATTGTGGTCTCCCAGGGAACCCCTGGTGACCTCCTGTGGAATCCGAGGGTGCCATGGAACCCTGGTTGAGAAATACTGATCTGAACACTCCAGCTAAACTATAGTCGTTGGAGTTAATATAAATGCATAGATAGATAAACAAGAACCCATTCAGAAGCTATAATTCAGTAATGGAGGCCAGTTTGGTGGTGTGGTTAAGGCACTGGGCTAGGAACCAGGAGACCCTAAATTCTCATTCTGCCTCAGGTATAAGCCAACTGGGTGACTCGGGGCCAGTCCCTCTCTCTCAGATCTAGACAAACCAGTTCCAAAAATGCTACCAAGAAAACTAGAGGGACTTGTCCAGGCAGTGGTTAGAGCCAAGAGGGTACCCAAAACCACACCCCTCTTTAACAGAATAACTACCGAACACAATGCATACGAATCTATGCATTTCTGCTGGTGTTCTCCATGTTTATCATATGATTTTAGCTCCTGTAAATGGTTGGTTGCTTCATTAAGGAACTAACTGCCACCATCTCTCCCATTGGGGCAGGGCCCTATAGAAAAACATCCCTGCTGCTATTCTGAATTTGAGCAGGTAGCTGCAGTATCTGTTCCTCCTGGCTGGTATTGCTTTAAAGTCCCCTCCATCTGTTCTTGCCATTTTTCTCTGCATGCGCTTCCAAAGGGCTGGCCTGAGAAACACCTGTTGAGGCCTTCTACTTTGTAGGGCCGGCTCAAGCGCTGGGGCAAAGAAGGGAAATAAATGCCCCACTCAGTGCTGATGAATTGCAAACCCCAGCAACTCCAACTGGGGTGGGGGGAGGATGAGAGTTGCAGCTATATTTGGAAGGCTGTTGTGTTCAGCAGAATGAGAGGTCTACTTGGGGCGACCAAAGACCGGTGAAAACTGCTTCACTCACTTTTGGCCACACCTGATAGCAGAATTCATCAATTCTGCATTGTCATTAGCTTTTGTATATCTTTTTAAAAATGTATTTATATTTATTCAGAATTTTTTCCATAGAATAAAAGACAAATTGGAAAAAAAAAGAAGAAAGGAGAAAAACAAAAAAAATGCAAGGAATAAAAAAGAAACTAAAGAATATATAAGTGACTTCCTACCTTCTTTTCAACAGATAATTACAATTTTATTGTCCTTCCTCCATCTTGGATGTTATACAAGTCACTTCAGCCCCTCAAGCTTTTTGGTATCTTGTTCTTCTCCTTGGAGAGACAAGAGCATGGAGCTGTCCTTGCAAGTGATTGTATTGTGAACAAACCATGTATAAACATGCCTGTAAACCAGATCTACTTGGCTACATGGAAAGCCCATTTCATGATGGAGTTTTAAAGGTTAATAAAATAACTCCAAGCAGATAACAACAACCTTGCAGAGTAGAAGCGTGAACCAAAACTTGCACATTAAGCTTAATTACATTCAGAAAATAAATTAATAGAGATAGCTTACATTTATTCATTAGATCTGGATAGAGGTAGATTCATAGTAGAAGGTACTTAATCATCACTGGTTCTTTGTAGACATTCTTACGGAAATAGAAATGTCTGTGTGCAAGCGAGATGAAAGGATGAGAGCTGCATTCTGCAGCACCTCCTGCTTGCAGGTGTGCCAAAAGGTACCGGAGATAGTTAATCCCCAAACCCAAGAAGAAGGAGGAAGTGGAAATCAGGTGACCCATGTGACATCCCACAAGCACAATAGAGATGTGTTTACTAGAAAGACCCCCTTATGCTTATGAGACAATGCTCAGTTGCGTCATGTTCAATCAGATATCTTTGAATTCCTGCTCATGAGTCTGATGGTGTTTTAGAATAGGCAACCATTACAGTTGACCCCTGATAATTCAAACATTTCACACACTGCATCATCAGGGATCCAACCTTGAGCTCATCTGAGACAACATCTGATGTTACTTTGGCTGTTCAAAACCAGAAAAAGGGTGTGGAAAGCATTGATGAAGGACCTTTCTACAGTTCTGCTCCTTAAAAACAAGCTTGGGTTTGGAAAAATCAAGAACAGTTGATGTTACAGTTGTTTACATTTAGGAGACAACAATGATGAGGTGGTGTGGTTGATCTTCCCAAAAGACAAAGGGAAAACCATATGAGTACTGGGCTGTCTTAAACAAGGATTACGATTATAGAGTAAGTTATTTTACATCCATAAAAACATTATGTAGATGATGGTTCCCAAAAATATGACAATGATTTGCCTGAAGGACTTTCTAGATCTAAACCAGGCATGGAGAGAAACCCTAGGGTGGGGTTAATGGCAGGAACCAACTGCAAAATTATTCATTGTCTTACTGCTTCTCCTTTTATTTTATACATCATTTCTGCACACCTGTTGTTTCTTGCCTTTAGATCCTTTATTTTAAAAATCAGGGGAAAAGTTAACTGTGGGAATATCATGCAAAACCAGTGTCTTTCTGCAGTATCATGTTCCCCTCAGCTAGGGAAGGGGAAATATTAATATGTCTGTGGGGGTCTGTTCTGCTTTCTCCTTAACCCTTTCTGCCCCAAGCTGCATGTCTTCCAGATGGGTTGCACTCCAATGCCCATCACCCTTAGCCACACTTGGCTGTGCTGGCTGGAGGTGATGGGAGTTGTAGTGTAGCCCATCTGGAAGACATACCGATTTGGAGAAGTCCACCCCATTCTGTCCACTCGTTGTTTCTCTTCTGGGGAAGCAGGCAATGCTCCTGGCTTTGGGGTGATGAGGTCACCCCACGCCCATGGCTCTGGGATCAAACGCCTTTCTGCAGCAAGTGGGCCTCTCCAGGGGAGGCGACTGCTGCTGTTCGACACAAAGGTTGCCCTTGAGAGCTTGCTTTCTTGCGTTTGATCTCTGGCGCAGGAGCGAGAGGCATCTGAGGATTGCCTCTCAAACGTCCAGGGAGAGGCAAAATGACACTGAGCTGCTGGTTGGTTAAAACATGCGTTGCTTGTTGGTCTATCTGGGGAGAAGGACAGAGTTCAGGCAGGCTCTTTTCCCATAAAAAGTTTCCCCTCCCTTTGTCTCTCCCCTTCTCTCCCCTCAATATAATATTTGACATTCTGAGATTGGCTTCCCTGTCCCAGGTGGGATTTTACCTGACCAACCCCTCCTCAGAAACTTTGGCATCCCAAAACTACTTCCACCCGAGGTCATTGCTCAGCCCCAAAGGAGGTATCATCTCCAGATCTTCCTTTCCGCTTTTCAGAATGAACACAACCGGCCCTTCAGTGTTGCATTGGAGCAACATTGGATTTGACATGAAGGGTGAATTGGTGATGCTACAGGCTTCTCATTAAAAAAATAACACCTTAACAGGGAGGAGGAAGACCCAAACTGGATTCACAACATGGCGCTAAGCCTTAAATCCTGGTTCATGTAACACAGAGCGAAAACCAAATATAACATCTTGTGGATGAATTCAATACATGAACAGGTGAATACTTTTATCTTTATGCTGGCATTCCATTCCTCTGGTTCAACAGCCACACAGGGCAAGAATATTATATGTGATTATCTATTATTTAAGAATGTTATATTCCACTAAATCTGGGTTAACATATGAACGAGCATCTAGCCAACTATGGCTGATCTAGAAAACTAAGCAGGGTCAAACTTTGTTTAGTTTTTAAACCACCAGAAAATGCCAGCATTCTGCAGTAGGTTAGGAAATTGCAAACCATTCCAGAAGATGATTGTAGCAAACCAGTCCTGTATTATGGCTAAGAAAACTGCATGGACAGGTCCCTGAAGCTCTCAGGTGTCACATTTGAGTCAAAGACAACTTTCCTTAACAGTTTTCAAAGTGTTTTATCAGTCTTAAGGACATGAAGATAGAGCACAACTTGTTTGAAGCACATGGTGTCCGACTACATAAATAAAAGACCACACCTCGTGTCCTGTGTATGATTCTGGATGTCATATTTTCAGAAGGATCTTGGCAGGTTGGAATAAGTTCAGAGAATGGTTATGAAGGGACTTGGGACCTGCCATGTGAAGACCGGCTGAAGGATCTTGAGATGCTCAGTCTGGAGAATGAAGACTGAGGAGACAGGTGATAGCCATATTCAGGAACACCAAGGGAAGCTACAAGGAAGATTGTCATGAATTATTCTCCATGGCCTCAGAAACTAGGACCAGAAATAATGGGTATAAATTGCAGCTACCTAGTTTTTGTTTAAAGGTAAGGAAAAATTTCTTGATGATAAGATCCATACAACAGTGGAACTGTCTACTAATAGAGGCTGTGGGATCTCCAACTATGGAGGTTTGGAAGGCTGGAGAGCCACCTGTCATGGATGGTTGACCTGGTTTTCCTGCACATTGCAGAAGGTTGGAGTAGGTGATCCTTTTGGCACAATTCTAGGATTCTGTGATATTCTATGATTCTAGAAGAAGGGAAGGTTCAAATTTGGGCTGAACTTCCCACTAAAAGATCTACCTGGGTCCCAATTAGGCCAATTTAATCTCCAGCAGGAGAAAATGTGTTATGTTGAAATGCTGCCCTCTGGGGAAAAAAACAGAGAAAGATTTCAACATGGACATTGTGAGCTTGCTGATTTTCTGACATTCTAGTTAACAATGGATTTTCTCCCCCTTTTGTACAGGGAATATTAAATCTGCTAAAATTGAAGAGCATAGTAGAGCTCAACCTCACGTTTTCCTCTTCAATAACTCTTAAGGGGTTGAACCTGGTTTTGAATTTGTATTTGGTTATTGACTTAAACCATGGCTATATTGTACAGCAGATGGGGCGTGCTCTCCAGATAGTTTGTGGTGCTTGCTGTGTACGTTTTGCATTTCAACACAGAGAACCTATTGTCAGTCATTGTGTAGACCAGTGTTTCTCAACTTGGGCAGCTTTAGGATGTGTGGACTTCAACTCCCAAAATTCCCCGACCAGCCATTCATTAATGTCTGTCTGTCTGTCTGTTTAAAAATAGATAAACAGAGCAAGTTTAACAAGAATTAAAATACCCCCAAAGTAGGAGAAAAGAATAAAAAGGAAAATAAAACGGAATATTGGGATTCTGATTCCTTATTATACCCCTGCTGAATCTGCAATATTTGCAGACAATTAGGGCCCCTTAGAAGCCAGACTATAAATGATTATATTTGCCGTGCTGCGTGATGTGTTGTATATGCAGGAACCATTCTTGCTTAGATTTAGTTAAACTTCTACTGTGTATATATTACGTTTTGCCACTGCTGCGTATTCTCCAGGTTTATGTTCCCCATCAGATATTGCTGGGATTGTGTCTTTCTTCCAGCGTAGAGCAAAATTCATTCTCACTGCTGTAAGCACGAATCTCATTCAATTGTGATGTTCAGTTGCAATTTCTGATCAGCCAGAATGTTAAGTATTTCAATGCATGGGGGATAAACGTGGGCACTGCACAACATTAATTACATTTACATTAAATCAAATTTAGTTTTTTCATCCCCCCCCCCCCACTTCTTTGTCCCAGACCTTCCCACTTTTGGGTATATGTCCTCCAGAACTTCACCTAACTCTGAAAAAGTTTTGGGGGTGGGGGGAGAGAGCAGAAAGTGATCTAATGAAATATCTCTGGGTGGTTTTCTAATCCCAGTTGTTTAATGATAGCAACACGTGGGAGGATTTTCTTTTTCAAACCAGCCGACACTTTGAAATAAAGCTGGCAGAGGTGGGGGCACTGAGGTTGTGGGTTTTTGTGGATGTGTGATGGAGGGGATGAGTTTATTTCGGTTACGGAAAACACATTCCTTAGCCAGGACTGGACCCAAAGCATCCTTCTTTCTTTTTCCCGAGGCTGCCTTCTCAAATTCACTCCCTCGGGACTGAGAGACAAACCAACAGCATTAATAGGATTAGGGGTGTCAATAGGGGTAACAATCCCATTCAGGGGCATCCACAGGGGTCAAAAAAGTCAAGATGGGGGCCAAAATCATGCTATTGAAGCCCCACTCTTTTTTGTGTGTGTAATGACGAACATCATCAAGCAGGTAAGAAAGGGATGGGATTTGTTGCTGCCATCTTGACTTTTTTGACCCCTGCGGACTCTCCTGAACAGGATTGTTACTTCTGCTTGACCTCCATCTCTCTCTGTCTCTCTCCCAGGCATGAGTAAGTTAGGTGGGCCTCTGGAACTGAAGTACACATATATACTCCTACCTATTGAAGTACACATGCATACTCCTACCGATAAGTTGGGTGTATGCTACTGTTGTTCCGCAAAGTTTTCTGATGGAGGATTAGATCCCATTGTTTGCTAGCTGCCTTCAAACCCCAAACAAGGGAAAGAGTTAGAAGCAAGGCCGAAACAGTGTTTCAGATGCACACCAATGCTGGTTTGTGACTGTAATAAAGATGGATTGGGTTGGATTGATTTAAGAGGCACACATATTTGCAGTGCACAGCTACAGAGTGAAAAGAAAGCTGTACAAAACTGATTTAATCAAATAAAGTTAAATAGAGACATGTTTTGATTAAAACATAGATATGAAAGGTAATTCTGGTCAGTGACCACAATAAAAATATTCATTCATTTAGATATGAAAGGTGTTATACTATACTATGTGTAGTTTAAGACTGCTTATGTCTTATATTACTACCTTTTTTTAAGTTCAATCGTGTCCAGTTCTCAGAGACTGCCTGGACAAGTCCCTGCAGTTTTCTTGGCAAGGTTTTTCAGAAGTGGCTTGCCATTGCCTCCTTCCCAGGGCTGAGAGAGAGGGGACTGGCGCCAGGTCCCCCAGCTGGCTTTGTGCCTAAGCCGGGACAAGAACTCATGATCTCCTGATTTCTAGCTCAGTGCCTTAACCATGACACCAAACTGGCTCTCATATTACTACCAATTATTATATTAATTATTATATTAACTACCACTTACACTATAAGCTTCCAAATGATGCACTCCAGTATATTAGACATGGGACTTCAGATTTGTTGGCTATCTGCTGTATTGTATTGTTTAAATTTGGGTTTTTGAAAATCTGAATTATCTGTCTTTTAGATTCTTTTACATTTGTACTTGTACTATTTTTTCCTCTATTCCTTTATATAATAATGTTAATTTTTTAAATTGATAAATTAGACCTCTTCTTGTTTTGTTTTATGCGTGCCAGTGAAAGAATGTGCCTTTTCTGCTTTTCCTTTTTGAATAATAATAATAATAAGATCAAAAGGAGGCTTTGGTATTTTGGTGTATTTTGGAAGACCCTCTGTTCAAGATTTCATTCCCATGGTGCTAAAGCAGACTTTCCCCGCCTGAGGGCTTCTTGGTGTGATGGATTTACAGATCCCAGTCTTTGGGAATCCTTTCACAGAGAAGCTCTTTAGGGACGGCAGCAAATCAGAAGGAATCTGGTGGCACCTTTTTCAACTAACACATTTTATTAAAAGGCATCAGCTTTGATGAGCAACAACTCACATGCATCAGATGCATCAATGTGTTGACTGAGGTAGGATTTAAACTGAGAAGGGGGGAAGGTAGGGGAGAAAATAGCTTGGTTATGCAGATGTAGGCTACTTTGAGACAAAAAGTATTAAAAACCCCTTGTGTTTGTTGAGCTGATGCCTTTGAGTAAAATTTAGTTATTAATCCATTTATTTATTTATTAAGCAAATTTATATAGCGGCCCATCTTGCCCAAAGCGACTTTGGGCGGCGTTCAACAAACAGATAAAACAATGAATATCAAAACAACCGATAAAAAGATAAAAATCACATTAATAAATACCGTAAAAAACCAAAGATACAAACATAGGTGGAAGGAGGATAAAAATGGCCCCCCTCAACGATGGAGCCATCTTATGGCTGTTAAATTTGTTAGTCAGAAAGTTGCTTCCAGACTCCTGATGTTTTGCCACCATAAACTTTAGGGATGGGCAACTTTTCTCACCAAGGCCCATGGGTTTGACTTTTTCAGGTGTTTTCAGCTTCAGAGGGTCATCGCTCTCCTTGGGGACTGGAAGCAAGCTCTCCTGAGCCTCATCAACACGCCAATCTCCATAGTACATTAAAAAGGAAACTCCTGGGGTTGAGCGTGGCTTTTGATGGACCCACCTCTGGGAGGTTTCTTGGACCCAGGATGGTTTATTGCTGCTGCCGCCTCCTGGGCTGCTTTAAGCTTGTTCCACTTCCCATTCTATCCTACAGTCCTGATCGTTCCTGGAGGAAGGTGGGGTTGCCCTCCAAGTATTAACCTGATTTGATTGTGAGATCAGCCAAGCTCAGCTAGATACACGATACATGAAGGGGAAGTCACAGGGAAGAGGGAGTAGATTTATTCTAACACCTGAGGGTTGGATAAGAGCCACGGGGTGGAAGCTTTACAGTGAGAGATCCAAACTTGAACTAAGGTGGAATTTCCTGGCTATGAGAGCTATAAAGCAAAGGATCAGCCTGCCTCCTGAAGTTGTAGGTGCTCCATCACTGGAGGTTTTCAAGAAAAGACTGGACTGTCTTTTGTCCAGAATGGTATGAGGATTCCTGCCCT
Source organism: Candoia aspera (assembly GCF_035149785.1). Lineage (NCBI taxonomy): Eukaryota > Metazoa > Chordata > Lepidosauria > Squamata > Candoiidae > Candoia > Candoia aspera. Next base: position 10,713,560 of record NC_086166.1, on the reverse strand, counting down.
GGGCAGGGGGTTGGACTGGAAGACCTCTAAGTTGCCTTCCAACCCTAGGTTTCTATGTTCCCAAGAAGATGAAGAAGTCAACAGCTGATCAATGGTGGTCCTGAGCAATCCTTGGAATTCAGGTTGAGGAATGACTTAGGGTTGGGAGTTTGACTTACAAATGGATTAAAACAGTGTTTCTCCAACTTGGCAACTTTAAGACATGCGGACTTCAACTCCCAGAATTCCCCAGCCAGCCATGCTGGCTGGGGAATTCTGGGAGTTAAAGTCCGCATGTCTTAAAGTTGCCAAGTTGGAGAAACACTGGATCAGAACATGCACAATAGCAGGGAGGAAGAAAAGGAAGGGAGGCATACAATACAATGTGCTATAATTAAACAGATCACAATTATTTTCCCAGGTTCACATTGTTTTTTTCCCCTTCTGTTATAGAATACAGTCAGCCCTTTATATATAACAACTTTGCTTCCCCCCTCTGTGGGACTGTAAGAATAAAAAGTCTAAAGTACAGTACTGTGCAAAAGTCTTAGGCCACCATTAGATTTGTTGTTTTAGCAATGGTATAATGACCATATATAATTATTTCTCAAAGCCCAATCCTATGCATGTCTACGCAGAAGTAAGTCCCATGATACTCAATGGGTAGAGGTGTTTGTTTCCGGTGAGTAGGATAGGATTACACCTACTTCCTGCTGAATACAATGGGGTTACTTCTGAGTAAGGTAAATAACACCGTTTTCAGACACCTCTATCAATGGGGCTTACTTTCAGGTAAGCGTGGATAGGATTGCAGCCTCAGCCTCTTTAGGCTAAGATGTTCTGAAAATTGTGTTTGTTTAAATTTTCACTGAAGGCTGCAAGCACCCATTCGTCCATCTCTCTCCAGCTCTTCTTCCCACATATTGTCAATGATTGGACCCCCAAATTTCAAACTTGGATTCATCGTTCCATAGTACTCGTTTCCACTGGTCCTCATTCCAATCTTAGTGAGCTTTAGCATACCTTAGCCTTTTCACCCTGTTCCCCTTCAGCAAGGGTATCTATATACTGTATATTCTGAACACACACACATCAATTCACCAAAGAGTTCTGGTTTGCTATGATTCTGCAGTTGACTCCATTAAGGTGGCCGAGAAAAAAGGGGCCTTGATTCAGCCGATTCAATACCTCTTTCTTTTTCACATTTAAAAGGAACTTCTGAAATGTCGTCGTTCCCTGGCCCTCCCCAGCAAAGACGTGGTTATGGACAGCACCAATCACTCGAGCACGAGCGCAACGCAGGTAAACCAACATTGTTTTGGTGGCTGCTACTTCGTCCTAGCAACACTGCGCACACAATTCTTGATGTGGATTTATTTTAGCTCCACCAACTGTTCGGTGTACTGCCTGGTGCTAGACTTTTTTTTTTCCATGACAGCTTTATAGAAGCTTAACAACCACCTGCAACAGGATTTCCCAGATTTGACTCTTGTCCTTCCCAGGACCCACTGCCACCTTTGAGAAGAATTCAGAGGCCTGAAGAAAGTCTGTTGGTTTTGCCTAGCCTTGTAATATTTAAACCCCCAAGATGTTACCTTACAATTGCCTTCTATAACCAGAGCTGCCAGCCATGCTAAGCTGCGATTTGTAGATCAGCTGCAATTTAGTTAAATCCAAGATCCAGCTTGGTTTAAGTAGGCTGACCATATCTCCTTGAGACAAAAATGGGACATTGGGATGGCAAAACGGGGCAGGGCTGGGTCGGCAGGCAGGAACTTCTCCGGTTTTCTCAGGCTGGGAATCTTCAGGTTCCTTCGTTTGCGAGAGGCAAGGCTGGGCTGGAGAGTCTAGGGAACGGTTGTCCCCAACAAGCCATTTCTCCTCTGGCCATGCTTTTACGTTCTTTTCTTCCCGCCGTTTCACGCAGGTGCCTACCGGCTCGCCCTTGATCACCGCCTATCCGCTGATCCTGTTTTTTTCTTTTTAGGTTTCCCGCCGGGTTGAGCTCTGTGGCTTTTTCCCCACCGTTTCTGCTGAGCTCCCCCTCCTTCCACTCAAAGTCAGACCGCCTTCTGACAGGTTCGTGGGAACTTTCAAATTTTTAAGTAAGGTTTTTAAGAAAACGGGACAAAATGGACATTTATATTAAAATGACGGGACGGCCTGGAAATGTTAAGAAAAACGGGACTGTCCTGTTCAAAACAGGACGCATGGTCAGCCTAGGTTTAAGAAAGTTTTCAAATCAGGTATTTCAAGTCTCAGATATAGGCATCAGCCCTTGTCATCATAAATTCTGCACTGAGGAAAGTTCCCCTCTCTGGGGGCACTTAGAGACTTAATAAAGGACTTTTCCTTTTTCTATTTCTTTTGAAGACCCTTGTGTTGGTTTTAGAAGGCAACAGGGATAAGAAAGGGGTCCCCGATTAACTCAAAGTTGGGGCAACTTGAGGATAGGGTGGCTTGGCTTCATTAAGGGCACCCAGGGTTAGGGTTACCCAAAGGGGAACTGTGGTTAGAATGAAAACCAGCAATGGGTGGGGCCAGAAACAAAAGGGGCAGAGTTTGTTGCAAATTGCTGGTAGGCGGATAAGTCATAATTGTGAGTAGAAAGGGCGGAGAAGGCTCTAGCATACACAGAGAGAGAGAGAGAGAGAGAGAACTAAGGTGCCTGGTGACCCTTTCTGTCACTTGGCACACAGCCATCAGATCGATGCCCACAGAGTCCTTGCAGGCCTGCCTGCAACAGGAGTTCAGGTCCGTGGGAATGAATTACAGTATTGCCAAGACCAACATCACCACAATTGTTTTGGTGGTACGTGGGGAATTCTGCACAAGGAAGCATTCCTGCTGTGCACCACAGTATGGGAGAAGTGGTTTAACTATCTCTGCTCTTCCAGCGAGCTCACGGGTGTCTTGGAGGCAAGCAGCCATCCCATAATCCCTAGAGACTGCTGGGTGAAGAAGCTTTCAAACTCTGAGGTAGCACTGAACCTTATACATCTGGTCTCCCCTGCAGGGATTGCTCCTTTTCGGCTTGATGCGTTCCAGGATCCAACTTTGCAGATGCAACTTCTACTGTCCTTGAATATGCTTTTGACCATCAACACACGCCATCCTTTAATTCCAGGCATAGATTGCTCACAGAAGTATCTAATCACTTTCTCCTTTTGAGTAAGGCTACCATATCTGGGCTCCATGCCTTTATTATTGCCGAGAATCTAGCTCTTCAACTTTGGAAGGACAAATTTATGGCCCAGTTACGCGACGGACTGAAGACCTGATGTTACTTTCAAGTTATGAGCAAGTTATCTACAGAAGTAGACTATGTAGGGACAATTACAATGAAATAAGGTCATCTTTTATGGAAACTGTCATGTCAAAGTTCATATATATACATCTACTGTATCTATGTATGAGAAGCCTCTCTATCATCTCTGTCTGTCTGTCTGTCTCTATCATCTCTCTCTCTCTCTGTCTCTCTACCTCTCTCTATCTCTCTCTATCTTTATCTCTCTCTTTCTCTCTCTATCTCTATCATCTACAATTTATGTTGTTGCTATTACATCTTTTTTCTTTTTTTCTCTTTGTTACTCTTATCTTTTCCCCCCCTTCTCTGTTTTCTTAAGTAAAGAAAGAAAAATAAAATCTGGACTGAAGAAATCCAGCCAACCACGAAATGAAATCCAAGAGCTATATGAACATTATATTAGGATTTGTTATGTTTTTATTATGTTTTTAATTGCCGTTAGCCACCCAGAGTCATGTATTTGAGATTGGCTGCCTACAAACAGAATGAATGAATGAATGAATGAATGAATGAATGAATGAATGAATACCCCTACTCTGTGTGGCCATCTAGTGGTCATCTGGATTACTGAAGCCCAGATGTGATAGCCCTACATTTGGAATATATAAGATTCAAAAGTAGATTGCTTCTCTAAGTGGAGATCCCGTGCTAGTGACGGAAGAGAGGGGAAACACAATGGAGGGTAACTCCTGGACATTTTTTCAAGGCATTGTCTTTCACAGTGCTGGGGGAATCAATCACAACTGATGGCAGGATGCTTCTCACCCTGATGCTGTGTTTCCCAACGTCAGCAGATTTAAGATGTGTGGACATCAACTCCCAGAATTCCCCAGGCTGGGGAATTCTGGGAGTTGACATCCACACATCTTAAAGCTGCTGATGTTGGGAAACACTTGTCTAGCAAGTGAAAGCAGTGATCCCAAACTTCCTAGCTGCTGACAAACTAGCCCAAAGGAAGTCAGGTAAGGAAGGAAATCATTAAGGGAGGACACTTGGTGTTCTTTCCTTTTGTTTGATGGTCTTCTTGAAACAATTGCACCGCTTCACAAGATGGAGCACATTTCTACTGGATAATTAAAGGCTGATTGTTAGAGGACTCAGGAACTTTTCTAAAAGATTAACAAATTAAATTCGTAGGACTGCAAGTGGGCAGTGCTATGTCCCATGGATTTCCCGCACCCACGCCTTTTTAACCTTACAGCATCCATGATTCTCCCTTTGTCATCACGGGCAGAGATTGAATGATTGGGTTCATAACAGCATGCTAAGCCCTAGGTTCCTTAACCACAGTTTACTCTAGGCACAGTTAGCTTGGGGTTTGCACACCATGGTTCATCAAAGCCAAAAGTCATATTGTGGCTTAATGCTAAACCTGGCTGATGACTTCCCCCCAGGATTTGAATTTAGATCTCTGCTACCCAATACATGTCCCTACAGTGTGCTAACCCTAGACATAACAGGTCTGATTCTCCTCCTTCTTCTCCTCCCTCTCCTTCTCCTTCTCCTTCTCCTTGTCCTTGTCCTTGTCCTTGTCCTTGTCCTTCTCCTCCTTGTCCTTGTCCTTGTCCTTCTCCTCCTCCTCCTCCCTCTCCTCCTCCTTCTCCTTCTCCTTCTTCTCCTCCTTCTCCTTCTCCTTCTCTTTCTCTTTCTCCTTCTCCTTCTCCTTCTTCTCCTCCTCCCTCTCCCTCTCCTTCTCCTTCTCCTTCTCCCAATCTATATTATGGTCATAGACCAGTATATTATTTCTCCTTCCACTTCTCCTTCTCCTTCTCCTTCTCCTTCTCCTTCTCCTTCTCCTTCTCCTTCTCCTTCTCCTTCTCCTTCTCCTTCTCCTTCTCCTTCTCCTTCCCCTTCCCCTTCTCCTTCTCCTTCTCCTTCTCCTTCTCCTCCTGAGTCCATACTAATGTCTCCTCTGGCCTGATTCTTAGAAAGTTGACATTCCTTGATTACATCACCTGCCACCATCTCAGCTAAATGTCTTTTGTTGGAGCCGAAGGTTGTGATCACCAGCTTGGCGTGGGGGACTTTGCCTTCAAAGGCAATTTTGAGAAGAAGGCACCTTCTCCTCACCCCCACCCCTGCCTCCATATAAAAATACTTCCAGGTACTGTGCAAGAGGCCCAGGCTTGTCCAAGCCTTCCTGTGGCCAGCCTTGTTTCCAAAGGAGAGGAGACCCTTGGGTGTTCTCTCATCCTGAAAGAATTCACTCCCCTTGGGGGGGGGTCTCACTCTCTTTTTGGGAAGCCAGAGGGCTCTGTACTGTTCTTTCCTCCCCCAACTTTGATCTTCTCCTCATGTTTGCCCAGCCAGTCAACCCAGACAGGGTTAGCGTCTGAGGTCAGCCTTCTTTTCCATTCCAAACTCCTAGACGCATCACACGGGTGAAAGGAGGAAAGATTCAGGTTACAGACCCCCCCTCCTCTTCCTCCTCCTCCTCCTCTGCTCCCCCCCCCCCACACAGGGGAGCTTTATAACTCTGTTAGCAGCTGGCCAGCCATCTGATTTGTTGGGTAGATGCCCCCAAATTGTCCTGGCAAAATCTAGAAGAGGATTTCCTTTTCTGAGACAGAGCTCTCCATGGGCTGGTGACCTGGATCCAACAGCTCTCTCCTCCCCGACCAACCGACCGACACCCACCCGCTTTTTGAACAATGAGGTTCAGGAAGAATTGCACATGAGAAGAAGCTCCTGAGTGAGGGGAGGCAACCCAGACAGAGGTTGAGAGAGGGAGGAAGACAAAGGAACCACGACTGGGTGGCTGAAGTTGGAGGCTGAGCATCCGGCAGGGAGGCAGGTCTTCTGCAGGGTGGCCCTCTTTCGTCTCGAACGCCCTGGGTTCAGGATGCTGATTTGGGGAAGGCCTGGTGAGCTTTGGGGCACTGGCTGGCATGGACGCTAGACCTGAAGGATGCTGAGAAGATGAGAAAATTCTCCAGGGGGAAGAAAGAAGCACTTTTGATTCGGGTTCCTCCTCCGCTAGACGGCTACCTCCTCTCTCTCTCCCTCCCTCCCTCCCTCTCCTCCCCCCTTCCTCTCTTTGCAAATGTGATTGTTTTGTCTGTCACACAGGGCAGAGTGGAAGACTGTTCCTGGCTGGGGTGAGGGAGAGACAGCCAATAGGTTACAGGAGCCTGCCTCAGCCGGATGCCGTTCTGGGCTCCTTGTACAGGGAAGCGACCGAGAAGGCTTGGAAGATCTGGGCTGCTTCTGGACCCCATGCTGGCCTCACTTGTCCTCTCTCTGCTCTCCGTCCTGGCAGAAGGGGCCAGCCTCCAGCCAATCAGAACGAACCACTTGGGGATGTGTCCCAACCAGCTGAACCCCAACCTCTGGGTGGATGCTCAGAGCACCTGCGAGCGAGAGTGTCAAGCCGACCAGGTGAGACTTGGCACCGGGGGCTGCTGCCACCCCTGTGCATCTTCAGCCTGGATGGAGCAGAAGAGCCGGGCCTTTCTCTGGGAAAAGGACAGGGAATAAAACAGGGCAGGGGGGTAAAGATGGAGGGTGGGGTGGGTGAGCAGGGCAGCTTCCCACCCAGCTGGTGAAAAGATTCCCCCCCCACACCCGAAGTTGGACCTCTTTGGGTGCTTTAAGTTGCTTGGCATGCCTCAGGTGGACAGCCGAGCCTTGGACTTCTCTAGTTCGAAAGATCATTAACAGTTCCCAGGAAGGCGATTCGAGGAGATCCTGGGAGGATCCCCCCCAATTGCCTACTGTTGTTCCATGGAACTGTTTGTTCCGTCTCGCTGTCCCTTGGTGACAAAAGACAAGGGCTTTGAGCATGCCCAGAGGAATGGGATCTCCTGCCCGTGAGGCTCCTCCAAAGAGTTCCCACACCCTCCTCTTAAATCAAGGGGTTTAGCAAGGTCATTCTGGATCCTCCTATTAGCCATTCGTGGAAATATTCTGCATCCCTGTGTGAATCAGCCCAGTGTGTGTCTGGTCAGCAGCCTTCATTTAAGTCAGTAGAACCTTAAATCAGAGACAGGCTTCCTCACCGGCATTGTTAGAAGTACTTGGTCGCCGCACTTTTCTTGAGCATCCAAAGACGTGCACTTACGCTTAAAGAAAAGGGGGGATTTTTGTTTTGGCTGTTAAACGCTGCCCGGTTTCCGAACCTGCCCAGCTAGGTGTGAGCTGTAGGGAAGTGGGAAGAAGATTTAGAAGGAGGCAGCGACAAGCCACTTCCAGAGGTTTTCCAACAGAGGTGGCTGTGGGGTCACCAGGCGCCAACTCGGAGGAGAGGTCCTCTTTCCTTCCACAGCCCTGGGGCTTTCGCTCACAACCCTAAAGCTGCTGATTCAAGCAAGCTGGAGAAAGCGTACAAACCACAGCGTAACTGCAGGGGTGGCTGGGTGGGATGATACCCCCCCCCCACTTTGCAGGAAAAGAAAATTCTGGCGCAAAGCCGTTTGAAGGGCCTTTAGGTGGTTGGATTTGGGGGTGTGAAGGAAGAACAAACGCGCGCGTGTCCTTGCTTGTGCACACGAGGTGAGGTGGCTCCTTGTCATGAGCAGCAGCTGCTCAAGAGGAAGATTGGCATCTTCATCGGTGGTGTATTGAGTAAGAGGAGGGCTCATGGTGGTACGCTGGGCTGGGGCTTTGCCTATAGAAGATCTAGCATTTGCTTGTGGAAGATCCAGCACTGCCTAGACCTTCCACAAACTTCCTGGTGGAAGTTTGATAGCATTGCCTGCAAACAAGCCTTCCTCCCCTCTTAATTTTTTAAAATTGCCATCGCTTTCCTTGGAACCTCATCAGTTGGCATTCCGTGCAATGGGTACCGGAGCAGACCACTACCCCTTCAAATGCATCATTTTATATTTTGGAACAGAATTCCTTCCTCTGCCCCAGCCTCAGTTTCCCCTTCATTTCCTAATGCAAGGTGTTTTCCTTTGCTGGTCCCGTTTGCCTCTGGGAAAGAGGTGTTTTGCTGCTTTGAGGACTAAATGATGGTTTCACAGAGTTGGTGTCTCTGACCCAGGGTTACAGCTGTGAACATGCGGTTGGCACGGTTTACCACCTGGGGCTGGCACAGGTGTTTCTCTGCAGGAGTGCACACAGCCCAGGATAAGCAAAGGATTCCAGCAGAGAAAGAAACTCATTTATCAGCTGCTGCGGCACCATCTAACACTCCCCAGGATGGCTTGGTGGTGGCTACTGGTTGCCCGCTTCTCACATATGCCCTAAAACATTTAGGTCCTGGCCATTGTTTCTTCCCTGCAGTGTCTTTGCAAGACCAGAAGCAAAGCTGGGAATCCTCTGGCCAGTTTCTCAGCAAATTCCTGATTTGTTTGGCTCCTGCAGTATTTATTAAGCACGGATTTTTTTTTTTAGCATGGATTTTCATTGATGTTTTAAAAATACTTTTCATCCTGTATTCTGTCCCTGGATTATTCTTAAGTTTTTGCCTGAGTGGAAATTCAGGTTCTATGACGAATAAAGAAAGAAAAGAAAGAGAAGCCAATTGCAGGAGAAACATTGCGCATTCGCTCCAGGGTCCATCATAAGGTCCCCAGCTTTGTTGGCATAAATTCAAAGAGAGAGATCAACTTCATTATTATTACCACTGCCATGACTGTGTTGTCTAATGCTGTATTTATTTAGTCATATTTTTATTCTGCCTTTACTTCAAGGAATTCCAGGGAGGTACAGCTTTCCTAGGAAAGCCTCACAAATCCTCACAATGACCCTGAGAGGCAGCGTCTGATCCTCAAAGCTTCCTGCTCAATTTCATGATTGGGTGGGCGTTTAAATGGAAGATGCTCTTCCCATGTTTTAGATGTTGGAGCAACCACACAGCAAGTTAATTCTATACCTTTCCATGGGTTCTGGGAGGTGTAAATGATGGTTAGATCCTGTCCTTTGGCTTTAATTCACAGTCTCCCTCCCCCCAATTCCCACCACCCAAATATTTGCTCAATCCAATCCCATATTTTGATCAGGTTTTCTTGAGGGATCCCTTGTCCTGGAGAACTCTAAATCCACCATCACTCCTACCTTTTTTCTCATTCTCTCGTGTTCCCCAGAAGTGAACAAATGTAGGAAATGTTTTAGACAGTCACCCTTGCACAATAATTGTACCATTTTGTTCTCATCCAGGAACCCTGAGAGAGATTTTTGTGCCCATCTAGCATGAACTGGGAGAACTTTCTGCAAAGCAGTATTTTCTCTTGATGTGTCACACTAGTAGTTTTACACCATCTTTCTCCTACCTAGCCCTCACCCTAAATGTCAGGACTTCAACTCCCAGAATGTTTAACAATGGCCCTGCATGCTAGGGAATTCTGCGAGTTGACATCTGCACATCTGGAGCTTAAGGAAGGCTCTTTAGGAGAACTTGCTTCCTAGATGGAGAATGAAGCCCCATTTAGGACCATTCTCAGCCCATAGTTGAGAGCTTTGTTGTTCCTTTTGCTACCCACAGATGGAGCAAAAACATCCTTGGGAAACTGAGGCTCTACTGCCATATCTCCCTGCAATGTCCTGGGAGACATCCGTAGCTTTGAGATGGAAGTGGGACCTCAGCAGAGTCAAGCCTGGGATGGGAGGCCACCAGAAAATCCTTGCCTGGATTGTAGGCTAGGCTGGGAAAGTGAAATCACATCCTGGAAGAAGGCAATAGGAAGCCACTTCTGGATCGCCACCATGAAAATTACCTGGCTGTATCTCTTTAATCACCGGAGTCGAGCTTGACTTGAAATGGACTTTTATTTTTTTAATCTGCCAGAAGTCTGTCTTCATCCTGATTTGTGCCGTGCCAGTTCTTGCCCCCAGTCTGAATGACTGTTATCCCCCAACCGCCAGTCTCACTTTGTTACGAACAACAGTAGAGACAGGGATGGGAAAAGGTGGAGGTTGAATATGTTCTTCCTTGTTATCCCCCTTCCACATGAGGCAAGGGAACTTAAAGAAAGAGCCTGCATTTGCATGACACACTAAGCCATGGCTTGTTAAATCATGATTTCTCAAGCAACACTCAACTGGCTGAGCATGGACAGCACACCAAGCCATAAACTACACTTAACAAATGATAGTGCCCACGTTTGCAGAAGATACCATGCTGAAATCCCATTATAATTTGTGTCAACCCATCTAGAATAATGGGTTGGTCTGTACCCAGCTTGGTGTATGGTACGTGTGTGTGTTGTTTGTTCTATCTGTTGCAATTCCATCTGAAAGTAGAGAGTCAGAAACCACCACAGCCAGGCTGAGGAACTCAAGGAACATCTCATTCCCTTGTACTTTGACGCCATCTAGATCACTGTTCCTCGAGCTTGGCAGCTTTAAGCTGTGTGGACTTCAACTCCCAGAATTCCCCAGCCAGCATGGCTGGCTGGGGAATTCTGGGAGTTGAAGTCCACACAGCTTAAAGCTGCCAAGCTCGAGGAACAGTGATCGAGACTAAAATTGCACATTTGTTTTCTGAATGGCATCAACTGCTGGCACTTCCCTGCAAATCCGGATCATGGCTGACTCTTCAGCTGAGAGACAAGACACAACGGCAAGGGAATATCCCTCCTTCTGTTAACTCCATTAATGTGGGAGGCTTGCAAGATGATGAAACAATCTTAAAAGCAGAGTCATAACCTTGATTTTATTTTGTTTGTTAAATAAGTGATTACCTTCGCTAATGACGCTGTTGTTCTCCAAGGTGCATGTGGGTAAGCTGCCTTTTTTCTTGTTGCATTTGATGTAGCCGGATCCTAACAAAGAAGCAGAATCCAGGCAGAGCTTCTGTGTTTGGGGAGCTTTGCTTTGGCCTGTTTCTTCAGCTCTTTCCTAGGTCATGCCAGAAATTCTGCACAGGCAGCTTTGCAGGAAACCACCACCACACTCCAGCCCTGTGAATGTGCAGATCTAGCTTGCATGGGCATGAGATGCAAGATGTACAATTTTTGAAGGAATCTTCTACTTAATTAAGTACTCCGTTGACTCTTGCTGGGTCCATGTCATTTTCTTGGCCATATGGAAGTGGTTAGTCATTGTCATGGAATGACCTGATGGTGTCCTATCCAAGTTGGGGGGCCATATAAACTTCTTAGATAAGTAAATATCAACCAGGGCCACTTACCTTTTCCAAAATCAGTCATGATTGATGGGGTGGTGCCACTTGCGTGCAAGTGAAAAAGAATGGTTTGCCAATTTGGCCGTTATTTTTCTGGTGGGTGGGTGTGTTGCCAGCTGGTTTCACACATCACAGCACTAATCTACCATGTAGGCTTCTTTTGTGGATTTTGTGCTTTTTAGTGTAAATTGGGATTGGAAATGCCATTTGTCTTCTAATACAGGTTGGGTTCTTTCAATAGCTCAGGGTCGTAATATGGTTTATTTGATGAGGGATGGGTGTGTTGCTTGAGATCAGCCCATGTTGGCCCATCAAGCAAACAAACCATGTGAAATGGAGTTCTACCACCTCAACCCAGTATGAACACAGGACAGGCTTGGCAACCCAGAGCCAAGGATGGGCCATTAGAGAGCCAGAAGGGTGTGCTGGAAGAAGGTCACAGGGGAGGGATTGGAGTTATGGAAGGACTTTGTGGTAGCTTTTCATTGTCTGGGCCAGTTATCTGACCTCCTCTTTAAATGCAGGCTGGGTTAATGGTTTATGACAGACATGGTTGAGCTTCCACAACATCTCAAGCCAAAAAAAAAAAAAATCAAGCCATACTATGACTTGGCAGAATATGCGAATGGCAACACAATCTTGGAAGAGGCATATACCAGGGCTACCATTTTGGGGGTTGTTCTTGTTTTGTGTTTAAGTCACTCTAGACTGCTGGCAAGTCTCTGCAGCAGGGTTTCTCAACCAGGGTTTCTCAACCAGGGTTCCGTGGCACCCTTGGGTTCTGTGAGAGGTCACTAGGGGTTCCCTGGGAGATCACAATTTATTTAAAACATTATTTCAAACTCAGGCAATTTCACATTAAAGAAGTAAGTTCATTTTTTATGCTTAGTTTAAGACTGTGAATGCATCTATACAGGCCTACCCATGAAACGAATATCATAATTTTGGCCTCTATTTGAGCCTGAATGTGCAGGGGTTTCTTCCCCGAGGCCTGGAAACTATTTCAAGGGTTCCTCCAGGGTCAAAAGGTGGAGAAAGGCTGCTCTGCAGGTTTCTTGCAACATTTTCAGAGGTGGTTCGCCCTTCCTTTCTTCTGGGGCTGAGAGTAATCGGCCCAAAGTCACCCAACTGCCTTTGTGCCTAAGGCAGGGCTAGAATGCACCTTGCACTGAGCCAGAATGCTTGTTGCCTGCCTGTGGCTGTGTGGTCACATCCAGCTGATGTGGTTGAACATCATTATTTAAGGCTGTGAAATATGAACCCAGCCAATGGCAAAACATTCAGCAAGACACAGGTACGGGAACCATGATTTAGAGCAATGGGTGAAGCTAGTTAATGGCTGGGTTCGCACCATATGCTAAGTCAAAAACAGCTGCTGTTCACTGTGTTGTCTGAAGCAGTCTGGATGCTGTGCAAAGTGGCATAAGACATCCTGTAAACCTAGCCTGTTCTTAGCTTATTCAACAAGCTGTGGTTAAACACATGGACCAGCACAATGTGCCTACCCAATCATGGCAACAGGTGGACTCTTGTCTGACTTGGGACAAGGCGTGTTCTATCCGCACAATAAACATCCCAGGAAGAAGTGCACTTGCATCTGAACACCCCATTGTTGTTTCCTCAACAGGACTGTGAAGGCTTTGAGAAATGCTGCACCAACGTCTGTGGTCTGCGGAGCTGCGTGGCTGCGCGTTACGCTGACGGGAGCCTCTCTTCGTCGGAACAGGCGCAGGGAGCCACCTGCGAGAGCTTTGTCTGCACCCAGCAGGGCTCAGACTGCGATATTTGGGATGGGCAGCGTGTCTGTAAGTGCAAGGACAGGTGCGAGAAGGAACCCAGCTTCACCTGTGCCTCGGACGGACTCACCTACTATAACAAGTGCTACATGGATGCCGAGGCCTGCATCCGGGGCATCAGTCTGGCCGTGGTGCCTTGCAAGTACATCTTCACCTGGCCCAATACCAGCCCGGTGCCAGTGGAGACCACAACTCACCCCACCCCTGGTGCATCTCCCGAGCTGCCGATCCCACCGGCTCTCTACAACAATCCTTTCCACCAGCTGGTCCATGTGGGTGGCACCGTGAGCTTCCACTGCGATGTAAGCGGGCGGCCCCGTCCCGACATCACCTGGGAGAAGCAGAGTGACCACCAGGAGAACTTCATCATGCGGCCTGACCAGATGTACGGCAACATGGTGGTAACCAACATCGGCCAGCTGGTCATCTACAATGCCCAGCCAGAAGATGCTGGGATCTACACTTGTACGGCCAGAAATGCTGCGGGTCTCCTGCGGGCGGACTTCCCACTCTCAGTCATCAAGAGGGAGCACTCCAGAGGGGAGCCGAGAGTTTCCAGCACGCAGCAGTTCCCACTCAGCGAGTGCCTGAAGGAGCCTGATAAACAGGACTGTGAGACCCACCAAACCCGCTGGCATTTTGACTCCAAGAAAGGCTCCTGTGTTACTTTCCGTTATGGCGGCTGTGGGGCAAACCAGAACCACTTTGACACATACGAAGAGTGCCAACTGGCCTGCGTCAGTCACATGGCCAACCTGTGTGCCCTTCCCATGGTGCAAGGGCCCTGTAAGCACTGGGAACCTCGCTGGGCCTACAATCACCTGATGAAGCAGTGCCATTCCTTTATCTATGGTGGCTGCGAGGGCAACGAGAACAACTTCGACAGCAAGGAGAGCTGTGAGGACCTCTGCCCCTTCCCCAAGACCTCGCTCTGCAAAGCCTGCCGTCTGAAAAGTAAGATGGTGTTGAGCCTCTGCCGCAGTGATTTTGCCATCGTGGGGCGACTGATGGAGATCATTGAGGACCAGGACTCTGGGATTGCCCGTTTTGCACTGGACGACGTTCTCAAAGATGAGAAGATGGGCCTCAAGTTCTTCAACATCAAATATCTGGAAGTCACCTTGACGGACATGGACTGGAACTGTCCCTGTCCCAACATGACCACAGAGGATGGACCCCTCATCATCATGGGTGAAGTCCATGACGGCATGGCTGTCCTTGACCCTAACAGCTATGTCCGGACTGCCAATGACAAGCGGGTCAAGAAAATCTACGAGCTGCTTGAGAAGAAGACCTGTGAGTTGCTCAACCGGTTTCAGGACTAGCGTGGGCTCTGGGGAGGGAACGGAGACAGACAAAAAGGCCCCTTCCTGAAGACACAACCATCCTTATATTGTCATAGAAGCAAAGGCCTGAGTGGGAAGATGGACAGGGCACAGCAGCTGCCCCTTTCAATCCACACTGAGTGGCTGCGTTCACACAACATGCTTAACGTGGTTACTGAAATAACCCATTTTCTGAGTTTACATAATATCTTGATCTACAAACTAAGCAAACAGGTTGGGTTCACACAACACAAAGCAACTAACCCAGCTCAACTTGTACTGAATGCAGCTACTAGGCTTGTCAGTGACCTGGTTTAGTGTGCTGGGTGAATATAGCCCGTGAAGGGAAGACCACATTTCCCATCTTCACCCCAGGCCAGCTCTATGGGCCAGCCTTTCATTCTTAAATATTTTTCTGTTACGATCAGAAGTTTATGATGATGCTGGCTATGCTTGTAATTATCTACTGTCTGATTTTGTGTGAGCTGTAATTTATCTGCAACCGTAACATCCCACTGCTCTACACCCTCTTCAGTTGCTCCAACCGATGTGAAATTAAGAATAATTAAACCAACAAACAATATTTCTTTTCCAGTTACAGTGCAGCCCAATAGGGCAATAGGCCTGTTTTGATGGCAAATTCGTTTTTATCAAATATCATTGTTCTTGAGGACTAGCTTCCTATCCTGTGAAGGCAAAGAAGAAAGCCAGGTTCGCATTTGCCAAAAATGATTTACTTAAGAAATGAAGGGCAGCTACTATGAAAAATACAAAGGCCGTGTTTGAAAGATCACAAGTTGGCTTAATACTGATTTATGCTTGCAGCCCTTTTCAAACAAGCCCCACATGGTTTAACATAGTTTCCTATTTCATCCAAATTTAGGAAGCCTTTGCTACAACTTTAGAACAAGGTCGGAGGTCGAACCAATTTCTAATGCCCAGGCTTGATTTCAATAACTCCTGGGTTCAGAGTAAATGTGAAACTCTACGTTGGACGTTTCCTGGTTTCTTTGATTATACCATTGAAGCAAAGGTCCTGCTAAAGGTTATACATGTTTATATATCATATAACCTGAGATATGGTTTATGGAACCAATCCAGAAGGTGCATGCAGGGTCAAAACTTTCACATTAACTGAAAATGGTATCAATTAAGTTAGAACTACCGGATCTGGGCTGCAAAAATCTAGATGACCAGTAGGTGGTGATAGAGATACAGGACATTCTAGCTCTTTGCTGCCATCTAACCAGATCTGGATTGTTTTCAGCCCAGATCTAAAAGTTCTATGTACATGTCTCTGGATAATCAAAACGGGATTCTTTTTGATAGGTATAAGCAAACCCACAGGTGTACTGCAACTTATACCAAGGTTCCAAAGACAAACTTTTGAAGGAATTAATTGCCCCTTCCCAGATTATACATTGCAAGTATTATCAGGTTTATAGGTAAAGTCTACTAGCTGAACTCAGCTCCTGGTAACTTTCATGTTGCTTTTTTTTGGAAATTGCACAGAAAAGGGTCTCTCCCCATCCCCTGCAAATTTCCAGGCTGTTTTACTGGTTTTCCATTCTAGTTTACAGCCCTGGGGTTCTCGGGAGGACCCCATCCAAGTTGTAGCCAGGACTGACCCTGCTTAGCTTCTGAGCCCAGACAAGTTTGATCTAGTACTGCCCCCTGCTGAGACACTATCAAATTTACCCTTGCCACAGCTCCACCTTGGATAGTAAGCTAAGTACAAACCAATTGATATTCATGCAGTAATGCCCAAACATTTATATTTATTTGGACCTAAATACAACACAGACTATACAAGCTACAGCTACCTTGATTCTTAGCCAAGGTACTTCTTTGACCATAGCGCATCGTTCAAATATGAATTAAAGCAGCATTGATACACTACACATCACCACTAGAGGGAGCCATTACCTTACATACCAATAAGAGAGACAGGGATTCAGTTCTCCCCCATGCACATAGAGAGAGGCATAATTTCCTTCTTAAACAGTTTTGCACTTTTTTAAAAAAGAAAAAAAACATTTGAAGGGAGGGTGCAAGGAAAAAGAATTTTTAAAAAAATCAGTTGTCAGCCTTAAGGATAGCTCTGATTTGCCTAGTGACATATGAACAGCTCTGGGTTGTAAACTATAAACCAGTGTTTCTCAATCTTGGCCCCTTGAAGATGTGTGGACTTCAACTCCCAGAATTTCCCAGCCAGCACAGGAATTCTGGGAATTGAAGTCCACACATCTTCAAGGGGCCAAGGTTGAGAAACACTGCTATAAACAGAAGCAGGTTAGCTATCTAAGCAAAAATGTTTTGAACGCGAAGCTACCTGACTGGGTGCACCTCACCATTGTTCCTGCAGAAAACTGGGTTAGGAACTTTTTAAGACAGCCATCCAGATCTACCGGATCACAAGACAAGACCTGGGGATAAATTGCAATCCAGCACATCTGGAGAGAGAGCTGGACAATATCAGCACTTTCTTTCATGGTGGTGTTCTACAGGAAGGGAGATTTTAATGTGAACGAGATTCAAACATCCAGACAGTCAAACCTGCAGCCCGGATGTTGCAGTTAAAGGAACTTTAGATCATGTGATACATTCTAATGCACCATGTGCTGATTCAACATGAGGCTCATAGTCATAAGACTAAGCATGGGGGATCTTGCCTTCCATATCTCCTGAAAGGTAACAGAGGAGGGCATTGTTTTAGATAGAACCCCATGGCATGAAATATTGTAGTTAACCAGCTCTGTAGGTGACTAAGGCTTGGCCTGATGTAGTACAGGTAGTCATCTTTGCAGGTAAGGAAGAAGTGGGGGGAAAAAAAGACCCTGCCAAAATTTCAAAAATACTTCGGACTGAAGGGTGGAGTTTACAAGCGTTTCATCTCCCCTCCCACTTGGCTAAATGTCAACGGTTTTAGTAATTTAGGGGGAAAAGAGTAACGGTGCCTTCCCTGACTTCTTAAAGCATTATTCCGAAATTGTCACACCCGAAGCTGCAACTCATAACCCTCCTTGAAAGCTGCAACCACAAAATAACCAGCAAAGCTTGCTGGTTCCACCTCACAACCCCAGCACTCGTGTATTAACCAAGCTTTGTTGTTTGCCATGTTGTCCAAACCAAAAGCAGCATTTAGGTAAAGGTAAAGGTAAAGGTTTCCCTCGACGTAAAGTCCAGTCGAATCCGACTCTAGGGGGCGGTGCTCATCTCCGTTTCTAAGCCTTGGAGCCGGCGTTGTCCGTAAACACTTCCGGGTCATGTGGCCAGCATGACGACTCGGAACGCCGTTACCTTCCCGCCGAAGCGGTACCTATTGATCTACTCACATTTCCATGTTTTCGAACTGCTAGGTGAGCAGGAGCTGGGACGAGCAACGGGAGCTCACCCCGCCGCGCGGTTTCGAACCGCCGACCTTCCGATCGACAGCTCAGCGGTTTAACCCGCAGCGCCACCGCGTCCCTAGCAGACATTTAAGGCATCCCAAAACCAGGATGTCAAACCTGTACCAAACCTTGGTTACATGTGTGGCTTCCTGGATCCACCAAGCAGTGATTATTAGGGAGGACCACCAAACCACCATGCTTGGTGAGAGAGCAGCTGGCAGGCAGGGGGTGACCTGGGGCGATGTGCTTGTTAACTGAGCTTTCTTGTTGAGTGTGCCCTGGGAACACACCCTGTTTCTAAGGCTGAAGGGTGCATCTAAACAGACAGGTGACAATTTGTTATGTGATGGGGACAACCCAGAAGCAAAAGCTGAGTTTGAAGCATTACGTCCAAAGCAGAGAGCTGAATGACCTTCCTGGTCAAGGCATGGCGTGAGCCACAGTCATCCCTGCATCTTGAGTCTCATGTGTCCAGGAATGCAAGCATCTAGTCCCCAAACACCAAAGAGGCATAAAGCATCCTATCTCTACACCAGAAATGGTGAGGAGCAACGTCATCAAGCATCTCTGCTGGACCGCTGTTCTTCCAGAAAGTTTTCTTCCCCAGCTATGAATTAACCATGGCACCTGGTCCCATCAGCCCACAAGGACCTCCCCAGGAACTTGAGAAAAGCAGAGCTCAGCCTGACAGAAACAGAAGAAGTACTGCAGAAGGAAGAGACCTCCGCAGCATCCTGAAGTGGTCCATCCGGGTCCCTCGGGGAGACGGCAGCGCGGCGGCTTAGTGTTTGCGGAAGATAAGGCACTTGTTGTTCGCAGGCATGTCAACCTGGAAGCAGAAGCTCTGCGGTTATTCTGGGCAATGAGACAGCAAAGATGCCAGGCTGCAATAGCACCCCTTTTCTGGGGCCCATCGGTCCGGGGGACCAGGATGCACAAGGAGACCTTAAGAGATCAGCAGAAGGAGCTGGGTTCCAAAGACTCTAGCTGGGAAGGATTGGCCAGGATATGGGAGAGGACCCAGTTTTTTTATATTTAGGTGAAAGTTAACTCAAAATGACAAACTGTAGGGAGTGCATCTGTTGCCATGCCCTGCAAAATCACGGCTGGAACTTTGGCTGCACAGGGTGTCACTCGGGCAGGGATGTCTGCAGGTGGTGACCAGAAAAATGGTTGTCAAGGGGCAGCAGCATTCAATCACATGGTCACGGCTGCCATCTTGACTTTTGGATACCCCCCTGCGGATGCCTCTGCCCAGATTAAAACTAAAACTGTAAAACTAAAACTAAATCTGTAGAACTCAAGCTAGGACTAAAACTATACCTATAAAACTAAGACTAAGACTGTAAAACTAAAACTAAAACAAAAATGGTAAAACTAAAGCTAGGACTAAAAGTATAAAATAAGACTAAGACTGTAAAACTAAAACTAAAACAAAAATGGTAAAACTAAAGCTAGGACTAAAACTATAAAACTAAGACTAAGACTGTAAAACTAAAACTAAAACAAAAATGGTAAAACTAAAGCTAGGACTAAAACTATAAAACTAAGACTAAGACTGTAAAACTAAAACTGTAAAATTCAAGCTAGGACTAAAACTATAACTGTAAAACTAAGACTAAGACTAAGACTGTAAAACTAAAACTAAAAAAAACTGTAAAACTCAAGCTAGGACTAAAACTATAACTGTAAAACTAAGACTAAGACTAAGACTGTAAAACTAAAACTAAAACAAAAATGGTAAAACTAAAGCTAGGACTAAAACTATAAAATAAGACTAAGACTGTAAAACTAAAACTAAAACAAAAATGGTAAAACTAAAGCTAGGACTAAAACTATAAAATAAGACTAAGACTGTAAAACTAAAACTAAAACAAAAATGGTAAAACTCAAGCTAGGACTAAAAGTATAAAATAAGACTAAGACTGTAAAACTAAAACTAAAACTGTAAAACTCAAGCTAGGACTAAAACTATAAGACTAAGACTAAAACTGTAAAACTTAAACAACCTGTAAAGCAAAAACTAAGACTGTAAAATTCAAGCTAAAATTAAACCATAAAACTCCAGCTAAAGCTAAAACTGTTCCTTTTTCCGTAGCAAACAAAACGGAATGGACAATTTGGGGGACGTTTTGGAGGGGGTGGGTGGGTGAGAAGGGAAGCAAAGTGGCTGGAGCTGAGTCTGGGCTCCACGGGGGTATGTGTGTGTCTCAAAAACTGCAAGATAGTGATGCTGCACCTATAATCTTGCAGATTTTTACACCCCACACCCCACCACGTGGACACTATTTTGCCGAGCCTTGAAGATGGCCAGGATCTGAGTTTTGTGTTATTCCCTGCCTTGAGTGGGGAGGAAGAAGTCTTCTTGCTTTCTTTTTAGAAAGACATTAAATTAATGTATCAGGCAGTAGAAGCCTTTGCTCACACAATGCCCTGAACCTTGTCGGGAAATTCAGCCATATTTGGTGCTTGGACAACGGATTAAGCCGTCAAAGCAGAACCAAGGTTATGAGTAACCGAGCTTTGAATGCGGGGCTAACACTGAGCTTTGCCTTGGCCTGGTTACGTGCTGAGTCAAGCTTGCGACCTTTCCCAGTTCAGCCTACCATTTTTTCCAACTGCATCCCATTGGCCTCAGCAAGCTGTTGCAGGACCGCAGTGTCCCGGAGCCCCCAAGTTGGATTGCTGGTAGTGGGAGAGAGCAAAGAAGGGAGGAAGGAAGATCATTAGCCCTTTGTTAAAAGAATAATTCGGAAACCTCAAAAAGAATTGCTTCTGGAGGGAAGGTGCAATATAAAGAACTCTCAAGAGACTATATGAGGACTGGTGTAATGGCATGTGGGAAAGACCTTGGGAGAGGGGGCAGAGATGCTGCCTAGGAAATGGTCAGATAAGAGGCAGCATAGCCCGCAGCTGGATAGTAGGTGGGGCAAGAGGCTCAGGAGGGACCCTCCCTAGTTTCTCGGGCTGTAAAGGAGATGGGAGGGGGAGAATTGTACTTTCGGACTTGCAAGATGGATGTCAGCCTTACCACGTAGACCAGACAGGAAACACGACCAGATGAGCTAATTCTACTTTATTGTAAAGCTACATGGACAGAATCTTGCAAGTCTGAAAGTACAGTCTCCACCCCATGTCTCCTTTACAGGCCGAGAAACTAGGGAGGGCCCCTTCTGAGCCACTTGCCCCGCCCACTATCCAGCTGCGGGCTAAGCCATCTCTTATCTGACCGTTTCCTTGGCAGCATCTCTTTGGTCTTTCCCACATACTGGCCATTGACATGCCACGGTTCCCCCTGTGCCCACCCCACAGCACTCTGGGATGGTGCTATTGAAATCAGGCAGTAAAATGACTTATTTTCAACAAAACAACTTTTTCCCTTGTTGGTTTTCCATTTCCACTGAGAAAAGCCCTTCAATTTCTTGCCAAATACCTGGAAATGGCAATGCCAAAATGTGGTCATTTTGCTGCCAAATTTGAGTGGCCTGATGTTCAGCCATTTTGGGGGGGATGGGTATTAAATATAGAAATGGGAACAGTTTGTCTCCTGGAGACCCCCAACGTCCATCCTTACCTCTAGAAGAAGAACGGGATGGCGAATTCATTCCCACCCCTCTTCCAGGGAGGTGATCCACAGCCAGGCTATCAACAAAGTCAAGACGATGGCCACAACTGTGTGACTGAAGCTCTGCCCCTTTTTAGGGTGTCCCAATGCACATAAAAAAGGGCCAACTGCATGGTTTCAGCACCATCTTGACTTTTTTGAGACACACACAACTCCACTTATACTGCCCCCCCCCACCCACCCACCATGGTCAAGCTCTGCGTTGCTCACCACTGCCTTAACCTGTGATCAAAATCAACGTTGCTCTGTGGTGTGATGCAGCCATTCACCGCGTAGGGCTATTGAGAACGGGGGCAAAAGAACAAAAACAAATTTGTTAGGTAAGGTCATCCATCCTCCAGCAAAGTGGGAATTACAGCATCCATGCCCTCCACAGTCTAACGAAAAAATAGAAGCCAGAAAGCTAATTTTGTTACAAGGAGCCCTTTCCAATTTTCCTGGGTCTGGAACTTTCTAAATCTTCAGGGCATGGAAAACAACATTTTCTGCTGTTGTTACTGGTTACATCTTCAGCCCAGTGGGCCTCTAAGAAGCACAGGGTTGGGAACAGAATTCTCATCCTTCTATTTTTTTGCTTTTAACGATCCTACAAGGTAGACGAGACTGTGAGATTGGCTGAGGAAATGTATATGCACTTCCAGTTACGCTTCCTCACTTCCTCTAAGCTTTAACAGGCCATGTCCCTTCTCCCCTGACCTTTCAGTGGTTTCATCCTGGGCTGGGCCTGGAATCAACAAAGGCTCAGTTCCAATGCACCTGTATTCACCTACAGGTAGTCCTCGCTTAACAACCACACTTGGGACCAGAATTTCAGTTGCTAAGTGAAGCTGTCATTAAGTGAACCTGACCCAATTTTATGACCTTTTTGTGGTGGTCGTTAAGCAAATCACTGTGGGCGGCAAGCTGAACCATGTGGTCGTTAAGCGAATCACGCAGTTCCCCATTGAGTTTGCTTGCAGAAGCCAGCAGGGAAGGTCGAAATTGGCAATCATGTGACCACAGGACGCTGTGACGTCATAAATGCAAACCTGTTGCCAAGGCCCCAAATCGTGATCACATGACTGTGGGGACGCTGAGACGGTCATAAGTGTGAGGACCAGCCACAAGTCATTTTTTCCAACACTGTCATAAGTCGAGAACTACCTGTATAGATAAATCAAATCAACTTATATTGATCAATGACCAGATAAAACATCATGGTGAGCCCAAGCAACGGTCAGGACGCTCCTCCGGCACCACGAGGTAACCATTCACAAGGTTGGAAGATATCTGGTTTGAGTGTGGTGTCTATTTGACTGAGCTCAACCCCAGCCCTTCTTTGTTCCACTGTTGTAAAGGGCGGAGGAGCAGCTTTGATCACCCCAAAACTTCCACCTCTGATACCTGAAAACTGCTACAGTATGAAAGAAAGCGTTGGCTGTTTGGCAGATCCGAGGGCAGCTGCTTCATCGGATGGAGGCGTCACTTCCAAAACAGTAGAGAACCCAAGCACATCCTTCTTCATGGGCAAGACCACAACTGGGCCAAGACTGGGTAATCTGCAGCCCAACAGAGCCCTTCCAAAGGTGGCTGCCAAGGTGACAATCAACCCCATGGAGAAGAGTCAAATATGCTGCATTAAATGGATTTAAAGGTAAATTCAATCCACGTGGCCTTGACTGCATCTGGTGGGCAGCCTGGGTACCTGACTCGTTGGCCAAACCTGCCCATCACCTCCAGCCCAGCTATGCATTGGTGTCTTCCAGGTTTTTCAAGTTCCAATCCCACCAGTTTTAGCCAGGATAGCCAATGGCGAGTGAGTGCCAAACTCCAAAACCAGGTCACCTCTCCCTGCATTGACCCAGGGAGGACCAGGAGTAGCCATTCTGTCTCTGCACATTCACAAGCATCACAAAACGTACTGCCTCCCTGAGCAGACACTTACCCCGTAGGTGATCATCACTGCTTTGGGTCTGAGTAGTTTTCCAGCTCCCTGGAACAAGCTCTGGAAAAATGGGAGCCAGGAGACATGGAGCCAGGAGGGAGAGAGGAGAAGGAGAAGCCATCAGTCTACAAAGCACGACTACAAGGATCAGGATGTAAACGTGGCATCTGTTCAACAAGCAAAACATTAGCGCTTAACTGCCTTTCTGCGTCTGCCCAGAACAGCCACAACATTCGTTCTAACATCCTGCCACCTTATCCAGGCCGAAAAGGCTGAGCTGGTGAGAAGGGTTCATTTCTCAATGAGACACGTTTTGCAATGCCTCCTCCCCGTGGTCGATGCGACTGCTCGACGAAGAGGGGAAAAGGTACTCTGTGGCAAGCTCACAGGCATGACCTCTGCAGAGGCACGTTTTCCTTCACATGCTCAGAGGCCATAATTGGGGGCACATGCAACTTGCATAGCAGTTCACCATGGAGGCAGCTGGAGACCAATCTGGTCTTGATACGAGGGACTTTGCAGCCAACCGACCACATTTCTGCAGCTTTTGATGTCACTGGGGTAATGACATCACTACACAAACTGAGTAATGACACCGTCATACCAATGAAGTAAATTGGCACAAATGATGTGATTTGCATCATTTGCATAACTATGTGAGAAGGCAAATGTTGCAAATTGCCACAATGATGTATTTACTATATTAATGCATATCTGTAGATAACAAACACACTTCCCTATAATGTGTGTGTGTGTGCACGTACCTTTGAGTCAGTTTTTTTTACTCCTGGTGACTGCCTGGACGAGTCCCTGCAGTTTTCTTCCTCAGATTTTTTGGCAGGGGTTTGCCATTGCCTCCTTCCTAGGGCTGAGAGGGAGTGACTGGCCCAAGGTCACCCAGCCGGCTTTGTACCTAAGGCAGGACTAGAACTCATGATCTCCTGGTTTCTAGCCTGATGCCTTAACCACAACACCAAATTTCCCTACAATTAGTTTGTTAAAACAAGGCTTCACTGCATGCTACATTATAAGAAGAAAGCCATATTAGTCTACAGTGACAAAAAAGTGCTCTGGTAGCACCTTTTTCTAAGCATCTGATGAAGAGAATCACAGCTTATGGAAGCTGCTGCCTTTTAATAGAATTTGTTAGTCAGAAAAAGTCCTACCAGATTCCTGAGTTTTGCCATTCTACATTCATTCATTCATTCATTCATTCATTCATTCATTCATTATCCTGCCTTTATTATTTTTATAAATAACTCAAGGCGGGGAACATACCTAATACTCCTTCCTCCTCCTATTTTCCCCACAACAACAGCCCTGTGAGGTGGGTTGGGCTGAGAGAGAGTGACTGGCCCAAGGTCACTCAGTCGGCTTTTCTGCCTAAGGCGGGACTAGAACTCTCCTGCCACACCTGATTGGCTCTTGGGCTGAGAGGGAGGGACTGGCCCAAGGTCACCCAGCCAGCTTTTGTGCCCAAGGCGGGACTAGAACTCTCATACCACGCCTGATTGGCTCTTGGGCTGAGAGGGAGGGACTGGCCCAAGGTCACCCAGCCAGCTTTTGTGCCTAAGGTGGGACTAGAACTCACAGTCTCCTGGTTTCTAGCCTGTGCCTTAACCACTAAGTCTTCTCTTAACCACTAGACCTTCTCTTGGCTAGGAAGCAGTTACAGTTCTTGCTTCAGACATCAGGGGCGGTCTTCCTTGGTGGCTGCTCTGAAGACCAAGTTTTCATTGAAGGGACTGAGTTATCACTGAAAGGACCATCAGTATCTGAGTTGGCCTTCTCTAGACTGTACCTCGGTGCTGGAGTTAAAACCCTCCAGTAGCCTCATCTGGAAGTCACCAAGCAAAACCAACTGAAGTCCAGCCCATGACTGTCCTGAGAGAAAATCTCCCCCAAAAGGGATTTATGGTTGAGCAAACTTGGAAAAGACTTGCTAGAAAAGGCTCCTCACCTCGGTGCACTTCATTTCTGAGATATGACTCATGTTGATGTTGACGATGAGATCCAACGAGTCTGGGAGAAAACCTCCCCAGGTCTCCCAGCCTTGGGATGAATCCAGGTAGATGGGTGGTTTGACATTTGAGAGGTGGAATGTTTTGATAAATGCCGAAATACTGCAAAAGAGAGAGAGGAGAATCTGCTGGCCAGTTCCACCATGTTGCAGAAGACACAAGTGGAAACTCTGGGTTGGAAATCTTCTCTTCCAAAAAAGCCCAACAAGGAATTGCACTCAATAACTATAATGAGGGGAAAGATGGATAAATATATAGTAGGAAGGAAAAGGATGGTTAAAACCAATACTTACGGAATATTTCTTTTGAGTCCAGCTCAACTGTTGGTAATTTGATGAAGCTACCAAGTAGTTTTCTTGGCCACAAGATGGTGGTGATCTCAAAGATGATGGGATCTGCCTTTCCCTTGACGGGATCTGCCTTCCCCTCTGTTCCCTAAATGTGGACCCCATCTGCCTGGCTCCACATTTAGGGAATAGAGGGCCCCTCTTGGAAATTCACCAAAGGAGAGTCAACTTGAAAAGGAGAGGACAACCATGAAGATGATGGAAGACACATCAGATTGGAAGAGGCATCCATCTCACGGAGCATGGCATTGAATGCCTCTCCCAAGATTATAGTCACCATCTAAGGCTTCCCTAAGTAACAAAAAAACCCAAACATCTGCAACTTGATCTCATAACTTTGCACATCCAGATTCTGCTGTGCACCAGGTCAGAAATAATGCAATGGTATATTCAGAGCCTGAAAGAGATATTCACATCTTGGCACTCTACACATTCCTCACGGGGTGGGCGAGGTTGTGAGGAGGCTGAAAGATCAACGGGAGGAACTCAACAGAAGAGGAGTTAGTTAGCAGCTTATCTCATCATCGGCAGCTCAGTCCAACGTACCGAAAACCTGGGAAGAAGAGACTAGAAGTGTTGAAAGACACTCGGCCTTGATACACTCGCTAATAAAAGAGAGCTGGAGGTTCATCTGAAGTTTCCAAGATTCTGTTCCTTGGCCCCAGTTCTTGCACTGAAACTCTTGATCGAATTCTGTACGATTCTTGATTCTGGCTTTGTTGACCGGGACCTGCAGGGCGGGGTTTGACACTCAGTTATCAGGGAAGCAAACAGCCTCTTGGCCCAATGCTTGATCTCAGAACAAGCAGAGGTGCAATAAATGCCTTTCCCCACAGCATCCAGGGGAGTGCAATCTTTGTTCCGTGTGACATGAAAAATGTGTGGAAGGCATACGAAAGTTCAGGAAAACCTTGAAAAGGGCCAAGAAAGCAGCAAATATTTGGGACAGGGGTTATTTCTCTCCTGAAGCAAGTTGTGGCTGTCTGTCAATTCTGGGAGTTGAAGTCCACACAGCATGAAGCCGCCAAGGGTGAGGAACACTGGTCTAGTGAATGCCAAGAATTGCTGAATGGTTAAAACATAACAGGTTGGTGTGCAGTGATCCTGTGAGCACCCTCCCCATTAGGAGCCTCAGACAAGGTCCAACCAAATGACATTTGCAACTCTTTTTTCATCTTTATGGTCCTTAAGGGTTTTGAAATAGGTTTTCTAGAGGTTTCTTGACCTTGGCAGTTCTTGAAAAGCTAAGCAGGATCAGACCTGGTTAGGACTTGGGTGGGAGATCATTGGGGAATACCAGGGCTGTTGGCTGGATCCAGGAGCTGAAACTAATCCTGGAAGAAGGCCCGGAGAAGCCACTTCCTAATCATTTCCAAGAAAACTGGGCAGCTGTTAAGCTTGACTCGAAGGAGACTTTAACTTAGCTTAGTCCCAGAGTCTTCAATTGGGCTTCCTGCAGATGCAAGAGGACTGCAAATCCCAGAATGCCATAGTGGCTGGAAATTCTGGAAGGTGCAGTCCCGACGTATTTGCAGGGCTCCAGTCTCAGTAAAACAAGCTTACTGCTATATGAACTTAGACATAACTATTTCATGTAGGGAAAAAAATACACTTGCTCAAGAGCTAGAAAGTAGGGCAAGATAAACAAGGGGAGGTGGGCCCCCACCCTTCCCAGCTGCACTGCCTGGGAAGACTGATTTAGCCGTCCTCCAGAAGACCAGTAGACCCATGGTCAGAAACAGCCCAAGTGACAAGTCATGGGCACAGTGGAAGGATTGCAAGGAACCCTGGGGGTGCACCCTTCCACCTGGTTGGTGCCTCTTAGCTGAGCTTGTAAGCCATCTCCTGAAACTAACAGAAGTCTTGTCAATTTCAGCCCAGCTACTCAACTGGGATCTGGGATCAGTACAGAGTTGCAAGGGAAGGGCAGTGTGAGTGGCTAGCAGCCCCAGAGGGAAGCATCCAACGGAGTATGCAAAGGGGGGGGGCATGCAAAAGGGCACCTCCCTCTTCCCAAAGTAATAAAAATAGGAGAAAGAACGGCCACGTTTGTTGGCAAAAGAAGCAGAACGCTTGTAACACCCTCACCGGGAATAAAATCAGCAAGACATTTTCAGTTGGCCTTCCAGGCAGGGAGGACTAGAGAGGTTTTCCAAACCCAGGTTACTGATCTTCTGGAAGTTCACTAACACGTGCTTAAACAAAGATCTAATACTTTTCTAGAAGAACACTAGACCCTTGTGGATGAAGGGGCCTGCATAATGCCTTTCTGAAGCTCGGCCAGGAAATGTGCAGACGCCAGATACCTGGCCCATCCCACACCCCAAGCCAAAAGGGGCAGCAAGCGGTGCCCGATGAATGGCAAGGAGAGGGCATGCCCTCAGCAGCGCAAAACAGCCAAGGGAAAGTGGACAAATTCCAGCTGGTCACCTCAGCCAACATCACCAACAGGGCATCAAGGCGCATTCCCGTGGTAAGATCTGAAACGGAAACAGCGGCTGGTGACTGAAACTGCTCCCCTGGCAGGCTGGGGGCATGAAGACGTGTCCTCTGAAAAGGGTTAGGGCGTGTCTTCATGCTGCTGTTAATGGGAGGGGAAGAATAACCCTAGAAGGCAAGGATTTCGATGACCAAAAAATGGGAATAGTTAGAGCAGTTTTTCAACAATGGCCCCTTTAAGAGGGGTGGACTTCAACTCCCAGAATTCCCCAGCCAGCATCCTGGGAGTTGAAGTCCACCTGTCTTAAAGGGGCCAAGGTTGAAAAACTCTGAGTTAGGAGTCCTGGTAGGATGGGGTCTTCCCCTGAAAAAAAGATTTCAGGGAGTCTGTGACCTTGGATGGGGAAAGAAAATCAGTTTATACTCAATACTCGATGTAGGCAACTAAGCAATCGTTGGCCTCCAGACTCAAACAATGCTTGTTACCTTAAAAAAAAAAAATGATGATGATACCCCCGCCCCCAAAAGGGTATTCTCTTGTCATTGGCTTCATGGATTAATAAAGAAGCACATATATTTCCCTATTACATATTTGCTATTAATATTCTGATAACGATTTAAGCATCCTGGGTTGCCCTTGCAATGCCAGGGCAGGTGGACCGGAGGTGGGAATCGCCCGCACCCCCCAGGCGCCGCCTCACCTCTCCAGGGCTCGGGGATCCACGTCCGACGGCTGCCACTCCACGTTGGGCAGCGCTTGGGCGAAATGGGCCGCGTGCTGGCCGGTCCCCGAGGCCACCTCCAGCACCCGGACGCGCGGCTGGGCGCCCACGTAGCGCCGCAGCACGGCCAGGATGGGCTCCTTGTTGCGCTCCGCCGCCGCCGCGACGTCAAGGCTCATGGCGCGGCTCCGGAGCGGCGGCCGGGCTGCCAAGCCGGAGAAGCGGGGCGGGTTGGCTGCGGGCGCAGCCGGGGAGACCCTCCCGCGGTTGGGAGGGAGCCGAAGCCAAGCAGGCGACCGCCCGCCCCGATCGCGCGCCGGGAGCTGCGTCCGCAGGGATCGGGCGCAGGAGGCGAGGACAGCCACCAGCCCGGGACGGCGAAGGCCAGAAAGCGCCAGCTGCGGCTCTGCCCCCGCGTGCTTTTCCTGCACGAGCAGGACGCCAGGCAGGAAGGACTACATTTCCCAGAAGGCAGCGCGGGAGGACCCGCCCAGTTTCTCCGCGGGGGGGAGGGGGAGGGGCGGTGTGGAAGGCACGTGACCCCCCCTTTGCGCCCTAATCTATGCGATAGGGACTAACCTTATGAATGCCTCGGGTCTTGCTTAAAAATCTGCAGCAACGGGAGCATGGGAATCCGAAGCCAAGGCGCTAGTCCTCAGGAGGCTTTGGCGTGCTTTCTTTGCCGCAGCGGCCGGGAGGCGTTCCTGGGCTTGTTCCGACGGAAGCGCTCTCGGAAGTCTTCAGAAGAGCCCTTTGCTTGCAAAAAAGGGGGGGAAAAAAGAGGGGCGGAGGAGCCAAGAGCTAACCGCCCTGAAACTTGCAAGCTTTCCAAGGGAGGGGGTCCCGGGGAGGAAAGGAAGCGTGGGGCAGCGCGGCAGGGAGGAGAGGGGGAAGGTCTCCGCGCGTTGCGCCGTGCAAAGGTTCCGGCTTGCGCCGTGCAAAGGATTTTGCACAGGCAAAAGAGATTGTGCGCCGCCCGGGAATCGAACCCGGGTCGCAAGAATGGGAATCTTGCATGATACCACTACACCAGCGGCGCTGTCGGGCAATCAACCTTGCTAAAACCCTTTTGAAACTCGCGGGGAGGTTTTCTGCCGCGATGCGATTAAGAAAGTCGCAGCGATTTTGCCTTTGAGGCGCGTGAGCTACAGCCTTTATGAGGCACGAATGAAGTCCTGCAAGGCATCAAACGTAGCCGGGTAGGGCAGTGTTTCTCAACCTCGGCCCCTTGAAGAGGGGTGGACTTCCACTCCCAGAATTCCCCAGCCAGCATGCTGGCTGGGGAATTCTGGGAGTGGAAGTCCACCCCTCTTCAAGGGGCCGAGGTTGAGAAACACTGCTCTGACTAAAGGGGTAGACTGTGGAAAGAGGGAAATTACGATGTAATCTTAGGGTAAAATATAAATGCATTTATAGCCGCTGTTAAGAAGATCGGAAGCTGCTTCTTTATAACCTTTATATGCTGCTGCTTTTTTCTTATCTATTCACTATTTTTCTTGATTTCCTTTCTAAAATTGGTATTGTTTTTATCTCGTTAAAATGTTCTCTCATAAAAATTATAAAAAAAGAAAAACACAGGTCCAGCTACAGTATTCCCATTTTTTGGTCACTGAAATCCAACCTTCTCTTCCTCACCTCCTAAGAGCAGCAGCAGGAGGACACCCCCTAACCCTTCTCAGAGGACTCCTCTGCATGCCCCCAGCCCGCCAGGGAAGCCGTTTCAGCCCCCAGCAGCTGTTTCCGTTTACATCCTGCCGCAGGAACGTTCTGTGATGCCGGAGGGTTTTGCAGTGGGGCAACTCTAGAGAAGAGGAAGAAGAAGGAGTTCGAAGAAGGAGAAAGTTTGATCAAGAAGAAGGAGGAGGAGACTGAGGCGGAGTTTGATGGAGGAGGAGGAGGAGGGAGTTTGATGATGATGATGAAGAAGAAGAGTTAGAAGAAGAACAGAGAAAGAAAAGAAGACGTTTGATGATGACGATGGTAATGAAGAAGAGGAAGAAGAGAGTTTGATGATGAAGAAGAGAGAAGTTTGATGAAGAAGAGGAAGAGGAAGAAGAGAGTTTGGTGATGAAGAAGAGGAGGAGGAGGAGGAGGGAGTTTGATTAAGAGGAAGAAGGAGGAGTTAGAAGAAGAGTGATCAAGAAGGAAAAGAAAATTTGATCGAGGAGGAGGAGGAGGAAGAAGAAGAAGAAGAAGAGAGATCAAAAAAGAAGAAAGAGGAGGAGGAGGAGGCAGAGTTTGATCACACCGCCGTGGCCACCATCTTGACTTTTTTGACCCCACTTTGCAGAAACTCCCGGCTGCAAAGAAGAGTAGAGGACAGCAAGATTCACCTTTCTTTCCGGCTGACGTCTGCTTGTGAAAGGGCAGGGGGCTGCCTTCTGCGAAGCATATAATCAAGGCCGGATTGTGTGATCTCTTGGATTAGTTTTATCTTGCTGCAGACAAGGAGGAAGAGGCCCTTCGCTCTGCCCAGATCCAGCAAGAGCGTCTCCATTCTCCGAGATAACCTTTGAGCGCGCTGTTCTCACCTATGACCCAGACAGCCACAAATCCCCCGGTAGGGCATTCCTTAACTTAAGCAAGACCAGTTTGCGGGAGGGCATGGACCTTGGACACTGTGTGTGTGTGTGTGTGTGTTTGTGTGTGTGTGTGTGTTAAGACCTAAATGCTCCAGGTCTGTCCTAGGAAACCTTTTCAAACCCACATTTTATTTATTTATACAGATCTGGCAGTGCTACAGTTTTGGAATGCAAGCTCCGTGATCCCTTAGCCCTCAAAAGGCTTCCCGTGTTTGTCAACGCAGGGATTCTTCCAATGCTTTGCAAGGTAAGCTGGGACGTATTTTTCCCCTGCAGTAGATGCAAGAAGGGTGAAATTGAATCACTTCTGTATTTTTGCTTAGATGCTGCGAGGATGCGCCAGTGTTTTAACCCCTGACTTAAGGGCAACTTTCGTTCTCATGACAATTGCTCTACAGTTAGGTGAAAGATCGGTGATCAAAAAGTTAGAAGTTCCTTCGCATCCCGCTGAGGATTTGCTTCTGCAAAATGAAGGAAACAGCTGCTTCAGTAGAGGGAGGGGGCACTGAGAAAGATCTGGGTTGCTTCTAGGAGGAATTTAAACGTCTCCCACTGTTCCTTAGAAAAACCCTTCTGTATAAAGAGATCGAACCAGCCAGCCGAGGGGATGGGAGCAATATAGGCGGTTGCTCCTGGCCTGCACCCAAAATATTGTTCAGAATTCAGACAGCTTCATCCTTTTCATTTATGGCAAAGCAAAGTGCAACTTAACCATCGGAGTGGCATTCCGGGTCATTGACTGCACAGATGAAAAAACGACAGGGGGGGGAAGTTATGCTGCAAGAAATGAACAAGAAATTGGGGAGGGGGGCTCAACGGAATATTTTATTCCAGGCCTTTCTGAGCTTTGTGCTGGATATAGCGCCAGTCCTATGACTAGTCTAAATGTTGGGGGGTGGGGGTGGGGCTGGCCAAAGAATTGGGGGCCTCTATGTCTGAGCAACTTGGGCTAATCCTTAAAAGAGAAAAAATGGGAATGACATGGGGGGCCATCTCCCCCAACTATGGACACATTTTTTTACAGACCAGGCTGAGAATAAGTTGGGGGTTCTTTTGCTTGGGGGATGAGGTTCCAGTGAGATTTCATCCCCCCCCCCCATGCAAACTTGAGAAAAGGGATTTTCCCCCCAACCTCCACTGTGCAGAAATGGACGATGCCCTCTGAAGCTGCTCTGACAGTTTAGTTATCAGCTAAAATACCCTTTTTCTCCTTACAAACCAAACTCCGATGTGGTTGGTGCAACACGGACCCTGGAGGGAAGTCATGGAGCTGGACTTGGTAAGTGGTGCTCACCAGGAGGCAGGCAACTGGAGAATAAATTCACCTCTCCTGGTCACCTGTAACTTTGGGTCTCTTTGGAGAACAGAACTGAGGTCTTCAGCTGCCCAGGGAAGGCCCTGCCTTAAGGCAGGCCTGATTTCTGATGTTTTTTTTTTTCCTTTTTTTTCATATGATCTTTATTGAAGCTTTTTAAAAAGAAGATAAAAACTAATACAAACGAATATGAAGTAAGGAAGAAAAAATGAAAAAGAAAACAAAGAGAAAAAAAACATTGAAGAAAAATAGGAAAGACACAGAAAAAAGACACAAAGAAGGGGCTTCCGATATTCTTCACGACAGTTATAAGCGCAATTATATTGCGGCCTCTCTCTCTAAAGTTACACCATGACCGTCTTCTTTCTATAATCGATCCTGTCTAATCATCCAAGCCATAAATCATAAGTTCTTTTTTTTCATTTTGACGCAAAACGTCTGTAAGAGGTTTCTAGTCACCAATAAATGTAGATAGTCAGAGAATTTTAATCAGAGAAGTTTGTTTATCCGTCTCAGCAAGATCTGTCAATTTCAACAACCGTTTCTCCATAGTACCTAGTGTTGAATCTTTCCATATAGCAGATCTGTGACATCCAGATGGTCCCCTTCTTTGCTGTGCAAGAGGTAGGCATGGAGCACTCTTTTGCTACAAACAGCAAGACACTTCTGGGTCTCCTTAAAGCAAACCCATTTGCCATAACTTAAATATATTGATTTGTGACTTTTTAAATTGCTGCAAGACTTTTTCTTCTTACAGAAGCAATTGTAACGTTTATAAGTGTTTTGATGTAATCACCAGTCAGGTACAATGGGAGGGAATTCAGAAGTTAAGATCGTTAACATCTGCTTTTCATTGTTTCTTTTTCATTTTTACAAGATCCTGTGCATTTATTTGAATAATCCTGATAAGATGTGGTTTTGTAGCAATTTTCAGCTGTTTCTTAAGATGACATAACGAGTCTAATTAATATATTAATTCAATTAATAATGAAATAATGAAATTTAAATTTTATGACAATTGTAAACTGTTTATTTCCTGATGTTTTATTTTCCATGTTCTTTTTCACTTTTTCTCTTTTATGTAGTCATTTATTTTGTTATGTTCATGTTTTGACTGCCCAGAGTCGTGTATGTGAGATGGGCAGTCATATAAATTGAATGAATGAATGAATGAATGAATGAATGAATGAATAAATAAATAATGTTTTTAAAAAGGGGAAAAAAGACTCTTCTTTTTCTCTGGTTTAGAGATCACAACAATGGTAGGAAAGCTGGTGGCTTCGGATTCACAGGGTAGGGTTCATAAATGAAACAATGCATGTGTTTATTTATAAAGGTTTGTAAACTGCCTCATTCCAGGGGGGGACAGAATAATGTGACTGGTAGGTGGCTCATCATGACAAGTCTCACAAAGCTAAGCAGGATCAGAACTGCTTAGTAATTGGATGGGAGACCACTAGGATATCCCAGGATCACAAGGTATTGTAGGCTGGAAAATTGGGGAGGAAAAAAAAAGATTTTAGCGTTGCCAAGAAAACTACATGGGGGTGTCGGCGAAGTCATCACAGTGCAACTCAAAGAAGTAGGTAAAGGTAAAGATTTCCCTTGACATTAAGTCCAGCCGTGTCCGACTCTAGGGGGTGGTGCTCATCTCCGTTTCAAAGCCGAAGAGCCAGCGTTTGTCTGTAGACACTTCCATGGTCATGTGGCTGGCATGACTACACGGAACGCCGATACCTGCCCGCCGAAGTGGTACCTATTAATCTACTCACATTTGCATGTTTTCGAACTGCTAGGTTGGCAGGACTTTATTTTTATTTATTTATTTATATTTCGAATTTTGTTACCGCCCATCTCACACACAGGACAACTCTGGGTGGTTTACAATAAAACTAGGAAAACTACAGATTAAAATACAATAAAAACAATATTCTTAAATAAAAATATAAATTTTTAGCAGGGAGTCACAGCTCTCTGGACAGCCTTCTGCACTTCCCCAGGGGCCTCGGACCTCTGAGTTGCACTTTGCATTGCCCAGTGAGCCCTGATGCTACCTGGAGCTTCAGACCTCTATTGAGAACGTTCATTTTATTTATTTGTTTGTTTGTTTGTTTGTTTATTTATTTAATTCCCCGCCTTTATTATCTTTATAAATAACTCAAGGTGGTGAGCATACCTAATACTCCTTCCTCCTTCTATTTTCCCCACAACAACAACCCTGTGAGATGGGTTGGGCTGAGAGGGAGGGACTGGCCCAAGGTCACCCAGCCGGCTTTCATGCCCAAGGCGGGACTAGAACTCTCAGCCTCCTGGTTTCTAGCCCAGCACCTTAACCACTAGACCAAACTGGTTCGTCATCAAAGTCCATTTATTTACGGCCCGAGACCAAACACAAGAAGACGACCAGGGTTACAATAAATGCAGTAAAAGAATAAAAAATTACAAGAAAGGAGGCAATTAACAGCAAACAATTAATAGCATGAGGGAGGCACCAGACAGCTTCTAACAGCCACAGCTATGGGCAGAAATGTCGCAACCTTAAAAGGTTTGTGAAGCGTGGTTGCCCCAAAGGAGAGAATGGTCATAGAGTAATTCTTTATGACTAGCAGGGGTATTGATGGCCATGTCTGCCATCCTGACGTTTTTGACCCCCCTGCGGGTAACCACAGAGATCGATTCCTAAAATGGAGAAAAGAGGGCCTCTTTTCTCTTACTGCATTATTATCGTCACCATCATCTTCATCAGATTGTCACTGACAGCAGCAGGAAGAGCGCATCTGCCACATTATCCTTGCGCTGTCATATGCACTTCGCTTGGTTAACCTTTTTTTTAAATATGCCTCTTCCTATTTTTAGACAGCAACATTAAGAAATATTTGTAATCCCTAGAAATACAAAAAGATATCGGAAGGTCGGCGGTTCGAAACCGCGCGGCGGGGTGAGCTCCCGTTGCTAGTTCCAGCTCCTGCTCACCTAGCAGTTCAAAAACATGCAAATGTGAGTAGATTAATAGGTACCGCTTCGGCGGGAAGGTAACGGCGTTCCGTGTCGTCATGCTGGCCACATGACTCGGAAGTGTCTTTGGACAAACGCCGGCTCTTCGGCTTTGAAACGGAGATGAGCACCGCCCCCTAGAGTTGGACTCGACTGGACTTTACGTCAAGGGAAACCTTTACCTTTACCTACCAGGAACAGTTATGTATTTTAATATAAATAAGGTACAACTATTAGAAAAACAAGTGCAGATTATAAAGCATAGTGTATTAAAATATTTTAAGTATGGTACTTATTAATATCAAAATGCAAAAAAAACGTAAATGTAACATGTATGTACTTTTTGTAAAATGTTTACACTTTGCTTTTTTATTTATATGTATTCATATATACTTCGCTGCAGTTATATGTCTTTTGTTTTGTGACCTATACTTTGCAACCGACTGAGCATGATCTTCTGACGAAAAGTGACCCCAAGGGCTTCTTTGGGTTAAGGTCACCCCACAGATGTTCCTACATTCTTCGCCCTTGTGGAGAGAACAAGGAGACAATAGTTTTGGGCCACACTGAGGAGGAGACCCGCAACTCAGGGGATCAGAGGATTTGTGACAGTTCATTTAAACGTCTTGCTACTGGTGGCCTTGTGATGAAAAAGGCCTCCTGACCTTGCTGGGTGGGCACAGCTGGGCTGCAGAAGCGCAGTGGTCAGCCCACTATAGCAGTGTTTCTCAACCTCAGCAACTTTAAGATGGGTGGACTTCAACTCCCAGAACTCTCCAGCCAGCACGTTGGCTGGGGAATTCTGGGGGTTGAAGTCCACCCATCTTAAAGTTGGCTGGGAAATTCTGGGAATGCTAGGAAAACTTGCTGGGGAATTCTGGGCATGGAACTCTACACATCTTAAAGTCGCTGAGGTTGAGAAACACGGCACTAGAGGGTAGCAAAGCTGTGCCCTGCTGGATTGGACCTCATGCCCATCCGGTCCATCAGTCTGTTCTCACAGTGGCCAACCAACTGCACAAGGAAGCCCACTGGTCTCCCAGCAGATGGCCATCATGGGCAGTGGTGTCCAGGAAGGTATCCCTAGGTATGAAATATGCACAGACCACATAGAATGAAGCAGAGTTTGCCCGAATGCAACATAGGGACCTGTAATGGTATGTGGCAAAGATCTCAGGAGACCCAGTGAAGAGACTGCCTAGGGAACAGTCGGATAAGAGAGGGCATAGCCCTCAGCTGCATAAGGGACAGAGAAAGAAACTCAGGAGGGAGCCTCGCTAGTTTCTTGGGCTGTAAAGGAGATGGTGAGAGAATTTTACTTTGAGACTTGCAAGATTCTGTCAATGCAGCTTTACAGTAAAGGAGAATCAGCTCATCTGGTCGCGTTTCCTGTCTGGTCCACATTTGGTAACCCAAACGAAGCGGGGATGAGTTAGCACCTGAGTGCTGGTATATACAAGGAGGGTGCAATTTTGAATCCCATCCTTATATTAACAGACGGGGCGCGGGGAAGGAGAGGGAGCAGGAGAGATCCCTGCAAGCAGAGAGCTGCCCTCTCTCCCAACCGAACCCAGACCAACGGCAACCTTTCTCGTTGCAAGGTGACACGACGGGAACTAGCAATACAGACGTTCCCAAGGGGCCGTACGGCGGGCGCGGTACCGGCCCCTCTTATCTCGCGATTGCTGAGGCTCAGCGAAGCCCCGAGTTCTCGGCACGCGCGGGAAGGTCGTGGGAACCAGGGCCGGCCGATCGAGGATCCGCCAAGCCGAGCCACCGCGCTCCGACTCTGCCCCCGCACCCCTTGCGCAACTGCCGGAGCCTCGGCCAAAGCACGCGGCGCCTTTAAAGCGCACCCGGAGGAGGGGGGGCGTGTTGAAGGCAGGCCTGGCCGGCTGGCCCTCCGCTCGGCCGCGTTAAAGGGATTCGCGCCGCGGTCAGCCGCCCGCGCCGGAAAGTTCCCTCCGAGGCGGGCGGGGAAGGACTGTCGCCGTCGCCGGGGGCGGCCGCGTCCTGCAAGCGCCCGGGGACTCTGGCCGAGGGGCGGGGCGCCCTCCCCGGCGGGAGGAGACTCTTTCGAACCCGGCTCCCGGGAAATGCCCAGCGGCGGAGTGGATCCCCTCGGGTAGGATCGGGAGGCTCGAGTGCGCGCGTCGGACGTCCCGCCGCCTGCGCCGGGGGACGCCGATGATGTACACCATCACCAAGGGGCCGAGCAAGCTGGCCACGCAGAGGAGGACAGGTAGGGCGCGTGGATCGCGGGCGGCGTGGCTCTCGCTCCCCCGTCCCCCCTCGCCCTCCCGCACCCCGGCGGCGCGGGGTGGCAGTGCCCATCCTCCCCAGCCAGCACGCCCGGGATGGGGAGCCGTCCGCGCCGGGCGAGCCTTGGAGCGCTGCGCCCGGCTTCTTCTCCGTTGCCCTCCGCAAAAGGCGCCCGTCGTCGCAGGCGGTCCCGTCCCCTCCGGCCGGGCTGCCAAGTGTCGGGCCGTTCCGCGGGCCCGCAGCGCTGCCACTCGCCCGAGCAGGCCCGGCCACGGCTCGTGTCTCCCTCGCCACGCAGGTCCCACGCAGCAGGTGGAGAGCAAACTGGCCGACCTGAAATGCCGCCGGCGGCAGCAGCAGCAGCAGCAGCAGCAGCAGCAGGAGCTCAGCTCGTGGCCTCCCGCAAGGTGAGACGCGGGGCCGGTCCCGGGCTCGGCCGGGCCAGCGAAGGGAAGCGGCGGCGGCGGCGGCGAGAGGACGTCCCCGGCGCCGGTGACCTTGCGCGCCGCTCGCCCGGGGCTCGCTCCGCCGCGCGCGGTCCTGCCGGCTCCGGGCGGGGCCGATCGGGCGAGCAGGGGGGCGCCTCTGGACCGCCAGGCGCGCCCGGGCGGGGGCTCTCGCCGACAGGCTGGCGGGCGCCCCCGGAAGGGAAGTGGAGGTGACCTTGTCGGAAGGCTGCCCGCCGTCCTTGTGGCCACATGGCTCCCAAGGGGCGGGGGAGGGAGGCGAGGCCGGGGGTGGGGAGAGGCAGCGGGGTGCACGCCCCCCACCCCCGCCGGGCAGCCGCTCTCGCCCCCGCGGAGCCACGTGGCCGCGAGGACAGCCCCGCGGAGGAGGCGCCCCGCCGCACGTGCGCGCCGGAGGGAGGGGAATCTCCTTCTGCGGGGGGGGGGGGAGCAGGGAGGTGACGTCAAATAACGTCACGAGGAGGGAGGGAGGGAGGGAGGCGGGGACCCCCGGGCTTGCCTTTGCCCTAGAAAGAGAACGCCGCGGGGCCCTTGCACGTGGGAGCCGCCCGCGCGGGGTGCGGCGGAGGAGGCGTGCGATCCCTGTTGAATACTCGCCTCCCTCGGGTGGGGGAGAAGCGACGGCGCGGGGCTCTTCTGCGCCCTTTCGGGCACCCTAACCCTTTGCTCGCGCGGCCGGCTCTGGCGGGCGCTTTGCTTGTAAACCCTCCGAGCTGGAGAAAGAACGGGTGTTCTCACGTTGGGGCTATCAGTGGCGAGCAGCCCTGATTGCTGTCCGTGCGTGGGAAATCTGAGAAGTCGCCCTTCGGGTCAGCCCGAGATTGCTCCGTATCCTGAGTTGTACTTTCCTGGTAATCCAGCAAATGCCTCCGGGATGCTTGTAAATGCAATGTTTCTCAACCTGGGCCAACTTTAAGATGGGTGGACTTCAACTGGGGTGGACTTCAACCGAAACTCTCCCCACGA
The DNA here is from genome assembly GCF_035149785.1 of Candoia aspera. NCBI lineage: Eukaryota > Metazoa > Chordata > Lepidosauria > Squamata > Candoiidae > Candoia > Candoia aspera. Next base: position 10,674,029 of record NC_086166.1, on the reverse strand, counting down.
CCTGAGTTCGATCCCAGCGGAAGCTGGATTCTCGGGTGGCTGGCTCAGGTCGACTCAGCCTTCCACCCTTCTGAGGTCGGTAAAATGAGCACCCAGCTTGCTGGGGAAGGTGAAAACTGGGGAAGGCCATGGCAAACCACCCCGCTCTACAGTCTGCCAAGAAGACGTTGCGAAAAGCGGCGTCCCCCCAGAGGGTCAGACATGACTCGGTGCTTGCACAGGGGACCTTCCACCTTTCACATGCTGGCATGGAGCACGCTGGCTGGGGAATTCTGGAAGTTGAAGTCCACACATCTTAAAGTTGCCAGAGTTGAAAAACACTGGTGTTAGTTGGAAGGCTGGTAACTGTACTTCTGCAGAATGCTTTTGTCCAAACACGCAACCGTCTTTTGGGGCTTCATTTTTCCTGTCTGGAAACACAATGCACTAGGCTGGGCTAAACTGGAGTTGGATGGTTTATAATTCAGCCTATAGTGGGAATGCAACCTTTATTATTCAGCCCGTTGTGTTAAGCAGGACAGAGATCTGGATACTGTGTTCAGTGGAACTGTAGGGCTCTGAAGGACGAAGGGTGAAAAAAAACCTTCATTCAAACATAGTCCATTTTGTATCCTTACGAGCTTGGCCTCTTAATCTGGGAAATTGGCTTGTTTTTTAAACAGGTTCTGCAGCCTGAAAAAATTAGAAAACCCCTGAAGTAGGTCATTGCCAAGCCATAATAGTGGTTTATTTATTTGGGCATTGTCTGTGAAATGAACACAACAGTTGTGCTTTGTTTAATTTGGGATAAATTATAGAGTATTGTGTGAAGCCAGCCATTGGACTGGCCCATTGAACAGATCAAAATCAGGGTTTAGAGTATCTTGTTGCTGAAAGGATCTCACAGGGACAGGAAGGCTTGTTTGTAGCAAGAAATGGATCTGCCCTCTAGCTCACCTGACACCCCCCTTCCATTACACAAGAGCATCACTCTTCATTTTTGATTATACAATTACAATATAATACGTGGTTATAATCCTTTCTCCATACCTCCAAAGGCTGTGAAAGAGCAGACAATATTCCCCAGCCTTTAGAAAAGCATTTGGGCTACAAAGCAAAGTTACTGCTTTCAGTCACATATTGTTTGAAATCCAATCATGGTTTGTTTGGTTTCTGGCAGATTGCATACTGCAAACCCCGCCATTGTGGTATGGCAGCTATAGTTTATGGCTTAGTGCAAGCTTAGCAGAGCATGGTTTAGCACAATGTCTTGATCCGCCTTCACAGGTTTGAAGAATTATTCCATTCTGCGTCATGGGTGAGCAATTTTCATCTAGATATTTGGGCATTGAATGTTCCCTCTTTCAGGAATACATCTTTGGATCTAGAGTGCAGCAGGACAGATGTGGTGAGAGTGATATGGACAGCTTCCATGGCTCTGCTGTTTTATCTGATACATTTATAAAATCCGTATTAACTGTGGAGGCTGCACGCAAATGAAATATAATAGGATGCAACCACCTGTATGCACTGCTTTCAACTTCTCATGCTGGTCTTTTGCAATTGGCAAGCAGGCTTCCTTCAGTGTAAGACCTCTTGGAAATCAATTAAGCTTGCTTTTAACTGAGCTGGCTGGGGAATTCTGGGAGTTGAAGTCCACACATCTTAAAGCTGCTGAGGTCGAGAAACACAGTGTTAACTGAGAGCAAAGGAGATATCTGGATCCTTAGGGGTCAGGATATCACAAGAACCAAACTGCTGAAAATTAAACGTGTTGTTTGTTGATGGCTGTGACCAGCTTTGCCAAGATATAAGACTTCTGCAAGGCAGTGAAAAAGCTGAGGAGGTATCCACCTGTTTGGAAATGTTCAACTCCCATTGACAAAGATACCCTCCTTTTGGTCTGTATAATTTATTGTTCTGGGTATTTACTGATGTAGCAAGAGTCCAGAAACTGTTTCAGAGACCTCTCTTTACTTAATGGCAGGGTTTGCACAAGAGATCTTCAATGCCATAACAAAATTAACCCATTTTCTGCCTCGGAAGAGTTCACTGAAGCATTGAGTAACCATCAGGACACTCAAACCAAGATCCTCAACCAGCGATAATTTGAAAGCCTGAATTAGATGCAAAAGCTAGAGAGAAATTGCACTTTGCCATAAATAGCACTTTATGGTTTAGTACAATATATAAATTCAGTCTTTGGTTGCATTTGAATGATGGGCTTGACTGTTTGGCTCCAGGTGCCTGGCTTAGTAAGAATATGCTGGACCATATATAAACCCTGTGGGCTGAGCTTGCCCAATAAGACTAAAATGTGATTGCCTAATTTTTGCCATATAAGCCCAGCCACTGTTGGTCTTTAAACCACAGTAGAGGTAGACCTCACTTAACAACCACTGATTTAGTGATGGTTCAGTCTTATGATGGTGCTGGAACAAACGACTTATGACCAGTCCTCACACTTAGGACCGTTGCAGCGTCCCCACAGTCACATGATCACAATTTGGGTGCTTGGCAACCAGTTCACATTTATGACCATCATAGCATCTCGTGGTCATGTGATCACCAATTTCTGCCTTCCTACCTTCCGGCAAGCAAAATCAAGGGGAAATTGTGTGATTCACTTAACAACCACATGGTTCACTTAACACCCATGGTGATTCGCTTCACCACCACCACCACAAAAAAGGTCATAAAATCAGATCAGATTCGCTTAATGACCACTTCGCTTAGCAATTGAAATTCTGGGTGCAATTGTGGTCATTAAGTGAGAATTACCTGTATGGCTTAGTGCTTTGTGTGAACTCTGCAAGTATGCTGTGTTCAAGGAACACGGCTTAATACAATATTAAGTCTACAGTGCCATTGTACCATACGTAGTTCATATTCATGTGGTAGCCTGCACAAAACCTCCAAGTTTCTTCTCTTTATTTTTGCACAAGATTCTAGACCTCATGGAATGGAGGGAAAAAAAAGACATCTGGACCTTGCTATTTTAGGCATGGAAAAGGGACAGAAAACAGTGCAAATCATTCTCTGAAGCTTTTTTCCCCCTAAAGAAAGACTTCTAAGAATTTTTTTTTTAAAGTGTCCTTAATAAAATATGTAATTTGGACAGGAAGGCACCAGAGTGAGGCCTGACACACACAATCCCCTTTGATCAGACCTTGTGCTGCCACCTTTCCCACTGTTGTCTCTCTCTCAGCCTTGGTGTTGGCAAGTTTTACGATGACTGTTTGCTCTACTGACCTTGGAAAAATGTGTATCCAGTTGCAGCTAGAATTTGGGAGACAGCCTGGATTCCCATCCGGAGTGGGGGCAGCGTTGGGAAGAGAGACAAACAACATGTGACTTGGCTGATGAAGTAGAAGTGCAGTCAGGTGGGAGAGTCACCTGCTGTTGGGCTCTTGCCCCAGAGAGTTAAGAAACTGGGAGAAGATCCAAAATTACATCCTACGTCAGGGTTTCTCAACCTTGGCAACTTTAAGAGGTGTGGACTTCAGCTCCCAGAATTCCCTAGCCATTCCCCGGCCAGATGGCAAGGGAATTCTGGGAGTTGAAGTCCACACCTCTTAAAATGGCCAAGTTTGAAAAATGCCAATCTAGACTGAAGTCCAGTGCCTGCTAATTAAAGTTCTCATTTGCACCAATATTGGGAATAGAAGATGCATATTGGATTTGCCTGAGCTGCAAACTTGAGCCGTCAGATTTGAACAGGTTCGGCAGATGCCCAAAGCGAAGCGAGAATTCTTGCAGGCCCTTTGAATCTGGACTCTCCCAGAATCTTGCTAGGGACTCAAATTCGAGTTGGGTCTGCAAAAACAGAAAGAACTGCTGGAGTAGCAAATAGCAGAAGAAGATCAACCGAGGTGGTGTGACTCTTTTGATTTCAAACACAGTGACTTGTTTTATTAGGGCTCAGCTCTCCAGCCTGTCTCCTCTGAAGGCTGACGCAATCTTCTAGCAGTCCTGTGCCAGAGATTGCAGTTCTTTTGCTAATCTGTCTCAGGGTTAGGGATGATTAAAAATTTACTGCTAAGTCCCTGGGGCCAGCAAGTGCAGTAATTAGCTTGGATGATGGATGGTCATGGCATCTTCCTTTGTCTCTGTTTCTCCACCATTCGCTTTGCTTGGACAGAGTGGTTGAGCAAAATGGGAAAGGTTACGTCAAATGTGTAGGCAGATAGGTAGAACAGGATCTTCCCCTTTCCCTTCTGCTCCTTCACATTTAACCTGGTTAAGTCTGTTGTAGGATAGGTGCTACAATTTTTGTTGTGTTGTGCCTGGAGGTGGTATGACCTGACTAGCTTAGGTGGATTTCAGCGAAAGCTCAAAAAGCGCTGTTAGGATGAGAGATCACTGGGGAATACGGTAGTCCTTGTTTAGCAACTGCCTTGTTTAGTGACCATTCAGAGTTACAACGGTGATGAAAAAATAACTTTACGACCAATCCTTGCATTTATGACCTTTGCAGGTCTGTAAAGCAAAGGAAAGCTGAAGGAAGATTGTAAGCACAGTTGCGGTTCACTTAATGACTGCTATGCTTAACAATTGAGTTGCCGATCCCAATTGTGGTTGCTAACGAGGACTACCTATATTACTTTTGTAGGCAGTAGCAAATGCCTTCTGTATTGCTGGCAAGATCATGGATAAGTTCATATAATTACTACCAGTTGCATGTGTATCAGGACTGACAGGCGTTCGATGCATCTGCTGGAAAAAGACCCAGGAAACTGGTATTCCCCATCTTGGTGTCCTCCAGATGCATTAAATTATAAATCCCACCTTACCCAGCCAAGTTGTTCCAAAAGGACCCACTCAAAAGTTGGAATGAATCAGGTAAGCCATTCCCACAGCAGGCATGCAAACATCTGCATCTTAGCATACCGATTTTCTTCCGTTTAGGCGCCAACCATGTGCACATTAAATTTTGGACTGTCAACCATTATTGAAAAGATGTGAGGGCTTCAAAATGTTGGAGAGAGACCCTCTTGATTCGGGCCAACCTTGGCCCAGGATGAGTAAGAAGCACGTGGCCCTTTCAGTGTTGCTGAACTACAACTCCCAAAAGTCCTTGTCAGTGCAGGCCACAGTATGGGATGCTGGGAGTTGCAGTTTGCAATGTCTGGAGCAGTGTTTCTCAACCTTGGCCACTTTAAGACAGGTGGACTTCAACTCCCAGAATTCCCCAGGGTCACTGCTTTCCTTTATCTCACCTTGCATGAGGGTGGGGGTGTTTCAAAATGCTTATTTGTTTTCTTCTCCAAACTTTACACTCCTGGAGCAAAAGATTCCTATTCAGTTTTCTTGGCAAGCTTTTACAGGCACGGGCGGTATGAATAATCCTAACACAGCACAAATCCTAACACAGCACAAATAAAATCCTATTGTCTTCTCTGCTCTCTGTCCTCTTCGCAGCCCCCTTCCCAAACTGGTGTTCAACAGGGTAAATGGAAAGAGACCCCCGCTGATCTCACCCCCCACCACCACAGAGGAAAACTATACTGTAGCTCACGAAGAAAATGTCCGGTTTGTGTACGAAGGTAAGCTAGCTCCTGGCTGACTCTAAGATGATGTGTTTCAAACAGCCACTTAAAGATGGGTGGATGTCAACTCCCAGAATTCCCCAGCCAGCACACTGGCTGGGGAATTCTGGGAGTTGACATCCACCCATCTTAAAGTGGCCAAGATTGAGAAACACTGCTCTAGGATGACGTCAAAAGACTGATGGAGCCCAAAGTACATTTCATGCCTTGTTTGCTGTTGCATCATTTTGGTCAAGGGCACCAACTGAAACTAGAGAGCTGCGGGGCAAAAAATCAGGAGGAAGCACCTTTTTCTGATTATCAAAATTCTTTGGTTTATTGATAGCTGCCCAATATATATAATCAAATCAAATGCAAAATGAAAACGTCGTATAAACCAGTGTTTTTCAACCTTGGCCACTTTAAGATGAATTGATGTCTGGGAATTGACGTCCACTCATCTTAAAGTGGCCAGGGTTGAAAAACACTGATAGAAACAAAGCTGCAGCAGGGCAGTCATTCAAAGCCTGAAACAATGGATTCAAAGGCAATTAAAAAGCCTGGGAAGATAGACAGGCCTTCACCAGGTGCTGAAACAATGCTAAGGTGGGCACCAGTCAAGCATCTCTAGGGAGGGCATTCCAAAGCACTGTCCCTTTTATTAAACAGCGGAATGCAGCTTACTAAAGCTTCTACGTTTTAATAAAATTGGTAAGTTGGAAAAGGTACCGCCTTTCAAAATAGGAAAGTCAGAAAGAGCTCCATAGCACTTCTTCCGACTAACCAACTTTATAAAAGGCATCAGCTTTTGTAAGTCAGAAAAGGTGCTACCAGACTCCTGATCTTTTGCTACCGTAGACAAACACAGCATCTAAAATCTGTATATAGCCTCTCCCCGCCCCGGGGCTCCCTCCCACATTGTCCTTAACGTGGCAGAAGGGAAGCATGAATTAACACATCCAGAGTAACCCTCTTAACTGCTTTTAAGGTAACTTGGATTAAGCTGGAAGGAACTGACAATCAGGTTTCGTTTCTGCCCTGGCGGTTTTTCAGACCTAACCCAACCCACTTTTTGGAATTTGACCCCCGGGCTGCTGTTCAAAATAAGCAGAATAAAACCCTGCTTCAAGGGCGTTGGGGGTGGAGGTGGGGTGTCCCAGAAGCCAAAAGGAGAGGCACAGAAGCCCTTTTCAGCACGCATAAAACCAAAAAATGTTGTGCCTTTTAGATTTGTCTGGAGATAGGTAGAAATGCAAAATGCTGTTTTCTGCAACTTCAGCTGGGCGGGGCTTCAGCTTCCATTCTCCCCTGCCACCTAGGTAATGGGAATTGGAGCCTAACCTGCCTAGCAGAATTCAGTTTGGGACAGGCTGTCACTGAGCTGCAGGGCAAGGAAGATTGACCGGGTTTCTCCCTATCTTCCATTGCCAGAAGCAAACATTTGACACGCTTACAGCTAATTCTTGCAGGGAACGGCTTTCTTGCCCTCAAAGGCACAAAATCCTGGGTGATGGGCAATCTGACTGGAATCTGTAAGTCCTGTGACATCATTTTGCAGTTTAGATATACACGTTAACGTCACCTTCAAGTGGGCTTTCCTGGTGGTGACCTATCTACATACTGTATAACTTGTTCCAACCTTCTGGGTATTTTTTTTTTTTTTGGATCAGCCAAGGTTGAAGGTTGGCGAGGTGCTGCCATGTTGCAGGGTGGTACATATGTCAGATAAATGAATTGTTTCAATCCTATGCCCAGGGTTGGGAGGAAAATTCAGATGGCCAGTTCTGTTGGCCCTTTGGTGGCGCTGTTTCATGGCTGCAGAGGGCGTCGCTGTCCAGGTGCTGCCAAACTACAACTCCCAGAATCCTTTGCTGTTGGGCACACTGCTAAAACTAACCAAACTCGGGATATGGTGGGAACACAGCTGTTAGGTCTTTTCACCCATGTGGTTAAACATAATGTGCAAATCCAGGCAAAATTTCATCTGTATTTTTCTTCCCATACATGGTTGAATTCAGGGACGCTATCCTTACCGGGTCACCAGTTTGCAGTGCTTTTATGGAGGCCACCCACCAGCTTGGGGATCTCCCTTCCCTTCCCTTCCTTTTCTTTCTTCAAACTTTATTAAAATTTTTAAAATACAAATGTAAAAACAAAGATTAAAGTAAATAGAACAAAGTAAAGTGAAAGCATCAGAGATGCAAGAAGGAAAAAAAAGCCAGAAACATAAGAAAACGAATTGACTCCCAACCTTCTTTGTTACAGATATACATATACATTTACATCAAGCTCTTATGCTAAATTTACCAAATATTATTTCTACTGTCGGTTGTTTATCTAATCGTCAAATCCAAGCATCACAGTTTCATTTTTTTCCGTTTCATGCAATAAGTCCAGAAGAGGCTTCCAGGTAGCAATAAAATTTTACTACACGTAGTCCTTGCTTAACAACCATTTGTTTAGTGATGGTTTGGACCTACAACCGTGCTGAAGAGACCTACTTATGACTGGTCATCACACTTATGACCGTTGCAGCATCCTGTGGTCACATGATTGTCATTTTCCACCTTCCCGGCAAACTTCTGGCAAGCAAAGTCAATGGAGAACTTCATGATTCGTTTAACAACCATGGCAGTTATAAGCCCGTGGCAATTTGCTTAATCGGGTTGGATTCACTTAATGACCCATTGCTTAGCAACCAAAATTCCGCTCCCAGTTGGGGGTGTTAAGTGAGGACTACCTGTATGTTTTTTCCCTAATCAAAACTGTCCATTTTGCCAACTCTGCTAACTCCATCAACTTCACCGTCTGTTCTTCCATAGTAGGAACGGTCTCTTCTTTCCACCTCTTGGGGACCTTTTCAACCTTACCTTACCTTCTTCCTACCTCCAGCCTGGCAACAAGTGGAACAGCAGCTGGACAGTCGAGAGCAAGGAGAAGGCGGATCTGGCCCAGTGCAATACACAGAGAAAAACCCCAGTCCTGAATTGAAAGGTGGGCAGGCAAATGACATCCCTCCCGTCGCTTATCCCCAAATCCAGTGTCCAAGAAAAAACCAAATAAATAAAGGATGACACGAAAGCAGCAGGCATGTTCGTGGGGAGATCAGAAAAGTCAGGATGGTGGCCACCATGTGGTGCACGTCAAAAAGGAGCAGACTTTTGATTGCATAGTTGTGGTTGCCATGTTGACTTTTTTGACCCATCCCCTCCCCAATCACCATGTCAAAGCAAGCTTGGGGTCAATGGAATGGGTAGGGTGCTTTCTCTTTTTTTCCCCCGTAAGTGTTTGTATTTGTGCAGGACTTTCAAAAGCTTGGCTGATGCTTTCTGCTTATGCATGGATTTTTTTCCTTTTAATCTGTTCAACTGTGTCCGATTCTCAGAGACTGCCTGGACAAGTCCCTGCAGTTTTCTTGGCAAGGTTTTTCAGAAGTGGTTTGCCATTGCCTCCTTCCTAGGGCTGAGAGAGGGGGACTGGCCCAAGGTCCCCCAGCTGGCTTTGTGCCTAAGGCAGAACTCATGGCCTCCCAGTTTCTAGCCTGGTGCCTTAACCACTACCCCAAACTGGCTCTTTGCATGGATAGACCCTCTTTTAACTGTTCAAGAATCTCTCTTTCTCCAAGAGCAACTTCTCCATTAAAATATAGCCATTTCTCCCTCCCTGGAATGCTCTGGATATGTTGAACTTCAGTGCCCAGAATTCTCAGCCAGCCAAGGCAGCAACATGGAATGCTGGGAGTTGCAGTCCAACACATCCAGAAGCCCAGAGCATCGGGATCCTGCAACATCAGATTATTGTTAGTTGCTGTGATGTTTCGCAACCGTCCTTAATGTTCTTAAACTGCACTTGACAATGTTGTCATCGAAAGCTCTGCTAAATTGAAGAGAGAGGGAGGGAAAGCAAGCAAGCAAGCAGTTATTTAATCTTGGTGGCAAAGTCACTCTACAGCAGTGCTTCTCAACCTGAGCAACTTTAAGATGGGTGGACTTCAACTCCCAGAATCCCCTAGCCATCATGGCTGGCTGGGGAATTCTGGGAGTTGAAGTCCAGCCATCTTAAAGTTGCTCAGGTTGAGATACACTGCTCTACAATAGAGGAGAAATAAAACTGCAGCTTCTCTCTCTCTAGTTCAGCAATGGATAATTGTGCTTTTCCAACATCCAACCGCCCCAGACAGCATAATCAATAGGGACGGATGATGGGGGTTATAGTTCATCACCCTCTGAAGGTTGGGTAGGAAAAAAGATACACTCAAACAGATTTTTGGGGTGGCCTTGTAGGTTGTAATGTTCTTTTTCCCCTTCTTTCCCCTTTTTCAGATTTTGTTCCCATCGACCTTGAAGACTGGTGGGCCCAACAGTTCCTGGCCAAAATCAAGAATGGTTCTTAATGAAGCGGGGAGTGGCAGCTTTACAAGAGAAGATTTAAATTTCACTCTAAGAAAATGCCCACGCATCCGAGTGCAGAGAGAACAGAACGAATAAAGGGGGCGCGGCGGTGCCCGGTTGGGGGGAGGGGGCAGAAGGGGAGAGATTTTGACTGCTCAGCTGGCTTTGAAATGCTGAGATTCCCCGCTGCCCAGAAGATGCCTGCAGACCATATGTTGTTGTGGAGGCGCCACGGCGGCAAGGGAGGGGGAATGAAGGGGGCATTCTCCTCCCCCCTTGGCCTGGCACCCAACACTGGGTCAGTTTTGGCCCCATAGCCTAGACTGTGTTCACAATAAACACACTGATCCTGCCAGTGGAACAATCCATCCCGCCTGAAAGGAGTTCTTGGGGGGGGAGTGGCCTCCCCAAGGATGCCCCTCCCGAAAAAGGAAGTGAAATGCCAAGGAGAGCCAGTGAGGGACTCCAGCTGCAGTTTCTCAGAGTTGCCCAGGATCAGGCACCCGGCGAACGTCGAAAGGCACAGCCTTGTCAACGTTTAGGTGGATGTAGGCTCGGGAAGGCACACAGCCACAGAGGCTTCCCTCCGATGCTCTGAATCCCAGTTGCAACAGGAGAAAGCTGAGTTTGGTCCCCTTCTTCTGCCTCGCCTTGCACAGCACAGGAGCCCCTAAATCTGGGTGAAAAAGCCATGGGGTTTGCAAACCGTATTGTGGCTTAATGTAACATCCTGGTTGATACAACACACTAAGACATTACTGGGTCTAGCTTTTTTACACACACACACACACACAGACACTCACATTCAATTGTGTCCAATTCTCAGAGACTGCCTGGACAAGTCCCTGCAGTTTTCTTGGCAAGGGTTTTCAGAAGCGGTTTGCCATTGCCTCCTTCCTAGAGCTGAGAAAGGGGGACTGGCCCAAGGCCACCCAGCGGCTTTGTGCTCAAGGCGGGACTAGAACTCCCGGTCTCCCAGTTTCTAGCCTGGTGCCTTAACCATGACACCAAACTGGCTCTCTGGGTTTAGCTTTGGGTTATCCCAAAAGCAGGATTTGTGAGTTTGGGTGCTGGGTGAACACAGCCGCTGTCTTTTTCTCCAGTCCTTCAATGATCAAGCTCTTAGCAACTAAACCAGCTCTTGCATGCAAAAACGTAGAGTTATTTGTTCTTCCTGGAAAACAGCAGGCAAGTTTCCTGCTTGGCTGGCATTTGCAATACAGAGCAGGGTGGGCCGAGCCACAACAGTTGGGAAGAATTTTGTAAGTTGGCTTGCAAAACCGATATGCCAAATTAAACACCCCGTTTCCAGTGGGGGGCTGGATTCACACTCTTGCAGTGCAAAGGTGTGGGTGTGTGTTCAACCCCCGAGCTGTCAAAAATTTAAACGACAAATAGGCATCTGGGGCTTGCTGGCTGCAGGCCTTCTTAGGACAAGGTAGCCCAGCAAGCCTTTTGAAGTCCAAGTCCTAAGGGGCAAGCGTGCCTTCAGCAAATTGGGGCACTGGGCTTTCCTTCCTTCTTGGACATGTGTTTCTGAAAGATGCTGCATCAAATCTGCGGAACTCTGAAGCAGAGAGCTGTTTTGCCCTCCCGCCGTAAAGCAAGCAAGTTCCCCCCACACGTTTTAACTGCCCTGTGTAAGTTTTGCTCATGAAGCTGGGTTTAGCTTCCAGTTTGTCAATAGATGTCTTTTTTGTGGTTGGCTGGCTTTGCACATGGTGGTAAGTGAAGGTTTATTTAACCATGGTTCCATGAGTGCCAAAGTCACCCATGAAAAACTGTTGATCGTAGTTTACAAGTCAGAATATTGGTTGTGTGTCCCATAACACCAGCCACAAACAAGCTTAGAATGTGATGTGAGCCCAGCTTTAGGGCTGGGGGAAAGTGGGGGGGGACTCAGCAGGGCAAGGAGACAAATGACCTTGACATCTCATCTTGGTCAGGGAGCTTTTTCCAAACGGGCAAGCGCTTTGAGTGCAAGATTTCTCATGCTTTAAGCTGTTCGACAACAAGCCCTCGGCGTGCACCCTAGATGGCCTTGGCCGACTGCTACTGGCTGGAACTACCTAACTATTCAGGTAGTTTTCCCTTAACAACCATTTGTTCAGCAATGGTTTGGACTTAAAATGGTGCTAAAACCCGACTTATGACTGGTCCTTACATTTACTACCATTGCAGTGTCCCCACAGTCACATGATTGCGATTTGGATGCTTGGCAACCAGTTAGCTTTAATGACCATTGCAGCGTCCCACAGTCACGTGATCGCCATTTTCTACCTTCCCAGCCAGCTTCCAGCAAGCAAAATCAATGGGTGAACCACATGATTTGCTTAACAACCATGTGATTCACTTAGTGACTGCCACAAAAAAGGTTGTAAAATCAGGTTGGATTTGCTTAAGGACCGTATTGCTTAGCGACCTAAATTCCGGTCCCAATTGTGGTCATTAAGTGAGGACTAAACTGGCTGTACAGTCTTTGCTGAAACCCTATGCAATCATCTCCATTGTGCTGGACTTCTGAACTGGCAGTTCCTGATGCACAGGAACTGGGCATTGGGCACACAAGTCCTTTTTGCTGCTCATCCTCTGCCCCCTGCCAACACACACATGAGCGCGCACATGGCAACCTGGGAAATGTCTGCATTTGGCCAGGAAGGTTGAGGGTGCTGTTACGTTGCCATTCTGCAATTACTCATTCCAGAATCTTGTCAGCCTTTGCATTTGCTCACCAATGGCTCATTGGTAAAAATAGGGTACACCCATACAGGACCTTCTAAAATGGGATCTAATTTTCCCTTCCAGTTCAGTTAGGCTGAGAAAGCATCTCGAATCACACACCATTAACTGGGTCAGTTAAAGGTTTTGTGGAGGCATTTTCACCACCTGCTAAGCTTGGTTATTTTTAACCTTGATTAGGGGTTTGAGGGAGACTTAATAAGCCTCTTTATTTTACTAAACGGTGTCATGCAATCCCAGAAAATGGAATAATTCAGTACCCAGATTGAAGCACGTTGTGCAAACTCAGTTCATGGATAAGCATCTTAGTCTGTTGCGGAAAAATATAAAGAGCCTTGTAATGCCTTAAACTGGCGGGGGGAGGGGGGGCTACTGCAGAAGCATTTTACTGATCATGGTCCATTTCATCCACTGCCTCTTTATCTGTACATTTTTAACCCGCTTTTCCCTGTTTTTTTCTTTAAAAAGAACAGGAACACAGGGAATGATTTTTTAAAAAAGTGATAATAAACCAAAAACACTTTGAAACAACCATTCAATTGAAAATATTGTCAATAGCTTACTGATAAACTGGACTGTGAGCCTCAAAAGTGTGCAGATGTTTCAGTGACAAACAGATTTTTCAGTGACACAAATTTGCTGTGGTTTTAGGTTGAGGGTCCAATCTGGCCGACTGCTGAGCCATGAATTAGCTGTTTTAATCTATTAAAATGCAAACTTCAACCACCTAAAAGCAGGACTTGGACAGCCTCAATTTCTAATCTCCCAATGTCATGATGGTGAAATTTGATTTTTCTTGACACCTCTTACCTTTTTTTGAGTAAATAACATGTTTGGGCAATTAAGCAGGTGTATTAACATCAAGGTACCTCCTCAGCCAAATGACCACCAGATCTACTACTGTGGACAAGAGGACCACAGAAGAAATGGAGTAGCCTTCATAATTAATAGTAAAGTGGCTAAAGCAGTGCTTGGATACAATCCAAAAAACGATAGAATGATCTCAATTCGAATTCAGGGCAAGCCATCTAACATCACAGTGATCCAAATATTCGCCCCAACCACAGATGCTGAAGAAGCTGAAGTAGAGCAGTTCTATGAGGATCTGCAGCACCTACTGGACAACACGCCTAAAAGAGATGTTATTTTCATCACGGGAGACTGGAATGCTAAGGTGGGCAGTCAAATGACACCTCGAATTACAGGTAAGTATGGCCTGGGAGAACAAAACGAAGCAGGACATAGGCTGATAGAATTTTGCCAAGACAACTCAATGTGCATAACAAACACTCTCTTCCAGCAACCTAAGAGACGGCTTTATACATGGACTTCACCAGATGGACAACACAGAAATCAGATTGACTACATCCTTTGCAGCCAAAGGTGGCGGACATCTGTACAGTCGGTAAAAACTAGGCCTGGAGCTGACTGTAGTTCAGACCATGAACTTCTTCTTGCACAATTTAGGATCAGACTAAAGAGATTAGGGAAGACCCACAGATCAGCTAGATATGAGCTCACTAATATTCCTAAGGAATATGCAGTGGAGGTGAAGAATCGATTTAAGGGACTGGACTTAGTAGATAGGGTCCCGGAAGAACTCTGGACAGAAGTTCGCAACATTGTTCAGGAGGCGGCAACAAAATACATCCCAAAGAAAGAGAAAACCAAGAAGGCAAAATGGCTGTCTGCTGAGAAACTGGAAGTAGCCCAGGAAAGAAGGAAAGCAAAAGGCAACAGTGATAGGGGGAGATATGCCCAATTAAATGCAAAATTCCAGAGGTTAGCCAGAAGAGATAAGGAATTATTTTTAAACAAGCAATGTGCGGAAGTGGAAGAAGACAATAGAATAGGAAGGACAAGAGACCTCTTCCAGAAAATTAGAAACATCGGAGGTAAATTCCAGGCAAAAATGGGTATGATCAAAAACAAAGATGGCAAGGACCTAACAGAAGAAGAAGAGATCAAGAAAAGGTGGCAAGAATATACAAAAGACCTGTATAGGAAGGATAACAATATCGGGGATAGCTTTGACGGTGTGGTCAGGGAGCCAGAGCCAGACATCCTGAAGAGTGAGGTTGAATGGGCCTTAAGAAGCATTGCTAATAACAAGGCAGCAGGAGACGACGGCATCCCAGCTGAACTGTTCAAAATCTTGCGAGATGATGCGGTCAAGGTAATGCATGCTATATGCCAGCAAATTTGGAAAACACAAGAATGGCCATCAGACTGGAAAAAATCAACTTATATCCCCATACCAAAAAAGGGAAACACTAAAGAATGTTCAAACTATCGAACAGTGGCACTCATTTCACATGCCAGTAAGGTAATGCTCAAGATCCTGCAAGGTAGACTTCAGCAGTTCATGGAGCGAGAATTGCCAGATGTACAAGCTGGGTTTAGAAAAGGCAGAGGAACTAGGGACCAAATTGCCAATATCCGATGGATAATGGAAAAAGCCAGGGAGTTTCAGAAAAACATTTCTGTTTTCTTGACTATTCTAAAGCCTTTGACTGTGTGGACCATAACAAATTGTGGCAAGTTCTTAGCGGTATGGGGATACCAAGTCATCTTGTCTGCCTCCTGAAGAGTCTGTATAACGACCAAGTAGCAACAGTAAGAACAGACCACGGAACAACGGACTGGTTAAAGATTGGGAAAGGAGTACGGCAGGGCTGTATACTCTCACCCTACCTATTCAACTTGTACGCAGAACACATCATGTGACATGTTGGGCTTGAGGAATCCAAGGCTGGAGTTAAAATTGCTGGAAGAAACATTAACAATCTCAGATATGCAGATAATACCACTTTGACGGCTGAAAGCGAAGTGGAACTGAGGAGCCTTATGATGAAGGTGAAAGAAGAAAGTGCAAAAGCTGGCTTGCAGCTAAACCTCAAAAAAACCAAGATTATGGCAACCAGCTTGATTGATAACTGGCAAATAGAGGGAGAAAACGTAGAGGCAGTGAAAGACTTTGTATTCCTAGGTGCAAAGATTACTGCAGATGCTGACTGCAGCCAGGAAATCAGAAGATGCTTAATCCTTGGGAGAAAAGCAATGACAAATCTCGATAAAATAGTCAAAAGCAGAGACCTCACACTGACAACAAAGGCCCGCATAGTTAAAGCAATGGTGTTCCCCGTAGTAACATATGGCTGTGAGGGCTGGACCATAAGGAAGGCTGAGCGAAGGAAGATCGATGCTTTGGAACTGTGGTGCTGGAGGAAAATTCCGAGAGTGCCTTGGACTGCAAGAAGATCAAACCAGTCCATACTCCAGGAAATAAAGCCAGACTGCTCACTTGAGGGAATATTAAAGGCAAAACTGAAGTACTTTGGCCACATAATGAGAAGACAGGACACCCTGGAGAAGATGCTGATGCTGGGGAGAGTGGAGGGCAAAAGGAAGAGGGGCCGACCAAGGGCAAGATGGATGGATGGATATCCTAGAGGTGACGGACTTGTCCCTGGGGGAGCTGGGGGTGGTGACAACCGACAGGACGCTCTGGCGTGGACTGGTCCATGAAGTCACGAGGAGTTGGAAGCGACTGAACAAATAAACAACAACAAACCTCCTCAGCCTGTCCCCTAAATAAACAGAGACATGTTCAGATATTCCCTGACATTTCGTACTTTTAGATCTGATTGTAATTCTTGGAATCTAGAATTTTGCTCCCCCAAAAGGCATTTTGGGTGCCTGAAAAAGGCACATCAGTAGAATGCGTTTCCTCTAATGTGCCAACCCCATTCCATAATTGATCCTAATGCACATCATGGGTAAGAAACGATCTGGAGTCTCCGTCTTGAAAATCCAGTTTATTTTCTTGTTTTGAGATGGGAAAACGTCACCATTGCAGCTGACTTCAGTACAGAAGAGCGATGGAGTGGACAGACACACATCTGAGACATGACCTCACCCCTTGTCCCCTTTTGAAATTCATCCTTTTCATCTTGGATAGTACTCCATTTTTGCATGCAGATGCAGGAAATGCTCAAACCCCATCAAAACTTAAACTAAAATATGGAAGAGGAAATGTAAACATATAAAAAGGACACACGTTGGTGGAAGTCATAGTAGCTTATGGGCATTGCTGTGGCTTAATCCGTGGCAAGTTCACCATGATATTTCACACAGCCAAGAGCAGGAAAAAAAATCCTAATCCAGTGTTTCTTAACCTTAGCAACTTGAAGTGTGGACTTCAACTCCCAGAATTCCCCAGCCAGCATGTCTGGCTGGGGAATTCTGGAAGTTGAAGTCCACACATATTCAGGTTGCCAAGATTGAGAAACACTGCCCTAATCCTTTGATTCCCTCTTTTCTCAGCTAAAAATCACTGTGGCCTAGTGTCTCGCAAACGATGCAAAGACCGACCTGAGAAATCAGAGCACAAACTGGATTCATACAAACATGCACGCACATGCCCATGCGTGCGCACACACACACTGTGCAAAAATGCAGGGAGTTGTGCAAGAGAAAGGGACTTGCAGTACGAGCTGAATTACCAACTAGCCAATCAACTGCGACAAAGCCAGTATGGACAACTTCAGAATCTTTCACAACAAACTTTTGGGAAACCTGAAACCCTATAAAATGTGCCTAACCCAGGGAGTGGAACAAGGATGGTCCAGGAAGCCTTCATCATGGTGGCATGGGTCCTAAAATATAGCCAAGTGAGACTCCAGTGTGTCTCCGCTTAAATTTATTTTTCCTACCTCAATTTTTGATCCTTCCACACAGCGTGCAGAAATTAATCTGTTGGTACAGACATTTCTATCCCTTCCTCTCTACTGAGGAAGCACCTTTTAAAAAAAATTGCACATGGAGATAAGTGCAAAAAAATGTGGGAGGTAGGACCAGGTAAAAGGAAAACTCCCCCCGCCCCAAGTAGAGATTTGCTTGCTGGTACTATCTTTTGAACTGAAGAACCCCTGCTAACTTTTCAAAGCCACTGATGCATGGTGGGGGGAAGAGTTGGTGGTGGTCCTGAGAGGGGAAGGCAATTGCAGAGACTGTGAAAGGCAAGGAAGCCAATGGTTTCTCCCTGAGCCCTTCTACAAGAACGAATTTTTCTACACAACTTGCAAAGACGGGCATCAAAGGAATCTTCTGGCTGAAGCTGTGCGGGGCATTACAGGAATGCTTCCTGTTGCGTATCTGCTACCGACTACTGCAAAGGTGGGGGAACCAGTGTCTTGAGCGGAACCAAATTTCTGAAAATGGATCAGCACTGATTACTGAAACTCTATGCTGCCCAATTACTAAAAACAACCAGGCCTCTCCTTCTCAAGGGACAAAGAACCTATCCACCAGTATCTTTCCCACTCTGCTTGCAAAAAGCACCCCCTCCCCCCAAAAAACCTTAGCATGGTGCCTTACCAGTTACTTGAAGCAGCCAAATCCACCAGCACAGAGCCCAGTAAGAGGTAGTCCATCTCAGCTTCTTCTGGCTGGTGGAACTGATTCTCCTCCCTGCCCTGCCCTCCCCAATTAGCGGGAAAGGATTGCCATGATGACCCTTGATTGGGAAAAAATAGTCTTGAGGAGGAGGAGACTACACCACCTTGTTAGAACTACCTTGCTGAGAAGGAGAAGGAAGAGTTCCCTGCGATGCAGTCAGTATAAATCCTGGGGAGGAGGTTTGACCATCCAGAGTTATGCATTTGGAAAGGAAAAGGTCATCTCAATGAATTGGAAGTTACTGGGGAATTAGGGAGCTGCAATCACAATCTTTCCAGGGGGACCTTGATGGTGATGGTGGGCTCAGCTGCTTTACTTGTAAGAAAGTTCACTCTTGCTAGATGCAAATTAGGCATCTGCAGCGGGCAACAATCAAACCCTCACAATGGCCGGTACATTGGGCAGGTGGAAGCACTCTGTTACGCCCATCACTACTTCAGGACAAGGAGGATCATTCGATCCCTCGGGGCTCCATTCCTGCGGATTTCCCTCCACCCCTCTGGAGAACATGACTACGCCCAGTAACAGAGAGGGCCGTAAACTCATGACTAAGTAACTGCAATTTCTCTCCACCTGATTTGCTCCCTGGTGTAATTTTAAAAAGGTCTTCTGACCTGCCTTGAAATCCTGCCTCTTGTAGCTGATGCTGGGTTTTGATTGGTTTGCCTGAAATTTCAAAAACTAAAAGCTATTAAATGGTCCTTGTAAGGAAGTTCTTTATGAAGAGTTCTAAACTGGGTGGTTTTGCTTATCCATTTTGGAACCATGTCCAGATAATTGTATATACCAGTATATATATATTTAAGAAGGGTTGACATAATTTTCAACCCTATCAACAGGGGATAGATTTTTCTTAAAGCCACACAGCTCCTGAGCACTTAATTTTTAGCCCTCCTTAACAGGACAAACTACAATAACTTCACCAGAGGCAAAAACTAAAAGTTAACTATTAATCTGAAGCTACCATAGAATAAATCCTGGGGCCTCCTTCAGCTTTTCCCTTTCTGGTCCCACATAATTTCCACTTCTCCTCTGGCTAACAGATGTACAGATGCTCAGTTAATATATTCCATGTGTCACTGATTCATTCAAGTACCAATGAGTTTATGTATTGATTCAAACAGCAATGAATTTAAGCCTCTAATTCTTTAAGCAGAGAAGAGAACCTTGTAGGGTCTTTTTTTTTTTTAGTTCTCAAGAGTGCCCTCTATTGCAAGACACAACTGGCAGACTGTGCTCAAAGCACCCTTTCAGTGCACCAAGAAAACCTTGCACTGAACACTGAGATGCAACCATCATGTGGCTGAGCCACACAGAAGGGAAGAAATAGGCAGAGCATAGTTCCCTTCTCCTAGGGGCCAAAGAACCTGGTCAGTCTTAAAAAACCATCCACTATCATTTCTAAGCTTACTTATTGTGGTCTAGGCCAGTGTTTCTCAACCTTGGCAACTTTCAGATGTGTGGACTTCAACTCCCAGAATTCCCCAGCTCCCAGAATTCCCCAGCCAGCCAAGGTTGAGAAACACTGGTCTGGAAGCATCTTCCTTTTTGGAAGGAAGGAAGGAGGGAGGGAAGGAAGGAAGGAAGATATTTGTGTCACAGGGTCAAATTCTATTCGGATGGAAAGCAGTATTGTTGCAGGGAACAATATAAGGCAACAAATAAATTACAAGAAAGTCCTTTGGTGGACAAGGTGAATAAAAGCTGGAAGCTTAGAATAAAACTTCAAGCACCATGACTGAGGCCTCCATAGAACAGGATGTTTCAGGAAGATTTTTTTAATGGCTGTACCCCCCCCCCACAATTATTTTGCTGATCTAGCAAGTAGCATATAGAGGGCTCAGTGCAGAGCAGATGTATTCAAGTTTGGCAGGAGCAAGCAGTTGTCCAAGGCTGGATTTGGAGGATGGCACATCTGGCCAGCGGCACATCTGGCCCTATGAAATCTAGTCACTCGAGCTTATGGAAGAATGGCTTACTCAAATCCTCCCTTTGTGGTTCCACCTTTTCCTAAAATATAATACTAAACAGCGGGTTAGACAGGATGATTTTGGAGAGCAGCACCCTCTAAAGGTGGGGAATGGGGAAAAATTATTCCAGGGTGAATTAATCTTATGAGCCCCCTCCCTCCCCAGGTATTAAAAGCAGGAACAACCAGGACATAATCTTAGTGGAAGCACTCCAGAACCTACCCTGGGGGAACTTGGGTTCCAGTCAAGGAACCAGGAATGAGCGGGGAAGCAGGTGGAAGTGATGGAAATTGTACTCCGATCAAACCAGAGTTGATGAGTTTGGAAAACGGTTATTTAACAGAATGGGGCCTTTTGATAGGTATACACGGAAGCCATGAATGACCTTCCCGTCATTCAAAGGGGGCTTTCCTGGGCTGCATAACCCTATTATGATGTGGTCTTTGACCGTAAAAGGAAATACAGGAACAATAAAGCCATCCTCCTATGTACCAAGTTGGATCCTTGTCTGCTGCCATTCCATATCAATGGATTTCAAAGGGGAAAAAGGCAGAGGAAGCCTGTGGCGGATCTCAGATGTGGGGTGATGCTCCCAGAATAGGTTGCAAGGTCAAAGCATAAGAGAGAATGCATTGGCTCTGAGTTTCCAGAAACAGAATCGTAGCTTCCTTTGCCATGCCTGCCATGCCTACAGGAATCAGCAGGCAATAAGATAGCCAACAACTTGGATGTTCCACCTTGTTTCAGCTGGTGGAATTCTGAGCTGGTGTGAGCACTTAGCTCTAAGCTTTCAAACACAATCTCTCTGAATCAACTCCCTCTGCTTGAATGAGTTCCAGAGATGCAGATATCCACTCCCAGAATTCTCAGCAATGGCATGCTGGGTAGGGAATCCTGGAGGTTGGAAGTCCACCCACCCAGAGGGCACCCAGGTTGGGAAAAGTTGTTTTAAATTACATCACAGGCAGCTTTGCAATGACAAAGCTCATGAACGCTGCTCATGGCCTGATGCTCATGAGGGCTTTGGAAAGTGGAAGAAAAGAAACTTGGCTATTGGGGTCTGCAGTATGGATACAGAAGGACTCTGCCAAGACACATCTGTATAATCCTCATCAGGAAAGTGCAGATGCTAAATCTTGCTTCACTCGTTCTTGAAGAGCAGACACTATTCCCTGGATGAGATCTAAAGAACGGCTCAGGATGGCTTGCTTCTTTCACTTACGTGCTTGCTTTCGCACCATCCAAGGAATGCAGACAGTCAAAAGGACCACAAGTGGGTACATTCCAAAGAGTTTTGTCTGAACAAACAGATGTGGATCACAGCCATACAGATGAGTACGTGCTGTCAACACACCAAAATTGGGGACATGCAGGCAGGTCAATGACACCAACGCTGGTCCAGTGGAAACTTCTCAAGAAGATGAGATTGGGAGGGCGAGGAAGAAAGAAGAAACTAGAATCCTAGTGTCCAATATACTGAATTACCAAATTATCTCAGGATTCAGGGTTAATTGCCTCCATGGCTGTAGTAGGCCCTGCCCTCCCGTTGTCATCAAGGTGGAGTGAGAGTTGGTAGAACATCCCAGCTGCCTCGAAAGATGGTTAAGCTTTCCTCCTTCTCATGCCTCACACAGACAAATGGACATGTCAACACATACATACAACCCATGCATTCATCCTCATAATGTCAGTACTGTAGTGCACCACTTGTCCAATGAGAATATGTCCATCCTTTTGTTGTTGGAGACATGGCTGATACTATAAATTACTTTCTCTTTGTTATACTATGTTATAGGCAACAGGTCAGTCTGCGAAAACAGGCTGGAGAAGACGACTCATTTGTCTCGATCCTCTGTGTAGTGCTGGAAACGCGTGAAGCTCATAAAGACTTGCTCCAAGGAGATTTGGCTCACAGAATAATCTTCTATGCAGTACTTCTCTTTGGCTTTCTCTAGTGTCCCAAACACCTGGGAGAGACACACGGGGAGAGAAAGGGGTACTTGACAGAATGCTCCTTCCATGCCACGATCTCCATCCAAAGTTTATAAACTTACGAGATGTCAAGGCCAGTGTGGAAAAAGGAAGTTGGGGTTCCCACTAAAGACCTTAGCCTTCCCATCTTGAGCTGTACTAGACTCTTCCCAGTTCATTTCTTACAGGTCACTTCTGCAGCACTATACAAGCATGTAACACTTCTCTTAGCAAGGAAGGAATTTTCACCATTGGCCACTGCTCGGCCCAGCCTAGCTTTTTCTCCCCAGCCTTACCTGTGCCCAACTGAGGTTCTTATTGGTGAGGTGGTAATGGACCATGCCCTGGTGTTCATGCTTCAGGATGCTCTCTGGGAAAGGGAAAGTAGAAGATATGCCAAGTCTGTTTTCCAAGACACGCCCCCCCCAAAGAACAATCTGCAATCTTAATTGACTGCAGTCAACAATTTGATGAACATCTCTGCCCTGGTTTCCTACCTTTTTGGTGATTCCCTTCCAAAGGACCACTATGCATTTTTAGTGTCCCAATTAAATGTTCTGCAATAGGCACAGTAGATTGTAGGTGTCCCATATTGTCAGCCCCACTAGCTAGGCCAGACCAAGAAATCAATTCCACAGGAAGGCTAAAACACTTTTATTGAGTAATCTTGCAAGTCTGATTCTGCTGGATTGTCTCCCCTTTCTTATATGCCAGTGAATCAGGGAGGTGTCTGCCTGAGCCACTTCTGAATGTTATCTTGTTGCTCTGGACTTAAAAATTGTTTCAGCTCCTTTTGCCTATCTCCCTCAAGGTTATCTTCCTTACTTTCTATACCAGTGTTTCTCAACCTTGGCAACTTTAAGATGTGTGGACTTCAACTCCCAGAATTCCCCAATCAGCATACTGGCTGGGGAATTCTGGGAGTTGAAGTCCACATCTTAAAGTTGCCAAGGTTGAGAAAAGGTTAGCATGTTCCCAGAAATAAATGTTGTCACTTTAAACACAGTGTCAGGATTTAAATCAGATAAAATGAGAGTAACATAAAATGGGTTGGATCTACCCAGGTGGGTACTTAGAAGGGGTGTTATTAGTAAATGTTGTGAATCTTCATAAAATGAACAATACAGTGAAACACCTGCCACTGACTTGATGGACCGTGAAAGACAGGGGCATAGCTATTCTGTATATATAGAGAACAGTTTTCTCAACCTTGGCAACTTTAAGATGTGGACCAACTCGCAGAATTCCCCAGCCAGTATACATGCATGATTGCAAAGCTGGCTTACCGGGGAACGTCTTCTCCACAAAGGCCTTGAAGTCTTCCACGTGGCCTTCTTCATCATTGTGGGTTTTCGCCAGCAGGGTATATCCACTGCCAAACTTGCTTTTCAGGTGCTGAGGGCTACCCAGACACTTGAACTGCCCATTCACCATGATAGCCAACCTGGTGCACAGAGCTTCACACTCTTCCATGCTGCAGGAAAGGGATGCAAACTTCAGGCAGAGGGAAAACGAATGGCCAGTGCAAGACCTGTGGATGCAGGAGATCCACAGGAAGAGCCAGCCAGAAGAAAAAGAGCTGGATTTGAGTGGCTGATAGGTGTCCTACAGCAGGGTTGGTCCACAAGCATCCTTAAAAGCTGCAATCACCCCTAAACTTTGACCCTTCAGCTTGCTTTGACTGCACTGCTGAATTTCCGAGTATGTGACTGAAACAAGCTCAGTGCAGAATATTAAGAAATGAAATGATCCCTCCGCTCCCTTCCCAAGAGAAAAAGCCCTTGGACAACCCCAGCTCTACCTATATCTCACCCACTTTGTAGCATCATCCCATCCAGTGGGCTTTCAATTTGCTACTTTCCTTTTCCTTATGTTTGGTCCTACGAAGTGCAGTGAGATAGGTCATGACTGTTCTGGTCAACTGATGGGAAAACTGAGACTGACAAAGGCTAGAGCAATGTTTCTCAACCTTGGCAACTTTAAGATGTGTGGACTTCAAGCCCCAGAATTCCCTAGCCAGCCTTGATCCATTCTCTTCTTTCTTTGGAAGACAGAAAAACAGGCCCAACCTGTGAGAAGTGATAATGATGGACTTTCCGCACTCCCGTGTCCGAGCGACTGCATCCCATAGTAGACGCCTGGCCACAGGATCCATGCCAGTGGAAGGCTCATCCAGGAACACCACTGGAGGTCCACCAATGAGTGAAATTCCTGCACTCAGTTTCCGCTTGTTCCCACCACTGCAGAGACAGAGAGAAGAAAGGCCATGAAAAAGAGAGGGGTGCCACCCAGTTTCAACCAGCAATTTCTAATCAGGGTATCCTACACTTATCCAAATCACAGTTTAGCCCCGGTTCCCACCTTGTCCCCAAAAAATAGCATAATGGATTAGTGAACCCACCTCTGGTTCAGGATGCTTCTCACCTGTATGTGCGGATCAGCTTGTTGGCGTGAGGTTCCAAGAGCAACCCACGAAGCATGTTCTCCACACAGCTGCTGATATAGCGCTCAGGAATGCCCCGCAGACGGGCATACATGCTCAAGGTCTCCCTCCCGGTCATGTGATCCAAAAGTGCATCAAACTGAGGGCAATAGCCGATCCGTTGCTGGACCTGAAGGCAGACAAAATCAAGTTGAGAAGAACATCACTAGTCTACCTGCTCATGGAAAGTTAATTCCCACCAACCCTTAAAGAACAATGGTCTTAATTATCCTGGTTTGTCCATATGGGGGTGAACTTTGGACAATTAGCTCCATAGCTAGTAGCCACCAGATTGCTCCTCCGAACCAGTGCTTGGTACAGCTTAGAGGGCTCAAGTGGGACCAAGAAGACTCAGATTCAAGTCCACACTCAACTGCAAACCATAGGCTAATCATGTTCAGTCACAGGAGTATGGCTGCAAATGTACAAACAGGGGGTGATCCCCATATTAATCTCCTTGGGCTTCTGCAGGTAGACACATAAGCAAGAAAGTCAGCAAACTAGGAGGATGCTAACTGCACCTTGCAATTGTGTCTCTCCCTTCCAGTTCCCTAAATGCCCAGTGTTGACCTGTGACTGGAAAGGAGAAATGTACTTGTGGTTAGAATTTTCTGCTACTTGTCAAGAAAACAACAAGACCAACAACTGGAAAGGGGAGCAGAGCAGCTGTGGATCTCCTCTCCGGGGAAGTTTTGGGCCCCTGGGAACCTCCCAAGACTCAGCTCAAATCAAGGCTGCAGAACAGTCCAAGGCTGTAGGTGACCCTTGAATAGTGTGCTGGAATTCATACCCCCCAAAGTGGACAAAGGTCAAGATAAAGATGTGGCAGGGCCCCAGACCAACAACCAAGTTTAATTTAATTTAGTTACTTAAATACAGTAAAAGGGAGGCTGCCCCCTCCCCTCCCATTTTAAAATGAGAATTTGCCAGCCACCCTTTGAAAGGTGTTGCAGGCAAAGCTTTTGAGATCCCAATGAGGCCTGGAAGTCTCCTGTCAGCACCACTGAGCTAGGTGGGGAGGGTAACAACACCCCCCCCCAATCCATAAATGAATCTGTATTAGGGACATCTGTAATTTCCCCCTCTCTGCCTGACTTGTTTGCTTTGTCTTTTCTCTTTGCAGATTACAGATTCTGGAGAGTTCCACAGCCTGTACCCTTGAGTTAGCCCATCACAGATATTGCCACCACAAATTCCTTAGGGTCACAAAATGCCAGGATTGGGAGGATCCTCAAGAATCATCCAGCCCAGAGCAGGAATCCATAACTTGGTCAACTTGGTCAACAACAACTGTTGTTTTGTCTCAACCTGCCCATTACCTTTTTGATATTGGCCAGGATGCTGTGCCCATCCACATAGGCATCTCCCGAAGTGATGCTCTCATCCCCTGTCAGCATCTTGAAGGTCGTCGTTTTGCCTGCCCCATTGAAACCCAGAAGTCCAAAACACTCTCCCTTGTTGACTGCAAGAGAGATCCTGTCCACAGCCAGACAGGAATCCCTGCTACTGTACACCTGGAAAAAGAAAAGTTGGGGAGAACAACGGTGCCAGATGTGAAATATATAAAGCTGGCATTATTATTGCCAGTATTATTCATTATTATTTATTTTTATTATTGCATATATATATATAGATAATCATTTATTATTATATGTTATTATTACTCTTATTGTTGTTTCTTTATTATTTATTTGTCATATTTCTCTACCGCCCATCTCGCATGCAATGGCTCTGGGCGGCTTGTTATAATGGTTTGTTATTCTTATTTTATTGCTTATCATTCTTGTAGTTAGTGTTTTATGTTACCAAAGCTGATGATGAGGATGGTTTAGTTATTTCAATTTATACCCTGCTTTTCTGCACAGCCCACTTACAACTGACTCTCTAGTGCGGTGTTTCTCAACCTTGGTGACTTTAAGTTGCGTGGACTTCAACTCCCAGAATCCCCCAGCCAGCATTCTGGCTGGGGAATTCTGGGAGTTGAAGTCCACATATCTTAACATGGTCAAGGTTGAGAGACACTGCTCCAGTGGTCCTCAACTTTCTCAACCAATTCCCATAACAAAGAATCCGAGTCCCACCATAATTGGAGCAAAAGGTTAGTGTAGTAATTAATGTAGTGTAGTAGTTTGGTGCAGTGGTTAAAGCAACCAGGCTAGAAACCAGGAGACCATGAATTCTCCTCCTGTAGCCATGAAAGGGTAGTATGGGCACTGCCTTGAACTGACCCAAAATAAAATCAGGATAAAAATCAAATCAAACAATAAAAGCCAATCCTATATTTACAGGGGCCCTTTCTATTTTTACATTCTGTTATCTGTATTGCTTAGAATAAGATTTCTTTTTTAATCTGTTCAATCGTGTCCAATTCTTGGAGGCTGCCTGGACAAGTCCCTGCAGTTTTCTTGGCAAGATTTCAGAAGTGGTTTGCCATTGCCTCCTTCCTAGGGCTGAGAGAAAGTGACTGGCCCAAGATCACCCAGCTGGCTTCATGCCCAAGGTGGGACTAGAACTCCCGGTCTCCTGGTTTCTAGCCTGATGCCTTCACCACTACACCAGATTGGCTCTCTACCGTAAGATTTAAGGGTTTGCTTAAGATGATGGACTAAGATTGTATCCTATCTAGACTCCTGGCATCCTATCCTTCCAGCAGTACGCATCCCACCATTGGAGAACCAGAGTTACTTTGTGGGCTTCAGGACCCAGCAGGACCATCTACCTTTTCTTTGGAGAAAGGGTGGGTTTTTCTGCATAGAAAGTAGGTACTCCAACAGTGGTACACATTATTTTGATGGGGTTTTGGTGAGAGATACCAGGAGGTCCACTTTTAGAAGCTCCATTGAACATCTACCTTGGTCAGCTCCTTAATCACAAGAGGACTATTCAGCGAAGAAATGGATGCTGTCGGTGATTCCAGAACCTTCTTTCTCTCATCAGCAACATCCCGGTCTTCTGGCAGCACCGGAACCTGGTTCAACAGCATGACCTGTTGAACAGCATGAAAAGTCAATGAAAGGCAGACCTAAGAAGGATGTTATTGGAAGGGACACGTTCTGTATAGAACAAGCAGGAGTGTGATACTGAATTTATAATTTCATCAGTGGAGAAAAAAACTTGGCATATCATTTTGATTTATCTGAGTAAAATCTTTTTTTTTTAAGGTTTTTAAAAAATACCATGAAACTTCCATTTTAATGGACTAATGGAGGGGTGTCCTTTACTTCCTGAAGCCCTGTAATTCAAAAGGTACGTCATCACAGCAATACCGTACGGTATTTGTGTGATGAGTTCATGATGCAAATCATTCTATTTGCATATGGATGTCATCACACAAATGATGTAAATTGACTCCAGCGATGTAGTTTGCTTCATTGGCATAATGATTAATGAGACTTCACTGTATGGGTAGATAAAGGTAAAGGTTTCCCTTGACATTAAGTCCAGTCGTGTCCGACTCTAGGGGGTGGTGCTCATCTCCGTTTCAAAGCCGAAGAGCCGGCGTTTGTCCGTAGACACTTCCGTGGTCATGTGGCCGGCATGACTAAACAGAACGCCGTTACCTGCCCGCCGAAACGGTACCTATTAATCTACTCGCATTTGCATGTTTTTGAACTGCTAGGTTGGCAGGAGCTGGGACTAGCAACGGGAGCTCACCCCGTCACGCGGATCTGAACCACCGACCTTCCGATTGGCAAGCTCAGCAGCTCAGCGGTTTAACCCACAGCGCCACCGCTGTATGGGGGTACTTATAAAATTGGAAATCGCTCAAAAGAAATATTATTTCTTTAACGTTACTCAGATTATTTCAGTGTTATAGGCTGCTTTGTTTTAGTAGGAATTGTTTTTTGCTGAATGCTTTTAATGACTGAAAACTACTAAGAGACCAAATGATTGGGGAAGGTATAAATTTGATAAAGAAATAAAAGCAGCTTTCTACTCATAATATAGTAGATATGCTTTTTCTAAGAAGGTAGCAGCAGTGACAAGCCCACTGCATATTCTTGTGTTTAAATGCAGTATTTTTAACAAAAAGATTGTTTTTTTCATGTGCAAAGTTATAGACTCATTCCCTGAATCCTTGGAAACTGACATAATAAGCCATTAATAAATCCCAGTAAATTGTATTGATCTACAGAGTGTATTCCCAATCCAGAATTTGAATATTAAAGATACCATTTTCTAAAACAAACACATTTTAAATCACCTAATTTATATCTCAACATTTTCTCTAGGATCTTATATAACCACAGTATATCGAACCTGCTGATTTGAATGTCTGGATTCCACTCTCTGCATTACCCCAGTTTACTTTTGAGGGGTAAAAACATATGCGGATAGACACAACAAAAGAGCTGTGTCCACACAGTGCAATTAACCTGGTTCCTGAATTAACCATTTTTCTGGATTTGCACAGAATCCTGAACCATTAACAATGTAAAGACCTCGGGTTCACAGAAATTGCTGAGCCCCAAAAAACAAACTCAGGTTAACATCGCCCAAGCTGGGCACATTGTATGAACAGAGCCTCCAGTTTTGGCGCTGGCTGGGTTATGGGTGTGATGCCAACACAACTTTTGAAGTCCGGTTGTACAACGTTTGGCTTTGGATAATTTCATCAGTTAATTCTGGGAAGAAGAAAAGAACCTTGTTAGGATGCTCAGCTTTGAGTTGGGATCATGTGTAGAGTCAAGAGAAGGAATCATAAGAGGTCAGGATAAAAACTATATTTCAGAACTCATTTTTAATTGTACGTCCTAAAGCAGATGAAGAAATTTGTTTGATGTTTGATTAATATGTGATATAAATAGTTTCTCTGTTTTTTGTATGTGTGGGTTTTTTTTTTACAGTATTCTTGTTTTTAAACGTTTTAACAATTGTAAACCACCCAGAGTCACTGGGAGTTGAGCAGCATATAAATTTAATAAATTATTAAATTGTTTTTGTTTTATTTTATTGTTTTTCTTTCTTGGGTTTTGGGATATTTTCTCTACTTCTTTCTGTAAAACCTGTTAGGATAAAATATTTAAATAATAATAGTAATATGTATTTTTAAAAGTCAATGGCTGTTTAGCTGGCACATGTGATATGAAATGCACTCCCTGGAGAAGAGCTTGGCTCCTATTTTCTAGACCTTCGGTACGTCCAAAATGATGAATCTCTCCCTCCACCCTGCGGCTTTGAATTGCGATTTAATTTTAATTTATGTTTTTCAATTTTGAGGATTGGGGGCAAGGTTAGCCCCCCTGGGTATTGGTCTCAGTAGAAAGAAGGTATATACAATACCTACCTATGTCCAGAAGGATAGATTAAATCAAATAAATTAAATATACTTAATAGCACTACACTACAAGCATTTAATGACTCCCCACCATCATATTAACATTATATTGAGATAGCAGCTCTTGGAAGGCTGTTGAGGTCCACCTTGAAGGCTCAGATAGCTGCATCTCCTGAGAGCTGGCTGGCAACTTTGCCAAGCTCCGAAAATTCACTCGGTGTTACTTGCACAATTCTAGGCATGTTGTTGCATCCACGGGCGCCAACAATTTGCTTTGTTTTCATCAGATGAAGCCACCCTTCTCCACCGATTACGTCATGCAGAATTTGGGCAGGAAGTCTATCTAGCTGCAATATTGAGAAACTCAGCCAAGAGAAGGACTCCTTCGGGCAAAAGACTTACCCATTTCCGCCTCCGTCGTATATCGCAGACAATGGTCCTCATTCTCCAGAGGAGGTTAGTCTCAATGAGAAAGAGCAGGAGAAGGAAAGAGAGTCCTTGAGCTGCCAAAGCTGTCAAGAATTTTCCAACACCTGGGCTTTCCCAAGCAAAGTAGTTGGTCTGGTAGCTGATATCTGGAAGAGGAAAAAACAAAGGCAGGAGAGGAAGACAGGAGGAAGAAAGGGATTATTTCAGGAGATAGCAATCTTCTGGTGGCTGAAGTCTCCACCAAACTTCTCTTGGAGAGTCAAGAGTATGGGGCAATTATGCAAAGTGGGCAGAATTATGCCCCTAATTTGGATGGGGTTGGGATGGACAGTGTCCTTGGGTTTTGGATAAGGAATGTGTGGATTTTGCCTATTTTATGAAGGATAGCCAACCTAGCAGTTCGAAAACATGCCAATGTGAGTAGATTAATAGGTACCGCTTCAGCGGACAGGTAACGGCATTCCGTGTAGTCATGCCAGCCCCATGACCACGGAGGAAGTGTCTATGGACAAACGCCGGCTCTTCGGCTTTGAAACGGAGATGAGCACCGCCCCCTCGAGTCGGACATGACTGGACTTAATGTCAAGGGAAACCTTTACCTTTACCTATGAAGGATAAAGCCCTTTCTATTGCAACAAAGGTCAGAAGAGTTAAAGCAATGATCCTTCCTGTGATAATGCAGGGCTGTGAGAACTGGACAGTTGAAAAAGAGTGAGAGAATTAAGATAGGTGTATTTGAACTATGGATTTCAAGATAGTTACTAAGAGAACCATGTTGGTGTTTGTAAAAATATACATCAGAATTTACACAACAGAACAGAAACTATTATGATAGAAATTGCTGGGTCATTTGATCTGCAATTTAGCTGTGTCATTATGGCTGAGGAGGAAGCTGATGACATAGGAGGGAGCTGAGGAAATAAGATGATGAAATGTGTAATACGGTTGCATGGAGGAATGAGATGATGTCATGTATGATTCCATTGGACATAGATTGTATAAGAGTATCCTATGGTCTGTGTATTCTTCTCTCTTCACCTTGCACTGGATGCTGTTACTTCGTCTCATTGAACTGCGCTGTGGAAACCGTCTGTGTGCTGCTTAGCAGAAGAGTTCTGTATAAAACTGTATGTATGTATGTAAATAGGCTCTTAACTCTGGCTAATGTGTCTGAGTCGTTTCTAATAGTGGACCTAGTATACTTCACAGGCTGCGCGACTTGCTGAAAAATCATAGCTGGCAAAGAACTGGTCAGTCAGCCTTGGAGAAAGGCTGACTGCTTCCTTGGGTGAACAATCAGCAGGGAGACACTAGTACACTTTGGGCAGGCGATGTGAATGGATGAGGTAAAGGTAAAGGTAAAGGTTTCCCTTGACGTAAAGTCCAGTCGTGTCCGACTCTAGGGGGCGGTGCTCATCTCCGTTTCTAAGCCTTGGAGCCGGCGTTGTCATAGACACTTCCGGGTCATGTGGTCGGCATGACGACACGGAACGCCGTTACCTTCCCGCCGAAGCGGTACCTATTGATCTACTCACATTTGCATGTTTTCGAACTGCTTGGTGAGCAGGAGCTGGGACGAGCAACGGGAGCTCACCCCGCCGCGCGGTTTCGAACCGCCGACCTTCCGATTGGCAGCTCAGCGGTTTAACCCACAGCGCCACCGCGTCCCTCTCGAATGGATGAGGGACTACGTAAAACAATCATACTTGGGAAAGTTGAGGGAATGGAAGAAGGGAAAGATACTAGATAAAGTGTATGGATGAGATTAACGTTGGAATGATTACCAAAAACAGGTTAGGGTGGTGAACAGTTGTCCCTACCTTCACCAGAAGCTGAACCTAACTCAGTGACACCTAATACCTATTTTAAGAAATATAGTACCTTTGGGGGCATTTCTTCTTCTCAGATGGGAAACTGTGCCAATAGAATGGTCTGTTGGGACTCTGGGGACGTTATAAAGAGGCCAAAGGTTGTCCTCTTTTCAGCTGCTTCATAACACATTGATGCATTCTGAGTGTGCGTCTATACATTGCGTGTACCTCTTACTTGGTGGGACGCAAGCAACAGTATGTTGACTTGCAATGTGCCTCTAGGTTTGAGAACCTAGGATAGCACAAGCACACTTGGGATAAAACGGGGTTCTGTCACCCACCTAAATTCTAAGTCCCCCCAGTCGCACAGCTGCCACGTTCAGTGGCAGTCTCTTGTTGAATTCAAAACTGCCAGAGAAGCCAAGCTCAAGGTGATATTGCATACTCACTGAACACTTTGCAGATGACAAGTGATTCAAAAGAAGAAGTGCAGAACTGAATGAACTCATAATTCTGGTAAAACTTGCTGATACTTTGTCCCAAGCAGTAGTTGGGCAGGATTAGAAAAATCTTATCCAGTGTTTTAGAGAGATCTACCATTCCAAGCTCTAGAAGACAAGAAATGTGGGGAGAACAGTTTACTTTTGTGGCTGAAAGCCATAAAAATTTTTCAGCCAAGGGGACAGAGTTCAAATTCCTTACCAGGGATGCTCATGATGGCGACTGCCAAGAACGTGGCTGTGCCAGAGAAGATGTTGAAGATGGTGAGGCGGGTGTAGGCTGTGGCTGCCACGGAAAAGAAGAAGCTGAGCAGGTACATGAGAGGGATAATGGCCCAGCCATACAGAAGAAATATCTGCATTATATCCACAAGATGGTTGTCCTCAGTGAATGCTTTGATGTCAAAGGCTTGGAAGATCACCTGAAGAATGGCCAACAGAAATGGTTATTACAGTTTAAGACACAGAAGGGTCACTTAATCAGGAACTTTGATTGACAACAGCTGTCTAGGGGTTTAATCTATCAGGTTAAGTTCTCAGGAGTGGTCACTAAAGGGAACTGGTTTCCAAGGTTTGTGTCCTTTCTCCCTCCCCAGATTAAGAACTTGAATAGGAAAAGGCAGCCTTCTACCCAACTGCCTATGGAGGTTCATAAACATATTCTTGACTTCCATTTCTTTTTGCCTAGCCAGTAAAATAATTATAACGGTCAGAATTCTCTGTTGGTATGATTGTAGCTGGGAATTCTGGATGTCCTCAATAGCTGAAGGTCAACAGGTTAGAAAAGCTGCCTTGGAACGTCAGAAGATGCTGAATGGAGGCAAAGGGCCCATCATACTATAGGGCTGCCATATCTGGGATCCAGAAGGGCAGGGAACCAACAGATACCAGCAATGAATTACACCTTCTGCGATCTCTTTGTGTACAGACTTGGCAACCTTAACCTAAGCCTGGATTCTGATCTCCATCATTGTCCAACTGCTGCTCAAATAACTAAATGATGTAATAATGTAATCTAACAAGTGTATACACAGGAGACTCCTGCATTTCCATTCTGTTCTTTCACATGACCATAGAAGGCTGCTTCCCACTCAGAAATGTCCCCCTCTCTCAATACAGAGCATGATTGATGGGCCCAGTGATGCTCCCCTTGGCTAGATCCTCTCTTCTACGCAATTCACTGAAGGTTTTTTTGGAATCAAATAAGGATCCCTTAGCCTTCACTAGACAAAGCACCCAGAAATGACTTACCAGGATGAGGGTGCAGGGTGTAAGGAAGTTGATGAGGTCCCACAGAAGTGCAGAGAGCCAGAAATTAACCATGTAAACACCGCTGACAAACTGTACGTGCTTGGCTTTGATGGCCCTCTCACTGACCAGCAGGAGCGCAAAGGTGCTGGACAAGGAGGCCATTCCATAGAGCAAGTTAATGGAGATCGCAAAGCCCGTCTGGCCTCTGCAGGATATTGCAAAGACAAAGCACAGTCAGGTGGAAAACTGATTAAAAGCTGGGTCTAGAAACCATTTTTCTCCAGCATGGCATTCTCCAGTTGGATGGGAATCGGGAATAGCTGGCTTGATACCAACACTGGAACATTGAAAAAGCAGCATTCCAGAAGGCAGGCAGAATCGGAGAGGGCTGCGCAGTGCTTTGGATTTGAAGGAAGAAAATGTGCTTCAGAGCACGTTGGGATGCAAAAAGGGCGCCTGTCTAAACCTCCTTAAGCTAAGCATGTCTCTTCCTCTGGAGGGTAGACATGCAATGCCGGGAAAAGATGCAGCTGATTTAAGGCACAGCGGCCAGGCACCCCTGTGTGCATTCGTGCATGACCCAATGCACCTTTTTACCTTCGAATCCAAAATGCTGCACAGCTTGAGTATTTTAGCAGTGGGTCCTTTTTTCAGAGTTAAAAAGACAGATGCAACTGAAAAATTAAATCATATATTTAACATATTCCAATGTATAATAGATCTATCCTTTGCAATTAAAAATATATGAATTTTAAAAATATATTAGAAATTGGAGGAGGGAACTCTATACACCCACTCCTCATTTAGTGACTACCTTGGTTAGCAACCATTCACAAATATGACGGTAACAAACAATCATAAAAAATTCATTTTCTGACCAATGTGTGCATTTATGACCAAATTTAGGGTGCCTGACAACAACATGCACTCACGATTAATGCTGGCATAGCTGTACAAGAGAACTTTATCTGAATGAGACAGCAGCATGTCTCTCTCTCTGGGTCACATGTCCATTTAGTGACCATTTCGCTTAACAACCTGGTCGTTGGAATGGAACTTGGTTGCTAAATGAGGAACAGGTATATATGTCATCTTGAGTTCCTGAATGAAAGGTAGGATATATATGAAGCAAGCAACCAAATACAAACAAACAAAGTTTGGACTCACTCCATGAGCTGGTCCTTTGCTGTCTCGGTCATGTTCCGAGGTTGTGGGTAGTTGGCGACCGCGATGGAAGCATTTGGTCCAGCTAGTAGCTTCAGCAAGGCATTGTCCACCAGAAGCAATGCAGTCGCAGAAGAATGAAACGCCTGGTTGTTGAAAAAAGCTGTCACTTCCATTTGGTCTGAGGTCTCTTTGAAAGAAGCTGCCACAATGTGGTGCTCGTTAAAGGCGCCACCCTCTTCCGATGCTCGAGAAACCAGGTACTCCTCCAAGTTCCCTGCAAGGACATCCATTTCACTGAGTGAGATGTCCCCTAGAGGGCCTCCTTGCTGGCCAGTAAGACCCACTTCAGCCATTAGCACTACCTTGTTGGAGACGTTTCTATTGAACCATGAGGACTACGAACTGTAACTTTGAAGGCTAGGGGGATTTTCAGGAATTTATAACCACGAGGACTAGAACAAAAAATGGGATTTTCAAGAAACTGATGAATGCAGCGATCTAGAGACTATTCCAAACCATGGCATGGTATGACCCATCCAGTAAAACCCTTACAAAGGATTTACAGGAAAACCTTGATTTAGCAGACTAAGAGGTAGGAAGGGATGTTGTCCTAACAATGACAGATGTCTGTTAAAGCTGGATGTCTGTAAAGTCTGAATTAACCTAATGTATGTAATTGTAATTAATGTAATTTTACATAATTTAGATACATTTTATGTAAATTATACAAAACGTATGAACATTGCCTAGACTGATTTGTCAAATGGTGGGGAAATCTGTTATTTGGCCAAGCAGCCCAAACTCAGATCTTTTCAGCTGCATCCAAAATCTGCTGAGCAGCTGCCCATAAAACTGAGCTTGGTGAAACTCCCCACGTCCTTCTTGTTCATAGATTTCATTTGCAAGTAATTGTAGAGGGTTAGGGAGATGACCTTGATGAAGATATAGAGGAACTGCTGCCTAAGCCAAAGGGGCTGAAGCATTTGTTAAGGCCAGAACAGAAGCCTGTTCTGGCAGACACCTCCCTAATTCACTGGAGTATAAGAAGGGGGAGGGGGGGAGTCCAGCACAATCAAACTTGATTCTGCTATTCTAGTCAATCTCAATAAAAGTGGTTTTAGCCTTCCTGTGGAGCTGATTTCCTGGTCTGGTCTACCTAGTGGGGGTTGACAGCAATCAAGCAATGACGTGGCTTATGAGCATAAAGGACCCCATCTTCAGAATTCTGCTCTAAAAGGAAAGCTTTGGATTGCCACTGACCTACCACCTCCAATGCCTCTTGGCGCTGAGCACCAACCACATCCTTGTACTGTGCTGCCAGCCTCTCGCCCAAACTGGAGCCTTGGGAAATGGAGAAAGGCACAGTGGTCTGGCCATATGGATTCAAGGTCAGCTTCAACAGTGGAGAGTCTCGAGGCCCCGGGAAGGTTTTGGCAACAATCAAGGCGAAAGCAGTGAAAATAAGAGGCACCAAGAACTGTGCGGCCACCATCTTCCAGTTGCGCCAGCTGTACACAGCTCTCTTCATAAACATGGCATAAAACTGCTGGCAGCAGAGGTAGAACTACAGGCAAGAGGATGAGAAAGGATAGGTTAGAAAAAAAAATGGGTTAGGCAAGAGAGGGAATTTTCTGTGAAGACTTTATTCCAGATGGCTAGAACCATCAGGAAAAAGTTCTTAGAGTCATAGTAGACTCCAAAGTGGGGCAGGAGGAATTTAACATAAATTAGGAAAAGAATTCCTGCACTTGTTTCTTTTGCTCCTCCCCAAAGCTACAAATCAACCAGGCTGCCAAATTTCAGGGAGATGCTCTGAAGGGTGTCAAAATTAGGAGGACCTATGCATTGCCTGAAGGTTAGCCACCTATTTTAAACCTATTTTATTTTTATTACTGGCAGTGGAGAGTATCTACCCAACTGATTGGTTCAAGCACTGAACCATGCTCTGGATTCCCCCCTCTAAACTGGGGAATATCAAATATTGTGCAAATATTCCCTTTGTTTTCCCCTCCACCAAAAAACCAAAAAAAATCCCACCACCAAATGGGAACAAACACGTATTAGAACCCACCCCTGTGTTCAGCTTAACAGTGGAGCAGTCTTCTGTGATGAGAGCCCCGTTGTCTTCTGTCATGTTGGTCAGCCCACTCAGGCTGCTGGAATCATCCATGGCCCAATCGTTGGATCGCCGTTCATGCTGGTACTGCAAAGCAGGCAGCTGGGTAGCTTGGATGTCCATGCTGGAATCCACGAGCTTGCCGACTCTTTAAGAAAGAGACCACATCCGTTGAAGGACAAAGGATGCTGCTATCTGCCAGCTTAGATCTTTGGCCCCTTTCCCCCATAGTGTTGAGGTGGCAGCAGCTCTCTGGGCTTCCAAGCCAGAGTTTGTTTGTTTGTTTGTTTATTTATTCAATTTCTATAGCCACCCATCTCAGCAAGTGACTCTTTGTGACAGAGTTCTTCCACCCTTACCTGGAGATACTGGAGGTAGAACTTAAGACCTCCACTTTCTGCATCCAAAACAGGGGTTTTATTACCGATCAGTAATGGATTACTGCTATATATAGTTTGATATTGTTGACACTCCAATAGGAGAGAATCTCTGTAACTCAGGGTTGAACTGTGGAGTCCTTGGTGCTCTCTGAGCTTGGTTGTTGGCTTGCAGATGTTTCATTACCTGACTAGGGAACATCATCAATGCACTGATGATGTTACCTAGTCGGGTCATGAAACGCCTGCAAGCCAACAACTAAGTTCAGAGCGCATCAAGGACTCCACACTGTTGACACTGGTCATTAGGAGCTGGATTAGGGTTTCAGGCCAGAACCTTCTCAACCTTTGTGGAGATGGTGGGGACCAGAATTGAAAAGCAACTATCTAACCCTCTACTATGACTTTTTAAAATTAATGCCATCTAAAGGCTGGTTGCGCTTTTTAAAATAATGTTACAGCACATTTCCCCTTGGGAAAGAAATTAAAAAGAGAACGATGCAGGTTTCTTGACCTTGTGACTCCAAAGATCTTTGAACTGTCTTTGACATTTCTGTTAAAGGTTCAGAGTGGCCAGGAGTAGCTCCGCATCAGCGACCCTGGCATGCACCTGGTGGTTTAAACAACGTGCTTTGGGGAAGCCTACTTGCACGTCTGATCTTTTTGAAAGAACTGTTTTTCCGGTAGGGCTGCTTCTCATGCTGACTAAGAATTGCCCAATCCTCTTTCTCGAAAAAAAAGTCAACCCAAGTTGAGTTGGGCAAGGAAGAAGAAACAAAATCAACCACTTGATACCGGAGGACAGATTTCAGATCTGAGACTAGCTGGGGGTTGACTGTCAGTTGAGAAGTGGAGATGTTAGGGGAACAGGAAAAGAGTCCATGTATGTATGCATGCATGTATGTATGTATTTAAATGTATTATATGTTAGCTTTCCTTTGGGGAGCACTGGCTGCTTCCAGAAGAGCATTCTTTTGTGCAATTGCACAAAGTCCATGCACTGCTGTGTTCCATCTAGAATTCTCCTAGGCTTCCCCATAGCATCTTCTGTTTTTCTTCATTGGAGAGAACCCATTAAAAAGAAGAAATAAACACAGTCCTCCTTTGCTGAAGCATGATTTCTTAAATAGACTTGGATTCCCATTTCATACTATAACTCACTACCCACAATGCATGGGTCCAAGCAATACAGTATGATGCAAGCATGCAAACCACATTAGCACAATAAGTAAATCCATCCCATACAGTACATAGCCATCTTTTCTTGCAATGTTTGCAGCCTCCAATCTACTCCAGGCAATTTGTTAATCCCTTCCACAAAGCACATATTTCCTTGAGTCTAACCTTCCCTTATTTACTCTTCTATATATATATTTTTTTAATCAAGCCATCCTCAGGGCAGCTAACTGGAGAATTTTGAAAATGAGGTCCATTGTAGGTGCCCAAGTTGGGAATGATTCCTCCCAGGAATACAGAATGTTACTTCCCCCCACTCCCCTGTTCCTCCCATTTTACTCTCCTAATAAACCAATGGGATGTGATCTCCTGAGAAGGGCCAACCCAAGCTCACCTTCCAAGCTAGTTCACCAGTGTTCCCAAAGACTTACCTAAGGAAGACCTCCTCCATCGTTGTAACTGAGGCTCCATAACTGGCAATGCCCAGTTCTTCCCGGCGTAACTCCAGCTCTGTGAACAGAGCCTCAAATCTGGAAGGAAAAGTAAGTGAGAAGATCTGAATTCAGACCACATCCATAGCAACATCTAGGTTGGCTTCGAGAAGCCCATGGATAGCTCCCTTCAGGTCATCCAGAATAATCTTCCTTTTAAAAGGTTCTCTTAGAAGTTATAGCATTTTAATAATTATGATAAGAAATTATAGGAGAAGGCGTGCTGTGAAATAAATCATAGCCTTTATTGCCATCTGTATGTACAAGATAGGCCCTAAAGGTCTCTTAGAAAATAAAAGGGGAGAGAGTGACAGTTTAGTTTGGAATTGGCTCCCTCTGTCAAAAAAAGACAAAAATTGAGTAGTTGGGATATGCTAGATGGGGGTGGGTGGGTGGGTGGGGGAAACAGACGGTTTAAGATTCTTTTTATCTCTTGTGGGAGCACCTATGACTTGATCATCGAAGTCCAACCCTGCCCACCAGGTTCAAAAGCTTAGCAAACTCAGTTCTATGGCTACGGCTGTGTTTATTCACACAGCATATGACAACCCATGTGAGCAAATCCCATTTAAGGCTAACATAGTCTGCAAACCCAGCCCATAGAGTTGCTTCACTGTTCAGGGCAGAGTGCAGAAATTGGGTAAAATCGAGTTAGCCCATGATTGGGATAACCATGGTCAAATGTGGTATGGTTACGACATGGTTAAGTGCATTGGAGTTAAGTGTATCAGACAAACATGATTAAGCGCATCATGCAAGCAAAGCCAAAGGTGTACACTGCCAGTGCATCATTCTTTTTGAACTAGGATAGCTTGCTTAATGCTCTCCAGGTGGGTTGGAACCAACTCCCATCATTTCCATCCAGCCTTTGAGTGATGCTTTGATGCTTTGCAAAGTTGGACCCCACCAGTGTATCCCCCGTAGTTTTTAAGGGTGAGATTACTTGTGTGTACTCTCCTTGGGAAGGATGAAGGACAACTCTGCTCCCACATTGCTCTCCAGAGAGGCATTGGGGACATAATGATAGATGAGGCGGGAGATCTCTCCAAGGTTGCAACAGGGCTCTTTCACCATCACCATGTGGTAACCAGCACCTGGAAAGGAAACAGGATATTGCCTTATGAGTATTGGATATTTTAACTGGATGATCCCTACTTTTATGTCCTCATTAAAAAAGAGCTAATCTGAAGAGATGGCCACACTCAGCCAACCTTGGTTGATCTTGAAAAAGATGATTAGGATTGGACGTGGTTAATATCCCAGAGCTGAGGGATAGACTTGGAAGTCAAAAACACTTTCTGGAAGAAAGCAATGGGAAACTACTTCCATACTATTGCTAAGAAAACTGCGTGGACATTTCCTTAAAATCACCAAGAGTTGAGCAAAATTTGAAGGAGAACTTACTTTTTTAGTGAGGGGTAGTGGTTCTCCTAATCCAGGGTTTATCAGCTTTAGCAACTTTGAGATGTGTGGACTTCATCTCCCAGAATTCCCCAGCCAGAATGGCTGGCTGGGGAATTCTTGGAATTGAAGTCCACACATCTTAAAGTTGCTAAGGTTGATAAACCCTGTCCTAATCCTAACCCTAATCCATGAAGCCCCAGACTCAAGATTTAATTTGACCATGGGTGTGACTCTGGGCCTGTCGGTGTTCTTCAATCACAGAGGTAGAGAGCTGGGCCTAGGAGGAATCTCCTTACCATATTTATGCTTGAGAAAGAGGGATGATCCACAGCACTGGAGTTCTCCCTTGGCCATAATGGCGATGCGGTCACCCAGCAGGTCTGCCTCATCCATGAAGTGGGTGGTGAGCAGGATGGTGCGGGTTCTCCGCTGCTGCTGC
This sequence comes from Candoia aspera, assembly GCF_035149785.1. Classification (NCBI taxonomy): domain Eukaryota; kingdom Metazoa; phylum Chordata; class Lepidosauria; order Squamata; family Candoiidae; genus Candoia; species Candoia aspera. The sequence continues at coordinate 10,633,070 of NC_086166.1, read as the reverse complement.
AGGAGATCCCAAGTGGCTCGTCGTGAAACGGGGTCCATGCCTGAGGTAGGTTCATCCAGCATCACCACCTGCTCAATGCAGAGAACAGATAGGTTGGGGACTATGGGAGTTGGGTGCAATCTAGTTGGCCTACTGTGACTGGAAGCCAGTCTCTGGGGTCTCAGGCAGAGAACTGGGGTGGTATAAGTGTATGAGGGAGTTGGGCTAGGATCAGAGAAGTTCAAATCCCTGCTCAGCCACAGAGCTCAACTCAGTCTAATGGCTCACTCTTAGTCCTGTGTGGTGCACAAGGTTGCTGTAACATGGGCAAAATGTTGAGAGACCCACATAGATACCACTGTCAACTTGCCAAAAAGGCAGGGTGCAAGTACCATAAATAAATAACAAGTGGGGTTTCCTGATCCTTCATTTAAATTTTAAATGAAGAGGGACCTTGATGGGAAAAGGGTGCCTTCCTTTGTCCCGACTCAAGATGGTGGAGATACTCAACCTCTTCCCTCCTTCTTCTTCAACAGGGAAAGAAAGCCTCAGTCCCCGTCCACTCTGCAAGGCCCCAAGTCCCACAGACTATCTCCGAACCACTTGCGCAGTAGGGCAAGGGTGAGAGACTTGACCCAGACCCACCTTGGAGTCCCCAATGAGAGCGATGGCAATAGAGAGCTTGCGTTTCATCCCTCCAGAGAGCGCCTTTGACAAAGTCCCACGTTTCTCTTGTAAGTTGAGGATGTGCAGGATATGGCTGATCTCCGCTGGGCATTTTTCAGCAGGGAAACCTTTCAGCTGAGGTGGAACAGAAAGAAAAAGGTACCAGGCCTGGATCTGGCATTATGATTATATGGTCGTTGTTCTTACGCTTTCACTTAGTTCAAAGAGCAAATTCCAGGTCCTTGTTGCTGAAGAGTGACAAAATAAATAAAGAGTCCACACCGTAACAGGTTAATGACAGCATGTCATTGCCTTACAGACACAAGGGGACACTCACACATGTATTCATGGCTCAAATAAGCCCAGGGTGTCTTAGCCTGTTCTAGCTCAAATCTGCACAGTATGCATTTTCTACTCGTTGCCATTGCTCGAGAACGTATACTAGTGCCCATTTCCACAGTAGAGCTGGCAACACAGTGATTGTGACAGCAAGCTGCTGGCCACACATCTTCCAGAAGGCTCTCTTCAAGGTCCTGAAATCTCCTGCACTCTTGTCAGCTTGCACCCAAATTCTACAAAATCCTGCCCATCTCAGGTCCATACGAATTTATACCACTTGACCAAACATGATTATGCCCATCTAGGCCAGTCATCCAGAAAAAGGCTATTGAAAATCCTGGTCCCACAGGAGATCCATGGGGTTGGGACAACTCAAGCTTTCTTGATGGTAGCCCTCACCTTCTGGAAAGCTTCCCACTTCTTCCCACTAGAAGTACAGCTTTTCTGAAATGTCTTTCACTTAGAAAGCCCCCCCCCCCAACTGTTTTATTCCAATGGGCCTTTGGCCCATACTTCAGTTGCTGGGTGAGCGCTGTTTATACTTTGGAAAACTGTAAATAAATAAATAAACAAACAAATGTCTCCTAGTTTGGGCAAAGTGGACATCTGGGCTCAGAAAAGATTGACAATCTTTACAATGCCAAAACAGTTACATGCCTGCAGTACAGTCATGCCACACCATGAATATCTTGTAACTATACAACCTCTGTGAGTTGCAACCGGGTTAATGAGTGGATCCCAGAAGGCAGAGACTACAGAAATTCACTAAACACTGATCAAAGATTACCCCGGAGTAGAAGTAAAGGTGCTCTTCTACCGTCATGTGGTCAAAGAGGACATCGTGCTGAGGACAAAGGCCTAGACTTTTTCGGATGAGAACCATGTCCTGGGAGATTTCATAGCCATTGATATATGCCTGACCACTTGTTGGAGGATACAGACCTATGGAACAGCAGACAAGGAGAAAAAGGGGACACAGTTTTCAGATTGGAGCCAAATCTCACCCCAGGCTACTCTGTCTCAAGTAAGAATGGGCAGCCATAGAAGTCTGAATTATTTATAAATCAGTCAATAAATCTAGAACAAGGAGATTTAAGAGACATTAGAATGAATGGGAAGAAATTAGCCACGATTGTCAAATCCCACTGTTCCCAATAGGTCAGCTCTAAAGGCAACTCAACTGGCATCCAACCTCTTGCTGGGCTCCATCAGTGCAGACTAGCAGTGCAATCAACACACAATATTAATTGGGTCTGAAATCAACTTTGCATAATTTCTAGATCAGCCTTTTCCCACCTTTTGACCCTGGAGGAACCCCTGAAATATTTTTCAGGCCTCGGGGAACCCTTGCACATTCAGGCTCAAAGATAGGCCAGAAGTTACAAAATTATTATATTTTTCACAGGTAGGCCTGTATGCATGCATTAACAGTGTTCTTCAACTAAAAATAAAGAATGAAACTTACTTCTTTAATGTGAAGTTGCCCGAATTTGAAATAATTTTTTAAATGAATCGTGATCTCCCAGGGAACCCCTAGCGACCTCCTGTGGAACCCTAGGGTACCATGGAACCCTGGTGGAGAAACCCTGCTCTAGATGCTTTGCAAGCCCTGTGTTCTTCCTAATTCCAACCAGAATAGACAATGAATTAATCTGAAGGCCATAGACATCTCTCTTAACGTGACTAAGCACCATCTCTCCTCCCCAGCAATAAACATAACAATAACAAACAAATTGGCTCAGAAGCTACAGCCCTTTCATGCCTGCTGCCCAACAGTAGGGCCAGCTATGCTTCCAGCTGTCCAGCAAAACTAAGGTTTTCATAGAATCCTGTTTAAAAGATGTTGCTTTCTTTTGGTCATATGGGACCTCTAGGATAATCAGAGGCCAATTGCCTGCTTAAATGATACTGTCTGAGTGGCAGATCCCAGCCGGGCCCTGCCTCACCTGTCAGCATGGACAGAGTGGTGGTTTTCCCAGCTCCATTGTGTCCAAGAAGGACAGTGATCTGCCCTTCGTACATATTAAGAGTCAGGTCCTTCACAGCTTCTCTGGTTTTGTTTCCCACTTGGAACACCTGCAGAGAACCAAGAAGAAAGATAAAGACAGAGACATTTGAGAGCCTGTTTCTACAACGGCCAGCAAAAGTGGCCTGGAAGCTTTACTACAAGTAGTCCTCGCTTAACGACCACCATTGGGACTGGAATTTTAGTTGCTAAGCAAAGTGGTCATTAAGCAAATCTGACCCAATTTTATGACCTTTTCTGCAGCAGTCATTAAGCGAATCACGCAGTTTCCTGTTGATTTTGCTTGCCAGAAGCTGGCTGGGATGGTCGAAAATGGCAATCACGTGACTGTTGGATGCTGCAATGGCCATAAATGTGAACTGGTTGCCAAGAACCCAAATTGTGATCATGTGACTGCAAGGACAGTGTGATGGTCTTAAGTGCAAGAACTGGTCTTAAGTCGTTTTTTTCAGCACCGTCACAAGTCCGAACCGTTGCTAAACGAATGGCCATTATGTGAGGACTACCTGTATATCCAAGTTATGCTTCTTAGAGACAAATGACTGAAGGGGCATAAAAACACTTGTATTAAAATAAATAAGATTTTCAGGAGCCACTTATGTTTTATGGGCATGTATTGGGGTCAGGGGCACAGAACATGCCTTGAGAGACCCCTCATGCTGCAGAGATTCCTCCATGTGCCTCCCCCTTTGGTGCATCCAGCAGCTGGAGGAAGATTTTGTAAACATACTGTAAGCCCATATGTAGGAATCTCTTCCAGCTACTACTACGTCAGCAGAGTCACTCAGAGAAGCAAGAAGAAGAATTCCTTCCTGAAGGCGCTCTGTAGCTTTGCACATCCCCACCCAGTTCCCAGTTTAATGGGAGATCTGTGGCTCCCACTGCAACACGGGCATCTTGTTTTCTTTTCTGGAAAGCCCACATGGCTTGACAACGTTCTATTTGGCTCAAACAGACGCATGCCTGTTTTTCTTAGGAAGTGGTCTGAAAGTCACAAATTAATCTGTCCATTAAATAAACCCTCCCAAACAAAAAACACAACCACAACCTTATCCAGGTTTTGCACTCAGGAGAGGAGCCCCCAGCTGGAGCTCACCTTGGAAAGATGCTTGATTTTTATTCCTGACACCAAGTCTGAAGGCTCCTCCTCTATGAATTGACTCTTCAAGGCCTTCTCTGGGTCTTCCTCCTCTTCCTTCTCTTTCCCCAAAACTGTCTGGGGGCTTCCACACCAATAAGAAGGCTGAAGAATCAAAGAGAAACCATCATGCCTTGCTGAAGAACCAATCCAACAAGGATAATCAGAAGGTTCTTTTGAAGGTCCACAAGTTCTCCTCCTCTTTAGCAGGACACGTTCATCCCGCCTGGCTTTTGAAAGACAGCAAACCATTTCTACAGACTCTGAAACCCACTTTTCCAACCAGAAAGCCAAAACTGTGCTTTTCAAGCCTTCGCACACACAAATCCCAAAGTACATGTTATTGTGAAATGCATTTCTAATCTTGATAGTCAATTGATGGTTTGACTGACTGACTGATTATGTGCCATTCAGTTGGTGTTGACTCCTAGTGACCCCATAGATAGATTTTCTAAGGAGGATCTCTCCTCAACCTGGTTAACAATCCCTTCCAAGGATAAAACCTACGCACCTTAAGTATATAACTCATAGCAACGTTGACAAAGCAATGGCTAAAATTGTAACTGCCTTTACTAACACACGGCTTGGAACATGTGTTTGTCAACAGCTCTCTCTGATAAAAAAATTAACCCAAACACAAAGGAGAAGAGGTAAATACCAATGCCCAATGCTTACCATGACAAAGAAATACCAGGGATGTGGAATGCCATATTCTCCAGGAAATACATTCTCCATGTACCAAGCCACCAAGCCATACATCCCAGAATCCAGGAGAAGCATACCCAAGACATGAGCCATCGTGAAGTTATCATCTACGCTGATGGCCTTCATTAGGTTTCCCCATTGCACCCCCGTGCCTGGAAAATACAAGCTCTCTCTTACATTCCCAAATTATATACCACAAGGATTTCCCCCCCCCCCCATATCCCTGCCAATGGATATGAAAATGGGAAGATTTGCTGGGGTCGGGAGAGGTTGGGAAATATTTATTTCCCCCTTCTTATCCTATTCCCCAGTTAGCAGTCTAAAACATTTGCTTTGCTATGCTTTACCACTGTATGCTCCACTAATGTGGAGGATATTAGTCCATTTAAAGCATGGCTGGCTGGGGAATTCGGGGAGGTGAAGTCCACCCATCTTAAAGTTGACATGTTTGAGAAACACTGATTTAGAGTATACTCTGTGTGAAGTCATTTCCTGGTAAAGAACATTTTGAGCATGCAAAGCAGAGTTCACAGGCAGAGATAGCTGGTCTAGAGGCAACCACAGCCTTGGAGCACAACTTCCATCAATTCTGGCTAGCATGGACATTAATCATGGATTATGGGAGGTGTGATCAAAATACGAAAGTCAGAAGGAGTCTGGTAGCACCTCTTCTGACTAACCAACTTCATTTATCAGCTTTTGTTAGCAGAAAAGGTCCTACCAGACTGCTGATTCTTGCAGTCCTGCCTAAAACCATTGGTAACTGTCAATTCCAATAGTCCAGCTTTCTGGAAGTTGGCAGTCTCACAGAACATCAGGATGTGACTTATTTCATTGCAGAATGAAGCAACTGGAGGTAGAGGGTGCTGATTCTAACAAGCTAAGAATCTAATTAGCTTGTTTTTAATGGTTATGCATTAACTCCAGGGTTTAGGTTTAGAAAAGGGTTCATGCCTCTCCCAGACCCCTTGTTCTTTGTTTTTCCAGTTCCAGCTCTCATAAATGGGGCCAACGCGTCAACCATTAATGACTAACAAAAGCAGATCAATGGTTATTAAATGGATCCATCAGGATCAGCACTATGAATGCATACTATTATTATTTAATAGTTTATACCAGTGTTTCTCAACCTGGGCAACTTTAAGATGGGTGGATTTCAGCTCCCAGAATTCCCTAGTTGCCCAGGTTGAGAAACACTGGTATATATAAATAATATTCCTGGCATTGTAACCTCAAATGTTGGCACCCAACCTACAGGAGAAAACACTCAGGGGGGAGCTCCACTCACCTTTCCCTTCAAACATGCCAATCAGCTGTGCCCCCATGGCCATGGCGACGTTGGAGATGAGGCAGGATGCAAGTTTCTGGCTGTGAGTCATGTGGTCGTAGCGCGGGGAGATAAAAAAGTACGGAATGTAGGAGAAAAAATAGAGGAACCCTCCCACAGCTGCGGCTACATTTGCTGCAAACACAAAGTGGATATTGACTGTAAAAAGAATCAACAGGGCTTTGTGGCCTTTGGAGAGCCAATGCATTTGTCACAAACCAAGGGCAAACCCCGGGAGGCTGAACCAGAGGAAGGGAGGAACAAGGGACAGCTGTTCCCCGCATCACCGGGAAGAGCCAGCTTAGGAGTGGAGGTGGGGAATTTTGCACTGCACTGCAAGCGTCTTCTCCTTCTTTTGAAAATAATTTTTACTGAGGATTTTCACATCAGGAAGGAGAAACATGAAATTATATGGAGTGAAATTAAAAAAAGAAAGGAAGGAAGGTAAAAGCACTTCTTGGCACCCACAATGCTAAGCGGCAGAATGGATTCACCTTCCCAACTAATTCTGTGCTAAAGGAAAATAAAATCAGCCTGGTAGGTACGGGAGAGGAAGACCAGGTGTCCTAACAGCCAGGAACCACGCTGAGACAAGGAACTGGTCTCTAATGTTTTATTGCTTGTATATAACAGGAATCCTAACAAACTGAAGAAGCGTGGGAAAAACCCAGACATATAAACCCCAAAGGTTAAGGCGGTCCCGATCTGTGTCTCTTTGAATGGCTGCCCAATTCCTCAGTGCTACGCATGCGCTTAACAGTCTGGATGGGAGCCCCCTGCTCGCCATCCTTACTCATGACACCAGGTTGCTGACACCGCTGTACTGTCTTCTGCTGTAGGACAGGGTATTGGTTCATGCATCCTGGCAAGCAGAGTTTTGCTTAATGACAGCTTGTTGAATAAACAACAGATGCTAAGAAGCATTCTCAAGATGCTAAGGCACACCACAGTAGACAGCCCCAAATGGCTACGTACACTTTTTTCATTGAGCCAAACCAGTCACATCACAGCTTAAGGTATGATAGGTGAAGCTTACAGGGGTATGATTTGAATTGTTTATATAAAAGTTTGTGGCCATGGAAGTGTTTAACTCTCGCAGAAATGCTTTTCAATTTTTGGATCTCCAGATGTTCACATCCGATTCCTAGCGTCTCTGTTCACTAGAAACATATCCATCGATTTGGGCATCTGCTCTTCTATGTCTGGATATCCAATGTTCTGCATTCCTTGTAAGCACCACAAGCTTTTCTTTTCATACCTCGAGATGCCCATACCTACTCCAAAAGCTACTGCAAACAAGTGAGATTACTGTGTGAAGCAATCTCTGCTCCTTTATGTTATATTATAATCAGCCAGCAAAGGGCCTGTAATATTTCCAAATGTGACAAGCAGATGTGTGTGCTGAAAGGCAAGTAAAATTATCCAGACGTACAGATAAGGTAGGCAGGAAAGAACATGGTTTCTGTCTATGTCCCACATTTTTTTTTTTTAGTGCTGGTAAGAGAGCCATTTTGGTGTCATGGTTAAGGAACCAGACTAGAAACTGGGAGACCGTGAGTTCTAGTCCTGCCTTGAGCACAAAGCCAGCTGTGGGACCTTGGGCCAGTCACTCCCTCTCAGCCCAAGAGCCAATCAGGCGTGGTATGAGAGTTCTAGTCCCGCCTTAGGCATGAAAGCCAGCTGGGGGACCTTGGGCCAGTCCCTTTCTCTCAGCCCTCGGAAGGAGGCAATGGCAAAGCACTTCCAAAAAACCTTACCAAGAAAACTGCAGGGACTAGTCCAGGCAGTCTCTGAGAATCAGACATGATTGAATCGGTTTTTTAAAAAATTGCTGGTAAAGCTATGATGGGACAAACTTGATTGATACTCAGATGGGAGACTTCCAGAGAATTCCAGGGCTACCACAGAAGGAAAAAGCACAAGGTAAGGGGGAACCCCTTCTGTACTCTCATCGAGGAAATGTCCATGTGGTTGCCCAGAGTCAAGTTTTTATGCAATAGGGAAAGAGAGCAGCTCAGATGGGATTGTGAAGCAATAGTACAAACTCTCTTGCTCACCTTTTGAGAAGAATGTGCTGACCATGAAGCTGAAGGAGATGGTTGAGATGGAAAACATTGCCAGGAACGTAAACACCAGAGTTGGGTCACTGTTTGGCAACACTGCTCCCTGTCCGCTCACCTGCAAAAATTGAAGGCTTTCAATAAGTTCCCTTACTCTCTCAGGGCGCATCACCAAAATACGAAATGCAGAAACATCAAATATGGAAGAAAAATGGGCAAGTAAGGATCACTGAGGCTCTATCTTTCCTTCAGCCATGCAAGCATCACCTGAGGAAAATCGTGGTGGCCCAAAACAGACTGGCATCTGGAGAGGGATGTAGTGATTAAGGCTGAACATCCATCAGTTGATTAATCAACCACAGTTGATTAAGTGGAGTGAGTCAACCTTAATCAGAGAAGGCACTTTCTATCAGTTTAGATGCATGTAATTATAGTCACATCCTAATGTCAATGTCATTGTTATTATATTACTGTTATTCTGTTACAATGATAATGATTATCATCATCATTACAGGTAGTCCTCGATTTACGACCATTTGTTTTAACGACAGTCTGAAGTTACAACGGCTTCGGAATGGGTCCTTTACGGCCTGTAAAGCACTCCCGAGTGTCACAAAACATCACCACCCCTCTGTGGTCACCTGATCGCATTTCAGGCGCTTGGAAACCAGCTCACATTTATGACCGGTTGCAACCTCCCACGGTCATGTTATCGCATTTTGCTTTTCTGGCAAAAGATGCCCATTGGGAAGCTGGATTTGCTTAACAACCCATGATTAAATTCTTGGTTTCTTTAACTGTATTATATTCTTTTATTTTTTCCATGTTGTTTCTTGTATTTGTTTATATATTTTCAATACATACATTATACTGAAATTTTAAAAAAGTTCAATTAAAAAAATAAAGAATAAAGATGCTCACCTTGACACAGAAGAGGGTGGTCACCAAGAAGATGGACACTAAGAGGAAGAGGAAGAACAGGAGGAACCATGCGGTCCAGTGTAGCCAGTTGCTGAGACCCATTATGCGCATGTACTCCTGTGGATGCAAAATCGCACATGGAACCGTACTGTGGGAAAGACACTTCTCACCCTTGCCATGTCTTCTTGACATTAGGGGCATCTGCAGGTGCGTGGGTGCAAAAAGGTCAAGGTGGTGACTGAGACCAGGTAACTGAGTGTACCTTTTTAATTGCAGAGTAATTAAAGTCACATTCTAGTGTCAGTGTTGTTGATTATATTATATTATAATTATTTGATCAGTCACCATCTTGATTTTTCTGACCCCCTTCTAGATGCCTCTGCATAACATCTTTAATCAATTTGCTTTTTAAAAAGATTAAACCATTAAATATGGTTTAATATATATTGATGTCAAGATTCTGTTAATGTAGCTTTACAATAAAGTAGAATTAGCTTATCTGGTTGTGTTTCCTGCCTGGTCTCCCTGGTAAGGTTGACATCAATCTATATTAATTGACATCAACCTATATTGTTTGTGTGTGTGTGTGTGTGTGTGTGTGTGTATATATATATCCATCCATCCATCCATCCATCCATCCTTCTTTGTTTTAAAAATGGCAAAGCAGTGTACAAGCAAATGCAGCCAAAACAGTGAATGGAAACCAACAGTTAGAACTGACATTTAAAATTGCTATGAAACATACAAAATAAGGTAAGCATTTTATAAATGTATAAAACATAAATCAATAGAGGACTAAATAAAATACAGTGATTGAAGCACAAACCATTTCTAAGCCCCCCAAAGCCTTATTTTAAAAAATTCAACTTTTTTGAGTAGAGCAGCCCGCCACCCATCCCTACCCCTGTGTCAGGATGTTTTGTAAAGGAAGTCATTCAAGCTAGACTTTTGATTCTCAAGTACAACTTCCTCTAGCTGTCATGTTTGGGAGGACTACAACACCCATCATCCAATCCAGAGCAGCTGAAAGTTTCTCTAAGTTGGGGAAAGTTGCTCTAGAAGCCGTTGCTTCAGAATCTGTGTGCAAAAAACACAAAATGCAAACAGCTTAGTGCACTCAAGCACGAAAACAAACATTAGGCTGTTTGTTAAATCTGAATTCTGTGCTGAGGTCCCTGCCAGAAAAAAGGGTAATTTTTACGCGCACGAACTGAAAGAAGCTGTACAAGATCAGAAATCATGGAGAGAGATGGCTTATGGAATCGCCAAGGGTTGGATATGACCGAATGGATAATTCGATTCGATTATGTGCACTTTGCCACATTTATTTTGCTTTCTTTTGCTAATCAACAGGAAGGAGCAAAAATCTATAAAGGCCTATTTCATTATCCTTCTGAGCTCCCTGCATTTTTTAAATAGGTATTTGCACATTAGGTTTTCAAGTCTATTTGCATACTTACCACAACGAATAGAAGCTTTGTCCTTTGTCTGCCTTAAAATAAAGCCAGGTTCTCAAGATCTTGCAACCTCCATGCCTGGTTTGCACTGAATGCTAAGCCAGGATTTGTTAAACTATGCTTATTTTGACACCAAACTACGTCATCACGGATGAGTTTGCTCATCCATCACACCAAGACAAAAAGAGACAAACCACGGTATGGTTGAGCATTAGCTGTAAAGCAGGCCATGATTTCTAGTTATTCTCTCCTTCCAACTCTCTTTCTTTCTTTCCTCATTTTTTAGAATGCCACAATTCTCAGGATAAGTTCTGGAATTCCAGATTCCAAAGTCAACATGCATTTGATGCAACTGAAGATACCCCTGCATCAAATGAAGGAACAGACTCCCTCCGATGGCTGGGCTGACCAACGAGCAGGTCTTGTCCCACTAAACCCCAGAGCTGATCCTTCCATTACCTTCAGCTTCTTCTCTTTCTCATGCACCACAGCACGGACAATGTTGAGGGAGGTGTAGGTGAAGCTCAGCATGAGCAGCAAGGGAAGCTGGTTCTCAATAGCCAAGAGGAAGAGGTCATTGACGTAAGGGGGATAGGGAAAGCGCCGAACAATCACAGTCACCCGATCCAGCAGATCAGCAGTAGTTGCGTTGGCATGGTACTGAATGATTGCCTTATCCACCAAATGTTGCACGGCAAGGAAACCTTCACGGAAGTACCCTAACAAAGCAAGAGGAAGGAAGCCTTGTGAAAAGAGGTGCAACTAAATTCAGGACTTTAACAGGTAGCAACATCTCTTAGGTTTTGCCTGGTTTTGGAAGCTAAGTGGGATCAGGCTTGGTTGGTATTTGGATGGGAAACTGTTTGAAATATCAAAGCTTTAAGCTGGAGTAGTCAAGAACACTGGTTGCACTGATCCGTTTAGTTTTCACGGCAAGGATACTGGGGTGGTCCATGAAGTCACGAAGAGTCGGAAGCGACTAAACAAATAAACAACAAGTCAAGAGCACATCCCCCAAAAAGGCACATGATGAAACATTTTCATACTGCTGCCAAGAAAATGACATCATCCTGACTATGTCACCAGAAGCCTAGCAACATGTGAAGGAGATTTCATTGTTTCAGTATTTTAAAAAGTTTATTTACTTATTTACTTTCTTCATTAGATTTACATCCCATCTTTCCTCCAAGAGCTCAAGGTGGCTTCATTGTATGTCTTTGTTTCATCTCCACAACAGCAACCCGGTGAAGTAGGTTGGGTTGAGAGACAGCCCAAAGATACCCACTCACTTTCCAAAACTAAGGGTGGAATTCAACCTGGGTTCCCTAAATTCTACTTCAACGCTTTAGCCAGATCATCACATTTCATGCCAAGTGGTATTTCACAAGAATGTTCCTTGGGGTGGGGAGGGCTTATAGCATAGGTCCTAGAGGCTTGTTACAGGATCCGTGCACTCTGGGGTCTTCAATTAAAAAAAAAATCTCAGGCTGTACAGAATATGGAAGACCTTTGCCTAACACCAGTCAGAGGTAGAAGGCAGCTCCTCACGTTTCCACATCCTGCTGAGGACCTGATGAACTTTCAGCATAAAGTTACCATTGGAAAAAGATTACCTGGTGTGCCTCCATCATCACTTTTTGCCTCTCTGGGTCCTGGTAACTGGAGCAATGGGAAGAGGTAGTTGGTGTTCCAGTCTCGATCCAAGTTGGGGTTCAACCCTGTCCTCTCACTCTGAGGAGCATTTCTAGGGCTATATTTGAAACGTAGCTGGTAACTAACCTGCAAATTGTAACCAGACCAACATCAATGACGTGAGTCCTTGACATTCTCCAAGGGTGCATCCAAAGTGAGTTGCATCTAACCTCTTGCCTGGCCTGGAATGATTAACACAAAATCTAGCCCATGCATTGTTAATAAATGTGTGTCCTCCACCCCATTCTGTACATCCGGATGGGCATCTGTTTTGATGGCAGAGGGTCATACTAAACATCTGGCAGGAGGGAAATGCTATGCAAAGCAGGAAGAGCTATGTCGTGTTTGTAGATTCTCTGCCTCCCTCCATGTTTATTTTTTAACTTAAATCTCATGGTTTATACCATGATTTCCAGGTGACTTAAAATGGCTGGGAACCGTGTTGCCTATCTGCAGTGATTCACATTAGGGGAAGACTCTTGGAGCCCAGAACAATTCAGGGAGCCATATCTGGTCCTAAGGGTTCAAGCCGGAACATGTAAGGTATGGAAAACATAAGGGATTTGCACATGGTACATAAAGATCCATGCATATTTGTAGGCACCATTTTTGTAGTGATCTCCAGTCCACGTACATGCTTACTAATATGAATGGATGCATATGCACCAGAAAGAATGTGCAAACATTCTTTCATTTTTACATACATTCTTATATTCCCCATAGGAATTCCATTAGACATACACATCTCTGTAACGGTATGTAGGAAAGACCTTGGGAGGCAGGGAGAAGAGATGATGCCTAGGGAATAGTCAGGTAAGAGACAGCATAGCCTGCAGCTGGACAGTGGGTGGGGCAAGGAGCTCAGAAGGGACCATCCCTAGTTTCTCAGGCTGTAAAGGAGATGGGGTGGGGGTGGGGGGACTGTACTTTCAGACTTGCAAGATTCTGTTAATGTAGCTTTACAATAAAGTAGAATTAGCTTATCTGGTTGTGTTTCGTGCCTGGTCTACCTGGTAAGGTTGACATCAATCTTGCAAGTCTGAAAGTACAATCCTCTCTCCCTCTCCTTTACAGCCCAGAAAGCTAGGGAGGGTCCCTTCTGAGCCTCTTTCTCCGCCCATTATGCAGCTGGGGCTACGCCCCCTCTTATCTGACTGTTTCCTAGGCAACCTCTCTTTGCCCCGTCTCCCAAGCTTTTCCCCACATACCATTACAATCTCCATTCAAAGATATTTTCCATTTCTGGATAAGAGACTATCATGCACCAACTTGAGAGCTGAGAAGAAATGCTTGAGGAGACCAGCCAGGAGAACATCCTACCTGGAGCGGCAAGGGATCCTGACTGTTAGCTGAACAGTTCTCAAAAACCAGTCCTGCCAGTACGTTGCCCGAGTGGTTATCAAACCTGATGTAGTGTTCAAAGTCTTTTTCTGATGGAAACCCTCGAGCTACAAACAAAAGCCACACTGTGAAAAGGAGGCCCCTCCAAGGAAAACATCATCATCCACCCAACCCAGCAGAGAACCAACTCAGAACAATGACAGCATTAGCATAGTAATGATTTCAGAATCATGTAATTCAGTAATTGTATTTGGAGTATTGCAGAGAGCTGCTGCTACAGTATATCATGCTGGCTTTGCAGGCTGCTATACAGAATTCGGCTCTGTTATGTGTGGTGCTTCGATGCCTATTAGTTCGAAATTAGAATGAGTCTATGGTAGCTCAAGAACACATCATGAGACATGCTGGGCTGGAGGAATCCAAGGCTGGAGTTAAAATCGCTGGAAGAAACATTAACAATCTCAGATATGCAGATGATACCACTTTGATGGCTGAAAGCGAAGAGGAACTGAGGAGCCTTATGATGAAGGTGAAAGAAGAAAGTGCAAAAGCTGGTTTGCAGCTAAACCTCAAAAAAACCAAGATTATGGCAACCAGCTTGATTGATAACTGGCAAATAGAGGGAGAAAATGTAGAAGCAGTGAAAGACTTTGTATTCCTAGGTGCAAAGATTACTGCAGATGCTGACTGCAGTCAGGAAATCAGAAGACGCTTAATCCTTGGGAGAAGAGCAATGACCAATCTCGATAAAATAGTCAAGAGCAGAGACATCACACTGACAACAAAGGCCCGCATAGTTAAAGCAATGGTGTTCCCTGTAGTAACATATGGCTGCGAGAGCTGGACCATAAGGAAGGCTGAGCGAAGGAAGATCGATGCTTTTGAACTGTGGTGTTGGAGGAAAATTCTGAGAGTGCCTTGGACTGCAAGAAGATCCAACCAGTCCATCCTCCAGGAAATAAAGCCAGACTGCTCACTTGAGGGAATGATATTAAAGGCAAAACTGAAATACTTTGGCCACACAATGAGAAGACAGGACACCCTGGAGAAGATGCTGATGCTAGGAAGAGCGGAGGGCAAAAGGAAGAGGGGCCGACCAAGGGCAAGATGGATGGATGATATTCTAGAGGTGACGGACTCGTCCCTGGGGGAGCTGGGGGTGGTGATGACCAACAGGAAGCTCTGGAGTGGGCTGGTCCATGAAGTCACGAAGAGTCGGAAGTGACTAAACGAATAAACAACATGATAGCTCAAACAAATCACCCCCAAGTTCTCATTTGAGGTACAAAGGACCAGGCTCAACTGATCCTACTTCAGACACATTATGCAAAGATCCAGCTCTCTGGAGAAGGCTCTGAGGCTGGGAAAGGTGGAAGGAAAGAGAAGGATGACCAGCAGCAAGGGGGAGGAACTCAGTTATGGTGGCGATGGGTGCACCGTTGGAAGACCTGAAAGACCAGGTTAGGGACAGATTGTCACGGAGAAAATCTATCTAGGTGGCCCCTAGAAGTAGAAAACAACTTGATGGCACCTTTTCAGACTAACACATTTCATTAAAAGGTGCAAGCTTTCATGAGGTACAACTCCCTTCAACTCAGATACACAAAGAGAAAGGAAGGGGACCTTGATGAAAATACACAGGCACCGTTTTCCAGACAAAAGGGGCTGAACATTTTTTTAAGCCCAGAACAATGAGATAACATTCAGAAGTGGCTCAGGCAGATGCCACCCTAATTCATTGGTTTATAATAAGGAGAAGGAGGTCCAGCACAACCAGACTTGCAGGACTCTGTTCTTATAGCCAATCTTAATAAAGATAGTTTGAGCTTTCCTGTAGAGTTGATTTCCTGGTTTGGTCTACCTAGCAGGACTGATAGATTTCACCTGGACAACCTGGAAGGTTTATTACAAAAGTGAAATAATAGCCAACATTCAGGTCTGCGTAGTACTCATTGTGTTTTCAATAAAATAAGACATGGGTAGCTGCTTCAACTGCAACTGACTTGCATGTTCATTCTTCTATTCAATCAACCTTCTGCAAGATAGCTGGCAATACATTAAAGTGTGTTTGAAAGAACCTGAGCATTTCCAAAAAGTGAGACAGTTGCTGCCTGCAGACTGACAGTCGGTCTCCAAGGCTTAAAGCCATTAGAAACTACACTTAGATAGTTTTGCATACCTACATCCATAGCTCGTTTTAGAATCTTTCTATTTATGTTGCATTGAGTGATAACAAGAACTCTGCTGAAAGGCTGTATCTCAGCAATACGTTTGCTGAGGCTTTCTTCCAGCCCAAACAATATTTATCAAGGACCGTTAGGGGACCCAAGCTAAAAGTGAAGAACACCAGCCAAGCTTGAGCCTCCATTCTTTGAGGGGCATAGGTTAGAAGAACCTCAAGACTATTGCACCATTTCTCTGTGTTCATGAAAAAAAAATTATCAGTCAATACTTAAAACACTTTACTTTGTTTGATGTTCTTGTCCTGACTTTGACAGTTACATGATCTCTTAGTAAACATTATGATCTTAATTTTCTGGTCATAAATCTGAAGCTGGTTACCAGAGCAATACTGGCATGGGATCCTCAACATTCTCCTAAGACCAACTTAGGAGACAGAACCATCACATCTTTGGCAAAGAATTGGACTGAAGTTGCTTATCAACCAGCTCAGAGGAGATCCAGATTGCACAGATCCTTGACTAGGGAATCAATATACAAATTAAACTGTAAGTGGGCCCTGAATAACCCAGCCTGACACCTTCTTCTGAGGGAAAAGAACTTGAAAGCTACCCAGATGCCTGCATCTTAAGACACTGGCCTAGACTTTCATGTAATTTATAGATGTGTGGGAATGGCCTTCTATCATTCTTTGCAGTCATAAGGTTTTCCCAAAATGTTTCTCTGGAGTTGGAAT
Organism: Candoia aspera; assembly: GCF_035149785.1. Taxonomy (NCBI): domain Eukaryota; kingdom Metazoa; phylum Chordata; class Lepidosauria; order Squamata; family Candoiidae; genus Candoia; species Candoia aspera. The sequence goes on along the minus strand of NC_086166.1, from coordinate 10,616,502 downwards.
CAAAAGCAGGTTTAGTGCTCCACAGAGTGACATGGAGCGCTTGTGGGTATCTTTCCACTGTGTACTGCAGAAGCAGCTCTTGATCTATGGCAGATGTTCTCCTCAGAAGCCTACGTGCTCCTCATCCAGAAGACCACATTGCTCCATCCAGTCCTGCCATTTCCAACACAGATTCCTTGCCTAGAGATGACTTCTATTCCTCACTAGACTCACTAGGGAAAGAGGGACGGAGGGAGGGAGGGAGAGGATTGGAAGGGAAGAAGGAAAGAAGGAAATGAGGGGATTGGAAGGAAGGAAGGAAGGAAGAAAAGAAGGAAGTGAGGGGATTGGAAGGGAGTAAAGAAGGAAAGCAGGAAGGGGAGAGGGAGGGAGGGAGGGAGGGAGGGAGAGAATTGGAAGGGAGGAAGGGAAGAAGGGAAGGAGGAAATGAGGGGATTGGAAGGGAGGAAGGAAGGACGGAAGAAAAGAAGGAAAGAAGGAAGGGAGGGGATTGGAAGGGAGGAAAGAAGGGAAGGAGAGAGGGAGGCAGGGAGGGGGATTGGAAGGGAGGAAGGAAAGAAGGAAGGGAGGGGATTGCAAGGGAGGAAAAGAGGAAAGGAGGAAAGGAGGAAAGGAAGAAGGGAGAAAGGAAGAAAAGGAGGAAAGGAGGAAAGGAGGGGGAGGGAAGGGAAGGGAAGAAGGAGGGGAGGGAGATCAGAATGATTTTACTGGGTGACTTTGAGTTCTAATATTCTGAGACATGGATGGTACTTTACCCTCCATTTTCTTCACCTTGTTTTCAATTATTTGCATGCATTCCATAGCGTTGCAACAGTCACACTGATTTCCTGCGGTATTTCTAGCATTGCATAACTCTTTGCCAGCTCATAACAAAGCCCTACTGTTGCAGGAGATGGACTCTGCAAACAGAAGGAAACGTAGGGACGCAAACCACCCTGCCGGGTCGCAGACCTTTGATATTGATCTCCAAGGCCTTCTCCACCACCTCAGCGATCCTTTGCACGGCCGTGTTGTTGGAGGGGACGTACGCCAGTTCCCAGAGGATGCCCGGATGCCAGCGGTGGAAGAAACCGGGCAGTCTGTCCACCTGCTTGCTGTGGTATAAGGTGGTGTTGGGGTGATTGACTGAATGGACCCGGTGGCGGAGGCCGATCAGGATGGCGGCAAACAACAAGGGGAGACAAATCTCCACGAGCGTGACCAAAATTTTCCGCTTCTGCAGAAGGAGACAAAGACTCTGCAAGTTAGGCTGGGCGAGAGGAATTTGGTGGAGTTACAACTGGGTGTTCACAGCCGAAGAGGAGCAAAATGGCAAGGGGTTAGCAATGAACTTGGCGCGCTCCAGGGATGATGGAGAGCATACCGAATCTGTGGTCTGGAGATGCATCCTTTCCTCTTTTGAAGGACCTACTGGGGCATTGCAAAAAACACTTGTTACTTGATGATTGTATTGACCCTGCCATTCTAGAAAACAAGTTCTCCAGATGTCAACAGATTAGAGCAAGATGGTACGGGGGCGAGGGGGGCGGCGGTAATGGCTACCAGCATGGATCAGGTGTTGCAATCCATTCTGGACACAGATGTGAATTCATGTCCTCATACATTATTCCCTGATGCTAGGGCCCAAGGCTGATGTAACTGAGCACTATGAGAAAGTCCCTCTTTGGTTGACTGAATCTTAAAAAGCAAAAGGTTGGAATGATGAATTCTAAGCTCTTCGTGGTTCTACTTCTTTTTTTTGCATCTGGGAATCCCTAATCCCATTTATTCAACCTGATGACTTCTAGGTAGCTTGGAACTAACCCTAATTCTGAGAACTGGAGTCCCAACTTCTGGAGCAAACAGGTTGGGAAAGGCTCTTGATCTACTGAGGCAATTCTGAGACCCCTTGCTGGCCATTGACCATATTTCCAAACAAACAAACACATAACTTGAGACTCTTCTTGGCTGGTTTGTTCAGAAAGCAGCATACTGTGCCATCAGTCATCTTATAGGCATGCTACATCCTCTCTGTGTTTGCAACCCAATTTGCCACTGAGGGATTGTGGGAAGAGCGTCGGAGCAGATCAGCAACTCATGCTCTTTTGGCAGTGAATTCTGTCAAAACTACCAGGGTATCTGGATCACAACCCCTCAAGAGCTGTCAGTCCATCTTCTTTGTAAATGCTATATGGTTTGCAGATGGGCCCTAGACTAATCAGAGTATTACATACAGGCACATCAATCTACAATATAAGGATTCTGGTGTGCCTTGAAAATAAACAAAGTGGTGCCATTAGGACCTCGAGAAGTAGGTTTGGCTGGAAGACCACATGTTTCTCCTGAACTTTAGAGTGGCTGGTGGCTGAACAAGGACTGGAACTTCCAGAATTCCAGGATCTGAATAACAGCAGTGCAGTGACCACGTTTCTGGTTTCATTTCATTTATTTACTTATTTATTTTTCAAATTTCTATCACCGCCCATCTCTCCCAAAAAGGGGACTCTGGGTGCTTGCAAAAGGGGACTTCATGTGCTGCATACAACATTCACGACAGAAAGGAGCAAGTAGGGCACGTGTTTTCCATGCAGACATCTTCAGTTTTCATCCTGGCTGCCTCCAGTTGAAATCACAATAACAACTGTAGGCAGTAAAGCCTGGAGTCTATCTCTACTGGAGATCTAGAACGCAGGCAACAGTAGCTGAAAGTGATCAAGAGATACAGAATGACCTAGTTGTAAGGCAGTTTCATTGTTGGAACTCTAATTCCCCCCCAAAAAATTGGTTTCACAAACACAGGTTGATGTGTAAAGGTGGTGAGTGCCAACCTTATGGAGCTAAAGCAACACAATCCAGCAGACTTGGGAAAATCCCAAGATTTGCTGAAGTACAAACCAACCTTTTTCAAGATAATGTCATTCCATAGAAGCAAAGTCACCCACGCAAAAATGTTCCAGTGGGCTGAGAGCTGAGGGCTGAGATGGAGCATGAAATGCTAGAATGGAGAATTGCATGTGGGGGTGGACACGGTTGGCTGGCAGAGTGGGCAGAAGCTCTGACTCTGCAACTTTTGTTGATGGTTCAGTTTATTGCTGCTACAGTCTGTTAGATGCCAAGCTAACAATACCTTCTTTCTCCATGTTCTGAGTCGCAACAGGTATTGATTAACTACAGTAGGCTTGGTATCCTTAGTTTATTTTTTACCATGTTTTTATTAAGCATTTTAAGAGAAAGCAAGGAGAAAAATCAAAGAAGGAGGGCAAAAGGGGGATTTAAAAAGTGAAGTGAGCAAACGGAATTTTCAAGTCTGAAGTTTTTCAATATTTCATTATTTAATTGTAAAGAACCCAGCATATTCTCTTGTTTTAAAAAAAAACTACAAATCACAGTCTAGACAGAATATCAATACCAGTAAGCAAAATACAAATAATAAAATACGGTTATAAATTACAATAAATTCTACCCATACTGCTAAAGGCCTGTTCTATTTAGGAGAACCTGGAAAACCGAAATATTAGGACTTTGTGTAAAGAGAACCCTGAATTTTGGAGGCTCTAGGAGGAGAGCCCTGTTTGTCTGATTTGCAAATTACAAACTTTATTAAGGGGCCTAGGCTTTCTGGAGCTGCAGTTCCCATTATCTGATGAGTGAAATGGCCAGACTGATGTAGGATATAAATCAGAGTGAAAGGGGGGGAAAGGATGGGCAAGATAGGTTGGTTAAGCAGATGCAAGCACAATGGGGTTTTACACATTACAACTGTTAATTGATAAGGTACTTGTACGGGTAGTCCTCAACTTACAACCATTCGTTTAGTGACCATTTGAAGTTACGACGGTGCTGAAAAAAGTGACTTGCAACCTGTCCTCGCACTTATGACTGTCACAGCGGTCATAAGTGTGAGGACTGGTTGCAAACCCCTGCAGTCATGTGATCAAAATTCAGCAACCAGCATGTATTTATGACAGTTGCAGTGTCCTGGGGTCACGTGATCGCTATTTGCGACCTTCCCAGCCAGCTTCCGACAAGCAAAGTCAATGGAGGGAGCCAGATTTGCTTAGCAACCACATGATTCACTTAACAACTGTGGTTATTCGCTTAATGACCATGGCAAAGAAAGGACATAAAATCAGGCCTGACTCACTTAACAAATGCCTCGCTTAACAACAGAAGGTCTGGTCCCAATTATGATTGTAAGTCAAGGACTGCCTGTAATCAGTTTTGCATCTAATCTGCATCAGTTTGACCACCCTCTCTTCCCCCCACATTTCCTCCCACCTCCCCCCAATTAACATCCTATATCAGTTCCAGCCACTCTATGCATTGGTAAAGGGAGGTGCAACTCACAAAAAGGTACGCCTTTTATTAAAGTGTGTTAGTTGGAAAAAGTGCTGCTGGACTCCTCCTGAAATTTGAATGTTTCTTTTCTACTTTGTATTTTTCTGGCTTTTTATATGCACACACATACAGCAAATAGGTTAGTCCATAGCGATGACTGAGATGGGGCGTTATTTTTAATAGGCTTACAGGTCACCAGGAGTCAGAAGCTGGGGAGCCCCTTATTCATCAAGATGGGCTGCTCCCAAGTTAAAGAGAAATAATACACCAAAAAGTTTCCAAAACTTGTGAGACTTGGGGATCGTCTAATAACTGCCCAGAGTCGCTGGGAGTCTGGTGGCCTATAAATTTAAATAATAATAATAATAATAATAATAATAATAATAATAATAATAATAATAATGCATTGCTGTCTGCATGTGCATGAAAGACTGCATGTACACACAAGAGCTTCTAACAGTTGCCTGAGATTGATGCTAAAGGGCTATGGAGATCAAAGAATAGGATAAAGAGTTAATAAATAAATTTGCTGAAGGCTTGGAGGACAGAAAATAGGAGAGTGGTGGGCTTCACTCAGGTGGTGAGCTGCAAGTAGGGCAAAACAACTCAGTTTCTTTTCAGTGCGTGCCCGCTTCAATGTCGGATAACCTTCACTGAGAAAGTAAGATGGAACTCCTTATTATATTACAAAATAGTTCAGTGCATTTTGCAATATATTAAGGCCATGCTTATTTATTTATTTATTTATCTGTCTGTCTGTCTGTCTGTCTATCTATCAAATTTGTCACCACCCATCCCCTCGTAACAGAGGGACTCTGGGCAGTTTACAACATAAAGCAATAACTATATAATAAAATTCCAATATAAAATATAGACTAAAACAATTTTAAAAACTACCAAATATAATAAAATCCCGATGGCTATGGTCTCATTCAGTCCTTGTGTAGGAGGGGCACTTCAAGGCACTAGCCAACCCCGAGTCCTCCCTGCCCCAAGCCAGATGGCAGAGCCAGGTCTTCAACTTCCTCTGGAAGGCCAGGAGCGATGGGGCTAATCTCACCTCTGGGGGCAAGATGTTCCAATGGGTGGGCGCCACTGCAGAGAAGGCCCGCCTCCTGGACCCCGCCAGATAGAATTCTCTTGCAGACGGGGTCCACAGCATGCCCTCTCTGCATGACCGGGTGGGACGGGCTGATGAAGCTTAACTTTAATTGTACAATTTAAGCAACTTCATGTTCATTAACTTCTCAGAATTACAGTTAATACAGATGCAAACTTTTTTCATCTTACCTTTACAGGTTCAAGTCATCTAAATTATAGTGTCAACCCTTTTTAGTTTATATGATACAAATACTGCTGTACCTAGCTAATGCCTGAATTCTATAATGTATTATTTGCATTTTATAATACAATAAAACAATTGACTACCAAAAGAGAGGGAGGGAGGGAGGGAGGGAGTCCAAGCTGAAAGTTAAAAAGACCAGGTTTCTATCTTGAGCTAAGACAGGAGTTTGAGAAAGAAGGGTAGAGGCGTAGAGGCTATCTTCTCAAAAGTTGTGGGTAGGGCCAAGAAAAACATTTCATTAAAATCAGCACAATTAAGCTGACAGTAATTTTCACCATCTGTCACATTAAACTTAATATGGGCTTGTTGGTTTTAGCAGGGTGAGTGAAACCAGCATGGTGGTTTGGAAACTATGGCTTATGGCTAGTGTATTGGGCAAACCCAATTGTTTGTTCAACAATCCATAGTTAAAACAACACCACGTGTGGCATGAAAGCCAGTATCAGAAATGAAGGCATGTTTTAAGCAGACTTCTTGATCATGATGCCTTCTTCAGATGTGCTGCACTTCAGCTCCCATAATCCTCAAGCTGGGGATCATGGGAACTGAAGCCCAACCTATCTGGAGGAGGTTAAAGAAGACTGGCTTACAACTAAGTTTAACTTCCGCCCTTTCATTCCATGGACCTCCTTCCTGCCCATTCTCCATGGCCCCAAATCAACTCACCTGCAAAATGTAATTCTTCCAGAGAAGAAGTCCAAACTGCCGTAACACAGCCATCTTTTCTGTTGGGAAGGGAGGACCAACTTTCTCAGATTCTGTGGAAAAGCAATATTGGAGCCATAAGATAAAAATACAAAGCAAGTCCACCATCAAATAGCCATTAGTGGAGGCACAATTTGGATAACAACCTTAGTTAAATCTTTATCCTGGAGCAAAAAAATCTCCTGTAAATTATAAACTAGTGGTTCAAGATCACAGAAAATCTATACATTACCCAAGTTGGTATGTGTGTGTATAATATATATACATATACATATATACATATTGATGTGAGAATCCATATTTGTGTGTATCTCCATCTCCATCATCTCCATCTATTTATGGAGGAGTGAACAGGTTCTTTGGTTCCCCTTCGAATGCTACCTGAATCATCCTTGGGTATAATGGGGGAATGAATAGTCTGACCATATTTCCTTGAGACCAAAACGGGACGTTGGGATGGCAAAACCGGGCAGGGCTGGGCAACAGGCTGGATCAGCAGGCAGGAACATCTCCGGTTTTCTCAGGCTGGGAATCTTCGGATTCCTTCGTTTGCGAGAGGCAAGGCTGGGCTGGAGAGTCTAGCGAATGGTTGTCCCCGACAAGTTGTTCTTCCTCTGGCCATGCTTTTACGTTCTTTTCTTCCCACCATTTCAAGGCAGGAGCCAATTGATCACCGCCTATCAGCTGATCCTGTTTTTTTCTTTTTAGGTTTCCCACCGGGTTGAGCTCTGCGGCTTTTTTCCCACCGTTTCTGCTGAGCTCCCCCTCCTTCCACTCAAAGTCAGACTGCCTTCTGACAGGTTTGCGGGAACTTCAAATTTTTAAGTAAGGTTTTTTAAGAAAACGGGACAAAATGGACATTTATATTAAAATGACGGGACAGTCTGGAAATGTTAAAAAAATGGGACTGTCCCGTTCAAAACGGGACATATGGTCAGACTAGTACTCATGACACTAGGAATGAATAATCCTGCAGATGAAGATGATGTGATGAACCTTTGAAGAAGTTACCACTGATTTCATTGAAGGAGATTCATGTTTGGAATCATCTAATCTATGGACAACGTAGCCCAGATATTTGGGCTTCATGGCTGAATCCAACTGAGGGAATGACAAGGGATGGTGGGAAGACCCAAACTTCCAAGGAGGCATCTGGCTGCCCAGTTCTGTTGAACCCCAATGATGAAGCAGATTTCTGGAGTTGTTCTGTATGTTGTATTAAGTCACAATAGCGGTTTGCTTGATTTTGGCTTAACACATTGCACAAGCCCAACCATTTGAGCTCATAAATCCAGATTTATAATGGAGGTGGCACTAATTTTTCTGACACACGAACAGACACACAAACACACATATGCCCGCACACATGCCCTGGATCAACCTGCTGAAATTTGATGGGCAAATTGTAATTTTTGGCAGTGCAATGTAGCCTTTCTCTTATGATGCAAGGCTAAATAGGTGTTCTGCCCCAATGTTGTACTGTATAAAAAAACCCACCATTATTCCATAACTAAAAGAAAAAGTCAAGTTTTTGAGTCCACCCAGCCTAGAAATCTATTGTGGTTAAATTTACTACAACAATATAAAATAAAATAACAAAGTAAAATAATAAAGTAAAATAATACAATAATAAATAAAATAAAATAAAATAAAATAAAATAAAATAAAATAAAATAAAATAAAATAAAATAAAATAAAATAAAATAAAATAAAATAAAATAAAATAAAATAAAATGAAATGAAATGAAATGAAATGAAATACAGCTACTGATGGAAAAAGAGTAGCCCACTTTAGTGTGTTGTGCAAATCCAGCATTTTTTTTCCATTTTTAAAATTTCTTTAGAACTTTTAAAATATTAAGTTGTGGATTTGGCACGCAAAAAAGAAGGGCTTGGTGCAATGCACAAATCAATTTTCTCTTTCTGTCCAGTTGTTTGGGGCAAAGCACATGATACCATTCATTCCACCCTAAGATACATTTGTTCTCCCAAGGAACATTTCACAGCATTTTCAGTGAGAATATGTGTTTTTGCACTGACACTGAACACAGAGTCTTATTTAGATTCCACTACAATCAGAGATCTCTTTTGTTTCATTTTTCTCATTCAGAAGGCCAAACAATCACACATGAAAAATACAGTTAGTCTTTGAAAACTAATCATCTGAGGCATCCAGCTTCTTAATTGCAGCCAGTTCATGCTGAGTCCAGCTTTGCAACGTTACACTCCAGGTTTCCAGAGCAACTGCAAACTATAGATAAGCCAGCCTCACTTCCATAAGAAAAGAGCAAGGATGATGCAAGGGACACAACAAAATTCCTTTTGCTAGCATGAGGTACGTCTGAGTGTGCGCACGCGACAGTATGCATTGTCTCTACTCAACGATTATGATCCTGCCAGCTTAAAAGGCTGGGCACTCTGGTGTTAAACTAAAATACAGGTAGTCCTCACTTAATAACGATTCGTTTAGTGATAGTTCGGATTTATGATGGTGCTGAAAAAAACGACTTACGACCAGTCCTCATACTTACAACCATTGCAGCATCCCTGCAGTCATGTGATCATGATTTGAGAGCTTGGCAACCAGTTCACATTGATGACTGTCGCAGCATCCCGTGGTCACGTGATCACCATTTTTGACCTTCCCAGCCAGCTTCTGGCAAGCAAAATCAGCAGGGAACTGTGTGATTTGCTTAATGACCACATGGCTCACTTAATGCCTGTGGTGATTCACTTAACAACCACCTCAAAAAAGGTAGTAAAATCAGGTTGGATTTGCTTAATGACCACTTTGCTTAGCAACCAAAATTCTGGTCCCAACTGTGGTTGTTAAGCAAGGACTACCTGTATATCTCCTCTTTTGCCTTCTCTCTTTCTGTAACACCACCTTCAGTCCAGAATCCTGGTTTTGGCCTGGAATCCCACTGCCTTTTCTAAATGCTGATCTCCCCCAGCCTGACTGATCTCCTGCAACCCTGCTTCAGGCTGGAATCCCAGAGCTTGCATCTCTGTGGCTTTTGAGAACCAGCAGGCTGGAAATGTTTGGAAAGTGCATGCGGCAGCCTACAATTTATTGGAGTGTGTAAATGCTACCAAGAGTCCAAGACAGACTTCATAGCAGAAACTGCTTCAAATACCAAAGTCAGAGACAGAGAAAAGTTAGCCTTAAGGTGTTAGCAGAGAAAACCCATAAATGTTAAACAAAGCTCTTCTGAGTACTTTTCCATCAACAACACATCACTGAGGTCAAGTGTCCCCTGGACATCTAGTCCTAAAATGAAATTTATGTTCACAAGATTAAAATTGCACCCAGGTGGGGCAAATTTAACCATTCCAACTCTCCTGTCTTCCAGCCTCTGATCACCATCTCATATGCTCTGGCCATGGGGAACATGAGATGTGAATATACCTTTAGCAGTTCTCCAAGCAAAAGGTTCTCCTGATTGTTCTTAGAAACTGCCTGGGACAGGTGGTGTGTGTTTTTGGCAGGTGAAGCATTATACAAGGCACCACCTCACCCCCTAGCTAGATCCTGAGCAAATGTCAAGGTATGTGCAGTAATGCACAAAGTCATATACCACTGGGAATTTGGCCATCTGATGGAGCACTTTGTCAATTATTACATCAACTGGGTACAGCCTGCCGGCCCAGGGGCAGCCTATGTCTACATACTAGGTGCATGGGTACATCAATGGGAGAGGAAGTTGTCTTGATCTCCTTTTCTGTGGGCTTCCCAGATGCCTCTGCTGGGTCAATGTGAGAGAGGGAAATCTTTCTAGATGGACATAGTGCTGATCCAATGAGGCAATTCTTATGTTCTGGACATGAGGTGACAAGAACATGAGTGACTATTATCCCCAATGTATCTGCCCATCAGCTAAGTTGTAGAGAGGAAGCCCTTTTGAGGATGCTTCATGGACCAGGAATGTGCTATATGGTGGTCTGAGAGTGCACATTCTCAATACAAGGGCCCTGGGTATGGAATGTCCTTTCTTGGGAAAGTTGTTGTTTTTTTTGATCCCTTTGAGTAAGTTTTCTTGGCAAGATTTCAGAAGTGGTTTCCCATCACTCCTTCCCAGGGCTGAGAGAGAGTGATTGGCCCAAGATCACCCAGCTTTTACTTAAGACAGGACTAGAACTCACGGTCTCCTGGTTTCTAGCCTGATGCCTTAACCAAACTGACTCTTGATGTTCTTGGCACTAGCTAAAGATGTACCTGTTCTCCAGGGTTGTGATCAAAGTTGGGCCTTGGGTCTTTCTAGCCTAACTTGGCATCCTTGGATGCTCTCTGCTGTTTGGAATGAAGTTCTTCCAAAGATCCTGGTACCAATTACCCTACTGGCATTTTGGAGGGCCTTGAAGACCTGGCTGTTCAACCAGGCTTCCGTTAAGGAGGTTGAAGCCCCTTTTGAGTAGTGTGTGTATGTTTTCATGGTTGCCCAGTTTTGCCACCTTTTTCCTCCTTTGTCCTTATTGTTAGGTTGTTATTTTTTCTGTGTTTTTACTTTGTGAATCGTCCAGAGTTGTTTGGAATCGGGCGGTGTACAGACTTAACAAATCGTCACCATCACATCGGCCCATACACAGTTCTAAGTGATGTATGATTCTCCTATGCTTCTAAAGGTTGGCTGCTGTTTTATTTTTTTACTGAATCATTGTTTTTAATTCCTATTTTCTTAATTAATTGTAGATCATTTGAGAGTGCTTGTTTTGAAACGACTCACACCCCACACCTAGACTGGGATCAATGATGAAAGCATGGGATATAGATTTTATAGATAAAAGAAAAGTTGGAAAGGGTTTGAATGATGTCTGTAGTGGTGCATTTGGGCATCATGGAATTTGTAGTGTAAAACATCTAGAACAATGTTTTTCAACTGCGGAGTCCTTGGTGCTCGCTCAGCTTGGCTTGCAGACGTTTCATTACCCAACTGGGTAACATCATCAGTGCGAGGAAGGGTGGGGTTTGCTCCCTGTTTATATAGAGTGGCAGGGCAAGTATTTTTTCCCCCAGTACTCCCAGCATTCCAAAGTTTTGTTTTTTGTTTTAAAGTTTTTTACAGCTGCCACTACCAAACCTGTCTAATTTACATTGTGATCTAATTTTTTTTCTCATGCAAACAGCTCCTGGAACACAGAGTTACAACCCCTCCCTGATTCCCACTCATCACAAAGAGTGATTAGTGACCTGGGAAGAAAACACAAGCAGACACACCTTAGAAGAGGGACAAAATAATGGTTGCAATGTTCTTTCAGCCCAGATACAAGCTGGTACCTCTGGTCTTGGCTAGGTTCATCCCTACCCTTCAAACTTCACCGTAAAAAAACTGCACGCCAGATGGAAAGCGGCTTGTTCGTGTTCAGTTCGAAACATGCCTGCTGCTTCAACTTAAGGTGATTGCCTCCCACTGGCACAGACCCAGATGTAATTGTGACAAAAGGAAGAAATTTGTAATTATCTGGATTAGGGCAGGAGAAGAAGTACACCCTCCTTGAACAAAGGCCACACGGTGACCTGTATAAAGGAATGTTTTGCAATCATAGAAGGCTGTATTATACTCTGTGCTGTAATTATCACACCAGACTACTTTGGGGAGTGTGTACAACACCCATGAGGTGACACATCTGAAGAACAAGAGGCATGTTACATAAGGTGGGGGAGGAAAAAAAAAACCCTTGCCATGATGGACAACTGCAACGGAGGAAAACACGCCTGATGAAGAAGATTGCAAGGAGTGGCCAAACGCAAGAGGAACACACAATGGAAATACAGGTGTGGGACGAAGATAAAGCGTATTCAGTAATGCTGTAATACAGTAGTACATTATTGCTGCAGTCTAATACAGTAGGTCACGATAAGGAAGAGGATGCTATCCGTTCAGCCATGTCTGATTTTCGGCAATTCTATGGACCAGCTCTCTCCACCACCCCCATTTATTTACTTTAAGTCCTGCCAATGACCCAGACTCTCTCAATTTCTTCATCAGATGTTCCACGCCATCCAAAGGGTCTTGCAATATGGAAACTAAATCATCAGCAAAAGCCCCCAGTTTCAAAACCTCTTTTTAAATCTTTAATCCCTTTATTTGTTCGTCTCTTCTAATGGCTCTGTTAAAAACTTCCAGCACCAAAATAAATAGCAAAGGTGACAGAGGACGTCTTTGTCTTGTCCCTTTTTGTACATGACATGGTTTGGTTAACTCGTCATTCGCAATGATGTCTGCCTTTTGGGGTGTATAAATTGACTTAATTCCCTGAATGAAGTACTCTCCAAAGTCCATATTTTCCAAAACTTTAAACATAAAACACCAGTTGAAATTCTCAAAAGCTTTCTCTGTGTCTAGGAAAATTAAGAGCCGCCTGACATTCATTATGGTATTGTAAGACTTCTATAATATCCAAAACAATTCTTACATTATCTTTTAACTGTCTTTTGGGTAAGAACCCACACTGGTCGTGATGCTCCCTCCACTATTTCCAATCTTCTTCTAGTTGTTTTATGCTCTGGCTGGGGTCAGCTTGGATGGAGTCTAGCCACCGTGTTTTTTGACGGCCTCATTTCCTTATTACTGTATGTAATACAGTACTGTAAAAAACAAGGCCCAGGGACCGTATGGCAAGTGAGAACAGCGCAGCAAAAAAGCAATCCTGCAAACACCCAAAAGGCAATGTAAAATAGGAAAAATTAGGCTAGCGTGCTCAGTAGCATTCCTTTCTTCATCATGCATAAGAAGAAAGTGTCCAGTTAAATTAATTAATGACTTTGCTGCTCGAATTTCAGAAGTTGCTGTTCTTAAAGAAAGGGCCTGTCTCCCTTGGCTAGTGAAGAAATCAACTTTGCAGGGGGGAAAAAAACTTCCTCCCGTTCAATGTTTGACTTCACCCTTCAGATGTCTGGGAAGTTCAACTTCTTTGTTACACTCGCAAGATCAGTTGGGTCACCACCATTCTACAATCTCACATCAGAGAATCTCACATTCTCACATCTTGGTTTTTGCTGTGGACTGTGGATCTCAGCTGACCTTTCTAGCAGCAGCAGCCAAAGGTGTTGTGTTTACTTTATAACCTCCCTTGCAGGGAACACTACTGCCTGGTGCAGCAGAGAATGGATGGAGAAGTCAAAGTAGCAGGTAACATGCAGCATCCCTTGGCTAAATTTCCCAGCATTGCCTGGTTGTGAAGTCATTTCTTTGAAAAAGTGTGTTTTTTAATATGTGGAAGGAGTCTTTACTTATGCATGCTTGCACACACAATCTAGAGCAGTGTCGCTCAACCTTAGCAACTTTAAGATATGTGGACTTCAACTCCCAGAATTCCCCAGCTATCATGGCTGGCTAGGGAATTCTGGGAGTTGGTCCACATATCTTAAAGTTGCTAAGGTTGAGAGACACTGACCCAGAGGTTTCTTAGCCACCCTTCTGTCTCCAGGTCCCTGCTGCTGGTGCTCCTATTTTACTTGCCTTTTCAGGGGTGTCTGTGGAGGAGGGGGGTTTAAAAAATATCAAGAGGGTGGCCTCAACAATGTGGCTGACGCATCGCCCCTTTTTCATACGCACATGCAAAAGAAAGACAAGGCTTCCATTGCATAGTGAGGGTGAGGTAACTTGATTTTTTGACCCCTCCCTCTGGACCACCCTGTAAAGAATTGAGTTATGCTGCCGAGTAAGCAAGACCATTCTTCTGTCCCACATCTTGATTTCTCCAGGTCACCTCCAAAGAAGGTCCCTTTTGCTAGCTGAAATTCCCCCTTCTCTCACAATCTGATGTCCACATCTGAAGGAGATGTGAGGAGGTGGGTCTTTGCAGGCCCATCAAACAGAAAGCTTCAGGTCTCTCTGCTCTTGTGATTCTGGACTGCAGGAACAGGACCTGCTCAAAAGCATGATCTCTTATGCAAGATGTCATGAGGACACATCATCCGTGAAATAAAGCTACCGATCTGGTTTCTCTTTTCCATAAGAGGGATGTTGAAAGGTCCAGAACACCTGGGGTTAAGTCAAGTCATGCTGCCAGAGAAGGAAACTAGTCAATTAAAAGTAGGACACTGGGAGTCTCACTTCTCAAGGAAAGAACATTGAGAGATTGCTAGTCCTTCTTCAAAGCAACTCTTTCCTAACCGCTGTAAGAGTTGGATTTCAGCTCTCAGAATCTCAAGCTAACCCAGCTGGAGAATTCTGAGACTAAAGTGGAACTGATTTGGAAGACAGAGTTTCTGCAAGCCTGCATTAAAAGTCAGAGGCATAATTTGTTGGTGTTTAAGGGGCTTAAGGGAAAGATCTCTGCTGAAGAAGATTCTGTAAAAGTGAAGAAACGAAAGATGGTTTCTGATTTCTCCCATGCAGGTATAAATACAATTTGAGATGTAATATCTTACCCATAATTAGACTATATTGATGTTGTTCCTTTCAAAGAAAACCATTTAGCCACTAAAACCCACAATTAAAGCTTCATATTTTTCCCTCACACAGTTTTCCATATTTTCTCTATATTGTATTGTAACTATATACGTTGAAATTGAATAATGTTCTTAATTAAAATAAAAAATAAAAAAGGAGATTCTGTAACAGCTCTCTCCAATTTAACAACGTGGTCAAGAATTGCAGTGTTGGCTATGCTGTGTAGAAAATCTGGGAGTTAGAACCCAAACACATGGGGAGTGGACCACACGGAGGAAATCTGATTCATCTTCTCATTTTCGGGACAAGGCTCAAACCACGTAAGACATATTTTATTTATTTTAAGAACCATTATTAAATATTAAAAATATCTTGTGTTTCTTTGTCTATATATGTTCTGGAACTGAAAGGGGAAATTTTCCTGTTTTTACAGGGCTACATAGATCTCGCTGGTTTACAAACCACATAATCGAAACCCACGTTGGCCAGCCTTAACTGGAATTGGTGTCCCCCAAGACTGTAGGTTCTGCCCCCAAGAACCAGCCTATTCCTCAGCTTTTTTTTTCCTACCCCAGTACTCTTTACCAAACAATCTGCACTACAGATGCCTTGAAAGTGGAGAAGTGAACATGCAGAAAGAACTGGCTCTCCCATCCACGTTAAATGAGCTGGGAAATCCTTAGCAGCACAGTTCTGTCTTTAAGCTACGTTGCCCGGGTCCGGCTGGGTTTGCTGATAAACCCATTATGCCAGCAGAATAAAGCACTACCAGATGTTTGTACACTGGAGTACAAAAAGCACACCGGATGGCTGTACTATTACAGTTATTATAGAACTGGGCAATCTGCTACCACCCTATCTAACTACCTGCCTGCCTAACCTACTCACCTTAGTGATGGAAAGTGAAAGAGTCCTTGGAGAGCAGAGGGAAGAGGTGCTGCCTAGGGAACGATCAGATAAAAGGGGAAGGAGCCCACAACAGAGTAACGGCCAGAGGAAGAAATTTAAGAAGGACCTGTCCTGACCACTCAAGCGATAAATAGGGAGGGCGGGAGATTTGCACTTTCAGACTTGCAAGATTTTGTTAATGTAGCCTTACAATAAAGTAGAATTAGCTCATCTGGTCGTGTTTCCTGTCTGGTTTACCTGGGAGGGCTGACACCTTACCTAGTATCTACCTAGCTGGCCCATTTGCCCAACTTGCTTACTTGCCTATCCATCCACCTCTCAACCTACCTGTCTACCTATCTTCTAACCAACCCACCTGCCCACCAACCCATCTCTCCCCATTAATCTCCCTAACTACCTGCCAAACCTGCCTCCCTCCCTTTCTCACCTTTGCCGAACCTATTCCATTGATGAGCAGCCTAATCCCAAAGCAACTCAAACAAGTACACAAACGTATGAAAATGCATCATGAAACCAAGTAAAGAGGAAACAAATGATAAAGCAACAGAACAATACATCATGACAGTATGAACATGGGTAACGAGGATGGTTGCATTAAAAGCCATTTTTTAAATCCACCCCTGGGCAAATGTGGATTTTGCCCAGCAGAATGACAGCACCTGGCTGACATGCAGAAGCTAAGCCTGGTTGGAGCTACCTGGAGAGAAGACCCCAGGAACTTCAGGTCTGGGAAGTTAAAAGTTAAAAGAAGGTAAAAGAAATTAAAAGTTAAAAGCTGCTTGGAGGGGAGACCACTAGGAAACCTGGAACACTAAGGCTAACAAACAAACCAGCATTGCAGAAAAATCATTTCTGTCTCATTCTCCAGAAAACTACATGGAGATGTCCACAAAATCACCAGCAGTTTTGCTCAGCCTGGAGGGGATTTGACTTTTTTAATGTGGATTTGAAATGGATGATTTTCACACCACTACGTTTGTTGGGCGGTGAAGTGCGTATGGCATCTTACCAGGATAATGTGCTCTAAATAACACAATAATGGCAAGGAAAGCTGTCAATTCCTCCCCCTTAGAAAGAACCTGCAGCTTCTCTGTACCTTCCCAGCAATGTGTCAGCCACAGGATAAAAGACCCTTTCCTTCTCCGGAGGAAATGGAAACCACAGACCAAACAGAAGCTAAACCGCCCTCATCAAAGGAACACACTTCTCCAAACAAAACAAGAAACCTGAAAGAATTCCAAGGAAATTAACAATTCTGTGGAACTGGAAGAAAACGGTCTGCAAAGGGATTGGAGCAGGGTAGCCTTGCAGCAGAGAAGCAAAGCCAAACCAGAGAGCTTTTCAATCTGAAAAAAGCTAGAAGAGGGTCTCAGTGGAGAAGACCCCAGTTGACCCCATCTACCAAACTCCCAAGAACAAAAGAGGATATTGGATCCCAAATTCTATCCAAACTCAGTTTAAACATGTTAGGTGGAAACCAGCCAACTGCACCAGCTTACTCATCTCTCCCGCCCAACACAGCTTCTTCAGAGCCAGATACAATAACCTACCCTCAGTGCTTTTATATGGGAGATTTAACAAAACCCCCAGGATTAGCCAAACCCTCCCCGTGGTGATGGTTCTCTTGAATCTATTCTGCACATGCTGCTGCACCGTTCCTCCGCCAACGATCAAAGAAGACTCACCTTCTCTCTCTGGCTGCGTGCACAAAATTGTCCCAAGGAATTTCATGTCAATGCCCTCCTATCAGATAAGAAATGGGTTATGCCCATAATGTAGCAAAGTTCAGCATAGCTGCTGTGAACGTGCACAAACAACTGACAGTCACGCATAACCGCCCAGAGTCACTCTTTGAGTGAGATGGGCAGTGACGAAATCTGAAATAAAATAAAATAAAATAAAATAAAAAACTGACATCCTCATACTAGATTCACTTATCTTATGGCTCTGTGGATGGTTTAGTTTATATATAGTTTAGTTATAAACGTATTATATATGTTATAAACATCTATAATAAATCTATCTGCAGGTCGTCCTCGTTTAGCAACCTCAGTTGGGACTGGCAACTCGGTCATTAAGCGAAGTGATTGCTACAGGAAACCATGACTGTGCTTATGATCTCAATTCAGCTTTGCTTTACAGACCTGTGAAGGTCATAAATGCAAGGATTGGACGCAAAGTTACTTTTTCATCACCGCTGTAACTGTGAACGGTCACTGTACAAGGCAGTTGCTAACCGAGGACTACCTGTATCTATCTAGATAGGTCTATAGATCTATAGCTCTACAGATATAATAAATATTATATATCAATCAATCATGTACCAAAATCTTCCCTGAGAGTTTTGATCCTCTCCAAGAACTGGGATTCAGTTCCAGGTGATTTTGATCAGCTGCCCCCAGCTAGGGCATGGAGGGACTACGGTAGTCAAACCCCTTTCCAAAGGCTTCTTGAGAACCAAATCCGTAGCCCCAACCCCAAAGTGTACCCAGATTAGTAGTTTCAAAGTCCTCCCAACAGCTGTGTTCTCAAGGGCAATTTTTTTTAAAAAAAGATTAAATATAATTTTTATTAAGGATTTTTTTTAAAAAGGAAGTTAAAAACTAATACAAACTAATATAAAGTAAGAAAAAGAAAAGAAAAAGGAATAAAAGAGAAATCTAAAAGTGCAAGAAAGGAAAAAAGGAAAAGAAAAATAGAAAAGAAAGAAAAAAGATGCAAAGGTGCAGCTTCCGATCTTCTTTACCCCAGTTATAATTATACATTTAACTCTTACTCTATGGTTACAACTTACCTCTCTTCTTTCTATAATCTATCCTGTCTAATCATCAAAACCATAAATCATAAGTTCATTTTTTTCTGTTTCATGCAAAAAGTCCACAGTACAAGGAATCTCAAGGGCAAATATTTAAGAATTCCTTATGATTGCTAAGATTGTGTCTTTGTGAGTCCATAGCTCCTGTCCTGTTATAACGGCTGCCTTCATAACTCCCTATCTGCAAACTCCACTGAACAATTCTGATTTATTTTATGCCCTCCTGATCATACCAGGAGTCTGGTAGCACCTTTTCCGACTAACAAATTTTATTAAAGGGCAAAAATTTTCATGCCCTGCAGCTCACCTCATCAGATGCATAGAGTGGCTAGACTGATAGAGGATTTAAACCAGGATAACATGCAGGGGGAGGGGGAGGAAAGGGGGCAAAGATTATGTCAATATTGCTCACATATGGGATAGATTCCAAGAACTTTATCAATGAGCAATTAACGAGTTGAAAACCCATTCACGTGCTTTTCCCCTTTTATTGTAATGTTACAAACCTTGATAGACTGCGTCGTTTCAATGCAGATTTCAAGGCAGTAATATTCATGTAGTATGATGAAAAATTATGAACATTTTATTATTTAGAAAGTGTAACATATTGAAGGGAAAAAGGGGAAAGTAAAAATTCCATCAGTATTGACTGCAGTTGAGGATAGCCATATTACAGACATGAGATTGTTTGACTTTTCATCCAAAGTTAAGTATAGCAAAAAAAGAACTGCTGCAATTCACATCAAAGAATTAGCTATATAATAAGAACATTGATGTATGTGAGTGCCACAATTTATGGCTGGATGGTAATGTTAAAATCCAGCTTTTCTAGAAGAGTCACTTTGAGCTCTGCCATGGAGTGTCCTGGGAAACTGAAATGGCCTGATATTACTTTGTCCTAGTTCTGAGTCCTGATGTCAAACCTTGAAAAGAGACCTTATCAGACCCAGACTGTCATGAGCACTGATGGTGAGCAGGAGGGGGCCCCTATCCAGGGGGGAAAACGCATGCGTAGTAGTGAGGAATTGAGCGGTCATTCAAGGAGACACAGAACAGACCCACCTTGACTTTTGGGGTTTATCTGTCTGAGTTTTCTCATGCTTCTTCAGTTTGGTAGGATTTCCTGTCTACTGTAGCAGTAATAAAACACTAGAGACCTATTCCTCGTCTCAGCGTGGTTCCTGCTCGTCAGGACACGGACGGTCGCCTTTCTTTGAATGTGGCTCCTTTCTGCAAAACCAGACACACCTTGATTGCCTTATTGAGCTAGTTACACCTTTTATGTTTGCATTTTATTTCATTCGCAATAGAAATGGTTTAATTACTTTGTTTCGTTGAATTGTCAAAAAAGTGGGTCTGTGACTGTAAAAAGGATTACTACGGCATCTGACACAGAGGCTGGGGAAGGGCCTGGAGAACTGCAGGCCAACTTATAGGGACAGTACAAAAGCAGGGAATGACATCTTTACATATATCAGGGGGCTGGACTAGATGATCTTTGGGGTACCTTCCACATATATGATTTTGACAGGCCCCCAGAAAGGCTTAAGCTCCAGCTAGTTTGATCCAGATCCAGAATCTGTCAGCCTCGCCAGGCAAATCAGACAGGAAGCACGACCAGATAAACTAATTCTACTTTATTGTAAGGCTACATTGACAGAATCTTGTAAGACTCCTTTGCAGCCCGAGAAACTAGGGAAGTGTCCCTTCTGAGCCTCTTGCCCCGCCCACTATCCAGCTGCGGGCCCAGCCGCCTCTTATCTGACTGTTCCCTTGGCAGCATCCCTCTGCCCCGTCTCTCAAGGTCTTTCCCGTGTATCATTACAGAATCAGGAAAGAGCAGAACTTCAGACCTGCACAAGGCCAACAAGCATATTCTACCCCCTCCTGGTTTACAATCTTTTTTCCCACTTTCACAGATGGTATTTGGAATCCTGGGATTCCCGTTTTGTCTCAGGCAATGAAGGACAATCCTGGAGGAAGAGGAGCTTGGAGGAAAGAAAGTGCAGGGAGGTGAAATCCCACCTCAAACCCTCTTGAAGATGTTGGGCACATGGGTGTAATGGGCAGAAGGAATAACCTTGAGGAACAGGAGTAAGAGCTGCAACCAAGACAACAGTCAGATAAGAGAAATCTGAGTCCAGAGCAGAAGTGTAATTTGAAAAAGCATCTCAGACAAGACCCTCCTTAGTTCTCATGAAGATAAAGGGAGGAAAGGGGAAGCACATTCAGATTCTGTTTCTAATAATCTTATAATAAAAGTAGTATTTTATTTCTCGTTTTTATTTTAGTTCTTTTAAGGGCATCAGCCACTATAAAATATAAAATGTGATACCACAAAACAGCTAAAAACAGTAAAATTAACTAAAATATACTATGGTGAGATAAAGTACGATAAAATGCTGTAGGATAAAATAGAGATAAAATTGTAAGGTTAAAATGCAGGATGTGATAAAACAAGTGATAAAATACAGAAACAATGTGAGTTTAAATGAATTCGTCACCTTTACAAGCCACCCCAATGCGTTCTATAAATTGTGTTCTCAATTGGACAGCCCTAACTACAAACTTAACAGTTCTCTTGACTACATATATATTTGTGAGTTCAGGTCACAAATCCATATGTGGTCAACAGAAGTCCCAATGTATGGTTCTGTCAAGTAGTGTCTGGAGGTACTGAGCCCTTGCTGGGGCATAGAGTTGGCAGTTAAATGGGACATGTGCAATGTCTTCTACTTTGGACGCTCCACAAACACATGTCCACTCAAGGTAGACCATGTCACTTGGTGGAATCGTCCGTATTTGACCATAGAATCTAACTGCTCAAATCTTGCTCTAGTAAGAGCTATCCTATGGTATTGCGTCAGACCCATGGTCAGGTACTTTTCTATTTGAAAGGACAGTTTATTCTTGGCCAGCCATTTCGACGACCTGTTGTGTGCAAGTGACTCAATGTCTGTTTGGGCATTAACATCCAAGACTCTTTGTTTGAATATTGCCTTGGCCTGGTCTCCGGCTGAAAGGAAGTATTGTGATGAAAAGCCGAGGAATGCGATAGTTCGGAGGAGTTGGTTGATCCATGTGGAGGGTTGAGGTGTGCCCATCTGTTCTTCAAGGCACATTTTTGGTAGTCTATCATGTTCCATTGGGAGAACCCTCCACCAGTAGTTGAAGACTTTGGTTACTGATAGACTGTGAATGGAATGGGTGCCTGTTTCAGCTCTTACTGCTGCTGCAGGTGTATTCCTGTCGGTCCCCAGAATAGTTCTTAAGAAGCGTGCTTGATTTTGTTCAAGTAAGGAGGCCTTTGATAGGCCCCACAATTCGGCACCCTATGTTAGCACGGGTACAACTTTTGCCTTGTGGACCTTCAGAATGGAGAGCAGAGGACAAGGGTGGTTGTAGCTGAGTATAATTAGTGTTTTAGAACTTGCTGTGGCCTTTGCAGAACTTGGCTTGTAACGATTAGCCCAAGGCCCTGCATCTGTAAAAACTACCCCTAGATATGAAAACGAGTCTATTTGTTTTATAGGCTCCCCATCCAAGTGCCAGTTGTAGTTGGCCCGTCTTTTCCCAAAAACCACCACTTTGGATTTGGACTTGTTAATGTTTAAGAAGTTTGCAGCGCAGTAAGCACCAAATTTCCCCATCAGTCTTCTCAGGCCTGCTTGGGAATGTGCCATCAAAACCATGTCATCTGCATACAAGAGGATACTGATATGTCTGTTGAGGATCTTTGGCACGTGGACATCCGTAGAACGGAGAAATCCTGGGATGTCGTTAACACAGAGATTAAACAACATCGGGGCCAAGATACATCCTTGTCTGACACCTTTGTGGGTGGGTATGCTCTGTGTAAGAGAGCCACTGACTCCGGTACGGACTTTCAAGTGTGTATTTGTGTAGAGGGCCTTCATCAAATATAAAAGTCTAGGTTCCATATTTAACTTGGCCAGCTTTTTCCATGAGATATCTCTGTTTATGGAGTCAAATGCCACGCTAAGATCAATAAAAGATGTAAACAGGTGCCTTCCATCAGTTGTATATTTAGCGATAAGATGGTGTAAAACAAAGCAGTTGTCGATTGCAGAGTGCCCATGTCTAAACTCGGCCTGTTCTTCTCGATTGCCCAGTCCTCTATTTTTCTCAGGAGGCGTTCTGCATACATCTTAGCTGTTATATCAATAAGGCTTATGGGTCTGTAATTTTTAGGGTCTTCCTTGTCTGCTTCTCGGCCTTTTGGCTAAGATCAAGTGTTGTAATAAAAGTAGTATTAGCTTGTGTGTCTTTGGTTTCCAAGTCTGGGCTACCTCAGAAGGCTGACAATGGGGGTGGGGGGGTGGGCTGAGAGCATCTGGGGACTGGGTCACAAAATGTTTCCCAGATGTGCATCAGCAGCCTCAAAACACCCATTTAGCAGAGAATTAGGTTACTCTACACTGCTCTGTATCTTTTTATTTTGGTTCCTCATACTGTCTATACATATATGTTAGCAGGTGGCAACATCTGAGCTTGGGAGCTAAGCAGAATTGAATCTGCTGGGATGGGAGACCACAAGGAAATTCCAGGGCTGGTTGGCTGGGCTGGGAAATCAAAACAAACAAACACACCCCAAACTGCTTTCTTAACAACACTGCTGATAAAACTGAACAGATAAAATTATCAACAGCCAAACTCAACTCAAAGGGATCTTTACTTTCTTAAAAAACAATCACATGGGCAATTACACAAATGCAGTTAAAGACACATTGCACTTGGCCTGAGTGTACAAAAGGCACACTTTTAGTGTAGGATACAGGCTGTGCTATTTAAAACAACTGTGACCCAGACCATGCACTTAGAAAAGCAGGATTCCATTACCTTTATGAATTATGCACATACATTTGTTTAACTTGCATAATTCGTCCCATTAATAACCAGGGAAATGCATGGAGCAGTGCAGAGCATCAGATAACAACAGCTGAATCTGGTCCTCCGCGTCTGAGTCACATTAATGGAGAGCTTCTGCCTTTTAGGATCAGCTATCAACAGGAAAGGAACCAGCAGTCAAGAAATACGCCACAGACTTGCATTTGGTACAGCAGCCACGAAGACCTTGGAAAAGATGCCAAGATGGGTCTGTATCATCAAAGATCACAGTTACGCAGGCAATGATTTTACCTGGGACATTTTACGGACGTGAAAACCTGGACTTTGAAGAAGCAGGATTGAAAATGGATTAAGTCAAACTGGAGTTCTGCTAAGTCTTTCTTGCTGTGGCTTATTTTTAGCCTGGATATGCCCCCTGGAAGGCCAAGTCTTCCCCAGGGAGCTGACAAGACATCCTGAAACACAGTTTGTAAACCAGAGTGATCAGCTCATCCGATATGCTGAGGCCGACCCAAAGAAATCGGGACAGGGCAGTGCCATCCCGGCGTTTACACAGAAGCCAGTCCTATTTCATCTCCAGTCAATATATTAGGTTAGTCACCTTACTGCAGCAATTAGTCATCCATGTAATGAGGTGCCATAATTACACATTCAGGAAGGAAAGCAGAGACAGTACAGGGAGTCCTTGGGGAAAAAAAGGGAGTCCTTCACAGAAGGGCCCTGGTGATGGAAGTGGGTAGACGTCTATCAGGGAGCATGGGGGAAGACGGTGTGCATAAAACCAGCTCCTGTAATTTCCAAATCCCAGTGGAAGTGCTAGAACTCCAGCACGTTAATGGGAAGAGTTTCCCTTAAATCTAGTCTCTTGCACAAAGAGCAGGACAAACTGGATGGGATCAGAGGCAAGAAAATGGGCTCACTGCAGTTCACTGCTGCAGCTGTTTTGCAGCTTGACACAGCAAGCGTCTTTTGCCAGCATTAAGGACACCCTCATTATTATATTGTACAGGTAGTCCTCACTTAATGGCCACAGTAGGGACTGGAAAATTGGTAGTTAAGCAGTGCAGTTGTTAAGTGAATCACCATGTGACTGGACCTGATTTTACGACCATTTTATGAGTATTGTTAAGCAAATCACAGGTTGTTAAGCAAATCACCACCTCGTTAAGTGAATCCAGCTTCCCCAATGGAGGTTTTTTGCCAGAAAACGGCAAAAAAGGTCACAAATTACAGCCACGTGACTGCAAGATGCCACAACGGGTCGTAAATGTGAGCTGGCTGCCAAGTGTCCAAATTGCAGTCACGTGACCATGGGGGTGGTGTGACAGTTTGCGGCTGTCGCAAGTGCAAGTACAGGTCGTAAAGCACTTTTTCCGTGGCCGTTGTAACTTTGAATGGTTGTTACGCGAGGACTACCAGTATTTATTCAGTTCTTATTGTTCTGTTCTGTCACTCCTCTAGGGAATCCCAGGCAGATTACAGAGCTCTTTCTCCCCCACTCTATTTGATCATCATGCCATCCCTGTGAGGTAGGTTAGGATAAAAAAAGGGGGAGCAGGTTCACCTACTGCACCAAGCAAGTGTAACGTGTAAACTGGCCATTGTGATTTATAAACCAAGACTGATGGTCACTATAACATATGGTTATACTATACCTAAGAATACCATGGACAGCCAAGAAAACAAACCAGTGGATCATTGAGCAAGTCACCCCAGAATTCTCACTCAAGGCACAGATGGGCAGGCTCAAACTATCCCACTTCAGACACATTATGCGAAGACCCAGCTCTCTGGAGAAGGCTCTGAGGCTGGGAAAATGGAAGGAAGGAGAAGAAGAGGACGACCAGCAGCAAGGTGGAGGGACGCAGTTACGGTGGCAATGAGTGCAGAGTTGCAGGGAGAAAATCTATCTGTGTGGTCGCTAGGAGTCAAAAACAACTTGACGGCACACAATCAATCAATCAAGGTAACTCAGTGGTTGTGTCTTCTTTAATACACCCAGTGGCTACCACCAACATCCCGCATGCCAGGGGGGAAGAAGGAACTGTATTTTTTCCCTTTAGTTTTACATGATTTTACAAATCAAATTCACACATCACACTAAGTCATGGTTTGTTTATCCACAGTTTTTTCAATGAACCGTAACTCATTGGATTCACACAATAAACAAAGCCACAAATCATTTGCACATAACACACAACACTAAAACTAATCAAACTACACTATTGCTTAATATGGTACAGGAAAGAGATAGCTATAAACGGCTTTGAACCAGTGTTTCTCAACCTTAGCCACTTTAAGATGGGTGGGCTTCATCTCCCAGAATTCCCTAGCCAGCATGGCTAGCTAGGGAATTCTGGGAGTTGAAGCCCACACATCTTTAGGTTGCCAAGGTTGAGAAACACTGACGTAAAGTTTCCTGATACGGAAAGACTAACCAACATGTTATTAGAAAAGTTATTAGTAAATAGGAGGATGCAAAAGAGATGCAGCTGTTGCTCACTATTGTTGCCAAGATTGAAAAACACTGGTTTAAATTAAATAAATCTAGTTTTCCACCGCAATGATATTGCCGGCCAGATGCAGAGCCCCCAAGAAAATTCTGAAGCATCACTTTACCTGCAAAGATTGATTTTGGCTGTTCCTCTCCCCTACAGATAGCACGTATAGCAAATATTCACTCCTTATTTCCGGTGCAAAAACAAGGCAGGGTAGAGCTCTTGCTGCATGGAAGAAACCATCATCCAAACCAAAGGAAACTCAAAGTGCAGAAACCTGCACTTCCTCTCTCAACCCGTAGACCACTTACCTCAAGTAATCTGAATTTCTGCTACAGAGAGCAGAGGAAAATACAGCGGAGCTGGCACGGGGAACCCAAATGCAGGATCCGAGAAGCCCTTCTGCAATGAAGCTACCACGCTAAAACTGGGAAAGGCTGAAAGGGCAGGGCGCCCGGTGATACTTGACACCCAAGAGCCCAGAGCAGGGGGTGGAAGGCAGGATAGAAATCTCCTTCACCCATCTATGGAGCACCCCAAACCTCTTAACCCTGCCTTTGACTTAACGGCATCTTCTGCATCAGACAAAAGCCCTTTTTGTTCTCCAGGGGGATCAGCTTTTTAAAAGTCCTCTTCTCTCCCTCTTATAATATTGATCATTTCATCAGCCCCCTCTTCACAAGCTTGGAGATGTTTGTTCAGTTGCACAAGGCAAGGAACTTCAGCTGAAGATCTCTGGAAGATCTCTGACACCTTGTCCTAAGTACACCCAGGCGCCTTAAGAGGAGCTCAACCCCGTCCTGGGCAATCCTTGCTCTGAATCTACAGTATGGGGACCGCCCATGGGTTCATTCCAAACACAGCAACCTACAGTACTTCATGCTTTTCACTAAACCATAGATTGTGGGAGAAACTGCAGCTACCTGGCTTCACCCCAAATCCTAACCTATCACCCATGGTTTGGCAACTGCACTGGTTGGATTCACAGATTACACCGAGCTGTACGTGAGTTTTCAGGTTTCTGCTCAGCACGAAACGTCAATCTAGTGTTCTCATAATGGCTGGTGCATAAACCACAGTTTATAAACCGAGCAAAGCCATAGTTTCTGCTAAGCATGGCTTGTTCCTTTGAGGCTTGGTGCAAACCAAGTCACTTTAATAGAGTCAGAGATCCACCTAAGAGCCTCTAAGAACTTGGGCGTCCATCACTGCCTTCTTCTGATCTCAAAAACGTGGCCTGGGTTTGAACAGAGTTTCATTTCCCAAACTCCTGTTCACTTCTCAGCCTGGGAGGCAAGGCTGAGCTATGGTTTGCAACATCACCCCCAACCTGGTGCCCCCTTCCAAAATGCCCAGCAAAAGGCCGCTCATTCTTAGGTCGAGAATGATAAAGCCTGAATGTGCTTGCTAGATTTTTGCCAACTTGGAAATGGCAAAGCTTCATTTTGCACCCAGAGAATCCCCTCCCAGAAATGCCAGGCACCTTCATTTAAAAGGATCTGGGATCAGCAGCAGGACTGATGACCCAGGGACAGCCTCCTTTTGGGACTAAGAGGCAGACTTGCAACTGGGAGGGTGGGGCTAGTCAGAGGACCCCCATCTAGCAACAGACCATCTGGTGAGCCTTCTTCTTCTCAGCCAGGAGGGTCGTAATGTCTTTTCTGAGCTGGTAGATTCCTTTCTAGAGAGTGAGTTTGGTGTCAGGGTTAAGGCACCAGGCTAGAAACTGGGAGACCGGGAGTTCTAGTCCCGCCTTAGGCACAAAAGCCAGCTGGGTGACCTTGGACCAGTCACCTTCTCTCAGCCCTGGGAAGGAGGCAAGGGCAAACCACTCCTGAAAAAAACCTTGCCAAGAAAACTGCAGGAAATAATAAGAATAATAGAATAATAGAGAGTCAGTTTGGTCTAGTGGTTAAGGCACCAGGCTAGAAACTGGGAGACCACAAGTTCTAGTCCCACCTTAGGCACGAAGCCAGCTGGGTGACCTTGGGCTGGTCACTCCCTCTCAGCCCTAGGAAGGAGGCAAGGGCAAACCAATTCTGAAATCTTTCTCAAGAAAACTGAAGGGACTAGTCCAGGCAGTCATCAAGAGGCAAGACTGACTTGAAGGCACCAAAAAAAAAAAGGTTCCTTTCTAAACAATGCCTAACAACAGCTTTAGGAAAGAGCAGCAGATTTGCCTTTCCTGGCACAAGCCTAGCATATGGGAATTTTTATATATGCAGTCCAGTAGATAGCAATTTTCATTTCCCATTCATGATTCAGCAATCATTTGTTGGTGAAAAGTGCCTTTCCAAGCACCAGCAATGGCCAGAGGATGGGTGGGAAGCAGCTGCTGGTTGAAGCCCCCCCCCCTTGGTATCCCTGATACCCAATGAGTTAAAATATCACATATTATTTTTTTAGAAGATGGATAAAAAGGAACTTAATGCTTTGGGGCAGAGGCAGAAAACAGTTTTAAAACTGAGCTGCTCAAGAATACAGCAAGGCTGAGATTGAGGGATGAGGCGGACCCAGGAACATGTTTACAGTAGAAGTAGCTATCGGAGCAGACTGGTTTTCAAGACCTACTAACCATGTGAGTGGAAATATAAGATTTAAGATATAAGATTATAGAGACAAACCTTAAAATCAGAAGATAACCAGTGAGCCTGTTTATTATTGCAAGGACATTACATGCGGCTCACGTAATTGCGATTCCAAGAATTCAGGAATGAAAAAGTAAATAGGCTTCTGTTCTAAGTACCCTTGACTAGGGAAAAATAATGAAGGGTTTTGTGGCATTTATGATCCCAAAACAACTCCTAGCTAACAGCTCACTCCATCTCATTCAGCCTAAAAAAAAACTTACTGGGTAATATACAGTAAACACCTTCATCTCCAAATTGCCAAAGATTCTCAGATTGCCTCTCTGGAAATTGACTAGGAAGACATTCTAGAAATGGAGCAGACAGGGAATCCTGGTCAATTTCTCAAGGCTTCTGCCTAAAATGGTTTTGGGCGGCAGCATTTGTTGGCAAGCAATGCAAGAACTAGCCTGAAGTTTATTTGAACCATTGGAGATCTTGCATTCATGGCCAGCAAAGCAAAAACAAGTTACTCTTAAAGCTGTCCATATTTATTTTTAATCGTCCTCTCCAACATTGTATAATATTAGCTATTTTTTTTAAAGAATAATGCTTTTATGCCACTTTTCTATGGGAGCATCCTCAAAGAAAAGTTCCCGAGAAAGTGCAAGCTGAGTGTGTTATCTGAACCAAGACTCTTGACTGATTTACACACTTCACAACCAAGGTTATGCTCTTTGCTTATGGCTCCTGGCTCTTCCAGAAGGACAAGTCAGGAATCTAGTTTGAATGTTTTGGTTAGCTTTTAAGTACTAGTTAGCTTTTCTGCTTTTGTGACAGACATGGATAATGATAAATCTCAGGAACTCTAGCTTCTAACCACATGAAGACATGATGTCAGATATAAGAATGACATTCAGCATGGACAGAAGACAGTTTGGGACTAGTGTTAAGGACTGCTGAGTCCAAATCCCTATTTAACCATGAAACTCACTGAAGGAGCTCTTCTTCTCTCCCTTAATAAGTTATTTTTTCTCCAACCCAGTGTCCTTCAGGGGTCTTGGATTACAAATCCCATCATGCCAGCCAACATGATCCACTGATGATGGGGATTGTAATTCAACATCAGCCTAATTCGCCATCCGGAGTTGTTATAAGGAAAAGGGGTTCCATGTCTGTGATCCATGCATGTGACTTTAAGATAAAAGGTGAAATAAGGCAAAAGCTTCCCTGGTAATTTCATTTCTATCTCCATGTAGTTTTCTGGGCAGAAGGATGGAAGTAATTTGCCATCACCTTCCGTTGGGATTGTTTTTTTCAACTCCTCAATCAATCTTATAGACCAGTGTTTCTCAACCTTGGCAGCTTGAAGATGTGTGGACTTCAACTCCCAGAATTTGCCAGCCATGCTGACTGGGGGAATTCTGAGAGTTGAAGTCCACATATCTTCAAGTTGCCAAGGTTGAGAAACACTGTTACAGACCATGGATTTCTTGATGGTCTCCCATCCAAGAACTAAACAGGTCTAACTCTGCTTAGCTTTTCTAAATCAGCCCAGTCAGCTAAGTGCTGCTGCCTGTTGCAGGAGGAATGATGGGTTGGATGTAAGAGGTGATCAATCTCCCACTTTTACTCTAATGTACTCTTAGCAGGTGCATCTAACTAACAATGGCTAGTCTCCAAAAGCTAAGTGTGGTCACTTCTTTTTTTATATATAAATTTTATTAAAAGTTTTAAAAAGAAGATAAAACTAACAAAAACTAATACGAAGTAAAGAAAGAAAAGAAAGGAAAAATGAGAAAGACAAAGACAAAAATGCAAAAAGAAAAGATGAAAAGAAAGAGAAAGATGGATGCTATGGAGTAAAATCAATCCTGGGGGTGGTTAGCATCCTGAAGATTCTCCCGTAAATTAAATTAAGAACTTTTTTTAGCAGCTATACCTTGGACTATATATTTTTATTTAAGAACATTGTTTTTTATTGTATTTTAATGGCTATTTATTCTTGTTTTATTGTAAACTGCCCAGAGTTGCTCTTTGAGTGAGATAGGCAGTGACTAAATTTGAAATATAAATAAATAAATAAATAAAATCAAGAGAAGATCAAATAACAGAAGGACAACAAGGTTTTCTTAGGTACAATTACCAGAAAGGTTCAAAGTAGGTAAAAGATGTTATCGTTTTGGACAATGTAAGGCTGAGTTTGAAATAGAATTGTGTACAAATGACGATCATGTAATTGCTAAAATGTATAAACTTTTGTTGAAATTTGAGAAAGAAGAAGAAGTGAAAGAATGTATGATAAAATGGGCTAAAAATGTTGGTTATAAAAGACAAATGGAACAATGGGAAAATATGTGGTTGAAAGGCTTGAAATTTATATTATGTTCTAGCCTTAAAGAGAATTTTTATAAAATTATGTACTGTTGGTATATGAAACCAGAGAAACTGTTTAGAATGTATAAGGTAAAGGTAAAGGTTTCCCTTGACGTAAAGTCCAGTCGTGTCCGACTCTAGGGGGCGGTGCTCATCTCCGTTTCTAAGCCTTGGAGCCGGCGTTGTCCATAGGACACTTCTGGGTCATGTGGCCAGCATGACGACACGGAATGCCGTTACCTTCCCGCCAAAGCGGTACCTATTGATCTACTCACATTTGCATGTTTTCGAACTGCTAGGTGAGCAGGAGCTGGGACTAGCAACGGGAGCTCACCCCGCTGCGCGGTTTCGAACCACCGACCTTCCGATCGGCAGCTCAGGGGTTTAACCCGCAGCGCCACCGCGTCCCTCAGAATGTATAAAGGTACTTCAAAAATATGCTGGAAATGTGAACAACATGAAGGGACATTTTATCATGTTTGGTGGATGTGTAAAAAAGCCAGAAAATTTTGGATACAAATACATCCATTAATTCAGAAGCTTTTAAAGACTAATCTACAATTGAAACCTAATCCAGGAAATAAAGCCAGACTGCTCACTTGAGGGAATGATATTAAAGGCAAAACTGAAGTACTTTGGCCACATAATGAGAAGACAGGACACCCTGAAGAAGATGCTGATGCTGGGGAGAGTGGAGGGCAAAAGGAAGAGGGGCCAACCAAGGGCAAGGTGGATGGATGATATCTTAGAGGTGGTGGATTTGACCTTGGGGGAGCTGGGGGTGGCAACGACCGACAGGAAGCTCTGGCGTGGGCTGGTCCATGAAGTCACGAAGAGTTGGAAGCGACTGAACGAATAAACCACAAAAACAATTGAAACCAAAGACTTTTCTTTTGGGACTAATGGATAAACAGCTGGAAAAAAATAATGGAACTTTGTTTTTATATATGACAACTGCAGCAAGATTATTATATGCTCAAATGTGGTTTGACACTACCCACAATGGAGGAATGGCTGGTGAAGATGATGAAACTTGCTGAGATGGCCAAATTGACTTCCTTAATTAGAGAAAAGACAACATCTACATTTATTGCTGACTGGAAACCACCCATAGACTTTTTGCATGAAACAGAAAAAAAATGAATTTTTGATCTGTGGTCTTGATGATTAGAAAACATTAGATAATAGAAAAATGAGACTTTTTTTGTAACCATAGACTCAGATACAATTTTGTAATCATACATGTATTTGCTGCAAAGGAAATCAGAAGCTTCTTCTTTCTACATGTATTTCTTTTCAGCTAAGCATGGTCACTGCTGTGAGAGAAATCATCAGGAAATTCCCAGGACTAAAAACTAGACGAAGAAGATGAAAAAACAGCCAGAAAGAAAGCAACAGCAAACCATTTTGGTGTTGTTGCTAAGAAGCCCACATGGATGTGCCCATGAAGTTACCAAGAATTAATCTGGAGACTTGATCTTTACATTTCTTGTAAGCAAATTACTTTCAAGCATCAGTCTCAGCCAGCATCCTTGCACACATATAAATGAGGAGAGCTGATTGGCTGGTTCGTGTTCAGGTTAAGCCTATGGAAAACCCCTTGGAGTCTGTCTGTCTTTCAGCCACTCAATCAATCATCTATCCACACACACATGAATCTATATACATGTTCATCATTCCTCTGGAATGTTTGGGAAGGAGCATGACGAGAGAGAGAGAGAGATGATGATGATGATGATATATCCCCCCCCCCCTGAAGATCTGGTCATGTTCCTTCCCCATAATCCTGAAGGAGTGAGGAATAATGGCAGACTGTATCTGGAGTGGGGAAGGGAGAAAATAGTTCAGCTCGTCAAAGCCCAGCAGGTATTTCAAGGTGCAGATATGGAAAAATGGGCTATACAGTCACAGCTGAAGATTTCAGTATCCGAAAGAGGATATTCAACCTGTCTTTCCCACTGAGACTGGTACCAATACCACTCGAAGTTCTGCTAGACAACCAACTCAATACAATGAATAGTCATCAATACAATGAATGGCAGTCCAGGAGGACCACCAGATTTTTCTTGGGATGAGCTGGAACCAAAGGACTTATCCTAATGGACATTGCCCCCACCCCACCCCAATAGGGCACATGGATAGAATTGAGCCAAGACTGGTTGGAAGAAAGCAGATCATTCATTCATTCATTCATTCAGTTTTATTACTTCAATTCTGTGCCACCCCATTATGGAGACTCAAGCGGCAGAGCCAAGAAAGGAAGCATTTTTGGTTGACTATGGAACAGACCACAATTAACTGGTTCAAAACAAAACAAACCCCAAAATAATGTATGAAGCAAGTACAAAAGTCCCCCATCTCTTTTGGGGGAGATGGGCGGTAATTAAATTTGAATAATAAATAAATAAAATAAAAATAAATTATGGGTTTTGTCACAACCCTAAGTCATGCTTTACTTCATGAGAGCCTCTTAACCCAACCCAGCTGGCTTGGTTCACACAATCCATCAAACACAACACACCAACCACTTTGAGCTGAACATGTGTGAACCCAGTTGAACTCCTGTCCTTCCACCAACCTCCCCCTTCCCCAGCAGCAGTCAGCTGGCCTTAGAGGCTCCAAGCCTAACCTAGTGGAGACCTGGCCAAACTCTGCGCAACACAGAAAGCCGCTTTCTAAGCAGGTCAAAGCCAGCTGGTTTCCCACCTTGTGGAAAGCTGTTCGTTGTGGTGGTCTGTGGAAACTATAGTAACTGGACTGTTGCACAGTGCCAAACCGGAAACCATTGTTTACAAACCACATGGCCTGGGATCCCACCCAGCAGCACTATGCCAAATTATGATCGGAAAATCCCGGTTTGCATTGTGCATTGGCTAGTGTGACATTCAAGAAACCATGGATAAATCACAAAGCACGGTTTCTACCCCCGCTCCTTACTGCCATGTGCAAAGCCAGCCGATCTGTCCCTCGAAACCCACCCTGCTCTTCCAAAGCCTGAGCAGAGAAGGGCTTGAAGATCCACGATCCTGCGTAAAGCTTCTCCAGCCCGTTCCTCGCAGGCCAGCGGCTGCCCGCTTTGAGGAAGAGACATCAGCCCGTCTTGACCCACCCCAAATCGAAGACAGGTCTGTCAGGGAGGTATCCCCACGCTACGTTCCTGTTCCAGGCACGAAGGCCGGCAGCCTTCCCGGCTAGTGCAGCTCCTGCAGAAGGCAGAGATCCGTTGGCGCCGCGGTGGGACCTGAACAACCTTACCTGCAGATGGAGCTCCTCGGGCCCACTCGCCCGGCCGCCGCCGCCGCCTTTGTGCTACCCAGCCCAGATCTCTGGCAGCGCTTCATCCACCCCAACCTTGGTCTCCAGGCAGGCCAAGGAACGACGCCTCCCCCGGAGCCCCCACCGCTCCAGAGATCCCACGCCGGCTGGTTGGAAGGGCAAGGAGCTGATTTCAGCCTCAGAAGCCTTGCCAGGCCAGGGAGGGAGGAGGGAGTGATGTCATCCGCCAGGGTGTGTGATTCATGCCCCGTTCGTAACACTACATTGCAGCGCCAGCCAGCCGGAGGTGGGGAAGGGGCTCGCGGGAGCCCTGCGGAACGGCTGGCTCTGCAGCCAGGGAGCGCCGGGCGAAGGAGAGAGGGGTGGGCGGGGGGGGGGGAGGAAAGGCAGGCAGGGGGGGCCCTAAGACGGAGGGGGCCGAGGAAATGGGGCCCCGCTGCGGAGAGAAAAAGGGAAGGCGGCCCGGCCAGGGGAAGGAGGAAGGCGGGGGGGGGGGGCGCAAGCAAAGGGGGGGGCGGCCCTGTCCCTTTGAGGGGGGGGAGAGAGTGGTGTGCAAAGGAGGGGGGACGGGGAAGTGCGAGGATCGGAGCCTTTTGCACACGCAGACCAAGACGCGGCGGGGGGGCAGTCTGGAAAAGGCGAGCCCAGCCCGGTGCCGGAACGCGCCCGGCCCGAGGCGCCCCGCCAGCTGATGCCCGCCGCCCTAGGCGGGGCTTACCTGCTCAGCACCGCCGCGCCCCGGGCCGGGCTGCCGCGTCTCCGGCGCCGCCTCTGCCGGCTCCTGCAGCTGCCGGCGCGGTTGCCATCCCGGCTCTCCGGCACTAGGCGGGGAGGGAGGCGGCGCTGAGCGGCGGCGGAGCCCCTCCCCGCTGACGCGCGGGGAGGGGGGCCGCCGCCCTCCGCCGAAGCAGTGGGCAGCGCAGGGGCGCCCTCTCCCCCGAAGCGGCTTCCTCCTCCTTCTCTCCTCCTCCTCCGGAGCGGATTGCTCCACTTGCCAATGGCAGAACCGGTCTCTCCTCAACGCACCTGCTCCGCCGGCCTCGGACTGAAAGCACATCTGGAGGTCCCTTCTTGGCCCCCTCCAGCGCCGAAAGTCCGCAAGGCACACGGGCCAAGGTCGTGCCGCCGGCTAAAGCCGGAACCCAGCCCAAGGGGGCTGCCTCTCAGCTGGCTCCACGCGATGGGTGAATTCAGGGAAATGGCACTTTCTCAAGCCAGTGCTGGCTCCATCCAGAAAGGGGGGCCCTGAGATGGCCTGAAGCCCCGCTTCGCTCCATCTTCCAGCTCAAGGCAAGTGCCGTCCATCCCCATGGTGGCTGTACGGGTGGGGGGTGGGTTTTCTGAAGCACTGAAGTGCATGGCTAGTCAAGGTCCTGGTCACCTGCATCACTGAGGTCGTGATGCTGGAAGATCAGCTCTGAGGACAAATGCCAAGCCATCGTGCTTCCTTGCGGGCATCGGGTTGACTGCTTGTCAAAGCCTGTGGATGAATCCCTGAGCCTGGTCTTGACTCCTTGGGCCGCCTGGTTTTAAATGAGTCCCTGTTCTAATTTGTGTCTCCCTGAGGGTCACAACAAAAATGGGAAAACCCGGTGTGCAACAGCTTCATCTCTTTTGCGTCCTCATATTGACTATTAACTTTTCTAATGACAAGTTGGTTTGTCTTTCCATATTGGGAAACGTTACATCAGTGTTTCTCAACCGTGGCAACCTGAAGACGGGTGGACGTCAGCTCCCAGAATTCCCTGGCCAGCATAACGTCCTCCCGTCTTCAGGTTGCCACGGTTGAGAAACACTGCTTTATGTGGTTTTATCAAGAAAAAGAGTGATCCGTAAGAACGCGAGCAATGTGGTCGTAACACGCACTGAAGTGTGATAGCCACAAAATGTGGCAAGGCATCTTTGCCTCCCAACAGAAGTGCTCCAGTTGAGGATTCGGAGCAGCTGGTGGTGCCTTGTCTTTGGGATACGCCACTCTCTCTTTCCATCACATCAAGCTTCACTTCCTCATTGAAAGCTTGTTCACCCAACAAGTTCAACCAAGTCATTTAAAGACCTGGCGTCTAGATTTGCGCAACATACTAGGCTTGGTTAGTGTTAACCTTGATTAGATTTTCACGGTGTGGACTATGCCTGGTGGTGAGCTTGGGGTCCTGGTTCAGTGTATTGTACTGATTAAGAAAATGGGCCAGCTTAGCTAGTTCAGGATCAAACAAGCCCACTTCTGATCTTCACTGGTGCTTTAGCTTCAGGGGCCCCCTCTTGCCCTTCAATTAAACCATAGCTTGCCACCTTCTCCAAGCATGTTTATTTTCTTCTCCTCCGTTCTCAGCAGCTTGCTTTGGCTATAACCCCCTAGAGACGACTCATCAGAGGGAGAACTCAATTATTCAACGTAATTGATGCCAAGGCCGGCAACAGAGG
Organism: Candoia aspera; assembly: GCF_035149785.1. Taxonomy (NCBI): domain Eukaryota; kingdom Metazoa; phylum Chordata; class Lepidosauria; order Squamata; family Candoiidae; genus Candoia; species Candoia aspera. The sequence continues at coordinate 10,580,005 of NC_086166.1, read as the reverse complement.
AGAGATGGTGACATCAAGCCGCACAACAGCATTTACTGGGCAAGGGTTTGTTTGCTTGCTTATTTAAAAGATTTGTGTGGCTGCCCATTCCATTCTTTCTGTTCCCTTCTATCCTATCCCAGCACCCCGGTTAAGAAGCCAGGTCTTGATGGCCTTCCAAAAGGATGAAGCGGCGGCGGCGGCGGCGGGGGGGGCATGGAGTTCCTCTTTTGGGGGAGATGGGTGGTAGCAAAATTTGAATAATAATAAAAAATAGATGGTGTTCCATAAGGTAGGGGCAGCCACAGAAAAGGCACCTTCCGAGGTCCCACTAGGTGGCAGGATTTCCAGGAAGGGATCTGGAGCGTGCCTACCCTCTATCTCGTGGGACGGGCAAATTTTCTTAGGGAGAGGCAGTCCTGTGCCATGTAGGGCTTCGAAGGTGATAACCAGCACCTTGAATTGCACCCGGAAGGAAACTGGGAGCCAGTGCAGCTCGCGCCACAGAGGTGTAATGTGGGCGAACCTCTGAACAGCCAACACTGGGTGCCCCGCTGCATGCTGGACCAGTTGTAACTTCTGAGTGCTCTTCAAGGGCAGCCCCATGTAAAGCGCATTGCAGTAATCCAAACAGGAAGTGACTAAAGCATGAGTGACTGTGAGGAAGTTCTCCCGGTCTAGGAAAGGGTGCAACTGGCACACAAGACGGATCTGTGCAAAGGTCCCCTCCAGCCACAGCTGCCACCTGGAGTCCAGGAAGACCCCCAAATTGCACATCAGCTCGATCTGGGGGGGAGGGGTGCGACCCCATCCAGAGTCAAAGACAACAAGTCACCAGGCCCGGGGGTAGGGGGTGGGGTGGGGCAAAAACCCAGAGGCACGTCATCTTGCCAGGGTTGAGCCAAAGTCAGTTCCTCTCCATCCAGACTCTTACAGCCTCCGGGCACTTGGAGGGCACCAAAATAGCATCACCTGCCTGGCCAGAGGTGGAGAGGTGTAGCTGGGTATCATCAGCATACTGAAGATATTGTACCCCGTGCTGTCAGATGGCCTCACCCAGCTGCTTCATGCAGATGTTAAAGAGGGGAGGGGGGAGACCTGACCCTGAGACTCCCCACACTGCAGGGGACCAGGGCTTGGCCTCTCCTTGCCCACCAACACCGCCTGGAACTGGCCAGAGAGAGAGGAGGAGAACCGTATTTAAACAAGGATGGCCCACGCCATATTTAAACAAAACGACACTAACCAATCCTGGGTGGTATTCTTGTGCTTTTAAAAAACTTACGCTGTTTTTTGTTCATCCTGCGAGTCTCCTGCAGCAGGCACAATTGTTGCTTTCTTGAGGGAGAGAGAGAGGGAGGGAGGGAGGGAGAGAGGGAGAAAGAGAGAGAGAGAGAGAAGTAGAACCAGGCCAAGATGCGGCATTGACTGGGTGAGTAAGACTTCTTTAAAGCGTGGGACTCCAGAATAGTAATTCCTGGCACTCTGCACTCTTGTGCAATTAGTATCACAAAAGGAGATCTTCATAAAACTGAAAGGACCAAGTATGAACATCGTATGCAGAAGAGGTTTTCGTATTTGCACGGGGCTGGATTCACATGCTGTCCTGAGCTGGGTTTTGTTTTAAGCATGCTTTGTTGAAGAAATCACAAGGTCTGGATTCACCACTTGCACTAACAGATAAGCTTCCTCTTTCACATTCCCCCTCCCAAATCTGCACTGCATGGCTTTTCCACTAAGGGGAACGAAAGTGAAGCATTTTTTTCATTTTAAAAATTTCTGCTGTCTAAAAACTCTGCCCCTAGTAGTATAATTTTCTACTTCATCCAGGCAACTTTATTTGCAGACTTGCTTTCCATCTCCTTAGGAAGAGGGTGTGCAGTGCAGGCATATCATGACATCAAGCCAGCACCACCCCTCAGCAATTTCACTGCTTCAAAATCTTTTTATTACTTTTCAACATAGCCTCTGTGAGTCAGGATAATGCAAATACGAAGCAAAGCAACCTATCTGTGGAAATGTATAGTCATTCAAACTGGAAAGCCGTGGGCTTGCCAGGGATGAACCCGGTAGCGTTTACAAGGATCCATGAACACTAGATTTCTTACTGCAGTGCTATAGCATGGCTTCTCCATGCTAATAGAAATAACCAAAAGGTGCAAGATTCAATTAAAGCATGGTCATTGTACTACAGGTAAAAGGTAAAGGTAAAGGTTTCCCTTGACGTTAAGTCCAGTCGAGTCCGACTCTAGGGGGCGGTGCTCATCTCCGTTTCTAAGCCTTGGAGCCGGCGTTGTCCGTAAGGACCCGTCCGTGGTCATGTGGCCGGCATGACTGCACGGAACGCCGTTACCTTCCCGCTGAAGCGGTACCAATTGATCTACTCACATTTGCATGTTTTTGAACTGCTTGGTGTGCAGGAGCTGGGACGAGCAACGGGAGCTCACCCCGCTGCGCGGATTCGAACCGCCGACCTTTCGATCGGCAAGCTCAGCAGCTTAACCCGCAGCGCCACCACGTCCCAACAAACAAACAAACAAATAAATAAGTACTACAGGTAGTCCTCACTTAATGACCACAATTGGGACCAGAAATTTTGGTTGCTAAGCAAAGCGGTTATTAAGCGCCAATTTTACCACTTTTGTGGCAGCTGTTAAGCAAACCACTGCAAGTGTTAAGCGAACCACATGGTTGTTAAGTGAATCACACAGTTCCCCATTGATTTTGCTTGCCAGAAGCTGGCCAGGAAGGTTGACAATGGCGATCACATGGCCATGGGGACACTGAGATGGTCGTTAAGTACGAAGACCGGTCATAAATGGTTTTTTTCAGCACTGTTGTAAGCCCAAACCATCACTAAACAAATGGTCATTAAGTGAGGACTACCTGTACTTCCCCTCTTAACAATCATGTCTAGTGGCAGACATCTTTACTGGTAGAATAGTTGCATCTTCTGTGCTGACACGTCATGCCATGACCTCATAGCTAACTCTGACCTCCCTTAGCATTCCTCCATTGATCTTTCTTACCCTCATCTCTTAATGACTGTTGGCTTTCTAAAACCTTCAAGTTACTCCAATCATACATTATTTGCCTTCTGGATGGAGATGGCCTCCTCCTCCTGTTACATCCCTGCGGTCCTTTTCAACATACTGGAAACTGCTGGGCGTTGGCTGACGTCCCAATAGCTCAGAATCTTTCCCTAAACAGAAGCAGTTGACGCTCATCTTCTGATGCTCGCTTGCTGTGTTCAATGAAACTGCTTTGGAATCACAAAACTAGCCAGAAACAAACCGAATGGCTCCCTTACGTTGCTCGTCCCCGAGAGACCACAGTGTTACTTGGAGACAAGGCGCAAAGGACCAGCTTTGCACCAGTTTTACGTGCAACAGAGATGATTGCACCTTGTTCAGCTGCTGGAATTGTTCCTCCAACAAAAATAGAGCATTTGTGTGGATGAGCCAGGATCTGATGGTGTAATTTTCCCTGTAAATTGGACCCAGATTTCAACTGAAATTGGAAAGGGTTCCTGGATCACAACTTAATACATGGATTCCTACCTGATCCAAAATGTGGGTTTCTCTATGCATGGAGTCTAACTTCATGGGATCTTTTTTTCCTCAATCTTTTTTTCCTCTACCCGGGCAAGCAAGCTGCTTAGAACCCGTTTACGAGCAAAGCGGCCTACAGACCATCCTCGTTTAGTGACCACAATTGGGACTGGCAACTTGGTCGTTAAGCAAAGCGGTCACGGGATATCCGAGGGAGAAACGGTGGATTGAAGACAGCTCTGCTTTTGGCAGAGCCGACGGCTGCGGCGGCTAAGATGAGCCGGCTTTCGGCTCTTTGGAACCCTCTCCAGATCAAGCAGAGGACTGAACTGGCCACATGTACTTTGTACAGAGGCTCCCTGCCCAGAAATCGCCCAATTGCGATCTTCAGAGGGTTGAGCACATCCTGCCAATGCCGTGGTTCGGATCCTTCAAAGGGATGATAGATTCGCTTCCCCTTCCTCCCTTAATCACCATCAGAGGCTATCTATTAAACTTGCCTTGGAAATCCAAAGGGTGAATTCCAGCACACTGGGAGAATTTCCTTCGATCCTTGATGTAAGGAGGTTTTTGTAAGTTTAAAGATTAAAAAGACAAACTTCGACTTTTGAAAACAGCAAAGGAAGTTTAGAGTTGGCTTTGGATAGCTACAGCGCCAGAAGGATTTCTAGTAAGTTTTTTATGGACTGTTTAAAATTTTATAGGAAACATACTTTAAGATTGTGAAATTAACTGTGAGAACTCTCTCCTGGGAACGTCCTGCCAGTGAAAAATAACCCTATGGTTAAGAGTGGACTTTGAAGCTTAACCAGAGAGAACCAGAGAGCATTTAAGGGGGAAGATTTACAGTGGAACAGCATTATCTTACTTTAAGAGAAATTAAGCCTGTTGGGGAACAATACACTCAGGACTTACTTTTAAAAATACCTGCTTCTACAAAAATGGATCTAACAGAGGCTAAAGAAGAACAGATGCTACAAAATAATAAAACAAAATAAAATAAAATAAGGAGACTGAGGCCGTTTCGGATGTGGATTTGAAGCAGAGTTACAAAAGTGGTATGGAAGGAGATGCTGTGGTTTTGAAAATCGATTCAGTATTTGATGTGCAAAAAGATGTAAAAATGGAGAATCAAAGGAAAAGGATCATACAAATAATAAATCAGAAGAATGACCCGGAAAGACTTTGTATCTCGGATTTAGAAAAAGGGTGTGTTAAACCAATGTTGTTGTTTGTGGGACAAGACAAACAGGAATGATTGAGACTGTTCCTGAAAAGAAAACAAAGACATGTTAAGAAATGAACCTGGGGTTAAAAATTAAGCTTTTGAAAAGTAAACACAAGCTTTATAAAGTGGATTTATTTGATCAGAGTTAAATTTTGTATGTTGTACTGCCTGGTAGTTTTTTTTTTTTAAATCAGGACTATAGGACAAGGCTTTAAGGATTTGTCTATAAGTGAATTTTCTTTTGTTTTACTTTTTAGAGAAAGGGTTAAGTTGGATTATAAAACTGATTTTTTAAAATTAAGGTTACAATTTGTGTGCTAGCTCTGGCAGCTTTTAATAGCTCTTTGCTAATTAGGATTAAATGATGATTTCTTATAATTTGACTAATAAGAAGGGATGTGATATGGAAAGAAGAGATTATTATTATTTTTCTTACTAGAGAACTGACTGAAATTGTCTATACTTGCCTGGAGGGGAGAGTGGGGGTCATCTTTTATATATCTTCTGTCTTTTTTCTTTTTCTCTATTTCTTTGTATTTCTTTACTTTTTATATTTTAGGTAGTATTAGTTTTTTTGATCTCTGTATATGTAAACTTTAATAAAGTTACTATATTAAAAAAAAAAAGCAAAGTGGTTGCTAAGTGAAACCGCAACTGCGCTTATAACCTGACTTCAGTTTTCCTTTGCTTTACAGACCTGCGAAGGTTGATCTCAAAGTTACTTTTTCATCACCGTCGTAACTGCGAACAGTCACTAAACAAGACAGTCACTAAACGAGGACTACCTGTGTAAGCCTGAGTCAAGCAAACAAGCCAACAGCATTTAAGGAAAAAAAAAACCACTCTGGGCTTTTTACTCTTTTTTATTTATTTTATTAATCAAATTTAGCCACCGCCCATCTCCCCCAAAAGAGGGACTCTGGGCAGTTTACAGTAAAATCAAGTACAAAATATAAACATTAAAATCTCATAAGAAGTTGTATTTTGTTCAATCCCATGTCACTCCTGATTGCCAAGTTGCTCTTTCCCACATACAGGTCAGGCCCAGAACATCTACTCAGGTTTACCTAAAAGGAAGATGATGCCCCTCTCCAAGCCCTGGTTGATGAGATGGAAAAACAAACAAACCCTAATCCATATCCATACCATCTATGCAAGTTCTCAAGCTCAGCTTAGCACTTGGACTAAGAACCTATTTGGACTGCTCCTTCAACACTTGGTGTGGACACAGGGTCTTCTCCTTCACAAGCACATGCCAATCGCTTGGACTGCCTTTTCAAGAAGCCAGAGTTTCAACCAGAATGATTTTCAGCGTGGGTCTTCCCCACTGCACTAGGATCACACCCCAGGTTTTGTTCTTAGCTTACATTCTGGCTCATTGGGGGAATACAGCAAAGAATTTTTCCAAGCTTTTCTTGGCTTGTTATTTCATTTCCTCCAACCTGGGATGCAAGAGCTGAGGGCAGGGAAGACTTTCTTTGTTCCTTGTGGACCGAAGCAGGGAAAAATGTAGTGATTCCCACAGAAATCAGGAGCTTATCTCAAATGCTCCTTACAAAAGGGCCCCAACATTGCTGGATTTTCCTGCTATGCAAAGAGCAGACAAAATAAATGTTTTGGACTGCACCATACAACTTTTTACTACAAAATCAACAAAGTATACATTGAAAAGGTTAAAAACTTGTATCTCATCCTTCTGCCTGACAAAACACCTTTAAGGTAGCTTGCAAGAGAATAAAACAAACTTTTAAGACACACTAAAGGCAAGATTAAAAACAAAATCAAAGTGGCTATTAATATTTACAATCCTTCCTTTTTTTTAAGGTGCAGCACTTCACATTGGTATTTCGGGTAGCTACTAAAGGCCCTTTATAAATGAAGTTCAAGCAATCACTCAAGTAAATATTCAAAATTCATCTCAGCTGGAATTAATTAAATTCATTACATTATATTCCTGGACAAATCTTTAGGCTATAAAAGGTCACAGGAAGATCCTAACAAATGTTTCCAAGAAAATCACTTTCCCTCTCTATATTAAAAACCAGAGATAAAAAGCAAATACACAACACACACACACACACCCCATGTTGCCAACAAGTGTGATGACATTCCAGCAAGTATGACGGCCAACTCTATTTTTCAAGATCTGCAAAGCCAAATATGATTCCTTCTTGTTCTTTATTTCTCTTCATATTCAACTTTCTGAAAGCTTAAAAGGGGGAAAAAAAACCACGCCCAAAAATGAGTTTTGCAGGGTAAAGGGAACAGATAAGCAATGATAAATTTCTCTCTGCTACCAAAAACATCTAATGAAAGGATAAGCTAGCTGTATTAATAGAATGCAAAGCCTGTGATCGCTAAATATGTCTGAACTAGCCAGGAGCCATTTTGGTGCACAAATGTGCCACAAGCAAAAGGCAAACTTCTGTTACCTTGACAGGCCGTGATCCCAAACTAAGCTGTTTCTGATATCAAAATCTGTGCTTGGTGGTTTTAACTGCCTTTGACACAATTGCTCACAACACATGGGCGGAGAGACTTGTGCGCATGATGAACCATCTGATCGGTCAGTGGGGCAAAAGGTTCATCACTGTTCTCTTCTCTGGCAAATTTAAATTGCCTATTCATTTTCTCCTGCTAAGGGTCAAACTACACATTACACTCCTCGAGCGTTGAGAAAATTTTGCCTGAAAACTGGCTGTTGCAATTCTGCAAGCAAGCTGCTGGGCAAAGCTCTAGTTTGCCTTGGGAGCTTGCTTCCGATACCTCCAGCTATGCTAAGCCCAGAACTGGCCAGCTTTAAGCAAGCTTCTTTTCTTTCCAAGAGGAAATAATACTCTCTTGGACACAAGAATCTGCCACCCAGCAGAGCCCGTGTTGCTCCGTTTGTGGGACTGGAATTAAATCGCAGCTCACCTAGGGTGCTACTCTGAGGTCCACCGAGTCGTAGGCCGATGTTCTCATCAGCTGAAGAGGCGTCATAAATAAAATTCGGAGCTCTTCATAGTTTGGTTTTTCTTCATATTCCAAAGCCATTACTTGTTGCAGGTATTTCTTTACGGATTCTTTAAAAATGAATGAATGAATGAATGAATGAATGAATGAAAGAAAGAAAAAAGAGATCTCCAGGGGTTCCCCAAGGCCTGAAAAATATTTCAAGGGTTCCTCCAGGGTCAAGAAGTTGAGAAAGGCTGCTCTATACTGTCACGACGGGTCATGGAACTGGCTGTGCAAAGTCACGGTTGATATTTCCCGTCCAAAACAACTGTGGAGAGCTGTTGTGAGGACAACCACGGACTAACCCCAGAAGTAGATCTCCAATGAAAACTCGGGCACTAAAATGAGAACAATTCAAACCAGCCTGTACCTGGGAGTGCTCCCCAGCCACAGGACTGTCTTGGATGCTTGATCGTATCCGCTCTGCACCTACAATGGCAGTGACAAACAAGATGAACCGCTTAAACGTGGGAGGTACAGCTGAGAGTTGGGCATTGACAATATACCCCATCCACCCCACTGCCTGCCTTCAAAAGAGAGACAACAAATCTGTCAAATTCTAGCACTTGGAGGAAGCTGGAAGACCTGCCAGGTGGAAGGTCTATAATTTAGGATACGGCAGGAGCATTTCTGATAGATAACTGTCCAGCTTCTGCTTTAACATGACTGGCAAAGGAGAGACCCGGCAGTTCTGTTGTTCGGAGGTAAGCTGAAATCTGCTTTCCCACCACTGCTGCCCTGGGGCTCTCCTCCTACCTTTTGAAGGCCAGGTTGATGCCCCCAAGACAAGGCCTGCCTGATCCTTGCATGACTGACAAGGTGTTCCTAAACATTTATCTGTTAACAGCAGGGATTATTTTTGTCTCCAGTTGCTCCAGGGTGAAGAATAGGGAAGTGTGGAACCAGGAAGAGGGAAGGATAGGATCCCATTATCAACACTCAGTAGCGACTGCAGCCTTTGCTGGCGGTAGCTGAAATAATCGCATTTCTTTTCCCTGAGACCAGGGAGATGCTGACATTGTTCTAAACCTAACTTAGGTGTGCAAGTGCACACACCTCTCTTTTTCCTCCATGACCACGCAGGGATCAGTCAGCTGCGCAGACCAGGGAAGGATTCCACGCAGCCACTTCACCAGACAGTAACCCAAGGATTCAAGGTCACTCCGACGGGATGGTGCTGTGAGGGAACAAACAAACAGATCCCCGTAAGAAATACTGGAAGCAAATTTCCATAGTTACTGCCCCATGGAAATGGAGATGGGATATAGTAAAGTCACTCATCAGTAAACTACCAGTAAACAGTTAACTACCAGTAAACTACCCTTTTTTTTAACCATTGGCTCAGTTTCCCAGTATTTCCAAAGTTGATCTGTCTTAACGTATCTAGCAATTAATGAAGCTCTTCCATATTTTACAGAGCCTCTACACCAGGTTCACAAAGCAACTGAGAACAACCTTCAATGTCACCATCACGTTGTGGGAGAGAAAGCCAGTTTTTCACACCTTAATTGTACGACAGTCACACACCAGAACCATAGTTAATCCATCTCCTTATCTACCTGAATATAGCAGATGATTTGGGGCTCACAGGGTCAGCTACCAGGCTAAGAAGGGGCCAGATCTTGGATAAATATCATCCAGGGTTCAGAGGAACACCACAAGAGCCAAACGGCTTGGTGCTTGGTTACCCTCTATGCGTAAGGCAGGGTTTCTCAACCAGGGTTCCTGGCACCCTCGGGTTCTGCGAAAGGTCACTAGGGCTTCCCTGGGAGATCACAATTTATTTAAAAAATCATTTCAACTTTGGGCAACTTCACATGAAAGTGGTAAGTTTCATTCTTTGAAATGTGAATCCATATATACAGGCCTACCCATGAAACAAATATAATAATTTTGCAACTTCTGGTCTATCTTTGAGCCTGAATGGGCAGGAGTTCCTTCCCCGAGGCCTGAAAAATATTTCAAGGGTTCCTCCAGGGTCAGACGGTTGAGAAGGGCTGGCATAAGGTCTCACCAGCTCCCCTATGGCTGTCCAGGCTGATGAACTCCCAGTTGCCTTCGTGAGGTGTCCGACAGTCATCCCGCTGAGGCACATGTCTTCCCCCAGGGTTGTATCGAAAGGCGAAGCTGTAATCTGCTAAAGTAACCTGAAGGATGTGAAGGAAAAAGAGCAAAAGAGCACCAAACAAGCTATTTCTCTTGCAAGGAAAGGCAGAGAGTTACAGTACCAGCCCATACCAGTTTGCAAGGCATCTGTGACCTTAGCAACAGTCCTAAAATCTCAATCTGGACAGCCAAAAAGGCATTAAGGTCAGAACCAGTTTAACCAGCACCTGTTTGATCATGCCAACCATGTTCCAAAAGGTTCCTTCCAGGGATGACCAAGGAAAATCATCACATTTTTAGCTGTTTTCTTCAGAAAGGAGGAAATCTATTTCCCCCTAATCAGCAACAGCCAGCACCGGTTAGCAGGAGAGTGATATGGGATACAACTTTTGGAGGTGCAAAATAACTGCGCAGTCAGTGGAGACCTGGTTTATTTGCTCTTGGGAAAGCTGGGTCAGCCCTTCAAGGTAGACCAGGTTAGGACGAAGACATCACACGCAGTATCAGACCTCTGTTTTTACTTATTTTTCAAATTTAGCCACCGCCCATCTCCCCCAAATTACAACAACAGAATTCTAACATGGCTTGTGGTGTCTGCCTCCTTCGTTATCCTTTTATTGTATTTATAACCTTAAAAGCTTGACAGTGTTTTCCCATCCCTCCCTTTCATACCAGAAAGAGTCAAGGTGGGTCAGTCTTGAGTTTCTTCCTCACCTACTCCTGTCCTTCTGGGCTAAGCTGATGTTTTTGCACTGGCATCTCCCAGCTACCTCTGTACTCTGTACTCCGCTACAACCTGAGCAGAAGCCCTGTCCCATTCTCCTGCCCACTGCTCCTTGCCTTACCACAGTAAGATCAGCCGGGTTCACATAGATGTTTTCAGCAGCCACATCCCCATGAGTATATTCATTCTCATGAAGGTACTCCAGAACGTCAAGCTAAAGGCAAAGATAAAGGCAGACAGGAAGGGTCAGCAGGGGACATTCCCATTTTCTAGGACTGCTGATCCTGGAATAGTCTTCATAGATGGGAAGTAGTGGGGTGAGGGTGGGAGGAGGCTTTACCACGTGCCCTTTACCCTACCTGACATGGATCTCAAACCTTCTCACCCATCTGATGGCCCACCCATTACTTGCTTAAACAAGACTGGAGCTGAAGGGCACCTGGGGGTGAAGGGCAGCTCCACCAGAATCACAGCCCACGGTCCTGGTTTGTGAAGGATCTCAGGCTCTGATTAACAGCTCAATCCAGTCCTGCTTCCTGGGCAGTTGGGTACAACTTCTTGGAACAGGATGTTACAATTACGAGCAATGTGAACTGCAGAGCTGCACCTCCTCCACCAGGTATTAACCTGAAGGCTGAATCAGTCCTGCAAAATGCCTCTTTGGGGGAAAATAAGTGCTCTCAGCAACAAAAAGAAAGGACTGGATTTGTGTCCAAGACCCCCTTGTTGCAGCAGCATACCATCATCAGACCTGGAACCAGAAAGCAGAACTTTCTGGTTGGGGTTCCCATGTTGTGGAGATCTTTGGATCCCTTCTCTTCTAGCCTTTCAGAAGATGGTCCAAATCATTCTCTTCCACCCTGCTTTTCAGCCCAGAGGACCATTTTGTGTGTGCTGCACATCTGGGGGCATGGCCCTTTCTCGTCATTCCAGCTTTTCCACTTCTTGCTCGACTTACAGTACGTTATTGTGCTGCTGAGTACCACCCAGAATCTGTAGATTGGGGTGGGCCTCCAAAAGTAAATGAAACATCTTCCTTTCTACCTGACCTGAATCAAGAGAACTTTGTGAGAAACCGTGAGCCCTCCAAGGTAGACCAGACCAGAAAACCAAAGTCACACAAGCTAATTTTACTTTTGTTATAAAGTTATAGTAACAGAATCTTGCAAGTCTGGATGCGCCTCTCCGCTCCCTCCCTTGACACTCATGAGAAATATGGAGGGTCATGTCTGAGACGCTTTCTCAGGTTACAGTTTTGCCCGGGATTCAGGTTTCTTTTATCTGACTTAGTAGAGGCTCTTTCTCCTGTCCTTTATTCCTTCTTCCCATTACAGAAATTTCTCCCCCACCCTGTGCCTTCCTGGCTTCCCATACCAGTCTGACTGCAAGCTGCAAAGCAGCTTTTTCTGTCATCTTGTCTCCACTGTCATCCAGGATTGACTGAAGGGATCGACCCAAATCAGGAAAGACCAGGAACCTGCCAGTCAAAGGAGATAATATTGCATGTGAATTGGGCCTCCCATCACAGCTTGCATCAACCCTTGGTCACCCGCTGGTAAAACCCACCAGGAATTAGGGAGGCTAATCACTTATTTTCCAGTGACTTGCCATGTCCTTCTAGACTTCTGAGAACATCTTCTCCCCTGGAGCTAATATATATATGAAATTCAGTATTCCTTAGTAGTGCAGAAGTGTGTAAATCAGGAAGCATTGTAACAGGAACAAAAAGGCTAAGTACAAAATGAGAGCCTTGGGGAGTGACCCAGATTTATTCAAATCAACATGCAACGCATGGAATGGCAACAGAAGGATGGCTTCAGCCAAGGTGTGAGATGGGAGGAGAGTAGAGGTCACACTCCCTTATTGTACAGACTCACCTATAGCTACTGCCATGGAGGCCAAAGCCCACGCATTCAGGTATCCCCAGGAATGGCATTAAATATTGCTTCTTCCATTTCTCCACTGCAGGGAGAGATCAAATGGGACAGTGAGACAGAAGATAAATGGAGGCATTCAGTTCCAAGGTGACTTGGAAGCTGGCCCTGAATTTAAGATGACCTACATCCGACTTGTGCCACCAAGAAGAATGGACAGAAAAAAATAAATGCAAGCAGAGATAAAATTCTTGGGTGATACCCATCTTCCCACGCTGGACTGCTGCTGTTTTTGGAGACAGGTTTTTAAATGGAATCAAGATGGAGACATAAATGCAGGCACAAAGGAGATTTAACTAAGATTGCAGCAAACGTATGAGAGGGCAAATGTTATGTCCCTTCAGCTGCCTGGACAACCCCTAGTTAGTATTCCATCACTCAGCCACTTGATCCATCCAAAATGAAGTTCCAGGAGAGAGAGAGAAACCTCTGAAATTCTTTTGTAATCAAAATAAACTGACTTTACTTCTACAGCAGAGCATCTTTAACTAAGGTGCAAGGGAAAATTGGGGCCTATGAAGTCAGAAGGCCACTAGCATCCCAACACAGCCTGCCAAATGCAGCAGGATCCAATTCCAGAGCTCTCCCCCCCACCCCCCAATAAGTATGCATGCCCATCCGCCCAGAAGTATCTACGCCTGCCAGAACCCACTTGCCAGAAAGTACAGCAGGATTTAAAAAGAAGAATTAGTAATCACTGATTAATGCCAATTAAAAATAATTGCTCACAGGACAACTGCCTGGTTGATAAAATGAACTGATCCCCATTTGCATAAGCCCATCATTCTCCCATGTAGAGAAACACACAAGTACTAACATATTCCCTTCGAGGATTAAAACTACAGAAAGTTTTAAGGACACAAAAGTTTTCTTTGCAAGCCTGCTGGGCCCATGTTCGAATCACCCCATGCTACAGCACCTAAGCTGTGGGGAGTGGTGGGGGGGGGTTCCCTTGGGGAGGGAAGCGGGCAAAGCAGCACCAGCTACTCTGGGGGAAGTGGATCTTCTGGGGGCAACAGAACTGGCCCCCAAAAGATCAACTTCTCCTTTCCCTACCAATGATTCTCATGGGCAGGGCTGCCTTACAGTTTTTGTGGACCCTAGGCACTTAGTGGGCCCCTCCCTCCATCAAAACAATACAGGTAGTCCTTGCTTAACGATGACAATTGGGACCAGAATTTCAGTTGCTAAGTGAAGTGGTCATTAAGTGAATCCAACCCGATTTTTTGTGGCTGTCATTAAGTGAATCACCACAGGTGTTAAGCAACAAAGATGGTGGTTAAGCGAGGACTACCTGTAGCACTCGACATTGTATTTCATGAGTCTCAAGATTTTCTTTGTATTTTTACAGAGAAATAGGGAATAGCAAATAATACAAATATTATCTTGTAATAATAAACAGTGGTTGCCCATTAATTAGGATGTATCTGCATTCTATTCCTTGTGTGTATTTTCAGGGCTGAACGGCAAGGCATGAAAATAAATACCTCTACTTCACTGTTAGTCTTTCTGATTAAAAACAGCAGCAGCAGCAAGATTGTGGGCCCTAGGCACTCTGCCCGTTGTGCCTAATGGATAACTTGGTCCTGCTCATGGGTGAGCAAGAAAAGAAATGGCTTTATCACACTGTAGGAGAATCCGGATTCTCCCCTTGGCAGACACTGAATGGCCCTGAAAATCCATGGCCAAGGACAGATTGGGGACCGACTTCATAGTGGGCCAGGAAAGGGTTGAGGATGGTGTCATGTGTTCATGTCCCCGAGAACCACTTAGAGGGGAGGATGTCCTCTGACCTTTTTTTTTTTTTTTACCTGTGACTTTCTTGGCGGCTCGCTGCAGAAAGTTCTGTTCGTTGTACAGCCTCCCATCTTTAGCATCCTGAGAAAAGAAAGACAATATGTGGCACTGAGGTTCTCTTCGCAGCCTCATTGCCATCTCTTGGACAAGTACAGAAATAGGACGATGTTAATACGGCTTCTCCAACGTCTTTGAGGCAAGTGAACATGCTGATCCAGAGATGGGAGAGAGATTTGCTTAGACTCCCAACGGAGACCAAGAAACCAGGAGAACTGCACTAGATCTCCCAATGAGCCATAAGGAACAGGTATAGAATAAGGAACAGCGTAACAGGTATAGAATTTCTCCCTACAGCAAAAAGGGAAATGTTCTACAGTCCGGAACAAAATTTTAAAAATGTATAAATTGTTCATGGATGATCATCTCAATATATGACTACTGCAGTGAAATTATTATATGCACAAAGATGGAAAGATTGGGCATTACCCACCATGGAGGAAAGGTTGGTGAAGATGATGGAACTTGCCAAGATGGCTAAACTGACTTCTTTGATGAGAAAAAAACCAACAACTGCATTTATTGCTGACCAGAAACCCCTTACAGACGTTTTGCATGAAACAGAAAAAGATGAACTTTTGATTTGTGGTTTTGATGATTAGAAAATATTGGATAATAGAAAGAAGTGTTTTTTTTGTAGCCATAGAGTAAGAGATAAATTTCACACTTGTATTTGTTGCAAAGGAAACTGGAAACTTTTCCTATTTCATCTTTTTTTTTTTGCACGTTTCTCTCTCTCTTTCTTTCTCTTTACTTTGTATTAGTTCTTGTCAGTTTTTATCTTCTTTTTAAAACTTTAAATAAAATTTATGTGTGTGTGTTTGTGTGTAGCAGCTGGATAGCATGGTGGTTAGAGTGCCACTTTTGGAGCTGGAGACCAGGGTTCAAATCCCAGCTGATACCTACCTTACCAGTAGGGGTCCTTGAGCAAAGACCCCCTAACACTTCCCCTGCCTACCTCAAATAGGAGTGACACAAATTACCAGAGTCATGCTGCCTCGGACGTTGCTCGGATTAACAAAGTGCACGTCGGATGTTGAGGAACCAGGACAATCTGATGATAAGTGGGCTACTGGAACAAACCAGACATGGACAAGATAAGAGAACCTGGAACTGATGGAATGCTACTACAGTAGACCTAATGAGAAGGGATATATGACTCCCAAGCTGGCTCCAACAGATCCCAGGAGCCACATCAGAGCTTTCCGTCTGGAAGAGTGCAGGGCTAGGAACAGCTGAGATCCTGCGCAGAACCCTCAAACTCCCAGGCCTCTGGCAGAGGACCCGAGGTTAAGGAAGACATACACCACCGATAGGGGTGAGAAAGGAACTTTTAATATTTATGTAGCGTCAAGGGCTTTATTTGCTTCAGAGTGGCTGTTCAAATACAGCTGAGGCTTTCCAATTCTTCCAAAAGAAAACAAAGCCAGATTTAGGTACTAATCTGACTCCTGCAACCAAAGAAATTCTCGCTTGTACGCCAATGAAATCCAATACAGTGAAAAGGCTCCATGTTGGGGACAAGGCTATTCAATGGGGTGACATCACTGACATAATTCCTATTAAAAGACCCTTCTTTCAGACTCAGAACCGACAGTTTGGGATTGGCACAATTCCTTGGAATTGTTTGTACCCTTTCTCTGGCCTAAATCTGCCTCAATCCCTTGAGTGATATGCAATCCAACTCATAATTCCTGGAATTTACCAAGTTAAAGTACAAGGCAAATCTCTCCTATCTTTTATGCATTTCATGTGTCTATCTTATCTTTTCCTATGGTTCTCAATTTTCTTGCTATTTTTTAAATTTTATTTTTTTAATATAATTTTATTAAAGTTTTTAAAAAAGTATATAAAAACGAACACAAATTAATATAAAACAAGGAAGAGAAATCAAACAGAAGTGCAAGAAAGGGGGAAAAAGGAAAGAAAAAAACAGAAAAGAAAAAAAGATATAAAGGAGTCACTTCTGATTTTCTTTACAGCAGTTATAAGTACAATTATAAATTTGCCTCTTACTTATGGTTACAACACACCTCTCTTCTTTCTATAATCTGTTCTGTTTAATCGTCAAAATCATCAATTAATTTTTTCCCCCTCTTTCACGCAAAAGGTCTGTAAGGGGTTTCCAGTCAGCAACTAATGTGTCATTTTTAAAATTTTAGATGTATATAAAACGTTGATCAATGACAGTAATAAGCATGAACATGACCTCTCCTATCTTTAGGAAGCTGAAAACCCGGTTCTGGTATTTGGACACGTTCCATGTCACATCTAACCTGGAAACTAGAACTTACCAGTTTGAGCGTATATTTGTGCTTTGGTGAGTAAACTTCAGACCGTGATCTAGCTGTGGAAAAATAAAATCACAAATTGACAGCGAATGCAAGAGAGATGCATTTAGGCCCTTAAATATGCAGGACCTAACACTGCTTAACAGTTCCATAATCCTTCACTTCCCTTGGAAAAAAATTGGAAATATTGACAGTTTTTCTGCATACACCTTCAGCTTATTTTAAAGATCCAAAGTTTTTGTAGGTTTAAACAGGCTCAAACTCTGGAGCAAGGAAGAACTTGGATCTTGTGGGTTGTAAGCGCAGGAGTTCAATTTGGCATGCTGTTCAAGACTTTGATGCAGAGATCCTGGAAAGGATGGCTCATTGCTGGTTAACAAACCATGAAAATAAGTCAGGATCATATCCTTCATGAAACACTGTATTCCCTTGGTTATCTGCATAATAGATTGACTAAGGAGATGCTTGGATGAAGGAACTCCTTCTGGCCAGCGTTCTTTGGATATGAGAACTTCATACAACGACAGCAAGAGGTTGTAGGAAAGGGTTGGGATCAGATTATGCCTCAGTTGTCAGCAGCAAATTTCCAATGTTAGGGGGAAAGGATGACTTATGCCTTTATTGACCTACTTACTCGGGCCACCTAAATCCACAAACTCCCTTCCAACCATACGATTCTAGGACTCCAAATAGCTAATAATTCCTGCTTCCAGTCATGAAGATTAAACGATAGTAAGGGGAAGGCAATGGCAGACCACCCCACTCTATAGTCTGCCACGAAAACATCGTGAAAGCAGCGTCTCCCCAAAGGGTCAGACATGACTCGGTGCTTGCACAGGGGACCTTCCGCCTTTCAAGAAATCAACAGCTCAAAGGCATTAGCGTATCTCCCCACAACATGATCACCCTGGATACCTTTGTACATCAGCCCACGGTCGGTCTGGCTCAGAAGCTTGCAAAGCACCCACTCTTCCTTATTCAGGTCTGTCAAGATTTCACCTTCTGGGAGAACTTTCACGCAAGAACATCTGTCCTTCTTTGGTGATCGCGTAGCCACCTTTGCTTCAAAGGAGAGATGACTTCTGCTTATTTCGACTGATAGCCCAAGGCATTACGAGCACAAATGCTTCTATTCAACCAAGCCCAACCACCCAAAAAAGATCTTGGGGCCCCTGAGGAGATCCAAGTTTGTGGAATTCTCCACCCATCATTTAAGTATTGCCCATATCAATGCCAACTGCTATCCTAGTAGACATCCTACTCCTCTTGTTACTTAGCTTGCTTTGACAGAGGGGAAAGCAAGTGAGATTCCTCAGTAAAAGATATTTTCTGCAGAATTACGTTGGGCATTTTAACGGGCTGTGAGAGTAACCCCGAGGAACAGGGGGAAGAGCTGCAACCAACTCAATAGTTAAATAAGAGAAATCTGGGTCCAAAGCAGAGCTGTAACCTGAGAAAGTATCTCAGACATGATCCTCCCTAGTTCTCATGAAGATTGGGGGGGGGGGGTGTACATTCTGTCAGCCTTCCCAGGTAGACCAGACAGGAAACACGACCAGATGAGCTAATTCTACTTTATTGTAAGGCTACATTGACAGAATCTTGCAAGTCTGAAAGTACAATTCTCCCACCTTCCATTTTACAGCCAAGAAACTAGGGAGGGTCCCTTCTGAGCCTCTTGCCCCATCCGCTATCTAGCTGCGGGCTAAGCCATCTCTTATCTGACCATTCTCTAGTCAGCATCTCCGGGCCCCGTCTCCCAAGGCCTTTCCCACATACCAGTGCACATTCAGACTTGCAAGATTTTGTTACTGTAACCCTATAATGATAGTACTATTAGCATTCATGACTTTGGTTTCCTAGTCTGGTCTACCTCAAAGGGTTGACATTTAGATGCAGCGGCCATGTTCTTTCAGTAACAGACCTATGAATCTTCATGGAAGATGCTATACCAACTGAGGAGGAAGGATCTGGTTTGAATCTCACCTCTGCCAAGGAATCACTAACTTAGTCCCCCATCCTACCCCGAATCTCAACCTACCCCGAATCTCAAATGCAGGGATATTAACATTCACCTACCTCACAAGACCAGTGCCATTTTTGTTTATTTATTTTGTATGGTTAATAAGCCACCTTAAACCAAGTTGCAGGAAGTCAAAAGGAACCAGAAACACTCCTGCCATCTCAGGGAAATGCAAAAAGAATTAAGATCGCATTGCTCATGCGGATTCACAGATCTCCCTCGCTCAAGACCTGCCAGAAAAGCCAGGTTTTTATCGTAACACAATAGTATGCGCTACAACATATATTAAGACTTGGCTTTCATCCCAGGCCTGGGCTTAATGTACTTCTGGGGCTCTTGTTGTGATTTGCTGTTACTGTAATGATTGTTTCAGTCTGGGCTGTCTGTGTTGTTTTGTTTTTAACTGTTTTTACTGTGTTTTGATTTTGTAAGCTGCCCAGAGTCTGCTGGAGTGGGCAGTTATAACCAATTAAAAAATAAAATTAAAGCGGTGGCGCTGCGGGTTAAACCGCTGAGCTTGCCGATCGGAAGGTCGGCAGTTCGAATCCGCGTGACGGTGTGAGCACCCGTTGCTAGTCCCAGCTCCTGCCAACCTAGCAGTTCGAAAACATGCGAATGTGAGTAGATTAATAGGTACCGCTTCAGCGGGCAGGCAACGGCGTTCCGTGTAGTCATGCCGGCCACATGACCACGGAAGTGTCTTTGGACAAACGCCGACTCTTCGGCTTTGAAACGGAGATGAGCACCGCCCCCTAGAGTCGGACATGACTGGACTTAATGTCAAGGGAAACCTTTACCTTTACCTTTAAAATAAAGTAAAATAAAATAAAATAAAATATAAAATTAGAATATACAGGTGCTTTAAGCAGTGGTATAAAGAACCACATAAAAGCTAAGTATTACCTTCAGTATAATTAAAATACCCATCCAGATGAGCTCCCTATTCAGTATTTGGGAGAGTTTTTCAATAATTATTTTCAGGCCTGAATCAAGCTACCGCAGTGTAGAGGAGGATGCGGATCAGCCATGAAGCTCAGACAATGAACTTCAGTCGGTCACTGCTTTCATCTGTATCCTACTGAAAAGGTGTGATTTTTTAAAAAACCAAAACTGCTGAGACATACTGCTGAGTTCTTCAGCAGAACGGTGAAGAGAGGGGAGAAATATTAAAAACAGAGCAGAGGTTGAACAGAAATAGGGAGGGGACACTATTAAGTGCAGGCTATGGAAGTCAAGGCGTACGATAAATAAATAGTGGCATCGTTTTGGTCCTCAGACCTGAAAGTCAGAAGAAGAATCTGTGATCCAGCCATCGCTACCAGTTCAACAGGTCACATTCCCTGCATCGCTAATCCCGGCCACATCCATAAATCCTTACCTTTCGCCTTTGGAGAAGCGGATGCTGTTGAGCTCTGCGGAGAAGCTTGTTTAAGCGGGGTTGAAGGTACTCCCATCTCTGGAAAAACTATCTGCACCTTTTTCTTTTCGGGCAATTGTGGCAGCTGAACCTGGACGTCCTGATTCAATTCTGAGCAAGAGACGAGACAATGTGGTTGGAGTGATGTCCGCAGCTGAGCCCAACGCCAGCCACATGCTGCAGGCTCGAGCGACTGTAAGGCATTGCTGTGGGCGGGTGAAGGGGCCAGTCACCTCTCTGCCCACAGTGGCAGCCAGAAGGTACGGGTGGTGGCACAGGCATGGCAAGCCACGAAGACCCCGTGTAAATTGTGACTCTGTCGTGCCAAGGACGTTGATTAAGTAATTGGTGCCATGATGTCATGGCCTGTGTGATGAGCATCCCAGGGGCAGGGGAAGTGACCATCTTAGCTGATTTCCTGACCAGTTTTGAATTCATCATCTCCATGATGTCATCCTCCTTTCTGATGCGAAAGATGGGAAAAAGGAGGCATGATAAAGCAGATGAAATGGATTTTTGTGTAGAAACCTGAACTCAGAACCCTGAGCAGAATCCTGAACGAAACACCCTGGTTCTTGTCTGAGATTTGTGACTTCTTCTACCACCCGACCCTGTCCCTGTAAAGTCACTCTCTCTGACACTGTTATCTAAGGTAAAGGTAAAGGTTTCCCTTGACGTAAAGTCCAGTCGTGTCCGACTCTAGGGGGCGGTGCTCATCTCCGTTTCAAAGCCTTGGAGCCGGCGTTGTCATAGACACTTCCGGGTCATGTGGCCAGTATGACTCACGGAACGCCGTTACCTTCCCGCCGAAGCGGTACCAATTAATCTACTCACATTTGCATGTTTTCGAACTGCTTGGTGTGCAGAAGCTGGGACGAGCAACGGGAGCTCACCCCGCCGCGCGGTTTCGAACCGCCGACCTTCCGATCGACAGCTCAGCGGTTTAACCCGCAGCGCCACCGCGTCCCTTTTGACACTGTTATCTACCTGGCAGTAAATCCCATAGAATTCAAGTTAAGATGCCATTGGAATGGATGATTATTAATTTCTATTTCTGCCTTCCCTTCAGAAACTCAAGGTGGCAAAAGTATTTGGAATTGCTCTGTCCCTTACTGAATCCGTAAGTAAGCCAAAGGCCTTGATTATAAGTAGCAGAGATGGTAATCTGTAATTGTGTAAGAGTACTAAATGAAACTGGGATTTATTTATTTACTACATTTTTATACCGCCACAGTCCGCAAACATTCAGGATCTCCGGTCAAAGTTTAACTTCTGCTTAATCTTTGCCCCCTTCTGCTCTTCTAATCCTCCCTCTTGAAACTGCACTCCGTTCTAGAAATGGTCCTTCAGATTTTTTTCTACATCAACAGCAGACATTATGGCTAGGCTGCTAAGCCAACTGGTGGCTCACGTTTTGGGGGCTTATTTTATCTGTGAACCCAGTCCTTGTGGCCTAAAAATCATGGTTTATAGCTTAAGTTGTGTGAGCCTAGCCGATTGCGGTTTACTCAACAAACCATAGTTAAGCATGTAGGAATATAGCTGTAGCACACTTCTACATTTCAGTTCTGCTCAGTAGAAACTAAGGTCAGGCAGAAAAATCCTGCTGATTTACAGGTAGTCCTCCCTTAACAACCATTCGTTTTGTGACAATTTGGACTTATGATGGTGCTGAAAAAAAAAAGACTTGTGACCAGTCCTCACACTTACGACCTTCACAGTGTCCCGTGAAGTCAGGTAATCATGATTTGGGTGCTTGGCAACTGGTTCGCATTTATGACTGTTGCAGTGTCCCGTGGTCATGCGATTGCCATTTTTGACCTTCCTGGCCAGCTTCTGGCAAGCAAGATCAATGGGGAACTGTGTGATTTGCTTAACGACCACATGGTTTGCTTAACGCCTGTGCTGATTTGCTTACAAAAAAGGGTAATAAAATCAGTTTGGATTCGCTTAATGACTGCTTTGTTTAGCAACTGAAATTCCGGTCCCAATTGTGGTCGTTAAGCGAGGACTACCTACACTATCATTATACCAGGGCCAAGTGGTAGAAACCAGGAGCAAAGGCCCTCTCCCTTTTTTAGCCACAAGATTATTCTGTTTAGCTTCCAGATCAGTGAGTGTCATGTTCACTGATTCAATGTAGTGTATACATCATAACGTTTCCCATGTCATGGCATTGACGCGCGTTTCTGTTTGGGAGGGAGCTGCTGTGAGACCTTGTACCAAGCTGTGTGTGTGAAATCAGTACAATGGAATGTGTTTGGGTTATGTTCTCTGCTCAAGGCCTTTTCCCGCAGACCATCAGAAACCGTTAGGAGCACCTGGGATTGTGAACTTGAGAAGATTCTAATGGGGGGAGGGATCTCATTTGCACCGAGGGTTTTTAGCTTGAATTTGGCGCGCTTTCATCATTCTCAGCTTTCTCTGTGATCCTGCATACTATTCTTTAATAAATCAGATATCTTTGAATTCCTGCTCATGAGTCTGATGGTGTTTTAGAATAGGCAACCATTACAGTGAGACTTCTTGGACTCCAACTAGTCACATTTGATGAACTTCACATACCTTTCAGAGAAGGAGACGGAGTGATCTGCATCGGCTCTTCTTGAAACGGCAGCTGGCCTCCACAGGCAGGACAGAACTTAAAAATTTCCTCTACTTTCTGTCCACATTGCGGACAAAAATTGACCATCCTGGGAAAAATCATGGAGAAGGAAGAAATAATCGATGCATACCAGAAAGCTGGACGTGCCCAAACAAAAAGTAGATTTTAATATATATTGGCTAAGTGCAACAGTAAGCTCCCTTTGAGTCTTTGGTCACCTAACTTTTATTTTAATAAGACGGAGAAAAGCAGAAATCCATATAACTGAAAATAAAAGGAGGAAGGGCATGACAACACTCACTTTTTAAAAAATGTCCCAAGGCTCCTTACAACTTTAAAATAACTACAAATTATATTTGTTCATTCTCAGTATTCTCTGTGTGTGCTTCTCGTCCTCACCGTCAGGCCTGAAACATCTGCAGAAGACAAGCAAACTCGAGAACGCCAAGAACCCAAGAATTCTACCCTGACCTACAAATATTTTCCACCATGGCAAATTATATTTGCTACTTACAATTGCTAACACACAATCAATAGTGGTTAAAAAAAATATTTCTGGAGAAACCTTTGGGTTCAGGAGCTTTCTAAAATATAGTGGGGTAAGACCAAACAGGGCCTTTGTAGGCATTGACACCTAGACCAGTACATATTTTATACAAAACAATGGTGCTGGTTTGTTTGATTTTGGCTTAGTATCTTTTGCTAAGCCAAACAACTGTATTTCATTCAATTAACTATGGTTAAGCAAAGTAAGGGCTTAATTACATCTGGAGATCTGCAGGCAACCATTGTCCAGACGCCTTCAACTTTCTTTCTCCCACTAGAAGATAAAACATCTATACCCAGTCTCGTGATTTTGAAAAACATCCCAGGAATTGTCTTTCCCCATTCCCAAACCTACAAAAAAGAAATCCACATTTCCACTATTATGGTTCTCGTAATGTTATCAATTTTCATCTTGCCCTGTCCCTAGTTCTCATTTTCCATCTCCAGAAATCTCCAAGGAGTCCTGCCAGGGATGGATGACCATTCAGAGCCTGTAGCTGCATCAGTGCCATTATTTCAAGCCAAATGTCTCCAACCAAGACTCAGAAATTCTCTTTTTTTACATATCCTACCTCTAAGTCTTGGTATTAAGGAGAGGATTTTAAACTAAGGTTCATACGAAACTTCATCCAAAAACTGACATTGCGCCAAGGGTTTTATTTTAAATTAGTAAGTCACTTTAGGGTCCTACACCAACGTAGGTTTTTTTGGTTAAATAGGAAAGAATCAGTCAAATGAAACAAAGCATTCAAACAGGCAGGAACAGCAGAAAAATAAAAGCAGAAAAGTGTAAAAGCTAATACTTTTACATGCAGTTGTTTATCTTATGGGTCCCCCCCTCCCAAAAAAGGGGAAGAAAACAGGGCTGAGCATCAACACATCCACAACAGCCTTACTCAATTCTCCAAAGATTTTTAGAACTTAACAACTTTTCAGTCCTGAGGCCTATGTGCTGTGCTGTCCTATGCAGTATTATACAGCTGAGATCTTCAGTTCACATTCTATTTTGACCCTAATATTCCATCAATAAATAAATCAAGCAGGAGGATAGAAACCCGAAGTTTCTTGAAGAATTGTAGACTCTTTAAATATCTCATCCTGAACCATTTAACCAGCCCAAATCATGGTCAGTCCTGCGAATTATGGAACAAAACAAGTCATACCTTAATTTTTTTAGGATGAACTGCAAAGAAAATGTTTATTTCTCTCATCCCATGATTTTGCTGCCCCCTGCTACTTTGGATTGGTTGGATCAGCTATTTTAAATCTTGTTATTTTGATATCCAACCATTTTGATAGTTCCCCATTCATTCAGAAGCCAGCCCAAAGCTATTTGTGATCACGACAAATTTGAACGTGTCACAACCAAACCTATTGCAAAGCTAAACAACAACAGGCAGCATAAAATTATCTTCTTTTGAAAAACACACAGGCTCATTTTGGGGGTTTTCTGCTGCCCTCTCAAAACATCTATTTTGACAATCAAGGTGCAATTTAATCAAATGTATTTTGAATTCTGTAAAAATATGAACACGGTACATCCAAAGTCCATCATGCTTTAAAAAATCTACTATGGGCCAAGTTTTCAAGGTATTAACAGCCTGTAACTGTCCTGTTTTGATTTAAAATGTGTATTTTCAGTTGGCTATTTATTTTGTTTGTTGCAATTGTTGATACGTACTTATTTGCCTTTAGGGTTGTTATTTTATTACACTCACAAGGAGTTTAAGGTAACAGATACGCAGACACAGACATAGACTCTGTCTTCACAACATCCCTGAAAGTTACAACACAACCATTTTGAATGGTAGGTCCAGCACTCAAATCTGGTGTCCCCAAGACATTGGGGGCTATTACGTTCCATCAGGCCCAGGACTTGATGGCTCTGCTGGGGATGATGGGAGTTCTAGTCCAAACAGATCTGGGGATGCCAGATTAAGGGGGAGGCTGCCCTAAGCCCTGTAGAACCTTAGCCAACTTTAGCCCTAAGAAGAGAAAAAGTCATTAAAATAGGAAATGCAGGTATCACAAAATCCTAGGGTTAGAAGGGAGCTTAGAGGTCACTTAGCCCCACTTTTTGCTCAGTGCACGATCGATGAAAGCATCGCGGACGGATGAGGCCCTGGCTTCTGTCTGAAAACCTCCTGCAAAGAGTGTTCCCCACTTCATGTGGCAGCCTGTTCCACCGGCTCAGAGCTCCCACGGTCAGGAGCTCCTGAACTGGCTTCCTTGGAGTGTTAGCCCCTTGGTGCCGGCCTTGCCCTCTGGGGTAACAAAGCCCATCCCTCTTCTATGGGGCCAACCTTTCAGCTGCCCAACATGGGTGCAGTAGCCCACCCAAGCCCACCGCCCTCACCTGCAAACCCTTTCCCATCACCCACCTCTCCCCCATGTATCTTGAGCCGGATCAAACCGCAGTTGCCCCCACCCAGATGGCTAGACTTCAACTCCCATCATTCCCAGCCACTGTGCCCCAGGAACAGAGGACCCTGCACCAGCCATGCAGAGTCTAAGATGATGGGAGCTGTACTCTTGCCATGTCAGGGGGCACCGATGGCTGAGGACCATGGAAGGGGGGCTCCTGGGAATATAGGACTAATACTCATCCGGGGATACAAGGCTGAGTAGGGAAGGGTCCTGGGCACATGGGCACAGAGGTGGACTGGCTGATTAAATTTGCACACCACCCATCTCATTGTGCCACTGTCTCTGAGCGGCTCTGGCCTCTGGAGAGCAGTAAAGGTCAGGGCAAAGGATTATGGAAGGGGATGTCATGAGTTAGGATGGCGAGCAGGGGGCTCCCATCCAGACTGTAAAGCGCATGCGTAGCACTGAGGAATTGGGCAGCCATTCCAAGAGACACAGATCGGGCCCCGGTTATATGTCTGGGTTTTTCCCACGCTTCTTCAGTTTGTTAGGATTCCTGTTAAGTACTAGCAATAAATATTAGAGACCAGTTCCTTGTTCCTTGTCTCAGCGTGGTTCCTGGTTGTTAGGACAGGGGGGGTCCTGACTGAGAGCACCGTGGGCTGGGGATGCTGAGAAGTGTGATCCTGGGGACATGGGCACAGAGGCTCTGGCCTGTGGAGCGAAGTAAAGGTCAGGGCGAAGGATTATGGAGGGGGGGGGGTCCTGCCTCAGACCACCGTGGGCTGGGGATGCTGAGAAGTGTGATCCTGGGGACATGGGCACAGAGGCTCTGGCCTACGGAGAGCCGTAAAGATCGGGGGCGAAGGATTATGGAAGGGGGGTCCTGCCTGAGAGCGCCGTGGGCTGGGGATGCTGGGAACCGTGATCCTCGACCCCAGCGCCAGGGGCGGGGGGCAGGCTCATGGGCCCGGGGCTCCGGCCTGTCCAGCGGCCTACCGACCGGGCGAGGGGCGACGGGAGGCGCGCCCCGCCTACCCACCTGGCTGCGGCCCCGCGCGCCCTCTTGGCGACCGCGCCGCCCTTCTCGGCCGGCGGCGGCCCCTTCCGAGCCCCTCGGACGGCTCTCATGGCGGCGGCGAGTTTCGCTTTCGTTCCTCCCCCGCCCCTGGCCACGCCCCCGGCCGGGTCGGGAGACTTCCAGGAGATCCGGGGGGGGGGAAAAGAGTCCCGTTTCCTAGCGGGCAGCTGGTCTTCCCAGCTCGATGACCGACGCGTGCTATTTTCCTTTGTTTACACCGAGCCAGAGACTCCGATTTATTGCGGCGCGCTTCGAGAGCGACCGTGCAGCCAGGCAGGCTTCGCGGTCGCTCTTTTTCAGGCTTCTCTGCTGGGCGGCGGCTCCTGGGCTCTCCCATGGTGAGATGGGTTTTTTTCTATTTATTTATTTTTCCTTCTTTTCTGCGCTATTTTTTAAAATTCTTTTCTTGTTTTAGTTTGTATCTTTTTAATTGTAATGCTTAATAAAATTTGAAAAAAAAAAACCAAGCAGAGAAGATTGATAGGTATGTTTTTTCCCATGGACCAGGCAATACCCAGTGAGCCACCAGGGGGCAATGTGTCCTATGGCTGACATTAAGAAGGTAAAGGTTTCCCTTGACATTAAGTCCAGCCCTGTCGGACTCTAGGGGGCGGTGCTCATCTCCGTTTCAAAGCCGAAGAGCCAGCGTTTGTCGGTAGACGCTTCCGTGGTCATGTGGCCAGCATGACTACACGGAACGCCCCATTGTACCTGCAGTACACCTGTGAGCCACCAGGGTTATTTGTTTAGTTGCTTCCGACTCTTCATGACTTCATGGACCAGCCCACGCCAGAGCTCCCAAGGATTAAGCTTAATGTTAAATACATTCCCACATCTCCCCCTTGTTAAGCCCCAAGCCAGCCACCTGGAGCAGTGTGCCCTATGGCTTCCATTTGTTGTTTGTTCTGTTGCTTCTGACTCTTTGTGACTTCATGGACCAGCCCACGCCAGAGCTTCCTGTTGGTAGTTGCCACCCCCAGGGACGAGTCTGTCCCCTCTAGAATGTCATCCATCCATCATGCCCTTGGTCGGCCCCTCTTCCTTTTGCCTTCCACTCCCTAGCATCAGCATCCTCTCCAGGGTGTCCTGTCTTCTCATTATGTGGCCAAAGTATTTCAGTTTTGCCTTTAATATCAGTCCCTCAAGTGAGCAGTCTGGCTTTATTTCCTGGAGTATGGATTGGTTTGATCTCCTTGCAGTCCAAGGCACTCTCAGGATTTTCCTCCAACACCACAGCTCAAAGCATCTATCTTCCTTCGCTCAGCCTTCCCTATGGTCCAGCTCTCGCAGCCATATGTTACTATGGGGAACACCATTGCTTTAACTATGCGGACCTTTGTCGTCAGTGTGAGGCATCTGCTCTTAATTATTTTATCAAGATTTGTCATTGCTCTTCTCCCAAGGATTAAACATCTTCTGATTACCTGGCTGCAGTCAGCATCGGCAGTAATCTTTGCACGTAGAAATACAAAGTCTTTCACTGCCTCTACATTTTTTCCCTCTTTTTGCCAGTTATCAATCAAGCTGGTTGCCATAATCTTGGTTTTTTTGAGGTTTAGCTTCAGGCCAGCCTTTGCACTTTCTTCTTTCACCTTCATCATAAGGTTCCTCAGTTCCACTTCGCTTTCAGCCATCAAAGTGGTATCATCTGCATATCTGAGATTGTTAATGTTTCTTCCAGCGAGTTTAACTCCAGCCTTGGATTCCTCAAGCCCAGCACGTCGCATGATGTGTTCTGCGTACAAGTTGAATAGGTAGGATGAGAGGATACAGCCCTGCCGTACTCCTTTCCCAATCTTAAACCAGTCCGTTGTTCTGTGGTCTGTTCTTACCGTTGCCACTTGGTCATTATACAGATTCCTCAGGAGGCAGACAAGATGACTTGGTAACCCCATACCACCAAGAACTTGCCGCAATTTGTTATGGTCCACAGTCAAAGGCTTTAGAATAGTCAATAAAACAGAAATATTTTTCTGAAACTCCCTGGCTTTTTCCATTATCCAGTGGATATTGGCAATGTGGTCCCTAGTTCCTCTGCCTTTTCTAAACCCAGCTTGTACATCTGGCAATTCTCACTCCATGAATTAATTCTATTATTATTATTATTAATTGAATAACTATTAATGGCTGCCATTACTTTGCCCTATATTCCTCATGGAACCTGCAGTACACCTGTGAGCCACCAGGGGCAGTATGTGCTGTAAAGTAAATGCATTCCCCTATTCCCTCTGATATTCTTTATTACTGTACCATATTTTCACTATGGGGCTTGTCATGTCTGTGAACCAAGCCACCAGGGGGCAGTATGTCCTTTAATTCCAACACACTGCCCTATTTTTCCAGTCAGGCCTGGAATCCCCAATGAGCCAACAGGGGCAGTATGGATATTTCAGGCTCCATAGCTTCTTTAGGCTAATGTACAGTATTTATTATATAGAACATATCATCCCCTGGTGGCTTCCTGGGGTACTGCAGGCTCAATTGGGGAAGCAGAGCAATGCATTTATTATAAAGGACACAGAGTACTACTCTTTGGTGGCTCACTTGGGTATGGCAGGTACTCCAGTAAGCCCCAGGGGCAGTATGTCCAAAACAGTTGGTAGTACACCCTATAGATTCAGTACATTGCCTTATATACCCCACTGAGCTGACAGTACTCCAGTCATCCAAGTTATATTGCACTCAGTTGCAACCAAGCCATTACAGCATTGGCTGCCTTGTGGTTTAGTGTTGCACAGACCCAGCTATGGTGGCTTATAAACCCATTTAGGCACAGGGTAGCATGCAAACACATTTGGGCTACATAGCAGTTAATCATGGCACAGTTTAGCATGACCTTTCTGGTTCCAGATGTGTAAACTGCTGTGATTAATTTATCCATCCTGTTAAAGATGTTGGAGGGGGGCTTCAAAGCAGGATCTAAAATGATGCACCATAAGGAGTCAGGAATTTGTATATAAAGTTTGTTTTTATATAAAAAAAGTCACTAGCCAACATGAACTGTCATTAACATCAGTCCCTTAAAAAAAAAAAAACCTCATTGAGCAGGTCCAGTATTTCTCAAATTCATGCAGTCTTCAACACAACCCTTTTTAAATCTTGGCATATAGTTTATAGAGGCTTAATTCCCTGAAAAAAAATTTTTTTCCCAGACCCCAATTGGACAATACAGCATACAATTAAATCCATTATATCAGCACCTATTGGTCACATATTGTGACATGTAGAAGTGGTCAATTTCTTCAATGATCATTCAGGCCCACCTAAGATGCCTTGTTACTTATTTGACAACGCGTGGGCTAGAGAACTGGACCACACTGAACCTGTTATTTTTTTAAATAATTTCTAGCCTCCCATTTAATTGATTAACACAGGCTTCATTTCCATCATCTGGGTCATAAGGCCTGCCTGTATCCGCTCTGCTCCGCGTACGCTGCGGCCATCATGGTTGTGGGGCAACTGGACACAATGGGCTTGCATTTTTAGGCCAAAAGGAACATGTAAAATCAGAGAGAGAAAGGGGGCAGGGGAAGAGAAGAATGAGAAAAACAGGATTACAAAAGGAACACTGAGGAAAGAATCAGTTAAGAAACAGTGTGCAGACTGAAGGGACAGGATGCATTTCCTAAATAGCTTTATGACACTGGTCCATGGGGCATATTATTATGAACAGAAAGACAGGAAACATCATCAAATACGTAGGAAAAGAAAATACTGGTAAACAACTGTGTCATGTTCTCCAATGAATTGCAAGATCCACTGTCCTAAAGCAGTGTTTCTCAACCTCAGCAACTTTAAGACGTGTGGACTTGCTGGCTGGGGAATTCTGGGAGTTGAAGTCCACACATCTTAAAGTTGCCGAGGTTGGGAAATGCTGCTCTAGAGCACCCTTCTCCAACCTGGTGCCCTCCAGGGGGTAGCCCGGGGATTTGGAAAATGGTGTCACATTAGGAAAAGCAATTTGAGAGCAACAAAAATTTTAAAAGAGGTAGTATCTGCCCCCAGCACCCGACACAAACGAAATAAGGCCACAGAAACAGGCCAAGTTGCCAAGAAAACATTGCTCCCCACCCTCCCAAGATGAGGGCTGGACTAAAACATTCAGCCCACTTTTACTAATATTTGCATATCCATCAAGGAGATGCTTGCATTTTGGAAGATGGCCAAGGATCTGTCTTTTTTAGTGTGCCTAATCCCCTCACCTTCGTTTCATTGATAAGTTGCTCTAACAGTCAGAGGAAGGAAGATCTATTCAATCGAGGATAGCCTTTGAATTGCTAAAATAAATGGGGTTAGGACTAAGCCACGCATGACACTGGGCATTAACCAAGATTTACTTGGTAACCTTATTTGGCACACAGGCAAACCCAACATATACTAGGAAGACCATGGTTTAATCTGGAGGAGAAGTAGGACCTCCATGATGCATCTTAGGTAAGGCCTTAGGTAGGACCTCCATGTTGCATCTTAGGTAAGGCCTTAGGTAGGACCTCTATGTTGCATCTTAGGTAAGGCCTTAGGTAGGACCTCCATGTTGCAACTTAGGTAGGACCTCCATGTTGCATCTTAGGTAAGGCCTTAGGTAGGACCTCCATGTTGCAACTTAGGTAGGGCCTCCATGTTGCAACTTAGGTAAGGCCTTAGGTAGGACCTCCATGTTGCATCTTAGGTAAGGCCTTAGGTAGGACCTCCATGTTGCAACTTAGGTAGGGCCTCCATGTTGCAACTTAGGTAAGGCCTTAGGTAGGACCTCCATGTTGCATCTTAGGTAAGGCCTTAGGTAGGACCTCCATGTTGCAACTTAGGTAGGACCTCCATGTTGCATCTTAGGTAAGGCTTTAGGTAGGACCTCCATGTTGCAACTTAGGTAGGGCCTCCATGTTGCAACTTAGGTAAGGCCTTAGGTAGGACCTCCATGTTGCATCTTAGGTAAGGCCTTAGGTAGGACCTCCATGTTGCATCTTAGGTAAGGCCTTAGGTAGGACCTCCATGTTGCATCTTAGGTAAGGCCTTAGGTAGGACCTCCATGTTGCATCTTAGGTAAGGCCTTAGGTAGGACCTCCATGTTGCATCTTAGGTAAGGCCTTAGGTAGGACCTGCACGTTGCATCTTAGGTAGGAGCTCCATGTTACATGTCTTAGCATCTTCACCTTTGATTTGCCTACTGGGGTGAGATGGAGTGAGGGCAGTGACCTCGGGAAAAGCCGAGAGCCGTGTTAGGGGAATCAGGATGACACACAGGCTCAGTACGCCTCCCATCTTTGCTCCTGCTTTGGGGGGTGGTCCTGACGTTCCGGGAAAGAGCCTCTGGACGTCAGAGGCTTAAGAAGCCTGTGTTGCTCTTCCCTTCTTCAATGTAAGCTGTCACGTTTTTCCGCTTGGCCTGTCTTCTGCCGGACCGGCCACTGGCAGAGTGTAAACACGATTCTGAGTGTGAAGGCAGATGTGGGATTTTATCCCCAACCAGACTCAGAGGTTGCACGGAACTTGCTTTGGGGCACGTGCCGAAGTTGCCATCAGTAGGAGGAGGGCTGGTGCTGTTGACCGAGGCGTAGCCCGAGCTGGCCTCGCAGGGAGAAGCTTGGATGGTGGGGCACTCGCTCCCCTTGTTGAGATGGTCATAATGCTTTAAGATGTACTGAGACCCTTCTTTGGAAAGACTCTCTTCATCGCTGGATTCTTGGCAACAGCAAGGCTTCCCAGAGTCCAGATGTGCCAGAGTTCCATCCGGAATTCCAATGGGAGCTGTAACTGTACAGCCAAAAAAAAAAAAAAAAAAATCCTTACAGTAAGATGGTCACCTGCATGCTGAGGAAATCAAACCAAGATTAAGCCAGGGCAGTCTGCTTTTGTGCTCTAGAACTAGCCAAGCTGATTTTTCTGAACAACCTCTGGCAGAATTCAGTGCCATTTGTAAGAGAGAAGTATAAGAAGCACAAGCTAAGCAAAGAAACGAAAAAGCCTGATATCCAACGCATTCATTAGTTATGGAATGGCAGTGGCCAAACCAAGGAAATAAAAAGTTAAACAGAAAAAAAAAACCCAGTAATATTCAAGGCATTAATTATGAAATGGTAATAGCCAAAGAAAATAAAGAACTTAGAAAAGTAACAGTAATATCTAAGATGTTAATTATGAAATTGTAATAGCCAAACAAACAAAAAAAAAAATTAAAAACTTAGAAGAGAAAGAAACAGTAATATCCAACATAGGAAATTGTAATACCAAAATAAAATAAAAAATAAACAGAAAAACTAAAAAAGTAACACACTAAATTAAAACAAATCACCTAAATATATCACATATTCATTAAATCATCTAATCATGATGTATGAAGCTGTGCATAAAAATTTCTCTGGAATTCAGCAAAGTTTGCCAGCAGAGACACCAAAACCAATGAAAAACACTGTCTAAAGGGTTGAAGTCTAGCATGGCTGGGTAATCTTGCCCACTTGAGCTTTTTAAAAACATAATTAAAAAAAAATGCTAACTTTGAAAGTCAGCAGGTGCCATTTAGGGCCGTGGGGACAATCTTGACGTCAAAGGGGTCACAATACTGACTGTAACATATGGCAAACAAATGAACTCAGAATAAAATAAGCTGCCTTGCAGGATTCAATTTCTTCAGTTCATAATTCTTCACCCGTTCACACCATCCAGCTGTCTCTGGATGGTTTACAAAATAAACATCCTAAGCGTAAAAATATCCAAGCCAAGGAATGAAAGTCTTGGAAGTTGCATTTTTAATAGAAGAGAATATCTGGAGCTCAGGGTTGAACTGTGGAGTCCTTGATGCTCTCTGAGCTTGGCTGTTGGCTTGCAGACATTTCAATACCTGAGTAGGCAACATCATCAGTGTGAGGGAGTGTGGGGTTGGCTCCCTCTTTATATGTAGTAGCTTGCCCTGCCAGTGTTGGTGGGGTGTGGTTTTCCAAAATCAAAAAGCGCTAAGGAATTCCTGGAAGCTTGGCATTCGAACAAATCAGCCAGCCATAGACACATAGAGATAAACCACATTTACAAACCAATCAAAAGAGACAAAAAAAAGCTAAGAAGGAAACAAAAAGGCCAGAACACATCCTCTCCAGCAGCCAATATCCAGATAAGCAGGGATGAACACCAGACAAACAATCAAGCAGAAAACAATACCCCGATCAAGGTACTACCAAGGAAGAAACCACAGTCTCACCAACACTGGCAGGGCAAGCTACTGCATATAACAGGGAGCCAACCCCACCCTCCCTCGCACTGATAATGTTACCTACTTGGGTAATGAAACGTCTGCAAGCCAACCACCCAGCTCATAGAGCACCAAGGACTCCACATTGTTGACACTGACCATCAGGAGTTGGATTAGGGTTTCAGGCCAGAACTTTCTCAAGCTTTGTGGAGATGGCGGGGACCAGATTTGAAAAAAAAAACTATCCCTCTACTGTGACATCATCAGTTGCATTTTTACCATGGAGATACCAGTACTGTAGGAGAAATAACATGGAGCTTACTATCTCCATCCTTCTCGCCTTCGCTTTCCTGATCCCCTTCATATCCTGAGCAAGCATCCAAGCTCCAGTCAAGGAAATTATCCAGAAGGCTTTCCTCTTGGTTGGACAATTCAGCTGTGGGGGTGGTGACAAAGCTGCCCCGGTCCTCCTGGATGCTGTCTTCTCTTCTCCTGTGAAGGGAACACCACCATAAACTTGCAGAAGAGCTGAGCCCAGGACGAGCTGATCCTGCATCTCCAGAGGCCACCAAAGGCAGCCAAGGCCTGGCACTTGTGTGCGCATGCGAGAAAAATCAAGAGGGCTGCCGCAATGTAAGCCCATGCAAATGTAAAAAACACATTCATTATGAAATGGTAATAGCCTGTCAGCCTTCCCAGGTAGACCAGACAGGGAACATGATGAGCTAAATCTGCTTTATTATAAGGCCACATTAACAGAATCCTGCAAGTCTGAAAGTACCAGTCTCCTGCCGTCTCCTTTGTACTTTCACACTTGCAAGATTGATGTCAGCCTTACTAGGTAGACCAGGCAGGACACACGACCAGAGGAGCTAATTCTACTTTATTGTAAAGCCACATTAACAGAATCTTGCAAGTTTGAAAGTACAATCCTCCCACTGTCTCTTACAGCCCAAGAACCTAGGGAGGTCCCTCCTGAGCCTCTTGCCCCGCCCACTCTCCAGCTGTGGGCCAAGCCATCTCTTATCTGACTGTTCCCTAGGCAGTGTCTCTTCCCCCCATCTCCCAAGGCCTTTCCCACATGCCATCACATCCCACAAGAAGGCGAGCAATTTCAAATTGCAGCAAAAATGCACGTTAAAAAAACCCAAATCAAAGAATCCTAGAAGCAGAACTAGAACCCCAGTTATTACAGAGAGAGAAGCCAAGATGCCACAGGTTTTTGGTTTGCTAAGTCAAGAACTGTTGCGAATGCTGCCCTTCTTCCCCCTAGGAAAGCCCGGAGAAGTCAATGAACGCTCAACCGGAGCTTCCCCTGCCTTCAAGCCCGTGTTTTCAAGCAGCAGAGCCCAGGGTGTTTCCCACAGCCCAGCCTTTCCCTTCCCTGAGACCCCCCCAGGACCACAAGCTTGGCCCAGAGCTGCTGCGCCAGTGTGGAATCGGAGATCATGACCCGGCTGCCCACGCAGCGCCCACGTCCTCCCAACTCAATCAGAACCCAAGCACTGAACTCGCCTTTTAGAACGTTTTCCCGATGGGGAAGTGAGGAAGGTTTCCACCGCGTTCACGTACAAGGATCCAGGCTCCGGATCTTCCCGTTTCACTCCTAGCAGGGAGCAGAGCTGGCTGTAGCTCATCACCTAGAGCAACAGCAACAGGTCAACGGAGGTGGCATGCTGCATCCATCCTGGCATCCGAACTGCCCCTTGCTGCCAAGGGCTTGGCCATTCTTTCTACCCACCCCCATCAGTTACCTGATACAGGGAGTCCTCGCTTAGCAGCCACAGTTGGGACAGGCAACTCTGTCGTATCACATGGCCATCAGACTCACAACCTCATTTCCGCTTTGGTCATTAAGTGAATCACCCATGGTCGCTAAGTGAGACACCATGCGACTGCAACCTGCAGTTTCACTGCTGGCTTCTCCATGGACTCTGCTTGTCGGAAGCCAGCTGCGAAGCATGTGAATGGGGATCACGTGACCGCAGGATGCTGCAACGGTCGTAAATGTGAGGATTGGTTGCAACGCTATTTTTTTTAGCACCGTTGTAACTTTGAACGGTAGCTAAACAAGTTGGTCAGTAAGTGGGGTCTACCTGTCACCAGCACTTGCCACAGTTAGTAGACACTAGTGCAATCCTAAGTGTATTTGCATGGAAAGAAACTCATTTTCCCACTAGCTTACATCAGCTGCCCAAGGAAGAATCCAGATGCTGTCCTTCAGAGATGTACAAACTGTTTTGTGCATGGACCCTCCTGGTTTTTTAATTTAATTTAATTCAGTTTAGTTTAAACATCTACAGTTAAGAAGACAATCTTTAATCTTAAACATTTCTTAAAAAAACTGAAACGAACTAGAAATACAGTCTAAGAAAAGAAAAAGAAATCTACCTTATATTTTATATTTATCAATAGTCAGTGGTTTTCTAATGAATCCGCTACTATAACATGGATAGTACACAGTATTATTGTAAGATATCACAAAGCCATGAAGCCAGGACATGCACATTTCAGCTGGATGCAGAAACCTAGAGTACGTGTTGAGGCTTTCTGGGAGGTGGGGAGATAAGAGGAGGGCAGGAGTGGGATGCCCAGATAAGTTACAGCGGGCTGAAGCAGAGGCGGCACGGGGGAATCTGAGCCTGCTGGTGTACAGGATGTGCAAAGGCGGAGGGAGAGAGGAGCAACTGCCTTACCCAACTCATGGATTTACTCAAACAAAACCCTCAGCAGCCTGTCAGCCTTCAGAGGTAGTCCAGACAAGAAGTTCCAACCATGAGTCTAACACTACTTTTATTGTAAGGTTACATTAACCAAATCTTGCAAGTCTGAAAATACATCTCTCTCCCCTCGCCTTTACAGTCCAAGAAACTAGGGAGGGTCCCTTCTGAGACGTTTGCCACACCCCTTTTCCTTCCATGGGCTCAGCTGCCTCTTATCTGACAGTTGCCCCGTCTGCAGCTCTTCCTCCTGTCTCCCAAGGTCATTCCCACAGACCATTACGCAGCTGGACCACAACCTGGCTTGAATGGTCTGAAAAAAACTTCCAAGCCACCATGTGTTTGTTCCGTGTGTGAAGAAAAGCCCATTTTCCAGCTTGTGCACCCCCCTGCAAATCTTATTTTCCTGTCGCTTGTACCATTGAGGAGGGCCAAGTCAAGAAACAGACCTTGCAGGGATTCTGAGCAGGCTACTTTACTGTCATAGGGTCTCTCAAGAGAATCTTGGGAGCATCTTCAAAAGCGTCACTGCTCCTTTTAAGGAGGGAAAGGTCAAGTGGGCTTGTTCTGAGTCTCTTTCTCACGGTTCCCCGGGGCTGAGCAACTGTTTCCTCATCTCCTAGCTCCTTCTCAAGGCCGTAGCTAAGTCCCTCTATACCAGGGTTGCTCAACCTCAGCCACATGACGATGTGTGGACTTCAACTCCAAGAATCCCCTCAGCCAACATGCTGGGAGTTGAAGTCCAGATATCTTCATGTGGCTGAGATTGAGAAACACTCAACCATGGAAGGAATTATATCCTGAAAGGAACAATAAAAATAACTAAAACAGCATCGCCTTCCACTCCAGAAGGATTGCTTTTCATTACATTGTTCTTCATTTTCCTTTTCGTATCTAAGAGACAGGATAAATCCATTCTTTTTACTAATCTGTCATGTGGCTTGTTTACTGGGGCTTAGTCTGTTGTATAAATCCAGCTAAACGGTTGCGAAAACAAAACAGAATTTACCATGCACCAACACTTTCAGTTAGCTTTATCCTCGAGACAACCGGCAGCCAATTTCATTCCTGCCCCAATTATTCCCCATTTTTGCACCGTTGGCAAAGGCAGTTAGCCTACCTCTTCCTTTCCAATTTCTTCATAGCGTTTATCCTCAAATCGTTGCTTCACAGCAGTAAGGGACACCTGCCTATAATCTTTGGGAACATCTTCATGGAAGCTGGGAAGAGAAAAATCTGGATGTCCAATTCTGGTTTTTACATTTCATGGACTTATCACCCATTCTTACTACACTGGGCAGAAGCAGGGGAGAACCCTTCCTTTTTTCTAATGAAACAGGGCACTTCATCCCCGCCCCCTCCAAATCTTCACTGCCCCTTTGGATTGCTCTTCAATCGTGGTGAGTAACCAACAGAACTCTATTGGATTAACTAAATATGGGGGAGAAAAAAAACCCCTTGCAAATTGTTACTGGATCCTTGAGGTTATAAAGCCTCCTTCAGCTTGGCAGAAGAGATACCAAGAGATCAATAGAGCATGTAACAAGGAGATAGAAAGATTTGGTAAGGCGGCCCCTCATGCCTGCTGTATGTCAGATGGGGGGGAGATATTTTCATGTAGTTCCCTCCAAGCAGGGTAGATTGGGAAGAATATGCACCCTTACACTACAGCATCCTTTCCTCCCCCCCTACTTTAACCCTCCTTAATAATCCTTGGCTTATATACTGCTAGACTTCAGAAAGTTTTCTGAGAAGGTGCCAAACCCGTTCTATGAGAGTCAATGGTGGTTTCTAGGGGTGTTCTTTCACCACTTGGGTCCAGTTGGTGTGAACTGTTGTTAAATTGCCCTGCTGCGTCTTTGAGAGTAGCAGAATAAGGACAAGCCCAGCTTCCATTGGCCTGGAAGGGAGGGACCCACCACTTCCTCAGCATCCTTGCCTGCTTCTGCTGCTAAAGGCAGAGATGCCTTCAGCTGAGAGGACACCTGGACAACTAGGCATCTTGGAGACCTCTAAGAAAGGAAGATGCCTCCAGTCCCGAGTGGACCCCTTCCCTGAAGGTTGGGGGGCTTGGGGGTCTCATCTTTGTGGTCCAAGAGGAAGCCATGGGGCAAGCAAACCCTTCCAGCAAGGGCAACTTGCCAGTGTCTGTCTGGCTGATCACAGAAATGCCGCGCCTGCCCCCATCACTAAAACCTCAGCAGTGAGCTTAGAGGGAACTGGCCAGCGTGGACCAGTGGTGGTTGCAACAGAAAGACTTTGCCCTGTTCGCCAACTGAGGAAAAGCAGTTTGTGGGCAGCCACCAAGCAGTCAGAGAGCAACAGGGAACAATAAGCTTGCTCCAGGGTAGCTGCAGGTGAGCCCCAATGTGCCTTCTGCACAGATGCTTGGGTGTTATGGCCAGAGGGCTTGTGGCTAGAGCCTTAGGCAAGGCTAGGCACAGCAGGGAGCTTCTGGTAGGGCAAGGCCAACACTTGGCCTTGGATGGAAGAAGACATCAAGACATTTTTGAGGTCTGCCCCCAAATGTATCTCTTGCAACTTCAGGAATCATCTCCATGAACCTCTGCAGCAGCCATGGTTGTCAGAATACCTTAACTTTCCCTGGCCTGGGATCTCCAGGTAAGTTTGACCACAGCTTCCCCTGTCCCCAGCTAGCCTGGCCAAAATTTCTGCCTGGCACGGTTCCTTTATGGTTCTACCAACATGATGTACCAACACCGGGATCAGCTCTTGCCTAATTGGTTATTTCCCAGTGAAAATCCATTACTGGTCACTCCTTGAAACTCAGTTGGTTGAAGCCCCTCCCTGCCCAAAGGGTTACCACTTCTTGTGGAGACTCAGCACACAGGGCACCAGCTCTTCGTAGGAAAATCCTGTGGTTTCAGTTAACTGGCTAGTCCAAGGACGAGCTGGAGACGGCACAAATGAAAAGACAGACATCAATATTGCCATTTTTTCCCTTCAGCACAGCTCAGTTTAACTTTATCTTGACTCAGGAAAAACTCTCATCTATTACTGAAGTATGATGATCCCAAGAGCTGTTGAACTCATGCCTGAACCTTCTTCTCTAACTCTTTATAAGCTACCTTTATGCTCCTAACTGAATTTCTCCCTCTTTTTGCAGCCAGCTTTACTTTCCAGGCCGGTCCCAAAATGAAGAGCCATCCAAGAAATTCAACACCACTTTGTTTTCACTTCATTGTCCTATTCATCTGGATGCCACTGATGTCTGAAGCAACAACTTCAATAAATTACATTTCATTCAGTCTTTCACTATGGTATTCCAGTCGGGATCAAAATCTTTTCTTAGACTCTTTATTCATTAAGTGTAATGGTGTGTGGGAATGACCTTGGGAGACAGGAGGAAGAGCCGCAGACTAGGCAACAGCCAGATAAGAGGCAGCTGAGCCCGCAGAAGGAATGGGGACATGGCAAACGTCTTAGAAGGGACCCTCTCTAGTTTCTTGGACTGTAAAGGCGAGGGGGGAGGGATGTACCTTCCAACTTGCAAGATTCTATTAATGTAATCTTACAAAAAACACACAGCTAATACTTCCGGGTGTGCTTCCTGTCTGGACTACCTTGCAAGGCTGACATCAATCTTTCAAGTCTGAAGGTACATCTCTCCCCCCTTGCCTTTACAGCCCAAGAAACTAGGGAGGGTCCC
The DNA here is from genome assembly GCF_035149785.1 of Candoia aspera. Taxonomy (NCBI): domain Eukaryota; kingdom Metazoa; phylum Chordata; class Lepidosauria; order Squamata; family Candoiidae; genus Candoia; species Candoia aspera. The sequence goes on along the minus strand of NC_086166.1, from coordinate 10,539,732 downwards.
TTCTGAGACGTTTGCCACACCCCATTCCTTCTGTGGGCTCAGCTGCCTCTTATCTGACTGTTGCCTGGTCTGCAGCTCTTCCTCCTGTCTCCCAAGGTCATTCTCACATACCACTACATCAAGCCCAGCTTGACAACTGTGGCTGATTCGACAGATCGTGGCAAACAAACAACGGCTTGGTCTTTGTTCAGATGAGACCCAAAACTCACCTTGCCTATGCAACACTTTCGCTAACAACAAAGCTGCTGCAGACAAACGGGCAGGGGAATAGATGCAAAGGCCCGTGTTTAGGAGGGAAAGTTCACAGATAAAACTGTACAGGGAGGCAGTCCTTCTCTCCAGCGAAACGACATTCAGTAGCACTTCTTTATAGTCAACGATAGTAGGAATCTTAAAAAAAAAAAAGGAAATCAGGAGGTGCCAGTCAAACAAGGGCATAACCCAGGTAAGATCTAAGTGGAACACAAAGCCTCCAGAAGACGTTTTCTGATTTGTAGCTGTTCTATTTCTCCTAAGGGTTTAAATATCTACTTATTTTTAAGACTTCTAGTCGCTTCCAGCTTCTTACTTAAATTTCTAGCCCATTGTTCGGCACTGTGTTTTGAAGACGGCTTCAAAACACACAGCGCCAGCTCCAGAAACCACAGAGCGAAAATATTTGTGGTTCCTTCTGGGGGTTCGTTGCTTTTATAAATCCAACACCGGATGGATGGATGGAAAGAAGGAGAGAGAGAGAGAGAAAAGAGAAAGGAAGGAAGGAAAATAAAGAAGAGAAAGGAAGAGAAGAGAAGAGAAGAGAAGAGAAGAGGAGAGGAGAGGAGAGGAGAGGAGAGAAGAGAAAAGGAAGGAAGGAAGGAAGGAAGGAAGGAAGGAAGGAAGGAAGGAAGGAAGGAAGGAAGGAAGAGAGGGAGGGAGGGGAGGGGAGAGGGAAGGCATTTTAAATTTTGAATCTGAGCCGAGAAACAGTCACAGCAGAATCAAACCAGCACTGGGAAAAAACAAAGGAGGAGGATTTGTTCAACGTTTGTTGAATGCTGTGGTAAGTGACCACATATGACACTGACGTCCCAAATGCGTTCCAGGCACATCACTTCCAACAGCGCTGTTAGAAACAATTGTGGCTGGAACCTGTAAAATATAGAAAACTCAACTACAGTTTGGGGGTAAGCCGGAGCTCAACAGGATCAAAGTCCTAACTAAACGAGAAATTCATTCCCCACCCAAGCTGCCAGGGACTGATCAGCAGGATTCCCCAGCAGGGGATTGTAAGAGGGGTGCAACATACACAAAACGCCATTTATTTATTTACAGTATTAGGAAAGGGGAAGCAAAAATACTGAGATACAGAAAGACCTGGTTCCCAGAACCAGCTCATCTGAGATGCAGCTTATATGGAGCTGTGAGGGAAATGCAGGTGGTTTGGCTGGCTCAGACCAAGAAGGACCTGGCCCGTCCCTCCCTGTCCGGCAGCGGATGCTGAAGACAACGTCCAAAATCTACATACAACTTTACCTTTATCCTGCCTTCCAGGGCAGAGATAATCTCCCCCATCATCCTAACCAGATCTTCATATTTGTATGTGTTGTCTGTTAACCAAACAGCTTCGCGAATCGTCAGAATCTCTTTGCTAACAAAGCTGCAACAGAAGAACAATTTGCATCAAAACCCAACTGCAGGAGGACGACTTGGTCTGATTTCTAAGGGTAGAAGCGGAGTGTAACTAAAAATGAGTCTCAGCAAAGCAGGTAGGCAGCATTTGACAGGGCCCCAAGCTCCTGAAATCCCAGCAAAATGCATCCCATCAAGTACTTCCTCCCCACCTCTCCATTTGTAGTTGGGCTCCTGAGTCCCCAATTTTTCCATCAATGCAGCAAGAGACATTGTTACAGGTAGTCCTCACTTAACAACCATTCATTTAGTGTTGGTTCAGTTCTGTCTGGTCCTCACACTTAGGACCATACAACATCCCTGCAGTCACGAATTGGGCACTTGGCAACCGGTTTGCATTTATGAACATCGCAGCATCCCATGGTCACGTGATTGCCATTTTCAACTTTCCCAGCCAGCTTCTGGCAAGCAAAATCAATGGGAAACCACACAATTTGCTTAACAACCACATGGTTCATTTAACGACCACAGCAATTCACTTAACGACTGCTGCAAAAAAGGCCGTGAAATCAGGTTGGATTCACTTAATGACTGCTTTGCTTAGCAACCAAAATGCCAGTCCCAATTGTGGTTGTTAAGTGAGGACTACCTGTAGCTGCTACTGCCATAGCATTCAGAAACCTTTGCAATCCTCATTTAAAAAAAAAAAAATTGCTGCTACCAGACCAAGCATTCAGCAGCACCCCAAAGAGCTCCAGTGCTTACCGGGTACAAACAACCATGCACGCAATTCCTAAAAGCTGCAGCCGAGCCCGGGGCACGGGCCTTAGTTTCAAGTAACGGTCCACACAGCCAATCGTCATATGAAGGCAGAGACTGGAGAAGTCTTTCATGGTGGCTACTTCTACCAGCCAGTCGACCAAAATGTATCTAAAATAAAGATAGATGGCAAACCAGTCATCTCTGCTCTCGGCTGGGACTTAATTATCCAATTGTGCTTCTTTCATCAAAGCCATCTTCCTTTTTTAAAATAATTAAGAGATTTTTGTCATTTAAGAGTTTTTCATAAGGAAAAGCCAGAACTAAAAAAGAGAGAGAGAGAAAGGGAGGGAGGGAAGGTAATAAAGGGCAAATAGGACCCCCACCCCCCATTCAGCCTGTTTTTAAAAACTGGCAGAAACTGGATGAGGTATGGGGTCCCAGTGGACTGATAACATCCTAAGATGGCTCCCTTATTGCGGCTGATATCCTCACTCTCCCTCTGCTTTGTATATTCTAAACTTTAATAATCATTTGATTTTTAATAACGATCGTGTCTATTTCTTATCATTATTGTTTTTACAGCAGGTTTAAGATGTCCCAGTTGACAGACGACTCCTAGTTAAGAACGGAGGGCCATAAAGCCTCTTATATTAAAAATTCGAGTTAAGGACAGTGTTTCGAGTTAAATACACAATACTACTTTGCATATTATTTAGACGTTTAAGATGTTTTAGTGGAGTTGGAAGTGTTTTTTAAGGGTTTTATATGCATAGAAAGGTAAAATACATACTATATGCTAAGACAAACACTTGACTAATTGATGCTAAGTAACCGTTCCAACTTACATACTAAATTGACTTAAGGACGGACTTAGGAATGGAACTCGTTCTTAAACCGGGGACCCGCTGTATGTTGTTTTCTTTTATCGCTGTATGCTGCCCAGAATTATTTTTTGTGAGCTGGGTGGCCATACAAATTTGATAAATTAATCAGTCAGTCAGTCAATTAATCACAGAACAGCAGGACAGACATCTTTACCTCATTGTCTCATTCATGCCCTTCTGCACAGTGAAAATGCTTTGCTTGCTCAGGGGAAGAGAGGCTTGGAAGAACTGGAAGACGGTCTCCATGGACATTTTGCTTTCCAGACCCAGTGGGTTCCCGATCCCGCAAGCTTTGGCAAGAGCAATCTGCAGACGGCAGAAAGAAACTTAAGTTAGGAAAACGGAGCTCCACTTCCAGACGCAAGAAATAAAACACTCGCCATTCGGCTAAGCCAGCGTTCCGTGGCACCCGCGGGTTCCACGAGAGGTCACGAGGGGTTCCCTGGGAGATCACGATTTATTTAAAAAACTGTTTCAAATTCGGGCCACTTCACATTAGAGAGGAAAGTTTCATTCTTTATTTTCAGTTTAAGAACACTATAGACGGCCCTACCCATGAAATGAATAGAATCATTTTGTAATGTCTGGCCTATCTTTGAGCCTGAATGGGCAGGGGTACCCCAAAGCCTGAAAAAATGTTTCAGGGGTTCCTCCAGGGTCAAAAGGTTGAGAAAGGCTAGGCTAGGAAGAGGGACATTTTTTTTTCCAGGCACCCCAAGATTTATTTATTTTGTCATATTTCTAAGGCTGCCCAGCTCACAGGCAAGTGACTCTGAGTGGCTTGCAACAAAGCTGAAAACAGTATGTACAAACAAGCATTAATATGATGATTATTAAAAAACTTTAAAATTATAACAGACACACAACTTTTAAAAATATACATATATTTCATGAGTTCCCTGGGGTCCCCAAGCCGGATGACGCAACCAGGTTGTGGGGGACTTCTGGAAAGTTAAAAGGGACGAAGCCAGCCGCACTTTGGGGGAGAGGATGTTCCATAAAGCGGGGGCCGCAGCAGAAAAGTGAAGCTCTCTAGCCGACGGGACCCGCAGCATGCCCTCTCTGCTAGATCTGGTGGGATGGGCAAATGTAATCGGGGAGCGATTTCAAGGAATATCCAAATTATTCGCTGCATTTGGTGACAGAACCCTCAGTCCTTTGGGGAAGGAGGGTTTAGGAACGACATCAACATCTGGAACCACTGGCAGCTGTTGGGGGCCAAATTCCCAGCAGCACCATATCTGTTTTGGCTTTCCTCCCAGCTGCAGGCTCAGAGAGGGCAAGACATTTCCCGGGCATATCATTGCTTCCCGGGGAAATCGGCCTGGGACAAGCAGGCCCGCCAGCTTCGTCTGCTGCCGCCAAGTCAAGTGGTTAACCATCTGGGTTCTCCAGACATAGCTTTGCCACGTGACCTTTTCCAACCAGGCAGAGAGGCATCAAGGAAGGTTTACAAGAGGAGGGCAAAGCCAAGCGAACAGCTTTTGATTCCCATTCATTGACAAGGTACAGGAAGCCCAAGGGGACCTCTCAGCCACAGGGGTAGGAAAAGATTCCTTGTCTGGGAATGGCGCTGAACATGCATGCAGAAAGTGTTGCAGCTTGGAAGCAAATGGGGGAGACCCTGCGTCCAAGCAGCTACAGGGGCATGCAAAATCAATCAATCAATCAATCAATGTAAAAACTTTAGTTCCAGGAATGATGACTGTACCTGAGCTTCCCAGGAACCTTTGGATGCATAGTCCCTGAGTTGTCTGAAGCTATGGAGGTATCTACCAGGATCTGACATCTGTAACAAAGGAATGCAGTCATCACTAAACACAGACCCATTATTTGCACAGCATCTTTCCTTTCATTCTGCCCTATATTTCAATCGTGTCCGATTCTTGGAGACTGGCTGGACAAGTCCCTGCAGTTTTCTTGGCAAGATTTCAGGAGTGGTTTGCCATTGCCTCCTTCCTAGGGCTGAGAGAAAGTGACTGGCCCAAGGTCACCCAGCTGGCTTCGTGCCCAAGGCGGGACTAGAACTCATGGTCTCCCGGTTTCTAGCCTGAAGCCTTAACCACTACACCAAACTGGCCCTATAATGTATACCCACAACACATTTTAGACAGCTTTTATAGCTGTAAGGATCTCCCACTGGTGGCAGCTGTCTAGGCTTGTGCTCAAAAGCTAAGCAGGATCAAGGCACGGTTAGTTATTTGGATGGGAGACCTCCAGGAATATCCCAGCTAGAGGCAAGATGGGAAAATCAGAAAACATTCTGTAAAAAGGGAGGGCAAAGCCCTTCCAGGTTCTTCCCAAGGAAGCCACACAGATGCATCCATGAAGTCGTTGCAAACCAAGCTTGGCTTGAAGAAGATCTACATGCAAATCATCCAGCTGAAGTAACTACCGACCCACCCACCAGTTCTCCATGGGCAGGGGCCTGAAGCCTTCTGCAGGGAAGAACAAAAGCTAAACCAGTCCTTGACTGATGCGACGGCCTTCTTGCCATTCTCACAGGCACCCAAGGAGAGCCATCTCTTCCTGGGAGCCATGAGACAGAGACCACCGTGGCCCTTGCAGCCTCTTATACCAAAGAAACGCTGTTGGACTCACAGCAGCTTTCTGATTATTTTCCCACAAGAGGTAAGAGCTGTGCAAGCAGCCTTGCTGGGAGGAATCCTCAAACATCTCAAGGGCTTCTCTCCTTTTCTCTTCGTCCTGGTAACAGAAAAGGGGAAGACGACGAAAACAGATGTGCTCTAGCCAGGAGATCCATAGGATTATCTGGCTGCCTCGTATATGACAGACCCTTCAGCCACTCCCCAAAGTCTTAGGAGGCCCGTCTTAGATACCATCTCCAAGGTGTGGCTGACAGGCAAACTGTCAAACACACAATACAAGAATGTCAGACGAGAGCCTACGACGGGAACTTTGCTGATTTCCTGATGGCAACCGATGCTGCAAAAGCCTATATTCGTAATCTTCGTTATGGCCAATGTACGTTTCCTATATACCTTTTTATATTCCCAATTTTTAAAATATATTTATAATATGTATGATATGCTGCCATACGATAAACAAACAAACAAACAGAAAAGGGGGAATACTGGGGAAATGGCTTTGTTCCGGGAAAGCATCAAGCCGTCACAATCCAGTCCTTTTTTAACAGTCTTGGATGCAGGATATCCAGCAGTCCTGGATTTTCTTTTGTTTTAGATTTTGATTTATGTAGCTGCCCAGCTCACACACAGGTAGTCCTCAACTTATGATCATTCGTTTAGCGACCATTTGAAGTTACAAGGGCGCTGAAAAAACTGACTTACGACCGGTCCTCACACTTACGAACATTGCAGTGTCTCCGCGGTCACGTGATCAAAACGGGCACTTGGCAACTGGCATGTATTTATGACTGTTGCAGTGTCCTGGGATCACGTGATCACAATTTGACCTTCCCAGCTGGCTTCCAACAAGCAGAGTCAATGGGGAAAGCCAGATTTGCTTAACAACCACATGATTCACTTAACGACCGAGGCAAAATGTCACAAAATCAGGCGTGACTCACTTAACAACCACCTTGCTTAGCGACAGAAGTTCCGATCCAATTGTGATCATAAGTCAAGGACTACCTGTACATGACCCTAGGTGGCTTGCAATAAAAATTGAAAAATAAAAACAAATAGCAGCTGAGCATCATAAAACCATCATCTGCCCGGCCAATCTGATCCTGTAGGGTTGGCACACTCTGGACTCCTTCAAGTCAAAGCTTTATTACAGCTTTTGGGCCAGGAAGCACAACAACAAAATGCACAGACTTTAAAAGAATGCAATAAAATTACATAAAATACATTATCATAGTAACTGTAGTACAAATAGCAACGGCAGTCACTAAAATTTGTGCTAAACTTCAGCCGTAGGTAGGACGGATACAATTAAAGATAGCACAGAATCAGGTAACCTGGAAAGATGTGCCAGGGTCCTGTCAGATAGAAGCAGTGACAGATAGACATTGTGCTCTCTACCAGGGGTTCCTGGGTTGCTCTTCAGATCATATAAATCTTTCGGGCTCCTTCGATTAAACAGTATCATCTATTGGGACCCCGGAAGTGTGCCTTCTCTGTAGTAGCGTCTGCCCTCTGAAACAAGGTCCCCCCCACCCCAAGATCCAGATTGGCCCCACTCTGCTGTTGTTTAGAACAGCCATAAAGTCCTGGCTGTTCACCCAGGCCTCTGGCGAGGGAGAGTGAGACCCTTGCTTCATCGCGCATGCCATCTTTTATCTTTTTTAGTTTTATGGATTTGATTGTAATATCTTTGATTGTTGTGAGCCGCCCAGAGTTGCTGAGAGTTGGGTGGCCTGCATGTTTAATAAATTATTACCAGTTGGTCGCAATTAGTGTGAGTTTGGATAGCATGAAATTCGATCTAGTGTGTTTGATATATTGATACCAGGTCGTGTTCAACGACAGCCAAAATTCAAAATATGCCAGGCTGTTTGCGTAGCATGCTTGCTGGCACAGCGCATTCCTTTCAATGTCTATGCCCCATTGTGTGCCTGCTTACTCTCTTGCAATCCCTTCCTCTCCAATGAACATAAATGCAAACATTAATTCCTTTCTTGTTACTTATCCCAGCGCTGGGGTGAGCATTCCAAAGGGTGGGGGAATGGCTAGGAGGCGAACAAAACCAGAAGGTGTGAAACTGACTAGCCTGGTTAGTTTCGAGCTGGCTATCCCAGCACTGCTGGGGTAAGCATTGCAAAGGTTGGGGGAGTGGGGAAAAGGAAAACACAGTCACATTCAGGCGATTTCCCACTTAGCGACCGCTTTGCTCGATGACTGAGTTGCCAGTCCCAATTGTGGTCGCTAAATGAGGACTACCTGTACTCTGGCCCAGGACAAGGTTGCTTTCCAGGGGAACCTGTTTTGTTAGTGTGATTCAGAGTATCAAAACTCAAAAGGTGCTTCCAACAGGTGTGTGGAGAGTGGGCAAGATGATGGCAGGCTTTATATACAGGGGTGTAATAAAGTGGTCCTTACCTCAAAGAGACTCAGAACTTTTGCCAAACAGTATAGAATCGATCCTCTCTGAGTCTATGAAAAGATCAAAGTGGGGTGGGTGGGTGGAGGACATGTTTAGTATAAACTGAAGCTAGAAATCAACATTTTTAGAACTGTCTTACACTAAAACTTTTTTTTTCCTTTTAAGCTTGCAAGGATGGATTTTTTCATCGTTTTTGCAAATTAACCTGGAAACAGTCAAATGAAGATGTTTATCGGGATGAGCCAGACCATTCTAGATCTACAAAACGTTGCCATTGTTGAGAAGTCTTGGGAAAGTATTTAAGCCCTTCTGTGAAATCAGAATTGGGAAATTTATCTTATTAGCATCACGTAATTCATTCCTGGGAATCACCAGCCGGGGAGCAGCAACAGCAACTGTTTCAGAAAGCGAACCAAGATGGTAGGAAGAGAAGCGATCCAGAGAAGCAGCAGATGACAGCGCTTGTTGAATCGCTTCCTTGGCCTTCTGGCTAAGATCCGGTGCGGCTTCTTGAAGTAGCAGGAGAGAAAAATCAGCGGCCAAGGACATATGTAGCTCCTCTATGCATTTACATGGGAGAAGGACCACTGAATTCACTGAAGGTTAACATAAGTTGACGAGAGCAGGCCTGCACCACAAGCCTTCCTGTTCTAGACTTTATGCATAAGGATGAAATCTACCAAATTTTTCTCCAGCTGCAGAGAGTTCACCCACCATTTTATGCACAATAATTACAGATAGTCCTTGACTTACGACGATTCACTTCGTGACCATTCAAAGTTACGATGGCGCTGGAAAAAGCGACTTAAGACTGGTCCTCGCACTCGTGATCATCACAGTGCCCCTGTGGTCCCATGATCAAAATTGAGGTGCTTGGCAACCGGTATTTATGATGGTCACAGCACCCTGGGGTCACGTGATCGCCACCTGCGACCTTCCCAGCCAGCTTCTGACAACCAAAGTCAATGAAGGAAGCTGGATTTGCTTCACGACCGCAGCAAAAAAGGTCGTAAAATTGGGCACGACTCACTTAACAACCGCCTTGCTTAGCAACAGAAGTTCCAGTCCCGATTGTGGTCATAAGTTGAGGACTACCTGTACTATTCATTGTTCTACTGCACTACTATCACGACTCTGTTTATGTCTGGGCCCTTTCTGGCAAATGCAACAATTTTGTCTTTGAGCAGAAAATGCCAAGCAACCCAGTTCTATGCACACCGCTGTGTCGTGAACAGCAATATCGTATCACGGCATATAACAACAGAAAGCGATTTCGGCAGGGAAGCTGTTGCAAGATTAGTTTAAAAACGGAATATGATTAGAAGGCGACTGTTTCACTCCCCCCTCCATCTATTTCATTGGTCAATGTCCCAACTAAAGGGATACTCATTTGTGTCCTTACATCGTTTATAAATAAAAAGGAAGGAAGATTGGCACTAGATCGGTTTTAGAATATATGCTTGTAGTTCCCTTGATATAGCAAAAATCTGTCTGTCTAGCTATCTTCTGAAATAAATAAAGACTAGAAACTTAAATCAAAGATTCTCAGGATTTGTACTGCGCGGCTAGTACCAGTCGTTGCAATTTCCTCCCTTGATCATACCGATGTTAACTTCTCTGGATACCTGATTACTGTGATCGGAATGTGCCAACCTGTCCCTCCATTGCCCACTCTAGGCTGAAGACCGCAATAAGAAGTCCCACAAGAAGTGTCAATCGGGACTGAATGGCACAGAACAAGCTGGCTTACTTTTCGCTGCTGACACCCCCTTCGGAGGCTCTCGTAGACCACGGCTTTGCAGCAACTCCCACCGAGAGACCAGGGTGGGCGGATGAAGAGCCAGACAAAAGGGGCTGCGGAGACATTCAAGCACTCGGTCAGGCTGAAGAAGTGTGATGCCTTGAGCCCGTTCACTTCTGCACGGCCTTCGTCGGAAACAGATGCTAAAAAAAAAGACAGGGCAGGGCTTAAACCAGAAAGGTTACTGAATTCAAGTTTATAGATGCAGGGTGAAACTTCAACTACCAGCTTGTGGGCAGCTAAGTCTCACTAACACTGGCAAGGTGGGCATTCTCCACATTTCCTTGGTGAAGCAGGGTCGGTGGGGCCTCGGAAGGGTGCCATCTCTGTCATGGCACCTGCCTTCCCCCAGAGATTTGGATGGTCCTAACTCCACCGGCCTTCAGGAAAGCAGTGAAGACCTGGATTTCTCCCAGGGGAGGGAGGGAGGGAAGGCTGACGGAAGGAAGGACTTAACGGAAGGCCACAGCACAGCTTGCCATGTTCTTTTTCAAACTTGCACATCAAACTCAGAGATATGCATCAACTTATTTCCCACTCCCAAGGCAAGAAAAGACGGGCATGCTCAACTTGAGAAGAACAAGAACAATGGTCTCCAAAGTGGGGTGCATGCACTTACGGCCTTCATTGTAGAGGTAGGCAATTCCAAGTTTAACAGCAGCTTCAAAGTTACCCTTTTCTGCAGCCCTGCATGAATACGGAGGAAAAACCAAAAGCATCCTTGCATTTGGAGAAATTCAGAGCTCGGCAAAATACAGGGAGCTTAGAATAAATCTAGGGATTTGTGCTGAGGGATTGGCACATTTCATTCTCCCCACAGCTATCGTTTCTAGAATGCATTTGGTATGTCAACCAACATCACATTCTGAAGAGATTATTACTGTTCTGGAAGATGGTGAAACTTTGAAAGACCGAAGACTTTCTGCACTAAAACTCATTGTTCCGTCCAGTGTGGTATCATCTAGGCATAAATCCTTACTTATATCAAAGATGGACAGCCTTTTGGTGGTGAAAGCGAGACTTAACATCCATGGCCCTGAAGGATGGAGCCACAAGGGATATGGGACGGACTGCATCACAAAGACGGATAGGGCAATTGTTCCTCTTTTGCACATTTCCCCCTCTTTTGGGGGATAAAGCTTATCCTTCCCCCAGTTTGCTGGTGCTTCCCTCCTCGAAGTAACAGGAAAACATGCTACTGATTTTTGCAATTGCAGCCGATAAGAGCTCCAGAGTTAGTTTCAACTCCAAGACGTCAGGAGGGCTTGACAATTCTACCTTAGTTGGTGATGGATGCGCAACTCAAGACAGCTGATGATTCCTCAAGTTCTATTAAGTTACCTTTCAAACATCTTCAAGTTCCTTGGAGAAGGCCACTCATCTTGAAAGCTTGCACAGGCCCAGACGCAAGCATGGTTATCTATAAGATACTTAAGATGAGAATGCACCTGGAAGAGACCGAAGCAGACAACATAGCCAAGGAATCTTAAAATAAGGGCAATTAATGTTCAGCCAGGGGGTGAATCCTGGACGAGTGTACAAGACTGGAAGGACAGGTGTATGTTGTTTGCACCATGGATTGTTGGTGTGTGTTCCTGCAAGGATAAGACACTCATTACACCTCTTAACCACATCCCCGCCAGAGCCAAAATCTCTGGCCCCAGCTACTCCGAGGGATTCTGATGGGTAGCAACCCAGCTTGAAGGAACAGCTGTGGGAAAGAGCATTCTAGCAGGAACATCTTTGTGGAGGGCCACGTGACATGCAAAATGCTGGGGAGGTCAAGCAAGCAACGGGCAGGGCTAGATGCAAATACTGTTAGCCCTCCAAGGTTGACAAAACTTAGAAAGCAAAGCCATGTAAGCTAACACTACTTTTATTATCAGGTTATAGTAACAGAATCTTGCAAGTCTGAATGTGCTTCTCCCCTCCCTCCCTTTATCTTCACGAGAACTAGGGAGGGTCTTTCTCAAATTACATTTCTGTTCTGGACTCAGGTTTCTTTTATCTGACTGTTGCCTTGGTTGCGACTCTTCCTTCTGTTCCTTCAAGGTTCTTCCTTCTGCCCATTATCAATATGGGTGGAGCCACAATTCTCCCACATGCATCCTGTACGATGCCCTCTTTTTCCCCTTTCTCAATCCCCTGTAAATGTTCACATTCTGTGGAGGCCTCTTGCACTCCATGCCCTTGACGTCAAAACCCTCCTATATGAACAACATCCTACATCCGACCAGTCACAGCAAGCAGTAGCATCTCCCTGTCCTGAGCAGGGCTGGAATTCATTAATACTTGGATAGGAGACCATCAGGAGATCAGACCTAACTCTAACCCTGGCTTGGGATTTAAAAAACAAAAACGAATCACTATTCTAGAAGACAATAGAAAACCACTTCCGCATTACTGCTAAGGAAACCAGACGGAGGTGTCCGAGAAGTTAGCAGGAGCTGCGCTTGAAAGACTTAAACTACCGAAGGAAATCACAACATTTTGAAAAAAGAATATACCTTAGGCAGTGAAACACAGTGCCAGATGTGACTTTCCAACTTTTGAACTTGGTTGTTTCTCCAAAGGGCTGGGAACTCCATAGGTGTAAAAAAAGAAAAACAAATCTTTTTGACTTACAGCTCGGAGGGAAAGGATATCTTCCACAGGAAGACCCTTGAGGACATGGAAGAGGACATCTTCTGGAAGGCACAGCAGGGTCAGGATTCGGGGCCTCTTCTTCATCCTTCTCTTGGAAGGGACCAAGAAGCACCGGGAACACCGGCAGTGGGTGACTGCAACAGAGCCAGTGCCAGAAAATGAGATTGAGGGCGGTGAACAGAGAAATGAGTGATGCAATTGTGAAACCTGTAGAGGAATGCTGATTTATGATGACAGTGGAGATAATATGGGCAGCAGAGACAGCACGGAGGGAAGGTAGCAAGGGCGACGTGAAATAGAGCCAGTAGAGATATGGGAAAGAATGCAAGTAAGCGTATATAAGAAATATCTTGTCCGAAAGTAGCCGGACAGATGTTAGCATGGTAAAAATCACACCTTCCATTAGGTAATTTCCCGCCTTAAGGGGGAGATGATTCTTAGGAAGTAGAAAATATAACTATATTCGGTAAAAACACAAATATATGCACACCTAAGAGACACCTGAGACCACTGCAGCAAAAATTATCCAATTATTGTTTTTTGCTTGTAACCCATCCTTCTTGAAAAAGTATAAACTGCTTGGTTTTTGAGAAGCTCTGCTTTTGGGAGAGGAATCCCACTTCACTTGGTACCAAATAAAGTGGAGAAAAGTTTTCTCGTGTCCAGAATCTTATTAGATTGAGCTTTGGGCTTATATATTTTACATTTTGTAGCCAACAAGAGGAACCGACGCGGAAGCACTAAAATGCACACACCCCGTCGCAATTCTAAGGACAGCTTCTTTGCAAATCAAATGAATCAGCCAGGAATGAGTAGGACTCAGCGGCTCTGGCAACAGGCTGCTTAAGGCCAATTGGAAATGCTTACATTTCAGACTGGTGTGCTTTTGGTATAATTCTGGGAAGGCAGTGGCAGAGCGGTCTCACCCAAGCCACTCAATGTTGAGCAGATGACTTCCACCCTGCCATTCAAGCCAGAAGGTATTTACTTTCAGGCAACTCAAATCTTTACTGGTGTTCATCCTCTGGGGAGCAACTAATACCCTTATCCTCTTGTGCTTAGATTACTGGAATAATACCCTGCACACGGGGCTGTCTTTGAGGATCACTCAGAATCTTGTTATTTATTAATTTATTTATCAAATTTGTCACCACCCATCTCCTCTGACCGGAGGGACTCTGGGTGGTTTACAATATAAAACAATGAATATATAATAAAATTTCAACATGTGATGATCTGTTATAGCTTATTTACCTGCTTACTCAGAAAATGCTACAGGTTCTAAATGGACGGAGGCCAGTTGAGCAGAAGACCTATTTTACAGCAGCTACCCTGGTAGGCAGAATTCGAAGTGCTGGTCCTGATCCATGCAGCCCTTTATGGCTGGAGTCCTTATCATTTAAGGCAGTGTTTCTCAACTTGGGCAACTGGAAGATGGGTGGACTTCAACTCCCAGAATTCCCCAGCCAGCGAGCTATTGCTGGCTGGGGAATTCTGGCAGTTGAAGTCCACCCATCTTAAAGTTGCCAAGTTTGAAAAAAGCTGGCCTGGAAATTACAGATCCACTCTCCAGCTCAACAGGGCTCAATGAGTCAATTTGCAAAGTTACCCGCTTGCAAAGCGCCCAGGACCACTGCAGCATTTGAAAGGGGGAAGAGGCTCCAGGAATCTTTTCCATGCCACAACAGAAAAAGATAGATGAATCTGCACCTCTTCCAGATCTTTCGTATCTGCTGCAAATTCATGCAATTAAAAAAAAAAAGTTATGGAAAATATCTGCAGTCCCCTGGTCCCGGAACATGGTTTCGGATGGCTGGCCACTTCCTGAATTGCATGGAGGCTCCTGAATCACTCTGCTATCCAACAGGACACAGCAGTGTTTGGCAATGCAATTAATTTTTTAAAAAGCCAAAACCCCAATTTAAGTGAAATCACTTTCATTCAGCAATGCACATATACTCTCTCTCCCTCTCTCTCTCTCTCACACACACACACATCCATAAAGCACATACAGGAACAGCTTTACAAAAGTTCTGATTGTTTGTTCCAAAAGATTACTTACAAGGGCAAGAGAAGGAATGAAAAAGGACCTGTTAATTTGGTTGTGCAGAACCTTGCACAGGGGACAGGGGGCCCACAAGCTGAGGATCCTGGTCTTGGCCTCAAAAGACTTATGGGCAGGCTCCAGAGCCCACTCAAAACTTGTTCCTGAATTGTAACTTCTAATGTGAACGAAATGGGAAAGTAATAGATGAGGAATGATCATATTAAGCCAATTTAAGTTTTGTTTTGGCTGCATCTACTTTCAGCCATCCGCTGGATTGGCGTGGATGCTACATCACCCTAGCAAATTCAGCATAATCTAGGCAGGTTTACTTGGAAGTAAGTCTAATCAAATACACTTCCAAGTGTAAATACTGCAGGAGCAATACGTTCACAGGTCTTGGGATTTCTAGGAGGGGCAAGAAAAACGCAGGTTCATGCCAGTTGCCCCAATGCACCTGATGTCATAAAAATCCTATGCATATTTATCTCAGAGAAAGCTTTACTGAATTCAGTACAGGTAGTCCTCAACTTACGGCCAGAACCGGGACTGGAACTTCCGCTAAGCAAGGCGGTCGTTAAGTGAGTCACACCCAATTATATGACTTTTTGGCATGGTCATTAAGTGAGTCATGTGGTTGTTAAGCAAATTTGGCTTCCCCCATTGACTTTGCTGGCTGGGAAGGTCGCAAATGGCAATCGTGTGACTCTGGGACCACTGTAAATACATACCATTCACCAAGCACCTGAATTTGGGTCATGTGACCATGGGGACGCTGCAGCAGCCATAAATGTGAGGACTGGTCATGTCACGTTTTCACTGCTGCGATAACTTCAAACAGTCGCTAAACAAATGGTCGCAAGTTGAGGACCACCTGTATGACTTTCCTTTTGAGTAAAGATACACAGGTCTGAATTGGACCCACTGCCCAATTGTGTGACAGAGAAATGAAGCAGGAAACATCTCAGGATTTATAAGCAGGGAATCCACCCCATCTCCTCAAATTCTTCACTGCCCCTTCCAATAATCTGAGGAATCAACTGGATCTCTATGCTAGGAGCTGGCAAGCAAATCTTACCAATCTCTCATAAAATCATCATCTTTCTTGGAATTTTGGTGAGGTGGGACGAGACTACGGGATGTTGCAAGAGATGTGATGATTTTACAAGGCTTCTAAACCCTTTTTTAAAAGGTACTTTTTGCTGTTTATGCCATCGTCCCAACATTTATTTATTTATTCGATTTCTACAGCCACCCACCTCAGCAAATGACTCTGCGTGGCTTACCACAATAAAAACCATAAAACAATTAAAACAATTTCAATTAAAACAATGCACATACAAAATAAATATACGTGGCCACCAACGAAGCAACGCACAGATGTTAATATAACCAAGAAACAGGAAATTGTGCCTGTTTAGTAATTGCTAAGGAAGGTTGTCAAACTTCAGCTCGTTTTCAAATGGGCAAAAATGGCAGTGAGAGGCAATTCTGACATTTTGATTAGAATTACTCGGTTAGCTTATTTACAGACTGAAAAGCTGTGCTAATATACAAAGTCAGCTTTCCCCAATCCATTTTCCTCTAGATAGGTTAGTTGACAGTTCTCAGAATTCCAAGTCATTACGGGGAGATTAATGAGTTCAAAACATCTGGATGGCATCAGGTTTGGTAGAATGGCAGTATTGCTACAATTATCGTAGTATTTTAGTGAATGTTGTCACATTTTAAGCCCGCCTGCTATTTCGAAGCAGGGGAACCAAAACGCCAGATTGCATAATTAAAATTAAAATTTCATTGGTCAATGACCAAAACAAAGTTTCTTCAGTCTTCTTCTGTCTGTCGAATTAAAATCGGTTTTTAAAAGGTATCCTGAAGAATATTTTGTAAGCACCTCTAATTTTTTTTTAGTAACAAGGAACTCTGAGAACATCATTTTTTAAAAAATCCATGAGAGACTTCTGTTCCCAGCAGGATTTTTTAAAAAAATAATGCTTTTATCCACAGCCCCAAAACATTAGCCACCTTCTAGAAGCTTATCAATTGAAGGGAGCTTCATACATTATTCTGTTCCTAGGTTGCAACTGCTGAAAAAGGGCCGAGAATCTTCTAAGCATACTTGACAGCTCATGATCTCCAGATGAGAATATGGTATTGTAGGGTATATCAGTATGTCTACAACCACAGTATATTCATATCACGCAATCCAGCCCATGTTAAGGAATTTCACAATGCAATCCCATAAAGGTCTTTTCAGAAGGAAGCCCCACTGAACAAAATAGGGTTTAGTTGGTCAAGGACTCCAGCTTTAAAAATATAATGTGCACGCGCTGATTTGACATGCCGAAGGAACATGCTAAGGGATGTGTCCTATATCTATCAAAGCCCCCTAAGTTCACGCCAAGCCTCCCCAATCTAGTGCTATCCAGATATGGTGGATCACCACTTTCAGGGTTCCCAGACATGCTGGCAGGAAATTCTGAGCCAGCCCCAAAAGTTAGGCCCGCCCCAGCCACGCCCCAAGTTGTCTTTGCATTATTCCCAGCATTCAAGGGCAAACTGCATTGCAGTAACAGCCTGGGGAAAAGGGGTTGGATTCAAACATCTTTAGCGAAGTGGGAGGAAGAGCCATGATCTGTTCTTTCGTCCAGAAACTTTTTACAAAAAAAGAGAGAAAAACAGCAAGGCTCAGCTGCGTGTAGCCACATGGGGCACCTTTTAAGGGCAGTGAAGCCAGCAGTTTAAAATCTGTTAAGCCGGAAGCGGCCTAAAAAATATACAAAATGTCTTTTCATTCCTTGAAGCCCCCAGTCAAACTTCTGGTTTTGCCATGCACAAAAGACAGTGGCTTTCACTTTGCTTTAAAACAAGACAGTCGTTCTCCTTCTTTCAACCCATCCCAAACTTTTGCCTCGGGTAATTAAAAATCTAGCTTTATTAGTTACCTGCCCTTTTGGTACATGGTGGAAAAAACTCCCAAGGCATTTCTACAGGGGATGAGAAATCTTGTATTATGGTCACAGGGGCCATGCAGAAGTCCTAAGCCAATCCCCTCCCCAGGCAGGCCCGCTCTGGTCCTCTATAGGCTCGACATACTTTTTAAATCGACCCGCCCAAATGCCAGGGACGCCCTCCCGTTTTGGTTTTAAAAATTAGGATACTAGTTTTAAAGAACACACACACACACTTCAACTCCAGCAAGAAGGTTAAGCAAAAAAAAGTAGGTAAAAAAAGCTACCCAAGTTCCAACAAGCCAAGTTAAGACCAAGTTTTGCAAAACCATCCGCTGGCGCCGCTGCTCGGGTCTCCACGTCGGGGTTTGGCTGGACCAAAGGACCCGCTCGGGACCGGGGGTTGCAGCGCGGCGGCGAAGGGAAAAGCGGCCCTTCCCTAGCAGCCTCCATGTCTCCCACCCGGCCTGCCGATCCAGCTTTGGGCTCCCTTCACACGTTCCCTCCCGTCCAGATTAAGCTTTCCGACGCTTGCGTGGAGAGGAGGAGACGGGAGCAGGTCTACCGATTTGGGAGGAATTGTGCACGCCTTGCACCCCGCGCGCCCACCGCAGGGCTTTGCACGCGCTCCTGCCCGGCAGACCCCTTCGGACGTGGGGCTGCAGCGGCCGCGGGTGCAGCAGCACCGCTTCCTGCCAAGGCACGGCGGGTTGAAGCCAAGGAGGCCCAGCGGACCCCCGAGCGAGGCCGGCCGGGTGGAAAGGGGCTGAGCAACCCCTCGTGGGGATGAACGGTCGTGGGGATGAGTCACTCCCGTGTAGGACGCCTGCCCCAGGCGGGAGCAAACCTTGCACACACACCCGCGCTAAATTGAAGAGCCCAAGCGTGGGGCACGAACCACCCCCGGCCGCAGGGGCATCCCCGGGCTTTGCAACCAGACCCGGGACTGAGGCTGCCCCACTGGCCACTCACCGCCCACTTTCATCCTCGCCAGCCGGCCGGTGGGCTCTCGCCTCTCCGGGCAACGCTCGCAGAACGGCCGCCGCTGCGCCAAGCAGCTAGTTCGTAGTGAGCGCCGAGCCGGCCGCGGGGCGGCGCCTGGCTAAGCCCCGCCCCGTTTCCCCGCCCACGCCTCGGCCGGCCCCGCCTTCCTACCGCCCTAAACCCGAAGCCTCGCCCCCGCCGGCGAGCGGGCTAGCCAATCGCCTGGGGCAGCCCGGTCGAGCTGGAGCCACGCCCCTTTCCATTTTTAAAGTTGCCTCCGAAGGCAGGGCGCCGAGTCTCCTCGCGCCCACTTTTTTAAACTCAGCGGGAGCGGTGATTGGATGGGAGGCGGGGCGGGAGGCGGGGCGAGCCGGGAAAGCAGGCCGCCTCAACCGGGGATGGCGGGGAGCCGGTCGACCTGCGGGGAGGATTCGAATCCCGCGTGCGTCGTTGCGGCGCAGGCGCAGAAGCTGCCCGGGCATCGGTGGCTCAGCATCCTGGATCCGATTGAAGGGAACGGAGGATGGGTTTCCCGATGCAATGCCTCTGTGAGGAGGACGGCGCCCGCTTGGGTTCGCACCTCCATGGTTTCTTGGTGTTCTAGCCAGGCTTCTTTTCTTTTTTTAATGTTATAACAAGATTGCCACAAAAAAAAAAAAGCAACATTGCGAAAGACAAACAAACAATGCAAAAGCAGAGACCAGCTAATGAACAACAGCAACAAAATCTAAACAGAAGGAAGAAAAACAAGTCAAGCAACTACTAAGTATCTACATCAGTGTTTTTCAAACTTGGGCACTTTAAGATGTGTGGATTCCATCTCCCAGAATTCCCCAGCCAGCCATTCCATCCCCCAGAATTCTGGGAGTTGGAGTCCACCCATCCGACAGCTGCCAAGGTTGAGAAACAGTGAGATAAATCACTTTACGTAATCGCCCCCTCAGCAAACAAGCAAACCCTCCAGTGCCACCAGATTTCCACCAGGGGACGCCCAATCCAAGCTGACTTGCAGGATTTATTTTTCTTCTAGACTGGAAGCTTAATGCAAACCAGCTAAAAAGCAGGAATGTTTCAAACTCTTTGCTAATACCAGCCTTTCTCAACCTTTTGACCCAGGAGGAACCCTTGAAATATCTTCCAGCCCTCGGGGAACCCCTGAACATTCAGGCTCAAAGATTGGCCAGGAGTTACAAAATTATAATATTTGTTTCATGAGTAGGGCTGTATATATGCATTAACAGCGGACAACGAGAGGAGGGAGGAAGACTTTTCAGGCTTGCAAAAGCCAGGCTTTGCAGGCTCTGTTTAATTTTTTTTATTATTATTCCATTCAATCGTGGCCAATTCTCGGAGATTTCCTGGACAAGCCCCTGCAGTTTCCTTGGCAAGATTTTTCAGAAGTGGGTTGCCATTGCCTTCTTCCTAGGGCTGAGAGAGAGTGGCCGGCCCAAAGTCACCCAGCTGGCTTTCATGCCTAAGGCAGGACTAGACAGAAACACGGTCTCCCAGTTTCTAGCCTGGTGCCTTAACCACGACACCAAACTGGCTCTCTTCTGTTAATATAACCTTACAATAAAGATAGAGCTAGTATTCATGGTTGTCCTTCTTGTCTGGACTACCTTGCAGGGCTAACAAGATGGCCCCAAAGATATGCAGTCCCAGTGCAGCACCTTCTCCACTATCCCAAACTGATAAATAAACTATTTATATTATATTTTATATTTCTAACTTGTTTTTATTTTTATGGGATTTTAACATTTATTGTTATAGTATCAATTTTATTGTAAACTGCCCAGAGTCCCTCTTTTGGGGGAGATGGGCAGTAACAAAATTTGAATAATAAATACATAAATAATAAAATAAATTCTCTAAGCTGAGGGACTAATTACTCACATATAATGTAAAATATGATCCTAAGATAATAATCAGCTACTCGGTTTCCCTCCTTTTGAGACAAGAAACATGCAAAACACACACACACACACATACAATCCTTAACAGAGGCTTAACATACTCCCTCACCTGAAATAGAAAGTACACCACCTTTAAGGAACAGACTATGATTAAAGACAGACAGACTGTATGTGAATCTCCCTTAGCAAGAATCATTTCTGTACCCGTAGATTGTGTTCAGACAATACACCAAGCCCTCGTTTGCTTCTCTCTGGTTTATTGTGTAACTCCCAGGTTTACGGCTAAACCTCTTGTGAGAATCCACCCAATTGTGGTTTATTCAGCAAGCCATGCATGAGCAAACGATGACTGATCACAATGTGTGAGCCTTGTTGATAGTTCTAGACCCTCCCTAGGTAAAGGTAAAGGTTCCCCTTGACATTAAGTCCAGTCGTGTCTGGCTCTAGGGGGTGGTGCTCATCTCCGTTTCAAAGCCGAAGAGCCGATGTTTGTCCGAAGACACTTCCGTGGTCATGTGGCCGGCATGACTAAACGGAACGCCGTTACCTGCCAGCCGAAGCGGTACCTATTAATCGACTCTCATTTGCATGTTTTCAAACTGCACCAGTTTATTGCTGCAGAAGATCGTTCAGTTCTCCAAGGTTTTGTTTTATTTCCCTGGGAATAATAAGCTGTTGATTAAAAATACTCACTTGGTAATTCAGCAGAGCATAGAAGTTTGTTTTCTTTCTGCAGTAATTTAGGAATTCAGCACTGGGGAAGAAAATGGCATTCAAGTGACAGTGATGGGTAAACATTTCAATGTGTTCTTGCAGTAAAGTTTAAGATTTGAATGCCTGGTTTCAATAAGCACAGTGACAAGGTTTGGAAGGCATTATGAATGGCTGCATCATGATGTTCTGGAACAGACCCAAAGTGGCAAAACATAAAATTGATGCTCGTATAGGATTTCTCTGGATACAGGAAAAAAGTCTTTCCAACAGGCATTTACTGATGGGCAGTTGGTGGGTAATGATTACCAAACTGTTCACAGTTGACCCTGAATCTGAATTCATACGTCAAGCTAGTAAACCATTGTCACAAACCACAAAGGCTGAATTCGTATATTGTGCCACATCAGAACTGAAACAAAGCAGATTAGCGAGCGGAGAGTTTTCGCATTAGAGAATTCTAATTTCCTGTAAATAAACCAGAGTGTACATTGGTTGGTTGGTTGGTTGATTATGTGCCATCAAGTTTTTGTTGACTCTTAGCAACCACATAGGTAGATTTTCTCCATGACGATCTGTCCCTAACCTGGTCTTTTCATCAACACTGTAACTGAGTCCGTCCACCTGGCTGCTGGCCATCTCTTCTTCTCTGTTTGTCTGTCTGTCTGTCTGATTGATTGCCATGAAGTCAATGTCAACTCTTAGCAACCACATAGATTGATTTTCTCCATGACGATCTGTCCCTAACCTGGTCTTCCAAGGGTGCCACCGTCGCCACCGTAACTGAGTCCATCCCCCTTGCTGCTGGTCATCCTCTTCTTCTCCTTTACCTTCCATTTTTCCCAGCATCAAAGCCTTCTCCAGAGGTGCATAATGTGTCCAAAGTAGGATAATTTGAGCCTTGTCATTTGTGTCTCGAGTGAGAACTCTGGGTTGATTTGTGTGATTGCCCATGGTATTGATGACTGTCCATGGTCTTCTCAGGAGTCTTCTCCAACACCAGGAGTGTACATAAATGCTGCTTAATAAACCCTACTTGCCCCTGGAGCTGATGAGGTAACTTTGGGACAATCACTGACTGGGATCACACACTGTGGTAGATCATGATTTCTTTGAGGATTTGACGAATCAGCCACAGTGGCTGGAATCAGACATCATTCCTAGCCATGGTCCTCTGGGGGGGGGGGACAGATCAAGCCCGTAGACTCTTCCAACTTTTCCTCCCAATTGTATTTCTACTGAAATTATACTCAGTATTTCCTGATCTTTATTTATAATGTATATTAGCACAAGCCAAGATTATACACATCTGAGTTCTTCCCCCCTAAAAGTACTATTCATTCATTCATTCCATTTGTATCCCACCACAATCAATAGGACTTTTGCTGGGATTCAAATTATTGACATACAGCTTGGAATACGCACCACAGGAGATGATTAAAAGTTATGCTTTGGTAATATTGAATGGCGTCATATTCAGGACAATCTTTCCAAGAATAACTAAGAAAACAGAGGCAACCTTATTAAACATGCTGAGTACTTAATGCATCTTGCTCACTATTATACAGAGATTATATCTGCTATTAAAATCTTTGGGTGCAATTGATGGCTGCATTTAGGGAAAAAAACCTCAAAAGCTCTAGAGATAAAAAAAATCAATCCATTTCCTTCTCTACCAGTTAATTCAACTGCAATTTTGTTAGTCTGATTTCCCAACTGCATAAAGCTTAATTTCCATTTATGTCGGTCTAGTTCAGTGTTTCTCAAACTTGGCAACTTCAAGACGTGTGGACTTCAACTCCCAGAATTCCCCAGCCAGCATGTTTGGCTGGGGAATTCTGGGAGTTGAAGTCCACACGTCTTAAAGTTGCTAAGGTTGGGAAACACTGGTCTAGTTCCTAGCAAGGTAAACTATTTTTTTAAAGAACAGGCTCACCCATTGAACCAAACTATCATTTTACAGACCAAAAGCGGTCGAATGCTTGTGTGTGCAGTTCATCAATGAAGGCAGGCCTTCCAAAGTCGTATCTCAGCATCTTTGTGTCAGTGGCAAGGCTGGATAAGTTATAAAAACCATATTGAAAAGCTTCTGGGGTTTACTGGCGCAGCATTCAATGCTTCCAGCAAAGTGTCCCTAATTGCCTCCATCAATTCTCCACAGTGAGCCATCGCAGAAGGCAGCACAGAAACCAAGAGGGAATTTGTTCTTCACAAGGGTGCTGTGTACGGTTCCAGCTCCATATTCCTCCTCCCTCCCCAAAGCCGTTACATTGCTGCCAACTAGATAAATTCCCAAGGAACAACAGGGTGGGAAAATACATTTCAATAAAAACATATACAATAGCATGCAAAATAAAAACATTATTTGTGCAAACGAGTGACAGCTGCAAGATGGTTGTTCAGAATACTACAACCGTATGAATTAAAATACAGCCAGTTGAAAAGCTGGAAAAAATAGAAAGGTCTTCATCTGGGCCGAAATGCTGTTAGTGTGGGTGCCAGTCGAGCCTCCTTGGGGAAGGAGTTCCATAAATGAGGTGCCACCCCAGAAAAAAGTCTCCCCCTTGTAGAGACCCACCTCACCTTCTGCAGTGAGAGGATCTGGATAGGTTCTCCCTGGAAGATCTTAAGGTCCAAGGAGATACATACAGGAGAAGGCCCTTCTTCAGGTAACCCCACCTTGCTTACCTCTGTTTAGGAGTGAACCACTGCAAGAGGCCAGAACTCATATAGGGGACCTATTTTCTTCACGACCAAAATTGTACATTTCTGGGAAATGACTGTGTCCTTTTTTTAAAGATTGCCCAGAGATTCTGACTTTCCTTGTATCATCTTGGGAGAAATGTTCAGAACCTAATTACTTGTTTTCCAGCTTCTGTATTCAGGCAACCTGTTAAATGTTTTCTGCTGCTTCTCATCTTTCTTGGTCAACAGCGGCACTGAAAAACACTCATCCAGCAAGGTGAGAAGAGCTGCAAAATGAAGTGGACTATTTGGCTGAACAGTATTGCGTCATCTGGAGAGCTTCCCATAATGCTGAATGGCCTTCCCAGTTTTTCCCCCTCAGTCTCTCATGAAGCAATTTAACCTGACCCAAAATTGCTTTTGTTTCTACAGATCTTGAAACACAGAGAACATGCAGGGAACGTCCAGTGCTGGCTGGTGCTCACTGTCCAGCTAACCAATAACAGAGCACAAAGAAATTCACACAATTGGCCCCCTGTCTCCTAAACAAGGATTTTCAAAGTTTTTCAGGCTGTGGATCCTGTTAGTTATAAAAATAAATTTTATGGAGACCCTGATCAAGAGGTGATAGAAAATAGGCTGCATTTGAATGAACAATATATATATTTTTGCCCTTAGTCTCTTGCGGAAACCCATCAAATCCTTGTAGAACCTGAGACTCCCACAGAAGATAGCTTGAAAAACCCTGCCTGAAGGTACCACCAGTCTTAGAGTAACAAAAATCCCATCACTCCACACAAAAAAAGAAAAGAATTTGCACCCTGTCATGTTTTCGAGTAAATGTACTTCTGCTTGTTTGTCTGATGCTTTGCAGAAAACAGAACAAAATCTAGAAGACTGCTGGGAGGAAACATGGTGACCATTTCCCCACTAGTGACTTAGACTGTCGATATAGCATTGCCTGTTGAAGTGATAGAAAGCCTGTTCTTATTGCTGCTAATTTGGCACAATAATAATTGGATGACTCTAGAATATGTTCAGAGTTGCTTGTGGGCAAAGGACTAATAAGAGGAAGGTCAATTGTAAAATAGAAAGTAAATGAAAGGATGGAAATTCATTAAGGCTTCCCAGCCATCTTGCCACCATTCCTCTGGAGCTCTTAAAAGACCCTGTGAACTATAAAAATTAAAAATTTAGCATATACATGTATCCCTCACTTTACAACCACAATTGGGACAGGAATTTTGGTCGCTAAGCAATGCAGTCATTAAGTGAATCTGACCCAATTTTATGACCTTTTTGTGGCAGTTGTAAAGTGAATCACTTGGTCATTAAGCAAATCACATGATCATTAAGTGAACCATGTGGTTCCCCATTGATTTTGCTTGCTGGACGCTGGCTGAAAGGTTGAAAATTGTGATTGGGTGATCATGGGATGCTGCAACAGTCATAAATGTGAACCGGTTGACAAGCGCCTGAATTGAGAACCAGTCCTAAGTCAGTTTTTCAGCACCATTGTAAGTCCAAACCATCACTAAACAAATAGTGGTTAAGTGAGGACTACCTGTAAAATGCCATTTGCCATTTTTTGGGACCTGTAACCATGACTGTGTGCTGTTATGGCAGGTGGAAAGGAAGAGATAAATTCCAAAGAATGCATAAAGAAAAAAGACAAGAAATAGCTTTCCACATTTAGTTAAGTGGAAAACTGGAAGGAAATGGAAATGAAAGAAGAAAAAAGCCTCCAGAAAAATTCAAGGAAAGAGATATTTTACAGGGTTTTTTTTCCTGGTTCTTCCCATTTGTAGGCTTCATCTCAAATTCATATCCTCACAGCCTCATCCTGATAGTAAACTGTCCCGAAGCAACAAAGAGAAATATTGCACTGAACTCTCCCATCTGCATCTGCGTTATGGGGTTACCTCAGATTCTAATCAGCCACTACAATGAAACAGAACAAAATGAAAATTTATTTCAGAACAGAGCTTCATTGCATCAATAATCCCAAAAGCGAGAAAGTAAAAGCTTTGTTGTGGCAGACGTCCTGCAAAGGAGGCCCTTGACAAAAGCACAGATTTAACCATTTCAACTGGCCATTGTGTATTTTCAATAAAAGCCACTGAAATATGCAAAGCACAATTTCTGCTCTACAGAGAAGTTAATGTAATTAAAGACCAGAAGGTAGTTGTCTTCTAAAGAGACACTTTTCACGTTAAGTCTACCTGAAGAGTGCCATAATTTTTTGTTGACCAAAGTCTACTTCACCAGATGTCTGAAATGTAAGCCTGAACAGATGGAGATATAAACACACAGACACAAACACACACTTACATATATCTAATTAGTGAAGAATGGGGAAGTAATAAAGTCAGGGAAATACAGCACCAACAGACCATGATAACGCCATCAAAGCAAACTAGTTAGAGGGAAAACCAGTAAGTTCATCTGCACAGCACAAGCTTCTTAGAACAAAAACACTAACTAAAACTAAGCAACCTCTCATATAGTTTGGGCATGTCATGTCAGGTGATAATGGACTAGAGAAAAAGATTTTGCTTCACAAGGTTAAGGTGAGCAAAAGAAGAGGAAGACCATGGTTAAGGTGGGTGGATAGGGGCATTAAATAATAGATAAAGAGACGGTATGCCAAAGGAGTAAAGAAATTAATCCAAAGTAGGAAGGCAATGACAAACTTAGGTAAGAGCATGAAGGATATGGATATTGCAATAACACCAAAGAGCAGAATTGCCCTTGCAATGGTCTTTCAAGTAATAATATATGGGCATAAAAGTTGGACATCGAGAAACAGTGAGAGAAAGAAGATAAATGCCTTTGAACATTCATTCATTCGTTCGTTCGTTCATTCATTCATTCATTCAGCAAATTTATATGGCCACACATCTACCCATGGAACTCTGGTGGTTGAGTGACAACAACAAAAACACAGTTAAAAAGAACCACATTGAGGTACTAAAACAAACACCTTATTCACATATCTAATGCACTCATGCAAGGCTCCATTCATATTCTGGTCCCAGTGCCTGGGGGAAAAACCATGTTTTACAGCTTTCCTGAGTGTCAACAGGATCAGTGCCATCTGAATCTCCAAGGGGAGGGTGGTCCATAAGGCAGGCCCTATAAAAGAGAAGCCACACTTCCTAGGCCCTACCAGGTGACACAGCTTCACCAAAGGGACTTAATATTCACCAAATACAGATCTAGAGATAGCTGCTATGGGTACAAGAAGAACCAATCCATCAGTGGTGGACCAAATAAAGACCAAATGTTCCCTTGAAGCGATGGTCAGTAAGCCATCACAGATATTTGGGGCATGTGTGAGCTAATTGGCTAGAAGAAAGAACTATGCTTGGCAAGACTGAGGGAAATAGAAGGTGGAGATAGCAAAGGTAGATGGATGGGGTCAAAGAGATTACTGGAATATCCCTGGAAACAATATACATTGTTGCTGGAGGCAGCTCAAAGTGGCGAGCATTGATCCACACAATGTGCAAAAATACATTGCCTTGGTTCAGTGCATAGGTGGTACAGCTTCATTGCCTAAATCTGCAAAATTGATTTAGCTGGAAGTGAGACAAGGGTTTTGTATTTCCAAAAGATCATTTTAGAGACTGTGATGAATTTCTGACAGTTCTTTCCACATTCCTATAGGACCACCTCTATTGATAGGAAGCCCCCTTGAATAATGTGGCTTGTTTGGTTATGGTCTAGGTGTAAATCAGGCTGCTGTAATTTCTACACCATTGCTTATAGCTTAGAATTAAGCATGAGTTCAGTGATTATGGCTTAGGTGTTTAACAGAAACCGGGGCTTTGTGCAATCTGTAAACCCAATTTCTGAATCACAATTTATGCTTTTGAAAAGAAGAAAGGGCTTCTATATTCAGAGGGAAGATTCTACTTTGTTTTCTAATCAAAATATTAATGCCTTCCTGCCAGGAAACATCAGGAGGTAAATGAAAGGGTTCCAATTCGATACACACATGGCTGAGTTCTTTTAACTGGAATTATTATCTCGAGTCCCGTTCCTACCAGGCGTCTATTTACAGTTATTGTTATCAGAGGTGGCCTGAATCATTCTAAAGCTCGGCTTTGCACGCTTCTTGCAAAAAGAAACCAAATTGTTAAGTCACCAATAGGATACACAGAAATAGCTTACTTTTTGTCCTAGAGCAGAGCAAAACGTGTCCCTCCCACCCAAAACAACCCACCTGTGGACAAAGCTCATACCTTCTGCTGGACTAGAGCTATCAGATCTGGGTTGCAAAAACTGGAAGACCACTAGTAGCAGCAAAGAGATAAACACCAACCCTTTCCTGCCATCTGGTGGCGGCCTGGACTTCTGCTACAAAGATTTGGGAGAACTATGCCAAGCTAATATTTGCACTGTTTGATTTTGGCTTAGTGTGTTCTGCCAGCCCAAGCACTAAGGTCTGTAAACCATGGCTAGTAGCTTAGCATTTTAGTTAGTTAGTTAGTTACTTACTTACTTACTTACTTACTTAACTTACTTACCAAATTTATATAGCCACCCATCCCACCAAGAGTGACTCCAGGCAGCATCCAACAATCAAAGCCTGCATGAAAAGCCATTTCACATTAAAAAGCCTTGGAACGGTAACAAATTACCTAGGTTTAGAAATACACAGGGAGAAGGATGGTAGCTTTCTGTTAAGCCAATATAGTAACATTCAAAAGCTCCTAGAGGATTTTAATATGCAAGACTGTAAACCAGTCTCTACTCCGATGATAACAGATTTTCAGAAAGAGATAGGAGAAACTCAATTAACTGAGACAGAGAAATATAGATCTGCAATTGGAAGTTTACTGTACATTGCAAATCACTCTCGCCAAGATATCTCAAAGTCTGTGGCCATTTTAAGTAAACAGGTAGAGAAGCCTACATCTACTGGAAAAGCAGCATTGAAGAGGTTAATGAGGTATTTGCAAGGAACAAAGAATTATTGCCTGAAGTT
Source organism: Candoia aspera (assembly GCF_035149785.1). Classification (NCBI taxonomy): domain Eukaryota; kingdom Metazoa; phylum Chordata; class Lepidosauria; order Squamata; family Candoiidae; genus Candoia; species Candoia aspera. The sequence continues at coordinate 10,510,722 of NC_086166.1, read as the reverse complement.
AAATGCCTGTGGAACAGAGAAATTGCAGGCTTTTGCCGATTCTGACTGGGGAGCAGATGTCAGTGACAGGAAATCCACTTCTGGGATTTTAATTCAATTTGCTGGGTCTAGCTTAGGCTGGCATTCTAGAAAGCAAACACTTGTTGCTCTATCCACTGCAGAAGCAGAGTTTTATTCTCTAACACAAACCTGTAATGAGGTTATATGGTTTAAACATTTGTTAAAAGACATAGGCATGGAAGTGAACCAGCCTATAACTGTTTATGAGGATAATCAAGCTTGCATTGCTATGGCAAAATCTGAAGCCTGCAAAAATAGGACAAAACATATCAATATTAGATATCAATATATCAAAGATATGATAAGCAAAGGAGAAATAATGTTGAAATATCGTGAATCAAAAGACATTTGCTGATATTTTAACCAAACCTCTTGCTGTACCAAGACACAGAGTTAACAAAGCAAATTGGTTTGCATCTTATTCTGTAGTATAAAAAGGGGAGTGTTAATATGTTTTCTACTACAGATTAAGGTTACTATGGTAACTAATCATTTTGGCCAGGTGAAGAGGTTGAACTTAATTGTCCCCTTTTTGGATGTTAATTTTTGCACCTGGGGAGAAGAACTTGCCTGGACTTGTTTTAGTTTCAGTTTCCCTTCTGTGTAGGCTTGCAGAGAATATGCAGCTGAGAGAAATCTCTCCTCTCAGCAAACAGCCTTTAAATATGTTTGTTTTCTGTAAATAAAATTATTTTTGTAGAAATGCCTGGTGTGTGACTTTTCTGATCTCTCCTGGGCCAAAGGCTTTCCTAGCAATCTGCCAACAAGGCCACAGTCAGTGGGGGAGATTAGGATCAGAGGAGGACCAGTGATAAGGTTCCAGAAACCAAATGCTGTCATTGAAAATGCCACCTCTGTCTGTCACAATGGCCACCGCGTTTAAAGGGACTGCGGGTGATTAGAAGTGTCTTTCCCTTGGGAAGCTAATGACAGTTCTAGATACTCTCCAGGTCACGTTGATCTCTGGAGAGACAGTGACCCACCTCCAGGTTTAGCAAACTGGCATGATGGTTGCAAGTATGCTCTTGCTTGGCACTCAGCACTGTTCAGATGAATGATGCCAATTTTATTGGTCTTCTCAAAATTTTCTCTGTTGGCTTGTTCCCTCTTGCTGTTATTAGGGTAACATGAGAGTGGCTTGAACTGGAAATCTCACAAGATGAAGAAGCAGTTTAGGCAGAGGGCTTGGCAGTATAAGTCGCCTGGTGAATGTATGTTCTGTTCCTTGTTATTCAGTCGAGTTCCCCCAACCCCAAGAAACTGAACAGAACGTTTTCTGAGAGATGGAAAAACACAGCTGACAAACCACTGGGGAACATCTGTAAATATGATAGGGGTTCTACGTTCATTAGAACTAAGTGTTCATCGAATGATGTTGTAATCCACGTGGTTTATGGCTGCAGGATGTACGCAGCTTGCCTGGTGTGACTTCACTGCCCTTCGGGCATTCATTGGCTTGGCTGCTATGACCTCACAGATATGGTGCATTTATCCCCACGGACTTTTCTCTTTGTGGATAAATGTCAATTCTGAGGAGGCTGGGTGTTCATTAAACTCTACTACTTGCCCACTAGGAATGACCCCAAGGCTACCTCCAGAGAGAAGAGCAACTGAAATTAAGATCAAAGAGCATATTTGGGTCGAAGGAGAGAAAAAGCGGAGTGCTTTAGGAATGAAACCGGAAGGAAGGAAGCCTGTGCCAGAAAGGTGTCCTTTCCCTCAGGACAATTCAGTCTCCTGGGAGCACATGCAAACCCAGTTTACAGACATGTGCTGCACAGCTACAGGGCTTGTTTTAAGCCATGGTTTGTTGCATGCAGGCAGTCCTCACTTAACAACCATTCATTTAGTGATGGTTGGGACTTACGGTGGTGCTGGAAAAACTGACTTACGACTGCCCCTCGCACTTACAACCATCACAGCGTCCCCACAGTCACGTGATCACGATTTGGGTGCTTGGCAACTGGTTCACTTTTATGACCGTCGCAGCATCCCGTGATCATGTGATCGCCTTTTTCAACCTTCCTGGCTGGCTTCTGGCAAGTAAAATCATCAGGGAACCATGTGATTCACCTAATGACCATGTGGTTCTCTTAACGCCTATGGTGATTCTCCTAACAGCCATCAAGAAATGTCATAAAATCGGGTTGTATTCACTTAATGACTGCTTCGATCGGCAACCGAAATTCCAGTCCCACTGGATTCACACATCACTCTGAGCTATGGCTTGCTCTCCACAGTTTGTCAGTAATTGGCTTCACTCAACAGACTAATCCATAGAAACTGCATTTTTAAAATGGTTCTGTGTTTCCAAGTCATAGCCCAGCTTTCCCCAACCAGGCTTGTTGGGTTTCCAGTGCCTAGAATGTCCAGCCATCAGGGTCCAAGATATCTGGAAGCCATTCATTTGAGAAAGGCTTGGCAGCTCTGCCCCAGCCACAGCTCTGCCCCTCTGTCCGACGCATTAAAAAAGGGCCATGCAAACTTGGATTGTTCCTCGTGATCTAGGCAACTGTGAGCCTCAAAAAGCAGGCTGGCCATAGCCGGGGGAGATGGAAAAGTACAGCCTGATGAGAAGATGCTTTTGACAGTCCAAAGGAGGTCAAAGAATCTTTAAAAGTCCTGTTACTATAGCAGCCTAGATAGTAATTTACTGCAAGAATAGCTCCCATTATTATTTCCCCCCCCAGCCTATCTTTTCTCCAGCTGCATCACCACCAAGCTCATCTTTCCCAATTATCCCCCGGTATTTGTGTGGCAGCCTGTGTTTATGAGTCTTGAGAAGGGAGGGGAGAATGGACCCACAACTACATTAGAACAAGCCTTCAGCACCAGGAAGGGAGACTGAAAGCCTTCCTCAGCAGGAGGGGAAGGGAAGAACTAGGTGAAGAAGAATGTGCTTCTCCGAATTCCGTTCCCAAGAGCCTATTTTACTCCAATTCTTTGGAAAGAAAGTTTTAATTCAGGATGTAGTTTGGGGTATTAGCTAGAATGGGAGGAACATGCTCTTATGAAACCATTGGCTGTGATATCAAATATGAGCAGATCCTGCTTCACCAAAGGCCCTTGTTTTTGGTGGCTGGGATATGCCTGCACTATTATTGTTCCTAAAATCCCGTAACATTTAGAAACCTAAGCAAGTGTCTTCCATTTCATCCTGGGGCTGGCTGTACCACTTGGCATTCTCTGATCACACAGCAGATATAAGATGGACAGTGAGGGACTGGTATTTGACTTCTTGTCTTGGTTGACCCATTGTACTAAGCCAAAATGTGGTGTGCATGATCTGGTTTTGGATTCAAGTGCTTCTAGGGAAACTTATATATAATGTACGGATATATTAATAGAACTGAGTAAGTATTAAAATAACAAGAAGTCCTACAATCTTTCCCATACAGCACTACGGTCAAAAGCCTTAGGATAGCCCCCTCCCTCTGGTTCTGTTCACGCACCACATTCGTCCATGGTTAATCTTCTTTCCCAAACTTGAGGCAGAAAGACAAGAATTTTCATTTCCCTTTCTATTTCTCTAATCCTGCTCATCTGCTCCCTGCTTTCTCTCTCTCAGGTACAAAATCAGTGGCCAAAGGCTGCTTCCACTGAAGCAAAGGAGGAGATACCGTTGACTCTCTGGAAAGAAGATGTGCTGGTTTCTTCTTTTAATGACAAGGAGAACCTCAGCCACAAAAGCATGTTGGGTGGAGGACCCTAACCAAGATTCATCTCTCTGCCTCTTCATCACTTCTGAGGGCCTTAAGAGGGCTTACATTAGGATGGTAGACTAAGACTAGAATTGGAAAGGGGACTTTAAAGCCACTGAACCCAACACCTTGCTCAATGCAGGGACCCAGATTAGAACATCCTTGAGGATGGATGGTAAGAGAAGCCAATACTTTCTTGGGTTTATTGGTTCCATGGAAAACTGGCTCTTTCAATTAGGAAGATTTTGTTCAACCAGAGTCTGCTTCTCCATAACTTAAATCCATTATTCCATCTCCTCCATGCCGGAGTGAGAGAATTCCTGACCTTCTTCTGAGAGAAATCTATTCAGATATTTGGAAGGGACTATTGCTCTGTCCACTTTCTTCTGAAAAGAGGAGCTCCTTCAGACTTGTTGGCAGAGTGCTAGAAAAGCATTTGGCCCAGGAGAGATCAGAAAAGTCACACACCAGGCATTTCTATAAAAATAATTTTATTTACAGAAAATAAACATATTTAAAGGCTGTTTGCTGAGAGGAGAGATTTCTCTCAGCTGCATATTCTCTGCAAGCCTACACAGAAGGGAAACTGAGACTAAAACAAGTTCAGGCAAGTTCTTCCCTTAGGCAATGCAACCATTAACACATGAAAAGGGGACAATTAAGTTCAACCTCTTCACCCGGCCAAAATGATTAGTTACCATAGTAACCTTAATCTGTAGTAGAAAACAATATATTAACAAGACTCTCTTAACAAGACCTCATTTGTGGTCCCCAGTCCTCTTGATGCCCTTCTCTGAACCAGTTTCTCTCAATCCTTCTTAAAGTGTGGTGCCTGGAACTGAGCCCAATACTCCAAGGTGGTATGGTCTGACCAAAGCCGAATGGTTTCGTTCCTCTTGACGAAGCCTAAAACTGCCTTGGTTCCTTTTGTAGTCACCTTGCATTACACAAATCCAAAGGAGGCATCTTTCCAGACTGACACATTTTATTGAAAGGCCTAAGCTTCCCTAAGCCAAGCAATCAAATGTTCTTTTAAGTTCTTGTTCACAAGTACTATTCTCAACTCAGGAATCCTCCATTGTGTACCTGCCCAATTTTTTCCAGTATTTTAAGTGAAGAGCTTTGCATTTGTGTTAAAGTTCATTCTGTAAAATGGTCTGGCATGCCTGTGTGTTCTCTTCTCCTTCTGCTACCTGACAAAACTGGTGCATAGGTTTCAAGAGACCAAGACAATGTTCCACATAATAATAATAATAATATGCTGGAGAGCTCATATTACCACTTGGCCTCTCCTCAAAAGTAAATCTCGTCTGCTTTTCAAGCTTTTCCTTCCTTTTTGGAGCTACTCCTTCTCATGCATCATTCTGCAATTATTTTATGGAACTGAGCTCTAATCATCTGTAGCAATTACACGGAAGAAAATGACAGGCGAATCATTTGTTTCAGAGATAGGCAGCCCATGAGAAATTCCACAGAGCTGAGGACTGACAGAAAATACTGTTTTCAGAAGAAGCAGGAAGGCCATTTCTGTATGCTTAGCCTCCTGGGCTTTGCATTCAGACACCTTTAGAAAAGGAGGGTAGAGGACTATCATAAACAAGTCTTCTGTTGCCTACTAAAGGTGCCTTCCTGTGTGTTGCCAGCAGTAAATAGAAGAATAAGAGGGCAAAGGAATGATTGGGATATTCTTATCCCTTCTTGCATGATTGGAAAAGCAGAGAAACAGACAGTGGAGGGAAGAACAGGGAAAAGGCACTGGAGGCTCTTGAGAGTGGATGTGGTAGGACACAGACAAGGACATGGGGCTTTGGAGTCCCAAAGAATCCAGTGACTTGTGCCAGCCAGTCCTGGGGTGAGGGACATTGCCACTGATGGATGTGAAAATTATGGTGTTTTTCCTGGAGTAAGAGAGAGTTGATTGCAGGCCTGTAGGTTAAGCCAGGGTGATGTGTGTTAGAAAGGAAGTCGTATCCTTGCTGTAAAGTCTTTGGGTTGAGCTCAGCTTCTGGGAACTTCATAGATATGTTTTCCTGGTAACAGAAGTGGTTTATCATGGCTTTCTTCCAATACAGTGTTTCTCAACCTCGGCAACTTTAAGATATGTGGACTTCAACTCCCATAATTCCGCAGCCAGCCATGCTGGCTGGGGAATTATGGGAGTTGAAGTCCACATATCTTAAAGTTGCTGAGGCTGAGAAACACTGTTCCAATATATTGATTAGATTTCCCAGTCAGAGTCCAGGACTTTGCTGGTTGTCTTCTGTCTCAAGACTAACTGGTCCCAAAACTGTTACACTTACTGGAATTAGCAGGATTAGTTGGATTCTGCATCTGCTGTAACTGAAAAACCAAATTCTTTGAGTTAAGCTTGACTCTGTTAAGTGGCTCTGTGGATGCATCCATGTGGATTTCTTGGTAGCAACAGAGAAGTGGTTTCCCATTTCCTTCTTTCTTTGGGAACATTTTTCTGATTTCTCAGGCCAGTCTACAGCCTCAGAATATCTAAATAGTCTCTGATCCAAATATTAACCAGATCCAGTCTGCCTTAGTTTTCTGATCAGCCAAGGTTGGCTAGGTGTTGCTGTGAAAAGCTCTCATCAGAAAAGCTGGGTTTCTCTTGTTACCTCCCTTCATCGTTGATTTCAGCATTTATTTACTGCCTTCTCTGCGGTGACACCTGCCCCCTGGAACAGGATCTCCCCAGAGATTTGTACAGCTCCCACCCAGATGATCTTCAGAGAGTCATTGAAAGCCTGGCCTTGCTGTAAAGTAGTTGTTGAGCCCCTGTAGGATGCTTTGAGGTTAGATACGGTTGGCCTTCTGCATGTATCGGATCTGCATCCTTTTTAAAATTGCTTCTTGTTTCTTAAATAGAGGCCGCCCAGATTCTTCCTGGAAGAATCAGGACAGACAAAAGGAGATTGAGTTGTGTTGTTGTTGTTGTTGTTTACACAACATGTAATTAAACTTTGGAATTTGCTACTTTGAGATGTGGTGCTAGCTACTCACTGGCTGGCTTCAGGAAACAGCTGGACCAGTTCATGGAGATCATGGGGATCAATGGCTGTTAGCCTTGATGGCAGGGGGCTGCCTCTGAAGGCCATCTGTTGGGAGATGAGTGAGCTTCCTTGGGCACTTGGGTGGCTACTGTGAGAAGAGACTGCTGGACTAGATGGCCAGAGGGCCAATCCAGCAGGGCAAGGCTTATGTTCAGAATTGTTGGGAGTCAGGCAGTCTCTAGACCAGTGTTTCTCAACTTTGGGAACTTTAAGATTTATTTATTTATTTTTATCCTGCCTTAATTATTTTTTATAAATAACTCAAGGCAGTGAACATACCTAATGCTCCTTCCTCCTCCTATTCTCCCACAACAGCAACCCTGTGAGGTGGGTTGGGCTGAGAGAGAGGGACTGGCCCTAAGGCACCTGGCTGGCTTTCACGCCTAAGGCGGGACTAGAACTCTCATACCACACCTGATTGGCTCTTGGGCTGAGAGAGAGGGACTGGCCCAGGGTCACCCAGCTGGCTTTTGTGCCTAAGGCAGGACTAGAACTCACAGTCTCCTGGTTTCTAGCCCATTGCCTTAACCACTAGACCAAGCTGGCTCTTCTCCAGCCATTCTGGGAGTTGAAATCCACATTTTTTAAAGTTGCCAAGGTTGAGTAACACTGCTTTAAACTGTGAACATAAATGGATAAATAAACACCCATATAGTGCAACAGATCAATTTCTTTTGACAGCCAGCAAGCCCGTAAGGTTGTTTCTCTGACTCATGCTGCAACAGGACCTTTCCTATCCCCACCATCCCCACCTCTTCCTCCTCTTCCTGCTTGCTGTGGAGAGACAGATTGATGTAGAAAGGCAGTTAATCTGTAGGAAATATTTCCTGTTTTTGCCCACCAGATATGTTTCCCAGATTATAGAAGATTGTCTTGAGCAGCTGGACTCTTTTCCAAGGATTATGTCAATCATAATATGGTCTCTTTGGAATGTGAGAAAGACCTTGAGAGATGGAGTGAAGAGATGCTGCCTAGGGAATGGTCAGATAAGAGGGATCATATCCCCCAGCTGCATAATGGGAGGGAAAAGAGGCTCAGAAGGGACCCTCCCTAGCTTCCCAGGCTGTAAAGGAGACGGCGGGAGATTTGTACTTTCAGTCTTGCAAGATTCTGTTAATGTAGCCTTAGAATAAAGTAGAATTAGCTCATCTGGTTGTGTTTCCTGTGGTCTACTTGGGAAGGCTGACAGGTTTGGAGTGTTTCCTGAACCCAGCCAACTGTAGCTCATTCAAGAAACCATGGTTAAGCCACCCAGGATTTAATGCCATAGCTGAATTTGTCCTCTGGATCCACTGAAGTACTGCTTTGTAGAGCAATGTTGAGAATAAAAGGTTTACAATTTCAAAGCATCCTGAGCACAGTCACATCACAGGGTGTTCTGACCCATCCTGACGCATCCAGGTTCTGCTGTCTCAAACTCTATTGCAGACAAAAAGAATATTTCAAACGTATTAAGTGAATCTGTGACCACAGAGTTATTTCACGACCTCGCCAGCGATGAGCTATGCTTTTGCATGGTGTGCAATTGGCAAGGAATTTTATTTCTTCTTCATCTTCTTTCACTTTAATAATATTGTGTCTAGAAAGAGATAATAAGCACAGCCAATTTCCAGATATCAGCCACTGGAGAAGCAAAAAGCAATCTGAATGGTAAAATAAAGTAAATGTAAAACAGTTGGAACAGCATTGTAAGAGCCATTAAACTCATCCTGGCAGCAGCAAAATAAAAAATTCATCTCAAACTTCACAACACAAAAATGTAATTCTAGAAGAACTGCCGGAAGAATATATCTTTAACAACCTGTGAAGGATGGGGCCAAACTCCACCAGCCAGCTGAGTTTGGGGGCAAAGGAATTTGAGTCTAGACAGCAAATTGCACATATCTGACTGTGGTCAAAAAAGAAAAGTTGAGGTCAGTTGAGGATATTTGGCCCATCAATTAACCCAGTTATACCCTTGGAAATGTGGACGGTCAACAGCAGAAAGCTCAAAGCAAAGAATTGGAAAGAACGAAGGAAATGAACATAGTTGGTCAAAAACATTTCTTGCCTGAGATAGAAGAGCATCCAAACTCAGCCAGTTTTTACTGCCATACAAGGAAGAAAGTTCCCAAATGTTTTACTTCCTCTTCCCTGCACCCTTGGCAGTAACACCCTCTCTGCAATAATCACCAAGAAATGGCAAACAATTTGCTGCCCTTGGGGTTGAGTTTGACCCCCAGTCTTTCAAGGTATAGAACCCCTTGAAAGATGGATCACTTTGAATTCTTAAATAATTGTTATGTTTATGTTATCATTGGTTCTCATCTATATTTTAAAAATCGTAATATTCTGTTTTTGTTCTTCAGCTTGGCTAGACACCTTGGGGGCTCAACAGAGTGGAAAGGCAGGGAAGAAATCATACCACTGCGTAAATGAGATGCAAAATCAGTTGTCTAATGGGGTTGTCTTGCTCTGCCAGAGGATATGGCTGGCTCCAGAGACAAATAATTGAAGTTTTGTTCTAGGGATCTGTTGTATTTGAAACAAGTTTCTGAGTGAGAAGATACTGTTTTTGGACTTGAGATGTGGTGGGTGAGGGAGAAGGAAGCGTGAAGTGACTGTCATCCTCAAGTTAAGGATGTGGAATGAATCATCTTTTGATATCTGTGCTGTAAGTCAGCTCCCTATTCTGATTATATGAGGTTTCACTCATTTACTTTTAGGTGTCTTTTAATACAGTTCTGGTTATTTGTCATGAAGTGATGGTCCTCCTCCTCCTCCTCTTTTAACTTTGCTTTCTTCCTTGTGCACTGCGTGAGGGACATACCAGTGGTCCTCACTTAATGACCACAATTGGGACCAGAATTTCGGTTGCTAAGTGAAGTGGTCATTAAGCAAATCCAACTCAGTTTTACAAACTTTTTGCAGCAGTCATTAAGCGAATCACTGTGGACATTAAGCAAACCACATGGTTGTTAAGTGAACCACATTGTTCCCCATTGATTTTGCTTGCCAGAAGCCAGCCAGGAAGGTCAAAAATGGCGATCACGGGACCATGGGGTGCTGCAACGGTCATAAATGTGAAGTGGTTGCCAAGTACCCAAATTGTGATCACGCGACCGCAGGGACACTGAGACAGTTGTAATATGAGGACCAGCCATAAGTCATTTTTTTCAGCACCGTCGTAAGCTGGAACCATCACATTAATCGTCGTTAAGCAAGAACTACCTGTAAATTGTTACAGCTATGACAACAAATGCAAGGGCAGCATTAAAATCTTAGCAGGAACTTGGTGGCTGAGTTGAAGAAAGGCAGAAGGCTTGTGGTTCTAAGCATGAGGGGCATCTGAAGCATCATCAATGGAACAGGCAGCCCTAGCATCTGCCTCTCCTACTCAGATTTTCATCAGATTTGCCTCTTGCTTGAAATATAGCAAAAGAACAGGTGGATGCATAATGCAGCTTTGCCAAACCAGCAATTATCCCTGGTGATTTACAAGTCCTTTTCTTCAACATGTAATGGGCTTTGCTTCCCATATACCCAGTCATTTAACACTTATTATTAATTATTCTTTTTATGTATTTGGCTTTAAAAGTACAGCCTGCCCTTTCCCTTTTGGGCTCTAAGTCCAGGGATGGTTGTTATACAAGGCCCGGAAAATGCCAACTTAGTTCTCCCTCCTAAGTAACGACTTTACCATTTTTTTTGCACTTACAGACACTTTTCAGACCTTGCTAACCCTGTTGGACTTCAGGTGTCATCTCATGGTATACTCTCCCTGCACATCGTCCCAAACTTCAAGGGATGGTAGTATTCCTGGATGAGATTTTGCCAGATGTTGATCTGTTTTGGCCATTGCATGGCCAAAGTTAGCAATCTACTGAGATTTTGGCCATTTTAATTAAAAAGTATAATTTAAATGTGTGTGTGTGTGTGTGTGTAGGATGACCAACTTCATAGTAGGAACCAGCAGATGCCATGGTGCCAGTTTCTGATTTAAAGGTGCACTCACAAAGTTTTTCATGTAGGGAAACTCTTACTCCCTGTTGAGGTGACATGTGGCTTTTGAAAAGCTATGAAGATACCGAAAGGTTCAGTTACAGTTACAGCTAGACAACCTGTGACCCATTGGGTCATCATTCCAGAGATATTTCCTACCAGATTCCTCAATGCCTTCAACAATGGCAGAACTTCTAGTATACTGGGAAAGCTCTTAAAAATCCAGGGAGACATTCAGAGATGGATCTGCCTTGAAAGTAGCCCATGTTGAACTGTATAGCCCAGTCAAATATCAGGAGTTGACCACAGGGAGTGCTTTGTGACATTTTGTATTATGTCATAGCACTGCATTTCTATCTGACGGGCTACAAGAGTATTTCAAATTTTGGCCAGGCTTGTGACATGGCCAAGGCTAAGGCCAAACTGACTTTGTGCCCAGTTGGAACTGGAGGTTGGTATGAAAGGCTGCCCAAAAGAGCCAACATAAGTTGCAAATGAAGCAACAAGGAGCAACTGGAGCCTATCAAGCCCAGCCCAAGAACAACGTGGAAGTGATCCAGCCAAAGTTCAGTTCTTTATTTGCTTACAGCGTATAGACAGAATCTTGCCAGACTCAACCGGTATTACTCTAACCTAATGGATCCACCCTGGGAGATTCTGGGGAGTGGCTATTCTAAATCTCTTCCTCTTGCCACGATCCAGCTCAGGACTGCGTTGTCTCTTGTCTCGCCCCTCATCCTTGGAAAGTGCTCCCTCCTTCCTGAGAACCTGCTGTGTTACTGTAGTCCATTACAATCCCAACAGTCTGCATTTGTAGAGTGTGGAAATCTTGGAGAAGGCGGAACACAATATTCTGTCCTTTGGGGACAGCCATCACTTATTTTTATATGACTTACAATTTCCATCAGCTCAGCCACTGTGGTCAGTGGTCTACTTGATCACTGGTCCTGTGCTCATTGATCAGGATCACTGAGTGCTCAGTGACCAGGTTGGCCCTGATCATATGCGCAGAGTCCAGAATTTTCCGATTTGGTTTAGCCATTCCAAACATAAGGAGAAGCCATGCTGGAATGAGAGAGCAGCGTACAGCGAACTTCTGTTGAAGACCAACATGTCACCAGGTTGAGGAAGGTTGACCTAATATTGAAAGCCTGGGTCTGTGAATTAATTTCCCCACTAGATGGACCCAAGGTCTTCTTTTTTACATTCTGGTTGAGAAAACAGGTCAGTCTTTGTTTTTCTTGATTTTCCATTTTTGTTTCCTATCTTCTCGCTATTTTTCTATGCCATTTTGCAGTAGTCTTGTTAAAAAGCACACACCAAAATGTATCGACCTGATTTCTCCTAACATTTGCATTTTCTACAACATTTTGCCTAATATGTTAAACCTGATCTCGCTAAAATCATGCAGTTTCGAACACATTCACCAAAGTCTATTAATTTATACTTTCATGTTTATGATTTGTAATAATTTTGTTTTACTAGTTTAACTCTCACCCACTTTTCTACCCATATGGCACTTGAGAGGGCCATTAAGCATAAACACTTTTTTCTTGCTTACTACTAGGTCCTATTTTGCACACATTGCAGCATTTAGAGCACAGTGCATTATCAAAGGCTAATTTTATTTTAATGTATGGTTTGGATGGAGTAGTGTGAATTAGGTAATTTCACCTTGAAAAAGAAAGCTTAACTACTATTAGCTTTCAGCATTTCCTTACAAATTCTTAATGAGTTCTCAGGCTTTCAGTGAGAAAGTGGGAAGCACAAAAGACATCTTTGTCCTGTTCTCCACACCCTAAATAGCCAGACAGAATTTTGCAGTGCCCACATTCCACATCTTGGTAAGCAGTAATGACATAGTACTGTGTTTTCACAGCCTGTTATGGCCTTCCTGATCCATGTTGTGGGGTGGGTGGGACAAATTATCAGTGGACTGTGAAGTTAACTGAGTACAGGTGGAACTATATCTTAAAGTAGACAACCTGTGACCCATTGGGTCATCATTTCAGAGATATTTCTTACCAGATTCCTCAATGCCTTCAACAATGGCAGAACTTCTAATGTACTGGGAAAGTTCTTAAAAATCCAGGGAGACATTCAGGGATGGATCTGCCTTGAAAGTAGCCCATGTTGAACTGTGTAGCCCAGTCAAACATCAGGAGTTCACCACAGGAAATGTTTTATGACATTTTGTATTATGTCATAAAAAGTTTTATGGTAATTTTTATGTCATAAAATGTTTTATAAAATTTGCCAAATTTCTATTCCATGGGAGTCATGGGTCCCAGATTTTGGATGCATTCTGTAAGTTAGCCCATTTGAGGTACCTGGGTTCAAAAATTGTTGCCTTACAATGCACCTTCGCCCAGTTAAAGTTACAAACAGAAACAAGAGTTTTAGTAGTATAAACAGTTGTTGTTGTTGTTTATTCGTTTAGTCGCTTCCGACTCTTCGTGACTTCATGGACCAGCCCACGCCAGAGCTTCCTGTCGGTCGTCAACACCCCCAGCTCCCCCAGGGACGAGTCCGTCACCTCTAGAATATCATCCATCCATCTTGCCCTTGGTCGGCCCCTCTTCCTTTTGCCCTCCACTCTCCCTAGCATCAGCATCTTCTCCAGGGTGTCCTGTCTTCTCATTATGTGGCCAAAGTATTTCAGTTTTGCCTTTAATATCATTCCCTCAAGTGAGCAGTCTGGCTTTATTTCCTGGAGGATGGACTGGTTTGATCTTCTTGCAGTCCAAGGCACTCTCAGAATTTTCCTCCAACACCACAGTTCAAAAGCATCGATCTTCCTTCGCTCAGCCTTCCTTATGGTCCAGCTCTCGCAGCCATATGTTACTACAGGGAACACCATTGCTTTAACTATGCGGGCCTTTGTTGTCAGTGTGATGTCTCTGCTCTTCACTATTTTATCGACATTTGTCATTGCTCTTCTTCCAAGGATTAAGCGTCTTCTGATTTCCTGACTGCAGTCAGCATCTGCAGTAATCTTTGCACCTAGGAATACAAACTCTTTCACTGCTTCTACATTTTCTCCCTCTATTTGCCAGTTATCAATCAAGCTGGTTGCCATAATCTTGGTTTTTTTGAGGTTTAGCTGCAAACCAGCTTTTGCACTTTCTTCTTTCACCTTCATCATAAGGCTCCTCAGTTCCTCTTCACTTTCAGCCATCAAAGTGGTATCATCTGCATATCTGAGATTGTTAATGTTTCTTCCAGAGATTTTAACTCCAGCCTTGGATTCCTCAAGGCCAGCTTGTCGCATGATGTGTTCTGCATACAAGTTGAATAGGTAGGGTGAGAGTATACAGCCCTGCCGTACTCCTTTCCCAATCTTAAACCAGTCCGTTGTTCCGTGGTCTGTTCTTACTGTTGCTACTTGGTCGTTATACAGATTCTTCAGGAGGCATACAAGATGACTTGGTATCCCCATACCACTAAGAACTTGCCACAATTTGTTATGGTCCACACAGTCAAAGGCTTTAGAATAGTCAATAAAACAGAAATAGATGTTTTTCTGAAACTCCCTGGCTTTTTCCATTATCCAGCGGATATTGGCAATTTGGTCTCTAGTTCCTCTGCCTTTTCTAAACCCAGCTTGTACATCTGGCAATTCTCGCTCCATGAATTGCTGAAGTCTACCTTGCAGGATCTTGAGCATTACCTTACTGGCATGTGAAATGAGTGCCACTGTTCGATAGTTTGAACATTCTTTAGTGTTTCCCTTTTTTGGTATGGGGATATAAGTTGATTTTTTCCAGTCTGATGGCCATTCTTGTGTTTTCCAAATTTGCTGGCATATAGCATGCATTACCTTGACAGCATCATCTTGCAAGATTTTGAACAGTTCAGCTGGGATGCCGTCGTCTCCTGTTGCCTTGTTATTAGCAATGCTTCTTAAGGCCCACTCAACCTCACTCTTCAGGATGTCTGGCTCTAGCTCACCGACCACACCGTCAAAGCTATCCCCGATATTGTTATCCTTCCTATACAGGTCTTCTGTATATTCTTGCCACCTTTTCTTGATCTCTTCTTCTTCTGTTAGGTCCTTGCCATCTTTGTTTTTGATCATACCCATTTTGGCCTGGAATTTACCTCCAATGTTTCTAATTTTCTGGAAGAGGTCTCTTGTCCTTCCTATTCTATTGTCTTCTTCCACTTCCGCGCATTGCTTGTTTAAAAATAATTCCTTATCTCTTCTGGCTAACCTCTGGAATTTTGCATTTAATTGGGCATATCTCCCCCTATCACTGTTGCCTTTTGCTTTCCTTCTTTCTTGGGCTACTTCTAGTGTCTCAGCAGACAGCCATTTTGCCTTCTTGGTTTTCTCTTTCTTTGGGATGTATTTTGTTGCCGCCTCCTGAACAATGCTGCCAACTTCTGCCCAGAGTTCTTCCGGGACCCTATCTACTAAGTCCAGTCCCTTAAATCGATTCTTCACCTCCACTGCATATTCCTTAGGAATATTAGTGAGCTCATATCTAGCTGATCTGTGGGTCTTCCCTAATCTCTTTAGTCTGATCCTAAATTGTGCAAGAAGAAGTTCGTGATCTGAACTACAGTCAGCTCCAGGCCTTGTTTTTACCGACTGTACAGATGTCCGCCACCTTTGGCTGCAAAGGATGTAATCAATCTGATTTCGGTGTTGTCCATCTGGTGAAGTCCATGTATAAAGCCGTCTCTTAGGTTGTTGGAAGAGAGTGTTTGTTATGCAGAGTGAATTGTCTTGGCAGTATAAACAGTAGATAGTCACTAAATTGGGAGCATTGCAAGAAATCAGAAGGATAGCTAAGTCCAGCCACTTGGCATCATTCCAAGTATTGGACCATACTAATCAACTAAGAACAGCTTTGCTGGATCAGGCCAAGGCCCATCTTGGCCTAACATTCTGTTTTTCACAGTGACCAGCCACATGCCTCTGGGGTGCTTGCAAGCAGAAGAGGGAGACCTACTCTTCTCCCAGCATTGTTCTCCTGCAGCTGGTATCTGAAAGCATCTGCCACCCATCTGAAGGTAACACTGAGTCAACAGAACAGTCCTCCTCCCTTAATTGACCCAATCTTCTTTGAAAGCTATCCAAATTGGTGGCCATCACCACTTCTTAGCATTTAGAACAGCCCTGCTAGATTAGACCAAGGTTCATCTTGGTCCAGCATTTTGTTTCTCAGTGACCAACCCAAAATGTTTGGGATGCTTACAAGTTGGAGATAAATGCCATTCTCTCGCCATTGTTACCTACAAATAACATTTGGAGGCATCTGTGTCCATGCCAGACGTAACATTGTCTTCTAGACTTGATGGCCCTTGATGTACCTGTCCTCCATGAATTTATCCCATTTGAAAGCCACCCAAGTTGGAGGCCATCACCATATCTTGTGATAATGAATTCCACAGGAAAAGCTAATTTATGGAGAATTACAGGGTATGGACCAGAGGCACTACCACTCTGATTTAAGACTGCACTCATCCTATTTTTATCTCTTGGTTTGGGATGTCTGATGTTGTAATGACTGCCTACCCTAACAAAACCAGACTCACAAGTAGAAGCTTAATGATATCTGATTTATTGGGATTGAGGCTCTCTCTTCCCCTTCTGGGCCTTTTCAACTAGAGATGGCTGACTTTTGCCCAAGAGAGAGCATAAACATTATTTTTTTTCTGGATGGACAGAAGATAAAGAAGAGGAGGCCGGGGAAGCCACACACCCACATGGTTGGAAACTTTGATTTTTTTTAAAAAAATACAATTTAACATGGATAGGTTTGGGGGCCATTTTTTTCATTCATCCTCACAACAAGGTAGATGGGTGGGTAAGTACACCCATACCATTGATTTGAACTGATCCTGCAAGACAACTTGAACAAATTAATTGGAAACATTCTCCCACTAACCCTGCCTTCTGCCAAAGCTTTGAGTGAGCTGGCTGCTTTTTAAAAACTTGCTCATATGCTTACATTTCACTTGCACCTCATTTATGAAAAGGAGAGTGTTGTTTTGTTGCTGTTTTTAGGCCTCGAGAGGGAGAGAGATGTCCTGGGAACATCAGAGGAATTAATTGGTCACTGCTGCCCTTAGCTGAGTGCTGCAAATTTGCAAATCTGTGGGTTTTTTTTTTCCTCAGAAGCCTGGAAAAGAAAAAGTAAATCTCTACTGAACGGAACAGAAGCTTTCAAGTAACTGAAGGGAGGTAGAACTATCTTATACTAGGTGAGATTATTTATCTGTGTAGCACTGGACACTCACTATGCTTCTATGGGGTAAAAGATAAGGCTAAAAGCCAGCAGTTCTCATGTCAGAGGGATCAGTTCTGTCAACAGCCAACAACTGTTTAGCTTTAAGGTCATGAAGGGCAGAGTGGAGTCCGTTAAAACATGGGCAAAGCAAAAAGCTGCAGCAATGGGTTTAACCTGCTAGGGGATTAAGAAGGAACTGTATTCTTCATGCTGATGTTTTTTAAAAATTTGGCTTCAGTCAAATTTGCAGTAAAGATTCTTATCTAGTTGTGCCATGCTTAGTGTCTCAGAGACTTCTACTGAGTTAAAACCTAATTAAGCCAGGGAAAGCTGGGGGTTAGGGGATTTAGAGCTGGAGATCTGCAGCCCAGGACCAGACCAATCTTTAAGCAGGATGAGGTGCCTGATGAATTCAGGCACTGACCACCAGTAGGTTTGGGGAACTAGTCCAATTATCTTCTTCATTTAAAATGGATCCAGCTGGTAACATCCTCTAGCCAACCCTGGGTGATTTTGATTTTAAGCAAAGATCAGACCAGTTAATATTTGGATGGGAGGTGATGAGGAAATCTCAAGAAGTCCAAAAAAGAATTAAAACTTTAAAAATTAAAATTCCAGAAGCTGGCAGTTCATCTCCCTTTTGTGGCTAGAAAACTAGATGGTCCTATTCATGAAGTAACTAGGACTCCTGCTCAGCTCCAAGGAAACTTTGCCATATTTAGACCACAGAGAGCCATCTTGTCCATCCCTTCAGGATGACCATTGTCTATCCTGTTTCATTCCAAATCTTCCCCATGCTTGCCCTGCAAATTTTTTTTTTTAAATCAGAACATAAAAAAGTCTCCCAAGAGCTTTCAGACCAACCCCAAACTTTCCATTGTGGCCTTTTCACCACCACAAGAATGTCACCTTAGCCAGGCCCCTGGGAATATCCACAGTCTGAATCGTCAAAGTGCCTAATCCAGAAGCCTGCAGAGCCAACAGGCTTTGAGGGTACCTGGGCTGAAATGCCGATGGCATTAACTGAGATAAACCAGTTCTGGGAATTCTCTGGGTAGCTCCTGACCTGCTTCCTCCATGTAAAGCCTCTGCTGGAATTTTCCCGGGAGTCAGTTTAGCAGTCTGGTGTAACCTAAAACCGGAACAGCAGACGTTGTGTGGGACACTAGCTGTATGACTGACGCTTGTGAAATGCTTCTTGTTGAAGGACCTCTTGGCATCTGGAGGTCACTTTCTGAATATCAAGTCCTGAAATACAGTGCTGGCAGCTCTGTGAAATGACGCTGGGCAGCCTTGAAGGGAAAAGCTTGAATGATGCCAAGAGAATCCATAAAGCATGACGTTGAAAGGGTTAGCAGGTTCATTGGCAGCGTCAGCTTCTCCAAAATATTAGGGCTCTTGATGAAGAAGCAACGTTGATAGAATCCAACATGATATGAAGCCCCCAACACTGCTGAATGTTCAGGAAAGTAAACATCAGGCAGGGTTGGCCATGCATCATGTTTTACTCAAAGGTCAAGGCAAAGAAATGGGAGACACTATAAATCAGGGGAAAGGATCAGGGAAACATCTCAAGTGCCAGTGAGAATGTCTGATTATGTGACCCCAACTCATTTGCAATAAAATCCTGTAGCTGCAGCTTCCCATTCATGTCTTCATGTCCCTAATTCAAGTGACTTGTATCAGTGCTAATGACTCTGGCCTGAGATGCTGCCACCAGTCCACCAGATGTTTTTGCTAAAGGGTTTGAACTCAGGGATCCTTGGTCTTTGAGGTGCATTGGAATTTGGAGAGCATGTTGTAAACTTGAGACTTACCTGCAGATGAACACGTCAGTCAGTCAGGTTCTAAACCCAAGGATGTTCCCTACCCCTTCAATATATCCATTGGGAGGGAGGCAGTAGGCGGACCTGTGTCTGGAGAGACTGCTAAGCTGCAGTCACCCCTCATTTTTATTTCCTAAGAATGGTGATAGGACCCATGTGGGGATCAGAGGTATTCTTGGACTTAAAGGAGATGCCACAGGCAAGACTTTTCCTTTGCAGGATATCCACCTCCCACTTGATTTTTTTCAGCATCCAAAAAAATGCTACTTCCTTTCTCCCCCCAGTAGTGATCAGTTGTGCTCCATAGCTAGAGACCTAATGTTTGTGGGCTGGCTTGGAATACCTAGTTGGAAGGGGAACGGAGTGTTTTAAAAGAAGATGTAAATGTCTGGATCGTTAAACAGAAATAAGGGGAAAACAGAATATTAGAACCTTAAGGATGACCACTTGTGGAGGCATCAAGTCCAATTTCCTGGTCACTGCAGGCATGTGAAGGAAAGCATTTAGGGAGATGGCTGTCCAGCCTCTGCTTGAACACCTCCAAGCTTGGGTGTTGGCAAGGGGTGGTCAAAAAAGTCATGATGGTGGCCACAATGGGGTGATCTAAGCTTAGATCACCCCATTGTGGTCAATATCTTGATCACACCCTGTGGACATCCCTGTCTTCAGGGAAGGGGAGCCCACCACTTTGTTGGGCCGCTGGATTCTTTGTTGACCTGACCTTCCTGTTAAGGAATTTTTTTCTAGCATTCAGTTGGAGTTCACCTTCCAGTAAATTGAATCCCTTGTTCTGTGCCCTGCACCCTGGAATGAGAGAGAACAGGTATTGACTTCCCATGTGATAATTAAAAGAAGAAGCGTGTTATCAAATCAACCATGGCTTAGCCTTCTCTTCTTGAGATTAAATATACCATCGTCTTCAATCTCTCATTGTTGCATTTAGCTTCTACCTCACTGCTTATCCTTGTTGACCTTCTTTGATCCTGTTTTACTTGGTCAGAATTCTTCCTAAAACATGCAGCCCAGAACTGAATGCAGGACTCAAGCTGGGGTCTAACCAACTCAGAATAGAGTGGAATTGTTATTGTGGATGCAGCCTAAAATTAAATTTACCTTTTTTGCAGCCATGTTAGGTATCGAGGACAAACAAATTGTACCCTGAACAGCTTCCTGTGGATTGTCTCCTTGACCACTATTTGAAGGACAATTCTTAACTAGGTGGTTCTTGTTGCAAAACAAATGGAGATCTTCTCTCATCAGGTCCAATGTCCCTGACCTTAGTGAGACTGATAATTCAGTCCATTTTTCTAGGTTTATCAGAAACTAACCTCTACATTCCACACCTTATTTACATGGGCTTTGGTGCTCTAATCATGACATCCTGGGACCAAGGAGAATATTGTAAATCATACAATAGGTTGATTTATATTTCATGCAAAGATATTCAATAGTTCTGCCTGTTGAAGAACGATTTAAGAGGCACCCACCCACAACCACTAGCCCGTTTCTCTCCCCTTATCTTTTTCCTCTTTTTAAAAAAAAAATCTATCTTTTTCTCTCTCTCTTCACACTTGATCTGCATTTCATTTCCTCCACCGCTGGGCTTATGAGTACTGAGATACTGAGCTGGTGGACAGCCTGGAGATATAATTGTAGGACACAAGAAACAGCAGGGTTTTAAAAGGAGTTTAGCATTGTATGGGCCTGCCCTACTGAGAAAATGTTCATATCCCTTGATGAGAGCAAAGCTGATAGATAGCTTCATTGATTTTTCATAGCGCTTTGATCTCAAGATTTCATAATATTCACTGAAATTTAAAACTAAAAGGGCCTCCTGCTTTCTTCAACACGTTTAGCACTGTTGAGGGAGGGGATGCTTCATCACTGGTTGCTGAGGAGGAAAGCGTTAAAGATGCTCAGAGCTGCCTGTAGGGTATGGTCAAAAAAGTTAAGTTGGCCATGATGATGTGATTGAAGTTCTGCCTGTCTTTGATGCACAGGGCCCCCCAACCACCTTGCCCTTTCTTTCTGAGGGAGGGTGCAGCTCTGCCTTCCCCCAGGAAAGGACGAAAGACGACAGCGGTGCGCATAACCTTTGAATGTACTCATTGAAATGCATAGTGGGCCAGCTGAGAAGTAATTACTATGATTTAAGCAGAAATACAGTGCATCACACCATAATGAGAAAGACATTATAGGTCATCGCGTCAATGTCTTGTCTCATCAGTTAGACAGTTGCTGTTCAGTTACTCAGCAGCTGAGCAATTTTGGAGCTCCCCTCTCTGCCTTCTTAGAGCGTTTAGGATTATTTTTAAATCGGACTCAGGAACAGGCATTGGAAACGGAAGGCACCATTAAGCCCTAGCAGTCTTGCAAGTGGTGGACGGCCTTCTGGAGAGTAAAGCACGGAAGGACCATGTGTGGTGAAACTGCCAAGGACCTGGATCCAATCAAAGGAGAATTCTATTTAGAAGTTCCTCAACTTCTGGCTATCACGGGGGAAAACAATTTCAGCATTCTTTCTCCAGGTCTCAATAACCAGGCAGGTTTTTGGGTAGAGGGGTGGATGGCAGGGACACTTTAGAAGCTGAACAAATCTGGTTTCATTCATTCATTCGTTCATTCTCAAGGTCTTTCTCACATACCATTACAGGCGGAGACCAAGCAGAGCCAATGAGTCACTGCAGGCAAAATCAAATATATCTAAGGAGAATCAATTGCCAGGATTCAGCTGCAATTCAAGGTGCTGATAATAACCTAGGACATCCTGCCAGGCTTAGGACTTTGAAGTCTGCTCCCATAACCTGCCTTCCAGCAATGTGCCAATAGGGAGCACTTACTAAAAGTTCCCACCTTCACGAGGTGCAGCAGGGACTCAGAGAGGAAGATTCTCTGCTGGAGTTCCCATGCTGGGGAATCCGTTGCCCTTAAAAATAATAACCGAATCCTCATAATGGATGTACAGAAAGTTGTTAAACACTTGGTTATTTAAACAGGTCTTTAGGGATGAAGGATGTGATAATTACTGTGAATACCTAGGAGATATATGACACCATTTGTTATAATATTATGAAGATTAGAATAGAGTGATTGTGGTTATATTACATTGCAATCACTGTAGGAAGGGAGCCGTGTTAATCTATAGCAGTGTTTCTCAACCTTGGCAGCTTGAAGATGTGTGGACTTCAACTCCCAGAATTCCCCAGCCAGCCATGCCATGGGGAATTCTGGGAGTTGAAGTCCACACATCTTCAAGCTGCCAAGGTTGAGAAACACTGGTCTATGGTAGCACGCTTTCAGACTAACGAATGTTATTCAGAGACATAAGCTAGTCTGAAAAGGTGCTACTGGATGCCTTCTGATTCCACGGCAATGTTGTTTATTCTGCTATGTGTTACTGTACATACCTTGTTGTATTTGTAAGATGCCTGAGATCTGTTTGAAGTGGCATAAACATCATATACATACTGTACGTATGTCTGTGTGTGTGTACACACAAACACCACCTAACTATCTCTGCCACCAAACCAAAGGGGCTCTACATGGGGCTACCCTTGAAGAGTATCCAGAAGCTTCAGCTGGTCCAGAATGTGGCCGCGCGGAAAATTTACAGGATCTGAAGAGAAACCAGAGTATCTTTGGATCTAGCACAGATGGCAAGACTTACCGGTCAATTAAACGACAAAAATATAGACAATTTGAAAAATGATCGGAAACCCTTTTTTCAAATATATCGAATCGATGCAAAAAGTACCAATGGATATATAAAATTTAAATGTTAATTATATTAATTATATAATTTAAAATGAAATAGAGATGTTATATTATGGGATTAAGAAAAGAAGATAATATGTTAAGAGATAAAGATCCACCGTTTAGATAGTTGGAAAGGCTGTTTTTCAAACCTTTTCTTTCTTTTTTCTTTTTTTTCTTTCTTCTCCCTATAAGTATTAGTACTGTGATGTGTAATTGTGTTTATATGTAAGTTTATGTTTAAACTCTTTAACCAATTAAAAAAAAACAACAAAAAAAACCAGAATGCGGCCGCGTGAGCAGTTATGATCGGCACATGTGACACCACTGCTGTGTGAGTTTGCTTCCGGGTCCAATTCAAGGTGTTGGTTATCACCTTTAAAGCATGGGGCCAGATTACCTGAGGGACCGCCTCATCCCCCTAACATTGACCCACCCCACCTGGTCATGCAGAGAGGGCATGTTACGGACCTTGCTGGTAAGGGAATTCCACCTGGCGGGGTCCAGGAGGTGGGCCTTCTCTGCAGTGGCACCCGCCCTCTGGAACATTCTACCCCCGGAGGTAAGGCAGGCCCCTTCGCTCCTGGCCTTCCAGAAGAAACTGAAAACCTGGTTCTGCGCCTTGCTTGGGGTGGGAGGGCCACCAGTTCATCTTGGGGGTGGCTGGTATCATAGATCTCTCTCTAACAAACAAGATCTGCGCTGCTTGGATTTTATATTTTATATCTATTTTATCTTTTTATTGATCTATTTATACTGTAATTTATATGTTTTAATTATGGTTTTATTGTAAACCACCCAGAGTCTCCTTTTTGGGAGAGATGGGCAGTGATAGAAATTTGAAAAATAAATAAGTAAAAAGGTTCTTGCGTTTTTGGAGCAAAAACCTTTTTTTTTTTTTCTTCCTGTAAGTAGCACCACTTGGTTGACCGTTCTGGGCTGAGAAGCTAAGCAGCATCAGGTCTGGTTGAGGTCTTGGAAGGAGAGACTTTGAGGAAGCTCCTGAGCTGTAAGCTAGCCCGGAAAGTCCAAGCCATATCCTGGAAGACAGCAGTAAGAAATCATGTCTCTACTGCTGCCTGGAAAATTATGTGGATGAGTCAGTGAAGTCACCAGGAGCCAGCTTCAACTCAAGGCAGCCTTTATTTTCCCTTTTCATGAAATGCCTACAGCAAATTTGTTCTCTCTCTCTTGTGTCCCTCTCCACCGCCTTTCCCTCGCAGATCCTTCCAGTCTGTACAAATGATATCATCCAAGATGATGAGATAACTAGGCAATTAGAGGAGGGAAAAGAGACCTCCAGGCTCAAAAATCTCGCTCCTCAAAAGGGTAGGAGGATTAATGTTGTATCATCAGCCCCAGGCGGTTCAGCGAACTGCTACTTAAGGACCACGGTTCTCTTTCACTTCTTCCTTTGAAACTGAATGTCGCTTAATTACTGCCTTTATGCTTTCCGCTCTCTTGCAGATGTGGGTAAAAATTGGGAAGGGGGGAAAAAGGGTGCCATGAAAAAACATAGAAAGAGGAGTAGCTTGTGATACACAGGAATGATTTGCAGGAAAGGCGACAGAAGGATGAAGTGCAGAGTGTCTCTGTGGTAGGCTCCAGTTGGATGGCTCCTAGCAAAGTAATTCTGCGCAGTGTGAAATGCAGGGTGATGTAACTGAGTTTTGGAATTATACTGCTTCATCTACACATAAGCCTTTGAATGCTCTCTCACAGTTCACCCCTGCTTTGTCTTCTTGGCTGATCTCAAAAAGCGAAGCAAAGGCAGACTTGATTACTACAGGTAGTCCTCGCTTAACGACCACAATTGGGACTGGAATTTTGCTTGCTTACTGAAGCAGTCATTAAGACAATCTGACCTGATTTTACAACGTTTCTGTGGTGGTTGTTAAGCAAATCACTGCAGGTGTTAAGTGAACCACATGGTCGTTAAGCAGATCATGTGGTTTCCCCATTGATTTTGCTTGCCAGAAGCCGCCCGGGAAGGTTGAAAATGGCGATCATGTGACCACAAGGTGCTGTGATGGTCATAAATGTGAACCGGTTGCCAAGTGCCCAAATCATGATCACGTGACTGCGGGGATGCTGCGATGGTCATATGTGTGAGAACTGGTCGTAAGTTATTTTTTTTAACACCGTTGTAAGTCTGAACCATCACCAAACAAATGGTTGTTAAGTGAGGACTACCTGTA
Organism: Candoia aspera; assembly: GCF_035149785.1. NCBI lineage: Eukaryota > Metazoa > Chordata > Lepidosauria > Squamata > Candoiidae > Candoia > Candoia aspera. The sequence goes on along the minus strand of NC_086166.1, from coordinate 10,485,905 downwards.
CAGGTTAGTAAGTACTCCAAGGGAGACCAAACTTGTAAACCTGCAAGTTAATACTTTTTTTATTATAAGGTTATAGTAACCGAATCTTGCAAATCTGAATGCGCTTCCCCCCTCCCTCCCTTTATTTTCATGAGAACTAGGGAGGGTGATGTCTGAGACGTTTTTGCAGGTTACAGTTCTGGTCTGGACTCAGGTTTCTTTTATCTGACCATTGCCTTGGCTGCGGCTCTTCCTCCTGTTCCTCAGGGTTCTTCCTTCTGCCCATTTCGTTGGGCGGGACATCACCAGGAACCCCCTGGCTGCAATCTAGCTTTGGAATTCAAAAGCAAACATCCAGCCTGGATGCTTACTGCACAGCGCAACCTCAGAAAATCAAGGGACTTGAATAAACCACAGTTACGTTAACTATGGGAAAGGGTTTTGCCACTGAGAAGGGAATTGGATTTGATGGCCTAAATGGCCCTCTTCCAGCTCTAGGATTGGAGGACATTTTTTTCAAGGAGAAGAGATTTTGGAGGACAATTCTTGCAGATGGAGCAGGGTGGCCTTGCAGTTATTTAGAAACAATGTGGCCAAGGGGTACATCAACCATGGCGCACGGCTCTCCCCAGTGGTCTGCGACCTCCCCGGCTTCCCACAGTTCCATAAAATCCTAGCAGAAGATCTCAGAGGAAACTCTCAGCCCCATGCCTGGGGCTTTTCAAGTTGGAAAACGTGAGCAGCCAGGAGGTTGCAAAGGGACTGAGAGGCGTGGAAGCTGGCACAGCTGCACAAGAACCTCCTTTGCCTCTCCGACAATAATGGTACAACCACGTTGCCAACAGGAGAATCAAAGCAAATTCTCTGAGAAGAAAGTAGAAGATCAGAACCTCTTTCTCAAGAAAACACTGGAGAAAGTATGGCAGGTTTTGGCACAGCAGTACTATGAGACTTGAGGACCACTCAATGGGAAAGCAGGTTATAAATCTCCCAACAATTCTGCTTGCTATCTTACTGGTCTTAGACAGATGGTGCCACAACTTCTGCTATGCTCCACTTCAGAAAGTGATTGAAACCAGTGGGAACCAGCTTCCCACACTGATGACTCCCTCAAGAACTAATGTTCCTTATTCTGCAGTTAAGCCTCTCTCATTCCTATTTAATTTCATGGATCCAGAAAATCAGAGTGCCTTCACTAAACTCAGGAGCATTGAATCTGCAAAAAAATACTGCAGTTTGCTATCTGTCTGTCTGTTCATCCACCCATCTGTCTGTCTATCCATCTATCTGCCTGTCCTGTCATGTCCATCCGTCCATCCACTATACGCCTCCCTGCCTCTACATCTACTTGACTGTCTTCCATCCATCCATCCATCTGCTGGCCTGTCTTTCCATCCATCCATTGCCTATGTGCCTCCCTCCCTGTCTGCCTGTCCATCCATCTGTCCATCCATCACCTAACTGCCAACCCCTAATCTGTCAGTCTGTCTCTCCATCTGACTGTCTGTCTGCCCATCCAACCAATCTCCTGGCCACCTCATCCATCCATCTGGCTTGTAAGATGGGCTTGAGACTGCTGTGGGATCGCACTGCAGTCCTCATAGCATCAATGATGCTTTTGTTACCGGGGCAAAGCCAGAAGAGTGCCTTCCCATCACCACCACCACCTAAATACATACAGAAACTTGCTGGGGTGGCTTGTGAATCTTATTGCAGCCTTGACCATGAGACTGTTCTCACTCCGTGCCTGAAACCAGTAATTTAGAGGACCCAAGGCACCCACAGCGATTCCTTCTGAGATGCAGAAACTGCTGCCATTATGCCTTTCCCCCACTCCTTCCTTCTGCTTCATGACAGCCCTGAGAAGCCGACCTCTCTTCAAACGCAGTTGATGTTACTATTGAAGCCAGTGACCGATGAGGTCTAGCTAAGCATTTCTCAGGGGTTACAAGCATTCCTCACCTCGCTGGACTTTAATATTCAACAAAATATCAGAGATGACCAGATACCCAGCCTGTTTCCCCATCGGTGCCTTTGAATTTAGGATTACCGGTAACCTAAGTATAGAAGCCAAACATCCCAAAGCAATTTTTTTTTAACTTCCCAAAGAGTTTTCTTTGTCACTTTTTTGGAAGAAAAATGGTTTTATTTTCCTGGAGGAGCAGGCATTGCCCATTGGGGGAACTGGTCTTCAGCACAGCTCCCCAGTCCACATGTCACCATGACTCAGCAAATGAAGCCAGACTAGAGAAGTTACCATTGTTTTTATCTTATGGTTTCTGGTCTAAGTTGCCTGTAATTCAAGTGCCTTTCTCTCTCAGTGTTTACCAATTAAAAAACCACTTTTTAAAATGGGCCCTGTTTAAATGATCTACGTTAGCCTAGCAAGAGTGCTCAAGAACAGTCCCAAAGCTTCTAACTGCACAATTAACATTATTGGTTGGAAAGGAATGGCCATTGCTTGCACCTGAAGGACAGCTGTTCCTGCCACCCGCCTTTCAGAGCCATGAGACTACCCCTCCCATCATCTTTCATCCACCATGATAGCTAAGAATCATGGAAGGTGGAGTCCAGTCTATCTGGAAGATGCCAGGAATGGTAAACTCTGAAGCCCAACATTTTTGGAGGGTGGATAGATTTGGAAAGTCAGTTTGGTATTCCAAGATCCACTTTGCTGGTCCAGACATTTAGAGTTTCGTTGCTGTTTCGTTGTGATTCTATAATGTTTATACTGTTGTTGGTTGTGTCCTCTCCTATGCACTGCTTTATATTATTTTTTGGTATTTCATAGTTTGCTTTCGTTTCAAACAATTCTTGAATACAGAACATCTCCAATAAAAATGAAATAAATAAGCCAGACTAAAGTGGTTTATTTGGCTTCGGTTTGGTGGGTTAGATGAGCCCAGCATTTGTGGTTTGTAAATTCTGGTCTGTGCAATGTATGAGCCCAGCTATCCTGGCTTGTTTAGCCATTCATGACCCCCGCAAACCATAGTCTTAGGTGAGGAATGCACCCCTTCATGTGGAACGATAGTTTACAGATCCCAGGGTGGGATTTTTTCCAAAGGATAAATATGCTAGCGCCTGAGTAGCACCAGGATGGGAGACCAGGAGGAAACCTCAGGGTTTCAGGCTAGAGTGAGAAGTGCTATAGGCCCTTAGTTAACAGAGGGGAAACTATGAGGCAAGCCAATTATGGAGACATGAGCAAGAACTAGAAAGCCTTGAAGAAAGCTGGAATAAACTCTTGCTGGCTTGGCACGTTGGCACCACCACCCTACTCTGAAGCTGGTGAAAACGAGTTCTTATTTACTCTCAAGGGGAAAAGGTTGACACAGTTAGCAAGTGCAAGGAATCTCCTAGATCAGTGTTTCCCAACCTTGCCAACTTTAAGATGTGTGGACTTCAACTCCCAGAATTCCCCAGCCAGCCAAGGTTGAGAAACACTGTCTAGATGAACAAATACTTGCATGCCCATGATGTAACAGGTACAAAAAAATGGACCAAGTTGCTCAAAAGTCTCCTTCCTTGCCCCTTGGTTGAAAAAAGCTAATCCACATTCTGACAAACAACACATACTAGGGGGCTTTTCTGCAAAGCAGGCATAGATTTCTCCTTCCAACGTTCTAAGATAATTTTGGGGCCCGCCCCCATGTCCAAATGAATCCACAATTTTTGATGTCTTTGTAGATACCAAACATTAGGGATGAGGCCAACAAGAATATAAGCATCTTAAAACACCCAACAACTGATTCCAGTTAGATTGATAATGCTATTAATCTCAGTTCAAAACATGGCAATAATGGGGTAAGTCCATGTTGCAAATCTTCAGCTGCATCTCCAAAACTAAGTTGATTGCAACTAACTCCTATTAAACATTCTCCAAGTTGTTCAATATTCATGATTTAGGAGTTGATTAAACCTTGTAACCTTGCTTGGATATTCATAATTAATTATATGAATATTAGTTAAATGAACCTGTGAAATACACACACACACACATGCTTCTTTCCTTTGCAGTGTCTTTTTCCCCTGTAAAGAAAAGCCCAACGATCTTTGTCAAAATAAAAATCAGCTTAATCCTTGCCAGAGCGTTTGGTTCTTCCTTGGGAGAAATAAGATACTTCCCCAATAGAAATCAACAAGGTATCTCAGAAGGTAGCAGTTGAAAACCATGTCTATATTTCTGCTAAGAAAGCCATGGGGATGTGTCTATGAAACACCTGGAGGCCCAGCTGAAGTCAAGGGAGACCTAAGCAAAATGGCCATTAAGTGAATCCAACCCAAGTTTACGACCTTTTTTGTGGTAGTCATTAAGCAAATCACTGAGGTTGTTAAGCAAACCACATGGTCGTTAAGCAAATCATGTGGTTCCCCATTGATTTTGCTTGCCAGAAGCCAGCCAGGAAGGTTGAAAATGGTCATCACATGACCATGGGATGCTGCAACAGTCATGTGAACCAGCTGCTAAGGGCCCAAATCATGATCACCTGACTGTGGGGACACTGCAACGGTTGTAAGTGTGAGCACTGGTTGTAAGTCAGTTTTTTCAGCACTGTTGTAAGTCTGAACCATCACCAAAAAAGAGCCAGTTTGGTCTAGTGGTTAAGGTGCTGGGCTAGAAACCAGGAGTCGGTGAGTTCTAGTCCCGCCTTAACCATGAAGGCCGGCTGGGTGACCTTGGGCCAGTCTCTCTCTCTCAGCCCAACCCACCTCACAGGGTTGTTGTTGTGGTGGGGAAAATAGGAGGAGGAAGGAGTATTTGGTATGTTCTCCACCTTGAGTTATTTATAAAGATAATAAAGGCGGGATATAATTAAATAAATAAAGATTTAAAAAATGAATGGTCATTAAGTGACCTGTAGACATTTAATTTCTGTTCTTCTGACTCTTCCCCAAAACAAAAGTTATCTGTAGCAGGGGAATCCACAGGGTGAGATCATAAAAGTCAAGATGACAGCCCCAACCATGCGATTGAAACTCCACTGTCTTTTAGGTACATTGCACACCTTGTGGACACTCCAGGGACAGACACAATAATAGGCAACCAACTACGGACAGTTGCAATCGCTTTGCTTCATAAAGGAGCAGCATTTCCCAAGATGAGAGCCAGAACCAGAAAATTATGGGATCAGACCATCTTCCCAACGGGAAAGATTACAAGAATAGCCTTTTCCTAATCTGGGGGAGAAGGAGAAATAAGTTCAGAGGGAAAGTGTTGCAGCAGCCTATTCCCATCTGGTGCCCTCCAGGGTTTGAATTACAGAAGTTACTCTGAGGGAGATAGCTATAACACGAAGCACAATTTGAGAACATTGATAGATTCTGTCAAAGAAATGAGGAAGATGGATCCATGAATGGTGGGCAGTTTGGAACCCCAGAATCCAGAGTCAGTTCTTGGGAAGCAGAACAGAAATGTCTTGAAGTCTCCACATGTCTTTTCCGGAGGCACCTGCCTAGCCAGTTGGGGAAGAAGAAAGCCGGACTAGATTTAGTCTGATCTAGGAAGGCTCTTCCTACATTCTAACCTTCCAACATACACATTGGCTGGATTGGTGCTAAGACATAGTTGCTTGGCTTAGCCTGGTGCCTGTTCCCAACCATGAAGCAGGACGGTTGCTTGTTCCATTGCAGTCCAGGCACTGGATGGCCTTGCAGCTAAGACTAGAGAAATACAATTGGATTAGTTTGGTCTAGTGGTTAAGGCACCAGGCTAAAAACTGGGAGACTGTGAGTTCTAGTCCCGCCTTGGGCACGAAAGCCAGCTGGGTGACCTTGGGCCAGTCCCCCTCTCTCAGCCCAACTCACCTCACAGGACTGTTGTGGGGAAAATAGGAGGAGGAAGGAGTATTATATATGTTCTTCACCTTGAGTTATGTATACAAATAATAAAGGTGGGACAGAAAATAAAATAAAATAAAAAATAAAAAAATTATGTAGATAGATACTAGAAAGCAGGTGCCTTCTTTCTTTAATCCATGAAGTCCCTCTACAATAGTGACATGACAGCTGCAAACCGCATCATTCAGGCCAAAACAGAACAAACTTGCAACGCTATTTTCATTACAAGCTTCTAGCCAGGAGGATACCTCAGCTAGGGAAAGCTCTTGCTTAGAACAATTCCATCTTGGGGGAGAGCTGTGGAGTCAAACTGGCCAAAAACCAAGTGAGACGATTTGGAAAGGAGACCTCTGCCCTACCAGAAGTTCCAGCTGGCCACCCTGGCTGCAGAGACACTGAGATGATCACGGAGGGAGATAACAGCCTGGGATTCTTAAACTGGGACTTCCTAAGGATGCTTTACTCCATCGGTGCCACAAGAATTAAATGCACCGAATGCATTCTGGTGGTTCTGAACCTATGTCTTTTGAAGAACATCCAGGAGCCAGATGAAATCATTACATACTGCATGATCTCCCTCACTCCTGGGGACTATCTAGACCAGTGTTTCTCAACCTTGACAACTTTAAGATGTGTGGAATGGCTGCCTGGGGAATTCTGGGAGTTGAAGTCTACACATCTTAGAATTGCCAAGATTGAGAAACCCTGCTATAACCCTATAATAAAAGTAGTATTAGCATTCATGACTTTGGTCTGGTATACCTTGAAGGGCTGACCCTGCTGGGCCCATGGAAGTGGACAGGATCCTCCGGACTGTCAATGCCACCACTTGTCAATTAGACCCAAGTCCTCCTGGCTGGTGAAAACAGCTCGGGAGGCGACATGTAGCTGGGTCCAGGCGATGGTAAATACATCCTTGGGAGAGGGAGTGTTTCCAGCAGCTTTCAAGGAAGCACTGGTGCACCCCCTCCTCAAGAAACCATCACTGGACCCTACTATATTGGACAATTTTCATCCAGTCTCCCACCTCCCCTTTTTGGGGAAGGTGGTTGAGAAAATGGTGGCGTTGCAGCTCCAGAGGCTTCTGGAAGAAACGGATTATCTAGACCCCTTCCAGTCCGGTTTCAGGCCCAGTCATGGGATGGAAACGGCATTGGTCGCACTTATGGGTGATCTCTGGCGGGAGAGGGATGGGGCAGTGCATCCATCCTGGCTCTTCTTGACCTCTTGGCCGCTTTCAATACCATAGACCATGGTATCCTTTTGGGATGGTTCAGGGGGCTGGGGGTGGGCGGCATGGTTTTGCGCTGGTTCACCTCCTTCCTCCAGGGCTGGTCCCAGTCGGTGGTGATAGGGAGCGAGAGATCCGCCCCATGGACCCTCCTTTGTGGGGTGCCGCATGGTTCGGTACTCTCTCAGCTCCTTTTTAACATCTACATGAAACTGCTGGGCGAGATCATCTGTCCCCATGGGATGAGGTATCATCAATATGCTGATGATACTCAGTTGTATATCTCCATCCCGGGTGAAGTAAGTGATGCTGTGGCCACCCTTTCCGAGTGCCTGGGGAGTGTGGGGACCTGGATGGGGAAAAACAGGCTTCAGCTGAACCCTGGTAAGATGGAGTGGCTGTGGATTAATGGCTCCTCAGTATCTGGGAAATTATCAACTTTAGTTCTGGATGGGGTGGCAATGCCCCAGACAGACCCGGTGTGTAACTTGGGGGTCCTCTTGGACTCACAACTCCTGCTTGAAGAGCAGGTGGCAGTTGTGGCTAAGAGGGCCTTTGTGCAACTCCGTGTTATGCGGCAGTTATGCCCCTTTCTGGAATGAGAGGCCCTTTGAACGGTCACTCATGCCCTTGTTATCTCCCATGTAGACTACTGCAATGCACTGTACTTGGGGCTACCCTTGAAGAGTATCCGGAAGCTACAGCTGGCCCAGAATGCGGCCACGCGAGCAATCTTAGGTGCCTCAAGGGTGGCACATGTAACATCTTTGTTATGCGAGCTGCACTGGGTTCGAGTTTGCTTCCGGGTCCAATTCAAGGTGTTGGTTATGACCTTTAAAGCCCTACATGGCATGGGACCAGGTTACCTGAGGGACTGCCTCACCCCTGTTACATCGACCCATCCCATCTGGGCAGGCAGAGAGGGCATGCTACAGACCCCATCTGTTACAGAATTCCATCTGGCGGGGTCCTGGAAGCGTGCCTTCTCTGCAGTAGCACCTGCCCTTTGGAACCTTCTTCCCCCAGAGGTGAGACAGGCCCCTTCGCTCCTGGACTTCCGCAAGCAACTGGAAACCTGGTTTTGCCATCTTGCCTGGGGCAGGAAGGACAGCAGTCACTCTTGGGGATGGCTAGCTCCCTAGAAGGACCCTGCTTTACTTGCAGATTCATAGAGAACCTTTAGCCATTTGGTTTTTATCATATTTATATGTTCTTGTTTATCTATATTTATTGTATAGTTTTATATTGTACTGTTTTAATTCCGTTTTTACTGTAAACCGCCGAGAGTCCCTCCTCAGGGGGAGATGGGCGGTCATAAATTTGATAAACAAACAAATAAATAAATAAAAACATATATATATGGGCCAAGAGGAAAGGGAAGACAGAGAAAGTTATACTTGGATGGAGCTTTTGAGAGCCTGGAAAAGAGAAATCTGGGAAGATTAAAGAACAAAATACAATGTATGAAGCAGAATACGGAAGCAAGAATGGAAAGGGATGGAGAGATTGAGCGAACGGTGTTAACGCAGACTAGTTTTAGTTTTCTTTCCTTTTTCTGATCTCGGGCTTTTAATTTCTTTTTCCCCTCCTTTCCTGCCCAGAAAGTTGCCTGCCCCAGAAGGGGATCGCATGACAGGTATGTATGCACATGCAGGGAGGAATTTTGACCTAAAATCAACAAGTTGCTGAATACTTCCCAGTGATGTAGCATGTACCTCACTTCCCTTTGCTACTTCTGTACCTTGGCTGAAGAAAGTGAAATGATTATCTGCAGCCAAATAAGCTGGAAACATAATCCTTTGAGCAGCTAAAAAGATGCTTTCCTAGCAATGGCTGGAAGCTAAAGGACAGCAAGCTGGCTGGATGCAGAATAACCACTTCTATATTCCTGATATAGAAAAGATCTAGCAAGGGCTGGAGGCTTACGAGCAAAGAAACAGGCAAAGGGGACATCTAGTTCAAATGGCTGCTGTCCGATTCCCAAGCTGACAACCACAAGTTGAATAAGGTGCTGCGGAGCTCCTAAACATCCTGAGCTCAAGGGTGGGTTATGGGGAGAAATGCACGTAGTGGATGGTACCATTTGGATGACTGAACCTTACTGCTTACCCAGATGGCCTCAGGCCTGATGTGTTTGTGGTTTCATCTGTATTTGTTGGATTGTTTTAGTCCATGCTGCCTATGGGGTTGGCTGTTTTTTTAAGGGTTTTTAGTGTTTTGGATTTGTATTTATAAGCTGCCCAAAGTCTATGGGACTGGGCAATAATAATAATAATAATAATAATAATAATAATAATAATAATAATAAATAATAATAATATCCAAGTGAAGCTTTCTGTACCGCAGCACTAAATAAAAAGCAAAACACTGAATATACATAGATACACACACATATACAGAAGAACCCCTCCCTCCTTCCACACTGATTTTTGTTTATTTATCTTTTATTTTATTTTTCAAATTTTATCACCACCCATCTCCCCTGAAAAGGGGGACTCTGGGCGGTTAAAAGGGCTAACTGTACTTTCACCAGTTGGGCTAACAACTTAGCATGGGATTTTGATGACTCGGCGACAGATATAGTTGAAGTAGTGCCAAGGCTGTGAATTGGCACCCCCCTACTTCCTTTTCAGGACCACCCAAACCATTTCCCCAACTTTCTGGAGAGAAAGCGTCTCAGAAACAAGCTGTTCTTCCCTTTGCAGCCAAATCTGGCTGTGCAGAGAGCTGATTGGCAGGCTTCAGTGAGCATCACAAAGCCGCTCTCGCTCATCCTCAAAGCGCTAAGCGTTGGCTCTAAAGAAACAGGTTAAGGGGGCTTTTAATTAGGGTTTTGGCAGGGAGGCAAAGCACACACAACTCTCTAAGCAGGAAGACGGTTCCCGAAATTACGGGGTCAGGAGATTCAGAGCCCGGCACCTTTGTCATTAGAGAAGGAACGCGGTGTTCAAATCAGTGAAAATAATTGGTTGAAATCAGTTTTATTTTCTTAAATGTATATGCCTCCCGCCTCCCGACGACTCTGGGTGGCTTCGCGCTCTCCAAGTGAGATCAAATCTGCCTCTCGACTCCTGCCTTTGGGAATCCACAGCAAGGTTCAGCAGATGGAACGGATCTGTCCTGCACAGGAAATGCCATGCAATTCATTCTGTTTTCAGTGGGGTGTGTGTGTGTATTTGGTTACCCAGGGCACAGAAATAGAAGAAACCGACGTATCTTGGCAGCTTGGTTTACAGCAAACCCACCAGGCCCCCTGCTGCAGCAAAAGAGCAAGCGGTTGCGAAGGGAGCCCTCTTCTGTTGTTGCTCTGAAGACAAAAAGCAGCCATTTCCCCCCCCCCCCGCCCATCCTTTCCTCTTCCCACCTGTGCACCCAACCACTTTAGGGGATTTAAACTAGCGTACAATGAAAAGAGAAGAGCAAAGTTGCTCCGCCTTCTGCCTATCAAGGTTGGGTTTGTGGAGTTACAGAACGAAAGGGAGGGATCTGACCAAGAGTCAGATTGGGGGGAGAAAGAGGAGAATGGGCAAACCTTAGTTTTGTATAGGGAGGTTTTTAAAAAAATATATCCTGTATTACAGAAGAGAGAACTTTGTTGCGGGGGGGGGGGTGGAGGAGGAGGAGGAAGAGGAGGAGGAATTTTTAAAACTTCTTCTTCCAGTATTGTGGAACTTTGCTCCTTGCCTTCATTTAGAGCAGCGTTTCTCAAACTTGGCCACTTGAAAATGTGTGGACTTCAACTCCCAGAATTCCCCAGCCAGCCATGTTGAAGTCCACGCATCTTCAAGTGGCCAAGTCTGAGAAACACTAATTTAGAGAATGCCAAAGATTAATTAAACACGGGGAATTCTGCATGCAATGAATACTTGAGCAAGAAGCTATCAGCCCACCTCCAAGTTCCAGGAAGGCAGCCCCAGGGGATGCAAAGATCACTCACTCTGTACGTGATCTAGTGTGTGGTCCCGCACTTCTGATGCCCATGACGCTTGTAAACGTCCCCTTGTTTCCACCTATCCAATCCCCTGGATATTTACATGGCTAGAGTGAAGCAATAAGCTATTCCAAGTTACCTTCCCAGGTGGATCCTTGGACAACAAGGCAGGGAATGCCTGAATAGCCCAACTTCTGGAATTGTTTCCAACCCAGGTCACGTGATCAGGAGAGAGGAAAGAGGGGACTTAGAATGCAGGATTCGGCAACATTCCAAGCCGCTGCCTGATTACTTCTCCCATAGGGATATACTGGAGGAATTTTTCAGACATTTTTTTCTTTGTAGCCCCCTGTAATGGTCTGTGGGGATGACCTTGGGAGACAGGAGGAAGAGCTGCAGCCTAGGTGACTGTCTTGCAAAAGGTATCTCAGCCCATGGAAGCAAAAGGAGCATGGGAAGCATTTCAGAAGGGACCCTCCTTTGCAAGATTCTGTTGGTGTAACCTTACAATAAAAGTAGTGTTAGTACTCAGGGTTTGTGCTTCTTGTCTGGACTACCACGAAGAGCTGACTTCAATCTTGCAAGTCTGAAAGCCTTTCTCCCCTCCTTTCCTTTTACTTTCTGGAAAACTGGGGAAGGTCCCTTCTAAAATGCTTCCCACACTTACTCTCCTTCCATGGGCTGAGATACCTTTTGCACAACAGTCAACTAGGCTGCAGCAATTCCTCCTGTCTCCCAAGGTCATCCCCACAGACCATTATTCCCCGAGCTGGATCTGGCCCATTTTCCCCTTGGACCTTTGTTCTGCTGCCTTCTCCCACCATATCAGATTTGGCCCCATCCTGTTGATGGACAGAGTCCCAACTCTTTTACCTACATTGAGTTGGGTTGGAAAGTATGACAAACATCCCAGCTGAGCAGAAGTGTCCTAGAGGAGATGTGAGGAAGGCCAAGCTTCTGAAGCCATTCCATGCATTGACTTGAGAAGCACATTCCTGCAAAACAGCTCGCAATTCCACCCCCACAGAACAGAAGAATGTGTCTCAAGTTGCCAAAACTCAAAGCAATCCCAGTTACTGTACATAGAAATGGCAGGCAAAGGACCAAAAGATATATATTGCAATGACTCAACACTAGAGATACACAGGTTCTAATTTTCGTTTAGCTACTAAACTTCCTGGAAGACAGGGGATCAATCACTCTTCCTCCCATCAGCAGCTCTTAAGATTGGCTTGAGGATTAAAAAAAAATATAGAGAGAGGGGGTGAGAAATTATTCCTAGAGGAAAGGCAGACTTTAAAAATATATATTAGCAACATCTTTTATATAAATGCTATACCTGAGCACATAACTACAGAATTCTCTGTTCCTTTTTATCAGCCAGCACCAGATGGATTGTATCTTCCTGCAAGCAGTTCAATCCCCCCCCACTCAAAATGCACTCAGTTGTTTCCACTTCTTCTTTCCCACCCAATAACCCCAGGGCTATAATCTGGAACCCCACCAAGTATCTTTGCTCTAGAACACCTCTCTCTAGTTTTCGGTCTGCTTTTCTTCTGAGCCATCAAACTGGTACTTCCACATCTGTTCCATCTGGACCAGGCCTGGCCAAGCCACCTCGGGGGATTTTCTGCCACCACGCTCCGAAGTTTGCAGCCAGGAAACGTGATGGATGTGTTCGGCCCTGTGTTCTCTGTTTCCCCCCCACCCCCCCACCCCACCTGCCCCTCACCCCAGACACAGGCTCCTGCTGGCAGCTGTGTCTTCTAGGAGAGAATCCAGTTTCACTTCTTTCCAGCTGCATGTCCAGATGTGGGCCGAGCTCCAGGTGCTGAGGAGCAGCTGAGTTTCCCTCTGCCCGCTGCTAGCCACCCTCCTTGGTGGCATGAGAGAGCAGCTGAGGTCCAACCTCAGCCAGAGAACAGGAGCCTTCTGTAACTGTCTGGGCCATCCAGCTGGGTTCTGGGCCAGGAAAGCTGAGTTGAGACCAACTTGCCTGACTGTCCGGCCCAGGGATACCTTTGGTTTTGAGAAGCAGGCCAGGGCCACCTTCCCCAAGACGGGTGGTCGGGCCAGCACAATAAACTAGACTTCATTTCCACACCGTTCAAATGAAACAAAATGAAATGCAGAAGAGCATTAATTCTCATGAACAATTTTCTTCTTAAGGCAGAGGAAACTTTGGGAAAGGTCCTGGACAGCTGCCTTCCAGCCTTTTTAGAGGACATGTTTGACCCCCAGGCTTCTGGCAGCACACCCCGGATTTAATGGGATGCTGGGGGAGGCACAGAAAAAGACAACAGAAATGTCTTGCCGGGGTCCAATCACCTTCTGAGGAGTGACCTCAGAGGATGAAGCCGGCAATCTGTTTTACGCCCTTATGCATCTATTTGTAATACACATGATCTCCTTTTTCACTCTCTCTGTCCCTAACCCAAGCTTGTCCCTCTGAGGGAAGGTCAAATGGATTGGCTTTTTCACCCTCCAAACCCCTGATCCAGGAGGACAGTATTCACCCTGTGCTTTGCAACTGTTGTCCAGAATGGCTAACTTTTGACACTTTCCAGACACTAACATGTTCAGTCTGCCACAATCGGCGGTGCACACCTCCTGGATACAACCAGATCCGGACGAATGCATCCAAACCAAGGCACAGTAAGACAGAAAGGGTGCAGGGTCCGTGCCTAGGGATTTACTCCCAGGTAGATCCTGTTTTAATTTACCCCTTGCTACTTCCACCCCCTTGAGAAACCTCCTCAGGACACAGTGCTTCAAAAGGAAAAGCATCTCTGCATCAGCTTGTCTTGAGGCACCAAACTGGGACTCCAGAATAAATCACCCCCTCCCCCCCATCCCCACAGTCAGAAGCTGTACAACTTTGCAAGTTGCAGTTGCAACGGCTTGGCATTTTCACGAGACCTTGCAACCCGCGGTGGGCATCTTGGCAGACTGCACTCCTTCCCGTCCGAGAACAAAACAGGTTCTTTGCTTAATGTGCTAAATGCGATGGTGGCAGGCGGGAATCCTTGTTTGTTTCAAAAATCCACACAGTGACCTTCAACCTGGTTTCCCCCAGGGGAAACAGGGATGGCTTTCCAGTGTAGGTGGAATTCCAGTCTTTTCCATCCCCCACAGCCCCTGGAGGATGGGTAACGAAAGGCAGAAGAATACTTCTCAGCTAGAAGCAACTTGGAACTTTTCATTCCATCCAGTTCCGTTCCCCAGGACTGATGTGTTGGGGTTTTCCTTTTTCAAAAGGATGTTTTGTTTTTCTCAGAATCAGGCAAAGGTGGGTGTAGCTGCACTGGAAAGACAGCATCCTCAAGGAAAGGGGTCTGGGTTTCATTGCTCTCTTTCTGAAGTTAGTCCTTGGGTTTTTCCTAAGCAGCCCCACTGGCTGAGATTGAGCCATCGTTGTTGGGGAAAGGCTGAAGGATGGCCAGCTGGCTACCCACCCTGGCCACTCACCTCCAGGGGCCGATACTCCATTCTTCCTGGAGTGAGCCGAACACCTTCACTAGTCCATAAGGCCCCTTGTCACACTGAGTTAAGGGACCTCAAAGGGCCCCGGGTTGGCTGGGTTTCGTTCTTCTCCATCCCTGAGACACGGGATGGGTGTCTCCACAGCTCTTCTTCCAACATCTGCCATGGATGACATGAAAAAGGTAGGGTTCTCTACAGCACAGGTTTCCTCCCTGGGGTGTCAGCTCAGCACTGGCTTCATAGAGCTCCTGGTTCCAAGGGAAGGGGTTCTTCCTGCTGCTTTTTCCGTTGGCGCTCTCGCTTCGCCCGCCAGCAGACCAACGCGGCCACCAGGAGGCCAACTCCGGAAATCAAGGTGGCCACGGAGACCACCTTGGCAATGTCCATTTGGGGCCCATTGATGGTGAAGGTGATGCAGGTGGCGGCAATGCCAATCACCAAGGCAACGATGCCGAAGGGGAAGATGCAACGGTACCAGGACTTCTCGGTGCCCCCTGTGGCCAGGGCAAGCTTGTTCAAGGTGGCTGTGGAGTCTGTGGTGGCAGCTACGGGCAGCCCTGGTTTTCCTCCTTGGAGGCAAGTCAGGGAGTTGGACTTACAGTTCATCATTCTGGGAGGTGCCTGATGGAAGGTTCCTACCCCAGCTCCCCAGGAAGATGAAGATCCAGAACTCCTGCAACGCAGCTTCTTTCTGGGAGTGGAGAACACAAGGACAGTCCCCTCCTTCGTTTCTTCTGGCTTGCTTCCTCTCCCTCTGCCTGGCTGCTTCTCACTGGCAAAGGCTTCGTGCTTTCTGCACCCGGCGTTGGCTCCCACCGATTCTTTTGCTGTAGTGGCGAGCGGCTGGGATTGGCAGGCAGGAGAAATGAGATCACTTGTGTGGGCAGGAGCTCAGGCTGGGTTAACTGTTTCAGAGAAAAATTCTAACGGGGGCGGCGGAGGGGGGAAGCATCTTTCCTCCTCTTTCTTTTCCTGGGATCTCAAGGGGAAAGGTGGGGTCAGCTTCTTTCAGCGTTTCAGATGACAGCCTCTTGGTTCTGTCTCGGTCAACAAATGCTGGCCAAAGTGCCCGTGTCTGTGTCTTTGTGGACTCGCTTTAGCTGTTTGGCTGTGTCAGATCTATTTTATCTTGGCTTTTACAGACGGGAGCAGGTAGGAGCTGGACGTCTCTATCTTTCCTCCAGTGTGGGGTGGATGAGGAAGGGGGAGATCCAGGTTCTAGTCCTATTTCAGCCATGGAAGGTCCCTGGGGACTTGGGGCCAGTCATCTCTCTCAGCCTAAAAGCCTGTGTAGAGTGTGGTGAAGGGGCTGGATTAGGAATGGGGAGACCCAGGTTCCAGTTCTCCTTTAGGTATGAAAATCAGCTTGGTGACTTTGGGCCAGTCCCTTTCTCTCAGCTCAGCTTCTCTCACAAGATTGTGGTTGTAGAGAAAATTTGCAGAAGGGGTAGAATATACAGTAAATCTTTGTAAACATAGATACGCCTAGTAAGGAAAGGTAACAACCTTGGAAAGCCAGTGTGGTGTAGTGATTCAGGTCTTGGAGAAGGCCCAGGCACACCCAGGTTGAAGGTCTCTGGCCAATCTACCTCACAGGGTTATCCTGAGGAAAAAGGGAGGAGCAAGCACTATAGATGCCATCCTGAGCGCCCGTATTAAATAAATCTCACAAGCTATGCCTTTCCGTGCCAGCTGATGAAGAACACATATTGGGGGGAGCTATTAGACAGCTTTGCTTGTTAATTTCCTGGAAGAAACATTCATTTGGATACCCTGAGAACTGAATGCAAAACTCAACAGCTTGTGGCCAGATCTCAGAGGGATCTTCTCATGAATCCTCTGTCCCTTGTTTTCTTTCCCCAAAGATGAGTCCCTTGTTGGATTATACATTTCAGGCACATTCGTTCGGCAGGGTTCAGCAACCTTAACTGTGCTGGTGAAAATACTGGGCATTGTGGATCAGCACAAAATGAAATAAATAAAAACCCAAACTCAGAATGGTTGAAGATGAATTGGCCAATCTAAAGATAAGAGAGTAAAATAATTGGCAATAAAACAGCATTATAGCTTATCTCCAGAAAGATCCTATCAACCAAGGCAGGAACAACACACAGACACAGACGTGCATTGAAGGCTTAATGGGAAAAAAAAATAGACAGTAGAATAAATAGTCCTGAAGTAAGAGCTGGATCAAAGCAGGCAAGTGATAACAACCTCTGGCGAATGGAAAGATCATGCCACAATATATTTTTTTGTAAAAAAACAATATGGCTTGCAATATGATTCTTAGTCAAGCATGGAATAAGACTTCTCAACAAACATCCATAAGACAGTGCTGTAAATTTTCACCAGATTAAACATTACTTTGAGAGAATTCTAGCCTCCAGCCTCAGTGTTTTTTTAAAAGATCATAAGTACAAGGGTGGGCCTGGCTTAAGACGAAAACTAAACTGCATTTAATTTAAATTTCAACTTATCTGTATTATGTTCAAATAATTAACTGTTTTGCCTCCATCTGGAATGGCTTTTTTACTTGTTTACTTCCTAGCCTAGCCGGCAACCTTGATATTTCCTCTAGGTATTCCATCCAAGAACTAATCAGGTTTCAGTCTATGTAGCTTTTCAAACTCAGCCAGGGTTAAATGTTATCATGGTTTGTATACATCAGCAGAATTAGTCCTCACTGGATTAAATAGGCCACTGCTTTGATTCTTACTGAAGACTGTTGTTCATGCATCTGAGGAAGTTATTTGCCAAACCACACAGCAAACCACGGTTTGTTTTTTAATATAATTTTACTAAAAATTTTAAGAAAGACGATAAAAACTAATAGAAGCTAGAGTAATAAAAAGAAAAAAAGAAATCAAAGAAAGAGCTAAAAGTGCAAAAGCAAAGAAAGAAAAAAAAATACAAAGTAGTTTCTGATCTTCTTTACAACAGTTATAAGTACAATTATAAATTTACCTCTTGCTCTACGGTTACAAAATAACTCTTTTTTTCTACAATCAAGACCACAAATCAAAAATTCATTTTTTTCTGCTTCATGCAAAAAGTCCATAAGGGGTTTCCAGTCAGCAACACAATCTTGTCTTTTCTCTGAAGCAGACCATGATCTGTGGATTGCCCTCCAACTGGGCCGGTGGTCAGTCATTACTTAAAAAAAATAACAGTCCCTGGGGGTCCAATCAGGGTCAAAAGTTCTATAGATGGGATGGAAAAGAGTTGGGTCACCTCTATTTTCTTTATGTCTGCATTTCACCTCTCCTGGGAAGGCACTGAATCAGATGCCACAAACATGGTTAAGCCCTCCTCCTTAATCACAGGTTAATTCATGATTCAGAATCAGGTGTCACACCCCACCTAACTACATTAGGGCTTCCCGTCTCATGAGAAAGAGGTCTCTGTTTTGTGAAATCTTGACTTGCAGAAGGACTCTATGCTGCTGCAAGAATCCTTTGCTTGCAGCTTGAAATCTTCCCCAGCTTACTGTTTCGGTGGGCACTCACAAAGCAGAACAGTGAAATGGAGCATAGCATGCCTGGAGGTCGTTTCTACTGTCCTGTCCCCGAGTGATGAAATGCCCATGACTCTTTGCAATATAGATAAGATGCAGAAAATAATGGGCCAGGAGGAAGAGCAGAAAGCTAAGAAGAAAAAGGAATTATCCAATTTTAATACTCTCTGGCAATCCAACGAGGGCCACAAGTACTATACAGGTGGTCCTTGCTTAATAACCACAGTTGGGACCAGAATTTTGGTTGCTAAGCGAAGCAGTAATTAAGCAAATTCGACCTGATTAAATGACCTTTTTTGCAGCAATTGTTAAGTGAATCACTGCAAGTATTAAGCAAACCATGTGGCTGTTAAGCAAATCATGCCATTCCCCGTTAATTTTGCTTGCCAGAAGCTGGCTGGGTAGGTCAAAAATGGCAATCATGCGACCACGGTCATAAGTGTGGGGACTGGTCACAAGTCAGTTTTTTTCAGCACCTTCATAAGTCCAAACCATCACTAAAGAAATGGTTGTTAAGTGAGGACTACCTGTAGGTGGGCCTTTGAAGCTGAAAGAAAACCATAGATAATAATGCAGGTGGTGCTCAAGAGAAAAGACTCCATTGGGTTGTGCTCAACTCCTGGTAATTCCACAGATGAGCCCTTGTAATTTTCCTGCCAACCATACCAAAGTGCTTTCTCATTGTATGGTTGGAAGCTAGACTGGGAAGGTGAAAAACATCTTGCCAGATCTCAGAAAAGATAAGTAAGGTGAGACTTGTTGGTATTTGTGTGGGAGAGAGCTTAGGTTAGTCTGGGAAATTGAAAAAATCCCTCCCAAAGACAATGAGAAACCCTTCTATATTGGGGCAGGAAAGCTCTAGAAATCACAGGCTTAAGTGTGGCTTGAAGGCGGCTTTATCTTACATCAGGAACATTGCTATGAAGTAAAACAAGGGAAGAGACTTATGGTACCATCCATCCATTTTTCCATTCTTGCAAAATTGTATTTGTCATAAATGGGTTTGCATAAAGGTGTTACTTGTCTCTTTAATGTTTTCTGCTGCAGTGGCCTGCTTAGAAATTATTGAAAAGTTATCGCTACCATCAGGATCAACCCACTCGAGACATAAATGACCGGGCTCAACTGATCCTACTTCAGACATGTGATGTGAAGACCCAGCTCTCTGGAGAAGGCTCTGATGCTGGGGAAAATGGAAGGTAAGAGTAGAAGAGGATGACCAGCAGCAAGGTGGAAGGGCTCAGTTATGGTGGCAATGGGGGCACTGCTGGAAAAGCTGAAGGACCAGGTTAGGCTGAAGGACCAGGATAGATTGTCATGGAGAATATCTATGTGGTCGCTAGGTGTCAAAAATGATGTGATGGCACACAATCAATCAAGAATCAGGATGCTACACTCCTCCCCTGTTAAATTAGCAGCCCTACCATCATCTATTTGGTCCTTTAAAGACCCCACACATAGTTACCACAGGTCATCTATGAGTTTTGGGGAATATTTAATTTATTAGCTTGCAATTCTCAACTCCTACAAAATCCAGCCACTAGGGAACTGTCCAGAGTACCAAACCATACCCTGGGCATTCATTTTTGTTAAATCATCACTTGGATTATAGCTGACTGAGGAATGATCAACAGGAAGCAAGCAAATATTTTAGCTACCCAGCTGATATACTGGATTTATCCCGTGGGTTCCGCAGCCTGCCTGTTTCTGTTATATCTATCAACCAGGAACAAAAGTTGGCTTGCGTATAAAACATCCTTGTGCATCTCTTCGGATGTCTCTGCTGGTAGTGAGTCATACATCTGTTTCCTTAGAGGAAATAGTACCTTTCTTGTCACAGAACAACTGGGATGTGCAAAGCAAACAAACACTGTTGATTTAATTTATTATTTAACTCTATTGCTTAGTTGTAGTTTGGACAATCTTGAAGTGTATTTCAAAAGAGTATACAACTATTACTTTCATTTAAGTATTCCTTTAGGATAGCTTTAATGCATTTTTAAGAGCTGTATGGATTTTAGATATGGATCCATTCATTCTTAGAGTCATCTAGATTCTAGTATTCTAAGTTATGTTATACATTTCATTATATTCCTACTTTTAAGAGTTTATAATTAGATTGTGAACCACTGCTAATCTACAAGTGGGGACTAATTCTGCAGTTTTATGCTGGCTGAAAATTGGAGTAAAATAAATGGAAACAAAATGTCACACCGTTTATTCCTTTGCTAAGGGGAAGGTGTTCAAACACTGCAAAATTATGCAACTTCTTCTTGCCTCAGCTTGACTTAGCTTTATGCAGTTACAGCTCAGAACAAAGTACAGGTAGTCCTCACTTAATGACCATTCATTTAGTGACAGTTCAGACTTTCAACAGTGCTGAAAAAAACCGACTTACAACCAGTGCTTACACTTACAACTGCTGCAGCGTCCCCACGGTCATGTGATCACAATTTGGGTGCTTGGCAACTGGTTCACATTTGCAGCATCCCGTGGTTACATGATCACCATGTAATTCACTTAGCAACCATGTGGTTCACTTAACGACTGCAAAATCAGGTCGGATTTGCTTATTGACCACTTTGCTTAGCAACCAAAATTCCGGTCTCATTGTGGTCGTTAAGCGAGGACTACCTGTAAGAAAATCACTCAGGAGAAACCTTGAAAGAGGGGCTGGATTTTCACACATTATTCAGGTCTGCAACAATGTATCCTTGGTTTTGGCATGGTGGGTCATGTGAACCTAACCATTGCAGTTCGTAGGGCTGCAAACCCAGCCAGTCTCAGTTTAATGACTAAGTCACAGCGAGGCAAACCATGGTTTAAGGCAATGTGCAGAGCTCACCAGCAAATGATTATTTCAGGCTTTCTTAACACCCAGCAGAGACCAAAGATCAGAACGGTGAGCTCCAGGCCATTCTGCAAAGAGGGGTGTTCAAGAGACTCTCAGGCTCTTGAAGATGCAGTTACAAGATGTAATTCTTGAAGATGTAATTAAATTTGAATAATAAATAAAATAAATAAATTAGTCTTGGGTTCTTGGAAGCTCATAAAGAGAAACACTTGGAAAATGAACAAAGGTTGACTGCTGTAAGGAATTCTCTTTCCTGGGTCAAACCAACGGATTCTCAAGGCAAGGATTCCAATTTTGCTCAAGTGCTGGACGAAGAGGAATGTACAGTGATGGTTTCTTTCCCATCACTATACCAAAGTGGGTCAGTTAACCCCTGTCTCCATCCTTCCACAAAATTTTAAGCTACCCCAAGGACACTGCTTGCTTCCAGAAAGATGTAGGAAGCCCAGAGTCCTGTGAATGCGATATGTAGTAAACTGACACCATCTTTTTCCTTGTGATCCAGCAAAGTCTTGCCAAGCCCCTGCCTCTAAAGTTTGGGCTGCCTCTCCTGAAAGGGTTTCCTTTCATTCAGCCCAGCTGACTGATGACGAGAAGACGTTCTTGCTGCACTTTGTCCTAACCAGAACGTAGCTGAGCTGCTGGAAACATCCATCATTGATTCAATAAAGCAGAAAACTAGTAACTCAGAGCAGGTTCAGGAGCCAAGCCAAGGTTCACACACAACACTCTCACAGAAAATGAGGCATCAAACAAAAGTAGAACGCAGGCCCAATTTCAAAGTCAAAAGCCGGAGTTTCCGTAAATACACGTGGATTAGGAACTGCTAGCCCAGAATTTGCCTCAAGAAATGCATCTTGTGCCTGGAGGAAGCCTGGTTCTGATTCCAAAATGGCGGTTGCATCTTCTGCCTTTTTAGTATGTGAGAGCTTGCTAGCCATGCACAAGGGTGGCCTTGTTCTTCTGACCCTGTCAGTAGGCCCTTGGTCACCTCTCCTTCGCTCTTTTGAAGTTCTGTGCTGAGTTGCATCATTCTAGGCAATTAATTAACCAGACCCCCTGCTTCCCCATCTCAACTTCCACTCCAAGCATCTTCAACCTTTCTGCCTTCCAATCTTTCTCTTCCTAGGAACAAAACCCCACTTTTCAGCAGATGAGGGAGGGAAATGTTACAAGCCAGTAACAGTTCTCAAAAGCAATTGGTGTTGCTGCTGCTCCAGGAATCCAGGAGAGAAAAAAGAGGGGGGGGAGGGCATTGCAAGCTTAATTGAATCCATTCAAGAATTAGGAAACTTGTTCCATTCTTATTCAATCCAGTGTAGACTTCAAAAGGGAGAAAAGAAGAGACTCATATAAAGGAAGTTTCCCAGAATCTACCTTTGTAAAGGAGTCTAGCTAAGAGAGTTTCCTTTCTCTTGCTCCGGTTGTTCAGAAGGGCCAGGCAAAAACAATTTGTGCTTGGAAAAACTTAATTAAGTGCCCATGAAATTAAACTCCTCTGATGTGTGTGAAGTATGTGCACAGAAAATGCACAGTTCAGAGACAGAAAGAGGGACCTTGTGTCCCTGATGAAGACCAAGTTTTGAATGCAGGAATTCCCAAGTGTTCCATCAATATTATTTCCAGCTAAAATAAGTGGGTGGGGGGGAAACACTGCCCGTAAAAGTGCTTCCCCAAAACTGCTGACAGACAGAGTGGGCAAGACTGGGTGGACAGACTGTCAGACCGAGCATATGGTAGCTTTTTCCAGTTGCTAACTTCTGAATCTTGACCTTCTATCACTGCCTTACTTTCTGGTTCACACCACCCCTTCAAAGAGTGTTCGGATGTAATCGGAGTGAAGGAATAGTGTCTGTCTCAGAAATCAGGAATGGAGATGCTGCAGTTGAAAAAGGAAATGCTAGCTTGGCCTTCCAGAATCAGGGATTTGGGGAGGGGGGGCATCTGGACACCACTAGATGGCAGCAGAATGTTAGAATTTTTTTGGGAAACCCTTCTTTATCATTCAATGGTCCTCTGGAGTTTGCAGCCCAGGTTTGGTTGCCCCTAGTCTTTCCCCACCTGGCATCCTTTAGAGGTGTTGGGTCTACTGAACCCAGAATATTTTTGCCAGCCTCCTGTTCATGGGCATGGTATTCCGATGCACTTGGGAGCCACCAGGTGGGAAAAGGGTGAATTAACAAAATGATCATACAATCAGAAAGAGAATAGTAGCAATTCTGTTTGGGAGCAAAATCAAGCCATTGCTTTCTTTTATTCTAGCCATGTTTAATCTTCTGCTGTATGCATGTCCGTAGCAATAAACTACTGCCCCAAGATTGCTGGCCCCCCTCAGGCTTTACACAATCTAATACAGTGTTTCTCAACCTTGGCAACTTGAAGATGTGTGGACTTCAACTCCCAGAATTCCCCTGGCTGGGGAATTCTGGGAGTTGAAGTCCACACATCTTCAAGTTGCCAAGGTTGAGAAGCACTGATCTAATGAGACACTGTTTCACAGAATTTGCTTAAAGAAGCAATGGAAGCTATCTACGACTGGATTTATATATTGCATTAATCCATGGCTACTTGAACTAGAGTTTGTAGAACAAAGCACAAGTGGCAAATAAACTCTGGTTGCACTTAAATATAAGGAAAAACTTCTTGACACTAAGATTTGCACAACAGTGCAACAGCCTACCTACAGAGAGATGGGTATTCCATCTCTGGTGGTTTTGAAGAACAGCTAAGTTCTTCTTAAGTTTCCATATTCCATATTCAGTGTTGAAGCACGAGCTGTCACCACATTAAGCAGGGGTTTGCAAAATTTTTATATATATATATATATATTGAATAAACTACAGTTGGTTGGACTTGCACAATGTGCTAAGCCAAAATCAAACAAATAACATTATGGCTTAGTCTGCTATGTGAATTCTGTCTCTCTGGGGTTCTGACTTTGCTGCTGGCCCTAGTTGAAGTTCATCCCTAGTGAAAAATATAGCAAAGAAGGAACTGTTACATGAAAAGATAATATTTTATTTTTAGAAAAGTTGTAGCAAGCAATGTTTTGGTTTACAGTTCCAGCTCATAAGACCACATCTTTTTCAGTACGCTCCATCCCACCCTCCCAGTTGTCCCCAAGTCAGTCATTTCACACAGGGTATTTAATCATGTTTTTCTGAATAAATCACAGTTGGTTAGTAATTTTGAGGGAGGATTACAATTAAACAAGGAACAAAAAACACTTATCAAAATTTGACCTGGATTCTGCTCATTTTGCCTGTGTAAGCCCACAAGAGCAGTTGCATGACCCCAACTTTTGCGACTTCCTATAATATAGAGTTTAAAATTGAATTATGAGAAGTTGTATCTTTTCTTTCTTACCTAATCCTAACCCCAGTGACATAATTCATTCTACTCATGGAGGTGGGCAGGTGTGATGGTACAGCACACATAAAAAGCTGCAAAAATTTCAACTGCACCATTGTGGCCAACTTGACTTTTTTGATCCTACCTTGTGGAGGTAAGAGAATTCACATAATTTGATTCATCATTTTGGGAGTGGAATGGTATGCAAGAATGACATTTGGAGAGGATGGAGGGGGGAAGAGATGCTGCCTAGGGAATGATCAGATAAGAGAGGGCATAGTCCACAGCTGCATAACGGACAGAGAAAGAAACTCAGAAGGGACCCTCCCGAGTTTCTCAGGCTGTAAAAAGAGAAGGTAGGAGATCTGTACTTTCAGACTTGTAAGATTCTGTCAATGTAGCCTTACAATAAAGTAGAATTAGC
This sequence comes from Candoia aspera, assembly GCF_035149785.1. NCBI lineage: Eukaryota > Metazoa > Chordata > Lepidosauria > Squamata > Candoiidae > Candoia > Candoia aspera. The sequence continues at coordinate 10,461,297 of NC_086166.1, read as the reverse complement.
TCATCCGGTCGTGTTTCCTATCTGGTCTACATGGGAAGGCTAACAGAGAGGTCCCAAAGCTGGAGAACCCCTGCATTAAGCCATTAACCATCAACAATCCATTATGGTGGGATTCACACATGTCTCAAAGCCCAAAGCAGGAAAAGCATAGGATGGCTTGCACTTCACTTGCAACCAGCCTTTGAACATTTCCATCTGAGCAATCGATCCCTTCACCTTGCGGTCACTACAGCAGGACCAAGCCTGTCGGCTTTGATGATGCATCGCCACTACCCTGGCTGATGCAATAAATGGCTTGTGTTGTGGGGAAATCCATTTTGGCGAACAGCCTTTGGGGAGAGAATATTTGGCTAGATCAGGGTTTCTCAACCAGGGTTCTGTGGCACCCTAGGGTTCTGCCCATGAGGGCTTTATTTATTTATTTTCTATCCCGCCTTTATTATTTTTATAACTAACTCAAGGGGGCAAACGTACCTAATACTCCCTGGGAGATCACGATCTATTTTAAAAAGTTATTTCAAATTTGGGCAACTTCACATGAAAGAGGTAAGTTTCATTCTTTATTTCTGGTTTAAGAACACTGTGAATGCGTATCTACAGGCCTACCCATGAAACGAATTTGGTAACTTCCGGTCTGTCTTTGAGCCTGAACGTGCAGGGGTTCCTCAAGGCCTGAAAAATATTTCAAGGGTTCCTCCAGGGTAAAGAAGTTGAGAAAGGCTGGGCTAGATGGAGTAAAGACAAAATGTCCTGATATGGAAGCAGTTCCATTGCAGTTCTCTCTCTTTCTATTGCAAAGTTTTGATTTACAAGCAGGGTTGGCCAACAAGGTGGTTTCCTTGACCTCATAATCTCTCTTTGATACGCAGCTCTTGCCCAAACACAAATGTCAGGAAGGATTTCCAGCTCCTGCCCTCTCGTATTTTACGAGCCTTGACTGCAATCCCTGCCACCCACACTGCCACTTTTTACGATCACTTTCAGCTTGGATTTTAACAGAGCTTTTCCAGCTTAGTGGGAAACTAAAACAAATTCGCCGGCGCCAAGATTGGCCTGAAGGAAAATGTTAATCAGCCAAGCCACCATTCGTATGATTTTTGGCAGTGGAGACCTAAACAAGAGGTGAATGATTAACTTCAATCCACCTCACCACATTTGGGCATTTTAGATGGTGGAGGGCACATATATTTCATGTCTCCTGGACCAAGAGCACTTTTGGTGATCCCATCTTTGAAAATATGAACAGCCCTTGAGAAGACTGGTGGGTGCATTTAAGCACTGATTTATTCATTCATTCAGTTTAGATACCCCAGATTACAACTGACTCTAGGCGGTTCACAAATAACAACATACAAAGCCAATATGAACCAAAACCAAGATGGGATCCGGGCACAATATACAGGTGGTCCTCAACTTACAACCATTTGTTTAGCCATTGTTTGAAGTTTCGACGGCACTGAAAAAGGTGAATTATGACTGGTCCTCACACTTGATGCCCATCGCAGCACCCCTGCAGTCACGTGATCAAAATTCAGGTGCTTGGCAACCGGCTCACACTTACGATGGTTGCAGTGTTTCGGGGTCACGTGATCACGATTTGCAACCTTCCCAGCTGGCTTCAGACAAGCAAAGTCAGTGGGGCGGAGCTGGATTTGCTTAACAACCACAGAGATTCGCTTAATGACCATGGTGATTCGCTTACCGACCACGGCAAAAAGTCATAATCAGGTGACTCACTTAACAACTGTCTCGCTTAGCAACGGACATTACTGTCCTAATTGCGGTTGTACAGACAACAACAAAAATGGCAAACACACCCAACAATTTTGAGAAAGGGAGGGCTCTCGCAATGGCTGCTCCTGATTGGCACAGACAGGCACAAACACCCAACTGACTAGAAGGCCAAGTGAAGGGGCTGTTCCTCTGCAGCTTCCCAAGACAGTCTGTATCATCTTAGTTTATCTTGGAACATTTTCCTGGGCAGGTCAACAGGCACTTCCTAAGAAAGTCCTGGTCTGCAGCCACTCATTTTATTTTCTAAAAAACGCCCGTGAAGAGGCCCGGAAAATATAAATGAGTATATTAGAAGCTGGTTCCAATTTCCAATTTATTATTTTAAACAGAAGGAGTAAGAATGGAAGCAGGTAATGATATTGCAACCGGCAATTATGTCAGCTAGGAGCTGAAGGAACATACAGAAGTACTTGCAAGTATGGGCACAATGACATCGGGCCAAGTGGGCCTTCTAGAAAAAGCAGAACTGAAGAACATGACGGGAAGGCTGAACCCCAGGCACAAGGGCTGAATCACAACACAGATTTAGCGAATGCCAGCGTCCTGCCTTGATGCAAGAGGGGTTTCTTCAGAATTATTTGAAAACCAATCGGAATTTATGATCATCCAGATAATGTACACTGGAAGGTTTTCAGCTGTTGTCTGCATAGGGGTGAGTGCTGGATTGTGGGCTCCCCCTCCACTGAACATGGCCAGGATACTGAGGATGTGACATTTGTTGGGTCTGGTTTCAGAGCAACTCTTTCAGAACATGGTGGGCAAACTATCATGCATCGTTCCACCAAGGATAACTAGCGCGTTGCGGTGCTCCTGTGCTGTTAGTTAATGGTATCTTTCCCACAACAGCGGGAATGATCACACAGTGTTGGAGGAACTGAGGCCATGGAACATTGGCTGGATATACCTCACAAACATTGCATATTTAGTGACACATGCTGTGCATTTTTAAGTGGCTTAGCATGTGGTAGGAACTCAGCCAGTGCTGCATCCATGAGCACATTGGGTATGCAATTGGGCATATCGCTCTATGAAAGCCAAAGTTTGAAGCAGCAGAATAGAAATAGTATTGACACTGTCAAAATTTGGTGTTGGAGAGGACTCTTGAGGAGACCATAGATAGCCAGAGAACAAAGAAATGGGTTATAGAACAAATCAACCCAAAGTTCTCACTCAAGACATAAATGACCAGGCTCTAATTATCCTACACAGCACATGTTATGTGAAGACCCAGCTCTCTGGAGAAGGCTCTGATGCAGGGAACGGTGGAAGGAAAGAGAAGAAGAGGACAACCAGCAGCAAGGGGGATGGACTCAGCTACACTGGTGATGAGTGTACCGTTGGAAGACCTGAAGGACCAGGTTGGGAACAGATCTTCCTGGAGAAGATCTATCTACGTGGTAGCTAAGAGTTGACAATGACTTTATGGCAATCAATCAATCAATCAATCTCATCACCTACAATCCTTTGTGATTAATTATGCAGTCTAGGAATCATGGGAGCAGCAGGCTAAAAATATTTGGGAAGGGCAAAATTTCTACTTTTCTACTGGCAGGGTGATCACAGCTTTCCTGGTTGGCTTACCAAGATGAAAAATGGGGAAATGTGCCTGGGTGTCTCGAGGGCCGAAGAACCAGGATAAGGAGCAAATGACATTTAAAGAAGTGGGGGAAAGCTGTTCTTCGTGGGGGAAAATTCAGGAACAAGGAATTGACCACAACTTTTTTGTTAACGCAATCAGGACAATTACCCCCGATTGCTTATAGAGAGGAGAGATCCAAACTCTGGTTCTGTTTGAACTGAATGGATACTTTTCAAGGCAGTACAGCTGTTCACTTAAAATTTAATCCAAGTTTGTTGGCATTTTGCATTTCCCCATATGCTGCTGGTTACTGGAAAAAAAAATAGAAAAAAATAGCATTGATATAAGATGCAATGAAAAAGCAATGATGTCATGCGTTCATTCATTATGAAATGAATCAGTGGGAAATAATACTTTCAAGGCCCTGAGCAGCGGCTGGCCATCCACATCCATTTTGTAAGCTGCCTGGAGTCACTGTGAGTTGGGCGGACATATAAATTTATTAAATAAAGGAAGAAAGAATGGTGAAGAATTGATTTTTTTGGAAGACCTTTGGGAATTGATTGGGTGGAGTTCATCAGCAACAGATTTGTTATGACTGTTTGCACCATGTCTTACTTTCAATATTACGGCTTAAACTTGCAGACGGACCCCAGTATTGGGGTGATCGATACATTTTATCAATCAGTCAATACATTTGTTCATGAGAAAGGATGAAGAGGTACAAAATCTTTTTATTCATTGGACCAGCACACACAGGTGAAGAGGCTGGGGGACCTGCCGCTGAGCTTCACCTTTCATGAGAATGAAAGCAATTTAAGGATGGAGGCCAAAAGTAGACTGCTTCCTAAGCGTGTCTGCTGTACGTCCATTCTCGCATCAGGTCAGCTGGACGGTTCTTCATCCTTCACCAGAACAGGAACGTGCTCCCCGCCTTCACATAACAAGGAGTATGCGGCACGGATCACCGAAGGCCTAGAGCTTTCTGAAAGGCTGCCGGGTTCCAGAAGTGGAATGAGCTCCATTTCCATAGCCTGCATACAGGACAATGTTCAGCGTTGGAAAAGTTAGAACTGGATGGAAAACAGTTTGGTCCAGAACAACGACCTTTGGCAAACCGATGCTGCCCAGATTGCATGGGCCTGCAACTCCTAGAATCTGCAGCTAGCATGACTGCATAAACTGGATCAAGATAAGAAGCAAGTCTGTTACAGCCTTCTAAGCAAGTGCTTTTCCTTGGACTACCAACTAGGGGACTGTAATGGTCTGAGGGAATGACCTTGGGAGACAGGAGGAAAGCCACAGACTAAACAGTCAGATAAGAGGCAGCTGAGCCCGCAGAAGGAACAGGGGCGTGGCAAACACCTCAGAAGGGACCCTCCCTAGTTTCTTGGGCTGTAGAGGCGAGGAGGGAGAGATGTACTTCCAGGCTTGTAAGATTCTGTTGATGGAGCCTTATCATAAAGTTAGAGCTGGTACTTCTGGGCGTGCTTCTTGTCTGGACTACCTCCTAAGGCCAACAATAACCCCATACCCAGCGTTGCACCAGCATCTTTCAAGGGAAGGAGAAAACAGTCCCATAAGACAGCCAGTCTTCAGCTAGTGTGATTATAAGATTATCTTTGATGGACAAACAAAATGAACACTTAAGAAACAGGACAGGAGCGGTGGTTGAAAAGAGCCAGAGAGGAGTGGATAAGCTGTGGGATTTTGCTATTCGGGGAAAGTAACCCAGTGAATTGGAATTGTAAAAAGAACATTAGGAGGAGGAAGAAAGCCCTCCATGCACCATCTTTTTACTGGGAGTCATTTCACACAATTCCATCACGGCCACAACCCATTTTCTCCCTAAGCCCCAAATAGTGTCACTCCAGACCCTCGGTTGCATTGCTTGATATTTTTTTTTCATGAGGACTATCTATAGCAACTTGAAGATGTGTGGACTTGTTGGCTGGGGAATTCTGGTAGTCGAAGCCCACACATCTTAGTGGCCAAGGTTGAAAAACACTGATCTATAGCTACCACTAGTCCAAAAACAAGTTTTCAGTTGGCCAGGTTTTAACTGAGTTTGCTTCCTTTCTGACTCCCATCGTCATTCTCTTTGATACTATGGGGAATGCACGTAATGCAAGTGGTGGACCACACCTCCCAGCCAGTTTATGCTTTCATCTTCACTCTTCTTCACCTCCAAAATCTTCCTCCTTTCTCTTCCATCTACACCACTACCGGAAAATCAGGAGGAGTCTGGTAGCACTGTTTCCCACAGGAGTAACGGGTCCCAGATGCTTTATGCATTCTTTAAGTTAGCGGATTTTAGGTACCTTGATTCAAAAACTGTTGTGGTATAATGCACCATTTGGGCTAACTTGAGGGTACAGACAAACAGACAAACACAATGAGAGTTTTAGTAGTATACAGATTAGTGGTCAGAAAACGTGCTACCAGATTCTTTCCGATTTTTTGCTACAGGAGACTAACGCAGCTGTCCTCTTGCAATGGCTACCACCGGATGTAGCTTTGGCAATGAATTTCCAAGACCGCATTGCCCCGCTAGATTGGCTCAGGAGCCGAGAATGGGCAAAAAAACAGAGCTGGATGCAAAATTACCGTCTGGATCTGAAGCTTCTGGTTCAGCATCGCCACCTGCAGTTTTAAAGCCTCCATGTCCTTCAGCTCATCCAAGCTGGAGTAAAAGAGGAGTGGGGGAGGTCCCAGTAAGTCCTGATCCCAGCATGCTTGCTCTCCAAGGGAAGCGCAACACAAGCCCAAGGAGTCATCTTTGTCGTCCTCGTTGTTACTCATGCAGAGCGAGGCAAGGGGGAGAAACTCTGCATGGGACACCATGGCTGTCAGAGAAGGAAAGGGACATTTAGTACAATATCAGGCCCCCAAAGACAGAAGAGGAGGCCAAGTTGCATTAATTCCCTGCTCCCTAATGGCCTTAAATCTACAGCTTCAGTGTCCAGAGATGAAAGATTTTTGTTGGGTTCCCTAAACAAGAAAAATCTCTCTGTTACAGGCCGTCGTTTGCAAAGCAAGGAAGCTGGGAACAAAAACACCTCTGGAAAGCCTGCAGGCGTTGGTCCTCTGTTCTGCGAAGAGGCCGTTGTGCTCAATCGCTGGCAAGGGTTACAAAACGGCTCTGCAGAACGAGACGGCTTTGTTTCGCAGCAAAGGGGAGCGTGAACCTGGGAGAGCCAACCGAGGTTCTCTCGAAAGGAGCGGCAGTGATTCCAAGGCCATCTCCCTGTTACAGGAAGCAGAGGCCCGCTAGGAGTACTTTTCAGTAGGAAGGAAGAGGGGAGAACCAATGATGTAACGCCCTGGACACTGCTGCTAATCATTTTGGTCTTTACTATTTCTACTTGCAGATGTATATTCCCTGGGCTGGTATTATTTATTTAATTACTTATTTTTATCCCACCTTAATTGTTTTTTATAAATAACTCAAGGCGGCGAACATACCTAATACTCCTTCCTCCTGTTGTTTTCCCCACAACAACCACCCTGTGAGGTAAAAGTCGAGCTGAGGGGGAGGGACTGGCCCAAGGCCTCCCAGCCGGCTTTCGTGCCGAAGGCGGGACTAGAACTCACAGACTCCTGGTTTCTAGCCCAGCACCTTAAGCGCTAGACCAAACTGGCAGCGGCGGCGGCTGCTGCTGCTATTATTATTATTATTATTATTGGAGAATATTACGTTTTGGCATGATGCCGGTCCTTCAGACTCTGCTTAAGCTAAGATGCCATGTTCCTAGTTATACAGATCTTGCCCTGAACATTTCTGTAGATGTTCAGAAGCTCCCTTCTAATAATTATTTCTTTTTCCTCTGCCTGAAGGTAGAAACGTGGAATATTTTTCATGGCTAGCCAGGAAAGTGAGAAGCAACACTTCAGGCTGGTTAAATGTTATTAGAAGATTATTGATTGGTAGAATTCACTGGAACTAACCTACAAAGCCAAAATTGGGTAGAGTCCTCCTTCCTGAGGCCAGAGGGGGAAAAACATATGTAGTATAAGTCCTAAAATAGGTTCCTCACCATTAAAGATAGTTTCCTTCAAGCTGTACTTGAGTCTTGGTGGCCTCATGGCCACATCCAAGTTGTACTCTTAGCAGCAATACAGAAGTGGCTGGCCGCTGTTGCCTTCTGGGAGGTATTCTGACTTCCCAGTCTAATCTGGGTACTGTATTTACTGGTGATCTCCTGTCTAGACTCAACCCGGTCTGATCCTGCTTAGCTTTCCATGAGTCAATTGAAAAAAATAAAATGCCCCACGAACCCACCAAAGAAAACAGAAGTAACATCTACTTTGCCTGTATTTCCTGATGTGACAGCTGCCCAAAATTGCAGCCCACCAACCTGAAAGGTGCTCTCCCTAGCTGGAAGCTAACAAGCAGAGTCTAAGCCTTGATCCAATAAGGAAGATCCTTAGCTCTGAATTTCCAGGCCAGGCTGGCCTAATTTATCTAATGAAGATGGAATAGCTTTGGCTGCCCCAGTTTTGCTCAAATATTATGCTGACTTCTGATGCGATTTTTCTATCTTTGAGCCAAAGATGTCATATGATGTCAAAGGAATCCAGTCCACTGTGATTTATTTAATAAATTATGGTTAAGCAAGCCATGGCTTAATGTGACACGGGAACCTAGCCAGGGTCTGCACTCATGCATAACTAAGCCAGGATTTTCAACCATGGCTTTTGGGGCAATCCATAGCATTCTGGCTCATACACAACCCTACCTGATGGGATCATATGTCACACTTAGCCAGAAGCAAAACTTGATGGTTTATCATGCAACAGGTCTGGTTTGTCTCTGGCTAAATCCCACTGAAATACTATGAAAGGAGAAGAAGCAGGATCCATGTGATATTTTATTTTATATCCCACCTTTATTATTTTTTATAAATAACTCATATTCTAAGATCTGCAGCCTACATGACCTTCCAGGTAGAATGTTGAAAGCAGCCAAGGACTCCGGGGCCAGCAGGTTGAACAAGGATATAGTTCCTAAATTTTGTTAGTGCATCTTTTGGTTCTAACAGTGCCCTAAAGTGGTAACCCTCACCTTCTTGCATCTGGTGTACTTTGTGGAGATGTTGCTCTACCACCTCCTGCAGGGCCTGCAAAGTCACAAGGCTTTCATACTCTCTGTCCCAAGTTGGGTTTTCTCCAAGTGCCTCTGAGAGGAAAACAGGAGGGAAGATTGGAGGTGAGACACCATTGCTGCACACCGACGACAACTTCTAGACTGCAACCTCATCAACACTGATGCGTGAAGGTCTCAGTCAAGCAAGTCGACTGAGACAGAATCCAAACATGAAATATTTGGTGGGAGAGATGATTTTTCAAATAAATCAAATAATAAAAAGAAACCTCATGATCTGTTAGGATGGGAGATCTCCAGAAGATCGGCAAGGGCCTACAATTTGTCATGGCTTCACAGTAGCCATGTCTAGAGCTGAATTAGAAACAGAGATTTATTTGGCTGAATAAGGGTCATCCCCATTGTGGCTTGCATAAGGTAACTGCTTCCATTTGAGTTGCTGCACTGAAACTTGCTCACTGGTGAACCTTGGATAAGGGGCCCACTCTGAGTAGCAGTGAGAGCATCAAGGAAGAGGAAGACCAACCTTTTTAAATGGCTTCATCTTCCCTCCCAAGGTTTTTCTTTTTTCCATGGCATCTTGTTAGGTCGTAAGGGCAAGGAGTGTCTTTGAAAGACTGGCTGTTACTTAATTTGGCATCAAAGTGAGATACAACACTTTAAAGCAGTGTTTCTCAACCTTAGCAACTTTAAGATGTGTGGACTTCAACTCCCAGAATTCCCCCTGCTGGCTGGGGAATACTGCTTTAAGAAACACTGCTTTAAACAAAGGCCTGATGAGGCAGTTCCTATGCTCCCTTGCAAATCGGTGCCAAGGATGGGAGTGAAGAAACTGGTTCAGTGACCTCTCCTCACCTGGGCTTTCAGCTTTCATGCGCTCAGTGACAAGCAGATGGAGGTCATGCAGATGCACCAACTCCTGTTTCACCTCAGTTGGGGTAAAGGCTGGCATGGGAGAGAAGAACTGACCATATGCTTAAGGAAAGTGGACCATGCTGTGTGTTCCTTCTCAGATAGACCGTGGGAAAACTTTGCTATTAGTTTCTTTACTCCAGTGTTTTTCAGACTTGGCAACTTTAAGATGTGTGGACTTCAACTTCCAGAGTTCCCCAGCCAGCATGCTTGCCAACGTTGAAAAACACTGCCTCGCTATATCTACAGCAGCCTTTGCAAGCTGATGCTCTTCAGATGTATCAGATACCAAGCCCAAGAATTTCCAGCAGCCTGGGGGATATGTTCCATATGTATAACACATGGCACAGGGGAAAGCTATTTCATATTAAGTCTATGCTGCTGAGAATCAAAACAGAGGGAGATGTGAGAAATCAGTAAAATTGGAATAGTTCAGGGAAGGCAAAGAAGTGAACATACTCCAGTCCCAGATGAGAAAAAATGGGTCAGTGGAGATCAAAACAAATATTTTGGCCTTGGGGGAATGGTGGAAATATGCACAACATATTGTGATTATTTCACAAAATGTATAATCTCCTCCCCTCCACCACCAAAGAACTTGGGTGGCTAATAGCAAAAATAAAATAAAAAAACATAGGATAAGCAATATAATCTGTGATGTAAATCCATAATCACCCAGCGCCAAAGGTGAATTGGAACAAAACTCATTTTGCTTTCCAAATCTAAGCAATGCTTGGGGCTGTATGAACCTTTGTAGGAAGATCTGCCATCTTAAGAATCAAAATATGCCCTTAAAGTCCTATCCATAATTTGAATTCCTTTCCCTAGACTACAGGTAGTCCTCGCTTAACAACCACAATTGGGACCGGAATTTCAGTTGCTAAGAGAAATGGTCATTAAGCAAGTCCGACCAGATTTCATGACCTTTTTGCAGTGGTCATTAAGCAAATCACAGTGAGCGTTAAGCGAACCACATGGTTGTTAAGTGAATCACGCAGTTCCACATTGATTTTGCTTACCAGAAGCCGGCTGGGAAGGTCAAAAATAGCAATCACGTGACTACGGGATGCTGCGACTCATAAATGCGAACCAGTTGCCAAGCGCCCAAATTGTGATCACATGACTGTAGGGAAGCTGTAACAGTAGTAAATGTGAGGACCAATCATAAGTCAGTTTCTCCAGCATCGTTATAAGTCCGAACCATCACTAAATAAATGGTTGTTAAGTGAGGACTGCCTGTATATTTTATAGCAACCCCATTCAAAGCCTAAGGAAATGCAACCATTGCATGCTGGCAATTTTTTAAAAAGATTAAGACTAGAGAAAACAAAATGTCTCATTTACACCTGCCTCAGCGCCAGGGAAGACCAGACAGGTAGCCCTAATCACACCTGTAGTCATGTGCTGCTTCTTCTGCAAAAGCCCCAATTAGCAAAAGGATACAGTTGCTTGCAACTTCTCTAAAAAGTGGTTCTTGGCGACAGCTGCCTCGGGGGGTGTTTTCAAGTCCTGGCACTTCTCCAACAACCTTTGTGTCAAGAAGCAGAACAGTGGGAAATAATCAGCGAGCAAAAGCTGGGATACGTTCCAACCTTTAGACCTGGCCTGTTACTGCCTGAAGAAGAGACCAGGATATTCTTACCAGTCACTCTTATACTGTTCACCGAATCATAGATTTTGAAGAGTTCTTAGAGATTTCTGGGCAGTGCAAGATCCCTTAGAGCAGTGTTTCTCAATCTTGGCAGATTTAAGATGAATACACTTGTTTAAGATGTGTAGACTCCTAGAATTCCCAGCCAGCATGTGTGGACTTCAACTCCCAGAATTCCCCAGCCAGCAAGCTGGCTGGGGAATTCTGGATGTTGAAGTCCACATATCTTAAAGTTGCCAAGATTGAGAAACACCGCCTTAGAGCATCTCTGATAGATGAGCATCCAGCTTCTTTTGAAGATACCCAGCATGGAGAACTCATTATTTCATGTGGCAACCTGTCACATCAGTTGACTAGCTGTACAAGTGGGAAATTCCTCCTGATATCTATCCTGAACCTGTTTCCTTGTAATTTTAATTCACTGGTTCTGGTCCTGCTTTCTGGGTCAATAAAGGTCACCTCCTCTTATAATCCTTCAGATGGTTGAAAACTGCTACCATACTGTATATCTCCCTTCAGTTATCTCATCTGAAGGCTAACCATACCCACATCATTTTAATTATTTCTCATTGGGCTTGGTTTTAGGGTGCCCAATTGCCAGGGTTTCAAGTGTCTTGAAATGGTCTTGATTAAAATAAGCATTAGATGTAATATAGCAGCATTCCAGGTGGGGCTGAACTCTATCTTTCCATAGCCCCACCCAGGCTGACATATAATAGGGCTATACACAGCCTGGTAGAAGATGCTGGTAGTTTAGTTGACGGGCATTAGAAAGATTACAGAGCACGCACCCCTGGGAGATCTCCATGGAACTCTTGTCTGGCACCTCCAGTTACAAAACTCAGCAGTTTATGGAAAAATCTCTCTTTGCTACAGATCCTGGGATGTTACTGCCATTCACAACGCTGGGTTCGCAGACTGTGCTAAGCCTTAATCTGCTTTTATATGCACTTGGATCACCATGTTGTATGAACCCACTATTGTCTGTAAACTGAGGTTTCCACCTGAAGAGGTTGCATGGACCCAGGCAATGGTGATTTATGCAGCAAACCATGGCTTAGTGCAATGAGCAAATCCCATCAGTCTGATCTTGTCCAAGGCAGCTGACAGCACTCATTGTGAAGAACAAGAAGAACAAAGACTTGTGAGGATGGCAGGTTAAAGCTGGCCTATGTCCAAGAGTTGACTCCAAGGGTCAAAGCCAAATGGCTCACAACATGGCTGTCTGTACAAGGTTTCTGCCACACCTCTGGAGGCACCAGAACGAAGATCACAAAATCACTTTTGAACCCCACGTCCATTCTGCAAACTAACCCAGCCAGGGCCACCACCCAAGAAAGACCACAAGATTTCTCCCACCAGCCTTTCCTACCAACTTACAGGATCAGGTTAGTTTGAATAAGCTTACCTGACATACTTGGTAAAAGCTTTCTGATAAGGAAGGGGCAGTTTCAGTGAAGACCTGCAAAGAGTAAGAGGAATAATGTTTATTTGGTCAATGACCAGCAACATAAAATTAATAAAAATAGCAAATAAAATTGAAATAAGTCAAATGAGTACAATTATATATGGGTGTATATAAGTCGTAGTAAGGCAAGATCAGATGACTGATGTTAATTTTGAACAAAATCCCCAGGAGCTGATGCAGGATTTGCACGAGGCAAGCCATCCTCCAGCAGAGGCCGTAATACTTACTGCTGATTCCTCAGCTCATCGTAACAACCTGGCAGCCCTCTCTTGTCAAAATCACATCTCGTGACTGGCTTTAAATGATTATGCACTTCCCTTTTTAACCTGGAATAGTGCTGGATGGTCAGTTCCACCAAAAGACCAAGCTTTTTTTTTTTTGACTATTTGTCACAATCTGATGTCCTCTTTTTACAGGAAACTTGGGCTGCTTTAGAGGTGGAGTTAGACAGTTATTGGGTTAATTCTATTCTGGCTGTTCCGACTAAGGTTGGTGGGAAGACCTGCAACGAATTGCTTGGCATTATCATGCTTGGTGTATGAACCACCCACACATATTTGAAACCAGGGGAAATCTCTACTCATCCTTAGACAGAATTTCATTAAAGACAGGTAAGCAAACAATGCCATAGAAGCCAACTGCCCTTCCATAACCCCAGTGTGACCATCACATGGCTTCGAGATCATTCTCTTCACCCTCAACCAGGAAAGCAATTCTTTGTTCAAACTTGCAACTTCGGACTAATTCAACTAGCCCAAAATGTGGACATTATCAGACTGTAACAGTTGGCTTTGCACCAAGATCCCTGGTTATCTCCTCACTTCCAGGCTTAATTTAAAGAGTAAGCTTTGGTTTTTCAAATCTAAGATTCCACAGCATCCATATCTCAAGGACTAGCATGGCCACATCAGCAAGCTCCAGCTTTAAAATTTAGTCTACTGCAATAGGGGAACCCAGCCATTGTGTTACATCCACTAAATACAAGCCATGGAGTACAGGACTCCTCGACTTACGACCATTGGTTTAATGACTGTTCAAAGTCACAGTGATGCTGAAAAAGTGACTTACGACCAGTCCTCGCACTTATGACAGTTGCAGTGACCCCGCAGTCACGTGATCAAAAGTTGGGTGCTTGGCAACCGGCATGTATGTATGCTGGTTGCAGGGTCCTGGGGTCACTTGATCGTCATTTGTAACCTTCCCAGCCAGTTCCTGACAAGCAAAATCAGCGAGGAACCGTGTAATTCACTTAACGACCGCAGTGATTCGCTTAACAACCACAGCAAGAAAGGTTGTAAAATTGGGTGCGACTCACTTAACAGCTACATTGCTTAGCGACGTAAGTTCCAGTCCCAATTGCGGTTGTACGTCGAGGACTACCTGTCGTGCCATGTGTCTCTCCAACCAGTGCTAGGTCAGGTCCATAGGAAAAGCAAATCTGTCTGGAACTTCTGGGGGCAACCTACCCATTTTCTTGAAGAGTGGATGTTGGAGGCATCATCTCTTTTGTTGGTGGATCTCTTCTTGGAGGGCAAGGTCCAGCCAAAGCCTCCACAACAGGATCTACCGTAGGTACCAGGACACCAGTTTCTGCAAAGTCTCCTCCACTCTGCAGACATTTGGACGAGCTCAGCTGACAGCCACGTTCTGTAGCAACATGGATCTTTTGGCAACTCCCTTTGGCTGTTTTTGCCCATGGCTTCGACTTTGTAGAGGCGACCCCGGCTGGTGACAACTTCTTCCCAGGAACTTTTGCTGTTCTGGAGCTCCACCCAGCTGGTATTTTCACTGGTGGCCTTTTCACGTTCACCTCAGTTTTGTAGGGAGCCTTCAGCATGTATGCCGTGGGCTTTTTGGAAGACACAAGCTTTCTACTCACAGGAGACATCTGGGCGGTCTCGGGGACCTTCTCCTTAGAAGTACTTGCCGGCTGTTCCAAGGCAGCATGGCTCGCAGGCTTCTTACCCGCAGCTTCGGAGACCTTTACAGTCTCACGTGGCACTTGCTGGAACTTTGACCGGACTCTTAGTGCTTTCTCCAAGGCTCTGTTCAGCAGTTCCAGTTCCTTAAGCTCCTCGACGGAAGGCTCGGTTTCTACAACTGTGGGAGGCGAGTCAAATCAAGTTCTAGGACATTTGAAGGGACTAAAGATCAAGATGGTTAAAAGTAAGAGTGTCCTAACAGCCAGGAAACACGCTGAGACAAGGACTGGTCTCTAATATTTATTGCTAGTACTTAACAGGAATCCTAACAAACCAAACAAGCGTGGGAAAAACCCAGACCTATAACCCCCAAGGGTTAAGGCGGGCCCGATCTGTGTCTCTTGGAATGGCTGCCCAATTCCTCAGTGCTGCGCATGCGCTTGACAGTCTGGATGGGAGCCCCCTGCTCGCCATCCTTACTCATGACAAAGAGGAAGGAAGATAAAGTTGGCTTCTTTGATCAAGGTGAAAATAGATACAGTGTTCTCTGTGGTAACGCTTAATGGACTTTTGCTGACATCAGAACTGAAATGATGAGGTTTTAAGGATTTGCTTATAGATAAGAGATGGGATATGGGAAGAAGAGATCATTAGTTGTATTTTAAGAGAAGGTATAAGATGTTCTATTTTATTTTAACTATTATTTATTCTTGTTTTATTGTAAACCTCCCAGAGTCACTCTTTGAGTTAGATGGGTGGTGACTAAGTTTGAAATATAAATACAAGTAAATAAGTTACTAAAATTGTTTATACTTGTTGTGATAAAGGGGGAAGCCATTTCTTTATATATTTTTCTTTTTCTTTACTATATTTTTTCTTTCTTTTCTATTTTGTTTTTTCTGCACCTTCTATTTCTCTTCCATTTTCTTTCAGCTTGTATTCGTTTTTTTATCATTGTAAGTGTAATTTTTAATAAAATTACTATTAACTAAAAAAAAAGAACAGGGGACGGTGTTTACAGTTTTTCCAGCCTCTGCAAGGCAGACTCCCTAATTTTGTTTTTACTTTTTCCCCCTGCAGTTGCTATGTTCTGAGATGGGTGGCCATATAAATAAATAAATAGGAGTTAATTGGCGAAGTCTCTTGACCCACTTTTCACAATACAGTATGCCTTCCCTGTGACCCAATTAAGCATGTTGTGTGAATGAACAGGGCTAAACCAAGGAATACACAACTCTGCACATGGGGTGGATCCAAGTTGCTGTGCAGAATTCTGCCTGCCTTGCAATCTAGGAGGCTATCTTCTATGGATCCACAGCATTGAATCCATCTATCCAGTTCAACTCTTTCCACTGTAATTGGATTCGTAAAGTCTTGTTGAATTATAACGTGCCTTGTTTCGTTTTTGCTTAACGTGTGCGAATTCAGTCAACGACAGCCTAGCAGTTGTGGTTCTGGGGTGGCATTGTGTGATGGTGGTTTATTCAACAAGTCATGGATAAACTATGGTTTACTGTGCTTTGCCAATCCAGGAATAGGGTATGTCTGTAGTGAAGTGGCAAGGATCCTGACACCTCCAATAAAAAGCCCAGAACTCCCTGTAATCATGGGAAAAGGGAGACCAGTAAAGAATGATGCTTCCCTTACCATGTTTCTCATTTATGCTATCTTCAGGAATGGGGTTTTCTCTCTCAGAGTTCCTAGCATGGAGAAAAGAGAGAGAATATACATGTTCAGCAAATAACAGATGTGCCCATCAATTCCTCCACATCATCTCAGTTTCTCTATGTTGCTCATGATTATAATTTCATCTGGCCAGACAGCCTAGGAAAGATTGGGAGATTCTTGGCATTTGGATAGCCATTGCTTGGATGCCTTCCTTCCATCCAAGGCAGGAGGAGGAGGAGAGGGAACAGGAGGAAGAAGGGAGGGAAATTCCCATTCTTTGCTTCCCCTACACTGAAGAGAGAGGCACACTTTGAAAAAAGAACTTCAGAATTACGCCCGGCTTACCAGTCCCCAAGAAGTGTGTGGCACTGTTGAAGCTTCTGCTGGAGCTTTGTTCTCTGCTCTGTGCAGTCTTCCAAGGCCTGGGTAACGAGGGACACCAGCCTGGAAAGAGCCAAGAAAAGGCTATTTTTCCTTAACATCCCAGAAGAAGGGGTGTGAAAATGAGCTTGACTCCTGGGGATTCCATGCATATGGTGAGCTTGGCAACAATTGGGGGAGATGGGCGGTGACATAAATTTAATAAATAACAACAACAACAACAACAATTGAGAAGTGGTTTATCCCTACCTTGGTTCATCAGCCTCCATTGTAGCCCTGAGATTTCCTAGTCCCCACCCCACCCCAGACTTAACATTTATCTCTCAAGTTTTGTGTGGAATGGATGTCCTCTTAAAAAAAAGAATTCATCCTGTAAAAAGTAAAAAGAATGCCAAGCAAAAAGGGTGCATCTGGCATGAGTTGATAACCTTTCGAATTGTTACTATGTGCAACCACATAAACAGTTGGATGTAAAATACGGAACAAGGGGAAAAGTTCTCAAAGTTGCCAGCTTCACGCCCCTTTTTAGAAACTCAGCTCTAGATAAAAATGTGGTTTCAGATGTTACCATCACACAGCCCTATTCAACCAGCTCCATTAATGCCTTAGCATTTATGCCACATACTAATTCATTCTGTTATACATAGGGTTGCCATAAATCATAAACGACTTGATGGCAACTAACAACAACAACTTTGAAGATACTTTCTGCAGTTGGTATGTTGGGCAAATCCATCCCACTGGTTTAAATTTAAGGCTTAAGACGTTCTGTAAGCCCAGAAAATGGCTTAACTCAGGAACTGAGCTAAGTGTATGGCATAAACACTACCCAATCATTTGTACCAAGGCCAGATAATTTTGTGGCGGTGATTATAACTACAGTATTTTCCCACCAAATGCATTCACACTATATCCTTAACCTGGTTACTGAGTTTACCTATTTTCTGCCTTACCCTGTACCCCAAACCTTGCACAAACCCACTCATGCTTCAGTCACCTCCTGTTTGGATTACTGCAAGGTGCTCTACCAGGGGCTGCCCTTGAAGACTATCCAGAAGCTGCGACTGGTCCAGAATGCAGTAGCACACAAAGTTTTGGGTGCCCTGTGATTCAGCCGAGTAACACAGTGCTGTGTGAGCCGCACTAGTTCGCAGTTGCTTTCTGGGTGAAATTCAAGGCATTGCTTATCACCTTGAAAGCCCTACATGGCACGGGGCCAGGTTACTTGCAGGACTGTCTCTCCTGGGGGCATCTGCCCGTCCTAGTAGGGTTGGTGCACTCAGTGTCGGATTTAGACTTGGTGAGGCCCTAAGCTATATAAAACTTGGAGGCCCCTTGTTAAAACGTTACACCAGAAGGTCTTACAAAGGTGTGTACTGAAAAAGGACCTTGGGTCGCCACAAAAAAACAAACAAACCCAAAACATATATATGCCTTTTAATTCCATTTAAAGCCATTTTAAAACTACACATAGAAATTGGCTACACAAGATTTTACAAACTACAGTATGCATAAAGGACACATAAAATTCTAAAAGAAAAAAAAAATCTGACATTTTGCAAGGCCCTGTGGATTGTGAGGTCCTGTGCTGTAGCTTGTTTAGCTTATGCCTAAATCCAGCACTGCAGGGTTCCCTTCCTTAAAAGTTGCCACCTGATGGGACTTTGGAGATGACCCTTCTTGGGGGCTGCCCCAGCCCTTTGGAACAGGCTCCCACCTGAGAGACCCCCACCCTTTTAGCCTTCCAGAGGGCTGTGAAGACCTGGCTCTTCCCCCAAGCTTTGGGCTAGGATGGGGGTTGAGCTGGGAGGCTGTTGTTCTGGCACCTGGGGGAAGGATATTCCTGTTTTATCTTTGTTTTTATGGATTGCTACGAGCTGTCTAGAATCATTACATGAGACCACCAGCCCTGTAAGTCCTGTAAATACATAAAACAAATCCGTTAAACCACAAACCAACCAAACAGGCTATGCCCCAATCATATCTAACCAGGGTTAACCTAGCTGCCACCCGGTTAAACACATTGTGCAAGCAAATGCCTCCAAGAAAACCCCCTTGCAGAAGCCCTCCCAAGGTGGAGAGCTACCTAGAATCATTGTATGAAACAGGCAGCCCTGTAAGTCCCACAAATAAATAAAATAAATCCGTTAAACCATCAACCAACCAAATGGGATGCCACAAAAACATCTAACCATGGTTAACCTAGCAGCCAAGGCTTTTGCCCGGCTCAAGGCACTGTGCAAGCAACCCCCTCCAAGAAAACACCCTTGCAGAAGCCCATCCTTTGGAAGGCTTTCCTTTTGCTGACTCCCCACCTAAAATCCTGATTTCCTCCCCCCCACCCCCAGGAGTTCTTGCACAAAAAGCAGGTCCTGTGGCTGAATCCCCCCTTTCTGACCCTAAAATGAAAAGTAGGGAAAAAAGGGGAAAGAAAGAAAAAAAACTTGGCCGCCTTCGTTTCTCTCCTCCGTCCGGAATTTCGCTCTGCGGCAAGGAGGGGATTGCTGGGCACGCCCCGGGACAACCTGCAGGATGATAATAATGCAGGAATCATGCAGGTAATAATAATAATTTTAAAAAATAATAAGCACTCACCTCTGGGCACAGTCAGCGGGCAGCATGAAGAGGGCGGGTGGAAGGCTGCAAGGAAGCAGCTGCGAACCCCGCAAAGCGCCCAGTTTCGCGCAAAGCAAAGCCGCGAAAGCCGAGCGGACCTCGGATCCCCAGCGAAGGCGAGGGGACCACAGAGGTGCCCAACCCTAGAGCGACCCTTCCCACTTCGTGCCCCTAGAGATAGAAAAGGAGATGCCCGCCTTTCTCGGCCGCTCCTTTCCTCCAGGGCGGAGATTTCTAGAGTGACTGATTCTTTGGTTTATTATTTTAATGTAATGGAGCAACAAAGAATTTTAAAAAAGGCTCTTGTGGCGCCTGGTGGGACAAATGGCAAAGTATCTCCAGGAACGATTAAAACCCGTCGCCGTTTCTTCCCTTTTTTATCTCTATGATTGAAGTCTCGCGCCAGCCCGCGCTTTCAGGTCCTGTCAGGAAGGTGGTGAATCATCTCAACTCGCTAGGCGGGCGGTTGCTCCAGCCTCCGGATATTTCCCATGTTTTATTTCTCCGACAATTTATGACCTTTTCAGGAGGTGTTTTGGTGGCCCAATTCTATCTTTTTTATATAGTTTCGTCGCACTGTTGGGTTTTGCAACCTGCCAGGAAGGCGCTAGCAACTGAAGGGCTGCTCTTAGCAACGGTTGCTATGCGGAAGACGCTGAGGACTGGGACATAAATCCAACCATTTTTTTAAAAAATCCAACTAACTATTCCAGTTGAACATCGGATTTTAATATTTGTTTCTGGCTTAGGAAGGCGTGCGCAGCCAGTCTTCGTGCTTCATAAACTCAAGTGCATAGCTTTGCATTCCAGTGCAGGTGAACCAGGCTAATTCACCTGGTTCCACAAACTATGCCTCAAACAAACCATGACTCAGCAAGAGAGCTGAATCTAAGTTTGGGCACCACTCTTGAATAAGAATATATAGAATCTATTGGAATAAGCTGAAGGATTTGCAAAGCCCGGGTAAATTGCCGGGGATTTTATCCCAAACTGAAACCCAAGATGAGAAGCGCTGCAGGCGGAGTGGAACGTGGAAGACTTGGGAGATGAACTGCTTGAAAGCTCCTGAAAAGGGGAAAAGCCACCTGGAATCAGGCAGGTGCCTCTACAGACGGGCTCAGGCTTCAGCCATGCCAATAAACCAAGGCTGAGCTACATCTGGAGGATTCTCGGAGCCAGAATGCCAAATCCTGGTGCAGCCGAGACATCCAAATGTTGCTTGGTGAGACCAATATTTGGTGCTGACCTATTGCGGGAAGAATTTCTTCCCTATGGTTTGTCCCTTGCTCAGGCCAAATGCCAGACACCATAATTCAAAGTTTTTTGTTTTTGTTTTTAAATTAGCACACAAGGCAAGAGCATTGAGCGTGGCCAACGCCCTTTTATAGTCAGGTATAAATAACTAGTTTGCCCATGCCTACTTCTAAAATTTGCAAGTTTAGCTTTCCTAATAAAGCAGTGTTTCTGAAAGTGTGATCTAGCCCCTCTCAGAGGTCCCAAAATCAAAATTATTTGCCAGCCTATGTTGAAAAATAATACGATATTAAAATCCCATCAAACCTTCATGAGAGGCAGCAGCGGCAGTGAATGCGTCCATTTTAATTTTTAATACGGTAAATATAGGTAAATATAACCCATACAAACGTTCCTTTGGGGTCCTCCGTAAGTTTTAAAAGTGGGAAGGGGTGCTGGGAGAAAAAGGTTTAAGAAACACTAATACAGGATAGCCCAACTATTCACTTCCTAATTGCCATGCCTTATATCTGTTACTAGAAGCATAACTGTTTCTTCTCATTCCTATCTTACCTCTCTACATGACCCCCTCGCTTCTCTATAATGGTGAGACACTAACTTCCCTTTTAAAATGGCATTTGTTCAGCTTTCTAATAACTGTTTTCCAACACTCCAAGCCCATCTCTTCTAATGGCAGCTGAAGGCACTTCTTCAGATAGGCAAAATGGCCGTGGGGGTCTTCCTCTTACCTCTTAAGAGCATTCACCACAGTGGCAATCAAGGCCATGCTACACCACGGTAGAATGAAATGTGTGAACCAGCCAAATGCTGCTACTGTGTCAAGAAGGAGAGATACCCTTGAGTCAAACTCAAGCGGCTGGGGACTACCTCTTGTTTGCTTGGCAACTATAGGGAAGCAGTTGACCCTTCTTTTTCCTAGCATCCTTACATTTTGGTCCAGCCTGGAATTCTCCGGAGGTCTCCCATCCAAGCACTATCCAGGTCTGACTCTGTTTCACTTAGAGTATTGAGATTTGCCAAGGTCAGCTAGATGGTTCTACCTTCTACTGAGAACAAATATAAAGTTACCCAGCAGGGGGCCAACTTCAACAATTTATCCTGATTCTAAATTTCATTCTGCAATTTAAATGGCATTTAAATTCAGGAAATGGTTGGTGGAAAATAAAATTGTCTTGGCATTTTATATACTTGAATATTATTGATATGAATACACTTTGCAACACTGAACAAGACTAGATTATAAGTCACAGGAACTAGTCCAGCATTCTTCATACAGTTGGGTGTGTTTGAAAAGTTTATTCGTAAGTTACTTTTCTTCATTTCCAAATATTTTGAAGCCAAATTTGGAGAAAACATGTGTGCTATTATTTCCTTTAAATATAGTGCTAAAATCTATAATTCACTAGCCTTGCCATATAATCTGGAAATTCTCGAACAGCAATTGATGCAAATTGTATAGGCTTTGTTTGTGACTTAACTGATTGCATTTTATTCAGAAGATCATGGTTAATACAATTATGGTTTAGCATGATGCCACATAACCCAGCCACTGAAAGAAAATATCCAAATTAAAAAATTATTTTTATCTTAATTAAGGAAGTTATTTTATATACAGTTCTTCTGAACCATGGAGGTTAAAAATCCTTTTCTGTTAAAAAGCAGCAGTTAAGGCCTATGAAGAATTGCTACTCATATATAAGTTCCTATCCTTTGATAAAGACCACATTATGAATAAGATTAGCTCACTGCACAGCAATTAAACAGAATATTTCTTGAACATTCCCTAAATTTTTTGAAAATTGCTCCCATTGACAATTAGCTAATATTATTTTTAATTAAAAATAATTTAAATAGAGTTAGAAATTGACACTGAAACTCATAAATAATACAGTTTATGAATTCAGTGCTTCAATTACAGCATGCACTAAGAGATTAGTGTATTTTATTAGATTTCCTGAATTGGTTCCTGGTTAAAATGATCTTGATTTCCACTGGGGGCAAAATAAGGAATTATCAAGTGCAGATCTAAATACAGATATTCTCAACTGTTCTGCAGTCCTTCAGTAACCCACCCAAATGAAATTCAGTGTAGTGTGGACAACTGGTTATGAACCATATGGATTTGTGGTGAACACTAAGCAAGTGGAGAAAGGCATCTGTGGTGCCAAATATTCCTTGGAGTAAGGTTGGAAAAATTGCACAATTCCATGCATACCTATTTTGGAAGTGAGACCTATAGAATTCAATGGATTCTAAACTTCTAGGAAAGAATTTCTATGTAGGTTTATAGTCTAAAAGGAGTCAATACCTATTAGGACAGTGATTAATTTCCCCCAGATGATGTTATCTACTTGCTCATGTAGCAGAAAGCAAAAATAAACTTGGGGAAGTAATTTGAGATTCTAGTGTATGCAGGGTGCTTTGAATCTCATTCAAATTTATCCTGCATTTACATTGCAAATATCTAAACGCAGCACAATATATTCCCATTAAAAGCATTGCTCATTATAAGCCTGACTTCACAACACTGTGTCTTATGTAGTTTAAGCCAAAAAGTGTTGGAAAATACGTTCAAGTATCGTTCTGTGGAAATCTGTTTGGAGCTTGTTTACTCCATAATTTGGGTTTTAAAAATGAAAAGCTCCAACCTGTAAAATTGGATGCTAAGCAACATCGAGACCATGGCAACGGTTCTTATCAGTTCTTGTCATCCATTGACAAAATTCAGGCACCCATAGTTTAGCACAGGTCCTAAGAGGCGCACTTAAAATGACAACCAGGCAACATTATGAGGCAACAGTGACTCATGTTGTGTCTGCATAAGGCTGTTCTATGCGTAATGTAATCAGAAGGGAAACTATCAGGGGATAAAAACCATAAAAACAGCATCTGCAACTAGTTATTTTCAGGAGCCAACAATGATATGGATTTTTGCAAATGGGCAACATTAGCTGCCATTTAAGGAAAATGATTATGCTGCTCTGTGGTTTTTTTTTTTTTAATTGGCTTGCAGGGCCCAGTGGCACTTCGAAAACTAATTATTTCCTCCCATCACAAGCTTTCATAGCAAGACCTGAATTTATCAGGTGCGTGGCTCTGCCGTTTTGAGGTCTGGAGCCTGACTGCTTTCAACGTCTACTGTGGGAATAGTTACACCAATAACTGCCAAGCTGGGTCCTAGACTAACCACTTACACATCAGCAGGGAGGGCAAAAGAAGATACAGGACTGCATACGGTTCTGCATATGCAGAACTAATTTATTATGTGCACATTTAGAAATAATGATGATCGGTAAAATAGGGCACAGTTTCATCCCTGTAGGAAGGATGCAGCCAAGTGAGATTTGCTCTCTAGACGGTTTAGGAATAAATTAGATTTGGACCAGATGTCCCTTCAGATAAATGAGGACATACGACCACTCTATGCATCAGTGAATCTCCAGCATTTCACCTATAAATCCATCATGACTCCTGTAGGAGATAGAACAAAATGCAATGTAATAATACTAGTAATTCCACTCTCCCCATTATTATACATTCCTGAAGGCATTATTCTGCCGTAGTTATGACCTTGGGCCAGTCCCTCCCTCTCAGCCCAAGAGCCAATCAGGCGTGGTATGAGAGTTCTAGTCCCACCTTGGGCACAAAGCCAGCTGGGTGACCTTGGGCCAGACCCTCTCTCTCAGCCCAACTCACCTCACAGGGTTGTTGTTATGGGGAAAATAGGAGGAGGAAGGAGTATTCGGTATGTTCGCCACCTTGAGTTACTCATAAAATAATAAAGGCGGGATAAAAGTAAAATAAATAAATAATAAATAAATAAATTCAATTATTCTGCAATCCCCTGTTTTTTTACCAGTTTTACCAGAAGTGGAATTGAACCTGAATCCCAGATAGGCAGAGCGCCGGCAGTTCATGCTTAAGAAAAGCGTGTAATGTTCCCAAAGACAAGAACTGAGACAATGACGGGGTTCACATACCATTTTCAGCTACAGTGACTGGATTCGCATACAACGGCATTAGTTTATCCAGTCTTTTTTTTTTTTTTACTTTTTTTGTGTTAATTAAATTTAGTTTACAGTTACAATGTTACCACCACCACTAAAATGCAGTAATAGTAACACAATTAAAAAAACAAAACCTACATAAACGTAATGGAAGGAAGCCAGGTTTTTTTAATATGCCACCATAGACAAATAAAAAAACTGACTATAATCAAATAAGCAAGAGAGCCATCTTTCTGAAACTCACTCGCCTTTTCCATTAGCCAGTGGATATTTCCAAGGTCTTCTGGGGTGCCTTTGTTTCTTCTGAATCCAGCAGGTACATCTGGCAGTCCTCATTCCATGTGCAGCTGGATTGCAAAAGCTTGAGCTTGCTTTTACTAGCAACTGTTCAGTAGTTTGCACATTTATTAGCACTGTCCCTTACACACTTACTTGGAAGCAAGCCCTTCCTATTTCAGTGGAATTTACTTCCAACTCAGCATATCTAACAAGACGGATCCTTCACATTTTGGAGTAATCGGGGAGAAAATTGCATGATAGGATGATAGAGAATCCTCTTACAATTAATTAGTTCAGTAAAACAACAATGACTATGTCCTACTAGCTTTTTCTAAAATTCACACTAGATGCTAGTGGTTGAACATTGAGGCTGTAGCCCAGTATTTACTTTCTATCAGAAGACTGCCCACTCTTTAAACTCTTCCTTGATTTATTTATTTATCTAATTTATCCCCGCCCATCTCCTCCCGTCAGAGGCCTCTGGGCGGTTTACAACAATCGATTAAAACCATCACAATAATACAAAAAGTAAAATACAGTAAAAAATACTATAAATAGAAATAAAGAATAAAGAGTTTAAAGAGTTACTCAATCTAAACTGGGTTTGATGACCTATGATGAAGCTAAGAATGAGTATTATATTTATTGTATTATGTATTATAGTGTTTTATAGTTTTATATTTGTATTTATGTTTTATTGTAAACCGCCCAGAGTCCCTTCTGGGAGGTGGGCGGTGATAAATTTGATTAATAAATAAATAATAAATAAAGTGAGTATACAGATGATCATCTTCTCCTCTATAGTGAGATGTGATTGTGTTTGAACTAGTCATTATTTGTATTATATGTATTCATACATGTATTTGAGCGTACTATATGCCAACGTTATGCAAACCTGTATGTCTTTTTCATCCTGTAGAAGTGACCACCCCTTTTATGAATAAAACATTTTGCTTCTCCTATGTAGTTGAGGAATACCTATACAGTCCTCATTTTTATTCTTCTCCCTTGCAGGTAATTTGTTCTACAAGCTAACTGGAGTTCTTAATAGCAGGTAAGATGAATGACCTAAAATAAGAAAAACATAGATCATTCCCCCTTTAGCTCTCAAAAGGAAAGGAAATTCGAACATCGCAGGGATAATGAAAACAAGCACATTGACTGAGTTCACACATTACACTAAGCAGTGGTTTGTTCATTATTCAGTACACCAGTGCCTGAGTTCATATCTACATGCTAGGCCAAACCCAAACAAAGCCACATTACAATTAAATGGGACGTGTGAAGCCAACCATGACTTTTATTCAAGTATATGCTTTTTCTAAGAAAGCAGCATCTATACTGTCCCGCAGAAATAGTCAAAAGAGCCCAGAGATTTGTAACCATTTTGACAGATTTATAATGGGTTTTGTTTTTGTGGAGTTGTGTGCACTTTTTCAGATTCTAGTTTACCACAGCCAGTCCTTAAGTCAACCCCAGACCTTAATTTATATAAGTAGTACACTCCGTACGTGTGTATTGGTATATCAACCTAGACATATCATCTATCTAAGAGAGCTTAGCTGTGGTTAAAGATATTAGACTAGAATAGGGGACAGCAAAGTTTAGTTCTACTTTCAGCCATGAAAAGTCACTGACTTTGGATCTGTTTTTCTTTCTCAGCCTAGTAAGTATTGTTGTGTAGATAAAAGGTTGGAAATCTCCCAGGTGCACCTCTTTGAGTTCCTGGAGGAGAAGCAGGATTTCATAAGGAATGAATCAGTATAAATTGTGAGAGAGATTTCTCCATGCTGGGACTCTGAAGTGAAGAAGGATGAACGCTTGGACAAGAGGAAGGTAGAACTGGGTGTTCTGGCATAACTAATGGAGCCAGCATCCTGTTGTCCAAATCATCCTGTGACCATAAATTCACCTAGGCTGGCTTTAGATCAGCCTTTCTCAACCTTCTGACCCTGGAGGAACCCTTGAAATATTCTTCAGGCCTTGGGGAAGGAACCCCTGCACATTCAGGCTCAAATAGAGGCCAGAAGTTACAAAATTATTATATTTGTTTCCTGGGTAGGTCTGTATATATGCATTAACAGTGTTCTTAAACTAAAAATAAAGAATGAAACTTACCTGTTCTAACAGTCAGGAACCACGCTGAGACGAGGAATAGGTCTCTAGTGTTTTATTACTGCTACATTAG
Source organism: Candoia aspera (assembly GCF_035149785.1). Classification (NCBI taxonomy): domain Eukaryota; kingdom Metazoa; phylum Chordata; class Lepidosauria; order Squamata; family Candoiidae; genus Candoia; species Candoia aspera. The sequence goes on along the minus strand of NC_086166.1, from coordinate 10,434,474 downwards.
ACAGAAAATCCTACCAAACTGAAGAAGCGTGAGAAAACCCAGACAGATAAACCCCCAAAGTCAAGGTGGGTCTGTTCTGTGTCTCTTTGAATGGCTGCTCAACTCCTCACTACTACGCATGCATTTTCCCCCCTGGATAGGGGCCCCCTCCTGCTCACCATCAGTGCTCATGACATCACCTCTTTAATGTGAAGTTGCCAGAATTTGAAATAATTTTTTAAACAAATCGTGATCTCGCAGAACCCGAGGGTGCCACGGAACCCTGGTGGAGAAACCCTGCTTTAGATAATCAACTATTCTCCTTCAGTCTCTTCATCTGCAGCTAGTGGACAATAAGACACATTTTATTATTTAGCAGTGGTGTACATTCTACAAGTTAGTGTTTGTGAATCTTTAAAAGCACAGTATGAAAGTTAAATGTTATTATATAATCCAGGTCATATACGGAGACAATGATTGCCAGCGTGTGTCCTATGCAATTGGGTTGGAACCGCAGTGCTAATAATTTAAGGTTTTTTTTTCCAGCTAAAACCACATCTTGAAAACAATACAAAGCAACCATTTTTATACAGCAGGCTTTCTCCTTCCATCCCTGAAGTTTTGAGCTTCTCTTTGTTTATTAAACCTGCACCTAGAATTTAAAATAATCAAAGTCAGCCCTTAGGCTTGTCTGCAAGTGTTACCTTGTACAGTTCAACAAACTGGGTACCAGTTAGACTGCCTTAGATAATCACATGCCCTCTACATGAAAGATTCCCAGGAAAATGCCTCCTGGAAAATACAGGTGTCATAACTAGACACCTGTACTCTTTTGGACCTCAAATCATTCCAAACATATTGATATGATGGAAAAGATGCCCATGGAAGTGACCTTATTAGAATAGAGATTTGGGGAGAAAAGATGGATCATTTCTGTTTTGGCTTGAGAGAGACAAGAGGTGGCAAAATCTTCCAGAAACAAATAACAACTCCACCGCTCCATTTTAGACCTGGTATATCCAGGACAGCATTCCTGGAACCCAATTCTACCACCTGGAGCCTCTCCCCCATCTTCTCATGTAGACATACTCCGTCCTCCTGAAGAGATGGGCAGTTTATAATCCCCCCGCCCCAATGCATGGTCTGGGGCTGACATTGCAGAGTGTGATACGTGATGGCTGTAATCTGGAGGGTGATCGCTAAGTGGATCTATAAAGGAGTCTTCCTGAAGTGGAAAGAAGATGTCTTCAACTCGGTGGAAAGAAGAGCAGCTGAAATGGAAAAGAAAAATGACATGGAGCCAAGAGAGAAAAAGCATGCAGTAGTAATCATGCCAAAAGAACACAGTGGGGGGAAAAAAGAGAGGGAGAATGTTCGCAAACTGGTATGTGTGGGAAAAGCTGATCTGGCAAAATTGACCACTTTACCGTTGTGTCATTGTTACAGATTACTATCTTCAGCACAGGTCACAATTGTCTCCACAGACGGAAGGCTAGAAATCATACAAAAGATTAATTCCGGGCAAGCTTTTACCAGGAGCCCTGCTCATTTCTGATAAAATCTTAGATCATCTCCAGGCCCCCCGATGTGCTCTGCAATCTGATGCCGTTCTGCCAGCATCCCAGGATCTAGCTGTGTTGGATCATTGCCTCGCTAGAGTGTCCCTGCCAAGTGTCACTGCTGTGATTTGTATGGTGCTCTGTGGAGTGTGGACGAACTGAATGAGAGGTGGGAGAGAATCCATGCAAAATGGATGCAAATTCAAGGACAGCCTTTTTATTTCTATTATGTCTAACTTTTCACGGTAACCTCATTGAAAAATGAGCATGTGTGTTGGGGAGTCAATCTTTATTTCAGTTATTGACCAGCATAAAGTAACATGAGATGATGACAGTTTACAACCACTCCAGCATGAAGAGTTTACAGCAGTGTCTCGCAACCTTGGCAACTTTAAGATGTCTGGACTTCAACTCCCAGAATTCCCCAGCCAGCATGCAGTAGAGTTGTTGTATTTCTTGTGGGGGGCTGTTTCCTGAGCTGGCCTATTTTAAAGCAGTATTTCCCAGACCTGGGTAAATTACCCAAAATTGGGTAAAAGTGGCGTTTCTTTGGGTAATGACACATGAACCCATTAAATGGACTTAGTGCTTTACCTAGATTCGGTAGAAAGGACTTTCTGATAACGCAGTTTTGGGTAATGAAGGAAAATGTTTGGGAACCATTGCCTTAAAGCAGGGTTCCTCAATCTTGGCAACTTTAAGATGTGTGGACTTCACCTCCCAGGGCTGGCTGGGGAATTCTGGGAGGTGAAGTCTGCACACCTTAGAGTTGCCAAGGTTGAGGGACCCCGCCTTAAAGGGTTGACAGATATTGTCAATTCACTTCCATTTGTTTCTTCCATATTATTCAGCAGCGTGTGAGTGTGAGTGTGTGTGTGTGTGTGTGTCTGTGTGTGTATACACCCTAGCTGATTATATACGTAGGGCTGCAGGTCTGTTGTGAAGCATTTGCCTTAGAAGGATATGCTTTCTTGGGTATCAGTTCTAAGCAAGGGATGGTTCTCCAAACAGAAGGATATAATTTAATAACTCTGATTAACATTCAGATTAAGAGACTGGATTTCCTTCAGCTTGGCCACAAAAATTACAGATGCCTGCTAGGCTTATTTACAATAATTTGCAAACTATTTGTATAGCAATTTAATAATCCTCATATCTAAAATATCCCTAATGGCACAAAAAGGAACGGATATTTTAGAAAGGCTGGATGGCAATATTTTGCTAAACCAATGGCATGTTAATATTCCCAGTCACCATGTGATTTTCATTTATAGTGTGTAATGATAAGAGATGCTTCTTTGTTTATTGAACATTCATGTTCTTAGGGCTTTCGTTTTTTTTAGTAAAAGCATGGAAAGTGGCTAAGAAAAGCTAGAAATGTAATAGCAGTTAGGAAAACAGGTTTAATTTTTTTGGCAAATGGCAGCCTCCATAAAAAGCAGCAGTAGAACAGCAATCACGTAACAATAAACCAGCAAGGAACTTCAGGACAAATGAATATATTGCTGCTACTACTGGGTGGTTTCATACAGCAGGACAAGCTATGGGCTGGCACATTTGGTTTCAATTTAGCATGTATGAACCTATTCAACAAACCATGGTTCAGCCCAAGGGGGGAACCCAGCCAGTGGGTCAGTACTACCAATAATCCACAACAGCTTTCCCCAACTGGTGCTCCCATGCCAAATGAGGATTATTGGCACCATAATACTATATATATATACTATATATGTATATGTATGTATAAGTATATGTATGTATATATATACATACATACACACACACATTATATATATAAATTAAGTTCGGTGGTTCGAGACTTGAGTGCTGCATGGTGGAGTGAGCTCCCGCACTTGCCTCAGCTCTTGCCAACCTAGCAATTCGAAAGCATGCAAATGCGACTAGATAAATAGGTACCACTTCAGTGGGAAGGTAACAGCGTTCTGTGACTGTCATGCTGGCCACATGACCATGGAAGCGTCTTCGGACAGCGCTGGCTCTTCGGCCATGAAACGGAGATGAGCACCACCCCCTAGTGTCGGACACGACTGAACGGGAACCTTTACTTTACCTTTAATACTATATAGTCACAGCAACTCTTTGTTCCTGGTGACCATAAAAGCTAGCTAGGGTCCGTACTTGGATGGAAGACCACCAGAAGTCACAGGGTTGGAGATGAGACTGGGAAAAAAGCAATGGCAAACCACCATGGATGTTGCCATGAAAAGATGGATGTGTTGAACTCAGCTCCGAGAAGACTTTGCCAATCCCTTCTTCAGAGACTTGCTCACATAGATTACTAAAAGGGGGAGAAAGTTCTTTTCCAAATTCTGGCCCCTATGAAGGAAAGAAAAAGGTTGGGGGGGGGCATCAGGAGCCCTTGAAACCTAATCTTCCTGTCAGTCAGCTGGGTGGGTTTGATCCAGTGACAGGTGGCCTTTTCTTAGCCCCTTTATCCAGAGCCTTCCAGATTCCCAAGGGCTGGGGCACTGTTTGTACGCTGGTGGGTGGGTGGGTGGGTGGTGGGGAGTGAAAGGCCGTGCTTGTTTTCTGAAAGAAAAGCAGAGCAGATGAGCAGAGATCAAGGAGTCTGCAGGAAGAATGATTCGAAGACCCAGAGGCACGGGAAGCTGGAAAGCTCTGAAGAATCCTTTTTCTTTGAACATCTGTTGCAGTCCACTAACAAAGAGGACAGCCAAGTGGCCTTGCTGAGGATCTGCAAGATAGGCTGACCTCTCAGCAGCTATAACATTCCTCCCACTGGATCGGAGTGAGCAGTGGGGCAGGACCCCTGTTCCAGCTGCAAGAACAAGCCTGCAGCTGTGACTCATTTGAAGGCCTCGCTGCCCTAAAGTAGGAAGTGAAGCGCTCTCTGGCTGCTTCCGTATCCCGGAATGAAGCCCTCCTTGCAGGCATCATCCGTGTGAGCGGATGAGCATATAATTCCCGGGTAACATTTGGAAGGAGTCTCTCTCTCTTTCTAAGCCCGTACTTGTGATCTGAAAAGCATGAAATGATCATCAGTTGCTCTAGCTCAGTGTTTCTCAACCTTGGTGATTTTAAGACGTGTGGACTTCAGCTCCCAGAATTCCCCACCCAGCCCCACCCCATGGCTGGCTGGGGAATTCTGGGAGTTGAAGTCCGCACAGCTTAGAGTTGCCAAGGTTGAGGAACCCTGATCTATGCCATTAAAAAAGCATCATAAAGTTTACTATTTACAATATACAATTATCCTCAGTTGTAAATGTCAGATTCTGTTTTTATCATTTTGGTAAAGGAAACCTGGTTGTGGTTTGTAACCCATGGCTTATGGCATAGCCCTAGCCAACTGCAGCTTAATTCATAAACTATAATTAAACCATACTTAGCATAATGTGTGAATTCAGAATTCCCAGTTTCAGGTTGCGAACTTAGCAGAAATAATTTTTCCTTATTGATGCTTCAGTGTGCTACTGTGAAAAATGTGATGTAGTAATAATAGGCAGATTCAACTGTTTTAAAAAGCAATGGATCAGACTTCTTTAAAAAGTTGGCAGTACTGTTTATGTCCCTGTTTGTGTACAAATGGTATCATATTGTGCAGAAAACGATACTGCCATGCATTTAGGCTGGCTGTAGTAAAACTTAATTCTCAAACACAGTGAAGAGTGGGTTAGCACATCTAGATTCATAGCTAAACTGACTTAAAAAGAATTAAATCACAAAATCCCAGAGCTGAACAAAAAGGCACAGCCGCAGGCAGTACATGTCAGTTCTTCGGTGCCAGCTCTTTGATCTGTGCTATTTTTATCATGCGCTATAAGATGTGTTGGCTGTTTAGATGGCTTCTTAATTGAAACACTAACTCTAAATTCAGACAGCTTGCTCTGTGGTGTTGGAACCAGCATCCCAATGAAGCAAAGATTATACAGTGGCAAATTTTGCACCAATCCCATGTTCTCCTACAAGAAAGAAACCTCACTGAACTTCATGAGCTTGGCTAAATTAATGTACCTCAGTGACTTTGGCTAAGTAACAATCATGAAGCTCTCACTTCAGAGGGATTATGTGCCCAAATACCATTTGCTAGAGCAGCCTTTCTCAACCTTTTGACCCTGGAGGAACCCTTGAAATATTTTTTCAGGCCTTGGGGAACCCCTGCACATTCAGACTCAAATATAGGCCAGAAGTTACAAAATTATTCTATTTGTTTCATGGGTAGGCCTGTATATGTGCATGAACAGTGTTCTTAAACTAAAAATAGAGAATGAAACTTTCCTCTTTAATGTGAAGTTGCCCGAATTAGAAATAATTTTTAAAATAGATCGTGGTCTCCCAGGGAACCCCTAGTGAACTCTCGCGGAACCCTGGGGTGCCATGGAATCCTGATTGAGAAACCCTGTGCTAGAGGTAAATGGATGAACATTGAAATGTTTACACCTCATTTGTTTGATAATGTAGACTTAAGGTAAAGGTAAAGGTTTCCCTTGACGTAAAGTCCAGTCGTGTCCGACTCTAGGGGGCGGTGCTCATCACCGTTTCAAAGCCGAAGAGCCGGTGTTTGTCCGTAGACACTTCCATGGTCATGTGGCCGGCATGACTAAACGGAACGCCGTTACCTTCCTGCCGAAGCGGTACCTATTGATCTACTCACATTTGCATGTTCTCGAACTGCTAGGTGAGCAGGAGCTGGGACTAGCCATGGGAGCTCACCCTGCCGCGCGGTTTCGAACCGCCGACCTTCCGATTGGCAGCCAACTTACACGATCAGTAATGAGAGACTTGAGTGAGGACACATCATTAGTCTGGTCCTGCATGGTGTTTTAATGATTTGGTTTAAGACAGTGCAAGGTTAGAGGGATATATGTACCCACAACGAAAATCAAGCAATTGTGAAGGAGCCATAGATGTGTTTCACATGAGACACTAAGCCCTGGATCCCAACAACACACCCAGCTATAACCAGTAATTTTACAGATTGGAATGGCTGGGTTCACACACTGCACTACACTCTAACATAGTTTTCTTGGTTTTGGTTTAACATGTTGTATGGACCCAGCTGCTGTGGTTTGTAACCATGCAGTGTGCAAATGTAGCCACGGTCAGCTCTTAGCTTGGTGGTAAAAATGAAGAACAAAGGGAGAGGCCTATGCTACCCTCTGGACTGAGACGTTACGCTGAAAAGAAGGAAAGTAAGATTAAGGTGTTAGATGCTGAAATGCTTATTTATCTATCCAGTGATTTGCCTAAACTAATTCTCCTTTTCTCTAAAATTATAGAGATTATTCTGGTATCTGGCAAACTTTTCCTTCTACATCAAACATACTGTGCTGGGTTCTCCCTGACCTTCAGCCCCTCCTTACTCTCTGATTTGTACCACAGAAGTCAGAACTGTCCTTTAAAGTTAAGAACAGCTGTAAACCCTTTCAAGATTCTTGTGATATAAATAGCTTCTGCTAAAAAAAAAAGAAAATCTTGGATGGCATTGACCATGATGACCTTGCTGGAAGGCCCTCTCCAATCCACTATTGATCAAAAGGATGGGTCTTTCTGGGAACGGAGATGAGGAAAATGTATGCAGAACGCAAGCTGGAGACAGGGGCGTTCATACTGATAGACTGCTGAAGTACAGCAAGACAGCCTGCTTACGTTAACTGTGTTTGCAAACTAGACAGCATAAATTAACTACAGTATATAGGCTGGATTTGCATAACACTTCCAGCTAAAATGTGCTTGTGGGTGATGTGCCAAAACCAGACTCCATCAAGGGTTTGTGCAATGCTTGAAGCCAGCTCTTGTATTATTGAGGAAAGGTGACTTAGGTCCCTGCTCCCTCTGCTGTTGAGCTGCTAAATGTCGACCAATACCTTGAAGGTCTCTCTTCTCCCTTCCAAGGACTGTTTATTCCACCATGACCACACTACTTCATACATTGTCTTTATTTCTATATAAATGTTTTACAGGTAGTTCTCACTTAACAACCATTCATTTAGTGACAGTTCAGACTTACATCGGTGCTGGAAAAAATGACTTATGACCGGTCCTCATAACTTACAACTGCTGCAGTGTCCCTGCAGTCACATGATTACAATTTGGGCACTTGGCAACTGATTCAAATTTTTGAGCGTCACGGGGTCACATGATCGCCATTTTTGACCTCCCCAGCCAACTTCTGACAAGCAAAATCAATGGGGAATGGTGTGATTTGCTTAACAACCATGTGGTTCACTTAATGCCCACAATTCACTTAATGACTGCTGCAAAAAAGGTTGTAAAATCGGATTGGATTCACTTAATGACCACTTTGCTTAGCAACCGAAGTTCCAGTCCCAATTGTGGTCATTAAGCGAGGACTACCTGTACCTCTGTTTTTAAAAAGAGAATCTCAATTCAAGTGCCAAATAGCAGGTTTATTGAAGTGGGTCTGAAATAAGCAAAGGTCTTATAAGATGCTTACAAACTACAGTATGTTCAATAAGCCATCTGGCAAATGGAAATTTATGCATAAGAAGACTGGTAAACAAGTTCTTCCTTCTTCCGACGGATCAAACTTTTAAAAAATGATCCCGAGGCTTTGTCCAATATATTAGGCTAAAATATAGTTACTTATTTGTGGTTCAGCATGGCTGAGTCAACACATGAAGCCATATGTTGGTTGGTTTGGGCATCACGTTTATAAAAAGACATTTTATTAACATGAGTTTCAAGTTTAGCATGTTGTGCTGATCCTTACAGCCTGCCTTTTGGCTGAGCAAATCACCAGATCTGGTCCCTGCTTGGCCAAAAATCAGTGCAAAACTACAATCAGATTCCAACTATTCTAAAACAAAGTAAGGCAGATAATCCCCAGTGCAAAATATTCAGCATATGACCTATTTCTGATAATATTGTGAATGGTCTTTGGCATTATCATGTTATTTGGGACATTTTGCCATGTTCTTACTACCAGGACTATGATACTTTCAGCACACAGTGAATGACCTTCAGCACTTGGGGTGTTACTTAGGCATCACTGGAATACATACAGGCTTAGTAAAATAAGTAAATTAAAATTAAATAAATGCAGCTTGGGAAAACGTCCCATTGAATTCAGTGGGACAAAATGACCAGATAAATATATGTAGGAGCCCAGGCGTAGAAGTATCCTTAAGTGATCAACGTCTGCATTTCTTACATGTACAGCTTCCTTATGTGCCCTTTAGGTGTGCAACAGTCCACCATCGCATGATATGTTGCACAACAGAAAGCAGTTGTGAGTTTTAAACACATTAAATCACAATCCTTTGCTTTGGAAGGTTTAAGGCTGGAGCTTAGCTGATTGTGTTGCGGTTTATGGCATTTTAAATGTAACCATCTGTAAAATGGGCATTCCTGTCTTCAATTAAGCCTGAGGATGATGGGGGAGGCTTTCCTATGTTAAGTGATCCTACCTTGGTTTGGGCAGCTCAGCTTTCACCAATTCATTCCTAATTCATTCCTAGGATCAGGGCCGCAACTTAGGTCTGTGACACCCAGGACAAACATGGATCCCGTGCCCGTTTTGGTGCCCCCCCAGTGCTCATTTTGGCACCCCCCCACGTGGCACCCAGGGCACATGCCCCGCTTGCCCCCCCTTAGTTGCAGCCCTGCCTAGGATTAATGATTCAACCCTTGGATGTGAGGTTGGTTTCCTTTGATTTATTTTTATGATTCTAGTCCATCAGTTTTGCAGTAAGATGGATAGTTACATGGTTCTCTAAGTAGAGATTAGAACAGTCTGTAGCAAAAACAAACAGAGGAACAAAATAGCCCCACTGTATCCAATTTAATGTACTTGACAAGGGAAAATATGTGTTATTTTTGAAATAAAACATGAATTTAAAGTGTGATGGACTTTATAATCCAGGTTTATATTATTTTCTTGGCCCTTGAGATAATGCCGCTGAGCAACTTAGTCTTTTCCTTTGGATTCCTAATGTGTTTTTGCTTAAGAAAATATTGCCCTCTCCTCTGAGAAATTGTTGCACTGAAATGCGGATTATGAATCCTAAAATAAGTGGATAAACAAAGTGGTGTTGCACAATATTGAAACTGTGTAGCGCCCGAAGCTTGGAAGTGTCAAGTTGTCTGTGCCAATTATAATATTAATCTTTTGCAGCAAGAAACTGAATTCTGGGTATAAGCACTGTGCAAAGGAGGCAGGATTTGGGCCTCTGCTACCATTTCTAGCTACAAAGGTTGCCCATGTCTTAGACAGCATGCATCTGAATGCACGCTGTACCACCTCCCTGATGCAGACTTCTGGAGGATTTGGGCATTGCCCTAAGATGGACTTGAGAACTCTATGTGCCCAATCTCTTAATGCCTGTTAATACAGACAGATTCTGTGCAGAAGACTGGCATGGTGAATGCACATCAGGAGAGATGAAGCTGGATAGAGCCAAAAAGGCAACTTCTCTTTATGCTGTGTGGATTATTCCCTGTATACGGTTGCGTGACGCAAAGATATTAATTGCTGCCTATATGGTACACTGCTTTATAACAGGATAACTCTGGCATAATGTTAGGGATGGCACTATCACTAAGAATAAAGTAGCATGGCATTTTTTTTTCTTGTTCATCTTTAGAACCCTTGATTTGGTTCCACAACTACTGCTGTGTTTAAAGAATGACTGATCTTAGAAACATTTGCTGTAATTGAGGACCATAACAATAAACTAAACGGCCAAAGAAAATGATGGCTTAACTTCAGCATAAATTAACGCTTCTGGTTCTGGTTGGTCATCTGACTTCTTGCGGCCCAGATCCAGTATTTCTGGCTTAAATGGACCTGAAGTTCTTTTCACTTGCGTTCCTGGGTCCATACCTTGGAAAGTTCATAAGAGCACTTACCCAGTGCCTTCAAGGAGGTACATTTTGGGTCCCCTCACTCCCCTCACTTGTCTGTTGTCTTCAGCCACAAGGAGGTAAAAATATTTCTGGTTCAGAGCATATTTTGATGTTCTGAATCATACCAAGCAATTTACTTGCCTCATCTGGTTTGAAATCTGGTTAGGTGTCCCCCCCCCCCCTCACATTTCTCCATTCTGAGCTTTGTCTTTTGGTCAGCAACATAGCTAAGGAAGGCATTTGCGTGCTGCCAAATGGCAAATCGTTTTAGTCTGTGTTACTTTTATCCATAGGCTTCATCTGGCCATGTTGAGAATAACGATTCCACTGGCTGGAAGTTGCTTAAAACTTAGGCTACTTCTATCAAACCACCTTTTCCATCTTCTTGAAGGCCACCCACACAAGGGTTACCCTAATAATCTGCTATTAAGTTTCAGGCACGCTATGGTGCTTCCTGTGACTCACCGCCATAAAGCTACTCCTGAACCACAGGCCCAAGCCTCTTTCTGCTTCCCTATTTTGAAAAGATGAAGCACGACACCAAGCTCGCTCCCTCACAACAAAATCATGACTAGACACACACACACTTTTATTTGCAATTGTGACTTTTTTGCTATTCTAAAACTTCCCAGGATTCCACTTTATGTATTACTTGGCTGTAGTTTTATTGAGGAAATGGCTATACTGCAGAATGTCGCAACTTGAAGGGGCTTACAACGGTGGCAACACAAAAGCCGATACCCAACAAAACCAAAATAAATCAAAATATGCCAACAGTTAACCACCGGCACTCCCAACATGCAGTAACATTCCTTCTCAAAGGCCCTATGAAAGAACTCAGGTTTCACTGCTTTGCAAAATAATGTCAGGGCCAGTCTAAACTTAGGAGTGGGGGGTGGGAGTTATACAGGTAGTCCTCACTTAACAACCATTCATTTAGTGATGGTTCAGACTTTCAACCGTGCTGAAAAAACGACTTGTGACCAGTCCTCACACACCACCGCAGTGTCCCTGCGGTCACGTGATCACAATTTAGGCGCTTGGCAACCGGTTTGCATTTATGACCATCACAGCATCCCGTGGTCACATGATCACCATTTTTGACCTTCCTGGCCAGCTTCTGGCAAGCAAAAGCAATGGGGAACTGTGTGATTCACTTAACGACCACATGATTTGCTTAATGAATGCAACCCAAAAAGTTGTGAAATTGGGTCAGTTTTGCTTAATGACCACTTCAATTAGCAACCAAAATTCTGGTCGTTAAGTGAGGAATAGCTGTACTTTACAGAGGGGACCACTGCACACACCACGTGGGTCTACAGAATGTAGAGTTGTTATCCAAAGGAAATGGATTTAGGGCCCCAGGGTGCGCAGTTCCTTCCACTGCTGGTAGGGGCTTCCTCCCACCAGCTCACTCCAGCCTCTTGGTGCGCACCAACGTGCATTGCCAATGCACTGCCAGAGGGCCACCCAGCATCAAGCAATCGCGTTCAACCGAGCTGCAACAGTTTCTTTTCAGTGTTTGTTAAGCTCAAGCAAAGCAACACTTGTATCATTTAGAGGCCCCCCTTTCACTTTACGTCGCCAAAACATCAAAGGCCGCCCGGCCAGCCAGCCAGAAGCCAGGAAAGGGAAAGTCCGGGGAAAATTTTTCACCGTCGGTTTGCCTCTTCCTACAAGGCGGCCGTGGAAAGGGCGATTCCTGCGCGCAGCTCCGCCGGGGGCGACCTGAAGCCCCGCGCGTCTCCTCACCTTACCCTCCCTCCACGCCCCGCGTTTAATCTGCACCGCATCAGCCTGAGGATCGCGGCTCCAGGAGGCCTCTTCTCTCCGCGGGCTGAGCAACGCCCGTTCAAGGCCGGCTCGTTAATCACTTAAAGCAAACTGGATCGACAGGCCGCGCCGAAACTCTCGGCAAGCCCTTCGCTCCTGCCCTGCCCTGCCCGGAGAGGCACGGGTGGCCGAGGACGCGCGCCGTCCCGCCGCAGCCGGGTTTCCTGCGGCAGCAACGCGCGGCGCTGGGCCGGGCGGAGTCCGCACGGGGTGGCGGCCTCTCCGCCGGACGAACCGCAGCTGCAGTGTCCGAAAGGCAGCACCCGCGTCGTCCGAAGTCCCGGGAAGGCGTTGGGAATGTTGGAAGAGCACTCTCGCGTCCCCCCCCCGTCCCCCACCAAGCGGGTTTGATCGCGGCTCGCTGTACCCTCCCCGGCAGAAGCCCCGCAGGCGCCCCGTCCCGGGCGGCCCGGAGCAACTCCAGGCTTCCCGCGTGGCTGCTCGTCGCCCCCTCCCCACCGGGCGGGGGGGCGGGACTTGGCTCGGGGGGCGGGGCTCGCCCTGCCCGTGAAGAGGAGGCGGCGGCGGGAGAAGTCGCCCTCCGGAATGAATCCTCGGCCGGCTGAAGGAGCTGCTGGTGCCGCCGCGCCCCGTTTCCATCCCCGGGTAGGTCTCTCCGGTGTCCCTCGCCTCCCTGTTTTCGGAATGAGGGAGAAGGCACGGCTGGCTGGTTGACTCGCGCCCAGGATTGCACCCAGGGATGCCTCCTCCTCCCCGCCTTCCCTGAGTAAATCCCATCATTTTGGAGCCCCCCCTTCTTCTCTCTCTCCCCTCTGTGCTGCTGCTGCTTTCCCCGCGGAGCGCTCTTAGCACACTCAGAGGCGCCGTCGCCCGAGCGTCGCGGATCAAAGACGGGAAAACTCTCCCGGTTTAAACTCTCTCCCCGCCCGCCCGCCCGCCCGCCCGCCCATCTCCGTCCTTTCCAACACCTTGCTTAAAATGCGCTCCCTGTGCCTGATCTCCATCCCCTGCCCGCCCAGCTGTTATAGACTTCAGTGCCCATACTCCCCCGCCCTTTGCCCAGGGTGGCGGGGAGTTACGGGCGTCAAGGTTTTCCCCTGGAGAAGGAACTAGCTTGGCGAAAGGTGATTCAAATGAAATGTGTGCGTTGGCGTGTCCGGCCAGGTGCTGGGGAGGTGCGCTGATTTCTTCCAAAGAGTAAAAGTTTGTTCCGGTTTTTGAAGTTCGAGGCGCGGCGGGCTGGCTTTGGGTCCTCCAGGATGGCGTGGTTTTCTGAGTCTTGCCTGCCGCCGGCAGTTTCTTCCTCCCTGGTTCCAGCTGCCTGGGCTTTGGCTCCAGTTCAGCCGAAGGGAAAGGTCAGATCCCATCTGGAGGGAGGTGGGAAGCGGAGGCCTCTGGTGTGATGTGCATCCAGCCCAGTTTCCACCCCGTCCTTGAGCGGAGGGGATGAGTTCACATGACGCTCTGCTGGGGGTTGTTTGCTTTTAGCTTAAGTAACATGGAAAGCCAAGCATTGTGCTTTGCAAATTGTGGTAGGAACTCGGCCAGTTGCACTGTCAGTAAGCCCTATTTATGCCATGGCTTAAGAAAGTTTGCAGATCTAGTCCTGCCTAATGATGGATTGGGATGTTCTTTAATTGCAACAAGGGCATCTTCAAATGCATTCTGCAGTGCGGTATTCGTGTAACTGAGTTGTCAATTAACGAAAATTTGCAGAACTTGCTTGTGTGAATTTATCTGCCGTGAGGCAGAAACTTTTTGGGCGGGAGGAATAAGAGGGCTGGGTTGTATCTGAGATACTGAACTATTGGGGTAGTAGCTTGGGATGATAGTTGTACTGTAGAAGTTTATTATTATCCTGGATATTTTAAATTTTCTGTTTACTGTGGATGTCTTATTGCATTGTGTTTTTAGATGCCCTACGGATATTTCAGTTGTTGTGTGAACCCAGCCAGTTGTGCTGTCAATAAGCCATGCTTACACCATGACTTAAGAAATGTGCAAATCTAGCTGGTCGCTGAGTGCACACATTACCCTGTATATAATGTGCCTTGTTTTGTCTTGATTTACTGGATTGTATTAGAGATACTAGTCTAATGGGATAGTAGGTTATCATGATAATTATACTGTGCATGTGGTCGTTTAAATGATATTATCCTGGATATTTGGAAGTTAATACCGTGGCTGTCATACTGCATTGTGTATTTAGATGCACCGTAGACATTTCAATTGTTGTAAGTTGCTGTGGATCAGAATGAAATTGGTGGCTTACTGATTTCATAAATATTGTATTCACCTGGACACTGATGTTTCTAACCTATGTTTTATGACTTAGGATGTTGTGCATTAATTAGTCTATAAACCATGGTTCTTTCAGTGAATAAAGAGAAATTATATTGCATTACAAAGTCCATTTGCATCTGAAATGAAAGAGGCTGCACCTTCCCGTTTTGAATACTAGGATCCCTGTTTTGCTGAGCATCTCATGGAGTTTTCCATAAATGTTTGTTGTTAGTTTGCATGTTGGACTCTGGGTGCCTTTATAAAATAATATCCAGTTTCTATTGTTCTTTTCAAAATTTCGCTGCTGCCCTTGAAAACAGATTTCTGTGGGTCTTTCTGCCAGCCACTTCTCCACTGTTACCTTTGCCCCAAAGCCAGGACCAGCAGGTGCAATCCATGAAGCCCTACATTTTTTATTTTCCTTTTTTTCCCCTCCTACATAATGTTCTTCCAATTCCCCCTCAATTTTGAGGGGGGGGGGTTGTAAGGGAGAATGATGGGGCAAACTTAACAAGCAAACCATAGATACCTTTATGAAGTTGAAATAAGTTTGTGAAAGACTAAAGACAGCTGAGTATGGACACCTTACTTCAACCTTTCTCAACCTTTTGACCCTGGAGGAGCCCTTGAAATATTTTTCAGGCCTCGGGGAACCCCTGCGCATTCAGGCTGAAAGATAGGCCAGAAGTTACAAAATTATGATATTCGTTTCACGGGTAGGCCTGCACAGATGCATTCGCAATTTTCTTAAACTAAAAATAAAAAATGAAACTTACTTCTGTAATGAGAAGTTGCCTGAATTTGAAATAATTTTTTAAATAAATTGTGATCTCCCAGGGAACCCCCAGTGACCTGTCACAGAATCCTAGGGGTGCCCCCGAACTCTGGTGGAGAAACCCTCCCTTGTTTTAAAGGTGTCTGTCTTATTACAAGACACTGCCGTTCAAATGTCATGGCTCAGTTGCTTTTTTTGTCCAGCCTTGGTCAATGTCTTCCTAAAAACAACAACAGTGAAGACATGAAACCAGTTCTGTCTCTTCCAGCCCCTGCATTTCTTTGGGGTTTCTCCCACCTCCCCAGCAACAGTGATCGTTCTCCCAGCCAGCTGCTTTCTGGCCCTCATGCCTCGGTGCTACATACGTGGGTTTCCTCTCTGTACATTTTTCTGCTTTCATGGTGCCTGTGATAAGGTCTGACTTTGCTGAAGCTGTTGGCAAGAGAAAAACCCTGCTTCGATTTTGTAACCATCGCATTCCATACTGTGTTGGCTAGGAAGCTTTTTTTTGGAGTTCGTGTGTGAGATTTCGTATCACTATCCTCTTCCATCTGGTTTCCCTCCACTCCGGAAACTATTTCCAAATCCTGATTATTCTTTCTCTCTCTCTCTTTCTCCTCTCTCCCTGTCCAAATTAAGGTTATGTGACTGGAATCTGTTTTTTGATTCTTGTGAGAAGGCAAAAAAGCTTCCTGCTTTTTTGTTCAAGTATTCAGTGGGGAACATATCCTCTGGAGCCTATGGAATAAGTGAGCAAGGATTGCTGGTTTAATAAGGAATGGAGGGAGAGAGAAGGTTTTATGAACTTTAAAAAAAAAAAAAAAACGTCCGAGCAAACACACAAACATTTTTGGAAGGGATTAGAAGGGTAAGCATTTCCAAACACGCTGTTTTTGTGCCTAAAAGGGAATGTAGATTCAGCCTCTTGAAACAGAATTCAGTAGGCAATATGCATCGCTTTTTTTGGTCTTTTAAACAGCTGGCGTTATTTATTTGTGGCTTTTTCTTTTTTTAAAGTGGCAGTCCACCCCCACTGCAAAATCGTGGCTGCCTTTGGAGAGAGCTGTTTCCCGGTTGTGTTTGGGTAGCAAACGAGCGATGAAGGACTGATGATATAACGCTCTCTTCAGCTTTGGGCAGAATCTGCTTATGGAAATAAGACCTGGGGTGTGTGCTGTCCAGAACACTGTGCAGGCAGCGTTGAATTGAATAGCCCTCTGGATGACGATGGACAGTTCAATATTCCATTTAACACGGCTGATTTGTAGGCAGAGCAATCAGGCCGGCCGAGGAAGTGGTATGCGGCTAATGTCAGTTTGTATTGCATCTGAAGGGGAGATAGCATCTTATACCTAGGCTAATCCCTTCATCTCCATCTTTTCTGGGAGATATTAGGCATCCTGGAAAGAGCATCTATATCCAACAAGTTCTTTCTCTTCCTTTTTCTGGTTGGGTGAGGACTTTGTGCAAGAGGTGAATGGCTATTTTCAGTACAGTATTTATTCTCTAGGTTGGATTGTCTCTTTCTCCTGTATTTAATTCCTCCTTGTTCTCACACTTATTTTTGGTTGGCAGTGCTCTTTAGTCCATTATATCTGTGTGCTTCTTGAACTACTTTTTTCCAGTTGTGGGTCCCCAGGTAGACTATAAACCCCATCATTCCCATCTGCTAGCCATGCTGGGTGGAGATGTTGAGACCTGGAGTCCAACAAGATCTAGGGAACGTGTGATAGGAAGGATTACTGTAGGAATTTCTGCTAACTGAAATGAACTAGGAAAAGAAGGATGTATTTTGAATGAGTGTCCCTGGCCAACATTAACATGGAAGTCGTCCCTAATTAGACTGTACATGTGCTTGATTTGGCGCAACTGGAATGACGGATATCAAGGAGGACTTGCAGATGGTGAAAGGACACCTGGCTTTTTTGAAGGAGCAAGTCTTCAGGCCCAGTTGAAGGTGTTGAAATAACTGTAATCTTGGCAAAGAGATGAGATGTCAGAAGATTGCAAATGGACCAATTTTGCTCCCACCTTAAGAAAGGTGGGAAAGGTGAATTGAGGAAATGGCAGAATGGTCAGGCTGATGTCAGTGCAAAATATGAGAACTGAGTTTGAAGTGGACAGTCTGGTAGCAGCTAGAACACAATGCTCTGATTAGAGGAAGCGAACATGGGTTTGTCAGGAATAAGAGTATGGTGTGCTAGACCTATGAAGAATCTTGATTTCAGAAAAGTAATTTACAAGCTCTTCTGTTATGTTTTTGTTGACAAGTTAGTAAAATGTAGATTAGATGCTTTGATTGTTGGGTGGTTCTGAAGCTGGTCATGAAATGGTACTAGAGCTGAGCTGATGTATTGTAATAAGCAAAGTTTTTTTTAATCTGGGGTTTATTGAGCAAAGTTTGATGGCTTGACTGGTGCTTCTGGTTTGTAATAGATGGTTTACAAGCCACAGTGGCTGGATTTATGCAAATATAAATATATAATTACATTAAATGTGAACTCAGCAAATGATTGATGCAGGAATCTAGTGTTCATTCTACCCTGGCTGAATTAATTGTTCTGATATTGTGCCATCAGAAATGCAAATTCTGGAGAGCAGCTTCTGAAGCCAGAGCTTTTAAAAAATCTAGTTGGATAATTCTGTAATGTATTCTTCATTGGATAATCTGCTTATTTCAATTATGATCTCCTACAGCTCCCAGCCTGATGGTGGTCCCCTTTCTTTTCTTTTTCCTTGGACTTTTTCCTCTGGATTTTCATCTCCTCTCTTGTTCTATCTCCCAGCCCCAATTTTCCTAGATCAAAATTTCTAAAATCTCCCCAGCCTTCTGGTTGAGAGGTAGAGTGGATCCATGTTTTACATCCTGAAGGTCCTTGCTTTAGTTCCAGCCATATATGATCAGAAGGATTTATCTGAAGCTGTGTCTGGGTTCACACATTTCCTTAAGCCCTAATTTGGCTTGTTGGGCTTTGGTTTTGCATGTTGTGGACCCTCCAACTAGGGCTGACTTCAAATATTTTGCTAAGGCACACTTTTTCAAACCCTGGGTTGTTAACTAAGCTGCAATCAGTTGAGTTTAAACATCGTGCTAAACTATGGTTAACCTAACCCCCAAGCTGAAACCAAACCAGCCACATTAGGGGCTTAACATGTCTACCTAGTTGGTCTTTTTTTTTTTATAGCAATATTGACACTTTTCAAGAAAGTAGGGCCATCCTTCTTCTACCATGATGCCTAGATACAACTTGAGTTTGGCAGAACTCTGAACAGCCATGAAAAGAGTCTTCAGCGAGATATTTGGAGATGCTTGAAGATTCAGAGAGGCTGTCTGAAAGGTGTCACATCTCAGCCTTATATATGTTATTGATTTTTTAATATATACTTTATGTTGTTTGTTAGCCTATTGAAATCTTCAGAAATGAAACAGGATATGAGCTGGTATAATTAATAACTAAGTTGTGAGGAGTTGTGGATGGGGGAACAAATGTATGTCAAACTGACTTTACAAATGAAGACATTGCATGGTGGGAATACCAAAGGCACATATTTGAAGTACAGAAGCTCTTTCCGGCATTAACCTGGTTTCCAGATTAAGGAAGGCGAACATGATATGTAGGTGTTGGTATGTGTTACACAGGTAGATGAGAAATTAAAGTACTGCGTGACTATGCCACTGGCAATTTCATGTACATTGTCCTGGTTCTAAAACCATGGAGTTATTTGTCTTAGAATGTAATATCTGAATTTATTTATTTTATTTATTTTCTATCCCACCTTTATTATTTTTATAAATAACTCAAGGCGGTGAACATACCTAGTACTCCTTCCTCCTCCTATTTTCCTCCCAACAGCAACCCTGTGAGGTGAGTTGGGCTGAGAGAGAGGGACTGGCCCAAGGCTTTACATTTTTTAATCCCAAGGCTCCTATGATAATGATGATGATGCTTTACTAACTAGCTGGAGTTGCTCTAAACTAAAGCTTTTTGCTTTTTCCACCCTAAAAAGAGCAGAAAACCTTTGCCCTTTCTTTTAGTTACCAAATGCAACTAGATATTTGACAGAATCATGAAATCTAAATTCAAGATGCCTCTCCCTGATACTTTATATATGCTTAACAACCACAATTGGAGCCAGAATTTTGGTTGCTAAGGGAAGCGGTCATTAGGCAGATCTGACTTGATTTTACAACTCTTTTTGCAGTGGTCGTTAAGCGAATCACCATGGTCATTAAGTGAACCACATGGTCATTAAGTGAATCACAGTTCCCCACTGATTTTGCTTGCCAAAAGCCAGCCGGGAAGGTAGAAAATGGTGATCACATGACCATGGGACGCTGCAATGATCATAAATGCAAACCAGTTGCCAAGAGCTGAAATCATGATCACATGACTGCAGGGATGCTGTGATGGTCATAAGTGTGAGGACCAGTTGTAAGTTGGTTTTTTCAGCACTGTCATAAGTCTGAACTGTCACTAAACAACTGGTGGTTAAGTGAGGACTACCTGTATGTGTGAGTGTAGCTAGATAGATAGGAAGGATCTGCCAGGATAAATTACAAAGGGATAAGACATTTGGATAGGGATAATTCATTGGGGCAGTAAATGATTTTTTTTTAATACTGGGGAAAAAATGATGGCACACAGAGTTAATGTATGGTTTTAAAAGGGAAATATTCTCACTGTATTTGGATGTATGAGCTGTTTTTGGTCTTGCTGTCTATATATTGTGGCCCAGATGTGTTGTCCTTCTTGGCAGCTGCCTAAAACCAGAATTAATTATTTTCCAAGTCTAATTCTCCCTGTATCTCCTTTAGTAAGATGTACTGAGATTGAAAGGGGTAGAAATATTCCAGCAACTGAACT
Source organism: Candoia aspera (assembly GCF_035149785.1). Taxonomy (NCBI): domain Eukaryota; kingdom Metazoa; phylum Chordata; class Lepidosauria; order Squamata; family Candoiidae; genus Candoia; species Candoia aspera. The sequence continues at coordinate 10,414,372 of NC_086166.1, read as the reverse complement.
CTTTCCTTTCTAAAACCAGTGTGCCTTCATGTATGTCATAGTGGAGATTTTCTGGTTTTATTTCTAAGAGCCTTCCTGTAATGTGCTGGGGTGGTGGGTCTTTTCCTTGATTAATGGCAGAGCTTGTAATTGGCTATTTACGTAATGGTCTCCTGAACCTTTATCAGTCAGGGAACCCACTCTTATAAAACTGAAGATCCTGTTGGGTTCATACAGCATTCTAAGCTGTTATTTGCTCAACCGTAGTTAGTTGAATGAATCATGATGTCTGGATTCATGTAACATTAAGCTAAAAATATCCTCTACAGCATATGGCAGTGTGATGCTGGAGCCCTGTCAATGCTTCCCAGCTTTGATCACATTGGACTTCACAATGAAAAGAGATGGGTGCCTTTCTTAAGTTGCTCTTAACATTTGCTGAGGCTGACTTGTTGAAAACTATAAACTTGGCCGCCAGCATCTGTAGGACGGCTCAAAAACAAACAAGATGGCGGTCAAAAAAGCAAGATGGCGGTCAAGGCAGTGGAATGGAAGCCCCACCACATTTGTACATGCATTGACATTGCATGGATGTACAAGGGGGTGGGTTTCATTCCCACTGCATTTTGCCTTTTTTTTGACCCCCCTGCCATAGATGCTAGCGAGCTTGGCATACTTTTAATTAAACATGGTAATTTATTTTTGTCCATTAGTTTATATACCTTAACAATAACATATCCAGTCCCCTTCATAAATAGAGTAGATGTGCATATAGGGGGGTGAGGGGCATGGATTAGAAATTAATGTGGTATAATTTAACATGAAATACAAAATACATGTTTTAGGAGTTTAAAAAGATACAGGGCTCATCAAAAGTAGTATTTATTTTTACCTGGTTATCCTTCCCCACAACTAAAGTGCCTCTTGCTGAAAATTAAATTACAGATATAATGCAGATAGGGATTTGAACATCTTAATTTCCCTTGGTTGTGAAGTAGAACTTCTTAAAGATTCAGATCAGTGAGCTCTGAACTTATCAGTGATTCATGAAATAAATCAGGGTGTCTTGCAAATGCTTTGAAAATTTATATGGAAGAGGTGAATTCATTTATTTTTAGATTGCTTGTTTGAAAGCACCTTCTAAACAGTTGCTCACTATGGCAAGAAAGAGTTGGCTTCTTTTAGGTGAGAAGGCAGAGCAGCTTAATTAAAGCTCTTATCCTAACTATACTTTTCTAGGAGTTATTGAATGTAATGGATTTTACTTCTGAGTTGATATATATTGTGTGATAGAAATCCTAATCATGGCTGTTCAGAAGTACATTTGGTTGTTTCATAGGGGTTATGATCTAATTCGGTGTTTTTCAAACTTGGCAACTTTAAGATGTGTGGACTTCACCTCCCAGAATTCCCCAGCCAGCCATGCTGGCTGGGGAATTCTGGGAGGTGAAGTCCACACATCTTAAAGTTGCCGAGATTGAGAAACACTGATCTAATTAATTCCCGCCCCAAACTTTATTGGTATGCTTACTTTATTTATTTTTTATTTTATTTATTTATTAGATTTATATTACCACCCCTCTCCCCCAATGGGGGACTCTGGGCGGTTAATATACTTAACATTCAGTTTCAGTAAATACCGCAGCATTTTTTTGAGGAAACATACGAACACGGCATATAAAACCCATAGATCAGTTGCATTTTATTTCTATTGCAGGCAAACCCTGTAACAGAAATACAGGATGTAGTTCATAAACAGTCCAGCCCTGCTTCAAATGAGATGCTAGGTCAAACCATAACATGTGCTTGTTGGTTTGGACCAGCCTTTCTTAGCTTTTTGACTCTGGAGGAACCCTTGAAATATTTTTCAGGCCTCAGGAAAGGAGCCCCTGCACTTCCAGGCTCAAAGATGGGCCAGAAGTTACAAAATTATTATACTTGTTTCATGTGGAAGCCTACATATACAGTATACATTAACAGCGTTTTTAATCTAAAAATAAAGGAAACTTATTTCTTTAATGTGAAGTTGCCCAAGTTTGAAATAATTTTTTGAATTAATTGTGATCTCCCAGGGAACCCCTAGTGACTTCTCGCAGAACCTGATGGTGCCACAGAACCCTGGTTGAGAAATCCTGGTTTGGACTGTTCCAGTAGTCTCCTTACTTTCTATTAAATCTAGTTTCCTTTTGGCTTTCTGTCTGCTGACCAGATTTGATGGCTTTTGCTCCTGAATCCAGAGAGAGCTGGAATGTGTCATGGTTGACATCATACCAGTCCCGTTTTGCTGTAGTTGTGAACTTCCTGAGTGGTTTGAGAGTCTCTCAACTTCCTCACTCTTCACTTTGGGGCTGTAATGGAGACCTTCCTCAAGGGGTATTGTAAGGATTGCTCAGTTTACATCTGCAAAGTGCATTGAACAATCCAAGTGTGCTATAAATGCTAGGTGTTGATTGTACTGATCCCTCTCTTCATGGTCTAGAAACCACCATTGAGAGATGTTGAAATGAACAATGCCGCTTAACAACTGCTTTTCTTCCTTAGCTTATGCTAACGCTGACAAAGCCTTCAAGTGGAACCTAATTCTAGTATCCTAGAATGAGACTCTTGCTGTTACAGAAGAGTGGTTTTGTTGGGAGCGCATCACAACTGCCCTTGAGAACAGCCTCCACATGCGGATGTTTTCCCACTCATGTTGAGAGTCCTCTGAAGTGGGCTGCACTGCTTGATTTGTGTAGTTGAACATTCATCTCAGTTTCTCCAAACAAATTACCTTTTCGCAATGCCAAGGCTGCACCCTTGCATTTAGCTTCTGTCCTGTCGTCAAGTTCTTTGCCACATACATCTTGCTGGATGAGATGAATTTCAAGACCAGCAAAGGGGGATTTTTCCATTGCTAAAATTGTAGAAGCAACCATTTTGTTCAGATTATAAAGCAGAATGGGATTCAGACTGGAACTCTGGTCATGCATCACTCATTTAATTTACTGAATAAGCTACAATTGCATGGATTTGCAGACCACCCTAGGCCATAAACCATGATTTACAAACCACAGTGGTTGGGTCCATACTACATTTTTTTAAATTTCTGGCATTTTTCCCATAGGTGCAGGGTCCGCTTTTTTGGATCAACCAAATGTTGATCCGTTGGTTGCAACAGGAATTGACCAACTGGCTTGTCCCCCGAGCCGGACATGGTGGCCTGAGAGACAGAGACTGGCCCAAAGTCACTGGGCCTATACTGCATGCTACACCAAAATCAAACCAATTTATTGCTTAGTACAACATGCAAAGCAGGCTTGGGTTTTGGACCTCTAGATGCTACTCTGAATATACTTGATTCCACTTTCCCCAGACCACTCCTTTCTGGATATTCTGAGATTATTATAATGCTCAGAATTTGCAGAAAGCATGGGAAATCACCCACTTGGGGTCAGTTGAGCTGAATCCAAAATCACTGAGTTTAACCATGCTGAGAACATAGCCCATTTTTTGCAGCTTACGGATGGCTGTGTTCCAAAAGTGGGTGCAGCCATGACCTCTTTTGGGGGGAGGCATGGAAGGTTTTAAGGGGTAAAAAAATGGTGCATTAAACCATGACAAGGCATACAGCACTCATTATGCCATTAAATTTCTTCTAAATGACCCCTCCAAGCAGAGAAAAATGTTGCCCTTACCCTCTTGTGGCTAGAGGCTGCAAAAAAGATGCTGATACCCTGCCCCCTGGGACTTCTGGATTGGACCCCTATACACTTTCCCTAGTTGGCAGTAAGATTTGCTCAAGGGCTACCTGGCCAAGGGGGTAGAAGTAGGCTTGCTAGCCAACAGCTATTGCCTTCTTCCTCTTTCCGTTTCCCCTCCAGTAACAGATATTTTGGGGTGTGCAGAAAATGGGGGAGCAGTCAGGAATGTGGCATTGTTGCCTAGTAACACTTTAATATATACTGTGCTGCTGTTTTTGGAGAGTCTGGCTTTTAGGATCCTGTTGTGCTGTGTGCTTGTGAAAGAAGGAGGGGGGTGCTCCCTCAGGCTTCCACAATGGACAATGTGTCCTCCTTCTTCTGGGGAAGGGAAAGAGAAGAGAAGGTGACATTTTAAACAGTGGTATGGAAGGTAAGAATGGCCAGTGGGAGCAGAAAGGGAGGGGAGGAAGATGAGGAGAAGGCTGTTTGATCTCTTCCTCCTCCTGCTGGTCTGTTCATTGATGGTCAGGCATGTACTAACTGGCTTCTGTTTCATGCTCCAAGCACCTCTTTCAGACCAAGGTTGGCACCTCCCTGTTTGGTAAAACAGGCAAAAGAGCCTATTTTACTGCTTTAAATCAGCCAGTGCTTTTGAACAATGAGATGAATGCTGGAGAAGACGCCCCACCTATGATTGAAAGGTTGCTGTTCTTGATAGACGTGATGAATGAAGTCTACTTCCTGTGCTCCTGGCTTGTTTACAGATTGGGCTAAGTCGTAACTTACTTTTACTTGGTTTAGTGTGCTGTGTGAACACAGACATTGTAGTTGGAAAACTAGATTATGGCTTGGTGTGCTGCGTGAACCCAGCCAATTGTGATTTCACCACTAGCCATGGATGAGGGCGAAGTGTGAACCTAGCCCCAGTATGCCCTTGAAATAGTAAAAAAGTAATTTTCCTATAGCCTTAGACCATCATGCAGACATAAGATCTTTTGTCATTCATAAATATAATGGTAGGGAAAGATCCGAAAAGAAACATAAAATAATCTGGATCACAATAAATATATTAAAAGAGACGTTTTTAATAAAGCCCACTTGCATTACTTAATATTTGCTGATGCTTTCTCATGGTTACTAGACCAAATTTAGCATCATTATGAATAACAATGGACCTGTGGTTTGCTAGGAGAGAGGAGGTATACCATTAATTATCTCTACCTGGCAGTTCTTTTATGAGGCGTCTAATTAACAGGGCTCGTAACTCCCTGTAAAAATTAAAGTAGGATGTGTCACACACCTTCCATAGCTCGGGAGTTGCACATTGAAATAATTTGTGTGGCCCCTTTGGGTTAGATTTGTGTCTGAGCCTAACTCCAACCAGCCAGCAGGCTTATGCCAAAAATAAATTTATTTACGTATTAATTTATTTTATGTATTTGTGCATTTATTTATCTATCGAATGTATATGGCCACCCATCTCAAATTCATGACTCTGGGCAGCTAACAATAATTAAAAACAGTCTAAAAAGCACACACCAAAAATTAACAACATACACATAAAATCTGGAGAACCCACGGACTGCATTAGAATTGCCTTCATAGGAATAACTAGCTGATGGGTTCTTATATGGTGAACAATTGCATCAACAGTGGATCTGACTGAAGGTATCATCTGACCTGTCTACATTCTAGCTGGATTACTATAATGTGCTTTACCTGGGGCAGCCTTTGGGAATGACCCAGGAGCTTCAGCTGGTCTGGAACTCAGATTATTGTTGAAATGTGTTTGTTTTGAAGAATCCAATGAACAGCAGTAACCAAAGGGCTGTTAAAAATGGATTTATTTCAAAAGTGCCCCAATTCAAAATTCATTGTCAGTTAAGGAGAAGGGAGGAGGAGGTAGAAGGAGGCTGGTAGTGCTCTCCTTCCAAGAAAGGGCTGTAGTTATCATTCCACTTGTGTAAAAGAGGTATTATGTGAAGTCTCTTTTGCGAAACAGTCAACACTTGGATGAAAGTGTTCTTCGGTATTTGTGCCCACCTCGATGGGTTGTATTCATGCAATTCCATAAGCCACTGAGTACAATTTAGCTTAGCCAGCTACATGAATCTGCCATGATGGTTGGCTTTATTTATTTATTTATTTATTTATTTATTTATTTATCAGGTTGGTATAGCTACCCATCTCACAGAAAATTGACTCTGGGTGGCTTACAACAATCCAATAAAACAACACATGCATAAACAATCAGTATTAAAAAAATATTAAAAATGTTAAAAGATAAATATACAAACCCTAGGCAAGAGAGAATAAGGATAGCTAACTCAGCAATGGTGCCATCTAAGCATGTCTCTGGTTCCCTGGGAGCCCCAGGCCTAGTGACATAACCAGATCCTGAGGGACTTCTGGAAGGTCAAAAGGGGTGGAGCTAATTGAATATTGGGGGGAAGAATGTTCCACAAAGCAGGTGCCACAGCAGAGAAGGCCCCATGCCTGGGACCCACCAAATGTATGTCCCTAGCTGATGGTACCCTCAACGTGCCTTCTCTGCTAGATCTGATGGGGCAGGCAGATGTCATCGGGGAGAGGCGGTCCCTCGGATAACCTGGTCCCATGCCATGAAGGGCTTTAAAAGTTAAAATCGGCACCTTGAATTGGACCCGGAAGCAAAATGGCAGTCGGTGCATCTTCAAGAGACTAGGTGTAACATGTGCTGTTCTAGGAGTGCACATAACTGCCCGTGCTGCTGCATTCTGCACCAGCTGAAGCTTCTGGACACTTTTCATTAGATTTATACCTCACCTGAAGGTGATAGTGCTCCATCCTCCTGTTTCCTCTAAATCACAACCCCATGATGTATGTTGGGCTGAGAGAGAGCGGCTGGCTACAAATATGTGAGCTTCTGTAGATGGCAATCTGGGTCTCTCCTCTCCTGCTCCAGCACCTTTATCACCATACCACACTGGCTGGAAGGAAGGAAGGAAGGAAGGAAGGAAGGAAGGAAGGAAGGAAGGAAGGAAGGAAGGAAGGAAGAACTGAGCTGAAGTCGTTTGGGGAGCTTCTGTGGCTGAGGGGGAGTAGAACCTGCTGTCCCCATTCCTAGTCCAGCACCTTCACCACTAGATTAGACTGGCTCTTGGACTGAGAGGAGGGGCCTGCCCCAAGGTCACCCATGGAGCTTCTGGGCCTGAATGGGGACTACAAGCCAATTCTCCCTACTCCTAGTCCAGCACCTTCACCACTGCACCACCCTGCCGCAACACCCCCCCGGGAAGCCTTTCTGTCCAGCACCTTCATCACTTCATCACATTTACTTCGGGCGGAGAGAGAGGGACTGGATCGGAATCCCCACTACACCACTCTGGTTTTCTATTATGGTTCATTCTATGCTGCGTGAACCCAGAGCACTGGTTCAATTGAGTAAGCTACGGTGAAGTTTAACTGGGGCATAACACCCATGTGTTGCTATAATTTGGCTACATGCAGAAGGATATTCTTCAGATCTTCAAGGTCAACTTCACATTATAATCCATTGCCTAAGTGGTTACAAAGACATTTCTTTTCTTTTGCAGGGACAAACTTGTATGACAGTGTCACCATGGTTTTGGACCAGCGGGGGAGTTTTATCTAGAAATTGAAAACGGGACTGCATTATTCTGTGGAATCGCTGTTTTGTGCCGCCAAAGGTGTCTTCGCTTGGGGTAAAATGTCACCCTCACTCCCAAATTGTCCCTAGGCAGTTATTTAATTTGGTTTTCTTTTTGGTGCCTCCAAGTCACTCTTGACTGCTGACAGCTGCCTGGACACGTCCCTGCAGTTTTCTTGGCAAGATTTCCAGAAGTGATTCACCCTTGCTTTCTTCTTCCTAGGGCTGAGAGAAAGTGACTGATTTTGTGCCTAAGGCAGAACTAGATCTTACGGTCTCCTGGTTTCTAGCCTGGTGCCTTAACCACTAGTCTTTCAGGCAATGATTAGGAGCCTGTATTTGGCCCTGTGTGTTCTTTCCTTCCACTGCAGGGCAAAATGAATGGCTGCCCTGAGATTCCATAGCTTTTTGAACATGGACCCTTCCCTGGCTTGCTTTAAAGAGGATTTAACCTTGTTGGGACAGGGGAAAGTCTTGCTCAGATTAACAGAGCTATCCCAGAACAGCAGTTACCTTCTCTTTCACCATATAAGAGAACAAAAGAGCTCAAGGTGGACAAATCTAGAAGGGTGGATAGTTAAAATGTATCCTTTGCAGTTTTGGATGTTGGTTACAGTACATATTGGAATGATCGGTTTCATTTCACAAAGGAATATTGCAGCAATAGACAATGGATCATGGGAATATTTTGAAATATCTTAAGGCTCTTTTAAACAAAGGAGGTGAGCTGGAGAAATATCCTATAAAGGAGTTAGTAACTGTCTTGAAATGCATTACCTTAGTACGTACCCTATTTGTAACTTACTAGTCTTCCCCAGGATTTTTGAATCCATACTCAAGGTTGGAAAAGCAAGAGATATCCAAGGAAAATTAGGGTGTGTTTGTTTTCTCATTATTCCTCTCTATGTAGTGGCTGCAGCTTGCTAGTTTGTGTTGTTGCAAGACACAATGGCCTTCATATTGTTGTATTACCTCTATACGCAAGTGGGTTCCATAAGAGTTGTAATGACAGTCAAGCGTTGACCCTTCTTTGATTTGACGAGTTATCGCAAGGATCTGTTTCTGTGAAGCCTATGACTCTGAAACTTGAGAGAAGCAAACCTCTGCTTCTGGTATGTAATTTTTCACTTTTGAAACTTAGAATGGCCCACGTAGTTATGAAGTCAGATCGGAAATAGTGGCCGCTTCCTTTCAGAACAGATGCGATAGATATTAAGTCATCAGGATCTAGGCATGAAAGGAACATCTGCAACCCAGGGAAGATACCCATGTAAAACTGTAGCTATTTTAGACCCTCTGAATGAGACCCACTGAGTTTTCATACCTCACAAACCCATAATTAAGGTTTGCTTAATGTTGGTTTACTGTGTTTGTAAACCTAGTGAAGTGTGCTTGGTCATGGTTTAGCAAATAATAATTGATGCTGGCGCATGAATCCAGCCTATGACTCCTCTGGTTCCTTTGGATAAGCGAGTTCCCCTGAGGTTGGTTAGATAAAGGATCACTCTGAAAGGAAGGGCAGAAGCCAAAGAAACTTTAAAAATCAGCTGTCCAAAAGCCCCCCAGGACTCCATTTTTATTCCTTACTGAGCTATTGTTGTTTTGGAGTGTGATTCCCTCTTTTGGCTTTTTTTTTTTTTTTTTTTTGAAAAACACTTGGTGTGTCCATATCTCTTGGGATTCACCTGAGATTTCTGATCATTTCCTTCTTGTTTCTTGGTGGTGTTTTGGCTCCCATTCTGCTGGTGCTCAGTCTTTTGAGCATAGTGGTTGAAGATAAAAAGAAGTGTGGAGTCTGGACATCCTTATTCCTGCTTAAAGCGGCTTGTGGCCTTCTGAAACAGCTTGATGAAGAACCTGGAGGAGGATGTGAAATTAGAAGATTTGATTTAGGTCAAGGCAGGGCAATAACCAAAGGGCTACATGTTCAAAGAGAACAGAAATGGTGAAGAGGCAGATAAACGCACCTACCCTGTTAGAGGATAGGCTGATGCTGAGACACAGCTGGCAAATTGTCAGGTATGCAAACAGCTGGAGTAATATTAAAAACTCCAGTTGTGGATGTGCTGCTTCATGAAGAACCAGTTTTCTGTCTCTCCTTGTTCCTCTTGGCCAGGGAGTCAAGAGCTTAGCTCTCTTTATAACCGACTCTAATTCAAATTAGTTCATGATGGCTTGAAATTAAATCCTTTTTTTTTTTTTGCTTTGATCCTAGGGAAGCTAGCATTATCTCCAGACTGCTCATAGAGAATGCACCCATTTTTTAAAAAATTAAAACTGGTGGTAGACTTTATTCATGCACCTCGGTCAATGGTTTTTAGAATCTGTAAATGTAAGAAAGGTATTTTTTCAGAGAAGCTTGCTCCTCTCCTTTTATGGGACCTCCTCTTCTGGAAATGCCTTTCCTGCAAAGGTAAAAAAACTTGTTGTGTCTCTGTAATCTAGAGAGATGGAACAACTGTGCAGTCTTTTTACCTCTTTCCAGTGGTTGCTGATTATGTGGCATGCAATTGTTCTTTCTCATGCAATTGTAATCTAGTGAATAGGTTATTGTAGGACTTCCACTAGTCCTACAATAGTAGACTTCCAGTAGTCTTCTTCTAGTCCATGTTGTCATTTCTTTGTTTTTGCCCAGACCAAGCCACTAGGTTACCGTGGTAATTGAGTACTTTCTTAAATATCGGCAGGGTGAAGAGGTTGAACTTAATTGTCCTCAGTTTGGGTGTTAATAGCTGCATTGCCTGGGGGAGGGCAGCTTGCCTGGGCTTGTTTAGTTTCACTTTTGTAGCTTTCCAGCACAGCCTCCCCCCAGTCCTCTCTGAGCCCATGTGAATGCACAGCTTGTAAATATGTTTTTGTGCTTTCTGTAAATAAATTTATTTTTATAGAAATGCCTGGTGTGTGATTTTTCTGGTCTCTTGGGCCAAAAGCTTTCCAGCACTCTGACAGTCCAGTAGTCCAGTAGTAGACTTGGAAGAGACTTGAGACCTTCACTTTATGGCCTCCTAGCGGTCCATGGAACAGAATTTAGAGAAACTGGTATAAGGTAGGAATTAACTTTTGAGCTGGATGAACAGTGTGATTGCAGCAAATATGGCATTGCTTTCAAGATATAGGCCTAGAGCCACAGGCTTATCACATTGAGCCATAATGTGGCTTGTTTAGTTTTGACTTAGTTTGGAAAGCGGACTTACCAGTAGGGGAAAGGAGGAGACAAACTGGAGGGAAGGGCAGGTGGCATATGATGGTGTCAGGCCTGGCTAGCTTAGTGGAACAGTGATTAACACTCCATGCTGACTGCATTAACAATGGTTTGCTAAACCCAGGTTGATCAAAGAACTAACACCTACAATGAAGATTTGGCAACCTACTTGATGGCTTGGGGCTGTGTTTCTCAACCTTGGCTGCTTGAACATGTGTGGACTTCAACTCCCAGAATTCTCCAGCTAGCATGCTGGCTGGGGAATTCTAGGAATTGAAACACTGATTGAGAAACATTGGCTTAGGGTGATATGTGAAGCAGCTGCTGTGATCAGGTCCCCCTTTTGTTTGATGCTGTTGAATTCTAATGGTTTTGCCAGCCTGACTGGTCAAACTCAGTCAGTTAGGCTCTTGCAATTTAGGGAAGCTTTTTGCCGTTCCCTTTGTCCCACTCTCTGTTTACAGTTATTTAGTGTGGTGTGCAGAAACTGACTATAACAGCTGATCTCAGCCTGTGGGTGTCTACAGGGTGGAAGGGGAGGGAGCAAATGATGAAATATGGGTGCCAATGTTGTCATGCAACTGCCATATCCTGAAGTCCAATGTTGGCATGCAAGAATGGAAGGATAATATTTGTGAGATGGTAGCATTGTGCATGTTTTGTTATTCTGGTGTCCATTTGAGTTGCTGCAGATGCTGCTAGCTTAGTCAATAGTCCTGCTGCATTTTCATTTTCCTTTGAAATGATGCATGACTATACAGATGCAAGAAAGTGCTGGATAAAGGTAGCTTTAGGGACTATAGTTGAATAAATACTCTTAGTCTCGTGGGTATGAAGTTCTCAGTCTTATAATGGACTGGCTGCCACGTGAAGCTGAGCTATGCTTAATTAAGTAAACTACAATTCAGTGGTTTCATGCTGTATACTAAACCATAAACGTGGTTGACAGACCACAATACCTGCAGCCACACAGCATGCTAAGCCAAAGTCCAACAAATCATGTTATGAGCTTGACTATGATTGGCTCATGACTGTCAAGTCTTACAGCCATTGTTCTTGCTCTAGAACAGTGTTTCTCAACCTTAGCAAATAGAAGAGGAGTGGACTTCAACTCCCACAATTCCCCAGCCAGCATGAAGTTGAAGGAGTTGAAGTCCACACAGCTTCAAGTTGCTAAGGTTGTTAAACATTGCTTTAGAAGAAAACCTGACAGGCAGGAATGCATGGAGCTAGGATGGTTGCTGGTGGATTCTGGTAGATTAAACCTCCCCGATTACTTTAGGTTGCGAATTATATGAAATGAGGGAGCATTTCCCATTGTCTGGAAATTATTAAAATTGAATCTTTCTGAAGGGCATCAAGGGTGAAAGTTGACTGGAGATAATCGTAAGGCAGGGGTTTAAAAGTGTAGCTCAGGAGCTATGCCTTTTATGACTTCTAGAGCTCCTCCAGAATGGGAACGGCCAAAAAAATTGACACATTTTATTTCTGGATTGTGGGGGCAGGTTAGGCTACAAGGTCCAACAACACTTAAGTCCAACTGTGCAAAGCCTAGTGTGGTCATGGAGCTGATGGAAGTTAGGTGCCTCTGTGGCTAACATCCAGTTGAAACCAAGTGCTAACTCACTACCTACGTGCTCCTCCTTGTTCATTTTTTGCAAGAGGTTCAACAATATCAAGTTCCTTAAAAGTCTGTTTTATTTGCAGTATTCCAGCATTTTTGCCTGTAGGGTGATTATACTGCAGTTGGCTGCCAAACCTTTGTGTACTTTTCAAAGGAAATCTGGGCTTGAAGCGTTAAGAGCTACCCACCAAATTATTCCTACCAAGGAAGTTTGTTCATATTTCAGGGTTGGTCTGATGATGGAAATCCCTTCTTCCCACCCATCGATCCATGGGATTCCTTTTGCATCCAACCTGTCTTACCTTCCCTCATTTCTTCAATTTCTGTATCTGAGCGATAGCAATATTCTGTACCTCAGTCTTCTATATGCTTGAGTTTTATTTTATTTTTTACCTCTTCCATCTCCCAGCGATATGTCACCTCTTTTTTACCCAGGATCAAATCCACCCCAACTTGCAGGTGTTTCTTCATACTGGAGAATTTGGGGGAAAGGGATGGGAAGGCAGCTGAAGAAGAAGCTGCAGAAAGAATGATTGTTCATAGCTTATGAGATATAATGTACCTTCCTCAATCCTGTGAAATTAAAACTAATTCTAATTAAGTGCAGGTTAACCTCTGTGCCTCTTGTGAGTGAAGGGAATAAGCCATTCGCTTACCTTGCAGTGTTGGCAGTTCTTGAAAATTACTGTAAAATAAGATGTTGCTTTGGATGCGGCTTGAATTTTTAATTCAGTCACTCTTCAGGTTTTAGGAAATTACTTTGAGGCCACAGACCTTGGTGATAGGGTTTTTTTCCTCCTTTAATTGAAACAGGCCTTCTGGCTGTTTTTTTTTTTTAATATTGCAGTTACATTCTCCTGAAAGCAAAGGAGTTGCCTCTTTTGCAGAATCATTCTTTCTTTTCTTCATTTGCTTGTAACAAGAAACAGAGTTGGATTTGCTTTCTTTAAAGCACAGAGGTATGCTTTGTGGGGTAATCCATGGTAGGAGAAACACGTAACTATTTTGCTTGGACCGAGAACGATTTCATTTTTGTGTTCTCAGTACACTTAGGTTGGCAGTTTCTTAAGAGAGAGGGAGAGAATTATTTACAGGCTAATGGAGTGTTAAGGAATCCAGGTTTCTACTCTACTGTATAAGCATAGTGAAGTTAACCATAATTTACTGAACAAGGCAAAATTGTTACGGCTTGATAACTAAGTCATAAACCATAGTTTAAATACCATAATTCTGGCTTCCCAGCACAGAGTTACAAATTATACAGGTAGTCCTCACTTAACAACCATTTGTTTAGTGATGGTTCAAACTTACAACGGTGCTGGAAAAAAGACTTACGACCTGTTTTTGCACTTACGACCGTTGCAGCATCCCCACGGTCATGTGATCGCGATTTGGGTGCTTGGCAACTGGTTCATATTTATGACTGTTGCAGCATCCCATGGTCATGTGATCACCATTTTCTACCTCCCCGGCCTGCTTCTGGCAAGCAAAATCAATGGGGGACCACGTGATTTGCTTAATGATTACATGGTTCTCTTAACGGCCTCAGTGATTTGCTTAATGACTGCCACAATAAAGGCTGTAAAATTGGGTCGGATTCGCTTAATGACCACTTTGCTTAGCAACCAAATTCCTGTCCCACTTGTGGTCGTTAAGCGAGGGCTACCTGTATCCAGCTCTCTGAAGACCATGATTCTCCAACCATGAAGTTGTTCCATCTGTCTGGAATGTTCTCTTGGATACGAGAGACATGGAGCATCATGGCAGTTCCTCCTGGGTTGGTTGGGTTAAACACTGTACTAAATGTGGTTTGTTTAGGTTTTCCTTAATGTGCTGTGTGAACCCACGATAGTGGGTGAATCACATTTTATGAGTTAGCATGTACTAAGATTAAACCATGGCTTATTGTGGTAGATAACTCCCCCTCTAGCATTGGTATTGACAGTAACCTAGCACAGCCATGTGGAAGGTTGAGTGCTCTGGCTAACACTAGTAGAGGCTTCAGACTTCTCCTGGCTGCTCATTCTGTTGCCTTAAGGCAATGGCACACCACGTTTGAAGGTGGTTTGTTTGGTTTCAGTTTGTGTGTTAGCAAACCTGGTGTAGTAATTTGTAAATTTGTCTGTAAGCCACCCAGAGTCGTTGTGCATGAGATGGGCAGTGGAGAAATTTGATACATAAATCATGGCTTATTTTATTTATTGTGTAGCATGGGTGTGTGCATCTAGCCAATTGTGGTTTATTTGGTAAGATAGAGTTAAGTCCTGATGTCGTGCGAGGTGTTGCTGAATTGTACTAAAGAATTAATTGTACTATATAGTCTGGCATCTTGTTTTCCCTAATATTTGACTAGTTGCCTCTACAAATAGAACGTGAATCTATGGCCTTTTCTAACTCAGCAGGCAAAATTGAGAGGAAAAAACCCACAAACTAGGTATTTTATTTATTCGTTTTCTACAAATTGTAGCTTGTCCTACCTCTAAAACTTCAAAACCATTGTTTGTTTTAACTGGTTTATTGAATTAGCTGTAATTGCCAGGTTTATATATAACTCTAAGCCTGGAATTATTGTTTAAAACTGGAGTGGCCGAGTTCACACAATCCAATGATTATGATTAGTAGCTGTTAATGGACTCCTCTTCTGCGGATTTCTATGTCATCTAAGACAGTGATCCCTGCTATGCAGTCACATAACTTGATTTTTCACTCTTGCTCTAGGATTGAAATGCTTTTATCCATAGAATCTCAGAAGTAATGGGAAAGAACTAGACTTGAAGTTGTTGAGGTTCAGCGCTGGCTTGATGAGGGTAATATTTTACATTGATTTTGATTTTGCATCTCGACTTTTACATCAGCAGTCCTACTGCTCTGTTATAAAAGCCCCATCAGCTATCATTGTGGAGTTCTGTGAAATGTAAATTTGCCTCTAGAAGGAAATCAAACGATACCTTCCTGTGTTGAAAGTACAGCTCTGGGACAGGCGTGTAATAAAAAAAAGTGCTGTATCATGTCTGCAAATGTGGGACAGGCAAGAAGAAGGTTCCCTTCTCTGCAGAGCAGTTATGAACTCACTGTAAAGTTCCAGAAGACTGAATTTTTCCTCTCTTCCATCTTGATGAAAAGATTAAGCAGAGGGCAGTTCCGCTGCTTACAATGTTTTGTGTGGACTTGCAAATCCACCGTCAGATACGCTGATGACCACCCGTTTTGATGGTTTGGTAAGAGGACTGGAGAAATTAACAAAGGATTGGTGTCCTGGCTAAGCAAAGACCACGCCATGACGAGGAGAAAGTCTCTAGTGTTTTATTTAACTGCTAAAGTAGACAGAAAATCCTACCAAACTGCAGAAGCCTGGGAAAACCCAGACAGCTAAACCCCAAAACTCAAGGTGGGTCTGTTCTGGGTTTCTTTGAATGGCAGCTCAAAGCCTCTAAACTACGCATGCGTTTTCCCTCTGATAGGGGCCTCCTCCTGCTCACCATCCATACTCATGACAATTAGGCTATCAGTGTTCCTATTCTTGGGGCTGTATGGTATTTTATCTACTTTCCCAAGAGAACCAACAATTGTAATTTCCTTAATGCATCTGGATGACCCCCCTGGAAAGCAAAAACCCGGAGTAGATAGATCTTTTACCTGATCCTGCAGAATGTGTCCATTCTTACTGAATTCTCTCTTAACAATTAAATTCTTCATCTTTCCAACGATAACACTACTTTTGTTTGGTGTTTTTGCCTAGAAGTCATCTCTTCTTTCTCATGGGACTGGAAAGCAAAAGGCTATTCATTTAGCCCCCACTTTGCGTTGACCACCCATGATGAAAGCTGATAGTTATACTGGCTTTTCCAGGCTAAATATGCCAGATTGGGAATGGTGGGGTGGGGTGGGGTGGGGTGGGAGTAGAAACTAGATAGAGAATAAACCCAGTTACAACTTTGCCAGAGAGGGAGAAAGAGAGACCACACCAACTCACCAGGGTCAATGAAAATGAATGCTTGTTATCCTTTTCCAATTATCATAATCAACAACAAGAGTAGAACAAAAAAGCATTCTTCTTAGATCAGTGAAACAGTCTGTTCCTCATTACAATGGCTGACAAATGGGTCCTGATGAAAGCATGGAAATAATCAAGACGGGCATTCTTTTAGGCTCTGACAGCATGTTATGTTTTCATATCCCATTATTTTCTATGCATGCTGCAGAGTGGTCTGAAAGTACTTGTCCCGATCTGTAGTGTCAGCAAACAAAGCATGGCTTCTTCAAAAATGGACCCTGTTTATCTCTCTTGATTGGCAGGTGTGGTTTCCGTCCTCCATGGGAAAAGACTCTTGGTAGTTACCTCTGCAGGCTTCAGCACTTGAAGGAATATGTTCAATATCAGTCCTCAAGCCAAGCTCTGTTTGTTTTAAATACCCAGCTGTTAGGTTCTTCTGTTGACCTCATTCTCCTTGGACCTTCACATAGGTTATTTAAAATGGGATTTACAATGCAGCTTGTGGGAGATGTGTGCTGTGCTGAGTGCTTGAGAATAAACAAGTGTGTGGGTATCTATCTACCCATCCATGTACAGTATCTTCTATATAGGGATCTACCTACCTACCTACCTACCTACCTACCAGTTTGGTGGTGTAATTAAAGGCATCAGGCTAGAAACCAGGAGACAAAGGAGAACAGGCATGAGGTGAGTTTACTTGAAGTTACATACATACATACAATTTGATCACTATATATCCACTTCTGCATTCAGAACTGACTGGTAGGAAGTGATTGGTTGACTCTGAGTTTGCGCCAGTTCCTGCTTACAGTGGAAAAACTGTACAACCGCTTTCGGATTTATCTGGAATCAGGTTGCTGTGATATTTATTTATTTATTCGATTTCTGTAGCCACCCATCTCAGCAAGTGACTCTGGGCGGCTTACAACAATAAAACTATAAAACAGTTAAAACAATTACAATTAAAAGAATTAAAATGCATAATACGTACAAGATAAATACACATGGTTGCCAAGTAATGCATGGATGTTAATGTCCTAACTGCCAGGAAACACGCTGAGACAAGGAACTGGTCTCTAATGTTTTATTGCTTGTACATAACAGGAATCCTAACAAACTGAAGAAGCATGGGAAAAACCCAGCCATATAAACCCCAAAGGTTAAGGCGGTCCCGATCTGTGTCTCTTTGAATGGCTACCTAATTCCTCAGTGCTACGCATGCGCTTAACAGTCTGAATGGGAGCCCCCTGCTCGCCATCCTTACTCATGACAGTTAATATAATCAAGAAATGGGACCATCCACACGCTCGGGGCCCCAGGCCCGGGCACAAAGCCAGGTCTTCACGGCCTTATGAGAGGCCAATAGAGTTGGGGACATCCTAATTTCTGGAGGGAGGATGTTCCGGAGGGCAGGCGCTAAGGAAGAGAAGGCCCGCCTTCTAGTTCCTGCCAACTGACACTCCCTGGCTGATGGGACCCGCAGTATGCCCAACCTACCAGATCGATATGATGCCTTCTGCTTTCAAATGCCATATTTTCTATATAATTCTTTCAGGGAGTGGGATAACAGTGACCCTGTTTTCTTAATTTCCAAAGCCTATGACTCACGGTCAGAATACTACTATATGAGGTATCCTATGTTAAGGGATACATATAGAATAATTGCCATGATTGGTTGAGCTCCATGCTTTATGTAATCTTCCATTATTGGCCCTTGGTGATTTAGCCAAAGGAAATCCTTCTGATTTTATTTTTACCTTGCTTTTCCAATGAACTTGTTCTCCAAATTGGCCTATATTGATTAAAACCCAAGTTGTAGAGCTTATTTTTAGACTTGCAAACTTAAAAAAAAAAAAAAAAAAGCAAGAGTGTCAGGGTGATCAATACGTCCCTGCCCAAAGGAAGTGGTGATCAATAATATTTTTCCTGTGCTCATTGACAGGAAATCTTCACTATCTTTTTGTTAAAAAAGGGAAACAGAAGAAAGGAACTTGCGTTGGTTCCACTGATAACTGAAATTATACAGTAGGCAAGAATTGGATGGATACACTTCACTGAGCATGCAAGATGGTAAGCAAATATTGAGATATCGAGAAAAAGGAAGACCAGATTAAAAGGGGAGAAGATCAGGATAAAGCAGCAATCAAAATGCACCTTTTTATTTTGATTTGGATGTTGCTTGACTCAATGGTAGCATAAAGATTTAACAGATTTTTGCCAGCTTGAGAATGTTAATGGGAAATGCTAAAGGACCACAAAAATCCCACAAAATTATGACACAGGAATGACAGGTTAATAATGTCCTATAAGGTTGTCTCTAAGCTCCTCTGACTGAGTTTGCCTATTGTATTAAGCTATGAATTGCTTTAATTAGTGAGATGAATGTATTGCCTATGATGATAGCCAGGGCCACAACTGGGCGGGGGGGGCAAGCGGGGCATGTGCTCTGGGTGCAGTGCTGGGGGGTGCCAAAATGGGCACAGAATCCATGTTTGCCCCAGGTGACACAGACCCTAGTTGTGGGCCTGATGATAGCTCTCTCTGCTAGATTGATGTTGGTAACTTTGACTGGTGTTTTTAATTGTTGAATGCTTTTTCTACTTGTTAGTTTTTTTCTGGTGTGATTTTATTGTACACGGCCCAAAGTCACGTTCTGTGAGATGGGTGGCTATATAAATACGATGTATAAAATAAAATAAATATAAATATAAATGAACAGGGCTTATTGGATACACCAGGGCTGGCTAACATAACATAGCAAGCTATGTCAAAGCTGAAAGAGTTGCATTCTGTCTTAGTGCGATGTGGAAACCTACAGATACATGTAGTCCTTGTTTAGTGACCATTTGCAGTTATGGCCATGATGAAAAAGTTACTTTGCAATCAGTCCTCGCATTTATGACCTTTGTAGGTCTGTAAAGCAAAGGAAAGCTGAAGTAAGACTGTAAGTACAGCTGTGGTTTCACTTAGTGACTGCTTTGCTTAATGACTGAGTTGCCACTCCCAATTTTGGTCGCTAAACAAGGACTACCTGTATTATGTTGCTATCCAAAGTTCAGATTTTCCCTCAAATCAACGTGTGTGTTATCTAACTAAAATTATTTACATTCAGATCTGCATAATTCATCCTGTTTCAGAATGTTGCATTGATGGATATTATTTTCCTTAATTTTGCAGGGAGGGGTAGAATCTGTATGCTGCAACTGAGAAGCCTCTCTTTCTGGATCTTGTCTTGAGTTAATGAGAAACTCAGAAGTATTGTTTTTGCAAGTATTTAAAACTGAAGCGTGTTGTTTTTGGCAAACGCAATGCCAGCTTTCAGGATCAATTTACAGAGAAGAATGTGAGCACGTGTGTGCTGTTATCTCACTTCTGTGCCACGATTATTGTTCCTTCTCGCAGTCTCTTGGTTCAAGTGTAAAGCCCCCATTTATGAGCTTTTGAATCAAAGGTAGTATGAGGTGTTTGGCCTCTAGAAGAGCATGTCTGGAACTTTTGCAAAACTAATCTGCAAAGGAGAAGACATGTTGCTAGTGTGAGTTAGGAAATGTGACGGTTCCTTCTTCAAACATGGATCAGGAGGAGACAAAGAAGTTATTTCCATGAGCATTCTACTTGCAACATCTACATTTATTCCATTACATTTCTCCTTGAAAAAAACCACCAGGTTTTAAAAATTACTTTTTTGTATCAGGAGGGATTTATTCGTAGTTGTGATAAGTTACTTGATCCTGCTTCATTAAAGCTGAATTAAAATGGTGGTGTGTATTGGATTTGTCTGAAGGTGGTTAGCATTTTTTGTGGGTTGAAAGAGGCACTTTAGGTGACTGTTTTATTAGTTAGAATCTATGCATTTTTCAGAAATGCTATACAAATAACAGTTCTGTAAACTGACAGCTTGTCCTGTTATTGTCAGTCTTCCAGGTAGACCAGACAGGAAGCACAACCAGATGAGCTGATTCTACTTTATTGTCAGGCCACATTGACAGAATCTTGCAAGTCTGAAAGTACCAGTCTCCCGCTGTGTCTTTTACAGCCTGATCAGTTAGGGCGGATCCTTCCTAAGTTTTTTTCTCCTCCCATTATGCAGCTGTGGGCTCCTCCCCCTTTTATCTGACCTTCCCTGGGCAGCATCTCTTCCCCTTGTCCCTCAAGGACATTCCCACATACCATTACAGTTATGTTGCCACTCTGTTAAGACTTGTGATGCAGAAGGTAGACTTGACATGAATGAAAAGCTCCAGATTATGGATCTCCTAACTTAATGCAAAGAAAGCAACGATGCTAAATGTTAGGACGTCCTTGTCACCCTGAATACCTCTGCAGTGTTCCTGAAAAGCAGGTTATGTGTTAAAACCATCTTTGCTAACTTGTAAACTACGGTTGGGAGATCTGAGGCCGTTTTATCTTGTTATCTGTGGTGCCTGAAACCTCCTTGGGTTGTAATTGCTGAAAACTTTTGCTACGGTTTTTCCTGCCATTGTGTGACACAAACATGGTGTCTCTAAGCTGGAAATGTAGATGAATGGGCAAAACCCCCTCAAACAACAGGAAGGAGAGAGAAAAAATGCATCCAGCCTCTAAATAATGTAGCTCTGTCCACTTCCCATGATCGTTCTCCATGGTGGCCTTCGATTTCTCAAAAGCGTTGTGTGGCCCTTGGCCATCCAGAGGTTGTTCACCTTCATGTAAAGGGATGATTGGGCAGTCATTTTTGCCCTCAGATAAGTTGCAGATGAGGCGTCGTTGTTGATTTAATTGCTTGAGATTTTCAGAATTTTCTTCTGCGTGTGCTCTGATGATTCAGATAGGGAAGATGCCAAAAGCAGTTGTAGAGTGAAGGAGCCATGGGCTTTTCTAAACTTTTAAAAGCATGCAGATAGTCACCAGTCTACTACTGGACATAATTCAGCATCATCTAAAATAACCATGTTAGCTTTTCCTTTGGGGCCCTCTTCAACTGCTGTGGTTCTGTCTGCTGCCAGTTGATAAGATCCTCCGCAAGGAAGGCACCACAACATCAAACCTGGGAGTAAATACGGCTTCCAGGCCAAATTCTGCTTTTCCCAGATGATATGATGGCCATACCCGTGGTAGACGGTGTTTGTAGAAATCACAGCAGAGTGTCAGAACTCAGTCTGTATCTGGAACGTCCCAGTATACCTTATTGGCCTTTTCTAAAAGGGAGAACAAGAATGCCAAGAATGTAAACAATAATGTAATATCATGTAATGCAGACAATGTAAATAAGCACCTGTCATCGACATTATGAAGAGTAGAGGCAGTTGGACTAGATGATCTCTAAGGTAATTCTTATGATTCTATGATAAGAGGAAGAGTATATGAAGGGTTTGGGAGCTGATTAGCAGTACATTTTGGCATACCCTTCCCACTCTGAAAGAAACTGTCAATATCTAATAGGTCTACTGTTTGCTGGAGTCCAGTGAAGACAAAGTTGCTATCTGTATTTGTTCTTGTCTCAGTTGACCGTGTCATTCCTTCCCAGTTAGATGAGTTTTAATATAATCTCCTGTGTGCATTTCAGTTTTGTTTAAAACAAAATTTAAGTGATGCTGAGTTGGGAAAGAAGATCTCCATGAACATGGTAAAATGTTACTGATGTATACCTTGCTGCTACTGAAGTGAGTTGGCTCTCTTTCCCACGGGTTCTGATTCACAGGACAGAATCCCCCCCCCCCAAATATATGCACATGGTGAAGTGCTTAGCAGTGCGGTAGGGTTGAATAAACATTTGGTATGGGCATTTTTGAGACATGGCTTTTTAGACTGTGCTATAAAATAGCTTCTAGGGAGGGAGCAGGACTTGATAATGCCGGAAAGTTAGAATGGTTTAAAAACGAAACTGATTTTGTATCTAAGCTTCCTTGCTTCTATTTCAGGAGCACTGGCGTTAAGAAACATGTTCTTTAAGATTAGACATCTTGTCTATCTGTCCCAGGACTGTCTTAGTTGACTGGCAACAGGTTTCTGGATTCATGCTTCCATTCCTGACTCTGTGGTCTTTGGGCTGGAGTGAATAGAAACTGACCCAGTTCTTCAGCCTGCCAAGTGGGTTCCACAACAGTTACAAGTTACCAAGAGAGCCAGCTTGGTGTGGTGGTTAAGGCACCTGGCTAGAAACCGGGAGATGGTGAATTCTAGTCCTGCTTTAGGCAAGAAGCCAGCTGGGTGACCTTGGGCCAGTCACCACTCCTCAGCCCTAAGAAGGAGGCAAGGGCAAACCACTTTGGAAAATCTTGCCAAGAAAACTGCAGGGACTTGTCCAAGCAGTCTCTAGGAGTCAACACTGATTTGAAAGCAAGTTGCCAGGATAAAGGATATGTACCTCAACATGGTTTCAAGGAGTTGACATCTCAGGGAACCTCTGACTTTAATTTTTATTTGAGTTTTATGCCACCTTTATTTGAGTTCAGCTGGTCAACTCAAGGTGGCATCCACACCCAATGCTTCCACCTGCAAGCTTCCCCTCAGCAGCAACCCTGTGAGGTGGGTTGGGCTGAGAGTGACTGGCCAAAATCACCCAGCCGGCTTTCATGACTAAGGGGAAACTAGAACTCCTGGTCTCTAATTCAGCAGTTTAACCCAATACCAGACTAGTTTAGTTGTCTCTCTGTGTCTCTTTGCCTCTTTTTAGGATCTGCTGCATATTTGTGATTGCCACAAATATTGTACTGTAATATTGCCATAAGTATCTTGATTGAAAGGCCGTTGCCGTTGGGCAGGATGGGAACCCTACAAATATTTTACTTGCAATGCTTCCAAATGAACTTACAGGGAATTTTAAAAATTCCTATTTTATCTCATAGAAGTTGGATGGTCTGGGGGATCTGTTAAGGGTGCCATGTTAAAATCATGCCATCTTGAAGAGTGGTCATCAGTTCCACGTTGGTCTTGAGGTTCTGCTCTCACTAATAAAACTAACCCATGCATGGGATCGCAGTATTTTGCACAGTTCAGCTGTTTTCCATATTCTGGAAACTTGCTCAGCTGACCATCATAAAGAAAGTGGGGATGAGAAGGTCATAGCCTCCTTGTTACTGATGATGGTTTTATCCTAGGATAATGCTTTTGTTTCCCTTGTTTGCATTTGAAATCCATGATTTCCTTTCGGTGGTACTGTTAAGCTTCAACATATTAGCACAGACTGTTTGGATGGGTGGTAATTGCCAGATAAAGAACAATTGGAGACAAGTCAATTAGCAGCTTGCTTTTGGCGGGATTAATGTTTGTGCATGTGTTTTTAGCCGAGAAACAAATTGAGGACATTATTGCAGTCTCCCGTGACTCAGTTTTTGTGACTGATGTTTTCCCTCCTCCCAAAGAGTCTGAACTGATTCTCTGAGTGCCCCCGATCCAGTTTGGGAGTAGGGTTTCCCACTAGGATTCCCAGTTAGGATCCTAGTTTTCTCAAATTAGAACTTTTTTTGGGGGGGGAACCCACATTTTCTTTCATACAAACTTGCCTATTCAAAAAGCTCCTCTTACACAGCCCTGTTTCTATTACCTTTGCCTTCTGAGCAGGAGTGTCTACAGGGTGTGGTCAAAAAAGTCAAGATGGCAGCCATGACAGTTTGACTGAAGCTCTGCCTGGTGCTGCATATAAAAAAACAGGCAGAGCTTTCATCTCATTGTTGGCCTCCCTTTTGACTTCTTAGACCATACCCTGCAGACACCCTTGCCTCTGACATTAGGCTCGTGAGCTCAGGCTACATTCTTTCAGTTCCGTAATCTTCCCCTGAGAAATTTTCACAGGTGCCCAACTTAGTGGATGCCACTTTCTGATTTCTTAAGCCAGCCAGTTGTGACTGGAGTGGTCTAAACATCCTGTAAAATAAATAAAATAAGATAGTTTTCCTTCAGTGGCATTATCTACTGCAGTGTTTCTCAACCTTGGCAACTTTAAGATGGGTGGACTTCAACTCCCAGAATTCCCCAGCAGCAAGGCTGGCTGAATAGGTTGGCCAGTGGTGCCCTTCAAATGCAACAGTGCTTCAATGACTGCCAGACCCAGCCTACATGGCAAAGAACTTTGGAAACCACTGTCCAAATTTTGGAAAGATGCCATGCCATCCATGAGATATGTCTGTTGCTACTGAAGTTTGCTTAACCTGTATTTTGTGGGGTGTGTTTGTTCAGCAGACAGTAGCCTTGTAGCTCTAGTGAGCTGGTAAGGATGTCACGTACAAAGATCTTGTCAAACGTGGAGCATGTCAGTTCTGTGCCTTCTCCGACATGAGAAGACCTCTTATTCCTTGCATACTGGTTTGGTGGTGACTGTTCTGCTGATATCCTTTGGTTCTTAAGCTCTTGGAAACTACTGTAATACATTTGATATGATCTGGCGAGATGGTTTTGCTGGAAAAAGTTAGTAGTTCTAGACCAGTAGGACTTCAGTCTACAGGTACAAGTAAAGAAGCAGACCATGGATGGTGAAGCATACTGAGAATCTACTTCACTAAATTAGCTTGTTGTTCTCTTCTGTCAGGAGAAGAGAAGAAAGATACGTTTGGGTAGTACACTTGTACGGTGTTGCTCTGACAATCTAGGGGGGGAAGGAAAACTGCTTCAGGTCATAACTAATGCATTAGAAAACTGGAAAAATGATTTAAACTCCTGCTGCTTATTTGGTACATGAAGCGTAATAGGGGAGTGTTGGGAGTTCCTCTGGGAAAGTGGGTGGTTGCATATTACATGTGTAATACACCTTTTAGAAATCACAGCTCAATGCTAGAGGTGGCATGGGAGATACCGAAAAAAGGGAGGGTGACGAGAGCACATGGCTTTCTTCTTGAACCACAAGATGGGTCCTGCAGCCTCAGGACCCTTTATGTGCCCTTGGAACTCCCTCTGGATTAACAGTTGAAAACCGACAGCCCAGGTTCCTGCTGTTTTGAGTAAGGAACAGTTGAACTTTGTGGCACAAGTCCTAAAGTAGTGCTATCAGAGTCATGGTTTTCTTTTTTAATCCATTTAATCATGCCTGATTCTTGGAGACTGCTGGGACAAGTCCCTGCACTTTTCTTGGCAAGGTTTTTTGGAAGTGGTTTGCTATTGCCTCTTTCCTAGGGCTGAGAGAACATGACTGGCCTAAGATCACCCAGCTGGCTTTGTGTCTAAGGTGGGACTAGAACTCATGGACTCCTGGTTTCTAGCTTGGAGGCTTAACCACTAGACCAAACTGGCTGCCGCCCTCCTCCTCCTCCTCAGTTTTCTTGACAAGATTTTGTAAGTGGTTTGCTATTGCCTTCTTCCTAGGGCTGAGAGAGACAGACTGGCACAAGGTCACCCAGTTGGCTTTGTATCTAAGGCAGGACTAGAACTCACAGTCTCCTGGCTTCTAGCCTGATGCCTTAACCACTGCACCAAACTGTCTGTCTGTCTCTGTCTCTGGATAGATATATTATAGGTATGTCCTGGATGACAATTTCCTATTGTTCCCAGTCAGTGTGGGTTTAGGTATTCAGTGGATACTGGGAAAGAGAGTCGAAGGGTGTTGGTGTATTAAACGGATTTGATGGCTTACACATCCCTTTTTCTTATCCTCTACCCCAACTGGCTGTCTATCAGAGTCATAACAACAACAAAGAAACTCCCCGCAAGGTTACTCTTGCCCCCAGATATGTGGTGGTGCTCTGCCTGCTCTCAAAGTTTAGGTCTTCCAGAATCTGCCCAATGATGGGAGGAACTCATATTTCAAACCGCTGAGTCATACAGGTGGATGACTCAGGAAGTCCACCTTCTTTATTTCTCAGAAATGAGAACTAACAGAGGACGTCGTAGCATTAGTCATCTTATTTAAAATCACCATAAAGCGGATGAAATTTACCTTCTTCGGGATACGAAACCTCGAGAGGCGATAAGCGTTTGGAGAAAATACAGTCTGCATCGATCGGTATTCGAGAAAATCCTCCAATAGACTGGGTTATGTGCTTACAGGTTTTGGCAGGCTTGGTGGGAGGATGCTTACCCTGGGGACTGTACCCACTACACGTGGGTCATTTCAGGTAAAAGAACGGGAAGGGCCTCTTTATTATCCTTTCTGATAATTTTATGCAAATTAATGTGCCGGAAAAACAAAACAAAACACCCGCTGTAGCAAGTGTGAATTCTGAAACCCGACAATTCTCACCGGTGCTTTATCCAGTGTTAATAAATTTCGATGGGGGAACTCTTGCGTGCAATACTTGGTTTGGAAATCTACTTGCACCCTTCCTCTTTCTATCTTGTAAATAATTTTCATGTGGGATTTCTCTCTCCCCTGTCCAGGAAAGTTAAGACTGTACAAGAAGTCCTCACTTAACAACCACAATTGAGACTGGAAGTTTGGTTGCTAAGCAAAGTGGTCATTAAGTGAATCTGACCTGAGTTTATGACCTTTTTTGCGGTGGCTGTTAATTGGATCACCACGGGCATTAAGTGAACCACATGGTCGTTAAGTGAATAACATGGTTCCCCATTGATTTTGCTTGCCAGAAGCCAGCCAGGAAGGTCAAAAATGGTGATCATGTGACCATGGGACACTGCGACGGTCATAAATGCAAACTGGTTGCCAAGCGCCCAAATCGTGATCACGTGACTGCAGGAATGCTGCAGCGGTCATAAGTGTGAGAACTGGTTGTAAGTCAGTTTTTTCAGCACCGTCGTAAGTCTGAACTGTCACTAAATGAATGGTTGTTAAGTGAAGACTACCTGTAAAAGGCTTGCCTGGAATACACTGAAGAAACCCTGGTATAGCTCTCACCAGTTGCTTGTACTAGGAGCTGTTCAGGGAGGATGCGGTATGCTTGCTTTGGAGAAGAACATTTGATCAAGTCAAGCTTTAGAAGATACGTCCAAGTTGCAGGCAAACCTGCAAGAAATGACACATCAAAACTTCCTGGCACGGCAGCCAGAATAAATAACTTGTATTTTTAGAAAAGAAGGGCAGAGAGCAAAGCCTCATGCTATGAGAGGAAATTGCCTCTCTGAAACTGGGGCTCCCTTTCGCCCTCCTTTGGAAACCCATGTTGAGCTTGCTGGCACATTTGCAGACAAAGAGATTCCTGATGTTTTTCCTTTTGAATCCTTTGCCTGCAGGCCTCCGAATGAATGAAAACACGCTGGAAGTTAGTATAAAGATTTATCCTGCACTTTGACCAAAGACAGAATTTTTTGGCAAGGAGTGAAAGCAGGTCTATTGCCTCTATATATGTTTTAGCAATGCAGTAAATTGCCAGAGCTGCTTGTTTCGGTCTATTTTTATTGGAAAATGATAAATCATTCCGGAGTGTAGAACATAAACTCTGCTATTTATTACTGTGACCAGTGGGAAGAGTCCACACCTTGAAAAAAGCAGATATGGATACAGATATATATCCAATAGAAGAGAATCTCTGGAGCTCAGGGCTGACCTGTGGAGTCCTTGGGGCAATCTGAGCTGGGTTGTTTTCTTGCAGATGTTTCATGACCCAACTAGGGAACATCATCAGTGCGAGGGAGGGTGAGGTTCGCTGCCTGTTTATTTCTAGTAGCTTGCCCTGCCAGTGTTGGTGGGGTGTGGTTTTAGTTATTCGTGCAGAAAGAATAGATGTTCCTTGATGGAGGTTTGCCTACGTGCAAATTTCCCCCATTTGTGTGCTTTCTGAAGCATTTGATGCTCATATGTGGTTCCAATAGAAGAGCTTGCAGATGTTTCATTACCCAGCTAGGCAACAATACAGAGATGTATGGAGATGATACAGCGTACTGAATGGTCGAGAAACCGAAGCATAGTGTAGTTTCTTGGAGACTTTGGTTCACACGTAAGGCTAAGCCATGGTTTGTACGATTGTAATGTATTGAGTAAACTGCAATTCACACATGCTAAACCAGAGATTGGGAATGCAGCCCCTGTGGGTTCTGTTGCTTCTTGAAATGATTGTTTCTCTCTGCTGGGGTAGTAACTATCCTGCCCAGTTTGTGTCATTTGCAAACCCTCCAGTATCCCATCTCTTTTTCTGACTCATTAACAAATATGTAAAAGAATATATTCAAGGGATGCGGTGGCTCTGCGGGTTAAGCCGCTGAGCTGCTGAGCTTGCCGATCGGAAGGTCGGCGGTTTGAATCCACGTGACGGGGTGAGCTCCCATTGCTAGTCCCAGCTCCTGCCAACCTAGCAGTTCGAAAACATGCAAATGCGAGTCAAATAATAGGCACCGCTTCGGCGGGCAGGTAATGGCGTTCCATGTAGTCATGCCGGCCACATGACCACGGAGGAAGTGTCTACGGACAAACACCGGCTCTTTGGCTTTGAAATGGAGATGAGCACCGCCCCCGAGAGTCGGACACGACTGGACTTAATGTCAAGGGAAACCTTTACCTTTACCTTAAAAGAATATTAGACTCAGGACTGAACCCTGTGGCAACTCACTTTGTCCTCTAGTTTCATGATGGCCTGTTGATGAACCTTTGGAGACATGACTTTTGAGCCAGTTATGTATCCTCTGACCCTGTTAAGCCATTAACTTAAGCCGCACTCAGTTATTTTAGGAATGAGAATGTTGCAAGGTGCAGAGAGTAAGGAAAATGACCTTGATGGAAATAACACAGGAACTGTTACTTAGGCAAAAGGGGCTAAAGCATTTTCTAAGTCCAGAATGCCCAGATAATGTTTGAAGCAGCTCAGACAGATGCCTCCCTGATTCACTGAACTATAAGAAGTGGGATGAGGTCCAGCACAATCAAACTTGCAAGATTCTGTGATGATGATATTATTATTATTATTATTATTATTATTATTATTATTATTATTATTATTATTTCCCGCCTCTATTATTTTATAAATAACTGAAGGGAGCAAAGTTTTAACCTTCCTGTGGAGTCGATTTCCTGGTTTGCTCTTCCTAAGTGGGGCTGACCTGGGGGAGGAAAGCTACCCAATTTTTAAAAAGAGGATTCGTGTTAAAGAGCATGATTAATCCACACTGACTTTCGATAATCCCTGTATTATTTTCAAGGTACTTACAGATGGGTTGCCTAATGATTTGCTCAAGAATTTTCCCAATTACTGACTTTGACTGGCTGGTCAAGAGTTCCCCGCATCTCGTTTTTAAAAGCAGGGATGCCATTTTCCCTCCTCCAGTTCTCTGGCACTTCACCTGTTCACCAGGATTTGTCATACTGTTATCCTTAAAGGTTCCGCTGAAGGTTCAGATCTCTGGAGTGGAGTCATTAGCTTCTGTCCATGGTTCTGAAGCTCCAGGCTTCAGCCTTGCCCTGATGGCACCCTTTGCATAGCTAGTCCTTCAGTTGCAATTTTCCTCTTCCATGGATTGGAAGGGCAAGTGACCAGCTTGCTGGCATCCCTTGTTTCTGATCTTCCTCCTTAGTTCTTCAAAGCCCATGGTGATGCAGTTGTCCTTCAGCTGTCTATTTATTCCATTTCTATCCCACCACAAGCCAAGCAACTTTTTGGTAGATTACATGACACAGAAACATGAAAGGGTTCACAGTGGATCTTAAAATACAAAAAAAAAAAAACTATTTAAAACAAAATCAAATAAAGTTCAGGTGAACCGAAGTAAAAATAGCAGAAAGATCAATAAGGTAAAAATAAAGTTGAAAGATGTGAACATCCGTAACTAGTTAGAGCACTCTTTGGAAACAGTTTGGTTTTCAGTATCCTTCTGAATGCAGTCAAGGGGGGTGGGTGGAGGGGGCAGCCTGGTTTCCACTGGGAGGCTGTTCCAGAGGATTGATACTAGTACTGAAAAGCAGCATCTCTTGATTTCACCTCCCTTTACTTCCCAGAGGTGGGGAACTAAGAACAGATTCTCTGTAGAACACCTACTAAGTAATTACCTAGTAAGAGTTAGTTGCTCTTGGCAGTAATGTGTGTGTGTGTCTTCCTTCCTTCCTTCCTTCCTTCCTTCCTTCCTGATGCAGGCAGAAACAGCATGCACTGAATGACACAACCAAGTAGCTGGCACTGTGTACAGGAATATCTGCACAGTGTACGGGATAGACCCTCCCAAGTCCAGATGGGAGATTCCACAGAAGGTCGTGGAGAATGACAGGGCTAAGATCCTGTGGGACTTCCAGATCCAGACAGAGAGGCAGGCAGGTACTGGCCAGTCAGTCAGACATCGTGGTAGTAGACAAGGGCCAGAAGACAGCAGTGGTGATAGATGTAGCAGTGCCAAGTGATAGCAACGTCAGGAAGGAGGATGAGACGCTGAAGAAGTACCAGGGCCTGAAGGAGGAACTAGAGAGGATGTGGAAAGTGAAGGCCCAAGTGGTCCCAGTGGTGGTAGGGGCACTTGGGGCTGTGACTCCCAAGCTGGAGAGTGGCTCCAGCAGATCCCAGGAAGAACATCAGAGCTCTCTGTCCAGAAGAGTGCAGGGCTAGGAACAGCTGAGATCCTGCGCAGAACCCTCAAACTCCCAGGCCTCTGGTAGAGGACCCGAGGATGTGGAAGACACATACCACCCATAGGGGCGAGAAGGGATTTTTTTTTAATATAAGTGTGTACACACACACACACACTAGTAGGAAGGGATAATGGTCAGTCAGCCTCATACAACCTGAATTCTGTGATATCCCTTATTCTTGCTTCTGGCAGACAGTATTCTTTGCAAACAGATTAGTCCAGCTGACACACATTTGTTCCTTTTCCTCGTGGTAGTGAGTTGCCATTTACAATGTGTCTTTCCTTTGTCTTCTTGCAAGGCACAGCTGCATTCCCTTTGCTTTTCACTGCTGTAGTCAAACAGTCTCTCTTTTAGTTCTCCCTAAAGATTAGAGCTATCTGAGGTTCTAATATTTTGAAGTATGTTCTATGTCTCTTCTTCCTATCAGTCACCATTGGTTTATTTGATTCTTTGTTTGACTTGTTCTTCCAGAGAGTAGCTTTCTCTGTCAGCTTCAGTTGTAATGCCTCCTTTGTTTAGTCTACTAAATCTCTTTTGAGCTAAAGTATGACTACTTGCTTCAAGCCTCTTCCTCTCCCCCCGCCACCAGCACCAGTATAAGCTTGAACTTGCTGTTGACTCTTGCTACTTTCCCTGTTCAAGTTTCCTCAATGAACTCACTCCCTGGAAACTTGCTGCCTTATATTCCTTCCACAAGCTATGTGGCAGCCTCTGCCTGCTCAGCAAGAAACAGCTATTTACTTACAGGAATAGTCAGCAGCTTTTAGGGACATATCCCTTGGAATCAGCAGCTAATCAGAATACCTTTTCACCCCTCAAGCTGAATTCAACTTCCCTCAGAAGCAACAGTTCAGTTTACTCTTTTCTCTTCCTTATCTCCCCTTCCTCAAGAACTCCACACCAGACTGCTTTGATCTCTTCCTATTCACTGACTTTATTTAGTTGCATGTATTCAATTGTTATAGGATACATGTAGGGGTTTAAACACAGAGATGGGCAATTTACTTCAAGTGGCATGGAGTGATAATGAAATGTGCAGACCAGCATTTCATTCATTGGTGTAAATGCTTGTCGATTCAGTTGCAAAACCAGGAGGAAGCAGAGCTGATACTGAAGCTGAAGGGGCTGCAGAATCCTTTTATGTTATACCTGTATCTACCTTCAAAGGCTAAGTACCATTGTGAAAATGACAATGTCTGAAATTGGCTTCTTTCTCTCTGTTTCTCCATTTATAAATTCTAAAGGAATGGCAGCAATTTCATCTCTTTCTGTGTGGGCTCTAGGTGTTGTTACTGATACTGTAGAATTTATGTATTCAAATTACTCTCTGAGCTAATGATCTGAAAGCGATGCCCGGTGCTTAAAGATGACTTCCATTAGCAGCCTTATAAATAACATCTCCCAGGCAACTTTATCAGTCTCGGACACACTGACTGAAATATGCAGAACCTGGCAGAGAAGATGGCCTGTAGCAGTTTTCTGGTAGCTAGGCTGTGGCTTGCAGATGAGGCAAACAAGCCATGTTCATTTCCCCAGGTGTGTTTGGGTCATTGGAGTGGCGGGGGAGGTGCTTTGAACTCAGAGTAAAGTTTGTGGCAAGGATTGGAAAATATCTGACTTTGATGTGGTGCAGCGAAAGGTACAGTAGGGTGGAAAATGGTTTATTACAGATTGATTAAACCACAAAATGATGAGGCTTTGTACTGCATTGTGGACAATACCTTAGCACAACCCCCCCCCCCCTCACAGCTTTACTGCACGTCTTGTTTTCACCATCTTTAAGGGTTTGGGGCCTGTACAAAGGGGTTGGGAGGGGGGGGATCAAAGATGTCTCTTGGAGGGTGGATTGGCCACTTCTGGGACAGTACAATGCAGTTCAGGCACAACCCATTGACTGGCCTGTTCCACTGATAGATGCCTTCATGCTTTGTGTGCTCTGCAGACTGCGGGTTGCCTATCCCCAAAGGGGAGAGAGCAACTGCATCTAAACAATCAAGCTCAGCCTTTTCCATTTCAGTTGCCATTCCTTGGGTTAACTGATGATGATCTTAGCAATCTGATTGATTGGTCACCCAACTCCAGCCAGACTCTGAGTGGCTCAAGGAATGAAAAAAGAAAAGATGAAAACAATATACATAGCCTGGAAAAGACAATAAAGCCCAGCAAGAATCTCAGCAAAATGGAATAAGCCAATCATCCTAGAAGGGGTCCACCACTCTCTAGCCCAGGGTTTCTCAACCTTGGCAACTTTAAGATGTGTGGACTTCAACTCCCAGAATTCTCCAGCTAGCCATGCTGGTTGGGGAATTCTGCGAGTTGAAGTCCACACATCTTAAAGCGGCTGAGGTTGAGAAACACTGAGCTAGGCTGAAGTCAGTTCAGAAGAGTATATTTTCTGTAGAATCTGCCACGTGACTTGACCAAGAAGACACAGAAATGACATGAGGTTTCTTTGTGACTCATTCCTGTCAATGCAGCTTCTTTGGGGGGGGGGAGTGAAAGGGAGACTCCCCCAGAGGTTTTGCTGGTGTTGTGTGGCTGCGTGTAGCTTAAGAGTATAGTTGTGTGCTCTTGATGAACACCCAGGGTTGCAGTGAGAAGGATGGAGCATTGTAAATGACAAATTCAGTGACGGGAACCACTTGGATAATAACACAAGTGTTGCATTGCTAAGCTAACACAGGCCTGTGGCCTGGTGACCAAGTCTGCTTGATTTCCTGTCGCTTGTTGAAGGATAAAGCTGAGTCTCTGGTGAAGTGATGCCTGAGAAAGGATCCAGATTAATGGATTAGGTTGGGCTAAGATGCTGTTTTAGATATGACGTTGTTAGCTGCCCACATCAAATGCTAGAATGGAACATTATTTGCTCCAACACTGGCAATTTCTCTTTGGCAGCTCCTATTCTTTAAAAGCGCAAGAATCCCATCAAACACCATCTGGCTTCTGTCTGAGTAGACATGGAGAGGATTGCCCTGTTTGAAGCATGTCTGCAGAACAGTCTCATGCAATGTGTTGGCTTGAGGACAGCGCTGCTTTCTAATAATGATGACTGTGCTGTTCGGTCCTTCCTGTGGTTATGGCTGCAGCTCACACAGCATTTGTGAAAATCAATTTAATCTTTTATGCTTTTGTTTCAGAGTTTCTCCTCAGAAAAGCCACTGAAACTGGGCCTCAACTAAAGCGAAATAGGCGCGGCTATCTTTAACTGGCAATTGTTAGCAGAGCTATTGAGTTGTGAATCAAGTGTTTGAGTAGTTCTAGGAAGCAACTATCATGGCTTTGATTTGGAAATATTAAAAGCCTGATCTAAATCAATTTGCTCTTTTAGCAAGAAGCTTCCCCATGAGACATCCTGAAGAATACTTTCTTGTAAGAGTGGCAAGGGCTTGTCCCCACAATCCTTTCTGAGACATCACTGTGTCTCCTGGAGGTGTCCATTCCTAACCACAATGATGTCAAAATATTTATTTTATTTATCATATTTTTATCACTGCCCATCTCCCCCACATGGTCTATTCTCACACAAATATGAGTTTTGATGGTGTTTGTTTCAGTCAAAATTTGCCTAAAAGCCACATTTTTAAAAAAAATGAACCCTTCCATTTGAAGAAAGGACATTTTCTATAGGGTGAGTAGTTTGCAGTTCAGTGTGAGGGAAAAGATGGGGGGGAAGGACCTGCTGCATATATTGCACTAATCCTTGTTTAACCCTGTGGTTTGACTCAAGACAATAAGTTGGGTTCACACAATATGCTGCCCCAAATCAAGCTAACGAACTCAGGCTTGGTACGAAGTGTGAATCCCACCACTCTGCATGGAGAGGGAGAGGAACTTTCTCTTTATATCCATAAATCTCCATTGCTTTTATCTGTTTTGTACTTTGATCTTGTCAGCTCCTGGCAACGGTTGCTGCACAGAGGTGCCCCAGGTAAAGATTTATGATTCTGCTTTTTCTCTTCTCACCCTTCCATATTTCGGCTTATGAGAAAGTGACTGATTTGGTAGAAAGGCCACATTCATTTTTCATGCTCAACCAGCAGTGTAGCTGTTAACGATGTTAGCGCTTTCCTTGATATAAATTTACAAAGACAGCAGACTGTGAAATGGGGGATTAGAATCTACCCTACTTTCTCTGTTCCTGCTCATCTCAAATAGTTGCTACCCATTATTTCCTCTCTCCAGCTCTACCAAAAACAGAGGGAGATCTGGGCAGAACAAAAATGTTGAGACCCATATTATAGAAATACCTTTGCCAGATTTTGAGTAGAAGATTTTGAGTCCCCCAGAATTCTCCATCCAGTAGAACCGAAGTTGAAGACCAAAAAAGGGGCAGTCAAACCTCATTAAATGGCAAGCTAGAACATTGGAGGAATTTGCCATCTGACAAATTAAGCTTGATTGGGCTCCAAGATGGTTTCAGCTTGTATTAGGAGTGCTGGGATGAAGAACCAAGCTATTTAAGGTAAAGGTAAAGGTTTCCCTTGACATAAAGTCCAGTCGTGTCCGACTCTAGGGGGCGGTGCTCATCTCCGTTTCTAAGCCTTGGAGCCAGCGTTGTCATAGACACTTCCGGGTCATGTGGCCAGCATGACGACCCCTTCCCGCCGAAGCGGTACCTATTGATCTACTCACATTGGCATGTTTTCGAACTGCTAGGTGAGCAGGAGCTGGGACTAGCAACGGGAGCTCACCCCACCACGCGGTTTCGAACCGCCGACCTTCCGATTGACAGCTCAGCGGTTTAACCTGCAGCGCCACTGCGTCCCTACTTATTGCAATAGTTTTTAGGCCTCCCAACCCAAGGATATAACCAGTGGAAGATGCCTTGGTCTTAAAAATGTAATATTCCTCTATTTGTTTGGAACCATCTCTTTCTTTAGATGAATTGCTGTTGCAGTGGAAAGCAGAGGTAGAGGGATACTAGCCAGTTTTGAAATCAGCAACTTTAGAGATATTTAGATCATATATTGCATTATAAGGGAGAAAGTAGTAAAGTGGGGAGAGGCCTTCATTGAATAAAGGCACAGCTTCTGATGGTTATAACTGTACCAGTGCTTAAATTTGTTGGGGGTTCCATATGTAGCAGACCTCTATTTCTTTTAGTTTTCTTTTATTTCATTCTCTTCTACATGGCCCAATCAAAATGACCAAAGGCAGTCTAAGCAGCCCTGTCAGTAAAATGCAGTCATGTAAAAACCTAAACCCCAATAAAACTAACTCATAATATTAAAAATATTGCCCAGGTAAATAACTCAGGCAAAGGGTTGAAAGAGGCAGCCCAAGCCACCATTAGCACCCGCAGGTTCTCACAGGCAACCTCTCCTGAGATGACAGAGTCAGACAGACTAGTTAAATCGGAAGAAAAGCAGAGGCATGCTAGTCAACAATTAACGGCCATGCAGGTCCTGTGGATGTTTGCACCTTGGTTCTTCCCAGGGTCCTAGTAAAAATAGCAACTTGGAAGTTCCAATTTCCATTTCAAGCTAAGTTTTTACTGGTGCTGCTGTAAACAGCTGATTTTAAAGGAATTGCGGAACCAAGAGAGTGAGAAATGGCTATATTTGACTTGATTGATTAAGTGCCTGCAAGTTGGTGTCAACTCATAGCAATCGCATGGATAGATCTTCTCCCTGATGATCTGTCCCTTATCTGGTCCTTCAGGTTTTCCAATGGAGGACCCATCAGTAATTGAGTCCATCCTCCATGCTGTTGACCATCCTCTTCTTCTCTTTCCTTCCACCTTTCTCAGCATTATAGATCTGGGTCTTTGTATAACGTGTCCAAAACCTGTTAACTTGAGCCTGGTAATTTGTGCCTCAAGTGAGAACTCTGGATTGATTTGTTCCATGTTTGATGCCAAGCCTGAAAAGAGAATTAATGAAACATGTCTGTTACGTTCATATAACATGTGATGCCCAGTCTGATAAAATCATATTATCACTTAGTATGGGAACTAGTCTGGTTTGGTGGTAAAGGTGTTAGTCCAGGGCTGGGGAAACTCAGTTTCCAGTCTACTCTGAGCTACACAAGTTTGCAGGATGACTCTGGGCCAGTTACTGTTCTCATCTCAATTTTTCTTCCAAGGTTAGTGGGGTGGGGTGAGAATTAAAAAAAAAAAAAATAGGAAGGAGTTTAATGTATGCCTACTTGAGCTGCTGGAGAAAAGGTTTGTTATAAATCTTATATACAGTGATGCCATCAACATGACATTTTATTCCCAGCCTCAGACAGTGGCTGGGTTATCCCAGAACACACTAAACCAAAAGTTTTAAACCCTTTTTTTAAAAGCCTAGGTTAGTGTGAAAGCAGAAAGCCAGCTTGGTCTAATGGTTAGGGTGCTGGGCTAGAAACCAGGAGTCCGTGAGTTCTAGTCCCTCCTTGGACGTGAAAGGTGGCTGGGTGACCTTGGGCCAGTCCCTCCCTCTCAGCCCAAGAGCCAATCAGGTGTGGCAGGAGAGTTCTAGTCCCGCCTTGGGCATGAAAACCGGCTGGGTGACCTTGGGCCAGTCCCTCCCTCTCAGCCCAAGAGCCAATCAAGTGTGGTATGAGAGTTCTAGTCCCGTCTTGGGCATGAAAGCCGGCTGGGTGACCTTGGGCCAGTCCCTCCCTCTCAGCCCAACTCGGTGCAACGCAGACTAGCCTCCTTGTGGTGCACCTCGGGCAACATGACTTGTCAGGGCTAAATAGTCCACACATCTGGCTGCTGGACTTCACAAGGATTTCCCAGCAAGAAAAAGCACCATGAACACCCAACGGCTATGCCATACGATTAAAAAAAAAAGTATGAAAACAGATTGTGCATATTAACTTTCCTCTGTCCATCACCAACCGTTCTAAAGCTCTCTGGTCTTTTGGATGCTTTTCTACTATGTAGCAAAACTCATCCATATATATTTAAACTCAGTTGAGCTTTCAGAACAATCTTGTAGAGAAGTCTGCCAGGTGTCTGCCCATTGCAATTTTTTCCAGCTCATTTCTCCCTTTGAACGCGGATTTAAATTTTTCAAAATCAGATCAAGGACCTGATTTCAGGTCCTTAAATATCAGAACTGATGATGATGAGTTAATAAACGACAAACAAGGAAAAAACCTTAATGAACCAATCTAATTCATCAAGTGATATCCAGGACTGGTAGGTGCGTGTTAACACATCCACACTCACACCTATGTCTTTTTATCTTTGTTTCTCTTCCAAGCTTGAGTGTATTTTGAAAGGTTATTTTCCTACTCTTTATGCAAAAATACTCTAGGTTGATTTAGAAGAATTTGTAATTGGACAGTCCCTTCCTGCAGGGACAAAACAGGACACAGCACAAAAAAGGAACCAAGGAGAAAACAAATCAGGACATAGAATTATATGAAGTTAGTTCACTGTGCCTTTTTTGCCAGTTTATAGGGCCATGTTGCTCTCTTCCTAGTTATGATATTCTTTCAGGAAAACAGAGTGTGCAGTTTTCCAGTGGCTTTGATGGATGAGCCCAGAGTGTGTTTCCTTCAGCTCCACAGTCCTAGATAATATAAATGAGTGTTGAGGAAGAAAAATTATAGGTATCCACAAGGGTATGTAAGCTTGCCATCTGAGAACATCCTTTCATGCATCTTCTGTTGTAATAGATCTGTTAGCTTTTAAAAAGCTGCTCTGCAGCTTTTGCATAGAAGCTGACTCAGGATTTGGACATTCTGTGAACAAACCACTTGACACCTATTTGCTTCCTCTTATGGTGAATCGAGAAGCCTGTCTGATCTTCACTCAGTCCAATGCAACTCTCCAAGTTAGGTTCATTAACAAGGATTTATTTTTGGTTCATGAATCCTGGCTTGCTTAGGGGCAGCAAGTCAGAATCCCTACTTAAGACTGTTTCTGGGGTGTTTAGCTGCTGGAAACCAGAGATAAGAATCAAGATGGAGCAGGAAAGCTTCAGGACCATCAACCTTTGGATTTATAGATTCCCTGCCTGTGCTTTAACTTAATTTGAGTTCTGTTTATAAGAACCCCAGCTAGGGAATACTTTGATCATAATGTACAGCAACTGCATATCTAGGCAAAAGGGGCTGAAGCATTTTAAGTCTCAAGTAACAAGATAACATTCAGAAACAGCACAATCAGACTTGCAAAATTCTGTTACTCTAGCCAGTCTCAATATAAGTGCTTCTAGCCTTCCTGTGGAGTTGATTTCCTGATCTGGTCTACCTGGTGGGCTGACATCAATCTCAAAGATCTGAAAAGGTTAGAGCTAGTTAATGCTTGGATGGGAGACTACCAGAAATCCTAGGATGGTACGCTAGATTGGGAAGTTGAAAGAACATCCCGGAAGAAGGCAATGCAAATGATTTCCCTCTATGTATGTGTCCATGAAGTCACCAAGAATTGATTGCAACTCAAAAGATTTTAGATTTAGAAGAAAGAAATTCTCATAGCAGAGTTTTGCGGCAGACACCCCGGCTTTGCTGACTTGTGAAATTAGTACTGAATTTGAATGTATCTTTTGTATAACTGCTGCTTTATGCAGAAGAAGGTGGTCCAGGATGGACGTGGATGTTCAGCGTATGGGCATGAATACCATGAAATATGCATTTGTGGCTAGAAGCATGGTGACTTTGCTTCAAGTCATCTAATGAGTTTGGCATATGAGCTGGTCTTTCAGTATGCCAGGTAGCTATGCAACACCCATTTCAACATGAGTCTAGCCAAGATTTGTAAATGGCTTGCTACTGCGAGGCTGTGCAGGGGTTCAGACTGAATTCCTAAAAATTGTTTTGGAACATGCAGGTCATAGTCAAGCTATGACTGTTGGCCACTGTCTGGCATTGTGATGGAATGTGAGCAGTGTTTCTTAACTTTGGTAATTTTAAGATGTGTGGACTTCAACTCCCAGAATTCCCCAGCCAATTCTGGAAGTTGAAGTCCACATATCTTAAAGTTGCCGTGATTGAGAAGCACTGAATGTGTGGGTGACCTTGGAGAACAGAAGGAAGAGATGATGCCTAGGGAATGATCAGATAAAAGCAAAGGGAGTCCAAGAGAGTTAACAGAAGAAAAAATTTAGGAAAGACCCATCCTGGCCACTCAAGCGATAAATAGGGAGGGCAGGAGATTTGTACTTTCAGGCTTGCAAGATTCCGTTAATGTAGCCTTACAGCAAAGTAGCATTAGTTCATCTGGCTGTGTTTCTTGTCTTGGTTTACCTGGAAGAGCTGACAGGCACATGGATTGAGATTTTATAAGAGTTAATTTTCTTCATGTCGCAGCCAGCCAATTATCACAGTGGAACAGGTGAACCCCAGCTAACCCCCAACTGCTCTGCAGCTAACTGTCAAGGGGGTGAGAGAAAGCAATGTTCGTTATTTTGCCCCCAGATCATCCAACCCCAGCTGCCTTGTGGGAAGGAACATCAGATGAGAGCACCTGCTCTTATTATTCTTTTTAAAGTTATTCATCTCATTTCTTGATATAGCTACCATATGTTTACAGAAGTAACAAGCCACTCTGAGGCTTGCAGTTCCTATAAATTTGCTACTTAAGAAATCTCTGCCAAGCTGCCTCCTTTGGGAATATATCTTCACACACCGATTACCCTTGTGAGAAAAGGGGCTGTGTAGCAAAACCGCTAAGGTAGGGTAAATTCTACCCTGGTGTCCTTCTGGGCGTGAGACGTTTGGTGAGAGCAGTTTCCCCAGATTCAGTAGCTGCTAGCAAGTACGTGGATAAGTAGTGCAGCATGCCGTAGGTTGGGCTAAAAATGTGAGTGTCAGGCACCGATTTCAGAACTGCAGGAGAAGCAGGAGGTGTTAGAAAAGGCGGTTGGCTTTGATGGCCAATAACATTGCAGTTGTAGGTTCTAGATGAGGCTTTACTTACCTGGAAGTTTGTACCCTTAATGTTTTGTTCTGCAACATCCACCACGTTTGATCCACCACATCCTTTATTATGAAGGACGGTCCTTTATTTCAGAAAGATTTATTTGAGATTTTAGATTAATTTAATGTTTTAGAGTTACTTAGATTTGGATGTATTTGTTTTAATTGTTTAGATTTATTTATTTAGGTTTAGATTAGTGTAACTTAATTGATTTTCTTGGT
This sequence comes from Candoia aspera, assembly GCF_035149785.1. NCBI lineage: Eukaryota > Metazoa > Chordata > Lepidosauria > Squamata > Candoiidae > Candoia > Candoia aspera. Next base: position 10,373,754 of record NC_086166.1, on the reverse strand, counting down.
TTGGCTCTTGAATTTTCCTTTGGAGAGCAAAGTTATAAACATACACAATTAGATTTATTTTATCCTTATGAACCTCTCTCAGATTTGCCCCTCTGAAAGGTGGGATATAAATCTAACAAACAACCATCACCAGCCCCTTTCCTGTGTCCAGGCAGGCAGTGCAGTGGGTCTGACCTGGCCACCCTCATCAGCCAGAGCTTGGGTGGTGTACATTGTCAACATCCCCATTGCAGTTAGTTCTGCAATGGAAATGTTTTCCTTGTCAGCCATTCTTTCTTTCCAACTCTTTTTCTTGGAGGACTTGAGAGGCAGAAAAAAGATCTTAGGAGATGGGGCAAAGAGATGCTGCCTAGGGAATGGCCAGATAAGAGACGGCTTAGCCTGCAGATGGGTAGTGGGTGGGGCAAGAGGCTCAGAAGGGACCCTCCCTAGTTTCTTAGGCTGTAGTAACATATGGCTGCGAGAGCTGGACCATAAGGAAGGCTGAGAGAAGGAAGATAGATGCTTTTGAGCTGTGGTGTTGGAGGAAAATTCTGAGAGTGCCTTGGACTGCAAGAAGATCAAACCAGTCCATACTCCAGGAAATAAAGCCAGACTGCTCACTTGAGGGAATGATATTAAAGGCAAAACTGAAATACTTTGGCCACATAATGAGAAGACAGGACACCCTGGAGAAGGTGCTGATGCTAGGGAGAGTGGAAGGCAAAAGGAAGAGGGGCCGACCAAGGGCAAGATGGATAGATGATATTCTAGAGGTGATGGACTCGTCCCTGGGGGAGCTGGGGGTGTTGATGACTGACAGGAAGCTCTGGCGTGGGCTGGTCCATGAAGTCACGAAGAGTCGGAAGTGACTAAATGAATAAACAACAACAAAAGCAGACAAGAAGGAGAATTGTACTTTCAGACTTGCAAGATTGATGTCAGCCTTACCAGAATAAGGGATATCACACAATTCAAGTTGTATCAGGCCAACTGCCTATTATCCCTTCCTACTAATGCGTGTGTATGTGTATGTGTATACACGCATATAAAAAAAAATCCCTTCTCACCCCTATGGGTGGTGTGTGTCTTCCTCACCCTAGGGTCCCCTACCAGAGGCCTGGGAGTTTGAGGGCTCTGCGCAGAATCTCAGCTGTTCCTAGCACTGCACTCTACTAGACAGAGAGCTCTGATGTGGCTCCTGGGATCTGCTGGAGCCCCTCTCCCAGCTGAGGAATCACAGCCCCGAGGGCTCCTACCACCACTGGGACCACTTGGGCCTTCCCTTTCCACATCCTCTCCAGTTCCTCCTTCAGGGCCTGGGACTCCTCCAGCTTCTCATACTCCTTCTCCCTGACGTTGCTGTCACTTGGCACTGCTACGTCTATCACCACCACTGTGGTGGACCATGATCATTTTTCAACTTTATGGATATTCCTCCTCTGTTTGCTTCCAAGGACAGTGTAGGACCTGTGATCTTTCTTGAGCAGGGGCACAACATTTTTACCAGGCTGAGGACCACCCATGGTCATGGAGCACACAGTAGGGTCCAATTTCCAAAAAAAGTTAGGACTAAACCCAAACTCAGTATGATTCCGCTTCACTTGCATTGGAATGTTATTTACCTGAAATAGAATGAATATGCTTTAACATTTTTCTCCCCTGTCCCATTAGAAATGGCAGATTGGTCAGAGTTTGCAGGAAGTCTCCCCGTGCTTTTCAAGTGGCATTTTGCAGCACCGTGCTTGGCCTTCTCTGCTCTTCAACATCATAATTTTTACGATGATCTTTAGGCTCGTTACATGCATATTGAAGCTGAAACTGAATACCTCTGACGAGCCTGGAATTACAGGCACTTGTATCCATGCTGGAATTATAGCATTCCACATTTTTCTGGTATATGATGCTGAACAGCATTTTATTTCCCCACTTAAACGAGCTTTGTTCTGATTGCTAGAATAATGCTGGTTTCCATAAATGTGTGTCAGAATTTTGGAGAGAAGAGTGTTGGCAGAAGGCCATCTCTGACTGAAGAGGAGTGGATGGAAAGTCAACATTTATTTTAAAACATAATTAAGGTTTAATCTAGAAGGAAATACAGATGTAGATTTAGGTCCATTTATATTTAGTATCTAGCTTTGTGTGTTTTTCATGAATAGAATATGCTCTGTTTTCATGTGCTGCTTTGGGATCTTTTGGAGGTTCTACAATGAACATTAGCCTATAAAGAATATTGGCAATTTATCACCTGGAATTTAGATGACATATCACTTGATGGCCATATGATATTTACAGGTAGTCCTCACTTAACAACCACTCATCTAGTGATGGTTCAGACTTATGACCATGCTAAAAAATAACTTACAACTGGTCCTCAAGTTTGAGACAATTGCAGCTTCCCCATGGGCACATGATCACAATTGGGCGCTTGGCAACCAGTTCGCATTTATGACTGCTGCAGTGTCCTGTGGTCACATGATCACCATTTTTGACCTTCCCAGCAGGCTTCTGGCAAGCAAAATCAATGGGGAACCATGTGATTTTCCTTAACGACCACATTGTTCACTTAACACCCATGGTGATTTGCTTAATGACCACTGCAAAAAAGGCCGTAAAATTGTGTTGGATTCACTTAATGACCACTTCAATTAGCAACTGAAATTCCAGTCCAATATATTTTTATATATTTATGGATTAATAGTATTATTTATTGATTAATAGTATTATTTATTGATTATTACTGTTGATAGTATTATTTATGATTTTTATTGAATTTTTCAACTGTTTTTATTGTGAACTGCCCAGAGTCCCTCCTTGTAGGGGAGATGGGCAGTGATAAAAATGTGACAAATAAATAAATAAATTGTGGTTGTTAAGTGAGGACCGCCTGTATTTGTTCAGATTTTCATCCCAAGTTCAGATATTTCTAAATCTCATGTCTTGATTCCATAGTGAATTGCTTTAGAGCTCCTAGGGACAAACTGCATCGGGGATAGGGTTAGGATTAGGGTTAGGCTCACTTGGTTCACAGATATTATAATTTGTTCTGGTTGGTTGCTTAAGCTAAACTGGCTTGGTTTATGCCTCACTCTAAGCAATGAACCATATAAACCCAGGCACTGTGATTTATACCTTACATAACAGGCTGAAAGAAACCAAGCCAAATCACATTTATGATTTAAGTGCGTTGTGCCAACCTGCCTAATGATTACCCCCAACAGATCTAAGATTTTCTGGTAAATGCAACATTTGTACCCCAGAAAGGGTCTCAGCAGCCCTCGGTTTAGGCTGCATACTGCGAGGAGGATCTGCAGTGGGGACTTGGGAAGCTCTTTCTGCTTTTATAGTAGTTGTGTGGAGGCTCTGATTTCAGGTGAAGCAGACAGCTTTCATGCCTTGGCATTTCTCAGTTTAAATTGCCTCTTCCCCTGCTACTTATTCTCTTGGGAAAGAAAGCTGTCACAGGTACCTAGATCTTTTTTTCTCCAGCTACGTTAATGGGAGGGGAGTTTTTCTGAAAGAGAAAATATCAGAGATCAGGGAGTTGCTGGCTTTGCTTGAGAGTCGATCCATTCCAGTGAATGTTCTGCAGCTCTCTGATAATTAGGAATAAATAAAGGAGATAAACAGAATCCGGGCAGTTAGAATAAATCCAAGGAAATAAGCAGATACAAGATTGGAATCTCAGTTTTTGCAGAGGGATACTGAGCTGCTTTTAAGGTGAACTCATGAGTGGGTTTACATCTCATCCTAAGCTTATATACTGTAGTATACAGGTAGTCCTCATTTAGCAACCACAGTTGGGACCGGCAATTTGATCGTTAAACAAAGCGGTTGTTAAGTGAAACCCCAACTGTGCTTACGGTCTTACTTCAGTTTTCCTTTGCTTTACAGGCCTGTGAAGGTCATAAATGCGAGGATTTGTCACGAAGTTACTTTTCCATAACTGTCGTAACTGTGAGCGGTTGCTAAATGAGGACTACCTGTACTTGTACTCCTCCTATAACTGTATGATTATATAGCCTGAGATATAGTGATAGGTAAACTCTGCAATCTAATTCCTTAGACTGAACCCAACCACTTGTGGCTTAGTCAAGCCATGGCTTGGCACAGTGTGAGGATCAGTTCATTCCATGTTGGAAGTTTCATGCAAGACAATTGAATTTGGTAAGTGCAGTACATGAGAGAGATGGGGGTCGGGTGGGGTGGGGGAAACCCTTGGGTTTTCACACAATGAAGCCAGACCAGCCACGTGGCTTACACCGTGCATGAATTTGGCAGCTGTAAAGTGCCTTGAGATATGAGGAGACCAAAGTCTAATATAACCCTTACTTGGGATGTAGCCAGTGTGAGACAATGTGTCATGATCGCCAATATGAGACGAGAAGTCTAAGAGATGTGCTCTAGATGTCCATGAGAAGCCACAATGATGCCTTTTGTCTCCCTTCTTATGGATGCCCTTGCTGAGGGCAAGTGTTCATACGATCCATTTGCTTGATCAAATATGCTTTTCAGTGCTGGAAATACACTGAGGATGTTTCAGGTGAAGGAAAATGTGGAAAGATGGAGAGGCAGTTTTTAGAGGTGGTTAAAGGTGCATGAAGTTGAAATCAAATCCGATGAGGATTAGTGCGCTGAGAAGGGCTTGCCTCTTGTGTAACTTAGCCAAGGTTTAGACCAGGGTTCTCCAAAGTGGTCAATACTGAACCCCAAGAGTTGATTGGACTATCTGTTATAGTTGTTACTGTTGCTATTAGTCAGAGTACTCTTAGTTACAGTGGTATTTATTAAATTATTTTCATGTAATAAATGTTTGGGGGTCAGTGAGCTGAAGGGTTTGGGAACCCCTGGTTTAGACAGAGTTGTTGCTTGGAATCAGATGGGTCTGATGGGATCTTGCCCACCAGATCTGGAATGCAGACAATGGTTTGTGATGAAGGTTGCAATCTGTGAGTTCAGCCAATCCCCAAAGGCAGGTTCTTTAGCAAAAGGGCAAGTGAACATAGTAAGCCTTATGCCTAATAATACACTGCATATGTGCTTGGGAACTAATTGGGATAACTCTTTCCCAGCTTCAACTTGCTATAGTTGGGCCATCCTCTAAAATTGGCTTAATCCCCAGGACAAATAACCAGACCCATCAAATGTGGCTGTGATTGATCCCTGAACATTAACAATGTAAACTTCTCAAACTCTCTGCAGATTGAGTCTTTATCTTTCAGTTTTTGTTCTTTCCAACCCAACAGAATATTGGAAATAAATTATTTAAGGGGCTGAGGGTACCTCTCTGAAAACTGCACAGATTGGGACCAAATTTGGTGGGGTGGGAGAAGCCAGCAAAGGGAAGACTGAGTTCAAAAATGGGCCAAATCCGGCCAAGGGCTGCAGAGGAAAAAAAGAGTCCAGAAACAATTCCTACGGAAGGAGTGGGCAGTGGCTGAGAATGCTAATGTTCCATTCTAAGCCGCCTTCCTTCTGGTCACGTGACCAGGAACAGAGCATGCAGCTGCCCTGTGCTTCCCAGCACAAATCGCGCTCTCTCTCCCCCCCCCCCACAACAAAGGGAAGAGCAGAAACACACACACACACGCTGATGTGACATGTTATTTGATTACAGAAGAAAATGCTTTACATTTTAAAATGCTTTACAAAACCGGGGTGGTTTTCCAGAGAGAGTGTCAATTTTCTGATAATATTTGAGCAGTAGCACCTCAGGACATCTTCAAGAATAGCAAGAGACGAATGAGTCAGCTTGAATTCCATGTTCCATTGGCGTGCATTTTGCCTAGAAGCATCTTCCATTCCATTTCTACATGAATTTACAATGCAAAATGGACACCAGCGTTGGCTTTTAAACCTACGCCCTGCTTTTTAAGTACATTTTGATAGTGCCTTTTTTCTTTAAACTGCAGACTGCGCTGGGAGATTTGATAAGGTGAATGGTGGATGACTATTCACACCTGTGTGTGAAAGAAACAGATCCGCGCAGTTTGCATTAGACTTTGTAAATATCAGATTCCTAAAGGGCTGTTTTTGCCTTTGGGATCCTTAACCTTGGTTTCCTCCTCCCATCCTTGCTGTGGCTTCTGTGGTCGTTTGCAGGTCCTGGTTTGACATGAAGGCATCCGCGCCAAGTGGCACTCCCTTGAGATGACCTCCATTTCTGATGACTTCATGGAGGCATCCATGGGGTTTTCCTGGCAACAGGAAATGGTTTCCCATCACTCTTTTTTGGGATGCTATTTTGACTCCCCAGTCTTGCTACTGCCCTGGGGATTTCTTGATAGTCTTCCACCAGAGAAGGACACAAGCCTGATCTGGCTTCCCTTGATGAGGTCAGCCGGCGTTGGTTAGACGATGCTTCCAGACAGAGGCTTTAGTGGACACCGAGTCATTAAAAAAAAAAAGAGAAAGTGGTTTGGGCTGCTGGTTGAGATGACTGGTAGCCATTTTAACCTGCAAGTCACAAGCTGGTAGCGCTGTAGAATCGGTGGACCCTTAGTTAGATCAGACCGCCTCTGTCTTCACCTGCCTGTCAGAATTCTGCAGAATATATTCCATGCTGCCACCTGTACGCGGCGATAATAGTTCCACTCAAGCCGACTGGAAAGTGCAGTCAGTCAAACTAACAAAATCTGCTCTCTGGCGGATACGCGCTCTCTCATCTGATGATCTGGAAGATGGAAAGATGATGTGACAACCATCCTTCCCCCCTCACCCGGTCCCCCATCCACTCTAAGCCTCCTCACCTTGCAACTGTGCGATGCGTTACCTCCCCTTCCCATTGTGTTGCTTAGGAGCTGACAATTTTTTCTGCGTCAGGTAATCTTTCCGATAGCCTCCCCGAGGTGTCTGTAATTCCCGAAAATGCCGTCTGCATCTCGAGGAGCCTTGCTGTAGGACTGGGTACTTAGCGCAGGGAAAAGTGCTGGTGTTGTCTTTTCCTCCATCTGTGCTCCCTGCCACCCCCTCCTTTGCTTCCCTCCCCATCTCCGTGCCACCCTCTGCTCGGCTTTCCCCGACCTCCTTTAGAAGATCACGTTTGTTTGGGTGACGGTCCTGCCTCTGATAAGGGACGAGGGACAGAGAGCGCTCAAGGCTGAGGGGACGTGCGAGCAGACCAAGAGCGCACGTTTTGGGTCTTCTTCGGCAAGTAAATGAATCGATCGATCATTTTGTTTTTAAAGGCAGCAAAGAAATTAACATAGCTCCAAGGCAGAGACGGGGTGATCTGACTTTGGCGAGAGGAGGTGAAGGAAAGCTGGTTCAGGCATCGGATGGGATTGGCGAAGAGATTCTCCAGGCTGCGTTTTGGTCTCATAAAATCTTAATAGGAGCAAGACGGTTGTGTGTGTGTGTGTGTGTGTGTGTGTGTGTGTGTGTGTTTGACCCACCGCCAAGCCGCTGAAAGGGAAAAAGAGGCAGAGAGAGATTTTCATTCGGAGACTGCAGGGAGCGATTGCCAGCACAACAGACCCTCGTAAAGCTGTGCAGCTGCAGGAAGCCAGCAGATGCCCTGTGCACATACATTGGTTTAATTGGGGTTTGTTTTTCCTGCCTTCCACTGGGTTCTCCTTGCCTCTCCCGGTGTACGAATGTGTGTGTGTTTCAGATGTTCTGCTGCGCTTGTGTTCAGGCATCTGCAAGAGGGGACAGGGGGACAAGGCTTCCTGCTGTGGGCACATTTGGGTTGGCATTCAGGCCCGTGGGCTCTGAAATTGGGGGGCATCTTGGAGGAATCCTGTTCCCAAAGGAGGGGATGAGGGAAAGAGGAATGGGCATCTCTGCTTTTTAAGGTTTTCAGAAATACCGTTAAAGACGTAGAACAGTGCAGAGCTTTGGGGAAATCTCCCTTTTTCTCTTTTCAACCCTTTTTCGGAAGCAGCTCTGCTTATTTGTTGGGGGGGGGCAGTGTTCTGGGCAGTTGAGGTTGGACACTCTGTTTCAGACCTGGACGTCTTGCTCGTAGGGTGGATGAAGCCGGGGAGTGTTGCTACGGAAAATAAAATTGTTTGCAGGAGAATTGTGTGACAGATTCAACACTCCTCTGTTCTAGGATGTTGCTTTGGGCAGAAAAAGAGCCGTTCTGTTTTTAATATGGCACCCACAACAGTTGGGAAAGAATAGTTGGTGAATTTGCCCTTTTGTGCCCAGGTCCTTTTTGTAATAATATTTGTGTTATGCTTTAAATATGCCCTGTCCAAGTATTTTCTTCTTCCTGGTGTCCAAATGTGCCTCTTCTGGTTCAGTGTTCAATAATGTGGTGCTCCTGAAAGTTCTGGTGAATTTAGGAAGACCCATCCACCTTCCATCCATGCCTTTTCCTTTTATCCGTTCTAAGGCAGCAGTTTCTTTTCTGGGTCCCCCAGTCAGCATTGCTGGCCGAGGGGATTTTGCGAGAGAGAATGGTTTTTCACAGCTTGCAACCCAGTTTTTTTATCCCTTTCCTCCTCTTCCTGGTGTGATGCCTCCTCCATAAGGTCCATGATAAAAAGCCACTGAGCCTCCATTTTAATTAAACTCATCTCAGCTCCCCTCCACTTTCTTATGTAAATGCACGCCTTTGTGCAAATCTTTTCTTTAGAGCAAGAACTGTGAAATGCATTCTGTCAGTGCCAAAGGTTTTTTTTTTCCCTTCCCCCTCCCTTCCAGGCGCCAGAAGGATGTCCTTAATTAATAATTTCTCTATGCCGCGTGTTGCTTTTGAATAAACAGTACCAGACTCTGGAAAATTGTAGCTTGTTCTTTCTAAACTCCTTGCCTTTTCTCTCTTCAGTTCTCTTCAACAGCCAGCACTGGGTGAAACATCTTGAGTTAAGCACACACCCTGGCTCTCGCCTGTAACAGGGCGCATAGGCTTGTCCACGCATATGTCCACACGCAGAAGGTTGGACTGTGTTGATGCCATGTCGTCTTTTGGGAAGCTGACCGAATACTTCAGCCTCCGGAAGTCCAGGAATGAATTTCGATCTGATCGGCGGGCTGGCAAGAGAAGTGGCAGCTACTGCTGTAATCTCACCGAATGCAGGTAGTGGGAGAGGGGGAAAAACAATGCCTCCTTCACCCTTCATGCTTTTTGGCATGTGTGGATGGGTCTAAGTAGAAGGGATGGGTGGTGGAGAATGAGATTTCTCTCACTGTGTTTAGAAGGTGTAAAAATAGGAATGGATGTACCCAAAGCATGGAATTCCTTGGATTGCAGGTTTCAGAGTCTAATCTAAGGCAGTGTTTCTCAGCCGTGGCAGCTTGAAGACGTGAGGACTTCAACTCCCAGAATTGGCTGGCTGGGGAATTCTGGAAGTTGAAGTCCACATGTCTTCAAGTTGCCATGGCTGAGAAACAGTGAACTAAGGACTGAGAATTTCAGATTGTTGAAAACAGGTTTCTTGTAGACTTGATAAACCTCTAGGTGGGTTTCTATGCTGTCATTTTCTAATTATGTAGCAAAGCAAGTATCATTGTTTTCTGAGGGTACCTGCTACTGAAGGGGTAAATGCTGAGCCCAAATTCAAGACATGGGAGGAAGGCTACTGTTAATTTTCTATCTTCTGGTGAAGCTTGATGCTCTGGAATCTACAGCGTCTGGGTTCCCATATGGCTTGGTTTATCGTGAAATGTTAATAGCTTGTTCAACAATCCGTGCTAAAGCAAACTGTAACTTAGTGTGATTGTGAACTCAACTTTAAATTCAAAACCAGCATCACATCCAACCTTAAGACAATTTTCACTTCAATTTTACTCTTTCTGTGGTTGATGTGAATACAGGCTTTAATGTCTGCACTATGCACCCTCTTGTATGCTTTAAGTAGAGTTCTAGTTGCCACTAGACAACCCTTGACCCATTGGGTCATTGCTTCAGAGATATTTCCTTACCAGATTCCTCAATGCCTTCAACAATGGCCGAGCTTCTAATGTGCTGCCTTCCCTGGAAAAGTTCTTAAAAATCCAGGGAGACCTTCAGAGATGGACCTGCCTTGAAAGTAGCCCATGTTGAACTGTGTAGCCCAGTCAAACATCAGGAGTTGGCCACAGGGAATGTTTTATGACATTTTGTATTATGTCATAAAGTTTTTAATAAAATTTGCCTATAGTCCTGCCTTTTCATTGACTGAAGTCTTCTGTGCCTAGGCAAAGCCAGTCTGTGCTGAAGTTTAACTAGGCAAATAACTGAGTGCCAGACTTAATGCTTGTGGTAATAACATGTGAATGTTCTCTGGGGTTGGGGTGTTGCCCTGCAGCTCAGATGAAGCACTTAAATTAGAGCTGGAGGTATATAGACTTTGATACTGGCTTAAGTTGGCTTTCCTTTAGTTCCAGGTTAATGTGTTGTATGAAAACAGCCAATTGTGGTTTATTCAATAACTTGTGATGAAAGCATGTCTTAGTATGTTACGTGTATCAGTGTATTTTCATATTCCTTTGTGACTGAGCACACACCTTAAGGATGTGAATGCTCACAGTCTTGTCTTGCTAAGTCATTGAGGTCTGAGTGCCTTGACAGAATGTAAGAGATGACCAGTAGCCAGCGCTGCAACTAGGGTCTGTGTCACCCGGGGCAAACATGGATTCCACGCCTATTTTGGTGCCCCCCCAGTGCTCATTTTGGTGCCCCCCCAGCATGGCGCCCGGGGCACATGCGCCGGTTGCCCCCCCCCCCCAGTTGTGGCCCTGCCAGTAGCACCAGTGTGTAATTAATCATTGTTCTCTTTTTGAAACTACATAACCAGTTTGATTCTGCCCCTAGCAGTCATTCGATTTTTCTATTTCTCCTTTTTCTATTTTCTATTTCTAGAAAAATGGAAAGAGAAATCGATAGTTCCCAGTGCTAAGATTTTAATTTTAGGTTATGTGCTAGATATTGTACCAACAGACTACCAAAATGGTTGAAGGGCATATTTTTTCCTTAAAAGAAAAAAAAAGATCAACAGCTGGTTGCAAATCATTTTATGGTGTTGTTGAAAAACGCTTTTGGATGGCTACACTCAGCATCCCCTTGAGAAATCTGAAGAACTGTTTTTTTCTGTTACAAAGACAGTGGCCATTGATTCGTCTACTTTAGTACATTCCGGTGAAGACGCAGTCTATCCTAACTTGTCTGTAAAAAGCATTCCAAAGAGTTGCCCTCTTAATCCTTGTAGCATTTGGGAATAGACTCTCTACTATTCATCCTATTCAACTTGCTGCTCCCCCCCCCGCCCCCGCAATAATGTTACTGGTTTTCTTGACTCTATTGAATCCAAGAAGGAATTCTATTGATCGGAAAGCCTAACTCTGTCATTTTGGTAGGTCCCATTGTAAAGGTATTAGGTTAAAATTACTCTTTTTATTTAGCTTTTTTCCCCCTTATTGAATCAACACAACTATTCCCCCCTGCCTTTTTTGGGTCCCCAAATTAGAGATTTCTCTCTCTCTCCCCTCCTCTTCCATAACATTGTTTTTGGCATGGAAGAGCCAGATGAAAGCAGAAGAAATGGTTTCCTTTTTGTGGAGCACTAATTTGAATTAGAGAATGATGAAATGCAGAGCCACTAATGGGAATTTTCTGGAAGTGCTTAATGGGGAAGAGTGTTGGAAGTTTGGGTGTTCTCTTGCTGCTTTCAGTAGGATCCTTTGCAGTCTTAACAGATGAAACATTTCTCTGGATGCGTAGGAAGGCTGGACCCCATAAACCATGCTGAAGTTATCGTATTATCCTGTTTCTAAAAACGGAAACGAAGTTGCTCCTGCTAGTTATTTATGTGGCGGTTGGAAGTTAAAGATGTGCAACGCACTCACTTGAGTTAAGATTTAATTGGCAATCCAAAAGAAATAAATCAACTCTGGAAATATTGGCATTGCTGGTTAAATTTAGTTATTCCTTGTCTTACAAAAGGGATGCAGGTGCAAATAGGTTCTCTGCCTTATTTTCCTTTCAGAACTAATGTCGGGTGCTCTACGTTTCTGTCCATCGATAGGCTTGGCCACAGCACTCTATCTTTGATGCTAATGTGGGGTTTTTTGTTTCTGCTTTTAGTTAGTAAGAGACGGTTCAATCCAGAAGCTCAGAGGAGCTGTTTTTAAATGGAAAAAGCTGATTGCCTTACCCACACCGTTGATGAACTGGCACTGTTTTTCACTCTAACTTAATCCATTCTGGGAAGGGAGGGATGGGTGGGTGGATTATTTATTTATCTTACGGCATGTAGGTGCTATCCCGATTGTCGGCCTCGAAATGGCTTACTTAAATAAGCATAATAAACCTATTATTAAAAGAATGAAGGCCATGGACGCTTCCTACGTAACTGTGGGCCAGGCCAGTCTCCCTTAGCCCAAACTCTCTTACATGGTGGTGGTCGTGAGGGGAAAATAGTGAAGCCCCTCAGAGAAAGAAGAGATATAAATCCAATGGAGAAAGAAAGAAGGTATAGCAGGTCCCTAGTTTAAGAATGAGTTCTGTTCCTAAGTCTGTCCTTAAGTCGACTTTGTATGTAAGTTGGAACAGTTACCTAGCATCAGTTAGTCAAGTGTTTGTCTTGGTATATAGCAGTGTCTCTCAACCTTGACACTTTTAGGATGTGAGGACTTCAACTCCCAGAATTCCCCAGCCAGCCTTCCCCTTCCCCATATATTTTACCTTTCTATGCATATAAAACTCTTAAGAAACACTTCCAAATATATTAAAACACCTTAAACCTAATAACACACAAAGTAGTATTGTGTATTTAACTCAAACATTGTACTTAGCTTGAATTTTTAATATAAGGTTTATGGCAGTCCGTTCTTAACTAGGAGTCACCCATAAACTGGGATGTTCTTAGACTGGGGACCTGCTGTATAGTAAAGGAAGCCCATGGTAACACAGGGCAATGGCCTTGCAATCCAAAGTTTAGCACAATGGCCGTACTGCCCTGCCTGATACAATTCAAATGCTTTTAAATAATGCCCCCGAATTCAGGAGGTCACCAAAACATGAGGTCCATAAATGCTCAGGGTAAGATTTGGGTTCTCACAAATTCTGGCTGTTGTTTTTGGAAGTAATGCCGCCTGTGTCCTCACTTTTGGCGGTGTAGAAGTGCTCAGTCAATTTCTTCCCACTCGCTTCTCCAACCACATTCCTTCTACCTGGGATAATGTGGTGTCAGCTTCATTGCTCTAGACCTGCACTTTTCAACCTTGGCAACTTTAAGATATGTGGACTCCAACTGGCTGGAGAATTCTGGGAGTTGAAGTCTACACATCTTAAAGGCAGTTGAAGTCCACACTTCTTAATGTTACCATGCTGGCTGGGGAATTCAGGGAACTGAAGTCCACACACGTTAAAGTTGTCGAGGTTGAGAAACACTGCTCTGGACCAGCCTTTCTCAACTTTGAGATTCCACAAGAGATTGTGATTTAAAAAAAAAGTTTTTTGAACTTCGCGCACTGTGAAATTCTAGTGCTCACAGTGGTGGGAATTTTTATGGGCTACAGCTCAGCTGCTGGCCCACTGCTTTGCTGTTGTTGTAAACATTGTACAACGTGGATTGTGTGGGTTAGAAGTGATTTGTATTGTGAGATTTTTGTATTTTTTGTGTAGGGGTTCCCTGAGACCTTAAAATTATTTCAAGGATTCCTCCAGGGTAAAAAATTTGAGGAAGGCTGCTCTAAGTCAAATCCTGTTCTTCACTTAGTCTTCAGGTTCTTCTCCAGAACTTTGCCCAATTGTTCCAACTCAAGATGTTCTGTTAACAAGTTATTCTAAAGAAAGGAGGCATCAACTGAGTTGCTCTGAGCCATTGCACGATTTGTTTGCTTTTGGCTGAGTGTGATGGGCAAATCCAGCCACTTGTGCCTTATCAACAGATTATGGTTAAACAAACCTATGGTTTAATGAACTGTGTTCAGCCAGGTTTTTTTTAATTGTACACTTTTTATTGCATTGTTTTCCTATGTTAATATTTATATGGAAGTCTTATTTTTGCTTTGAGACCATGCAGTTCAAATAAAGAACTGTCCACGTTGAGCTTGGTCACTCACCTTTGATAATGTGAACCTGGTATTTTTCTGGAACCTATGAAATGTAGATCCCCCGTTGACAGCTTCCCAGACAAAGCATGTTCAATTTTAGCATGGGGTGACGGTGTCAAGGGAGGAAGTGACATTTCACTTTGGCTGTTTCATTGAGCTGCTTAGGGTTTGCATATCAAGCACCAAAGTCTATACTTGTCTGTGTGTGTGTGTGCCCATGTGCACACGCTCTGTGCCTTAATTCTGGATCATGGAGATAGGTTGCTTGGGCATCATAGCCCATTGTGATGGAAATAGAGGCTTTGGGACACTTGTTTCCAGCTGGGCTTCCAGATTTTTTTTTCTTTTATTAAAAGTATATTTAAAGTTTTTGTTTAAAAAAAAAACCCAAGAGGTGACAGTGATCCTAAAAAAAAAATCAAAGTAAAGTCAATCCATTTGAAGACTAGTATTTGAGGTAATTTATGGCATAGGAAGGTCAACATAAAAAGGTGGGGTTTTGAAAAGATGCCTGAAACATGTCAGCTTTGGAGCCTGGAATTATTCCAGGTAAGGTAAGAAGTATTTGCTTTAAGAAAGGAGTGTGATGTTGCCTGGATTTATGCTAAACCATAATATTCTGTGGTTTGGTTTGACTTTGTATGTTCTGTGAACCCAGACATTAAGGCTCGTAATCCTTGGATTATGATTTAATGTTTTGTGTAAACCCAACCAATTATGGTATATTAAATAAGTCATTGTTTGTTTTACTTTGGTTTATCATGAGGTCATTCATTAACTTCCTCCACTGTAGGCCTTGGATTATATGTTCTGAATTGCTACAACATTGTTTTCTGAACTATAGTCAAAAGGCAGACATTCCAAAGAGTAGATTACAAATTCTATTAAACGATTAAGCCACAAAATTTTAAAAAAAATTACTTACAAAGAGGACTGTGATACCACAGCTCTAATAACAATCATTCTCCCTTTTTTGTGGGGGCAAGATAAAATACATTTGGGAATTCCCAGTCATAAAATGTGGATATAATGTATGGACCAGTCATACCTCTTCTTCTGTAGGAATTCTTTTCTGGGTAACACTCTGACCTGCCTTAATTATAATAATTTTCACTTCTGAGTGTGTCTAAATATAAGCCATAGCTCTTAGAATTATACAACCGGAGAGAAAATCTACCATGCAAGGGTTTGTGTGAAAATGCTTTGGAGAACAGGGATTAAAACTGGGTGATTTGCAGAAATTGGCAAGTGACTGTATTTCTTAGTTCTGTATTAAGCCAGTGAAGATTAACTTTACCGTTTTCCTCCTGCTCTGTGTAAATCTTGTAAAACTGCCTATGGAGAAACGCTTAATAACCTTGAATTAAACATATCCTCAGTTCTGTCTTGGATACACGGTTTATTACATCATATGGTCATTTGGAGGTAAGAAGAGGAAAGGTTCCACAGGCTTAGAAGAAGTAGCAAAACCAAACTGCTAAATGTGGACGTATTAACCTTTGGTCAAAGCCATAGCATTGAAATCCACTTGAGCTTTTCCTTCCATGAAGAATTCTCAAGGGTGGTTGCTGATTTTAGGAAGAAGCAAAGCAGAATTGTGGAGGTTCTTAGTTTCTTGTTCATAATCCGACATGTTGGTGGACTGTTTGTCTTCTTCTGCCTGGGGGAGCAGCTACAACAAATTTGAGCCCAAGTTCTGGATTCTTGCTCTCACCCATGCCAGGAACCGTAAGGAGACTTCAGACTTTGGCCTTCTTTTGAGAGGGGTCTTTGGACCCAGTTTCCTCTTGATGAATTCTTGGATATTTTTTTACCTTTTAAGAAACCTGAGGATAATGCGTTAAAAGAATAAAAATAAAAACCTGGTTTGGAGAAGCAGAGTAAGAATGACTGAACACCATTAGTATACTTGCCCATGAATGAAAAACCAGGTGAATCTGAAATTCTGGCTTATGCTGTGCAGATAAGGTGGCTATATGTTTATATCATAAGTAAACTTGTATTCAGAAACTGTCAGGACATCTGTGTGTGATTGATTGATTGATTGATTATATGCCATTAAGTCAATGTCAACTCTTAGCAACTACATAGATAGATTTTATCCCCAACAATCTTATCTCTAACCTGGTCCTTCAGGTCTTCCAATGGTGCACTCATAGCCACTGTAACTGAGTCCGCCCACCTTGCTGCTGGTCATCCTCTTCTCTTTCCTTCCACCTTTCCCACCTTTCCCACCATCACAGCCTTCTCCAGAGACCCGGGTCGTCTTATGATGTGTCCAAAGTATGATAATTTGAGCCTGGTCATTTAAATCTTGAGTGAGAACTTTGGGTTGATTTGTTTGATGATCCATTTGTTTTGGAGGAATGGAAGAATATAACCTGGAGGCCATAGGCCACCAGGAATTGCATGCAGACAAGTGTGTGTGGGTCAGTGGAGTACAGAGAGCCACTTTGGTCTAGTGGTTAAGGTTCTGGGCTAGAAACCAGGAGTCTGTGGGTTCTAGTCCTGCCTTAGGCATGAAAGCTGGCTGGGTGACCTTGGGCCAATCCCTCCCTCTCAGCCCAAGAGCCAATCAGGCGTGGTAGGAGAGTTCTAGTCCCGCCTTGGGCATGAAAGCCAGCTGGGTGACCTTGGGCCAATCCCTCCCTCTCAGCCCAAGAGCCAATCAGGCATGGTAGGAGAGTTCTAGTCCCACCTTGGTCATGAAAGCCAGCTGGGTGACCTTGGACCAATCCCTCCCTCTCAGCCCAACTTGGTGCAACGCAGACTAGGCTCCTTGTGGTGCACCCTGGGCAACGTGACTTGTCACGGTTAAATAGTCTACACATCCGGCTGCTGGACCTCAGAAGGATTTCCCAGCAAGAAAAAGCAGCATAAACACCCAACTGCTATGCCATATGATTAAAAAAAAAAAAAAGTGGAATACAGATGGAAGTCTGTAGAGAGAACATGCAGAGGTCAATTAAGGAAACCCTCCACATTCAGCCTACAAATACTGCTGTAAGAAAACTGAAGCTTTCCACTCTTCTTCTATCAGCCCCCAGCCAGTTAATTCCAGTTTATAACTTAAGTGAAATTGTTCTTAAAGCTGCAATATGGGAACATATTTTGATTGAGCACGAGGTCACAGATGTTGCTGTTCGGTTTGGTATTCAAATGGAAACGATCAGGGACAAGCCGTGAACGTAATTCGTTACTCAACATCAACCAGAAGTTTCATAGTAATGCATTATTGTCCTCTTAGGCAGTTGGAATGGAGAACTCTGCAGGTCCTATGGGAAATTAAATACAGTGCGTGGCTGGAGAAAAGAGGGCTTCTTCTAGAGGGGGAAAAAAAACCCTTTGATGTGATTACTCGAAAGACTATTTGGTGCTCAACCCACCCACTGCTTCCTTGCTGAGTCACTGCTGGGTGGGTGGAACTTGCTGTCATTCTGTTTTGCATGCAGGTAAAAAGAAGGAAGCAATTTTAGAATAGGGTTGTAAATATTACAAATTCTATTAGAGATTGTGGCTGGGATGATGTATTTTCTTAATGTCACAGCTCCGTGAAGAAAGGGGGAAGTTGAAGCGAGCTGGAGGCTTTTCCCAAGTCACATGCTTGGTGCTAAAAGTGTTTGGGGAGGGTAGTAGTGGAAGGTTCAAAGAACATTTAGATTTAATATCTGGTATGCTGGAAACCTTCAGAGCCAAGGTCGACAGCGGTTGCATTCACACATTTCAGTGAGTCATGTTGTGTTCAGTTCTGTGTGGCTTGGAGTATGATGTCAACCCAGGCATCATCACTTATAAATCTGGATTTCTGACTTAGCATTATGGACGAACACAGCATTGTGGCTTGTTCACTGGACCATGTTAAAAGAATGGTTCAGAGCTTATGAGCCAGGTCAATATTGAGCTAGTTAAACCAAATCTGAAATGGTTTAAATCCATGTTTGATTCTTTGGTGGTATAACTCCTAATTCTTTTTTGGGGGGAGGAGAGCTATTAATTGGTCCTAAGGTGGCTTGAGGGGGACCTCCCAGCCCAAAAGCACAACAAGAGAATGAAATTGACATTAAATGTTTCACTTGCACTAGTAACCAGGCTTCATATGCTGGTGAAAGGTGAAAAGCCATCGAGTGTAGGACTGCACAAAAAATGAAGTAGTTTTTTAAGCAAATAAAATAAAATAATTTTTTTAAAATAAACCCTTCTTTATTTTTAATCTTTCTTTTTGCAAACAGGAAGACTTCAGAGGAATGAAACACAGAAACTGAGAAAGGGTGGAAGTTGCTGAAATCTCTGGTTTTACGAGGGATGAGACTGTATGATTGAGGGCACTTATGCAGTTATGCTAATTTATGCCTTCCCTCTTTGATAGTTAAATATGTCTTTTACCATACTAGAAGTGATTGAAATGTGAAGATTTGCTTATTAGTTGATGAGATATTAAGCTGTTGAATTTGATCTGCCAGTAGCTAAAATGATAAGTAATCAGTATTTATATATTCTTTCTTCCTCAAAAAAGGGATGAGTTTTTCATTAGCTACCCCATCTTTAGTTCTTAGTGCCCCAGGCAGTAATGGTGCTCAAGTTGGGGGTTCTCCTGGACTCGTGACTCCTGTTTGAAGAACAAATGGTAGCAATGGCAGGAAGGCTTTTCCATAAATCCATCTTGTGTGGCAGTTGCTTCCTTTACTGGATCAGGAGGCACTGCTCATGGTCACTCATGCCTTGGTCACCTGCTGAGTAGACTACTGCAATGTGCTGGACTTGAGGCTGCCCTTGAAGATTGCTCAGAAGCTACTGCTAGTCCAATTATGGTGCACCTCAATATGCAAGCTATACTGGCTTCCAGTTAACTCTGGGTGCAATTCAAGGCGCTGGTTGTCACCTATAAAGCTCGTTGTGGCATGGGTCAGGTTATTTGTGGGACTGCCTCTCTCCAATTACTTCTGCTTGCCCCACTAGATCTGACACTGTGGCACACTCTGGGTCCTGCCTATTAAACAGTGCTATTTAGCCGGGCCCAAACGGCTAACAAAACAGATGGAAGAGCACGGGGAGGCCACATGAATGTGCTAGGATTGCAGGCATGGGCCTTCGGTGTTGCAGTGCCTATCACCTGGAAGACCACAACTCCTGAGAGTTGGGTGGCACCAATCCTGCCAGCGTTTCATAAATCCTTGAAGACTTGAATGTTCCTTAAAGCGTGGGATCTGGAGGTGGGTGAGTCTGTCCGTGTGATTTTGGGTTTGAGTTGGATTTGTCCTTAGGTGGTGGATGATGCTATCCATTCAATCATGTCTGATTCTCGGCGATTCTGTGGACCAGCTCTCTCCACATTTTCCAATCTTGTATGGTTTCTTTCAGTTGCTTTATGCTCTGGCTGGTGTCGGCTTTGATGGTGTCTAGCCACCATATTTTTTTGCCAGCCTCATTTCCTTTTACCGCTGACCGTTCCAAGCCCAACTGCCTTTTCCGGCAAGTTTGATTGCATGATGTGGCTGACATAAGCAAGGCGGAGTTTTCCGATCTTGCCTACCCGCAATATGTCTGGTTTTATATGCTCCAGTACTTGCTTCTTTGTCACCTTGGCTGACCAAGGAATGTGCAGGAGCCTTCTTCAACACCACAGCTTGAACAAGTCAATTTTCCTCCTGTCTAGTTTTTGACCTTGGGTACCGCTAATTTATTATTGTTATTTCTGTTTTAGTTTGTTTTTTAACCTAGCGTTTGCTTCCCAGAGTTGCAACTGTGAGATGGGTAGCTCTGTAAATTGATATAATAAACAAATGCATTTGCTTGCCATTAAAAAGGAAAGCACCTGGCTGTTCTGAGCGATGTCTTTAAGAAGAGTGTTCAGAACCATTTATAGCATGTGGGGCACCTATGAGTAAAGCAGTGTGACAATAAATGCACGGTAATGCAATGACTGGAATCACAGGATATCACTTGCGCTAGAAGCATCCCAAAGCAAACAATTTTATACTCCTTTGAGTTACACAGGGGTCCTTGGCAGGCCTGCCCACTTTTGCCCTTGCTTTTTAATTTGAGCCTTGAAGCTTTAGCTATAACTGTAAGGCAGACTTTGGATATTATGGGTATTACTTTGGCGGGATGTGAGTACAGATTATTTTTGCCTGCTGATGATATTTTGGCAGTTTGGATAAGTACCTTTTTTATTTTTATCTCTTACTGCTTTTTGAAATAATGACAGAAAAAGGGAAAAAATACAGAAGAGCCTTTTCTGTCATGGCACCCACCCTGTGGAACATCTTTCCTCCAAAGATTAGATTGGCCTGGACTCTGTTGGCCTTAAAGACATAGCTGTCATGAGCACTGATGGTGAGCAGGAGGGGGTCCCTATCCAGGGGGGAAAACGCATGCGTAGTTTAGAGGCTTTGAGCTGCCATTCAAAGAAACCCAGAACAGACCCGCCTTGAGTTTTGGGGTTTATCTGTCTGGGTTTTCCCACGCTTCTTCAGTTTGGTAGGATTTTCTGTCTACAATAGCAGTAATAAAACACTAGAGACTTTCTCCTCGTCTCGGCGTGGTCTTTGCTTAGCCAGGACAATAGTTTTGTCCCTGGGCTTGAGGATCCAGATGTATGGCAAAGCTTGTGCAATGTGCGGGTTGATTTGTTGTTGTTGGTTTTGTTTTTACCTTGACTGCTGATTTTATATACAGGTAGTCCTCGTTTAGTGATTGTTTGCAGTTACGACAGTGAAGAAAAAATAACTTTGCAACCAATCCTTGCATTTACGACCTTTGCAGGTCTGTAAAGCAAAGGAAAGCTGAAGATCATAAGCAAAGTTGTGGGTTCATTTAGCGATCGCTTCACTTAACGACCAAGTTGCTGGTCCCAATTGTGGTCACTAAATGAGGACTACCTGTAGATTTTGGCTTTTTAAAAAAATGTTATATGGGTTTATGATATTTTTAACTGTTGCTAGCTGCCAAAAGTCATTAATTTCAGATGGGCCATATATATTGAATAAATAAATAAATAAATATTTGATTTTGAATTTGCAGGTTGGATGAACCTGGCCATTGTGATTTGTTAGAATGGCTTTGCGTGGGTTATGCAACGAGGCCATTGGGGATAATCAGACCTTGGGGTCATGTGATGAGTGCCCCGTTCACAGAGTTTCTGGATGAGGACTGTCCAGAATCTGAGTTCTGTGCACAGCTTTAGCAAAGGCCCAGATCCTAAGAGGCATGATCAGTGTGATTTTTGCACTGATCTCATTTGTGTTCCCCAGGTACTGGATATATGCTGATGACATCCACTTGGCTTCTGTCAGCCTTACCAGGTGGACCAGACAGGAAACACGACCAGAAGACTAATTCTACTTTGTTGTAAAGCTACATTAACAGAATCTTGCAGTCTGAAAGTACAATTCTCCCCCCATCTCCTTTACAGCCCAAGAAACTAGGGAGGGTCCGTTCTGAGCCTCTTGCCCCACCCACTATACAGCTGTGAGCTCAGCTGCCTCTTATCTGACCATTCCCTAGGCAGCATCTCTTGGCCCCGTCTCCCAAGGTCTTTCCCATATACCATTATAATGACAAATTAACAGCATAGCCTTTGTCCAGAAACTGCTGTTCAGTCAAGGTTTGTGTGAACTGCCCCTTTAATAAGCAGAATACTTGTCTAACATGCTTGCAGAAGAGATCATTTAAAAAGTGTAGATTTAAAGAACTATGTCAGTTTTTTTAAAAAAAAATCCGATTTGACTACAGGTAGTCCTTGCTTAACAACCACAATTGGGACCAGAATTTTGGCTGCTAAGCGAAGCTGTCTTGAAGCAAATCTGACCCGATTTTACGAACTTTTTGTGGCAGTTGTTAAGCGAATCTCCCTGGGTGTTAAGGGAACCACGTGATCGTTAAGTGAATCACACGGTTCCTGATCGATTTTGCTGGCCAGTACCTGGCCTGGAAGGTCGAAAATGGCGATCATGTGACCATGGGATGCTGTGACGGTCATAAGCATGAGAACTGGCTGTAAGTTATTCTTTTCAACACCATTGTAAGTCTGAACCATCACTAAATGGTTGTTAAGTGAGGACTACCTGTAATACAGAGCAGAAATTATGTTTACTCCTAAACCAGATGGTTCCTTTAATTTAAATGAATTAGTAACAGCTTTTAACTAGATCCAGATGTTGCTGCACCATCTTCCCGTCCTTGACCAGAGTGTCAGACTTTTAATTTAGCATCATTTGGGGAGGCTATATGCCCCCACCCCTGCTGTTAAAGGTCAACGTCTGATCTATTATTTACAAAAAGAGATTATGAAAATAGGTTTTTACAAAGAAGGGGTGGAAGTTGGTGTATGGAAATAGCAAGACAGGGGTAGCAGTGTGCAAAAGAAGAAAGAAAGAAATACTGAGGTTTGTTGAAAATGACTAAAGGAACAGAGGGTGTAGCTGTAAGAGGAGGGGAATAGCAGACATAAAGAATAAGTGATCGTAACTACCTGTTCTCAAGTCACTGGAACAGGAAGTCTTTTATTTTTTGATTTGGTTAGAAAAACTAGAAGGAAAGAGAAGAGGAGGGCGACTAGCAGCAGCAAGGTGGACGGTGTCAATTACGTTGGCGACGGGGGCACCGTTGGAAGGCCCCTGAGGGGTCAGGCTGGGGACAGATCCTCCTGGAGAAAGTCTATCCATGTGGTCGCTAAGAGTCTGTCCTGAACCGATGGCACATAAGAACGCAAAAGGTAGAAAAATGCCTTGGGTTCAGACTCATCTTCTAGCTGTTTAAAGTCTCCTGAAACCCAGAAGTGGGGATTGAACGCACTACCGGCAGAGCAAGAATTCGTGGTTATGAGAGGAAAATCTGATGGGAGGAGGGCGGTTGCTGAGATCTTGGGAGCCACCCAGATGGTTACCAAAATAGATGGAAGGGCACGGGGAGGCCAAAGAGATGTGCTAGGCTGGCAAGCGTTGGGCAGCAGCTCCTGAAACACCGTAAAGATATGCTTGCTTACTTTACAGCGTGAGAAAAATGGTTAGGTTCTTCACTTTAGCGAAGCAATTAATAAGCAGCAGAGCTAATGCATTTGACGCACTGCAGGAGAATCTTGGGAATATGTTGCATTTCTTAAAAAAAAAAAAAAAAAGCAAGCTGGCAAAGCATATCTTGCTCCTGTTTTCCACTGCTTCAGTTTAGGTTTCATATACAGGGAGTCCTCACTTAATGACCACCATTGGGGCCAGAATTTTGGTTGCTAAGTGAAGCAGTCATTAAGCAAATCTGACCCAATTTTCTGACCTTTTTTGGGGCGGCGGTTAAACTATCACCACGGTCATTAAGTGAGCTATGTGGTTGTTAAGTGAATTGCACATTTCCCCATTGGTTTTGCTTGCCAGAAGCTAGCCAGGAAGGTCAGAAATGGCAATCATGTGACTGTGGGATGCTGCAATGGTCATAAATGTGAACCAGTTTCCAAGTGCCCAAATTATGATCATGTGACTGCAGGGATGCTGCAACAGTTGTAACTGTGAGGACAAGTCGTAAGTCGGTTTTTTCCAGCACCGTCGTAAGTCTGAACCATCACTATATGGGTGGTTGTTAAGCAAGGACTACCTGTATATTATACCATGGCACCCAATACCTACCTATCTTCCCTTCCCCAGTCTTAATAAATTTCCTCACAATATTAGATTAACATAGCACATGAATCCATTTCTTTAAACATGGGTTGTTGAATAAGGCACAGTTGATTTACCCAGCACAGAACCAAAGAGATCACATGCCAACGGTCAACCCTATGAGGCAGACCAGATCAGAAAACTAACTCCACAGGAAGGCTAGAACTATTCTTTATTAAAATAGGTTATAGTAACAGAATCTTGCAAGACTGACAGTGCTTTACCCCGTCTCCCTGTTATACCCCAGTGAATCAGGGAGGTGCTTGCCTGAAGCTATCTTGCTTCCGAGGGCTTAAGGAATGTTTCAGCCCTCTTTGTTTATGTAACGATCCTTACCTATGGTCATCTCTCTGGCTTTCTACACCAGCTTGGCGGGATGTGTCATACCAGTTATGAAACAGTTGCTTGCATTTGGCCCGGTTTTCTTCATTTTCATGGCACTGAAATGTTGGTGGAGGCTGCTAAGAACACGGATTCCCCCCGCTTCCTAGAATCGATGGTTTCTCAGCTTTAATTGCTCTTAAACTCTCAAACTGGGAAGGTTAGATTTTAATATAGCTCAAGAATTAGAGCCAGAAAGTAATGGAAGGTCCCATGGGTATGTTCTCTCTGCCAGTCATTTCGCCAAGAAGAAAGCTCAGTGCACATTCTTGTGGATGGCAACGTGGTCTCTCTGAAGTAACCCCTGCCCTTTCTTTTCCTGTCCCCGGATCATGTTGAATCAGTTTTCCTATCCTCAGCACTGGCTATGTGGGAAGCACTTGCTATGTATTTGTATTGGATAAACCTGAATTTGATATCTTGAAGTCTATCATTGTGAGCTTGGTGAGGATAGTATTCTATTCGGATGTAACTTTTGGGGAAACACGGTGGTTTTGGTAGATGAAGAAAGTGAAAGCTTTGGTCTGAACTGAGCAGAAGAGTAAGAGGAATTGAGAAAACGACCAGCCAACTCAGTATTTGAGAAGGCACGAAAAGAACAGATGACCAAAGATGGTAACTGATGACCAGCAGAAGAGGAGAGATTAAGAAACAGGAAACAGTGCACAGTTTTTGACAATCCGGAGGTCAGAACTTGTTTCCTGCTAAGGGATAATGAACAAAACATTTGTACTTTGTGACCCTTGATTCAAACAAGTCATCCGAGAATTCATACCCTTGTGTTTGAATTTCTCTTGTGTTGCTGCACAGTGTTAATACCTGCTGTAAAAGAAAAGCTTACAATAAGATATGAACAGGTCTCCTCTGATTGCTGATTTTAAAAATGTAAAGTTGGAAACAATGAGTTGATTGAGAGCCAGAGGTTGTACAGAAGATGGAAAATTGGTTATTCTCAAAGAGCTAATGGCAGGGGTGTCTCTCTCTCTCTCTCTGTGTGTATTAGGGCGAGTAAGCACTCATTATTTTCATCTTTTAAAGCAGACACTGCAGCTTTTTCTATTGTTTCAAAAGCTACACAATCGAACAAAAGACATGGGTTTGTATTCCAGTCTTCTATAACAGGGTGCCCTCCAAATGTTTTGGCTTCAACTCCCAGAATCCCTAATCAGCAGTTAGAGAATTGGGAGTCCAACACATCTGGAGGAAAGCAGGTAAGGGAACATGGCGTATTTCATGGTTATAACTCTTTGGATATTAATTCTGTTGATTAGACGTGTTTAAATGAGGTGTTGGGTTTTAATATTGTGAATCACCTTGAGGACTCTTGTTAAGTTTAGGAAGGCTAAAATTAGCTGGTAGCCTTCAGCTTTTTAGTTCTCTTTCCAAATTGAATATATCTGTACTGGCATTTATCTTGCATTTGAGCGAAGTGTGGTTTGTATCAAGCAACTCTTTTTTGAAAGGGTTTCTATCTGTTATGCCTAAACTGTGTCTTTTTCCCATCAGTGTGAGGATGCTTGAAGTCAACCAGGTTTCTTTCTTCTGTATATATTTTCATTTTTTTCTTAAGCTCAAGATCATCCTTAAGGTACAGATGAGGGGAAGGACATGATATATCACCAGTAGATCATTAAATGGGAGAGGGGGGAGTGATATTACCCATTGCAGTTATTAGAAAAAAGTTGGCATCCAACAGTTCTCTTCCGCCAGGTTTTCAGTAACCTAAGTGCACCTACTGTATATTCTTGCTCAGCAGCAAGCACTTTAGTGAACATTACTAAGTATGGCAGCCCTTTCCCTTTCCAGATGTCTTTGGTGTTGTTTTTGCTTCTTAAAAGCCCTTTTTATTCACTGTCAGATTGCAAAACAGTAAAACAAAGACATGAAAGCTGAACGAGGGGTGGTTACTGTGTGGAGCAAATTTCTAGGCCCTTGTTGTCATCTAAGAAGGAAATGAAAGCAACCTGGCTGATGTGTTTACAGATGTAGTTACAGCATCACTGTGTTCTTAAAAAATCTGCATGAATCAGTGATGGCTGGAGTCAAAGAGCTAGCTGTTTGTGCAAAAGCTGCTGGAAGCTGTAACAAAAAAGGAACCCAGAAATCGTTTTGCGATAAAATCAGCAGCAAACTCAATCTCCAATCTTATGCTTTGATAAGACTCTAGACAGTTATGCTGTGAAATCTTTGGGGGTGGGTGTTATTTTTCTAAAAATCGTACTGTAGCAGCAGGCTTGGAGAATTAGGTACCTTTTTCATGTCATGGAAGTGGCAGCGAAGTGTGGGCAGAGCCAGGTAACTGATAGGCAAAGTAGGTGATTAGTAGACTAACTTCAAGATCATGTGCCTGGATTCTTTTATATTAAATTTATTACGTGTTCAGAATTTATCTCTCCATCCCTCTTTCTTGGGTGGGGGGAGCTCCAGAATTAAGGACAAAAGCTTCCTCAAGGGCCCTACTCTTTAATTAATCATTCTGGTTGCCTTTTTTATAAATACTTATGAGCGATGTGTTTAAATAGGCAAGAGCATTTGTTTGATCGTTGAGTGTGGGTTTGTCTGTAACACGATCCCTTTGATGTTAGTACATGATAAAAGGATCCATTGAAAGCATTCCTACTCCTCTTTGTGGCTGGCGCTAACTTCCAGTATAGCTTGCAAAGATAACCAGGAGGCAGTGCATGACTGGTTTCATCCTTATGAGGAATCATCAGACATACATAACTAGGGTTTATTCTGTGGGGTTCAAACACTCTACTGGGAGTTGAACTCATGGACCGTTGCACTTTAGATGCCTATACACCAGTGCTTCTCAAACTTGGCAACTTTAAGACAGGTGGACTTCAACTCCCAGAATTCCCCAGCCAGCACACTGGCTACGGAATTCTGGGAGTTGAAGTCCATAGGCCTTAAAGTGGCCAATTTGGAGAAACACTGGTATACAGTGCATTAGCTTTAGAAGCTATCCAGGTCCTGACACTCAATGGTTTTGCAGGAGGCGATATATAGGATCTATCAGAACGGCATCTTCAGTTTATCTTCCCTGAAGCTCTCAGAGAAAGGAAGAAACATATCTATTAGGATTCTTCCTGCTCTCAGACTAACAACCTGAAAGATGTGACACAAAAGGTAAAGAAGAAAGCTACGTTTTGGTACTGGCTGCTACGTTGTCCAAGGGGCAGCAGCAGTTTAGCACCTGGTGCACAGAGTAGGGTGCTGGACTCAGGGATGTAAATAGGCTTTTCCAACTCTAGGATTTTGTGGGAGAAGCTGCAGTGCCTCTCATTTCGGATCCTCAAAAATGTTGAGCGAAAGTAAACGATGCTCTTGATGAACAGCACTGGAGAGCCTTGTTGAGAATACCTTGGACTGCAAGAAGAAGAAAGCAAGTGATACCAGGTGAAGTACAAGCACCAAGCATGGATCTAAATCCTAAATATTTTGGATGCCTAATGCCAAGGCAAGTATCATAGGAAAAGGGGCTTGGTCAAACTGAAGGCAATCAAAAAAAGAAGCAGACAGAGTGGCTAGATACTATCTTTGACGAGACACCCATGAACTTACAAGAACTCACTGACAGTCCACTCTGGCCAAATGCATGTTTCTTGGGCCTCGAAGTGTGGGTCGGAAGAGTGAACCATGAAATAAAACAAAAGGGATTTAAAAGGAGCTGCAATTTGGCGTGATAGAGGATCAGGTACAGCTTAACAACAGTGTTAAGCTCTATTGTCTTTGTAGGTCTTCTCTTGTGGCGTGTAACAACGGGTTCCCAGACTGATAAGAGATGATTGCTCAAACAGATGGTTGCAAGCTTCTCTGCTATCAGAATAGAGATTCACATCCTCCCCAGATGATAAGAAGGTTGTTAGAAAGTAAATCAAGATGCTGCCATCCCTAATGTCTATCAGGATATATTGATTCTGAAAGGAAAACCATTCTGTTGCTGAAATTCTTTTCACCCCATTCCTTTCTTTTCAATAAAATTTGCTGAAGACAATCACGGCTGATGAGTGTCACTTTCAGTTTAACAAGTTGACAAGGCCTGTTTTGAATTAGATTCTCTGGTGTTTAAATAAGTGGGTTACTTTATCTTCTTTGTATTACATTTCACTTTACAGGTAGTCTTGCTTAATGACCACAACTGAGTGTGGAATTTCGGTTTCTAAGCAAAGCGGTCATTAAGTGAATCTGACCGGACTTAATGACCTTTTTTGTGTGGTCATTAAGGGAATTGTCATGGCCGTTAAGTGAACCACATGGTCATTAAGCAGGTCATGTGGTTCCCCATTGATTTTGCTTGCCAGATGCCGGCTGGGAAGGTTGGAAATGGCAGTCATGTGACCATGAAATGCTGTGATGGTCATAAATGCGAAGCGGTTGCCAAGCACCCAAATTGTGATCACGTGGCCACAGGGATGCTGCAGCGGTCATAAGTGTGAGCACGGGTTGTAAGTCGGTTTTTTCAGCACCATTGTAAGTCTGAACTGTCACTAAACAAATGGTCATTAAATGAGAACTACCTGTAGTTCTCTTTGAAGTTGTCTTCTTGTCTGTCTTATGTGATACTCCATGGAAAAGCTTTACTTTTACTGGCCATTCCTTCCAAGCGTGAAAAGCCCCGTTTCAAAGTTTTGGAGCTTAGAATGGAGCCGTTTTCAGCTTGCCAGATTTTGAGAATGCCTGGAGTGGCGTCTGAACACTTTGGAGAAGGTCAGAAGAGTGGCTTGGAATTTGAAATGCTTTGCACGACACTAAATGAACGAAGAGCCTTGAGCTTTCGCTGATTGCTGATGAGCTTATTAAAAATACAGCATGAAAGGAAATGCAGAAGATATGGAATTTATAATAATGCGTGCATGAAGTATGCTCAGGACACAGAAGGATTATTTTGGGCATTCCAAGGACTTAGACATAGGAGATCAGGGAAAAGACATTAAAAATGTCCTAATGATTAATAATTACTCTGGGGGAGTCAGATTTATGAAAATCCACATAGTCTCCCCATATGTTCCAAACTCAACTCTTAGTTGTGGGCCTGCAGATTATGAGCCGTCAGATGGAAGATCTGGGAAACCAGGGCTTCAATCAATGCATTTATTAAGCAAAAATTTGTCCAATTCCCTGTTGTGTTCTGCTTAGATTTTGATAACTGAATTGGTGATGTTTTAATAGTGAAAAAGCTGCCTGTATTTATTTTTGAAAAGACACAGTATAATTATTTTAAATGAACAACATAGCCTGCTATGAAAACCCATTACAGGTCAGAAGCAACCTGCTTTCCAACATGTGTAAAAATAACATCTGGGAATTGTGTTTCCTTCCCCGTTTCTGGTGAATTCAACTTGTAGGCTGGTTCTCACCTTACGGTAAAAAACGAAGTGTGGTTTGATTTTGGCTCCACGTGTTTTACAAATCCAGCCATTTGGGATGGCAAACCATAGTTTACAGCTTCGTAGGGTATGTGAGCCAACCTAATAGTGGGTTATTTTATAAACATTGATTAAGCAAACCATGGCATACTGTAGAATACTGTGTGAACCCAGTTGTACAGTGCATGCTTTGATTCATGTCTTGCAATTGGTGATAAAGTATCCTTCCCCAGTTGGAAGGTTATTAAAATATAGAAAAGAGGCTTCCCATAAATTTCTTCCACACCTTTTGTGACTTGTGAAAAATTTATTGGTGTTATAAAGCAAGGGATGCATGTTTTATTTAACTGTAATACTGTAGGTTGTTTGTGCCTTTTCACCGAATCCTTGAAAATGGCCTTTGGAACGTGGACACCCAGTTCCGACTGGTCTGTGGAAAGGGTGGGTGATAAATCTATGTTATTGTCTTGCTGTGAAGCTACTTTTTTTTTAGACTTCACAGAACAGAATCTACAGTATATGCTTGTTCTCATGCTGATAAGCAGACAACAGCAAGCAAGTTATTTGCACCTTCCAGGGCATTAAATTAAATAATTAGCTGAGCTCTGTGGTACTAAAAGATCTTGTCTGTCCTCTGGCTGCCTGAAATCTCTGCCAGGATATTAATCTCTGGCGCGCTAGGAATACCAGTGTTAGAATGATAGGCACCTGTCAGCCCTTCAAGGTAGACTGGACTAGGAAACCAGAGTTAGGAATGCTCATACTTGTTTTACTATAAGGTTAAATAACAGGTTCTTGCAAGTCTGGATATACTTTCCCCTCCCTCCATTTATTTTCATGAGAACTACGGGGCGTCATGTCTAAGACGCTTTCTCAGGTTACAGTTCTTGGCCAGACTCAGGTTTCTTTTATATGACCGTTGTCTTGGTTGCTGCTTTCCCCGCTGTTTCTTCTGCCCATTACAGTACCTGGGCTAAGAACTCAGGAAGTTGAAAACCGCCTTGGGATATGGAGTCAGGGTTGGTGCATCATGCTAAGCAATGTTTTATTTAACTTCAGTGCTAAATAGCATGTTGTACCTGGTGAGGGCATCCACTAAAAAGGTCTACCTTCTGATCCACCTTCCTCTCACCTTACACTGAGGTAGTATCTTTAGCAGGCCCTTTTCTTTATACTGTTCAATGCAAACATAACCAAGTTCAGATAAAGCCTTCCTGTAAAATGAATGTTCAGTTTTAATGACCAAATTCTGCACCCCTCAATATGCAGAGAGGAAATCTTTGCTGAATACTTGGGATTCTCGAGCTTAGATCTGATTTTTTGCTGAAGATATTCTGTGTCTGTGCTGCTTTGGTAAACTGAATGCTAAGCCAGATACGGCGTCTTCGGATCTGTTCTAGTGGAGATTTCCTACCTGATTTAGGATAACCAACTTCAGATTGACATAATACAGATTGTTCAACTCAACACAGGGCCTTCTGAACACGATGTGATTGGTATGTCAGCTTAAATATACTCAAGCAGAAAATGACTTGCCAGAGTCAAGGAAGATTAGATGTGGCCCAAGGAAAGAAGAACTGCACATTGTCACTACATCTCAGCATCAGTGCCATCCAAGGAGATTGCTAGGTTATCTCCTAGAGTCAGGCAGCTGGAATGAGACATGATGAAGAATAGAAAATCTGCCTGCAAAGGAGCATTGTAGATTTTGTGCATGCTGGCGTTGCAGCTGTTAATTCCTCAAGCCAACTTGTGGCTGTTGGTGGGCTATTTCAGAATTGGTAGCTGCTTCTACTGGGGAACCCAGGAGATCCTGACTGTTAAACGTGATTTCATTATTCATTGGTACAGTTGACTGTGTTTAACGCCTTGCTAATAGCATGAGATAGGTGGAATATTCACTGCTAAGCTTGCTTTCTATTGATGATAATGGCATTTGGGTGAGCAGTGTTCAGTCTCTGATGAGTTAGTATTTGCTGCCTTTTGAAGTGATTACTGTTATCTCATAATATGCTGTTAACTTAATAAAAAATAATAAGTCCTGGACAAAAGGAGACAGTGATGCATAGCTTATGCAATTACCACATGCTTCTTTTAAAACCAATTTTATTCTGGTTAAAACTGCCTGAAGATCTATGTTCTATGTTTGTTCCGTTGGGTGCTGATGTAATGGTATGTGGGAAAGACCTTGGGAGACGGGGCGAAGAGACACTGCCTAGGGAATGGTCAGAGACAGACAGCTTAGAGACAGCTTAGCCAGCAGCTGGATAGTGGGCAGGACAAGAGGCTCAGAAGGGACCCTTCCTAGTTTCTCTGGTTATAAAGATGGGGAGGGGGGCGGAGGGAGGGAACTGTATTTTCAGACTTGCAAGATTCTGTTAATGTAGCTTTACAATCAAGTAGAATTAGCTTATCTAGTTGTGTTTCCTCTCTGGTCTACCTGGGAAGGCTGACAGCTCTGAAGCACATTTGGTGGACTGAATCCAGCTTCATCTCCCCACCCCAGGAGCTTATTGTCTTACACTGAATATTTGACTTTTCCTCTTTAGGCAACTAAAGATGTCCCATGGAAGTTGAATTGCTGCTTTTCTCCTGACAGAAGTCTTCCAGATACCAGCTTCTCGTGTCATAGGCAAATTGGTTTTCATTGGCTGGTTTCAGCTTCCAATCACCTTCTTGTGGATGTGATCTACTAATGGTGGAAACCCCCCATCCCATCCCTTCCATGTTATATTGTTTATGGCTAACAAGAGTAAACTCTCTGGATTTAATAACAAGTCAGAAGGATCCGACGGCTGAGTCTGCACCTTGCCCCATGACAAAAATTGTTTAACAATGGCTGGCTTCTCATAACATGTGAAAGAAAAAGCAAAATTTGCATTATAGCTTAGCCTTGGTGCGATGTGTAGGTTCAGGCGATGACATTCTGTGTAATCCAATAAATTGAATTAAGTTGAACTAGCTAAGAGTAGGATTCTGCTTTTGTATCTCAAGCTCTTTCTTTCTTCATCTCATAGAGTTGGAAGGGATCTCTATCCTCTTAGTTCAACTCCCAACTCAGGGCAGGATCCACTAGCATCTGTGACAGATGACCATCCAGCTTCCATTTGAAGACCTCCAGTGAGGACCACTCACCACTCTATGTGGCAGCCTGTTCCAGTGGCTGACATCTTGCACAGTCAGGAAATTCCTCCTGAATTCTAGCATGAACCTGGTAGTTTTATTTAACTGATTTTGATCCTACCCTTGGGGGTAGCAGAGAGTAAGTCCCTTCTCTTTTCTGTGTGGCAACCCTTCAGTTGTGTGAACACTGCTGTCATGCATCCCATTAATCCTCTCTTCTATAGGTTAAACATACCTTGATCCTTTAATCATTGGTTTCCAAACTCACCACCCTCTGAACTCTGACTTATCACTGTCCCTTTTAAGCTGTGGTGTGCAGAACTGGAGGTAGCATGTCAAATGGCTATCTGAACTCTATACTTCTGTTAATGCGCCCCAAGAAAGCATTTCTTTTTTCTTTTTCCTTTTGGTAGCTGCGTCAGAATGTATCCTCAAGTTTAACTGGTGGTCAACAAGGACACCTCAATCCTTCCAGGTCTACTTTGCCAAGCCAGGCCTGCCCATCTTGTAGATGGCACTTCCATTTTTCCTTCCCAGATGCAGATCTTTGCATTTCCCCCTATTCAATTCCATCCTGTTCATTTCAGCCTGCTGCCCAAGCCTGTCTAGACCTTTTAAAATCTCTCTGTCTCTTCTAAATCATTAGCCACCCAGCTCCATGTCAACTGCAAACTTGATAAGGGTCCCCTATCTCAATCGTTGCTGCTGTCTGTCTTTCCCCTGCGGGAACCCCACGATGCCCTGGCTTTAATCTGCAGAAACATTTCCCCCAAAGGAATACTTTTAAAGACTGTTTTTCCCTGCTTAGAGATGAAAAGGAATTGGCTGCTATGGCACTTGTGTGTTCTGTCTCTCCACCTTCTGGTGTAACATCTATTACAGATTATCCGTATTTTGAAATCACTGTGTGTTGAGTTTGTCTGCCAACAACAGCTAATTTCAGTTTCTCTGCCAAAAACAGGGAAGAGGCAGAAGTGCAGAATACTGTGTTATCCGTAGCAATTTATGTCATTCCCTGCAAGGGAAGCAGGGAACTAGATAGGTGTTTTCCATCATGATGATGTCCTTGGTCACATATCTACATATTTTGCATAGTTACCCTCCCTCCATTTAAATTCTTGGTAAGTCAGAGAAGGCTTTTTTTCCCCCCTGAAGCTATGCAATAAAGTATGTAAGCATTGAAATGCAGAGAGCTTTCTCTAGTTGTCATGACACCTGCTTCGAATGATGTCATACTTAAGAGGAACTTGACTTTCACCGTCTCAAGCTTCTAGAAGGCCTCTTTGCTGCTTAATTTTTTGAAAAGGCATTTGATTGCAAAAATGAACTCCGCCAAATTAAATCAACTAAAAGAAGTTAAGGTCCCCAAGCAAAAGAGCAAATAAAATGTTTGGGTACCAGAAGGCACACCTACGTTAAACTAGGTCGATAGGCTTTTCGCTAAGCTCAGTCTAGAGTGGAAAGAGTTTGCTGGAATGTTACTTTTGCTTGTGAACTGTCTCTTCCATTCCTATGTTCATGTCAGCGTGGGAAGCCATAATGGGTCAGACTGGAAAGTGTTGGGTGAATGACTGATCTTTTTTTGTTTGCTGAACTAAAATTGAAAATAGATTTCATACGAACATCCTGAAAGCTAATTCATGAGTCCAAGTTAAGAGCAGTCAGTGTGACAACACCATGGATCAAATCTTCCCTGGACCCCTACGGTTTTTCTTGGGTGTGGAATACATTCTCTCTCTCAGCGGTCACAGCAGAATTCAGCTAGCAAGAAGGTGCAATGCAACTAAAGCGAGCAAGAAGAAACACAGTTTGTTTGTTTGTTTGTTTGTTTATTCATTCATTCAAATTTCTATCACCGCCCATCTCCCCCCCCAAAAGGGGGACTCTGGGCGGTTAATTGCAGTGGAAATCACTAATGGGGTGGGGGCGGGGTAACACTGCTACTTCTCCACCCTTACGGCCTCCATGGTACGTTGCCCAACTGTAAAGAATCCTCCGACTTTTGCAGTTGAATTAGGAAAAATGCAAACAGAAGGA
Source organism: Candoia aspera (assembly GCF_035149785.1). Taxonomy (NCBI): domain Eukaryota; kingdom Metazoa; phylum Chordata; class Lepidosauria; order Squamata; family Candoiidae; genus Candoia; species Candoia aspera. The sequence goes on along the minus strand of NC_086166.1, from coordinate 10,339,232 downwards.
AAGATTCCCCAGCAGGTTTCGGATTTGGACAGTCCAATCTTTTAGGATTTCCCCAGGACTGTGGGCTCCGTTTCTGCTCTCAGTAAAGCTTCTGATGTCGCCTTTCAGTTGAAGACCTACACAAGCCAGTATGCCCAGTGCAATCCACCAAATTGTGGAGAGTGTGTAAAATGTAAGGATCTGTGCGTCGCGTTATTGGCCATTATCTCAATTGGAAAACATAACATAGCTAACAGTGTAAGTGCAGTTTTCTGGTGCTCTTCCACCAACTTAGCGATTCTTCCAAAGTCAGCATGGCTTGACTATAGGATCAGGTTTGTGCATCACAGCAGGAGTAAACCATAATATCCTGGTACACACTATCTAGATATTAAACTATCAATCATGGTTTGCAAACCACAGTGTTTGGGTTTATACAGTAACAGCTACTTCTAACCTAAGCTAACCAAATGGCTGAAGCCAGTGGGTGAATCTAGCAACTAGAGTGAGGCTTCAGTAGAATTAGCAGGTCCAACCCAACAGCATTTGCTGGGGCCGTTTTTGTCATTCCTCATATCGTAATTTTAATCTCAGACACATCTGGTTGCATCTGGGTATTGAAATATCATATCTCGTTGGGTTGCTCAGCAGGGAGTGTGATGAGAACTGGTTGATTGCTTTAGCTAAAAGAGTTTTAACCCTTGTCAAACCTTGGTTATAAACTCTTCCACATCCCCAAAGCAAAGCTGCAGTTATTTATAGGGTTCTGTGCAGCTTATTAGAACGGAATGGCCGTGCAGCACTTCGGAAATTATTTGGAAAAAGTGCTTTGGCAAATGAACGTTGCCTCTAGTTTGCAACCCTTTAAAGGAATGCATCTTTTCCTGGGATCACACAGCTGTTCTCCTACAGCTGGGGGCATTCCAGGGAAAGGAAGGTGGGCAATTTAGGGCCAAACTCTGCTTGTGGCCCTAATGCCTTCACCCACGGACTAAGTCCCTGGGAGCATTGGCTTCAGGCTGCTGCTGCTAAACCCAAGTCCATCTGGAATGAGACCTTCCTCACCCACACTTTAACTGGGGATGAGAGGCAAGTCTGGCATGTACTGTCAAGATCTGACCAGACAAAAGCCAAGGTGTTTTTGGAAGACTACCTGGCTGGGGTTTGGGTGCTGCAATAACTGTGACTTCAAGGCCAGGGAGGGGGAGTCTATTTATTTATTTATTTATTTATATTTATTAATCAAACGTACATAGCCGCCCATCTCACAAGAAGTGACTTTGGGCAGTGTACAATAATCAGATAAAAACAACACACACATAAAAAGCAATTAAAAACATACAAAGTCAACATTAAAAAGCAGGGATTAATTAAAACTAAAACATAGACAAACCCCAAGCAGAGCACATCTACCTCAATAGTGGAGCCATCTAGACGCCCCCAGGCCTGGTGACATAACCAGGTCTTGAGGGACTTCTGGAACATCAAAAGGAATGGAGCTAACCAAATGTCAGAGGGAAGAACGTTCCACAAGATGGGCACCATGGCAGAGAAGGCCGGCCACCTGGGACCCACCAAATGTAGGTCCCTGGCAGATGGTATCCACAGCATGCCTTCTCTACTGGATCTCATGGGGTGGGCTTGTATTATTAAGGAGAGGCAGTCCCTCATATAACCTGGTTCTGTGCCATGAAGGGCTTTAAAACTCAAAACCAGCACCTTGAATTGGACCCAGAAGCAAAATGACAGCCTGTGAAGCTCACAGAGCAGAGGTGTGACATGTGCCGTCCTAGGAGCGCACATAACTGCCCGCACCACTGCGTTCTGTACCAGCTGAGTTGATTGATTTATTTGTTCATTGTGTTTATGATTTGCCCCAATCTACTAGGACTCCAGGCAGGGAACAGCACAGCCAAGTAAAACTGTAATAAATTAAATACGCAAGAGGCACCAGGACAAACTAGGGACCAAAAGCCCACTGGAAGGACATGTTTTTAACTTGCCTCTTAAATACAAGGAGGGAGAAGTCCAGCCTCACTTCTGGGATTAAGATGTTCCAAAGACAGGGTTCATTGCTGAGAAGGCCTGTCTAGCCCTTGATCCTGGATCTTGTTGAGCGGGAAGATCCTTGAGAGTTCCTCTCTAGGTTTTGTACAGGCTGGGCAGATTCTGTCTTGACAAAGTGTTGCCTGATATGATCTGGTAATGATTTGCTAAGAAACTTTGGAGATGACTAGATGCCATGCTTAACAGGCAGCTAGGTGGGCCTCCATCCTTGTATGTTAAATTGGGTATTAGGGACAAGGTAGGGGTCCAAAGACCCTAAAAACACCCGTGAAAGGTGAAAGACTCCCTGTGCAAGCACCAAGTCATGTCTGACCCTTTGAGGGGATGCTGCTTTTGTGACGATTCCTTGGCAGGCTATAGAGCGGGGTGGTTTGCCATGGCCTTCCCCAGTCGTCCCCTTCCCCAGCAAGCCGGGTGCTCATTTCACCGACCTCAGAAGGGTGGAAGGCTGAGTCGACCTGAGCCGGCTGCCCGAGAATCCAGCTTCCGCTGGGATTGAACCTGGGTCATGGGGAGAGTTTTTGGCTGCAATACTGCTGCCTCCCACTCTGCGCCACATGAGGCTGTACAAACACCCATGCGTGCATGTTGATGAAAATCCATTGTATGTGTCCCCTTCTGTAGCAACATCAGTGCAAAGAGAAGCCTTCTGAATTCTTTGCGGGAATTAAGAGGCCAAACCAGCAGGATTCAGATAGCGGAATGTGTATTTTTGTAGGCAGATTTTTTCCCCTTCTTCTGGGGGAGCAGACCATCATTCCTATAAGTATTTCACCAGGCTGGAATATGTCATCACCTTTGCTTAGGTGGATCTATAGGTGAGAACAGAAACAGCTCACTCTCAGCCATAGTTTCTGGATCTTGTTGGCAGGGGCAGATCCAGATGAATAAGGAATTATTTAGAAGTTACATAAGAACTGCACAAAGAACTCTAAGGAGAGAACAAACTGCATTCAGGGAGTTGTGAACCTTTAAAAACAATATTTACATTTGTCTGAATCATATTTGCAAGTTGAAGCATGGAAGTGCCGTCTTGCTAAACCCGGTCACTACCAGCTTCTTTGTTCCTTCTATGGCAGAAATAATCTCATCATGACTTTCTATGATGGGATGGTAACTGCATAGCTACTTTCTATTCCACCCTGCTCCCTGGCTGCTGGAAGGCATTACAGCTGCAGCAAAAGTGAAGAATATAGGAATAGCACAATCTTTTCCTATTTCAGGCAATGCCCTCCACTAGATGGGGCAGGAATCATTCCAATGGGGTGGGGGAAGGAGGACGGGACCTCAGGACTTCATAGTGTGTTTACCATGTTCGGATTAAATAGTGTGTCTCAGTGCTGCAAACTCCTGCTTTGCACATTTTTTTTTGAATCTGGTCTCTCTTTGCATCAAGCCCACTCCTGTTTCTGCCATTAAAAAGGTAAAAGTCCCCTTTAAATTATGTTTGTGAAGATGTATACCCCCATCTATTCCGGTACCTATGGTTGGTATTATTCTGAATCTGTCTTTATTGTCATTAGCAGTCTAATAAGAAGTCCCCACCTTGTTCATTTTGAAAATTAATCTTTTGTGCCCCTGCCTGCAGAATGGCTCTTCTTTTCTTTTAACAAGATGGTGTTAATGTTTTTGAAGGCAGCAAGCATCTGGGCAAAAGAAAGATATTTGCAAAGGCAAAAGCACCATTATGAGATAAGATGATTAGTCTGGCTGTTCTGGTTTAAACCTGAAGCTAAGCACAAAGCAAGTGAACTGCAGGGGATGCAATTTCTTAGCTGAAAGAGGGATGTTCTCAACTGTGAAAGCTGAAAAATTGAGAAATCAGCACTTGTGCATTGTGCAATTGTGGCTTGCTTAACTGTGGTTACTTAAGAGTAATGAAGCTGAACAAACTATGTTGTAGCTCAGTGTTTTTCAACCTTGGCAACCGTAAGATGGGTGGACTTCAACTCCCAGAATCCCCCAGCCAGCATGCTGGCTGGGGAATTCTGGGAGTTGAACTCCACTCATCTTTCAGTTGCCAAGGTTGAAAAATACTCTTGTAGTTGAATGCAGTTGTGAACTCGGTTGTAAAAGTAAAATACGGGTAATGACTTTTGCTTTCCTCAGTGCAGCTGCGTTCTACTCCAAGAAAAAAGGGCAGGATAACATTTTTTCAGGCTGTATGAAAGCGATAGAATGTTTTTTCCCCTAAAAGTGACCCATTTCACATACCGGCAAAACCACTTTGTCTGTCTGTCTGTCTGTCAGATAATAAATGATCTTATTATCTATTAAACTATCTACCCGATCCCTGAATGACTCAGGGCAGCATAGATAGCTAAAAAGAGAGAGAAAATATTAAAAAAAGAAAAGAATATGTGTGTTTATTCATGACTTTTTGACTAAGTCACTGTTAGCCGCTTCATTTTCCACACTGAGCCATGAACCATGTTACAAACCATGTTATGTTCTAGCAGGATGCATAAACCTGGCCACTGTTCCTGCACTGTCCTCAGTGAGGTTCGGTTGGGGACGTGGCGGTTCAGCTCTCTAATTTGCACTGAATGCGCTTAGATTTTTAATAAAATCTGTCCAATGAAGAAAATATCCAGAAAGGACAGTGGGTAACTTTGCATGGCCACTGTGGATTCCACTCTAGGAAAGTCCATGTCATCTTTCAAGCTAAGATGGTCAGTTGAAAGGGAAGCATTTTTGCTCATTTATATTTATAGGCAGTAAGTGAGTTTACAGTTTTTACTAACTCATAATAAATGCTAACCCTGGTTTATTGAGTCACCTACCTTAGACTGGGTTCATGGAATGGGCTAAGTATGCTTTATAGACTGCTTGGAGTTAGGTGCAAGCATCCATAAAGCTAAATCAAAACGAACAAAATTGTGGAGTAATTCAGTTATGGTGTAAGGCAGTGTCCCTCAACCTTGGCAACTTTAAGATATGTGGGCTTCAACTCCCAGAATTCCCCAGCCAGCCATACTGAAGTCCAAGTTGCCAAGGTTGAGAAACACTGGTGTAAGGCATCATTAAAGCATTTCAGGTTGATTACCAGCAAGCCTTGTGTTTCCTTTGGATGTCAGAACATAATCTCCCTTCTCCTCACCCTGAGTAATACAGCAAGAGAAATGGGATGACAGCTCTACAGAATGTAGAAGGTCTCCACATTATGAGTTTGGGATGCTTGCTGCTCCTCGCTCTTACTACTTTTCCTTAGAACCAGCTTTGCTACTCCTTTTGTGTAACAATTGGTGTAGGAGATTGAACGTTGGGCCTCCATCAGCAGAAGTTTAAGATGTAGTTGCCACATCCTTCCTACCTCATCAGCCCTTCCTTCTTTTCTAGACACCTTTATATGGTGGGGTTGTGCAAACCTTGAGAGCATCTCTCCCTCCTGTGATTTTCCCTGCTATTGTTACTTCTGGAAAGTAAGATTTGGAATAATGGCTTGAATGTATTTTCCAGCCTGCTAAAAAAAATGTAGCGGGGATTTCTGAAGGAATCCCAGAGATGTTGCTATTTCCGAACGGGCAAGTCTGTTCTTTTCCGAGTTCCCTCAAATCTGAAACCGCACAGGTACTCTGGAACCGAAGGTAATTGCCTTTTTTGTTGATTTCTTTTCTTTTAAAGGTCACTGGACCGAAAGTCTCAGAGACCTCTTTTAGGAAAGTCGCGGACTCTTCCAAGCATTCCCCAGTCCCCTGTCATAAGCCGCGTTCCTCTTTTAGACTCCAAACTCTACAGGAAAGAGATGCCAGAACAGAAACAATTCCGGAATCTCTCTGCCCCAGATTGTCAAAAAGGATGTACAGTACCCTCTACTGGTAAGTCTTGAGAAACGTAAGCATTCATTCCTGTTCATTAATTCAGTGTATATACTACTGTGGGCTTCAAGACTGCTTCTGCATATCTCTTCTCTGGAGAATCCTCCCATTGATAAAAATTCTCATTTGAACACCTGGCATTTAAAGGGTTGCTTCAGAAAAACAGCCTCTTAATTGATAATTTGTTCTGCCTTTTGTTAAAATGTTTTCACAGATATAAAGTTCCACCTTGTCACATTTGTTCAGTTGCTCCGAGCCTTGTGGGTGGCTGTGCTTGGACACTGGTTTGAAGAAAAAGGTTGATAGCTTTTGAAATTAAAATCATGATGGTCACAGCTTCTGCTACTGTGACTTTTGCTCATGCTTAGATACATTCACAGATAGCTTTTAAAGAAGTCTGTAAATTTATGTGGAAATAGTGTTCCTTGTTGGGGTAAAACCCCATCTTTCTTATGCATATTCTGTATAAGAACTGAAACACTTTTCAACTTAAACATGTGTTTTTCTCTGACGGTGCTTAAAATGTCACTTTGTTTGATCAGCTGAAATTTTAAGACATCTGTCACATAAACAATTGAGCAGCCCTCTTCTTTAATGCTGCACACTTCTCTGCCCAAACTTAAGTTCTAGAAAGTTTGCAGAAGTGAACCTAGCATTGGTCATAATTTTCTTCCAATTTTCATTGCCAAAATGTGCAGAATATTCTGTATCTAATGTAGCACTGTGCTTTGAGGAGTTGTCATAAAAGGGATTCTTGATACATTTGTACTAAAAAAAGAAAAATTGTCCCATGTGTCAAAATTGCCTTTTGGGGCCAGATATATAGACTCCAAATAGAAATTGGAGATTAACTTCATTCTCTCTTAGTACCTTGTTTTATTTCCTTAAAATGAAATTTGCAAAGGATCTCTTCTCTCTGTAAGAAGCCAGAGTTGTCAAATAAGGCACATATTGCTTTTAATAAAAGCCATTGTATAAATTTAGCTGCGCAGGGTGATCGGAGCCTTCAGCTCCATTATTTCTATAGTCCTGGGACCACCCTTGTAACATAGGCCAGGCTGTTACCTTCATATTATCCATAAAGTATGTATATGGCTTGCATAAAGTTATGGCTTGGATGCAGACACCTTAGAGCAGGGTTTCTCCACCAGGTGTCTGTGGCACCCTCAGGTTCCATGAGGGACCACTAGGGGTTTCCTGGGAGACCAAGATTTATTTTAAAAAATTATTTCAAATTTGGGCAACTTCTCATTAAAGAGGTAACTTTCATGCTTTATTTTCAGTTTAAGAACACTGTGAATGCGTGTATACAGGCCTACCCATGAAACAAATACAATAATTGTGTAACTTCTAGCTTATATCTGAGCCTGAATGTTCAGGGGTTCCCCAAGGCCTGAAAAATATTTCAAGGGTTCCTCCAGGGTCCAAAGGTTAAGAAAGCCTGCTTTAGAGAACTGAAAGTATTTTCTGTTAGTAATTAATGGAAACTGCATATGGCTGGGAAGACACTGCTTATCTGGTTTGATAAATTCTCCCAGCAGTTGTGCAGAAAACCATGACATCTTGCCTGCATATCATGGACACTTTTCTTTATTCTTGATAAAAGTGTTGACAGAAAGTGAGCTGGACAATACTGTGGGAGAGCTATGAATGTTAGTCCCCCATTTTGTGGCTGAGGGTCCATCTTCTCTGATTTGCACCCCCAGGAGAGGCCTGGCAGCTGGAAGATGACTGCGTTGGGCCCGGGAGGGATCCTGCCATGCAGCCCCGACTCTGCACTGTGATGGATGAGGCACCTTTCAGGTCCATCCAAACTCAATCCTTCTACATGAGGAAAAGTCTTTCGGTGGACAATCACCTCAGCTCCCTCAGTTATTCTCTCCACCCTACTGAAACAAAGACGGAGCGGGTCAAAACCAAGCTTCGGAGGCAGTTCGTGAGTACCCAACAGCTCAACTTTTTTCTCTTCAAGCTCAAAAGAGGCAACTTGGCAAAACTGGCATCTTCTCCCCACGTAGCGGTTGAATGTGGTGATGGTTTGGCTTGGTTTGACAAAAGGGCATACCATACGGTCCAGAACTGCAGCTCTCTGTTAAGTATTTCAATATTTCAGATAGTTCTGTAGCTCTTCTGGGTTGTCCAAAGCACACCCAGCTTTGACTAGGCCACAGGTTCAGTGCACTTTCACACACTTGTCCAACTCATCTTTCACCTTTGGAACAATCCAGTGTTTCTCAACCTTGGCAGCTTGAAGATGTATGGACTTCAACTCCCAGAATTCCCCAGCCAGCCATGCTGGCTGGGGAATTCTGGGAGTTGAAGTCCATACATCTTCAAGCTGCCAAGGTTGAGAAACACTGGAATAATCAGTTGAAGCCCTGCATTTGTCAGAAGTAAATTTATTTATATCTGTGTGCCCATATGTGTGTACATGCTCACACAGACAAAATAGTTCTGTTTGTCCTGCTTTTGAAAACCCTTGATTTACAAATAATCCAGCACTAGAATTACAGTCAACATTTCAGATGCAAGAAAATACAGGAACAGCAGAACACAAGCCTGCCTGTGAGATATAAATACCTAGACTGATTTGAGAAAATCTAAATATAGAAAGAAAAGTCAAGAATAGGACTGGCTGCTATAATGAATTGCCAAAACTGACCGGGGGTGGTGGTGTTCTTTGAGTGTGAGAGAATACAGTCAGAACACAAAGTGGCTGGGGAATTCTGGGAGTTGAAGTCCACAAATCTTAAAAGTTGCCAAGGTTGAAAAACACTGTGCTAAACCAAAATGGAGTACGGATGAGAGAGGGTTGACTTGGCTTGTTAACTTGGCAAAGTTATTCTGTATTATTATAAGACTAGTCTCAGTAAGTGGTTTTTGTATATATGCATATCCTTATACTACAGACTTCCTGACTGATGTTGAAGATGAGAAAGTCTGAACTTAGGGATACTGTGAAAGAAGATTCTAAGCTTTCTCCACTTTATTCTTGTGGGCTAGGGGTAGGGTTGGGGTTGGGAAGATGGCTCAGGAGCTGAAACAACAGATGAGGGACATACTCTGTTTAAAATTTAATAAGCTCCCTTTCCGCTACCTGAAAGATACCTGATCTCAACAGTTGTGTGCCGAATTCCTGATCTCATTACCAGCCTCGAGGTTGTAATGATGGGATCAAGTGTCTTCTGCTAAAAAACAGCCCTGCCTTAGGCAGTGTGGCCATTATGCATATGAGTGCAGGGAAAGAATGTGAGAAAAAGAGAAAGAAGGAAACTTGTTTGGCTAGGAGATGGGCAGGACACCCACAATGAAACCATCTAGCTCTTGTTTTAAAGCTTATTATAGATTTCCTTCTATTTCTATTTGGATGTAATTGTGTGGCCCCAGAATACGAATCTTCTGTTGTTTCAATTTACAATTTCCTTACATCTGTCTGTTCCTCATGGGGTTTAGACGAGTCCCTTGTTACCTTGGTTTCATCTTCTGAGATGAACCATAGAAGGTTGAGGAGATATTTTAAGTGCTTCCAGTCGGAAGATGCTGGGCGCAGCAGAGGAAGTTCTGGAACAAAACCGTGGGAATGTTACAAATGGTAGATTGATCCCATAAAATTCCATGAATGAGGTAGGGGGAAGTTGCATGATAAAAGCCAGTTCTGGATGCACCTGCTGGAAGAGGATGGAAAATAAGAATCAGCAAGTGAATTAAAGCAGCAGCCTTTGATTCCAGTTCTACTCATAATCAGAAAGCATCTAAAGGAATTTCCGATGTTTAGAGGGAATTGTCTTTGCTTTGGGGTAAGAAACAACTTTTTTCTGCCAATTCTTAGTCGAGTTACCATACATTAAAGGTAGAGAAGGAAGTTTGCACGTTGATGAGACATTCTTCGTTTCTTCACCTTTCCTTTGCAACCTGCTTCTTTGTCTGAGTCCATGGGAGAAATTTTCTCCTCCTCCTCCTCCTCCTCTTCTTCTCCTTCTTCTCATCTTCCATAGCATAAGCTGATCTGTGGAAAAAATGAGATGTGGCAGTCCCTGGACTGTTCAATCTCTTCGTCCTTTAGACTCTGTTTCTCAGATCCACCTCGGGGTTTGCAGGTAAGATTCAATCTTAGGGAAGGAGAAGCTGCTTTTAGAAAGACCCAGCTTGAGGTTGTCATAATTCTGCTGGCATTTGCAAATGCTGTGCCAGAAATGAACTGAAAGCATATTAGCTGCTGACACGGCTGCGGGCCCAAACAAGGGGAACGCAGCCAAAAAGTACAGATGGCAAACTGCACAGACTTGTTTTAGCAGTGAGATACTGGCCAAATTTTGAGTTGTTTCTTCAAGGCTCCAGCATCCTGACATGCAACAAATGGCATGGGCTCCTAGAAGAAGAAATAGCTGGAGGTGACATGTTTGAGTCACGGAAAGTAGAACAGGGCCTCCATTTCCAAGAAGGGGGATTCATCCTTGTGGTGACATTGGTGATATGCCAGGCATGGTGCAATGCCTTTGTGATATGCCAGGCATGGCACAATACTTTTCTCATGATGGCATCCTGTAATCTTGATTTTACAATGGGATGTGGCTGGCCTGTCCGAATCCATGACTTTATGAGGACCCTCTCAAGTTTGACTTGACTCATGGTGAAGGAGCTTTCGGGGTTCAGTCAGCTGCTAAGCTTTAACTGAGGAAAGGTCAGTGTTGGCTCACTCTCCTATGAACTGAAACAGAAGTGAAGGGTTCCTGGTGGAAAAAAAAAATCCATCCCGCCTGACTCTACCACTTCAGCTTACATTTGACTCTCCCCACCTGCGACACCTCCCAGGAAGATGAGTATTGGTTTGTACCCAGTTTTCCAATTTCTTAGGGCACCAATGTGGTGGTGTTGGAAACTATGAGTAATACTGGAGGGTGGTCCTTTACTTTGCAGTATGTTAGTTTCCCATTTAATTTTAAATTAAGAGAGAGAATACTGTATATAACAATCAGGTTGGCAGAGGTGGTGGTGTTGAGGGAGCGGTTTATGGTGTATACATCAAGGAGTAGACAGTTCTGATCTAGGAAGAATTCGACATGGAACGAGGCAATTCTAAAGACCGATTCAGCTAAAATGGACAATAACATTCCAAAGCCCATATCACTTGTACTAAACTTCCTTGGGTTTTATTTTCATCTTGAATTGAACCTATGACTAATTAAATTTCCTCTGTAGAATGGGAGTGGTCTGGAGCTGGATTCCATGTTATAAACTGGAAGTTAGCTAAGTCCTGCCTGTTTCTGTTAATCATGTTAAAATTGCCTTGTAGTCATTTCATATTTGACCTTGGGTCTAACTCAAAACTTTGGTTCCTTTGTATGGATAACAATTCTTCTGTAGCTTGAAATGCTTTAGTGCCAACAACTGTTTTTTTGCAATTTTGCTCACCTGATGTTTAAAGTATGAATGATACCATTTTCATTCTGTATGTTTAAAGGATTAATGCCTGTAGAAGTCAGCCTTGAAATTTCAGTGAAACCAAGCACTTTCTTCTCCACTTTCTTCATTATGATTCTATACTTCCTTTTTCTTAAATTCCTTTGGAAACCCTGATTGTCTTCTGAAACTGAACATCTGTGAAGTTTGTTTACGGATCTGTCACCTGGAGAAAACAAAGTGTGGCTTTATGAGAGTTTGGGGGAAAAAAGTGGTATCACAGCTTGTCAGAGTTCGTAGATTTGATACTAGGCACCAGGAAAATAGTTAGACCTTGATGTAGTTTTTAAAAACTATTAAGCTACAGTATTTTAAGAGGAACCAGCTATGAATAAGTCCTTTATACTGTATTGCCAGGAGATTCTAACATTTGCAACCTCTACAAGTGAATGGTCGTATCTACAATTGCTGCTAATGGCTGCATTCTGGGAATTGTGCAGTGATGTTTGCACTCACACATAAGTGTAAGAGAAAAGACCTCTTCTGGTTGATAGAGGTCACAATTGGCTGCCTTTGAAAATCTACTGATTTCTGTGTGTGAAGCAGAAACATTGCTCTGATAAAATATGTGTGCTTGGTGTCTTTCATCCATGCATGTTGCTCAGAAGACACCCGATTTGGCACTGATGCAGAGAACCACTGTAAACACCATTCATCACAAGCAAATGAATCTCTTCCATTTCCACCTAGAAACGTAGCAATAATAATTGTGATGCTCAACGTTTGCCAAGGGTAGCCAAAAGAGGAACAAAGGAAACCCAGTTGTGGCTTCTCACCATGTGTAAAGTAGACAACAAGTTCCAGTGGTTCTGTATCTTCCCATCCTGGGGTGATTTTGCATTATTGCTCTAAGCTCCAACAATCTCGGTGTCATAGGGCTGAATTCTTTTTCAGCATGTGCACATTTGTGATGTCAGCATCGCAGCCTTTAGTTTGATAAAAATCCAGGGCTTTTGAAATAACCTGGTGTAACTTGCTTATGGTTAAACAAAAAGTCTAGCACCAGAGATCAAACTGAGAATGGGTTATTTTTAGCAGCATCTTTGTTTGTCTCCCAGGAATAATGGAAGTTATGCCTCTGGGTTAGAATAGACTGCTCCTGAAGGAAACAGAGCTGGGGGTTTGAAGCCAAATTTCACCCACCTTCCAAATGAGCTTTAATTTTAAAGAGTTTCTTACTGACAATGTAGTGATCAATTTTTCAGACTCTCGTCATTTTTTAAGGCCACGTCCAGGAAGAATTCATGCAGCTCTAGGACGGCATTGGCAATTTGATTAGGAGCCATGGCATTGATTGAGTCGGTGTTGTCACGTCAGTGTTGACTGTTGACAACCACATAGATTGAGTCTCTCCTGAATAATCTGTCCCCAGTTTGGCCTTTCAGCAGTACATTAATTGTTCTTGTCATCAAGTCCATCCACCTTGCTGCTGGTCACTTCTTCTCTTTCCTTCCATCTTTCCCAGCAGGAAAGATGTAGGCTTCTCAAGGAGCTGGGTCTTTGCTTTCGTTAATTGATTATGTGTTATCAAGTCAGTGTCTACTCAGAGCAATTACAAAGATAGGTTCCTCCTTGAAGAAGGGGTTCATTTCAGTCCTTCAGCTGGTGAAGATAGTGCTGTCCAGGTGCCCCGATAGAGGATTTTTCTTGTGTTTTTTTCCCCTCTACCCCCTCCTCTACCAAATACTGTAGGTGCATCAAGTCAACCTGTTTTAAGGCTTAATTCCTTTTTTTTATAAGTGGGGGAAGTTACAATGTCAAAACATTAGCATTTTGTTACTGAATTTCAACAATGCACAATTTGCTGTAAATGTTGCTTTTCTAAAAAACTAGTTGTTTTTAATCTAAAACTAAAAGAAAAAAAAGAAAGTGATGATGAAGTATAGTAATAATAAAGGACAATTTTGTGTGTGTGTGTGCCTTCAAGTCTGTGTTGACTCCTGGGGACTGCCTGGACAGGTCCCTGTGGTTTTCTTGGCAAGATTTCAGAAGTGGTTTGTGATTGCCTCCTTCCTAGGGCTGAGAGGGAGGGACTGGCCCCAGCTGGCTTCGTACCTAAGGTTGGACTAGTACAAACCAACTCCTGGTTTCTATCCTGGTGCCTTAACCAATACACCAAACTGGTTCTCTAATAAAGGACAATGCAGAGAACAAAATGAATACATAAACAGAGAGGAAAACATAAGTGAAGGAACACTATAACACTAAGATGCTACACTCAGCTCATGGTGTTCTGTTGTCTTCCTTCTGGTGAGTTTTCTTTGGGGATGGAGATATTCATAAAAGGGAGAAGAAGACTTGTGAAGGTAAGCAGCAGTTGGCATACTATTCTGGGTAGCAGGAAGAAAGCAACAGTCTATGTATGCCAGGTGGCTGTATAGGTAGTCCTCACTTAGCAACCTTCTGTTTAGTGATGGTTCGCACTTACAACGGGGCTGAAAAAAAAGATGACCATTCCTCACACTTATGACTGTCAGAGCATCCCCGCAGTCACATGATCACAGTTTGGGTGCTTGGCAACTAGTTCGCATTTATGACCATTGCAGCATCCCATGGTCCCATGATTGCTATTTTTCAACCTTTCTGACTGGCTTCTGGCAAGCAGAATCAATGGGGAACCATATGATTCACTTGACCATGTGGTTCGCTTAACATCTGCGGCAATTTGCTTAACCACCACCACAAAAAAGATTGTGAAATTGGGTTGGATTCACTTAATGACCGCTTTGCTTAGCAACCAAAATTCTGGTCCTAATTTTGCTCGTTAAGTGAGGACTACCTGTAGGGGACAGAACTATGAAAAAGAGGAGGGGAGACAGACTGGCTAAGACCACAGATGAGAGAGCATCACTGGAAACATGTTGGCCTTACATATCTCTATTTCTCTCCCTGATGAAAGCAGAACTGGCAGTTCATGTAAAGTTTGCTGGTGTGAATGACAAACGCAGATATCAAGAACAAGGGACTAATTTAGAACTCCCCAGGGAAGCACGAGGTCCACCGGTTTGAGCGATACTTTGAGCCTCTGTGATTTTTCACAGCAAGCCGAGAGCAGGCGAGCATAGGAATTAATCTCGCTTTTAGAAGTTTCTGCCAGCCTCATATATTTTCTTTGCATGAAAAAAATGGGTGGTGAAAATAGGGGGGGGGGGCTTTTGCTAAACTTTTTGCTGCATTTGAAGCACGAGGAATTCACCAAGGCTCTGAGCCAGATCTTCGTGATCTTTGCTAATGAACTGCACTGACATGCTACCGTGTGTACGTCAAGCAGAGTATGATTCCAAGTTGTATTTTATTTGGATAGAAGAGAACATGACCAACATCTTTAGTATTAATGCGAAATGAGGACGACGCACGAGAGCTGTGGATTAGCAGAATTGTATGTAAGGGCTTAGATTTATATTTTGGCAGATTTGCTATTTTAACTGTTTTACCTGCTGTTTATTTTTCAGCAGTCTTTAAAATGTTTGTATAATTTGATACAATTTTATATCAGGAATGACTAAGAACGGTAATTCACTAGAAAGATATTAAACTATATTTGCCCTAAAGATTGAAAATGGTGAAGACTAATTGGAAACCAAATTATTTTCTAAACTAATTGGACAAGTGTTAGGTTCTAAATAAAGAATGTTTTTACTCTCCTGAACCTTAGTAATCTATAAGTGTCTATGAGAGGGAGGATTCTTTTAAAAGTGTATTGCTGATCAGGAAAAGGATATATGCACGATGAGTGTTTCTCAACCCTGGCAACTTTCAGATGTGTGGACTTCCAGCTCCCAGAATTCTGGCTGGGGAATTCTGGGAGTTGAAGTCCACACATCTTAAAGTTGCCCAGGTTGAGACACACTGCCCTAGATAAATAGTTCATTCTGATTTATTTAAAATAAAGAATGCCAGGATTTTTAGTCCTGCAGTGAGAGCCTCAGTCTGATTTACAATGCTTAAAAATGCCTTACAACTAAAACTAGTGAGGATTGAAACAACAATAACAACAACAACAGGGAAGAATGAAAAATGCTAAAAGTTTGGCAAACTGAAAAAAAAATCTCAGTTTATCTCAGATACATCAGAAAAGGTACCAGTGTGACACCAATTAAGTTCTAAATGGATGAGCAGCTTCAAGATGCCTGCATCTTTAAAGAAAGCTTGCATGTTGTAGCAGCTACCATGCTGGATATGTCAGGGAGAACCAGGTTCAAGTCCCCCCTCAGCCACAGAAGATCCCTGGGCAACGTTGGGCCAGTTACTTCAGCCCAACCTATCTCACATGATGCTTGGGGTAGAAAACATGGGAGGGTGAAGCACCTTGTTTGCTGCCCTAAGCAAATATGGGGTTTAAATCTAACCAACCAACAAATGTTCCTTAAATTGGAAGTTAGAGAGGGCAACCCTTGTTGCCCATGCCAGCAGGGGCTTGAAGGTGGTGTGGTTCTGCAACAACTGGATGGTTTTACTTAGCCTGCCCCGCCCTGAAATGGAGGATGCTCCTCTCTAAAGCAGGCTGTTTGGCCAGAACTGGGATGTGACTGCATGCTGAGCGCAAGATGCATCCCTTTCCGTTTTTTAGAATGTTCCTTTTGTTCATCAAAGCTCCACCATCGGCTGCAGTATTTGCGGATTCCTGCAAGAGGTCTCCCTAACACTGCTTAGTGCCTGCAAGAGGCAGAAAAGCACTCTTTCACCTGCCTTTTTCTTTCCCTCCCTCTCTAACCCTCCTGGAAAATGAAGCCTTGTTTTCATGCATTTTTTTCATCTCCAGAGAGCTTCCCACATCCATATTTGCTCTTTTTGGAAGCTGCGGGTCTCTGGGACCCCCAGAGCCAGGGCTAGCAGCAGAAGACCACAGGGCCATCTGACTGATCGACTGAAAATGTCTGACTTTTATTACCATGGTAACTGTTATTTCCTTGCCTGAAGTACTAGTTAGTGCTAGTGTGGGCCTGATTCTCTCATTTACTCTCCTGTTCCTGCAAACCGTTTTGTCCTACTGGTGGTGGCTTGAAGCAGCCGAGGGCTTGGGCATGTTATAGCCCAAACTGAGGCTGTGCCCGTGACCTCCCAAAGAAAGGTTTTGCCCCTAAATCTTATTAAAAGCAATTTATGGCAAACTAGGGCAGTGTTTCTCAACCGTAGCAACTTGAAGATGTGTGGACTTCAACTCCCAGAATTCCCCAGCCAGGCTGGCTGAGGAATTCTGGGCGTTGAAGTCCACACATCTTCAAGCTGCAAGGTTGAGAAACACTGAACTAGGGAGTTATTATCTGGGGTATTTATTAGTCAATTTAATTTAAAATGTCTGAAAGTTGCCACTTTACTCAGTCAGACCACACCTCGAATATTGTGACAAGTTCTGGGGAGGGAATTATAGGTAAAACAGGGACAAATTTAGAGCAGGTCTGGAAGGTGGCAGCCAAGACGATAAGGGGCTGGGAAGGAAAGATGTATGAGAAAAGGCTGAAGGCATTGGATAAGCTTAGCCCAAAGACCCGCAGGGAGGCATAATAGTGGTGTTCAAGTATCTGAAGAGCCATCATGTAGAAGATGGGGAAGAGTTGTTGAGAGTTGCTTCAGAAAGCAGGAGGTAGATTTTGGTTGGACAGCAGGAAGAATTTCATTTAGAACTGGACTCTCCTTTGCTGGCAATGTTTAAAATTTAGCAGCCGTCTGTCATGGATGGTAAAATAGTCAATTTCTGCCCAGGGCAACGGCAGGATTATCTACAATAGTCCCTTCTTACCATTTCTTTTTTGTGAGTCTATAAAATCTCAAGAGGTAACGCAATACTCACAAGTGCCTTGTTCTTACATGAGATCTCTTGAGATGTTGGGCATTTTTAATAACTATGTATTTTTATATTATCAAGGGGTATCTGAAGGTGGAAATATGTAATGATTTCCCACTGATTGAGATCAGCGCTGATTCCTGCTTTGGGATGGAAGCTACTTTTCAAAGACATATTCTAATGTTTTTAGTTGCAGAGTGAAAATGTGGGGAAAGGGCTAAAAAGAGGAGGAATGACAACAGTTAAGGAGGAACTGAATTTATTACAAGATTTTTCAAGGGCATTTTTAATTACTTGGAGAATTTCCATTGTGTAAAAATAGGTATATTGATTTATAAAATTTGTAACTTACTTCGACAGTGCTTAAGAGAAACCTGCAAGCAAATTTAACTTGATGATGAAAATTTTGCATATAGTTACTCTTCACTGTTGGATTAAGCTTACTTTAGATTTTTAGGATTATGCAGCTTAATTTTAATAGCTGTCTTCAAAGCTCTAATATGTGGCCAGCACAGGAATAAAACTAATTACCTTATGATTCCTGACACTGGATGGCTTGCAATTCTGAACACATTTCTCATCCTTGTCAGTGTTGTAATAGTGTACAGACAAAGGGCCCTGAATAACTTTGGAAAGCAGATGGTGGTGGGATTCAGTTTAAATTAATCACTGCATACTTTCTTAAGCAGGTGGATAAACTTAACCTTAGCATATAAAGAACCCAAGTTAGGACTCTAATATATTTCCATTTTGGCCCAAAGCATGAGCACTGTTCATTGCACCACAGAGGAAGGCCACTGAGTTTGCAGACAACTGGGGAAAAAAACAACTGGGTTATAGAATGTGATTGGTGATGGCATTGCTGTGTTTATGCAGTGCTGAGCCACCCCTGCTCGCTAATTGATAAAGAGAAATGTAGCCCAAGAAAGAGTAAAATTAGGTCTTTACCTTTGGATCACCTTGCCTGAAAGCTAAAAGAATGTTCATGTTTTGCTTGTGGAGAAATTGGCATGCACAAAAATGGGCTTGCTACTTGCAACTCCAGTGACAAAAATTGTGATGCTAGGCAGGAATGAATAACATTCAGAGAACAAGGAGGAAAATGCAGACATTGCTTTTTTGTGTGAAGAGCAATAGGTGTCTAGAACCTTTGAATATCCCTACTTTGTTTTCTGTTCACTTGGCTGATGGTTTTCTTGAACCTCCAGAACAGCAAACTGATCCAGGCAATAAGATAACCTTTTCCCGCTTCTTAGAGCTTCTCCCTAATTTTCCTGGAGATTTTCCTGGATAATTGAGAGCAACCTTCTTGCCATATTCCTATCAAATCTGCTCATGAGCAACTTAGAAGTCAGTAGAAGTTTATCTAGTAATTATAACGGAAGGGCTAGAGACGTTGCATTCTTTTTTTATTTTTGCTGCTGAATCAGTTTATATATCGAACATGGAGGTCTACAGATCCAATTTTGGAGTGACTGGGCTTTTTGAGGATGGATTTGAGGATGTGCGATTTGAGGATGGATTAATAGTACTGGAACTTGGATTCTATTGAGTGTCATTTCCTCTTTCCAGATCCAGTGTTTAAGCCATTTTGGCACATGAACCTTGCATGCTGTGACCACACAATTGCAGCCATCCTAGATTCCTTACCAAATTCTGCTTCTTGAGAAATGTGCATGTCAGCTGGTCCTTTCATGTTTAACTTTCTAATCTAACTGAGGCGCATAAATAAATTGGCATTTTTTTTTCTTTTCCTTCCTTTGAATGCCATATATCTCTAGGCGTTTCTTTTTCAATTTAAGTATTTCTTTAATTTTTACATAGAACTCTTCTAGCTATGTTTTTGGTTTAGTTTGCAATAAGAAAACAAATAGTTACCAAAATGATCTCTGGGTAAATTCATCTGTAGGTTGTTGCTGTACAGCACTAAACATTGTGCACTGTTAACATAACAAATCCAAGGGTAGTTAGTGAGCCAAAATCCGGTGTTTCATCTAATGTCTTGCAGAAAGGGAGTTTAATTTTGCAAGAACTCAAGAAAGCTGTGCTTTGATCTGTAACATGGATGTTTATCTCTGTTTTGTATCTGTTGTATGCCACAAAGTGGACGGTGTTTTCAGAAATCAATTTCTGGGGCCACAACATTTAAGCAGAAAGTAATAGTTGCAAGTTTTTGTTCTGTCTTTTGCATTCTTGAGAAACTTTAAAGATAATATTTTATGAAACCTAGATGAAACACATTTCCAAACCTGCTGGAAATATTTTGTGTTGGCCTTTTGATGGGTTTTTGGAATGAATTATTATGGCTTTTAATAATTTCAGATAGTTTTTGAGATTGGAAGAAATGTTTCAGGTTGGTTCAAGAAAATCTTCTCTAATGGATCTGTGAAAAGCAAAAGTCTGCCATCCTTGAAGCTCTGAGTACATCTAATTGTTTTAAAAATGTGCTATAATATAGTTCAAGTCCAGTGTGATTGACAGGAACAAGAGGGATTCATTCTGGAAAAGGAATTAAGTGACCTTCTGGCTTTGAGGGGCAGAGATTTCATCACAAAGGATTTAGGAATTTCCGTGAAGTCCCCCCAGTGATCCCATCTATGCGTTTGTACATTTTTTCCCCTCCAACAAAGCAGTTAACTCAAAAAGTGGCAAATAACTTGACTTTTTTTGCTGAACCCAGTCACTGAGGTGAGACGGTTTTGAGTCACTCTTCCACTCTTCAGTAAAGTGGCACACTGTTTTCTTGCAGATCGCATTTGGCACCTGAGGCTGCCGGTGCAATTCAAGGATTGCTCCTTCCGACCCAGCTGCACGTTGCCTCTAAATATGTTCAATTACGCCCTGATGAAATCTTTGAAAACGCAAATCTTTGCTGGGATGACGGGAGGCAGAACAAAACTCTTCATTTTCCATTTTGTAAACTGTTCAAGCTCGCAGCCGAGTTTGCTGAACAGTTGGGGGGAATATTTACATTTGGCTGCACATGCAGCTGCAAGCATCTTTCGGTTTTACTTAGAAGTTTCCATATGACACAGTCTCTGTGTCTGGGTGTCACTCTTGCATGGCACTTCTTGTTCTCTAATGCCCCTCTGTGTGCCACTCCTTGGACAAGTTCATTGTCCCAACAAAGTAGAGCAGTTCCAGGGGAATGTTAATTGGAGGGAAGTGAAGAACAAAAACCTCCTCCTGTCTAACCTTCCTCCACCCCCTTTTTAATAAATTTAATTGATTTCACCACTGAATTATTTATCTCTCCCCCTCGCCCCCTCCCCGCCTTTCTGCAATGGAGAATAGCACAGTCAGAGTTACCTTCATTAGGACATGCTGCTGGGTAAGGCATTTTTTAGAAATGCTTCTAAAAAGTAAGTACCATTCAGCTGAAAGCATCGGGAGGGCTGAGGATGAAAAAGCAGAATAGGGCAGGGAAACAGCTTAATAACTGTCACCAGTTTCCATGCTGGAAATCCATGCATGTATGTCTCTGGTTTTTCTCCAGAGAGATTCTGTTATAGATCAGGGTTTCTCAACCACCCTTGTAATATAGGCCAGTGCTGTTACCTTCATATGGCTTCACAAGCCACATGCATACTTCGAAGTATGTATGTAGCTTGCATAAAGTTATGGCTTGGATGCAGACACCTTAGAGCAGGGTTTCTCCGCCAGGGTTTTGCGGCACCCTCGGGTTCCATGAGACCACCAGGGGTTCCCTGGGAGATCATGATTCATTTAAAAAGTTATTTCAAATTCGGGCAACTTCACATTCAAGAGGTAAGTTTCATTCTTTATTTTTAGGTTAAGAACACTGTTAAAGCATCTATACAGGTCTACCCATGAAACGAATATAATGATTTTGTAACTTCTGGCTTATCTTTGAGCCTGAATGCGCAGGGGTTTCTTCCCCAAGGCCTGAAAAATATTTCAAGGGTTCCTCCAGGGTCAAAAGGATGAGAAAGGCTGGTCTAGCCAGATTTGTTTGTTTGTTTGGTGATTAGATTTATATCCCTCCTTCTTCCAGGAGCTCAAGTTAGAATATATAACACTTCCTTCTGTTATTTTCCCTCAATATCCATGTGAGGTAGATTGGGCTAGGAGAACGTGATTAGCCCCAAGTCACCCAGAGAGCTTCAGTGGCAGGAGAAGAAATCTGGGTCTCCCTGTTCCTGGTCCATCACCTTCCCCATTGCACTATGCTGGGCCAAGAGAAACATATGGGTTCAGAGGACCACCCAGCGGCTTCCATGGGTGAGGAGGGACTGGAACTGGTTCTCCCTGCACCTAGTCCAGCACCTTCACCACAGTGAACATCCATTTCAGTACGGTTGATCTGCACTCAAGGGGAAAATCCAAATTATCAGCAATGTCTCGGTTCCAGCATCAGGCTCTTGAAGGTCAGAAAATGTGGGTGTCCCGTAGTCCCTCAATAAAAGGCAGGATGTAACTATAACAAATAACATGCAATTCTTGTAACCTTGCACAGGCAGCCATACATAGAGATCTCAGTATTTATCTAGCTGTCTCTGTCTGCTTGTCTACAGTTACATACTCACGTACAGCTATTAAAATAAATGGGGCTCCTTAGTTCCTCTTAGGACAACCCATTAGAAGACCCTGCTTAGTTTTTCCCTAAGTCAGCATCACTTGACTATACAGCTAGGCATTTTATGTGAGGGCAGCAATCTTCATTTCATTCCCTGGAGAGGGTGAAGTTAAAACCTCTTTTTCTCCCTGCAAAAATGCTGATTAAGATGACTGTTTTGCACAACTGCAATAAGGATCAAACAGTAGTCTTAGAATCGCAGAGTGTAAGGTTTCGAAATGGCTTTGGGGACCATCTACTCCAACCCCCTGCCCTTTCCTCCAGAATCCTTGTCAGCTGGCAACCCAGCCTCTTCACAGCACCACCGCCTCTGAAGTCAGTCAGTTTTGCTGTTGAACAACTCTTATCCGTAGGCACTTGTTCACAAAGTCCAACCAAAATCTACTTCCTTGTAATTTAAACCCATCATCTCTTGTCCTGCCATCTGGAAGAGCTTCTACATGACAGCCTTCAGATTCTTGAAGACCACTGCTACCATGTCTCCCTGCAGTCTTGTCTTCTCCAGGCTAAATATACCCCACATCTCTTATGGTTCCTCATAGTATTTTTTTCCTTCTAGCCCCTTGGTTGTTCTCCCCTGGACATCAAACAATTCTCTTTGCTTGCTTGGGATTGACGTGGGATTGACATGGGATTAAATCCCATCTTTCCAGTGATCTTGGTTGTTCTCCCCTGGACATCAAACAATTCTCTTTGCTTGTTTGGGATTGACATGGGATTGACATGGGATTAAATCCCATCTTTCCAGTGATCTTGGTCCAGATTCTGGAGAAGGACAGGCCCTAGCTTTGGCATCTGGCTGGCCTGAATATAGTCAGTCTTTGCCTGGGTCAGGTTCATAGCAGAGAGAGTGAGGCAGGGCGTTCTTGATCAGAAGCAATGGGGAGTCAGGAAGAAAGCATCGTCCTGCTCCAAGTTCTTAGTTTCTTCCAGATAATTTTCCTGCAGGAAGCTGGCTGGTACTACTTGGGGTGCTCACCCTACCACTTTACACATGGCCACCCTTGCATTATGGTACTCAGTGGGAAAGTATGCCTGCCTTGTTTGGGGCCGCTCTGTGCACCCTACGCAGGGGGGTAGAGGGCTTAGTGACACATGCCACATTGTTACCGGACGTTTACGCCCCACTCCACTTGATAAATTATGTATCTTGGCGGGAGTAGCCCAGCCAGGCATTAGAAGAAGGGTGGCACAAGGTGTGGAATATGGAAAGGTGTTACACAATCCGGCACACCCATTATTTGGCCAAGTACCTCCTACAAAAAGATTGAAGTCAAGAAGGAGCTTCTTAGACTGCACTGAGGAGATTGCTACCACACCTCAAACAGAACGCTTAAAAAGATGGAAATCTCAAGTAAAACACCTTCATAGTTGGATAGAACTGCTTGAGGAGTTGCGTGGAGGTTCGGGGGAGGAGTGGATGGTTTGGAGATGTTTAAACAGACTGTGCACTGGTTTGGCCAGAGCTAAAGCTTATATGGAAAAAATGGGGGTTTCTTCCTGAGGGCAAGGATATTTGCTGCGAATGCGGCAATATTCAAACAACTACCCTTCTTTTACAGTGCCCTTTGGACCAACGTGCACACAGAGTGACTTACTGGTCAGAAGCACTTCTGCTATCGATGTGGCCCGGTGTTGGGCTAGAGCTATTTAATTTTATATTTTTATTAAATGTTTTTAACTTTTTAACTTTTAATTAATACTTTCCCCCTTTCTTTTTCCTGCATGTCTGACACAAAACAGGAGAAGACCCCCCAACGGCGAAGCACATTCCACGTCATGGAGGCACTAGATTTAGAACACTATGAAAAGGCAAAAAATGGTCAATTAATTCTCAATTAAGGGATGCGGTGGTGCTGCGGGTTAAACCGCTGAGCTGCTGATCGGAAGGTCGGCGGTTCGAATCCGCGTGACGGGGTGAGCTCCCGTTGCTAGTCCCAGCTCCTGCTCACCTAGCAGTTCGAAAACATGCAAATGTGAGTAGATCAATAGGTACCGCTTCGGCGGGAAGGTAACGGCGTTCCGAGTCGTCATGCTGGCCACATGACCCAGAAGTGTCTATGACAACGCCGGCTCTAAGGCTTAGAAACGGAGATGAGCACCGCCCCCTAGAGTCGGACACGACTGGACTTCATGTCTAAGGGAAACCTTTACCTTAATTCTCAATTGTTATCCAGGAGGGGCAAAATGCTTAAATGCTCTTCAGCTTAATGTGAAAATACTTGCCTGGTCAAAAATATTCTGCGTATTACCCTGGATAAGTCAAGGGGAACCATTTACCACTCTTAACAGCAACGTGGTTGTGCTTGCCTGGTATCCTGCTCATGCGTAGGTGTTCTAAGTTCTATTTTAAACCAGACCCTCCTTCAAAAAAATCCCCCCCCAACCATTTAGAATCTCAAAAGCAAAATGGATGGGATGGAATACTTATAACTGTTTCAAGGGCTAGGACTAATGATTCAGTTTTGGGGCACTCCTAATGAAATGATGGAGGTTTCGGAGACATATGGTCTAGCTAATCAAGGGTAATAGGGTAATTTCAGTGGCCAGTCTGCTCAAGTCATCGAAGATTTTTGTCTGTAGCGGTATGTTCTCATTAAGACTAGACAGCTTACTCTGATGGGCCAGGCTCACAGATTACTTTTTAGTAATGGAGCTTGCTATGTAAAATGGTTGGTTGCACAAGGAAGCCAATCTGATGAGCTACACTGAAACTCCTTATGCAAGCGGTTAATAGACAGTGGCCTAAAAGAAATGCTGGTTCAGTAAGGAACTCTTCCCTATTTTCATGTGATCCAGATTGTTTTCTAAAGAGATCTGATGTGAACATCCTTTTTTGTTTTGGTCCTTTTGAAAGCATCTAAATTAGCATCATAGAAGATGCTAATTTGTTAGCAAAATATTTTGAGATGATTTTTCATAAGCCTAACCTTTTGTCCTATGAATAGCCTGAATCTTTCTTATGCAGTATTTTCTCAGGGCTGTCTGATCACTGGAGAACATTGTCCTGACATATACAGATAAGAAACATATAGAAGTATGGATCAACAGATTGGAAAGAAATGCTTTAAAATGTCAGTGTCCGTTGATTGTCAGGCTGATGTAAACCGGAACGGTATTTTCAGAGGTCACATAACTGTTACTGAAGGGATTTATTTATTTATAAATGAATCACAATGAGATTCTTCATATCTCTCAGGTCTTCTCAAGTACCAAAAAAGAGAAGCAAATGAAAGGAAAGTGACAACCAATACTAAGAAGGATATTCTATCCTAGCTAAGTGAGAACATTACTGTACCAGAAAATCAAAGGACAAGTTGTACTGTAGTCATGTATACTGTATGTTACCTCTTTGGAAATGTAGTTTGAATTGCAGGTATTGAACACAGGCACCACTGTGTATCTTAAGTCACCCAGTAGAGATTTATCCTACTCAACATCCAAAGAAGGATCGAAAAAGTTGTCCTTTTTCGGGTTGGTGACCAGGTTGACATCATTTAAATTGAACCACTGGCTCCCAATAACAGAAGAAGGTGGAAACCATCCAGAGCCCCTTAAACGATCATGATCGCCATGAAGATTCCTTCCTGTTTTTGAAGGCATCCGTTCTTAAAAATGATACAACGTGTTTTCCAGGTCTCATCAAGCAAGAATTTTCTTAGTTCTTTATAGGAATATTCCATGTTAATTGAAACTAGGGCTGTTATAGAAGGAAGTGTCCTCTTAAGCTCTGATGATAGGGTGGGACTGGGGGACCAGGAAGAATTTCTTCTGCTAGCCATATGTATTGCAGTGGGGGAACATGAACCAAAACGTTACAGTGCTTCTGTTCAGGATCCTAGCCAACCATGCAGTCAACATTCTGTGTTTGTTGAGCATACATAGTCCACAGTCAACTGTTTTCCTGTCCATCCGTCCATCCGTCCATCCATCCATCCATCCATCCATCTATAGTTCTTTTATATTTTTGTATCATCCTGCTGATACCCCATTCCTCTTTGTGGATGGCAGGTTTTTCCTTCAGCTGCAGCATACTTCCAGGTTTTTATATAAAGGGGTGATTTAGCCATGCGAGGAAGTTGCCCTCTGCCTTGAAGAGCTGGATCTCTCCTCCCTGAGTAATAACATTTCAGAGGATTTTGCATACCCATTCAAAAAATAGGATACAAGTCAGCTTGGCCAAAGATCACATTTTCGGAGCAGGATGGGTGGAAGATAACAATAAAGCATGGAGACATTGCTGTGGGTTTCCTGAAATGATGAGTGACCAGACTTTTAGGAAGACGTGTTCTGATAGTGGCTGGTTCGTAATAAGCCTGATTTCTTCTGGTTTTCATATTTGTCCCTTTTCTGTGAGCTAAATGCTTGTCGACACTTTCCTAAGTGCTGAATCCACAGCTTCAGAGCTTCACTTTATCAAAGGTAGCTGTCCTCACTTCCCTTTAATTGCAAGTATATTAACTATGCAAGCCATCCTTCTAATCGTGTTAGTTTCCAAATGGTTAATGGTTTTTTTCCCCTTTACTTTTTTCCCTAAAGAAGAGGGATTCTTTTCAATCTTTTGGAATATCCTTCCCTTCCTCCCTCCCTCTCTCCTCCTCCTCCATCACTCACATTCATTCACAGCCTTTTTGTCTCTCTTTTAGAAGGGAAGAAAAGAAAGTGATAGAGGCCTGAGCGACTGGCAGGCACCCAGCTCTTCGGGCTGAATAATATAACCGTTCATTCAGCATCTTACACCAGTGTTAAACAGAGAACTTCCCAGAAGGCCACATGCTCTGTCGCACCCAGCTCCAATCAAGCAATGGAAAAACACCCATTCTTGACTGAATAAAATGTAACGACCCATCTCACATTTCCTTCCATGCAACTTGCTTTTTTTCCAAAATAAATTCCTTTGCAGGCAACACCCTCGTGCATCTTAATGCAAATGCTGCTTTTGCCTGCTGCATCGGTTAAAAAAGTGCGTTTCAAGCCAGTCTCCGCAGTCCCCTTTCCTTCCCTCTTCATTTTCTTCCCTTGAAAAACAATTGTTGGGCAAAAGTTTCTTACCCTCCTTTCAAAAGGATCTTTCGGTTCGAGATGCTAGAATAAAGCTTTGTTTTGCAACCACGCGGTTATCCACTGGACACACATATTAGGTTGCAAAATGCAAATCTATAGCAAAGGGCAATTAATGAGGCTTGTGCAGGTCTTTGGAAGCATCTTGTGTGTTTGCCCTTGGAAACCACAATGATACAACTTGTTTTGAAAGAGGTGAAGTCTTGATGCTAGGGATGTGTATGAATCAGTAAAAAGCCAGATCTGGTGTGTATTTTGACAGTGTGGCAGTTTTCATGATCACCTGTGTTTGAAATGCACAAAGCCTTTGCTTCACCTTTCCTAAAGTACTCAACTGTTTATGTAGATTGCCCTTTTAAAAAATGCCAGCCGTTCTGCTTTCACTCTTTGTAGGCTTTTAAAACTCCTGAGTAAGCCCTCCTTTCTTGCAAAAGAAATGTAATTGTATTTGTAAACACATGTACATTCCACCCCCCCCCCAGCTTTATGATTGGGGAAGGCTGAGCGTTAGCTGGATTTTAGTTGAAGCTGGAATTCAGCGCACTGTGAAATTCTGTGGGAGCAGACCATCTGAACTGGATCTGGATAGAACCAACAGAGGAATTTCATCCATACGGGATACAATCGTAAATCAGTTCCCATTGAACTGTGTAACTTTAGGCCTTGGAAAAGGAATTTTAGCTACCTGCTCACTTCCAAAAAGTAACAGAGGACCACAACTTGGGCCTCTCTACCCCCCCCACCGTTAAATCTGTTTTGATTTATTTTAATTTAAACATCTCCAAAAAAGCCAAGCTTTTACATAGCATCTGATATGCATGTTGACGTTGGTCTAAATCTTGTTTGATTTATTAATGTCACAAGTTTTCCAGGTTATTTTTTTTTTAAAGCAGGGCAGATGAATTTGTGACCTGAAAATCCTCCAGATCTCCCAACATGGCACATTGGAGATGGTGCAATGTCACCCCTTTCGTGTTATCAAATCAGTTTGGGCACAGTTATATGCTGGTGCATAACGTTCGGTTTTATTATTCTGCACCCCTTCCATTCTTGCGGAAGTGTTTTGGGTTTGTAGAGTCTGCTGTGGGTTTTTGGTGAATGCTAATGTTCACCAACCAGAGTAAGATGGAAAATGGTCTTGGGGATGACTGTAGATCCAGTTCAATGACTCCTGAGCCCTAGCCAGGGATGGTTTGCTGGTCCCAACCTGTACCTGAGTTGCAGTTTTGAGTTACAACTCAGTGTGGTCTGGCGTTACTGATTTTTTTCAGCACCAAACGTTTTTATCTTCCTATAAACGAAAGTTAAAATCTTCCATGAAGCGAAGACTTTGGCAGGATTTGGAGCAGGATTCAAAAGTTAGGAAACCTAGTTTACAATACTTGTTCTTAATAATTAGGGAATCCATTTCTTTGACATGTTCCAAGGGTTTGTTGAGACCAGCTGTTCTAGATAACAGGTTGTCCCTTCCAATGTTTCTTTTCCTCTGAACAGCTTGTTCACTCATAATTTAGGAACTACTTGGCCCCTAGAAATGTGCATCCAAGTCATTCCTGTGCTCTTACATTTCCATTTCTGTCAGGAGTAAAGGGCTGTCCCCAGTCCCCTCAATCTTCCAGATTACATTTCAAACACATCTTCTGGCAAAACTGTGCTGTTCAAATCTGAGCTGTTCGGCCTACAGGTAGTCCTCGACTTATGACCACAATTGGGGCTGGAACTTCCATTGCTAGGTGAGGTGGTTGTTGAGTGAGTCATGCCCAATTTTACAACTTTTTTTGCCATGGTCATTAAGCAAATCACAGTGGTTGTTAAGTGAATCCGGCTTCCCCCACTGACTTTGCTTGTTGGAAGCCAGCTGGGAAGGTTGCAAATGGCAATCACGTGACTCCGGAATGCTGCAACTGTCGTAAGTGTGAGCCAGTTGCCAAGCGGCTGAATTTTGATCATAAGTGTGAGGACTGGTCGCAAGCCACTTTTCCACCACCATCGTAACTTCGAAGAGGTGCTAAATGAATGGTCATAAGTTGAGGAATATTTGTATTCTGTGTTCCCAGTATTTTGCCTGTTCTATCCAGGGGCATTAAACTCTCTGGGTCCCAGGGCAAACTTTTCAACGGGGCCTCCTAATGGGGAGAGAGTTCAAGTGCCCAGCTTCTCAGGTTCTGCAACTAAGGGTGGGTGGGAGGAAGGGGTGCAGGGGCACGTCTTCTCTGCTACTGCCGCAGAGCAGATCTAGCTCAACAGAGTTCAAGAGGAAAGGAAGGGTGACCAGCAGCAAGTGGGAATATTTGGAACTTTGTAAGGATCTAATGGGCACCCTCACAAATTGGCTAGCATCAGAGGGATTGCCAATTCATGAGATGGGTGCCATGGGGCATATGATAAGTCGCAAAGGGCCCATTTATCAGGAGCAGTGTTTCTCAACCTTGGCAACTTTCGGATGCGTGGACTTCAACTCCCAGAATTCCCCAGCCAGCGCTGGCTGGGGAATTCTGGGAGCTGAAGTCTACGCATCCGAAAGTTGCCAAGGTTGAGAGACACTGATTGGAGGATATTCCCTGCTAATACTTTCCACTTTCCAGGATGCTTCCCATCATTCCCAGCTTACGTTAGTCTTTTTATTTGCTGGACAGTTCCAAACAAAGTTTAGAGTTGTAGCCCAGTATGGTTCTAGCGAATTAAGACGATGCTAAAGGCTGGGCTTTGCTTCGCAAAACCTTAGTTTCTCAAACAGCTGTTTTGTAAAATGAACAGAATCTTTCCAGGTATATGAGCTTGAGGGACAGAGAACCTGGCAGTCTCTAAAAATTGCCCTTTCCAGCACCTTGCTGCTGGGCTCTTATCCTAGAATCTCATCTGGGTTTCAAGTCAGGCTTTAAAAAACGTCGGCAGAAAACAAGGACATGGAGCAAAATTAATTTGATTTGCCATTTTAATAAAAAGTGATCTAATTTTCACTTCCCAAATTAGTGCATGATTTTATTTATCAATAATATTTCTATGGCCACCCATCTCACGGAACGCAACTCTGGGTGGTGCACAATCAAAACCATGCAGTAAAGATTGCTATTTAGTTTCCCCCCTAGCTTTATGATTAAAATATATATATATAAAATTGTAAGAAAGCATATATTATGGAAAAGCAGTACAAAAGAGTCATATGTTGTAAAAAATTGCCTAAGAAGTTTTGTCCATTTTTTTAAAAAAAAACCCTAAGTGATTTTCAGAATGAAATCAGAAAGAATTTTTTGCCTCCCAAAAAGAGAAGGTATCACAGAAAGCAAACATGAACAATGGAGGAGGTATTTTGACACCCCCCCATCCTTTTTGTAATTATCCTTTGCTTTGTCTTTTTCCGTGTTAATTATGTCTCAAACAGTGTTTTAGCTGGAATCTAGATGCTTTAAATCAGGGTTTCTCAATCAGGATTCTGTGGCACCCTAGGGTTCTGCGAGAGGTCGCTAGGGGTTCCCTTCAAGACCATGATTTATTTTAAAAATTATTTCAAATTTGAGCAACTTCACATGGAAGAAGTAATTTCATTCTTTATTTTTAGTTTAAGAACACTGTGAATACATCTAGACAGGCCTACCCATGAAACGAATTATCATAATTTTGGCCTCTATTTGAGCCTGAATGTGCAGGGGTATCTTCCCTGAGGCCTGGAAACTATTTCAAGGGTTCCTCCGGGGTCAAAAGGTTGAGAAAGGCTGCTTTAAATGATTAAACTTAACGCTAGGATTTGAATATCTAGGGCAGTGTTTCTTAAAATGTGGTCCTACGAGCCCTGGGGGTCCCCCCAAGACCCTCTCAGGGGTTCCCAAAACCATTTGCCAGCCTATGTTGAAAAATAAGACAATTTTAAAATCCCATCAAAGAACCGTGAGAAGCAGCAGTGGGAGCGAATGCATCCATTTTAATTTTTAATATGGTAAATATTGATAAATATAACCCATACAAACCAAAGCTCTTTTTGGGGGGTCCTCCATAATTTTTAAAAATGGGAAGGGGTCCTGAGAGAAAAAAGTTTAAGAAAGACTGCTCTAGCGTATGGTGTAAGATAGAGTGCAAGACTTAATTTAACTCAATATGGCCTTTGGTGGCCTTGAAGGCTTCTTAAGCGAGCTCCAGACCAGCTGGATGAGAAGGTGTTGGTGAGCAGAAGGTTGAGATGGCTTTTCTGTGACCATCAGGTAGACTTGTGCATCACTGAAATGGCTGAATTTGTTTCAGGCTGGGCACTGCTGTGAAAATATGATAAAGCATATTTATAAGTATAGGAGGAGGAGGCCAGCACTGAGAAATCTATCATACAGCAAGGAGAAAAGAGGCCTCAAGGTGTCCCTTGCCCACTGTCTGTTCAGGGTGTTTGGAAAATAAATGCCAGTAGTCAAATGTGGAGGGTACCAGGATGGGCGAAGGCTGATGGGGCGGCCTGCATTTGTGAAGCAGTCTAAGGCAAAAGGAGATTTTTGCATTACAAAAGCAAACGTTTTCACCTTGGTGAAAACGTTTTATGTGAATGTTTCCTGGGCTGCAACTGGGGAACAGGGATGAATAAAAGCTGGGGAAATGAAAGGAGGTTTGCAGGTCCTAAAAGGCTGAACAATCAATAAACATTTTGAACTGATGAGTTGGGAACAAGACAGTGGATTTATTAATGTGATTTGATCTGTTTGTGAAGACTGGTGAAGTCATTCCACTATAGCAAACCTACACTACACATTTTAAAATAGGTTTTCTGTGTTACAAGTGTGTGTTTGTGTGTGTGTTTAGGATTTACAGTAGTTCACTTGTTGTGCTAAGCTGTGGGTTGCTTATTTTTTTTATCAGCAGATGGCGCTGTGGCACTGTGTCTCCATCATAGCACCTTCTACTGATGAGAACGGAATTTGCAGGACTTTCCCAAACTGGCAATTGCAAAGAATGAACAAAACGTACATGATGCAATAGAATGGAAAGCAGAATAAATAAATGCAAATTAAAGTTAAAAAGTAGCTCTACCCAGCCCATTTTGGAGTGCTGTTCTTGACCTGGCGTGCAAAGGCCTGTAGGATCTGAGCAGACAGAAATTCCAATGGAAAAGTAATAGAGCTTTTTTAGATGGGGATAGTAGTGGGAGCTGTGTTAAATGCTTTCTCTCATTGGAAAGGGGAAAAAATGCCAAAAAAAAAAAGTGATCACTTCATTACAATACCTGCTCTCCCATTATCATTTTACAACCCTTTTATTAAAACCATTCAGAGAGGTTGATAACATAACTGACTTCATTTTAAATATATTGATAAGTGATTTAACACTTACTTCAGGTAATAAGAAATTAATGCTTTTCAAACGCAATGGAAGAAATACACACAAACACACACACACACTGTGTGTGTGTGTGTGTGTATGCATGCAAATCATACAGAAATCAGCTTTGAATGAATATATATATATATATATATTCAAAACTGACTTCTGTATGATTTGCAGGCAA
Organism: Candoia aspera; assembly: GCF_035149785.1. Taxonomy (NCBI): domain Eukaryota; kingdom Metazoa; phylum Chordata; class Lepidosauria; order Squamata; family Candoiidae; genus Candoia; species Candoia aspera. The sequence goes on along the minus strand of NC_086166.1, from coordinate 10,306,983 downwards.
TGTAGAGTTATGTTCCTACCAAACACAATCAGAGCTCTTGCCTCACATCTGGTCGCATTTTGTGCTATATCATCATTTGCTAAACCAAAAACCATCAACAAACCACAGTGGTGTTTTCTCTGTCATGGCGCCTGACTTACGGAGCAGCCTTCTCCCAGAGTTTCAGATGGCCCCGACTCTGTTGACCTTCAGAAAAGCAGTGAAGACCTGTCTTTTCCCTCAGACCCTGGGGTCAGGATGATGATGGAGCTGACACAGTGTGGTTCATCTATGGATGTGAGTTTTATTGGGCCTTAACATTGTCTTTCTTGATATGTGTAATGTATAATGGTATGAGAAGCTTCTCCAGTTCCTCCTTCAGGCCCTGATACTGGAATGTCACTGCCACCCCCCTCCATTACAGAGCAAAGCAGCTTTTAGGTAGATTGACAGACAGGCAGGCAGACAGACTCTTGTCTCATCTCGTGAGAGAATAGATGTGACAAAAGAATAAAGGGCAAGTCCGGATGGGAGGTTCCATAGAAGGTCATGGACAATAACAGGGCTACGGTCCTGTGGGACTTCCAGATCCAGACAGACAGGCTGGTACTGGCCAATCAGCCAGACATCGAGGTAATTGACAAGCACCAGAAGACAGTGGTGGTGATAGATGTGGCAGTGCCAAGTGACAGCAACATCAGGAAGCAGGAGTATGAGAAGTTGGAGAAGTCCCAGGGCCTGAAGGAGGAACTGGAGAAGATGTAGAAAGTGAAGGCCCAAATGGTCCCAGTGGTGGTAGGGGCACTTGGGGCTGTGACTCCCAAGCTGGAGAGGGGCTCCAACAGATCCCAGGAGCCACATCAGAGCTCTCTGTCCAGAAGAGTGCAGGGCTAGGAACAGCTGAGATCCTGCGCAGAACCCTCAAACTCCCAGGCCTCTGGTGGAGGACCCGAGGATGTGGAAGACACATACCACCCATAGGGGCGAGAAGGGGATATTTATTTATTTATTTATTTATTTGTTTGTTTGTACTGTGCTTTTATTATTATTATTGTTTGCCACTCAGTGCTCCTTTGGGTAGATGGGCTGTTGATCAATCATTCACCTTAAGCCAAAACCAGACAAACCACAAGGTGGTTTAACCCAAGGGTGAAGGCCAGCCTGAGTTTGCCCATTAAACACCGAGGATCTCTTTCAAATGCCGTATCCCTTCAAATCCTCAGAAGAGACAACTCATGACCATTGTGATCTTTGGCACTTACATTAGACTTTCAGAACAATGATAAACCTACCTAAGATAATGAGTGTAAAATCTGAATTACTGCCTGCTCAGGTGTTTTTGTGGTTTCTGGAATAGGGACTGCTGTAGGCAGTGTAGAAAGTAAAAACAGTAACAGTAGCTTAATCCATCCTTTAGAAAATATTGTCCTCGGAGTTGAACCTTGTGTGTGTGTGTCTATATATAGAGAGGAGTGTGTGTGTGTATGTATATATGTATGTTTTATTTATCACTAAGATAAGTCCATGTATATAGCTGTTTCTGCCAGCGGGACTAGCGTATGAATTGATGAGTCTGTAGACTTGTTGCATCTCAGCTAGCTTTTTTTGGCCTCGCGTAGAATATTGGTCTATAAATAAAGAGATAAAGCGATTGTTGCTACAGGATGTCCCAGTTGATGAGTTCTCTGTATCTCTTTGGACCTTCTTGTATAAACAACTTGGGTCAACAAATAAAGGGATAAGTAGGCTGTCTGGTGATTAGTGGGTTGTGCCTTTGGACATGAAGGATCACGGGAATGTTTAGTTTAGTTTGGTTTGGTTTGTAGAAGCTGGTCTGGGGGAGTCGCTGCCAGTTGCAGGACTAGAGATGAGACCTCTGTCGATCCACGTTCTGCTCCCTAGCAGCAGAATAAACATTCAGGCAGCATGCAGCCCAATAGCTCAGTGTCTTAGTTTTAAAGGTCTGGGTAGCTTGGTGCAGTGAGATGGCTGGTCAGTTTATAGTCGGTTTGCAATAGCGTTGCTGATGGTGAACAGACTTCTTGTGTTATGTTTTCCTGGATAAGGAAATACCTTGCTAGGCTCACTGTGAGAATTTCCATAAGTTCGTTCTTCCTTTCTTTCTGAGCATCAAGCAGAGGTTGTGTCTTTCTTCGGGTAGGAAGCTGTTTTGGGCATCACCCAGAGTTGTTGTAACAAAATAGGAAGCTATATAAGTCTTCTAAAATAGGTAGGTAGGTAGGTAGGTAGGTAGGTAGGTAGATAGATAGATAGATAGATAGATAGATAGATAGATAGATAGGCAGGCTGTTCTCATCCAGAGAGAATCCAAAAGGATCTACAGCAGTGTTTTTCAACCTTGGCAACTTTAAGATGTGTAGACGTCAACTCCCAGAATTCCCCAGCATGCTGGCTGGGGAATTCTGGGAGTTGAAGTCCACACATTTTTACATTGCCAAGGTTGAAAAATACTGCTGTAGATCCTTTTGGATTCCAGAATCTGAACCTGAAGACACATGCTGGGGTATCTAATATTGCATACTCAGGCCAGGAGACATATTGGTAGTAAAGGTAAAGTTTTCCCTTGACATTAAGTCCAGTCGTGTCCAACTCTCGGGGGCGGTGCTCATCTCCCTTTCAAAGCCGAAGAGCCGGCGTTTGTCCGTAGACACTTCCTCCATGGTCATGTGGCCAGCATGACTACATGGAACGCCATTACCTGCCCACCGAAGTGGTACCTATTAATCTACTCACATTTGCATGTTTTCAAACTGCTAGGTTGGCAGGAGCTGGGACTAGCAACGGGCGCTCACCCCGTCACGCGGATTCGAACCGCCGACCTTCCGATCGGCAAGCTCAGCAGCTCAGCGGTTTAACCCGCAGCACCACCGCGTCCCTTATTGGAGCCCACAACAAATTATTTCAAAACAGGAATGGTTTCTCTCTCTGCTCCAGAGATGTATTTCATCTTGTAAGGCGTTGGGGATATCCCCCAAATCGTGCAAATCACTTAACAAGTAAGAACCCCATATATTGTAAGGTTCAAGGCCTGAAAAATATTTCAAAGGTTCCTCCAGGGTCAAAATGTTGACAGACATAATATCATTAGCTCTTCAATTCCATTTTGGACACATTAAGTGAAGACCTAGCTCTCCGGGGAAGTCTATAATGCTGTGAAAGGTGGAAAGAAAGAGAAGAGGACAACCAACAAAAAGGAAGTTAGACTCAGTTACGTTGGTGATGGGTGCACCGTTGGAAGACCTGAAGGACCAGGTTGGGGACAGATTGTCCTGGAGAAAATCTATCTATGTGGTTACTAAGAGCCAACATAGAGAGTACAGTAGTATGTAAAGTATATAAGTTACTCTCTGGTCTCTGCCAGCAAGTAAATAATCAATATAAAATGTGGCTTTCTGGGAAACTGGCTAATAAAAGCTGAATTAGCTTTAGCCAAGAATCAGCATAAAACGGCAGGTTCCATTGTCTCAAATTCCAAGATTTGCAGGGGCAAGATCAGAAGACACGTTGCTCTCCTATCAGCAGAGGTACAAGAGAACCAAGTTCTAACTTCTTCTTTTGAACATGTGCATGGGTATGAGGGTTCTTTTATACTCAGACACATCATTAAATGCCTATGCTATTTTTAGTGAAAACAGCTTTTTATCTTATCTGCACCTTTTTTTTTCAGCATGCTACTCACTTTGCTTCTAACTGAGAATTTTCAGTCTATATCCCCTGAGTGGGGAAGTATAATTAATGTGCAAGAGAGGTGTGTCCATTTTAAGGATGAGGTTGTATTGCTTTTCCTAGCTGTAATACACAAGTGGAAAAACTGGGCCATCACAAAGGCTGGAAGAAGAACGGATGCCTTTGAATTGTGGGGGTGGAGAAAATGGTTGAGAATACCTCCACCTGCAAGAAACGGTAGGTGGCAACACCTAACCAGCTTTGGTTGATCTCACAAAACATTAAGCATAATTCTTGGATGGGGGATCACTAGGAAGTTCTAGGATTATAGAACTTTGGAACATCCTTCCCCCAGAGGTGAGACAAGCCCCCTCGCTCCTGGACTTCCGCAAAAGATTAAAGACTTGGTTTTGTAGACAGGCTTGCAATGGGCGGGGGAATAATTACACCTGGGGATGGCTAGCGCTGTGAGGTGATCTGGAGGGACCTACCACACTGAAGGTCTGATTAAGATCTCTTCACCATGCAGATTTTATTATATTTATATTTTTATTGTATTTTAATTGTAATGGTTTTATATTTTAATCTTGTTTTATGGTAAGCCACCCAGAGTCCCCCTGTTGGGGAGAGATGGGCAGTGAATAAATTTATAAATGAATGAATGAATGAATGAATGAATGAATGAATGAATGATTATAAGATAGACAGAGATGTGGGGGGAAAAAAACTACATCCCAGAAGACAGACTTGGCCAATTTCTTTTACATTATGGCCAAGAAAGCTGTACGATTGTGTCCATGTAGTCAAGGAGCTGAGCTTGACTTGAGGGCAACTTTGCATACATGTCAGAGAACCAGGCCATGTTCTCATGTTCGCAGGCCACAGGTTTGATGCCTGCCCATTAAATATCATATTCAGTGCACGTATTCTTTGCCCATGCACAAAGCTCAGGGCCAACCTTGTGGTCCTGTTGGGCCAGCTTTTACTACTCAGCTGCCCTGAGCTCATATTTGTAGCCTCTTAAGTTTTGACCTCTGTATGGAAAAGGTTGGGAGTTGATTAGGTGGCATTTGAAGTGGATTTCAGCCTAAATTCTGGTCGTTGTGACCCTTTCTACCAACTCTGTGTTCTTCTCCTTTTCAAAATGCTGTACATAGAAACCCAACACTTTTCTACCAGGAAGGTACCCAGCGACAATGGAAGGTAATGCCATATTCTAGCATTAGGTGAAGTAAAAGCATTGGAGAATGTAGCTGCTGGAACTGGGATGGAAGAATGTGAAGAATTTTGGGTTGATCGACTGTTCATTTCGTGTTAAGAGTAGTAAAATATGATGCATGGATCACACGAAAGAGTGAGCAAATCAGACATTTATCTGAGAACTTCTTGAGTGGAGTGAGACTTACCTCTGAGTAAACATACACAGGGTCGCTTGGCAACTTTTCCTTCATATGTCATGTTTTAATATGGAGTGAAGATTAATGCAGTGTAATGGAGCCATAAAGAGTGTTTGTCAGCATTATTGTGCGTTGCTAGGGGAAAATGGCTTATTGCAAGATGTACTTGAGGGTAGTACCAGTTCTGTAAGCTGATCAGGCTTTTTTTCAAGGCCAAGCTGAGACATTTCAGTTTTGCCTCCCGTCATGTCCCATTATTTTCTTTGCCAGCTCTGTGAGTCAATTGCCGATGTTGGTTTGGAGTTAGTGTATTGTATCAACTCAACCACTGTGATTTTAAACATTGTGAGTGAACCAGTTTGGTGTAGTGGTTAAAGGCATGGACTAAAAGCTGGACAACTGTGACTTCTAGTCCCTCATTAGGTATGAAGCCAGCTGGGTGTCCTTGGGCCAGTCCCTCTCTCTCAGCCCTGGGAGGAGGAAGAGGAGGAGGGAGGAAGGAGGAGGAAGGAGGAAGAGGTGGTGGCAAGGGCCAACTACTTCTGAAAATCTTGCCAAGAAAACTGCCTGGATGGATGGATGGATGCAGACATACATACATAGCCAGTTGGGGTAGAGGATGGATGGATGGATGGATGGATAATAAGCCAGTTGGGGTAGAAGTTAAGGCACCAGGCTTGAAACCAGGAGACTGAGTTCTAGTCCTGCCTTAGGCACAAAGCCGACTGGGGGACCTTGGGCCAGTCACTTTCTCTCAGCCCTAGGAAGGAAGCAATGGCAAACCACTTCTGAAGTCTTGCCAAGAAAACTACAGAGACTTGTCCAGGGAGTTGCCAGGAGTCAAGATGGACTTGAAGGCATGCACGCATGTGCACTTCCCTCCACACACAAAGATACAGTGGTTTATTCAACGAACTAGCCCCATTTGTATCATTTGTATATGCTGATTTAGCAGCAGCTTATGAGAATTGGCTCAATCTGCCTAATGAGCTAGGCTTCCCTTATTTGTATATAAGTTTGAGCCATTTCTCAAAAGCTGTAGCTACATCAACATATATGAAATGCTGGCTGGTAAGAGGCAGATCTACGCAGGGAAACGGGAACTGTTGAATAAGTGTGTAACTTGTACTTCAAAGCATCACTCCTCTTTTGAATCCTAATGAGTTGGCCAGATAAAGTTGCAGAGTGCTTCCTTGAGATCTACTTGCAGCTGGTGAATGTGGTTCTTTTTATTCCCTATCAGCAGTGCAAAATCCATGCTCTACATATCTGTGATAAACAGAACAAGTTCTTTACAAGTTCTGTAAGCAGACACTGGGGGCACTTTTTTTAACACTCAGAAGCTGTACCAACACAATTTCCCAAACGGAAATCAAAACAGTTTTAATGTCTTACGAAGCAAAGGTATTATTAATACATAATTTATAACGTATCTTCCATAGTCTTCTCATAATGTGATGTAAGTGGCTTATTGATGTTTTCATTATTACCATGTTTATAAAATCTTGTCATACTAAGAAAATGTTTTTTCCCCTTATTTTCTGTAACTGGTTTCAATTTATATGTTAGTTTTTCCATTAAAGCAATAGATCTTACTTTACCATACTATTTTTTTTTCTGAAATGATCCTTCTAGATTAGTAATAGTAAAATAATGTATTTAGACTTGTAATTGTTTATTAGGTACCAACACCTTTTTTTTTTTTTTTTTTGGTGCCTTCAAGTCAGTCTTGACTCCTGGCAACTGGACTAGTCCCTAAAGTTTTCTCTGCAAAATTTTCAGAAGTGCTACCTTCTTCCTAGGCTGAGACAGATAGACTGGCTCAAGGTCACCCAGCTAGTTTTGTGCCTAAGATGGGATGAGAACTTACAGTCTCAGTTTCTAGTCTGGTGCTGTCCTAACAGTCAGGAACCATGCCAAGATGAGGAATAGGTCTCTAGTGTTTTATTACTGCTACATTAGACAGAAAATCCTAACAAACTGAAGAAGCGTGGGAAAAACCCAGACAGATAAACCCCAAAGGTTAAGGCGGGTCTGATCTGTGTCTCTTTGAATGGCTGCTTAACTCCTCAGTACTTCGCCTGCGTTTTCCCCCCTGGATAGGGGCCCCCTCCTGCTCACCATCAGTGCTCATGACAACAGGTAGTCCTTGCTTAACGACCACAATTGGGACCAGAATTTTGGTTGCTAAGCAAATGGTCATTAAGCAAATCTGACCTGATTTCATGACCTTTTTTGTGGTGATCATTAAGTGGATCACCATGGGTGTTAGGCGAACTACGTGGTCTTTAAGGAAATCATGTGGTTCCTCATTGATTTTGCTTGCCAGAAGCCAGCTGGGAAGGTCGAAAATGGCAATCATGTGACCATGGGACATTGCAACCGTCATAAATGTGAACCGGTTGCCAAGCTCCCAAATCGTGATCATGTGACTGCGAGGACACTGTGACAGTTGTAAATGTGAGGACCGGTTGTAAGTCGGTTTTTTCCAGCACCATCGTAAGTTCAAACCATTACTAAACGAATGGTGGTTAAGCGCAGACTGCCTGTATACCAAACTGGGTCTCACCAACACCTTGCCTACTTCTTATATGCATAAAAGGCCTGATGAAAAGCATTCCGATTCTTCTTGGTCAATAAGTGGGGAGAGAGAGCTTTGAGCTGTGTCCCCAGTGAGCTCAGAAATGGGTCTTGGTTTCCTGGTCAGGCACCTATCTCCCCGGGGAGGCAAACTGGGTACTTTCATATCTGTGAACCTATCATCATAATTCAATGTATGCTGTAAATATTTGATAGAGCATCACCCTCAAATATGCAATGCCAATCTGTACATAGAACACTACTATGGTCCTGATGAGTTTTCAGCAGCAAACCAGAACATACATACATACATACATACATACATACAGTCCTTCCTTCCTTCCTTCCTTCCTTCCTTCCTTCCTTCCTTCCATTTCAAGGCCACCCGACTCCATCATGACTCTGGGCAGCTTATAGATTAAAAAAAATTAAAAGCAAACAAGATATATCAAGAAAAGAAAAAAAGTTCTGCAATGTTACTAAACAAAAAGTTCATTAACGTTTTAGAAATTCTATTTAACATTGATATAAACTTTTTTTTCTCCTTGTTTTTAAAGGTTTAACTTATCTAAACCACTGTTGTGTTAACAATTGCTAGCTCATATTGCATAAATAACACTGTACCCAGCGAATGTCTGTATCTTATACTGTATTATTCGCATCTTATAATGCAATAAAACAATTGGGGGGGGGGTAATTGATAATTATAAAAAAAAGAGAGAAGAGTAGAAGATAGAACCAGAACAAAACAAAATAAACCAAACCACAAATCAAAGGAGTCCAGCCAGCCTCCTAACCCAAGTCCTGGGAGAACAACTGGTTCTTTAGCAGTTTGTGGAAAGTCAAAAGTTTAAATACTTTTAACTTATTATTATTTATTTATTCATTTATTTATTATTTGAATTTTATTTTATTTATACTTTTCAAAAGCAAATACTTGCTTCAAACTTCTAAAGCCTTGACTTTTGCCAGTCGGAGGACTCACATAGCATATCTTGGGTTCATGCCTAAACTGTTGTGTGAATCATGGTTTGTTGACCAAGCCCTAATTGGCTGGAAATGCATTTTACTAAGCCATGAACATTGCTTTACAAGCCATGTTATTTGCACAGTATGCCAATCCCAGAGCCTAATAAGCCGCTTTTGTTTTAGTGCAACGTGTGAACCAAGCTGAGGAATGTCTCTCTCCTGGGAGTTCTTTTTTTATTATGGGATATATCTGGGAGATGTTATTGTCTGCTGCCCACCATAGGGTTGAGCAGAGGGAAGAAAGTGGAGGGTGATGAGGGTTAAAGGAAAGTCAAAACATTTTTTTTTCTTTTGAAACCCTCATCTCTGCTTTTTTAAACACTGGGTTGAAAAGGAGAATAAAAATAATGACGACATGGATAAATGGCTTCTTTTTATCTCCATTGCTAAAGAGATAAATGTGACATTAATTATGTGACATTGCTTTGAAAACTGTTATAGATCTTTGTTTTCTAAAGGAAGTTTTCATCTGGGAGCAATAAAGACCAGTTTTGTTTTTTCTTTTTTCTTTGGAAAGAAAAAAAAACAGCCTTTAAAGATACAGTATCTGTGGGTAATTGTCATCTGAATTTTTTTTCTCTCTTATAGATGTTGCTTTTAGATTTCCTCCAGTTTGCAAACATATTTGATTGAGAAGAGGAATGAAAGTCTTTGAGTTCTTTGCAAGGTTCAGCTGTAGCATCAGGGTTTTTTTTTGAAAAGGCGCTGCAGAATAAGAAAATAGTATGTTGAACTGTATATATAACGGTTCCATATCCCAAAGAACTGCAGTCTAAAGCTAGTAGTGCTCCTATTTAGCGGCTGTTTTCTTAAAGTTTCCAGATTCCGCTGTTGTCGTGTGATAAATTGGGCAGAATATCTAAAGCAATGTACATTTCCTACTCTTACATTTGTGAAAAAATAGCCATTTATTCCTCGAAAGGAAAAACGTGGGGCTGTGGAACATGAAGGGGTAATTCTAGCATTAAATGTGGCCAGTGATAACAACATGCGGGGAATTGAGATGTCTGATATTTCCTGTTGGTTACTGAGGGAGACAGAATGTGCTTTTATAGTGGAGTTCCTTGTGGTCTGTGGCTTTGGGAAATATTTAACAATGATCTCAACTTGTTGTCAACAGGTGGATTTTTTTTTTTTTGGTATGTTTCTCCACTGAGTGTTGCCCCACAAATGGAATTATCTGGTGTTGATCCACCCTTAGTCTTAGATTTGTTATACATTTCTTGGGGGAAAGCTTGCTTTATGGAAACAATTACTCGGAATAGTCCCTGAAAAGGCAGGGAGATTATCCATGGAAAGTCCACCTCTTGATGATAGTCTGGATTCCTTTAGAAGTTCAGGGTCAGAAAACAAAAGCTGGGTTCCCATTATGCCATGTGTGATTTGTTTGGTTTTGGCTTAACACATTGTGTGTATCCAATCATTGTTTGGAAACCATGGCTGCGTTGTTGTATTGACTGAAATTTGAAAAATCAATGTTAGTCTTTTTGACAGCTACCTAGAACTGAAGCTACTTCTTTTTCAAGTGTGATTCCTACAGAGTTTTCTTTATCAAGATTTATTGAGATGGATGGGATTGGGTTACAAGAATTCCAGCAACTGGACTATTTCCAATTTATAACCAATATATCTCCAGGTGCATTGGATGCTTTCTGATTTTCTTCCATGATCCAGTGAGAAGGCCCCTCTCTTCACTGATAATGGAGAAGGTCGCAGCTGTCTGTTCATAATGTCTCCTAAATATTTATTAATCTGTGGGAAGTGACTCATCTCTGATGCCATTTGGATAAGAGAGGTGCCCCTGTTGGCTATAGCCTTCGAAGAGTTTGCAGATATGGCTTCCTGTTTGTCTTGTCTTTCTTCCTTTTCAATAATCCAAAAAGGAAACAGATTATTCATAAATAGCTGCTTATTGACAGACTCCAGGGCTGTAAAATGTGCTGATTTGCAGCAGAAAATTGAGCGATCTGCCAGCCTCTTTGATTCATTACAGCAGTGAGAACTCATTCTGTGGCACAGTAGGCATCAGCAGGTTAGAGTAATATTTCATTAGTCAGAGGAAAAACCTCATGGCTGAATAAATAGCATTTTGATCAAATTCGCTGCCTGCCTCTCACACAAACCTTTACATCTTGGTGATACAAGTCATTGGACACACACCTCCTCCTTCATTTTGAATTTTTTTTTAATTAAAGAGGTGCTGTTATGTTCTTCAGACAAAAGGCCTCCATGAGATCAATAATAAATGTTCCTAAGCTATTATTTCAGTGATCAGCAGCCTAAAATATCCCTACCTGCTTTCTAGGCTTAAAGCCTGCATGTTAGATTGTTAGGACACTTCACAAATATCGTACCAGATGAATTTAAGATCTGGCAGAGAAGTTGTTGCACGGTTGTTGTTGTTTTGTTTTGAAAATATGTGTTCCTTGATCTTTTTGTGCTTCAGAGATGATCCCTGGATATTCTTCAGTGGGAAGGATTTTCATGTCCTCCCAACAGCATTTAATGCAAATTCTGGTTCCCACTGTCAGGCATTAGACATATAGCGTATTTGTCCAGCATCACACAGTAAGATTATTGCTTTTGTTCATTATTATAGTGTTACTTTTTTAGTCTGTTGTATATTCAACAGGTTGCACTAGCAGTCCCCTTAGACCTAGGAGGCATCAGGATTGAGTGCCAGAATTACTGGAGCTTTTTCTAACTGGGTGACCAAATGAATAATGTTTCAAGAAATGAATGCATTTATTTATTAAAGTTATACCCACTACATGTGATTGGACGTTTAGCTGGTTCCAAAGAGGGTGAGGGTCAGTGGCTTCAGCATAACACCTTGCTTGGAGCATGCCCTTAATTTTACACCCACAATTAACAACCATGCAAAGTAGGTTGGGTTGAAAGAAAATGACTGGGTCAAAGTTGGTCAGTGAGGGTGACCCTGAGTCTTCTCAGTCCTAGCTGTCCGCCCTCAAGGTAGACCACATCAAGAAACAGACACCACATAGGCCTAAATCTACTTTTATGAGAATAGCTCTAGTCACAGAAACTTGCAAGTCTGAATGTGCTTCTCCTCCTCCCTCTTCTACTTTTATGTCAATTAGAGAGGCATCTGTCTTAAGTGTTTTTGTAAATCTCTTTCTTCATATAGGCTTAAGCCACTTTATTTATTTGTTGCCTTGGTAACGGGTCTTCCCTCCCTCTTTCAAGGCCATCCCACTGACTGCTTTCTCATAGAAGAGAATATCTGTAGCTCAGGGTTGAATTGTGAAGTCCTTGGTCCTCTCTGAGCTTGGTTGTTTGCTTGCAGACATTTCATTACCCAACTAGGTAACATCATCAGTGCTGTTGAATGTGGGGTTTGCTCCCTGTTTATATACAGTAGCTTGCCCTGCCAGTGTGGGTGGGGGTGTGGCTTTCTCCTTCGTGGTTCCTTGATTAGGGTATTGTTTTCTGCTTGATTGCTTTCTACTTTGAGAGTGGCTGAGTTCATATATGTTGCACTAAACCACAGTTTTTTAAAATCAAGGTTTATCAAATAAGCCATAATTGGGTGGGTTTGCAGGATATGCTCAACCAAAACATTTGGTTTACCGACCACCATTGGTTGGATTCACACAGCCCACTTAGCCAGAACCAAATGAACTTATGACTGCAGTGTTTGAACCATGTCACCATGGACTCCTCCTTCTGATGTTTTTAACCTCCGTGGCAAACAACCAGACAGTTTGATTTCCCATGCCTCTGAATTGTAAAAAGCAAACAAGCCAGCCCATTTCCCCCCCTCCAGCCCCACCCCTTCTATAAGAACAATAAGCTTCTGTACCAGTGGCTGAGATCTAAAGACTTTTGAAAGATATTGGGGGGAAAACAAATAATGCTCTGCTGATCTCCACTTGCAATAAAACACCCTGCTAGGATCAGAGGGACCATCCTTGAACGCCCAGGATGGGTTAGCCTAGATTTAGATCTTGGTTGCCTCTTCCTTTGAGTGAGATCTCTGGCTTTGATTGACGATCAGAATTTGAGCAAATAAAGAGTTGCTGCTATCACGGATGAAGCCAATTGACAGGTTCTACGTTGGGCCACGGTGCATGTCAGAAACCTCTGCCTTTGGCCCTTTTTATGTTTCTTTTATGACTGATCTTTGATAAGGACCCATAACTCAAGGCTGACATTACAGACGGGTATAATTTTAGGCCAACAAAAACGAAATTACATAAAGCGTATACTTAGGCATACTGTACAAGGAGCGATAGATGGGGCCGCAAACACCTCTGACTGCAATTTGGCTGCTGCAGAGCATACATGCACACCTCTGATCACCTCTCCCCCAATTTTCCCAGGTCTTCCCCAGCTTCTAATGCACTCTGGACTTGGACTGCCAAGCTGCCATCCTCAAAAGCCTGCAGCCGACTCAATCAATTACAAAGATCCCCTCGCCCTTAGCCAGCATGGAACTGAACTTTGTCTTGAAAACAGGGGCTCCGTTTAAACCGACAGCCCACCCAGAAGTGTTGGGGGGGGGGAGAGGCAAGAGAAACAGGGGCAGATGTCAACAAAGGCCCTTCCCTTCCCCTCCCCATCCCATCTCACTGTAAGGTCCCCCCATGCTGCGTGCATGGCCAGGAACAACACAGACTGTTTCTTTCCATGTAAGCCCAGCGTCCTCTTGCTAGGCACACCCCGCTCTCTCTGTGCAGCTCCTTCCAAGCTGTTTTTTTAAACATGCCAACTATGGAGACCACCTTTCAACTCCAAAGTTTTCAGAGAAAATAAAAACGTGTGAGGAACAGGGTCTCTCCGCCCCCCCCCCCGCCGCCCTGCTCCCCTCCTGCTGCTTTCAAGGTGTTGCTTGCCACATACCTTCCTTCAAGTCAGTTGCAATATCTTGTTATTGGCTTAAAAGGCAAAGCAGAGCACACTGCTCTCTTTGATGCGGGGACTTTTTCTGAAGAGGATGTGCTAGAGGAAGACGGAGAGAGAGAAAGAGACTGTTTTTTTGCAAACATATGCACAACATTTTCGTAATCGCCCTTCAATCTTTGCTCCCTTCCTTAAGTTTAGCAGTGCCATCTACCTGAACTGGCCCATTTTTTTCCCAGAAGGCTTAATCTAGCACATGGTTTCCAACTTGGCTGTCCAGACTTCATCACCCATTTTTTTCTAGTCACCCTTTGCTCTTCCCCAAGTCTCATGGATCACCTTGAACAGTGTTTACTAGCTGGAACAGAAGCTTGGATAAACACTCAACTAGAATTCAGCATATAATATATTTTGCTGATATTCTTGTTCACGGCAAGATGTTTACCTGTATGTCCAGGGACCTCCTGTTTGTGTGTATTTTGATTATAATATCCTCTAGATCAGTGTTTTTTCAAACTTGGCAACTTTAAGAATTCTCCAGCCAGCATGGGAAATGTGCTGCTTTGAATTACCCATACATATACATATACATATACATATACATATACATATACATATACATATACATATACATATACATATACATATATATATATATATATATATATATATATATATATTAGAATTTTTATCCTGTGTTTATTATTTTTACAAATAACTCAAGGCAGGGAACATACCGAATACTCCTTCCTCCTCCTATTTTCCCCACAACAACCCTGTGAGGTGGGTTGGGCTGAGAGAGAGGGTCTGGCCCAAGGTCACCCAGCCAGCTTTCATGCCTAAGGCAGGATTAGAACTCATGGTCTCCTGTTTTCTAGCCTGGAGCCTTAACCACTAGACCAAACTGGCTCCTTTTGCTGGGTTCAGCCATCACACTAAGGCAGCCTTTCTCCACCTTTTAACCCTGGAAGAACGCTTGAAATATTTTTCAGGCCTCGGGGAACCCCTGCACATTCAGGCTCAAAGACAGGCCAGAAGTTGCAAAATTATTGTATTTGTTTCATGGGTAGGCCTCTATATATGCATTAACAGTGTTCTTGTCCTATCTTAGAGCGAAGAACCACGCTGAGACAGTAGCTTGGACTCTAGTGTTTATTGTCCTACTCTGTTAGACAGAAAAGCCTGCCAAACTGAAAGACCATGGGAAACCCACACAGATCAACCCAAAACTCAAGGCAGGTCTGCCCTGAGTTTCTTTGAATGACAGCTCAAAGCCTCTAAACTACGCATGCGTTTTTCCCCCTGGATAGGGGCCCCCTCCTGCTCACCATCAGTACTCATGGCAGTTCTTAAGCTAAAAATAAAGAATGAAACTTACATCTTTAATGTGACGTTGCCCAAATTGGAAATAATTTTTTAAAAAACCGTGTTCTCCCAGGGAACCCCTAGTGACCTCTTGTGGAACCCGAGGGTGCCACGGAACCCTGGTTGAGGAACCCCGCACTGAGGTGTATTGTGGCTCATTTCATTCTGGCTGAGTGTAATGTATGAACCCTGCTATTACAGCAAATGATGGCTTGGCGTGTTGAGTAAACTCAGCCAATTATGGTTGGCATAGCATAAACCTAGCCCTGTTGCCTTATACCTGCTAATGTGACAATGCCAGTTCATGATTATGCTTTATTTGGAGATGAGGGGAGAGGTTCTTTCGGACATTCTTTTCTTCTTCCTCTGTTATTTTTTTCCATGTTGGGGAGGAAAGGCCTTAGTTTAGGAACCTATGGGAGTTAACGGCAGAGTGATGTATGTGTGGATTCAACAGCAATGACCCGCTGTGGAAAAATTGAGCAAAAGCATTATTCTGTTTAACATGGATGCCCTTCGCTTTGGAATTGACCGTTGCAAGCAAGGGAACTCTTGTTGTTCTGTAGAGTAAAATTCAAGGACTTGGGCTATCTATGCCAGCAAAGGATGCATGTACCATATAAGAAAGAACATTTCTTTTGGCTTGCCTTTTGGTTTGGTCTGCGCAAGTTGACTGGCTTCAATTCCGTTATGATCTTGCCTGCTCTTAAGTAGTTAACTAGCCAGTGTGGGTCTTTAAATGCCTGAGAGGCTCTTAGCCTAATTTTTAGATGGGAGTGGAGACTTTTAGCCATGTGTCAGCTTTGCTAAGCTCTTCCATAGCATCTGTAGCATGTGGTGTTGGAGACGGGGAGGGGCAGGTGTCGTTTGTGGTAAAATGTTGTCTTTTCTTCCCCACAGTCTTTTGCAAGGCTGGGCGGATTGTTTTCCTTTGAGGTGACGTGTCTCATTGCTTGAGAAGTTTTTTAAAATAATAATAATAATAATAATAACAAAAACGTGGGTGGTTGCGGTAGAAATTGAAATCCTTGGATAGGAATAAGTTTGTGGTTTGTCCAGAAGACCACACGCTAAAACTCCGAACCAACATGACATGCATAAACAAGTATGGTCATATTTTTTTCCAGTCTCTCCCCAATTCTCATGTATCACCAGGCCTTCAATAGTATTTCATAGCAGGAAGGGAAAGTGGGGCAGAAGACTGGCTAAAATTCAGCATATAGTTCGCTTTGCTGGCATTCTTGTTCATAGCAAGATACATAGCTGTCTGCCCAGGGCTTTCCTATATCTGTGTCATCTTGCATGAAATCCTGGAATAATTATACCCATCCTCTAGCTGCTGCATGTATGCATTCCAACTAAACATGGGTGCGTTGAATTGAATTCCCGAATTGCTTACTTTCATCCCTATGGAAGGTGCCAGTAACAGGCTGAACTTGAAAAAGCTATGCAGGGTCACACCTGCCTAGACCGTGGACCAGGAAACCATAGAGGTGTAGGCAAGAGTGGTAAATCCATCAGGCTTCCTGAGAGAAGGCAGTAGCAAGTCGCTTCCATAGAGATTCCAAAAAAGTATCATGGATGCATCCAAGTAGTCACTAGATCTTGAACTCCATTCAAAGGAGACTTTACCGTTACCCCCTTTCACTGGAGAAAGTGTGATATCATGTAAACTCACACATCCATACATCCTATTAATGCTACTTTATAATCTAATTTTTAGGGATTGCACCAAATACTATTTTGTACTTACATACAATAATTAAAATCTTAACATTTATTGATTTACTTACTTAATATTCCTGTAGATTGCCACGCTTCAGTAAAACTTCAGGCGGCTTACAAAAAATCCATACAAAGCCATAAAATCAATACATAAGAATGAAGAAAGGACAGCTGCCCCACTCGAGTCCAGTAATAGCAATAATAAATAATTGAAAACCCTACAAAACAACTTAATCTGAAATTTCTGAGGTTTTTGCCAATGAAATATTTATAAAAACCTGGCTTTAGGACCCATGTTTCTGAGAGACAAAGCAAGCAGTTTGCAATAAAATGAATAAATCATGTTGTCTGATCTTACATTTTAAATGATAGCCAGGGAGATGTTCGTATATGTATTTATTAAATATTTATAATGTATTTATTACATTTCTATCCTGCCTTTGCACCAAACATACTCTCCAAGTAGATGACTATGAAAGATAAGGTTCCATTGTTGAAAATCACTCTCAAGTTGAGCTTATCCCATGGACACATCTACATACAGGTAGTCCTTGCTTAACAACCATTCATTTAGTGATGGTTCGGACTTACGATGGTACTGGAAAAAACTGACTTATGACTGGTCCTCATATTTATGACTGTCGCAGTGTCCCCATGATCATGATTTAGGAGCTTGGCAACCGGTTCACGTTTATGAGCTTTGCGGCATCCCGTGGTCATGTGTTTGCCATTTTCAACCTTCCTGGATGGCTTCTGGCAAGCAAAATCAATGGGGAACTGCAAAATTCATTTAATGACCCTGTGGTTTGCTTAACACCCACAGCAATTCACTTAACAACCACTGCAAAAAAGGTAGTAAAATCAGGTCAGATTCATTTAAAGACCACTTCACTTAGCAACCAAAATTCTGGTCCAAATTTTGGTCGTTAAGCAAGGACTACCTGTAGGTTTCTTGGCAGCTAGTTCACTTCTGATTATGTCAAAGCGCATCTATAAGAAATAAGGTTTGATGGGGAGCGCTCTTATTTCCACCAGTAGGTTGAAATGTCAAAAACTTTTCTGAATAGAAATGTCATTCTTTGACTGACGGCAGGAGGGCAGCCACTGAAAATACCCTCTTCTGTATTGCAGCTAAAGCTGCGTGCCCCAGTGGTGATATAGGCTTCTATGGGATACTTCAGTCTTTCATGTAGCCTGGCCCAGGACATGCAAAACTTCGTAGATTATTGTTGGACCACCTCCATTCATTTATCCAAACATGCATGTCTCCTTTTTTTTTAAAAAACAAAGGAACTTTATTATTTTTCAAAGCACAGTTAAAATACAAAATAGAGTATAGAAAAGACAGAGTATAGACCTAAAGAAAAAAGACAAACTATAAAGTGCAAAGTTAGAAACGTGCATGTCTTCAAGTATATGGCCAGATGCCAGAGGGCCAGATTTTTTTTACAGTAGTAAACACACTGCTGGTTTATCTGCTGCTTCCTTAGTTGGGGAATAGCAGTTTCCTAATAAATGGGGCCTGCATGTCTCAGATTGTCCTTCAGATTCACAAGCAGGGCCAGGAAAGAATGGGCAATGGAGAAAAATAGAAACGTACTCTTTTGTTTGGTGAAACACATCTGATTAAGGCAGATCAAAACAGTCTATGAAAAGATGTGTTGCAAAATAAGCGACTACAAGATTTTAATGTTCTTGAGATAGAGAAACACATTGCCAAAGTGATCCAGTTGTTTCACAAGACTACATTTTGGCAGTGAAATCTGCAGGGGCTCAGGAGAAAGGCAATTTGTGTTGAGAGCTTGGGAGCAGTAAAGGTTTAAAGACCTGCCTATGGCCTTATGCTAATGTCTCAACCTAGGTTGGATCCTTCTTGCATATTTTAGAATAAAGATTTTTTTTAAAAGTCTCTTTAAAAGATCAACAAATAACATAAGCTAGATCCTTAAAATATTCAAGAGAGTTAAGCAAAACACAGATGGAGTGGATGGGCACTACCTTTATCAAAATTAAGATGAGGATGGTTATTGAAGTCCTGTAAACAGTCTTAGTTATCATTGGTTTGGAGGATAAGACATTTCCTAACAATCAGGTTTTAAAACAAGGTTAAGAAAAAGGTCAAAAGAATGAACTTTTTTTCACAAGATAAGGAAATAAATCACGAAGCCTCTACTGTTCTGTATTGGTAGAAGAACATACTTCTGTCTGAGATGCACTCAGGGTTGAATATAAAATATCCAGCTGAATGAGTACTGATTATTCTACATGATGAAAGATCAGCCAGATGGAATTTTCTCCAACAGAATTTCTTCAGATTGCATGAACGGATAATAAAATGAATGATGGAATGCGCTGTAGTGAAGGCGAAGTTATGCGTATTGGCACTTACATCAAATAGCCTTAACCACAGCGTGGCACTGTCTGCACACAGCTTTCATCCAGGGACAGCTTCAGACCAGTGTGAGAGAATTAGCACACCAGAGACTGATTAATGGCTCAGCTGAAATGGGGATCATGGCTCGTTGTATAATTTGCCAGGCAGGGTTTGTAAACCAGCAAACAACCTTATGACCCTGGCTCATGCAAAGCAAACGAGCCAGCATCCTAGTTTGGATAATGCTGTGGCTTATTTATCTCTCTGTGTCGGTGGGAGAAGCAAGTGAGAAAAAACTGGCTGCAAAAACCAGCAGGAGAATTGCATCTTACCGTTTTGTGCAACGCATGTCCATATTCTATTATTGGGAAAACATCTCCAGGCTCTGATTTAGTCACCAAAATCTCAGGTGTAAGACAAGGAAAGAATGCAAATGCAGTCTAAAGAAGCTGAAAATGAAACACTGAATATGATAATACTAAGGATGAAAATGCTTGGCACGGTGATGTTCTGAACAAGAATATGGTGTTCTCATTGCCACATCTCAAGAACGAGTGGCAGAGTTGGGCAGGGGGAGAAAAGATGTAATTTGGGCATCTGAAATCATCAAGGGTTGGAGCCTTTCTTGAGAAGGACAGATAAAAGGGGGTTTTGATAGCAAAGAACGCCTGTGGCTTTGCTGTGGTCTAGAGTTATACTAACTCTGGGATTACTCCACTGACAGTTCTCATAAACCTGGAGATTTTAGATTTATATTTATGACTGGAGCAGCTGTTTGGCTCTATTTTTATTCTTATGTTTTTGTGGTGGGCTACAGGCTTTTCAGTGCTCTGGTTCAGGAAATGTGCATTATGCGCTTGAAGTGTGGCTTCTCTGGAGTCCACTGGCTGCTTCAGTTTTTTAAACATTGGATGGTTAATGTGACAAATCATCTTTCTAGGTAGCTTTCTAAAGCTTCTGCTTTAGGAAGTTCCTGTTCATCATCCTGCAGGGCAGAAGAAAATGGTCTCTGGGAAGAGTTGTTGGGAAAGGCGCTGATTTTAGCTTTCCACACAAGAGAGCTTGGATGGGTTGGTATGATATCCACTGCTATGTACTTGGCTCAGATACATTATGCAAAGACCTCACTCTCTGGAGAAGGCTCTAATGCTGGGAAAGGTGGAAGGAAAGAGAAGAAGAGGACAACCAGCAGCAAGGTGGATGGACTCAATTACAGTGGTGATGGGTGCGCCATTGGAAGAGCTGAAGGACCACGTTAGGGACAGATTATCATGGAGGAAATCTATGTGGTTGCTATGAGTCAACAACGACTTCATGGTATGTAATCAGTTAATGTACTTAGTAATCTCCACTTTAGTGTCCCAAATACTTACCTTTTCAGCTGTTTTTCTGACTAGAACATGGCTAGTGTACATGGGGTGATACACATTTTGGGATATTGAGTGGATGTTGTGGGAACACTCATACAATGGCGGCCATGGGTGGCATAGTTCCTTTCGTGGATACTCGGCCCTGCCTCCTTGTCCTCCTCCTCAACTTTCACCATTGGGAGAAGATTGTGTAGGATGAAAGGTTTGAAGCTCTCTCCTTCTGCTCACCTGCT
Organism: Candoia aspera; assembly: GCF_035149785.1. NCBI lineage: Eukaryota > Metazoa > Chordata > Lepidosauria > Squamata > Candoiidae > Candoia > Candoia aspera. The sequence goes on along the minus strand of NC_086166.1, from coordinate 10,286,381 downwards.
CTTCAGGAGCTGCTGAAGTGTCAGGGAAAGTTGGCAAGATCTTACTGTTTTCTGACAAAGCACAGAAACCAAGCATGGAAGTGGTGTAGCCAGACAAACAGAATTGGGAGAGAACCAATTTAGAGAGGGGGAAGGGAGAAAACAAAGTCCTGGAAGAGAAAAGTTGAAGAGTTCCCAGCCTTCTCATCTAGGACCCCTCTCTCCTGCCCCAGTAAAAGACACAACGGTGGACTTTCATACAACTGCCAGAGAAGAACCTCACATACTGCTGTTTGTAGTTACTTAAGGGAAATGGAGGTATGGGAAGGGGATCTTTCATGCTCTACAAGTAGCTACTGAAAGATTTCCCTTTTGTTCAGTTCTTGTTTATATGGAAGATTGCTGCCTTACATATAAGCTGCTTGATTACATTCTGCCCCCATTGTTGCAATATTTCCCTCATCAGCACGATCAGTGTGGTGGCCAAATTGTAAGATTTCCCACAACACACTAGAAGTTTTCAACTTTAATTTGCTAATAATCCAGGTCATAATGTTCTTGTGGCCATGAAGCAGAGACTAAGACATCATCCTACGCTCCTTAACAAAGGATCTTGTAGGATTTAGAAAGATTGCCAGGTTTTCCCCCAAAGCTTGTGTTTGTGAACCACGTTTATTTCCCCTGGCAAAATGAATGTCACATATAAACTGGTGTGGGTTCATCTTCTGGGATTGGTGTCCTTTGGAGACAGTCAAAGCTAATTCCTTGCTGGATTAGTTCACTCTGGGATGGCTCTACCTGACTTCTGCTTCTGGAATAAGTGAACTAATCCAGCAAGGAATTAGCTTTGACTAGTATACCGTATATTGATGCTTCCTCTCTCTTTTAGCTATCATAAAACAGCCTGATTTTTTTTTTACAGCAGATAAAAAAGAAATGAAGAGAACAATAGATGCTATAGATGGTTTGGTGATGGTGGACTGGAACTGCAGATACCTTTTGCTCGATTCTGTCTGGGAGCTACATTCTTCTAGGAAGTCTGGATGAATTCCCCTGTGCTGGTGTTACAGGGATTGCAGAAAGCTCTCCTTGTCCCACTTCTCTTTGTGACTCAATTGCATGAACATTAAGCTGTCGTCACCTGCTGCATGGTTCAACAGTGGCGCTGCGTGGCAACAGCTTATACTGAGCTTTTCCGAGAATGGAGAGTTTGCCATTCTGTCCCTGTCTTCTCTAAAGTATGTAGTCCCCAAATAGTTTGATTGCTTTCTGGGATTTCAACACTGGCTTTTTTGGGGGTGGGGGAATGAAGAGAAATTATTATACATGCTTGCAATTATCCTCTGCCCTCTTTCCAAAGTTAAAATAAATAAAATTGAATTGCAAAGCATAAGTGACTTCTGATTCACGGCCAGTCAGGGGAAATTTTCACACTTCTACTTATGAAAGTATTTAACCTTGCTGTTCCTGGGATCTTAATCCTCTTTTTCTTTTAATCACTCTCTGCTTTCTTAGATGTTAGAGAACATCTGAGTCAGAATGATTTTCAAGCCATTTGCATAAATGTTAGAGCAGTTCAGTTTTTTCTATAAAGTTGGGTTAGTACAATGGTAATAGGACTTTGTGTCGGCTCACTTGTTTTTTTAAGAACGTTGCTAATTAGCAAAGCTTGACCCTTTGGTTAAGAACCCAGAAATAAGATATATATCCTCAGCTCTGTGATCAGTTTAATGTCTTAAGTGTGTCATTCAGAGGCTTTGCAATTAGAATTCGGGAGAAATGCCTCCTTCAAGCCATGGTTGAGTCCACCGAACTTCACAGACATATCCATGTAGTTTTTGTGGTAAGAGTGCAAAAATGTTTTGTCAGTGCCTTTTTCTAAGATGTATGTCTGTTAGTAGACAGTCTTGCAATTTCTCAGAGCTCTCCCATCCAACTACCAGCCAGATTTAATCATGCATAGCAAATGAGAATGCCTGAGGACAAAACTTAACCAATTTCATTTTAAACCATTAAAGGAAAAAAAAACTTAGGTACTTAAAAAAAACCTAAACTAGAGAGGAAAGAGGATAAACAGAAATTTAAACAATCAACAGGAAGAATAAGTTTTAGAATTACCACTGAAACTGTGAGTACTTTTCTACAGCATCTAAATAATAATAATCCATTATTATTTAGGTACAGGTAACTACCATTCATTTTTAAACACTAAAGTAAACCTAGATCATAAGGAATCACATTTCCCAGCCTTGACTCTCCACTGATAAAAAGCCATTCCAAAGGCTGTGAGCTCAAAAAATTTGTTGAGCCATCCTTTTGCTGAGTACACACAGAGGAATATATAATAATTTTTTTAGCAACAGTCCAGGCACGTTATATCCAACACTCTTCATTAATAGACAAATTCCAAAGTTTTGAAATATAAGTTAACTACACATTAACATCTTTAAACATTAATTTCTTTCCTAGATCCTGGTTCCCTATAGTACTGATGTTGGGCATGCCAGTTTCCCTGCTTGTGAAATCCTGACATCCTGTAGAGATGCCATGTGCAGTAATGGTTGTATGTAGTTTCTCCTAAATTGTGATGCTGAGTTTTCTGAGTTAGGAGCTGACCAATAGAAATGCCCTTGTAGGGACAGATGTGTATCCCAGACCCACAGCTTGAACAGCTGGCTGAGAATGGTGTGACTAGTTGAGATTCTCTTTCTGCCCTGTGTGTTGCAAAATCTCTCTGATAAAATAGTTACATTGTCTATTTGTAATTGTAAAAGTGCATGAACCAATATGGCTTTGTATACCAGCCTTGGTTGACAAGTCTGAAAAATCTAATTTTCATATTGCATAGTTTGAGTTGTGGTTAAACCAAATATAACCTAATATATGGGGGTGATGGGGAGAATTTAAAGGAAAAGTTGCATGTAGCATCGTCATGGCTAAGTCATCTAGACTCTCTTTCTCTCCTGTAGACTTTTGACAATTTATGTCTTGGCTTGTGCAAATTCCCATCCTGTGTGGAGGTGGGCTGGAAGTACAGATTTCCTATCACTGACACTCAAGACTTGTCATCTAATTTCTGCTGAAAGACCTTTGCTGTCATCATCTTGTGACCTTGGTTGAGAACTCCGGCAGGTGCTCAGGAAAAATTGAAGAGACATCTTAAACCCACCTTTTTCTGCCTAAAATATTCCACAAGGTTATTTGAAGGAATGCCAGTGAGACCTCAGGAGAGGAAGTACTCTCACTTTAAAATGGGGGTGTAAAGTCTTCTACTGAAATTTGTCAGGATCTCCTTCCATCCCTGCAAAGTTAACTGACCCTTGCCTGGCTTTGCGTTTCAATTCAGCAGGGAGTATGTATCGTGAATATTAACTTACCCCTTACTTCTGATGGTCCAGAAGAGAACTTCTGTAGGCAGTGCTGTCTTATTCTCCTGAAATATTATTCACAGTGATATAATTAGATCACCATTAAGAAAGTATATAAAGTACTGATGACATGACTTTGAAATATCCTTCCCACAAAGATGCATCATGGTCAATTTCATTGATGCTTTCACGCTTGGCTGAAAGAACATAAAAAAGTTAGTGGTCCTTGCAATCAAAATGGTTGGACCTGTTTGTATTCATTGGTTTGTTGATTGATGATCTGTTGATGATTAAGATTCATTCTTGGCTGCTTTAATATTATTCATATGCATTGGAAAATTTTGTGAATGGCGAAAGAAATAGAATCCAATAAATCAGTAGTAAAAATAGGTAAAGATCCTATGTAACTAATGAGCAACCACAGTTTGTTTCTCTTTGAATGGACTGGGAGTGGTGGAAATCAGCAACAACTAATTAAATTCTTGTGAGCCCTAAATTGCAGAAAAGCCCCACAACTGCTTGTTTTTTGTTTTTTTAAATTATAGGAGACATGAAGCTTGGGATTCTTCCCTCAATTTCTTACAAGTTTGACTGATTATATGCCATCAAGTTAGTGTTGACTCTTAGTGAGCACAGAGATAGATTTTTCTCCAGGACAATCTGTCCTCAGCCTGGTCCTTTAGGTTTTCTAGAGGTGCACTCATCGCTGTTGTAAATTAATCCACCTACTTTCTGCTGTCTGTCCTCTTCTTCTCTCCTTCCATCCAGCATTATGGACTTCTCAAAGGAGCTGGGTCTTTGTATTGATTAATTGATTGATTATGTGCCATTAAGTTGGCATCAACCCTTAGCAACCACTTAGATATTTTTCCCAGGAGGATTTGTCTCCAACCTGGTCCTTCAACAGCGGAACAGTGAAGAATGGTGGTCCTTCAACAGTCTTCCAACAGTGCACTCATCACCAGTGTAATTTGGACCATCTACTTTGCTGCTGGTCATCCTCTTCTCTTTCTTTTTACTTTCTCAGCATTATAGACATTTGAGACGTTGCTTCTCAAGAAAAGCAGAGAAAGTATTCCCCCATGAATGATGTCCAAGGCTGCATTTGTGTTTGGGACTTTAAAGATAGATTGCATGTAGCATTTGCATGGGAGAAAAATCCCTGCATGTAAGAAAAGTAACAAAGGAAGAAGGCAGGAACAGAGGGAGGATTCCCAAGTGTTAGTGGAAATCAGTGTTTTTCAACCTTGGCAACTTTAAGATGTGTAGACTTCAATCCCAGAATTCTGGGAGTTTCCCAGAATTCTGGGAGTTGAAGTCCACACATCTTAAAGTTGCCAAGGTTGAGAAGCACCGGTCTAAATGATTTTAGTGATGCCCACTGCGGTTTGGAAAGAGATCCCTAAAAACAGAAATGATGCAAGAAAAAGCACAAAGGACGATGCAGATGCTTACATTACCCGTATTGCAATATTTATAAAAATAGACCCTTTCCACGCATGCTCTAAGTCGAAATGAATGCCTTTGAAACCTAGCTGTGTGTTGGGTGGGGGTGGGGGGTGGGGGGGAGGGTTTGCGGCTGAGAATAGGATTAGCAAAAGCCAGCCTCTCTCGCTCAGCGGATGCATAATCCAGGAAAGGATCCAGTGTCCCTTTTTTGGAACTGCCTGTGGTGTCAGGGTTTATGAATTGTTGTTATTTTGATAGATTGCTTTGTAGATTTAATAGGTATATGATTGATGCCATTACCAGAAGGTTCTCTCTTTTCACCAGGTCATTTCATTATTTATAACCCAGAAGTAACTGATATATCTCCCCCTCCCCAGCAGACAGTGCCGATGCATGGGTGACTGAATAGTTCATGCCTGGAGCACCTTCCTGCCCTCTTCCAAAACCAACAGGGTCAGCTTCCCCACTACTCCTTGCCCCCAGGCCACTGGAGCCACAGACAAACCCCACTTGGTCAAGGATGTTATCCCAGCCTCCCCGACATCCATGAAAACAGTGTATCTCGATGCCAATAAGGGAGAACCAAGATCTAGGCCTGCCTTTCTCAACTTTTTGACCCTGGAGGAACCTTGAAATATTTTCCAGGGGAACCCCTGCCCATTCAGGCTCAAAGATAGGCCAGAAGTTACACAATTATGACAATTCGTTTCATGGGTAGGCCTGTCTATATGCACTCACAGCTTACCTCTTTCATGTGAAGTTGCCCGAATTTCAAATAATGTTTTAAATAAATTGTGATCTCCCAGGGGACCCCCTAGGGACCGCTCGCGGAACCCCGGGATGCCATGGAACCCTGGCGGAGAAACCCTGTCCTGTACAGAAGTTGGGAGGGATGTTTTTTTTGAGTGCAGGAAAACCCACAGATCCTGTGAAAGAACCAGGCTCAGTTAATGCACCAGAACGCTGATTCTGTTTTTTTCGGTCTGTGGTCATTCCTTGATGCTTGATACTGTCAGGCCCAAAGCAAGGGAAGAGGAGGGCTGGCTTTAATCAAGAGGTGATTTTTTTAACTAGAATAAAGCTAGTTAATTCTCCTTCCTTCTGCCCCTCCAAGTGTCAGACAGCTCTCTCTTGAACGAGAGCCTGCCCTGTGCCCTGGTCAGCTAATTAAAGAGATCCTGCCAGTAAGCAGTGGCACCAGGTTGACGGTGGTAAAGCTTTTCGGAGCAGGATGCAGAGGGATCAGGCTGGCGGCAGCTGCTTGGCTCGAGGCCCCGCAGATTCAGTTCACCCCCACAGAGCAACTGGAAATGGAATATCAGGTTTTAAAAACAGTTATAAATACTACCGCAGGAGCTGATGCAACCTCGGCGGCCCTGAGTGAGGTGCTGGACCCCTGGAGCCGAGGAGCTAAGGTTCGTTCTGTCTCCTGCCACAATTTTTCTCCTCTCCCATTTCCAAGCTCCGAGGCTTAAACATTGTCATGCAGTCCTATTCTATTTACAGAAGTCCACCCATACTATGTAGGGGATGGGAAGCCAGGCACATTTTGTTGGAGGTCCTTATGGTTGCAATGTAATATAAAAATTAGCAGGCTGATGCAGTGCAACCCAGAACTGTATTGTGAGGATTTTGGTTAATGGGTTGTGTTAACCTCACATCTGTGCATTCTCTTGTTTTGTTTCTCCATTGCAGTTCCTGCAGACCGTTTCTGAGCTTCAGAAAGTAGTCAGTTTGAAATGTCAAAAGTTGGACACAGATATGGAACTATGCCATGCGCTCCCTGCATGCAAGGTATAGCAGAGAGCTTCTGCTATCATTTACTAACTCTGACCGGGCCCACACATTGCCTTAAGCCATGTTTGCTTACTTACACTTGTTGAAAGAGCCACCGTTCACTGGGTTTGCAATTGTTTGTGTTTCTTATTTACTTAGCCCTTTTCTTTCCTTTCCATTTTTTTTTAAATGGTACTGTTTTTATTCTGTAAAAAAATTCTTCAATAAAAATTAATTTAAAAAGAAAGAAAGGAAAAAGGAGACTTGCCAGGGTAGAAGTGCTTGAAGATGTTGCCGCGTCTGGCAGTGAAATGTCTGCAATCAAACAACAAGGCTCAGAGAGCGCCGAGGACTCCGCAGAACCGATGTGGCTTTAATATTGCGCTACCTTTTCCTAGGTGACAAATCCATGAACAACGTAATCCAATAGCTTGGTGTTGATGGGATTCTTTCTACCGCTAAAATTTTGTTTGGCCAGTGAGTATGGGAGAACCTTCTCATGGCCTTTGTCTGTAGCACCAAGCTGTCCAAGATGATTCTCTTCTAAGCTTTCCTTGGCTACATATCTATCCAGCCTCTATCAAACTGCAGGTGAAATGACACTGCCCCCTTTTGCATAACCAGTGCTGCCGTACTAGCTTCTGTAATCAAAAGTGGAGGCTGGTTGACTTCTTTGAGGATGATAATTGGAAAACTTGGCACGTGCTGAGCTAGAAGGAACTCTGTAGAGAACCTTATTACTTTCTAATAAAGAGTCAGTATTATGCTCAATTTGACTTTCGTACTGTTTACATCAAACCCATCATTTCCCAGTTGAAGTCTAAAATGCATCGTTGAGTAATGTCTTTATTAGGCCCAACAACAGTGACACAAGCGCATGATCAGCTATCAAACTTTTCAGAAGTCTTCATCATCAAGCTGAAGATGGTGAAAAATCAGGAATGATAATACAGAGCTCCCTGGTCCCTTCCAACCCGTATATTTCGCTATTCCTGGGAATGCCATCGGATGTCGATTTAGCTATATACCATTCCGTGCCTTTGCTATGATTTAGTTCCAAGCGCTTGGTGTCTGCCAAGATCCCTTCTTTCTTATTCAAGGAAAACACTTTAGTTGATTACATAACAACGGTCGTAAAAGCTAAGGACTGGAGGCCTTTTGCATGATCAGTACGTGTTCTTCGTATTCTTCACTAAGCAGGCTTAGTACTGTTAGTTGCTCATTCCTTAAACATTTGTTAATCATTTTGCAATAAGCTTACTAAATAAGTATTTATAACATATGCACAAAATCTTGGGCAAAATGCCTTGTACGCAGGGAGCACATGGCACAGGTCCATACATGTATCCAACTTTTGACATTTCAAACCGACTACTTTCTGAAACTCAGAAATCAGTACTGTTGATCGTGGTAGGAGATGGTGGTATCTTCTGGGTAAATGTTTCTGGATATATTATAGAACTGAGAGAGATTTGCTTTGGCTTCATTCTTCCCCATTCTTCACTAGACTCTTGCTACATTTGAAAGTCAGGAGAACATCAGACATTTAGTTCCAGCTTCCATCATCAGTCAGCATCAGAACCTGCTTTACAGTCATCTGCTGAAGTCAACCATAGCCAAGAGTCACTGCATTATCTTCTCTCTGCAGAGCAGCAATTTCCTCATGCTGGGAAATGTGCATTTGGTTGAGTTGCATATTGTGTTATCCTTATGTTCTATATTTTGCTTTTGAGAGAATATCCTTGATCCTGTTGAGTGAGGCATACAGTATCTACCACCGAGAGAAAACAAACACAGATGCATAGATTGGCTAATTCCCACAGGATAAATTACCACATTTGTTAATTTGCAGTAATACAATTCATGTGTACTTGAGGTATGAATTATCACCATCCTGTCTTCTGCTTGCTGCGTTCCCCACACTAACAGAGGGAGGCCTGTCCAGACCTGGTCTCCTGTCATGGTCCCTCAGACCATGGGCACTTTAGCATTGAGGAAACAAGAATACTAGGGCTGGAGATTTTTCTTGTGGCATGACTTGCCCAGAACCAGGGAGCATTGCCAACTTTTGTCCAGAGTCCTTTAGGTGTCGCAATGTCACAGAAAGTCTAGAAGCGGATCGCTGACCATATGTCATTTGTTCCCTGGCCTCTCTCCTCCCCGCCCGTCTGGCCCTCTGGAGACTTCAGTAACTTGGTCTCATCCTGTCTGGCTTTGGGAAAGCCATGAAAAGCTGTGGCCGAAGCATCTTCTGGCATGTGGCTGGAATCCTAGCAATGGCATGTTAAGGATAAAGCTAGCACAAATTCTCATTCGAAGGGGAGTGTGTTCAGTTGGAAGGCGCTTACAGGATTTGCAGAGCTTACCTATTGATCTTTCCAAAGGTGACGTTTTGTTTGGTTTCCTATTTTTCTCCCCCCGGAAGTTTGTGCTTGTCTTTCCCTCCTGTCATAATTCCTTTCCTGGCACAGATTAGGTTGACGTGGCAGTACCCCAGCTACTAGACATCTTCCTATAATGCCAATGCATGAATACTGTTTTTACTCTGAGCTTCTCAGCCGCAGAACCAAAGAGTAAAGTACCAATGCATCTTGCCAGATTCTTGTTCCAGTTGGTATGCGCAAGTTCTTAAAATGCCCACAATCATTTCTGATGCTAGCAGGATCCTTCCAGCCTCTTTAGTTGAGAGGCACCATCTTTATCTCAGTTAAAGATTGGGAAGATTAAAGATTAAACTCTCTTTTGAAAGATTTGTACCCTACCTTTCCCAGAGCCGGTAGATGGCATGAATTTCAAGCCAAAGCACTACATGGAGGACATGGAGTTAGTTTTGCACATAGCAGGGCGATCACCTGCCCATGTTCTCCTCAACATAAACTGCAGATCTGGATCAGAATTTGGATTTAAAATTCTAAAGGTAGGCAACTACAGGGAAGAGCATGTCTGTTCATTAGTCCCTTGAGACCCCGCTCCCCTTTCTCCTTTCATCAGTGAGCAATCATATGCCAGCACTTCTATTTCCCCTTTTTGCTGTTGGGGCTGTCTTTGATCCGCCAGATCAGGTAAGACCCAATGGGTAGACATTTCAGGGAAACAGATATCAGCTAAACATTAGATGAACCTTTCTGAGCATGAAGGCTGCTTAATGAGGAGCAGGGCGCCTTGGAAAGTGACGGGTTCTTTCTCTGGAAATACTTAAGCAGGCGCTGGCCAGCCAGCCACCTGCTGCGAATGTGTGAGTGCCCATTCCATTTCTATTATTGTTTGTCTTCTCTTTCTCTGGGAAGGTAGGAGTCAAGGCATAAGACAATTCCCAAGGACAACTTTATCTATCTATCTATCTATCTATCTATCTATCTATCTATCTATCTATCTATCTATCTATCTATCAAATTTGTCACCGCCCATCTCCTCCAACCAGAGGGACTCTGGGCGGTTTACAATATAAAACAATAAATACATAATAAAATTTCAATCTAAAACACACTATAAAACAATTTCACAGAGCTACCAAATATAATAAAATCCAGATGGCTGTGGTCTCATTCAGTCCTTGCGTAGGAGGGGCACTTCAAGGCACTAGATTGGGTGGGATGGGCTGATGAAGCGGGGAAGAGGCGGTCCCTCAGGTAACCCGGTCCCATGCCATGTAGGGCTTTAAAGGTGACAACCAACACCTTGAATTGGACCCGGAAGCAGACTGGCACCCAGTGAAGCTTGTGTAGCAAAGGTGTTATATGCGCCCTTCAAGGGGTCGCCAAAAATAGCCTGCACGGCTGCATTCTGGACCAGCTGAAGCTTCTGGATACTCCTCAAAGGCAGCCCCACGTAGAGCGCATTGCAGTAGTCTATATGGGAGATAACAAGGGCATGTGACGAGTGACTGTTCGGAGGGCCTCCTGATCCAGGAAAGGGCGTAACTGGTGCACAACATGAAGCTGTGCAAAGGCCCTATTCTTTACCTAGAAATCCTTTGCTTAGTAGCAGAGTTGCCAACAACCAAACCCAATTCTGGTTTGACTTCAAGGAGAATGTTTTTCATCTCTATCTAGTCCTGACTTTAGATTCATTCTGTATACCCTGGCAATTTGTGCAGATTTGCTAAGCTAGCCCCTCTATGAGTTTTCAACCTAACTGGCTGATTTTATTCCTGATTTGGCTTTTCAAAGCCTGCTCAATGGGGGTCATTGGTTCATGCTCCAAAACAGCCTTTCTCCACCTTCTGACCCTGGAGGAACCCTTGAAATATTTTCCAGCCCTCGGGGGACCTTCAGGCTCAAAGATAGGCCAGGAGTTGCAAAACTGTAATATTTGCTTCATGAGTAGGGCTGTCTAGATGCATTCACAGTGTTCTTAAACTAAAAATAAAGAATCAAACTTACCTCTTTAACGTGAAGTTGCCCAAATTTGAAATAATTTTTCAAATAAATCGTGATCTGCCAGGGAACCCCCAGTGACCTCTCGCGGAACCCGAGGGTGCCACGGAATCCTGGTGGAGAAACCCTGTTCCGGAGATTAACCGATCAGAAAGAGGAACCTGTGTGAAGAGTGAAGAAGATAAATTTAATTTAAAAAGAAGAGACGTCTCGGGTTTGGGATAGCTAAGAAATTACATAAAACCAAGGCCTCTGATTTTGGTAAAAGAAAGTAACTTGTAATAACAATCCATTTTTGGTTGGCACATTCATTGTGCTCCATAAAGTATGGAGAAGTGCCTTTGCTTGACACCGCATTACTCTTTTACAGTCGTGATTTAAGAAAGCATACTGCTTTCTTCTTAAAAGAGATGATAGAGAACTCACCGCCAAACATCAGCAAAACAATAGGCAGTATAACAAAATAATTTAAACAAATGAAAGACAGCTTTTAGCAGGCCCGTTAAATAAATGAATGCCATTTTTCACTCCTTATGGGTGGGATTATTTACATGTTGCATTTATTTGCCACTGATTCACCTAGGGCAGCCTGCAAAGACGCACAGTAAAACAACCACAAAAATTAATTGGAGGATCCCTGGTGATGCTCAATGTATAATTAAAACATCCATGGAAAAAGTAATTGAAATAGCTACAGTAGTTACAGAACTAAAACATCCATGGTAAAGGGTAAAACATCTACAATAACCCTAAATAACGTTCCTCATCACTTCTCAACATTTACAACCCTAGGTATAAAAGGCAAAGGGTTTTACACATTTCCCCCTGTTGCATGCATGAGGATGGAGCCTTCGTTGATTCTGCTTACAAAGCTGAGCATAAATCCAGAAAATGGCATATCTAGTGCAGGAAACATCTCCAGCTTTTCTACCCTTATCAGCAACTACTGAGGAGGTACAGCGGCAGCTCCTGCCCACCTAGCAGTTCGAAAACATGCCAATGTGAGTAGATCAATAGGCACCGCTTCGGCGGGAAGGTAACGGCGTTCCGTGTCGTCATGCCAGCCCCATGACCACGGAGGAAGTGTCTACGGACAAATGCCGGCTCTTCGGCTTTGAAATGGAGATGAGCAGCGCCCCCTAGAGTCGGACACGACTGGACTTTACGTCGAGGGAAACCTTTACCTTTACTATGTGCTCCTACACCTCTGCTTTAGGAGCATTTGAACACCTTGCTCCTTTGGTGTGGGCTGGGCTCCTAGCCTGTGGGTTATACCCACAAGCAGATGTGATAGACATTAAATTCAAGAGCAATGGCTCTCTGCTTCTCAGCAGCAGCAAAGGAAGGATGCCTGAAACTGATGGCCAAGCTTGGATTTCTTTCAAGGCCAGGAGTATCTGGAAACTTTGGATACAGTGCCCATGTCATGCAAAGTTTCACCCAAATTTGAGGAGGGAAGGGAAAATTGTTAAATATTTTTAACTGCACTGAGCTTTTGTCTGGCCCCACCTACTCTTTTCCCCTGGCACCAGTCAACTTTCTGATGGTTTTAGCTTTAATTATTTCCTCAGTTTTGCAGCTAGCCAGGGGGCACCCATAATCTAGGCCACTATGATAGTTTTGGCCCATAAATAACCCATGGGCCCCTAAAGGTATATTTGTAGAATATGCTCTCTTTCTTTCTGGAAATGTCTTCTCATTTTGAACTTGCTTTCGTACAATCCCTTATGCTTTTTGAGATACCTTTATTTATACTTTAAGGACCTGGGTTGTTACACTCTTTTAACCCCAAATGAATGCATTAAATAAATGCTAACAGAGGGAGGATTGGCTGGAATCTGTTCCTAGAGCCAGGTGGACAACTTGCTTAAAGAGCAGTGGGTTTTGCCATCTTGGTATAATGGCACATGGGAATGACTTTGGGAGACAGAGGGAGAACTGCAGACTGGACAACTGGCATGTGAAAGATGTCTCTGCCCACAGAAGGAGGGATGATGTGGGAAATGTTTCAGAAGGGACCCTCCCTAGTTTTCTGGAGAGTAAAAGGAAAGGAGGGGAGAAATATTTTCAGTCTTGCAAGATTGACATTAGCCCTATGAGGTGGTCCGGAGAAGAAGCACAACCAGGAGTACTAGCTCTGTCTTTATTGTAAGGTTGCAGTAACAGAATCTTGCAAGACTGAAAGTATTTCTCATCTCCTTTCCTTTTACTCTCCGGAACACTAGGGAGGGACCCTGGTGAAACGTTTCCCATACCCTCCCTCCTTCTGTGGGCAGAGACATCTTTTACATGTCAGTTGTCTGTGGTTCTTCCTCCTGTCTCCCAAGGTCATTCCAACATACCAGTACACTTGGCCAATGTTTTTGCAAATGTTCAGTTTCAGTAAAATATACACTGGGATACAGTTTTCAGGATGATCCTGGGCACATTGCCTTGTCTCCCTGAGATAGATGATGCTTGCCTTTGGTTCATGACATTTCAGAAGCTCAACAACCAGAAGATTATGGAATAAAGGTTCCCAGTAATTAGGTGAAGGGTTTCCAGTGTTCTAAACTTTAGCAACCGAAATGATGGTTCAGAAACTCTATGAAATAATCTAGACTGAAGCTTTATGGGATTCATCGGGCCTACAACAAGCAATCTTTGGAACCATGTGGAGCTATAATTGTATAAACTACAAAAAGCACCTTCTCTGCAGTGACCCAATCTCTTCCACATGGTCATTGGGTCGTCATCCTCAGAGTTTCAAAGGGTTCTTATTGAATTGGGATTTTGCCTGAGTGCTAGTAATGTTCCAGGTTCAAACATGCTGGAATTTGCCACCTGGCAGCAACTACTGGCTTTAGTACGCCTGGTTCCTTGTGCCTGGTTCCCTACCAGCAGATGCCTGCAGCTTAGTCCTGATTCTGTGCATGAACTTGTTTAAGAACCAATTTTGTTCAGCGTTTTGTTGTTAGCTGGTGTGACTAAGACTCAGTCAGGAGGGTGACAAGGACTTGCAGAAGAGATGGTTAAATAGCCATTTAATTATTTTTTATAGTGCTGGATGGATCAGTATTTTTAGTCTCTCAGTCTCATATATGTTCATTCATGTCCCCTGTGTTCTGTTCCATTTCTTGATTCGTTTCCATTTTACAAACAGAAAAAATGCATTTCAAGGCAATTTCAAACATTTTCTCACAGATTCAGCATTTCTAAAAATGTTTTAGAGTTTAAAATATAGATATTATTTATTCTTTCTGATAATAGCTTTGAGATTCTGAGAAAGGGTGAAGAAGGGTGGAAGAAGGGTGGAGAAGCTGAAGGGTCCTTCCTTTCCATCTGCATGTTAATCCAGGAGCATGATGGACCAGAACTGAATTTTACAAGCCTCCCCAGCTGTGTAGAAGTGGTGTGGTTATAAAATCTCTCTTTTGAACAACCTTGAAAGCCAAAGGAGCCATTTCTTCGACTGGCTCTCATTGTGCCTCCTTGGTAACTCTTGATATTCTAAATTTGCACAACAGAATTATGAAATTGGCTTAAAAGATACTGCAATGTAGCCCATCTCATGCAATTCAAATCTAGCCCTGCTTTTTCCTCTCTCTGCCCCCATGGCTATTCATGCATATGCATATAAACATATATGTGCATGCATAGAGAGAGAGAGAGAGAGATGAAAGAAGCATTGCAGGATAGGAATAAAAGCCAAACCAAAAAGAATATATTGAAGTGGTAGCTCCATCTATACCAGCCTTTTGCAACCTTTTGACCCCGGAGGAACCCTTGAAATATTTTCCAGGCCTTGGGGAAGGAACCCCTGCACATTCCGGCTCAAAGATAGGCCAGAAGTTGCAAAATGATTATATCCATTTCATGGATAGGCCTGTATAGATGCATTAACGATGTTCTTCAACTGAAAATAAAGGCTGAAACTTACCTCTTCAATGTTAAGTTGCCCGAATTTGAGATAAATTTTTTAAATAAATCGTGATCTCCCAGGGAACCCCTAGTGACCTCTTGTGGAACCCTAGGGTGCCACGGAACCCTGATTGAGAAACATATATATATATATATATATATATATATATATATATATATATATATATATAAGGGACGCGGTGGCGCTGCGGGTTAAACCGCTGAGCTGTCAATCGGAAGGTCGGTGGTTCAAAACCGCGCGGCGGGGTGAGCTCCCGTTGTTAATCCCAGCTCCTGCTCACCTAGCAGTTCGAAAACATGCAAATGTGAGTAGATCAATAGGTACCGCTTCGGCGGGAAGGTAACGGCGTTCCGAGTCGTCATGCTGGCCACATGACCCGGAAGTGTCTATGACAACGCCGGCTCCAAGGCTTAGAAACGGAGATGAGCACCGCCCCCTAGAGTCGGATTCGACTGGACTTTACGTCAAGGGAAACCTTTACCTTTTATATATATATATGGTTATTTCAGGGTGCCCCTGATTATTTTATGCTTTCATAAACAGTGGTTGGCATATAATTGTTCTTTTACACAGGGGAAACTAACAGAATAAAAAATTGTATTGGAGGTGTGTGTATTTTTAAATGAGTTCCTTGTACGTTTGCAGAATTTGCAATGGCAAGCTTTAAGAAATGCCAACAATGAGTTCTTCTCTCAGATATTTTGGCTTTGGAAGTATCAGCCCTTTGAGGTAGAGCAGGTCAGCAAACAGACACCAAAAGAACTATTGCAACTCTACTTTATCGTTAAAGGGTATGATAACAGAATCTTGAAAGCCCGATGGAGACTCTCTCTCCTTCCTTCTGATGCCAAAGAGCGTCAAGATAAGGTAGTGTTGAGTTTCTTCCTCATCCTCTGCTGTCTGCGTGGGCTAAATTTATGCTCACACAACAATCATTGAAATTAATTCTTCAAGCCCAGCTTTTTGCTGAAAATGGATATAAATGAACTGGTGATTTCAACAAATCTCATCTTCTCATCTGTTTCTGAGAAGAAGGGAACCATGATATGTAATTTGGGAGGGTGGAGAGGGAAATTATTATGTTTGTAACGGCTGAGTTGCTTCTTTAGATATCTTTCTTTCTCTTTCATTCTCATTCTCTTTCACTTTCACTTTTACTCTTTTGTATATTCTTTCTTTTCCTACTTTTTAATCTTTCTGTGGTTTTCTAAACCTATGTAAAGTCCTCTTATAATAAAAAATTACTTTAAAACAAAAGAAATTAATCCTTCAAGCCCATCTCCTACTCCTCTTATAATAGGTACTGGCAAATTATCAGGCCAGATGTTGATATTAAGCATAATCTAAAATTGTACTTGAGGCTGGATGTCACCCAATCTCTTAGCTTCTGTATTTATTATAAGCAGGCAAACTTAATGTGCTTGAGCCTTTACGTTAATGTGCTTACTTGCTTGTGCCATTGTAAAATTATGATTTCTCCCCATGAGAATAGTCCTTAAGATCACAGGTAGTCCTCACTTAATGACCATTTGTTTAGTGATGGTTTGGACTTCCGACAGTACTGAAAAAACCCAACTTGCGACTGGTCCTCACACGACGGTTGCAGTATCCCCATGGTCACATGATCACAATTTGTGTGTTTGGCAACCGGTTTGCATTTATGACCATCACAGCATCCCACGGTCATGTGATTGCCATTTTCAACCTTTCTGGCTGGCTTCTGTCAAGCAAAATCAATGGGGAACTGCATGATTCGCTTAACAACCATGTGGTTTGCTTAACGCCCACAGTGATTCGCTTAACAACTGCTGCAAAAAAGGTCATAAAATCAGGTTGGATTTGCTTGATGACCGCTTTGCTTAGCAACCCAAATTCCAGTCCCAATTGTGGTTGTTAAGTGATGACTACCTGTGAGCTTCTGGCCTGATATATACATGCTAAACCATGGTTTGCTTAGCTGTGGTTTTTTTGGATTGATGGCTGGATTCATGCATCACAAACCATGGTTTACAAAATGTAGTGGCTGGGTTGACCCAAGAGTATGAAGCCAAACTCTTACAAAGAGCATGCAGCTTCGTATAAGTTGTGAACCCAACCTGCATTAGTAATTTGCACTAAAGTGTATTGTATGAAATGTCATTGGTGGAATTATAAAGAAAAGGAGCATCAGGAGCAAAGAATTGTGCTGTTTTGTGGCACGCAAAACACAGCTTTTGATGTATTATACCCCAAACCCCTGTGAATTTGGGGGGGGGGCTAATCTCCTGTCACACTCTTGGTTTCCTTTTACGTTTAGTCTGAGCTGACTGCAGTGGGCCGTTGTTAGAATTTGGTCCTCTCTGAGCTGTATTTCTGGAGCTCTTCTGCTGAGCGCTGATGATCGTGAGCCACTTGTTGCAGCTCTTGGGAGGCTGTTCGGGGTTTGCAAAGAAGCTGAGAAAAGAGAAGGTTCTGGGGTGGGTGGGAGGGGGAGGCTTCTTGCACTGACTGCGCAGGCAATAAATTCTTATTGGGTAGGATCACAAAAGGGTATTATCTTGTGAATGAGCTCATGCACGAAACATTCCGATTATTTGTGCAATTCTAGCTGATTGCTGAACACCGGTTGTAGATTCTCTACCAGTTATGCACAGTTGTCATTTTCACGCATTCCACGGTTAAAGGCCGATTGGGTTTCTCCTTTCACAACCCTACTGAACCAGCCAGAGGAGTAGTCCTGACGATGACTTAATGTCCTCCAAAATGTCTGTGGGTTTTTTTTTTTTTTTCCCTGCTCACCTCATTTTACTTTTTTGGCTCTTTCACTCCTCCTCCTCTTCCATCTCTTTCTTTCCTCACCACAGTGGTACTTAAGAGTTGTCACGGTGGTCTTGTTTGTAGGACTGAAACAGAAGGTTACCCTTGCTGCTCTAATGATTTGACATCATTAGTCAAAGCGTCTCATGCGTCCCGCTTCCTCCTCTCCCTTCTTCCACCTGCATAGAGGAATGATTAGAAACTTCTATTTCACATTTATAGCAAGCTACAGTTTGCCGTTTTGTGCAAATCTGACGCGATGTGATTTTTGCAGATAGTAAACACAAGCTTCAGCATTCACCTCCCCCTGAATATGGAAGAAGGGGAGACAGAACTTAGCAAGTTCATCACCTCTGGCCACCCAAAACCATTCCTTCCAGTGTTTTTACATTATTTGGGCAAACATTCAGTTAATATCAGCTTCAAAACGTTTAGTTACATTTGGTAGGTCCACTGAGAGGTGTTAAAGGTGCCCTCGACTCTGAGTACAAGCTGAGTACAGTTCTTCCTTCCTTACCAGAGATATTTGATAGTTGATAGTTTACTTACAGTGAGCAGTGTTGCACAGCCTTCATCAATATGATTGCCATTAAAGATTGAGGATTATACAATGTGGAAAGAATCCAAAATAAGGGAGATCGAAAGGCCTTTCCCACTGTCACATGTTCTTGCATGTTGTATGGGGATATCAGAATCAGCTGGACAAACTGAGAGCATTTTGTCTATGTCCTAGAAGTGAGTTGCAGAGTAAAGGAGTAAGCATTACCCCTTGGTGGTTTCAGTCCATGCAATCTATTATTCTGCATGCCCTAACTATAGTCAGGCTACATTGCTTGAAGAATAACTGACTATCTGCCATATTTCCTTCAACTTTTTCTGCTTGCCTTGCATTCCTTTTGAATTGACATCTTGACACTGACCCAACTATAAACATCTTTGCTCTGCATTATCCATTTGAGGGATCCATAGTTTCGACTACAAGGGAGAAGACAGTGTTTCGAATTTTCTGGTACAGCAGCTGGTACCTCCCTGTTCCGCTGAGATTTGGGCCACCTGAAAATCCAAATCAAATTCAGATTTTTCCTAGTGGGAAAACAGAACTGCTCTATGTAGCTTGGATTTCTCAAGAAGCTTAGAGATAGCTACAGTTAGGAATAGACGTGTATTTGAGAAGCTTTGATTCTCAACAAATGTAGTAATTAATTAGTTGTCATCCTGGCAAGCTGTCATATTACCTTATTTGTTGTGCTGTCCCCGAGCGGTAAATCATCATCATGCCACTTTTCCTTTTCCTGGATTAAGATGGCGGAGATCCTAGGTTCTTCTAATGGAAGCCCCTCTCCCAGAAATGTGGATGACCCCAACCCTATTCAATATTTTCTAGCATGAGTTCAGCCATTAGATTATGTTAGTTTAAAAGGCACCTCTGATGCTTATTCCTGACCTTTAATGATACTGTTTTAACTATTTATACCGACCTCTTACATTTTGTCTTGCCCTTAGATGAATGAATAAACACATAATCTTTTGTTCCTTCCTTTCAGAAGTTCCTTTCACTGGCAAGAGGTAGAAAACCCCTCTGGCTAAAAAGCTCCCAATAGGTGAACTAGTCTTATAAACTTCATTTTTATTTTTTAATACCCCCAATGGAAATGTGAGATGAATGTTTAATACCTAAAATAAATAGGGGTTGTGCATTAACGTAAGCCAGGGAAGGGCAGTCTGCATGCAATGTCCTGCCTCCACCTTCCTCCCCCATGAAATGTAGATGGAGCTACCAGCTTTTAGTTGTTCAGCCTCTAGACTGCCCCCCAATGCCTCCCCCTTTTTGACTCTAATAGGTGCAATAGCATCCCTTTGTTACCTTTAACATGGGGGCTGGGGGAAATGGACAGGATAAAAAAATCTACCAGGGATCTCAGAATACACTGTTCTTCATGTACAAATGGTGTCATGGAAAATTCTTTTTTTTCCCCCTTGAATGTTTTTTTTTTCCTGATAAGGAGGTATTTTTTAAAGCTCAAGAAGCATATAAGCTATAAGACTAGGTAGGTGAGTGTGTATGGGTGTGTTTTCCTTTTAATAGAGGAATCCAAGAATTCTCTGTTGTTCTCTGGCCTTGTTTCTTTAATCTCAACTGGAACGGGCACACTTCTTGGTCTTCTGGTACAACGAAAGCATTTAGAACGTCTATGCTAGGCTTTTTAGTAGCTGTATTATTGTTTGCCTCATCTTTACCTTTGGCACTTTATTTCCCTTGGGGTTATTGGGGTGGATTTGTTCTTGAGCCTGTGGTCTGGAGGCCCTCTTCCGTAAAGGGAGCGAGGGAGAGAGAATGGATTTTTGTGGTCAAAGACCAGAATAAGCAAATTCCAAATAGAAATACAGTTCCTGAATGCAAACAAGTTAATACAACATCAGTAAAAGTTCATGTAACCATAATGCACCAATACAGATGAGAGACAGTGTGGTGTGGTGGTTAGAAACTGGGAGACTGTGAGTTCTAGTCCTGCTTTACGGATGAAGCCAGCTGGTTGAAGGTGGGCCAGTGACTTTTTCTCTGTCAGAAGAAGGTAAGGGCAAGACACTTCTGAAAATATTGCCAAGAGAACTGCATGGATCTGCCCAGGCAGTTGCCGAAAGTCAAGGCTGGCTTAAGGCAGAAAGGGGGGGAGGGAGGGAGGAAGGAAGGGGAAGGGAGGGAGAGGAAAGAGAGAAGAAGAGAGGAGTGAGGGAGGGGAAAGAGGGAAGGGAAGGGAAAGAGAAAAGGGAGGGAGGGAGGGAGGGAGGGAGGAAGTCAACAGGTCAACAACTAAATCTAAAGTATTAACTGAAAGACCTGTGTTCACATCCTTGCTTACACGTTGGATGTGGAGGGCTGCCTCATGTAGTCCATTCTTTGACTTACTTATTCCACAACTCACCACCAAGCTGTGCAGGCACATTGAATTATTATGGAGTGTAAGCACAGCTCGAGTTCTGGTTCTATCTCCCATGCTTACACCTTTGTAATAGCCAATGGCCAAGATGCACTTCCTAGCATTCACGCCCTGGAAAATCAACTACCTTTCCTTCTGCTTTGGAGGTAGGGCACAATCAGCCCAGGGACTCTGCAGAGTCTAGGCAGAGAAAAGGGAATGGGGAAGACAAAGGGGTCAAGGGAAGTCACAGCACATTAACATACGCACAGAACTACCATGGATGCCAGCTAAAGGGGGAAATTCCCCATCTCTGTTTTCCCATGCTATACAGTCTGCACATGGGTGGAAAATCTTGGAAGTCAGACGCTGAACTTGTCACCAGAGGTGACAAGCACAGTGTCTGACTTCCAAGATTTTCCACCCATGTGCAGACTGTATAGCATGGGAAAAAGAAGATGGGGAATTTCCCCCTCTTTAGCTGGCATCCATGGTAGTTCTGTGCGTATGTTAATTCCTTGATTATGATAGAGCAGATGAAACTGATCCGGTACATATTGCAGATGTCTCAAGTTGGCGTTGGCCGGTGGTAAACAATTGGTGCCCCCCCCCTTCACACACACACACTTGTCTGAAGTCGCTGAATGTTTAGAAGGAACACAGATGAGCAAAAGCCCTTTCCCCCAATGCTTCGGTCTGTAGTCACACTTAGGAGATGGGGGTGGGGGGGAGAGGGAGAAAATGGAGGGCGGGGAGAAGGAGTGGGGTCTGTCTGGCAGCTGTGAGTTGTTCCTCTCTCTTTGTCAGCTGGAACAGGTGGACCGGCCACTTAAGTAAGCACATTAGCGCTGGAGACAGAGGCTTTGATGGAAGGGAACATTTCGGTCAGTTCATGTTGTCATGCTTGGCGCATGGCTGAAACTTTGTATTCTTCAACTGTACGTCACTCTCCGGAGCAAAAAAGAGCAGGTGTGGTGTTGGTAATTTGGATTTCAGTAGGGCAGGAAATTGGAGAATGAACCGTGCGAACTTCACATGGAGAGAAAGCCAGCCATTCAGAGACTTTTATTTTATTTTATTTTATTTTGATGCTGCCCGACTCCTGAAAAACACAGTAGTGACTGAAACCTAGAAGCAGGGGAACAATTATACTGTTCATTGGCTTCCTGGGGGAGAAAAACGATAAACCAGATAGTTTAATTCCAAATCCACCACATGAATTGGCATCCCATCCTGCACATTGTTACTGCTCTTATTCCAGCTTTGGCAGTAGACTTAGAAATAAATCATGCCAGATGCAAGGCTGTCTTTCTCCATGATATGATGCTTAGCTATTGGCAGTGAGAGAGAGATGGAAGGAACTGGTTTTGACCCTGAAGTTCTAGAGAACCTCCTTGGAGAACTTCTGATTTTGCCCCACAAAATATTGCAGCAACTTCAACTCATTTGGGATAGATAAAGAATGTTTTTTCTTTTCCTCTGGTTTCTTTGAAGAGGTTTTTCCTGGGGGAAAAAAACTGGTCCCAAATGCCTTTGGTTGTTCCTGAGAACTTGCTTGAGACCTGTCAATATCAATGCTCATTTTACAGTGGTTTCAACTTCATAGCCATGATGGTAGGTGAGATGATAACACAGCCCACTTGGGAATTTTTCACTGCCTGCTTGCCAGGACTGAAAGCCAGAGGCAGCAGAGTGTCAGTGCCTATTTCAGAAGGAAACAATTGCCTTGAATCATAAATGAGTGAAGTTTTTTTCTTTTAATGCAATGAATTTAATGGTTTTAAGGTGCACTTCTATGTAACATCTGCTGATAAAAACTGGCTGTTTTCCAGGTGATAAAAGCAGCCAGTCAGATAAGAGCTGGTCCTTTGCACCTTTTTGAGATGAAGGAAACCTGCTCTGTGAAGCTTCTCTTGGTAAAGAGAAGGTATATCTTTAACCAAGAAACCGTGTGGAGACTATGAACCAGCTTGTCAGTTGAGAGATCTGTATGAAGGCCATCTTGTTTCCTTGTGAACTAAGCCCAGGGGGCCTTTTTGGGTCGTTCAGATAGGTCTCTGCCCTCTCAGTTATGGATTGTTCAGTTTGCACTAGCATGGGCCAGTCAAGATGACTTTGGGGACAGCACAGAATTTGTAATCCATTGATTGGTCTCCTGCCATGTATTTGAGGCTGCTCCAAGGGGACATAAATGGGCACTTGTACCATACAGCTTGAGGCACCCTTCCGTAGAAGCAAAGATTCATAGTAGGTAAGGTCTGTGGAATGCAAGGCAACACACGTTGGCTGGATTACACATCGCACAATAGTCTGATAGGGTTTTGCCTAGTGTGCTGTGTGAGCCAAGTCAAGTATGGCTTGTTAATAAAACCATGAATGGTTTATTGACACACTAAAATCATGGTTTAGCAGTAGGTGTGTGCCCATTTTTGAGAATATCTCATTTTAACGTTAAATTAGGGAGCAGTATGCACCCGACTCAGAATCTTGTGTGTTCTTTTTTGGGATAATTTAAGGACTTTATACACCAGCAGAACAAACACAATGGAGAACATCTTCTTCCATGGGATCAAATATGTCCAGGACTCAATTGCTTAGATTTGCAGGGACACAAAGCCTCAATTCAGTCAACTTCAGAGGTTTGGACCCAAACCAGAGGACCTGCTTGTGGCAGCCATTTATATCTGCTTCAACACAGCCTTCCAATCTGCAGCAGCGGCCACCTCTCCCTCTCTGTCTGCAGACACCCGATCCACCATTCTGCAATTCTTCCATCTGCCCTCCCTGCCTTTTCATCTGGTCTCCAGAGCTGCTGCTTTGACCTTCCATTCAAATCCGAGACAACTGCACTGGTTCCGTTGGGCTGCAGAACTTTTATCCCATCTTGAGCTTCTGGCAGTCACACTGGGCGGCTCCACCCTCTAAGTCGGGTGGAGCTGGGAAAATCTTCTGTAAGTGAGAAGGCGACTGGGCTGTCCTCCCAGGGACAGGGACCCACAAAGCGCGCAGAGCAAAGCCATCGAGAAGAGTCCGGTGGCAATCTGGAGATTCTGCTGCAGCTGACAACCGCAGCTGAGGATGACTTGCAAAGCCCTGAGGAGGCTTTGAAGAGAGGCAAATGCTTTGTGGCAGACCAGAGGCTTGTAACGTCATGGGATTTCTGTCTGCAGGCAGTGGCTTTGTGGGGATTAAGCCAATGCTTGGGAACTGCTGGGTTTTTGACTCCCTTCAGCTTGTCCATTTTCCACCTCTGGCTTCAAGTTCCCCGATGAGGCGCCATTTTGTTCCTGAGGCTGCCGATTGGGAATGGAGGGGTGGAAAAGAAAGCCGCCGTCGCACTGAAAAATACTTTTGCAGCCAATCCTTGGTTCAGGGAACCATGGAAAGCACCGCTGTGCAAACCTGACCTGCAGCCATGGAGATGAGCTTTGGAAAAGGCCCATCAGTTGATCACATGGCCTCTATGCAGCTATATTAATTAGTGGCTGTTTTCTGCTCAACTGCTGAGAAAGATATTGGAAAAAGCGGTCAGAGTCGCCATTTAACACTTGTTCCTTCAGAGACATTGCATTGCAGGGGCTCACCTGATCCTGTTATTTGTAAGGCTCCTATTCCCCCCTTCCCCTCTTAGCCAGAATCGAAGAAGAAAAATGGGCTGGCTGCAATTTTGTGAGAGAAGGTGGGAAGGGCCTTTGTGGGAAGCTGGCTTGCAAAAACTGGGTGGGCCATTAGACTTTTGAGGAGGGCAGACCATCACTTCACAGGGATCCAATTATAAAGTAAGTCACTTGGCTTTAATGGGGGATTCGCGTTGTTGGGAGTCGCCCACCTTTACAGATCAGCAGCTGCTCAGTTCCATATAAATCTGTTGAATGCTTCTGTATGGAACAGGAATAGAATTGAGGGGCCCCTTTTGGTTGTTTCTGTAACCCTATCAACTTAATAGGGCTGTGGAGTTGTAAGGTGGGCAGACCTCTGATTATGAAACGGTGGAGAAGGAAGAAGAATGGAGAAGGAAGTGCAGAAGAGGAGGTATTGCCTCAATACGCTCCTTGCTATTCTGAGGACACTCTGCACTTTAAAAGGGTGCATAATTTGCCAGGTACATAAACCCTTGGGAAATGTTGGGCGGTGTTGGGCTTCAGGGTTTAGCGACTGTGGTCTAGCGATCTGGTCTGTGGCTAGCCTCTTCAGAGGCAAGGTGGTCTGCCATGGTCCCCCCTGAGCAGGGCTCCTGTCTTTATAGCCAGGTGTTCTGCCTTCCAATTGGCCTTTAGCTGAGCTGGTCTCTGGTTGGTGCAGGTTGGTGAGGGCTGGTCTCTGATTGGTTCTTTGTTTGTGCCTGATCCTGATTGGTCATTTTGGTGATGTTTGTTCCTGACTATTCAGACAGGAGCCTAGTCAGTCCCTGCTCAGTTGCCTGTGGTCTGCTTAGCAGACCACTTCGCCTCTGAAAATACCAGCCACAGTTACCAACGAAATGTCAGGAAATCTGTTCTCTAGAGCAGGGTTCCTCAACCTTGGCAACTCTAAGCTGTGCGGACTTCAGCTGAAGTCCACACAGCTTAGCGTTGCCAGGGTTGAGGAACCCTGCTCTAGACCATGGTCACTAAACCCTGAAGTCCAACAATTACTGGCCGTGAAAGCCTACCCCAGCATACTCCTCACATATTGGCAACTGTGTTGATAAGAACAGTCCTGGATGGCCTGTCTCAGTCCATCCCAGTCTGGCTTAGCTTCCTGACCTCTGTTGAAGTTGGTCATAACATATGAGCTGTACCAAATAATGCAACTTTTTATAACTGATGAGTTGAGATGCTATCCATTCCTCTTGTGTTCAAGTGCTTTTCCATATCTTTTGATATGGCACCAAGTGCACCAACCGCCATTGGCCCCCTTATGACTTCCTTTTTCCACATTAGTTCAACCTCTATTTAAAGGTCTTTGTATTTCCCTATTTTTTTCTACAGGTAGTCCTCATTTAGCAGCTGTCCCATCTAGCGACCGTTCACAGTTACGATGGTGATAAAAAGTAACTTTACAACTAATCCTCTCATCCATGACCTTCACAGCTCTGTGAAGCAAAGGAAAGCTGAAGTAAAATCATAAGCCCAACTGTGGATGCACTTAGCGACTGCTTCGCTTAAAGGCCAAGTTGCTGGTCCCAGTTGTGGTCGCTCAGTGAGGTCTACCTGTAGTTCTTTCTCATTGACCCATCTATCTCCAGCTACTGCAGTGTCAATTATCCATCTTTCTTTCTTTGTAATTACAGTCATCCCTGGCTTATTCTGGGCTACATGTATTTGGAAGTCCCCCAAGGTCTTAACCTCTTCATTCTCAATCACTTTTCAATATTATGGTTCCACCAATCCTTTGCTGTGGCTGCTAAGTTATAATTTTTACTAAGATAGGATAGTGATGGTGGTGATTTCAGTCCAGCAATCTGAGATCAGTTAGTTTTTAGGTTTGTGTGGCTGTCTATTTTTCTCAGTGTTGTTCCTTCTTCAGTTTATGGTTGCTGATGCCCTGGAGGTACTGACTCTTACTTGATTTGACTTACATGTTACCTCTTTTACATCCTAATTAACATGTTCCTGGGTCACGGTGCATGTCAAAGTGTTCCTGAGCCTGTTTTAGGTCACCTATCTCAATACATCACACATTTTGGTTTTTCTTCTGCCCAGTTGCCATAGCTGGGGGGCAGTAATGCAAGGCAATTAAAATATTGACTGGAGAGGGAACGTTACACTCAAGTGGAGTGAAATATCCCACACCCCCTTAACTCTGTTAGTTGCAAACCGTAACAAGGAAGTATTATAATAATTTTAGAAATACTCAGGGGTGAAAAAATGTCTTGCCCCTGGGCATGTAGCTTTGTGTGTGCATGCGTGCGAGTGTGCTAAACATCTATTTGGTCTTTGGCTGATGTGCTTGGATGCGCTCCAAAAAGTAGGCCGTTCTTGGACAGAGAACTAGATGGTGCTAAGTGAGAAACCACATTTGATTTGATTTCATTTTAATTTCACTTGAATTAAAATGACATTAAATTAACTCCAGCTGATACGAGTCTTCCCTGCGTACTTAATCCTCCTCAGTGTGACCTGTTTGAACAGCACTGTTGGGATTTTCAAAACTCAGATGGCATCATGAAAGAATTGGGAGCATTTACATATAAATTCTTGTTTAGTGACCCATGCCATTTTCTGATATAGGCATAGGCTGGTCAGTTGGGCAGGTATCATCTCTCTCTAACTGGTCACTCCATACTGAAATTGTATGGAGGATTTTCTGGAAAAAAAAAAGTGGGGGAGAGAGTACTAAAAAAAATCGGGCAGGATGCCTTCAATCTCTCAGAGCTTTATGGGTATTTGGTAGTCATCCCTGGCAAAGTTAAAACGATCTTGGACCAAAATAACCCCATTGATGTCATAACTCGAAGCACCCAACAGCAGCTTTCCTGAATCTTGGTACCTTGTTGATGCGTGGACTTCAGCTCCCAGAATTCTTAACAGTTGCCTTGCTGGCTAGGGAATTCTGGGAGCTGAGATCTACTTGTGTGAGTCAGGCCCAAACGGGGAACACTGCACTATGCTGTTGAGTGAGTCCTTCTCTTAAATGTTGATGCTAAGCTTCAGAATGAACAGGCTTGAGGTACAAGGAGTATCTTAAAAGAAATCCATGTAGCCCACTCTTGCCAGCATGGGCAATTATAATTCCAGGGATTCTAATTCCTAACATTTGGAAGTTACTCAGCTAAGGAAGGCAAGCGGTTCTCTTATATCTGGAGCAGCTGAGTCTGCATAGTCTAGGAGCATTTCCTGCAAAGTAGTACTATGTGTTGTACAAACGGTAAGTTAGCATAATTGTAAACGATATATACTGTAGCACTGTACTATTTTAAGCAGTGCAGTTACATTGAGCTAACTGGTGTCCAGAGTTTCGTTACCAGCATTGTGAATCATCTCTTTTTGATTGAAACTTTAAAATAGTATATTTTTCTCTTAAATCGAGTGTGCCTTTCATTGATATGCCTTATTCCTCTGAAAACAGCATTTGATGGGGAATCCCATCCTGATACTGAATTCTATATTCAGCTCCCTGTTTATTTTGTGCTGAGCCTTGCACTGTTGCTTCCCAGGTCCATCCAGTACAAACAAACTAGAGGCATCCTGTCATCTCCTCTTTCCTAAATATCCTAAATAATGTCCAAATTAAATGAGCTAAAACGTGGCTCTATCCCGTTGGCCATTGCATGGGTGGTATTTGGTAATGATAGCAATAAGCGCATAGGAGATTGAAAAGAAGACCTGGGGAAATGTGCAGTTTAATGCTCCCTTTTGTCCATTTGACCTCAACTGGAGAAAATAAGGAAAAATGTGGTTTGTGATTTGGACTGGCTCCGAGGATCATAAGCTGCTAGGGAAGGAGAGCAGACCACAGATTGAGTTACCTCTTCTCTTACACTTGGCTCTGTTCAATTAGTGAGGGTTTTTTACATGCAAACTTCCCACAGTAAGCAGTTCCCGACCCACAGGAAGACTGCGAACTGTAGTATTTTGGTCAGTAAATGGCAATTCACTAAACATCAGTACCTACCCTTTAGAGATTGGTGCCTACAGAACACCTTTCATTTCTACTTTCCCTTGTAGGATAAAACAGGGGAAGGTGCTAAGCCACAGGTCTAGCTGCTTATCTGGGATTTCAACAACTTGATGTGCTTAAGGGATGAGACAGAGAAAGGTTAGCCCTAGTTTTCGAAATTGTCAAAGCTCATGGCCAAGGAAATGAATCTAGAATGCCCTTCTGATTTCTGTTTTCGAGAATGGCATAAAATGAATGGACTGTAGAATTATGAGTCTGTCTACCCCAAAACTTTGGAAGGGGGATAAAATTCTTCCAGGTCTTTGGGACAGAGTGTTTGTGGAGCCCTGTCAGTTGTTTTTTGTTATAAGGAGTGTTCACCCAGAAACATAGGATTTTCTCTTTATTGTTTTTCTTCTTTTTTTATCAAGAACCCACTCAGATTCATTCTGGAGTTGGGCAGCCTCTAAATCTAATAAATAACAGAAGCAACAATAACAAACATAGGACAGCTCTATGTTCTGTGTGTAGGAGAATTCAGCTTCACTTCAGTCGGCTAATAGATTCCGTACCTTGAGGGTGAATAACAAAGCTATTTTTCAACTGTCTGAATATATATTATATACGAAACACCTCACCATTTTATTAAAATGTGGCAAGGCCTGCCTGGAAGTTGATGTTCTGATAGGACAAGGGTGGAGCTGGAGAAGAGAAGGAACTGAGACAAGAAGTTTCTTGGATCTAATCTTAACTCTGGTCTGGACCATAATAAAATATTGAATTGAATTGAATTGGACCTAACCTTGGCCAATGCTGGTAAAGCAGTGGTAGTCTTTGCATGAAGGGGCTTTTTCCCTCCAGCATTTCTTAAAAGGAACATAGACCAAGAAACTTGGTGTGGTCCGGGAAGTGCCAGAGGAAAAAAACAAGCATCTCTGCTACCAATAAGATCTAGTAGGTTTTAAGAAACAAGGAAAGTTGGAAGAATCCTTTAGTCATGTAACGTATGTACATATACAATCTATGTTGGCCCCCATTTAATATAGCAAATTTAGGAAATTAACTCCAAATAAGAATTTAATCCGTCTCCCTTCCCCACCCCCCCACCCCCAAAATAACTGGAATCTCTGGAACACTAGAAGATGTATGTATAGTCACATAGTAAAGGTAAAGGTTTCCCTTGACATGAAGTCCAGTCATGTCCGACTCTAGGGGGCGGTGCTCATCTCCGTTTCAAAGCCGAAGAGCCAGCGTTTGTCCGAAGACACTTCCATGGTCATGTGGCCAGCATGACTACACGGAACGCCGTTACCTGCCCGCCAAAGTGGTACCTATTAATCGACTCACATTTGCATGTTCTCGAACTGCTAGGTTGGCAGGAGTCACATACATACATACAAATGTACGATTTGGGATAGAGACATGTGGATCCTCAAACATTCCCTTCACACTACGGTCAGCTTTGGCAAGGCGGTTTTCAGTCAGCATCTTCTCCAGTGATGATTTTGTCTCTTAGAAACCACTGGAATTGCTAAGGGGGAGGGGGGGATAAATAATGAAGCTCAGATCAGAAAAGTTCTCTTCTCTTGTCTTCCTTATTTGCATTTTTTGTGGCCCACCCCAATCTGTGGACTCTAGGCAGTATCGAATAGAGTCATCGTAATGCAAATAAGAATAAAGATATTTTAAAAAACTGAAAAACTGAAGCTATGATCAAGAAAGAATATCTTGGTGGAATATATCACCAACTGAGAATTTTGTGCCACAAACTGTAATAAAATGTCAGGAGAAAGTTGCCATAAGAGTGGTGGCTAGCCCTGGTTTAGGAGAAGAGTGATCTTAAGGGAAGGGGTTAAATGTCTTCTTTTCCCTAGGCCCTTATACAGATTTGATTTATTTTGTTTCATTGGTGAGCTGCTGTTGAAGTAAGAAGGGGAGGTAGAGAGATATAAATTGGACTTTTAGTATAAACGCATGAAGGATTTTAACCTTTTGATTGGCCAGCCTCCGAGCTGGTCATCATCACATCGGCTAGAATATTTATTTTCATATTGCAAAATTCCATCTTAGTGAAATGTCTTGATCTCCTCAAGAATTTTGAAGGGTTGAAGTCAAGGAGTGGAATCAAAATAAACAGCATCGCCAGTGGTTTTACACATGTCATACTCAACCAACCTCAAGTAGGAGGTTGTCTCCAGAAGGGCTGGCCACAAAGTGAAATAGGCATTCCTGCCTGAAACCTCTATTAACTCAGGCAAAAAATGAAAAAGAATGTGTGTGTATATCAGAGGAGAGAGCAGGAAGTTGTTTTCTTCTCAGCAGCTTATCCATCTGCTATCCTTTATATGGCCAAGTCAGCAGTGCTTCTTCTCATGTGCTCTGCAGGGTTACAATAATACCATGCTATGAAGCAAACCTAGTTCAGCTGGTCTCTGTGAGATTGGCTGATAGTGAGATGTTCCTTACCTACCGACCCTCCTGAGATGGAGAAGCTCAGGTGGGTCAGCCAGAAGGTTGTCTCCAGACTTATCTACATGAAAGCTTGTAATTGTTTGAAAAGTGCCCAATTAATTTGAAATGTGGATTGTACCAACTTGAATTGTGAAGCAAGGATTCTCTGCAGAAAGAGAATCCCGGTTGTGTTGCACCATAGCAGTGGAACAATGGTGAGATCTATCAGAATTAAAGGTTTTCCAAAGTTGATCAGGTTAGACTTGATACAAAATATTATCTATTGTGCATAGTTTTGCCATAGCCAGAGGAAACTCTCTGTGTGCAATAATCTGTTCTCCACACAGTACCAATAATAGTAATTATTCAAGGTTACAGAGCATCATTTCTTTCTGATTGCAAGCCAGGTCTCTGAGGATCTCAGTTATGCCAATATCAAGTGAGATATTTTGAAAGCCAGTCCTTTTACCAATAACAAGACTGTCAGAAGCTAGGAATGCCTTTTTGTTACTCTGATTGGCTTTTAATGAAAGAAAATGATTCAGCACCATGTTATGTACTTGAGGATGGCTTGTCATAGATTCTTAGATGCTTCTAGCATTCTACCAAGCCACATTTTTCTGTTTGATTAGATTTCTCCTACAAACACAACACAGGAGTCTGTTGCTGTGGGGTGTGATTTAGATGGCTATGTGAATAATGAAATTGCCACCAGATTTGCTAAACAAATCCTAGGTCTCTTACTCACTTTTCCAGGATCTGAGTGTGTACTCTCTTGGAAGCAAGTTACTTTAAGACCTCACACCATGTTTTTCCACATGGTGACTCCGTGTACATAAAAACATCCCGACTGAAGCAGTGCCAAGAGGTCAAAGCATGACAAAAGAATTTAGGACACAGAGGGAGGAAAGATGGTTCCTTTTCTCTCCAGATTGGCTGTTCCCAAGTGTCACATTTTCAAAGCTATTTTGATGGTTGCTCAGATGTATAATTTCATTACATTAATTTGTGTGTGCATGTATGTTCAAAAAGTGCAAATCCCGAGCACCTGACACAGTACAGCACTTCGGTGATCAAGCTGCCTATTACTCAAAGGATCCACAAATAAACTGGATTCACATATTTATTTCTGCAGTTTTTTGTCATCTATCCAGTTGAGTCTAGGTGGTTTATAGCATAACCAGTAAATATCTAAAAGCAACCCAAACATAATTGGCAGTGATGACACCTAATCCAAATCCCCCCCTACATATCTCTTATCTGGGCCGCCTCCTCTTCTAAAGCCCTGTGGAAGACAGTTGTTGCTACTTTCCTGAATGATAATAAGGGAGAGACCATTCTGACCTGTCCATATCAGGCTAAGCTATTATGGGTTGTTGGGTCTGGGGTTAGATGTATTGTGTGAACCCACCAATCAGACCTGCTTAAGCATGCCTTGTACCTTGCCTGTCTGTAGCCTGCTTCTCCTCAGGCGTTCAGGATGAAGGAAGGAAGGGCTGAAGGGCAGGGCCGGTTCAGTTGACCCTTTCCTTCTATTTATTGACTCACAATAGCTTGTCCAGTTGCCTTCTATCCATGGCAATACTTCCTGGCGAGGGCAATCCCATGATCTTCTCTCTCAGAGACTGTGGGGAGGCTGTGAAAGAGATTGGAGGAGTTTTACACATAAGCAGTCAGCAGATGGCAGAGCGAGCTAGTGGCCTATTTTTCTTTTATTAGTTAAATTTATATAGCTGCCCATCTCACTTCCGCAGCTCTGGGTGGCACACAAAGTTAAAAGCCCCCCAAAGAGCAATACAAAAAATAATTTAGAAAAAACAAGAGTCATTAAAGCATTGAAACCATAAAAACTATCAAAAACCGTAACAAACACAGTATGCAGGAGAGCACCAGACTTTTTCCTAACAGTATAACCACTTTGCAGGCTCTGTATTAGGGTTTTCAAACTTGGCAACTTTAAGATGAGTAGGCTTCAACTCCCAGAATTCCCCAGCCAGCATGGTTCCCTGATTCCTCATAAAGATGCCAAGTTTGAAAAACACTGCTCTACACCAATCTCAGTGGATCCACCAGGCCAGGTGGCGAAGCCGTGTCTTTGGGCTCTTCCAAAAGGCCTTATCTCGTAAAGTACAGCTCAGTTTGGGTTGCAACTTTCAAAGAGACTCCACTTCAGTGAAGTCATTAATAAAAAAGAGCTGCAGGTTCCTGTGGCAGTTTTCCAGCATTCTGTACCTTCCCCCTAATTCTTGCATTAAAATTCCTTACCAAAGTCTCTGCGGTTCTTGCTTTTCTGATCATGCTGAGTCCATGGCTCTGAACTACTATCAGCACATGATAAAGCATGGATTATGCAATGACCATCTATAGAATTTCTCTGCATTTAGAGATCTCGATTTACTCCCCATAGTGGGGTCCACAGGGGGGTAAAAGAAAGCCAGGATGGTGGCCACCACCACACGATCAAAGCTCTGCTCTTTTTTTACATATGTTGCGACACCCATAAAATGGGCAGGTCTTCAGTTGCATAGTGTGGCCACCATCTTGACTTTTTTGACCCATTCCCTGTGGATACCCCAGGCTATCCAGAATGGCTACAGGAAGACTGTTACATTTTCTCATAGTAAAATACAAAATAACAAGGTTGGGAAAAAGAATGGTCAGTTCTTCTGCTTGGAGCTGGAGTTGGGCAGCTAATAAATGCAGATAAATAATAATGTAATACCGTACCGTACCATCATCGCAATGCTGTGTTGATGTTTCACATGTCAGACTTCAATTGGGCTGCAATGCATTTGCGGTGGCGCTGCGGGTTAAACCGCTGAGCTGCCGATCGGAAGGTCGGCGGTTCGAAACCGCGCGGCGGGGTGAGCTCCCGTTGCTCGTCCCAGCTCCTGCTCACCTAGCAGTTCGAAAACATGCAAATGTGAGTAGATCAATAGGTACCGCTTCGGCGGGAAGGTAACGGCGTTCCGTGTCGTCATGCTGGCCACATGACCCGGAAGTGTCTATGACAACGCCGGCTCCATGGCTTAGAAACGGAGATGAGCACCGCCCCCTAGAGTCGGATTCGACTGGACTTTACGTCAAGGGAAACCTTTACCTTTACCTATCATCTCACAGTTCCCTATTTCAGAACCAGCAATCATCTAGTTAACTGAGGAACAACTGCATTTTTTTCTCATAGGTGAGAAGTATTTACACTCTGTATGAAGTCTCAATATCTCAAACAGCTGAAGAGGAAAATATCCTAGCAGGATTCCTTTTAATTAGCTTAATTGCCAAGGTAAACTAAAATCTTTTGGTATCTTAGATTATTGCTCTGTTAAAGAACAGATGCTCTACTACTGTCTTTGCATCTGGCTGGAGATGGGGAAATGCTCCGCCTGTCCCATTGATTTGTCTTAAATACTTTATTAAAGCACTTAGCAACAGTCAAGTTCAACATTCTTACCTGCTTCAGGGATAGACTGTCGAATCCTTTGGGGTAGAATCCGAAAATTCAATTCTATCTTTAAAAAGATGTATTAAAACCTCTCATTGGCATGTTTGATTTTCTTTAGTTTCCACAGTGACCATCAGTTATTCAGCATTTTTCTGGCATGAAAACGAAGGCTATTCTGTAAAATATATACTAAATACATTTTTTCCTGCTGTTGAACATACAGTATGTATGCTTCATTGAGACACATTGTACCATACTGTTGCAAAATAGTATAATATAATGTCATTAAATATATACAATTTTGTTCAGGAA
Organism: Candoia aspera; assembly: GCF_035149785.1. Taxonomy (NCBI): domain Eukaryota; kingdom Metazoa; phylum Chordata; class Lepidosauria; order Squamata; family Candoiidae; genus Candoia; species Candoia aspera. Next base: position 10,252,011 of record NC_086166.1, on the reverse strand, counting down.
AGAAAAAAAAATCCAGGAGCATCCAGAGTAATGGTAAAATGGGCATTCTTTTCCTGCTTGGATAGAACTTAGGTGTGTTGTTGTTTATTCATTTAGTCGCTTCCGACTCTTTGTGACTTCATGGACCAGCCCACGCCAGAGCTTCCTGTCAGTCGTCAACATCCCAGCTCCCCCAGGGACGAGTCCGTCACCTCTAGAATATCATCCGTCCACCTTGCCCTTGGTCGGCCCCTCTTCCTTTTGCCCTCCACTCTCCCCAGCATCAGCATCTTCTCCAGGGTGTCCTGTCTTCTCATTATGTGGCCAAAGTATTTCAGTTTTGCCTTTATTATCATTCCCTCAAGTGAGCAGTCTGGCTTTATTTCCTGGAGGATGGACTGGTTTGACCTCCTTGCAGTCCAAGGCACTCTCAGAATTTTCCTCCAACACCACAGTTCAAAAGCATTGATCTTCCTTCTCTCAGCCTTCCTTATGGTCCAGCTCTCGCAGCCATATGTTACTACAGGAAACACCATTGCTTTAACTATGCAGACCTTTGTTGCCAGTGTGATGTCTCTGCTCTTGACTATTTTATCGAGATTTGTCATTGCTAGAACTTAGGTGTATTTTAGTGTAATTAGTTCCATGGTACACTGAAACGTTGCCAAAAAACCTACTATGGTCTGCTACAAAAACTTTCCCCTGTCTACTAAATGCTGGCTTGTTGAGTCTCTCACATGAGTTTTATTTGTTATTTCTTCCCCATATCATTGCATAAACTGTTCTGGGCAACTTCTGCTCTTTACGGTCCACATAGCTGGTGAGTAGGTTTTTGATCCTCAGGACTCAGTCCATCATAAACAAATATCATGAAATGTAGCCCATCAACTCAATTATTGCTGTTTTCCTTCATGTCTGCACATTCAACAAGTCAAGGAGATCTTTATGTTGCTTAGTGTTCAGGATTCCTCTTATCCCAGGATACAATTCTCTGGGAGACCAAACATCATTTTGTGGGTTCGGATAATCAGACATTGTTGCTGAATTTGATCATTCAGCGACAGAGTCAAGTCAGGGTCTGCTCACTTAAGTATCCTGATATTAAGAGCAATTTATTGTTCCTGGTTTCCAACAAGCTGTGGTTATTTGCACTGGCAGTAGTTGTTCCACTGGGAGACCAGTTTTAGAATGGGGAAAATGGAAGTCTACGCTGCTGGGAATTGGAGAGATCCAAGGAGGTGTGGGCATTTTCTTGGGGAGATTGGCAGCCCGTACATGGGTGGAGAACCCTGGCACAGAGCTGGGGACATTCTTACTTAAATTGGGTCTTCCTCTGAGGGTATGGCTGGTATTTGGGGGTGGGGGGAAAAGTGAGAACCTGTTAACAAATTGTAGTGGAGTATATATGCGTGGGTGTTGACAAGAAGTAATCTGTATAGGTTTTGACTGGCTAAATTTTTTTTAAAAATCTTCTCAAAAGGTTTTCCATGATGTCAGCTGTGTCCAGTTTAATTGTATATCTCACTTTGGAAATTAGCCTGTATCCACCCCCCTTCCTCCCCCTCCCCCTCCCCCACCTTACATTCACACATCTCACCAAGTCTTGATGTGACTTAGTATGATCACATAATGCAATTAGAATGTAGTGGGGCCCCAGCCTATGTTCTGAACTTCAATGTTATGGGGGGAGGTTGAAAGAAAGTTGATTCAGCTAAACTTGAATCAGCCTGAGACAATGGATAGAACGTAAACTTAAACTGGAGACAACGGATAGAAGGTTTTTGTTTCTCTTCTCTAATTCAGAACCATTCAGTGACAAAACCAGATACAAGGATGAACTTCCTAATTTGTTGGTTTTGTTGCCACATGACAGGGCCGTAGGTAACTTTCAAATGGATGAGAGAACCATGGGAGTGTTCAGGAGTTACCTGTAGCAATCACTAAATGGAATTTTGCATATTCCAAGCCAGTATGCCTTTATTTAATCAGTAGGGATGGGAAAGTGAGCCATGGAGACCAGGCCGTTGCCATCATTTCTTCCTTGCTATTAATTAGAAGTGGTTGCACCAGGAAGCTGGTTGTCCTGATCCACCACAGAACTTTGGCAATGCATGATTCATCTTTATGTTGGAATGTCTCTCCCAGTCTAGCAGTCAAAGTCTCCTTTTCCCACCTGCTTTGCTTTCTGTGCATCATTTATGTGACTCTGTTGTTACTCTTGGTAGGTGCAGTTTTTAAAACAGAAAGCTATTATAGCACCAGTTAGCTGGGTGTGGAAATTACATCTAATGGGAAGGACATTGCTCAGCTCAGTTGAACAACTCATGTATGTGGGTCAAGGTGGGCATTCAAAGTGATTGATGCATGAGTCAGCACAGCCCAATTATTGGTCTGAAATCACTGAATCTGTTGTCTTATTTTGCATGTCTGACTAACCCAGCAGAAGAAATTAATAACACTGCATAGTTATTCACCCTGCCCACCATCAACACGCTGACTCATTGGTCCTATTGAAGGTATAGTGAATTTGTTCTCCCGGCACTAAATCCCAAATGGCTTGTATGCAAATTATCCCTATAAACTGAGACAGGAGGCATAAGCATGGAAATGATAATGTGGCTGAATCTCTAGATTCTGCTATGCACTGTAGTCCCAGTTGACAAACCCTATTTGACAGGAGTGATTTAGTGCAGTAGTTTTCAATAGGATTTGCTTAACATGGCTTGCTGAAGAAACCACATTATTATAAGGCATTGTTACAAGTCGTAGCTGGGTCCATGCAACTATTTTAATTGGAGTCACTCAGCCAAAGTCAGGCAAACCAAACTATTGTTTAGTGTGTTGTTCAAATCAATCTTCTTTCTTCCCTAATTTTCTGAAAAGTAGCCTGCAAATTCATTCAGGAGAGTAATAAAGAAACAGCCTGCTCTGCGTTAGCCTTTATCCTCACCAGTTCATAGTTCTGAAGTTTTTGTTTCTAGTTTAGACGAATCACAGTATGGTGTGATTTCTAAATCCAGGCAGAGGTTAGCCCGAGTTACCTTGAATTCAAATAGGCCATGGTTGAAATCAACCACAGTTGAGTGTTTGGTTATTATTAATGGTGGGTGCTGTTATGATTATTATTCAGAACAATAATTTTTTAATTTCATGTTGATGCAGTTCTTCACTCCAAAGGAGGTAAATGGTGGCTAACTGAAATTGGCAGCAAAGGCTTCTCATTGCTAATGGCAGAGGAAGACTAGCAAATGGGCCAGTGTGTTTACCTAAGAATAAGCCCATATTCAATTATTATGTGTATTTTGGAACCATCAACACTTTGGCACTTTTGTATTGCTGGCTACAGTAGATCTGTATGGCTGAGCATCTTGGGTTCTGCAAGGTTGCCCTCCATCCCATCTCCACCTTTAAATAAAAGATTGCTCAACACCTTCATTTCTCTTTCTCTCTCTCTCCCTTTAAATCAATAACTATTTCTATGACTGTTCCAACTGTTTTCTTTTGGAAACCGAACAGTGCATTTACAAATGGAAGCAACCTCAAGAACTAGCAAAGACCAGAAATATTTGGCCTGCATGTTTTATCTATTTCTTACTTGCTTCCCCTGGAGGTTCTCAGGTTTCATTTCCATCGTTAGCTAGGCTAAATTTGGAGATTGGTCATAGTAAGGAAAGGTAGTCTGCTTTAGCCCGTTCAGCTTTTGAAGTTGCCTTCTGCATCCTGATAAAGAAAAATAACCCATAGAAATATTTCTCCTTCCAGTGTTGTCTTAAGGCAGTCTTTTCATTCCAATCTTACTTCTTGGAGCAACATTCTGCCAATTAAAACCAAGCAGAAGGAAAAGAAACTGGAGCAGAGTTAGTCAGCTCTTCAAAGTTGACAGACGTTCGTTCCAAGAATGAAGATTCATCTCATTATTATTTCTCAAGTTTTGTCCTCATCTCCCACATTTTGGAACTGTTTGGGGAATGGTAAGTCCAGCATGACGTCACCATGGTTATGTAGTATCTCTGTCTCCATTCTCATTAGCCTCTTCCTGTCTTCTGTCTCCTCATCTCTTGATGGCCTTTGTCTGGATTCTTCCTCGTTTTCTGAAATTCTTTGGGGATTTCTTTTCATCTCTTCTGACCCCGCTTATCCCAGTTCTTAGTCATCACATTTCCCCCAATCATTAAAAAAAAAAATTGAGTCCCATCTCTTCCTCCACGTCGAAAATGAAAAGAGGCCTTTCTCCTAAGCAGAGGGGTTGTAAGTCAGATAGGCAGGAGCATCTGGACCAAATTTTCATTCTCTGGCTGTTAAAAAAAAAAAAAGCTAGCCAATAGAGAGTAGCAAATTTCAGGAGGCATCGGGGATGTTAATTTAAAAATAATAGCCAGGAAGACAAGGACGAAAACCAACAAATCAATTTCAAATAAATGTATTATTTCTTATGAGTGCGTGCCCAATTTCACACATTGTGCTAAGCAGTAAAGTCGTTTGAACAAGCAAGGCAGGCAGAGGCATCGGAGGGTGGTAATAGGAGGATTGGGGAAAGGAAATGCTATTGAGAGTCAATATGGCAGCTGGATTATTTTTGTAGGTGGAAACTTCAGCTGTTATTTTTGCATGTTCTCACTGCTCTGTTTTAAAATAAATACAATAGCTGTTGTGATTCTTCTTATATAGTGCGGGGATCTCTTTGTGTATGTTTCGGTCGCTTCCTGCATCAAAGCATCTTGAAGCCGTTTGGAAAATGTAAAATGTACACATAATACAGAAAAAAAAATAAAAAGCAATATAAGACGAAACCGTACACAGTAAGAAGAAAGGGGGAAAGGAGGACAAAAGCTGAAAGGAACACCATTTGGCACTTGGAAGTAAAGAGGTGGATTTTCAATCAGGGCTTGAAAGATAGAGGACTAGATGCCCATGAATTTTTACTCTGCTCCAGTCTGGATAGGTTTGGAGGCGCTGAATTTCACCTCAAATGGCTTTATGAAGAATTTGGATCAAGACTAAGCCAGTAGACAAGTTGTTCTTTTTGCAGATCCAGTGATCTCTGGGGGAATCAGAAGGATTTCAATTTTACCTTCTCTGTAGGGAGAGGAATGTTTTTCTACCAGGGGGACATGAATCCAAGCTGCTGTCTCACAAATAAAGTAAGTGGTTTGCGTCGACCCGTTCCCAGTGTCTGAGCCCACATTTTGCACTAAGCTAATTTTTTTTTATCATAATTTTTGGGTTATGCCAACCATGTATTCATACACAGTGCTAAAACAAAACCAAGCCAACTGCATTACAACTGAGTACAATGTATGAACCAACCCAGTAGGTTCAGCCAAATCTATCTTACATGGTTGTCAATGAGAGTAAATGTCAAATGATATCTTGTGACTTGATCTGGGGACAATTGCTTGTGCCTAATACGGTATCAAGGACAATATAGGAGTCTTCTAGGAAGAATACCAGAAAATTATTTCTCTTAATTTTTCCTTCTTCCCATCCTTCTCCTCCTCCTTTCTGGATTGGCCTATAAAGATGTTGATGGCTACTTGATCCACAACAGAGTTCATTTCATCGGTTCCAGGGAATATATGCATGAAATCTCAGTGTGATCCTGAGGGATACCTTTCGAGGAAATTGTCCCATTGGCCCTCTAAGATGCCAGGCTCCCTTTTCCTCATCCTACAGTGCAGTCAACAAAGTTGTGCCAAACTGAAAGACAATCTCTTGCAGGCTATGTGTTTATATTGTTGAAACAGAATGTTGCAACTGCTGTCCAGCTTAGATACGATTATAGTGAGAAAGCCAAAGACATACTTAATATAGACTTAAGTGCAACCTGAGCTACCTTTTTTTGCCAGTATGGTTTTTTGCAAATTGCAAATCACAGTATACTCTAGGGCAGATCTCTTTCCGACACAGTTCTCTTTCTCACATATTTATGTATCTCTGGAACATCTATTTTGCTTCCCTGTTATTTGTCCACATTAACATTTCCATACTGCTTTATCCCCAGGATTCCAGAATTTTTTAGTTGCAGGCATAACTCCATATCTAAAGCTCCACTTTGGGATTGATTTGAGGATGGATGTTCTCTGGGGAAAGTGAGGCTGGCATTTGGGGGGGGTGTCACTGTTTTCTTTGTGGTCTCTTTTGTTTGCCTCCCTGCCCTCTTTAATTACATGTCTCATCTAATCAACCATGTATACAGGAAAAAGACAGAAGTAATGGAAGCAGCAATCTCTTCAGGGAGTTTCAGGACAGGAAATTAGTGCTTGCCTGTAAAACCAGAGCTGGCACACTGGCGGGCACAATTGCTTGTAGGCGTCCTCTGTAATTGAACATAAGACTCTCTTGTGTAACTCGCAGAGCCCTTAGCAATGGTGCCCGTCGGGGGGGGGGGAGCGACAATAAAATAGCAACTGATAAAACAATCAAAACAGAAAAGTGGGGCATTTAGGGTATCCATGAGATCATTGACCAGAATTAAAATAAATTAATACAGTGACTAATTCGAAGGTGCTTTAAGCCTAGGCAGTTAATCACTCTTCAGAGGGAACAAAAGTTTCTTAAAATTATTTTTTAAGCAGTTGGGTGGGGGGCAGCTGTCCTTGCTCTGGGCAAAAGTTACCGAAAGGGAGAGTGAACTCACAGCCAATGCTGTTCTTGGAACCATCATGGTGTAATGATTGCCTATTCCAATAAAAGGAGTCTCATCAGTAGTTACTAGAGAAAACTAATTTATTGAATGAATAGTATGCAAAGTACGAAGAAAGCTGAGAATGAGCAAAAGCGCGCCAAATGCAAACTTAAAAAGCCTTGCTCCCGTTGCGAACCCTCCCCTCAGGCTAGCATAGCAACCACCCACCCCAGATGCTAGCAACCTGAGAAAGTAACCTTGAACAGCAGAGATAACCCAAACATACATTCCAGAAGATCACCAGTCAGCACAAAGGAAATTTACCAGCGTGGCCAGGCAGGCACGCAACTGCAGCTATGACATGTGAAACGTTACGAGGAACCATAAACATCGGAACGGGAACATGACACACGTGCTCTGGGACAAGCCTCCTACAGCACCCCAAACCAGTCTTCACCAGTTGGTCTTACCGTAATCTCTTTCCAAGACTGGTTCTGAACTTTTTAGGCCAGTGTCAGCACTTTGAATTGGATGGGGAATAAATACGGCTTCAAGGAAAGGTAGAGAGGCAATGAACAATAAATAGCAGCTGTGTTAATGTTAAAATGCTCAGAAGTCAAGATTTGGTGACTAAGCATTGGGTGCATCAATTCCTATTCCGGCATTAGACTGCAGCTCCTTCGCTTGTATCGATGCGCCGTGATACTCCAGAACTTTTCAGAGTTGAACTGAAAATGTGTACTTTTAAAAATATATACACGTGAAGCTGCTAAAGGGGGAAAGACATATAAAGCCGCCATATTTCTGCATTCTTTTAAACATGCTGTTGACAGTGTGGCATGCTATCAGATTTCATATTTTATTGATGGAAGGATGTCTGGGTTTTTCCAAAGTAGATTTTATATCATTTCTTGAAACCACCCACAATCTCCTTCAATGTGGGATATGTTACATTATTTCTGAGCTGGAATCTGTATGGGAGACATCATGGAAAAACATTAGGATTAGCGAGGGTTTGTTCTTGGCTTATTTTTAGCTTGAGTTTATTTTGGGCTTAAGGTTCTGTTTTATGAAGGTGACACAACAGAGAAATAGAGAGCCAGTATGGGGTAGTGGTGAAGGTGCTAGACTAGGAATGCGTAGACCCAGATTCTAGCTGGGGGTATGGTCTGGCACAGAAACCAGCTGGGTGATCTTGGACCAGTCCCTCCCTCTCAGCCGAAACCAGCATCAAGCTCTGCGCCAAGTTGGCTATAAAGTCAAATTCTTCCATCTTATCATGCACTGAGAGCTTTGCTGTGAGAACTGCAGGGAGCAGAACAAGTGGATTCTGCAACCAAGTGGGACAAATGCTAGAAACAACAACATGTCAGAGAGATAGAGGGTGCCAGATGGGGACAACGGGATAGAGAGCAAGCTTGCTCGATCCTGAAAAGCTAATTCCTTTATTGTGATGTGCTCATAGCCTTAACTGGGAAGTAAAATTAGAGATATTAATGTCCACATTGCAAAAAAAGAAAAAAAAAATGCCTACAAATATTTTGCTAAGACAGATGAAATGAACCCTGTAAACTCTTAAGGAAATCCTTAAAATATTAAAGCAATTACAAAGCAAGGCATAAACACTACATCCTTTCTTAATAAAAGACTCCTCCTGATTAAAAAAAACCCCCAGAATACATAAAATCGGTGCTATCCGTTCTGTATTTAGGATTTTAAAGTAATCTGATATGGTTGCATGTTATGGAAATCACTGCCATAAAGTTTGTGATAGATTAAGAATGCATTGTAACTTCAACTGATTGGTACATTACAGCATGGCAGATAGCTATTGACGATGCACAGAATGATATTTCAATGGATTGCTTTTTAAAAAAGATAATGTTGCCGTCCATACAACTATCACGTGTGGAGTTCAGAAAGATTAGGCTTAGTGTAAAGGGGAAAAAAAGTTCAACCTTCATGTAATCATCCCATCATCCGCTGCTGGTTCCAGACTCTGAAGAACCTGGCTGTAAATATCCCATTTCGAATGGCTGATTCACATATCTTCATACCAATGGCATGACTGTTTAAGAGGAACCCTTTGTGCTGAAGTGGTGGATAGGAGCTATATGTCTCCCCAAGATCAGATATGAATTGGAAGTAAATATAACAGTATTACTCTTATAAAGCCTTCAGTCTCCTCAAAGAATCTGTCTGCGGACCAGATGAATGCGCGGCAAGGCTCACAATTAGAGAATTAATCCTCCTGAACTCTGGCAATTGAAAACTCAATGTCGTGATAAACATTAAAGTCAATGTGCCAGATCAGTGGATCACACAATTCCTAGGGGACCCAACAACTAACAGACGTCCATGCCTGCAGTTGGAAATACTTGCCTTGGGGTGATCAACGCTTGTCCACACCAAAGGGAATGACTAGTATGAAAGAAATATGTTGAAGCATATATATTGAACTTTATGTGGCCATATAGAGAGAATGAAGGAGGATCAAATCACAAAACATATGACGAAGGGAGAATAAATGAGTTGGAAGTAAGGGTATAATGGCAGGGAGTTGGGCCCATATAGTAAAAAGTTGGAAGCGTCTATCTCCTTTCTCAGAAGTCCTCAGAAACTGCCCTCCTTCCTTACCGTACTGCTATGGTGCAGCTGGTTAGTATCTGCCTTAACCTAGCATCCATGCCTCGTAACTCCAGCTAACTCTGTAACTCCTGTCAGTGTGGAACAGATAGAGATTCCAAGGATTTCTGGGTGTGTAACAGGGAAAGATCCAGTCCATACTCCAGAAAATAAAGCCAGACTGCTCACTTGAGGGAATTATATTAAAGGCAAAACTGAAGTACTTTGGCCACATGATGAGAAGACAGGACACCCTGGAGAAGAAGATGATGCTGGGGAAAATGAAAGGCAAAAGGAAGAGGGGCCGACCAAGGGCAAGGTGGATGGATGATATTCTAGAGGGGATGGACTCGTCTGTGGGGGAGCTGGGGGTGTTGACGACTGACAGGAAGCTCTGGCGTGGGCTGGTCCATGAAGTCACGAAGAGTCGGAAGTGACTGAATGAATAAACAACAACAAAACAGGGAAAGATAGAAAATGATGGAAAATAGATTTTGTAGGGCTAACCCTTGGCCCTAGCAATTCTTCTGGAACTTTGAGGAGTCACCTGCAAAATGTGGAAGACTTCAGGACTTAGAAATATAGAGCTGCTGGGAGTATCCTGTGAGCCCCTCTGGTTAGAGACTGGTCTTGTCTCTCCAAGAGCCTGGCTGATTAAAATCAACTATTGGCCGATACTTCTTTTTATTCTGGGAATTTGGCTGCTCTTGTGCTTGCTGACAGTTTTTGATCAAGTTGGATAAAAGTACTGGAGGGAAAGCTGAAAGAATCATGGAGACTATAACATTCCTGTACCTTGTATATATGGGGTCCTGTTGGTGGAGGAAGTACAAGTAGTCCTTGACTTATGACCACCATTGGGACTGGAACTTCTGTTGCTAAGCGAGGCAGTCATTAAGTGAATCATGCCTGATTTTACAACCTTTTGCCATGGTCGTTAAGTGAATCTGACTCCCCCCATTGACTTTGCTTGTCAGAAGCTGGCTGGGAAGGTCACAAAAGGTGTTCATGTGACCCCAGGATGCTGCAACCATTGTAAATACATGTCGGTTGCCAAGTGCCTGAATTTTGATCACACGACTACAGGGATGCTGTGATGGTTGTAAGTGTGAAGACTGGTCATAAGTCACTTTTTTCAGTGCCGTCATAACTTTGAACTGTCACTAACCAAATGGTTGTAAGTTGAGGACTACCTGTATATGGAGTGGGGAGTTGGGGGGAGAGAGAGAGTGAACACTTTGAGCATCCTGATGAACTCTGGTTCTGTCAGTCCAGAAGTAGACAGGTCACCTCTCAATTTACATGCAGTCTTCCTTCCTGTCATCTGGCATAGTCATGAGGAGACTGAAGCTTTTTGTTTCTCCATATATAACGTGGATAAACTATAGTTAACTTGATGTATGAAGCTGCCATGTTCCAACGTATCATGGCCAAGACGAACTCTGTCACTAATAGATTGTATTCAAGAGAGAGAGAGAGAGAGAGAGAAAGCTTATTTGAATGGTAATGATTTAGAAAGTATCCTTTCCATTTCCTTGGGAGGTTGGATGCTATGATTTTATGAATTAAGGGGATCATCAACCCATGAAATGATTTCATGTATTGATTTTGCAATGGGGTGGTAATATTTGGGCTTGCAGCATGTGTCTTGTAACTATGATCATTTGCACTCGGGATGGTTAGGTTAGAAGCCAGACCTCTACTGACTGGCCCATGGTGGCTCGCCATGAAATATGTTGTCAACATGCCCGTACCTGTTTGTGGCTGTTCTTCCCACAGTTTGCTGAAGTGCTTCAAAAAGCAAAAAGTCTCTTTAACAGTGTGGTGGCAGTGGAAACTTGGCATTTGCTTGGTGTCAGGGTCTGAGTTGATCGATGGGTCAGGCTTGGGAAGAATCCAGGTGCACTGGCCAAACCGAAACGTAGGCATTCCTATTTATTCTTTTCAGTTGACTTTCTTTAGTTAAAGCATATGACAACATTGTGGCTCATTCCTAAGATACTTGGATTTCTCATTCAGACTCTTTCGTTCAATCAGTGTGCTAGGAAAAAGGAGACCATGTATAACTTCCTGGGGAGGCGGGGGGACATGGGCCACACACTAAGGAGACAAAATTGGTAGGCTCCCCAGGTTTAAGGAGCAGGGTTGGGGCTCTTCATTATTTTTAAGGTATATGAGTAGGCCTAGAATACAATGTCATTAGGCTTACCTTATGGATCGTGAAGAACTTTCACTGCTCATTTTCAGCAGTCTTGTCAGTCTGTGATAGAGATGTAGTCAGAGTAAATTCTGGAAAATGCCGTTAATTCAATCCTATGTTGCAGAAGTAATTTGGAGAGCTTGTATATCATTTGAGATGAGCAACGTGCCATCCCCTCAGACTTCTGGAGTTCCCAACAAAGTGGGAGTCCACCTAGGTGTGTAAATAAATGAATAGGGATTAAATTAATTGAAAGTATGAATTATCAACCTTTTCTAACTGTATCAAACTTGCCATTAATGAATTGGTAAAAAGGAGCTTTCTTAATTTCTAAGGCCAATTCAAATGAATACCAAATTTTGTAGACCCTTTTAAGAACAGCTCTGCAACTGACCTCATAAAATATTATTAATAATGGGGAATGCAATAAAGACAAATAATAATGGATAAATGCCAGATAAATATCAATGCGAATTTTTATCTAGTATTCAAAAGCACAATGTGGATTGAGAATGTGGATAGCAATAATTATGTCTATACCAAAGCTATTACCATAATAATATCCTATTACCAGGAATCCATTAAGTTATAAAGTTGAAATTGGAGAACAGATCTGGACTTTCATGTTCCTTGTTTTAGAAGATGTATATCATTGATACACCAGGACAAAAATCCAGATTGGGCTATTTAGCTATGAAAGAGATGAAAAGCATAACTTCAAATAGAGTATAAAGAAATAGTTTCTGGGAAAATACAAAAAGGTACTGCATTCCTAAATACCCCCAAGAACATTTTGAGAAAGAGAGAAGCTGATAGAGCTGGTATAGAATTCCAGCCCATATATATGCATTTATAATAATTGGCCCTTTGCATCTACTTTCACATTTTACTAGCACTGTCTGACAGCACACACCCCAGTCTCTGCAGTACCTGGGAGAGTCAAACTGCTTTCATTCTTTTCCCCCCAGAAAACAAGATGGATGTGTTCATCTAGTCAGCAGGATACGTATTCACTCAAAGGAACCTGTCTTTATCAAAAAGGCATTCTCTAACCTTTCAAGATGGTCTCTTGTAGGACAACCTTTTGGAATCTAATGTTTAATTCCCCTTTGCTATTAAAAACCTAGATGATGCTTAGGACCACCAAGTAAAAGAAGATACAACTTGTAGAGGGCTTAGAGAATGGCCTTGAAGGACAGGAGGACGAGCCACTACCAAGGCAACAATCAGACAAACATGGCTTAAGTCCACTCCAAGAAATTAATTTGAGGAAACACCTCAGACAGGCTCCTCCCTAGTTGACACAAAGATAAAGCACGGGAGGAGGGCAACACAGAGTTGCAAGATTCTGCTACTATAGCTGTTCTAATAAAAGTAGTTTCAGACCTATATGGTGTTGGTTTCCTAGTCTGGACTACCTTATAGGACTGATACAACTTTCATCCTTCAGTTAATTCAAAGAGATAATTTGTCTGATGGCATTCCTTTGGTGCTGGCTGGTTGTCAGTGGAAAGCCTGAGCCAGCCCCCACTGTAGCCGGTTGTTTGTTCAAAGTGAGGCTTCCTGCACCTTTCAACCCTCTAAAGGCCTTGTTTTCTGACTCAACCTAAGAGAAACAATAGAGAGAAAATGAATCCTCTCCATTAAAGAGGTCTTTATCTACCTGCTCCTGGAAATGTATTGAAGGACCCGAAAAGGCAAGACTTTGGTGGTTGATAAAGCAAAGTATTGATTTCAGTGACTAGTTCTAAAGTGCTGTGTGGCCACCCCTGGACAAAAGTTGGGATAGAAACATTTTAAAATGTTGATCTCAGGTTATATTCACAAACAGGCGATGCAGGAACCCTGATGACGCTAAACATCTCTAGAACCTGTTCATTGCTAGGATGGCATATTGCCCTTGTATGCCGAGGTGAGTCTAGTTAAAGAAAGGATATACATTTCAAAAGTTGATAGAGTAGCTGTAGTAATTGTGGGGTTAGTACCTCTAGGACTGTTACAGAATACCAGTCCATTATTACTTGTAACAATAATGGATTGGTATTCTGAGTAAAAGAGTTGGTAGTTAGAACTTAGTTTATTTAAGACAATTTTAGGCCACAGTTTTCATGCCTTTCAGGAACACCGGGATAGATCTGGTTACTTCATTTGCACATGTGGTAAAGTTGCCATTGGCACTGCATTTTCAAAGGATGGGAGAGTTCTGAAATGTGAGTGCCCATAAGTATAACCCAGGAAGAAGCTTGTTCACATGTCTCATTCCAAGAAAGACAAAGAGCATGTCAATCCTCTTGAGGTTCTCTGCATCTCCCCTGGCTGTCTTGGAAGAAAATCTATGTTGATTCTCTTCCTTTTCCTCCCCTTTTTGGGTACTTGTGGGAACCTCGTTGCATTTATACCAACATAAGGGGGTGTCACCTCCACTGTTTTCTCCTTGGCATGGGCATGGCATCTGCTTTACTTTGAAATATAGCTTCTTCACCCATTTTCTGTTGTGTCCTGATTGTCCTAACAGTCAGAAATCACGCTGAGACGAGGAGTAGGTCTCTAGTGTTTATTACTGCTACATAAAACAGAATCCTAACAAACTGAAGAAGCGTGGGAAGAACCCAGACAGATAAACCCCAAAAGTTAAGGCGGGTCTGATCTGTGTCTCTCTGAATGGCTGCTTAACTTCTCAGTACTACGCATGCGTTTTCCCCCCTGGATAGAGGCCCCTTCCAGCTCGCCATCAGTACTCATGACACTGATTCAGCATAGAGAGAAGGCCAGATTTCCCGTAGGATTTTAAGGCATCAGGAGATAATGGAATCCTAGAGAAGATAGGGGCCATTTAGACCACGGAATCCACCCCTGCTCAGTGCAGGAATTCAGATTAAAGCATCCCATTTCATTGCCAGTTTAGGTGAACTCATGAAACAAATCATCTGCAGGAAAACGACCAAGCTCAGAGGATACCAAAAACTCCACAGTTAATCCTGAGTTATATACAGTATATTCTCTACTATGAAAGCATCTCTGTCAGATTGGTATCTAGCCTGCCCTTGGAGGCATCCAGCTCTCTGGGTAATGGGTTCTACTATAACTGGCTCCCCCCTACCTCCCACCCCCTGCATTTCTAGTCAGAGAGAAGCAAATGTTAAAACGTACGGTAGGAGGTTTAATTACACGTATAGGCCTTGCCAAATGCTTTACGATTGGCATTTCTCTCAGCTACCCTGCCGATATTCAGAGATCTTCTAGAATGCTACCCAGGTGTTCTCCTCCCTTGATCAATTTTGCACGAACACACGCCATTAGACAGCAGTCCCCTTCTCCATTTCTGATTATTGATTAGACTTCGGAGAGTCTAAAAGTGAAATTGACTCCGACAGCTAGGGCATAGCGAACTACTAAAAGTTAAGAAGTTGAATGCAGCCCAGAATTTTAGAAAGGTTTTGCTTTTTTCATAAATGCTTTTTTAAAAATGATTGTATCACTTTAAAAAAACCCACTGTGTTTTTGGCTTTGCGTTGAATGAATTACTAAAACTATTCTGATCGAGAGCCAGTAGTTGACCCATGCATTAAATTAAGAGTCTGGGAGATGGCTAGTTACACAAAAGTTCTTCTGGGTGGAGATTTCTTTATACGTTCGTCTTGGTATGTAGTGATTTGATTTGGCGCAACAATAAACTTTTAAAATTTGGAACAGATAGCTGTCTCCTATCTTTATATGGGAACATCACAGTTTCTAGTTTTATTCTGGGTTTCTTGCCATTACAAATATAATTTATTCTTTTATATAACTGTTTTCATATGATACACTCTGAAGAATGGATAATGATTCAGGGGGAAAGAAAATACTTCTTTTTTTTTTTCCTCCTCCCAAGGCTGTCTTCCCAATTAATGAGTTTGAGAATATGTACCCAAAAAAATCTTTTTCCCCTCCAGGGTTTTTATATTGCGCTCAAATTATTCACCAGTACGTCTTGTGCTTCCTTTATTCAGTTTGATGCCTAAATATTTAATGGAAGTTGGAGCCTGTATAAATAGCAAATCTAATCACTTGCACTTGGCGCCATTGGTCAATGGCAAATGTCTATTTTTGACTCCTATTTCTTAAAACAAAGACAGTGAAGAGACAGTTTGGATCATTAACAAATCAACCGAATAGTCCTAAGTGTGTTTCTAAGTCTCACTTTATTTTGAAGAGCTCGCTTGTAGAGAAGGATGACTAATGATGCTGTCCTAAAAGTGTTTTATAGGTTTCTGTAGTTCTGCAAAAAATAATGGATACCTGGAAAGTTCAAATTCCACCTGTAATTTTTGCAGAGTTGAGGGTTTTCTTTCTTTCTTTCTTTCTTTCTTTCTTTCTTTCTTTCTTTCTTTCTTTCTTTCTTTCTTTCTTTCTTTCTCTCTCTCTCTCTCTCTCTCTCTCTCTCTCTCTCTTTCTTTCTTTCTTTCTTTCTTTCTTTTTCTTTTTTTGCTGTAACTGCAATCTACTTTCAGGAAGTATGGCCCCATTACTCGATGATGCCACTGTCCTCGTAGGTGAATAGATACCATTGATGCAATGCCTCAAATGAAGTTAACTATTTATTTAACATACACTATTATGTTTGTTTATTTATTTTATTTTATTTTATTTTATTTTTATCCCACCTTTATTATTTTTATAAATAACTCAAGGCGCCAAACATTCTTCCTCCTCCTATTTTCCCCACAACAGCAACCCTGTGAGGTGAGTTGGGCTGAGAGAGAGGGACTGGCCCAAGGTCACCCAGCCGGCTTTCATGCCCAAGGCGGGACTAGAACTCTCATACCACGCCTGATTGGCTCTTGGACTGAGAGGGAGGGACTGGCCCAAGGTCACCCAGCCGGCTTTCATGCCTAAGGCGGGACTAGGACTCTCCTACCATGCCTGATTGGCTCTTGGGCTGAGAGAGAGGGACTGGCCCAAGGTCACCCAGCCGGCTTTCATGCCCAAGGCGGGACTAGAACTCTCATACCACGCCTGATTGGCTCTTGGACTGAGAGGGAGGGACTGGCCCAAGGTCACCCAGCCGGCTTTCATGCCTAAGGCGGGACTAGGACTCTCCTACCATGCCTGATTGGCTCTTGGGCTGAGAGAGAGGGACTGGCCCAAGGTCACCCAGCCGGCTTTCATGCCCAAGGCGGGACTAGAACTCTCATACCACGCCTGATTGGCTCTTGGACTGAGAGGGAGGGACTGGCCCAAGGTCACCCAGCCGGCTTTCATGCCTAAGGCGGGACTAGGACTCTCCTACCATGCCTGATTGGCTCTTGGGCTGAGAGAGAGGGACTGGCCCAAGGTCACCCAGCCGGCTTTCATGCCCAAGGCGGGACTAGAACTCTCATACCACGCCTGATTGGCTCTTGGACTGAGAGGGAGGGACTGGCCCAAGGTCACCCAGCCGGCTTTCATGCCTAAGGTGGGACTAGAACTCTTAGTCTCCTGGTGTCTATCCCAGCACCTTAACCACTAAACCAAACTGGCTCTTTTTTTTCCTGTTGTGTATAGGGCCAGTTTGATGTCATGGTTAAGGCACCAGGCTAGAAACCAGGAGACTGTAAGCTCTAGTCACACCTTAGGCATAAAGCCAGCTGCGTGACCTTGGGCCAGTCGCGCGCGCTCAGCCCTGGGAAGGAGGCAATGGGAAACCACTTCTGAAAATCTTGCCAAGAAAACTGCAGGGACTTTGTTATCATTATTGAGGACCAGTTTGGTGTAGAGGCTAAGGCACAGGCTAGAAACTGGGAGGCCGTGAGTTGTAGTCCCACCTTAGCCAGCTGGGTGACCTTGGGCCAGTCACTCCTTCTCAGCCCTAGGAAGGAGGCAATGGCAGACCCCTTCTGAAAAACCTTGCCAAGAAAACTGCAGGGACTTGTCCAGGCAGTCTCTGAGAATCAGACACAATTGAATGGATTAAAAAAAAATTATGTAGTTCATTTGTCTTTGGTTTAGTGTATTCAGTGAACCCAGCCAGTATAATTTATAAAGCACGGTTTCTGGTTTAGTGTGTGGCATGAACTCAGCCACGTGGGGTTTGTTTAATAAATCATGAATAAAATAAGGTTGGCTCAGGGTAATATGCGAGCCCAATTAATATTTAGAACTCTTAAAATAATGCATCAATGCTTTACCCTTTCTGATTTTCATGTGTTCATATGCACATCCCAAGATTCCAAGGAACTTTCTCAAAATCCCAAATACTTGTTTAGCAAGCACCTGAGCACAGGCTCCATATATGTTGATTCTGGAGATGTCAAATCATAATTTATTGGAAGGCTTCATTTTTTCCAGTGGTAAAATAATCAGATTTTCCTAAGCAGGTATTCTTCTAATCAAGTGGAAGGACTTCATACTGTTTGTCGTGAATCTGCATTTGGGTCTCTGGGCGATTCACTGCAAAGGTTTTGCTGGTCATAAGTCTTCTGAAAAGTCCAGATTGTTATGTCAGGATGTCCCTCTCCTTCCAAGGTCTCTATGGGAGGGAAGCAGTTGTTGACTGAACTTCTTCCTTGGAGTCAAAGGAATAGCTGTTTCCTAATTTAAATCTTTGTGGCGCTGTGGTTTTCGAGTGCGTTGATATAGTTGCTTTGTCTGGTGTTAATTGAGATGAATTAAACTGGATGCAGGCCAACGTATATAAGATTCTCCTTGCTTTTGGCTCAGGAGTTAATGAATACCCATAGCTTCTTTCTTCCAGTGCAATGCAGCTAAGCCACTTCCACATTATCCCACATCTGCCTTCGTTGGTTAATAATCTCCTCTGTCCATTGCTTCTGTACTTGAAACTGGCAAGTGGAAGATTGCAAAGTGGAAAGTGTAATAAAATAGGTAAGGGCCCCTATCCTATCCCACTCCGGCTTTACCTCTCCCCTTCCCTCTCCAAACGCTTTTTTTTCCCCCTGCCATTAAACCAAAAATGAGTAAAGGTTGTGTGTAATGTTTAGCTTGTCTCTTAGGCACCAGCTGTAGGTGTGTAAAAACCCAACCGAGGCTGCCTGTCTGGTTCAGATGTGTCTTGAAATAATATCAGCAGTTCATACATTCCTGCCTAAAAAGTCCCTCTGATTCTAAATGTTGGGCTGTATTTCAGGCCCTGGGGGTGTTAGTTTTTTTTTAAGCCCCATCATCTTTCAGCCTAGTAGGAGTTGCTGTATTGGGGCGTGTGTGTCTGATGGTGTGTGTCATGTATGAGGAAAAAAAATAGTCCTTAAATTTCAGCCTTGCCTGTGGAGTCCTGACCAGATTTCTTTGTGTAATTTGGTGGTCAAAATGTATAAAGGGTGCTTTGCTATAAAGCAGGGCTTTCTTAGTATTTCGACTTCCTCCGAGGGCTGAGTCACATCTCACTTTACTGACCAAAACAAACACGTGTTTCTCCCCCTCCAATTTTCGACAAGGCCGATACAGATATTTTCCTCACACACTTTCAACGACAAACTCCGCTGAATGCAAATTACATAATCCTTATTTCTGGCTGTGCTAAAAGTGGCGAGAAAAGCTCTTCCCAACGTTTAATTTTTGACACCGTCAACCTGAGCTGCAAGCCGCTTAGCAAAGCATCATAATCCTGGGCAACGAAAGTGGGTTTCATGTGGAAAAGGGAGTTCTGAAATCCGAGCCCAGGGTTTTTTTCTTTTTCTTTTTCTTCTCAGAGTCCATTCTGAGTCATGGCCCCTGCTATTAGTAACTAAGGCTTCTCTTTGTAATGTTGTTTCATTGCAGACCACCTTGGAGAAAACCTCCATATTTTAAGGTTGTCAGCAGCAGGAACTTAATTTTATTGAACTGAAGCTGCAGTTGTGCTTGCTGACAAATTTAAGACTAACCCAAAGCGGTCATGATGTTTGTCAGCGTGGTCCTCTCTCCTTGAATGTCGTCAGGCTTGGAATCTCTTTTGCTTGGATCTCCACTGATGTTTTGTCGGCTATACCTTCTTGTAGAAGAAGGAACGACAAAATCCGTAAGAGACCTTCCCATCCCACTTTTTGCTTTCCAGTCCCAGCAAGGCCCATGAGCTTCCTTCCAAGGCATGTCCCTGAGCCCTGCTTTGGACGTTTGGGTCCCTAGTGGTCCACAGCCCCTTAACTGTTGGAGACACTATCCATCCTGCCAAAACTGAAACCACAAAGAAATCGTCCTGCAGTCCTTTCATGAATGAAGAGTTAAGCCCAAGTCTTATTTCAGGCCCTAAGCTCATTTCATTCAGCAAAGTAGTTTATATTCTGAACATGGTTCCTCTTGAATTCTGTACTGGTCTTTGACTGCAGTAAAGATGACTACTAGTTCTTATATTCTGGCCGCTGGATTTTGCATACAGGCAGTCCTCACTTAATGACCATTTGTTTAGTGGTGGTTCAGACTTATGACAGTGCTGAAGAAACCGACTTACAACTGGTGCTCATGCTTACAACCATCACAGCTTCCCCACAGTCATGTGATTTGGGCTCTTGGCAACCTGTTGGCATTTATGACTGTCGTAGCATCCTGTGGTCACATGATTACCATTTTCAACCTTCCTGGCTGGCTTCTGCCAAGCAAAATCAAGGGGGAAACCATGTGATTCACTTAACGACCATGTGGTTCACTTAATGACTGCAGTGATTCACTTAATGACTGCCTCAAAAAAGGTCATAAAATCAGGTTGGATTTGCTTAATGACCACTTTGCTTAGCAACCAAAATTCCAGTCCCAGTCATGGTCTTTAAGTGAGGACTACCTGTATTCAACTCACTCACAACCTATTTATGCAAACGGCTTTCTAGATTGTCCTATAATTTCTATAAACAGGCTTACGAATTTTGCCAAAATCTCATTCATAGCAGCACTATCATGACTTCAGAGTAGGTATGTGTGAAAACGGTAGAGTGTAGAGATAATGCCACCCTTGAGTTGAACTTGATTTCTGGTGACTTTGTGGATACATTCCTATCACATTCTTGGCAACAATACGGAAAAGCTTTGTCAGTGCCTTTTTCCGGGCTGAGTTTTCAAATCATCCCTAAAAAATCTTAGAGCTCCAATCTTGCAGGCCAGGAGCCTTTTCTAGCTTTGAGAATGCGTGAGTAGCACTGTGTCTCCTTCTTTCTCCCCTTCATTTGCAACATTCAAGTAACAATAGCAACCAGAAGAGCTATTATTACAGAGTGTGTTACTGGAGTATTTTGTATGACAGGTCCTTGTGATCGGGGTTCAGCCTGTGCTGACTGTCACAAAGTAAACCAGGGGAACAGGAGCGTTCTGTCATGATGCAGTGGATCTTTTCCCCAAACTGTTAGAGAGGCATTAGGAATTTATCGTCACTGAAATAATTTAAATTGGGGAGGAAAGGGATCAGCAGTTGTCTCCATGAGGGATAGTCTTTGGCTCAGGACTTCAGCTCCATTGAACTGGGTTAATAAATGTGACATCCCTTGTCAAGGTCTTTTTCAGACCTTCTCGGGAGAAACATGGAAGATGGCTTATGCAGGACCCATTTTCTCACAAGGCATTATGAAGAAAACCATTTCACCGCCTGTTAGTATTAGGACTACCAAGTGCCCTGTGGGAAGGACCTCTGAATCAAAGGGGTGAAAGCAGGGGACTGATGCCCATCCCAGAAATTTGGGATCTTCCTTCCACCCTATGGACTTATTACTTCTATCTCCCTTTCCCAGAAGGCTCCTAAAAGCTTTTGGTTTGTCGGTGATATGTTCTTTTATTTTTATTTACAATGGTTGATGTGGTTTTGTAAGCCACCTTAGAGTGGTTGTTAGCCTGAAAGGCGGGATATCACCCATCATAATAAAGAAGAAATGTTGAGTCCCAGGGTTGTTATCAGGGTATCTATGTATATGTCATTTATTGGTAGCATCTAGTTCTGGATTTGAAAGTCGGTCTGCCTGTTGAGGCTCAGATTGCCTTCAAGCAGAGACAGTGAACCGCGTGTAGGCAAAAAGCAGCAGTCCTTTGCTCCCCCCTCCCTTTGAGTCCGTTTTGTCTTCTGTTGAGTTTGGCACAGAATCTTTGTTGACTGGCAGGGCAGGAGTTCTTCTTTCTTTTTGCCTTCCCTTCTGTTTGCACGGGCAACAACTGTGCTATGAATTACCACTTGGCTGGATTCTTTTGGAACGTCGTGGAAAACTTGCCAGTTGCAGCTGACTGTCTCTTTAGGGACATATTTAATAGTATCTGTATAACATTGTCCAAGGATCTAGGGGCTCATTTAAAAGACTTGTGAGATTGCTCCCTCAATGACCGAGATCCCCATTCGTTTCATTTCAATCTTCCTTTTCCCAAAGTCCATTTTGCATCTTTTGAATCTTCTAAAAAGCACACACATTTTTGGCATTGAGACAGTTCTTAAAGCAAGGATCCAAGGAAACAAAGGATGCCCCCCCCCCCCCAAAGATGCAGAACATCTTCCAAGTGTACTGGTAGAACTTTCCTTCCAGCTGTGCTTAATTTTTAAGATGCAGTGTTATCATGAGATAGCCCTCCTCTTTCATCTGTTTGACATGTTGGCTGACTCTCCTGTAATCAGTTTAGCTGTAATGTGTGAGGCAAATTTGCTGCTCAGATGCCTCAGCCAGTGTGTGTGCACCAGATAATGCAAAGGCACCCTTGTCAAGGGAAGGTTTTGTTTTCTTTTTAAATTAAGTCTGGCCTGCACTGCAGATTTTGAAGGCTGCTTCCATGAAAGAAAATCAGTATAAATATATATCTAAGAAATGCATAAATATTTGCTCTCTGTACTTGGACTGTTGAAGATGAGAATTCTTACAAGATAAGTTAAGAACGCCATTGCTTGGGCCTTGTGGGGTATGATTGAAAAGGACAAATTATCTTGGCTCTTTTTTCCTTCCTTTTTGAAAGGAACCTTTAAAGGTTATGATGGATGGATGGATGGATGGATGGATGGATGAGTTTGTGGAGCAGGTTTTGCCAAATATGTAAAAGTGATGCATCCATGTCACTTCAAAGTAACTGATGGCTTACCTTAAGAGCTCTAATATAACTGCCCAGCGAAATTATGGGTCTTGTGTTGGACAGCTCCAAATTAGAAGGGATAGATTCTCTTACAACATAAGGAACTGGTCCATAGATTATGCTAAGTCATGGCTTGTTTTCATCATGATTTGTTGAATAAGCATAGTTTAATTGTTTATGAAACTGAGTGAAGTGCTTTGGGTGACAAGTCAGAATGGATAGACTCATGCAATGCACAAAGCCATAATGTGGCTGGTTTAGGTGGACTATATACCAGGCACCACTAAATCTAATCTTTCTCGCATCATGTTATAGGGAGATAGATATTTCTAGGCACTGAGGCTCACCTTGGACTAACAGTCACTGTAGGCCAGACTTTCTCAACTTTTTGACCCTGGAGCAACCCTTGAAATATTCTTCAGGCCTTGGGGAAGGAACCCCTGCACATTCAGGCTCAAAGATAGGCCAGAAGTTACAAAATTATTATATGTGTTTCATGGATAGGCCTGTAAGCATGAAACTTACCTCTTTAATGTGAAGTTGCCCGAATCTGAAATAATTTTTAAAATAAATTGTGATCTGCCAGGGAACCCCTAGGGACCTCTCATGGAACCCTAGGGTGCCAGGGACCCCTGGTTGAGAAATCCTGTTGCAGAATGTCTTAGTAATAGGAATTTAGTTGGATTGCATCCGTTGTCTTTAGCATTCAGCAGATACCTTATCTTCCTGTATAGCATCCATCCAACCTAGGGTATCCTTTCCCCATAACCTGTATATACGTTTATTGAAAATATTGCTCTGAAGGAAACAGCATTTCTGTTCTCTTTCCAAATAGGTAAATCCAAAACAGGCAAGTGCTTCATCCAAAAATATACTTTAGTAAAATTATCAAGAGCTTAACTTTCCCCCATTATTTTGTTAAGGGATTTAATATGTGGTTCCTAAACTCTGAGTCATCAGTGAGGTGAGTAATCGAAAAATGATGTGCTGGGCCTGGCTCGATCATGACTCATATGGAGCTGTAGGAAACCCAGGGGTGGAACTGAGATGCTTGAAGCAAGGGGTGGGGCAAGTGGGTTGAACTCTCACAAGTTCAGAAATGGTGCCAGCATGCAGGATCTTTTTGTCAAGTGTGATGAAGTTCTCCAGGAACTGAGTTAATTCATAAAGGTATTATGTGTCCAAAAAAACAAACAAACCCTTCTCTCTACCTTATGGTCAGAAGTGAGGAACTGATACAGGAAAAAGAGAGTGCCTTCATTATAAATTGCTACGTTCCCTGAAGTACAGATACTTTTTCTGAATATGTAATTTATCTCTTCTTTCTTGACTTACAGTGTCTTGGAAAATCCAGGATATCTTAATTATACTTCTTAAAAAATTATCACAACCATTACTTTTGAAGTCACATATGTAATGTTGTTGCATGTATACTTTTTCTTCCATTAATTAATTAATTAATTAGATTTATATTGAAGTAATTAAAAAAACTATCTGGTGACCTCTCATAGAACTGTTTTCCTATTTCAACGTCTTGGATGAAAGCATTTAAAGGTGTACTGAAGATTTGAAAGAATCACTCGATATCTCTGGAGATTCTTGTTTGTAATTTGGATAAAAGATAATTTTAGCAATTCTCTGTTTAGTTTATCACTGGGTGACCTACTCTGTGGGATAGGACACATTCCAATGAACTTCCTAGAAATCCTAGGTGGGAACCCAGAAATACTCTACATTCTAATGAAAAGCCATTTAACTTCATCTGCTCATGTAATCAGTTTTCAGATTTAGATTCAAGGCAATGGAATAAATTGAAAGAACTAGATTAAAAGTTCTGTTTTAAAATGTAGACAATGGGGATTGCCTGATAAATGAAATCTTGCCTTTGTAAGTAAACTGTACACTTTACAGGAAAGATACAAGTGTATCGTTTGAAAGTATCTCCGTAAACTAATGGACAATCCCATGTTCATAATGGAAAACATTTCAGCGTAATCCAATGGTTTGCTAAGGAAACATGTTTGGTATGTTTTCACAGTAGTTGAGATAAGCTGAATATGTTTAATGGCTGTGCCATCATGTGGGGATGGGTTCCTTACAGAGGTGAACTCCCACTTAGAGTTGCATGAGTTCTTGATATATCCTCATTGTTTTCATGGACAAGGAACTAAATAACAACCATACAACAGAAACATCAGCTGGACCATTGCCTGTCTTCTCAACCAGCAATAACTCAGCGAGTTCAGTATAATCTATTGCTAAGGAATTCCTGATTAATTTCATCCCTGGCTTGCTTTGTTTGGACAGTTGCAAGAGATACAAAGAAGGGAGGACAGAATATAGTTCTACAAACCTTCAAAACAGCTTGAATCAGTCCCAGTTTCAGCCTGGTTCAATCTCCCAGAAGGGCTAGGAGAAGGAAAGGCTATAAGTAATCTCAGTTGGGTTTTGGTTGCTTGTGTGCTTCAGCAGTTCTTGTTTCCATTCTTTGTGATGCTTCCAAAGTTTTATTACGGTGTGCATGGTTTTAACTTAACATGATATTGGACCCAGCTCTTGGGGTTTGTAAACCACAACTTAGCTAATTCTGAATTTTTCAGTAAAGTGGATAACTAAACCATGGCTTAGGAAGATTTATGAAGCCAGTCAGAGCTTTTGAAACACAACTGGCATTTTGCCTGTCAACCTTCAAAAGGGTCTTTTTTTTTTTTAAGGAAGGCTGATGCGAATAACAATTCCCTTGGATGAGACAGCTAATGTTGACAGATTTGGTAATCTACGGCAGAAAACTCTGTTCTTGTTGAAATATTCATTTACTCATGCACTAACGAAGATATTCGTACAGTAATACAGATGGGTATAATTCTTCACAAATGAAACAGATGCTTCCTTCAGAAGTTCAAAAAGCCGTATAAATAAGTACAAAAGACCAGGGGAGAGAGGCAGAGAAAAGAGAGAAGACAATAAAATCCTTGACGAAAATAGAAACAGGGTTGCAATGCATGAAAGCTCAGCATGAATTTACAGAATAGCCCTATGGAGTTGCAGCAAACTCCACTGAGTTCCAATATCTTGTAATGACCATACTTACCTATTCTCTAGCAAATCCACTTCAACCCCCAAAATGAAAGTCTGGCCAAAGACACAGGGCCCAGAGTTCCTGTAATGAATCAATTCAGCTACCTAGTGAGTTGGAATAGAAAGCATGAGTTGGGTTTTAAATGTTTTTCTCATGCCCAGGTCACCTCCCGAACGGACTATTGTAACACTCTCTACATGGGGCTGCCCTTGAAGAGAATCTGGTGCAAAATGTGGCAGCACAGGTAGTTACGTGCGCTCCTAGAACTGCACACGTTACACCTTTGCTTCACAATCTGCACTGGTTGCCAGTTTGCTTCCAGGTCCAATTCAAGGCACTGTTTTTGACTTTTAAAGACCTACATGGCATGGGACCCGGTTATTTGAGGGACCACCTCTCCCTGGTTTCATCTACCCATCCCATCAGGTCCAGCAGGAGGGGCGTGTTGTGGGTCCCATCTGCTAAGGAGTTCCATCTGACGGGACCCAGGAGGTGAGCCTCCCCTGCTGTAGTACCTGCCCTGTGGAACATCATCCTCCCATGCCCAAAGGTGAGATTGACCCCAACCCTATGGATTTGCCAGAAATCCCTTAAAACGTGGTTGTGTCAGCAGGCTTGGGGATCTCCTGGAAGTGGGAAACCCATGAAATGGCTTTATTTGTACGTACGATCTTGAAGGTGCTCTCCTGTGGTTGTAGTTATATTTATGTTTTAATTGTTGAATAGTTTTTTTAAAAAGCTTTATTTTTAATTGTTCTGTTTTATTGTACACTGCCCAGAGTCACATTTGTGAGATGGGTGGCTGTATAAACTTGATAAATACATACATACATACATACATACATACATACATAAATTTGGGAGGATAAAACAGTTCTTTTAGCTTGTCAGACAGAGATCAGTAATGGGCGATCTTACACCAACTCTGGCCCCTGAAGACTATTGTTTGTTCCAGAGGGAGGAAGGGTTTATGGAAAGATTGTTACCTACAGACCCCAGGGTTTTTGGGGAGGTTGCTTTGGGGAATACTGTTCGACCAGCTCAAGTTCTCAAGGTGATGCCTCAAATGAACTGCTATGAAGGAAGTCGTAAGCCTTTATTATTTTATTTTATTTTATTTGTCTTATTTCTCTACCACCTATCTCGTATACGATGACTCTGGGCGGTTTACAAAGGATAAAAATAACATGTCACTAACACAACACAGTGTAACTACAGTATAAATACATACACATGTAAATATAAATGTAAAAATATAAAATATAAATTCAAGATGGCAAATCACAATCTTACTGTTGGTCCCATCACGGAGCCAACCACCCCCATGAATGGCTATCCCCCCTCCCACCCCTATGCCTTGCTGTTCAGTTGTATGTTCTCTGCGGCCTTCTCCTCCCAGTGCTTCTAGAAGGCTGGGTTAGTAAACAGTGTGGCTTCCTTGATCACTGAACCTGCCCTAATGCTCCTTTCATTCATAAAATATGAATGGGTGTAAATGATGTTGACCTTGCATGTGCTGCATGTAGTATGTATTCACCTACAGGAAAATACACATCTCTTTAAAAAAAAAAAAAAAGGGAAGAAGAAGAAGAAGGAGGAGGAGGAGGAGCAGGAGGAGGATAATGTTAATATCCAAGTTTTGTCTGTAAGCTGCAATCTAATAATACTGGTACTCAGGAAACCCTGAGAGGTACAAATGTTCCTTTCCCATTTACTTTGCACATGAGGACTCTGTGCTTGAGTTTCTGAATGACCGTTTCTAGGAGGGGAATCTCAGCTGGTGAACACCGGGGAGGACCAGTTTATTGCACCATTGATTAGTATTCTGCCTGGTGGCTTCTCCCTCCTCTGGAATCGTCTTGTAGTCGCTGCCTGGCAACCACAATGTGAAAATACAACATTAGCTTGAGAGTGCAAGCATGCTGCTAGCAGGCAACCACCAACTTCATCTCCCTCATCCTGCAAATACAAGGAGCAGGGCAACTAATAAAAAAAGTGGGGGGAGAGGACATCTGCTTGATTGGGCCTGAAGGACCTTGAGAACATTCAGAAAACTTGAACTTCCAGATCTAAGGTTTGGTCTCTCTCTTTGTATTGTCCGCTTTTGCCCCTCCCACCTAGAAAAGCATGAGTAGTCAATAGCTTTGTTTACTCTTTCATGCTGTTAGGATTTCCTATGTCCAAATGCAAAAGGAAGGAAGGAAAGGAAGGAAGGAAGGAAAGCATGCTGGTGTCTACAAGACTGTTGCATTATGGTGGCATTGCTGGAGATGTGGGTAGTCCTCAGGAAATCTCTCTTTCTGGGGCTAGTTCCAGCAGGAGAATAGAAAACATTTAGCACAGTATTTCTCAACCTTAGCAACTTTAATATGTCTGGACTTCAACTCCCAGCATGCTGGCTGGGGAATTCTGGGAGTTGGAGTCCAGACATCTCAATGTTGTTGAGGCTGAAAAATATCAATGTAGCAGAAAAGAGATGGTGCCTCAAGATCTGTCTCTTAATAAACTGAATGTTGGCTTGTAGATCTGAAGTGTGTTTGCCTCCTTCTGCATTTGCTGAGCCAACATGGGAGGTGAGGGATAAGAGCGTGGACAGAGGGAAGCCAAAATGTTGAGTTTTAATTTGGCACATTGAATGAAATCAGCCGTTGTGGTTGTGAACCATAATGCATAGCTTACCATGTTGTTTGAATCCATTGAATGGTGGTGTATTCAACAAACTTTGATAAGGTAAAGTAATGACTTAAAGCAATATTGGAATCCAGGTCCAAATTACAATGTTTTTGAAAATTGACGCCCCTGCATATATTTTCACTCGTATCATTTTGATTCCACCGTGATGATGGATTTGCCAATTTACTGATTATCCTAGAACCTAAGCAGGTGCAGGGAACACAGAATACTCCTTTGCTTAAACTGAGACTGAAAGTCCACAGTGAAATTTGACTTCTTTGCAAACAAGGATTTTATTTGGATTTCAAATTGTGGCCTTAGGGGGAATTCAACCTGGACTCTTTCTGTTTTTGCCATGCAAATGCTACATTTTTTTGACTGGGCAATTCAGGGTTCCATCAAAAGTTACTTGGGAATGAGGACACCTGTCAGCAAAATGAGAGATGATGGATGAGGTGTTTTGGAAGGATAGCTCATGGGAATATCTCAACCCCACAGGCAGACTGGCATGTACACTTCTGAAAGTTTTTGTGGCTTGAAAACAGACCATTAATGTAGGTAGTGATTCAGGATCCAGTAGCCCTGTTTGCTTTCAAGGTGGTGGGGGGCATGCTTTCCCACAAAACGCTTTGAAAAACGCTTGCGATGGCATTTATGAAAGATGGTGGATTGTGTAGGACAGATACTGTCCCATTCCCCATGGGATGGATCCAGCTGTAGCAGAATTGATGGTGTGGAATTGCTAGACTGAAACAGGACTCTGCTTAGCTAGCAAGAACTGTAATATATCAGCTTAACTAAGAATATCTAAAGTTAGGGATTTTTTCCAAATGGTAGGTTTCCTCTCTGACTAGGCCCACATTGTAGCACTGAATGAAGACACGGAAGAAGCCAAACTTCAAATAAAGGGCATTAAATTGTACTGCATTAAGTACAGAGTATGTGAGACTGTCTTACATTTTATCAAGCCCATTAGTTCCATTTTATCCTGTGGTCTCAGGCAGGTGACCTCCTTATTTCCTGCTTCACTTGGAGAATGTAAGAGATTTAATTTTCTGTGGTGCAAACCTTGAACTCCACCACTTAGCAATGGCTTCTTCCCTTAGTTTGTATGTAATAGGTCCTTCTGGGGCTCATTTCCACTCATGTCATTGTGGATTAGCAGGTAGCATATGTGCCCTGAATTTGTTAAGTGAGTTTTTGGCATCAGACACTTGAAAAATCCATACTGCTAAAGCATCTAAATGTTTCATTTCATTCCTATTGCTGTGGATTACACAATTCCCATTTATTTCTGACATATGAAGGGCTTGAACCCAGCAGCCAAAGGTGAAAACTCAAGCCTTACTGGTCCCACCATACGCGTTATGTCATGTTTGTTATTTTTAGTCTTCTTTGCCTTCTGTTTTTTTGCACGTACCTAAGGAGAAAGTGGGATTAAACGCTATGGTTTTTTGTTTTCCAGAGCCTTGGATCAGCAGACAAGAAGGATTTGTACTCATCAAAGTAAGTCTTACATTTTTCTCAATAAATTTTCAGAGAAGCAAATCCGTTAATATGTATAGCTTAGGAGAGTTAAGCAATTTATATTACCTTTTTGGAGGCCAGGGGATCTTGGATTGTGGATGCTTTCAAGGGAGGGAAACTGTCATGGTAAAAAGTAACATTGGCTTTACAACCAGTTAAAGCTTCATCTGTGTAGATAGTGGAAGTGGGAGATGTCCCAGAGGTATTATCTTGAGGGAGATTTATTGCTTTGTTTTGGTGGCCACCAATGAAAGAGAGTTGTTGAGTTTCAATAATTGTTGTATTCTGTTGTTTCTGTATACGCCATCAGAGAGGAATTTTGTGGAGAAATTTTCTGTGCCAGGTCTCAGGGCAGTTGTTCCGATTGGTTAACAAGATGGCTTCTAAGTTCTTCCTCTGTAGATGATTCACTGCTTACCTCTATTGTTCAAATGCATAGTCTGTAATGCAAGTCATTCCTTGACCAGAAAGGATATGTAAGATGATATTCTTGGTATTTACATAAAGCTACGGAGTTCCCTTCCTCCAACATTACAGTATTTTCAGACAGAAATTTGAATCCTCCTGTTTGTAGTCTTGCTTGGCAAATTTGGAAAAATGGACACAAACCCTTTCAAGTGTTGTCTGAATATCTGAAAAACCTTGGCATGATTTCTATCTTCCTTAGAACTTTCAATAGAGTGCTTGAATACAGATATAAGAACAATCCTTCGTATTTATCAAGAAAATAGATATAGAAAATATTTCATCCAAATCATGTGGACCTATTTTATTTATTCTTGGGGATAAACCTGTACCTTCTGGCTGCCCAAAATTAAAAAAGGGTTTATTGTGGATAACTTGAGGGATTTTTATATTCAGATGATGGCTTTTCTATGCAGAAATCTAAGTTTTAGATGTTAGATACTCACATGGTTCTGTACAGATTAGGTGGAGAGCATTGTGTGTAATAAGACATTTCTACCTACCCTTATTTCTTGCTTTTTCTAAGGGACTTCTTTTGCTACAGGTGACTGCAGAGTGATTTGAGATTTAAATGGAGACAAGGGAACAAAGTTAGACTCCTGCAATGTCCTGCATTTGTCACTAGTTTAAAAGAAGGATAAGCCATGAAATTTTGCTACCTACACTATACATGTGTACAGGTAGTCCTCACTTAACAACCATTCGTTTAGTGACAGTTTGGACTTACGATGATGCTGGAAAAAAAGACTTATGACCGGTCCTCACACTTATGGCAGTTGCAGCGTCCCTGCAGTCACATGATCACAATTTAGGCACTTGGAAACTGGTTTGCCTTTATGACCGTTGCAGCGTCCTGTGGTCACGTGATCACCATTTTTGACCTTCTCAGCTGGCTTCTGGCAAGCAAAATCAATGAGGAACTGTGTGGTTCGCTTAACAACCATGTGGTTCGCTTAACAGCCAGTGATTTGCTTAACAACCGCCACAAAAAGGTTGTAAAATTGGGTTGGATTCACTTAATGACCATTTCACTTAGCAGCCAAAATGTTGGTCCCAATTGTGGTTGTTAAGCAAGGACTACCTGTAGGTGGAACTGGGTCTGTGTGTTTTACTAAGCACTACCATCAGTATATCCTAAAATGCTGTGTGCTTCAGTGTAGAGTCTAAATCACCATTTAGATTTTTTTTAAATTTAGAACTGTTCACCTCTTTGCTTCAGGGCATGTTGTAATTGCTGATTGGGCAGAGGGAGGGAAAACTGTCATGGGAAATCTGCTCCCTCCTCTATGACCTTTGGCAGGATGGATCATTCAGAAGGCTAAGGTACACTGCCATGAGTAATATGGGGTATATTAGTCAGCCTGGCATTTTTGCCAGATCGTATACTGGCTCTTAAGGGATGTGAAATTGCAAAGATATATAGTCACGTTTAATGTGATAACTATAAAGAAGCACTTCTCCAAGCTGTCTCAACTCTTGCAAAACGGAAGTCTTCTTCACCAGTGGTAGGTATATCTGTAATGGTATGTGGGAAAGGCCTTGGGAGACTAGGCCAAGAGACGCTGCCTAGGGAACAATCAGATAAGAGAGGGCACAGCCCACAGCTGCATAGTGGGCAGGGAAAGAGGCTCAGAAGGGACCCTTCCTACCGTAGTTTCT
Organism: Candoia aspera; assembly: GCF_035149785.1. Taxonomy (NCBI): domain Eukaryota; kingdom Metazoa; phylum Chordata; class Lepidosauria; order Squamata; family Candoiidae; genus Candoia; species Candoia aspera. Next base: position 10,220,199 of record NC_086166.1, on the reverse strand, counting down.
CAGGCTGTAAAGGAGACGGGGTAGGGGGAGGATTGTACTTTCAGACTTGCAAGATTCTGTCAATGTAGCTTTACAATAAAGTAGAATTAGCTCCTCTGGTCGTGTTTCCTGTCTGGTCTACCTGGTAAGGCTGACATCAATCTTGCAAGTCTCTGAGTCAGTCAGCCCCAACCCTTTGCCCTCAGGAAGGCTGGGAAGACATGGCTTTTCCCCCAGGGACTGGGGCCAGGAGGTTACTGGAGCTCTGTTGTGGTTGCGTGTGATATATGGGTATTGAGACTTGGTCTTCCTTCCTTAATTTTGAAAAAAAAGCATTGTTTTTATCTTTGTTCACCACCTCAAGTTCTACTGTTAGTTGGATGGCCATATAAATGTGTTAAATAAATAAATAAAAATTTGCAACAGAAATGAGGATATTTCAGGTTAGTGTCAAGGGGTTTATAAGGAAGAGGTAATGAGAAACGAATTATGTGTTTTGAGGGAGCTTTGTCCCCATGGAGTTAACTTTCCCTTTGCATGTCTTGTTGTGTGGACTATCTAGACCTTCTGTATATACCGGTCACTATTGTCTACTTCCTCTGTCCTTTTTCTTTATCTGTGTCCCTCATTTTTCTGTTTTCTGCTCTTTATCCTTTCTTCCCACACCCCACCCAGCACAATGTTTGGTTAAAATTGATCTGAATTGCTTATGCTAGTCTATGGCTGAAATAAGATAAGATTGGATTGGACTGGATCAGATCAGATCAGATCAGATCAGATTGATCTGAGTTCTATAATCCAGCATGTTGGACCTTTGGAGGAAGGACCACCATTAGCCAAACCAAGTCACTAACTGCAAATTTGAACTTGGTTAAATCTTGGCCTTGGAAATCTGCCCTAGACTGCCTTTTCAGTTACATGCCAGGATGTGTATGATTCTCATGCTAGCATCTTCCTCCCATGGATCTGGCGAGTTGTCATTCTTCATTGGAATTGCTGGTCATACAAAGAGCAGTTCTGTCTTCCTCACATATGAACTTCACCCATGAACTGTACTCTCTCTCTTTAGTTTTAAAGCTATATGTAGTCACCCTGTCTGTAGAAGTGACCAACTTAAGCAGAGGTAAACCTTAGCATACAATGTCCTGTTATTTGCATCTAGAAATATTACCATCCCTTATCTGGTTCAAAACCAAATTGACCAGTCCCCCGCCATCCTGGGCTCAGTGTTCTCCAAACTAAACAATGGGTTGTTGAAAGTTGATGGATTTTTAAAAAAAAATACATTGGTGGTTCAATCTGCTGCTTAAGCAGAGACAATGGCAAAAAGAAGGTGCAAGGAATTTGTCAGGCTCAATCTGTGGCCATGGAGGAGCAGGAAAATCAACTTCTTTGTTAGCCAACTGCAGGCTTACAAGAGCTGCAAGCTTTTGAGCCTCCAAGAATTCTTCATCGGATGAGATGGTTCAAAGAAAGGGCTGGGAGTGGGAGGGACACGACAGGGGAGGAAAATATGTTGATGTCCAAGCCACCCCAGTAGCAACCAACATACTTCAATGAGTCTCCAGCAATGCAAACTGGGTTTGTATCAAATGTCAGGGTGGGGGGCAGCTGAATTAGGGTTCTCCGTAAGCTCAAGAACAAGCATTCTAGCTGGTAAAATCCAAACTGTTTTTCATCCTTAGCAAGATGCACCGATCCTTTAGGAGGGGGAAAGCATCAGATTAAATAAGCAGCAATGCTTTACCTTCCCAGCTGAATTTTTCCTTATCAGGTGGTAAGTCTCTTGAATGACAGCTGGCAGTTTCTACCACCTCTTTTTTCTCGGCCCTTCTCCTAAAGGAACTCATAACAAAGTGTCACTCAAATAGGCAGTTCAAATAATAAAATCCTCTGGCTCAGTCTACTGCTTCTGATGAGCAATAGAATCTGAACATTTGAGAAATGGGGTATACTGACAATCCAGTGCTTAACCCTAGGGTGGGTATGTATGTACATCTGTCTGTCTGTCTGTCTGTCTGTCTGACAGAAATGGCTCCAAACTTTAAGCATAGGTTGCTTAATTGAAGTGGATATTCTATGGCAAACAATCTGAGTTTCAGGATTTGAATCCTGCAGATGTGTGGAGAGGAAGAGAGAGATTTGATTCCATTTGTACCCAAGCTAATTTTGTTACGGGGTTAGAAAGGCAGAGCTGCTGTGTTTCCCTTGAATAATTTCTCCCTCTCCTTGTCTTAATGTGAAATATGTAAATTGCAAACATAATGAGGACCCTCAGGTTAAAATTGCAGCAACCCCTGAGCTTTGGGTGATTGAGCAAACAATGAATGTAACTGGTATTTTTGGGGTGATGCCAGTCTACTCCATTGTTTGTACGTCAGCCTAGAGTTGGGGAGCTATCTAAGCAGTGGTTGTGGTTTCATGAAAGCTTCAGCAGAATCCACAGGGAAGGAGATCCAAAATGGTTGCCAAGGAATCATGGTCAAAGCCCCACCCCTTTGTGCACATATGTAGAAAAGGGTGGGGCCTTGATTGCACTGCTGCAACCACCACCATCTTGACTTTGTTGACCCCACCCCCCATGCCACTGAAGGCTTCCTATTCCTTTAATTTTCTACTGCTTTTAGAGAGATTCTTGTTCTTTTACTCCTTGGGTTGCTATAGAAACGCAGATCATTGCTCCACTTTGGAAAAGACGTGGCCTTTTCTGTGATGTTTGGTTTCGACCCAGTTTAAAAACTTGTCTGCCCGACATTTTGCTGACCCAATGGATGTGATGGTTTAAGAATCCCTTTTAAAGGAAGGGGTGCTGGATGTGTGGAGAGAGTGAACAGGAATCAAACACTGCAGGGGGGGGGGGTATTTGCAGGTCTTCTATAGCCATTAAGGGATGTTCCTGGAGCAAAATTACAAGGCGGGTGGATGGAAATACATGCCCAACCAAAAATTATCAGCAAACCAATGGTCCTTGCTGCCCTGTCATGAAGTTTGCTTCTTCTATCCCTGAACAAAGTACCAGGAGTTGAAATCCTAGCTGAAAACTAACAGAAAAACACTTAAAAGGGCTGTTTAAAAGACATCAAGGGCATGTGATTATGGATGGCATTGATGCCAGTCAATGAAACTGGGTGGGGAAGTTTGCATCTATATGTTCAATTTAACTGCCATACTTCAAAAAAATAAAATCCTGTTTATTTTCACTGAACTATTTGACAGAAAAAGGTACACACTGTGATGCTATATCTGGAGCAACTGAAAGCTTTCTTGGTGATAAATATTTAATTCATGCTTCTTGGCTGATGCTAAGCCAAGGTTAGTAAAAGGTGCAGTTCAATGCTCAGATCTCTCTTCTAGAACCTGCTCTATATTTAGTGCAAAGAACTTGCCAGCATGTTATATCAGAAATGCAATATCCTCATACTTGACCAAGATCACAAATGTCTTTTTATGAATAGAAATGAGGGGCAGAGCCCAAAAGGTCACAAACCAGGATTCCAGGCAAGAGATCAGCCTTTATGAGAAGACTAGAGGAAAACCTACTAGTGTAGCCCAAGAATTTGAATGCTGTAGCACATCTTCCCAGGCTGGGTGCCTTTCAGACTGTGGACTTCAACTCCCCAAATTCCTAGCCAATGTGAACATCTGAGACTTCTCTGAGTTAAAGTCCACCCATCTAGAAGGTGGTCAGGTTCAGCCAGTCTGAAATGGCCTTTCTGTAGCAGCAGAAACTCACACACTTTGGTCATGCAGTACAAATGGTTGATGGGCTAGCCCAGCGTTTCTCAACCTTGGCAGCTAGAAGATGTGCGGAGAAGGGAGTGTGGGGTTTGCTATAGCAACCAACACCCAGATAAGCACGGATTGACAGTAGGCAAACAAACAAGCAGAAAACAAGATCCCAACCAAGGATCTACTAAGACAAACAGTCAGGTGGACAAACAATCAAGCAGAAAACAGTATCCTAATCAAGCAACTACCAAGGAGAAAGCCACACCCCCACCCACACTGGCAGGACAAGCTTCTGTATATAAACAGGGACCAAACCCCACCCTCCCTCGCACTGATGAGGTTACCTAGTCAGGTTATGAAACGTCTGCAAGCCAACAACCAAGCTCAGAGCACCAAGCACTCCAGAAACAGGCAGAGAACCATGCTGTTGATTTTTGGTGGCTGGGGTTGGAGTAAGTGCCGGGAGCCACACAGGAGAAATTCAAAGTTTTCAGCTTGCTCTGTTCTTTTGACCCACGAAGTGTTCTCATCACAAAGAAAATGAGGCATTTTGAAGAACGCTGCCCTCGGAGTCTTTCAGGAAGGGGTAACTGCAGACGGGCATGTGAAATTGCCTTGTTTATAGCATTTTAGAGAGACTAACATATCATGATTGCTAACTTTCTTAGCCTCAGGCTGGTTTAACTGCGTGGCAGAATGTGCGTGAGAATAGACTGCACCATGTCATATTAATCTGAGCACCCAATGCATGAAACGTTCCCTGCAAACAGAAAGTGAGAGTTATGGGAACAATGCTTTGTTCCAGCCCTCGGCCTTTAACATTATTTTCCTATTGGCAGGAAGCATTACACATAATGGAGTACTGAAAGCCAACATTCTGCCTTAAGTAGCCACTTCTACCCTTCTATTTTGCTGAGCAGTCCTCTATATCTATCCGTGTTTTTCAAGCTTGGCAACTTTCAGACGTCTGGACTTCAACTCCCAGAATTCCCCAGCCAGCCATGCTGGCTGGGGAATTCTGGGAGTTGAAGTCCAGACGTCTGAAAGTTGCCAAGCTTGAGATACACTGCTCTATATCGCCCTATGGAGGCACATGAAATCTGGAGAACACTTTCTCCCACTGAGGTTGGATCCTGCAATTATTGGCAGGCTCAGCATTGGCAAGCTTCTGCATTTCCACTGGCTTCCAGGTGGGCCTGACTCCTGCCTTTCATCATAACCAGGATGTACCCCATTGCAGGAATGTTAGCTGGGGTCCCAGATTACCTGAACGGCACACATAATGAGCACCTGGGTTTTATAGTGCCTGAATAGGGTTTTGGTTGCTCCTGTAGGTGCATTTTTCAAGGAGAAGTATGGATGGCCCCTGGGGTGGAGTGCTGAATGCATTTAGTAACCTGTCCACTAAACTGAATCCTTTGATATCAGCCTGTTTTAAACTCTTCCTTTGTCATTTTGATGCTTTATTTTGAGAGTGATTCTTCATTCCCTTCCCCCTCTTTGTGCAGCAATGTAGCTTGTGAAATGCATTTCCTCTTTGTTTACTGCTTTATTGGCTTTCCTTGACCTTTCTCGTAACCAATATATTACTAAATGTGTTTGGTTTCCTAGTAACACTGGGGACTCTTGCTGCCTCTTCTTCATTTGCAATCAGGCTCTTTATACAAGTGACACTTAAATTGCCTCTTCCATTTCGGTAGTTCGAATGTTAGACCAACAAGGTGAGGGTTCATATATGATTTGACAACCTTTTTCTCTTGGCCTACTTCAGTTGTTACGGCCCACCGCTGTGGATGAGAAGCAGATCATCATGTTAAGGCACTATGGTATGCTTTACCGTAATACACAACGAGAAAAATCAGAATCTCATCCTCCTATCTTGGCTTATTAAAACCAAGTTCCCAAGTACTCTGTATTTGGCTTCAAAATATGTAGTAGATGTCAAGGTCATCCAGGCTAATTTGGAGAGCCTAAATATGCTTCTGATTCTACTCCTCTGTTGTTGTAAGAAACGTGATCCAGCGGGAATCTGCAGGGTTTACTTTAAAAGAAGTTGAGGATCACCAACCAGAATCTAGTGCAAAATGTCCCTCTGCAGAACTGAGGTGATAGAATGGAAAATGTTCAGTCAGTTATTTGTGGCACTTATGGATATTAGAATGAAGGTAATACTTTGCCAAAACTTATATGTATAAGTAAAAAAGTATCTCCATCTAGTACAGAGCAGGGAACCTACTGTAATTCAGGATTCTTAACAGCTATTTTATTGGCTAGAGAAACAGGAAACTTCAGCCATCTAGCAAAAGTTGAGAAACTAGATGGAGTATTTGTCTTTCATTACTGAAGGAGTTCATATTTTTGTACACTTAATTGCTGGTTACTCTTCCCATAACTCTTAATTCTACTACTCCCCAGATTCTCCACTCCATCTTTTTTTTTTCTCCTACCAATAGCCTGTGGTTTTTATAAACACTGTAAATTCGTTGAAAACCCAAACATTGGAACAGATTAGATTTTGTCTACTCTCTCTGTTAAACAACCTGCAAAATACCTGGAGCACAGTTATGGAATGTTTTAACCGCAGAAATTTGGTGGCATGTATAGAATAGAGTTTCCTGTGTCCATCCTTCTCCTTAGAGAAGGTGTATAGGGTTGTCAGAAGGCTACCCTGTTCAAGGTCTTTCTTCTCTCCATAAGCAAATAACTGCTTTGTGCAATTGAAATATCCCACACAGGAGGCTGCAAGATGTCAGAGGGACCACGTGGTGACACCAGCATGGAGTTGTGCGAAATAAAATCCCAAAGACCTAGAGGGTACTCAAGAGGTGATGGGAGGGGCATGGTGGGGAGAGGTTGAAAATAAAATGTGAAGCCTTGAAGTTGAAATCCGTGTCCCCAGCCAGACATCTGATGCATCTTTTGGATTTTGCAAACACAGAGAGTGCTTTTTCAGGACTTGCCCGCTTAGACACTGTAGCTTTAATCTCCAAGTACTCAGCGAGTTTCCACTCCCCTTGATTCATCAATCGGCTCTCGGTAAGGCTCTGAAAGGGCCAGTTTATTAAACAAACACACTTAGTGTAAAAAGTTTATTCCAGTTAATTAGGACTTCATTGCAATGGAAACAAATTATCCAGTTGCCCACCGCCAAGTTAAACAGCCAGGGTGTGAGCGCACAGGGGAGGAGAGGATCCTGTATTAAGGCGACGCAAACAAGCATCTTAAGTAACTATGTCCCTTTAGTCTATTTATTTGGTCTTTCTCAGGCTGTAGGCATGGGCTAATAGAAGCTCTGTCTGAGCTCCCCAGGGCCATTCCATTGCTAGTATCAGAATCCTGTCTCTCCAAGAGGGGCTTGGGGCTAATCTCCAGAGCCAGATTCCTCACCCCATTCAGCATCTCATAATGGCAGGTTTTACGCCATATATGAATCCACAGTGTGATTTAATCCATTGTGCAAACCTAGCCGCTGTGGTTTTTAAGCACATTTTAGACTGAAGTGTAGGAGTGGGAGTAGCTTGTTCATCAAAGGTGGCTAAAAGAAAGTAGAGTTTAGTGTGATGGGTGAATCCAGTCTATGTCCAAATTCCCACACCATGCTAAGCCATGGTATGTGTATGGTTTTGTAGAGCAAAGTATGACTCCTATTACTGGGGTTCATAATGGACATTGGCAGCTTAAGGGTGATGTGCAAAGCCAGTGAAATCAACCATGCCTAACAATCCATGAGTAAATGTGAGATGAGCTATGTCTTGGATGGGTAAGTGGGCCATGGGGTAGGAACATTACAGATAAAAAATTTTATACCTCTGTATGAGAGATGAGCTGTTGTAGCAGAATGTCAGACTGGAATGGGAGACACCAGCGGTCATGTCCCCACTCATCAATTAATCTTCTGGATGACTTTGGCCTAATTACCATCAACCAACCCATTTCACAGAGTTGTGGGCAAGATGGACAACCAGTGGTGTGCTGGGACTGGCTCATACTGGCTTTTCAGAGCCAATTGTTAAATTTTCTGGAATTTTGCAAGCTGGTTGAGAGCAGAGCTGAGCCACAACACCTAGCATGCCAGTCAGCTGTTGGCAGCTAGCAGCATGGCACGGTGATGGCAATGGAGCTGGTTGTTATACATTAATCAGAGCACCGCTGGGTACAACCTTTCTGAGTTTCTTGGAGTGAAGAGGTAGGTGCAGATGGAACATACTATTCTTCCCAGTGGGTAAGAAGGTTCTCAAAACCATGCTTGCACAGGCAGACAGTCTGGTACACAGAGATTAAAAACTATTTTCTACCATGGAGCCCATGGCAAAGGATGTTGCTGCTTTGCCCCCATTTCCAAATGGGGAAGTCTTTTTATACCACCAGCTATTTGCTAAGACTCTGCTGTAATCCACTTCCTTGAAATCAAATAATCAATGTGTTTAAATCTGTCCTGCCCGAGAAGCTTAGATTAGCCCTCAGCCTTCCATGAATTGTAAATACATTGGGAGAGTCTGTAGAAGCTATTAGTAAGCATAAGATTGAAGAGCCTTCTCCCCTCGTTCCTGCGATTGCCCTTCTCACAAAATCTTTGCACTCCCTTTGTGCTGCCAATATCATGCAGCAGAAGAGAAGTGTGGTCATACTGGCTTCAGATTTATGTCAGTGGCTCCCAAGAATGCATCTAAAAGCTGCTGCCAAAATTCTAAGCAGGGGTGAAAAAGAGATCTAACTTTCTTACACTTCTTTGGGATTATCACCCATTGCAAAAAAACTGAGCCTTTGTACAAATCCCAGCCTTTCCTAGGAGACCAAAGGACAGGACAACATGGTCCATTTTTTCAAATGTTCCTTTGCAAGGCCAATAGTTACTTGAAGATGGAGCTCCCACCGATGGTCAACATTTGGGGTAGCAGTGGGCAGACAGATAGCTAGAGACTACACATTGATTAGGGCAGCATTCAAAGCTGCGCTGGAAACTCCACAGTTTCCACCCCCATCTGCTCCAGCCAGCATGACCCATGTTGAAAGAATGCTGGGAATTGTAGTTTTATAGAGCCAGGGTGACCACAGATGGTCCAGCCACTATTACAAGTAGAACATTATTCGGAGGATAACACTGTCCTCCAGGCAATTAATTAATTATCCATTCTGCTTGTTTTTCCGGTTTCTTTATAGTAAGTTCTCAGCACAAGTACTCTAAACATTCATTGTTGTCAGCTCCTGAGCAGTAGGCAAAGAAATTTGAATTCTGTGATAAGGCTTCAGCTAATTTGGGCCATAACATCTTGGCCTTTCTCAACTAGTTCCCTAGCAAATATTTCAAAGCCGAGTTGCATATTTTAAAAAAAAGGTTGTGTAAACATATACACACAAGTGGGGGAGAAGGGTGTAAATGGGTAATCTATTTCTGAAAGAGGCTGTTTGGCAGCAGGCATACAGCAAATAGGAAGCATTCTCATCAGTGACTAGCTTGATCTCCCAAGAAATGATGTTGAAGGAACTGGTTCTTGGAGAAGGTAATGCAATGGTAGGCAATATTTTGTGAGTATGTGAACATCTTCCTTGAGGCTTACTCAGTTCCCTGCCATACCAACCCTTTTTGGGGTGGGGTGGGGGGTAGAATCTTTAGATTTAAAATAAACCAGGAACTGGCTTATCTGCAAAGCAAAATGCCAGGTTGTACCATCACTTTTATTTACAAGATTACTTTTGACCCTGTAGGCATTCTTAGAGGATACAGGAAAAATAACAAAGGTAAGCTGGGGGACTAAAGAGTATCTGGGGGGGTTAGAGATGATAGCAAGGAACAGCCAAGTAGGTGATAGTTTGGTAAATCAAGTCAGCTCACTTGCCACTAGCCCATAACTCCAGACCTCTTACTTTGGAGCAGGGTTTCTCAACCAGGGTTCCATGGAACCCTAGGATTCCATGGGAGGTCACTAAGGGTTCCCTGGGAGATCATGATTTATTTAAAAAAAATATTTCAAATTCGAGCAACTCCACATTAAAGAAGTCAGTTTCCTTATTTTTAGTTTAAGAACACTGTTCATGGATACATACAGGCCTACCCATTGAAACTAATATAATTATTTTGTAACTTCTGGCCTCTACTTGAGCCTGAATGCGCAGGGGTTCCTTCCCTGAGGCCTGAGAAATATTTCAAGGGTTCCTCCAGGGACAAAAGGTTGAGAAAGGCTACTTTGGAGGGAAGCTTTCAAGAGAAAGAAAGCTTTAACTGGAACTCTCTGCTGTTGCATTTGCTCTCATTCCAGTCCTGTACAACTACCACAGGTTTAATTTACTGCAGGACTCATGCCATGACTATCAATCTCCATTATTTAAACTCTTCCAGTGGCAGTGGATAGATACACCCACGAGGTGGAGAGTGAACCTTGCCCACTGCATTCTATGTACCACGGTTGATGCTTAGCATTCTGTGCAAACTCAGTTTCCAAAAGGTCTTCCACCCTCAACTTGCCCTCATATGGTTCTCTCACTCGCATCCCATCAATCTCATTCTGACCGCTGTACAGCAAAGTCGGCCGTCTCCAAGGGTCCACCAACATTATTTTCTTTTAATTAAGCCCAATGGAGCGACTAAAATAAGTCATCTGCTCTCTCTCATAGCAGATGCTGGATATTTGACTGAAATCCAAGTCGAGAAAGAGGAAAGTCCTCTGTTTGCTATCCTGGCTGCAGCTATGGTAGAGCTCAACAAAGTCTTTGTACTTCTTCCTTGTGGCTGATGGAGAGTTTCAAGGGGACAGGAATGCACACAATCCAGACTTAGAGTGTTCGTGCATGGGAAACAGCTCCCAGATAGATCTAAGAAATGTATGAAAGAGAAAGAAGTGAAAAATACAAGACTTCTTTTCATTTGTATTTCCAAAGGGTTATCAACAATACGAATTTATATTGAACTAAATATTACCCATGGAAGTGATGGCAATAAAACCGAGTTCATGTCAAGATGCATCTGACCCTAGTTTACACCTAGTGATACCTGGGGTATTACTTCTCCCACCAACAGATGCTCCTTTTTATAGACTGCCAGATTAGATGCAGGAAGTGGGTAACAGTAACAAATGATAAAGCTTGGAAGCTTCAAGGTTCCTTCTACCATCTACGATAGCCTTCTAAAAACTTTTATTTTGTAAGTATAGGGGTTAAAAAAAGAAGCCAAGATGCCCTTGTATTGGAGTTGAACAATTACATAGACCAAACACTGGTTTCTTGGCAGTGGTACAGATATGGTTTGCCACTGCCCTTTTCCAAGTTTTGGGCATGAGAACTGACCGCGTTAGAACATGACCCAAATGCATCAATATAGCAATGGAGAGTAGAATTATATGATCCGAAGACTGGGATATATCTGCCTGAACTTGTTTGAGCTTGGAAGCTAAGCAGAGCCAGACCTAGTTTGCACTTGGATGGGCAGACAGTAGGGAATCCCAGGGCTCTAGGCTAAACTAGGAGGTGGAAAAACATCCTGAAAGAAAGCACTGGTGAAGCACTTCCGACCTGGAAAACCACATGAACAACTCCGTGAAGTCACTAGAAGTCCAGCTCAGCTCAAGGGTGTCTTGGTCACAGGAGGAGACAGGCAACTCTTGGCTGACCTTGAAAAAGCTGAATAAGATCAGACCTAGTTAGTATATGGAGGGGAGACCATGAGGGAACCCTAAGGCTTTGACTTAAATTGGGAAGTTGGAAAACAGCAAAATCTACTTCTGTCCTGTTGACATGGGAATCACAGGATTTGGCCATGAAGTTGCAGGAGTTGACTCCAATGAGACTTTAGTTTCTTAGGAATAATGTACTGGAGGAGGAGTGGGGGGGATTATTCAGTGGAACGCCATCTCAAGAAACGTTGCTAATGTCTAAAATAGCATATGATAATATATCCCAGTCATCTGATCATAGAATTCTACTCTCCATTGCTATATTGATGCATTTGGTTCATGTTCTAATGTGGCCAGTTCTCATGCCCGAAACTTGGAAGAGGGCAGTGACGAACCATATCTGCACCACTGCCAAGAAAACAATGTTGGGTTCATGTAATTGCTAGGAGTTGAATTCAACATGAGGGCATCTTGGCTTCTTTTTTTAACCCCATTCATGCATTCTCCTCCCAAAGAATAAAGCTTCCTAGAATGGTTTATAAAAAGGTAAAGGTTTCCCTTGACGTAAAGTCCAGTCGTGTCCGACTCTAGGGGGCGGTGCTCATCTCCGTTTCAAAGCCTTGGAGCCGGCGTTGTCCATAGGACACTTCCGGGTCATGTGGCCAGCATGACTCACGGAACGCCGTTACCTTCCCGCCGAAGAGGTACCAATTAATCTACTCACATTTGCATGTTTTCGAACTGCTTGGTGTGCAGAAGCTGGGACGAGCAACGGGAGCTCACCCCGCCGCGCGGTTTCGAACCGCCGACCTTCCGATCGACAGCTCAGCGGTTTAACCCGCAGCGCCACCGCGTCCCTTAGAATGGTTTATAGACCAATAGAAATTTTGACTGTCCCTCACCCCAAGACTATATGAAAACATGGTGCAAAAGAGAAAGGAGTAAGGAGTGGAAAGGAAAACTAGCAAATGTTGGGACCCGTTTTTAAAACTGCAAATGTCTTGCAAAAATAATTGCAATTGTACCAGTTAAGAGAACGGAAGAGCCTAAAATACCTCTTCTCAGAGAATGTGGTTCTGCTTTTCTTCCCTCTGCAGCAGTCTGGTGGAAAAGCTGCTGGGACGCACTGTAGGCCCTTTTGGCTATGACACAGTGGAAAAGAAACCTCAGCATTTTCAGGTGGGATAGGGAAACACTGTGCCTGAAGCCCTGCATTTGGGCGAGCCCAAGCAAGCTAGATAGAAAAGTGGTTTGCATGTCCCACTAATTGAGAATTTGATAGATCAAGGTATGTTGAATAAGGCAAAAGAGGCTGGGATCACATAACATAAAGGTAAAAGTAAAGGTTTCCCTTGATATTAAGTCCAGTCGTGTCTAACTCTAGGGGGCAGTGCTCATCTCCGTTTCAAAGCCGAAGAGCTGGCGTTTGTCTGTAGACACTTCCGTGGTCATGTGGCCGGCATGACTACATGGAACGCCGTTACCTGCCTGCCAAAGTGGTCCCTATTAATCGACTCGCATTTGCATGTTTTTGAACTGCTAGGTTGGCAGGAGCTGGGACTAGCAACGGGAGCTTACCCCGTCACGCGGATTCAAACCGCCAACCTTCCGATCGGCAAGCTCAGCAGCTCGGCGATTTAACCCGCAGCGCCACCGCATCCCTCACATCACATCACATATTAAGCTATAAATCATGGTTTACTGGCCAAAATGGCTAAGTTCACATAACAGTGCATAGTAAGGCTGGCTGGCATTCTCTTGCATGCATATTTCCCCAACGTGCCAGTATTTCCTTATTCACTTGTTTATTCTTACGAGGTTTCCAACCCTGTACGTCGCCTTGTGTCTTTTGATTTGGCAGCCTTACAAATCTAACTGATGATGGTGGCGATAGTGATCCAAGCCAGTGAGACACTTCTCTGCGTTTGTGTCTGTTGTCTCATTCAAGCCAGAGCCCTAAACATCTGTCTTTAATGTTCCTAAACACTTCAGTGTCTCAGCATTTAGCAGCACCTAGTTGACTTTGGCTGTTTTCAGAAGCTAAGGAAGGTTGGGAGGGGTTTTGACTTGGATGGGGGTCATTTGGGAATTCCAGAGCTGTGGACTAGACTGGGAAGTTAAATAAATAATTAAACAAACCACCCTGGGAGGTGGGAATGGCAAACTCCTTCACCTGCCAAGAAAATTGCATGGATGCAGTCACCAGAAATTGGCCCTGACTGCAGAGCATCTTTACCTTCCAAGAAGTCCAATATTTCTATCCAAAGTTTTCTCCCCTCTCCTGCAGGGCCTGCCAATCATTATCTTTTTTTTTTTTAATGCAATAAAATACTTGAGTGCTCAGGCTGTTCTGTCAAAGAGTGGTCAGATGGAAATTATAAAGCAGGGTGTAAAGTAATGGAAAACAACTTTCAAGTGTATTTTGGACTCTTGAGGAGCTGTCGTGTTGCTTCAGCCACCGGCTGATCTAGACAAGGGGTCACTTTGAATTTATGGTGCCGGTGAGCAGGATGGAATGTTTTGGTTCCTAATTTAGAGAGCCCATCACGTCAGATTCCCACCTTCCAGCCTCTTGCTAAGAGAGGCTGGAAAATGTGTGGAGGATCTCAGCAACAGACTTCCTATTGCCAAGTAGTTTATGATTTGATGGTTTCTTCTGGAATTTTACTGTCTTCAGCCTTAAATCCCATCTCATTTTAAAACGGTTTACAAAATAATACTGGTGAGAATAGGCACACACCCATACACCCAATAGATTTTCAGTGGCTTGGGAGAAATTTTTTTTAGATCTGGACTCATGAAACATAGTTCTTTGGGGCCAAAACAGTTGCTATACAGGTAGTCCTCACTTAACGACCACAATCGGGACTGGTATTTTGGTTGCTAAGCAAAGTCATCATTAAATGAATCCAACCCAATTTTACAACTTTTTTGCGGCGGTTGTTAAGCGAATCACCATGGGTTTTAAGCAAACTGTGTGGTTGTTAAGAAATCACGTGGTTCCCCATTGATTTTGCTTGCCAGAAGCCAGCTGGGAAGGTGAAAAATGGTGATCACGTGACCACGTGACGCTGCGACGGTCATAAATGCGAACCAGTTGCCAAGTGCCCAAACCATCATCATGTGACCGTGGGGATGCTGCAACAGTTGTTAAATATGAGAACTGGTTGTAAGTATGAACCGTCACTAAACAAACGATTATTAAGTGAGGACTACCTCTATCTCGTTCACCTTCTCATTCTACTGAAGGGTTTTTATTGTTGTTATTGTTACTACTATTATTAGAAGTGGAAGTTTTACAAAATGGAAAATCAGCAGGAGAGACTCTTAAGCCTGCTGATTGTCTGATATAAATCGTACCCCTAAAACAGATTCCTAAGCAGGGGGAAATGGTAGAGGAATCTATACCTTTTCTGTGTTGAGGAGAAAGCAAGGGGGTTTTTTGGGGGGGGGAAGCAATTTTAGAAGACAAGATAGATAAAAAATTATTTTCTCTCTCCTTTTTCTGGGTTCCTCCTTCCAAGGATATTTTGCATTCACACACACCATACAAAGCAGAACAGAGATTTGGATGTCACATCTCATTTGGCTATGAGTTCCCACTTGTATAGCTGGCAGTCATGTAATTTCTTGTTAGGTGATATGATGACAGCTTTTAGCCATCAGCTTTGTAAACCTAGAAGCTTTTCACAGAAGCTAGAAGATATTCTAAGAAAAGGTGTTTACTTCAGATTCATCACAGCATGATGCTGTCCAACCTCGTGTTTGCTTTACTCATGATCTCTCAGCAAATACTCCTCATTTATTAATTGTATGAACATATGATTGCCTCTGATTAGGAATATTTCTGGACCCCCCTGATGAATTTATGTGAAAGATTTTCTTGATGGAGCATGATGTTAAGGGTCTTGATCAAGCTGTTAACGTGCTACTGGGCCTGCAAATCCAGATGTTGACAACCATGGTTGGGTTTACATTAGATATTAAGATCTCCTGCTTAGAACATCTTTGTAATTTTTATCAGAAGATATGGGTTAATTTGCAAGGCAGGTAACTGTGGCCATCCTTGGCTTTAGACTTGTTGACTGAGGAAGCATGCTTGCTGTTAAACAAAATAGGCCAATCATGAGCACATTTCATTTTATAAATGTACACCGAGTTGCAAATACCATGTAGCTTCCTTTATATACTATCATACCAGGCCATGATGCGGTTTGTTTAGTTCTGACTTACCATTCGAAGGAACCCTGTCATTGTGGTTTGTAAACAGAGATTTATAACCTAATGTAATGTTTAAACCCAACAGAATTGTGGCTTAGTCAATAAAGCTCCCTTGATGTCTGAGTTCATATGTTGTCCAAAACCAAGCTTGCTTTACTGCATTTGTCTGGGTTCAAACATCCTAGTAAATCAGAAACTGGCTTCTAAACCACAGTGACTGGTTCAAACAAACCACATTATAATTCAGTGCAATACAAATGGAAACTTTCTATTGTTGCTCATAAAAGAATTAAGAAGTTGACATTAAACTCTTGCTTGGTTCAGGATCTCTGGCCCAATAGTACTTCTGCAAAATCCTTATGCAGTCTTCTCTCAGCGGTTGCAATGTATTTGATTGGGCCATAAAGTTTGAGACTACCACTAAGAGGCAGTTAAGAGAATCTTTTCTGTGTCTTTTTGCTGCTATCTAGTGGTCATCTGGATTTTTGCAGCCAAGATCTGGTAGCTCTACATTCAAGCCTACAGCACCCGGTATTCCCAGGCGGTCTCCCATCCAAGTACTAACCAGGCCTGACCCTGCTTAGCTTCTGAGACCAGATGAGATCAGGCATTTTCAGGCAGTATGGCTGTAAACTGGGAGTTCTACATTTAGAGTTTTCAGGAGAGGCCTACAGATTGCTAATGGATTCAGTAGGCTAGCCCAATGCTCTGTGGGCATCACTCTATGGCCATGCAGGAGCTTGATGCATTGGCTTGCATACACTTCATTGATCAGTGTAAAGAAGAAAATATTTTGCATATTCTAACAGCCTCGTGGGCACCTTCAGGATGAAGGGCATCCCAGACACATCACGGTGGTGCAGATAGCCACATTCCTTTTGACCACAGGAAGTTCACTCTGCAATGGAGAGGGAAGCAAATGGCCTTCAAAGAAATGCATTCAAAGAAAAAAAAATGGAACCATCTACAAAATGGTGAAACATTGATTAAAGAGGAGAGGAGTGGTTGATTCTTTCTCTTTTTTGTGTTGGCTGATTAAAGGGCTAGCTGTGTGTTTCCAATGCTGGAGAGTCATCAGACTTTAAAGAAGGGCAGAACCCACAATTTAACCTTATGGAAAGCTATTGTGATTACTTCAATATTTGGGAATGGAGGTTTTATCACGCATTATAACGAATGTCGTAGTCACCATCCAAGAGATGCCTGTAATATTCACTGGATGCAAATGTTGTAAAGGAACATAATGCTCACAACTTTCTCAGGGACAAATTACTTTGAATGCCCATGAAAAATAGGATGCCTTAGTAAAAAATAGGAAAAAGGGAGGGGATTCCCTGCCTTGTGCATATATTATGCCAAAGGAAAAAAAGATTGGGTTCAAAAAGCTGGATAGACCATTGATCTAGATTAGTCTTTGCAAGAGAATGGTGTAGTTGACTACGGAGTCTAAATGGGTAGTTTTGAGTTGGTGGGAAAAGAAAGAAGAGAGGAGAGAGAGAAGATATTTTATTTTATTTTATTTTATTCTTTTCATAGATCTCCTCTTTCTCTCAGCCTCAGACTGTCACTGCCGTTTTTCAAAAATATTAAGTTATGAGTTGAACTTTTTTTCTACCCAAAGCCTTTATTAGTAAAATTGGAATGAAAGGGCAGTTTATAACCCACCAGTAATTCCATCTTCTCATCAATCATCTTTCAATATTCCCCTTGATTCTTCAGGTTCTTGGTTGCCCTGGGAATGTCATTTTTGTATAATAGATGGACCTCCATTTTGCCCCTTCTTATTTCTATGTTCTCCTATATCAAATCCTTCTTCCATTCTAGGACAGGATAAAGGCCAAAGCAGGTAATAAATAAATCACATTTGTACATAAAGGTCTCTAATAAAGCAGGAGGCATAGAGAAGTCAGTGGGGAATTGCTCACTGTTCAAGCCTTTTATCCCAGTTCAAGCTTTTGATGCAGGAGTAGTATTATGATGGCCCATAGCTTTTAGCTGGCTGTGGATAAGCAGAAGTGATGATGACTTGTAGACCTAAGGTAGGTCATCTGCTGATCATAGTTACAGAACATATGAATGCTAAGATAGGAAAAGGAGGCTGCCACGTATATTAGATGGGAGTAAGTGTCAGCTTTACCAGGTAGACCAGGCAGGAAACATGACCAGAGGAGTTAATTCTACTTTATTGCAAAGCTACATTAACAGAATCTTGCAAGTCTCAACGTACAATTCTCCCCCCATCTCCTTTACAGCCCAAGAAACTAGGGAGGGTCCCTTCTGAGCCTCTTGCCCCACTCACTCTCCAGCTGGGGGCTAAGCCGTCTCTTATCTGGCCATTCCCTTGGCAGCATCTCTTCGCCCCATCTCCCAAGGTCTTTCCCACATACCATTACACTAGCTTCTTGGAGCTGTCTACATTATTACACATCATGAGGAACTGTAGCCTTCTGATTACTATGACTGAGAAAAAAACAGCTTCAAGCATTATATAAGGAGGCCAGCACTATGTGACTAGTTTCATCCTATTTGGGACTCCAACCTCAGGTCTTGATTGTTCAAGGGATGGTCAAATTTATATGTCATTCTGATAGCTTCAATATACCCCTTCTTGCAACTGCTGAGCGCCAGAACCTGGATAGCGTCTAAAGCCAACACACTGTATATAGTCATTGTGTTCAGTTCCCAGTAGAAGGTCTGAACCCCATAGAACATCTGGCTACCTACATCTGATTATTCAGGACTCATCAGATGTAGGTTGCCAGATGTTATTCTATGAGGTTCAAACCTTCTTCTGGGAATTGAATTCACAATGACTATATTCAGTGCCTGCCTCCCGGTGGCCAATGCAACTGAAAATAACATGCAGGATATGCATTGTGTAAAAACAGAGAAATTTCTCCCCTCTCCAAGAGGGACCGTGGAAGTCATGTAAAACCCCAGAATATGGGGGCACAGCCAAATGTAACATCTGTATCTCTGCTCTGAAAGCTTAAGGGAAGGTGGAATGCGTATATCATTCTGAAAGAAGCCTTGTGTAAAGTACATGAGCTACCAGGGATGGTATAAAGTTAGTCTTAGTCCGGTGCAAAGTGATGCAAGGGAAAATGTTGTCATTCTCTGCATTATTTTTCTTTTCTCTTGGCGAGGTGTTTGTTTTCAAGGGAGAGAGGTATAATTTTCTTAAGTGGCATGGGCATTGTGCTGTTAATAGGAGCTCTGGAAACAGTAAGGGAAAAAAGCCTTGCCAATTTGAGTAGGAACGTCTTCTTGGTTTTTCTACATAGCTTGAATTCTTCCAAAACCTCCTCCATTTATCCATCAGTAGTAAAATGTTAGATTTTTGAACCTCATTCCAGCTAAAAGAAATTAGGTTCATGCAAGGCGGGGGGGGGGGGGGGAGAGAAAGCAAAATTGAATCACCCGTGCTGTGCCATACGTTGTCGATTTGTCATCGTATTTCTTTATCATGCTTACTTAGGTGAACAAATGTTGCCAGCGGTTGGCTGGACATGTGTATTTGGTTCCATCCAAGCCAGGGTGCATTTTCAGAATGTGAACTGAACCGTAGGCTGTTGATGAAAACAGACTAGTTGGGAGGCCCCTGTGTGTGGTTTGAGCACACTATAGCTATACAAAGGGTCTATGATTTATACAGTAAGAGTCCTGGGTTAGCCATCACTGCAGTGGATTGATGATCAAATTGTGTACGTTTTCCTCGATTGATTTTACTCCTGACATCTCAGATTTTTTTCCCCCCCTTCCATCCCATTCTGCCCTTCTGACACATTCCAGCTCTGTTGGGGTAGAAACTGTTAATTGTTCCCAGTACAATGGAAGATGGGTCACAGTGTCTCTTCCCTTTTCCCCAAGTACATAATTTTAAGGCTGCAATTTTTGATTCACCTACTTGAGAGTAAATCAGGTTGGCAAATAGTGGTTGTTGGTTTTTTTGGAACCCCTTTGCAATGCAACAAGAATGCAGAAGTTGCAATTGCAGCAGGAGAAGAAAGACATGTGGTCTACCAAAAGTAGGCAGATAATTTTTTTCCATCCGTGATCTAAAGGTACTGTCTTGTGTTCTGTGTTTGGCTCCAAGCTGTGTGAGTATTTTAACAAATTTTGAACTGGAAAAGAATTTACACTCCTTTTGAGTTGATAAAATTTGATTTATGTTTAGGAGACAGAACTGAAAAAACACACCATCTTAATCTTACCCACTTTATAAATACCTTATTTTTTTCCCCTCCAGAGCTAGAGCAGCTGATTAGGGAAGAAATTAAATCAAACACAGTTAATGTGGTTTACATGCCATGCTCAGACACATTCTGAACTTTCCTTGGGATTATTTTTATTGGAATATTGGTGCATGTTTTAAGACTAAGCAAGGAGGAGGAGGTCCCCAATCCTCATTGCATGGTGCTTTTAAACCATATCTGAGTCAAATGCCACCAGACAAGTGGACAAAACAAATGTAGCATCAACAGTGCCCAACGTGGCCAATAATGATCATTGTCCATGCATGGCTGTGCTGACAGTTAAGCAGCCCTTGATCATTTATTCACCAAATCACAGTGAAACAAATGATAGCTTGGTGCAACACATGAAGCCAAGCTTATGGATCGCTTGCTTCCCCGATGAATGGTGTTGTTCTGTGTATGTGTGTTGCATGTGTAAGCTGTGCATGAATGACTTCAGCTTGAATAAAAATTTCCAGAAAATTGAGGAAAGAGAGGTGGGGAGGGGGGTTGACTTCTCCTTCCCCACCCTTCCTTGAAGTCAGAAGGCTCCTGTCTCTCATGACCAAGACGCCAGCAAGCTCGCTTTCCTGTTGGCTGCAGAATCTTGCTCAGAATTCTGAGCTTTTATGTGGGAGCCAATAGTCACACAGCATTCATCCAGAAACTATCATTATCGGTCCCTTCCTTTTCTCTGCTCCTTTCAACTCCAGTTCCCAGGATGGCTGAAGATATGCAGACATTCGAAGACAGTGGTTTCCTATAAAACTTTTTGGGTTTTATGCTTTGGAGGCAGGAATGTTTTTACTGAATCACAAAATCCCTTTCTAGACGTTCTCTACATCCATGGCATGGCTTTGATGGAAAGAAAAGGCTGAGATTCAGGCTCTGGAGCTCAGGAGAAGGAGGGGTAGGATGCTTTGTTAATGCCACCCACAGGTAGAAGTTTGTTCTGGGGGCAGAGAGGGTTCCTCTCAGCCCTCCCCATTTTTCTTTCTTTCTGCTTTTTCAAAACGGGACTTGGACATTTGGCAAGACACCACAAGAGCCAACGGTTCCAAATCCATTTTTTTTTCCCAATGCTGAGATTTACCTGAGAGGTAATATGCATATATTTAAGTCACACACACACACACACAGCCTTTTAGTATCTTTTCGTCAGATATCTTATACGATCATAAATATTGAACTTGGTAGCAACATCTCATGATGACATAAAGCAAAATGCAAAAGAGACAAGATGGTGGGGAGGACCTTAAATTGCAAGGATTCCTCCATCCATGCAGAATCTTGAGATGGACACCCATCTGAAATTCCTGGCAGACCTGTTAGCATTCCTCTGAACTTGAAGTGTAGGGAGAACACTGTCGGCCTTTCGAGGTAGACCAGACTTGAACACCAAAGTCATGAATACCAAAACTACTTTTATTATAGAGTTAACGGCTGCAGAATCTTTCAAGTCTGAATGTGCTTCCTGCCTCCCTGCCTTTATCTTCACGAGAACTAGGGAGGGTCATGTCTGAGACGCTTTCTCAAATTACATTTCTGCTTTTGGACTCATATTTCTCTTCTCTGAGAAATCTGCCTTAGCTGCAGCTCTTCCTCCTCTTCCTCACGGTTGTTCTGACAGCCCATTACAAACACAGAATGGCTTACAAGTCTGTGATCACTCTATGATTGAAAGCAGCATCTATCTATCTATCTATCTATCTATCTATCTATCTATCTATCTATCTATCTATCTATCTATCTATCACATTTCTCTGCCGCCCATCTCGTACACAACGACTCTGGGCGGCTTACAAATAAAATAGCGGTCAGTAAAAAACAATACAATACAAAATCAATACCATATAAATCTACTTAGTAAAGGTAAAGGTTTCCCTTGACGTAAAGTCCAGTCGAGTCCGACTCTAGGGGGCGGTGCTCATCTCCGTTTCTAAGCCTTGGAGCCGGCGTTGTCCATAGGACACTTCCGGGTCATGTGGCCAGCATGACGACTCGGAACGCCGTTACCTTCCCGCCGAAGCGGTACCAATTAATCTACTCACATTTGCATGTTTTCGAACTGCTAGGTGGGCAGGAGCTGGGACGAGCAACGGGAGCTCACCCCGCCGCGCAGTTTCGAACCACCGACCTTCCGATCAACAGCTCAGCGGTTTAACCCGCAGCGCCACCGCGTCCCTAAATCTACTTAAATAGCAATAAAAATATAAAAATATAAAATGTATAAAACAATATGCATTAAAAGAGCAACAGTCTAGCCCTGCTTTTCAGGCATAATTAGTTATGTTCGCCGCCTTGAGTTATTTATAAAAACATAATAAAAGCGGGGAAATAAATAAATAAATAAATAAATAAAGGATTTTGCTTTATGTAGTCTGGAAGCTGCTGCAGTTGGAATTTAGTTTCTCCTGTCAGGTATTGATTGAAGTCTGCAGGGAATACTACCCATAAAAAGGACATCCAACTGATTTAGCCCATGAAGTCAGGAGTGGGGGTGGGTGGATGTTCAAAAACATCAAGATGGTGGCTGTGACTGTGCAGTTGAAGCTCCTTCCCTTTTTACACATGTTGCATGTCCCACTGTGGTTTCTTTGAACACCCCCCACCTCCCACAGGACTCCCCAGATCAGGAATAATTATTCTATACTTCCCAATTGCCCACTTGGTTTTTCAGAGCCCTGCAGGGCTCTCTGAGATATTTATTTATTTATATTTCAAATTTCGTCACCGCCCATCTCCCTCAAAAGAATCATAAAGAGGTCCTGGGTCTCCCTCAAGAGGTCAAAATGGTCATAAAGTGGACCTGGGTCTCCTGGTGGGTAGATCTATACTCCAATTTGCCAATCAACTGATTGTTTCAGCAGTAAACCAGTGGGAAACTGCTAACACAAATAAATGCATGCATTCCGTGGCTGCTGATTCCTGGGGGAGGTTTGGGGGATTTTAATTTTACCCTTGCAAAACTTAAGTAGCTCAATATGCCACTTAACCCCCCCACCTCAAACCCTGGCTCAAAAAATGCAGAAAAGAAGAAACACAGAAGGTCTTCCTGCTATGGGTGACTTTGGGGGGTCCTCAAGGGGAACCTTGTGGCTGTCTCTGATCTGCTGTCTTATTGGCCTTGAGTCGCTTCCTTAGACAACAGCATTTTGCTACTGATACTGTTATAAACCTTAGCTGTAAAAAGTGGGGAGGCAGGGGGATTATGGGACGGTGTCATTTATATCTCCCTTAAAAAACCATTAGTGCATGAAATGTAGTAAACAAAAATAAAACTAATACAACAGTGACAGTACAATGAAAAAATATGTAAGTGATAAATTAAATTAAACCTGAAAGGGGGGGTTCCCTATACAGGTAGCCCTCGCTTAATAAACATTCGTTTAGTGATGGTTCAAACTTACATCAGTGCTGAAAAAAAGACTTATGACCGGTCCTCACACTTACAACTGTTTCAGTGTCCCTGTAGTCACGTGATCACAATTTGGGTGCTTGGTGACCAGTTTGCGTTTATGACCGTCGCAGCGTCCTGTGGTCACGTGATTGCTATTTTCGACCTTCCCTGCTGGGATCTGGCAAGCAAAACCAATGGGGAACTGTGTGACTCACTTAACAACCATGTGGTTCACTGAATGACCACAGTGACTCACTTAACGACCACCATTTGGGGAGTTGAAGTCCACACATCTTAAAGTTGCCAAGGTTGAGAAACACTGGTCTAGGTGATATGTTAAAGGACTGCATTATACACACACAAACACACCCCAAGAGCCTGGAAGAACAGTGGAATATAGAATTAAAAATGAAAACAAAAGGTGGAATATAAATTTAAGAACAAAGATTATTTCTTTAGTTACTAGATCTATAAGGCCACCCAACTCAAACAGTGTGGGTCTGGGTGGCATGCAACAAGAAACAAAACAGAACCCCCAAACCCATATAACTTTAGAGCACATCCAATATATAAATATAAGATACAACATTTAAAATGTATGAAATAAAAGGAAGAGGAGGAGTCAATGGGAAATAATCATATGTGTTGCACAAAGACAGAAAAATTTGGCAATACCTACGACAGAGGATTGGTTGGTGAAGATGACAGGACTCACTGAAATGGCCAACTGGCTTGTTTGATTAGAGAAAAGACAATACCTATGCTTATTGGTGACTGGAAACCCCATATGGACTTTTTGGGTAAGAAAAAGAAAAAAAATGAACTTATGATTTATGGTTTTGATGATTAGATGGGATAGATCATAGAAAGAAGAGAGTCACGATGTAACTTTAGAGAAAGAGGTCAATTTATAATAGGACTTAGAACTTCTATAAGAAGCTTTTAACTGCTCATAACTGCTGTAAAGAAGACTGGAAACCACTTTATATATTTCTTTTCTTTCTATTTTTCTGCTACTCTTTTTCTTCTTGCACCTTTAGTTTCTTCTTGCATTTCTTTTCGCTCTATTTTAGTTTGTATTAGTCTTATTCTTGTGTTTAAAATTTTCAGTAAAAGTATTTAAAAAACCTTTCTCACCCCTATGGCTGGTCTGTGTCTTCCTCAACCTCGGGTCCTCCACCAGAGGCCTGGGAATTTGAGGGCTCTGCGCAGGATCTCAGCTGTTCCTAGCCCTGCACTCTTCTGGACAGAGAGCTCTGATGTGGCTCCTGGGATCTGCTGGAGCCCCTCTCCCAGACTGGGGGTCACAGCCCTGAGTGCTCCTACCACCACTGGGACCACTTGGGCTTTCATTTTCCACATCCTCTCTAGTTCCTCCTTCAGGCCCTGGTACTGGAATGTCACTGCCACCCCCCTCCATTAAAGAGCAGAGCAGCTTTTTTATGCATACATGTACAGGACATGTATATATCAATAATCCTGTGTGTCAACTGGAATCCTGTGCAGCTGGATGGAGACAGGGCACCGGGAGACCCAAACAGGGATGGGAAGAGGCCAAACCCTTGTCTGGGGGTCCCAAAGTTTTCAAATTCAGCATAATTCAGTTAACCTCTCTGAAGCAGCAGCTAATCTCGAAAGTGGCTGTGCTTTTCCAGCTTCTTTGCACTTAAGACCAACTCTTCTCCCCAAATCACAAATGCAGTAATTAATTGGGAAGGATCAGGCAAGCCACTCGTCTTCCTTTCCAGAAAGACGGCAATTCTCCTGAGATAGCAGCCGAAAATAATCTTCAGCCATAGGCATAATTTACAAACCACTGCAGCAGCGTTGTGGGTAGAGCAAAACCAGGCCAACCACAGGATAGCAGCTTAGTTGTCCAATCTGTCAAACTGGATTGAATAAAGGGAGCAGAACAGAACAGGGCATAGTTTGGCAAGGCAATGTTGGTGCCTGACTGACTTTTTGCAAGACCTCCATCTCTGTTCTTGCCACTCTGAGAGGGTATTTTCTTCGACAGGCTGAACAAGTTTCAGTGCATGCATTTCCGCAGGTCCTTGCATCTCCAATCAATTAATGTTTGGTAAAGCAGGAAGGACGCGTGGCAACTTTCTGATTTCCTCCGGGTGCAATTTATTTTCCATTGGCTTCTGCATGGTGCAGGAATGATGGCCCATTCTTCTTCTTTTGTCTTTTACCCCTTCACTTAGGCTTGTAGAAGAAGCCCTCAAAACTGCTCTCTTCTCCCCCCCATTGCCCCGTTGGAAGTTTTCTCAATCTGCTTGTCCCTTCCCCTTTCCTCTGTCTCCTGGCACCTGCCTGCAATCCCAGATAATGCCTGATTATATCAGGCCGTGTGGTCGATTGAAAGGATCTTAAGGCCTGTCCAAAAAGGAAAAGCATTGAATCTCTGTGGCTAAGGCAGCGCAACCACATCACTGGCTTCCTAAACTTGGAAAATGCTGGCTGAGTGGCAGCCCAAAATAACAAAGTTTCCATCCCCGACAGGATCCTTGGATGGTTGGCCTCCAAAAACTAGAAGCTTGAGCCCAGACTAAACAATAGCACAACCCCTAAAAAAAAAGAGAAAGAGAGAGAGAGAGAAAGATGGGAAGCATTTAAGGCAGTGTTTCTCAACCTTAGCAACTTTAAGATGGGCGGACTTCAACTCCCAGAATTCCCCAGCATGTAAGAACTGACACCATCAGTCCCAATACTGACCCAACTCATGCACAATTGGAATATGCAGAAATTAGGTTTATTGAAACTAGTGTCCAGATCAGAATAAAAGCTGCGTAAACTCATTAAAACTTTCCAACACCCCCTTCCCCCTCCTGCTCCTTTCTCATCCAACCTCTAATGGTCAGCCATACCAGCCGCAGATGTCTCGGGCAGGATGACCTTGACTCCCACCTGGCAGCCCAAACAACGGTGATTCACACTCCTGGCAATTCTCCCCTCCCATCTTCCTCCTTGACACATGTTGGCTCATCTGTGCAGACGAACACGATCAGACGATTCAGAACTCATTTGATTGTGGAGTCTGACACAGCATGGCTGGCTGGGGACTTCTGGGAGTTGAAGTCCACCCACCTTAAAGTTGCCAATGTTGAGAAACTCTGGTCTAGGTGATATGTTAAAGGGCTGCATTATATACACACACACACACACACACACACCCAGGAGCTGTAGGTTGTAACTGGACATTTGATGGCTAATTTTAAATGACAACCTGGGTTGTGTGATAGAGCAGCATCTCTAGCACTGTCCCTTGCTTATCAGGGTTTTCTTCATCCTTTGCATGATCCTCACTGTAATTAGTCCTTACTTTAGGATGGATGGATGGATGGAACCACACACACACACACACTCTTTAGATTGCATTTCTAGTCTCTTCCAAGGTAGTGACATATTCTAATTGGAACAGAATGTTTTTCTAAGTCGTCAGCCAGACGAAAACAATTAACCTTCTCAGTGGCACATGGGGACTAAAGATTTTGCTGGGAGAAGATCAAAATCTTGGGAGAACTAAATCTAGAGAGGCCTAGAGAAGGCTCTTCTGTGCAGTTTGGGAAGCAGGAAAAGGCCATGCCCAAGGAATCCATGGTGATGCAAGCCATGGTTTATTGTTTCCTTACTTGTCCGGATTACTTTAATGTGATTACTGTGATTATTCTATTTAAAAGACTCTCAGGTTGTCATCATTGTCTTTATCTAACAGAGTCCCCCTGTTCGGGAGGAGATGGGTGGTGATAGAAATTTGAACCATAAATACATCTTCTTATAGACAGCAGACAGCTCACGCTAAGATAAAATGCAACTGCCATGCTCAACTGTGCGACAAAATCCCGCAGCAGCATTTTTCAGCCCCCTGAGCAGCGAATGTTACATAGAGAGGCACAACATTTAGCCACTCCACTGGTGATATTGGGATAGCAATCAGCTAATACACAGCTGAGATTGACAATCCCCCCCATGCCTGGGAATTGTATGAAAAATGGGATAACTCAGCAGGCTCACCAGTCCTTACAAAAGGGATTATAGAGTATTGGATAGCTTTCCACAATGCCTGATCCACACAGTACTATGAAGGAGGGAGGGAGGGAGAGAGGGAGGGAAGGAGGGAGGAAGGAAGGAATCTAGCTATATGTATTCAAGGAAGGAGGGAGGGAGGGAGGGAGGGAGGGAGTCTAGCCATATGTATGTATGTATGTATGTATGTATGTATGTATGTATGTATGTATGTATGGAAGGGAAGGGAAGGGAAGGGAAGGGAAGGGAAGGGAAGGGAGGGAGGGAGGGAGGGAGGGAGGGAGGGAGGGAGGGAGGAAGGAAGGAAGGAAGGAAGGAAGGAAGGAAGGAAGGAAGGAAGGAAGGAAGGAAGGAAGGAAGGAAGGAAGGAAGGAAATTTATTCTGGTCTTAGACCAAAAGAAAGGAAAGATCACCATAGCAAAACATTGCATAACTATTATCATATACAGGACCAGAAAAGTATGTTATGAAACTTATTTAATTATGCTGCAGAGGGCAGAACATCAAACTTTGCCCAAGCGAAGACTTGGGCGATGTTTCAGAGTTATATTATTAACAAGGCAGGAAGGTGATAGAGACCTGATTTTTCGGTTTTTGTTTTCAAAATCTCTATAATCCAAGAGACTAAAGGCTAGACTATGGAAATCTCTATCTCAAGTACATTGTGTGATACATATCTTTTGGCACTGTCAAATGGAGGAGGAGGAGGAGGCGGCCGCCGCCGCCAACTGGGGAGAAACCCCAACAACTGAACTTTTCAAGAAGAGGAAGAAGAGGAGGAGGAGGAGGAGGAATTGGGGAGAAACCCCAACAACTTTTCCATCACATTTTCCCACCAGCCTGATTTAAAATGGTCTGAGAAAATCACAGGGGCAAGACTTATTTGTGGGGAAAAAATCTAAGTGGCTTAGAGTTTAAACAAGGCAGGCACCCAAATAAGCAAATTAGAATGTGAATAACAAAAGTGTTAACTGTCAAAAAGTTACAGTTTTTCTAAAGGGAGAATGGGTGGAGACAAGAGTTTCCATAGCCCAGGAGTGATACAGAAAATGGCCATTTCCTATGTAGGTTTGAACTTTAAGTAAAAAGATAAAAGGAGTTTCTTGTATGAGAAACAGGTAGCAATAAGAGCAGCCTTTCTCAACCTTTTGACCCTGGAGGAAGCCTTGAAATATTTTTCAGGCCTCAGGGAACCCCTGCACATTCAGGCTTAAAGATAGGCCAGAAGTTGCAAAATTATGATATTTGTTTCATGGGTAGGCCTCTATATATGCATTAACAGTGTTCTTCAACTAAAAACAAAGAATGAAACTTACTCCTTTAATGCGGTTGCCCGAATTTGAAATAATTTTTAAAATAAATTGTGATCTCCCAGGAATCCCCTCGTGACCTCTCATGGAACCCGGGGGTGAGAAACCCTGCTCTATGGGGAGACAGAATTGCTAGATGATAAGGATAGCCTAATGAAGAGTTCTTTCCAGTGATCTGAGATACATCACCCAACCCAATGATCATATCTATCTTTTAGTAGGCAGACAGATGGCTGGACTCCTGGAATTTTAGGTTGGACACCAGATAGCAAAGAGGAAAAAAAATCAAGGGAGCTAAGGGTCTGCTTTAAAGCTTAGCTGGAAGTAAAAGGCACATGTGGGAAATCTGAGCCTCCAGTGGTCTTAAGGGAGAGTGAAGGCAAAGAGAACAATAGGTAATTAACAGAGTATTGGGAGGACAAGCTACTTCAATCAAGAGTCTGGTAGCACCTTTTCTGATTAACACATTTTACTAAAAGGCGTAACTTTCCATGAACAAACACCATGGGTCTTTAACATGTTACAATTGTTAGTTGATAAGGTCCTTGTAATTTGTGTAACCCACTTACCGTTCCCATCTTCCTTCTCCCCGCCTCCCCCAATTTAAATCCTACATCAGTTTAGCTACTCCAGGCATCTAGTGAAGGGAGCCACAGCTCACGAAAGCTGATGCCTTTTAATAAAACGTGTTAGTTGGAAAAGGGGCTACCACACTCCTGATTGTTTTGCACCCATGGACTGACCTGGCTCTCCTCCTGCAATGTGAGCTACTGACGTCTCTCTAAGAGGTGGCAGGAGATTAAACAAGAGGGTCCTTAAGTGACTCTGTGATGTTGTTAAGAACTTCTGGGTAACTTGCACATGGGTGCCAACTCTACATAATTGTTTTCTGCGTCCTCCAGGCTCTCCTCTGATCGGTACAAAGATTTGCCTTTCTGAGTTTACAGGCAGAGTGCTGGATTTTAATTAGATGGGTAACACAAGGCTTGTTTCTTTCGGAAGAGCGCACACTCCCCCCATGCATTTTCTTTTTTCACTCAGTTTGTGACTTTCCCTTAACCGCACCATCTTCAGCAGCACGTGCCGACCATGTCACCCCAAATACAGAGAACAGGCCTACCGTTAATAAAATCCATTATCTAGTGTTACGTTGTGGCCTGCAGCCTTTGCTACCAATCTCAGAAGCATTTGGACGTCCTTTATTGGACAGCGTATGGAACTTCTGCTTTGCGCCTTCTCTTTGTGGCTGCTGTAGAGGGGGAGACGTGGTGTAACAAATGGTGCTGGGGTGGGGAAGGGAAAGAAGCGTTCTCTAAGAGAATGCCTAAAAAGGCCATAAGTCTGAACTGCAATTAGTCCTTTTCTAAAGTGCAGCGTATTGTGTCCAGCCCAGTCGTTCCTGGCTCACATTTGCATGAACTCTAGGATACACAATGGAAGTTGCATACATTGTACATTCCGAGGAGAAGGGGAATGAAGTTAAATCATTAGGACTCGAGGCAGCTGCCAATTCCTCAGTGGCTTCCAGGTTTCCTACTATACTTCTGAAGTAGTAGCACCCTTTCCCTCTGATTGCTTCTTAGTATTCTGGATCAAAGGCCCTCAACAACAGACTACATATTCCTTTCCACCAAAAATCAATGTGTTGGTTATGAAATTGGACGAAGTAGACAATCTATATACAGTAGGCACCAGGGATACTTTTCCAACTTTGCTTGTTTCTTTAGCTTCCTGATTTTTGGGGTACGAGCAAGGAGTTCTGCTTTTTTTTAGGAAAAAAAATCAGATCCCCTATTTTTGTGTGTAAAGGTTCCCTGCTGCTCATAGTGCTTCCCATATCTCTTTTACCCAATTTGTGGCATTCTGTTAACCATGCCAGCCTATTGAAAGCAGGGATGGAGAATGTGATCATGGCTTTTTAGTGACTGGGCCAGGCTGTTTTGCCAAATTGTGATGCTTGATGTGCCATCAAGTCAGTGTTGACTCTCAGTGACCACACAGGCAGATTTTCTCCAAGAGGATCTGTTTCCAGCTTGGTCCTTCTGTCTTCCAAAAATGCACCCATCACCACTAACTGAGTCCATCCACCTTGTTGCTGATTGTCCTCTTCTTCAATTTTCTTCCACCTGTCGTAGCATCAGAGCCTTCTCCAGACATCTGGATCTTCACATAATGTGTCCCTAGTAGGATACTTTGAGCCTGAACATTTGTGCCTAGAGTGAGAACTCTGAGTTGATTTGTTCAATGATCCATTGGTTTGTTTTCTTGGCTGTCCATGGTATTCTCAGAAGTCTTCTCCAGCACCAACGTTCAAAAGCATCAATATTCTTCCTATCCTGCTTCTTCAAAGCCCAACTTTTACTTCCATAGAGTGTCACATTGCTTGCACTATTCTGATCTTTGTAGGTATAGACACATTAAGGCATCTGAATATCTTTTCCAAGGCCTTTGTTGCTACTGTACCAACTTCTAGTCTACTGTTCCAAATTATGTGCCCTGGGCCAGAGCAATACATACAGCAGAAAGGAGCAGATATATACTGTAGTGTTAGGGTCTTGGTAGAATGGACTGAATTGTTCCCAATGTAGGATTGGCTGGCCAACATTTCTCTCTTAGATGTTGAACTCCAATTCCTATTAGCCTTAATTTGCATGGTCAGTGGTAACAAATGATGCTTCATCATGTTACATGTTACCTGTTGGTAGGAAACTAACTTAGTAGGTAAGTAATTAGGTAGTAAGAAGCTACTGTTCTTTCTCTGTCTCTCTCTGCAATGGGATTTATTGTGTTGCTTCTTTTTATAAGTAAGCATCACGCATGTGCATTTTCAGCTGCAGTCTATGCTGGCCCCCTTGTGTACCCCCTCAGGTCTATGCCAAATTTCTACTTTATTCTGCCACTTAGACAATGCAAAGTTACTTTTGCCAATGTCAATGACTCTAAATTGCCAATATGGTCATTTTTAATACTTCCGAATTTCCCACGTCTTTTGCCAGAGGCACGTCCCTTGAAATCCATCTGATTTAAACCTTACTACAGGATAGTTACTACAGTGCAAACTTGTTGATGAGATTCCTAACACATTCACAGATGCCTAAGACAGGTGGTCCCTCAAGGAACCATATAACTCTAGTCTATTACTGAGTGAAATTTTGAAAAAGGCAGGCAGGTTTAGGGCCTTCTGGTTAACTTTCTGATAAATGGGTGGCCATACAAGCTAAGCTCATGAACAATGAGAAAACAAGACCAGCAAACCACGGTATGCCAGTGGCTGAGCACAGAGGCAGCTTATATTGGGCCCACGACATTTCTCTATTTCCCTGAAATATGCCAACCATAGGACATTCCACAGCGCTGTTTACAGTAGTGGGTGCAACCCAAGCGATCTTGCGGAGAATACAAATTGATGGAGTAAAATGCCCATGATGATTGCATATTATCTTGTTTGCTTAACGAACTAGCCAGGGTCATCCTGGGGAGGGTCACAAATGATAAGATGGCGCTCATGCCCATGCCATCAAAGCCTCGCCCCTGTTTTCGCACGCACAATGCGTCCTGTTTTTAAACCTAACTATAGCAGAGAGGTAAATTTGTTTCTTTTTTCCTTTCAGGCTAGAATGATTCCAGTTTTAGTTTTGTAAGGGGCAAAGCTTGAAATGAAGGATTTGATCACAGTATCAAGAAGCTATAAAGTATTGAATGGAACGGAAAACTTAGCATTTTCGAGGGCAGAAAAACTCTGGCTGACGGACTCTGTGGTTGAGAAATGTTAAGTGTGGCGGAAACATTGGATGGAACGTTCTGTTGAAAAGTCAGCAAGATTTGTGATGGCCATGCACCCACAAAAAGGTGAACCAGTAAGGATTCGGGCACTTATAGGTCATTGCTCTGCCAGCCAGGAAACCAAAAAGAAGTCCAGGGCTTGTTTCAGTTCTGCAAGTTTCCTACATCATTTGTTTCTCAATAAGAGGAGCAAGAAAGGAAGATGGGAGAGAGAGCGCAAGAGAGATCAGGGGTGCAGGTACAAGCAGTCCTCGACTTACAACCACAACTGGGACTGGGACTTCCGTTGCTAAGTGAGGCAGTTGTTAAGTGTTAATCTGGCTTCCCTCATTGACTTTGCTTGTCAGAAGCCGGCTGGGAAGGTTGCAAATGGCAATCAGGTGACCTCGGAACACTGCAGCCACCTTAAGGACAAGCCAGTTGCCAAGCGCCTGAATTTTGATCATGTGACTGCAGGGGGGTTGCAGAGGTTGTAAGTGTGAGGACCGGTCGCGAGTCACTTTTTTCCAGCGCCATCATAACCTTGAATGGTCGCTAAACAAATGGTCATTAAGTCGAGGACTACCTGTATTTCAAGATGCAGCCAGAGTTACATGTAGACACTGCAGCGAGGCAGTGCAGAAGTTTGCAGGACTGAAATAGAAGCCCTGGACTTCAGCAGAAGGGGCTCTGCTTTTGGTTTCCATGCTGGCAGAGCCAGCCGGTATGTTTGCTATGTGGCAACAATTGCATCCATGCGCAGTCACTTGGCTCGCTCTTCCTGTCAGGGTTTCTTTCAGAAGTGATGCCAAGTATTTCTCATGAAGCTCAAGTCAAGTGAAGAGCAGGATGTTGGGAGAGATCAGATCTCTCCTCGGCCTTTGTCTCTGAAGACTACCCCCTGCCCCCCTACCTGAGGATAAGCCTCATTTTGCTCAGTGGAACAACTGAATAGAAGTATAGGATTGCAGTGGATCTCCTCAGATAAGCCACCATCACACCCCATCTGTTTGGTCTGGGGTGGGGGAAAGAAGCTGCTGAGGCAGAAGAAGCACATGAAAAGTGATCTCCAAGTGAAGAAGCAGTTTGATGAATGAATGTTGCAAGATCGACCCAATTTTACTGGCCATTCTAAAGACAATAGCATTACCGTAGTATTTTTCAACCTTGGCAACTTTAAGAGGTGTGGACTTCAACTCCCAGAATTCCCCAGACAGCCTGCTGGCTGGGGAATTCTGGGAGTTAAGTCCACACAAGCTGGCTGGGGAATTCTGGGAGTTAAGTCTACACAGGCTGACTGGGGAATTCTAGGAGTTGAAGCTCACACATCTTAAATTTGCCAGGTTTGAAAAACACTGTGTTAGACCTTAGCTTGTAACCTTGTGCTAGGAAGTGACCCCTAGCAAGGAGGATTGATTGATTTGTTTGTTTATTTACACTTTGAATTTGTGTAGCCACCTATTTCATATATACGACTCTGAGCAGCTTGCCAGCAATTAAAACACATATAAAAACAACCCAAAAAAGAACAACACAACTATTTAAAAGCAAGGGAAAAAAACAATATAAAAGCATATAAAAAGCCATCATAAAATGCATAAAACTCCCAGCCCATAATCCCATTCATCAAAACAATCAGTACAGCCACTGTACCAGTTCTATCACATCCTGGATCCCCATGCCCATTGGCAAAACTATGTCTTCAGTTCCTTACTAAAAGCCAGCAGAGATGGGGACAACCTAATCTCCCAGGCAGCCTTTCTCAACCTTCTGACCCTGGAGGAACCCTTGAAATATTTTTCAGGCCTCTGGGAACCCCTGCACATTCAGGCTCAAAAGATAGGCCAGAAGTTGCAAAATTATTATATTCATTTCATGGGTAGGCCTGTCTATATGCATTAACAGTGTTCTTAAACTGAAAATAAAGAATGAAACTTATTAAATGTGAAGTTGCCCAAATTTGAAATAATTTTTTAAAAATAAACTGTGATCTCCCAAGGAACCCCTAGTGACCTCTCACGGAACCCTAGGGTGCCACGGAACCCTGGTTGAGAAGCCCTGCTCCAGGGGGATAATGTTCCTCAGGGTGGGCGCCACAGCAGAAAATACTCTCTTCCTGGGTCCTGCCAGATGACATTCCCTGGCTAACAGGACCTGCAACATGACCCTCCTGCCGGATCTGATGGAACGAGTAGATGTAAGTGGGGAGAGGCAGTCCCTCACATAACTGAGGGATGCCAGCGAGAAGCTGAGCTGATGGGAAACAATTTGCTAGAGATGATGGAAAAGAACCTCATCAGTGTGCCTCCTGAATGGATCTTTGGATGATGGACCTTACTGTTTTGTGATTCCCCAGAGTAATGCTTTTGTAAGACCATGCATGACAGGGTCTGAAAAGATTGCTTATACCTGTTAGGATTGGAAGCAGATTTGGGGCAGAGAAGGGGAGACTCTGAGCTTAGTGGGATTTGTAGGCATCAAGTTTTCAGGAGCATAAGTATGTTTGTTTTGTTGTTTATTCGTTTAGTCGCTTCCGACTCTTCGTGACTTCATGGACCAGCCCACGCCAGAGCTTCCTGTCGGTCGTCAACACCCCCAGCTCCCTCAGGGACGATTCCGTCACCTCTAGAATATCATCCATCCACCTTGCCCTTGGTCGGCCCCTCTTCCTTTTGCCTTCCACTCTCCCTAGCATCAGCATCTTCTCCAGGGTGTCCTGTCTTCTCATTATGTGGCCAAAGTATTTCAGTTTGGCCTTTAATATCATTCCCTCAAGTGAGCAGTCTGGCTTTATTTCCTGGAGGATGGACTGGTTTGATCTTCTTGCAGTCCAAGGCACTCTCAGAATTTTCCTCCAACACCACAGTTCAAAAGCATCTATCTTCCTTCGCTCAGCCTTCCTTATGGTCCAGCTCTCGCAGCCATATGTTACTACGGGGAACACCATTGCTTTAACTATGCGGACCTTTGTTGTCAGTGTGATGTCTCTGCTCTTAACTATTTTATCGAGATTTGTCATTGCTCTTCTTCCAAGGATTAAGCGTCTTCTGATTTCCTGACTGCAGTCAGCATCTGCAGTAATCTTCGCACCTAGGAATACAAAGTCTTTCACTGCTTCTACATTTTCTCCCTCTATTTGCCAGTTATCAATCAAGCTGGTTGCCATAATCTTGGTTTTTTTGAGGTTTAGCTGCAAACCAGCTTTTGCACTTTCTTCTTTCACCTTCATCATAAGGCTCCTCAGTTCCTCTTCGCTTTCAGCCATCAAAGTGGTATCATCTGCATATCTGAGATTGTTAATGTTTCTTCCAGAGATTTTAACTCCAGCCTTGGATTCCTCAAGGCCAGCTTGTCGCATGATGTGTTCTGCGTACAAGTTGAATAGGTAGGGTGAGAGGATACAGCCCTGCCGTACTCCTTTCCCAATCTTAAACCAGTCTGTTGTTCCGTGGTCTGTTCTTACTGTTGCTACTTGGTCATTATACAGATAAGAACTAGTGATTTCAAAGGTGAGAGCCAACTTGTACTGGTTAAAAGGGCCGGGCTAGAAACTGGGAGACTGTGAGTTCTAGTCCTGCCTTAGGTATGAAGCCAGTTGGGGGACTTGGGGCCAGTCCCTCTCTCTCCACCCTAGGAAGAAGAAGACAAGGGCACACCACTTCCAAGAATGTTGCAAAGAAAACTGCAGGGACTTTTCCACGCAGTGGCCAGGAGTCAAGACTCAAAGGCACCAAGCCAGTCAGTCAATCAAAGGCAGTGTTTCTCAACTTTGGAACTTGAAGATGTGGGGATTTCAACTCCCAGAATTCCCCAGCTAGCGTGTTCCTTGTTAGTGACTTTCCATATCAGGTGGTCAAGTGGAACCCTTTCCATCTCTCTCAGTGTTGTGTGGAACCCACCTTAGAAGAGCTTTATTACTTGATACTTTCTGGACCTTCCTTCCTTCCTTCCTTCCTTCCTTTACCAAGCATCTCATTTAATCCATCTTCTTCTTGGCAGCCAAAATCTAGACTACAGTATAGTCAACCATGATTGTGCAGACTGGATGCAATGCATAGCATCAACATAAGGGGAGGGCAAGACTGGGCCTTGATTTGCAGAGCAATTGGCCCTTCCATTGGCACCTTGAGTTGTGTCCAACTTACACTGTAAAGGATGGGACACAATATTGGTACTAACTACATCACTTGGAATTTGTTTCATTTTTTTTCTTCTGCGATACAAGTTGGTGAGCATAAGGCCTGCCAGTGCTGGCAGACTGGGCAGCTTCAGCATGGATCAGATCTTCCCTTACCCCACAGTTTTCTGCAGGGCCTGTTGTGATGTTTGGGTATTGTGCTTCACTTAGCACAGGTAGAAGTATTCCGGATTGCGTCGAAGTTTTTTTCTACCTAGGAATGATTTGGCATCGAAAAAGCAAGAACCTAAACTGGTGTGATTTTTATTTTCTCCATCTCTTCAGAATCCAATCTATAAAAGACATGTGTTGGGTTGTAACGAATCAAATTTTAGACCCCACCTGGGTAGTTAGAGGTGTGTGCAAGCATCGCTTCTGCCTAGTTCCCTCATCTGTCACAAACTAATCTTCTGTTAGGGGTGCTGCTATGCAAAGGCTGTTCAGTTTAGGTGAGACGTGAAAATGTGGTTGCGGCCAGTTGCGATCTCTAACCGACAGATCTGGAGTTAATCATCCAGGAATCATGTCTGAGTTTCATGTGCAGGGTAATTATTTTCTTCTGGTTTTTTTTTCTGCTGTTACAGTTCAATATAACATTTTCTGAATTCAT
The DNA here is from genome assembly GCF_035149785.1 of Candoia aspera. NCBI lineage: Eukaryota > Metazoa > Chordata > Lepidosauria > Squamata > Candoiidae > Candoia > Candoia aspera. The sequence continues at coordinate 10,183,139 of NC_086166.1, read as the reverse complement.
TTCTTGGCTAGTGCACGATGTTGTTGTTGAGTCTGGGGCCACAAATTAAACTAATCGTATCTTCCAATTGCTCCCTTTTCCTCCTGAAATGTTGAATTAGGGACCCCGTTGTCCAGAATACCCAGTGATGTTGACAGAATGCCCCTACAGTGGAAATGAATGATGCCAGTCCCTGCGTGAGTTCACAGATTGTGTTAGACCACCGTTTGGTTAATCAGGGTTTGTTTAGTTATGTATTTTATAAATTTATTCACCGCCCATCTCTCCCCAACGGGGGGACTCTGGGTGGCATACAATAAAACAAGATTAAAATATAAAACCATTACAATTAAAAATACAATAAAAATATAAATATAATAAGATCTACATGGCGAAGAGATCTTAATCAGACCTTCGGTGTAGTAGATCCCTCCGGATCACCTCACAGCGCTAGCCATCCCCAGGTGTAATTATTCCCCCACCCATTGCAAGCCTGTCTACAAAACCAGGTCTTTAATCTTTTGCGGAAGTCCAGGAGCGAGGGGGCCTTGTCTCACCTCTGGGGGAAGGATGTTCCAAAGGGCGGGAGCTACTGCAGAGAAGGCCCACTTCCGAGACCCCGCTAGATGGAATTCTTTTATAGATGGGGCCCGTAACATGCCCTCCCTGCATGACTGGATGGGGCGGGTCGATGTAATAGGGTTTAGTCATTAAGCCACAATTGGCTCAGTTCACACAGCTTGTGTAGCTATAGCTTGCAGTACCACAGTAGCTGAGGTGAGAAAAAAAATGCTGAAGCAAAATTCAGTGAGTTATTCAATTTTCCTCTGCACAATGTACCTTGCAGTTAAGTATTCTTAGCAAACCCTGCTCTATCTTGAGTCTAACATTTGTCATTATTTTTGTTCACATGATTGAACTGAGGGTCTAAAAATTGCTCATGTGCAAATGGGTATTCTTGATATAAAGATATAGACATTTACTGTAATCCGTTCTGGAGGTCAAAATCATGGTCTAATTTAATTCTGATAGAACGGCAACCGCAATTCCCAAGTGGACACTCTTTCTTTGTAATTTGATATCTAAAGTGCAAGTTACTGCATCTGAATTTAGTTGCCTTATGCAACCCTAGGAAAACTTGTCAGATGGAATGGTTTCATTAGACCTGCTTTCTTCAGCACCATTAATATCCACGAACCAATGACAAATTGCTAGGCTTTAGACCTGTCTGGGCTCACCATGGAAACCTTAATAAATAGGCTAGATCCAGTGAGTCTCCAGCAGTTATGAGTCCAAAGAAGGATCGCATGGAAGTCTGTCCCATTGAACGACAAGTGGACCATGGAGCCATATAAGGCACACCAAATATCTTTGGCTAGGCTTCATTATCTGCTTCCTACTTTGCAGTGAGCCCTCATTATCTCCTGCAATTCCCAAACACCGGGGAGCAAACCAGTGAGTGATGAGGATGGATTACGTCCCCACCAGATCAGATGAGAGAGAGGGTCTGAGTTGTGATTCCGAATTCCTGTTTCAGTTGGATTGCACCCAAACTTTTGAGAAGTGAAAAGGTCGCAGCCTTCATCCTCCATGGATTTGCAGCTGAACCAAGAAGTATGGATTGCTATTGACTCCACCAGCCCTTACTGCCTTTTTTCTCTCCCCCACTTTTCTTCCTTTTTCTTCTGTCTTCTTTCTCTTTTTCCTTTTTTTTTTTTGAGCCCTGTACAATGACTTGTTATGTAAAACACAGCAAGACAGTGAGAGAGAGATGGAGGGAGGGAGATTCTTTAGTGTAGGAATCTGAGTCACATGGGCCTGTTTTATTCCCCCCTCTGCTAATCTCGTTTCTATAGAAACAAGATGGGGGGGCAGACAAGCAGAGAGTGAGAGAAGAAATGAATTAAGGTGATGGGAGAGGAAAACATGGGTGGCAACTGAAAGGAATGGTATGGTTTGCGAGACAAGAGAGAAATGTAGGCAGAATAGGGTGTTGGAGGAAATTGGCAACCTCTGAGTGGGGATTTGGGTTAGCAGAAACTACCCCAGGTTTGGATGGAGCGTGCGGTCCATGCCTATCTGCAAGAAGGTGTGCGCTTTTGAAGTGAAGGCATTCTTCTGAGAAGGGAAAGCAAGAGGTATCGTGAAAGAGCAAACTCAAAAACAGGTGAGTGAGAAAGCAACAGGGCTGGTGGGGGACCTGGGACCAGCAAATCCCACCCACTCTGGCTAGAGTAGAGGTCTTCCTCTATAGGAAGTCATTTGGTTAGTGCTTCCCCCCCTTCCCCATCCAGGTTTGTTTTTTCAAAACTTAGAGCAGCTGGCATTGGTTTAGAATGCCATGATTTCTCTGCAGTTTCCCTTCTCCCACAGCCATCCAGGTGTAACCAAAAAGAATTCAGGTCAGAAAAACGTGCAAGTTCTTGATCTCTCATCTTGTCAGGTTAAGGAGTTGGATCTTTGCCTTCAACCAGCTACTATTTTGTGCAAATCAGATCAACTTCAACTCTTCCTTTTGCTCAATATGCTTTTTCTCCGGCTTTTCCGCATCATTAGCAAGTCATGGTCATGCCCTGCGTCCTCCACGCTTTGCCTCTGAATATTACCGTGGCCTAAATTGGTAAGTGTTTTGGCTAGAGGTGCATGAGTTGGTAGCGGGCCAAGTCCTTAGCTGAAGAACGATAATGTTTTCTTTAGGGTTTAATTGGGATGGGTTCCAAATAACCCTTTGCGGCAACAGGACCTCTCAAAACTCATTCAGATGTGCCAAAACTTAGAGCTCACCTGTATTGCACTTCAGATTATTTTGTGTTTCCTGGATTCTGCTAACTCTCAAGCAGTTGTCTGGATACGGCATCTGAGCACAGTAGTGGGTGCAAATTTGCTTCGGCTGAGCATCTTTTGCATATTACGATTGAAATCAACTTGCAAGTAATAACAGTGCTTAGCTTCATGGACTGTTCAGTGTGGCACTTTGCCTTTCTTTAGCTATTTTATAAATGATAGATCCTGGTAGGTTTTCAGCTGCTGTGTCGGTATGTGAGCTAGGAAGAGAGACATTGAAGTTCATACAGTGCATTAAGCCATGGTTTGCTCATCTACAGTTAGAAGCCATGATTGGCTATGCTTACACACATTGCTAGTGAAAAGCAAGCAGACTACAGTGTCTTGTGTGAGCCCAGTCACTGCATCTCTGTGTGAGTGGTGGTGGTCTCAACAGAGCAAAGTTCTCAGCTGATGTTATTTGCACTGATTGGTTTGATTTCTTTATGTGGTAGTCTGAAATACATAACATGATCCTGAAGGAGGGGATGGGACAAGGAGGCAAGAACCACAACAGAATGTATGTTAAAAAGCCTGAGATGAAAGTGCAGAGACCCTCAATTTACAAGTCTTCAATACTGGCTTTAAAAACCAGCATGTTCTCTTCATGTGATACCTTTACCTAGCCAGAAGTGCAGAAGACCTTAATATCTGCTTCATCCTCAAATAAAATTAGAGAACAATAGTCTCAGAGATGCCCTTTCTGGGAAGATAAGCAAACAAATGCATTGAGGTAGCTTGCATGGAGGTTCTGCCACCTTTCTTAAGGCCAGGTAAGAGAAAAGCATGCCGTAATGTGCCTTAGTGCTGGTGGGTAGTGAGTGGCACAGAAATCTCTTGAAGAACCGAATTTCTGCACCACACAACAGCCATTTTTATGTGGCAGCTTGTCATTGGGATCGCAAGGCACACAATCTTTCCTTCCCTCCTGTGCATCCCCAACAGGAAAGTCTTCTGGTAGTCTGGAGAAAGCCAGGTGGTGGACTCCAGTCACAATTTGCCACTGGTGCAGTTTCCATTACTTTTGTGGATACAGGGGGGGAAATCCTCCATGATAAGATAAAAGTATATTTGTACATCAATCTGAGGGCTGACCTTGTGCCTCTTTTTAGAAGAAGCGGACTCAGGGATCTCAGATTAGGGAAATCTCCTGGAGACGGATAACATATTTGGGGATGATTTTCAGAAGATGCAAGAGAGCAGTATGAGGAAGGTTTGAGCTTTGTCCCTCAGCATTATCCCAGTACAGATGGGATCCGTAGTGGTCCAACACTCACTTTTTGTAAGAAAAGGGTATTGCAAGTTCAAGGAACATTTTACAAAACTACATATAAGCTAAACTGGGAAGTTAAAATACATTCCAGAAGAAGGCAGTGGCAAAAGACTTTGGTACTGGAGCCAAGAAAATTACAGTGTGTTGTGTTCCTTTTTATATGTATTGTCTCTTTATTTGTAAGCCACCCAGAATTGTCTGGAAGTCAGGAGGCCTCAAGATTTGACAGATAAATAAATAAATGCACGAAACCCCTAGGAGTTGAGTTCAAGTCGCCTTTTTTGTATGTGTGTGTGGAAAACCGTTGGAGAATTCCCGAAAAATCCAATTTCTAGGTTGCTTTTAAATTCCACTTAAAGTAAAATGTGGGGTAAGTTTCTAGCCCAGGTAGAGAAAACAGATTTACAATCATTTTCAGCAAAGTTAAGAGAACTTGAATAATGTTAGCAGTATTTCTTAATATTACATGTTGTCTACTATTAGTGTGAGAGTGAGTTTGGTGTAGTGGTTAAGGCATCAGACTAAAAACCAGGAGATGGTGAGTTCTAGTCCTGCCTTAGGCGCGAAGCCATCAGGGTGACCTTGGGCCAGTCACACTCTCTGAGCCCTAGGAAGGAGGCAATGGCAAACTACTCCCAAAAAATCTTGCCAAAAAACTGGAAGGACTTGTCCAGGCAGTTGCCAGGAGTCAACAATGACTCAAAGGCAACCCCCCTCAAAAAAAAAATGCACAACACCATTAGTTTACCTAGAGCCAAGGACTATTGCTTAGCCACAAAGGATCCAGCTGAGATGACAAGATGGCCGGCTCTGATGATGTAGAAATATAAAAGCTTTTACACTGCATCTTGTTTCAGTTGAATGTAGAGAGAACTCATTGAGCTGAGCTTTGTTCCTGTCTTCCTAAAGGAAGATTTCTTCATGAATGTGAATGCTGGTGTATCTGCATAGCTGCTGTTTGTGCCTTGACATCAAAGGTGACAGAGGTATATCTTTCTGCTTAGGACTGACTACTCAGAGTCCATACCAAGGTCTTCAGTCTACCCCAGTTGCCCCTCATTCTCCTAAAGCATTTTGTGGTATTCTAGGTAAGTCTTAGGTGGGTAAGCCTTGCTTAAAGAAAATTTAGGTTCTACAGATACATATTTCAACAGAAAAAGATGATATTTTAATATACCTGATTGACTGAACATTGCCTCCAGAACAAGTTTGCAGAGATACCTGTGTTCATCAAGCGATGATTAGTGGAACAGATACCTTTCCATTATCCAATAAATCAATTAGTAGATCTGGAAAGTTGAGTGACTCTTTAGGGCAGATTTGGGGAGAGATCAAGGAAAAGTAGAAAAGTAGAAAAGTCTACTTCTGCACTGGTTTCAGATGAGTGTAAATTTCAGCTTCCCGAGAATTCCCTTTTTAAAAAGGAGTTCAGTGGTGAGGGTCTGTTTTAAATTTAATAACCCATGCCTAGCACAATGGTAGAAAGCTTAAGGACTACCAATGAGATTTCCATTCTTGAAGGGCAGCATTTCAGTGTGTGTGTGTGTGTGTGTGTGTGTGTAGCTCCTTGCTGCAAAAGAAATACTGCTGCATTATATTGTACAGTGTACAGGACAAAGAATCTACCTGTTCTTGGCTTATAGTTTAAGTTGTAGTGCAGATTTGGTTTACCAAGAATATAAATAGCCATGTGTAAATGTATAGATAACAGTCAATGCAATTTCTCATGCTCTATGGCATTTTTGATTAGACTGGTAGTTTGGAGCACGGATGCAACATCTTTGCTAATGTTAAGCACATCTGGTCTCCTCCGTGTCTGGGGGTTTCCCTTGATGTAAAGTCCAGTCGTGTCCGACTCTAGGGGGCGGTGCTCATCTCCGTTTCTAAGCCGTTAGAGCCGGCGTTGTCCATAGACACTTCCGGGTCATGTGGCCAGCATGACGACACGGAACGCCGTTACCTTCCCGCCGAAGCGGTACCTATTGATCTACTCACATTTGCATGTTTTCGAACTGCTAGGTGAGCAGGAGCTGGGACGAGCAACGGGAGCTCACCCCGCCGCGCAGTTTTGAACCGCCAACCTTCCGATCGACAGCTCAGCGGTTTAACCCGCAGCGCCACCGCGTCCCATCCTCCGTGTCTAGTTGTAAGTTATTATATCTTGTCTGCAGTTTGACAAGAGAAAGCTGTAAAATGAAGCCAGTGTAGGAAAGAGAGCCCTACAGTTGAGGTGCTAGGACTGAAAAGAATATTTTTTAATCTCCCTAAAGTGAATGAGCAAGTGGGTACCATGTACCCTAGTGGACAGCCATTAAGAGGTTGTTTTATGGTACAAAATAAGAGGTTTTTCCCGACTTCCGGGAAACTATTCATTCTGCTGCAAAGAGGAGAGATAATTGAGATGATCTGAACTTTGACATGTGGGATGAACTTCCCTTTCTTCTGGCTAAAGTTTATATCTTAGACTAGTTCTTTTTAGGTAGTAGACAGATATAATTGGATAAAGAAGCACAGTAATGCCACATCTAGGAATATTAAGTTTGCTCCAGTTTTGCTCTTAGAGAAAAGTGGGTGTTTAACAATTCCTTCTGTGACATGCTAAGCTTCCTTGATGGTCTGGTTTAGAAGGACACAGCTGCAAACTGTGGCACAGGCCACATGGATCATTCCGAAAGGGACACAAACGGTGGTGTCTCATCATGTTTTGAAGCGTGCAGATGCTGTATATTGTGAATGAAGCAGAACAAGTTTTTTGACGGGCCCTGTACCCAGCACGGATTGAGCAAATTAGATTTCACATCTTCAGTCGGCTTGAATACACCCCATATTGGGCCAAGCCAGAAAAACCAAAATTCCACAGGAACAAAGACTACAGGAATCCATACATATTGAAACCATCTTGTGAATATTTCTTAGTGGCGGATGGCAAGTTCAAGAAGTTTGACTTATCGTGACACAGGATGATAGTTCAACAATCAAATGCAAAATAAGTAAACAGAAATGCTAAGCAAATAAACAAACTCATATTTCCTGGATGTTCTATGTTTCCATTGTAGCCAACTATTTCACAATGAATAAACTAAGCACTAGGATATGTTTGCAGCCTGCATGCTCTAAATTATGATTTATTTAAGCACTTTTAATTCCACATTAGGTTTTTGATGAAACAAAGCTTATTTAAATGCACTGACTAAAAATGTATCTATTACTTCTTGAAATTTATTGCTTGGTTTTAGTATAGTTTCCTTGGAAAGAGAAGTTGTTTTCTGGAAATGTACTTTCTACTGTATAAAATAACTCTTAGGGCTAAATCTGGGTTAGTTAAAAAAAAAGTTTCTGGTTGGTCCTACCATAATTTCAGAAGCACCAAATATTAGCAGCCCTTCCATAATAGTTGCATGGAAAATAGAAGGAGTTTTCATTTTATTTTATTTTTCCCTCCATGAATTACTGGAGAACTTGCAGAAATAGCATCTTCTACCTTGCCCAAGAAGAAATCAAAGAAATTTGTTGAAGGCCCTAAGGCAGCCTTAAGCAGTCCTAGCAAATTGGGGCAACTTAAAATAATATGAGGAGTAATTTACAAAGAGGAATGTGGGAGCCTATTGAGGCAGTTCCATTTAGGACAAAGAATTCTCAGAGCATCAGGACCAGACCAGACCAGACCAGACCAAATCAAACACTGTTCAATAAAATAAATTAATCAAACACTTGTGTGGGATTAAAGGACCTTGGAAGAGGCTTCCCACTGCATTTCTGCATGTTTTAGCACCCTGAATTCTATTCCCTTCAGCTGGTCTCTGCTGGAAGTGGGTTATCTGTGGAAGGCCTCTTAAGCCAGATGGTAGATGTTCTCTCTGAAAACAGACTGTGGTAGCATCTTGGTGGTTTTGCAGAGCAACATCAAGTAATACCTTTCAGTCATGAGGTGCCGCAGAATAACCTCATTAATCAGAGTGAAATGTGTCTTTGCTACAGGTTCCTTTGATGTGTGCTTAGGCTGAGCTTAAAGCTGCCCTGCCTTTTAGTGAGCACACTTTTAACTGTATTCCAAAGCAGAAGTTTTTTTTAAAAATTGAGTCACAGCAGGAAAGGAGAGTAGATCCTTAACTGCACACATGAGAAATTTCTGTGCTTAGAAATTACCCAGGGAATAAAGATTGGTGCATATATGGATCAGTCCAGTATATACTTTATATAACACCATCGGCTATCCATCTGAGATTTGGAACCATGTCTCCCTCTATGCTATTTCTTTTCTTCGACACTGCATCCTGTCATCAGAAAAAAAGAAGTCACAGAAAGTGAACAGATAGAGTGCAAAGTTCTTTAGAAGGTGATGCAAGTGCATTAGTGTAGATTTAACACATGCCAATCAATCAGCATGTTTACTTGCAATCAGATATTACTTATTTGCACATCTAAATAGTTCTTTGTTAAAAGTGTTTGCAGTGGCCAATAAAACCAATGGACAAAGGCAGGCCTTGCATGGAAGAGACTGTATTGCAACATGAGGTCCACTTGCCAGGGATTTTGAGGACGTCTTTTTCTCCAAGTATGGACTAACAAATTGAGCCAGAATGGACAAACAGCAGAATCACTTGTCAGATGGAGCTGAATTGTTACATCCACAATGCTAATAATTCCTATGTTTATCAGTATTGTTGATTGATTGATTGATTGATTGATTGATTGATTGATTATGTGTCATCAAGTCATTTTTGACTCCTAGAGACAACATAGGTTTTCTCCATGATGATCTATCCCTAACCTGCTCCTTCAGGTCTTCAAACAGTGCATTCATCACCACTGTAGCTGAGTCCATCCCCCTTGCTGCTGGTTGTCCTCTTCTTCTCTTTCCTTCCACCTTTCCCAGCATCAGAGCCTTCTCCAGAGAGCTGGGTTTTTACATAATGTGTCCAAATTGGAGCCTGGTCATTTGTGCCTCGAATGAGAAAAAGAGAGAAAACCCATCATCCGACTAATATCTGTTTATTTTATTTTGGCCATAGACCAGCATAAAACAAATAACGTAACATTCTAAAACAGAAGTAAAAATTTTAAAAAATCATATTGATAGAATAAAATAGGGTAAAAATAAAATTATTACCTTAAAATTACAAAGTACAGGGATTAAAACCTGGGAGAAACCTATAAAATTACAATTAATGTTACGATCAATAGTCTGAATGCTATAGATAGCTAAAATAGGTAATTGTAAAAGTACGTAGGTACTAAAATTTGTCAAACACTATGGGGGACGTGGTGGCACTGCAGGTTAAACCGCTGAGCTGCTGAGCTTGCCGATCGGAAGGTCGGCAGTTTGAATCCGCGTGACGGGGTGAGCTCCCGTTGCTAGTCCCAGCTCCTGCCAACCTAGCAGTTTGAAAACATGCAAATGTGAGTAGATTAATAGGTACCACTTCGGCGGGCAGGTAACGGCGTTCCATGTAGTCGTGCCGGCCACATGACCATGGAAGTGTCTACGGACAAACACCGACTCTTCGGCCTTGAAACGGAGATGAGCACCGCCCCCTAGAGTCGGACACGACTGGACTTAATGTCAAGGGAAACCTTTACCTTTACCTTTACCAGAATGTAAAGCTGTGCTAACTTACATCGAGTCTAATGCTTGCCGAAGCCCTACTAGTTGTGATCCAACCAACCCTAACAAAGAAATAGCAGAATAAAATATTATTTTAATTAAGGGATAAAGTGTAGAACAGGCAAAAATCTTCTCACAACCCCTCCCGTAGCACCTTCATGCACTTGCTTTTTCTTACCTATTCCCCAGATGCCACAGGGTAAAAAGGACTTACGGAAATACAAAGATATAAGGGTCAGTTTTCAGAGCTATCCTATCTGGACTGCAAAAAATCTGGAAGACACTAGATAGAAGTGAAGAGCTGCCCCCCCACGAAGTAGTTTACTCTTTGCCAACAACCTGTGGTAGCCTAGATACTTGCAGGTCAAAAATGGTAGCCCTATCAGTTATGTTGGTTGTACTTAATATTGTCCATATGTTTTGAGCATCTCCTGTGGGTGTAAAAATATTGCAAGTCCCCCCTCCCCTTTGAGGTATATTTTTATAGTGCTGTGGAAGAATAGACAGTTGAATTACTGTTGTGGGATGCATGGATTAGGACCTGCCGAACAGCAGAACAGCCACTTATAGCAGAAAATACTAAGACAGAGAACTTAATATACTTATACCTATTGCTGCAGACTAAGAACTTCAGATTCATTGCAATAACATGTCTAAGAGCCTCATCTACTGTGGACAGTTTTCTGAGGGACAGCCATCTTAAAATTAAGTGATATTGATACACAGTGAAGACGATAAACCAGCGAGTCCAGCTTTTGAATTAGATTCACTTTGAAAGCTTCTGTTCATGGTTGTCTAGACTTCTAAAATTATGTCTAATGGGCCTGGGATTTCTATATGCATATTCTGTAGTCATATAGTACAGGGAAATCAATCGATGTGGCTTATTTTTATAACGAATTGCAATACGGGTGCATCTAGGCCATGCAAATAACAGCTGTCTCTATATTTGCTTCAAAGTTTCTTGAACGTGCCAAGAAAAGCATTAACTTCCTTGGACCCTCCTAGTGAGTGTGGGTTTTGCAAAGGTTGAGGCTGGTGAGGTAGGAACCAACAGACTCAAGCTAGAGATAGCAGTTATGAAAATCACAGTTTTTAAGACTTTCAAATGATGAGCCAAATATCCATTAATTTTGCATGGTAGTGTAATGGTATGTGGGAAAGACCTTGGGAGACTGGAAGAGACACTGCATATGGAATGGTCAGGTAAGAGACAGCATAGTCCGCAGCTGGATAGTGGGCAGGGCAAGAGGCTCAGGAGGGACCCTCCCTAGTTTCTCAGGCTGTAAAGGAGATGGGAGGAGAACTGGACTTTCAGATTTGCAAGATGTCAGCCTTACTAGGTAGACCAGACAGGAAACATGACCAGATGAGCTTATTCTGCTTTACTGTAAGGCTACATTGACAGAATCTTGCAAGTCTGAATGTACAATTCTCCCTCCGTCTCCTTTACAGCCTGAGAAACTAGGGAGGGTCCCTTCTGAGCCTCTTGCCCCACCCACTGTTCAGCTGTGGGCTAAGCTGCCTTTTATCTGACTGTTCCCTAGGCAGCATCCTGTCTCCCAAAGTCTTTCCCACATACCATTACAGGTAGGAAGAATCCTAGATTTGAAACCTTCAAGAAACTGCATGTGAAAATCCCCAAGATCTTTGCACTGTAGTGGGCAATCCACTGTTTCATGTGAGGCTTCATTAGTAAAATTTCTAATCTAGCCGAGCCACATCTATGGTTCTTCTGCCAATTCCAGCCGAGAACTAAGAGTTAAGTGTCTAGAGATTAGTAATTTACTGCTGAGTCTGGGTATAAAGCCTGCTGGGTTTGGTTCGTAAGATTTTAGAAGATCTTTCCACCATAGTGGAAAGGGTAGAATCTTGGAGAAACAGTAAAATGGCAGGAGATGGTTGACCAGGAAAGACAGGAGGGTTAGAGTTTATATCTTTGCAGAAAAAATAGGATAAGGACCAGTGGGATAAAAATCTTGCTGGTGTATAAATGTTGATGTATAAGAGATAAGCACCCTGCCTCTCAGTAGTAACAAGGACAGCCCTTTCATTACGAGAACGCTGAAATTTAAATAAATTAGCTTTGTTTTGTTTTTTAGAAAAATTGATTGAAATGGTTGCAAACATCTTGGCTGGCATCAGGATTTTGGTGTCAGCCAATGGAGAATGTAGAGGGAAGAGGGAATGGCCTTGAAGGACGGGAGGAAGAACTGCTACCAAGGCAGTGGTCAGATAAGTGGGGACAGGTTCACATAAAGATAAAATGTGGGAGGAGGGGAGCACTTTCAGACTTGCAAGATTCTGTTACTATAGCTGTTCCAATAAAAGTAGTTCTAGACCTATATGGTGTTGGTTTCTTAGTCTGGTCTACCTCTAGAGCTGACAGAGAACAGGAGCTCAGCCGATAGCACAGGAAGGGTATTAGAGGACAGCATGGGTTATCATAAAACACCATTATCATATAAGCCACCCATTTCTCCATTTCTGCTGCATTGACTGCCTATTTGACAGAAGAAAAAGAAATTATATCGTTGGTTAATGAACATCACTTCCAGTAATATTTTACTCACCTATGGAAGCATGCAAAATGTTAGGCTTATGGATGGCAAGATTTCAAATTCTTTAATCTGTATGGTTTGGAGATCTCCTGTTCTATTCAGCATCTGAACGCAGGAACTGCCTCTGAAAGAACACAGAGTTGGAGGGGGTCATCCTGATATGATATTTTGGTTTTACTGAGGCACTTCTAATAGAAATATGACACCAGGGCTTTGATTTGGAATTGCAAGGGGGGATTTAATGGCCAAGATAGAATATGGAGGGTAGGATCTCTTTTATGGTATTTAATGACATGCATAATTGTTGCTAAGCAAACACTTACTTCCCACTGCTCACATTTTCTTCGGAATTATTTCATTACCTCCTTGCAGAAATGTAGAGAATGCCTTGAAACACCTAAGTCTGCTCTCTCCTGAATGACAACAATAGTACAACTATCTCCGTTGTATTATTAGCAACAGCAAATACACATTGAAAAATAAATTGGTAATAAAAGTAAAGGGATTAAAGATGCTGATGTTTTAAACTGGATCTGAAAATGGCTAGTTGTTTGTAGTTTATTTTACTATTGTAAAAAGAGAGAAGAGGGGCTGAATTGTTTCCTTAAAAAAAAATTTCCATAGTATTTGACTTGGTTAAATAAGATGTAAAAACATATAGACTTATCTAAGTCTATACAAATAGAGATATGCAAATAGGAATGCATCTATGGAAGAATTTTCACTTTTCTCGTACTTTGTTTTGGAGCATGCCTTTCTAGGATAACTTAAAATAGCCATGCCTTTCTCCGTAATAGAATTTTTCATCCATTGGGTGCTGCCTGTGATCAATATTGCCCATCACTGGAATCTCAACTGACCATTTTGACAACCATTGAATATACTAGAGGAACAAAAGAAAATCCAGCATCGTTTGACTGAAGTGGTATAAAATGTCAGTCAATCAGTCAGCAAAAGAAAGAAAGAAAGAGAGAGAGAGGGAAAGGGAAAGGGAAGGAGGGAGACCATTCCAGGGGACTATTTTATTTAATGTTTGATTTGGCATTCTAGGTCTTGAACATTTTTTTAGGATTTCAAAGTTTCCAGTGGCAAGATTCAAAGCTCCTATGCCTTGTATAAATTATGAAGAAGAAGGAATTTCAGCAGATATCGTTTGCATGCCATCATCTGCTGTGATCCTTTCATGCATACAATTATTAAAGATATACCCTTTTTGGTGCCTAGTAAGACGTAGGAAAGCAGGGCCTGCGACTCTATCTTCCTTTGTTCAAGTCATATTCCTCCCTTCTTCCAGGAGTCCAAAGCAGTGTACAGGGTACTTCCTTTTCCAGCTGTGCACTCATGACAACAACCTTCTGATAAAAGTAGGCTGAAAGCAAGTACCTGGCCCACACTGACTCAAGTGAGTTTGAATGGCTGAGTGTGGACTTGAGACAGGATCTCTTCCTTCTGACTCCAACATTTAACCAGTTCCCCCTCCCGCCTCTTTAGGATAACATTCCTTCCATCAGACCAGGAGGAAAGAGATATTACAGTGGCTAATGAAATGGTGCATGTGTGTGCTGAATGTATCTGATCTTTGTTGTTTGGTAGTGGTTGTGGGAGCAGGATGGGCTGCAACTTCATGCAATGGTCTCCGTGAATATTTCCTCCCCTGAGCAGTTATTCTGGACAAAAACCAGATACGTGAAATGCATGCTTCCATTTAGTGCTTGGCAATGAATGAAGGCAGGCAAAGGGACAATGACACAAGGAATAAGTTTCTTAATATCCCCCTCCCTTCTGGGGCCCAAAGAGTTTTGAGCTGGGAAATCACCTGTCCAACTTTCATCTCTGCTGTGAACCAACAAGATAGATTAAGAAGCTGCTTGTCAAGAAGAGTCATCAAGTGCTCCAAACCTCTTGAGATACATAGATAAAGACTCTTTTGTTGTTGTTGTTGTTGAGATAGGACAACTGTTATTCCAACACTTTTATCCTTCATGTAGCATGACCTACTCCATGGTATTCACTTTTTGCATTTAAGCATGCAAACATGTTAGCCTGGGTGGGTTTTGGATCAGGGAGCACAACCAACTGCTCCAGGGAAGAAGCAGGACCAGTTGAGTCAAACAAAAACTGGACAGATCTAGCAAGTGCTTTTCTGGGGGGAGGGGGGTCATCTGGTCTCTCCATTTTCCCAAGCTTGTTCCATCCGATTTCTCCTTCAGCGTCAGAGGATAAAAATGGGTAAAACTTGGTAAAAACAGCAGTGGAAAACCATCATCAGTCCAACTCAAATGACCTGGCTGTAGTCGGTTCAAGTTATATCATTTTTGCAAGCCGTGTTTCATAATGTAGCATATCTTTTAATGTTATATCCATCAATATTTGCATTCTTGGTATGTGGTGTGTGCCCCTTCTCCTAATACATTATTTTTATACATTATTTTTATACATTTTCATTGCAAAATTCAGAGACGTGTAATATAGAAGGATAGTTATGTTTCTCTCTGCATATTAGTTCAAAAAATGAAGTGCAATTAGGGCACTTGTAAGTGCATTTATATGAAGATGTGAACCAAACAAATTTCTCTCCCTGACTAGGGAAACTAAGCAGTAACCACAACAAGGTTAAAATTTGATGCCCTAAAGAGCTGCAGACCACTAGAAAATAGATCACTGTAAGACCCAGTATTTCAGCATGTAATTCTTTCTACTACACAGTCCAGACAAAAATGTATGTTCTTGTTCCAAGATCCTCTCTCTAGGACTCATCATGATTATAAAAATGGATCCAACTCCTTGTTGGCAGAGTGCTAAGAAAGCATTTGGCCCAGGAGAGATCAGAAAAGTCAAACACCAGGCATTTCTATAAAAATAATTTTATTTACAGAAAGTAAACATATTTAAAAGCTGTTTGCTGAGAGGAGAGATTGCTCAGCTGCATACTCTCTACATGCCTACACAGAAGGGAAACTGAAACTAAAACAAGTTCAGGCAAGTTCCTCCCTTAGGCAATGCAGCCATTAACACGTGAAAAGGGGACAATTAAATTCAACGTCTTCACCCGGCCAAAATGATTAGTTACCATAGTAACCTTAATCTGTAGTAGAAAACAATATATTAACACTCCCCTTTTTATACTACAGAATAAGATGCAAACCAATTTTCTTTGACAACTCTGTATGTCTTTCCATTCACAATATTTTAATATTATCTCCCCTTTGGTTTAACAGAAAGCTACCATCCTTCTCCCTGTGTATTTCCAAACTTAGGTAATTTGTTACAGTTCCAAGGCTTTTTAATGTGAAATGGCTTTTCATGCAGGCTTCAGAATCAAGCCTTTGTTTTTCTGTTGATGTGAACAGCAGCAAATCATCAACATAAATGCACAGATACACACAACCTTGTTTGTCTTTCTTCATATATACACATGGATCTGCTTTTCCTTTTTCAAAACCAAAATTCTGCAGTTTTTCATCTAATTTTTGCTTTCAGGATCTAGCAGCTTGTTTTAACCCATAGATTGACTTCTGCAGTTCACAGACTAGATTCTCCCCTTTTTCATAGCCAGGGGGTTGCTGCATGTATAATTTGTGGTCTAAATCACCATAGAGAAATGCAGTTTGAATGTCATAGTGGTGAACTGACATTCCTTTGAGTGCAGCAATTTTTAACAGTAATCTAATTGATCCACCTTCAGTAACTGGTGCAAAAGTCTTGTCAAAGTCTAAATCTTTCCTTTGAGTGAACCCTTTTGCAACTAACCTTGCTTTATATTTTTGGATTTTGCCATCAGCATCCCTTTTCAGTTTGAAAAGCCACCTACAACCTAGACAGCGTTCATTGGGAGGTAGATTTACCAGTTTCCATGTTTTATTTTCTTTCAAGGATGCTAATTCCTGTTGCATGGCAGAATGCCAATTTTGTGCAATCTCAGGTGGTAAAGCATTCACTTGTTCTAAAGGCTCAGGTTCTGTGAATATGTGAAATGCCTTTACTGTTTCAGCCTGAAAACGTGATGGAGGAACGCCTTTATTACTCCTCTGAGATCTGCGAGGTAATACAGGGCTTAAATTTTGACTCCTATCACTTTCTTGAGAAGCATCTGTCTCATCAGACAGATCTTCAGTTTGCTTTTCTGGTTTAATGTCCTCATCAGGCAAAAGATCATTATCAGTAAGTCCTTGCTGTTCTCTTGTGGTGGTCAACTGGATCAACTGGAGAGCTAGAATTTAATCTCCCCCAGTTTTGTTCAGCAAAAGAAGCGCTTTTGCTAATTATTAATTTCTCTCCCATTATGAACCTGTAGCTCCTTTGGCTTTGTTCATAGCCAACAAAGATGGCTTTCTTTGTTGTGGGGCCTCCTTTCCTTCTCTGTTGTTTTGGAATATGAACCCAAGCAGTGCTACCAAACACTCTAAGATGGTTTACCTTTGGTTTCACATCATAAAACAAATGGAATGGAGTGTCCTGAATCACAGAATTGTATGATCTGTTTTGTACATAACAGGCAGTAGATATTGCCTCTCCCCAATACTTAAAAGATAAATGTGAATCTTTAAGCATGCATTCCATCGCATTTTGCAAGGTTCTGCCCTTTCTTTCAGCAACACCATTTTGCTGAGGGGTGTAAGGGTTAGAAAGAATTTGTTCTATCCCCTTTTCCACTAGGAACCTTTTGAATTTGTGAGAAAGGTACTCTCCTCCTCTATCACATTGGAGTGCAGATACAGGCCTAGGGAATTTTCCATTTGCCCATGTCACAAAACCTTTAAATTTCTCAAATGCCTCATCTTTATGTTTTAAGACGTAGATAAATGTGTATCTTGAGAAATCATCAATGATGGTCATTGCATACCTTGCTTGTCCAAGACTTGGAGCAAAAGGACCAATAATGTCAGAGTGTACAATTTCCAAAGGTCTAGTTGTAACTCTGTCACTGCACTTATTCACAGGAGCTTTTAGTGTTTTGCATTCTTTGCAAACTGCACAATCTAAGTATTTGTCACAGGGTTTTATCTTTAGGTCAGCACACAGCTGTGGCATTTGTGCTATATACTTGAAATTAGCATGACCAAATCTCCTCTGCATCAGGTGTACACATTGGTCATGATATGGCGTGTTGCCAACTGTAGCCTTGCAGCTTGGCTTCCTTGCATTTTGCACAATGTACAAGGAGTCTTTTAATATACCAGTAGCACACAATTTTCCATGTTTACATATCTCACAACCATTTTTCTTAAATGTTATGACATACCCTGTTGCAGCCAATTGTGCCACAGATAAAAGGTTTGATTATAAATTTGGCACATACAATACACCTTTTACAGTTTCTCCGAAGCAGGATAAATACAAGTCACCTTGTCCCATAATTTTGGTCACAGACCCATCAGCCAAAGATACACTTTGTCTTTCAGTTTTAGACAGTGACACAAAAGAGCTTTTACAATTACATAAATGACAATTGGCCCCAGAATCTAACACCCATACATCAGAATTACCCTTCTCAGCAACCTGTGCAATTTGGGTTGTCTGAAGAGCCTTCTTCTGTGTTGCCCTTGTGTTCTTCTTCTCTGTCTTTCTACTCTTGGGTCTCAAGGCACAGTCTTTCTGCAAATGTCCAGCTGAACCACAAGTGAAGCATCACTGGCTGGCTAGCGCTGTGGCCTCAGCTTCCTTTCTCTTCTTTTCCCTTGTTTTCTGGTACTGCAGCTTTCCAGAAGAGATGGGGGGGGATCTTCCTCTCTCTTCTCCCATTCAGTGAGTAAGCGCTGTGTAACATATGATGGGGTGAGGTCTGCTTCAGGCATAGCCTCCAGGGTACAAATCAGCGTGTCCCACGTTTCATTCAGTGAGGACAGGAAGATATAGGATTTTGTGAGAGGTGTAAATTCCATTCCTCTCTCCTGCAACTCAACAAACAGCTGCTGAATATAATGCAGGTGCTCAGGAAGGCTATCTCCTTCTGCCAGGTAGGCTTTGTACAGCATTTTTTGTCAGGGTAACTTTACTCCCTGCTGTTGCCTTTACATACAAGTCTCTCAAAGCGTCCCAAAGTTGCTTTGCAGACTGCATATCCCACACGTGGACTAGCTGATTGTCCTCAGCTCCCAGGATAATGGTGGCTCTAGCCCGCTCATCTTGTCTAAGCCATTCAGCACTGGGATTTTGGGGAGTTTGCTCACCAATTGGCAGCCAAAGATTCTCTCTGCGAAGATACATCTCCATCTTCAGGGCCCAATACAAATAGTTGGTCTTGGATAGGCATGCCAGAGGCATCGCTGAGGGCTGGGAGGTAGCCATGGCTTCTTCCTTCTTTTGCAAGTCACCTCAGCTGGCTTCTTTGTCCTGTAGACCGGCAGTTGCTGGAAAATCTCCAGGTGGCTCCAAAGAAAATCTTCACAGGTCTTTGCTACCTGCCTTTAAATTGTGTATGAGGTGTGGAGCTGATCTCTCTATTCTCTCTGGCGTTTTACTGGGCTAACTAGGTTTACTGGGCTGCTTACTGGGCCCATAACCTGTTGGCAGAGTGCTAAGAAAGCATTTGGCCCAGGAGAGATCAGAAAAGTCACACACCATGGCATTTCTATAAAAATAATTTTATTTACAGAAAGTAAACATATTTAAAGGCTGTTTGCTGAGAGGAGAGATTTCTCAGCTGCATACTCTCTACATGCCTACACAGAAGGGAAACTGAAACTAAAACAAGTTCAGGCAAGTTCCTCCCTTAGGCAATGCAACCATTAACACGTGAAAAGGGGACAATTAAATTCAATGTCTTCACCTGGCCAAAACGATTAGTTACCATAGTAATCTTAATCTGTAGTAGGCAAAGGTAAAGGTTTCCCTTGACGTAAAGTCCAGTCGTGTCCGACTCTAGGGGGCAGTGCTCATCTCCGTTTCAAAGCCGAAGAGCCAGCGTTTGTCCAAAGACACTTCCGAGTCATGTGGCCAGCATGACGACACGGAACGCTGTTTCCTTCCCGCCGAAGCGGTACCTATTGATCTACTCACATTGGCATGTTTTCGAACTGCTAGGTGAGCAGGAGCTGGGACTAGCAACGGGAGCTCACCCCGCTGCGCGGTTTCGAACCGCCGACCTTCCGATCGGCAGCTCAGCGGTTTAACCCGTACTCCTAACAGCAATGTGAATGCTTTGAATTGCGGCACCACCCAAGTTCATATAATATGCAGGTTCATCAAAGCACCGTGATTCCTTCATCCTGTGTTTTTCAAGGTTTAGGCCTTCAGGAATTATTTTCCATATTGTTGCAAATCCCTGCAGTATGCAGAGGTTGCCGAGGAAGAGATCATATGAGGTATTCCTCAGCGATGGTGAACCTCTAGAGAACTACGTTTCTAGTTGAGAACCGACCTCTTGAGTAGGTTCACAAACTTACTTCCAAATTGTGCCTTATAGCAAAAGGCAAACTGTTTTTGCCTGACTTCTGCATCATTTCTGAATCTCACTCTCCTTGGCAGATAGGTAATCCATACTTCAAGCAGTTTTGATGAAGAAATGGGCAGTATGGATAATTTCCTACATACCACATCTCAGAACCTTTCCATGCATTACAAGCTGGAGTCAGAGATGTGGAGGTGTTCAGAGTATCTGTGTACTGGTATGCCAAAGGTTTAAATCACACACAGGGTTTTCTGTGCAATGTTGAGAAAGAGAAGCTTGGTTTCAAAAGCAAATAAACTTAAGATGACATTGCAAGAATTCCAGTGAATGTCTTGTTCCACAGGGACTGCCTAACAAAAGCAAGCTAGAATAACAAAGTCACTGGTCCTTTCATCAAACTGCAGGCTCAGTCTTTATCAGTTTATTCCATGATAAATGAGTGTTATTCTTGGAGGTGGCCATCAGATCCTGAATAAATGCCTCAAGTTGCCTAGATAACATTTCCAATCCCTTTGATTAGTTCTCTGTCTCTTCCCCAACCTCCGTGAACTCAGAAATATGCTACTTAGAAATGGTGGTGTTCATTTTAAACAAGAGACCACCTTGAGGATAACTGCTTGATCAATCAGTTTCCCCAGCCATATTGTTAAAGGGCACTGATGAATTGGCAGGTCATATTTTGATCTGTTGGAAGACAACGACGGCCCAGGTTGAAGAGCTCAAATGTACTTATGGTGGGAAGGAGCTGAGCTGCAAATTCAAGGGCTCTGTTGTCAGAAAGAAGTAGCAGGCTAGGCAACCAGTGACTGGCCTGAATTCTACATCCATTCTTAAATGCTGTTTTATGATTCTTTATGTTCTTTTTGCTTCCGCGAAAAAAGCAAAGCGAAAACCCCAAAGGAAATCCTATTCTCTTTTCCTGTCTGCCCTAAAGAGTCTTTGGCATTGATTTTTTGTGCTCATTGCTGCTTTTTGCTAGTTTTTTGCCAGATTAATTAATCCAAAATAAATATCACTTCTCTAGTTTTGTTTTAACCTTTCTTGGTCATTAACACAGATTTAGGTCACCTTTTAGGAGGTCTTCTCCAAGGAACTATTTAATATGACATTCGTTTTGTCCCCGTTTTGCTTAGACAAAGAGGACAGTTCCATGCAGGTGAAAATTCATTTGTATGTTCTGATCCCTTTTGATGAAAGTGGTTCTAGCAATCCTCTGTTAGTCTGTTGTTCCCAAATTATTGTTACAGAAAGATCCCATCACCGCAAACAATGGTGGTCGGCTTCTCTAACACCATTCTACATCCTTTCTTTTGGCTGAACCTCAGATCCAAGCCCTTTGCCACCTTGGCCTCTTGCTCTTGCCATTCCTTCTGGTGACTATGATGCTGTGACAAAGTTAACTCCTCTCCTTTCCCCCCTCCCCAGGTCTGAGAGCAGCCTCTCTAAGTTCACACAGCGGTTATCAGTTAAGCAGAAGCAGGAGAAGAGGAGGAAAGCTGAGGATGGCTTGGCTGATCTGCCTGCCTTCCGTCCCAGGTCTCTGAGCACTGAATGGTAAGAGACGCAGGGGGGCACCAGGAGAAGAACCTCGTATTCCACCTGTTGTACCTTGAAAGTCCAGTGGGCACCATTTTCTTTGCCCGGCTCTTTTGCAGCAAAACATTCTCTTGGAAGAGAGAAATGAGTAAACAAGCTTGGGACTCCTCTGATGGGACACCACTGAGTGTAGCTCCATCACATTCCATCGTTCGATTCGATCTCTCTAACATTCTAGCTTGCATTCTGAGGGCCAGCAGGATCTCAGCTAAGGCATGCCCTTAGGGAGTTTAGGGCCAAAAGCTCAGGTGAGCCTTTTCAAAACAGTCGGCTTCCTTGCCATTTTAACACCACGGATCCTTTTGAGGGTCACCTAACAGGTAAAGGGGAGATGTGTATCTTTATGCATGTGCCAGAACTGATTATGTTAGCGAGTAGATGCATATCTGCCCTTCATCTGTTTTCCCAGAGGGTGGGGAACCCTGTGCCCCCTTCCTGAGGCAAGCCACTGAACCAGGAGTTGTTGGTCCCACTCCTGAACCTTAATCAGAAACATACAAAATAAGAGCTGATTCTCAGGACTGGTGGAGCCAAAAGCTTGATCTTTCCTTTCAGTCTGTCGCTTCATCATGCTGCTAGCACGCGGATCTTCTGAATCATTCATCACACGCACAGGCTCCAGCTTGGCACACCTCTGCTTTGTCCAAACTATAAAGGTTTGTGATGGCGTGCCAAATTGCAATTTGTGCTTGTGACAAATTGTTCAGATGAAGCATTTGCTGTCTTAAGTTTCAGTCCAGGCTGTCAAAGCAACTGGTTATGGACAAAAAGCCATCTTTGTGCAATAAGATTCAGAAGCTGTTATTGCATGGTTATTGCCGTGGCAGGACACTATGCAACGGAACGAGGAACCCTTGTGCATTTCAGCTACACCTCTTGACAATGTGTACATTTTAAAGCATTGTTATTTCTCTTCAGAACTGCAAACTGCAATTGCAAGCTGTGGTAACAGGTCGGTAACTTTAATGCCGTGCCCAGACGTGAAAGCAGTAAGTTAGCATACCCAATTGTGACAGTTATTAGTTAAAATTTATGTAGAGCAGAAACAGTTCAAAGTGGAAGTGAATTTATGATCGTTATCCTTGGTTTTGTTGTTTGTTTGTTCAGTCGCTTCCGACTCTTTGTGATTTCATGGACCAGCCCATGCCTGAGCTTCCTGTTGGTTGTCGCCTATCCTTGGTTAACACTGGGTTTTTCCCAAGACCACAGCCAAGGGAGAGTTTGATCAGATCTAGGAAGGGGAAGAAGTCCAAGTGAGGAGTCAGAACCTTTAATCCAGTGGTCTGAAACCAATACAAGATTGGGAGTAGTAGAGTAAGACATCAAAGAGGATATTAGGACTGGAGCAAAAGAGGTCCTCTAAGGCACGATATTGGCAGCAAAGTAGGCAAAGATACATGGAATTCTCTATTGTGGCATTTTTTTTACAGAATAGAAGGTATTTCACACACTAGTACCTTTAAAAATTGCAGTCTTACATTCATATCCCCTCTCATTTTGCACAGTATCTAAAAAAATAAAAAGCTAACAATCCTTAGCCAAGTCCTTAATTTCCTCAATGCAGTGTATAGCATTGGCTGCAATTGGCAAGAGACAAAGAAACATGGAATGTTATGACATTTAGACATGTATAAGCTCTACTAGAGATTACAGGAGGAAAGCTAAATATCTGTCTACTGGTTATGGCAACGGCCGCACATTTATTTAGCTTGATTTTTTTGTAATGTAGAAGGATGGTCAAATCCATTAAAGATGTTGGGGCGGGGGGGGGGGAAGTATCTAGATGGTAAATAAGCAACTATAGGATCATTGCCGTTTTACAGAATGCTAATTTGTTTGTTTGTTTATCAAATTTCGCCACTGCCCATCAGTTTACAATAAAGCTAAAATACAATAAAAACATATCAATATAAAATATAATTCTGTAAATGAGCTGGTAATTTCATTAAGAAGGGGAGAGAGATGCTTCATATCAATCCATCTTTGACAGGGAGGAGGACACAGACAATTGAACCCTTATTTGGATTAATTTATTATAATGAACATACTGAATTGGAACAGCACATTGTGATAGTCATAGGAGGAAGGGAAAAGACAGTAGTTTGAAAACTAGCCAGATGGCAAATCTATATAATGTGTAAACATTATCTGGGAATTTGAAGAAGAGTGGGAGGGGGGAATAATCTTTGGAAATCTTGCCCAAGCTAGCAAGCTTCTTCCAAGTTATTGTGTTGGTCTATGAATTCATGTCTTATTTATCTGACGTATTTCTATGCCACCATAATAAGAAAAGACTCTTGCCAGCATACATAGAAAACATAGAAGTTAAAACATCCACGGTAAAAATAAAATAACCACTGAAACAATTCCAAAATAAAAACTGTACGATGTAAAAGAAAGGAGGAGGAGGAGGTACATAAAGTTAGAGATGTCCATGTTCACATCAAGGGAATGCCCTCTGAAGCAGAGATGCCTGGCCTGGATATCAGTAAAGCTCTTTCATTCACATTGGAGGAAAGTGGAGAAGGCTAACTGCATAAAACAGACGCCGTGCCAGCCCATTTCCTTAACCCATTTATTTGTTCAGGTATTCATTCATTTGTAATTTCAATTTGCTGATGCGCAAATGAATCTAGGTGGCTTCCAAAAGGTTAAAA
Source organism: Candoia aspera (assembly GCF_035149785.1). Lineage (NCBI taxonomy): Eukaryota > Metazoa > Chordata > Lepidosauria > Squamata > Candoiidae > Candoia > Candoia aspera. The sequence goes on along the minus strand of NC_086166.1, from coordinate 10,159,255 downwards.
AGGAACAGTTGGGTCAGTTAAAAAAACAGTAATAAAAATACAGCTATGGAGGGGGGGAGCCCAACAATGAAACAAACCAAATAACTTGAGTAGTGGTTTCCCACGACTTCCTGGCCCAGTCCCTGTAAAGCTTTTGTAAAAGAGAGCAAGGTTGGTGCCACTTGGACCTCAGAATGGATGCAATGCTTAAGGTGAGAAGGGACACCTTTTGTAAGGTGACATTATTTTATAGGAGGGACCCAAGCCACGCAACCATGTTGAATGTTACTGGATAGGCAGACACAGCTGGAGCAGGTGAACAAGTCAAACGCTTCCTTTATTCTTCTAATAGTTTTTATTAAAAGCTTGTCATAGATAATATTTCATTCAGAGAAAGAAGAAATATAGTCAAATAAATGTGAAAAAAGAAAAAAATGAAAAGAAAAGAAAAAGGATAGAAAAGAAGAGAAAAGAAAAAGAACAGAAAAGAACAGAAAACATGGGATGGGTGGGTGGGTGGATGGATGGATGGGGCTTCTGGACTTCCTCTCGGCAGCTGAACATACCGTTCTAATCAAACCTCTCTCTCGAAGATTCCATCCTCTTTCCCTTCTTTCTTATGCAAAAAGTCTATAAGGGATAACAAGTCAAAGTTTTCCACAGCCGAAGATGACCATAAAGAAAAGGGTCTCTGGGTATTTGTCGTCGAATGAATGCTTCTAATCAGTGTTTCTCAACCTTGGCAATGTTGAGATGTGTGGACTTCGACTCCCAGAATTCCCAGGCTGGCTGGGGAATTCTGGGAGTTGAAATGCATGCATCTTAAAGTTGCCAAGGTTGAGAAACACTGGTCTAGGTGTTCAGCATACAACAACTTATCCATGGCACTTTGGCTCCTCACATTAAAATGCTGGGTTGTGTTGATCCACGCAGCAGAATAAAGTGGAAGAGCCCTGCATTTCAGACTGAATTTGGAGGCGCAGTTTTTCTGTGCTTCCCCCCATTTTTTTTCTTTAAATACTCCTTGGAATTACAATTAGCACGAAAGCCGTTTTTCCCTCAGCCTCCCCTTTTTCTATCCGTGGGGAAACCTGTAAACCCTGGGTCCGGCATCTGCAGCCTGTTCCTCCTAGGGGCGTACAAAGTGTTTTGTTGTGAATAATCTGGTTCACCAAATATTTGTGCAACTTTCCACTTCAAGTGGGAAATTGCTGCTCTGCGTATGACGTGGGTTATTTTGAGCCCCCTGGAAGTATTTGGAGTTCAAAAGACCTCTGTTGGAAGGCAGAGCTTTCGGCTCCAACTCAGAACACTTCCAAAATGCAGGAAAGAGCTGGTTGTGCCCTCAGAATGGCAGGTTTGCGCTCGGGAGAGAACGCTTTGCTCAGTCTCGTCCTTGAAACAGCTCAAAACAAAATGTTTTCCACACCCCTCATTTCCAGCGCCCCGTACAATTCCCACTTTATTTTTATGAATGCTCAGAACAAGCCATAATCCTGCCAATCTTGCGGCATGCAAATCGTAGTTTACAAGCCTCAGAATCCAGAAGCCATGCATTGCCCAGCCCTGCTCTTCATTTTCTCAAAAGAGGAGAAAAAAAAAGTCTCATGTTGGATATCAACAATCTGTCTGTGGGATCTAGGAACTGTTGGTAGGAGCCCTTGAGAAGTAAACTACTTATTTTTAGCAGGTTATGCTGCTTAATTGCATATCTTTCCTCTGACAATTTCACTTTGGAAATCCATACAGTCTCTTTTTTTAATCCATGTCTGAAATTATTTAATGAGACTCTAGGGCAATTTAGGCTTTGTTTTTATCACTCAGTATACTGACATTCTTCCCCCTTTTCAGACACCGGTTCAGTTTGTTTATTTGAATGCTGTTGCGGCTACTAACGCATAATAGGCTGATTCCCCTCTTTCAAAAGATTTATTCAGCACTCTTCAATTTGCAAAAGGTCCGTGTTACAAAACAGAGGTAAATTCTAACGATAAAGCCAGGGTAGAAACAAATGTTAGACTTACTAAATAGATCATCTTTATCTCCAGTGGTATAAAAAGCAAATCGAAAGCAAATCTGGGACAATTCTTTATGAAAGCTGGGAAGAAAAGAGGCAAATAAGCTTTCTGCATTCACCAAGGAACAGGATTGCCCTGGATGTCTCTGTTCATGTAAGAGGCTGAAGAAGGTCCTGAATATAGCCATCCGATCCCATTCCTAACATCCCCATTTTTTATATTCAGAAGGGTCATGCTTTGCATACGTAAGCTAAGTAAACATCTTTCATGGAATCTCAGAAACAGGGCAAAACTCTGTGGATGATCTCTGGTGGGCTCAGGATGGAGGTAGTGTATCCATCCTGGCCATTTTTGATATCTCAGAAGCTTTCAGTACCATCCATCATGGTATCCTTCTGGGCTGGCTGAGAGGGATGAGAGTGGGAGGCACTGTTTTTCAGTGGTTCTCATCCTTTCTCCATGGCTGGTTCCAGTCAGTATTGGTAGAGAGGAAAGGTCCATGTTAGCCCTTTGAGATGGTCCAGAAGAGAAGCACAACTATGAGTACTAACTCTATCTTTATTGGAAGGTTGCACTAACAGAATCTCACAAGACTGAAAGTATTTCTCCCCTTCTTTCCTTTCACTCTCTGGAAAACTGTCTCCCAAGAGTTCAGCCATAGCCCTCTGCTGTGTGGGGTGCCACAGGACTTGACTCTCTCCCTATTCTGACTTACTATCTACATGAAACCACTGGATCAGCATGGGATGAAGTTCCATCAATATGCTAATGACACTCAGTTGTACTTCTCTGCCCGTGGCCATCCCAGTGATGCTGTCAAAGGACTTTGCCTGTGCCTGACGTGGTGAGGTCAGGATGGGGAGGAAGTGGGTTTGACTCAACCCTGACAAGACTGAGTAGCTGTGGGCTTTAGGGCCACCCATAACTCATGATTTTCCATTGTTAATTCGGAATGGGGTTACACTGTCCAAGGGAGAGTTGGTATGCAATCTGGGGGTCCTCTTCAACTCATGGCTCCTGCTAGAGGAGCAGGTGGCAACTATGGCCAGAAGGATCTTTGCACAAGTGCATCTTGTGTGCAAGTTTTGCTCATTCCTAGATCAGGAAGCATGACTTACAGTCACTCATGACTTAGTCACCTCCAGTTTGAACGACTACAGTGCACTTTACATGCTTGAAAAGCATTTGGGAGCTTCAACCGGTTCAGAATGTGGCAGCACGTGCAGTATTGGGTCATGGCATGCCCATGTAACGCCACTGCTATGTGAGCTGCATTGGATCCCAGTAGGCTTCCTTGTACGATTCAAGGTGTTGATTGTCACCTTAAAGCCCTACATGGCAGGGGGCCACGTCACTTGTAGGATCACCTCTCCTTGATGGTTTCTGCCCTGGGACCATCAGATCTGACAGAGTGGGCAAGCTCCATGTCTCGTCAGTGGTGCAACATCACCTGGTGGCACCTAGTTTCTCTGTCATGGTACCAGAGAAGCTCTGGCATGGATGCATGGCATAGGTGTTTTGTGTTTTTGCTGAGAGGGCCTCAACCCAGATTTTTGTTGTTTGTTTTATTGCTGATATTTTATATGGTACATTTGCTGCCCAGAGTTTTGTCAGATAGATGGGCTAGAAACCAGGAGACTGTGAGTTCTAGTCCCACCTTAGGCCTGAAAGCTGGCTGGGTGCCCTTGGGCCAGTCCCTCTCTCTCAGCCCAAGAGCCAATCAGGCGTGGTAGGAGAGTTCTAGTCCCGCCTTGGGCATGAAAGCCGGCTGGGTGACCTTGGGCCAGTCCCCCCCTCTCAGCCCAACTCAGCTCACAGGGTTGTTGTCGTGAGGAAACTAGGAGGAGGAAGGAGTATTTGGTATGTTCGCTCCCTTGAGTTATTTATTAAAATAATAAAGGCAGGATATAAAATAAAATAAATAACTAAACAAACAAACTTTTTTAAAGCTGCAAAATAGAACATAAACTTCCCTCTCCAATCTGGCCAGTGTCTCAACCCCCATGATATTTCCAGCCCAGTGCCTAGTTAAAATGGATCATTAAAGGATACTTGTCCCTTCTGCGACACAATGTTTGATTTATTTAGCTGGTGTAGCATACATTTAAGTAATCTTAAAAGTGAGGGAAACAAGTTTTTCTGAGTCTTAACTTTAGCACTAAGTATGCACTGGTCTGTTGAAGTCCTCTTGTGGGAAAAAAAAAATTGGGGAAAAGTCACAGGAGAGACTTGACATACTGAGGAAAGACTTATTTCATTCATATGATATTTACTAAAATAAGCACTTCATTATTAGCCTTTTCTTAGATTTGTTGTCTTTCCAAAGGCTGGTGCTACAAGGTCCCTACTATTAGGGATCTCTAACTGTACCATCTTAGACCATTGGGTCTCTAAACCTTCTTGAAGGCTACCATTGGCAAATTTCCAGAGACTCAACATTCAGGCTGGTTGCTAGACAGATGCAGGGCAAGATAGACACGGGAGAATTTTCTCTTTTGTCTGCGTGTCCCCCATGCCTAACAAAAAAGAGGTTCCTCGCCTACCTACGTTCTTCCCTCTCTGCATATTTTCCAGATCTGGTGGGCATTACCGGAAAGAATATCTGGATTAGATTATTACAATCAGAGAAGTTCTGTGGAAGCTGTAGGGATGGGACATTCTGCCAATTTAGTTTCTGCTGGATTTCTCTTTATGAACTTGGCAGAAGAAGGCTGCACAAGTATTCATTCTTCTGTTCATTTTTCCTCGTGGGTAGACTTTTTATGTGCTAAAATGCATTTTGTGGGTATTTTTGTTTTAAAAAAACATAGGTGTTTTGTGTCCATTTTAAAATATGAGTTGTCAGTTTGTGAAGTGTGTGGATGTTGATATCCATGCCTTTCAAGTTCTCCTACAGTTTGTGCTGGACCGAATGTCTCATACTTCTCTGGAGAAAATTTACTCATTGCCTTTTTTTTTTTTTTTTTAAAAAGGTCCTTCTCAAAATTCTTGCCTCACAATAATAATGGGGTTGGTCCTTATATAGATAAGCGATGGTGATCTAGATAGTCTTGTGCTATAATTGAGTGCATTGTACCCAAACCTACATAATGATAGCTATTCATTTTATTCAGTTCATCTTCTCCTGCTCTTCCTCCAAGGAGCTCAAAGCAGCCTGGAGCTTTTTCTGGTCTGTTTTTATTCATGCAACAATCCTGCATGGTAGATTAGACTGAGAAGTGGTAACTGCCCTGAGTTACAGAAGGAGTTTATTTACATTTATTTATTTATTTGTATTTCAGATTTAGTCACCGCCTATCTCACTCAGAGAGTGACTCAGGGTGGTTTACAATAAAACAAGAATAAATACTAATTAAAATACAATAAACTACTAAATACAATACAATAAACTACAATAGACTACTGCAATGCGCTGTACATGGGGCTACCCTTGAAAAGCATTCGGAAGCTTCAGCTGGTCCAGAATGCGGCTGCACGGACAGTTATCAGGGCTGTAAAATCAGCCCATGTGACACCACTGTTACGCAAGCTGCATTGGGTACCAGTTTGCTTCCGGGTCCAATTCAAGGTGTTGGTTTAAAGCCCTACATGTCATGGGACCAGGGTACCTGAGGGAGCATCTCATCCCCATAACATCGACCCGTCCCACCCGGTCAGGCAGGGAGGGCATGCTAAGGATCCCATCTGTTAAAGAATTCCATCTGGCGGGGTCCAGGAGGCAGGGCTTCTCTGCAGTGGTGCCCACCCTTTGGAACATCTTGCCCCCAGAGTTGAGACGGGTTTCCTCGCTCTCGGACTTCCGGAAGAAACTGAAGACCTGGTTCTGCCGCCTTGCTTGGGAGGGGAGAGTGATAGCTCCACCTGGGGATGGCTTAGTGATTGTGTTCCATCTCCATTTGGATTTTACATTTGTTTTTATGTATATTTTAATGGTAATTTTAGGTGGTTATGTTTTTAGTGTTATTTTATTGTAAACCACCCAGAGTCCCCCATTGGGGGAGATGGGCGGTGATATAAATTTAATAAATAAATAAATAAAACAATGTTCTTAAATAAGTTATATATTCTGAGGCAGAGCTGGCAAATAAGAAGTTCTTGATCTATGGGAGCATCTTCAGGGTGCTAACTACCCCCGGGGCTGGTTACCCCTCCTCACGCCCCACGCAAGATGGCAGAGCCAGGTCTTCAGCCCTTTCCTGAAGGCCAGGAGAGTGGGGGCCTGCCTCCCCTCTGGGGGAAGAATATTCCATAGGGCAGGGACAGTGGCAGAGAAGGCTCACTTCCTGGGCCCCACCAGTCAACATCCTCTCATAGATGGGGTCCGCAACACCACTTAATGTTGAATTTAATTTAGTTTGGTGGTTGAATTTGTTTCTAGCACTGCTCCACACTAGTACAATTTTCTCTTTATGTGTGTGTGAATAATTTGATATAGTTATCTCATGCCTCTGCCTTTCCAACATTTTCCAAACCCATATATCAGCATGTTTGTTATCATTATTAACATAACTGTCCAGTAAGGTGATGTTTAACATGTAAATACTTCTTCCCCAATTGGCTAGACAGAAACAGTTTAAATACAATAGACTGTTCTCTGAACAAAGGAACAATCTGCTGCATTTGCACAATCCTGTTTACACATTTATTTTTTCCCCTACTAGGCAAATGGAAAACCTTACGTTGCTTCCCAGTGTAAACATGCTAGTAAAATTGTATAATAAAAACATCAAGCATTCTACTTATGAAAACATAATAAGCCATCAATAAATAGAAGAGTAGAAACCACAAAATCATCATCATCCTCACTTTCCTTAGTCAAGTGCAGCCTCACCATGTATTTAGGAGTACCAAAAAGGGGGCCTCTTAGGAGAATCTCAATGCAAGATCCAGTTCTCGTGGAGTATGATGCTCTTTCTGCCTCTGAAGGAAGGGGATGCCATGGGAACTCTTTCTCTTGCAGAATTGTGACTATAATTAAATCTATGAAAGTTGGGAAGATTCTTGACCCAGGAAAATTTCCATTTTCTGCCTAAAGAAGTATATTAAGTTCTTATCCCATATTTTATTGGAGGTAGGTATCAGAGCTTTTTCAAAGAGACTCCTACTCTTTCCTTTCAGTGAAGTAATTATTCTAGGTCTTCATAAACAAGGTATGGACCTTATTATCTAATCCAATTGTAGACCTATTTCTTAGATTTTTCACCATGAACATGGGCCATAGATGGTAATTTGTCTTTCTAATCAGTGTGCACCCAGCTCAGGTAGTGGTGGTGGTGGGGGTTATTATTATATTTTTTATAAAGGGAATGTCATGTTTCTAACAATACTAGATGTTCAATTGATGTAATTGCTGTAACTCAAACAAGGTAGAAATGAATAGTTATTATTTCTTTGGCTGCAGAGAAAGCTTTTGCTGTAATTTCTTGGAAGTTTTTGAAACAGGTTCCGATCTATTATGGTTTTCCCCAAACTTGCATAGCCTGGATTGACGTGCCTAATTTTACCTAACACTGGTGTGTTACATCATGATGCATGTCAAGGATATCCTTTTTCTGTATTTCTTTTTAATTTGCCTTTTGAACATTTTGCTTGGATTGTTAGAAATTCTGAAAGCATTAAAGGAATAACACTCAGGGATAGATAATTGTGGTGTACATGGATGATATATCAACTTCATAGGTAAGGTAAAAATGTCTGTTCCAAATCTAATTTTGTTGATGTGTATGCTTGGTCACTCTGTGAATTGGAGAAAAACAGATGTAATGTTCTTGAGTTTGGGTAATAATTTTGATATGTATGATTTTGGGTTGTATTCTGACTCCCTTGTTTATCCTGCTATTAGTATTCCTAGGCGGTTTCTCAACTGGTCAATTTGAACTTATTCTTAATTTTGACACAAATTAAACAAGATATAGATAGATGGCCTAGTATCCTGTTACTGTTTGGGGTGAGATAAATGACAGATGAATGTAAGTCTGATGTTTTCCTGTTTTTATTCTTTCATATGGCTGCAAGCAAAATTATGTATTAAAGGGCATCTTTTCAAGGTTTTAACTATATAAATTCCAGTTACTACCTGGGAAAGGTGGATTTAAGGGTTCAGGTTTATCCCTGGGTGTTCATTTTAGCTTTGAATAAGACAAGCTGGAATTTTTTCCCCTCTTTGAATTTAACTTGAAATCTAATATATGGCCCCAGTAAAAACTGTATTACCTGTAATACTTGGCAAGTACTGAGGCCCTTATTTCTTTAGAAAACAGTTTCAATACCTGGAACCTAAATGACAAAAGGGGGATGTAAAAAAATTGGGTCAGATTAACTTTGATCTTTCTACTTATGAAAAGCTCACATCACGGAATTAAACCCAGTTTTAAAATACATGGTGATTCTGTTTTTTGTAAATTGGGTCTTTCACAATTATTACTTTGGTCCTACTTATTTCTGATGCAGCTGTTTCTAAAATGTTGCAGAACTTAAAATAGAATTTATGTCCGAATTGTTTGAGGTAGTTTATTCAACTTTGGCCTCTATTTGGGGAATTTGGTTCTGATGCTAAGCTGCCTCTGAAGTTGCACAATTCTTAGACTTCAGGGGAATCTTTTGCGGCTCCTAACCTGATGGTTTGCTGAGCAAAGTTTATGAAATATAAATTAGCTATTTATACGAATTTTGGAATTAAGTTAAGCTTCAGTTATCTATTTTGGGGAACAGGTAGAAGGTCAGCTAAAAAGAATGTGCAATTCATTTCTTCTGAGCTTAAAATACGGTTAACGCAATAGAAAGTTCCAATTCGTGTATGTTAAACATCTCTGAGAACGTTTAATAGGGATTGGATGCAGTCGCCTTGTTCCTGCAGAAGCAATTTAGAAATTGGAACATTTACTGACATGGTCTGTTCTTGTCCTATTATTGCACATTTTGGCTTAAATCCACAGAATTGTTAACATGCCTTTAGATCAATCACTGCTGGATAAAAATGTGTATATTCTATCTGGCTACATCCCCAGCATTTGGAATCTATCAAGACATTAAGAATTGTGGATTTCTCATGCACAGGGGATGCCTAAAGTAATTACTATGGGGCAAACATTTGAAGACAGATCTATACCTGAATTGTGGCAATCGATTGCTGTTTTGTTTGGTCTATTAACCTTTGAATGAAGATTATGTTTTCCAAGGAAGAGGCAGAAAAGGGGACTTTCAAGCCATGTGGTCCCCTTTTGAAGCTATTTCTGAATGAGTTAAATGTTCAGGCCTTTAGGAATTATAAATGTTGATGGTCTGTTAGTATGTTATCTTTATTAATGTAGGTCATCAAGACTGCTGTTGGCAGAGAAGGCACCCTTGGGCAGAATTCTACTTTGTGCCCCCCAAAACATTTTTATTAATATTCAAAATTTATTAGCTCTAATTACATAAGAAAAGTTATGGTAAAGGCTTGCTAAGTTGTGGATACAGGTTCTTTTGCTAGTCTTGGTGGCCAAGTGCATGTGTGTGAATTCAGCAAGTCAATGTTGGTGATATTGTACCTCCTTCTTTATTTTTTAGTTGCAAATGTTACAACTAAAGTGTTGTTGATATCCTTTCTCCTTCTTTATTTTTTAGTTGCAACTGTTACAACTAAAGTGTTGTTGATATCCTTTCTCCTTCTGTATTTTTTAGTTGCAACTGTTACAGCTAAAGTGTTGTTGATATTGTATCTCCTTTATTTTTTTAGTTGCAACTGTTACAGCTAAAGTGTTGTTAATATCCTATCTCCTTTATTTTTTTTAGTTGCAACTGGTAACCCCTTAAAAAGCACCCTTGTGCAGCACACAATTTGCACACCAGGTTCTGGTGGCCTTCTGTAATCTTCCTTCTCTCCTTCCTTCTGTCCATTCATCCATTCATCCATCCTGTATCCTGTATCCTCTATCCATCTTATCTACCAAAAGCCAACATGGTTTCCACTTATCTGGCATCTGGCTAAACTGCATAGGGAGGCATAGGAAGGAATAGCCACCTATTGCTTGAATCTGGGATGTGTTATAGATTGCCTTCCCCATGAATTTTCCTTGACTTCAAATTAAGAAATGATCTCTAGTAAGTGACATCATCAGAAAAGGTCAGCCTGTGATCTTCCAAGAACAGGGCTGTTATCATTAGCCTTCTCCCATTGTAAGAAATTTATTTATTTATTTATTTACCCCCTTAGGAGGGAAACTCACCAGATCTGTCCATGTAGAGAGTAGAGTGGATGGCCTTGACAGAGAGAGGGAAAATCCATTACCAGGACAACAAAGAGAGAAACATGGCTTAAGCCCATATGAAGAGAGAGATTTATGAAAACACTCCCCAATTCTCATGACAATAAAAGAAGGAAGAGAGGAAGTACATTTAGATTTGAAAGAGTCTTTGACTACAGCCATTCTAATAAAAACGTTTTAGGCCTACACATGGTCTGTTTCTTGATCTAGTCTGCCTTGTAGGGCTGACATCTCTATCATTGAATTTAGAAGGTTTGGGTTGAATTTAAAAAATTCAAGTTGTCACTTGATTTTTCCTTCTATTGTTTTGTTGAATTTAGTACCATTGTGTCAAAAAATAATGCAGACTAAGGAGTGGTTTGCCCAAGATTTCAAATGCCTTGGAGCTATGGGACCCAAATTGTCCACTGTGCTCTCGTCAGGCTTTTTTTTTTTTTTTTTTTTTTGTGGCTCTGGCAATTTGTGTTGGAAAATCACTGTGGGTAATTTCCAGTTTAGCCTGCACCCAACACACTCCCAGTCAATCCCTATATCCAGATCAGAGAAGCACACAGGCCAGTCGGTTCGGCTAGCAAAAAAATGTAACTGGATGTTTATTTATTAAATGTGAGCAGTCATCAAGATAGTCAAGTAGCAAAATGGGACAAAAGACAGGCAAAAACAGGGGAAGAATGAGAATGAGAGAGAGAGAGAAAGATGAAGAACAGGAAAGAATTCTATTTTCTCTCTCTATTAAATGGAAAGTAGGGCACCAGGTGAATCCTCCTGTATTCTGCACCATGAAAGAGATAATTTGCTGGACAGAGATGAGGTATCCAACCACTTGTGGAGGCTGGGCTGCAGAACCACTCTGGAAGACAGAGGAGAGTCATTGGAATGATGGGACACATGCTGTCTTCTGATTTTGGTTCAGCAGCTCACAACATGGGATCAGAATGTACGAGTGTTGCTTGCTTGCTTGCTTGCTTGCTTGCTTGCTTGCTTGCTTGCTTGCTTGCTTGCTTGCTTGCTTGCTTGCTTGCTTGCTTGCTTGCCAAGGGAACAAAGCAAATATCCTTAGAATCTGCAGCACAGCGCAGGCACTCAGAGAAAGCTGGTTGGTTGCCTAGAATGCAATGCAGGAAGAAAGAGAAGCATTTTTAAGCTGCCTAGGCTGAGGTCATTCCACTTGCCTTTTTCCCTACCCTGCCCCAGAGGACCAATGTTTGGATGCATTCAAAACCCTTTCTTGAAGGCCTATCAAGCAGGGGCCAGAAAGAAAAGCTGTGGAGTTACAGCTTCATATTTTGGCTCATCCCTTTTAGTTGCTTTGGGGTCTTGTAGATCAGACCATGAGCCACATACTGAAGGTCTTGCAAAAATGGCATTGCAGACAACAGTAAATGCCTGAGGCTTTTATATGGCTCCAACATCAAGACTGCTAGGGCAGACGATCCAGGGAAATAAACGAAGCTAACATTTTCTCACGTACAAGATAAAGGACATTGGGTTCTGAAGAACTGGAGAACATCTTTAGCAGAAGACTAACTAGCCTCAAGGGAAGGATGTCTCTGCTGTCCTAAAGGTTTATTGGGCCTGATGACTCAGAGTAGCCCTGGTCTAAGAGTGGGGTGGAAAAAAACAAAGGGGCAGAACCAGTTGTGTTTCTAGAGTATGGACATCCAAGAGCTTCAACCTGTGACAACAGGAAAGGTCCCAACATCAGTGATGTTTTCCAAAGCCACCTCACCTACCATCCCATTGTACCCCAATAGGAACGGGATGTCCTATCAATTGGGCGGGTTTACAAATCCCGATCCCAGTTGGTGCAAACTGCCTGGGTCTTCTGGCATTCTCGGCACGACTTTTGGATGAAGTTGAATTTGGCAGGGCCTCCCCAGCACGAAGGAGCAGGCCGAACTGAAATCGAAGGCACTTTATTTTGGCTAGGGAAACGGGGCACGTTAAACCATCGCTCGGAAACAATGGCCAAGATACAGGGTCATTTGTTCTGGCATTTCAGCAGCTTTGCATGATTTATGAGATGTTTTTGTTCCTCTGCTTGTCGCTGGTGTAACGTGCCCCCGTTCCTTGAGCCCCCTCCACCCTTCTCTCTGTTTTCCGTCTCCATTCCTCCCCCCTCCACAATTCTCTTTGGAGTCTCTCTGCCTTATGAAGTAATGGTATCTGTGACTTATTGAATTAACTGTATGGATCGGAGCTTTGACACCGTCCTTGTGGTCTGCGAAAGTTTGCAGAGCTTGCCAGAATGCTAAACAAACATCAAAGCCTGATCCTGCAGACATGGTAACACGGTTCAGAAACGGGATTGTTGGGATTTGGCTTCCATCACAGAAAGGCTTGGTTGAGCTGGGTGCCATAAAAGAAGAGGGTCAGGAAATTCCCATCTATTGACATCTCCTCTCCTCTGAATGTGTCTTCTTTTGCAAAGGCTACTCTTGTGTGTTCAAACAAGCTCTTCGTAACACCTCCATGTTTTCAGCAAACTGGAGAGAGAGTGGTGATAGCCATGCTGAAATCCAGACAGAGTTCTGGTTTCTGATTGTCTTCCTTTGGGTAGCTTTTTCTAGTTCCTATTATTATATGTCCCACTCATCTCAATGGGGCTGTTATGAGTATTTATAGGACAGTCATTACCTTATCTATCTTTTCTAGTGCTTTTTTTTTCTTTTTTCTTTTTCTATTCCTATCCTCATTACTCTTTCTGTTTTCTTATTCATTTCATTTTCAGTCAGTCCAGAGAACTTCTGAGCTGGGGGAGATTAATTAATTAATTAGCAGCCAGCCCTGCCACATGGGGGTAGGCTTGTTATAAATATCATAAATAATAATGTGCATTTTTTGTGCAGTAAGGCAAACTCCATGCTATCGCTTTGCTGCCTTTAAATACATATGATTTATTAACATTCCTAGTAACCCTGTTGATCTTAGAAAGGGCTTGTCAGCTTCATAAAGGAGCAACTATCCACATGGGGAAGAATCCTGTAGGATCAGTTATGCTAAAAAAAGAATATCTGACACAAGACACGGTGACCTCAAAAACAAAACAAAACAGATGACTACTAACCTATAGCAAGATGATCTTCCCCTTAGTGTTCTCATGCAAATAACAACAAGGGCAATTTTCAAGTTTGTTCTATATAGGTAAAGGTAAAGGTTTCCCTTGACGTAAAGTCCAGTCGTGTCTGACTCTAGGGGGCGGTGCTCATCTCCGTTTCTAAGCCTTAGAGCCGGCGTTGTCATAGACACTTCCGGGTCATGTGGCCAGCATGACGACACGGAACGCCGTTACCTTCCCGCCGAAGCGGTACCAATTAATCTACTCACATTTGCATGTTTTCGAACTGCTTGGTGTGCAGAAGCTGGGACGAGCAACGGGAGCTCACCCCGCCGCGCGGTTTCGAACCGCCGACCTTCCAAAAAAAAAATGTTGCTCAATCACTAAAGGGCTAGATCCTTTGAGCTAAGGAAGCAGTTATGAAAATTGTCATGTAGGGGGTATGTTATGTGAATCCGCCCTTTTTTGAGGCTAGATTAAGATTTATGGAACCTCTGGGAAGAGCATGCTAAATTTCCCTTTTGCATTTCCTTGTTTCCTTTTTGTAGTTGTGCAGTGCATTGCTTACTCTTATGGATGAAAACCTAAACCCAACTCATACCTCTCATTCGCTTGTGTCCCTCTGTCCTGGAGTCAGAACTGTATTCCAAGAGGGGGGGGTGTGCACTCCAGAAGCAAATTGTTTTTTAAGAGGTCCTTCTTCCCATCTTGTTGGACAGAACTGCAGCCCCTTGAAGTGTATTTTGGGAAGGAAGGAAGGAAGGAAGGAAGGAAGGAAGGAAGGAAGGAAGGAAGGAAGGAAGGAAGGAAGGAAGGAAGGAAGGAAGGACACTGAGAAGGAAAGAAGGAGGGAAGGAAGGAAGGATGGACGGACAGATGGACACTGACAAGGAAGGAAGGAAGGAAGGAAGGAAGGAAGGAAGGAAGGAAGGAAGGAAGGAAGGAAGGAAGGACAGATACTGACAAGGAAGGAAAGGAAAGGAAAGGAAAGGAAGGAGAGGGAACCTGAATATTTGTTGGAAGTGTTTAGTATGTGGTACAATCTGTTTCAAGAGATCACCCATGAGGTGTTTAGCTTCTCTTACTCAGAGTGCTTCAGTGATTAAGATTTCTCTTAGCAGATGCTTACCAATGCAAGCTGTTCGTACCTCATGTGAATATAATGCACCATGCAGTAATTTCTTGAACTATCATCTGGGCCAATGCTCTAGTTGAAGGAACAGCCCAAGAACAGGCACCTTCAGAGGAGCATCATACCTCTCCAGGTATGAGCTAGGAATTACTCAATTCGGTTGATGGGTTGGATGTGGGAATTTTGAATTGCATAAGAATTCAGTACTTTTTAAAGCAGTTTATGAAGAGAAGGGATATTTAAGACAAATTATAATGCAGGAAACCTAAGTAGATGATGCAGTGATCAGTCAAAAGCTTTTATGAGTCCATTTGCACAACTCCAGGATTGCTTAAATTCAGAGTCATTAATGGCTCAACTGCCTTGTCATATTTTTTGTGGTTATAGATCCATCAGTCTTTTTCCATCAGAAAATATACATATGTAGATGGCATTCTTTGGAATTCAAAGCAACTGTTGAGTGAAAGAATGTAAATTAATCTGGATTAATGTATTTATTTTTATTGATTGATGGATTGATTTTTCAAATTTCTATCACTGCCCATCTCTCCCGAAAAGGGGACTCTTCTAATTAACAGCGACAAAAAGAATAATTGTATATCTGGGACACAGAGCCTCTATTTCTTAAGCTGAAGTACAAGATTGTGTTGGTGTCTGCATTCAGTGCTTCTTGAAACACCACACTGAGTGATACCTTGTAATATTATACATGAAATATACTAAATATCTTCACCGTGTGCACGAAACAAGCCGTTCTAATGTTTCCAAATGGATAACTTCCCTCAGATACTTTGAACCCAGCTTCCTCCCCACCGTGACCCGTGCTGTCATTTTTTACAACCTCAGAATCAGGTTCTGTCTGTCAAATCATCGTCCATTTCTCCAGAGGCAGGCTTTAAAAAATGGTCTTCTCTTTTTAAGCAAACGAAAACAAGAATTTCTTTTGTTTGTCATTCGATTCCAGCAAGAGAAGATGGGCCATTTGGGAAAACGTTCAAAATAATGATGATTTTCAAGGCAAATATTTTCCAGGTTCTCAGTGTTGGAAAGCTGGAGTCTGTTCTGGGAGTCGCTTGTCATTACGAAAACAGAAGCATGCAACCCACATTTGTGAATGTAAGCAGTAAGTTTAGAAGCTACACAAAGTTAACTTGCTGTTCCTGACTAGTTCTGGTCCACCCTGATGGCCTCCTAACAGTCTTACATGCCTTCCCTGGGAGTATCACGCTGTGCAGATTCTTATTCTCCGTCCAGTTTGAGTGCTGTCAGGTTTCCAGTTTGTCTAATACAAACAAAATACCAAGTGGATGGGTGAGCAAGCAGTTTGTTACCGATTTCCTTCTATGTGTACAGGGATCGTGCAAGGTTTTGAGCCGCATAGAGGTCTTAATCAGGTAAATCCCCTTTGTTCTTACTCTCGGTGGTAATCAAGCGTTACAGAGGCAGACAAAAATTTGTCCACGTAACCTTTTTTTCCATCCAGCCCTCATGTTGTATTTTCCATTATCAACTTTAGAATATGTTCTGCTTGGGTGCAGGGATTTCCTTGCATAGCCCTGAAAAGCAGAACCTCTGTTCCTATCATGGGGTCAGTTGAACAATAATCATCATTTGCATACATCATAAAAGTGTTTCGACAGGAACTACTATTTCTCTATTTACATGAAGGCAGATCAAGCATTTTGAATAACATGCATACTGAGGGACCCTCTCCCTTCTTATCACATGACCAAGACTGGGGAGTATGCAGCCCGCTCCAGGATGTCAAATTATACGTATGTATTAGCTTGTTTGGTGTCTCCAAGTCAGTCTTGACTCCTGGCAACTGCCTGGAGAAGTCCCTGCAATTTTCTTGGCAAGATTTCAGAAGTGGCCTTCTAGGGCCAAGAGAGAGGGCCTGGCCCATGGTCATCTAGCCAGCTAGAAATCTCAGTCTCCTGGTTTGTAGCCTAGCCTGGTGTCTTAACCGCTACACCAGACTGGCTCTTTAAATGTAATAGGAAGTTATTTCTTATGTATTTGCATGCTTCCCACACCACGTGGAGTGATGGCAACTTATGTGACAACAGATAGACCAGTGTTTCTTAACCTTGGCAACTTTGAGATGCAAGGACTTCAACTCCCAGAATTCTCTAGCCGGCATGGTAGTGTGGTGAAAGGGTGGAAGGTCCCCTGTGCAAGCACCGAGTCATGTCTGACCCTTTGGGGGGACCCTGCTTTCGCGACGTTTCGTGGCAGACTATAGCGGGGTGGTTTGCCATGGCCTTCCCCAGTCACCTTCCCCAGCAAGCTGGGAGCTCATTTCACTGACCTCGGAAGGGTGGAAGGCTGAGTCGACCCGAGCCGGCTGCCCAAGAATCCAGCTTCCACTGGGATTGAACTCAGGTCACGGGGAGAGTTTCGGCTGCAATATTGCTGCCTACCACTCTGTGCCCCACGAGGCGGTTGGATTCAGCATGTTAGTAGTAATTATAAAGTAAAAAGCCTCAACAAAGATATTATAAAGTGTACCCATCCTGCTTAGACCCTCATGGTGGGGGGAGGAGAGACACATAGCCATGCACTGATTAATTATTGTCTCTTTTGAATGGTGTGTAGATATGGTTTATCTCACATAGAAAAGGCACACAGAGACAAACCATCAAGTAGAAAACAGTACCCTAATCAAGGAACTACCAAAGAAAAAACCACACCCCAACCCAAACTCACCAGCACTGATGATGTTCCCTAGTTGGGTAATGAAACATCTGCAAGCCAACAACCAAGCTCAGAGAGCACCAAGGACTCCACAGGTCAGCCCTGAGCTACAGACAGTCTCTTCTATTGGAATTTGAGACACCCTCTAGTAAGATAATGCTTAAGATTTGGCAATCCATACTTCAGCAATACATGGAACAAAAACTGCCAGATATACAGACTGGACTTAGATGAGACCTCATCTGCCTTTTGAAGAATTCGTATGATGGCCAGTTAGAATGGTACTGTATATGGAACAATTAAATGGTTCAGAATAGGAAAAAGGGTGCACTAAGGTTGTATATGGCCGCTTCGTCTATTTAACATATGCAGAAAATATGAGAAAGGCTGGACTAGGAGAAACAAATTGGAATCAAAGTTGCAGGGAGAAACGTAAGAACTTCAGAGAGGCTGATGATATCACTTGGATGGCTGGGAAGACGAAAGTCTTGAGGAATTTCTCACTGAAGGTAAAAGGGGAGAGTGCCACAGCTCTTTGAAAGACAATCAGACCGTGTTAATAGGTGATTCAAACCTAATGCAGAGGAGGAGGAGACAACAGAATGTATTTATTTTCCTAGGCTCATGAAATAGACAGCTGCTACTTTGGAGAAAGGCTAGCTAAAATATTAAAGGCCTTACACTAGAACAAAGGCACGTATTATGATGGCCATGGTCTTCCCACTTCTAACAGATGGCTGTGAAAGATGGACCATCGGAAAGGCTGAACAAAGAAAAGAACATGCCTTTATGTTGTGGCGCTGGAGAAAATAATTGAGAATACCCTGGACCACAAGAAGAACAAATCATTCAGCACTAAATGAAGTACAGGTAGTCCTTGCTTAATAACCACAATTGGAATCAGGATTTTGGTTGCTGAGCAAAACGGGCATTAAGCAAATCCAACCTGATTTTACAACCTTTTTTGTGGTAGTCATTAAGCGAATCACCATGGGCGTTAAGCGAATCACATGGTTCCCTATTGATTTTGCTTGCCAGAAGCCTGCCAGGAAGGTCAAAAATGGCGATTACCTGACCATGGGATGCTGCGACGGTCATAAATGTGAACTGGTTGCCAAGTGTCCAAATCGTGGTTGTGTGACCGTGGTGAAGTGTGAGTTCCAGTCATAAGTCAGTTTTTTCAGCACCGTCATAAGTCTGAACCATCACTAAGCAAATGGTTGTTAAGCAAGGACTACCTGTAAAACCAAATTGTTCACTGGAAACACTATCACAAAGCTAAAGCTTGAATATTTTGACAGATGATGCAAAAGCAAGAGTCCTTGGAGAACATCCTGATGCTTGGGGAAATCATAGGAAATTAAAAAAGGGGCTGCAAAAGTCAAGGTGGTGTATCTCTGATGACACCAGCTACAGCTTTGTTCAGTTGGGTCACAAAGAGTCCCAAGAAACTGAACAACAACCAATAAAAAGTCCAGTTGGATAGGAGTTGATCTAGACTTGGAAGTCAAGAGAAACCTGATGCAAGAAAGGGCTGGATACAGTTTTCAGATTATGTTTTTTAGCTTAGAAGGCAAATAAGGGGAGGGATAATCACAAAGCCGTGTAGCAGAGTGGAAAGAAAGAAGAGTGTCTTATTTCATAATGTTAGCATTTGGGATCATTCAGCAATGTGAAATTCAATGCAGGCAAAAGGAATACCTCTCAAATAGCACATAGGTGGATTATGGAATTTGTACTAGAAATCGTTACTTTAAAAAGCTAATTGACAAATTTATGAAGACTCAGGCAGTAACAGCTGTCTTTTATCTGCAGTGTAATTGCTGGGGAACCCAAGCAGGATGATAGCATGGCATCGCATAATTTTCAGTATTTCAGTATTTAGTATGTCCATTTGGTCTGCACTTACATCTAACTGTAGTAGATTTGTTTTTCCCCACAACTACAATCTTGTGAGGTAGGTTGGGCTGAGAGGGTGAGAGAGTGACCTCAAGTCACCCAGAAAAGACCTTTGGTTTGTCACCTTCCTAGAGGTCACTCTTGTGGGAACAGAATGCTAGAGCAGATTGACTTGTGGTCTGATTCAGCATGGTACTGTGTTGTGATCTTACAGTCCATGCTTATGATATCTTTGGAAGCAGCTTTCTTCTAGTCTGAGAGTGTGAACCCCCACTTTTTAGTCTTAACAGTATGTAATCCTTAATCAGCAGGAATGACTGCCGTTCAACTTGCTATCTTCTGATGGACACCAGGGACTTATTACCCATCATCAACATAATGTGGATGAATCTCTCATAGATAATATGTATATTGAGGCTACTCCTTTAGCAGAAGGGTATTTTCTTAGATTTCTTTGAGTTCTACAGCCCCACTGTTTGTCTTCCCATGGAGGCATTTCTAAGTCCATTTTGTATTTCAGCTTAAAGGACTTTGCAATGAGAAATACTGCTTAAATGGCTCACAGTGGCTGATGTATCTCCCAACACAGTTCCTTCAATGATGCATATCTTTCTTCCATCTGTTGTTTCCCATCAAGAACAAACAATAGTTTAAACTCAGATTGGTTGAACAAAAATTAAATGAATAAATATCACTTATTTCATATCAATATGGAAATGTTAATGTTCTTCATATATATAGTTCTGGACAAATCCATGTATTTTCTTTCTCCATATATTTTCTTCTTGGGCATCTCTCCATAATCAGCGTAGTCTGAAATCCTCCATAGCTGTTAGATTGCAGGCTCCATCAGTCCCTGCTAACACAGTCCCCTAGCCAGGTTGTGGAAATGCTGGATTAGGAATTACACCATCATTAGCAGAAAACAAAAAAGCTTACTAAAAGCTAGGTAAAATTGCCAATATGGTCTTGGAAAAGACCAGGTTAATTTTGTAACTGAATTCTGAACAGGGTGGAAATGAAAAGAACTGGGATGCTAAAAAGCATGGCCAAGGTTTTCATGGTATGAGACAATGAATGAACCTCTGCTGGAAACTGAGATGCTGAGTTTAAACAATAGTAAGTCAATTATTCCCTTGCCATTCACAAAGACTCCTTTTTTCTTGTCCAGTTCCAACCCATACTGTTAAACAGACATTTGAAATGGGTGCCCACTGTCCTGGGCAACAAGGTCTGTGCTAACTAATTATAATAAAAGTATATGATTACGCTTTCCTAATATTTAGAGGGACCCCTTTCTTCATATCATCAAAAGAAAAAGTTGTATTATAGGCAGGAATATATACTTCCTCTTGGAAATAAGCAATTTCTCCTTAGTCTTATCAGCACCAACTTCCCTCTGAGAACAAGTTTTTGGTATGGAGATTATAATCTTTGCACCTTTGGTTTAAGATTGGAATAAAGTCATTTGTACTTCCTGTAGCATGCTCTTTCGTGGGACTCTGCAGTTTGGTGGCCAAGTTCACATACTTGATAGCTTGAAAAAGATATAAAACACATCTCTTTTTATAATTGTTCTTGTCGTTTGAACACAATGATTTGCAGGCATCTTAGAGAAGGTCAAAGATATGAAGTCAAGTTCAAGGATGTAGCACCTCTGAACAGTTAAAAAGATGGTCAACATAAATTTCCATGGTCAAAGGCCTCTGATATCTTAAAGTCTCCCAAGATTCCTTATATGATACAGTTGACTAGAATGGCTTTTCCTTCTTAAAAGATCAGGAATAATCATGTTCGGTGCCCAGAACCTGGAAGATGTCATCATAAGGGTTAAGACAGTAGATATTCCCTTCTTTCAAGTTGGAAGGTACAGTATAAGTGAGAAAATGACAAAAAGGTAAACTGCCAAACTGTCCCTAGACATCCACTGCAGGAATCAGAATATTTGTGTCTAGGCACATAAGGAGGGCAGAGACACCATAGCTGCATCTTGCCATGGAGAATGAACCTTGGCATAGTCACAAAATAGCCAGGCAAGTAGATTGTTGTCCAGAATGAATTGTGCCCAACACTGGACCAGTGAGAGGACTTCTCTGTAAAGAATAAAGTTGATATGGCAAAGCTGTTGCTGGAGCAGGAAAGGTCTGTGGCCCAATCTGTCTTGGCTGGAAAGAAATGGTCCCCAAAGAAGCATTTGTTTCTAGTTGTTCATCCATGTACTACCAAAACTGCCATGTCTGTTTGTAACTTCAACTGGGCAAACTGGTGCATCCTAGGCCAACAATTTTTGAACCAAGGTACTTCAAATGGGCTGACTTACACAATGTGTCCAAAATCTGGGACCTACGTCTCCAGTGGGACTGAAATTTGGCAAATTTTATAAAATATGGCATAAAAGTGATCATAAAACATGTTACAGCATAATGCAACATGTCATAAAACATTCCCTGTGGCCAACTCCTGATGTTTGACTGGGCTGTACAGTTCAACATGGGCTACTTTCAAGACAGGTCCATCTCTGAAGGCCTCCCTGAGTTTTTAAGGACTTTTCCAGGGAAGGCAACACGTTAGAAGCTCTGCCATTGTTTGAAGGCATTGAGGAATCTGGTAAGGAAATATCTCTGAAATGATGACCCAACGGGCCCACGGGTTGTCTAGTTCATGTTCAATTAGCTGCAGTGGGCTTGGGGTGAAAGGCAGGAGACAGATCAAGTTGTGGCTTTCACCATCTCAAGATACCTCCAGAGTTTAGCTCAAGGCTTGGAGCAGTCTGTCTGCTGTTGGAACACAGTTCCTCACTCCCTCCTTCCCTCCGAGCCCTGTTCTCAAGCTGTGACACTCTCAGATTAAGCTGTTGGCTCCAGGCGGGCTTCTGTTACCACAGCAACTTCTACAACGACCTGCTTTAATAACGCCGCCTTCTCCTCAGTTTCAGTTCAGCACAGCCAAGGGTTGCTAATGCCAAATGTTCAGGAATTATGTGAGCCTTTTGAACTCAAGAAAGTCTTAACATTGTTCCTGAAAGGCGGGGTTCCCTTGTGCTGCCAACCCAATAGTAATGTGTTTCCCATACATCCCAGGAAGTCCAAGCTAAATGCAGATTTAAGATATACTTAGGGTAGATTTATTGAAATCAGTGGAACAAGTAATAAATTGAAGTCCTGTGGATTTCAGGGGCTCTGCTTTCATTCTGATAAAGCAGTGTTTCTCAACCTTGGCAGCTTGAAGACATGTGGACTTCAACTCCCAGAATTCCCCAGCCAGCAACACTGGGAATTCTGGGAGCTGAAGTCCACACATCTTCAAGCTGCCAAGGTTGAGAAACACTGTGAGAGGGCCTGGATTCAATCCCATGTCTTCAAGATGTTCCTTAACATCTTGAAGATATGAGCAATCCTTCAAAAAATATTTAAGGATGTTTTTGGACATAAAGAAAAAGAAAAGACTTAAATTTGAAAACTTAGCTGTGACAAAATTCATGTGTAATTATATTCTATGCCCTACCAAATGCCCCTTTTCAAAAATTACCCATATCATTAGATACCCCCATTTATTTATTTATTTTCTATCCCGCCTTTATTATTTTTATAAATAACTCAAGGCGGTGAACATGCCTAATCCTCCTTCCCCTCCTATTTTCCCCACAACAACAACCCTGTAAGGTGAGTTGGGCTGAGAGAGAGTGACTGGCCCAAGGTATACTGAGAATAAAGTTGTAATATCAGATATTGGGGAGAAGGGAAATTCAAAGTATAACTCTAAAGTTATATAGTGTGTATTATTAAAAATACATGTTGTTTAACACAAAACTTAATCTGACACCCTTTCTTAACACACTTGCAAGCATACTATAATCACAAATCAAGAATGTTCTAAAGAATTTCTTTATAGGTAGTCCTTGTTTAGCGACCACAGTTGGGACTGCCATTTGGTCGTTAAGTGTAGTGGTTGCTAAGTGAAATCGCCACTGTGCTTACGATCTTACTTCAGCTTTCCTTTGCTTTACAGACCTGTGAAGGTCATAAATGTGAGGATTGGTCACAAAGTTACTTTTTCATCACCATTGTAACTGCGAATGGTCACTGTACAAGGCAGTCGCTAAACGAGGACTATCTGTATACCTTTTGAGTTTATTTGTTTTCTGGTTTGAGAGACTTCAAGGCCCCTAAACTATTGTTATCTCTGAAGTTTTACCCTCCAACTAAAATGACCATTAAATGTTCTCTTCATATGCAGCATAATTAAAAAGGGGGAGAAAATTGTATGCACAGCTGTGATAATACTGTATGGAACATTTAGAATGTAACCGTAGGAAACAGGAGTTTTGGGGCAGGATGGGAAAATCCAGTATCAGTCAGTATGACATACATTCAAATTTTAGTCTAGGTCTCATACACATCTGACCCAATCGAAGAGAATCTTTGTAGCTCAGGGTTGAACTGTGGAGTCCTGGGTGCTCTCTGAGCCTTGCTGTTTCCTTGCAGACGTTTCATTGCCAGACTAGGCAACGTCTTCAGGGCAAAGAGGGAGTGGGCCTTGCCCTCTGTTTATACACTGTGGCTTGTCCAGCTTGTGTTGGTGGAAGTGTTGTTCTCTCCTTGGGAGTTCCTTGATTGGGCTGTTGCTGCTTGGTTGATTGACTAAGTTAATAGCTCCTTGATTAGGGTGTATTGTGCTGTTTGATTGTTTAATACCAGATGAACAATCAAACAGCACAATACACCCTAATCAAGGAACTATTAACTCAGGCAACCAACCAAGCAGCAAACAACAGCCCAATCAAGGAACTCCCAAGGAGAGAACAACACCCCCACCAACACAGGAAGGGCAAGCCACGGTGTATAAACAGAGGGCAAGGCCCACTCCCCTCTTCACACTGAAGGTGTTGCCTAGCCTGGCAATGAAACGTCTGCAAGGAAACAACAAGGCTCAGAGAGCACCCAGGACTCCACATCTGACACAAACTGTCAATGGCTACCGTATCCAAGAAGCATAGCTGAGTAGTTCTGGCCTGACAGTGAACTGTAGGAATCTTAGGGCTATAAGCTAGACTGGGAAGTCAGGGAATACTCTGGAGGATGGCAGCAGTAAGCCACTTCAATACTATTGCCAAGAAAGACGCAAGGTTTTGTCATTGTGGTCACCAGGAGCTGAGCCCACCTTGAAGGTGCCTTTACCTTTTATAAGTCTTAAGTCTACAGCCTGTTCCTTTCCATAGTCAAGCACTTAAAACCATAGATTAGGAAGGAAAACAAAAAAGCCATCTTACCAATGCCTTTGCCGAACCTTTCCTTCACTCTCACCATCCGTTATTTGCAAGCTGAAAGAATCACAATGTTGTGCCTTCCCTGCAGCTGTCCTCAAAGGCAGGAAGATTCCTTACCTGGAGAAACAACCCTGTGACTCTGGACTAGTGTTTCTCAACCCTGGCGACTTTAAGATGGGTGGACTTCAACTCCCAGAATTCCCCAGCCAGCCATGGCTGGCTGGGGAATTCTGGGAGTTGAAGTCCACCCATCTTAAAGTCGCCAGGGTTGAGAAACACTGCTCTGGACACACAGAAATAATAGACCAGGTGTTTCTCCAGTGTCTGTACTTGAAGTCCACCCATCTTAAAGTCGCCAGGGTTGAGAAACACTGCTCTGGACACACAGAAATAATAGACCAGGTGTTTCTCCAGTGTCTGTACATCTGTACTAGCCTCATCTCACCTGGTGCCTAAATGCCCAGGGTACACAGGACAATTTTACACCACCCTGCTGCTTTCAGATACTAACCCTGCTACAACCTACAAAGTCGCCTGGTTCTGCGCAACAGCGCTCAAAATTCATTGGATGATGTCCTCTGCTATAAGCTAGATTTGATGAGCACCTTGTTTGCCATGTTAGAGTGCTCTGTAACCTGATAATAGACTTCCTCATACAGAACTAACCTTTTATGCTCCTCTACACCCATCTAAAATGGGATGCGGTGGCGCTGCGGGTTAAACCACTGAGCTGCTGAGCTTGCCGATCGGAAGGTTGGCAGTTCGAATCTGCGTGACGGGGTGAGCTCCTGTTGCTAGTCCCAGCTTTTGCCAACCTAGCAGTTCGAAAACTTGCAAATGTGAGTAGATTAATAGGTACCGCTTCGGCGGGCAGGTAACGGGTTCCGTGTAGTTGTGCCGGCCACATGACCACGGAAGTGTCTACAGACAAACGCCGGCTCTTCGGCTTTGAAACAGAGATGAGCACCGCCCCCTAGAGTTGGACATGACTGGACTTAATGTCAAGGGAAACCTTTACCTTTACCTTTTACACCCATCTAATGCTCCTGCCCCTTCCTTTAGATTCTTATTATATACACTTTCTGTTCTTAATTCATACATCTTTTATATCTTCTAGCATTTCATAATTTTTTCTAGATTTTTATCTTTACTCTGCTGTATCCTCCATGCTTTGAATGACTGTACCCCACCCTCCTGAGGCTAGTCCAGCCTTTCTCAACCTTTTGACCCTGGAGGAACGCTTGAAATATTTCCAAGGCCTTGGGGAAGGGACCCCTGCCCATTCAGGCTCAAAGATAGGCCAGAAGTTACAAAATTATGTATTCGTTTCATGCGTAGGCCTGTTTATATGCATTCACAGTGTTCCTAAACTGAAAATAAAAATATTCTGCCGAATATAACTGAAAATAAAGCATGAAACTTACCTCTTGCGTGTGAAGTTGCCCAAATTTGAAATATTTTTTTAATAAATTGTGATCTCCCAGGGAACCCCTAGTGACCTCTCATGGAACCCTAGGGTGCCACAGAACCCTGCTTGAGAAGCCCTGTGCTAGTCTATGACTGTAATAAAGATTTGCTGCGAAGCTGAAAGAACAGGTGCACTGCAGGTTTTGCTTGTAGAAGACCAATTCCAGAAAATCACTGCATCTGACTTCCTTTTCAAGGTTACAGTTAAGCAGGAGGTCAGATGAAAAGTCCAAACAGTCACCTAGTTTTCAGTGTATTTCTCCTCACCCTTGTTGCCTTACCTATAGCAGGTACAAGGGATCGAGCGCTTTTGAATTCTGCTGAACAGACATTGCCTCTCGTTCTTGCAGAGGTTCTCGATGCCGAATTGAATTTAATTAAGCGATTTGATGGGTTTAGGTCACTCTGACTTGCTGCTCTGTTCTGTTTTCATTGTATTCCTTTTAAATTAAAAAAAATAGTAATAATCCAGGATGCCGCAAGCTAATTATAGAGCCATTGAAGCACCTCCAACAAAATAAAACACGTCCTGCAATTCTGACTGCGGCTTCAATTAGGGCAGATTCTCGGCGCAGTCGTAAAACTTCCCCTACGAAAACAAACAGCCCAAGCCAGCCACATCCAAAGACTGACAGCATCCTTCGGCATGCGTTTAAAATTCAAATGTACACACACACACACTTGTGTGTGTCTGTGTAGGCATGCCAATTTGACTTGCAATATTGAAGAAGAGGCAGAAAGGGAGGGGATGTTACAACAGGTTAACGAGATGAGAACGAGTGCAAGGAAAATACACTTTGGCAGGAGATGCGCCTGAGTTTACATTTCTTCCTTTACTAGACGGGACGTATGTTGAGCAGGCTTAGGAATGGCACCACTCCCTTGCTGGGTTCTCTTGTTCTTCCTTCCTTCCCGGAAGGGAGGCATGCTGCTATTTCTTGCGGATCTGAGTTGAGGCTGGAATGCGTATCCCTCGTAACCCTGGGCTGCACCGATTCCAGTCAGTCTGGTGCTGAGATTCGGGTTTCACTGTGGACTTTCAAACCAGCCATATTTAGAAAGTCCTTCTCTGGCCTTGTCAGGGAAGGCAGGGCAGGGGCGGGGGGGACCCACAGCACAACTAATTTAAAAAAAAAAAACGAGGAGGAGGAGGAGCAGCCAAACAAAAACAATGTAATTAAAGGGAACTGTGTGTTCCCATAGCAGGAACATTTGGCCAAAGTTTCCTCACTTCAATATTTAACGTTAAGCAGCAATTAGGGGTTGGCCGTGAGGAATGCATTGGAGAAAACCCACCGAGCTTCCCAGTATCTAATTTAGGGGAAAAGGAAGGAGACAGCCTCTGAAGTGAACCAGCCAGATTCTCCTCACTAAGATGGCTCGCAGTCCCCCTGCACCTATTAAAACTTTCCTTTCCGTGCATACCAGTTATTGATTTCTTCTGACCTCACCCCCCCTCAATATTTGGAGCTTAACATCTAAATGTACCTATGGGCTGGCAGGAGACCAACCTGCTCGGTTCAGTCTTAGATCCAGCAAATTTAACAAATACAGAGAACTAGGTCTGTGCACCACACTGAAAAATAAGGTTTCTAATTCCCCAAGTCAATAGTACACAGAATTACGTTAATCCCGTAACGGAGTTTGCCAGCCATCAGACATTTGCTGGGAAATTCGTCTGGCTCGTTTAACGTCAAATGCAATTAGGTACAATGGCTTTAGCGTGGATGCCTCTAGCTCCCAGTGGAGAAAGACATGGTCATGATACTTCCTGTCCTAGTTGCAGATGGTATTGAATTAAATATCTGCTTTGTTGGAGGCAAATAAAGCTGCAGGCTAGCCTGGGAATCTGAAAAAACTGCGCCAAGAGGCAATGCAAAACATTGCTGCTAGTGCAGCCGAGTCCACAGAGTGAAGCTTGACTTGTAGGTGTTGTCATCTGGGTTATTATTAGGGAATTAGAATGATTGGGATGCTAAGAGTGAAGGAGGTATTTATTGATCCCCCTTCCCTGGACCGTCATTGGGAATATTAAGGTGTCTTGCCCAATTGTTGAACGAAGGACGGTAAAATAATGTTTGTGAAATGTTGTCAAGTGCAGAGTGGTTCTATATCAAGCTGCAAGCACACCAGTTAGCTTCCAACCAAGGTGCATTAGAATTAAGGGAGAGACAGAGCAAGTGTACGCAGAATTAATCATCTACCCAGGTAATGGCTGTGGGACTCTCTTTTGGATTTTCAGGCTACATAATTTGGCACCTGGTGGGTAAGAGCAAGGTAGGGGAATCTAGAGATTCTCTTTAGTGCTATCCAAAAATAGCATTGAGAACGAAGAGATAGGAAGTATGAATGATGATAGTGTTAAAAAAAGTTTAATCAACAGATGTAAATAATAAAAATATATATATTTTGCTCACCACTGCAGAGACGTATTTGCAAAATGAAAGCGGTGTTAATGAAGAGAGGCCAGCATTCACAAACAAGTATTGAGAAGTCAAAGGGTGTGATAGGCTGTTGGTACATGTAGAAAAGAAGCCACGGATGTGATTTATGCCAAGTTTTCCAGGTGCCTCAGGAGTAATCCTTTTAGGAAGGCTGTCTTATCTGATGGAAAGATCCCTTAAAATCCTGATCTTATGAAGTGTCGTATAAAGCCATGAGAAGGCCGGTTTTCATTTCCAGTGGCCATCGTTAGCAAAAATAGTACTCCTTAAACCTTAAGGTGAGGATGGGACAGAAATAAGCCATGGATAGTTAGATTTGTTAAATGTTTATACTGGAAGCAAATCACATGGACCACGGTACTTCTTCACAAAAGTTTTGCTGTTTTGTTGGCATTTCCCTCCTCATGACTCACAAAGAGCAGCAAATCTCACTGTGTAGGTTTCTCCGGGACATACATGTTGTTGACCCCCATTATATCTAGATAGGACACTCACAGTTGGTCTTCTCAGCTTCTGACTTTTTTGCGAAGACCACCCACACAAGCGCCAGTTTATTTATTTAATTCAGTTTCTAGGCCACATGACTCCTTAACAAGTCTGGGCGGCCTAATAATAATAATAATAATAGTAATAATGAAAATACATATCAAAAGATCATAGCCGACCAGAAGACCAAGTCAAAAAACAGTAAAACAAACAAGCCACCCTATCCCAAGGTCTGTGAGATTTTTTTGGATGTCTTTAGGGTGGGGGCTGTACAAATCTCTAAGGGGATGTCATTCCAGGACATTCCAATTAACACCAACAGATAGTAGTGATTTGTAGAAGTAGCCACAAACAATGTGAGACGTTACCATGGTAACAGAAGCCAAACATCTCTTTTGTCTACATTTTAGGGTCCAGTTGGACTAATCTGGTATAGACATTGTGCAGACAAATATGTTTGGTTTTTGATGCAGTGAGTACAAATTGCTTAACTTGGGGCCTTCAGCTTCATGTTAGCGTCTGACTAAGGAGATAAATCACACCATTATCTGAAACAGCTGAGAAGACAGATGTGGTCTTAGACTTTTAATCTTGACTTGCAAATAACTAGAGTATGGATAATAATGGGAAAGAATGTTTCTCGGGAGCAATATAATTCAAGTTGCCTGTATGATATTGGAGAGCTTTCTTTCTCATTGCCTGTGTCTGTCCATTTCTCCCCGTTCATTATCTGACATAAAGAGATGGAAGCTCATTCCTAATGCAATTTACCACAATAAGTGATGGTAGGATTACTTTAGTAGACTACCCAAAACTCTGTCTCTCTCACACACACACAAATAAAACCCGCCGTCTCTTGCTTGGCTCCTGCTGGCCTTGTGGTTAAGTATGGGGCCTCTTCTCTCAGACAATGCCGGTATCATTAGGGGAACAAACAAAACATGTTTCTGGCATGAGCAGAACTTCTGTTAGGTTTCAGTGTTCGTTAGAAGACCAAACGTATTAACTTGACTGATGCTGAAAACCAGAAAACAAAATAGTTGGCCAGATGAAAGAAAGGCAAGGAGAATAAGGCATACATATGCATGTACGAACATATGTATGTGTAGCATCAGAAAATTGTGAAAGAGAAGGAGACGTCGTGATCTTCTGAGGTTCCTCAAAGGACTCTTTGGTGGGATGAGTATTTGGGTAGCTGCTTTCTGAGCGAGTTCGTAAAACCAGTCATGCTTCAGGGTCCAAAAAATGTGATGGTCAGTGTCATATTACTTTGCATAATGCATTACATTCTTAAATCCTGTGCCTGCTCCCATGTCTTCAATATCCCACTGAACTCTTATCATTTTGCCCTCGGTATTAACTTGCTCAATTAGTTATATAAAGGAGATTTGACGCAACCACTCAGTTCGAGCTATAGAGATATACTGTCAGAACTCAAATCTTGGGGAGGGGGGTAATTGATGTTGAATCCTTAGCAATTCACACCTTATAAAAGAAGTGTAAATTAATGCTGAGCTATCTACCTTAATTTCCTTGAGATCTACAGTATAAGCCTGGTTGTTTTCTCTGGCCGCTCTGAACTACATCCCGAAACCAAGGCTCAGTTAATGGGCCTTATTCAGAAAGCTGTGGTTCATTGCTAAATGGACAACAAGCCCTTTTATTTGCAAGCTTCCTGCTGAGTGTTGATTGTTTCTTGCGTTTCTTGGGGTGTTCATTATCCTTATGATCTTTGTAATAAATCCGTATACAACTATGGACCGCATTGTTGCTTTGCTGAGATCCACATACTATCTTTAAGGAGTGTTGCCATTCATTAAGTGAAGCTTCTTGAATTTGATGGCTGTTAATTTTTCTTTTCTTTGGCATAGACACTACTTCTTACATCAGGGTTCCTCAACCTTGGCAACTCTAAGCTGTGCGGACTTCAACTCCCAGAATTCCCCAGCCAGCAAACCTGGCTGGGAATTCTGGGAGTTGAAGTCCGCACAGCTTAGAGTTGCCAAGGTTGAGGAACCCTGTCTTACATGACATTTTTATAGGCCAAACTACTAGGGGTATTTTGTTTGTGCAATTCTTGAACAAAGTTGGAAATTACGTTTTCCTGTTTTGGTGACCAATGTAAGGGCTGGAGCAGGCAAGATGGGAACCAAAGAATAGCGGGCCCATCAGAATTGTTATGTAAACATGGAATGGCTGTCTCTGATGTCAAGACAGAAAAAAATGGCCCAAAGTCTGTTGACTTGAAAAGGTAGAAGAAAAAGCTTTAGAAATTAATTCCTTGGTTGACACTTACGTACATAGCTTGAGTCCTACATTCTGCATTAGGTAGATCTTCATATGTATGACTTCCCATTTGTCTGTGCTGAAGCAACTTCTCTAGTCATCTTATGCCTTTGAAGATTCTGCTGGTAGCTAGTTACTGATTGAGGCTGAGTTTCAGGAGAGTGGCGATGTGTTGCTTGTTGACAGACAGGCACAACTGATAATCCTTGAGAAGTCCAAACAATAATGCAAGTATATTTATTTTGATTCATACATTTTAATTTCACTTGATACTTGAAAACAATTTTCAAGTGGAGTACTAGGAGAAAATTATGAAACACTAGAAGTTTTTGTGAATAGTCTCTTTGCTAGGAAGGGCCAATTTTTGATTCAATATTGAGAGTGTTAATAGAGAACCAATGGAGTGTCTGGGGCTCCCTGAATGGTATAGATAATGCCAAATGGTATGTTGCATTCAAGAATTCAAGTACTTCGTATGCATTATGTAGTTGGCATTCTCACGTCCATCAGCACTCCATAGACCATCTCATTCCCGCTATTATACATTGGGGAGTGGTAGGTGAATGAAGCTACTTCCTGGATTCACAACTAAAGTAAAAATCAACCAGAGACTTTCTGATTCATAACTCAATTTCTTAAAATTTACAAATGGATTCCTATTTATGGATTCTAATTACCACTGCTGTTCATCCTCAGAATATACACACTAGCTTGCAGACATACAAGTAGGAATGTAGGATGTAAAGTAAAAACAAGGCATTTTCACATAAGTATGGGATGCCTAAAGTATTCTATGCTTTAGATGGATACTTTAAAGTAAGAGGAGAGATAATTGTGAAACCAAAACATTACAAGAACATGCCTGTGTTAGAACAAAGGAGAGAAACAAGAGAATAAGTTATTATAATTACCTAGCATGACAATAAAGGGAACAGAGGACCTTATTTTCAACTTTGTTACAGATACTTTGGAAAATACAATGGTCATCCTGTGGTCTCCTTCCCTTTGGCTGTGAATTCAAAACCAAGAAAAAGTTCTCAGACCATATGGGTGCTGTTGGTTACCCTAAAAGATACAGCTGGGACATCAGTCTTGGGCTAATTAGACCAGTGTTTCTCAACCTTGGCAACTTTAAGATGTGTGGACTTCAACTCCCAGAATTCCTCAGCCAGCCATGCTGGCTGGGGAATTCTGGGAGTTGAAGTCCACACATCTTAAAGTTGCCAAGGTTGAAAAACACTGAATTAGACTTTGAAGTTCCTAATGCTCATGGCAGATGAAGGGATTCGACAAAAGCTTAATCATTTAATAAAATGGAGGACCTTAAAACAAGACACACTCAGCTACATACAGAGAGGAAAGATATGAGGAGACTCAAGAAAGAAGGAAGGGACAAAGTTTGAACAGTAGTTAAATGGCCCTGTTTGAACCAGCCTTCATCCTTAGCAGAACTAAGGGATCAGTAGACTTCCAGCTAACGGAGTAACACATCTGGACAGCACCAGGTTCAGGCAGATGTTTTATTTTATGTATTCCAATCTTTAGAAGTAAAGTGTGTTTGGTGGTAGGATAACTTTCTACCAGGGCTTTTCTTAGCAATGGCTCCCTAATGGTGCAGAAACCCTCCTCAGAAATATTGGTTTAGAACTTTTCTGCCTGTTCGGGCACCAATTAAAACTGTTCTCCTATCCCAGCCTACAAAATTAGCAAATTACATTATGGATTTGTTGTCCTCCAGCTTGTACTTTTTAATTAGAGGGTATGCTTTGTGTTGTTTTTCTGATTGTTTCATATTGTTAATGATTTGACTGGTTTATAAGCAGTGTTGAAGATCTGGGAGCAGAACATTGGGGGAGATTATTTTTTTTAAAACACTATTCCAGAGGTCTGGCGCCCACATTGACTTTTAATATAAAGAATTTGTCATGAGATGATACCACCCTTCCCATTTCACATGGTAAGAATTGCCTGCGTCTGATGACAGCTAGTATTTACCACATCAGGGAGCATGTTTGTTCTCATGTCTTTCCTTGACATGGCAAATACCAACTGTCACCAAGTGGGCTGGAGAGAGGTTCATTCATAAGAAATGCTCACCATGTAATTTCACGGAGATGAAATCATCTCAAATTGACTTTACTACACCAAAAACAACATTGGGCAATCAATCCTTAACACAGTTTCTTCTGTGAGGATCTGATGCTTCGCCCACTGCCCTAAACTCTGGTGTCCTTACCATGGTTAGTTAGTTAAACTGCAAATGGCTGGGTTCACACATTATATTTAGCAATCAAGCATACTTTGTAAGCCAGGACAATGGAGTTGTCCAACAGGGTAAGTCAGAACTAAACAATCCACATGCTATGATATGAAACCAACCACTGACCTATACTCCTTCCTTGTGTGGATCTGTGGCCAAACTGCGTGCTTCTGCTTTGAGATTCTGTGATCATTCTTCACAGAGGTCAGACCAGAAGCATTTAGTGAGAGAAATGGCACGGGAGAAAGCCAGGTTTAAGTAGTAACAGACACGCCGCCTTTGCTTTGCTTTGTTATTTGCTCCTCTTGTCTCCTCAATGGCTCCAGAGCTCATTCCTGCTTTACCATCTCATATATTCCTCCTGTTGTGGGTCTGTTTAAGAATATGCAAACTCACAGCCTTGTGGTTGCTATATCTGAAGATACTTCAGAATCATGGGGGGTAAAAGTCTCCCCCAGAGGTCTTCTTCCCCTATTTTTCCACCAAGGAGTTTGCTGGTTTCAGATCTGAACAGAGTTAACATCTTTGCAGCATCTTCAGTTATTTGTGAGGGGCATCCTTGAAGTACGTGTTGTGAATGCGTGTTGTGTTTTCCGATTTGTAGTGCCTTGTCCTGCATCTTGATTGCAGCGTTCTTCGATTATTATCATATGCATTTTGTCCATAAGAGTAGATCAACTTGGGGTAGAGGCAGCCCTGTTTGAATGCATGCCACACAATCTCACAGCTCACTCATGAAATTAAATGTTAAGTTCAACATTAAGGTAAAGGTAAAGGTTTCCCTTGACGTTAAGTCCAGTCAAGTCCGACTCTAGGGGGCGGTGCTCATCTCTGTTTCTAAGCCTTGGAGCCAGCGTTGTCCGTAAGGACCCGTCCGTGGTCATGTGGCCAGCATGACGACACGGAACGCCGTTACCTTTCCGCCGAAGCGGTACCTATTGATCTACTCACATTTGCATGTTTTCGAACTGCTAGGTGAGCAGGAGCTGGGACTAGCAACGGGAGCTCACCCCACCGCGCGGTTTCGAACCACCGACCTTCCGATCGGCAGCTCAGCGGTTTAACCCGCAGCGCCACCGCGTCCCATAAGTTCAACATTAATGTTCAATAAATGGCTAAATACAAGATAAAACCCCTGCATTTCCAATATCCCCCATCCCCACAATTGACTCACGGATAAGAATCTCTCTGCTCCATTTCAGGTTTGGATATATTTAGTCATATGTCTTTTCTATCAATTCACATTTATTTTATACACAAATGCCCTTTACTGATCCTTTACTTCTTTTAATTTTTTTCATAGTTAGATTCCCCACTTTGAGATTAATTTATGTATAAGCATCCTTTTAAAAAAAATTGTATAGCATTTTTAAGCAGAGAACAGCATTGAAACAAGCAGGAGACTGACAGAATCCTGTGAATGCACAGTGTCCCAGTTGAAGAAGTACAACCTGGATTTACTAGCCTAAAAATTCAGCTAAAAAAAGGGAAACGTGTCTAATGGCCTGAACTCAGAACTAAACTTTCAAAAAAGAATGTGAATGAGGGAAACATTCACAAGGGGGGGAAATGAATCCCTGAATGTAGTTTCTTAAACCTAATTAATTGTATATTGCTTTTAGCAGCACTATGTTGGTTGATATTAGTGTTATTAGAACCCACAAATTTTCTGTACAAAACTCACTGTACATAGACTGAAAGGTTAAAACCCTTGCCTTCAGGGTTTCATTTTAATGCTCTCAAAGCGATGTATCCACAGACCCTTTCTCCTTAAATTAAGGAATGGGGCCACCATAGTTTCCCCCTTAGGACAATACATTTCCTGTGATGTGCTACATGCCGTCTTCCAGAGACTGGTGAAACTAGAAAATGTTACCCTTCAATTTGGCAGTCCTTAAATAAATTGGTTTCTTTGGCAAGGAATTAATAAGGGTTTAAAGTGAAAGGATTCTACACAGACATACATAACAAAGATAATGTTTTTATACTGTTGAGAAAATAAAGAGTTAAAGCAACTGGCATGTGCAAAGTTGGTAGAGACTGGTAGAGACTTAGGTCATGCAACCTAAGAAATATAAAAAATATAAACTGAATCATAATCCATCTCAGTTTAAATTCTGGAAAAAGAAAGTTAGGTCTATGGAAGTTTTTAAAAAATGTAAGCCTGCTACATTCAATGTATGAACTGGCTAATTTTGAGTCTTGGCAGCTCACTAATGTCAACATTTACCCATTTTGTAACTGGAATGTGTATAATTTTAGAAAAAGTATATGGTAACATGATCAATATTACTTATACTAAACAGCCTGTACTATTTCCATAAACCTGGCTTCCAGGTTATATAAATAAGTGAAAAAAGAACCATTTCCAGTATATAAACCAGTCGGATTCCCCTGTTTATCTGCCCCATGGTGAAAATCATCCGTTCATTCCCATTCTTTGTTCTTTAGCTAGTTCCCAAGCAGTGAGCCCTACCAATCTCTTATCTGATGTCTGCTAATGTTCCCTTGAAGCCCTTCATCTAGGACTTTGACAAACCCACACCAAGGAGTTATTTCCAGCCATTTTCACTGATACACATAGAGATAGCCTTGCAACTAATTACATCCATTGTCTGTCTTGGGTATGTTCACAGAGCTAAAGCACTAGAAACCACACCAAGATGCATCACTGCTCCGATTAAGTTTGGTGCCAGATCAAATCATTTACAGCCATCCAGATGATGGCTAAGTCTGGAGCCATCCAGCTTTTGTAATAAGCCATGCTGTTGCTGAAAACCCGGGTTCTGCCACCGTCCCACCCTTTGGCACTGATACAGAAGAATTACTTATTTTCCTGCAGCACAGGTGCATTCTTATTTTTAAGGGAGACAGGTTAATCTTCCCCATCCATCCCAGAAGAATGCCTAGCAGGAGTCAGTCTCCCTGTATTTCAAAGCTCTTTAAAAAAAATAAACCAAGTGAAATAATGTAATTCTTTGCACATTGCCTCAGATAAAATCACTGCAGTTATGAATGATTGCAGTTGGGGTTCCCTTAATAACCTCTGCAGGGCTGTCTCTAAACATCAGAATTGTGGGGTGTTTTTTAAGAGATGCTTCTTCAGCATTATGCAAAACAGAGAGAATTTAAGTTCACTGTAATTTGCAGGCCTTCCCAGAAAAGTAAGGCAGTAGCCTTTTTTATTTTTATTTTTACAGTATTATATTGTTATAAACCAAGCATTGTATTGTTTCTGTACAG
The DNA here is from genome assembly GCF_035149785.1 of Candoia aspera. Lineage (NCBI taxonomy): Eukaryota > Metazoa > Chordata > Lepidosauria > Squamata > Candoiidae > Candoia > Candoia aspera. The sequence continues at coordinate 10,122,774 of NC_086166.1, read as the reverse complement.
TGATGCGTATATGATATGATTGGAGATGATTAACATTCTATTATTTAGATAGCTTAGAGTACTGAAAATAGAGATAGGAAAGAAAAAAAACCTATCACTTAGGATGTCAATATTACAAGCATAAATTTGTTTGGCTTGTTCATCCAACGTTAGGGGGCCATGGTGGCTCAGTGGTTAAGACGCTGAGTCAGAGGACCATTAAGATCAGCAGCTCGGCAGTTCAAAACCCGAAAGCGCGAGCAGCCTGACGGAGTGAACTCCCGTCAACTTATCCCAGCTCCTGCTAAACTAGCAGTTCGAAAGCATGCAAATGCAAGTAGATAAATAGGTACCACTTCGGTGGGAAGATAACAGGGACATGAAAGGAGCCCTCTAGGGTGTTCCCCAGGCAACAGTGACATCACCAGCAAATCCTTTCAATACCGAAGCACCTTGGTGGGTGCTTCTGACATGAAAAAAAAAAAAATCCAACGTTAACTATAACAACTGCAGCAACTCACATCAAAGTATTGGTTATATGATAATGGTTTTGATCTTAAGCTAATTACTTAAAATCTCCACTGGATTGTTACTATATATAGTGTTTTTGACTCAGTCTTGACTCCTGGTGACTGCCTGGACAAGTCCCTGCAGCTTTCTTGGTAAGATTTAGGAAGTGGTTGGCCCTTGCCTCCTTGTTCCCTGGGCTGAGAGAGAGGGACTGGCCCAAAGTCACCCAGATGGCTTAGTGCCTAAAGCTGGACTAGAACCCATGGTCTCCCAGTTTCTAGCTTGGTGCCTTTAAAGTTAAAATACCTAAAAGTAAAAGAGGAGGAGGAGGAGGAGGAGGAGGAGGAGGAGAGCAGCAGCAGCAGCAACCGGTTTATGATTTCCCCCCTTTTTATACATTTAGCAAAGGCAGTAGCCTTAAGACTTCCTTCCGATATTGCGGGGTCTTTGGCAAGCAAAGGTTACTCTGCTATTCTTGATCTTGGCCAAGGACTGCAATAGCTCACCAGTGGTTGAGCAACCAGTAGGGTATACATCTTGCCTTGTATAGCTGCTGACCCTGATTTGACTTGTCTGCTTGGATGACATATTGATGCATTAAAGGCAAGTGGCTCAAAGACTTCGGAATAGCTGGACATTCCACAAGAGATGCTATTTCTTCTCCCGATTTAAGAACAAAAGTCCCAAACCACACCCCCAAATCCTCATTGAACTAGCCCTACCAGTCAGCTGAGGCAATGTTTTGGTTTGTGTGAATTCAGTTTCAAGAAGAGGAGGCTTGATCGAAGCATCCTGCATGAGACTTCAGATGTCTGTGGCTGTCAACTGGTATTTATTCTGTAGAATGCCACTTTTCCCTACGTGTCCCAAATTCATTTTCCTCATGAGCCGTCTACTGTTGCGACCTTAACTGACATCTGTGTACAACTCTTCCGCATTATGGTTTCAGATAAATCTAATAAAGACAAAGTAAGTGTTCAGAGCTTTTATTTCTGGTGTCCCACTTTCAGAAACCTTCACACAACTTTCTGTTTTGTCTGTGTTGGTTGCATTCTCTTGGGTTGTTGAAAAGGTCCATTTTTTCAATTTACATTGTGGTTACCTTTGTAAGAACTGTGGGGGCAGAGCTGCGGGGGGTATTTTAGCTAAATTCAGCCACCTTCACCTTCCTAGTTAGAGTACGTTCGTGTCTGTGCAAATGTATGTGTATAGAGCTTGAGAAGTTGATAAGTGCGTGTGAATGGTTGCAGCTGGAGCAAAAAATTTCTAATAGCAAGTGTGACAAGAAATGAGATTTAAAGGTCTGTAAGTAGGATGATTGAGATTGTAACTTAGAATTCACAGAGATGGATGCTGCTTCAAGTAATTATTGAATCAGCCTGTTCACCTTTAAGAACATTTTGGCTATTATCTGGCTTCATATTGTGACAGTAAAGAGGGTAATTCAACTTAGTAAACTTTTCTTAAATAAATCAAGGCCTGGAAAAATGTAATTGCTAGAATCAAGATGGTTCTCTTAAAAAGTATGAGATTACCTTTCTAAAATTGATTACTTTTACAAAGAACATTATTTATTCTGTTGGATATATTTATTTTGGATTTTGGATTTTTTCAAAGACATGTTTTTGACCGCTAATGAGTTCTGTGTTAAACTTATTGCCAGATTTGTCTTGTTTTTACCTATTTAATTTATTGTTTTATGTATCAGATTTTCTTTTGTAAGCTGTTTTAAGTACATGTTTTAACTAGTAAAGGAATTACCAAACACAATCTTGACTATAAATATGGAGGACAAGATTTAGACTTGTAAAAAGACAGACCTATAGAAAGAGAACATGCTAAAAATAAAAGGCATTCCATGTGTTATATGTGTTTTAAGATTTCATTCTAGATATGCTGTCTTGTTTTATGGGAGAGGTATTACAATGTATGTTTTTTGAGCTGCTGGATATAAGGGACACCTACAAATATTCACAAATCTTAAAATACCATGTTGGGGCAACCATTTTCATAAAACACTGCAGCAGATCTTTGAGTTGACCAAGCTTTTATTCACCAGGAGGACCACTCTGCTAACAAAGTAACAAAGCTACTTTGTGCTAACCAGTTTTAGCAACGTAACCAAATTTGTGGCTGCCATTTTTTGAGATGCTTAACTTTCCCTTTGTTGTTGTTTTCGTGGTTGTTGTTCCTTAGGTCTTCCTCACCAAAAATGACCCAGCAACTGAGAGATCTGCAGTTGGCCCAAGCTAGAAAGCAACCTGGACCGTCATCTCCAAATGCCGCCAAGAGGCTCTATCGGAATCTCTCTGGAAAATTCAGAGTTAACTACATGTCATTTGATGAAGGAAACCTAGCAGGAAAAGCTGAAAAGGAGAAGCAGCGAAAATCCTACCTGGTAAATAGATTGTACCGCCTGGTCCGAGCAAGTAGATCAGTGGGTTTTTAGAATGTTTATGGCCTGTTACTCCAAGATAAAGGTGTACAAAGGAAACATGATCTTCCATCCCAACGTCTCATTCATTGAAAGTTTATCTTGGAGTCTACCTTGGCTTCCCATTTCCTGGCTCATATAACATGGTGGTGGCTTTGAGAAGAGGGAAGCAGCCAAGCTCCTATCAAAAGCCATGAGAAAGCTTTTGTTTCATGAGAATCGGGGAGGCAAATACAATTGGGTTCGATTTGAAAGTAGGTCCTGTTCCATTAATACCACCATAGGACATTTGTTTTGTACATCTAGTTGTGAAAGAGTTTGGGCTATCTGTCTACCTCTTCCTGGAAATGGGAGTTGAGGAGTTCCTAAGGCCAAATCTCTTCCTGCTCTTGAGGGTTGGGCTGAGTAACTTTCCAGTACATGAACCCAATGAGAGTAGATGCAGCCTACAACTAAGCTTCCCGTTTCATGTCCTTTCAGGCAGTTTACCCTCACTGATTTGTACTCTCCACCCCAATAAAGTGTTCGATACATTGCACATATTGTGTACTGCACAATAAGTTAGATTGTTAAGGAATTTCAGTGTAAGAGCATCATGCTAGAAGAGAATGTGAAACAGCTCCTTGATAGGTAGCAAGCTTTGCCCTTTTATTGGCATTTGATTTCAGAGTTTCTCTAGCGAAGTTATCAAAGTTGGCTTGCTTAGTAAGCGGATGGGACTGTTCACCCCCGGGTGAAGTTTCCATGCTTTGTCACATTCTTGGCTTGCAGTTCTGTTCATTGTTGCTCAATGCTCTGAATAGTGTTGTGAGTACAGTCAACGCAGTGCAAATTGCAAGTGAGGAGGTGACCATACAGTATTCTGCAAAGGCTGGCTTTTGGAGTGACTTAGCCCATCTTCCTTTTCCCCATCCCAGCAAATGTATGTGAATATGGTAAAAGCAATATGAGATAAGGTCTGTAGAATGACTGGTGTAGTTCAGATCTAGCAGGATGGTGTGTCTTTCCTCCTCTCTGCAGTTTCAAGGCAATGCTGCGCTCTTTGAGGCTGTTGAGTTGCAAGACCTGGATAAGGTACAGGAGCTGCTCAAGCAGTACAGTCTGGAGGAACTGGATCTTAATACCCCTAATAGTGAAGGTCTCCTGCCGCTGGACATTGCAATCATGACCAACAACTCACCCATTGCCAAGACACTGTTGCTGGCTGGAGCCAAGGAGAGTCCTCACTGTAAGTCAGAAGCTCTTATGACCCTTGCCCTCTTCAAGCTCTTCCTCGTGGATATTCTAGCAATTCTCCCCTCCTTAATTTCCTGCTAATATGAGCTATAGAAATGCTGCTGTTCTTTGAACAATGGAAAAGAGCAAGCATTTAAAAGTGTAATTATATAGGAGAGGATCTAAACAGCAAGAGCCATTATGATGATATCATTTAGATGCCGCTGTGGATTATTATAGGTGCAGCCTGAGCTACAATTTCAATGGTCGTATCTTTCATGGTTGCAAGATGTGCGGGGGAGAGTTGACTGGTAGAGAGGTTGAACCATGTCGTCATGAGAGATAGAGAGGTGCTTTCTTGGATGAGATGAGATTCAACCAATTTTGAGGCATGCCATTACAACTGGAAGCCAGTGCATGAGGAGTACATGACCTGAAAACTGTAGTTCTGAATCGGATGGGGTGTTTGAGATGCTGCTGTGAGCAAATATTGGAGGAAGACTCAACTGTCTGCATCTATGTTTGGTTTTTACATATAAGTTCCTGGGGAGATGATCCTTTGAGCAGATTCATCCATTGGAAGAGGTGGGACAGCAGCACAAAATTCCAGCTCTGTTGCTTATAGTTCTGGGATCTACCACCTGATGGCTGTCCTCATTGGCTCTCAAGAACTCACCATGAATAGAGCTGGTTTCAGGTGGAAGAAGAGAACAATGAGGAGGGCTGTTTGTCTTCAGATTTCTGCCTTGGAGCAGCAGGAAAATCTTCAGCTCTAGTTATTGTGGGTGAGGAAACTGGTGTCCTGCAATTAGGGTCAGGAACAGAATGCCCTTTCTTCTGTCAAAGCCTTCCTCTGAATGGGAACAGAAGGGGGAGTGACTTTGAATAAGCGTTCTGCAGCCTTCTTTTCCTAGCAGGGTGACATTGTGCCTCAAGTTCTTGTACACCCTCTCTAAAGAGGTTGTGCTGGATGCAACCCCTGACATGTCTTCTTGCTGGGTGGCCCACAGAGAGACTACCCAGAGGCCTAGCTGTCAATATAGGTAATAATGGGAGCTCAGCAAAAGGAGGCCGTGAACTCTGAAAGAGGTGTGTCTTTCTTTGCTACTCTTGCCTGTCAGGCAAACGAAGAGATTCCAGGGAATAAAACATCTGCCCTCTAAATCTCAATGGGGGTCTTCTCCTCTTGTTCATAGTGCACGAAGGTTGAGCAAGGGGCAGGTACCTCACACAGACCGCTTGTGAAGACTGGGCTTCAGCTGTGGAACTTTTACACGAGGCTGCTCAAAAAGCGGCAAGAAAGCCAAATCTGGCCATCTCCTGTGTGGTGGGACATTTATCTCAGATGCTACCTGTATGTGCTTCACCCAATGCCCAATTGGTGGTTCTTTGTGCTGCTGTTGGCCAACCTCAATGCACTGCTGCTTATTAAAGGTCCCGGCAGCTGAGCTGGGGCAGGTTGGGGTGTGTGCCTGTGTGCAGCTATAGAAATGATTTTTGTACAACCCACTCCAGGAGTAAAACTGGAAGAGAATGTAGTGACATGGCAGCAGAGCATGAGATCTACCGGAGTACTTTAATAATGAATTCATTATGATAATCAGCATGAATTAAACATGCAAATGCGAATGATGCTGATGCAGATTTTAGAAGATGAAAACATCAAAATCCAGTAGGTGTTTTGTTGTTGTTGTTCAGCAGAGAAATGCAAAAGCTTTCACGTTGCTTGGTGCTAATTCAGGTAGGAAGGAAGGTCCATTTTTCAATGTTGTTTTTCTCTGAATAGACGCAGGAAGAAAATCACAGCTGCTTTCTTCCAACTGCAAGATTTATAGTTTCAGGAGCGTCCAGGTCCAGCATTTATACTCTTCTGCTCAATAAATAAATGGTCATTCTGATCAGGAGTTTCTTCACTTCTTCTTCCTCCCCCTCCTCCTTTTCCTCTTATTATTATTGTTGTTGTTATGATCATTAATCGTAGTAGCAGTGGCATACCTTAGAGTACATTTCCAACTTGTTATCCAAGAGCTTGTTTTGAACTAGAAAGCAGATCTTGCTGGTTGCGCTGGCCAGAGATGGACAACAGATTCTGTCCACCACCTGGTCTCTAAATTTGCAAGAAAAAGGGGCCAGAAGGAGTGGCTCTGGTTTTATCTAAAAATTTTGAATCGCAGACTGTCTCCCTGACATCGCTTAGGAAATAAGGATTGGGGTGAACTACTTGGATTTGCAGAATATTTATTTATTTATTTCTGTCTCAAGTTTATATAGCCGCCCATCTCACAAACAGCCGACTCTGGGCCGCATACAAAGAGCTAAAAACAATCAATAAATACATTAAAGGATATTAGAAAACCAGCCAAAACAAAGAATATTTTTTCTTGCTAGGCATGGGCCGTTCTGTAGTCTAAAGCCATATCTGAATCCCTTCAGATACGTAGAGGGGATTGATCCTTGTCTCCTCTTCCTTTTTCCCTTAATGTTTTCCTTTCCTTTCCCCATCTTCCTTTTTCTCAAAGTTGTAAGCCTGGAAAGTCGGTCTTTGCACCTGGCAACCCTGGTTCGGGAAGCAGAACAGCGGGTTAATGATCTCACTGCGCAGGTGGTGAACGAGGTGCCCAACGCGGAAAGCTCAGAAAAAGAGAAGCAGCTGAAGGCCTGGGAATGGCGCTACCGGCTTTACAAGCGCATGAATGCTGGATTTGAGCACGCACGTGAGTCTCTGGAAGGATAGGGCCCTACGCACCGCCATTCAGAAAAATCAGGAATGGGGGTAGAACTGTTGATCTTTTGGACTGTTGGAAGAAATATGGCATCCTTCCAAATTAACAATCAGAAGAGTGGAGGCAGGGTCATGCAAGCCAGCACCCATGTATTGGGTTAGAATCCACCATGTTGACCATCTCTAAGAAGCATGTTCTCTGTTCTTCTTCTTGATGTCAACAACTGTAGATGTAGTGAGTGAGTCAGAATATTTATGTCTCTTGTTCTTGAAGCAAGTCACTATTTTGGAGAAGGAGTGGCTAGATGACAGGAGGTTTCCCAATCCTGTTCCAAGAACCCTTTTGTTGAGCAGAAGTTTGAAACCACGTAGTTCTCCTGAGTGTACCGCTGTGCATTAAGGGAGATTAAGTTTCATCATGGCAATTGGTGGCTTGTAATCAGCGTGTCTTGTGGAACACCCGAAGATGAGTCAAGTAGCAGCAAGCACTGTTGGCAAAGCAACCTCCACTTCCCAGTTCATTTGACTTTGAAAGGAAAATCAACTTCCAATCCTAACTGACATAGTTATAATGGGTGTGATATTGCTTGTATCGCCAGCCAGCTCCTTTTGGGCCCAACAGATCTATTTAAAGGACTCTCTGATGCTGTGGGGAGAAGACAGAAGAACTAAGGTCTCAGAAGACTTGAATCCTTGGGGGAACTCTGACTTGCCTATCTTTTGTGATGGCCTTCTTAGCTATTGTCTTCCAAAGCAAGATGATTGGTGATTGGTTAAATTAAGATAATTTATTTCAGGTCATAGACCAAATATAAATTCTCTTAATTTAACCAACTGAAACTTTAATGTTAAAACTAGGGATCATGGATGTCATTTTAAGCTTCCCCTATTTGACTGCTTAAGAGCCAGTTTGGTGTCATGGTTAAGGCACCAGGCTAGAAACTGGGAGACCAGGAGTCCTAGTCCCGCCTTAGGCACGAAGCCAGCTGGGTGACCTTGGGCCAGTCCCTCTCTCTCAGCCCAAGAGCCAATCAGGCGTGGTAGGAGAGTTCTAGTCCTGCCTTAGGCACGAAGCCAGCTGGGTGACCTTGGGCCAGTCCCTCTCTCTCAGCCCAAGAGCCAATCAGGCGTGGTATGAGAGTTCTAGTCCCGCCTTAGGCACGAAGCCAGCTGGGTGACCTTGGGCCAGTCCCTCTCTCTCGGCCCAAGAGCCAATCAGGCGTGGTAGGAGAGTTCTAGTCCTGCCTTAGGCACGAAGCCAGCTGGGTGACCTTGGGCCAGTCCCTCTCTCTCGGCCCAAGAGCCAATCAGGCGTGGTATGAGAGTTCTAGTCCCGCCTTAGGCACAAAGCCAGCTGGGTGACCTTGGGCCAGTCCCTCTCTCTCAGCCCAAGAGCCAATCAGGCGTGGTAGGAGAGTTCTAGTCCTGCCTTAGGCACGAAAGCCGGCTGGGTGACCTTGGGCCAGTCCCCCTCTCTCAGCCCAAGAGCCAATCAGGCGTGGTATGAGAGTTCTAGTCCCGCCTTAGGCACGAAGCCAGCTGGGTGACCTTGGGCCAGTCCCTCTCTCTCAGCCCTAGGAAGGAGGCAATGGCAAATCACTTCTGAAAAACCTTGCCAAGAAAACTTCAGGGACATGTCCAGGCAGTCTCCAAGAATCGTACATGATTGAATGGATAAAAATAAAACATTAACTGGCCCAGTTGCATTGTATGAAGGACTCTATTGTCCAGTACATTCCATAGCTGGGCTGTCTGCGGGTGACGTCAAACAAGTCAAGATGGTGTCCATGACCGCTAACTTTTTTTGACTGCTAACTTGACAATGGGAAGAATTAATTTCATCTCCTGTACAGGTTCACTCTTCCTGTTTCATTGCACACAGATGTATGGAATGCAGTTGTATTTATGTTGGCCTCACTAGGTAGACCAGACCAAGTAATCAACTCCACAGGAAGGCTAAAACTACTTTTATTTGAGACTGTCCATAATAAAAGAACCTTGCATGCCTAATTGTGCTATGCCTCCTCCCCCTAATACTCCAATGAATTAGGGAGGTGTCTGTTTGAGCCGCTTACCAATGCTGTCTGCCTGTTGTAAGCTTAAGGTATGTTTTTCCCCTCATTGCTTTGGTAATGGAGTTTGCACATCTCTGTTGAGGTCATCTTCCTTACTCTCTACAATTTCCTTTCCAAAATTTTTGTTTGTGTTCATTGTGAGTAACAATTAAGTATTAATTGCCTTGGATTAAAGAAAGAAACGTTCCTTTTGTACATCTGGATCACTTTTCCTGATATCTGTGCTATGTTCCTCCACCCCACCCCAGGGGTTCCAGATCCACCTACAAATGTCCATCTTTCAGTGGCCAGCAGCACCTCTGTAGAAGTGTCTTTTCAGGAGCCCTTAAGCGTCAATTCAGCTATTGTCACCAAATACAAAGGTAAGCCTTTTGGTGTCCCAGCAGTGGCAGCGAGCAAAACATTCTGAGCATGAAACTTGAAATGTTTTCAACCCTTCTTTCTATCCCATTGCTGGCCACAGTCAGTTAATAACCTGAATCAATGTCATCTTTTTTTTAACATAATAGGTTGTTCTGGAAACACAGTATGGAAAAGGCCTTACAGGTAATCCTCAGCTTACGACCACAACTGGGACTGGAACTTCAGTTGCTAAGCGATTCAGTCATTAAGTGAGGCATCATGTGACCATGCCTAATTTTATTACCTTTTTTGCCGTGGTTGCTAAGCAAATTACATGGTCATTAAGTGAATCACATGGTCGTTAAGCAAATCTGGCTTCCCCCATTCATTTTGCATGTTGGAAGCTGGCTGGGAAGGTCACAAATGGGAATTGCTTGACCCCTGGGATGCTGCAACCCTCGTAAATACATGCCAGTTGCCAAGCACCCGAATTTTGATCACGTGACCGCAGGGACACTGCGACGGTCATAAGTGCAAGTCTGGTCTTAAGTCACTTTTTTCAGTGCTGCTATAACTTTCAATGGTTATTAAATGAATGGTCGCAAGTCAAGGACTATCTGTATTCTTTCTGGGAGACAGGAAGAAGGAGCTGTAATTTATTGGAGTGCCCAAATGGATGCAACTCCAGATTTGGATTGTCACTTTCTGCTAAAGTTTTCAGTCTTTCTCCTTTTGGGGTTGCTCATAATTCTTCAGACTGCTGATTGGTCCCCTTATCACTGAGCACCCTTCCTGGTGTTCACACCTGCTTCCAGAAACATAGACTTCCCTCAGTTTTAATCTGTGTCTCCTGTCATCGTAAGGTTGGCTTTGCAAAAGCGCTTTCCTCTGCTGGTCATCCCCAAATCCTTTTTCTATGCCTCTTCCTTCTCTCCCCCCTCCATTTCCTTTGCTTAGTCCATCTGTTATCCTCTATTCTTTTTCTTTGCTCATCTCTCCATTCCATCTCTGTATGCTGAGATAACAGTTCCCATAATCTTATTTAGAGATCTACATATTTTACCCATTAGACCAGGTCAACTTTTCTAAATAGCTAAAAGATGCGTACGTCCGGTTGCTGTTCTCGCTTTTAATTAATGCCTCCCACCCCAACTTTCAAACTCTTCTGGCCCTTTTTCTCAGACATTTTTCCAGGGTGCACAGCTGGTCATGCAATAGCTGGATTTTCAGTTTCACAATCAATCCCCTCCTAGCAGCTGTAACGTCCCTGGCAGCCCGGATCACTAATCAAACTGTCTGCCTGCAAAGCCCTCCTTCCCTGCCCCCCAACGAACGGCTCCCAATTACTGACCAAGGGTTTCTCTTCTTGTGATTGCAGTTGAGTGGAGCTGCTCCCCCACTTTTTCCCCACCGCTGGGCGAAATGGTGATTGACAAGCTGAAAAAACTACACATCACCATCCATGGCCTTGTCTCGGTGAGTGAGTGTGTCCCTGTGCGGGGTGTTGAACCTTGAGGCTACTTCAGGGCCTGACCCCAACTGACCCCAATCCTTTCTCACTCCAAAGATGTAAGGCCCTTCCACAGTGACCTTCTGCCCACCCCACAGCAGGCCGATGAAGATTCCCAAAAGCTTTCAGTCTGCTTTTTGTAATAAATGCACCCATTTGAATGACTGGTATATTTTCACCCACCGCAATGGATGTTGTAGTGACTGGCATGTAAGGTGCCCATTTTAAGATCTGTGAAAAAAAATTGTGGTGGGTTCAGGACCTAATATATATCATTTGCAAGGCTGCAAGGAGAGCCCTGATTCTCTGTGTTAAATTCTATACTTAATTTGGGACTATAAATTCCAATTTCTGTTATCTTTCCATGTCAGGTAAGTGCATTTAGCTCGTGGCTTATTGCAGAGGTGTGAATGATCATAAACGTTTAGATCTTCCAGAGTATCGGGGGACCATCCTGCATATTTTATCAGTGTTCTAGAAACCTGGATGCTTTCTAGCAGCCCTGAGTGCCATTTGGGTGACTGGGGGAGAGGTGGGGGGAAAAAAAAACTAGAGCTGAATTAAAGCTTTTTCCTTTTGCGCCGGGCTGCCTTTTAATCCAGTTTGCTGTGACAATTGAAACGACGGGGTCATGTTGTCTGATGTGATGACATCACTCACACGGGTGACAAAACCCTATCAGCCATCACAGCCATTCCAATTAAATTGCTGGGTGGACGACCGAAACCGTGGGAGCCAAGAAGGAAAACGACACCAAGGAGCAGCAGCTGTCTGAGAAATAAAAGGCCAAAACCACTGTGGGCCCCTGCCAACTTTTAGCAAGAGGCATGAATGTTCTGATCATCTCTTTAGATGATTGAATGTATTATTATTACGGAGGTGAACCTCAACATTAGAAAGCATCCGATACAGCCCTGGTGGGAGTGTTTTTCCCCCCCCTTTTTTTCAAGTGTGTGTGTTTGTGTCTGTAGGCTGCAGTTACCGTTTCCCCATGGAAAAGAATGGGCTCAATGAGAGGGGAGCTGAGATTTTCAGTATTTATAGTTTGCATAGCAAGGAACTTGGATCTCTGGGCTGCAGTCTTGGTGTGCTGGAGATGCTGAAGGCAGCTCTATTCGCTCAACCTTTGGACTGATCGTTTCTCTTCACTAAGTCATTTCTGCCCATTGCGGTTCCTTCATACACCCCTACCCCAGGACAATAAATCAGAAGCTGGTTCCTTTCTCCCACCATGCACACACACAGCCATCGAGCCCTTCCCACCAGCTCCATGGCTAATTGGAAATGAGGATCTCTGGCTCCACTCTCATCTTTGGAGTAATGGAGTCATAGACTGGCTGGGCCCCCTCCCCTCCTCTCCCCCATTTTTATCTCTCTGGGAACTGCAGGGCCCAGGCAGTGGTCCCCTCCCGTTGTGTGGTGGATGGTTTCCAAGAAAAAAACGGGAGCCAGGCTTCTGAGCACACAGCATGAGAGGAAGGAGAGATGAGGCCAGGGGACGTGGACATGATTTTGAAACAAATGGCCTGTTAGGAGGCAAAACAGCAGAAACGGCTGCAGAAGCTTCAGCGCAGCACATGCTCCCTAATGGGGAAAGCAGCTTCAGGAAGCCAAGTGTCCGACCCCATGGAACAGTCGATCCGCTGACTTCTTTCAGCTTCTGCGGCTAGATCCCAAAGCAAAGTTTATTTGATTTATTTGACTCATACCCTGCCTTTCTACTCCAGCAAGGAGCAATACATTTTGATGACGTATTTGACAATCAATCAAGTGCCCAGAGTGATATCCCTGCCAGTGGGAAACCGGGCTGTGGGAAAGAAAGGAGGTGGATACTGATAGTGCTTTGCTAGGGGTGGGATGCTCCAGTTCCCTCTGCAGGGTGAGATGAAATCATCCAGGTCAGTGTTTTTCAAACTTGGCAACTTTAAGATGTGTGGACTTCAGTTCCCAGAATTCCCCAGCTAGCATCCTGGGGAACTTTGAAGGGGTGTGGTCTTGGACTCCCAGAAGTTGAAGTCCACACATCTTAAAGTTGCCGAGTTTGAAAAACAGTGGTCTAGGTGCTGAAGAAAGAATGAAATCAACTGAATATGGTTCAGCAAGGTTGAGATGCTGATGTGATTTTACCCTGTTCTAGCAGGAAAGAGGAACAAAGTCACACAGCCTAACACACTTATTTTTGCATCCTAAAGGCTCTCCCTGAGCATCACACTTGGCCAGCCTCCTGTCAACATTTACAAAAATCTTTGAAGGTGCATCTGTTGAGTTAGTTCTTGACTGTTTTACTATACATTTACCTGGTTAACTTCTTTGACATGTTTTCAAAAAATTATTAGCAACTGTTAAATGTTTATTTCAACAGAAAGGCCTGTTTCTAGTCCACCTTTCTGCTCAAAATCTGTTACTATTTTGACATCCTAAATAAAACCTTATCACCAGGTTGAAATATAAGAGGTCATATAGCATTCAGCTTTAAACCATTTTTCTGTACGTGTGCCCTTAAAACAAGACTTTGCCATCTACAGTACCTCTGCTGGTTGTGAGATAGCATCTTCCAGGACCAAAAGTAATAATTTTAGGGAGGAGGGCAAATCATGATCATGGTAAGAAGGCCTTAAACTGGTTTGAGATCTCTGGCCTGAATGCAGGGCTATCTGTGATTCTTATACACCTATATACAAAGTGTATAGAGTCTAGATAGAAATCTGAAAAAAGAGCAGCCATTCAAAAATTTGTACCAGCTGCTTTACTCTAGTTTATTTATTTATTTATGTATTTATTTATTTTACTGAAAAGGTTTATATGGCCGCCCATCTTAAACAACTCTGGGCAGCTCACAACAGCTTAACAGTTGCTTAACAAAAAGGACAGATTGAGTGGGTTCAGTAAAAATGCTCTAAGGTGGTGATTGTCTTCACTATGCCCACAAAAGTTATTTAGGTCACTGTAGGTCATGATGGAAAACAGCAGATTACTATACAATGGGAAGGGATAATGAAAAATATGCTCTATATTGCATAGATGTTTTGCTTTAAGGTCCTCATCTAGGCTTAATTATTTTTATTCCTTCTCCTTTCCTCACAGGGTACAACTTACTATGTCCAGGTATCTGCCTACAACATGAAGGGCTGGGGACCTCCACAAACTTCAGTACCACCTTATGCCATTCCCTCAAGTAAGTATGAACATCAGGAAGCATCATATGCCTTAATACTCTTTTCATGGAGACTCCAGAGAATGACATTTCATATAGAGATAAATAGAGAGTGTTAAGAATCCTTCAGGTGTTAAGCTTATGTCATAATAACCTTCTGTGGACTACTTAGAGACCACAGTATCACAATAGCCTGGAGAATCCATGATCAAAACCATAGAATAATAACTCAGAATAAAGTTTGGGTGCTTAGTTAACCAGATTTGAGATACAGAATAGCTGCTTATGTGTGGGCTATTGCATTTAGTTTTAAGTCATTTTCCGATGTAGGATCTTAAATATAAGCCTGCTATCTATCTATGGTGGTTGTCAGATAACTGCTTACAGGGTCAAAGGGCAATGATTTTAAGAAGACTCAACTAAAATCACATTCTGAATTTGCAGTAACTGTGTCTGCAGTAAATGTGTCAGACTGGGCCCTTCAGATTTGGTTCACTTACTATTGGAGGCAACTGTTGAACACAGCCAAGACTGGCACATGAATTATTGTTTGCTTCCACTTTTTTAAATCTCCCCTAAATTAAAAACAAAAGAACCCAACTTCTGCCACATAAAAATGCAAGGCACCTCCTTGGGTGTTTTTAAAATACCCAAAAATAGCACTCGGCTTCAGACAAAATTAATAGTGCTGAACTTTCCATGGAAAACTGTAGCACAGGGGAGTGCATAAACCACTGAATGTAAAGCTAATGTAATGTCTTCTTCACACATTTGCCTGTGCTGTTCAGTAGCTGTTCCCCCTCATAACTAAGAAGCACAAGGAAGATGTCCTATATGTTTACTTGTCTAGATGAGTTTGCCTGTCTCCATTGGTCTAAAGAACCTTCTGCCCAGGTGAAGCCCAGCAGAAGGAATGAGGCTCTGAAAACAGTGTGAAGATATGACCTTGTTTGTTACAGTGATGTGTTATCTCCTGCTGGTGGCATCACCCTTGCAAATAATTCCCACCAGTAGTTACTACTCTTGGGTTATTGTGTCTGTATTGCCCAAGGACAGTTGCACTCCTTGTCTATGACCTTGGAGGAAACACAGGGTTAGGTGGTATTTCTATGTTCCCAAGGCTAGGATGTGCAAGAAATATGCAAAATGTAAGAATTAGGATATTAAGAATCCCACAATTCATTAAAAAAAAGTTGTCAGAATTTTGGTTTTGTGGACATGAAGAATCATTTAAAAACCCATGAGTTTGATTCTAAGGTTTAAGGAATCTGTATCATTTCCTGTAGCTCCTTGAAGTATAGCCATGTATAAAATAGCAAATATATTGGCTATTTCTTCACTGGTATGGTTTATCTATACCAATGGGTGCACCATTGGAACACCTGAAAGACCAGGTTAGGGACAGATCATCATGGAAAAAATCTATCTATGTGGTCTCTAGGAGTCAAAAACAGCTTGATGGCACATAATCAATCATCATAATAGTTTATCTGGTTTTCTGTGCTACAGAAAGTGAGAATCTCAGTGCAGAATTTGGATTTATTTAAGCCAATACTATTATGAAGCCTTAGTCATACCATACATGTAATCTAGAGTAACATCTTCCATCATTCAAAGCCAAGATCCTATTAACACTAACCTGAAACATGGAACTGAATTTTATTGTTTTACTGTACTGCATCCTTTTCTAACCTGGTTTCCTCCTGATGTCATGACATGGGTGATGTAGTCCAATGCATCTGGAGACAGCCTGGTTTGACTGAGGTTTTTGAAGGTATGAGCCCATCTTTTGGCTCTCTTTCTATATTTGCTTGTTTTTCTGCCCCCACAACCCCAAACCTTCAGAATGAAACCAATAAAAAATGTCAGTGCCCCTGCTGATACAATCTAGCTTAAGGAAGGATTTGACCTAGTCAGGAAAGGCCTTGTGATTAACTTAAAGGCACTCAGCAAACCATCTTTCTTGCCACTAACCTCTTTATTTCAATTCATTCCCACTTCAGACTGGAGAGAATATGATGGAAGGGCTCCGCGTCAGAGAGGACAAGCTGAAGCTCTGGACCACCTCCTCAATCAGATGAAGATGGTCCACCAACACTGTGTGTGTCATGGTGAGTCCTATCCAATCCAAACAAATAACTTTTAATGTAATTGAATTCAGCCCCTAAGGATTCTATTATTATTCTCCCTGGGCTACTTGTAAACATCACGAGTGTTTAGGAAGAACCATGTAGGAGGCAGCAGAGGGAGAAAAACGCTGGGGAAGGAAATGAGTTGAACAACCATCAAATCAACTGAGGCAAAAGACCCAGGCTTCCAAATTGAGTTTAGAAACTATTTGAGATGCTTGAGTTCCTAGCATGCCGAAGCCTCTTTTTCTTTCAACTGTCTATACCTGAGTCTACAATAAAATACATTTCGATCAGAGCCAAAACACTAAAGTGGGAAAACAAGAACTCCTTTTAAGGTGAAATGGTTAGGACAGTCCATTGACCAACATTTGCCAAAATGCATATGTTTGGATGACGTAAGCTATAAATATTGTTTATCACTGAACATCCTCATTCACACCATTGGCTCTGCTCCCACCCAGAGAACAGCTTTTGTTGGTTGGTTTAAGCCAGTGGCTTCCCCTCCTTGGCCACTTCCAGATCTGTGGACTTCTGCTCCCCAAATTCCCCAGCCATTGTGGCCATTGCTGAAAATTCTGGGAGTTGAAGTCCAAACATGTAGAAGTTGACAAGGTTGGGAAATACTGTCTTAAATGTAATATGTCATCTGCTGTAGAGAAAAAGGGAGATTGCCTTGATGGAAATATGCAGGACCTGGTATCTTGACAAAGGGGGCTGAAACATTCTTTTAAGTCCTGGGAAACAATATTCAGAAGCACTTCAGGCAAGCACTTCTTTGATTCACCAAGAAGTGGAAGTAAAGCACAATCAAGTTTGTGAGATTCTGTTATTATAGCCAGTTTAGTAAAAGTAGTTATAGTCTTCCTGTGGAGATGATTTTCTGGCCTGGTCCAACTAGTGGGGCTGACATCTGCAAACTACTTCCAGATACAGCCAGTCACAGGGCATTTCTGTGGTTTATTGTAGGTTTATTTATGGGGTGCTTTCTAGTTAATCATGTCCAGAGGTACTGTTTAGATGACAAAAGTACATTTAAAACCAATTGTGAGCAGTTGTTTCCAAAGTGTTCAGGTAGCAAAGCAGCGGGCATGAAAAAGCACTTTTACTGATGAGCCATCCTGGCAGCTTGTGGCATTTTCCAGACATGCTTAACATTTTACACAGTCACAGTTGTTAAAGGAATCATTGGAAAAGGAGAAGAATAAAACACAAGAATGGGGAAAACTGATTATCACAGCCAACAAGGTGACTTTTTGGGAAGTGTGGGATCAAACCTTAATGACTTACTGGTGCGACGTCAAGAACAGCTTGGCCAAATAGACAGAATAGATTAAATCTAAAAAGTGCAGATCCAGCTACTATTTTTTTTCCCTTTCCTCTGAATTTCATTTGGAACCAGTGAGACCAAGTTTCCATATCTTTTAATTTTCTGCTGCTTTAAATTAGAATAATTATGATATCCCTCACAGGGTTATTAAGATGACTGCAATAAGAAATGTAGTGTACAATTAAAGTAATATACATCATTTTAAATTATTCTTTACTATTCTTATCTTAAAGATATAAGTAATGTGCTCAAAACTGGTTGTCACTTGTCTGTTAGCTCACAAATGTTCCTTTCCAAAGCGGAAAAGTTGGCTGTAGAAATAATGTTAGAAAATGGAAGGAGATCCATAAGTAGCAGAGGGGGCAAACAAACTAAGCTGAAAAACAACAAGATTTCTGCAGAATGGCGGTATGGAAGAAATGCAGATGTTAGAAGAGCTGAAAAGAAAGTAACAAAAAAAAAGGTTAAAGTGAGAAGATGCTAAGAAGTCATCACCAGATAGTAAGTGCAGAGTTTATTTGATTGAAGGCTACCATGGACTTCTATGGCAGAAGTCCATAATAGAGAGGGGAACAAGGAATGAATTTCAGATCTTGGTTTTAACCCACTAGCCATGTCTATAGCTAAAGAGAAATAATCAGCTACTCTGAATATACTAAAAAATCTTTATTGGGGTCACTTGAAATACTTCCTGTATGTCTTCTGTATCTTATGCTGACTTGGTTTCCTGCAAGGCTGACCATATGTCCCGTTTTGAACAGGACAGTGCCATTTTTTTAACATTTCCAGACTGTCCCATCGTTTTAACATAAATGTCCATTTTGTCCCATTTTCTTAAAAACCTTACTTAAAAATTTGAAAGTTCCCGCGAACCTGTCAGAAGGCAGTCTGACTTTGAGTGGAAGGAGGGGGAGCTCAGCAGAAACGGTGGGGAAAAAGCCGCAGAGCTCAACCCGGCGGGAAACTTAAAAAGAAAAAAACAGGATCAGCGGATAGGCGGTGATCAAAGGGCAAGCCGACTGGCTCCTGCCTTGAAATGGCATGAAGAAAAGAACGTAAAAGCACAGCCAGAGGAGGAACGGCTTGTCGGGGACAACCGTTCCCTAGACTCTCCAGCTCAGCCTTGCCTCTCGCAAATGAAGGAATCCGAAGATTCCCAGCCCGAGAAAACCGGAGAAGTTCCTGCCTGCTGATCCAGCCCCTCACCCAGCCCTGCCCCATTTTGCCATCCCAATCTCCCGTTTTTGTCTCAAGGAAATATGGTCAGCCTATTTCCTGCAGGCCCTGCACATTTTGTATAGCCAGAATTAAGGGGGGGGGGAAGCAATAGTGGTTGTATATCTAATAGTGTCTGCATGTTCTCCTTGATTTTCAGAGCCCTGTAAGAATCAACCGCAGAGCAGAAAACACTCCGTCTCCAAAAGTCTAAAGTATCTCTTCCATCCTGGCAGCAAATTTTTAAAGACACTGAAAAGGTAAGAAGGCGGGTGGGTCTGTGCACCTACTCCCATGGCTGTTGAATTTTCTATTGAGTCTTTGACTTTAGTATTTCCCAGACACTCCAGGAAGAAAGGGGTAGGATGGGGAAAGGTGCCCCTCCATTACCGACAGTGAGAGCATCCTTCTCAAAATATTGTCTCTCTTCCCAGGGGCCTGTATCTCGCTTCCATATTCTACAAGGATGACAATATCCTGGTGACCCCTGAAGACCAGATCCCTGTGGTAGAGATGGATGACACCTATTCCTGCTTACTTATGCAGGACTTCCTCTGGTTCACCAAGGTGACACTTGTTTTTAGCGATTTTAGAATGTGTGCCATGATCAGTAAGTCCTTTATGGCAAAGCCTCCTACAGTAGTGAAAATGTGGAAGCCTCTGTTTTTAGATCTATCTGTGTTTGGAACCAGACTTTCCTGCTTAAATTAACATCTGGAGACATGAAATATCATCACCCTCACCCTTGCCTTAGGCACTGTTAACCTAAAGTAGCTCCATACAACAATTAAGGCTGTTAACCTGGTCTAATGAGGTACAGAAGAAGACGACTGTTTTAGGATGTTTTAATTTGCTGTTATTGAAGACATTTGTGATGGAAGAGCACTCGCTTATGTGAAGTGAAGTCCGCTGAAATACGCCCATTTAGATCTTCCTATTTATATGGCTTTTTAGAAAGCTACTTTTTTGCAGAAAAAAAGAGATGTTCAAGAGCTGATCTTGCTTCATGACAGACCTCATACTGGGGAAGAGCCTGGGAATCTTAGCATGACTTGTGCAAACCCATTGCTATGCTTGTTTTAGGTGTCATGCATGTGGGATGAAATCTTGTGGCTGCGTCAGTGCGTTACCGTCTCCCAGTCTTCCTGTTCCTGTGTTCTCCAAACACGCTTCAAGATGCTGCTGGCCATCTCACAGATGCAGGTAAAAATAGCATCTTCCAGATAAAACAGTTCCAATTTTAGGACACCACCCATCCAGCCCATAATTCATACAAACATCTGCTGAGAAGTTCCTCCCGTGATGGCCTTAATGGTGAGTATTCAGGCCAGAGATCCCTTCGGCTAGATGGATCAAAGATCTTGGTACCTGAGTTACCCAGGAAGTGGATGTGAGATTCTATAAATCTTAAGGTATTATTCAAATATGTTTCACTCCCAGACCATACTTTGCAAAGGAGGTAATACCTTTGCATTATTGGGCATAATTATGGACATAAGTATCTTAAACATTGGATCCCTAATATTTAATTAATTAATCAGTGCAATGAATAGTAAAGAATTGTGTTGTTTTCTTACAAAGGAGAAAGTGAATTTCCACTTAGATATGAAACTGTATTTCATGCCTGCGTACCTGTAGAAGATATGCCTAGGAGATATCTTCTAGAAGATATCTGAGTCTGTTGCCTCTCTCGGTTGCCATGTAGGGTCTGCTAGGAATCCAAGACCTGGGACAGGTCTTTTTTGAGCCCATCAAGGACAAGCAAGGCAACATTTTGGTTGTAACCCTAAAAGAAGTGAAGACCAATCAGACCTTTGAAAGTGTTCGCTGGGTCCCTCTCTCAAAGCTGCAGACAAGCCGCAAGTCCATCTCTTCTCCAGAAGAACCTACAGCTCTGGATGTCCTGCTCATGACGATGCAGGTAACGGATTGTGGCTTCTTCATATAGAAGACAAGGCTCTCCCTGAATTATTGAGGAAAAGTTGCTTTTTAATGGCAGGACCAATGATTTGCACAGAGGAAGTCATAGAGGTGGGCGATCTCTGCTAGATGGGCTAGAGGAGACCTCTAGCCTGGATTTTGGTAAGATGCTTTAGTCCAATTAGAAAAGACCAGCAGCCTGACAGAATTCAACAGTCTTATATTTAGATGCTATTCATTGTTCAGGACAAAATCCCGACATTAAAAATACATTTAGGGGCTAAGCCCTTTTGAAACTTGGCTCCTATTAAGCTCTCTTTAGGCAGGAAACAGAGTGTCTGCCAATTTAGTTAAGACAGCATTGTGGTCTGCAGCATTATGTCCTTTGTTGCTTACTTACACATGGTATGTGGCACTCTGCAGAAACAAAAGAATGGGTTTCCAGTTGTCGACATTTCCATCGGGGATTCAGTTAATTATTGTTGAGACATTTGCTGTCTCTGCTTCCGGTCACAGTTGTTTTCCCAATGCTTTGAGCAGGTCTTAGCCAAGAATCCTTTCTATGAATGCCTAGCAATTCCTTCTCTTCCTGACCCCTCTGGATGTTCCTCTCTCCTTCCACTTCCTTTTGCTTGGCTAAGTGTCTCCAGCAACAAAAGGCACTCGAGCACCTGTACAAGGGGCTGATGAAAGTGTTTATTCAAAGCTGTTGCTAGGATTAGCAAAGGCCAAACTGCTAAAGGGCTAGTTCAACGCTGTCTCTGTTCCTCCAGATTGCAGCACCAGTCTGGCCGTTTCTCACAACAACACTCTCCTCTGTAATGTTCCCGGTGCCTCCTAGCCTTACCAGTCTGTCTCTGAGGACTTTGGATGCTGGTTGGAACCTGGAAACTGCAGACAAAATAGCTCAGCTCAACTTTTAATTCAAGCCACACAAATTGTTCAGTTTTATCTGCCTCTAATCTAACTTCCTGTCTTTTAACTCTGGATTAGACTCTCTTAAAGCAGCTGATAGTAACTTTAACCTTCCTGTTACATTTCCCCCCTCTTTCTTGGATTTCATTGAATGTTTTCAGCAAGCTTTACTGGGGAGAAAAGGCTGCCATCTCAATGGCCATTTCTTATTTATTTTTAGGACAAGTTGGCTTACCACCAGAGAAGCAGCCAGGCTCTTCTCCCTGGTCTTTATCTGGGTTACCTGAAGCTCTGCAGTGCAGTTGACCAGATCCGAGTATTGGTGCCTGAACAATTGCCCAACATCTTATGTCATGTGAAAATACGGAGCAATTCAAACATATCTAGGTAGGGCTTTTGAATGAGACCTAATCTTTACTGGCAACCATTGCAAATTACAATTCTACACCTGTTAGGAGATTAGGGTGAGTTGAGAATTTTTGCAGGCTCATCTCTTGACAAAAAAATGCAAATGGAGGAGAGAGGCCCACGACAAAATAATACGCTGAACTGACAGTTTGCCTGCAGATTAGACTGGAAAGGTTAAAACCAGATACAGTCAGGTCATGAACTGCATATACAGTGTGAAATATACAGTTAATAGAATAGACTATCAATTGCACTAGTTAAGCAAAAGGGTAGTCTGCAGCCAGAAGTATGAAAATACCTTCTCTAGAAGGCCAATCATTTGTATCAAATTGTCTGTGGTGGATATTGAGATATTTACTTCACTGATTTCTTCTCTGCATTAATCTGTTTGCCCATTTTCAAGAGCGGAATGGGAATGGCTGCAGAACCTGGCCAGCGTGGAAGAACCCATTCCCACTGAGCAAGAACTGGAAACTTCACAGCAGCGTTTTCTTCAGGAGCTCCAAGGGGCAATCAGAGAGTTGATGCAACTGGTCAACATCCCACTGCATGAGGTAGATCCTAGGTGGGAACCATGTTATGGGGCTAAGGAGAAAGGTACTGTGGATTTTGTAGCATATTTGAACTGGTACCATCTTACTCTTATATATAGTTTCCCTTGACATTAAGTCCAGTTGTGTCCGACTCTAGGGGGCGGTGCTCATCTCCATTTCAAAGCCGAAGAGCCGGCGTTTGTCCGAAGACACTTCCGTGGTCATGTGGCCGGCATGACTACACGGAACGCGGTTACCTGCCCGCTGAAGCGGTACCTATTAATCTACTCACATTGGCATGTTTTCAAACTGCTAGGTTGGCAGGAGCTGGGACTAGCAACAGGAGCTCACCCCGTCACGCGGATTCAAACCGCCGACCTTCCGATCGGCAAGCTCAGCAGCTCAGCGGTTTAACCTGCAGTGCCACCGCGTCCCTATCTTACTCTTACAATTCACAAAAATGAAGTTTAGGCCACTGACAAAGTTCTTTTGGAGTAGCAATTATGTAACCCCAGTTGAGCCCAACACTGACATCTTTGCAGTTTTGATGCAGATTCTTTTCAAAGCCACAGTGGAACCAGTCTTGCTCAAGTAAATCTTGTTTATGCAATGATATAAGTGGCCTGATTTGGGTGCATTTAAAAATAATCCAATTAACCAATGTATAAAAGAGTTTAAATGGTTCTCATGGGGACAATAACCCACTTGTAAGCACCCTCCATGAGATCTCTGCATGAGGGACATAAATCAAATAAATAAATAAATATACATCTATATATCCCCATGACTGGAAATGCCAATAAGGCACATTCTCAATCTTGGGGAAACTTAAAATATTAATTCAGCCAGATCTGCTCACAGCCTCCCACCAGGCCTTAGCATTCAATTCACAACCAACTTTAGAAGCACCTACATGACCAAAGACACTGCACCAGGGGAGGCAGATGGCTGGTGGCAAGTGCATTGGACAGCTCCTTATACTTCTAAGATTCACATCTGTAGTCTGAATGGTGATAAAGTCCTACTTCTAAAGCAGATCAGCTTTACAAATATTAACTAATTCAGATGTATCCTTTGTTTACTTGTCAGGCTCAAACAATAGAAATCTGCAAAACATATCGTTGGAGGGATTTTATTTTAATTTTTGTAAATATTAAATGACCCTAAATGTTCATAATATTTGGATCTTCTTCAATCCAACTAATTCATGGAGAATTTGAATACACATTGGAAGCAGCCATCAAAATATTAGCTTCTGCTGGCATGCAAATGCTCAAGTTCCTTTGCTTCCTACACTGAGTAAAGTGCATTCGTATTCTATATTATTTGTCAGAGCCTAGTGAGAAGTCTATGTAACAGCAGGAAAGTTCAAAAGATCTTTCCAAGACATTCCAGTCACTATAAACCATCTCAATCTAAGACCCCCACAAGAGTGGATTCAACAATATTGATTTTGCCATTTGGGTGGGAATTAGATGAAGCAAAGCCATCTGATTCCACAGCCTTCATTCTACAAGCTAGATTCTTATGTAAAAAAGAACGTTATGCTGTATCATGCCTCTAAGCCTCTTTCCTCAACCACTGTTGATTAATGGATCAAACATGGACTTGGGAAATTCAGATTCAGATCCTCACTTGGCCACATAGTTATTGGATAAGTTTGGGCCAACATCCTAGCATCACAGAGTTGTTGTGAGGACAATATTGGAGGAGAGATCCACCATGTGCCCCATTTTGAATTTTCAAAGAAGAGGTAGTGTATGAATGCAATACTGAATAAAATAAATATGGCGATTGCGATTGTTGGCGCTATACCAAGAAATCCCCTCTCGGTTTCTCTGTAAAGTTAATACATCTTCATTTGGAAGCTTGGACAAAGGCAGTTACAGTGTAAAGCTATAAGTGGCTTCATCACATCAATAAAACATTGCTTTTCCATGTTTGAATTCTTCAGGCCAAAGATTTCCGCCTGTACAGTCAGGAAGTTCTGGATTTTGGAGAACGGGTCTCCTTTCTTCTGCTTCTTCCCCCCTCAGATGACGTGTGTACTGCCCCTGGCCAGAACAACCCTTACACCCCTCGGTCTGGCTTTCTCACCCTTCCTCTTCAGATCTTCGAGCTAGGTGAGGAATGTTGCACAGAAAGACTTCATTCCTTGTCGTTTTATGCTTCTTGCTCCTTCACAGAAACTACTGTCCTTCACCCTTGAGCCCAATTTTTTTTTTCAATCTGTTCAATCATGTCCGATTCTTGGAGGCTGCCTGGACAAATCCCTGCAGTTTTCTTGGCAAGGTTTTTCAGAAGTGGTTTGCCATTGCTTCCTTCCTTGGGCTGAGAGAGAGGGACTGGCCCAAGGTCACCCAGCTGGCTTCGTGCCCAAGGTGGGACTAGAACTCCCGGTCTCCCGGTTTCTAGCCTGGTGCCTTAGCCACTTCACCAAACTGGCTCTCAAATATTTTTAAAGGGGTTTAAAAAGGATGATTCCCTTCAGCGAGAAGGCAACTTCCAATCCTCAGGCTAATTTCAAAAGTGACGTTCCTGGCTGTTCATCAGACATGGGTGGAGAGAGTTAAAGATGGAAGGTGTAGCAGAAAAACAAAACTGACATTCAACTCCTGAGAAAATTTCCTGCATTAGAATTTATTGTCCCCCACCCTCCCGATAGTATATTTTCACTTTCCAATTTCAAGAACGACTGAGAGGGGAACTCTAAATTAAGCATCTGAAACTCTGATGCTGTGCCTGCATAAGAGTCCAGAGTCACTTTTATGGTGAGATGGTCGGTGTATAAATTTAATAATAAAATAAATAGAAAATAAGATTTATTGCGTTGTGATGTTCTCCATCGGCTGTGAATTGAGATGGTGTCAGAAAGATGTCCATGTGTGTACAATAAAGCCTGTAATAACTGCAGCGTGTGCTGCATCAGTCGTCGTTTTGAGTTATCGTACATTCCAACATTTCCCACCTGATTTTGAACCTGCGGGAACCTGCGCAGTTCTGTTTTTCAGGCATTCAGTCGAAAAGATATCCAGTTAAGTCGCAGTCCTTCAAGACGCCATTATATTATTCTTTGTTTTCTTATGCTTTCTATTTTTTAAATCTTTTTTTTTTTGGTCTTATGCTTTCCTATGTGAGATTACTGTGCTTCCTTTCTCGCCTTCCCTAGAAAAAGGACATTTTCCCATGCCATCTCATGTGATGGTGCAAGATTCAATAGAGTACGCTGCAATCAGTTTTTTACAATTGACTCAGGTTGATTTCTTCTGGCTCTGAAGCATGCCCTTCATAGTTTGTATGAATGTGTGTAGTTTGTTGAATCAAGAAAAAGGATCCAGGAAAAAAGAATAAGGTACAAAGCTATAGATGCTGAAGTTTTGAGATTACCAATAAATACTTTTCCCATCAGCAAAGGCCACTTAAAATAGGGATCAAAAGTCTCGCCATAGGAGTACCCTTTCTTGAACCAATGCAAGAATCGGCTTCTGCTTCTTTGATGCTTTTCTATATGACATCTGATGCCCTTCCTTCCCTTTGTTTTCTAGTTCACTTCTTCACTTATGACCATGAGTTCATTAGCCAGTATTGCCAAGTATCTTCATTCTTGGAGCTAGAATCGCTCCTCTCTCAACAGAGCCTCAGGGAGGCCTTCTCAGACTCGGAACTAACTACTGCCAAACAGCGGCACCAGCAAGTCCAGGATTATATGCAGGTATGGAGTAAAGAGGGACAGAAAATGTGGAACAGATACTTATTTAACCACTGGCTCAGCTGTAAGTCATAGTTGTGTTTATAGAACCTAGGCAGCATTAATACAATTTTGCTCTTGTTACCAGTTTGCATCCCAACATAATGGTTGGGCTTTACCACATGCCGCAAATTCCTCCTTTATGGAGCGTATGATGCATTGCGACTTCTCCTTTGGCTTTGGGGTGATGGTGCATTTTGACGTCTTTGTGGGTTCTACCAGAAACCTATGTTAGACAAGGTATGATAGATGGGTGGTCTGCAAGGTCTCTGAAATATATGTCTGAATCTTTTGGTTGCTTTCCCGTGGGCAGCAAATGGAGGAGATTTGGCGAGAAATGCGTTGGATGATGGACGCGTTGCAACATGCCCGGTACAAGCAACCGTCTTGTGGCCTGCCACTTGTATGGTTCATCAAAGAATCTAGCATGGCACAAAAGGAGAAAACCCAGTCAACCTCTTCTCATTTAGACTTCCTTCCATCGCCAACCCCATCTCCTGAAATGAGCCGTAAGCTCAACTCTGGTGAGTGTTTATTATGTTTTTTCAGGAAACCTTCTGTGGCTACCAATCAGATCCCTCCTAGTGGGTGTCTTCTGCCCTAAAATTGGGTATTCAGCTTGCAGGATCTCTATTAGCTCTTTGCCATGTTGCTTTCTTACCTTCCTACCCACTGTTTGAACATCTCAGAGGCTTTCATGGCTTATTCCAATGCTTACACAGGCTTGGTAAACAAACATATTTGGTGTTCAGTTTTTCACATTTGGAACCAACAAAGCAACAGAGCATAGGAATAAAATTCCTTCTATCCAGTGGAAGACATCAGTCATTCTCTCTCTTGGAGTGTATGTGATGGTCTGTGAGAAGAACCTTGGGAGACAGGAGGAAGATCTGCAGCCTAGACAATGGACTGGTAGACAAAACCTGAGACCAAAGGAGGGATGGAGTGGAGAAGGCGTCTCAGAAAGGACCTTCCTATTTTTCTGGGAAGTAAAAGTAAGAGAGGGGAGAGGTGCTTTCAGACTTGCAAGATTCTTTTACTGTAACCTTACAATAAAGGTAGTGTTAGTACTCATGGTTTATGCTTCTTGTCTGGAGTACCTTGAAGGGCTAACAACAGTCTTGCAAGACTGAAAGTATTCTTCCCTTCCTTTACTTTTACTTTCCAGAATCTAGGGAGGGTCCTATAGGGAGATGTGTAATGGCAGTGAAATATGCCTGGTTACAGTAGGACAGAACTATATAAAATCAGGTATGGCATGGAGAAAGTGGATGGGAGATGGTTTTCTCTGTTTCTCACCACAAGAGGACTTGGGATCATCCATTGATGTAGCCTGGAAGGAAACAAAAGACAGTACTTCAATATATAACCCATAATTAATCTGTGCAGCTCATTACTGGATGGCATGAGGAGTGGCCTTAAAAAGAAGTAGAAGGCATTCAAAAAGGGCAGGTCTGTCCAGGGCTGGATGGTCTTGGAGACTCAGTGCTACCTCTGGGTTGGGGGCAGCATACCTCCAAATAATAATTGCAAGGAAAGTACAGTGGGAAAGGAGTAGAACTCTGTATCTTCTGCTTGCAAGCATCCCAATGACATCTGGTTGGCTACTTTGAGAGACAAATGGTAGGCACTTCCAGTGGGTGGAAGCCCTAGAGATCCAAACTTGAAATAAGGAGGAATTTCCTGACTGAGAGAGCTACTAAGTAGTGGAACAGCCTCCCTCCTGGAGTCATCAGTGCTCCATCACAGATGATTTTCAAACAAAGGTTGGACAGCCATTTGTCTGGGATGGTCTGAGGATTCCTGACCTCGGCAGGCGGTTACACGAGAAGACCTCCAAGGTCACTTCCAATCTTATGATTCTATGACTAGATGGGTCTTGGCTTGATCCAGCAGAGCTATTCTTAATTCTTAGGATGGAAAACTAGCACTAACTTTTCATGTCCTGGGTCTAGAGAGAGGAGAAGCGACACACAATATAATGCAGATAATCTCCCACCCCATTATTAATAGGTCTATGGTGGTTACAGATACAAAGAGACTGAATTGGGCCACAAATACTACAGAGTCAAAAAGTGATAGGAGGGGAACACTAGGAAGCATGAAAGAGAAAATAAAATAGTGGACTACTCGACCAAGTTCATAATCTGAGGCACCCCAAGCCATAAATATACAGTAGATCCTGAGTATAGATCATTACCTATGGTTGATGTCTCTGTGCTCTTAAATGATAGCAAACTAATGGGCTTTTGGATTGCAATCATTTAAAAGATGTTCACCATTTTGAAATGCAAGAAGTGCATTTGCTGATGCTTTCCTTAGATGTTTCTTTTCTGACCCTTTCCTGTAAAATTAGTTTCCATTGTTTCTTCTCACACAGAATGGAAAGATGGAAGTCCCACCACTAATTTTGTTATCGAGACTGAACTATCTCTCAGTGTTTTCATAAGACAACTCCTTCACCATAATGAACCTTTGCAGATATCTTGGCTCTACGACTTTAAAGACTGTTGGAATCAGCTTTCCCATCTTAGAAATGATCTTGAGCCTGTTGCCAAATACTTTTAGTAATAGCAGGTAGATTATAATCTTTACTGCACACCTACCTTGTTCAGAAAAATGGGAGTCTGTTGCTAGATTACATGAGATAAAAACAGGCTTGAGGCAAACACAGTTGGAAAGCAACACTAAACAGTGTTAGAATTGAGCAGGACAAGGAGCCTAGAGTCATTAATTTGAGATGAGTGGCTGTATAAATTTAACTAATAAAAAAATAAGGAGGATTCAATACATATCAAAGTTGGAAACCAGAGACTGGTAATAATGCTGCATGGTTGATTCCTAATTCCTTTAAACTGTGCTAGTAACACATGGGTTTGTACCACATCCAAAATCTGGGTTCTTCTATACTTGGAGTCTATATTACAACTTTACAGGATTCTCAAATCAGAACCAACTTTCATTAATATGGATAGAATGTATTGTAGTTTATAATCTCACTTGGTGAACTATACCATTTTTGATCATAGTTATTCATAGTCCTGCTTTGTTTAGAGCTTAACACAACTGATACAATATATTCAGTCACTCCTAGTTTACTGATAATGTATTGGAAAACTAAAACTTCCATGACATTTGTAAATCTCTAGTTTATTCATTTGCATGTTATTCTTTTATCCTTTTGTTTGTTCGTCTTGTTTGTTGATATACTGTAGCCTCTTCAAATGTTTCATAAAAATAAATGAAATGTGCCAATGAGGAACTTCAGACAAAAATTAGGGCCATCAGAACTCTAGGACTTGGATTGAATCCAGAATGTTGTAAATTTGATCTTCAGGGTCACTTAAGAACTTTGTTGGAGAAGGTATCACAGGATATTTACAGTGTTACATCCTATCGCTTGACCAGGTAATTCCCAGGTGATATTATGACAAATGTAGAAGACACAAAGACTACACATCCATGGATCTAATCATACAGATTGTCAAGAGTCAAGAATGACTTGAAGTACCCCCCCCCCAAATTGTGCAAAACTCTTTGAGCAATACTTGTCAAGGATCTTTAAGTCATGGTGCACTGTGACAAAAACTGAAGCATAGAAATGAAGGACAAGCAGTGGAGAATCAGCAAAAACTGCCAAGTATATTTTTTCAATAAAATTTTTGGCAAGGTGATAGCCTTCAGATGGAATTAGTGTTTCAAAAGAAAGCAATTAGAAGACAACAAAATCAGGAGGGACCCAAAAGAAAGAAAGAGGCCACTGCAAATTATGAGTAGCAAGAATTGTATGTTTGGACCAGCACATTGCTCTAGATGGCATGGCTGACTTGCGTGAAAGTGAGAATCAATGATATAGAGAGTGGCTAGAAGAAGTAGAAGGCAAATATTGTCTCTTTTGGAGTAAAAGAAAAAAAGGGTCTTCTTTGGTCCCTACAACAGATCAGGGATTTGTCTTTTCCTTCCAGATGACTGAATCACTGATCCCTCAAGGTTGTCCTTGAGCAAATCTGCAGTGGGCACTAATAGCTAATGGAGTTCTTTTAGGTTCTTTAGAACTTCATCTGTAAGTTTTTCTTGGCTACAGATGTGGAGAGAAGAGTCTATAGGACTGTGAGTTTCCTTGGACATTCTGGCTAAACAAGAATTCAAAATAATGAAAATTGGAAGTCAGGAAGAAGCAACATGCAGGAAAGGATTAGGAGAGTGAGCAAGGCTAACTGGCTAACTTAGAAAAGGGCTCTATTGTTGGGCTGAAGGACTCTCACACTCCTTGGAGATGCTTATTATGAAGTATTTTGAAAACCTATGTTTGGGAAAGGATCTTTTTTTGGAATCAAATAAAGGGAGGAGAGAGAAGATTTTTCTGGGATGATTTGAGAGTTTTAAGAACCAGTTAGAGTACTGTTTCTCAACCTTGGCGACTTTAAGATGTGCAGAATTGTGAGAGTCGAAGTCCACATATCTTAAAGCTGCCAAGGTTGAGAAACACTGAGCTACAGAGTAAGAGGTCCAGTTCTCCTGGTAGCTTTATGACTCTCGTATTCCGAACACAAGTTACTTCCATCCAAGGGTGTTTGCTAGTACATATTGCAGATGTCTCATCTATGCCTAGATCAGGGTTTCTCAACCAGAATTCTGTGGAACCCTAGGGTTCTGCGAGAAGTCACTAGGGGTTCCCTGGGAGATCACGATTTATTTAAAAAATTATTTCAAATTTGGGCAGCTTCACTTTAAAGAGGTAAGTTTCATTCTTTATTTTTAGTTGAATAACGCTGTTAATGCATATACACAGGCCTACCCATGAAAGGAATATCATAATGTTGCAACTTCTGGCCTATCTTGAGCCTGAACGGGCAGGAGTTCCTTCCCCAAGTCCTGAAAAATACTTCAAGGGTTCCTCCAGGGTCAGAAGGTTGAGAAAGGCTGGCCTAGATTTTCCTTTTCATATCTTCTCCAAGTAAGTACTTGGGAGGTACCTTAAAATGGCAGGGAGGCTGAAGTAACCTTTGTATCTTCTTCTTGCAGATTCACATGGAATCTCTGATGAGGAGGGCTCCTCAGAAGTATTCTTAGCTACTGACAGTGATTATGACTCCAGCAGTGCCCAGAGTCCCCGAGAACTTGACCTCGTTTACTCTTCTTCAGGGCCAGAATGCTGTAGGAGAAGACATCCCCGTCCTTTGAGGGACAGTGCCCCTGATGTCCTGCAGAGTCATGAGCTTAAGACACCCCCAATTCCTCCCAAGGAGTCTCAGCCTTCCCCAGAGCAATATGACAGCGACTTTGTGCTTCCTAGCCGGCAAATAGAGCTGTTGCGTGTCACGGAGAAAAGGCAGGCCTACTGTGTCCGTACCAGCAGTTTGGATTTCCCCAAGCCCTTCTGCCATGGGGCCAGGAAGTCTTGCCCTGGCTCTGTTGACAGCTCACCAACAGAGAGCAGGACTGCAGGCCACTGTGGCCCTGTGCAATCTGGGACAGGTTCTGTTTTCAGCTCCAGCCATGGTTGGCACGCAGAGAGTTCTGGGGCTGTATTTCGGACACGTTCAGTAGAGTGGACTCATACCTTCCAGGAGGCACCTGAACTGGGACATGTAGCAAACCGGGGCAGACTGCCAGGTTCTTTCATCTTACATGTGTGTGCTCAGTATGAAACGGGGCTCTCCAAAGAGACAAGTGTTAAGGTACCCTTAAATTCCTGGTTCTGCCTTATCAGCATAATGGTGCAGTATTGGGAATGAAGGAAATGCTTGCAGGAAAATACCGGATTTTCCCAAGTCTGAGCACCCCTATCACTCTTTCTGTTCCTTTTAACATTGGGTCTCCTCCCCAGGACAGGTAATGTAGTATCAGTAAGCCAGAGGGAACAGAATTCTCTTAGTTTCAATACACGGTCTGAGAATACATCTAGATTTAGCTCCATGTACTTCAGTTTCTGCTTTGCAAAATGTGTTGGAGAGAGAATTCAAGAATCTACATTGTAAGAATGGACATCTTTTGACCGATTTTTGATCTGACACCTGCTCTGAAGACCATACAGCCCAGGAAAGCATTCTGGAGAAATGAGGGCTGTGTTGCATAATTACTAGATGTGCATCCACCCCAGTATAAAATCTCTCTATAGATGCTCTCTGAGAAGAAACATTGCCTGGTTTTGCTAAGAGTATCATCTAGTGACCTATTCTCATGCTGAAAATTCTTTGTATTTTCTCTTTAAGAAAATGATTACTACTTCCTTATCAGTCAAGTTCGGTTCTTGAGATTCCCAGTAACATTTTAATATAATTTGTAATATTGTGAATTTGGTTATGAC
Source organism: Candoia aspera (assembly GCF_035149785.1). Classification (NCBI taxonomy): domain Eukaryota; kingdom Metazoa; phylum Chordata; class Lepidosauria; order Squamata; family Candoiidae; genus Candoia; species Candoia aspera. The sequence continues at coordinate 10,090,325 of NC_086166.1, read as the reverse complement.
TTCCTTAATCTCTGTTTTGATGCTTCAGCCATGAGTTTCACAATGTATAAACTGGAGTCAGATTTTCAACCAGGCTAGGCTGGTGACAGAAACTGACACCATGCATCAGAATCTCCTATGGTAGCCAACAAGGTAAAAGAATATTTTTGCAGCTGAAATTTGTTAAGATGAAGATAAAATAAAATGGTTAATCTCCCATGCATGGGAGTAATGTATTGGTTCAAATTATGGACCAATAGCCATAGTATGATAGCTGTTTTGATTATGAATATATGATAATCAGTGCAAGATAATCAGTGCAAGGACTTTTGTGATTGTGAAAATTTCAGTCTACTGGGGAGGCATACATTATTTTGCATTATCTCCACAAATACATCTATTTCATGTAGGTAGATGTAGATGTATGTATGTATGTATGTACATATATATATGTGTGTGTGTGTGTGTGTGTAGGTAGGTAGGTAGGTAGGTAGATATAGGTAAGGGACGTGGTGGCACTGTGGGTTAAACCGCTGAGCTGCTGGGCTTGCCGATCAGAAGGTCGGAGGTTCAAATCCTCTTGACGGGGTGAACTCCCATTGCTAGTCCCAGCTCCTGCCAACCTAGCAGTTTGAAAACATGCAAATGTGAGTAGATCAATAGGTACCGCTTAGGCGGGCAGGTAACGGCATTCCATTTAGTCATGCCGGCCACATGACCATGGAGGAAGTGTCTACGGACAAACGCCGGCTCTTCGGCTTGGAAATGGAGATGAGCACCGCCCCCTAGAGTCCGACACGATTGGACTTAATGTCAAGGGAAACCTTTACCTTTACTTTAGATATTTAGGTATCCCCAAGGAGACCAAATGGCATGTGTGTTGTGATGTCATCACAAAAATGATGCCTTTGACATAATTCTGGCTTCTACCAGATACCTGTGCATTGTCTCTATTATATTCTTTTGTAGATTCATGACTTAGTGATTACTTCAAATAAGGAATAGGAAACCATAACAACTGGGAGATTATCTTTTGATTCTATGGGGGAATGAGATTGATTAAAACAGGTTGGCTTTCCCAGACCATCTCGATTGAACTGAGAGGTTTAGAGACAGGAATGGGGAGCGAGATCTTTGGAAGGAAGATTTTAAATAATTTCTTTACGCCAATTATTTTATATACTATCTCTCTAGGCTGAGAGCCTTCAAAGAAATTAAGAAAGTATTATCTAAATTTTAAAAAAAGAGACCTTGATTTCTAACAGCGGAAGTCCAGAAGGGAAAGGGTATGTTATCCTATGAGCTCTTCCTAATCCCTAAATTTCTCTTATATTGTAAGACGTGCCAGTTTTTATCCAGTTTCATGGAAGCTATTTGGGGGGGCAAATAGATGAAATAGATGAATGGAAAACCAGAATGGCTTTCAGGGCCCAAATGAATGGTGATTGTATCCACTCACTCATTCTCAATTGCCCTTCACCTTTGTCCAAAGGGTGTTCAGTCTTGAGCCCCTTGAGTGGGACAATTCCAGATCAAGTCTGGGACAATACTTGGCAATACCTTAGACCAGTGTTTCTCAGCCTTGGCAACTTTACACTGTGTGGACTTCCAGAATTCTGGTAGTTGAATTCCACACAGCGTAAAGGTGCCATGGTTGAGAAACACTGCCTTAGACATTGTTGGTCATTCCTTTGCAAAAGGAGACTATTTGGGGAAAAAAATGAGGTTCTAATTTGATAAATTTATTATCCAGGGAAAGGCAGCTTCTTGGGAAATAGCCTCATTCTTGTCTGTCCTTCCTCTTTGTCTCACCTACCTCTCTTTTTGCACAGCTGCACCTCACGAGCAAGATGTCGGCAGAAGATGTGGTGAAGCTGGTGGTCCAGGAGACGAACGAGGTCTCGCGCAAAGTCCTGGGAAACGCAAACACTTTCTGCTACAGCGAAGAACAACTGGGCCACTTTGGATTAGTGTTTGTATCAGACGATGTGGAACAATGGCTTCCAAACCACTTCCTGCCCCTCTCACTTCAAAAGACCTGGCCCGGTGGGAGATTCTATGTCCGAATCAAAGACACGTCCCCTCTCTTGTTTCGATATGGCCCAGCAACAACTGTATGAGAGGCAGGAGAAATAGAAGGAGAAAAATAAGGACCATCCAACTTCCAGTGAGCAGAAAGCTCATCACCAATGCTTCCTTCTGAACAGACACTTTTGTGCCAGACATTATGGGCCAGAAGCATATTGGGCAGTGTGTTGCTTTTGTATGTGTGTGTGTATGTGTGTGTGTGTGTGTTATTTACCAAAGAGACAACAAGACCTGGTTGTTATGACCTCAATAAGTGAGGGTGAAATCCAGGAGCCTTGTGGGGGCGGGGGTGATGAAATTAAAATTTTGATCAGCAAAGAGAAGAGCTGGTTAGGGATAAAGAAGCAATATGTAATTATATATTTTTTTCAATCCAAACATTGTGGAAGAGAGGGAAGGGGTGCATTCTTGAAAGAAAAGCTACCATGATTTTGCTGGGAATGGGCTCAGAGGTTCCCCCGGAGAGAGGGAAAGGACTAGCAATCTCACAAATTGTGTCCTGTTATCTGTTTCTGTTTCATTGTCCCTAGAGAAGTAGGAAATTGCCCATAATTCCTTGAACAAACTGTTTTCTTTTTCTTAATTCCATCCTGGCTACTTCATAATGCAGAATATTGTGGATGTTCAAATTCTGTGGGAAGTCAAAGTCCTTTCTCTCTCCAAAGTTAAGAAATCAGGCTTTATCTCTGGGATAAAAACCTCTTCTTGGTAGGAAGACTGAATCAACCTTTCATCTCATTAGCACTTCCATTCTTAGAATGATCCAAGTTGGGACAGTGGCAGGGTTGGTTGACTTCTTGTTGAAGTTGTTTAAGAGTTGCACTTCAATGTAAGACCTTGTGATTCCTTTCCCTGATCTATCTTCCCCTTCTCTCTGCTTCATGGATTTTGGAAGGTACACACAGAAACAATTATTGGGAATCAACTGTAAGGTGGCTTGGATTAGGAATTACTTCATTCCATTCCACCTTCTGTTACAGATTTAGTTCAGTGTTGGGAAGCGATGACCACCCTTTTCGATCTCCAAGTGCGGAACTGAAGGTTGTAATGGAAGCATCTGCCAGACCAGCCAGGTTTTCATCTTTCATATAAACAAGAGCAAGCATTGAACAGGGGCCTTTGCAATAACTCATGTAGACACCACCCTGATTCTCATGGTGGTCATTCCCCTACCCTTAGTGGAAGGAGAAAGGAACTTTAGCAAAGACCCAGCACAAAGCCCAAGCAAGTAACATTCATTCCGCACCCTCAGCTTGAAAAGATGCAAAGCTATCAAAGCCAAGAAGAAGATCTCTGGATGACTACAGTGAAGAGGGTACGGTCACCAATGGCAGCTGCAATGGCTTTTGATTTGGTATCTCTTCTCCATTCCCATGATACGTGGCACAGACTCTTTAGGGAAGAGGGGGATGCATCCTAATGTGCTCACAGAATTGTGTCAATGCTTCTGGAAGAACACCCAGCAGACCATTCCTAATCTCTTGGACTATGGGCTAAGTCTAAGTTCTCAACTGAGTAAAATTTAACACACACAGGACATTAATGCTTCCCTTTTAGGAGCACAAGTTCCAGGTCCCCAAATTATTATTTTTGTTTACTTGCTCCAGAAGTAGAAACAAACTCCAGACTAACCCCAAAGACCCTATAGGGTTGCTGCTTGCTGTAAGAGAGCACAAAACATTTTGAATTCATTTGTAGGAGCTGTGCATCATAGAAGGTTGGTATCTCAGAGCCCTTAAAGATGTAATCGGTTTTGTGGTCTGAGAGACCTTAAAATTCACATCAGAGTGAATTTGTGAGCTCCTGTCTGAGAATTGGCCAGAACAAATTGACATTCTTCCTAGCATATGAACATCTACCTCTTCTCTGTAGTCTTATTTTGGTTCCATTCTTAGTGTTGACCAGAGTTCATTGTTAGGGATGCTGCTATGGGACACGGAAGTTTTCCTCAAAGACTTCAGTCACAGAACCAGCTGTGAAATGATAGGGCTTCAACCATGGAGGTAAAACCATCCAATATTTCTTTGAATTATATCCCATCTTTCCTCAAGGAAATGAAGGACATCATACATACAGTCTGAATGCATTCTTCAGACCAGGCACTGAAGAGATCAGACCTTATGCTTCAGTAAAATGATTTCATCCTGTCCCTTTCACCTATGCCCCAAGGCCCATTCTTTGTTTCCTGCAGCAGTTGAGGTCTCCTTGCCACAGATTTGGAGCAATTCAAGATCACGGAGGATGGACTTAGCAAGTTCTTCCGTCATAGCCTTTAAGATGTGTGGACTTCAACTTCCTCCTAGGGATTGTTTCTTTCTAGAAGCGCTGTGTAAGTTGGAGCGTAAACAGCCACTTTCAGTGCTTCCCTCATGCTTCTCTTGAAGTTGAAAAGAAGAAGAGGAAGAAAGCTCTCCATAAGAACAAAACAGAAGTCTCAGTCCTCTGGAAGATACTGGACCTGTTGCAGCTTCAGCTACATATTGTAATCCAAACTGCAGCGTTCAGTTTCAGATTACATGTTATGGGGAGGACATGGTCACATCTTAATTACCACTCAGGGATCCACACCAAATTCTTATCATTGTAGGTGTCATCCACTTTAGCGGCAGAGTTGATTTTCAAGGAAGCTGGGCCAGAAAATCTGATCAAGTAAACTGCAATAGGCTGTCATTAAGGACATCCAGACTGGTGCTAGCATCCTTCTAAGCTTCAGATAGGGAATCGAGAATGGGCTTCTCTCCATCAAAGCATACTATATGATCAGAACTGAGTCAGAGACAAGACTTGGATCAGCAGGCAGGATGGTTTTATAGTCTGAACCAGTGTTTCTCAGCCTTGGCAACTTTAGGATGTGTGGACTTCAACTCCCAGAATTCCCCAGCCAGAATTCTGGGAGTCGAGGTCCACACATCTTAAAGTTGCCAAAGTTGAGAAATGCTGGCCTGAACAGACATATTGCTGGAGTACTTCAGCAGATAACAGACTTGAGGAGCCGTGAAGGATCACTTCCCCAATGCAAAAACCATCTATGCAGGTCTGCGCTTTATCATCATTATCCCCCAATCATGGCCCAGTCTCGTTCCACTTGATCCACAAACGTCCGGCATGCGTTTCCTCTTGTACCTTTTCTTTCTCTGTCTCTGTGGCTGATTTGTGTTTGTCACACAGACCAATATAGTGCCTTTTCGAACATGCGAGGCTTTAGTTTCCAGAACTGGGACTTACATCGGTAATCAGGACCTGGAGGTTGCCAAGCAGGGCATCTTGCATTGCTGGGGTTGAGACTTCATCTGCAGCTCAGCTGGTTTCAGAGAGCAGCATAGAAGTAGAACAGCACGTATAAGAGCCAATTAATTCTCCACCTTCCTTCCTTTTATGAGCAATTTCATTAACAGCAATACTATTTCAGCCTGTCGGCTAAGATCAAGTGTAGTATCTATTGGAATGTATTACTTGGGAAGACTTTCTCAACTGGTGAGTCAAGAAGAGCTTTTGTGTGGAAAAAAAAACGAGGTGGTGTGGGTGCTGCAGGATTGACTACAGAAAAGATACAATGCCATATTTTACGAGAGAGAGATTACATCTCAATTAAAGTATTAGCTTCCCATCTCCCCATGCAATCTGTCTAAAAAGGGCTGTGCTTCAATAAAGAACTGGTCACTCTTGATAGGCCCTCTCATTAAACTTTCAGCTTGGATTCTTCTAAATGTACTTCCCCTTCAGAACATTCTCAGTGGCCATCACCTATGAACAGTGTGTGCCAAGTTCTTCTTCTACAATTGGTGTATCTTTTATACAGACCCAGGTATCTAGATTGGATTCATTGTTTCTGGGAAAGAGGAGAAAAATGTGCTTACCGTAAATGATCAGAGGCATTGCTCTATCCGTTCCAAGAGATTGGAAGCCCTACGAACCTCTATTGCACATTGCTGCCTTATCTGTCACTTTTCAAATTCTAAGATAAAGTCTGTGCTTGGGTTGGACTCCTCTTCTATACCACTTACCAGCTTTGCTCTTGAATTTGGTGATGGGGATGTGGACATAGTTTCTTCTTCTGCCCATTCTGGTCTGGAAATGGCCAGGTGCTCCTCACCCAAGTGAGGTTGAAAGTTGAAGGCATCTTCCTATCAGGAGGTGGTTCTATCCCGTTTATAGTCTCTAGATTCTCACTCTGTAAAAGAATTAAAATCTATGGTAACTGAAATGCTCCCCTTTAGTTTTGTTTTCACAGCCACAAAAAACATCACAGAGATGTGCAAAAGATGATTTGTGCTGTCAAAGGTGTGCTAGGAGACATCTGTTGTGACGCTTGAGTTGTTAACTTTTTCCTTCCCCCTTCTCAGTTGCTGTTTTGTTTCTGTGATTGTGATTAGTTACTCCTGTACATCCGATAGCATGTTTCGTTGGCCGCTAGGTCTCTTTGTTAGCTGCTACTATTAACAGAACTGTGGTCCATAGTAAACACAGCTATGCTGCTGAAAGTGATCCCATCTTTCCTTCTAATGCCCTTTGGGGAAACATCTTCAGACTCTTGATCTGGAGATAATATTTTTGAACTTGGGTTGTGGGGAATGTGGTCTTGGGGGAGCGGGGAGAAGTGTCCATTAACATACATAATAGAGGATAATCCATCTCTAATTCAAAGACACAGGAACCAGATCAAGGCTAGTGAGTTGGATTATCTTTTGAAGGATAGCAATTCAAAACGGGGGGGAAAACATGGGAGAAGGACCAGAAAATTAAGCCAACTGTAAGCATACAGGCAGATCTTTTTCCCAAGCATGATGAAAGTTTATATAAAAATGAACTCAGCCCTGCAACTGGATCTTTGTGTGTGTGTGTGTGTGTGTGTGTGTGTGTGTGTGTAAATAACATCAATCATATCCCCTTTAATTCTCAGGCTCTCTTTATTTGTAGTTAAGGCTCCAATTCTGAAATGCTTTGTTGGAAATTTTTCTCTGCAGATCTCCCTGCAGGATTGGAGTCATGGTGTCTGCACATGATGCCATCTTGAGAGGTGCCTGAAGCCATCTGCATTTAAATGTTCTTTTAAATAGCATTGCTGAGTAAAGCCAATAATGCTTCAATGCACCAAAAAGCAGAACTCGGCAACAGAATCCATTGCTACATCCTGACAGCAGTCAGATAATCCGCTAGGGGTAAATTGATGAATCTTGTGGAGAAATGCTTGCACCACGGTGGGCATTTTTAGATTTGACAAGCCCATTAATTTTCTTCAAGTCTGCTGAAATGAATTCTTGACCCAACTTCTTGTTTGCTAAATATTTTTTTAATCTTTTTTCTTTATATGTGTTTCTTGTAAACATATCACATCATATTTCAATTTATTCAAGTAATGAAAGATCTTCCTTCTTTCTGGGGGGGTATTTGCCCCGTTTATGTTCCATGTAAGACAATTCAAAGCCACTTTTATGAAAACAACTCACCACAGTCTTTAGATGCAGCACCTATTTCTTGATCTTGTGTTATCAGTTCCTTTTGTTGCTCTCCAGATATGTCTCACCCCAGAGAAGGAGAAAATGATGGAGGAAATAGAGGAAGTCTTTCGTATTAACTGAGGATATGCGACCAAGCACAATAAGCCTAGGGATGTACTGGTCCAGTTCTCCAGGAGAAAGATAAATGGTTTTACAAGCCCACTATGTCTCCAGACTTAATATTGGGAAAGTGGATCTAATTGTGTTGCAAGAAATCCCAATGAGAATTTTAAGGAAGAGAAAAGAATATACTTTCCTAAGGTTTTTCAGTTGGAAACCACTTTTTCTTCCCCCCCCCTTTTCACTGAACTATGGGAAGAAGTCTCATTGGACCAAACCTGATGGGAAATGCAATTAGAAAGTGATTTAAAGTTTGTGGAAGAATTCCAAGCACAGGAGTTGTCATTTCAAAGGGTGTTTATATGTTACACCGGCATTCTGCTTTTCATCCAAGTGACTCAGAGTATGCTTTGTGACAGCCTTGTGAGGTAGATGATGCTGATGTGTAAAGCCATGGGTAAGGGGCTGCTTTGAATCAAAGTGTCCTACAGCCACACACAGTGGTTTAGCTACTGCAGCAAGATAGCTACCCGATCTGGGCTGAAAAAAATCAGATGTCCACTAGGTGGCGTCAAAGTGCTCACATTTTCTTTATTCTTTTGCTGCCATCTAGTGGTTACCCAGGGTATTGTAACCCAGATCTGGTAACCCAGGCTAAACCACAAGTCCCATAAGACAGCAAAGCAAATCAGTGACTGAATCAGGATTTCCAGACTTCCCAGTTGCTATCATTTGAAAGCCAAGCTAGTGTGCTGAGAGGACAAAATAAATCTGTAAGGCTTTATCCTTATAAATATATACATAGCAAGGCAAGCTGGCTAAGGTTAAGATTCAGGCCTTGCTTACTTTTCCCGAACACACAAAATCAGCTGCCAGAATAGATTTAAGCGTTGTGTGTGAGCAGTTTCCATGTCATCGTCTATGCAGAGCTATGCAAATGGTAAAGGACAGTCCTCGATGGTGTCACCCCACCCCAATTATTTAATAAATAATTGAAAATCAGTCACCGGGAGCATTCTAAATATTCTGTCCACTCGCAGTATTACCATTTTGAGCATGCAGAGTTTGCCCTAGATTTCCTTGATTCGTTTACCTGATCTGTGACTTTGTCTAAAACCATTTGTGATGCTCATTTGAACTTTCAAAGTTCTCTACTAGGAGCACGAACCACCTTGATGACTGTACCCTTTTTCTCCTCGACCATGTAAGAAGTGTTGAAGAGCTTCTGATCTTTCTCCTGCCATAAGCTTTCTTGAGGTCTGGCTCGTGGGACTGATACATTTTTCAGGAGGAACCAGCAAACTTGAGCCTTCTTTTTCCATTTCAGTGAGGTTGTCACCAAGTATGCAAAGCCCCATCAGTCAACATGCATCTAGGTAGCCAACTCACCTAGTCAATTAAGGTTGCAGGAGACAAGGGCTAGAGATCTGTTAGATCACTCTCTCCCAAATGACACCTGTCAGACACATGGGCAAAAGCAAAATTGTCAAGGGAGACAAAGATCAAGGAACTACCAAGGAGAAATACATACCCCCACCAAAGCTGGCAAGGTAAGCTACTGTATATAAGCAGGGAGGAAGCCCCACTCACCAACACTGATGATGTTACCTAGTTGGTTAATGAAGCATCTGCAAGCAAACAGCCAACTTCAGAGAGCACCAAGGACTCCACTGAATGGATGTGGCCAAAATATGTAGGGATAGCATAGAGAGCTTGAGGCAACAAACATGCCGTAGCTCCTCTTCTTTTAAATAAAAAATCTTAGGTTTAATACCTGTGGACACACCAAAGATTCCATCCAGAAATGAGAAGAATGGAAACCTGCTGTGCAGAAATTCACGCGTTGTTATTGTCTTTAGAATGGGACATCCTGTGTATATAAAGAGATAAAGCGAATACTGCCTCTTTTACATGGCTTCCTTTTGGCCAAGAAAAGTGAAATTTGGGGAAGTTCCTGAACCTCCAAGGCTTGAAAGTTAGTTTCTTAGACTTCAGCTGGATCTCCCCAACGGACAAGAAGCAAGCTTTCTAAATACAACAAGCTGCCCATCACTGCTGTTGTTGCCTTATTATACTTTTCCATGCCATTTTTCACATGCCTTCCACAAGTGCATCAGAGTGAGTAATGCACATACACAGACAGACAGACACACACACACACTACTGCCTGCTTGTCATTCAGAGAAAATTGATCTCTGGGTCATAGCGGAGAATCACACTGCAAATCAATGAGTATCAATGAGTGACAAATGGTCGGCCCAGGATTGCTTAACAAATTAATGACCAGACTTAAAGCAGAAAAAAAGTTGCTGGCTACAAATTTTGTTTGTTTGTTTGTTCATTTATTTATTTATTTATATTTCGAATTTCATCACTGCCCATCTCCCACAACGGAGGGACTCTGGGCAGTTTACAATAAAACTAAAACTAAATACAGATTAAAATATAATAAAAACAGTACCTCTTCAATATACATACAAAATCCAGGATGACGATGTTAAAAGTTCTTAACTTAAATTCATAAATACATGGGGGCCGCTATGGCATGTCTGAGAGTATATGAAGGATGTTTTCCTCTCATTTCTGAACAGCTATATTCGCTACCTAGCTTGCAGTATTAAGAAGCAAGTTTTATCTTGCTTCTGCCTAAGTTCCACCTAAGTTATTTCCAAACAGTTTTCAGGAGTAAACTAACCCTTTTCTATGGCCAGCAAACTACAGCTAGAGAACATATATTCACATTCTCATTCATCATGGTCCACTTTTGGATTTCACCTCACCAATTTGATACAAAAACAGGGCTCCCCTCTGCTTGTGACAAACTTCCCTTCCCTGCCAACTTAATGGTGCCAAGATATTAGCAGAATCGTTTAGAAGCTGGGTTTTATGACAAACTTGGAACCAAAACTACATCTGAGTTTATGAAAAAAAAAAAACCTTTCCCACACCGCTCAGCCCAGCACACAGCAGATGCTTTAGACCTTCAAGAGCAGGTTTGTATTTATTATTTATGACATTTTTATACCACCCAAATATATGACTTGAAAACATTTACAAATAACAGTTAAAACATGTCCTCCATAACTAGCCTACCTCATCAAATTCTCTGCTAAACCCCTGCATTCAGTGAGCATAAAACGTTTTCTAAATAAATAGAGGTAGTCCTCGCTTAACTACCACAACTGGGACCAGCATTTCAGTTGCTAAGTGAAGTGGTCATTAAGCGAATCAGACCAGATTTTACGACCTTTTCTGTGGTGGTCATTAAGCGAATCACTGTGGGTGTTAAGCGAACCATGTGGTCATTAGGCAAATTTGTTCCCCATTGATTTTGCTTGCCAGAAGCCGGCAGGGAAGATCAAAAATGGCGATCCCGTGACCATAGGATGCTGCAGTGGTCATAAATGCAAACCAGTTGTCAAGTGCCCAAATCAAGATCACATGACCGCGGGGACACTGCAACAGTCATAAGAGGGAGGACTGGTTGTAAGTCGTTTTTTTTCAGCACCGTCATAAGTCCGAACCATCACTAAACGAATTGTTGTTAAGCAAGGACTACCTGTAAACCCAAAGTCATATCAAAGACACAAACTATTTTTTTAAAAAAAAAGTGGGGGGGAAAGACAGCCCAAACGAGCATCTATGCTCTTAATCATGCATTTCAAAATAGACGGTTCTTCAACTGGCCTTTTGAATACTGGCAAATGAGCAAACACGGGAATCCATTGGAACATATCCCTTGCGGTGTGTCTTGCTGAGCAGTTCACTGAGAAAGAGCGAAGGAGAAATTTGAGAGAAACTGGCATCCGATATCACTGGGCATACATCCCATATCCAGATAACGGTCTTGCTATTTCATTAAAATACAGGTAGTGAGTTTAAGCCCGCTCTAAACAAATATGAGTGAAATCGCATGTAAACCTGGCCGTGGCCAAGATTTTCAATATAGAAGGACCATATCCATAATTGTCTGCTTAACACAGAGACACACAGACTTCCCTCTTCCTTCTTTCCTCATTACAGTTGATTCCCAGACTCATTAACTTGTAAATTATCTTTCCTTCGTGATCTGTCAACATCACAAAGACATTTCCTCATTTTCTAGGAGAAATCTAAAACTTTTGTTTGCTTGTTTCCGTACACTTAAGTTAACAGTTAGCGGTTGGCTAAGTAGTTAGTTCAGGGTATCTCCACCGGGGTTCCGTGGCACCCTCGGGTTCCGCGGGAGGTCACCAGGGGTTCCCTGGGAGATCAGGATTTATTTAAAACATTTCAAATTTGGGCAACTTCACATTAAAGAGGCAAGTTTCATTCTTTATTTTTAGTTCAAGAATACTGTTAATGCATATGGACAGGCCTACCCATGAAACAAATACCATAATTTTGGAACTTCTGGCCTATCTTTGAGCCTGAATGTGCAGGGGTTCCTTCCCCGAGGCCTGAAAAATATTTCAAGGGTTCCTCCAGGGTCAGAAGGTTGAGAAAGGCTGAGTTAGTTGGTAAGCATTTCCCTAAGACGCTGCATCTCTATCAAAGTGACAGTTACAAAGAGGAACGAATACATGTTACAATGTGAGAACAACGTCCAAGTTATTCTAATAAGAATGGCACTGTGGTCTTTCCAAAAGGACCTGTGGGGAAAATGCATTTCCCAAGACCTCGGATGCCCACCAGCATTATTAAAAGCCTAAGATGGGTTCTTCAGCAATGCAGAATCTGCAGGAACACTGCAACCCTTAGCTGATGAGCTTTATGGTGCTGCTCCCTGAATGCAACGGCACCAAATATGAGATCAGGTGAAAGTTAGTTTTGTATTTCAATAAGCCTGTCTTGTAGCAAAGTTCTAGCATTTTTTTTTAAATCCTCAGGCAAAGTTGTAGTTGGGAAACCTTAGTGAGCTGTATGGGAATGAACATGCGTAGGACCTTGTGAATGGTAAGAGTTGAGTTGAGTTGAGTTTATTAAATGGGATGCAGATACATGGAAATGCACACACAGGGTAGCTCTACTCTGCAACTCATCAGTATTAACTTGTTGCATATGCATGTAATAAAAAGGGAAATTTTACAAAATACAAAGCCTAAATGGGAAGAGAATGAGTTCTCTACCGAACCCCACTGTGGCTGAGTTGGAGCAATTCTTGTAAAATGTCTTATTTAAAATATTGTATCTCACTTTTCTTTTTAAAAGGGTTTGGGGAGAGAACCCATAATTTGAAACCAACTGCTAAGATCTATTAAGGGTATCTGAAAGGCTGCTCCCAGAGAACAACCAATTAAAGCAGTGCTTCTCAAACTGGCAACTTAAGACATGTGGACTTCAAGTCCCAGAATTCCCCAGCCAGCATTAGAGATACTGAATCTCAACACATAAGTTGCTCTGGGTGGGTTGATGGGAGGGAGCAGGACACAAGCCACATCAATCAGGTGTACTGGAAAAGTTTTTTTCCTTTAGAAGCACTCTCTGTTGGCCTGCTGTCACAGCAGAAGCGCATCCAACCTGCTTGTGAAGCTGTGGGAGCTGCATTCATGCTTGCAACTTGCCAACCTTCTGATCTTATCCCTTTTTGAGGAAGGGTGGCAGTTTTACATAGGAGCATGCAATTTTGCTCTTGAATGTGATAGGAAGTTGCATGCTTTGCTTGGAACAGAGAAATCTGGTGTCTTGTGACACCGGGAGACCTTTTAAAAATTATTAATCTTGTGGGTCAATCTGGTATAGATACCACAGTCTTCAGACAGGTATCCACAGGTACTTGTATATTTGCACTGCTTTATTACAGAACTGTTGCTCCTCCTGCTGGCTGGGAGCCCCTCTGTTTCTTTCCCCTCACCAAGTTTTCTGTGAACAATAGAGTATCATTACATCATGGTGTTGAAGGGGGAAAAGATAATGGAAAAAAGAGTAGATTAGCAGGGATTAGACAGAAACTCAAATCCCTGACTCAACAATAGAAGTCTCCCTTTCATTTCCTTTGAGAAGGCCCAAAGCTTTCATAGCAATACCTACTTTTTAAAAAAAAGAGTACCTGCAATGGAGAAGGGTAACTTGCAAGTGAACAGAGAATCCAGAAAAGTGAGTTACAGGTAAGTTGCCTTTCTTGCACCATTATTCCTAAGTGTTCAGACACACACACACACACATGATCTCAAGGAGATTGCAGGCTCAAGTCAAGTGGAGATGTTCTGTAGGACAGTCAAAACTTTTAGAAAAAGCATTAGGGTGTGCCCTTGTACCCAAAGGATGTTGACTCCTAAATAGGCTGACCATATTTTCTTGAGACAAAAATGGGACATTGGGATGGCAAAACAGGACGGGGTTAAAAATGGGACATTGGGGTGGCAAACGGGGCAGGGTTGGGCGTCGGGCTAGGTCACCAGGCAGGAACTTCTCCGGTTTTCTCAGGCTGGGGATCTTCAGATTCCTTCGTTTGCGAGAGGCAAGGCTGGGCTGGAGAGTCTGGTGAACGGTTGTCCCTGACAAGCCGTTCCTCCTCTGGCTGTGTTTTTATGTTCTTTTCTTCCTGCCGTTTCAAGGCAGGAGCCAGTCGGCTCGCCCTTGATCACCGCCTATCAGCTGATCCTGTTTTTTTCTTTTTAGGTTTCCCGCTGGGTTGAGCTCTGCGGCTCTTTTCCCACCGCTTTTGCTGAGCTCCCCCTCCTTCCACTCAAAGTCAGACTGCCTTCTGACAGGTTGGCGGGAACTTTCACATTTTTAAGTAAGTGTGAATGAAGCACCATGCTTCTTCAACAAAATACAGAGTTCTCGTTTAGCAACTGCCCTGTATAGTGACCGTTTGCATTTACAACAGTGATGGAAAAGTCACTTTACGACCAATCCTTGCATTGACAACCTTCGCAGGTCTGTAAAGCAAAGGAGAGCTGAAGTATGATCATAAGCATGGTCATGGTTTCACTTAGCAACTGTTCACTTAATGACCAAGTTGTCGGTCCCAATTGTGGTCACTAAATGAGGACTGCTTGTAGCATGAAAACAAACCATGGCCTAGCTGGGGAACCTAGCTACTGTTTAAAAATATCCTGGAATCTTACATATCCTTGGTGCTCCACTGGAGCCAAGCATTAATTGAGGCTAAAGAACCAATGAGAACTGCATCCAAGTCACAGAGGTATATCCTTTCTATCTTTCATAGGCTTGTGGCTAATCTCAAGGCAACAATGCTGTCTTGTACAGATCTGGGGTGAGATATTACACAAAGAAAATAGGGGAGAAAGATCAAAGCATTTTTAAAAGAATTATCTCAGACCTTTCCTGAGTATTCCAACCCCTTTATTAAGAACAGAACGTGGCAAATGAGCTGTACCCTTCAGTCTGCTGTAATGCTGCTTTTTTTCCCCCTTGAAAATGGATCCTATGAAATATGCAAGGTTATCCTATCATGTGCAGGAATTTTAGAAGGTTTCATCAGAAGGCATTTGAAGGGCTAAAGGTATAACAGCGCTTATTTTGCAGATCTTCTTCCTGATGTGGGTGTGAAGGCCGTTCTAAGTCACCGTTAAAAATTAGCTTATGATACAAAATCCAAACGAGGTGTGTTAGTTGTGTGCTTCTCGTGTCTCTCTCATGGGGTCCTTCTTTTTCAAAGGCAAACCCACCCTTCCTTTTCCCTGAAACAGACATTTGATCTGCTTAGGCTTCAAGTGGTCCCTATTTCAGTATTAGAAGTCAGATTATTTTGGGGTAAGGCCTGAGCTTTCTTCATAAGTTTAGGAGTAGGAAACTGCAGGACAGCGAGCAGGACAACCTCTAGCCTGTTGACAGTTCTTCTGCAAGAATTCCTCAACAGGATCTTTGGTGCCTACAAGAAATACACAAGGGAAAGATGCCGTGCATCCCAAATGGATTAATAAATTGATTACTCTGATTGAGGATTTAATCTAGTCCAGAATGGGAGGTAATACCTCTGGCTGAGTTTTGGGAGGAGTTTCTAGAATACAGAAGGGACAAACATGTTTTTATCTTTCTTACCCAACAGACCTTCCTCTGTTTTTCTTTATTGTTCTCACTGAACCTTCCATTGATAGTTCTTTAACCATCAACTTAATTAATTCTTATGTCAGTAAAAGGTTTGGCAATTATCAAAACAAAGAACAGATGCATGCTGCCCTGTCTTCACAAAATAAAATAAAATAGAAGCTGAGAACAATCACAACATCCCACAATCCATCTAACCAAGAAACAGGCTCACCCACACTATCAGGGCCCAGGCTTGATGGCAGAGCTAAAGTTTTAGTGCTTTGCAAAAGGCCTGCAAGGTTGGGGCATGCAATGGCATGTGGGAAAGACCTTGGGAGACAGGGAGAAGAGACACAGCCAAAGGAATGGTCAGATAAAAGGCAACTTAGCCCACAGCAGGAATGTGGGCAGAGCAAGCAGCTCAGAAGGGACCCTCCCTAGTTTCTTGGGCTGTAAAGGGGACGGGGAGAAACGTACTTTCAGACATGCAAGATTCTGTTAATGGAACCTTACAATAAAGTAGAATTAGCTCATCTGGCCCTGCTTCCTATCTGGTCGACTGCTCAAGGCTGACAGGGCAAGTCTGATTCTTTTCCTTCCCATCAACAATTTAAATAAAGTTGGGGAGGGGGGCGGTTGTGTTCCACATTGGCCATCTAAATAAATTGCTTTTCTGGTCTTTAAAACTGACCACGTAACTGGTCCAGGAAAGCCAGCAATGAGAAATCTACATAGACCCACACCCTTAATTTGTCCCACCATCTGGTTGTCAGAAGTACTCAACCTTTTAATAAGAATTGTGCCCTTTTAGCTGACGTCACTAACAACAACGCTGGGCAAGTAATCATCACGTGGTTATGTGGGAGAATATTCCCACAAATGCTCTGTGTTCGCAAGTTAATTCGCCACTGCCACATTTAATAGCCAATATCATTTATGGTTTTTCACAAACATCCTTAAAACCACTGATCACAATTCACTTTTAGTGTATTTTATAGCTGGTGAATTGGTGTCATATGCTGGGCAGGGGTTCAAAGCACAGCCAAGAAATCTGAATTTGGATAGGACCAAACATAAAACAATCTGCCTTTTTCAGATCCACCCTATCAAGTTCTGCTTCCACTGATGTAGACCTTCAGACGTTTTCATCGGCTTACACTGAGAAAATATTCCACAGCTTCAACTAAGTCGTCAATATTGAACGGTCAGTGAGGATTCTGCAGTGCCAAATCCACAAAGGTGAGAGGTTGAAAAGGGACCTCAAAGTGTATTAAGATCAACAATGATCAGCATGTTGAGATTCTGATCTGGGTAGCTGCGCAAACCTCAAAGAGAAAGAGAGCTGCAGATTCCTGATAGCTGGATCCAATTTATAGGCATGCAGCAGAGACAATAGTCAGGGAAGGAGACAAATAGTCTTCAGACAATTAAATTTAATTGTTCCATCTGAACATTATTTATCTCCTTCCCTGATTATTGTCTCCTCCAAGAAGTGAATAAATTAGAACCAGCTATCACTCTCGGCGAGAACCACTCTATTGCCCTGAAATGGAGCTGAGTTCTGAAGAATATCAGGCTCTCAGATCAACACGAAGCTTTGTTCTAATAAGCCCGTGGTTGCTTTAGATCTACCACCTTTGAACATCTTTTTAGCAGACCCCAAAGCAGCAGCAGCAGCAGCAGCAGCTTTCCATTTCAACATCCGCCTCTTACACAAATGCTCGGCAACTTTAAATTAAAGCAGCCAAATAACATGACCGAAAGGAAAACGTTTAAGGCTAGATTTTTTAATGTAATATTACCAGATTCCCCAATCCCACCCCCAGTTTGAGGAGTGGAGAATATGGCCCAAAAATCTCCTTCGACTCTAGCTTGACCCCTGATGATAACCTGGACACATGTAGTGATCTTAGCAACATTTCTCATTGTTACGTTCTGGGATTCCCTTCCTTCCTTCCTTCCTTCCTTCCTTCCTTCCTTCCTTCCTTCCTTCCTTCCTTCCTTCCTTCCTTCCTTCCTTCCTTCCTCCCTACCTTGTATTAGTGAGATCCAACCTGCTAAGCCTTTTAAGAGTCAAGTCACAGTCACTAGATGTTGCCACCTAAGTGGACAAAGCCACACCAGACAACCTTGAATTCAGTCTCCTAAAATGTCAATATGGTAGGAAGGATCACAGAGTTGAAATAATTATCTGCCATCAAGCTCCAGATCTTCTACCTTTCCCCAATAATGGTGTGGTTGAAAAACTGTATATTCTTTGGTATTCTAGCTGTAGAAACAGTAATGCTTGACAGAAAGTATTTGCGTGTGGTGGAGTTATCTGGAGGGGGAGAATTTTGCAATCACTTAAGCTTATGGTTAGACTTGGATGTAATGACTGAAAGAAGGAAGAACCAAACTTGAAGTTAGAAGGTGTAGAACATTCAGTTCCAACTGTTAAAGTTTAATGTTGTAGTGTGGAGGGTAGCAAGGCAATGCAGTGATGAGCACTGAAGAAGGATCCATCTGGAGTAACCTGTTCACACTAACAAGGATGAAAGTTCCATAAGGTTCCTTCCATAGGATCTGTAGCTCAACCACATGTAAAGGATGCTGGGTGGGAGACCACAGCTTGAAGGAAGACTAGACAGGGCAAGCTCACACATTGCTAATTACTCTTGTGTATCTTGAGTAACTTGGTTCTGGATGAAGAGTAGGAAGGAGAAAGGTAGAGAAACAGAATGATTATGATAATTGCACACTATCAAGTTGCTGTCAGCTCTTAATAAATAATAAATAGATTTTCTCCAGGAGCATCTGTCCCTAACCTGGTCCTTCAGGTCTTCCAACCCACTGCTACTATAATTGAATCCATCCACCTTGCTGCTGGTTGTCCTCTTCTCTTTCTTTCCACCTTCCCCAGCATTGTAGACTTCTCAAGGGATCTGGGTCTTCTCATGATGTGTCTAAAATATAATTCATGCCTCGAGTGGGAACTCTGGGTTGATTTGTCCTATGATCCATTTATTTGGTTATTTTGGCTGTCCATGGTATTCTTAGGAGTCTTCTTCAACACTACAGTTCAAAAGCATTAATGCTTTTTCTGTCTTGCTCCTTCAAAATCTAAGTTTTGCTTCCATAGAGTGTCTCAGGGAAAACCATGGCCTGCATGATTCTCCAGCCATTAACAGCAGAGGGAAGGTGGTAGTGGTGATGAGAAAAGTCTTTACTTTGGGGTCCTGTTTCTCTGAGAAACAGGACAACTGTAGAGAGTAAAGAGGATGACCTTGACACAGAGAGAGAAGATGCATTACTAAAGCAACGAAGAGGCAAACATTGGTCAAGTCAAGATGACAGCAGGTGGATTACTAAAATATTGTGGACAAACACCTCCTTACTATTACCCCTTAATTCACATGAATATAAAAAGAGGGAGGAGGGGAAGCACAATCAAGCTTACAAGATTATGTTACTATAGCTGATCTTTAGTAGTTTTTAGGCTTTCATGGAACCTATTTCTTCGTTGGTCTGCCTTGTAGGACTGACAACAACCAAGTAAAGTCTTCTCTCTCTCCCTGTCTCTCTCTCTCTCTCTCACGCACACGCACACACAGAGAGAGAGAGAGAGAGAGAGACAGCATTTATGGCTGGAGAGCTTCTTGGTAAGAAATTGATGATCCACTCCTAACTCTATTCATAATATCTGACAGAACTCTGGAGACGTTGATTGCAACTACTCAAATGCATTGCCGGGGAAACCGAAAAGGCATCACCTGATCACAGACAACATCTGAATCCTTGAAAAATGTGGTATCCTATAAAGATAAAGACTTCAGGAGCAGAACGGACTGCAAAAGCATGAAAAGGTCTTGGCCAAATTTTTAAGAGTGACATTCACAACTTGAGTACAAAATGAGCCATTCCTTTTCGCGTCCTAGAATTTCTTGCTTTAAAAATTAGAGGCTTGCTTTCAACTGCCCAGCGCCAACACACACTATTTTAAAAGCTAGTGGCATGTGTTCCTCATAGAGCAGAGAGCTCTGAAATCAATTTTAGACAGCATGTGATTATTTGGGGTTGGGGGGAGGATCAGTCATATTCTTTCGAGTCTAGTTGAATTAAGCTTACTGTACTGTACAGTATTGCTATATTAAACTGCAATATTGGAAGGCATTGGCTAAATGGGCAATTTCTCTTCTTGGGTTTTCACACCATTTCGTAAATGATGACAGCTTTGCGAGCATGGCCATTTCCACTTCACAGTTTATTTAACTGGAAGGGAGGGAGAAAGAGGGCACAGCTGGCCGGAATGTATCACTTGCATTTCAGACAACCCTCTTGAAGAAAAAAAAAACTAACCAAACCTAATACTTGATTTTCCTTCTCTGTCCCACCAGTCAAGAGGGAAGCATCTGTAGAAACTGCAAACCAAGTCTGAGAGAGGTAAGAGAGTAATTAAAATATTATCCATCTGGACACTATGGAGGGAGGAGGGCAGCTTTAGATCTGACTTTTTTCCCAGAGTCCCATGGAAATACTCCCTATTAACTAAGGTCTTCCCACCAAAGCAGATAGCAGAAAATGCAGACATAGAAAAGGGCAATTTGTAGACATTCCTCGGATGGATGGATGGATGGATGGATAGAGGGGTATAATATATATCCTGCATCTTTTGGCTATCTGAACTGTGGATATACATGAATGTAAGCATTGCATTTGTGTGTATAACGTGTGTTCACTGCGTTGCAACATCTTGATATTTGGAGGACCTAGAGGTTAAAGCCAGTAGAGCAGAGAGTGAAATATGGCATCATGTACCTTCAAAGTGGTCTTCAAAAGATATTTGGCTGTCTAGGATGGAGAAAGATGCCAGAAGACGTTTAATTCTTTGGAGGAGAGCAATGACAAATCTCAATAAAATAGTTAAGAGCAGAGACATCACACTGACAACAAAGGTCCGCATAGTTAAAGCAATGGTGTTCCTCGTAGTAACATATGGCTGCGAGAGCTGGACCATAAGGAAGGCTGAGAGAAGGAAGATCGATGCTTTGGAACTGTGGTGTTGGCGGAAAATTCTGAGAGTGCCTTGGACTGCAAGAAGATCAAACCAGTCCATCCTCCAGGAAATAAAGCCAGACTGCTCACTTGGGGGAATGATATTAAAGGCAAAACTGAAGTACTTTGGCCACATAATGAGAAGACAGGACACCCTGGAGAAGATGCTGATGCTGGGGAGAGTGGAGGGCAAAAGGAAGAGGGGCCGACCAAGGGCAAGGTGGATGGATGATATCCTAGAGGTGACGGACTCGTCCCTGGGGGAGCTGGGGGTGTTGATGACCGACAGGAAGCTCTGGCGTGGGCTGGTCCATGAAGTCACGAAGAGTCAGAAGTGACTGAACAAACAAACAACAAACAAACAGGATGGAGAAAGCTCTTATCCCTAAACTAAGTTGGACAATGTGGAGGGAGGGAGGGAGGGACGGAGGGATGATTAGGTAGAGAGATCTTCCTCAATCTGTTATCTTCCATTTGTGGCAGACATGAATTCCCATAATAGCTAATAGTCCTGCTGGTGGGCATTATGGTGATTGAAGTCCAAACACCCAGAGGACAGCACCCCAAGCATGGCTGGCATACAGTAGCAAGGGACAAACAGGTTACTTTGGCATGTGACAAGATAAAAATAAATGTTCTTCCATGTTCTCTTCAGTAGTAAAAATAAAACAATATCCTTTATAGTTTTCTGTCCTTCCATGTCTCCCCAAACCAGCTGCTTGGCAAACTGACTACGTGGAATCAAAGTTATCTTGTTTGGAACAGTGCTGGTTTTTTTCCCCCAATGTTTTTTTTCAAGCGTATTGGTAATGCATCTTGGTATGTTAGCTGTCTTCCAGATAAACTGTGCGTTGTACCAGTAGAAAGTACCGGAACAGTAAATCAAGAGTATAGAATGGGAGAGAAGGCGTATCCAAAATAACTTTACATATTTGGTTGTATTTGTGCCTTGCTTGCTATTTTCCCCAGAAACAGGCTAAAATTTGGCTTTAATTGGAGATTAGACAAGTCCTGCTGTAATGAGCAAAGCATGCAGGAGGTGTTACCCCTTTCATCAGAGGTGACCACACAACTCTCCTCCCAGTCTGGGGGCCAAGACATTTGGTGGACCATTCCTGCCAATTTCTCCAAGAGGAGGAGAACATTTCCAATGGTTTGTCTCCATGCTGAGACTTCCCCTTCTGCATTAAATCTCCTTCCACTGGGATTTAATGGCTTTGTGGGGAACCATGGAGGCTGCAGATTGCTAGAGGGGATTGTGCAATGAAACATGGGACATTTACACACATCCCTCACCACCTCCTTGTAGTTCAGTGCAAGAATGCCACGCTTCACCCAAAAGAATTCCTCCAAAATCCTCTTCTCCTTTGAAAGAAATTTCAAAGACAAATTCATCCATTTGAATCAAAACTGGTAGGAAAAATGGCAGGATTTCTCCTCCCAGCATTATTTTTCATACAGTCTATCTGGAGGAAGACCACACAGAATCCGTGTGCTGGCATGTCCTCTTATCACTTCTGTTAGAAAGCAGCCAACCAGCTTTTCTCACAAGCTCTTTTTCCATTTGAAAATTTCCCCGTAGACGCTGATCTTCACCAGAACATGGCGGCTGGGACTTCTAGCACCCACTTCTGACTGGCTTGTGTACTTTTTTCTTGTTTTCTAATTGGCTCTGGAGAGGGCCCATCTCAGGCTTTTGGATTTTACACGTCCTTCCCTGAGAAATTGATGTAGTTTATTATTTATTTTAATATGTGATTTGACTGTTTTTTAAAATAGCAATTTGAGGCAGTCAAACTATATACAATTCAGCTAAGTGAGGTTTATATTGTAGTAGATACTGTCCATAAACAAAGCCATTAAAATCAATCACATATGGAAAAATAAGGAACATTGCATAAAATCCCAATATAAAAGCAATCTAATTATTAGATATTCATTCGTTCATTCATACCTCAGAGCATTTTTTGTTGATGAATGTTTCCACATTAGTGATTTTTAACATATCCCAGCCATATCTGTGAGAGTATAAAATCTGACTTCATTAGTGATTTATCACCATAATGATGGCTGGGGGGTGCTACAAATTGCTTGTGTGAACACGCATGAAGGCCAGGGTATATGTGCTTTAAAAAATAAATCAGTAGATCTGTCACTGCAAGTTAAAAGGCAGGGAGAAGATCCTTGGTTTGCATAAGTCATAAAATGAGACAGCATTAATTACTAATATTCAGTATGTACTATAGTATTAATTACTAATATTAGACCTTAAATGGAGATCTAGTTCACACCTTATGCTAACCTGTGGTTCACTTAACTATGCTTTGTTGAAAAGCCCATATCGTACAAAGCATTATAAACCATGATTTACAAACCATGATGGCTGGCTTCAAGCAACCAGCATGCTAAGCCAAAAGTTTAGGAGTTGCATTTTAATACCCCTCTACCTTGAAAGAAACATGGTGGAAAACTAATTGTAAGGAGCAGATTGTCTCTCCTTTCCTAGGAATGTATGTGGGATGTATGTGTTCAAAACAAGCAAAAAAGCTTTTATTTTACGATGTTAAAGATGGAAATATGCTCTTTCTTCAGTCCTCTCCACCCCACCCATTTCTGAATAATGACAATAGTTACTATATCTTAAATAAGCCTCTGAGGACACAACTGAGTTCAAACTTTGAAGTTCAACAGAACTCTTCATCAAATAAGGTATTAAAATTGGGAACCAGGGGTTGATTTTAAAAACTTCAAGTCTGCCTGGGTGAACGTATCACATTAAGCCAGGGCTTATTTAAGCCACAATTAGCTGAATTCATACATGTAGTATTCATACATGCTACACCAGGAGCCATGATTGAAAAACTCCAGTTGTTGGGTTCACCACCACACCCAGAATTATGCGTCCCTAATGTGTGAATCAACTCAACCTACTTACTGCCCACCCCTTTTTTTTGCATCAATGTCACTCTAAGGGCAGCATTTAAGCAAATGACCTTGGCAGATCTCAAGCTCTAAGCTTAATTCCAGAAAGCCTAAAATGAAAAATATTACAATTTATTAAGAGAGAGGTTGACCACAGCAAGAACAGAGCTTGGAAAAGTGACACCTTGCCTACAATATCAGACTGGGAGGCTCAAATAGGAGAAAATGCTGCAATGGCAAAGTTGGCAGGATGCATCTACAACAGAAGCCTAAATTCAGGCAAGAATGGCTCCCTTACAGACACTATTATCACAAAGCAAGGCAGATTTACCCATCTGGAATAGGGTTTTTATTTATTTATTTATTTATTTGTCATATTTTAGGTGTCTAACAACAATTACTAATGTTTGATGCAACGTTCAAATATCTAAACCAGAGTTTCTCAACCTTGGCAACTTTAAGATGGGTTGACTGGGGAATTCTGGGAGCTGAAGTCCACCCATCTTAAAGTTGCCAAGGTTGAGAAACACTGATTTAAACTGTTGCTCATGGCTGGGGATACAACTAGAAGGGTGTGGGGTTTTTTTAATTCAAATGTAGCGATCTTTTCTGAATGTCCTTTTTTCTTTTTTTACTTCCTTCTTATATCAGTATTTTGGGTCTTTTTTCCTATTTTCTTCATTTTTCAATACTTCAGCCATAATTAAAAATCTGCACAGGTTTGAACTCAGAACTCAAATAGGACACCACCAGAAAACCTTAATAGGACTGAATACGTCATAAAGTCATTGAAAGTCAAGCTTGACTCGGGGACATCTCTTCCTTAAGGCACCATAAAACCTACCTACTTACTTACTTACTTACTTACTTATTTATTTATATTTCAAATTTCTATCACCACCCATCTCTCCCAAAAAGGGGACTCTGGAATGCATTTGTAACGCGATAACAACTCTACTATGCTTTGGCTGGTGCATTTGCATTCACACTAGTGTTGCAATCAGAGCTCAAGGCTGCAAAAACACCAAAAAATAATCCACATTTTCAGTGGGCACTAAAGTTGAATAAAATGCTAAGACAGAGTAACCATCAGAGGCAAAGGGTGCAGGGCAAGGGGTTCAAACCAGGCTTGCAGAAGTAAGCGTTTGTGTTCCCATGTGATGAGAATCTGGGCAAGACACCGGCTTTCGGAGATTTAAGTACAAAGAGGAAGATGAAAGTTCAGGCCTCCGAAATCTTCCCCTGCCGAACTGTTGACATGGGCAGAAAACAGAAGTCTAGACCAAATGTGTGGAAGAAAGGAAGGGTGGGGGTGGAAAGCTTTGGGGCAGGATTGAGGGGGCTTTGTGTTGAATGCTCTGCTCAACAGCTGCCTCCATTGTGGCCTGCCTCTAAAGTCAGTGCTGACAATCCCTCACTTTTATGGGAACTAAATTTACCCGGGCACATGGAAAATAAAAATAACAAAAAGATCAACCAGTTATTCCCCTGGCTTTCCTGATCTTCAGCCAGGATTATCCGTGAGAGGCTTGCAAATACTTTTAGAGTTTGAAGCGAGCTTTCTTTCCCATCTTGGGCTGAATTCTGATCATGGAGAGCCTCAAGGCTGTAGGCCAGGAAAAAATGCATGTGCACAAGCAGATATACCCGCACAGGCAGATATAACCTTTTTGTTTGTTTTTTGGAGCAGGATGTCCCCCACAAGGTGAGGTGTAACGTCCAGATACTTAGTTGCATTTGTTAGAATCTCCAAAAGTTCCTGGAGTGCAAGATGCATCAACAGCATGAGCTGGTCTGCGTCCGTAAGCTAAGCAGGCCTGGTTTGTACTGGGATGTGAAACCAGTCAAAAAGCCAGAAGCCAAATGTGGGGCTGTAGGCTAGACCAGTGTTTCTCAGCCTTGGCAACTTGAAGATGTGTGGACTTCAGCTCTCAGAATTCCCCAGCCAGCATGGCTGGCTGGGGACTTCTGGGAGTTGAAGCCCACACATCTTCAAGTTGCCAAGGTTGAGAAACATTGGGTTGGACTGAGAAGTTGAAATGGTTGTGTGAGAAGGCAAAGTTAACTACTTCTACATTGTCGCCAAGAGGATCTCCACAGACTTGGCCATGAGACCCCCTGGAATTGAAATAAAACTTGGAAGGGGATTGGACTTTTCTAATTCAGCCCCACAAATACCCTGGGATTTAAACTTTGAAGAGCTCATTCTTCAAAGCCCTCTAGCATTCTTTCTAATTAGAATCTCAGTCCCTTCCCTCCGACCTAGGTACGTTCTCAGAAGAACCCTGTTCAAATGCTCACCAGCCCCTTCAACGTTGCCTCCAGAGCCCAGCTCTTTCTCAAGAGCGCTGCCCATGTTATTGTGCAGTCTCTAGCTTTGCTCCCATCCCTTTCAGCCCATCTTCCCCTCTCCAACCTTAGTGGGAGTGGGAGGTAGGTAGTGGACAGGCTGAGGCAGTAGGCACGCTCCTTCGGGGGACTTCAAAGCCAGCTTCATGGGGCGTGTGTGTGTTTACTCCCCTCCCTAAGTATGATGGCCATGATAGATGTGACATCAGCTAGAGACAACTGCAAGGGACCCAGGCTGGTCATTGTTCTGTGCCAGTGTGAGGTGATGTCCGTCGCCTAGGAATCTGGGGTAGAGTCACAAAAGCATGCTTTCATCTCTGTGATCTGCTCAGCTGGCAAAAAGATCCTTTCCAAGGCACCAGCCTGGGGAGACATCCTGGGCTCACAGCAGAAGGAGCACGAATAAGACCCAGACGAGAGGCGCATACATGCCTGCCCCCCATTTCCATGCCTGGCTGAGAGCTTCTCCCAGCCCTCCTGCCCCATGGGAGAAGACTCGGCCTCCTAAGCCCTTCAGTTGCATTGATTTAATTAACACTTCAAAGCGATTTTCTCACTTCTGAGTAGGCCTGCTCACTAGAATGACCTGGTGCGAGTGGAAGAATGTGATTCTCGGTGGTTTGGTTGAGGAATGGTGGCCAATGTCATTTGTGAGGCAAGGTGAGAAAAGTTGGTCTGGGGAGGAGAGGGAAAGTCTCCTTCTAAATGCTCAAAAGTCCTTTTGCTTTCCAACATGCACTATAAGTGTGTGCATGCGGGGTGCAAGCATACAGCTGCAAATACCACTTTTTTAAAGATAGCTGCTTATAAACTGGCAGAATTCCGGTTCCTGCCTTGCTTTTCTATCATTTCTCATATTTGTTCTCTCCTGTACTCCATCTGCACTGAACTCTGATTTTTAACTAAGAGAATGGCTAAAAATAAATCAGGATTGGAACATGTGTCAAGTTGCCAAGAGTGCAGTTTCGTGTCTGTGTGTGTGTGTGTGTGTTGATAAAAAAACTGCAACCAATTTCAACAAGCATCTTGATGTAACAGACACATAAAAATAGTCATACTTGCCACCCATAAATACACATTTAATTACATTACTGTAGTAACATATTGATTCAGCTCCTCATCTTTGATCTTGAAAATTCATTGATTCCCAACTGTTCATTGGAACCCTGGGGCTATTGAGCTCTCATAAGAAGGCAGGATTCTCATTTATCTCTACCTTGCCCAAGGTTGGGCTCAGAGTGGCTCACAACGTATTCATGTAAACAGAAACAAAGACAGGCCAACATAAAAGGAACAGTTGCAATGAATCATCATGCAAATAAATCACTACACCACAAACAGCAGACAAGACAATGAGTTAGCCCAGTCGTTTCAAACTAAAAGAGGAGGAAGCACAACTCAAAGATGATTTTGGTGTGGTATTGCATTAATATACACATGTGTTGACATTAAAGGTATCAATAATTGCACAACGTGCCTTTCTGAGAAGATGCCTCTATGTTTGACTGTCCAAACAGTGTTCCTTTGCTTGAAGAACTCTGCAGCCCAAGTCCCATTTAAGAATAGGGATAACCATCAGAAGCCCACTGAGAACCATCAGCTGGAAAGTCTATAATCTTCCCCCTCCCTTCCCATTTGGTAGGCATTGGGGAGGGCATTTCAAGCTAAACCAGAGCAAGAGGTTATTAATGCCTCTTCTGATTATAAATTAGGAATGTCTGGGAGAAAAATGGTATCCAGAAGCAGTAAAGCAGGGGTGTCTGCAAGGTCAAAAAAGCCATGATGGTACAACTGAAGCTCTGTCTATTTTTAAAAAAAAACAAGCAGAGCTTCAATTGCACCATTGCAGCCACCGTCATTTATGTATTTATTTATTTATTTTATATATATATATGTTGTTGTTGTTTATTCATTTAGTCACTTCCGACTCTTCGTGACTTCATGGACCAGCCCACGCCAGAGCTTCCTGTCAGTCATCAACACCCCCAGCTCCCCCAGGGATGAGTCCGTCACCTCTAGAATATCATCCATCCACCTTGCCCTTGGTCGGCCCCTCTTCCTTTTGCCTTCCACTCTCCCCAGCATCAGCATCTTCTCCAGGGTGTCCTGACTTCTCATTATGTGGCCAAAGTATTTCAGTTTTGCCTTTAATATCATTCCCTCAAGTGAGCAGCCTGGCTTTATTTCCTGGAGGATGGACTGGTTTGATCTTCTGGCAGTCCAAGGCACTCTCAGAATTTTCCTCCAACACCACAGTTCAAAAGCATCGATCTTCCTTCTCTCAGCCTTCCTTATGGTCCAGCTCTTGCAGCCATATGTTACTACTGGGAATACCATTGCTTTGACTATGCGGACCTTTGTTGTCAGTGTGATGTCTCTGCTCTTAACTATTTTATCGAGATTGGTCATTGCTCTTCTCCCAAGGATTAAGCGTCTTCTGATTTCCTGACTGCAGTCAGCATCTGCAGTAATCTTCGCACCTAGAAATACAAAGTCTTTCACTGCTTCTACATTTTCTCCCTCTATTTGCCAGTTATCAATCAAGCTGGTTGCCATAATCTTGGTTTTTTTGAGGTTTAGCTGCAAGCCAGCTTTTGCACTTTCTTCTTTCACCTTCATCATAAGGCTCCTCAGTTCCTCTTCGCTTTCAGCCATCAAAGTGGTTTATATATATATATATATATATATACACACACACACACACACATACATACATACACACATACACATACATATATATACACACACACACATATATACATACACATACATACACACTGTATATAAAAAAAATTATTGAAAAATAATTTTACACAGAATTTAAAAACTACAGAGACTTAAAGAAAAAGGTACAGAAAAGAAAAAAGATATAAAAAGTGATAATAAAAAGCGAGAAACAGAGACAAAGAAAAAGAAAAAGAAAAAGAACAGGAAAGATATCTAAAGAAGTGACTTCCGATCTTCTTTGCAGCAGTTACTAGCATGATCATTACCATTTCCACTGTCCCAAAATTCTATATCCTGGTGCCCTTCTTCCCATAAACAACCCTTTTTAATCAGTAAATCCCCAAATCTCCAATTTATTTTTGTCCACTTTCAGCAAAAAGTCCGTAAAAGCTTTCCAGTCTTTTATAAAAGTAGTTGTTGTTCCTTTCCTAATCAGACAAGTCAGTTTAACCATTTCAGCAAGTTCTACCATCTTCACAATCCACTTCTCCATTGTGGGTATTTCTGTATTTTTCCACACTGCAGCCACCATCTTGACTTTCTGGCGGCCGCCTGCATAGACACCCCTGCAGGAAAGTGCGCGTTGCTATTGCCAAAGCTACTGGTTGGGGAGATCTTTGGAAACGTAAGGAATTCTCCTCCACAATTGATGACGATGGCTAACTTCCTTGAGATGCTTATCAACAGATTTCCACACCTTTGCTTGGGGTGGTTTAAAGCTAGCAGAGCCTCCTCATTTTCTAAGGCAAGAGACAAGAGTTATAAGGAGTTACATCCAAGGCACTGTTAAGTGAGGGCTTTGTTGTGCCATGTCTGTTCGTGAAGAGAAGGGGAAGGGGAAGGGGAAGGGGAAGGGGAAGGGGAAGGGGAAGGAGAAGGAGAAGGAGAAGGAGAAGGAGAAGGAGAAGGAGAAGGAGAAGAGATACCGTTGCTTAGAGTTTGGTCTATTCGATTACACCAGTATGCACCGTCACCTGAGATGAAAAGTAGCTTTTCATGAGCAAAATGCAATCAGGATCCACCAATGAATAGTTAGAATGGTTCACCATCTATTGTCCCTGTTCCCCAATTCATCCTCTAAGCACCTTTTTCTCAGCAGAATCAAAAACACACACTCCTATGTGCATGGATACTTAAATCTTAACTCCACTGCAGGGTTTCCACAAGCATGACCTTGGACTGGTTCACCCATGATAAAATTCCAGGAATTCCCTAACTCAGACCATTTTTCATGTGAGAGCCACTTTGGTCTAGTGGTTAAGGTGCTGGGCTAGAAACCGGGAGTCTGTGAGTTCTAGTCTCACCTTAGGCATGACAGTTGGCTGGGTGACTTTGGGCCGGTTCTTCTCTCTCAGCCCAAGAGCCAATCAGGCATGGTATGAGAGTTCTAGTCCTGCCTTGGGCATGAAAGCTGGCTGGGTGACCTTGGGCCAGTCCCTCTCTCTCAGCCCAAGAGCAAATCAGGCGTGGTATGAGAGTTCTAGTCCCGCCTTAGGCATGAAACCTGGCTGGGTGACCTTGGGCCAGTCCCTCCCTCTCAGCCCAAGAGCCAATCAGGCATGGTATGAGAGTTCTAGTCCCGCCTTAGGCATGAAACCTGGCTGGGTGACCTTGGGCCAGTCCCTCCCTCTCAGCCCAAGAGCCAATCAGGCATGGTATGAGAGTTCTAGTCCTGCCTTGGGCAT
Organism: Candoia aspera; assembly: GCF_035149785.1. Taxonomy (NCBI): domain Eukaryota; kingdom Metazoa; phylum Chordata; class Lepidosauria; order Squamata; family Candoiidae; genus Candoia; species Candoia aspera. The sequence goes on along the minus strand of NC_086166.1, from coordinate 10,060,006 downwards.
GAAAGCCAGCTGGGTGACCTTGGGCCAGTCCCTCCCTCTCAGCCCAACTTGGTGCAACGCAGACTAGCCTCCTTGTGGTGCACCCCGGGCAATGTGACTTGTCATGGCTAAATAGTCCACACATCTGGCTGCTGGGCCTCACAAGGATTTCCCAGTAAGAAAAAAAGCAGCTTGAACACCAAACTGCTACACCATACAATTAAAAAATATATATATTTTTCACAATGCCACAAGCAGGATGTGAAAGCATTGAGCAATTACTTCTTTATTTTATTAGATATCTTTCCCTTCTTTCCTCCTATTTTTCTCCACAACAGCAACCTTTCAAGGTTGGGCAAAGAGAGTGCATTCATCCCAATGTCACCTAGTGAGCTTCCATGGCAGAGCTACTTAAATTATTGAAGCTTTCAGCGATACAGTTTTGGCTCTGAGAAAACAGGGTATCTAAAGCAAAAAGGTACCCAGTCTGCAAATATTCAGTAGCCTGGTTAATTAATTCCAGAATTAATCATACTTTTAAATCTATCATTCCAGCCACCCAGCCCTGATCTGTTCCTCTGTTGCACTGAAAAGAAAGATCTGCTCGCCCATTGATGGTGCCACATTCTTTTATTAAATGTTTCCCTTTTGTAGATGGCATTCCCGGGATTTTGGTTGGAGATTCACCCATTTGGATACCAAAAGCTACCGGAAAATCCATTTTACACAGGGCTGTGAGGTTGCTTGATCATCATTTCCCACCAAATTCCTGGACCACCTTGATGGCACTAATCAAATCACATCACAGGTTTGAGAAGGGGCGCTTTCCCCAATTCCCCAGCTCATGAAGGGAATTTCCTTGGCCCCAGCTGAGTTCACGTCTGGCAGAGGTATGTTACACTCTCCCTCCAGAGAGGAGAAATGTGTCCATAAGAGCTGGATTTGAGGCTGTTGTGTGCTAGAGAATCAAACTGTCCTAAAGTAGGCAAGACTCCCCACCGAAGATAACTTTACAATATTTACCTACTGGATTAACTACGCTGGTGGAAAAAAGACGGCACTTAATTCTCAGCCTAATGTTAGTTGGGAAGATCTCAGCAGGCTGCATCAGGATTGAACTGAAAGCTATTGGTGGTCTAGTTTATGATTGTTCTTGGAAACTTCCATCCTTTCTGCTGCTTTGCTAGATTGTGGACTTGGATTAAGTCATCTGAGAATGATGTTCTGATTGAGAATAGTCTACACTGACTCATACAACTCCTAAGAGATTGCTTCTAAGCTTCACTGGGTGCTGCTACTGCAAAACTGGTCCCAGATGTTGCTGCTGGAGAGAGACAAACAGACCTTCCCATTCCAGGGTCACAGGTCAATTAGTTACCACAGGCCAGATTCCTATATCAGGGCAATTCTGTCCACCAGCATCCTGCTGCTGTTTCTTCTTCCCACCACTCAGGTGGGCCACTTCACTCTGCTTAATAGTGGAGCCAACTCTGGTAGGTTCTTGGCTAGCTCTTGGTAGATACTTCTCTCTTTCGTGATCTTCACTGGAAACCTCTTTGCTCCTGAATCCAAATTCAGCCACTTCCTTGGACCTTTAAAGCTTTCAGAGGCTTAGGACCCGGAGACCCCAAGGACCATCTTCTCCCATAGGGGCCTCCAGGCTTTCTCTCTTCCCCATTGGAAGCTTTGCTCCTGGGGCCACTGCTGATGATATCTATGAGCAGGGCCATTTAGGGAGAGGTCTAATGCTGTGAAATGTCCTCTCAGAGGAGATTGTTGGACCTTCTGCTGTTCCTTCAGAAAGCTTTTGTTGACTTAACTCCATGTTCAGATTTTGTTCCTTGACTGTACTTTTGATTAGGAGACTTTTCACTCTTTTTCAAGATACCACAACTGTAGCAACAAATGGTGGTCACCATATTATTGCTGGGGCTTTTGTGATTTGTGATAAGCATTCCTTCTAGTATGAGCTGCACAATCAATGAAATTAATGTTGTAATGCTATACATGCTATAGCATTTAACAGATAGGTACTATTTATTCTCCGGCAAGTGCAGCAAAAGCTTTCTTACATATTGGCTTCCTACACCATCATTCCTCCATGGTTTGCTTAACTCCAGTTTACAGGACAAACCACAATTGCCTTCATACAACATAGTCAGTTATAAACCACAATTTATAAACCCAGGTGACTGGGTTAAACACTATTACAACCCGAAAGCCAATACTGTAAGTTCCATTTTAGCTCACCCGATATGTGAACTCAACCAAAGACTAGCTTGGTTTCATGCTTTCCCCATGCTTTTCTAAAACTGTTAGATCCTCCAGAGACAGACTGACACTGATGCCTTCTCAGTTTCCATCTAACAAGGACCAGTCCTATATGTTTCATGATTTTTGATTAATTGATTGATTATGTGCCATCAGGTCATTGTTAACTCTTAGCGACCACACAGATAGATTTTCTCCATGACAATCTGTTCCTAACCTGATCCTTCAGGTCTTTCAACAGACACACATCACCACTATAACCAAGTCCATCCACCTCATTTCTGGTCATCTTCTTCTTCTCTTTCCTTCCACCTTTCCCAGTGTTAAAGCCTTCTCCAGAGAGCTGGGTCTTCGCATAATGTGTCTGAAGTAAGATCATTTGACCCTGATCATTTGTGCCTCCAGTGAGAACTCTGGGTTGATTTGTTTGATGATCCATTCATTTGTTGTCTTGGCTGTGCACACTAACCTTCCCCAAATGTTCAAAAGCATCAATGCTCTTCTTCTCCTGCTTCTTCAAAGTCTATGTGTTTTATGAACTGGTAGGAAATGAATGCAGTGGATTACCCAAAGTTATACTCAGCCACTACAAAGGAAAATAGCAGGAATTATTGTCTAAGCAAATCACCCCATTTTCCACTAGACTTGTCATTTGAGTAAATCAACCCATTACAGAGTGTTCTTTGCCTCAATATGCAGTCTGAAAGAGTTTGGCCAATAAGGCTGTAATGGGATTCCTCCTTTGCCAAACTGCATCTCTGATCCTGCAAGAAAGGCAATAGTTTTGCATGTTCTTTTTTTTTTTCTTCAGTGATTCCTCTTAGAATTTTTGGCCACCCTGAGTGGAGCCAATTCTCTTTAAAAACGTTTTAGAGGCCTCTGCACGTTTTCCCCCTGTTCGAGGCACATTCAGCAGGGTCAAAGGTTTAATGCAGAGTTTCTCAACCTTGGCAACCTGGCAGGGGAATTCTGGAAGTTGAAGTCCGCACCTCTTAAAGTTGCCAAGGTTGAGAAACACTAGTTTAATGCAATGTTTTGTCTTTTGTTTCCGCTTGGAAATCAGCAGGAAGCGGTGCCACCAATATCTAAAGATTTGCATGATTTGGAAAAGTGTCTATTCATCCCATCAGGTTCAAACAAGCTGATTTTTCCTTGCAATTGTCTGTGGGCTCATGTGCCAATCTCCAGTGATTTCCTCGGAAAAGATCACCCTCAAGTCTTCATCTGTATAGTGAGATAAAGCACAACTACGTTCCAGAGCTTGTTCTAAAAACTAATATAATAAAGACTTGGAAGCATTTTATATTAAGAGAAAGGGGAACAGAATCAAATCCTGCTACGTGAATGTTCAAACAAACCTCATAATGTGCTTGACAAGCTGGTTTTAAATGGTCTACCATTTCCCCAGGAGGAATCAGTGCGGTGACCTCACACAGACTGAGCTTTTTAGAACAGCAAGTTTGCAATATCAAGTTCACTTTCACATACGGATGGACGGAAGATTGCCGTCTGGTGTGAACCAAATGCAGAAATACTTGGAGATGATCTCTTTGAACCTGACTGGCACATGAACGATGTCCCCAGTCTGGCACCCTTCCCAAGTGGGGCACTCTAACACCCCCCTCTTCCTTGTCCTATAGGATGACTGTTTTATATTTTTTATATATAATTTTTATTAGAACTTTTAAAAAAGAAGATACAAACTAATATAAAGTAAAGGAGAAGAAGGGAGGGAGGGAGGGAGGGTGGGTTAAAGAAAAATAGAAAGGAAAGAAAAAAGGTACAAAGAAGTGGCTTCTGATCTTCTTCACAGCAGTTATAAGCACCATTGTATTGTAATCTCTCTCTAAAATTACATCATGACCCTCTTCTTTCTATGATCAATCCTGTCTAATCATCAAAACCATAAATCACAAGTTCATTTTTTTCATTTTTACGCATAAAGCCCATATAAGGGTTCCAGTCACCAATAAATGTAGATACTGTCTTTTCTCTAATCAAAGAAGTCAGTTTGTCCATCTCAGCAAGATCTGTCAATTTCACCAGCCATTCCTCCCTAGTGGGTAGTGTCAAAGCTTTCCATCCCTCTGCATATAATAATCTTACCACAGCAATCATATATCGAAATAAATCTTCCATGGCTGGGATGACTGTTTTAGATGGGACCATCAAGTCAGAAGTCACTTCAGCAATTTCATCTCCACTCCTTCCAACGGGATTTTTCCAAAGGGGGGAACAAAAAATATCGCAGGCAAGACAGTGAATTTGTCAGCTCGGCTTGCAAGGACAGCATCAGAATGAAGATGAAATGCTGTGGTTGCAAAGCAGAAAAAAAAAACCCATCAACTGCACACATAAATTTATACACTGAGGTCTGTCTATTTGTTGTTGCATGATCTAGCCACATTAGAAAGGCACACAACGTGTGAATTTCAAAGTTTGGTTTTGTTGTTAATTAAAGGATAAACCCTGACTCTTCTGCCGACAGGGATGGTAAGATGAACCCAACAGACTAAATTCTCTGCAGACTTGCTGGGGTGGTTCAAATGTAAATAGGGCAAGGTTGAAGCTCAGGTCCCCATAAGTATCAGCTGTGGGGAGTAAACAATTGTACTGAATGGGGAGTTTTCATCACCACTCTGTTTAAGGTTCAGTGAGAGGTGTTACAAGCTAAGAATCAAGAGCCAGCAAACAATAATTTTTCATGTGGCAGAAGAGGGCATTCTTAAATACATACAGCATATTTGTATTGGCTGTATTTAATGAATGCACTTTTAATTAAAGGTAAATTACATCATTTTTCATCCTGGCCCATCTTCTGTTTGCAGTGCCCCTCCAAAGTTGCCCAGAAAATGCTCTGCTTTAAGGCAGCTTACAATGTCTTCCTCCCACCACAACCTCAGTTCTAATTTTAATCCTCTGATCTATGTTTTTACTACAAGATTTCAAGTTAGTCTCCATAGTATGGGCCAGCTTGGGATGAAGATCTACAGTTGGTCATGCAAGATAAAGGTAAAGTCTCTTTCAAATCAGGTGGATTCTTGGAGGCCATATCAACCCATTGGTGTCATTATCTTGGCAACAGTGCAAAAGTGGTTTCCTGTTGCTGCTTTCTGGGATGATTTTTCAATTTCCTAGGACTTCCTAGTGGTCTCCCATCCAAGTACTAACCAGGGCTGACTCTGGGTCAGCTTCCAAGGCCAACCAGGCTGCTGACACTAACCTCCTTCGATCTATGTAGGCAGCTTCTTCTCTGGGGTCCTTGGTATTCTCTGAGCTTGGTGGTTTGCTTGCAGACGTTTCCTAACCCAGCTAGGTCACATCATCAGTGTTGGTGAGTGTGGGGTTTGCTTTAGCAACTAACACCCAGATAAGCAGGGATTAACACCAGACAAACAATCAGGCAGAAAATGGTACCCTAATCAAGGAACTACCAAGGAGAAAACTACACCCCCACCAACACTGGCAGGGCAAGCTACTGTATGTACAGGGAGTCCTCCCTTAAGAACCATTTGTTTAGTGATGGTTCAGACTTACAACAGTGCTGGGAAAACTGACTTATGATTGGTCCTCACACTTATGACCATCACAGCATCCCCACAGTCATATGATCACAATCTGGGCACTTGGCAACCGGCTCACATTTATGACCATTGCAGAGTCCCGTGGTCACTTGAACGCCATTTTTGACCCTTCTGGCTGGCTTCTGGCAAGCAAAATCAGTAGGGAACTGTGTGATTCGCTTAATGACTGCTGCAAAAAAGGTAGTAAAATTGGGTCGGATTCACTTAACGACTGCTTTGTTTAGCAACTGAAATGCCAGTCCCAATTGTGGTCATTAAGCAAGGACTACCTGTAAACAGGCAGCAAACCCCACACTGGCGTTTTTGATACCTACACACCCCATTGGATCCCCCTGCTTTCTTCCCAGTTCTAGATAAGGCTAGTTTGAATGGATCATTGCCCAGAACGCTGTTCAACAAAAGAAAATGTTGCTCCCTGGCTGAGCTTCTGAGTCAAATGACTCGGGGTAACAAACTAGGTTTCGACCCCTTTGCTTTCTCATTGCACTTCTCTTGGGCCCCCAAGTTCATTCGGGGTTTGCAAGCGGAGGGAAGAGGGTCTTGCAGGGATGCAGAGTAAAGGCACCGGCCAGGTCAGCTGCAAACTAGCTTTCATAAAATCCAGCCCATCTTTTATGGCTGTTCGTTCATTCTTTTGCTGGCTAGCGGCTGCTACCGTAATAAATTGTATCTACACTTCAGGAAACAACACAACAACAGAAACACCCACACCCATTCTGTCTCTAGATCTGGCACTGAAAAAGGATCCAGCATCTGCACTTGTCTCCCCCCCACACATCCCCCAAAATGCATTTTTGTCCTCTCTGGACCCTTTTTTCTTTCCAGGCTCCAGAAACCTTGTTCTTCCTCTTATTCTCTCCTATCACTTTGATGATGCTTGCTGGCAGAGTTTCAGATCAATGTATTATTTGGGGGGGATCTTCAGAAAGGAAACAAAAAAAAAAAAATCCCAAAGTTGCCATAACGTAATGCAGATTTTTGTCCCCGCTCCACAGCTTCTGCTTTTAATTTCCAGCGAGAACGGAGGCTCCATAGTGTTAGTCAGATGAAGCCCAACTCCCATCTTGACTCCAGTTCCGCCTCTCCCCCTCCCGCCCCAGCTTTCCTTCCATTCCTCCAAACTGGAAGGAAAACAAAGGCATGGAGAGAAGAGAGAAGGCGGAGGGAGGGAAAAGGAATTGGCAAGAGTCTGCCCATCTGATGAGGGCAGTTTCCCCAACTTGGTGCCCACCACATGCAAGCCTGTGTGGAGCCATAACTAAGGGCATCTGGAGGCAACCACCATCCCTATTCCCCCTCATGGAGAACACCCCTTCCAAAGGAGGGGGCTAGTCTTTGGAAGGCAGATAGATCAAGACTTTTCATCCAAGGCAGGAAAGCAAATCAGGATAAATCTTGACGTATTTCAGTATTTGGAGTTTCCTAACCCACTTTTTGTTTATTGGGCCACTGACTTTGATAGAGACACTGTAGGAGAGCTGTCGGAGTCCGTGGTAGCAAAAAGTCCAGAGGAATCTGGTTGCACCTTTCAGTTTAACAAATGTTATTAAAAGGTCAAAGTTCTAGCTCACACAAATGCATGCTTTTGATAAGATTTGTTAGTCTGAAGAGGTGCGATCAGACTCATCCTGATTTTTTGATTCGATGGACAAAAGCAGTGGAGGACAATATATATATATGGACCTTCAGAAGAAGTTAACTTCCACATTCGGCCCTGAGCCCTCTCAGAATTGTAAGTAGGGGCTGGCTACAGCCCCCATTAAGTTGATGTGGGGTTGGAGCCCACGAGGTCTTACCCGTTATTCAAAGTGTTCTAGGTTCTAAACTTCCATCAGCTGGACAAAGAGTTGGAACCTGTAGGACAGTGTTTCTCAACCTTGGCCTCTTTAAGACATGTGGACTTCAACTTCCAGAATTCCCCAGCCAGCTCATTTTCTCACTTCCTATTGGTGTGGTTTAGTAGACAATATAGAAGAGTAAATGGTGTTTCTGAGAATATGCAGAGCCCAGAGTTTATTTTCAGGTCTGGGATCAAGGGTCTTCACATCAAAACCTACTCCTGATTTCTTTTCTGCCTCTTACTCCATGCATGCGTTTTCTTTTGTTTAAGCAGGCTAACTTAGGATAACTTTTAATTGTTATTAAAACAGTGAGAAGTCAGAAATCCTTGCTGATCCATTTTAAGTCTACAATTGATCCTTCCTGATCTATTTTGTGGCCACCCCTCCTTCCAGATCTGAAGATCTTTATTTCCTATCTAAAGTCACAATACAACACAACACAACACAACACAATCTCCTATGTGAAATAATTAGAACCTCCATGTTCAAGAGTAGTCTAGCTCTGAATATTAGATCATTAGAATGTTGTTTGTCTGAACACAGTTATTGTGAAGGGTTACTGCATTTCAGCCAGGGGCATCCTGGTGTCCCACAGTGAATGCAACTTTCTTTGATTTGACAGTCTGCTCATCAGCTGCTCTGTATCCTGGTCTGTGGCTTGTTGCCCAGTCTCAGCTGGAACCTCTGCTAACAAATTCATGGACCGCCAACAACTTGACTGCTGTTCAACTTTGTGCTAGGTGCGCCATGTTGAGGTTTCTCCAGTTTAGAAAACTGTCTCAGTGATTTGAGGTAGGGTATGAAAATAATCATAAATGTAATGATGGAGAAGGAGGAGGAGGAGGAGGAGGAGAAGAAGAAAGAGGAGGAGGAGGAGGAGGAGGAGGAGGAGGAGGAGGAGGAGGAGGAGGAGGAGAAGAAGAAGAAGAAGAAGAAGAAGAAGAAGAAGAAGAAGAAGAAGAAAATGGAGATAGAAGTGGAGATGGATCACCAATCCAGAACTCTTACTGTGTTTCAGAGGAAAGAAGATATCCTAAAGAAACCACAAAGCATACCTTTAATTCCCCAGCAGTTTAACAAGGATGTGCAATCTTGTCTCTTGTGCAATAGAGAAAAACGCATCCCTTCTTAACGTCCATTGGAAGAAATAGCTGTCCTTTTCTTTCAGTTGCAATTTTGATGGGGATCAAGGAAAACTTGCGTATTAAGTGGGGATATTCATGATGGAATCACAGTGACACGGTTTAACTGAATGTTGTTTCTAACGAGATTGTGTTATTCTGCCTTGAATTTCAAGGAAGGGTCAGATATTCAATTCCAAATCAATTAGTGATTGGCACAGTTGTCTGAAGGAATGGAACCTGAGCAAATGAAGCAATCCAACCAAGTCATGGAGAGCTTTGATATCCTGCAAAAGTTTGGGAGGAATCCAGTCCCTGGTTTTGCAACATTACTATCGGTTACCTCATTTTTATTTCTCTGCTTTTATAAGATGCAGGAGAGGGAGTTAGCAAGGCTTATGATGCACAGAGTCCCACATAACTTGCAAGGTAAATCCACTGTAGGAGAACCCATCCTGCCTTTAATATTTACTTTTTTCTTCTGCAAGGCTCGAAAAGGATAGGTTTCATTTGCTTACACCCTGAGCTGGCTATACACCAAAATGGCTGGAAAGAAATTGATGATGGCAGGTCACTTCCCTTACCTTCCTAAAGTAGTTTTTTCACTATTTTAAATGATTGTTCTGATTTTTTTTAAAAAAATAAAATAGGTGTGTATGCTTTTAACCTTGGTTGACCTCAAAAGCCAAGTAGGGTTTGATCTGGTTAATGCTTGGATGGGACACAACCAGGACGTTCCAGGCTGTGGACCACACTGAGAAGTTGTAAAAACAAAACAACATACTCCTGTATTGTTGCCAAGATTACTACATGAGTATATCCATGAAATCTCCTTGAGAAACTTTGTGATGTAGTGGTGAAGGGGTTGGACTGGTCCCAAAGAAACCCAAGTTATAGTCCTTCCTCAGCCATGGAGGTTCCCTGGACTTTCTCTCATCCCAACCTACCTCAAAAGGTAGGTGTATGCTGCCTTGAGCTCCTGAACGAAAGGCAGGATATAAATCTAATTCATTGAGTTGCGCTCAATTTGAAGGGGATTGTGGCTTTCACTGATGAGTGCCTTCCTGGCTTCTTCACAACCCAGTTTGTCTTCTCCATCAAAAGTTCAGAGAACAGTCTGGAAGGAGCTCTTTTCTTCGGCTGAGGTCCTCTGTTCATCTTGGGAATGCTTTTCCTGGAGATACTTTTCAGCTACAAAAGGCAAAATTACAGCAATCTTGAAGGTATCCCAGATGGTCAAACTGAGGTCAATTCTAATCTTCACCCAAAGAGAACAAGCCAGAAAGAAGAAACCAACAGGTGGTATCAGTCATCTGGGTGTCAAAAGTTGGAGGGCGAAGTTGGCTTGCCAATAATTTTTCATTGTTTCAAGAGTTTACCTTAGAAGAAATAACCTGGAAGGGGTAAGCAAGAATAATTTATGGGGAATGACAGTTCCCATCAACAGGAGGTTATATTGTATTCCGCTATTAGGTATTATTTAATTTAAATGACACGGGCTGAGATAGGCATTCAGCTTGGCAATGGGCAACTCCTCTGGGATCTGTATTTGCTCAGTAAGGTACAGTATACCTCAATTTAAGTTTGGAAGCGCATTCATGGTTACCATGTCTCAATAGGGAACTCAAATGCAACTTTAATGAACAGCTTTGTAAGCATCCTTTCATTTTATTTCTTTAGCAAGTGAAAATGTGCTCACCTGGTTTTGCATCAAGGGAACATTGGGGCAAACACACACATACAAATACAGATGTACACACACATACTTATATACGTGTACACACACAAACACTTCAAAGGATGACCCCTGAGATCAATGGAAGAAGTCCACTGAGAATTCTAGATAAATAAGGTTCTCCAGGATGCCACGGTTTGGCATTCTAATTGACTGACCTTGTTGCAGAAACTGTCCTAACAGCCAGGAACCACGCTGAGACAAGGAATAGGTCTCTAGTGTTTATTACTGCTACATAAGACAGAAAATCCTAACAAACTGAAGAAGTGTGGGAAGAACCCAGACAGATAAACCCCAAAGTCAAGGCGGGTCTGATCTGTGTCTCTTTGAATGGCTGCTTAACTCCTCGCTACTATGCATGCATTTTCCCCCCTGGATAGGGGCCCCCTCCTGCTCGCCATCAGTGCTCATGACAGAAACTTTAGCTGGAGTTCCTCCAAAATACTCTCTGTAGATCTTGATGCTATTTCTAACTAAGAAAGAGATGGAGAACTCTCAACTCATCTACAGGGTCCATGTTTCCCATCTTGTTCTTCTCAGATCACAGGTATGATGGGTCTGTGGGAACAAGGGAGCTAACAAAGTATGTGTCATGTAGGCTTTGCAACTCCAAAGAGCAGTCTCATCTCTTCCCATGCTTCATAAGACACTATGTCTTAATCTTCATTCTTTAAAAATTCTTTACGTGGCACCAGAGGAAGAAAAAAACTCATTTCTCTGGCTTGCCAAGGGCCATCTCCTGTTTGCTACATAATGCTGCAAAAAATGGCAGCAGGTTTTCCCCGCTGCTTGAAATTCCAGGAGTATTCTGGGACCTATAGTTTTCCCCCAATACCCCATTCCTTGCATTCTTCAATTCCCCCCGCCCCTTTACCCATAATGAGCTGTTGTCTTCTGCAGCATTCAGATCTAAGCAAGCATGAAAAATTGCAAGAATGAAGATGCAGTTCTGGAATGGCTAAGTCCCTTGTTCAACAAGGCTAATTCCATACACACCCACCTCATTTTCTTTCTGTCATTTCTCTCTTCCCCCAACCCCACCCCACCCTACCCTACTCTTTCTCTTTATTAAACCAACTACTTATTGTCAGAAAGCTTGGGTTTTCCTTCCCTTCTCTTACTTCCTACATCCCTCTGTACAACCTCATGTTCACATGTGATTTGGAGGGCTAATCTTCTCAGACAGGAAATGTTCTTTGGTTCACTATGCCCCCTCTGGGGGGTGTCTTTAATTGGAGGCCTGGAAATCTGGGGAAGGGGCAAAAGAGTGCCTAGGAATTCTTTTGTTGTTGTGACAGGAAAAAATGGCAGTATCTCCAATTGAAACCAACCACCTCCCTAGGGTGCAGACATTAGTGCATATTGGAAATGGTTCTGATTATTGGGAATGGGAAGAGTTATGCCATTGCTTCATGGGGTTGGGTCAAGATATTTTTGCACTCAAGGCAAGAACAAGATGGCTCCCCTCACCCTCTGCATGTAAACAGTCAGCTGGACTGTTAGCTGTAGCTTACATCAATAGGGTAGTCAGAAAGCTTCCTTTGCTTGTCATCCAGTACAACCAGGCAGTTTAAGAACACAGGTCAGACAGAGTAATGTCGATCTCTTTCTGCTTCCCCAGCCTGGATATCTGTCACCAGCAGAGGTGGGAAATAACAAGACACACCACATACATATTTGCATCAAACATTCGGATGCACGTATGTCATTGTGGCATTGGCCTGCTTATGTCAGCATGCCCATGTCATCATTGGGTGTCACTGCAATTTGTTGCAGATGGTCCTACCCTGAGGCAACTGCTTCAAATTGCCCAACAATAGGGCTGGCAGTTGTATTTTCAACAATTCACCCAGGATAACCTGCATACTACGTTAGTTGGTTCTGCTCCACCCAAAACAAAAACAAAAGAAGGTCCTTTTAAAAATAAAAATGAAACAAAATGCACATCCATGTCAATGAACAGAGTGAGTAAAAATGTGATTGAAACTCACCATATTGGAGAAACATGACCAGATGATTTGGTCTCTCCTTGGGCTGCTGTCCAGATACTACTGTCTCTTTTGGGACAACACTTACTTGCCCTTTTCATGGTTCTTGAACTTTAAATCCAACTGGATAGGAATGGCCTGAAAATAAAGACTCGCTTTGTCAAACAGGACACACAGCCACCCCAAAGGTTTCCCCAAGCCAATTTCTTCTGTAGAAGGCAGATTTTCAACTGTGAATGCTGTGTTTCATGTAGGTTGAAAAGATCTATCTTTTCCCAATTTAAGACCAACTGGTTTTTCTTTGGCAGGAGAAATAGCTCTAAAATCAATTTGCTCTTCAAATGATGGCCGCTTTGTGTAATATGTTGTAGAATTCATGCATTTGCAAGCTTCCTAAGTGAACAAGAAGAAGACGCATGGGTTCACCATCACAATTAATTTAGTAGGTAGTGGAGAACCTGTGGCCACCACACATAATTAGCATGGTAGGAACCCAACTCGTACCAGCTTCAGCCAAAGCCAACAGCCTTGATAATCAAAGGAGATGGAATGTGTTGCCCCAGAATATTTTGTGGACTGCAAGTTGCCCATCCCAGTTCTCAGAATAACATTTGCACAAGAGAGACCTGAAAAGCAGAGTAACCATCTAACAGTAACCCATGGCTTGTTTTAGTTTTGTTTTTAGTTTTGTTTTTAGTTTAATCTCACATAAAACATGGGTTGCCAGTCAACGGCTGGATTCAAAAAACAGACTAAGTCAAGCCCAAATTCCTTGGAGCGAGCCCCATGGGTTAACTTATCCGTTGCTTGTTTGTTCATTATTACTTGCAAGATAGGAGGATTTATCTGGACCTCTAGCACATGACATAATGATTGCTGTTATGTGTTTTTTTAATTAATTGGAGTTGTTTTGCAATGGGCGGCTTAATTCATTGATAGCCACCCAGAGCTACAGTGGTGTGACTGGGAGTGGGGGCACATAAATTGCTTCAATAAAAAATAAAATAAAACAGAACAAACGGACTGTAAAAGGATTTTTCTCTGAACAAATGGAACCACAATAAATGTTGCAAGATCCCTTCGTTGATTTATTGCTCTCTTCTTATAGGCATTGTAATAAGCAGTGAAGTCCCGGACTCAGTGGAATGAATTCTCCATCAGTTTTGGTGCCAGTTTCTGTCATGCAGTCTTACCCAATACAAGGGGATATGAAATTGCACTTAGGTTGGCTCGCAGATGGAAGACAAAATTTGGAGGTAGGACATCTGTCTTAAGGCTTGCTCAATTGCAAAGATGTATCTACTTGTGACCAGATGTAGCTCTGGGAAGGCTTTATTGTATAGGGGAAGCGATGAAGTTCAGTGTTATAGAATATGTATTTTGAAAGCAAGACCTTCCAAGGTAATTTGGGGAGAGGGGGCTTCAAAGAGAGTTAGAAAAGATACCCCTCTCGGGCCCTGTTTGTTGGCTATCTGTATGGTCCCAAGTTAAGCAAAGGAATGACCTGATTTAATCTGCTCTACATAAATACTTGAGAGCCAGTTTGGTGTTGTGGTTAAGGCACCAGGCTAGAAAGTGGACGACTGTGAGTTCTAGTCCCGCCTTGAGCACAAAGCCAGCTGAGTGACCTTGGGCCAGTCCCTCTCTCTCAGCCCTAGGAAGAAGGCAATGGCAACCACTTCTGAAAAACCGTGCCAAGAAAACTGCAGGGACTTGTCCAGGCAGTCTCCAAGAATCAGACATGACTGAACAGTTAAAAATAAAATATAAATACTTAACTGGCCCAGTTGCCTTGTATGAAGGACTCTATTGTCCAGTACATTCCACAGCTGGGCTGTCTGCAGGTGATGTCATCAAGATGACATCCATGACCGCACCATTGAAGCTGCACCCTTTTTTATGTGGAGCACATAAAAAGGGGGTGAGGCTTCCATCACACAGTCAGGGATGCCATCTTGATCTTTTGGAGTCCTCCTCTTCACCCCACAGATGGCCCTGTCCACAACCCATCATCCATCTGTCCAGGGGTTGTCTCATCTTTGTCCTCCTAACCGCCAAATCTGAATCACAGCATTTGGCAGAAGTGCAGTTGATTAGTAAGTCTAGTTTAGCAATGAGGTGAGTTTCTGCTCCTTGTCGCATCCAACACATTTCCTTTTTCTGTCCTCCCCCACTCCCCAATCTACAGATAAGAGATTACAGTAATATGAAAAATATAGAAGTTAGATGAGACATTTCTTGCTGAAAGGCCTAGGATATTTGTTTGGAAAAGCTTGAGAGTTTCTGCTTTAAAGGTAGAAACCTCAAGGCATCAAGGGACATTGAGATAATAAAATCCTGGGGCTGATTAGCTGGATTCGCCCTTATTAGTCCATGGTTTGTTGAACAAGCCCTAGTGGCCTGATGTAAACTGTGATTTACAAAGCCCAGTTATTAAATTCACATATTGCATTTGGTCATAACCAAACAAACTGCATGATGGCTTAGTACGCTTTGTGACCCCAATCAGTGTACCAGACAAACTATTGTTTATGATAGCCATGGTTTGACTGTCCCAGGGCTGTCCACCCTTCTTTGCTTTCCAGTGACACACTGTGAAAGTTCCTCCCTCACTGTTTTATTAGAAACATTCTACCAATATCCCTCAGTGACACAATTCCACAGTGCAATGTTACATGTTCAACTTCAGTTCCTAATGGCTTGTAAGGAATGTTTGATCTTTAACATCATTGCTGATTAGTTTGCAGGCAACCAATTCCTTTTTTAGCAGCAGCAGTAGTAATAAAATATATTACTATCAATAGATCCCATGTAAACATATCCTTTTAAAAAAATCTAAATTTGTGACATCCAAAGTAGGCAAACCATTGCTCTGAAACAACCTGGAATTGGATATAGATTGGATAGGCAACATTGTATAATCCAATAAACCATGGGCTGATGTGGATTTCCAAAGCTGAGGTGCCTTATTTGTATGTTAGAGTAAACCATGGTTTGCTCAACCTACAGAGATGAAAGTCAGAGGGAAAGATGGCCAATATGTGTGACATTTTTGTGGCAACACCCTCCACTGCTCTCAAGGGAGACCCAGGATGTGTAAGACAGTTTATCAAGCACGCTCACTTGGACACGGTGCAGCAATGATCAAAGGCAGAGATTATGAAGGTTCTTGAGTTATCATGCATAAAAAGAAGACTGCACACCGTGAGCATGCCCTTAGCCAGGCTGGCAGACAAACAAAGGTTTAATGTCTGTCCTGCTTATTAAGGGTCCCACCATATAATCCTTATAACAGGAAGATGGGCAAAAACAGCCTCCTTTTTCTTTCTCTCAGAGGTAAATTGGTTCGCTTTTGCCAGAACCTTCAACTAACCAAGGAGAACTCCCTGCCAAATTTTGGGGGTGGGAAAGAGAGACTGGGGGGTTAGTGGTGGGGAGAATCTAAATTCACCCACTGCTTTGGCTGGAAAGCTTTGTAAAGCCTTGGGAATCTCTTTAGCCTTGGCCACAGCAGTCCCTCGACAACTTGGGAAGCCAAACTTCCTTGATTGCTATTTGGAACCAATTTGCGTCTCCCAACAAGCCTGAGATTTGCATTGCTTCATTTTGCTAATTATTCTTGGAGGCATGCATTCTTGCATTGAATGAGGGATACATTTCAGCATTCAATAGGACCTGGCAGCTGGAAGTGATGGTGAGAAGCAAAGGATAGGGGAAAGAAGCTGATTTGAATGCCAGAGCCAATGTTGTTGTTTGTCTTTAAAAAAAAAAACTTTTCTAGTCAAAGCTGGTTTTGTTTTGTTTTTTTAATGGGGGAGGGTCCAAGATTTGTGGGAAAAACGTGGATTTTGGAGTTTAAGCTAAATGGCAGTTCATGCATGTTCAGGCAGCCGCATTCTTTACATTCTTGATGGACACAGATGGTGGACATATAGGATGGATAATGTCAAAAGCATCCTTTTCAAGGCAAAGACAAATGTAATAGTCGCGAGAGAATCTGCTTTACTCCAGGTCAGGCAATTGGTTGGGTTGCAAAAGAAGAGAATGTATGTTGGGTTGTTGGGTTCACAGCATATTAAGCCATAAAGCACGGGTGTGCACAGCAGGGAAATTAAATAGCCACATTGTGGCTTAACAAAATGTGTGAACCCAGTCTGTCTGTTGCCCAGGACTCAGGCATTCCCTTTTGCAGTGACTTCCCAGTCTTCAGGATGAACCACTAGCCTGAAATATGCTTTGTTGAAATGTCCCCTTTCAAACATTTCAAATGCATGCAAAGGTCACCCTAGCCATGTTTGCAAACTTTGTTTGACCTTGGCACTGATCCTAATAATTTGCTGCAGTGACTGTTGTCTCAGAGGTGTCCATGGCTGGCAGTGATTTTATGAATAATTTCCCATGAGGATATATAGCATTGAATGAGATCCTCCCTTTCTTCCAAATTTGTTAGCTTATATGTAGGGAGAGAATTTGGAAACCTGCCTGCCTGCCTGCCAATTTGCGGGGATAAATTTTCCTTAAGGTTTCAGAGGTCAGGGAGGGGGAATAACAAGTGATGTTATGCTCCCTTCCAACTTATTTTATTTGAAGCGTGGGGTAAACTGTAAGGGTGATTTAGAAATATGATTTGCATCTTTATTCCTTTTCTTATCTAATTTGTTTCGTTTATTCTGTTTTTACATACGGTCTTATTGATGTTCTGTGTTTTGTATCCTGTACTTTGATATGGCCTAATGGATAATCAATAATAAACAATACTATGCTAGATGTTCCTCTGCCAATGGTAACTGATGGACAACTTTTTTTTTTGACTGGGAATGTATCTTTTTTTTAAAAAAAATGTTGGCTTTGGCTACTGTAGGGAGGGGCTATGACTCAGGGATATGGGCAGTACGAATTTAGGGTGGTGTAGGCAATCTGGATTTTGTTTTTGCTTGCTTGCTGTTATGTAAAGCCCTCCATCAGCAAAGAGCACCATATTTATTTGTTTCTCTGCCCGAGCTGGGTAGGAAATTGCATCACCAATGGTTGTGGTGTATATTCTTCCAATGTTTGCAACACAGTCCTGATGGATCCTGGAGATGGTCAAAAAGCTTCCGGAGCATCTTCTCACCCATTGGTTTGGGCGGCACCCATAATAAATCCTTGCCCCTGTCACAAATTTATGTCCCCATTAGATTGCAGCTGCCTTTGATAAGTCTGCCTCTTCCCATAAGCCCTAAATTCCACCTTAACAAAAAAATCATGGCCAGCTTAAGGGCTCCATTCCCCTCCCACCGTAGAAGCTGAAAGGGCTTTGTAAATAACGTTTGTCCTTGTACAATATGCAACAAATAGGGTTCTGCACTGGAAACATCATGACATCACTTGCGGAAATATGGTGTTGTTGACAATATAATGGACAAAATCATGTGGGCTGAAACCAGAAAATGCTAGGTTTCACTTGTCGATTTCATAAGAAAATCAACAATTCTTTTTTAAGTAGACTCCCAAAAAAAGCAAAATAAAACAGGACTTGATTTTCCCCAGTTGACAAAATAAACTTGAGAACTGGGGTGGGAGTGGAGAGTGTTCTTTTAGTCCAGTTGTTAATGATCCATGGATGCTCCCCCCCCCCCACTTTTTTTTCCCCTCTGGATGCTTCTTCAAAAGTTGAAATTGTTCCAGAGTTCATCTGACTCAACCCAAATCTTATACAAGAGCCTGAACACTTTATTACTTATTTGAATATTTTGCCTATATTTTGTTGGGGGGAGCTGTTTATCCAAGCCTTTAACAGAGGGGCTCATTTGGCTGGGCTGTTAGAAATTCCTTGCACTTACGTTCACCTTTATGACTTTCACAAGCCATAGCTGGTATTTCAGAGGTTTTCCATCTGACTTGAATATTTCAGTTCATTAAGCGGCTCATAGTCTCAAAATGTTCTGGGAGTTACAATCCAAACATATCAGGATGGTGTCAAACTGGAGAAGGCTGGACTAAAGTCAGGTTTTGGCTGTGTTTCATGTGTGAATCAAGCCACTGCAATTTATAGGCCATGGTTTACAGCATAGCATTAGCTGTTTTTTGCATCTTGGGATTAGTTTGGAATTAACTTATTGTGTCATCCAAGCTCTTATGACTGGCAAACCATGGTTTTCACCTCTAGAGACCCAATGTAGTGTGGTTCAAAAAACTATAGCTTATTTAACATTAATGTGGCTTAATGTGATGTGTGAACTCAGGCACTGAGTCTGTATGCCGCTATCAGACAGAGAAGGGGAGACGATATCCCACTTCTCAGGATGGATGGGACACTGCTTGAGGCTGATCTTTTTTGATAATTCTTGTATCTGTTAAGATAACATCACCTTTGAGTCGCACTACATTCCCGGTGATTTGAGGGACATTTCCATCTTGATAAATACCTCTTGAAACAACATAGAAGTGGTTTGTCATTGCTTTCTTCCAGGATAACTTTTCAGCCTTCTGGTGTAGCTTATCTCCTGGGGCTTCTTAACTGTCTCTTATCTACATACTAACCAGGTTTGGCTCTACTTGACATTCTTCAAGATAAGCCACAGGTCCTAAATGTTGTCGCCTACTGAGTGAGTAAGCTAGGTAGGTCCACAGGAACTTGATCAAAGCCTATCAGTAAACCATATCCAGCTTGACTTTATCTGGTAGCAGCTTTCTACTTCCATCTCTAGGAGAAAGGATCTTCTCCATCATCTCCTACCTGATCATTTTAATGGGGAAGGCAAGTCTCAAATCTGGGTCGTTTAAGTGGTTGAAAGTGATAAGCTGTTTCACACAACCTGCTAAGCTAAACTAAGCTAAAATGGTTTGGGGTCATTTGAGGTTCAGCATTTGTTATGGTGAGAATGATAATACCATTTTGTTATAATTCCTGTGTTTTGTTAACCTGGCTTTAAGGTTTAGCATGTGATGTGAATCTAACCATCAGGTCTGAAGCCATTGGGGCAAATAACAACCAACAGAGGGGAGACAAAGCTGTAGACCAAACTTTGAAAGGATGAGGGATTAGTCTAGATGCTTACAGAGATAGAAAACCCATTGAAAGGAATCGAAAAACAGATGTCCTCAGGACCAAATACCAATTTGGGGACTGACATTTTTAGATAGTGGCTGAGAAAAATTTAGTAGAAGGCTAGGGTGAATTAAATTTCATCCCCACTAAAAATAAGGGAGAGCCAGTTTGGTGTAGTGGTTAAAGGCTAGAAACCGGGAGACCGTGAGTTCTAGTCCTGCTTTAGGTACGAAGCCAGCTGGGTGACCTTGGGCCAGTCCCTCTCTCTCAGCCCTGGGAAGAAGGCAAGGGCCAACCACTTCTGAAAATCTTGCCAAGAAAACTTCATGGACTAGTCCAGGCAGTCACCAGAGGTCAAGACTGACTTAAAAATATACCCACAAAAAAGGTAGGATTCAATTACATATTGCAGCATGAGTGCAGCTAATCAAGGTGTTTTTGGTGTGCTCAATTTCCCCCCTTTTAAGAGGTATTGGGAAAGCTCTGAATTTTTCTCATTGCTGCTCCTCACTTGAAGGGGATGGGATGGGATGGGATGGGATGGGATTGACAGGATGGATAGATAGATCAACAATATCATAGATCACTTATTAAAACATGAATAAAACATATTTATTGTTGAATGGTGAAAAGGTAGCTTTAAGCGGTATCAGGGAACTGTGGCTTTTGCCTAGCTTCATGGACAAGCCTGAGACCTCAAATCCAGTTTTAAGCGGGGTTGTTCTTTTATATATTTTAATGGCGATCCAGCTTTGGCTGTTGAACAGCTGCTTAACAGAGTACAGCTGTGTTCACCTAATGTGCTCACCCCAGTCAGGGAGATGCATTCTTCCAAGATGTTAAACTTGGTTAGTGTTAAACTGGCTTAGTTTTGGTGGCTTACTGGGATGGGCCACACCAGTCCATTTCATTTACAGTGCAATGTACAAGATGAATCCAAGAAATAATTCCAAAACCAGATGATCCGTGGGATGCTATGGGTCAAGACTTTTTCTTCTGAGGAGAAATGCTTTACATCTGCTGATCACAACCTGGTTTTACTGACTTCTTTGCTCCCTTCCTTGGGCTTCTGTACTGAGCCAATCCAACAGGACTCTCTTCTGCTTCTTTTCTGCAGTAAAAGGGTTCGAATGCAATAACAGCGTCGCCCAATGAAACAGTAACACAAAGGAACACCCACCTAAACAACCACATTTTGCCTTGGTTTGCTTTGCTTTGCTGGCAATAAAGATCTTTTCGCCAGTATTTTTAAACATACAATGCATGTTGAAAAGGGGAAAACTGACACCTTCAACAATCTCTATCAAGCTGGACACACAAGCCAGGTTTCCCAATAGCTTTGGGTTGGTTCCTTGTTTCCTGGGTGGCGGAGGGGGGGGAGGGGGACAGCTGGGAAAGGGTTAATCTCACATCCTTGGAGAAAAAGTCCTGCCCCAAGACATGATGTCATGTTCTCCAGTTTGTCTGCCTTCCTCCCCCCCACCCCACACCCCTGCCCAACAGCAGCCTGAATAGGGAATTAGTTTTGCCCCCATTTAGACCTCTTAATTAGCTATTCTTTTGGCTCAGCTTGGGAAGAGGAGGAGGAAGGGGGACCCCCTTCCCTGCTCCCCCCACGGCGCTTGGCCCTTCTCCTGTGGCAGACAACAAAGGGGCTCAGCAGGCAGTGCCATTGGAGGGCGCTGAAGACGCCAGGGCTGTCAAAGCGTGTTCCCCACCTTCCTGGGCCAGGCCTTTCTCTCCTTGAGCTGGGAGCCTGGCTTCCTTAATTGGGCTGAAAATCTAATCATTTGTAACTCCCAGGCCTGGGAAGACAGAATGAGCAAGTGGGGGGTGGGGGGAAGAGGCGGCAGGAAGTGAGGGGATGGACAGCCCATTTGGAAGGGGGAGATTTGAGAGAGGTGAGGTTTGAAAGTGGGGGGGGAGAAGTGAGGGGGAAGCATGAAATAAAGGAAGACAGCAGCTGGAGGAAAAGGAAACAAGGATAAAGCTGAGAGAGGCCAAAAAAAAAAAAAAAGTGGGAGGGGAGAGTGAAAAAAAATGCCTTGATTATAATCCAGGATGGAATTCTAATTTAGGACATTTGGTGGCCCTTGATTCACTGGTGATAAAGGGACCAAGCCCAGATTTACTCAGGCTAAGGAGACCTCCAGGAACCGGTTCTAAAACAAGCAACTGTAGCTGAAATAGAAAGAAAATACCATTCTCTAGTAAGGCGAAGCTTGTCCCCAAGTAGTGGACAACTGCTGGATAAGGCCAAGAGTGTTGATGAGCAAGCTATTGCTTTGGACTTGCGGCTTGGTGAGGAGTTCACCTCGAAACTGGACTTGTATTGGATAGGTCTTCAGAGACAGGATGCCTTCAGATGAGGGGATGGCCCTCGTAAAGTAGGATAGGTGGCCGCCCAAAGAAGCAATTAGCCCCATTGATTGATTGACTGACTGACTGACTGACTGACTGACTGACTGACTGACTGACTGACTCATTCATTCATTCATTCATTCATTCATTCATTCACTCATTCATTCTCCACTGAGAAGCTGCCTAGTTGCAAAAGCAACTCAAGGCTACTGATGTCATGAACAGCCTTCCTTGCCAACATGCAGTGAATGGATCTACAGGTCAGAACCCTGACTTGGATGCCTTAACTGCATTCATGGAAATTGCTGGATTTTGTTTGGAAACAGTGCTTTGTTTAAAAAGCTATAAGGTTATAGTATCTATGGAATCACTAGCTCTTTTTTTTGCTTTCTCATTTCTAATCACTAAGACTCGAAGGATGCAGGGAGGGCATCTTTACAGTAAGCTGAGGTGGGACACTAATCCTAGGTGGTGGCCATTTGGGGTACTATTAAGATTGGCAAACAGGTGTGACCCACAAAACCCAATCCAGGTTTACTTCTAGAAGCCCATTACTCCTCCCATTACTTTTTCCTAAAAGCTTTGTCTAACTTGCTCTGTGCGGTTCTTGTTCTCTGCAAAACCAACGAGCCCAGCGCTCCCATTACAAAGGGAAGTGGAAATTTTCCTCCTCTAAAAAAGGGTGTGGGAGGAGGGTAAGAAGTTTTTTCTTTAAAAGAAAAGAATCAAAATTAGAAGTCATAGGTGGGGTTTGTAGATGCCTTTGAACCCAAAATCAGATGTTTTCATCCATTGGTTCCACCCTGTTTTGAGGATAAGGTGTTTTTCAGTTATAATGCCCGGCTAGAAGTTGACCTTGGCAAATGTCAAATAAAGCTAAGCAGGGTCAGACCACTTTGCTTAGCAACCGAAATTCCAGTCTCAATTGTGGTCGTTAAGTGAGGACTACCTGCAGAGGTAAGATGGGTGGAAGAAAAGTGCCTGTCATGTTCCCGTATTGGAATAGGCAATCATTACAGTGCCATTGATACAGGCAAAAGATCTAAACATGAGTTCCCGCAACCATTCAGTGCACTTTAAAACCTGTGTTTCTTTTTTAAAAGGGGGTGAATGCAGGAAAAACCAAACCCTATTGGTATGGCATCAACTTGGAGCGTGCCAGAAATCCATGGCCAGAAACCTGGGGTCTCACCTAGCCTACAGAGAGAGATTTTCAAGCTTTGGCATTTACCAGTTGCTCTTGGCCATTGGTTCTGGCACTTAGCTACTTCAGTTGGCATACCATCCTGGCATTGGCATGATTTTCCGCAAGCCTATGCCATTAATAGCTGTTGGCTGAGGGCCTGGTGATGAGTGAGTAGGAAGTTTTCAGAGGAACTGAGATGCATGTGGAGGCTTTTGGTATTTACTCTTAGGTGCATGTTGTAATTAATATCCATGATCCTGCAGGTATCTTCTTTCCATCCTGAGGAACTTCTAAGATTGACCTAGGGGCTCTGGTGTCCACACGGATTCCTTGAATGCTGTTCTGCTCACTGTCATGGAGACAGAACACCTGACAGTACACATTCCGATGTGTTCTGTTAGGATGGCGGTCTGTTTCTATTGTACAAAGAGAATCCTCAAAAATTGAGGCTGTCCTTGATTTGAAAAGGTGTCCATCCTGAAGAAAGTGAAGCCATGAGTTTGGAAATTGCCCACTAGCAGTTAGGGCTAAACAACAGATGAAAGGGCTTGGAGTGGTCGCAATCTTCTCTGCTATGGCATTGCATTTCCATTAATGCACATAAATAATTTGTTTTTAATCGTATGGCATAGCAGTTGGGTGTTCATGCTGCTGTTTCTTGCTGGAACATCCTTGTGAGGTCCAGCAGCCAGATGTGTGGACTATTTAGCCGTGAGAAGTCATGTTGCCCGGGGTGCACCACGAGGAGGCTAGTCTTCACTGCACCGAGTTGTGCTGAGAGAGAGGGACTGGCCCAAGGTCACCCAGCCGGCTTTCATGCCTAAAGTGGGACTAGAACTCTCCTACCATGCCTGATTGGCTCTAGGGCTGAGAGGGAGGGACTGGCCCTAAGTCACCTAGCTGGCTTTCATGCCTAAGGTGGGACTAGAACTCTCCTACCACGCCTGATTGGCTCTAGGGCTGAGAGGGAGGGACTGGCCCAAGGTCACCCGCTGGCTTTCATGTCCAAGGCGGAACTAGAACTCACAGTCTCCTGGTTTCTAGCCCATTGCCTTAAGCACTAGCCCAAACTGGCTCTCTACATAAATAGATGAAACTGACATATGCAAATCCCATGCAAAACTAACCCCTTCTTTCTTGATCAAAATAGTTCCTTCTTTTTACAGGCAATGTGCAGGTGTGCATATATTTCCAGGATCATTGACAGTCACCTGGAGAAGTAAACCCAGAAGAAACAACTATGGGGCGAATCAGGGCTCAAGAATAAGTTAGCACTGGAGGACAAACTGGAATGTAGCTTCAATGAATAACCCGAGATAGAGCAAGCTAAGCAGGATGCCAAGGTATGTGTGTATCAGATCACTGATTAGGGGCAAAAAACTTCATTGTTCCATAACATTGGATCATCTTCAAAACATACTTCATTAGTTGAATTCTGTGTGTGTGTTGAGGAGATACGTTGTGTAATGATTCCATATTTGTGTGCACTAGAGACAAGGCCCACCATAGATTTACTGTCTAAAGCAAAATAGTTCAGGATGACCCAACCCAGCTTGACCTAATCTTACCCTACCCTACTCAACTCATCTCAATCCAACCATTTGTTCGTTTGAGTCAGTCACAGTCTCTCAGCTCAATGAACATCATAAGGTGGTTGTTGTGGGGTCAGAAAATTCCATTTCTTCAGCTCCCAGAGAAAAGATGCGATAGAAATACACTGAAGCAACAGTCATATGTAAACATGGCGCTGGCTGGGAATGGGGAGAGTTGCAATCCCAGCAGATATCAAGGACTTTCTGTGGGGAAGGTTAAGAGCAGATGCAGAGTTTAAAGATCACCTGCCCCTCATTTTTGAAACTTCCAAAAGTTGTGACTAAATTGTTCTTTTTAACGTGAAATTAGGAGGAGATTATTAACTCCATAATTTAAAAAGTCATCCTATGTCCACTGTTTAATTGCATTTTAAGTGGACGCGGTGGCGCTGCGGGTTAAACCGCTGAGCTGCCGATCGGAAGGTCGGCGGTTCGAAACCGCGCGGCGGGGTGAGCTCCCGTTGCTCGTCCCAGCTCCTGCTCACCTAGCAGTTCGAAAACATGCAAATGTGAGTAGATCAATAGGTACCGCTTCGGCGGGAAGGTAACGGCGTTCCGAGTCGTCATGCTGGCCACATGACCCAGAAGTGTCTACGGACAACGCCGGCTCCAAGGCTTAGAAACGGAGATGAGCACCGCCCCCTAGAGTCGGACACGACTGGACTTTACGTCAAGGGAAACCTTTACCTTTACTTTAAGTGGAAATGAAACCGTTTGGTCATGGCCCTAGCTCCACCCACTGGATGCAAGGACTGCCTTTGGCTGGGGAAAAATGGGCCATCTCTCCCCTTGAGAAGCCCTGGAAGAAAAAGCCTTTAAAATAAATAATGGACATTGGAGCTCTTGCCTTTGGTTCGCTCAACTTCTCTGCAAGAGTGCGAGGACTTCAAGGGACATCCTTCTCTTCTATACCAGTTTCCCTGTCTATTCTCCTCCTCTTTCCCCAGCATCCAAGGAACAACAAGAAGTGTTTTTCCTCTGGGTAGTTGTATAAAGTAGATCCAAGAGAAAAGAGGTAGTCAAACAGTAGTGGCTACAACAGCGAGGAAAATTGCTGAAATAGGAGACCTGCCTAAGAGTCTGAATTGGACCGGTTTTCTTTAGCTGCTGATGTGAGAGCATCTTCCTCCTGATGTGTTGGAACTGCACCTCCCATGATTTCCAGCTAGCATGGCTGAAGACAGGACAGTCCCAAGTGGGGAAAATCTGATCCCAAAATTTGCTTAGATTCCAGATTTAGGGTATAAATTCTCTCGCTGCTCTTCGTTTCCTTCCAAGGAGCAGGTAGATTTCAGAACTGACAGAAGGAAATCCGTTTGTGCATAGCGCAGTTAAACTATGGAATTCCCTGCCAGCAGTTGTGGTCATATGGCAGCCAGTTGGGATGGTTTGCAGATGGACCTGGCCAGATTCATGGAGGCTCTGGTGATCTGTAGTGCTTACTCTGATGGCTGCTTCCTGCCTCCTGAAATAGAAGGCATTCAATATTAATTGCTGGAAAGAGGCAATAGAAAGGCATTCTAGCCCTCCAGCCCGGGTCCATGAGCTTCCTAAAAGCATTCAGTTGGCCACTGTGGGACACCAAGTGTTAGACGTGTTGAGGTCCTGATCCAGAGGCTGGTTCTTACATTCCTATGTATTTATGAGCTACTTTTCCCAAGAATCTCTTTCTACTTGATCTATGATGGTTCACCAATCCTCCTGTTTTAATGACTCCATGTCATTAAATCCTTCTCCAAGTGTTTCCTCCCACACTGGAGGCCCCAGTAGGACTATTGAGGTTGAAAGGACCACATTCAAGGGACCGCCTGAAGGACCCAGCTAGATGCTTCCCCCAGTCAGCCTCTGTTCTGTTGCTGAATTTTTAAAAAACAATTGCTGGTGAGCAAAACATTTTTTTCCTCCTTGTTTTACATTGTCCACTCACAACTGCTGCTCTATTACTGTACCTGTCTCAGCTTCTGGACTGTGGGCTCTGGATTTGCACACTATGATCCAGCCTGAGTGACACCTCTGGTTTCTCCTATTTTTGATTTTAGCCGTGTTCTCACCACATCCTTAACCAGGTCAGACACAAACCTAACAGCTGCAATTCATTCAATGGACTAATCTTGTGTGGTGTGTTTGTTTTCATAGCTTAGCATGTCAGGTGAATCCATGTTGTATGATTCAATGCATTGGGCAAACCTAAATAATAATGTTCTAGTTTAGCCAATGTGTCGCTTTGGATTGTGAGGGGTTGAAACAGAAGCCACTAGTTAGGGAGCCAAATCGCCAGAGAAACTAATGGCCACTCACTGCTGATCAAAATGCTGTTTTTAAAATGGAGAAATGTTTTGGATCCTTGGAGGCTGGCCAATAACCACCTATGATTGCCAGACCTAGTTGGGAGGCAAGGCAAGGCACTGGTTGGGTTTGACTTCCAACCTTCTCAAGCTTTGAAGAAAAAATAGAACCTGGAAATAAACAGGTCTACCAATTTTCCTATGGGTCTTCAATTTCACTCACATGGTCCTAATCCCTGAGCATATGTTTACCCTGGATTGGTAACTAATGAATTCCTTATCACTCAAGAAAGAAAGCAGGAAGTTAGGAGCCTACATTCTAATGGCTTCATTCCTACGCACACTTAACTTGGTTGCTGAATGAATCTATCTTCCTGGTTCACACACTACACTGAACCTCAAACTAACTGAATAGGTTGAGTATACACACCAAGATTGGCACTATCCAAATCTAGCCTTCTGGGCAAATGCATCTAGTGGGTCTTTACCTGACCTGGAGGAGCTTCATTGGAGAACCCAGCCATTGGGCCTACCCAGTCTAGTATTATTAGCATATGGTAGATTTCCACCATTCCAAATGGGAGTTCTTCCAGTCTGAAACAAAGGTTGAACCCAGGCCTTTAGTATTCAGAGTATGTGCTTAGACATTAATAACTGTGGCCCTTTTTAAAACGATATAATCCTCCCCTCCCCCGAAAACCCAAAATGTGAATCACCAGCCTTCTTTGGTCTTTCTCAAAGGCCTCTTTGAGTTCTGCACTTCAGAAGCCTGCAACTTCAACGCCGTTCCCTACCAATCCTTATTCCACCAAGACTCATTGTGTTCCCTTCCTTGTAAGGGTCAATTTGTTTTAATCCATCAAGGACTGACCCAATGGTCTGAATGCCTTTTTCTTTCTAAACCTTGATTCCAAAACCTTCCATATAATCCCTTTCCCACCACAGCTATTAATTAATTAATTAATTAATTAATTAATTAATCTCTATCCCGCCTTTGTTATTTTTATAAATAAGGCAGCGAACATAGCTAATACCCCTTCCTCCTCCTATTTTCCCCAAAACAGCAACCCTGTGAGGTGAGTTGGGCTGAGAGAGAGGGACTGGCCCAAGGTCACCCAGCCGGCTTTCACGCCCAAGGCGGGACTAGAACTCTCATACCACGCTTGATTGGCTCTTGGGCTGAGAGGGAGGGACTGGCCCTAAGTCACCCAGCTGGCTTTCATGCCCAAGGCGGGACTAGAACTCTCATACCATGCCTGATTGGCTCTTGGGCTGAGAGAGAGGGACTGGCCCAAGGTCACCCAGCCAGCTTTCAGGCCTAAGGTGGGACTCGAACTCACAGTCTCCTGGTTTCTAGTCTGGTGCCTTAACCACTAGACCAAACTGGCTGTCCATCATTAATGTCTAAGCACATACTCTGAATACTAAAGGCCTGGGTTAAACCTTTGTTTCAGACTGGAAGAACTCCCATTTGGAATGGTGGAAATCTACCATATGCTAATAATACTAGACTGGGTAGGCCCAATGGCTGGGTTCTCCAATGAAGCTCCTCCAGGTCAGGTAAAGATCCACTAGATGTATATGCCCAGAAGGCTAGATTTGGATAGCGGTAATTTTTCCCACCAACTGATGATCTCTTTGTGGAAACAGGCAGGCTGGACAAGAGCTAAGCTGGCCCCTTCTAAACCCTACATACTCTTTACCAGTAGCTGCACTGGTGCAGGACCTGCCTTCCCCAGGAGGATTCCCACATCTGTGAGTTGAATCTTCTGACTAAAGCTTTTTGGGGAGGAGGGCCTGATGCAATGACGTGTTCCTCCCTCCCCTACCGCTACCCATTTTCCAGTTCTTGCTTCACTCCAGCCCTGGTGTCTGACTGGTTACTTCATGCCTTTTGGAGGAAGTGACTGGCATTGGGAAGAATGTTTCTCTTTCCTCAATGGTGTCAGAAAAAGCCAGCTGTGTGTCTAATCTTTGGCATCTGTTCAGTGTTGATGTCAGTGGGGAGCAATTCAGAGGTTAAGGAAGTGAGGCGGGCTTGGGTTTGTTCTCCCTCCTCCTTCCCTTTTCGCTGCCTTGGCACACATGTTGACTTCTTGCTGCAACAACTTGAGTCAAAGTATGGGAGATATAACCATCAGATGACAGGTTTATTTCATCAATTTCCCATTTCAGCAGGAGAAAGCAAGGAGGATATGTTGATGGAGCTATTTTCCTTTATGGGGCATCTAAGGGCACCAGTCTCCATTTCAGAACAACTCCTCTTGCAATTTGAAGATGGGCTTCTGAACTTTCCCACCTGTCCTGGCAACCTTTGTGAACCTGGCAATTCTTCCCATTTCACAGATGGGAGAAAAGAAAGACTGCAATCCAGGGTCTTGCTAGGGTCCCTTGACAGATTGGCAGCCAATGGGCCCAGATCCCTCCAGTCCATCCAGGACCATTGCTTTGCAATGTTTCAGAGGTGGCTTGGGGCATTATCCCATGGAAAGGCCCAGGATCGCAAAATCATGGAAGAAAGAAGGCAAAGTGTCAGGTTATAGAGCTCATGCTGACATCAGAAGCTTAAGCTCTAGTGATCTGCTCTACAATACAAAATCCTGCTCAACTGAGAAAGCACCAGCAATTCCTACCAGAAAAGCTCAGAAAGCTAAGGCAGTTCCTTTCTGGATCTCTTGATAGGGAAGCAAAGAAAATCAGTACTGTGCGTGCATTTTTCCCCCTGAAAAGGGCCCCCCTCCCTTCACCAGCAATGTCCATAACACAAAACTTTTACTGTGAGATCAGTAAGCATAGCGAGATTTTTTTCTGCAGCCCATAAGGTATTTTTATAAGACCCTCTGGAAGAGATCAGTTCAGGTGTGTCCTCAGGGTATGGTTTAAAAAGTCAAGATAGTGTCTGCAACAGTGCAACTGAAACTCCACCTCTTGTTTATGTGGAGCTTCAATCAAACCACTGTGGCTACCATCTTGACTTTTTTTTAACTACACCCTGTGACACCCCTGGATCAATTCCTCATACCTCTGAGAAGTCTTAGCTAACTTGGACTTAAGACTTGACTTAGTTGGAAAGAAAGAATAAAAGGGGGCTAGGGCAAGAAGGGTTCTCCTCACCACTTCCCAAAATATTAGCCTTGAAAGAAAAAAGTTTACCCATTCCTGCATTTGGGATGCAGAGAAAGAGAATCTACAATTTTATCCTGGTCCCATTCCTTACTTTTCCACCTGATACTTGGGAAACAAAAGAATTTAACTTAGTATGTAGAAGATTGATGTGTGTAAAGGTATCTGGGAATGACCTTGGGAGACAGGGGAAGAGATGCTGCCTAGGGAACGATCAGATAAGAGAGGGCTTAGCCCACAGCTTCATAATGGGTAGAGAAAGAGGCTCAGAAGGGACCCTCCCTAGCTTCTCAGGCTGTAAAGGAGACGGTGGGAGATTTGTACTTTCAGTCTTGCAAGATTCTGTTAATGTAGCCTTAGAATAAAGTAGAATTAGCTCATCTGGTCATGTTTCCTGTCTGGTCAATCTGGGAAGGCTGACAATGTGTTAAGAGGTTCCCTTTACATGTTCTCTTGAATCTAACCATCAAGACAATATCGCCTGTCTCTGTTTTTTATTTATGACTTTATTTTTTATTTATGACTTACTTGCTTTTTACACTTTTTGTCAGCTGCCTTAAGAACCTGTTGAAGAGTGAGAAGCAGATCTCTTGAAAAAGCAAACCATGGTCAGCACCTTCACGCCCTGAAATGGCGTGGTGCCATATGTTAAGCTATGATACGATTAGGAATTTTTCAAGGCCATCAAGTAAGCTCTCCTCCCACTGCCTTACACCCCGAGAACTCGATGCCTCCCTCCCATTGACATTTTTCAGCCCTTAACTTTAGTGAATGTTGGAAGAAGGAAAGGATCCATCTCATGGTGAAACATGAGGGACCAGGAAGAACAAGTCAGTGCTCAGAAAACAGAGCTTTAATCATCTGGATAGATCTTTGCCTCACCGGGTCCTTTGCAGAACAAGATTAAACAATACCAAACAGACCTGTGCTTTAAAGAATTGTTCCCAAAGGATGCAGACTTCAATCTGGGGGTTTGAGAATCTGACCAGCGCAGAGCAAGTGCAGCACTCTTCTTGAACATGCACTGAGAAGGTCTCAACCCCATTTCAGTTGCTTGTGTTAGAGAGGATGGCTCATATTCTGACGTCAGCTTTTTCCCAGGATTGGTTGCACCTGCTTTGTGGTGTGAAGGCCAGTTTTCTAGGAAGCTGTGTTAGAGTCGTTCACTCTGGAATATGAACTCATCAGCTTCAGTGCGTGCCAGACGTCTGTGCTGGAAGGGAGCAAAGTGTGCTATGACTCTTTGGCATTGGTGGACGGTTTTTTCTCTCTCTCCTGATGCGTTTTCTCCATGTTAGCGTTTGACATCTCAGCAATGGAAATCTGCTGTCTCACCCCTGCTTCTCAGGGTGGAAGGCTCGGATATTCCAGAAACATTGTTGTGGCAGGCCACCAAAAATTGCAACGGGAAGATGGTTTGAGTTGCCAGATTTCCTTCTTCATTTCACCCATTGATTTCACCCATGACCAGCAGCTTATTGGAATTTATTTTTTAGTGGTTCCATTTCAGAGTTCCTGACTGGAAAATAAGAATGAGCAGCACTCTTCTGTGAAATGATAACAGTTTTCTGGGGGGGGGGGCGGGAAATCACAATTTTCTGTGTTGTTAAAATACCCACTTTTCATTCCAGTTCTTTGCACCTTCATTGATGGAGGACCTTATTGTTGAAGGACAGTGAGGAAGAGCTTTTGCAAGGGACAACATTTACATCTGTTAGAGTCTGGACATTTTTTTGCTTTAAAAAATAAAATAATATGGTAGATAGAAGCTTAACAAAAGATGAACTGTTGGGTTTGGGTTATCTAGATGGTCATCTAAATGCTTGATCACCTTGACCAGCTAACATAAAGACAGCAACTGAGCCACATTTATGTCTTGGAAGACTATGAAGGGCACAGACAGTGATGCAATGTGCTCCCTGGGATGGTGAAGGCTGTTTTTCAGTATGTGGGAGGAGAGTCAAGACTCTCTATTAACTCTAATTAATAGCATTAATACTTAATACTATGAAGTTAGCTCAGATGTCAAGAGTCGCCCACTGTTAAGTTAGCTCAGATGTGTCTCCTCTGATGAGCAGCAGCTCTCTGTCAGCCCCCCTGGATAGACCAAACCAGGAAATCAACTCCACAGGAAGGCTAAAACTACTTTTATTGAGATTGGCTACAACAATATAATCTTGAAATCTGATTGTGCTGAACCTTCTCCTCCTTATACTTCAGTGAATTAAGGAGGTATCTGCCTGAGTCATGTCTGGATGTTATTTCGCTGTTCTGGACTTAAAAAATGTTTCACCCCTTTTGCCTAGGTAATGGTTTCTGCCTTCAGCAAAGGTTCGTTACCTTGTCGTGGTGCTGGAGCTTGAGTACCTCAATGATGCCATGAGCTAAACTGTGAAGGGCCACCCAAGAGGGGAAGGTCATGACAGAGAGGTCAGACTAAATGCAATCCCTGGGGAAGGTAATGGCAACCCGCCCCAGTATTCTTGCCATGAAAACTCAATGGATCAGTACAACCAGAGATATGTCAGTATACCATTGAAAGATGAGACCTCCAGGTCGGAAGATGGTCAAAATGCTACTGGGGAGGAACAGAGGATGAGTTCAACTAGCCCCAGACGTGATGACGCAGCTAGCTCAAAGCCGAAAGGACGGCTAGCGGCCGACGGTGCTGGTGGTGAACGGTGAATCCGATGTTCTAAGGATCAACACACCATTGGAACCTGGAATGTAAGATCTATGAGCCAGGGCCAATTGGATGTGGTTATTGGTGAGATGTCAAGATTAAAGATAGACATCCTGGGCGTCAGTGAACTGAAATGGACTGGAATGGGCCACTTCACATCAAATGACCACCAGATCTACTACTGTGGACAAGAGGACCACAGAAGAAATGGAGTAGCCTTCATAATTAATAGTAAAGTGGCTAAAGCAGTGCTTGGATACAATCCAAAAAACAATAGAATGATCTCAATTCGAATTCAGCGCAAGCCATCTAACATCACAGTGATCCAAATATACGCCCCAACCACAGATGCTGAAGAAGCTGAAGTAGAGCAGTTCTATGAGGATCTGCAACACCTACTGGACAACACGCCTAAAAGAGATGTTATTTTCATCACGGGAGACTGGAATGCTAAGGTGGGCAGTCAAATGACACCTGGAATTACAGGTAAGTATGGCCTGGGAGAACAAAACGAAGCAGGACACAGGCTGATAGAATTTTGCCAAGACAACTCACTCTGCATAACAAACACTCTCTTCCAACAACCTAAGAGACGGCTTTATACATGGACTTCACCAGATGGACAACACCGAAATCAGATTGACTACATCCTTTGCAGCCAAAGGTGGCAGACATCTGTACAGTCAGTAAAAACAAGACCTGGAGCTGACTGTAGTTTTGATCACGAACTTCTTATTGCACAATTTAGGATTTGACTAAAGAGATTAGGGAAGACCCACAGATCAGCTAGATATGAGCTCACTAATATCCCTAAGGAATATGCAGTGGAGGTGAAGAATAGATTTAAGGGACTGGACTTAGTAGTAGGGTCCCGGAAGAACTATGGACAGAAGTTCGCAACATCGTTCAGGAGGTGGCAACAAAATACATCCCAAAGAAAGAGAAAACCAAGAAGGCAAAGTGGCTGTCTGCTGAGACACTAGAAGTAGCCCAAGAAAGAAGGAAAGCAAAAGGCAACAGTGATAGGGGGAGATATGCCCAATTAAATGCAAAATTCCAGAGGTTAGCCAGAAGAGATAAGGAATTATTTTTAAAGAAGCAATGCGCGGAAGTGGAAGAAGACAATAGAATAGGAAGGACAAGAGACCTCTTCCAGAAAATTAGAAACATTGGAGGTAAATTCCAGGCCAAAATGGGTATGATCAAAAACAAAGATGGCAAGGACCTAACAGAAGAAGAGATCAAGAAAAGGTGGCAAGAATATACGGAAGGCCTGTATAGGAAGGATAACAATATCAGGGATAGCTTTGACGGTGTGGTCAGTGAGCTAGAGCCAGACATCCTGAAGAGTGAGGTTGAATGGGCCTTAAGAAGCATTGCTAATAACAAGGCAGCAGGAGACGATGGCATCCCAACTGAACTGTTCAAAATCTTGCGAGATGATGCTGTCAAGGTAATGCATGCTATATGCCAGCAAATTTGGAAAACACAGGAATGGCCATCAGATTGGAAAAAATCAACTTATATCCCCATACCAAAAAAGGGAAACACTAAAGAATGTTCAAACTATCGAACAGTGGCACTCATTTCACATGCCAGTAAGGTAATGCTCAAGATCCTGCAAGGTAGACTTCAGCAATTCATGGAGCGAGAATTGCCAGATGCACAAGCTGGGTTTAGAAAAGGCAGAGGAACTAGGGACCAAATTGCCAATATCCGCTGGATAATGGAAAAAGCCAGGGAGTTTCAGAAAAACATCTATTTCTGTTTTATTGACTATTCGAAAGCCTTTGACTGTGTGGACCATAACAAATTGTGGCAAGTTGTTAGCGGTATGGGGATACCAAGTCATCTTGTATGCCTCCTGAAGAATCTGTATAACGACCAAGTAGCAACAGTAAGAACAGACCACGGAACAACGGACTGGTTTAAGATTGGGAAAGGAGTATGGCAGGGCTGTATACTCTCACCCTACCTATTCAACTTGTATGCAGAACACATCATGCGACATGCTGGGCTTGAGGAATCCAAGGCTGGAGTTAAAATCGCTGGAAGAAACATTAACAATCTCAGATATGCAGATGATAGCACTTTGATGGCTGAAAGTGAAGAGGAACTGAGGAGCCTTATGATGAAGGTGAAAGAAGAAAGTGCAAAAGCTGGCTTGCAGCTAAACCTCAAAAAAACCAAGATTATGGCAACCAGCTTGATTGATAACTGGCAAATAGAGGGAGAAAATGTAGAAGCAGTGAAAGACTTTGTATTTCTAGGTGCAAAGATTACTGCAGATGCTGACTGCAGTCAGGAAATCAGAAGACGCTTAATCCTTGGGAGAAGAGCAATGACCAATCTCAATAAAATAGTTAAAAGCAGAGACATCACACTGACAACAAAGGTCCGCATAGTTAAAGCAATGGTGTTCCCCGTAGTAACATATGGCTGCGAGAGCTGGACCATAAGGAAGGCTGAGAGAAGGAAGACAGATGCTTTGGAACTGTGGTGCTGGAGGAAAATCCTGAGTGCCTTAGACTGCAAGAAGATCAAACCAGTCCATCCTCCAGGAAATAAAGCCAGACTGCTCACTTGAGGGAATGATATTAAAGGCAAAACTGAAATATTTTGGCCACATAATGAGAAGACAGGACACCCTGGAGAAGATGCTGATGCTGGGGAGAGTGGAAGGCAAAAGGAAGAGGGGCCGACCAAGGGCAAGGTGGATGGATGATATTCTAGAGGTGACGGACTCGTCCCTGGGGGAGCTGGGGGTGTTGACAACCAACAGGAAGCTCTGGCGTGAGCTGGTCCATGAAGTCACAAAGAGTCGGAAGTGACTAAACGAATAAACAACAACAACAACAATGGTTTCTGCGTATTTCCATCAAGGTTGTCTTCTTGACTCTCTGCATTCTCCGAGATCCCAGACAGAGCAATGATCTTTCCTTATACTTTTCCCTAAACTCCTTTACTTTTCTAAATTGGAGCTCAGGGCTGCAACTGGGGGTAGGGGGGGGCAAGTGGGGCATGTGCCCCGGGCACAGTGCTGGGGGAGGTGCCAAAATGAGCACTGGGGAGTGCCAAAATGGGCGCAGAATCCATGTTTGCCCCGGGTGACACAGACCCAAGTTGTGGGCCTGTTGGAGCTGTTGGGGTTTGGGCCTGGATGCTTTACCACAGACATGAGCAACAGTCCTGAGCAGCCCTTGCCAACTGAAATGCTTTTAACTGGAGGTAGTGGGTTAAGCAAGGGACTCCCAATGCGTCATAATGCATCACAAACATCTACACTGAATATTGTGCCTTTTTTTCCCTAGAAGTGTGCTTCAGTAACTGATAAATATCCCAGAAATATGGCTGCATTAGGGTAGCAACCTTCTTTCTCTATTTTGTTTAACCTAGGGCTGCATTCCTTCAAGGTTGGTCTATGGGTGTAATGGAATGTGAGAATAACCTTGGAAGAAGTGGGGAAGAGATGCTGCCTAGGGGAAGGATTTGATAAAAGAGGAAGGAGTCCGCAGTTGAGTATTGGACAGAGAAAAAAACTTAGAAAGGACCTAGCTTAACTGGTTAGGCAGTAAATAGGGACGGTGGGAGATTTGTACTTTTGGACTTGCAAGATTGATGTAAGCCCTCCCAGGTAGACCAGACAGGAAACACGACAGATGAGCTAATTCTACTTTATTGTAAAGCTACATTAACAGAATCTTGCAAGTCTGAAAGTACAGGTCTCCCTCCTTCTCCTTTATAGTCTGAGAAGTTAGGGAGGGTCCCTTCTGAGCCTCTTTCTCCACCCATTGTGCAGCTGTGCGCTAAGTCGTCTCTTATCTGACCATTCCCTAGGCAGCATCTCTTTCCCCTGTCTTCAAGGTCTTCTCACATACCATTACAAGGGGGACCATAGAGTGGGTAGTGTTGAAGCAAGAAATATGAGGGACCAGAGCAAAAATGGGGTGGGGATCCTCATTCTCTTCCTGATTCAGCCTCCCACCACTACCGATGCTATCAGCTCTTGCTCCCAAGCAACAGGAAAGAGAGAGGTCTCTCTCAACACTGGCCTGAATGAGTCTCTAACATTCAAAACTAGGCTGACGTTCACAGATTGCCCACCCAAATTGGATGCATCAAACTTTCCTAGGCTGATTTGGAAGGACCTGCATAGATGAGACCCATATTTCAGGGGCAGGAAGCAATGGCTTGTCCAACATTGTTGGCATACAGCTTCCCACTATCCTGGCTGCTGGCCACGATGGCTGAGGCCAATGGGACGTGCATGCAACTTCTGGAGGGCCACAGTTCCAAATGTTTCAAATCTGAAGATGGTTAATAGATCTGTGATTTGGGAGTGATGGGTTGTGTCTTAACAACCAGATTCCCCCCCCCCCCCGCCCTCTCCCTTGTGGTCTGCAGAATTGATCAAACTATATTACCTATGGATGACTGTAAGGAATTATGGTTTCCATTCATTGAAATGTTTACTGGACAACTTTAAGTATGTATGTATAAATGTATTAATACATTAATAAGGTATTAAGGGTTGCTGTAGTTCAGTTCTTATTTATAATTGGGTTCTACTCTTTTTATTCTGTTTTTAAGTATTGTTAAGCCACCCAGAGTCATGTATTTATGATGGGCGGCCAAACTAAAAGGAATGAATGAATGAATGAATGAATGAATGAATGAATGAGCGAGCGAGCGAGCGAGCAAGCAAGCAAGCAAGCAAGCAAGCAAGCAAGCAAGCAAGCAAGCCTGGGAATGTATGCCCTGTACGTTCTTGTTTCTTTTTTATCTTTTTGTTGTGGTTGTTGTTGTTCTTTTATAATGTTGTGTATTCTTTTATTTTTCTTTGTTTTTTGTATTTAAAAATGCAAGAAACGTTTATTACATTTTTTTGTATTTAATTTTTTTTTAAAAAGGCAACAACCAGATTTTTGACTTTTCAAGGATGCATATGAGACTTATTATTATTCTTATTCACTCACAGACCAGCATAGAACTAATAACATCATCATTATTATTATTATTATTATTATTATTATTATTATTATTATGTCATAGACGAGAATTGACTAATATCATCATCATCATCATCTGGTCACAGACCAGCGTAGAACTAATAACATTATTGTTGTTGTTGTTGTGGGTTGCACATTCAACCAGATGTTTAGACTGATTTTGGCATTTTTATCCACCTATCAAGTCCTTCCCAAGGATCTGGGATAGGCAGAAGTTGTTATTTAATAATATTAAAGGTATCATCACAGGATATAAGCTGTTCCAGATAAAGCTGCCTTTTGCAAGTGACCGGTGGTGATTTTGTCAATGCCGATGGTGTTCAAGTGGTGCTCCAGATGTTTTGGGATTGCACCCAAGGTGCCTATTACTATTGGTACTACCTTTGCTTTCTTTTGCCACAGTTTTTTTATTATTATTATTATTATTATTATTATTATTATTATTATTATTATGTCATAGACCAGGATAAAACTAATAACATAACAACCACTCCAAAATAGAAATAAAAGTAAGAAATCATATTGATAGAACAAAATAAGGTAAAGATAACATTATTAATGTAAAATTACAAAATGCAGGAATTAAACCCCAAGAGAAACCAATAAAATTGGAAGCAATTCTACAATGAATAACCTAAATGCTATAAATAACTAAGAGAGAGAACTATAAAAGGACCTAAGTAATAGAATGTGTAATACGAGACCATGATTCTCCATCCTAAACCAAAGGAAACGGTCCTTCCGTTTTTCTGTCTGCTGCATCCATCCTTGGGGATTCTATCGAAGGGATCCTCTGCATCTTTAATCCAGGGCACAGATGGGGGAAAATCAGGGAGTAGATATGAGTAAGTGAACGGGCCACAGAAAAACCTCACTTATTGCTGGTCGCTAACAACTCTGGCTGTCTTGTTTATTTCCCTTTCTCCAAGGGCAGGACAACTTTGCTGCAGCTCCTGCTGGTCAGCAATCTCCAGGATTTGGGGCAGTTTGCTGCTTTCTGCTTATTTAGTTGCTACCCCTGGAATTATGAAGTCATCCAGAAAATGTGATTCAGTGGATTTACACCCTAGGAAAAAATTGCACAGGGCAAAGAAGAGTCCTGAGCAAGAGGGAGAAAAAGAGAGTGGGATGCCTGTCTGGACTTCTAAAGAAAAAAAAGATGTATGCATGTGCTTTTAAAAAGGTAGAAGCTTTAAAACAAAAGTATTTAGACTTTTGCCTCTTTGGGGGAGTTCAGAATGCAATTTCTAATACTTGGAGGGCTGGTAGGAATGAAGCAAGAGAAAATGCAAACATAAGAACTTGCCATATCCTGATTTCCACCATTGGCCCTGAATTGGCCCCACCACTTCTCCATTTTGTCTCAACACTTTCTGGACTGTGGATTCAGATCTTCTGTCCTGAAAGGGGTAGAACTGTGATTGTTCTAGTATTAAAGCTAAAAACTGGAGCATAGGATATTTTTTTTTAAGTAGCCAATGTAGTAGATCAACCCACACCAGGAACAAATCTGTTTTATTGATTGATTGATTTTATCTATTGATTTATTCAATTTGTATGGCCACCTATCTCAAACAGGTGACTCTGGTTGGGCAGCGAACAATTATAAAATCAATTAAAAAACAAATTATGATCACAATATTAAAAAAATGAAATACATCCAGAGGCCAAGAAAATATTATAATCCATAGATGTTAACATAACCAGGAAACGGGGGCCTTCACATACTTGGGACCCCAGGCCTGGCAACACAACCTGGTCTTCAAGGCCTTATGAAAGGTCAACATGGTCGGGACCATCCTAATCTCTGGAGGGAGGATATTCTAGAGGGCAGGGGCTACAGCAGAAAAGGCACACCTTCTGGTACCACCAGCTGACATTCCTTGGCTGACGGGACCCGGAGCATGTCCATCCTGCCAGACCTTTCCTGTAAACCCCTTCTACAGACTGAGAAATTCTGGCTAATGATGATCTCCCCTCCCTCTTCCAAGCCCCCTGCTTTAGGAATGATCCTGTAGTATGTTAATGAAAATTTCAGGACCCAGCCCTTGGTCTCTAGCTAAATGATCGCAGATTGGAAATGCTAGGACTCAGAGAACACAACATGTAGAAAGGACTGCATTCAAAATGCTCCATCTACAGCAATAGCCCATTACCACTGTTAGAATGAAAGATAGTATGACCAGGAAATCTACTTTACTTGTGTTGTACACAGGGAAATATAACCTGTAAAGTTTCAAATATTGCTGGTTGTTAACAACTATCATTCCAGACAAAAAGGCCAATCATTAGGGATGTGTTTCATTGCCAAGCAAAAACTGGAAATTCTCAGTATCTTCCTACTTGTCTTTGACATTTGTGGAATCCTCTGGAAACTTTCTTTCCAAACCCAGTTTGAACAAAACTGAAGGAGGGATGGGAATGAGCTGGAATAGGTATAATATGCAAACTGCATTCACCCAGCACACTTCACACAGTTACTCAATCAACCCATTTGCCAGGTACTTTATAAGAACCTGCTTGCTTTGTATAATATGTTAACCTCAAGAGAATCCGATGAACATCAACAAAGTTTAACATGTTGTGTGAATTCTTTCACAAGCACCATAAACCTTTCAAGGATTTGGAAAGAATGTAGCTTCCATTCATAAAAGAATTAAGGATTTTTTCTGTATACCTAACACAGAACCTTAGAGCTCCATCAAAATTTGCTACTGAATTTTAATTAGAACAATAATAACAGAAAGAGAAAATTATTAACTACGTGGGGACTAATCACATTGTCTGTATTTTATTTTAATGGAAACTCTGCTAAAATTAAATTCAGTCTTGGCCCTGGCTGTGCATGCTTTCTGGAGTACATCCTTTGGCCTGGGAAGAATTTTATACTAAGAGATTGCAAGCGAATTACAATCTATTGACCAATTTCTTTGCTTCTTCAGAACCTGATAAAGAGGGTTTCTCTGATCATGCGTAGAATCTCTTTCCTGTGGCAACGACTAGCCACAGTTAGCCAGGAGACATAGCTTTCAAGAACAACAACTTCCAACAACCTTGCAATTGACTTGCTGGCTTTTACTCTCTAGCTGTGGGAGATGCCCGCTTTGACAAATGTCATTAATCAGTATAAAATGCTAAAGAAATAGGCCCATTTCCCATCCATTAACAGAACATTCATTTCCATCATGCAGATCCTCAATGAGGCCGGCACCACCACCACCACCACACACAAGGTTTCTTAAGAGGGAACTTCTTTCCCAAAGATTTATTGGAAAAATAAGATGATCTTCACACATGAGAAGATGGCTCCATTCATTTCTTTTC
Organism: Candoia aspera; assembly: GCF_035149785.1. Classification (NCBI taxonomy): domain Eukaryota; kingdom Metazoa; phylum Chordata; class Lepidosauria; order Squamata; family Candoiidae; genus Candoia; species Candoia aspera. The sequence goes on along the minus strand of NC_086166.1, from coordinate 10,018,894 downwards.
TTGGAATGGCAAGAGGAAAATTACTCCCCAAATGAAGGAGGAATCTTAAAAAAGCAATAATGGCTTCTGTTGAATGTGAAGGACTCAGGTATTACAACATTCTCCTTCAAAATGGTATGTTTATTGTCAAAAGGGTATAATCTGTCTCTGACATATCCATATGAAAAATGCTGTTTGGTTTTGAAGCCCCAATGCCAAATTATTTTCTTATTCCCTTCCTTCCTTTGTTTTTACTTTCCCAACAGGAAAATTCCAAAATCAATCAAAGATAATCATTCCCTATTCTTTTTTTTTGGAATGGCTTTTGATCATTTTGTATTTTCTATAATCAGTTGTCTTCCAAAACTTTCCATTTCCTCAAAGCAACGTTCCCTTTGATGTAGAAGAATGTCTCCTGGATTTCCATGCACCATCCAAGAGGCAGGACTAGGCAACTGGCATTTCACAAGAACGTTGTGGCTTCCAAAACAAAGTTTTTCTGGGATCTGGCATGCTTACCAAGCAGTACATCAAGGAATGACTAAGGACTTTCTTGATGTTCTCATCAATTATCAGCAATCAAAATACTGGCTATGCTAAACAGACTTGACATGAAACTTTTTTTTTTTAATCCAGCAGTTTGCAGCATCCACTGCAGGAAAGATGCCAAACGTAATGCCAGGCAAGGCTGTGTCGGAAGTGTTTTTTTAGAACTGGCCACCCACAAAAAAGTCCATTCATCAGACATCATTTGGTTCAGCTCCAAAGATGAAGAGATTCAAATATGCACCTCTGAGGATGATTTCAGAATTTGGGTAACTTTCAGCAGACAAAATCCTTTGGGGATTAAAAAGTAAGTAGCCTTACCTTTAACTGTATCCAAAAATGTATTGGTCATTCGCAAAAACGTTTCAAATCTGGCCTAGCCTGTGTTCTCTATACCTGATCCTAATCAGTACGTGTGCTGATGTACGCCACAAAGAAGGATTCTTCTATCTTTAACTCTTAGGTCTTCCCTGTTTCCCTGGATTTTTAAAAAAATATATTTTGTATAAGTTCCTATGGGAGTGTCCATGGGAAATAAAATTTGTCATGCTTCCTGGATGTTCATGGTATGTTTAGATGTTAAGCCAGGAGTCTGAACCTCCCTGAAACTTCCTCCACTGTGTCCTGTCTGTTTGCGGAACTGCTGGGAATGGTGTCATAAAACAGAATTCAGGTTTGTTGGCAAAATGGACGGCTTGGTGCTAAACAGGCTTCGTATAGACCCTGAACTGCAGCTCACTGTCCTCCATGCAAGATGCTAGACCAGTGTTTCTCGACCTTGGCAACTTTAAGAAGTTGCCAAGCGTGCCATTTCCAGACATTCGGGACTATCCCCAAAAGAATGGGAAGGTTGCTCCAGGACCTACGTTTTGATGTGGTTGGACCTCTCAATTCTTTGGGGGCAGTTGGGCGTCTGGGTGTCGAATGACGAGCCGGACAGGTTCAAGACCAAGGGAAGGAAAGGAGAGGTATTTTTAACATCTTCAGGTCTTATAGGAGTGGAGCAGACATTTCCTAGGGATATCTCTCTGTAAGGAGGATGGGAGTTGTAGTCCTAGCCATCAGGGGAGATATCAGCTTGAGGAAAACCATAAGGGTGCCTTCCTGTAAGGGTGGGTGGCAACCTGTCCTGTTTAGTTTCAAGGTTTGTCATTCCAGATCCAGATTCTCCAAAAGGGCCACCATCCTTCCAGAGTGGGTCACCAATGCCCCCAACCGTTTCTTCTTGTGGAGGAAGGGAAGGAGTTGGGGCCATGCAAGCAAGGCTCTGCCTTCTCTGATTCCCCCTGTACAGTTCCTAGGTTGAGGAAGGAAGGAAGGAAGGAAGGAAGGAAGGAAGGAAGGAAGGAAGGAAGGAAGGAAGGAAGGAAGGAAGGAAGGAAGGAAGGAAGGAAGGAAGGAAGGAAGGAAGGAGGGAGGGAGGGAGGGAGGGAGGGAGGGAGGGAGGGAGGGAGGGAGGGAGGGAGGGAGGAGAGAGGAGAGAGGAGAGAGGAGAGAGGAGAGAGGAGAGAGGAGAGAGGAGAGAGGAGAGAGGAGAGAGGAGAGAGGAGAGAGGAGAGAGGAGGGGAGGGGGAAGAGAAAGAGGGAGGGAGGCAGTGGAGGGAGGTGCTTAACCAGGCACCAGGGCGGATTCTTCTCAGAATCCCGCAGAATGTTTTCTCCCTTCTGCTTTTACAAGCAAATGCCTGCAGCAGCGCCCAGCGGTGGACCGGCAACTTGTGCAGAATTTCTTATCTCCGCAGTCGGGCTCATATTCTCTCCCTCTCTCTCGCCCCCGCCGCCCCCCCCCCGCCATTAACCCTTTTTCTGCTCGCCGATCTGAGGCAGACCCTCAAGTTTATCTGGAAACAAGAACCAGAAGTGAGCGAAGTTGCCCGTTTATAGGGGAGACATTTCTGGTTGCAGGCTCAAGCTATTTAAGAGATGGGAAGCCCACGGGATCGATCTGGGATAAGAGCGGATTTTTTTAAATGACCTATTTTTAAAAATGACCTAGCATTCTTGTCTTTTCTCCCCACCTTGAGAAATCCCTCTCACCCCAAGGCCAGGACTTCAAATCTCATGGTGTTTTCGTTTCCACACCCAAATTAAGGACCATCACTTGCCAATCTCCCCATCTGCTCCCGTTTCAGCCACATTTTGCCCTTCTACGTCAGTGACTAAGAACCTACCCAATTTTTTTAAAAAAGAGGGGGGGTGTCTCTTTTCCCTGTCCTCAACACATTCAGTTTCTAGATCCCCTGTGTCTGGATTCATGCAACCCCTAGGCTAGGTTAAATCCTAAATCACCACGTTGCCACGATATGGTCTTTCCATCTCGACTAAGCATGTGGGATCAACACAGCAGTGGGATACACACGCGCGCGCGCGCATACACACACTCGGGTTTCCTGATTGTCTGAACCCAGCCCCTAACTCAGATACAACACCTAACACTGTAGAAATTACCATTGGAGGTTCCTAGGCAGTAGTGTATTACATGGAGAGGTTTCCTGAAAAAATGACTAATCTCTATACATTCTCTAAATAGAGCCATGAAGATTAAGAAACAGTAACATGAGAACTGACTAACTCTGACAGTTTCTCCCCACCCCTTTTCTGACGACTGTGTTAATAAATGTAAATTCAAATCCCCATTTAAATGTTTGAAAAGTAAGGACAGCTCCAAGTTGAGCTGAACTGAAGTCTGTGTTGCTTTCTTGGCAATAATATGGAAGTGTTTTGCCATTGACTTATTTAAGATTTCTGCCCCCCCGCCCCGGGACTTCCAGTTTTGGGATTTACTAGTGGTATCCCATCCAATGCTACCCAAGTCTTTTTTTTTTTTAATTTTTAGCCCAAGTTGTCTAGGTGTTGCCACCTGCTACAGCAGTTAAATGTTCACTAGAAGAACTGACAGCCATAAAAGATTGCTCCCGAACAGATGGCATCAGAAATTATCAGGAGAGAAATTAAGTCTTGTTTTTTTCCCCTCTGGCCCAGGAGGAAGGCATGCTTTGAATGTTGGGGTGCACTGGCAGATACATGACGCTGGGTGCTGTTGTTGTTTTTCTTAGGCTGTTGAGATTTTTATTATGTTTTCAGTGAGTTCCTTGGTTTTCACTGCGTTGTCTTTTACAGTATTTGTGATTGTTAGCTGCTCAGAGCCTTTGGGGATGAGGGACATGCAGATATAGTAAGTAAATAAATATTTTTACTCTGGAGAGAAATGGAACAAACATACAGAGACACACATTTCCCCCTTCTGCTAACTTTCAGAGTGCCCCCCTCCCAAAGTATGGAAGATAATCTTGTTCAAGTGATTATTCACTTGTTCAAGATTAAGCTGGAAGAGGGCTTCAACGGCAAGAATAACAGAGAAAAAATTGTCTCAGGGCATGTTCAGAGTGCCTTGAATTCTCACACCTCACCCAGTTCCCTGTATTCCCCCACCACTACGCCTCCACACACGCTTTCACATCTTTGCGAGATTCCTGTGCCTGTGGGGGAGGAATCTTTGAAGTCAGCCTGACTTTCCAACTTCGTGAGGAAAAAAAAACAACCCTTCGTGAAAGTCGGAGTAAAGAGACCATGCCAAAGGCCAAGAAAATTGGGTTTAATTTCGCACCCCCACACATAACAACCCTGAGTCCCTTCCTTTCCTCACTGCCAGCACCTTTCTTTCTCTTTTAACTTTGGCAGCACCCCGACCTAAGATCGCACAACTCTCCGACTCCCCCGCCCCTGCCAACGCGTTCACACGTGCTGCCAGTGCGGGAAAGAGTTTCGGCGCCCTCTGTGTCTTCCCCCCCCCCCCCACACACACACCAATCACGGTTTCCATCCCATTCTGAAGAAGCCAAGATAGGGAGGACAGGTTCGAAGACGCACGGGGTGTGTGTGTGTGTGTGTGTGTGTCCTCGCGCGTTCCTTGATTTGAGCTGTGCAGGGGTAAGGACACCCACCCCCCATCCTTCCCTGCGTCCTGCAAAGGCTCCTCGCCCGCAGTGACGGCCTATCCACGCATCTGGCTTCACACACTCACTTGAACCCGCTTCCTCTCCGAACCCGCTTCCTGCGTTCGCGCGGCAGCCTCCGAAGGCTTCCTCCGTTCCCGCTTGGCCCTGCAGCTCCGCTGGGTCTCTGGCCCGGCGCGGGAGCGCGGGGCTGGGGGGAGGACCCCGAGAGAGCCGCGGGCGGGGAGCCACCGCAGCAGCGCAGCGGGGGCGCTAGGACCCAGTCCCCAGCCGGCGGGCCCCACAGCTTCCCTGGAGGGCCGGGCGGGGAAGGGGCGGGCCGAGCGCGGCCGCTGTCAATCAGGCAACGTGGGTGAAAGTGGCCGCGGTGGGCCGTTCCCGGTGACACTTGGCTGCCGCGGAGGGGGCGATACTTAACGTGCGCTTCGGCGAGCCGAGCGCGGCAGTCGCGCGCTAGCCGGAGAGCGGAGCGAGGCGCGGGAAGAGCAGCCGCCGCCGCCGCCGCCGCCGCCGCCGCCGAGCGGGAAGCAGACGCCAGCCCGCCGGCCAGCCCCCGATCGCGGCCGGGCGGGCCAGCCAGAGGAGCCCTCCCGGCGGGCGCCGCAGCGGAGCCGGCGAGCGCAGCTCCCCGGCCGAGCGCGGCGGCGCGCCTCTAGCGCCCTGCCTGCAGCCCGCGAGGGAGCGCCCGGCCGGGCGGCGGCAGCGAGACCCACCCCGGGACGCGGACCCCGCCGGCGCCTCTCCTAAGCGCCCGCCGAGCCGCCGGCCCCGGGAAGGGGGGCTTTCCTCCCTCCGGAGACGCCCCCCGGGAAGAAAGAGCCCTTCTCCCCGCGCCGGGATTGTCGAGCTGCGGCGAGCCGCTTCTTCTCGCCTCCGCCGGCTGGGATTGCGAGGGGCGCCCGCGATGCTGAGCGGCGAGGCGCGGAGATAGGCTCGGGGGCAGCCGCTGAAGCCCGGAGCCAGCTCGCCGGGCCGCCCGCACCGCCGCCACTCCTCACCCCGCCGAAAGCTCCGCAATGAAGCCCCGCTTTGCACTGGGGCGGCACCATTCCTGGGGGGTCCCCGGCTGTTCTTATTTGAGGAGCTAAAAGAAGAGAGGGGGGCACAGGAAAAAATAGGAGGAACCGCCGCCGCTGCCGCCGCCCCCCCGCTAAAAAGTTGGAAGACCCCCCCCTTCCCAAAACTGGAAGCATTTCTCGTGACCTCCGGCTCTCTTTCTCCCCTCCTCCTCTTCCCGCCCCCCTCCCTTGCTGCAGCCCACTCTTTTCCCCCCTTTTCACGGCTCCCCCATCTATAAAAGAAGGTTTTATTCTTGGCCTCCAATCTCACGCCAAACCCTGTCATGCAGTCTAGACATGTTGCCGTGGGTCTAAGTCCAGCTGTCACCATGGAGATGGAGTTGGGACCGCTGTGAATTTTTGGGAAGAGAGAGAGGGGGGGGGGGAGAGACAGAAGACGGGTGGGTGGGATTTTCCCCGGAGCGAAAAGAAATCGGTTGCTCTTCGCTGCGCGAGGAGGGGGCTGCTGCTCCCTGCCGCCCCCCCCAAAAGCCATTGGCTCCTGTCCTGCCGTCCCCACCCCCAGCACCCCACGTTTTTGCCCTTCGCTGTGCTAGCCGAGAGGGGAGCGTAAAAGGGGACCTTGCCTGCGTCTGTCATCCTACCCCTTGGCGATCTATTTAAAGCAAGAGGCCTTGTTGAATTTTGTCTCCACCTATTTATGAATCTCTTGGACTTGGCAAGGGGGTCTGCGGAGCATTAACTCCCAGCTTTGGAACAATTGGAAGCCGGGGGAAGCCGCTCCGTTGCAGCACTGCGGCCGGCCTCTTTGCTCAGGCTGGGCTCGGTGAACCCCCGGGCCGGGCAGAGGAGAGCATGACGCCCTCCCAGGCGCTCCTGGTTTGCTCTTCCTTGGCGCTGCTGCTCCGGCCCGGCTGCTTCCAGCCCTACCTTCGGCTCCGGCCTTCGCCTAGCGACCACCTGCCCGTCAAGGATATCATTGAGCATCCGGATCCAGAGTATGACCCCAAGGAGCAAGACTTGGACGACCGGACTTTGCGCAAGAAACTGGGGAGCCATTTCGACCCCAACTTCATGTCGGTGGCCGCGCCGGCTCAGGGGAATCTCTCCAGCTTGGAGCCTTTGCACAGGTTCAAGGGACAGGGACCTCTGCCCGGGGTGCTGAAGAAGCTGGACCTGGGCGAGACGCCCTATAGGACCAAGGTCAAGATGGGCAAGAAAGCCCGCCGGAAATTTCTCCAGTGGCTTTGGGCGTATTCCTACTGCCCGGTGATGTATACTTGGAAGGACCTGGGCAGCCGATTTTGGCCTCGGTACATCAAGGAAGGGAACTGCTTGGCCGAGCGGTCCTGTTCCTTCCCCGAGGGCATGTCCTGCAAGCCTATCAAATCGGTCACCAAGACTTTCCTGCGGTGGTACTGCCAAGGGTGGTCCAGGCAGAAATACTGCACGTGGATCCCCGTTCAGTATCCAGTGATTTCAGAGTGCAAATGCTCCTGTTAATTATGGGGAGGGGGAACGTCCCCACCCCTGGATGCATAATGTGGGGCTATGTGGCCGAGGTCCAGAAAGCCTCGGCTGAAAGCCATCTAGGGATGGGGGGAAATGAGGAGAGAAGGAAATGCTGGTCCTACACGGGATCCATCCAGAAGGCTGAAGTGTCCAGAGAGGGTGGGTAGGAACTCAAGCCATCTTGGCCAACGGACTTGACAGGTGCCAATCATCCTTCAACCCTGAGCAAAGCTTGGATGGTTGCTTGAAAACTTGTTGCCTACTTAGTGAGCGTTGCTGTTGACAAAGAGACATACAGACACGGATCCTCCTCCGTGTTTGCAAGACACTTTGCTTATGCATTTCTCCGTCCTCTTCCCCGCCCTGCCACCCACCACAAAACAGCCCCTTGCACTGTTTTTTCCCCTTTTTCCCCTCCCCCCCTTTTTAATTATTTTATTTTATTTGAAATGGGAAAAAGAGAAATCCCAGAGGAACTGCAGTGCAGGCCATGGAAAAAAAGAAAAAAGCTAAGCACTACGCTAAGATGTCTATTTTTATACGTATATAGCGTTCTAACAAAAATTAGAATTGCCACCCGCTGTAAATATAGAGAGTTTTAAAGGAGGAGGGAATCCAGCTGTGTTTTTTTGTTGAGTTTTTAAAAAATTCTTGTTATTAATAATACGATAACGACAATGCAGGACCACATATTGAAGCTCCAATTTTGAAACTGAACAGTTTCCTTTGGCATATGAGAAAGGGAGAATATTTTCCTATAAAGCTGGTTTATAATGCCTGGTCCCTATAACTTCTTTAAGATGTCCTGATTTCTGTTTCCTGTGCTCCTGTCTGTCTGTCTGTCTGTTTTTCCCCTTCCAAGCGTGTTACTGATCTTCAGACAAATTTTCAGAGTTGTCTAGGGTTCCGTTTTGTTTTTTAATGTATATTGAATAAGAATTTTTTGTTTTGTTTTTAAGTGTATGTTGTTATGAAAGAGTGATTTTTTTTTTTGGAAGACATATAGTAATGTAGAGACCTTAAAAGAACTTTCTGCATACAGTTTATTTATTTTTAATGTTTGTGCATAGAAGGGCGGGGGGGGGGGAGCTAGAGATATTGAAAATGTTTACTTGACTACTCCTTTGACAACAGATCAGTGTACATATCAACCATGACTGAGCAAAACATTTTTAGCAATAAACTCTATCTTTGAAGAAACTCCCCCATGATGTTCTAAAGATCTCTGAGAAATGTCTTAGGGGAAACCCTTCTGTCATCTAAAGACAGGACGAAATAGCCAGGAAAGGGATGCCTCGAGCAGGGACCTAAAAAATCCATTCACGTTAACCCAGCACTGCCATAAAATATATAAAGATATTACAGACTTCAGATTCTTGGTTATCCCAAGTCTGTCTCATGTTGACAAGTGGGCTTTTGCATATTGGCCGCATTACAGAGGGCTGAGCCATTGAAGTAAAGGTAAAGGTAAAGGTTTCCCTTGACATGAAGTCCAGTCATGTCCAACTCTAGGGGGCGGTGCTCATCTCCTTTTCAAAGCCGAAGAGCCGGCATTTGTCTGTAGACACTTCCATGGTCATGTGGCCGGCATGACTAAACGGAACGCCGTTACCTGCCCGCCGAAGTGGTACCTATTAATCTACTCACATTTGCATGTTTTTAATAAGGAGGGGAAATTCCCATTATGGGAAGTTAATTTGCCAGTGATGGAAGGATTTCAGAGAAACCCTTGACATGCTCTTACAAATGGTTGCCATTACTAATCTTGTGTGTGTGTGTGTGTGTGTGTGTATTCATTTGAAAAGTGGGTCCCAGTCTTGCTTTATTTCCTCTTTAGAGGCAGTCAAAGAAATCTCTGTAATTCCTATTGGTGGGAAAAGGAAATGGGTTTTAACTGTATCCCAGGAGTTTGAGGTCTGACTGATGACTGTTAGCCAGGCTGATCTGTCAGATTACTGGGACACCTGCAGAATTCTTCTCTTCTGAATTTCTGTCCTGACTTTGGGGATTCCTAAATTTCTTACCTCATTTCTAAAGTGCAATGGGATGCATTAGGAATCTACCATAGTTTCACGCTCCATGTTCAGGAATTGTCCATGTGCACTCTTCTGCAAGCTGCATCTGTTCTTTCTATTTATTTGCCCCTAATTCTCTGCCTTTTCCGCCTTGTAATTTGTGCATTGAAAAAATACAGCCGGGGAGGGAGATGATGGAGTTGCCTGTAGGACTGAATTGAGATTCTGTTTGTGCAGTGTTTTATGAATGCACTCTAGGGGGGGAAATGCACACAGATAAAATCAATCCTGAAAGATAGCATTGTATCAAGAATCTGTTCTTGTGATATCTCACAGGGGATGATGTGCATGTCATTCAACAAATGAACCTTAATGCGACCATGTCTAAGACTACAGCTGGATTTTTTTTTCCAGTATTTCAGTGTATACATTTTTTTTCAGTATTTCAGTGTATACATTTTGCAACCGCAATATGGAAAGGGGGATAGGAAATACAACTGAAGGGATAAGACCAAATACTGCAGAAAGTTGCATTTCCCCAGTTCTAATTTTTTGCAATTAATGAGAGAGAGAGAGAGAGAGAGAGCGCATGCAGGGGCATCAGCCAGTTTGGTCTAGAGCAGTATTTTTCAAACTTGACAACTTTAAGATGTGTGGTCTTCAACTCCCAGAATTCCCAGCCAGCATGGGAAGAATTCTGGGAGTTGAAGTCTACACATCTTAAAGTTGCCAAGGTTGAAAAACACTGCTGTAGATCCTTTTGGATTCTCTCTGGATGAGAACAGCCTGCCTATCTATCTACCTACCTACCTACCCACCTACCTAGCATGGCTGGCTAGGGAATTCTGGGAGTTGAAGACCACACATCTTAAAGTTGCCGAGTTTGAAAAACACTGCTCTAGAGGTTGAGGTGCTGGACTAAGCATGGAGAAATCTGAGTTCTCGTCCTGCCTTGGGCACGAATCCAGCTGGGTGGCTTAGGGCCAGTCCCATTCTCTCAGCCCTGGGAAGAAGGTACAGTAATGGCAAGCCACTTGCAAAAACTCTTGCCAGGAATACTGCAGGGGCTTGTCCAGGCAGTCACCAGAAGTCAAGAATGACTTGAAGGAACTAATATAGATAAAAATCACAGATACAACTATGTCAGGGCTGTTCTAATGTTAACCAGGGAGGAATAAGTACAAGTCAAGTTCTAGATTTAGAGGCAGACTACTAGCAAAAACCAGTTGGTGGAAGATTAACAGGGGAAAAAGGCTATTTCAACCAGGTCATTAGGCTCTTGATGCCTATACAGGTAGTCCTCACTTAATGACCACAATTGGGATGGGAATTTTGGTTGCTAAGTGAACCAGTCTTAAGCAAATCCAACCCGATTTTATGACCTTTTTTGCGGTGTTCATTAAGCAAATCATGCAGTTCCCCATTGATTTTGCTTGCCAGAAGCCAGCTGAGAAGGTCAAAAATGGCAATCACATGACACTGGGACGCTGCAACGGTCATAAATGTGAACCAGTTGCCAAGTTCCCAAATCATGATCATGACCGTGGGGATGCTGCAACGGTTGTAAGTGTGAGGACCGGCCATGTCAGTTTTTTCAGCACCATCATAAGTCCGAACCATCACTAAACAAATGGTTGTTAAGCAAGGACTACCTGTAACTGTATCATTATTGATCTCCTATAATATATATTAAGGAAGAAATAAGCAAGTTTGGGAAGGCTGAGAGGCACATTTTAAGACTTTGGGGAAGGTGATTGCTGCTGGGAGGGTAGGGTTCTGTCACATATGGGCAAAACCAGGCATTTTGGTGTGTTGTTTTTTACAGCTGTTGTTTCCTTCTTTTCCCATGCTTAAGTCTTCTTCCATATGTGTCTCACCTCAAAAGGATGGGAAGCCATTCTAACCTTTTGACCAGTTGTAACCAGAGCAGGGTCTAGGGATCACAAAACTTGGAGTTCCTCCCTTTACACCTGTGTTTCTCAGCCTTGGTAACTTTAAGATGTGTGGACTTCAACTCCCAGAATTCCCCAGCCAGCATGGCTGGCTGGGGAATTCTGGGAGTTGAAGTCCACACACCTTTAAGTTGCCACAGTTGAGAAACACTGCTTTATACATACTCACCCATTCTGCCTTCAGGTTATGCAACCATATGCATAGCCCAGGAAAGAGTGCAATATAGCAAGCCAAAGAAATTAAAAGCACGAGCTAAGAAAAGGAAATGTAGGTAAAAATAATTTAGGCTTATCATGTCCCTAACAGCAGAGTAAAACCCAGAAAGAGATCAAATCTCATTAATTAGTCTTATTGCCAGGGGCTTAATCTACAGAATCTTGGAAGTTGAATAAGCCCAAATTCTAGCCCTCAGTTATTTGTGACGTCATTAAGGCGGATCTCCGAATGCTATTTGATCTTCTTTCTCCCAGAATGCCAGACCAAAGGCTAACCAACCTCTTTCCAGATAAGATGACCCTGAAATACCTATCGGCATGGTGTTATTAATATTTTGATTCACTCCCATTTCTTTTGCAACCCTACAGGAAATTTCAGGATTCCGTTACAAGGCCACCCCATTCACCATCTCTCTCTGTGGCTTTCCATTCTTGCTTCCGTGGTTCATACGTTGCTTCTACCATTGGTATCTTGCTTCACGCATTGATTTTCAACTTCTCAGCTCTCTCTCACCAACATCCAACAAGGGTTTCTTGGCCTTCACCTTCTTCTTGATCCATTCCCTCTTCCTTAACACATTTGCTTTGCAATTTGATCCTCATTCACTCTCTGCATATGCCCAAATGGTCTCATCCTGCTTCCTTCACCACACTGGTCACTCACTTCTGTATCCAATCCAGATTTATTCAGTACCATTCCCCCACTTCCCATATGTCCCATTCCCGCTGCATTCAACTAACTTTTATATATGTACCTCCTGACATAATCAGGCAGAAGCTGACCTTTCTTTTGACAGACACTCATTCATCTCAACAAACTACTCCTCCTTTCTCCCTGCATGGGCGTATCTTAAAATTTTCCATTTCCTCCATTTGACCAAGATACCCAAACTCATCTACGTGCTTTAGTTTTTTGTCACTTGCATATAACTTGCAACAGTTCACTCCATTTTCCCTGTCAAACAAAGCAACCTTGACTTTTGATTCATTAATGTTCAGATTCCAACTTGTACCTGCACCATGTCCTCTTCCTAACATTTGCACAAACCATTTGGGTTCCCAGCCAACAACGTGGCATCATCTACAACACATCATGAACATTCATTACCCCAACAGTACAACTCTAATGTCACTAAAAACATTCCTGATACATTTATCCATAAATACATTAAACAATGGGCATTCTTCCAATCACTGGGCAATGATGCAGTCTTCACATGAACAAACACACACACGCTCACCCCATTAATAAAGTTGGATAGCCATTCCATAACCTAACCACATCTACATTTTAACATTTCTTCACATTCTACAACTACCCTGACCATTTTTCAACATTTTCATAATGGTCATCCTTGTTTCAGGTCATACACTCAGCTCAGTTGGGATACCAATGACTTCCTATCATCCTAGAGACAGTTTAATCGAACTCAACTAGCATATTCCCTTCCTGTGCAGGGTTCAATGCTAGGCTGAAACATTAATACTGAAAAGCCTTCTGGAAGAAGGAATGTTGCAAAGCTACTGTGATTGGAGGATCACTTTGCCCAAGGCTGTCTCCAGAGCCCAAATGGTGTGAATATTAGTCCCAGAACTGACAAAAATCTCATTGATTTGGATTAAACTTAAAGGTAAATGCAACTGGCCATCTCATTCTATATATGTGTATTGGGAAGAGGGAATGGCCTTTTGGGCAGGAGGAAGTGCTGCTACCAAGACAGTGGTCAGATAAAAGAAATCTGAGTCTGGGGCAGAAATGTAGTTTGAGAAAGCCTCTCAGATAAGCCCCTCCCTAGTTCACATGAAAATAAAGGGAGGGAGGGGGAGGCACATTCAGACTTGCAAGGTTCTGTTACTCTAACTTTACAATAAAAGTAGTATTAGTCTACGTGACTTTGGTTTCCTAGTCTGGTCTACCTTGAAGGGCTGACAATAGGCTAATGTGGAAGGAAAAAAATCAGAAGTCCAGAGTCATAGGAGATTTCCCTGAAATTAAATCCCCTTTGCGTTGAACTAAACTGGTTCAAAGGACAATGTGCGAGACAATGGGGTCAGGTTTGGGATTCCAGTCTTCTAGGGGACCGGAAATTAAACCCTATAAAGAGAATATTGGGCACACTGGGCAAATGTTTTGCCTTGGAAACAGAAGACTGGTTAGAGGTAGTGGGGTCTGAAGAAATTTCACACAGAAAAAGGTTATAGCCTGTTCTCCATGGCCTTGAAGCATGAGAGCATGATCTTAAGCTACAGGAAGAGAAATTCAGGCAAAAGGCTAGGAAAAACCTGATAACTGTCAGAACAGTTTGACAGTGGGAGGGATCCCTTGGCTGTATGTGTTCAGACCAAGACTAGATTGGCATCTCTTGGAGATGCCTTAATTTGGATTTCTGCAGGGGGTTGGGATGGAGCCCCTCTTCCTGAGCATTCTGAGACAATCCTTTAAACAGAGGTGAACAAACTTGGCAAAGTTTTCTTCTCTGCCATTAACACCCGCCAGATGCAGCAAAATATCACAGGTGATTTTTTTTTCCAGGCATGAAAAAAAAAAAAACTAGCAACCTTCTGGAATCAGGTCTGGGTGGTTTAAAGGAAAATATCTCTCCTCCTAATACAGGTAGTCCTCGCTTAATGACCACAATTGGGACCAGAATTCAGTGGCTAAGCAAAGTGGTCATTAAGCAAATCTGACCTGCTTTTACGACCTTTTTGTGGTGGTTGTTAAGTGAATCACTGCAGGCCCTAAGCAAACCACGTGGTTCCCCATTGATTTTGCTTGCCAGAACCCGACTGGGAAGTTGAAAATGGCAATCGTGTGACCACAGGATGCTGCAATGGTCATAAATGTGAACCAGTTGCCAAGCACCCAAATTGTGATCATGTGACTGTGGGGACGCTGCAATGGTCATAAGTGTGAGAACCCGTCGTAAGTCATTTTTTCCAACACCGTTGTAAGTCAGAACTGTCACTAAATGAATGGTTGTTAAGTGAGAACTACCTGTACAGGGTTTCTCAACCTTGTCAACTTTAAGATGTATGGACTTCAACTCCCGGAATTCCCCAGCCAGCATACACTGCTGTAATAGAAAGACAACAGGTGTGAACCACAGAACCAAATGGAACCACCTTTCAAAAGGTGAGCAGAATCAGGGCCAGATGAACCTTAGGAGGTATGGTGTTCCAGAGGGTAGGTGCAGCTATCAAAAATGCTCCTCTCTTGGGTCCTGCTAGATGACAATCCTTAACGGATGGAACTCAGAACATGTCCCTTCTGCCTGACCTAATAGGATGGGTAGAAAGGATGGGAATAAGGTGGTTTTGACTTAGCATGATGGACCCAGACTTTGGAAAGGAACTCTGATGATTGCACCTGCTTCCTTCCTGTAAAATGGGGAAAAGGCAAGACTGAGTTAGGATCAAGAGATTGTTTTGGGGGTTATATCCTTTCCATAGCTGTATGACACTGGTACATCTGCAGAGAGTTGACTCAGTTGAAACCCATAGGAAACTATCACCTAGGGAGAAGGCTGATCCTTCAACCATCTCCAGAGGTCATCCTTTGGTGGCCTACAGGCTGAGTTTCTGCAAAAGAAGGGTTGACCTATGGGAGGACCGGGTTAAACATGTTCAAAGGTGCAAACATGGCTGGCCAAGTGGATCTGGAAGAAGAGAAGAAAAAGATCAGGGAGGGAGAGGCAGAGAAATGATGTAAGTTCAGCCACATGCCAATGGATAACCATCCCGTTTCATCTGAAGCTGCTTTTCCCCTTGTCCTCAGTCTCTGACATGATATTGAACTTCTGACGGGCCCTTGAGAGCACAGAGAGAGGTGGCCATTCTTGGTGTTCTGGAAAGGATAAGGGAAGCTTGTCTTGTGAGAGCAGCAACATCTGTGGTACGGGCGGTGAACACCTGTAGCAGGCTTTTGGGGGGGTGGAGGAGGGTATTCTGGGAAAATATTTCTGACCTAATCCCAGCCGTATCTGGTGTAATGGGATTTGGTTACAAATGGCCCCTTAGCGTCTTACCGCATTTTGTTCTGCTGCGTTTTCAGGGACGTGCAGAGACCCCTTGTATTGCAGTATCTTGGGAAATAAACCCAGAATAGGATTGATGGCTGAATTTGTTTCTTGATGGAAGATGGTAGAATATTTCTTTTTCTTTCCAATGTCTGCTAATTGCCAGAAGGCTGGGAAAAGATTCACAGGTTTCCACCCTCTGTCTTCGATGAAACAGATAGTAAGCAAGAATTAGAAGATTTTTTTTTTTCATACGGACAGGGAAAGAAACTTGGGCAATTATTAAAATCTAGAAGTGCAAAGTTTGCTTAGAATCAAAGAGAGAGAGAGAGAGAGAGAGATACAGAAATGTGCTCACACACATACATGCACATGTTTCCAGACAAGGCTGGGAGCATTCTATACCACTGTGAATTTTGCAATTTCAAACTTGGAAACTATGGACAGATATGGATATAGATCAGTGTTTTTCAAACTTGGCAACTTTAAGATGTGTGGACTTCAACTCCCAGAATTCCCTGGCCAGGAATTCTGGGAGTTGAAGTCCACACATCTTAAAGGTGCCAAGTTTGAAAGACACTGAAAAAATGATATAGATGATAAATGATTGATAGATAGATAGATAGATAGATAGATAGATAGATAGATAGATAGATAGATAGATAGATATGACCCATGCCTTTATTTTGTATCAATATAAGCAGATTTCTTGTTGGTAAAAAGATACGAGAATCAGCTTTCCCCTTTTAAATTCTTTGTTGCACAATGTTCCAACTCCCTTACCCCACATTTAAGTAGTTAAGAATTAGGTATTTTTTAATGGAAGGGTTAACTTATGTGCATATATGAATATTTGGAGGTGGGATGAATTTAGAAGGGGCTTCTCTTATTTTTGCAACTTTTTTCAAGGTCTTTATGAAAAACATTTTTCTTCTTTTCTCCTACAGCAAGGAGAATTGTGAAATCGTATTTATGACATCTATTCTCCCTTTTTCCCCTCTGGAGATATAGAATTTCTCCCTCCAACTGAGAGACGCCAATGTAAGATTTATTTATTTATTGTATTTATACCCACCACAATCACAAGATTGTGGCCCCACTGGGCGAATATGCAGCAGCCACCACAACATGTTGCCTTATAGTCTTGTCTCCTAAAAAACAGGCCTCTTTTCAAGACCCTTCAGACACTATTATTGGTAGACCACAGATAGTTTGATCAAGCCAGGGTGATTTGGCTCACCCTGTGCTAACCCATAACTCACAATGGCTGAGTTCATCCAACATGGTCAGCCCCAGACTGATGAACCTCATAATGATGTGCAAACCCAGTTAGCAGGAGTGGTAAGATAGGCCAGAGAAACCAAGAGATGGGAATGGGATGAGACATTGTCTAGAGCAGGGTTTCTCAACCTTTGGACCCTGGAAATATTTTTCGGGCCTCAGGGAACCCCTGCACATTCAGGCTCAAAGATAGGCCAGAAGTTACAAAATTATTATATTCGCTTCATGGGTAGGCCTGTATGTATGCACTAACAGTGTTCTTCAGCTAAAAGAGTGAAACTTACCTCTTTAATGTGAAGTTGCTCGAATTTGAAATAAATTTTTAAATAAATCGTGATCTCCCAGGGAATCCCTGGTGACCTCTCACTGAACCCTAGGATGCCACAGAACCCTGGTTGAGAAACCCTGGTCTAGAGAACTCATGTGGTTTAGCAGCCTGTGAACCAACCTGGGTTTTATGTCACATAGTCCTTTTAGATTTACCTCCAAAAGCAATCTCTAAGAAATCGAGTTGTGTCTCCCTTGCTCATCCCTCCTTCGGGCATCAGAAAGGGAAAGAGAATAAGAGAGAAAGAAGGATATTTGAAAGAGAAAGAGAAAAAAGAAAGAGAAAAAGAAAAAGAGAGAGAGAAAGAGAAAGAGAAAGAGAAAAAAGAAAGTGTGTTAGAGAATGGGTATCCCCATTCATTCCTTGCTTCAACCTCACTGTCAGCCTTACCAGGTAGACCAGACAGGAAACATGACCAGATAAGCTAATTCTACTTTATTATAAAGCTCCATTAAAAGAATCTTGCAAGTCTGAAAGTACAATTCTCCCCCCACCCCATCTCCTTTACAGCCCAAGAAACTAAGGAAGGTCCCTTCTGAGCCTCTTGCCTCACCCACTGTCCAGCTGCAGGCTATGCTGCCTCTTATCTGATTGCTCCCTAGGCAGCGTCTCTTTGCTCACCTCCCAAGGTCTTTCCCACATACCATTACACTCACCTGACAAACAGCCCCAATAGTTTATTTGTCCCCTCCCTGTGAATGTGGCCTGATAGAAACAGGACTTCCACTCAGTTGTTCAGGCTGGGAGTATACAAATGTGGACATGAGGTCATCCCACTTGTTTTCTTTTGTCCTCCCCCCTCTTCTTTTCTTTATGTAAACATTTTATAAAGCTGCCTATCTTTTTTTCTAAATAAGACAGTCTTTAATCTTAAAGAGAAAGTTAAACAATTAAAAATACAAACTAATAAAGAAAAAAAACTGCCTTATATTTTATACTTATCGATAGTCACTAGTTTACTACTATCATGAATTCACTACTGTAATATGAACAATACAAAATATATGTTGCAATGGCAGAGATTTTGTGATCTCTTACAATAACGTAAGAGATCACAAAATCTTTGCCTAGTAACACATATTGCTGGATCCTTGGATTAGTAGAAAATACTGCCTATTTGAAAAGAGATAAATCACGCCTTTCCAACAACCATTCCTTGACATCCAGAGCTTTGGAATTCGACTCATGATCAGGAATTACAGTTGCACTGAATATAGGAAGGTGGCTAAAAGGATTATATTGAGAAATTGGAAAAACGATTAAAAAGAGCTGTGCATTTCACAACAGTGACCTCGTTGCGATGCTCTCAGCAGCCCAGCCTCCCCCAAGTGGTATTCCCTACTTAGCTTGGATTTCCCCCTCTCCCCATTTCCAGGCATCCAATTCCTCTGAAATTACAGCTGGAGTCAGACAATTTTTTTCTCCCCAACTCTATTAAAGGGATAAAAGACACACCATCCCATTATAATAGGCACACTCACAGCTGGGCCTCTGGTGATGAAGTTTCCCAGACTCAGGGGTTGCTTCAAAACTCTGCAAAAGCTGTTTGTTTCGTGGTAACTCAACGAAGGGCGTGTGTGAGATTCTTCTAGGATATCACTCAGTTCACTTAAAAGTATTTGGTTTTTGCTGGGTGGTCTTTTTAATTATTTCAGCTCCAACATTTCCCAGTTTTATGGCCAGGATGATCCCTTTCTTTCCTACATGCTAGGAATGCACCCTATTCAGCCCCTTGATGCTTTGTAACTCTAGCTGAGACCCAGCTTCCACCATCACCCTTTCTGCCTTTCTCTCTTTCCACACTTCCTCCCAGTGGTAGCTAGTTTGGGTTTTACTTACACACACCACCCCTCCAAATTATTTACAGTCCTGGACCAATAAAACTTTTAAAATACAGACAACCCAACCTGAAGCAATGAAGGATGGGAAGAGGAATACCAGCTGGCTTCTGCAAGCCTCAGATATTGCTAGAAACTTTATAGCGGTTGTCCAAGTTAGGTCTTGCAGAAGGAAGATAGTGATCTCTTGATCAGAGGCAGCTAAAAGTTCTGACCATCGGGGTTAGGAGTGCCAGATGCCATGGATGGTCCATGGGCAAAGTAACAGTATGTGAGTTACTGACCAACCTCTGTACATGAGCAAACCCATGGACAATTGTTGGACAGGAGACTAGACAGTCTCCGTAATAGGGAGAGAGGGCCAAAATCACCCACCCCTATTATGGCACAATTGCAGGTTCTCCATGGATGATTCCTAGCTATTTCTACAACATCTGACAATCATATTCCACAAAGGAGGGGGGTTTTAAACCTTGGCTCAAATTAGCAACCTCTCAGTTGATAGGATGAATGCAATCTTGATGAACATGCACTGAATATTCTGCAGCATTGAAACAACAGAGCACTGGACTATTTCTTTTATGAGAAACTTAATTAAATTTTGGAGTACAAGTAAAGCAGTACAAGACTAGAAAGACCATGAAGAAAGAATGAAAAAAGAACAAACTTAAAAGTGCAGAAACAAAAAGAGAACGGGGAAAGAGCGGCTTCCAACTACCTTCAGCATAGATACAAGCATAAAAATACATCAACCTCTTACTCTATGTATAAAACACATTATTTCTATATTCTTACACAAACTTAATCATCGAATCCCAAGATTAAAACTTTATCTTTGTCAGTTTCAAGCAAAAACTCCAAAAGTGGTTTGCAAGTAGAAACGAAGTTAGACCGATTATTTTCTTTAATCAAGGTAGTCCCCTTTGCCATCTCTGCCAGCTCCCTTAATTTCTCCGTCCATTCTTCCACAGTAGGAATTTGTAAGTCCTTCCACCTTCGTGCATATAAAAGTCTTGCTGCTGTTGTCATGTACTGTATAAAAACAGTTTCAAACTGTTTATCCATCAAGCCTAAAAGAAAAACTTCTGGTTTCAACTGTATGTTGATCTTAAGAACCTTTTGAATTAATGTACATATCCGACCCCAACAAGTCTTAGCTTTCTTACAGGTCCACGGGAGGTGATAAAAAGTACCTTCACCTGAATGAACTGTTTGACAGGCTGTCATCTGACAGAACAAGATGAGTTTGGGGGGGGATGAGTGGATTATGCCCTTCTAACCCCATGGAGCAAGGGGGACATGAGGTTGCAAAGGACAAGATCATTTTACATTTTACATCTTGCATTTTGCATTTTTATATTCATTCATACTTATATTTTATAATGAATTTTTATTCTTTTTTTTATTGTAAACCACCCAGAGTCATCGCTGCATGAGATGGGTGGTGGAGAAATTTAGTAAATAATAATAACGATAATAATAATAGAGAACAGCAACTGTCTGGGTTTTTTTTTTCATCTTCTCAAATTGTGCTCAAGCCATGTAGATAAAGAGGAATCACAGCCTCAAATCAGCATTTTGAACTAGTCGTAGTCTTTCTAAAGCAACCTAAAAATACACAGGTCTGGCCTGGATGTTTTGCCCCTTCTTTTCCAAAAGAATGAATTTAGAACTCTTTGCTAGATAGGGACAGCCAAAAGGTGTATCGCTTTCAGCTGGTTAAGGTTTTGAATAATTTGCAATAAACTGCCAGTGGTTTGATGGTGATATAAGGAGTTGGTAGTTAAATCAGGCTGTTGAAAAGATGGGGGTAGGAAAGCTTGGGTGCTCAGGAGTAACATTGACTATGAACTCTGCTGACTTCTGCTGTTAGAGTGGAAAAAATCCTACACATAGTTTTAGCACATGCTCAGAGATACCTGTGTCCTTCATTGTAAGAAGATGCCTTAGGCACCTAGATGCAGCTTAGTAAAAGAACAAGAAAGAATACCCATCTTGGAAGACAGGGTAGTCTCCAGCATGTCATGAACACAAAGGCATGTCTGTAACATCCCTATTTTTCAAGCTGTCCACAGCCACCTCCAACCATCGTCATTCATGTTGCTAAAGGCTTCAGTCCACCTGCTTGCCACTATCCTCAATACAGACATCATAAGCTTTCTTGTCAATGATTTAAAAGCCGGAAGAAGCTGGAAGAAGAAAAAATTGAGTTGTTCTGTACCTAGAGTGAGAAAACTGCAACCTCACAGATGTTGCTGGGCTTCAACGCCTATAAGTCTGGTCATTCCTTGCGCTGAATTGGGATAATAGGACTTGGAAGCCAGCATCAGCTGAAGGGCTCCAGGTCTTCTACTCTTGGCCTTTGGAATATTGTCAAAATATTGACTGGCATCCATAACATGACAAATGGCAGGCACATGTGCTTTGCATAGTATCATAATGTCTCTACCTGTGTATTTCCATTCATCTGAGATGCATCACCTCTTCGCTGGAGAAACAAGGAAGCAATTAGAACCATGGCAAATGACCATGTTGTCCAAACAGTTGTGCTCCTTAATACTGTAGGATATTTCCAATGTAGTGATTTTTAAAATTTTACCAGGTAATGCACAGAAAATCAAGAGTGATCCTCGTAAACAGAAGCTGAAGATTTGGCAGCAATTTTTCCCAGCTCTTAGGTGTTTCAACTTTGTCCATAGCCAAGGCTGATCTTGCCAGAGACAAGTTCCTTATCTCATCTCATCACTGACATTTGTTTGTTTGTTTGTTTGTTTGTTTGTTTTTCAAATTTCTAGTACCGCCCATCTCTCCCGGTTTACAATAAAATCAAAATTAAAAGCATATAAGGTTCTGTTGTTTTTCACGTCCTTTATCTACAAAGGTGAGAGGGATTTAGCCCCAGCCAAGTAATAGAATCAATTACAAGCCATTTGCTTAATCTTTGGAAAGCCCCCCAGAAGCACTTGGTTGTTCTTGACTTCTGCCTCCATTGCTGGCTTGTAAAATTTGGAGGCACAACGATGGAAGGTGGCTTCAGTGGCGTTATCAAGGGAGGACTTCAAGATAGAAACTGAGGACCCACCTCAGCAGGACAAACAGGTTGGTTCCCAAGCTTCAAGGTAGTTTGGCAACACATTATCTAACATTACTTACCTCTGAAATACAATTAAATCTTGAATCTTAATGTTTACAACTACCCCATTGGTTAATCCAACAGCCACCCGATGTGGGTCTCTTATCTCTTTCTTTAAAGTCCAGGACATTGCATTCTCCCCCTTCTGGTGACAGAATCACCTTGCTTGCTTTCTTGGCAAGCTTACCAATTGTCCAACTGACTCTTAATTCAAGTGCTTATATTAAAAAAAGGATCACTTTATTACCTGGGGGTAATTGTTTAGTGTTACCTTCAGAAGGCCAGTCTATTTGTAGCTAAAAATAAAATTAAGCAACACAGACATTCTGAGGTCTGCAATCAATCTCCCCATTGGGGGAGAGGGACGGTAATATAAATCTAATAAATAAATAAATAAATAAAACTCCACCACTTTTATGAATCCTGCAGTGCAGCAAAAGTTAAAGCTTAAACAGAAAAAAAAACATCAGGTTCATTGGAGTGGGCGGACTCCCTCACCAATTTCTGACCACATTTCTCACCAAAGCCGAACATTAATTTAAAAAGCAAAAATGGATGTGCATGTAAACATATCCACCAGTACTGGAATTTTGGAAGGATTCTAGATTTGCCATCTTAAGAAGAGGAATCTGAAATCTTAAAATGTGGAATTCAACTCTGTAAGGTAGGGATTATCTACGATGGTTTATGTATATATGTCAGGACCTGTGGCTACAATTCTCAGTCTCCATCGTTGCTGACATTTATTTGTTTGTTTGTTTATTTTTCAAATTTCTAGTACCGCCCACCTCTCCCAGTTTACCATAAAATCAAAATTAAAAGCATGTAAGTTACAATGTAACAATAAATAAAGATAAAATAAATACAAAATCCAAGGGTGAAGATCTTATTCGTTGGGGAGAGAATATGTTGGTCAATGTTGTGAGCAGTTGCAGTCCAGTAGCCCCTGGTTAAAACCTACAGAGGATGATCCTGTACGAATATCAGTCAGATCCATAAACACATTTCAAAGTCATTTTCAACACTAGATTAATCTATTGGGAGATTAGATAGAGCCACTAAATGAAGAAGCCGCAAGTCTGTTCCCTTATGAAAAACCCACCTTCAAGGCAGAAGAACAGAGGACTTCTTGATCCTAAGAGAATTCTCCCCTCTAGTGGCAAAATGCTAAATTGCAAGAACAAAAAGAAATCCCCATTTCTTTGACATACACTTTGCATCTCCTGCTTTTCGCACGTAAGGGCTTCATGCACACTAGTCAATAGACAGTTTGTGATGGTGATAAGAGAAGGAGGACATAAGAGTTTCACTATAGTTTGCATTAACAGAGCTGGTTTGGTGTTGTGGTTAAAGGCAGCAGGCAGCAAAAATCAGGAGATTGTGAGTTCTAGTCTTGCCTTAGGCACAAAACCAGCTGGGTGACCTTGGGCCAGTCACTTTCTTTCAGCCCTAGGAAGAAGGCAATGGCAAACCACTTCTGAAAATGTTGTCTAGATGGACTTGTGTCCTTGCCAGGAGTCAAGACTGATTGTTTCCAATTCTGGACCCCACATTTTAGGAGAGAACAGGTTCAAAGAAAGGCAACCAGGATTGGTTCAAAGAAAGGCAACCAGACCAATGAACTGGAGACTAAGTCTTACCAAGAGATGTGAAAAGAACTGGATGCATTTCACCTTTAGTAGACAAGACAGAGGGGAGAGCAAGTATCTGAAAGGCATTACAAAGAAGGTAAGACCTGTTCACGATTGCCCCAGAGTAAGAACATGAAATAATGATCTTAAATCACAGGAAGGCAGAGTCTGGTTGAATGTGAGGAAAAGCATTAACATAAGCAGTCTGACAGTAGAACCAACAACCAAGGAAAGTGGTGGACTCTCCATTACTAGATGCCTTCTGTAAAGATATGTCCACCCAACTTGTTCCCACCAACAAATTTTGATAATCCCCCATGTAGGGGAGGTGACAGGGAGGTCACAAGCAATGTTTCTCTGTAGCAGCCCCCCTGCAAGGGAACACTGTTCTACCCACCCACCCACCCCAAGATTAAATTGGCACCCTCATTGTTGGCCTTACAGAAACTGCTGGATAGAGTTGTTCTGGAGATCCTTGATGGTCACCATTACACTTCCCACTGTATGGCTGTTTACGTTTTTATTGGTTTTTATGTTGTAAACTGCCAGGAGTTATTTTTGGCTGAATCCAATGATTATATACATACAATAAAATAAATAAAATAAATCTGTCAGGGATGCTTACACTGGATTCCATCCTAGAGCAGGAGATGGACTTGATGGGGCCTTCTAACACGGGTCAAGGTAAAAGTGATACTGAGAGGATGTCATAAATTCTCGTAAACGGGCTTCTTACTGAGGGCTGTGGGATGAGAAGCTGAATTTGGGAGATATGATTGATGTGAAAGAAAAATAAGAGCATTAGCAATTGGTTCCAGGGAGGCAGTTTAGATGGCATCAAGAGTAATGGTATAAATCATGCATAGCAAATATTGTCAGCAATATTTTGCAGCACCTTAGTATCCTCATGCCTTAGAACACAGATTAGAAAAATGAGTGATTAAGAGTTACTATGACCCAATATAGGAAAATCCCAGTGTTTGGCATTCTTTTGAATAACTCACAGCACCCACATTCACACAATATGTGACCACCAAAACCGCATTATGGCTTCATGAGATGCACGAGCACTGCCTTTGCAAGGATTAGACTCCCGATGATCAGATGATCAGTCCAAGTGATCCAGAAGCAGATCATGGTGGAAAATACACAGAAGTCAACATTCAGGAGCAGCAAGCAAGGATCCAGAGGACCATGGGCCTTATTGACAGGATATGATGACATTTGTAGCCCAACTGCAGTTGGCAGTGCTATTGTGGTTTATAAAAGGGACTCTGTAGCTTTACGTGCTTTTGTTCTGATGGGAGGATCCAGGGCTGCCTGGAGAATAAGAGGAGAATGGATTAGGTTCGATACCTACAAAGCTACAAGTCTGATTATAGATGCTTGCAGTACGATTTCCTCTTAGAAATTGGTTTGAGAAGAGCTCAGTGTCTGCATCATCTGTTCTCCTATTATGGAAAGTAGTCATGGGAAGAGAGAACAACATCAGAACCTCATAATTCCCCCAGAAAGGTCAGATTAATCCAGCAGAAGCACATATGCCTTAGGATGCTCCAAAGACTTTGGTTTTGGCACACCAATGGATGCTAGAATCTTGCTACTTCTTCACACCAAAGATTTATATCCCGAGCTTGGCATGAAGACAGCCCACGAGTGTATCAAATGAAGATCCTCTTGTGCTCTGAAGCATGGACACTTTGTACATTCCAACACATACTCCTGATTCAACAACATACTCTTGTGAGATTTCAGGATGGGGAGGGAGGATTAAATCTGGTGGATATATTCAGCCTTGCACATACTTTACTTAAGTAATCTATTGCAATGTGATACTAGGAGGTTAGCAGTTTCACTTTTTTAATAGGGGCATTTGGGTGATGTTCTGGACAGGGAAAATTGGTGAGAGAAAGGGGCATTTCCTGTGTCTCTTTAATGGTGCTGGACCAGCCTCCAGTGTAGAAGTTTCAAAGTAAGATTCTCATTGTCAAGAGCTTAGGGGAAGAAAGGTACAGAGAAATCTAGGATTTTTTTCAACCCAGGAATAACAGATGGTATCATCTGCTACAGGAGAACTGACATTATTGGGGAGTGCAGGGGGCCTTTTGCAAGTCTTCCCCAAATTTGTGAGTAGAGAAAGCAGATGGTCTATTTCTCAGGTTTTTCTTTTGGGTGAAAGAGAAATTTGTCAACCCTTTCTCAAGAGCAGGATTCATTCTTAGCAGTGGTGGGAGCACTTCTACTGGAAAAACAAAAGAACTCACAGGAGATGTTTCCTCCTAATCGATCTATTAAGATTTAATGGAAGCACAGAAAGATAGGAAAGCTCCAGAGTGCTGGAGGGAAGGTGGTAAGATCCACCTAGCCCAACATTTTGGTCTCCCAGTGACCACTGGTTGCATTTGAGAAGCTCCCAAGTCTGGGTCAGAGCCAAGAGCCTCCTTCCATGTCCCTTCCCAGCAACCAGTATCTAAAGCAGTGTTTCTCAACCCTAGCAACTTTAAGACGTGTGGGCTTCAACTCCCAGAATTCCCCAGCCAGCATGCTGGCTGGGGAATTCTGGGAGTTGAAGTCCACACGTCTTAAAGTTGCCAGGGTTGAGAAACACTGATCTAAAGCCTACTGCCTATGTATTCTGCAAGTAGTAAACCACCATCATCGTTAGTAGCCAGTGATAGTTGATCCTCCATAGAGCCATCCAGTCCTCTTTTCAAACCATCCAAATGGATTGAAAAAAGGATTTCTCTTCAGGCAGCCCTAAATCCCCCTGCATTTGGTTTTAGAGGATGGTCTCCAGTTTAACCCTCTTTTGCTCCAAGCAAAACAGCCCTAAATGCTGTCAGCCTTTCTGTGCACGGAGCTACTCCAGACTGCTAATAATCTGGCTGCCCCCTTCTGCCTTTTTTAAGAGGCAGCGACCAGAACAGAACGCCGTACTCATGTGTGGTCTCATCATAGATTTGTGGAAAGGCATTATTGTATTGACAGTTTTATTATCAGTTCCCTTCCTCAGGAGCTGAAATGAAAGACAGGACTTTCATTCACACACAAACACACTCCTGGGCCATCTCTCTGCTAAATGTGCAATGCTACCGCACACCAACTCTGAGCATTTCTTCAGCATTCTTTACTTGCAAAAGACATTGAGAAGCAAAGTCACTTTCCTCCAGCCAAAGGGAAATGGGCAGGGTGGAAAAAAATTCAAGGGGATTTCTCTGCTCAGCACTAATTAAAATGCGTTCCTTGTAACTGCAGGAGAAGGAAGTGCTAACAAGTCTTTTAAAATCTGTCATTAGTATATAGCAGGGTTTCTCAACCAGGGTCCCGTGGCACCCTCGGGTTCCATGAGTGGTCACTAGGGGTTCCCTGGCAGATCACGATTTATTTTAAAAAAAATTTCAAATTCGGACAACTTCACATGAAAGAGGTAAGTTTCATTCTTTATCTGTAGTTTAAGAACACTGTTAATGCATCTACTGTATACAGAACTACCCATGAAACAAATATAATAATTTTGTAACTTCTGGCCTATGTTGAGCCTGAATGTGCAGGGGTTCCCCGAGGCCTGAAAAATATTTCAAGGGTTCCTCCAGGGTCAAAAGGTTGAGAAAAGCTGGTATATAGGGAGTCAACGAATGGGGGAAATCACCATACAGGTAGTCCTCGCTTAACAGCCATTCGTTTAGTGATGGTTCAGACTTGCTGAAAAAACTGACTTGGGACTGGTCCTCACACTTACATCCATCGCAGCATCCTTGCGGTCACATGGTGGCAATTTGGACACTTGGCAACCAGTTCACATCATCCCGTGGTCATGTGATTGCCATTTTTGACCTTCTCAGCCCAGCTTCTAGCAAGCAAAATCAATGGGGAATCGCATTATTTTCTTAATGACCATGTGGTTGGCTTAACACCTGCAGTGATTCGCTTAACAACTGCCACAAAAAGGTTGTAAAATCAGGTCAGATTTGCTTAATGACCAAATGCTTCACTTAATGACCAAAATTCCAGTCCCAATTGTGGTTGTTAAGCAAGGACTACCTGTAGTCTAGATCCTTTAAAAATGTGATGGTGTTCCTATTTTACAGTAAGTTTTAAAAGCATGCCAGGGAACATTTCTAAGACTGCAGAATTTTCAGAGGTCTAAAACGTCAGGCAACGTGTCACAAAACAGCAGTGGGAGAAAGGCAGTGGTGAAGAGATTCAATTAGTGATTAAAAGCTAAAGTTCTGCTTCAACAAGCTATGAAGTTGGATGAACAAGTGTCCTGGATCCAAGAAGGATGCAGGTAAGCACAAAACACATCTATTTCTCTAAGTTATTATTAAAACAAACTTACCTGTGTTGCTATGGATGATTTTTCGAAAGCCCTGTTTTTGTAATGCCCAGCTACTATAGAAATTCTTTTGTGCAAAAGCCAGAAAGGCAGATGTTCTAATGCAGTGTTTTTCAACCTTGGCAACTTTAAGAAGTGTGGACTTCAACTCCCAGAATTCCCCAGCCAGCATGCTGGCTAGGGAATTCTGGGAGTTGAAGTCCACACTTCTTAAAGTCCACACATCTTAAAGTTGCACTCACTGTTCTAATGGATGTACAGAGAGACCACTGCAGGCCCAACCTCATTTTAGCCTAGTTTATTATATTTATAAACTTAGTTTCTCTGTGGCTGTGTTCACACAAAGAGTTTCATTAGGTCAATTACAACCTTAGGGGCTGCATTCAGACAATATTAGCATTAACTTTGGTTAGCTTTCTGTGGCTTAGTCTGATGTGCAGGCCATTTGTTACATTGTATAGGTTTTAATGTATTATAACGAATCTGACAAACTGTTTATTTCAGTTGCTTGATTCAGCCTGTTGTCTGAACAGATACTTTGGATGTAGCACTTCTGTTAATGCAAAATTAGGGGGAAAAAACCCTAATTTTATGGGAATGGCCCCTTAAATACTTCAGTGATAAAATCACCAAGGGTTTCTCTCCCACAATTATCGCTTGATAATTTGCAGGCAGGAATTTACGAAGTCTGAACATTTTCTGCTTGGCAGGGAGGGGGAATAAAGAAGAATTTTAAATTGCTGGAGAGATTCTGAATTCTAATGTAAGTTCAGGGTTGCTTTTGTATTATCATATTCAAGCTCCTGAGCATTCTCTATTTATTCTGTGTTAAAATGGGGACGGCATTTTAAAAAGGAAATACTGCATTTTGCTGAAGAGATTGAGAACACTTTGTTTGTTTGTAACATGTAATATGGACCTGTACCAATGTGATTTAGGTTAACTTTTGTTATTTTTACACAGATACTTTACTTTGTGATGGTCTGATGACTTGTTACAAATAAGCAGACCTGTTTATGATGGTTTGCAGGTCTAAAAAAGTTGTCACAGATATGGTATTTGTGTCATCTTACATCAGCTCAAAGGCAATGTTTCCCTTCCAGTTCTCTGCAGTTTTTAGATGTGTATTTTTGTTAAGGAAAACAGCAGAAAAAGGGCACATCTAACATATATACATTTCTGTATGTGTGGAAAGCCAGTCCTAGAATTAGAGGGATGCCCCAGAATTAGGAAGAGAGGGTTGAAAGGACTAATAGACTTCAGCAATTTTTGAAAGAGTTGAATCTGTAACAAATATAAGCAGGCTTGCAAAAATACAGTGTTTTTTAAAAGTAAAACTTCCAAGGGATAAAAGGGAATGCCTTGGTATGCAGCAAGGTCTCCAGAGGAGGTAAGACCAACAGTGTGGACCTTCATGTGAAGATAACTAAGGTGGGCTTTAATTGTGTATTGCAGATCAATTTAAGGCAACAGTCCCAGATTAGTGGGGTGCAAAGGAAGAGTTAAAAGCCAAGGGCTGGAAGGTCTGTTGGTATCAGCAAGAGATGAAAAGGTTGGTGCATTTATTTATTTATTTGTTTTTCAAATTTTGCTACTGCCCATCTCCCTCAAAAGAGGGACTCTTTTTCTTTTTAAAAAAAAACTATGAAGAGATTATTTTGATGACTGTTGTCCAACCCTCCTCCAAAAATCTGATTATGATTCTTTCCGTTACACTTGTTCTAAAGACCGGCTTTGCCTGTCTTGGTGTCATTTTGTCCACAGAGCATCTCCATGATCCCCAGCTGTCTCCCTAATTTTAAGGATTCAGTGTCAACTGAAAAGCCCTTGGATGAAAAAGCCACCCTTTAGAGAGCTGTTTTGGGCCATGCTGTTGAAATCCTACTGACAGGGGGAGCAACAGGGCCATCTCCTGATTATAACCCTTGTTGCCACTCAACAACACTTGAGTACACTCACCACTATCTGAAAGAGCCAGCATGGAGTATTGGTGAGGGTGCTGGACTAGGAGTGCAGAGACCCAGGTTCTAGTCCTCCTCAGCCACGGAAGGTCTCTGAGGAACTTGGGGCCAGTTCTTCTCTCTCAACACAAGAGCCAATGTGTGCAGTGGTGGACTAAGAAGGGGGAGACCCAACTTCTAGTCCCAACTCAACCATGGAAACTAGCTGGGAACTTTGGCACTTCCTCTCGACCCAATCAGTGACAAACCCCAACTGATTTTACATACCTTGATGCTGCCTTTGAATGGTGTTGGAATAAGAGGGAAAACACTCTTCTAAAATCACGACCAGGAAGGGTGATTTAAGCTGGTCTCACTCATGGGCTGGGAACGAGCTGATGCCAACCTCATGGGGATAAGGCAGAAAAAAAGAGGTTGCTGGGGCACATGTGGGCCAGGGTTAGGTGCCAGTCTGGACACAGTCTCAGCTATTTACAGCTCAGGTTCCCTGTGAAATAAATCTTGCTTGCACTCATTCCTCTGCTGATCTATTCCTGGATTTGCAGGACAGATGGATATAGCTTTTCCAGAGGACTTTGGGGGACTGGTTCTGGTACAATGGGTTTATATCCTCTGTAATAATGGTCTTATCATTGCTTTATTCTGCAGTTGGGTTCTGTACGTTGCCTAAAGTCCTACAGATTGAGGCTATAAATAAATCCCATAAATAAATGTTTCATTTGCTAATCTCTGACCAATCCCACATTCCTGGTTCATAAGTGAAAGGGAATGAGTATACACATTCCTTCCAGAAATCCCAAAACATCCTTATTATTGTTTTCCTGACCAAGTATGCATGTTTTTAAAAAACTGAAAATGAAAATGTTGTCCAAGTAACCAGCAGAGGGCACACGAAGCTCGCCAAAACTCCTACAGCAACCAAAGATAGAACTTAACAATTAAACCAATATAGTAGTAGTAATAGCAACTGTAGTGGTTGTTGTTATTACTACTACTACAGGTTAATCTGGCATTTATATGAGAGGCTTCTGAATCATCCCAACCCCACATTTTGGTGCAGTGTCAATCCTACGACCCACACTTGGCTTCTGATAGAGCCAGAAAAATATCTCTTTGTGTGGGGAGCACATCATTCACTTTACTCTCTAGTTTTTCACATACTTGCATAGGCACCCTACCATGTGCAGCCCACTTGAATTTAATCTCATGCACACAGCATCTGGTTTCTCACAAAGCACTGTGGTCGTATTATTTTAACCAAGTTTTGTTGAACATCCCACAGTGGGGTGGCTTGTGTTTGGCTAAACCAACACCAGCAAAGCAAATGATGGTTTAGTGCAAGAAACTAGGGGCAAGATGGCTGTGACCACATGATCAAGCCCTGTTTTATTTTTCTGTGGGTCGCATGCGGACCTCACCTGACACAAAAAATGGCAGAGCTTTGATCACGTTATTTCAGCCACCATCTTGACCCCCTCCAAGTGAACGCCCCTGCTTTCAACTCACATTTCTCTTTTGCCCAGTTTTTTTTCTCCTTTATATCTGCCTCTTCCCATTAGCCAGGCAACAGATGTGTCATTTCAAGATCCAGCAGCTCTCATGTTGAAGAACACTCAAGATTTTCCTAACTATAAGCTCCAATTGAAAGAGAGGGGGAGAAAAATCCAGAAATTCAGCAGCCCAAACAGATGTATTATTATTCTGCTATGTTTATATCAGCCTTTTCTTAGTCAGCATCTTTCAAATATGCTGGACTACAGCTCCGGTTCATAGGATCCAATTAGAAAATATAGTGATATCAAACCGTATTGTGACATCATTGGGCAAATGATGCTATTTTTTTGTGATGGAATGTCTAACAGACCTGGGGAAAGAAGAGGATGGAGCACAACAGTTATAAAAGGAAGCATGACTATTACAAATAAGATTCCTGAGTCCTGGGGACAAGGAAATATGAAAACAAGATTCAGAGCCATTCCACCTTTGTTATGATAGGTACAACCTGACCTGGAAAATTGCGTTGATGGGCTTCCAAGATTCTGTTGCAGTCCTTACTAACAATAGGGATCTTTCCAGAATCCAAGCTTTCTTGTTTCCTGAATTGCCTAATGCAAAGAGCTTGAAACAGCTACTTCATTACTCAAATACATAGTTTGCAGCATTTATGTGTTGATGTCATACATTGCCCACACCCAAATTCTTATGCTCCCATCATCCTAACCAACATGGGTAGCTGGATTCTGTGACACTCTGAAGCCATTCTACAGTGGCTTGATTGACAATTGTACCATGTGCAGCCTCTTCCGTTTTCACCAGAAATGATCTAATTGGAGGTAGTATTCCCTTTGTAAATGATGTTATTTTTGTGCAAATGATGCTATTTTTCTGTGATGAAATGTCTAACAGACCTGGGGAAAGCAGAGGATGGAGCACAACAGTTATAAGAGGAAGCATGACCATCACAAATAAGATTCCTGAGTCCTGGGGACAGGGGAAATGTGAGAATGAGATTCAGAGCCATTCCACCTTTATTATGCTAGGTATAACTTGACCAGGTAGGTTCACACATCTTGTTAAGGCATAACATGTTGTTTGATTTTGGCTTAGCAGGTTGGTGAATCTAGCCATTGTAGTTTGGACACCATGACTTAGAGCTTAACACAAACCCAGCCAATTGTAGTCTAAGCTATGGTGTGGTGTGACAAGCGAATACAGACATAAGCTTTAATGGTCCTTACAACAGTCTTGTCAGGAAGATCAAATTCCTTACTCCAGTATTGTATGGCAGACTCTAGGGTGAGTTCAAAAGAGCATAAGAGAGATTCAAACTAGGGACTTCGCACCAAATACTCTTACTTGCTGGGACACACCTGCCAAATCAGGCCATTTCTTTCCATCATTCTACCTTCTTAGCAACGTTCTTTTGTATTCTGTGGTGCCCCCAATTTCTCTCTACAGTGTTCCTCTAAAATCATCTTCTGCTAGCTTACACCAGTTCACACTGTAGACTCCTAAAGTTGGAAAGGATCCTTGAGGGCATCATATCCAACCCCTTGCTCAGAGCAATATTAAGGCATCTGTGATAGATTATTTTCTCATCTGGGACACATCCAAGGAGGGAAGCTAATCCTATTTGAGTAGTTGACACCAGAGTTAGAGTAACAAGTGGTTCTAGGAATGGTCACCTGACCTTTTCTACTGCTTCAATCATAGAAGACTTTTGGAAACAGAACGATGCAGGTCATGTTGATCATCTCTTGCTGTTTTCTTCTTCAGAGGAACATCAGTGAGTGATAAAACCAGCCAGGGCAATGGGAAAGGCATTCAAGACTGAAGAGGACTTTCTGTTAGGAATCCTCTGTAGGATAACTGAATAACCTCCGTAAGGAAGTAGCATTAAAAAAATAGTTTGGAACAATGCAATGTTTCACCCTAATTACCATGAGTAACTTTGTTTGCATAGTGTTAATATAATAACCCCTGGAATCCATTATATAATTTCACTGGCACCTTTTCAATTTTGGATTGAAAAAGAAATTCTGAAAATCCTATGCCAAGACAAAACCTGATGGGTTTTGGTATAGCAACTCAACATACCTTTTGGGACTCAAGGAAAGTCCTGTATTTTTACTCACACTTTTGAATCTTAGCAGCCCCATCTTGACCATGCGTTTTTGAGTTAGGGTTACTCCTTGCCTGTGTGTTGAAAACAGTGCGCTTTTCACTAGTTTGTTAATCCGTTGACTTGTTTTATTGTTTGGCCTTTTTATGGCTTGTAACCTACCAGGAGAACATCTGGAGAGAGGGTGGGTGGTAAATATTTTCAATAAAAGGAAACAAACATGTGGCAGGTGAGGAGGGAGCCAAGATTAATTTAGTTGCTAAGGGACAAAGCTGGAAATCTTTGCCAGGAAAAAGGGAAGAAAACTGGATCCAGGGCCATCAGCAAGGGGGAGTGTCAAAAAAGTCAAGATGGCTGCCATGACTGGGCAGTTGAAGTCCCATACCCATTTTATGTGCTTCACATCGGTGGTTCACATAAAAAAGGAGCAGAGCTTCAATCATACATTCTCAGCCATTTAATTCTTTCTCACCCTAGCCTACTTCTCAGGATTGATGGGGTAAAGGGAAGAGATGACCTTATATAACCTGTCTTGAGCTGAAGGAGGAGGAGAGGAGGTGAAGGAGGAAGAGGAGGAGGAGGAGATGGAGATCATCATCATCATCATTGGCACTTGTGCAAAAATTGTAATTTTTAAGTTTCCCACAGGTGGTATGATCACAAAATTGAGTGTGGTTGAAAATGATGTTAAAATTTTGTGGGATTTTCACAAGCACCTTGATAGCCACCAAGAAGGCAACACACCAGATATAACAGCAATTGAAAAGAAATTTTTGTAGATGTGGCAATACCAGGGAAAAGCAGAACTGCAGGGGAAAATCTTGGAAAAATCTACCAAATATAGATATCAAATGATCAAAATGCGTAGATTATGGAAAAGATCTTACAAAGTCATGCCTATAGTTATGGGTGCATTACAACAAATAAACAGATGAAATACAGTTTTACAAGAACAAAATATTTTGCTATATCAATTGGAGAAGAGGAAGAGGAATAACTTCTTTGCTGAGCACATGTTGTATCTTACATGTGTGGACCTCAACTCCCAGGATTCCCATCAATGGCCACGCTGCCTGTGGAATCTGGGACTTGAAGTCCACACACCTGGAAATTGCCAAGGTTGAGTAACAGTGCCTTAAAAAGTTATGCATGAGGAAAAAGATGGAAATGGGTTTCTCGCTGCTCCTGATGTTTTGGGCCTGGGCTTCCAGAAGCCATAGCCCAGCATGGCCAAAGACCAGCCCATATGAAGGTTCAGGGGGAAAGGCTTTGCTAGATCTCATTGAGTTAAACTGGAACACAGTTTATCTCATCCCAAGGCATTTTAATGTGTCGAAAGTAGGGCCCTGAAGAAAAATGGTCCTGCCTCATTTTTCCTTCAGCTTGAAGAAAGAGATTTTGCGTTCCACAATTCTATCAAAGCAGAAGAGCATTTGGCTGGTGGGTGGTATTTTTGCCCTAAATGACAAGACGACCAAGGGTTTTGCATGTGGGTCAATGTCCTGTCAACCTTGGAAAATTTGAATGGGAAGTGGTATGCAAAGTGTAAATTCAGGGAGGGAGGGAGGGAGGGGTGTCCACAGAGTATGCTCAAAGTCAAGAAGGAGGCTGTAATGGTGCAATGGAAGCTTCACCTGTTTTTGGTGAGCATCACATGTGTGATGTACACAGAAAACAAGTAGAGGTCACCTCCTCACAGCTGCCATCTTGATTTTTTTTTAACCATACCCTGCCACCTTGATTCTATAGGCCTTGTGCAGAGCTGTAAAGACCTGACTTTCCCCCCCTGCAGTGCCCTGGGATGGTAGATGAGCCCATTCTGCGATGAGAGAGTGTCTTATTACCACCAATCTTGATTACTTATTTATTTATCCAATTTGTCCCCACCCATCTCCTCCCTTTGGGGGACTCTGGGCGGTTTACAGTAATCAATTAAAACAACAATTATAAAATCCACAATATAATATTATGTTCTTCTTACTTGCTGGTCTTGGTTCCCCATGGTGTTTTTTTTTCCCTTGTTGATTCTTTTGATTTTGTTTTTTGATTTTCATTCTTGTGTGCCACCTGGAGGCCCTAATTGTGAGAGTAGGTTTACAAATCTCTAAAAATAAAATAAAAATAAAATAAAATAAAATAAGGGCAAGCAAGAGGGATGGTGGAAAGAAGTGGAAGAGAAAACAGCCCTAGCAAAAACTTATTCTATCAGCTCCAGAAATAAAGGTAGCTCATAATGCCACAGGGAGAAATTCAAAATTGACCAATATGAGAATAAAGATTGATTTGCAGGAGGGAAAGAGAGAGAGAGGGAGAGAGAGAGAGAGAGAAGGAGATTCTGCCCAGGGACAGAAATATGTGGACAAACTGCAGAGCAAATTTCAGCACTAATTTAAATATGAGAGATTGAGCCCTGGGCTCTCTAACATTCTTCCCCAGCCCAGGAATCTGAGCCCCATGGTCAATCTAATTTCTGTTGCATCACCTGGAGATTCAGTGGGAAATAAAAATGGAAACTTTCAGTCACCAAGCCTTCAGTTCCCCTCTGGTACCACTGGCCACCAAGGCTGGCTAGTAAGCCCTCCTGGGCCCAGCAACATGGAATGGGGCCCAGTAGTGTGTGTTTTTCCCCCAAGACCCTCTGCAGTTGAATTACTGACTCTGGAAGTTGCAGTTAATCAATGTCCCAGTCCTGTGTTTTCTGTTCTAAACTCCTGTGTCCATTATAAGGATCCTGCAACAAATTGGGCGAAATAGGGAGAAGGAACTAATCTGGAATCTCCAAAATTTAGGGGGTCATAGGAGTGACTCCCTAAACTTTGGAAATTCCAGATTAGTTCCTCTTCCCTATTTCACCCATCTTGTTGACTTCCCTATTTCGCCCATCTTGTTGACTTTCGCCCATCTACTTGACTTGTAACAAGAGCCATTCTTCCTTGTCAAGGTCCACACCAGAGATTTGGGGGCAGCTGGGCAAGGATGCACTCTGGGCACGGACTTTGTGTTGCATTCAACCCAATTTGCAGATTACTGGGCATGTTGCAGATGCATAGACTTAGTTGATGAGCACTGTGTTTAGGGTTTTGGGGGGAGGGGGGCAGTTTGGTTATTCTCCTTCTTCCCAAAACAACAGAGCACAACCCTTGAGGAAAAAAATATTGGAATGAATGAATGAATGAATGAAGATATAGATATATAGATCTAGATTCCATGTCAGATATAGATATAGATTCCATATATCTATATCTATATATCTATATATATCTATACATACATGCATGCATGCATATATACCTTGAGAAGACCCTGAATTTCTGTGCTGGTGTCTTTCCTCTCTCCCATGTCCAATTCCTGAATGTTTGCACAATCCTTATTTATTTTCTGTGTTCAATCAAATGTAGCAGCAGCAGTATAATTAAAACCTTGCTCTTCTTTTTGAATAAAGGGTCTGGGATTCCCCTCTTCCCCCAAATTGTGGCCAAATCCTATAAGCAAGGAGTAGGGAAACCTGAAAGCCTCCATTATAAAAAGTTGGGATTTAGCAAACGATATTGCATGCTGAATTTTGAATTAGTCGATGGGGAAATTAAAATTAAAAAGCTGTGGGTGTGATAAGAAGAGGGGACCTCAAAAGATGGAGCTGGAACAACGAAGGAACCACATATTTCTATATCTGTTTACTCAAAGTAAGCAGGTTCAGATAACTTTCTTTAGTGTAAAATGAAACAACCTGCTGACCTCCAGATTTTTAAGCCACGATACGACTTCTGTAATTCCTAATCATTCGTTATGATGACTAGGCCTTATAAGATCGGTCATTCAAAACTTCTGGGGGACTCCAAATTGCTGAAGTGTGCTTAGCAGGTAGAATGATTTCATTAATTTTGGATAAGTCTAGCTTCAGTCCTGAAGACGAAGCGGCTGAGTTAAAAAATATATGGAGGTTTAAAAGCTGCCTCAGAGACATCTCTTGAGATTTCCTCTTGTGTTCTTTGGCCCGCATCCTATGCTAAATCAGACCAGAGAACTATCTGTCCTTCCCCTCGTAACACTGGTCAGATGACAGATTGTTATAATGACCCGAGTAAGAGCCAGCTGCCGGCTTGAGGGCACTCTAGCATAATGCTATCTTTGGATCTCCCTCCAAGGCTTCCCCCAGTGATGAAGCAATCACTGAGCTGCCCTTTTACATTTCCCATAATGCCCTGGGGAGCACTACTATTTTAAATTTCCACAGTGCTGTAGATTCCAGAGAAATAGTATATTATGTATCTGCAGGAAATGGGAAGCAATGCTAAATAGCAGTTCACGGTCGCCCACCGAGGGGCCTATCCTGGTGGATGAGGTCCCAGACATGAGATACTGTATGTTAGAATTTGTCATTCATTGATGTATTACCTCCAACAATCACAGGGAACCCTCTCCAAACGTAGAGCCCCTTTTCCTATTTCCACATGGTCGGTTCTAGAATCTGTGTGATCAAGAAAATAGGGTCTGATCTGGTTAATACTTGGATGGGAGACCACCAGCCCATGAAGGCTAGGGAAAAAGTGCTTTTCACCAAGGCTTGGAAGTAAAAAGAAAACCCCAGAATGAAGTAATAGCAAATCACTTCCATATTTTGCAAAACTACATAGGCACTTATATGAAACCACCAAGAGTAAAGATGAACTTAAAGGAGATTTTATTAAGTCTGTGCTAGTGACTGTTATAATAGGGACGCGGTGGCGCTGCGGGTTAAACCGCTGAGCTGCCGATCGGAAGGTCGGCGGTTCGAAACCGCGCGGCGGGGTGAGCTCCCGTGGCTCGTCCCAGCTCCTGCTCACCTAGCAGTTCGAAAACATGCCAATGTGAGTAGATCAATAGGTACCGCTTCGGCGGGAAGGTAACGGCGTTCCGTGTAGTCATGCCGGCCACATGACCACAGAGGAAGTGTCTATGGACAAACGCTGGCTCTTCGGCTTTGAAACGGAGATGAGCACCGCCCCCTAGAGTCGGACACGACTGGACTTTACGTCGAGGGAAACCTTTACCTTTACTAGTGACTGTTATACTATCTGTAGCCATTACTTGTGCTGTGAAGTTTCAGATCCAGATTTAGGAGAAAGACGGCTCAGATTCCTGCAGGATCCACAATAGTACATTATGTTGAATCCACTCTGGATCTTCAGTTTTCTTACAACCTGTTGAGAAGGACTGTTGCCACCCTGCATTCTTCCATACACGCTTAGACATTTGTAGAAATGTCATCTTACCAATATCGGAATGGTGTGACCTTCTAACTATAGCGTTGGCATCCCATATGCAACAATGATTGATTGATTGATTGATTGATTGATTGATTGATTGATTATGTGCCATCAAATCATTGTTGACTCTTAGTGACCATATAGATTTTCTCCATGATGATCTGTTCCTAACTTGGTCTTTCAGGTCTTCCAATGGTGCACTCATCACCACTGAATTGAGACCATCCACCCTGCTGCTGGTCAATTTCTACATCACTTTCCTTCCAAAGTCACAGACATCATGCATACCTTGATGCCACTGTGGAACTGTGGTGAGTTGTGTAATTTGCATCATGATGATATCATGCTGTGTGTGACATCACTGCCCTTCGTTACTTGCTCCTGTAGATACCTATGGCCATAGCTTTGGGCAGAATGCACACCTTACACATAGGAGATCCTGGTTTTCATCTCTGGAATTTTGTCTGTTGGACTTATAGCCCACTTTTTCATTCAGGAACTCAAGGGGGCATAGACAGCGCTCCCTCCTCCCATTTTTTTCCCCATGACATCCCATAAGCTGGGCTGAGAGAGACTGGCTCAAGGTCACTCAGGGAGCATTCTTACTGAAGGTGGAATAGAATCAGGGTCTACCTGCTCATGTAATAGTATGTGGGAAAGACCCTGGGAGATGGGGGAAGAGCTGCAGATTAGGCAATGGTCAGATAAGAGGCAGCTAAGCCCACAGAAGGAATGGGGTATGGCACATGTCTCAGAAGGGAGCCTCCCTAGTTTGATGCTGCCTAGAGAAGGGTCAGATAAGAGAGGGCATAGCCCGCAGCCGCATAATGGGTGGAGCAAGAGGCTTGGAAGACACCCTCCCTATTTTCTCAGGCTGTAAAGGAGAAGGGGGTGGGGGGGATGGAGAGAGAGAATAGTCCTTTCAGACTTGCAAGATTCTGTCAATGTAGCTTCACAGTAAAGTAGAATTAGCTCATCTGATCGTGTTTCCTGTCTGGTCTACCTGAGAAGGCTCTCAGATTCCAGTGTGGGGTAAATCAGCTTCCTATGTATGCACTCATGGAAATAGACAAGATGTACCATCCAGGTTTGGAGTTTGGACAGCTCTCTGGCATTGGAAAACCTTTTCTCTAATGGCAAGGTAGGGTTCATCAGCTGTAACAGAGAAACATTTGAACATACCTCCAAAGGCCAGGTTTTTTTCTTTCTTTTGGATGTAAGTCAACTGCTGGTTTCTCTCATTCAAACTCTGTCCTGGGAGCTGTTTGGGGGTGATCCCCTCCCCGCTCAACTTTGATAAAGCATTCAGGAAGATGTTGCATAGATACTCCTGAATAGGTAGACATAGAAGGAGACCACGTTTCACCTGATTAGAACGTGGGGATGCATTATCTGGACCCAAAGAACAAAGAGAGCCATCCTGTTCCTTCAGCTGAGGCTATCAACCCCTATCCTTGGCTCATGCCCCAGGGTGCAATCAGTCTGGTGCAGTATCACTCAAAACTCAACCTGTGGGTTGCAGACCCTGAGCTGAATTAACGTCAGGTGCGGCCTGTCCTGGAAAGCCAGGTTGGTGTGGTGGTCAAGGCACCGGGCGAGAAACTGGGACCACCTTGGGCACAAAGCCAGCTGGCTGGCCTTGGGCCGGACACTCTCTCTCAGCCCTGGGAAAGAGGCAATGGCAAACCACTTCTGAAAAACCTGGCCAGGAAAACTGCAGGGATTTTATTATTGAGGGCCAGTTTGGTGTAGTGGTTAAGGCACTGATCTAGAGACCGTGAGTTCCAGTCCTGCCTTGAGCACAAAGCCAGCTGGGTGACTTTGGGCCGGTCGCTCCATCTCAGCCCTAGGAAGGAGGCAATGGCAAACCACTCCCAAAAATCCTTGCCAAGAAAACTGCAGGGATATTATTATTATTATTATTATTATTATTATTATTATTATTATTATTATTATTATTGAGAGCCAGTGTGGCGTAGTGGTTAAGGCACCGGAAGACCATGAGTTCTACTCCTGCCTTGAACACAAAGCCAGCTGGGTGACCTTGGGCCAGTCACACTCTCTCAGCCCTAGGAAGAAAGCAATGGCAAGCCACTTCTGAAAAACTTACCAAGAAAACTGCAGGGACTTCTCCAGCAGTCTCCAAGAATCAGACACGATTGAACAGATCAAAAAAAAAAAAATAGTCACAGAACTATGTCTCCACCAGCCAGTTCCACAGGTGTGGCCCTTGGCTCTGTTGCAAAGGGGGGTGGGGGAAATGACAGGGGTCACCCAGCCCCCCTCCCCCAACACAGCAGGCATTTCCCCTCCATACCTGCCTACCTTGGAGGTGAAACTCCTGAAAATACACCCCTCCTTTTTCAATTTCCTAAAACCTCCAGCAACCCAACGGCCTGTGAAGGTACAAGCGGGGTGTGGCGGGGGAGAGAACTAATAATAAAAGTTTCCTGTCTCCACCACTTTGCATTTCCAGAAAGTCGGAGGTTCAGCCGAGCCTGATAACCCTTTCCTCCCTCCCCATTCCCGAAACCCACTTTCCCTCGGAAAATGCTAGTGAGTGCCTTTAAACTCCCCCCCCCCCCATGGCTTTTCCCCCATCCTGGCTAGGCTAGCTCGGTTTCGGATCCGCGCTTTCTAACTTCGCCTCCTCTTTTCCTCTCCTCTCCTGGCCCTTTTGGAGCTCCGCTTTGTCGGGGTGGGGGGGACGAGGGACGGGGAAGGGGGCAGAAACTAGCCGGTCCCTTTGAAAAACGACAAAAGCCAGAAAAAAAGAAAGCGGAAGAGAGACAAATATCCGAGCCGAGCGCAGGGCTGGCCGCCCTCCGCCTTACACGCGCGCGCACACACATCCCCATATCCCTGAATGTGATTAAATGTCTCGAAATCTGCTTCTCATTTTCCTCGGGGAATTGACGTTCCCCCCCCCGCCCCCCCCCGCTCCGCCGTCTTTTCAACCCTTGGATTTATTGAACCTTCCCCCCCCTCCCCAAATCCTTCACTTAAAAGCAGCCCGCCGGGGCTCAGTTTCTCCACTGCTGGATTTCTCTCCCCCCCGTTTTGTCCCCCCCACCCCTTCCCTTCCTCTGCTCGGTTCCTCCCAGCCAGGCAGCTCTGCGCGCTGAGCCGTTCGGGGGTGCGGGGGGGAGAGGGCTGGCGAGAGAGGGGGAGTGGGAGGCATCGGGGAGCCTCGGCCACAGTGCCAGGGACCCAAGAGACGGGGGCGTCCCGTTTCGCGGCAGCAGCAGCAGCAGCTGTTTTGGCGTGTCTCTATTCGCTCTTTCTCGGAGGGGGGACTTTTTCTCTTTCTCCTCCTCCCTGCCCGGCTCCACAACCAGCGCGCACCTACGAGCGGCTGCGGCTGCTCCGCTTCCCGGAGTGCGAAGCTCTGATCAGGCTCCGGCCGGGGCGACGTCTGACATCTCCCGGCGGGCGTCCTACCTGCGCTTTCCTCGCGGTGAGTCGGCCTTTCTCTCTGTCCCGGAGAAACCCGGAGCGGGTCCTTCGCCAAGGGGGCAAGTCGGGGGCCCTCTGCCCGCCCCCCCCATCCCCCAGCGCTTCCAAACTTCTTTTGGCCCGCTTTTAAAGCCCGGTTTATAGGCAAGTGGAAAATCCCTTTCTGTTATTATCGTTATTCCTGTTTATCAAGTGGAAGATCCCCCTATTATTATTATTATTATTATTATTATTATTATTATTATTATTCCTGTTCATAGACAAGTGGGAGATCCTATTGTTATTATTCTTGTTCATAGACAAGTAGAAAATCCTATTATTATTATTATTATTAATTCCTGTTTATAGGCAAGTGGAAGACCCCCGTATTATTATTACTAATTATTACTCCTGTTTATGGACAAGTGGAAGATTATTATTGTTGTGGTTGTAACTTGGATTAAGCAACTTCTATATGCACCTCTTCACTGTCAGTTAAAGAGAATTACTATTTAATGGGGGGTTAATTCCCCCCCCCCATTTCCATCCTTTTAAAAAAAAACTCTCTTGTGTCTTCCCCTTCTCTTTATTTCCCATTTAATCCTTTCACTGCTTCATCTCAGAGTTTGAGTGAAAGGATGGAGCTTTTAGAAGACTTTCTATAGGATGCAGCCCGCGCTGGCTGTTAGGGTCCCTCAGACAGGGCTTGTGTGTGGGC
This sequence comes from Candoia aspera, assembly GCF_035149785.1. Taxonomy (NCBI): domain Eukaryota; kingdom Metazoa; phylum Chordata; class Lepidosauria; order Squamata; family Candoiidae; genus Candoia; species Candoia aspera. The sequence continues at coordinate 9,976,154 of NC_086166.1, read as the reverse complement.
AACTAAGAGTCTTAGCATTATAGAGCACATTGGCAGTTTAAACACTTTGTCTTCCAACATCATTGATCTGACCCTTGGTTGGAAGGACATATATTTCATGTCAGGCCAGCAAAGCTGTGTGGTGTGGTGGGCTGTGCTGTTCCAAAATGAAATCCTGAAGACAGGAGAGAGAGGAATTGGTTATAAAAAGCTGGAGCAGCGAGTTTATGGCTCGGAGGAGAACCACATCCCAGCTCTCAACAGGAGATGTTTAAGACTGGTGAGGGGCTGGGGGAAAATTTTATAAGCATCCCAAGCAGAGATTTTGCAGATGGCGTGCATATGTGCGCTCACCCTGTCGCGCACTGCATCGCTGGCCACATGTGTGGCATTTCTATCAGAGATGCCAGATGCTTTTGAAAAGGATGTCTCCAGCTTGCACATCTGGAACGAAGGCCTGTGCCCCAAGTGATCCAATGCAAACATCTCCCTAGATCTCTCCTCCTGGAAACAAGTCCAATGAGCAGGGTCAGGGAACGCCCCCTTGCCCTTGACAACAGCCACCTCTATTTCTTCAGCAGGATTGAGAGGTCAACCCAGAAGGTCCTTCTTATTGGGCTTGGCAAGGGTTCCTTAGCCAGAGCTCTTACCCCTTTTATCTTGTTGGAGACAGACTTGGGCATAGAGTGCAACATGGTACTTCTGGGTCAAACACCAAGGATGATCTTCCAACCTGCTAGACATCCAAAGTGTTGAGTTGACAGCTCCCAGACTTCAGTATGGGCCAGACGGCCTGACAGGTTTTTTCTCAACACATCTGCAGCCCACCAGGCTGGGGGGAGCTGCTCTAAAGAGTCTCCAGCTGTGGATCCCAAGTCCTAATATTTGGAACACATTTCCTGTTTTTCAGGGCCCTTTTTGATCAGAGGCTACTGGTTGGGGAGCCTTCTCTTCTCTCCATTGCTTAACACTTTCACTTTCCCAGCCCTGTTTCCTGGAATATAGATGCACTGATTTGTTGTCGTCGTCGTTTTAAGTGTCTCTAGTTTACAGCGCCTTCCATCCAGCAACCTGTCTGCCCCCTTCGTTCATCATTCACAACTAAATTAATCTATCCAAGCTCTTTGGGCTCCACAGATATCATAGCAAGATTGTTTTTTTTAAAAAAACAAAACCAATAATAATGCAAGGGATGCATATCTCTCATTTCCCAGAATGTTTTCAAGAATCATTCAGTCCTGAAGGAAAGTGCTTTAAGATTCAAGCTGAAATGAAATGTTAAACTAGGAGGCATTAGTTTTCCTAGACAAATAAATGAAATTTCCATGTGGGGAAGGAGTAAGGGGACCTGCCAGCATTTTGCTGACAAAACCAGGGACTTGCTCCTAACACACATCTCTCTTTTGTATCCAGATTAACTGTTGGAGTGGGCAGGGAGACAGTTCTCTGCCAATGTGCCCAGAGGGGAATGCAGGTGCAGTGGTGAGCATTCAGGTCTCATGCATCAGGTCATTCCACATCAAAATGAGGCATCTTTTCAGTGGCTTCCAGGTCTGCTGCTCTGGATCTTCCTCTCTGGCAGGGGCTTGCACTCATTCCCCCAACCTTTCATCTTGTAGAAGAAACAAGTCTGTAGTTCTCGCAGAGTTCTTTGTGATCTTTACAAGATGCAAGGTGGGAAGGGAATGAAATGCTAATTCACCAAACAGAAATGGAGGGTCTTTGCTAAGAACTGCCTAATTACAGACTCCCACTTCCAAGGTTTGAATGGTCAATGCTGGTGAGCATCAGCTGTCCCAGATTTCAGACCCACCTTTTCCCCAGTTCCTACCTGAACATGCTGGGAAGTAAATCTAGGATATTTTGCATGAAAGCATGTGCTACAGGTAGTCCTCACTTAACAACCACAATTGGGACTGGAATTTTGGTTGCTAAGCAAGGCAATCATTAAATGAATCTGACCCGATTTACTACCTTTTTCTGCGGTGGTTATTAAGCAAATCACAGCAGGCATTAAGTAAACCACATGGTCGTTAAGTGAATCATGTGGTTCCCCATTGATTTTGCTTGCCGGAACCTGGCTGGGAAGGTTGAAAATGGTGATCGCATGACCACGAGACGCTGCAATGGTCATAAATGCGAACTGGTTGCCAAGCACCCAAATTGTGATCATGTGACCGTGGGGATGCTACAATGGTTGTAAGTGTGAGAACTGGTCATAAGTCAGTTTTTTCAGCACCTTCGTAAGTCCAAACCATCACTAAACGAATGATTGTTAAGCAAGGACCTACCTGTATTCTTTTGAGCTTCTGCCCATTCTAGGGCATTAGAAATTCTCACACTAGTCCTATAAAATATCAGACAATTCTGCCCTGCCAAATAGGTTCAGGGCTGTTTCATAGAGGATGTCCTGTCTCTGTATGTCTTCCATGCACATCAATGTGCAGAGCACATTATTCCGCAAAACGATAATTAGCGCCACTGGCAAGATTTTCAGAGCAGAAAGCCTGGCATTGAACCTGGCCTGGGTGCCAAATCCTTCTAAACAGCCATCCTTTCGTAAATTGTTCCATTTGTTCTTCCTTCTAAAACAGTTTAGCAAGGGAAGTGAGTCTTTAGAACAGATTTCCTTTGCTCGGTGCCTTCCAGCCGTCTGGGAGGTCAGCTCCCATAATCCCCAGCCGTCCTATGCTAGCTGGGAATTATGGAGTCAGATAGGTCTGGAGGGGGGCAGAAGCTGCAGAAGACTATTTTAGAGGGTGCTTATTCAAACTATGCCAGAGCGACTACCGGTTTCCAGAATGGCAGAGGGATGCACCGCTCGGCTTCAGTTCAGCCTCACCTTTCTGCTTAATATTTCAAATCCTGCACTTAGTGCCTGTTTCCAAAACTCAATTCCATCTGTCTCACAGCCACGGCTGCCGCCTGTTTGTCTCAGTTGTGAAGCAGCTCTCTCGTTTTCCCAATTCTGAAATGCGTGAACATGCTGGCAAGTAAGCCGGGGTGCTACGACCAAAAATGTGCTGCATCCTTCTGGGTTGGAAAGGAACATCTCTTCCTTGAGACTTAGGTGAAGACTTGGTCATAATAATGTGGAGCATCCTAAAATAGGGATGGGTAATCTGTGGCCTCAGCCTGCTCTACCTCCCCTCCCCTCCCCTCCCCAGGCCTCCTTAAACTAAACCATCAAATTTCAGAGGCATCATTGCTGAAAATCAGAAACTTGTAACTTTAAAGCCAGGCAACGTCGGCTTTCAAATAGCCTTGGCACAATTAAAAAGGAAACTACATCTTTCTCTCTCCCTAACACCATCCTGGGGACTAAAGCAGAAAATCCTGGCCCCATCCGTGTGGGTCTTGTAGCCCCGCCCACATTGCACAATTGCCCCACCCACTGTGGCCCTTGGACCACCCAGATGTGCAGCCCTACCCTGAAGAAAAGTGACCCCTTTGTTGTAAGCTCTGCTTCGTTAGCTTCTTCCATTTTGCTGCCCCCCCTCTTTTTTTAATCCATTCAATCTTGTCCAGTTCTCAGAGACCACCTGGACAAGTCCCTGCTGTTTTCTAGGCAAGGTTTTTCAGAAGTGGTTTGCCATTGCCTCCTTCCCAGGGCTGAGAGAGTGACTGGCCCAGTGTCACCCAGCTGGCTTTGTGCCTAAGGCAGGACTAGAACTCACAGTCTCCCAGTTTCTAGCCTGAAGCCTTCACCACAACACCAAACTGGCTCTCTTTTGCTGCCCTATGTGCCTACAGATCCACAAATCTTTGTTTCTTTGGAATCTCTCCTTGAGCATGACCATGGTGGGCACCATCTCAATTGTACTGACCATCCTGCAGATGCCCATGGCCAGGCCGAGAGCAAAAGGGCACCCCCTCCTCTTCCATGTGCAACATTGGTGAGAGGACGCTTTTTTTTGACATCGCTTGAATGACAAGCCAGGATCCTGCATTGTCTGGAAGGCCTCCAAGATAATGTAGACCCAGCAGCAAGCACGCCACCTGGAAATCTCCTTGAATATCTCCCAGCCATTTCTAGCATCTGCCTCTTGATGGGAACTCTCTTTTTATGCCTAATAGCAGGGTCATCTTTTCCTAAGGGGGCCAAGGTCACACATTCAGCTCACAAGTAAGATTGGCATGAATCCCTTAACCAGAATCCACCTGATAGTTTAATGTAGGGTAGCAAAGAAGTTGGACTTGGACTAGAGAATCTCAGGTTCACATCTTCACTGAACCATGGGAGACTTTAAGCCAGTCTTTGGGTCTCAGCCTGGCCCAGCCCAGCCCACCACACTGGGTTGTTGCTGAGGGAATATCAGGGATGGAAACCCCTGTATATGTTGCCTTGAGTTCCTACAGAAAAAGTGTGAGATGAACGCAAATAAATAGGTTGGGTTTGCTGTCATAGCATGTGTCAGCCAGAACAGCCCCTGTAGGAGTTATGAGTCACTGATTCTTGTCTTCCTCCTTCTTGGTTGGCACCTCATGGGCGCCCTTTGTCCATTTAATGGGAGGCAAGAGGCTTGCTTTCTGCTGTCGAGGACCCCCTTGGCTGGAAATGGCCAACCCTTGGATTCTAGAGGAGAGGCCATTTCCTGTCCCAAGTTGTGAGACTGGTTGTTTTTCCCCCAAGGGCTGAGCAAAGAATAATGTTTCACAAATTCTCCACCTATTTCGAAATGGTGAAGGGAGGTGTAAGGAATAGCTGTAGTTTCTTGGCAAAGTTGGGGCAACTGTGTGCCAACATCTCCAAGAGTGGCTTGAGAAGGCAACTCTCAATGCAAAGCACATGATAAATAGGTGGAGCCTCATTTCCAGCCACCATCTTGACTTTTTTGACCACAGCCTACTGACTCCCCAGCAGCTGTCTAAACTTCTGGAGATCTTTATGGATTCTGGCAGTTGGGTTCCGCCAATGAACGCCATAAACGTGCTTTGTGAATTTCTATTCCTCATACCCACATAATTTAATAAATTATTATTATTATTATTGTTATTATTGTTGTTGTTGTTATTATTATTATTATTAGTTTTGAGCTGCCTTATCATCCAGGTTTGTTGCGATAGTTCCTCATTTCTCATTCATTGAAGTCACCAGAAGACCTTGTCCTGAACAGGGTTTTACTTGGGAATTAACAAGTGGAAATTCAGGAGATTTATCTTTTAAATGTTTCAGTTTGGTTTTTTTATATCTTTTAATGTACTGATTGATTGTTTTTAGGTTTTTTGTACGCCACCCAGAGTCACTTGGTTGTGAGATGGACGGCTATATATTTTAAAATAAATAAATAATAATTAAGCAATTAAACATTCCCCCCCAGCCCCCCCCCCCCTATTACTGGCAACTCAACAAGAAGAAAAATATGAGAAACAGATTGCAAACTGCACCTGCTGGCTGAAAATGCTTCGGAAGTTGTTTTACCAACATTTGTGCAGACATGAACAGTCCTGACCACTGGGAAAACCAGGGAAGGATTGGCTTTAAAAGAGATCTCCCCTTACTATCTGGGAACTTCTTTTTAAAAAGCGCCACAGCCATAAATCTGGATATACTCCATTGCACCCTACTCATCTAGTACCTAGAACAAGCATTTTTCAGACAAGTTATTGGCCATATCAGCAAGCAATAAAACAATACTGACTAAGGAGGAGAAAACATAACATCACGGATAAGAAAGAAAGAGAAAAATCTACGTCAACTTCATTCACAAAATGTCATCAGCCTGCAATCATCTCCAATCTGTTCAAAATATTCCATCCTCTTTGGGATAGTTTTTGATACAAAAGGCAGTCCTCTTGATCAGATGCCGGCCCGTTCCCTGCAAAAAATGGGACCGTTTCTTCCAGATGTCCCAAGAATCCTTAAATTTTTGAAAAGGACCTCAGCAGTCTAGAGAAAGTAACCAGATCCTGCATATTTGTGTTCCTTAAGTTTAACAGAGAGTAAGCATCTGCTAATAGTGGACGAACCATGTATACTGGCACAGCCACGAGGAAAACATAGGCCGAGTTATATATTTGTCTGTTTATTAAATTTATATCGCCTCCCATCTCCCACAGTGGGGGGAGTTATGAAGGAGAACCCCCATTCTCTACATTCTATTCTGCATCCCTCCCCACCTGCCCAGTTTTTAAGTCAGACACTGTTCGGGTTGGTGTATGGTCAAACTTGGCATTTGGGAGCAATGTGCCAGCACTGCAATGCCAGCTTGCTAAAGCCTAAGCTTGCTTTGAGATCTCTCTGGCTCCTTATCATGTTCTTGGTGGGCGTTCAGGCCCAATGTAAAAGCTTTGAATTTCAGGCAGAGGCAAAATCTACTGTGATCAGCCCAGGATTGGGATCGACCAGTAAAAAAACAGCTCGGTGTTTAAAAGACCAGAGCTTCAGAGTTTTCCATCAAGCTATCCCCACAATTCACAACACGGTGACAATGTCTTTGGAGAAAGCGGATGGCAGTCTTCCAAGATGGGATCAGGCAAAACAGGAACAACAGAAGCTGTGCTGAACACGAACCCACACACACAGCCGCTCCGTGTGGGATTCAGATCAGGGATAATAAAGCTCTTTGCATACCGAGGGCCCTTTTCAAGAACATGTGAGGCAGCCAAACAATGCAGCAGGAATGTGTGAAGGGGTTTAGGATGACTAGGCTGGGATTAAAGTCTTGCAAAGCAGCGAGCTGGATGCTATTAAGCATTAGCAAAAGGCTTGTGGCTGGTGCATCGCAGAGCAGACCGCTGCTTTTGGCACTGTGCTTCACCCCCACACTCGCTGCTAGACAGTTCAGTCCACAAACTAGCTTAACTCTGATACACAACCTTTGGAAAGTTGTGTCTCAAGTCCAAGATGACCTTGTCTATGGGACTGTAGAGAATAAAGGGCAGTGACATTTTCTCCTTTATCTTTTTCTTTGCTACTGCTCTCGGGGGTTTGTTTTTTGCAGAATTCCTGGGCATGGTTTCTGGATTCCTTATCTTTTAAAGCATGGAAAAGGCTTGGGGACCTCAGTGTCAGAAGAATGGCCTCCTGTTAAAGGAGCCTGTTTTGGAGAACAAGCTTTGCTCATAACTTCTCTGTTAGGGTATTGTTGTTGTTATGGTCCAGCAAGTCAACCCTGACTGCCGGTGGTTGCAGGAACAAGTCTGCGCAATTTTCTTGGTAATTTTTTTTCAGAAGTGGTTGGCCCTTGTCGTCTTCTTCCCAGGGTTGAGAGAAAGGGATTGGCCCAAAGTCACCCAGCTGGCTTGATGCCTAAGGTAGAGCTCCTGGTTTCTAGCCTGGTGCCTTGACCTCTACACCCAACTGGATGATGATACTGCTGCTGATGATGATTCCTTGCCGTTTTCTTGACAAGGGTTTTCAGAAGTGGTTTGCCCTTCCCTCCTTCCTAGGACTGAGAGAGAAGAACTGGGCCAAAGTTACCCAGTTGGCTTCATGTCCAAGGCAAGACAAGAACTCAGATTTCTCTGCTCCTAGTCTAGCACCTTAACCTCTGGACCAAAGTGGCTCTTGGGTTGCAATAGAGCAACCGGCCCACAATCACCCCACTGTCGTTAATGCCTTAGGCAGGACCAGAACTCATGGCCTCCCAGCTGGGAGTTGAAGTCCATACATCCAAAACTTGCCAAGGTTGAGAAACCCTGCTCTAGACCATTGCAGGAATCCACAACTCTAGCATCCCTGACAGATGGTCATCCAGCCTTTGCTTAAACACCTCCAGGGAAGGATTATCCACCACCTCCTGCCTAACAGAAGTAGGGTCAGAAAGTTCTTCCTGTCCAACCTTATAATTTAAACCCACTGCTTTGTGTCCTGTCTTCTGGAGCAACTATGAACAATTCTGCTCCACCTGCTACATGATGGCCCTTCTCATAACTGAAGACAGCTATTGGGTCTCCTTGCAGTCTGCTGTACTCCAGGCCAAACATATCCAAAGCTTCCAACCATTCCCTGCAAGTTTTTCTTTCCAGGCCCCTTATTATTTTGGTTGGTTGTTCTAGCAGACTATGTCCTTGGACAATGAGCAAGGTCTGAGTGCTAGTTCCCTTTGCCAACATGGAGTAACCCATTCCATTTCCGTGCACTCCAACCAACCTATATTTACACACTGGGAAACATGAAGATGCAGTGCACCAGGGTGATCAAACCAGACATCAAAGGAGGGTGAACCATTGCAGAGTGCAGATAAGTCATATCTCTGGGTGCCATATATGGAGGTGGTTTTGGCCTAGGAATCTGGTGAGCCAAACTTGAGTCAGTAGGGCCCCCGGATTCATGACAGCTATTGTGGTTTGCGTGGGATGAGCAGGGTGTTGAGTTTGTACATGCCTGAGCCATGCTGCTGCGGAAATAGGGAGCCAAAGAGCATGGCTTGTGACTCAGCCTGGGGCTTCTCCTGTGGAGAGAAATGGGATCCACCACTGGACTGGGACTTCAGTGAAGAAAAAATTTCATGATAAAGACCTTTGGAGTTCATTCTAATGTCCTCCCATTGCATTTGGAAATGTCGAAAGTCTGTCTTCTCAATCCCCTCCCTCCATGAGATGCTAATTTTCCTCTTGCCCTGCAGGAGAGGCAGGTGTGTGTATGTGTGTGTGTGCACACCTTCAAGTCATTGTTGACTCCTCACAATTGCCAGGACAAGTCTCTGTAGTTTTTTCTTGGCAAGGTTTTTCAGAAGTGGTTTGCCATTGCCTCCTTCCTAGGGCTGAGTGAGATGGACTGGCCCAAGGCCACCCAGCTGGCTTTGTGCCTAAAGTGGGACTAGAACTCCCAGTCTCCCGGTTTCTAGCCTGGTGCCTTGATCTCTGCACCACACTGGCTCTCAAAACCTGCAATTTTCTTGGCAAGGTTTTTCAGAAGTGGTTTGCCATTGCCTCCTTCCTAGGGCTGAGCAAGACGGACTGGCCCGAGGTCACCCAGCTGGCTTTGTGCCTAAAGCGGGACTACAGTTCCCAGTCTCCCAGTTTCTAGCCTGGTGCCTTAACCACCACACCAAACTGGCGCTCCAGGACAGGCCGCACCTGACGTTAATTCAGCTCAGGGTCTGCAACCCACAGGTTGAGTTCTGAGTGATACTGCACCAGACTGATTGCACCCTGGGGCATGAGCCAAAGATAGGGGTTGATAGCCTCAGCTGAAGGAACAGGGTGAGTTGCGCTTAAGCAACTGAACCAGGCCCACTGAGCATAGGATACTGGCAGATGCTATAAACAGCCCCATGCCAATAGGTCCAGCTTTGTCACTAGGGTCACACAGAACATGCTAATTAAACCTGCCTATTCCAGAAATCGGCAGAGGTTCTAATCCTGGTGCAGTGCTTTGAGCCTTAGAGAGGGAGGCTAAAGGAAGAGAAGACATGCTCTAACCTACCTTTGAAACAAAAGTGAGATCACAATTCAACCTGTTGTATTAATACATTAAAAGGCTTTGCCTAAAAGCTACTAACTGGATCTGAGACATTCATCTCAGGTAAAAAAATAATAAATTGGTTCCCTCCTTGCTCAAATGCCCTCTTGATCACTGCTGCCCTCATTCTGATCTTCCTGACCTTTGGGGAAGATTTAACTTTAAAATATATGTTTCCTTACCACCTAGGAACCTTTTCTGCCAATAAGCTGGATTCAAATATTTATTTCAGGTCCAATATCCATAGTTAGAGTTAAACTGTAGACTTTGAACTGTAGACTTTTGAAAAGATGGACAATGGCTCAATGTCTTGAACCATGTGAGTGGCTTTGGCCTTGGTGAGCCAAAATATTTTTATGGACTTTTATCTTCCCTCCATTCTCTCCTGACTTCCTTATCAAGCTTCGTGTGGCCCAAGGTACATCCTTGTCTGTTTCAGAGGTTTCATGCCTAACCTTGTCCCTGCTTTGCTTCCTAGATTTTCTACAATTTGGCCCAACCACTTCTGTTTCCTCTTTTCTCTCCATGCCAACATGGACTGTAGTTGATTGTGGCTAGGCTATCCAACTAGCAAATCTGTCTCACCAGCTAGCTAGACAAAGGATCCCTCCTGGGGTTTGCAGTACAGGTTGTCCTCGACTTACCACAGTAAGGACTGGAAAATGTGTTGTTAAGTGGTGTGGTCATTAAGTGAGGCATCACCTGACTGCACCTGATTTTATGACATTTTTTTGTGGTGGTTGTTAAGTGAATCACACATTTCCTCATTGATTTTGCTTGTCGGAAGCTGGCTGGGCAGGTCGCAAATGGTGGTCACGTGACCCCGGGACACTGCAACCATTGTAAATACATGCCAGTTGCCAAGCACCCAAATTTTGGTCATGTGACCATGGGGACACTGCGATGGTCATAAGCATGAGGACCAGTCATAAGTCACTTTATTCAGTGCCATCGTAACTTCGGACGGTCATTAAACAAATGGTTGTAAGTCAAGGACTCTCTGTATATGGTAGTGGCATTTTGGCCAGTATTAACCTTGGATACAAAAGGAATGTCCTCTGTGATGTGTTCCATTTCTTCCATCACTGTATTTCTTTTGCCCTGAATGTGTTTGTAACGTCCTTCGTGCATCTATTAGCATTCTGGAAAGGGATCTAATCTAGCCTAAAGGTAGGCATGCTTACACCCACTGATTTCATAATTGGATTACAACCCACAAAGTTTGCTTGTCTCTTTTGACTATATTCTTATCCTTCTGATCAGTTTTTACTTCTGTGCCTTCACAGTGGTGGTGTCATCATCCTTTTCAGCAGCTGCCTGAAACAGAAAGTGACTCTTTTCCAAGCATAATTCTCACGGGGTTCTCTTTAGCAGGATTGCTTGAAATGAAAAGGATGGGGTAACAAAAATCGCAGCAACTGAACTTTTTCCCATTTAGAACTCATACATGCTTACGTACATTATGGTGGAGATTTTCTTATTTTCTTTCTAAGGGTCTTCCTATAATCCATTGAGGAGTTTGGTCCTTTCACTGATGTCAGAGAAGATTGCAGTTCACTGTTTACATTCCAGTCTCCTGAAACTATCAATCTAGGAATCAACCATTACAGGTAGATTCCGTAAGAGTATGTGAGAAAGACCTTGAGAGATGGGGTGAAGAGATGCTGCCTAGGGAATGGTCAGATAAGAGACAGCATAGCCCATAGCTGTATAATGGGTGGAGAAAGAGGCTCAGAAGGGACCCTCCCTAGTTTCTCAGGCTGTAAAGGACACAATGGGAGATCTGTACTTTCAGACTTGCAAGATTCTGTTAATGTAGCCTGAAAAAAAAGTAGAATTAACTCATCTGGTCATGTTTCCTGTCTGGTCTACCTGGAAAGGCTGACAGATGCCCACAACTTCCTTATCGCAAACAGCTACTATTCCAGGCAAATCTCCTTACTGGTAGTTCTAGCAGTACCCAGTTACACCATTTAAAGGATACACACTCCACTCTCCTTTTCCAGAGAGTGATCCCATAAGTCCTCCAATCAGGAGAGTGAGGACAAGGTTTTATGTCATCATCAGACCTTTTCCAATTAGCCAAGCCAGCAGCAGCAGACCTGGCTCTGTGGTTGAAGCCAATCAGCAGTTCTGAATGGCGAATCTTGTTCTTTTGAGCTGCTCTATCTCCCCAGCTCTTTTCTTGGAGGACTGAGACAGCAAAATGGGGCAACTGACTGGGGTCTGGAGTTCCAGTGACTTGGGTGACACTTGTTTAATTCTGTGCAAGACTGAGCCTGCCTGGGGATAAATCTAACCCACTTAGAGCTAGTTAACTAGGTCAGCTAATCCCTTTTTGATGTTCCCACAACACACTAAGCTTCCTGTTGTTCCCTGCTGTGGGAACAGGGTTTAAGTCTGCTATTAGTTTCTGTTTCTTTTTGGTGCCATCACATCCAAATGCCATGCACATCTGGTATAACGCTGTCTACGTGGACTGGCAACAGCTGTACAGTGTTTGAGTTGGGGGTATTTTTTTTCAGCTGCCCAAGATTGATTTCTTTGAAGAGACGCGGGCTCAAATCCAGGGAACGATTGTGCAAAGCGAGCATCCACTGCAGAATGTTGACTACTCCGAGCCAGTTTCTCCTGTCTGTTAGAATCTGTCATTTTGCCTTTAGATATTTGTCAGTTTTATGCATGTTTACCCCAATGACACATGGATCGCTTTATCTAAGTCCAGAGCTAAATTCAGTTCTTGGCATATCCTGCTTATTGGATGAAGGCAGAGATGTTCCATAGCTGGTACTGGGCTCAAGAGGGAAAAGAGTCAACGTCAAATAGGGTTTCAGAAAAGCAAGAAGGGTAAAGGGACTCACGTTGCATCAAACCCAAGGCTGCAAATTGGCTCCTGTTTTGGTACTGCCTGTTGTATGGCAAGTGTGTGGTGGTGGCTGTGTGTGCAAACAGTGCAAAGTGCATGACTGTGGTCATTGCTACTCCTTTTACCCCCATTTCCACAACAAACTCATATAAAACCGTTGTGTCCAACGTTGATGCATTAATCAGCATTGTTGATATGAGATCTATGGACAAGTGTCTGCGTTCAAACGGTTAAGAATTGGTAGTTGTTAAAAACTACGGGGGTTCTTAATAATGGAACAAATCAGGGAAGAAATTAGATCAATCAAAACCCTCTTCATGAAGGTCGAAACTGGGGAGGATTCAAACAAATCCAGTGAATCTGGATTGCTTGAATACTGCATGACATTTCCATTCTGAACGACTGCGTCTCCAAAATTTAAATCTTGCCAGTGGGTTTTATAACCACAGAAGACCTTCAAGGGTTTTTTTTTTTTTTTTGGCAACTAGATACAACATTTTGTATCTAGTTGCTTTTTACAACTTCTAAAGCCCAACAACATTCACGACAAAAAAAAATGACCCCAAATTAGGAAAATACAAGTTTGTTCGAGTTCGTATTTATAATTCTATGGTGTATATCGTGTCCTCCTTTTCTTCCATAAAACTCAAACACTGTATACGGGACTTCAAGCCATTTTCCCATCTAGTCCATGACCTGACCTGGGTCTGCTCCAATAAAATTGCGATGTCTTATGCCTTCTGACTTCGCCCTGAGGCCCAAACTTTGGCAAGCAGTGCGAGTTAATAAAGCTTTCGAAACTTGTCCAACTGCAGACAAGAGTTACAAGCGCTCAAAGCTTACAAATTCCTAAAGTTGTTCAACAAAGCTGCAATAAATAAATTAACCCACAAAGATAGGGTTGCAGAGAGGGGGGATGGCATACCGCCTTTCTTATGGCAAATGGGATTTCCAAGCCCACCGGATTTCGGAATTGCTTCTGCAAAGAATCGATGCTTACTTCTCCAGCGGAGATGCTCATGTTGGTAGCAACATGAATCTCCATCAACCATTGTACCCATCAGGAGAAACAAAATCAAGTCTGAAGCTAAATCCGGGGTGCCCATCTTGAGTTTACGGGGCTGCGTGTAGCCACTCACATTTTCCTTTGTGTGAGAGAAGGAAGATACTACTACAAACTAACCTGGAGAGGATTCATTATCTAATGTAATTTGGCTTATTTTTCAGTTAATCCAAATTTAGCTTTTGTTCTGCCTGTTTCCTTGTTTTGACTCCCACCCAAACCCAGTGCCCTCCACTATAAAAAGGGACAATTTAGCTCAAGGGTGTATTTTCCCCCAGGCTGAAAAAAAGGTGCCTTTTTTTTAGCATGCAAAATGGATGTGCAGAGAAATTAAGTAACTATCCAGCATCCTTTTCTGGACATAAAACCATTGTATATATATCCATGTTTGGGTGGGTGGGAGAGAGAAATGATCTGTGGAATATATAAATGTGTGTGTGTGTATTTCATCTTCAATATCAGTTCCAAATAAGGCAAAAAATATTCCCAAATTGGGAGAAAGAAGGACGTAAGACCCTACAGGAGGCTGAATTTTTCCTCCCTGGTGTCTAGGGAGAAAGGGAATAACTAGGGTTAAGGGCCTCTGTTTCCAGAGTGATAGAAAGGTTCTTGGAAGACTTAATCTTGATCTATGGGCATGGAGGAAGGTCAGCAAATGACTCTTCCCATCTGGAATCTCCCAGAGCTGCTCCAGTCTAGTACTGTTTATGGATCTGTTATTGTCCTCCTTGTCATCTTTTATTAATAATCATCTACAAACTCACTCTCCTCCTTTTAAATATCTTGGCATGCTGGCTGATTTGATACTTCAGCTAACTCCCCAGCAATTGCTGGACTATCTCAGTACACATTCTTATGGCTGATGGGTGCCCATGTCTTGAGAAACAGGGCCCAGATCTGAACCTTGCGTGCCAAATAGCCTTTTCAATAGCTCGACTGCCTTGCAAAATTTGGCATTTCCCAACAATGGTTGTTTTTAGCATTTCCAGGGTAAAAATCTGTAATAGAACAAAGATACACTTCTCTGTTTCTGGAGGGTGAAAAGATGTGGGATTTCAAAGCTCAAGGGATATAGTAGAAGCCAATCTATTACAAAATTATGCGTATTGTAAAAGCTCATCTACTATAAAGTATTTATTAAACCAACTTATATAATTTGCCAATGACTTGGAAGGGTCTCAATGTCTTCATATGGAGGAAGCAGGGCTGACAGCTTTCCTCATAAGCATGTAGACATTGATAATTATGTTCAAATCGAATAGAAATTGTATTGATTTAGTCATCTGACCATATCAAAAGTATAAAACCAATACAAGTATACAGGTAAATGCAAAGAAAACAATAGAACAAATTCATAATCATCACCCCTACAGTTAACCCCAGTCTGATCTAAATAGTCTGTCCTCTTTGAAATGGCCTTTGTTATGAAGAGTGCCATCTTACTAGTGACACACAGGTTTGTTCCCTGAAAAAAGTAAGACAGTTTCTCCTGGATGCCCCAGTATTTTTGGGTTTTTAAACAAGAATTTAAGTGAGCAGTCCTTTCTGCAGAATATAGTTTGCAATCAAATAGAATATGTGCCGTGTCTTCAACAGCTGGCGTGCCGCAGATACACAGTCTTTCTTCAAGTGGAACTCCAGAAGAGGACAGACTATTTAGATCAGGTTGGGGCTATTTATTCATTCATTCATTCATTCATTCATTCATTCATTCATTCATTCATTCATCAAATTTATCACTGTACCAGAAAAGGGACTCTTTACAATAAAACATAGGTAACTGTAGGGTTAACTGTAGGGGTGACAATTTGTTACAAATTTGTTCTATTGCTTTCTTTGCATTTACTTGTATACTTCTATTGGTTTTATACTTTTGATACAGTCAAATGACTAAATCAATTAAGATTCTATTCTATTCCATTCCATTCCATTCCATTCCATTCTATTCTATATGTTCAAATCAAATCAAATTAAGTCCAGCACCTTAACCACTACTCCAAACTAGCTAGTATCTTGGGACTTCTACTGCAAAACATCTGGAAGAGGATATCGGGCTGCTTATCAACGCACTGAACTCCTTATATGTGAGTACCGATCTCTGAAGTCCCTCTTCCACTTCAAGTTTTCAGTGTGAACAGCTGAACTGTCACCTTCAAATTGTTAGTAGATCCAGGCTTAGTCAACTTAGAGTTAAAAGCTTGAGGGATGTTCCTGACTTGTTCCAATAAATCTAGCTTTACTGGATCTAAGCACAGTTTCCAGGTTAAACATAGTTATAATGAAGCAGTCAATACTTGTAGTTGAGAAACGTTGAGAAATCCTTGCAATAATTATTAAATGTTGAGAAATAATTGCCATAATTCAAATGGAAAGACAGTGTTTTTCTCTATGTTATGATCAGATGGTTTTGTGTTTACCTAGTCCCATAAGTGTCCACAGGGTAAGGTCCAAAGAGTCAAGATGGCACGTACAAAGATGTGATCAAAGTGCCACCTGTTTTTTATTTTATTTTATTTTGTGTGTGTGCATTGCAACCACATAAAAAAGAGAGCTTTGATCATACTGGTTACTATCTTGTCTTTCTTTAACACACCTTGCAGACACCCCTTAGTTGACAAATAGTGTTACAGCTCCTGGTGTCTCCTTTCAGGTGTTCTTTATCTTTAAACTGGACTTGAACTGGACAGGTTTTTGTTTTTTGTTTTAAAAAGGATGTCTTCAAATAATCTGTGGCCATTGTAGCTCATTGTTAAGACTGTGGTCTACAAGCCACTGTTTCTCTTTACGACTTTTTTGACCACTTAAAAGCACCATCCTTTTGCACCTGCAAAAAATATGCTAGCTTTGCACCAATGAAATCCTGGCCAAAAAGAAAAAAGAAAACAGGCCAAGGAGAAAATAAATTTGTCTTTGTGAAATTTCTTCCTGATGAACAAAGCAGTGAAATCAATAGATAGCATTTATACAATCAGCTCCATGAACAAAAGTAATTGTTTAAAAAGTGTAAAAAGAGTAACAGAGTTGTTGTTGTGGGGGAAATAGGAGGAGGAAGGAGTATTAGGTATGTTCCTCACCTTGAATTATTTATAGAAATAATAAAGGCAGGATAAAAAAAAATCTAATAAATAAATTATATATATATATATATATATATATATATATATATATATATAAATAAATAAAAGGGTATAAGGGGAGAGAGAGAGGCCAATTCCCCTGCAGATGGCTGCTGTTTAACCTAAACTCCTTTGTTTTGGACTTCTCTCTTTAACCATTAAAATAATATGAAAACTCTACTCTGGGCCCAGTGCCGAAATTCCAGACCCACCTCTGATTGATGTGGCCAATTCAATGTGGAATCGTGGGTGTGCTAAGCCAAATGCAGGCCATCTAGCGTAGGGTGTGGGCTAACCTAAATACAAAGGAAATTAGGTATGCCTGTTTATATTACAAGACTTAGGATCAATAACATAAGACCTCCATGGGAAATGTCATTTCCATGAGGTCTGGAGACACGGCTCATCAAAAGTATTTTGAAAGATTTGCTGCAAAAATAATAAGAAAAAAATGTTATTGGTTTTATTCTATTCCCGCTTTTAAATAACGTTTTCTAAATGTAGAAGTTCCAGACAGGCCCATTTGGTATTGTTGCAGAATAATGAGATTATAGGGGATGCGGTGGCGCTGCGGGTTAAACCACTGAGCTGCCGAGCTTGCTGATTGGAAGGTCGGCGGTTCGAATCTGCGTGACGGGGTGAGCTCCTGTTGCTAGTCCCACCTCCTGCCAACCTAACAGTTCGAAAACATGCCAATGTGAGTCGATTAATAGGTACCGCTTCGGCAGGCAGGTAACGGCGTTCCGTGTAGTCATGCCGGCCACATGACCACGGAAGTGTCTACGGACAAACGCCAGCTCTTCGGCTTTGAAACGGAGATGAGCACCGCCCCCTAGAGTCGGACACGACTGGACTTAATGTCAAGGGAAACCTTTACCTTTATTTAATGAGATTATTATAATAATTGTAAGAATTCTTGTTTCCCCCACCCAGTAACATCTTCATAATTATCAAATCAAATCATATTTGCTGCATTTGGTCACTGTTTTTGAGTTTTCCTTTTTTTACCTGGCTGGTCACTGACTGTATTTAAATAAATTTGATTTGATTTGATCATAATTATCCACTTTTGCATGCTTACAAGGAAAGCTGTCAGCCCTGCTTCCCGCATGTGAAGGTACTGAGACACTTCCAAGTCACTGGCAAATTATATAAGTTGGTTTAATAAATACCTAAATTGGGCAGACGGGGGTAAAATCAATTCTGTTGCAGAGTTTGGGATGATGGGTCAGGATCACATCATGGGAGAAACCGGCCCTTCAGAACATGGCATCATTTATGTGTTTTAATTGCTTTAGAGCCAAGAATACGGTATGGTTGTGCCTTTGTGTTGTGTGGGTTGATATGTTCGCCTTGCTTCAATGATACAGCTGATTTTATTGTACTCAGCTTCTGGAGAAGCTGCAAATGAACTCATGCCAACCTCATTTAATCTTCAAATAACTTTACAGGATAAGTAAGTACGTTATAGGGTTTGAACTCACCCAGTGTTCTCCATGAAGTGAGGTCTATTGATTCCTAAACCGCCACTCTTGGGGTTTATAAAATACAGTGATACTACTGGCTTTCTCATCAAGTTTGCTGCAGCTCCCAAAAGCTTGTGCCTTTCAGTAAAATGTCAGTCTGAAAAGAAGCTACCTGGCTCCTGACGTTTTGCTACCAGGGACTACCACAGCTCTCTTCCTATAATAAATGCTACGACTTATGTATCTTTTAAACCATGTAGATGATCTCATGTGAGAAAGGTAGGGTATACATCATTAAAGAAATAAATCAGGAAGGTTAGTCATCCACTCTAGTTCCTAGTGGTTAGGTCTATTTGTGTTTAATGAGATCCAAAGGGGCTTTAAAATGTAGTGAAAAACAGAGTTGGGGAAGAGCAGTTTAGGTAGAGAAATGATAGATGGTTGTGGGCTTAACCCACTTCTCACCTATTCTCACCACCACCACCACAATATATATGTATGCACAGTATATATGGTGTGTGTGTGTGTGTGTGTTCCCTCTAGAACTGATTGGATAATGTGCTAGGCTGTGATTATAAAAGTGGAAGGTTGTGGAAGAGAAATGGTTTGAAGATAGAGTGGAGAAGTGGGGAGAGAAAATTAAAAGGCATCCACTGGGACCAGAAAAGAAGGAGGAGGGGAAAGAGAAAAAGGAAAAGGGAAAGGAGAAAAAGGAGGAGGGGGGGAGAAGAAGGGGAAAGGGAAGGGGACAACCAGAGGTTCTGTTACAGGCACCCATGTTTATGTTAGCCTGCAAGACACACAAATGTGTGCTCACACACACAGATACATACACAGACACACTTCTTTCAAAGTTCTTTCTCAAAAAGATCCACCCAAGGATGAGGATTGGCAGTGCTGGTATTTTGGCCTCTGTCCATTGGATCAGTGGTCAAGGCCAGGGTAATATAAACAGAAGTGGGAATCCAACCAGCTGGAATTATTTGAGCCCCAGGCTGCGGCGTCTGCTGCTGATTCAACATCCCTTCTGCGGAGGGATTCCATCAAAAAAAGGGGGGAACGCTCCTGCTTGGTTAACAGAGAAAATATTGACTTAGCACGACTCAACCAAAGGGGAGAGTGAGAGGGAAGCCCCAAGAGTGAAGGCTAAAACGCTTCCCTCAAATCCTACTCTCTTCCTGACTCAGAACGGAGCGCTACGTTTAACAGTGTAGTATTAAACACATGATCCAGCTAGGTATTCTTATTTTTGAAGCATCTGCACTGGCCGTAAAACACCCGCACCATGACACAATGCAACTTGAGAGCTGGTTGCACGAGCCACATTCTAACGCAGCAGAAGATTGGTGTTGGGTTGGGGGCTGCTGAAGTTCATGTTTCCACTCAGCTGTTAAAAGCTCATGGGGTCAACTTGGGTTAAGCACAACCCCTTAACCTGACTTAGTATCTTGCGGGTTTGTTGTGAGGATCAGATGGCAAAAGAGGGGCCACGGGTGCTAGCTCAAGAGCTGTAGAGAAATGGTGGGCTAATCACTCGTTCCAAATATTGGTGTAGGTGGAGACAGGCCAGCAGGACGCTAGTGATCTTGCTTGCTTCTGTGCAAAATATTCTGAAAGTCCAGGGTGTTTGGGATATTCACACCACACACTTACAGGTAGTCATCACTTAACAACCATTCATTTAGTGGTGGTTTGGATTTCTGATGGTGCTGAAAAAAATGACTTATGACCAGTCCTCACACTTATGACCTTTGCGGTGTCCCCACGGTCACATGATCACAATTTGGGCACTTGGCAACCAGTTCTCATTTATGCCCATTGCAGTGTCCTGTGGTCACATGATCACCATTTTTTACCTTCCTGGCTGGCTTCTGGCAAGCAAAATCAGTGGGGAACTGCGTGATTGCCTTGACAACCATGTGGTTTGCTTAATGCCCACAGTGATTCGCTTAACAACCATGCAAACAAGGTCATACAGTCAGGTCAGATTTGCTTAATGACCTCTTTGCTTAGCAGTCAAAATTCTGGTCCCAATTGTCACTAAGTGAGGACCAGCTGTAACCTGTTTGTTAAATTAATTCAGCTCTTTGAAGATGGTATCATCTCCTCTGTTGCCCAGGAGTCGAGCTTAGCTTGAGGGAGTACTTATCTTTTTATTATGTTGTATAAATGCAGCCATATTGTCCTATTGCTGGCCTACAGAGCCTTCCAGGAAGGGGGAGAGGCTATCTATATGACATCATTTCAGTTACTCTGAAATGCTTTCTTACCCCTTGGCCATCTTTTCTCCAGGCTGAATATACCCAGCTCCATCAACCTCTCTTCACAGGGCTTATCTTGTTCACTGCCCATCACTGAACCTGTCCAGTTTCTTGGAATCTTTCCTAAAGCATGGTGCCCGGAACTGGACATGGTCCTTACAACGCAGTCTGACCAAAACAGAAAGGAGGTAGGAGATGGCCAGACAAGGATAAATCTGACCATTTCTTCACTGTGAGGGAAGCATTATGGCATTGGCCCAAATCCATCTTTTTTGTAGAAACTTCCATTTGGCCAGCTCTGACTTAAAAGATCCAAGTCAACTTCCACCCATCCTGGAAGGAAGAACAGATCTGCTGGTAGTGCTTTCCAGAGTGTCCGGATGTTACAGTTCAGCACAGATCCTGTGTGCTCTTTTGCTGGACAGTTCCCAATGCACACTGGACAGAAAGAGCAGAGGTGATTTCCCCATCTCAGCAGAGATTCAAAGGGGAAGGGAGAAAGCCAAGGCTTTGCTTTGTGTCTTTTAAGCAACAAGAGGGGTCAGGATATCAAGGAACATCTGCAAAACCAAAGCTGGAAGCTCCTGTTGGAGAGAACTCTTTTCTGTTGAGGCTGGGCGAGCTGCTGAAATCTCTTTTCCAATAATCCAATTACTCTCCTTTAACAATCAAGAGGCAACCAGCTCCTGGCACTTTTGAAAGCAGTTATTAAAGTGATACTGTTAAGCAAGCATTAATTAACCAATTTGCCACGGTGATGGCAAGAGAACCACAGATAGCACTTTAACCTGCCCAAATATATGTTTTTGCCTGTCCAATGGTACGTAACCCAGATTTGTCCATGCATTTAAAATAATTTACACCAACATATTTACATGGAAATAGAGGGGGAGGGCAGGGTTGCAAATAGGCCATTTTACTTAAATGAAACTTTATTTACTCACTGCTAAGTTTGACTGTTTTGCTGAATGCACATATCATGCTAAGCCATATGACCTTTTATTTATTTACTTATTTATTGGCTTAGGATATGAATCTGGGTGCTCCAGTCTGAAACTCATGTTTGATGGCTTGGCATGTTGTTTGAGACCAGCCAACTGAGGTTTATTTAATAAACTGCCATTGGCAAACCATGGCTTAGTGTGTGAATTCTGGTCTTTCTAAGTTTTGTCCTTGCTGATCATTTCTGCTTGCTGGAATTGTGTTGGTTACTGGTAATCGTTGCCTTGCTCTATTTTGTCAGCCACTTTAACCAGCTCTTTCCTTAAAGGGGAAAAACCAATCAGAGTCATTCTTTGTTGGGGCAACAAATAGGTCCTAGCAAATAAGAAATGAACTGAAATGAAAAAGGGAAGGATGGGAGGTAAGATAAAAGTAAAGGGTCCTTAAATTAAGCTTGACTTCTGTGGTTATGTAGCCATAACTATGTCTTCTGGATTTTAATTTTTTTTTAAATCCCAATATGGTATCCGGTACAGTGTGAGGGTTCCCTGCTAGTGTCCCTTCCAGGAAGGACCAGACCTGA
Source organism: Candoia aspera (assembly GCF_035149785.1). NCBI lineage: Eukaryota > Metazoa > Chordata > Lepidosauria > Squamata > Candoiidae > Candoia > Candoia aspera. The sequence goes on along the minus strand of NC_086166.1, from coordinate 9,954,469 downwards.
CTTAGCTTGAGTCCCAAGCCAAGACAATGTTGGGCAACAGGGGCATCCACAAGGGTGTGGGTGTCAAAAAAGTCAAGATGGTGGCTTCAACTGCCTGGTTGCACCCACTCTCCTGATTATTTTGACGCCTCCCCATGGGTACCCCAATTGGCAAGTTTTCTTTCGTAAGATCCAGATGGATTTAAGGTAAACCAGTGGCTTTTCATAAGAGCAGTAAATCTACTATTGATAAAAATGCCAATAATGTTATCTGTAGCTTGGTTATATTAGTCTAACTTCTGCAGTGGGAGAGAAATCCTCTAGTTTCAATTAAATAAATAGACTCAGATTTGCTCACACGTTTCTAGTCTAGATTGTTTTTATCAGCTTGAGCATGGATTGAAACCACCTTGCATATTTGCACAGATGATTCAACTCTCTCTCTCTCCTTCTCCACCCCACGGTTCCCTGGAAAACTTTTGGAAAGAGAAACCCATAAAACATTTGCATGTTATATTTGTAATAAGCATCAGGGGAATTTTTCTAATATCTTAACTAGAGCTTTGTTGTCTAAGTTCATCCCAAGGAGAGGCTGAGTTTCTCCCAGCCATATTTCAAAGCTAGAGTTTTTGGTGACACTTCAGCCGGATGGCTAATCTGAGAAGCTGATGAATGAATGAAATTCTGGAAAAAAGGCAATTGCAAATCACTTCCGTTTTGTTTCCACAAAAGCTACATGGACATCTTCATTAAGTCACCAGGACTTAAGCTCAACTTTAAGGAGATGTTTCCTTTATGTCTCTGAATCAGAGTAGTTCACAGATAGATTTAAAGCAAGATTGGATCTGTTTGATTATGGATGGGAGACCACCAGCTTCCCAAGGCTGAAGATTAGATTGGGAAATTGAAAAAGCACCCCAGCATAGTTGTCTGGGGGAGCTGGCCAAGTGACAAAATGTCCATTGTGCCATCATGATGGAAATCCCATGACTCGCATACTTACATTTGACATCAGGATACAAATATGAAAGACTGTCTGAAGTCACAATGCACGTTTCTCCGTCTTTTTCATCACTGTGGATTGCAGTGTATGCCTGTGTCCTAGAAGAAAATGGCCACTTCTTTCATATCGCCACCAAGAAAAGTGCATGGACATGACCACTTGGTTACCAGGAACCAAACTTGCTGGATGGCAACTCCTGACCTCCTTCTAGGTGGCACCTTTTCGAACATTTCAAAAATGCTATCATAACCCCCTTGGTCATCGTTTCTGAAGGCCAAGCATGCCCAGCCATTTTGATCTCACCTCTTGGAGCTTCTGAAGGGCTTTCTAAATCCCTGAACTTCATCATTGCCCATCTCTGAACCTGTGCTCATTTCTCTTAGTGCTTCTAGAAGAGTTGCTCCCAGACCTGGATAGAGTATTCAGGGTAGAATCCAACTAAAGCAGAATCAAGAGGAACAATTTCTTCCCAAGATTGTTCTCAATGGTCTCCTAAACTGCCTTTTGCACCTCTACAATTAAATGTGTTCTATGGAGATGAAATTCTTGCCTCTCTGCCAAACTCTGGACAAAGGCTGCATCAAGCTGTACCCTCTGTGCTGTACAAAACACACCCACTCACCCACTTCCTGCAATTCCTTCTCTTTCACAACATCCTGAAACCACCCTTTCTTAAAACATACACCCACAACCCCTCTCATATTAGCAGGCTGATGAAAACTGCCCCCCCCCCATCTCCTCTGTACTATTAATGAAAAGGTTGGTGAAATCTTGCCTCTTTCTTGCCAAACCTTTGATGGATTGGTGGTGTTGCTGCATTAGGTTTCTAGATTTGGTGGTATAGTAGGTGTTTGTTTGTTTGTTTGTTTTTAATTGTCGAAAAAGTCTGTCTTTTTTTTTTTTTTTTTTAAAGTGAATTATTTTACTACTGTTGTAGAGACATGGATAACTCAAATGTGGTAAGAAATAACCTTTGGCAAGCTGGTGCCCACTTAAAGGTTGGGGTCCCAACTGCCGTTTTCCCCTACCAGCATGACTCTATGGCCAGATAGGGGGGAGGAGGGCTTGGGGAGGGGTGGAATCAATGAAGATGCACTGCTTCCTGAAAAGGTCAGGGCATGGCTTTCCTTGTGTTAATCTCTTAATGGAAGAGCTTGTGCAGATTTCTTGGCAAAAATATAGAAGTGGTTTTCCATTGTCTTTTCCCATGAATCCCTGGTCTAGCCTAAATGTCTGGATTTTCCTGGTGGACTCCCAGACAAGCATTAACTATCAGACCCTCTTCCTTCCTCCCTCCCTCCCTTCTTCTTCCACTTCCCTGTCTTGCCCTTCCTTCCTTCCTCCCTCCCTCCCTCCCTTCCCCTTCCCCTTCCCTGTCTTGCCCTTCCTTCCTTCCCTCCCATAAATTTAAAATGACTGGTTTGTCCATACCTTCCAAAACTTCACTGCAGTGGGGTAGGGGAGCCCTATGGATCTCAGGGGTGTGCTGCTCCAAAGGGCAGACCCTGCAACAAAGAAGGTGCCCTCTTCTAGGTCCCAACAGATGACCTTGTTTGATCGAGTTGAAGCATCCCCGCTTTGCCTGCCCTTGATGCCAGCCAGACTCTGCAGCATTGCACCAGGATGACATAAGCTGAGAACAACAGCTCTAGAAAGCAAAGGTTGGAGGCCAGGAGGTCTTCTTGTAAACGCAAAGGAAGCTAGAGTCTGCCTCCTGCCTTTGAGAGCTTTCCAGTTTCCTCTCAAAGTTTCCTTCTCCAGCTGACAAATAAACAAAGTTAGATGGCACGAAAGTCTGGCTGGCATCAAGGGAATCCAAGGAGGAAATCATCTCCGGATAAGGGGGCTGTCTGACGAAACCAGAGACCTGTGGTGGTGGTGCTGTTTGCTCAGTTTGCGTCTGTAGCTTTCAGAGCATGTGTTTTTCCCACAGTAAATCAATTTGGGATTCATGGACATCCCCAGGGTGGGGACAAAAAAGGCAAGATGGTGGCCGTAATGGCGAGAAGGAAGCTCCTGAATGATGGAGCTTTTTGACCACACCTTGCGGACACCCCTGTTGGGAAGGATTATAGTTGGATTATGGTTAGTTATCCTGAAGAGGGTTTTAGAGTGTTGCGCTGGTCCTCGCTCATTTCATTGTGCTTTATGTTTTCTTTTTGATGTGCTTGGTGGGGTCCTGACCTGTAATAAAGACATGCATTTATTCATTCCTTCTTACACTGGTTTTAAGGGGAACTCTACGTCTTTCTTGGCAGCAACATGGAGGTGGTTTGTTGTTGCCCGTTTCTGGAATAGTTCTTCAGCTTCCCAGGCTGCCCAACTGACCTGTGATTTCCTAATGGTCTCCCATCCAAATCCTCCCCATGCCCAACCTTGCTTTCAGAATCAGCTGAAGTTGGTGAGGTGATGTCAGCTGCTTAATTTTTTTTTTGAATGGATTACCTCCCCCACCTTCCTTGTTTTTCACTGGCGATGTTGCAGGCACTTGTTTTTGGCCCAGTGATGTGGATTATCTGCTTCCTGTGCCCCCTTTCAAGACAGCTGGGGCAAAGTTGAATGCCCTCTACCTTTGCTGAATGGGCCTGCTGACTCCTGAGATGCCGAACCGTCGGCTGATCCCTGGGAGAGAGGATGCTGTGTGGCTCTTGGCTCCTGACAGCTCAGTGGAAAGAATTCCCTCACCCTTCTTGGCTTCCAGGGGAAATGTGTATTTTGAAATTAATATTTCAAGCATCCCCCCCCTTTTTTTTTTGGCAGGGCAGTCTTGCAAGCAGTCCGCGGTTTCTCTTTTGGCATGCCCCCTATCCTTCTAAGGGTCCCCTTGCTCCTTTAATATGAAAGCAAGTGTATGTAATTTCTCCTCTTTCCCTCTTAAAAATCTTGGAAGCATTTCAGAGCCCTGCAGAGCCGTCTAGCTCATCCAGCACTGGGCAGTCCCGGAGCTGAGGGTGCCCCTCCCCAACTGGGGCAGGAGGCGGCGGGGGAGAGCCTGTCTGCATGCCAGACTCGAAAGGAGGGCAGCTGCCCCTTTCCCATTCTCCCTTCGGTTCTCCCACTCCTTAACAGTGGGCTGGCATTCCAGTTGCAAGCCCTTCGCTGCTGGTCTGCACAGCCCACAATCTTGGTCAAGGTATTCGTGCCCTGTGAAATTCTGCACCAGCGACACAGAGATTTGCTTGAGTAATTTGCCAAACTCTATGTCTGTGGGGACTTGTGGGTGTGAGTGTGAGTGTGGGTGTGTGTATGAGAGAGAGAGAGAGAGAGAGAGAGAGACAGTAGGAGAAGGAAAAGGAAGGAAGGAAGGAAGGAAGGAAGGAAGGAAGGAAGGAAGGAAGGAAGGAAGGAAGGAAGGAAGGAAGGAAAAAGAGGGAGAGGAGGGAAGGGAAGGGAAGGGAAGGGAAGGGAAGGGAGGAAAGCAGGCTGACAGGGAGGGAGGGAAGGAAGGAAAGGAAGGAAGGAAGGGGGAAGAAAAGAAAAGAAAAAGGGAGAGAGAGAAGGAAAGGGAAGGGAAGGGAAGGGAAGGGACAAGACATGACTTGATCTCAGATTACAGTGCTTATATCATTAATGGTCAATATCACTGCACTGCCTTCTGGATATTTTGGATTACAGTGCCTAGAACCCCTTGAAAGCTGCCCATGCTGCTATATATGATGGGACCGGTCCAAAATTTCCACTGGCTTCTACTTTGCAGGGACACCTGTTGGGTTCTGACAACATGGTAACCCTGTGTTGACAAAATACAAGTGCTAGGTTAGGGTAATAAATTAGGCCTCTTTGAACTGACCGTGCTGTAGCATAACCCGCTGCTGGCCTGATTCACACAACATGCTAAGATGCAGGCTGCATCTTGATCCCAAGGAGGGAAGAAGAGGTGGGTCAGAAGAAGAAGCAGGACAGGGAGATCCAAAAGGTACAGACAGAGACTATGACTAGGTGATGGAAGCCACCACCTTGACATATTTTGACACCATCATCCTAGAGATGCTCCTGGTTGATCCATGAACTACCCAACCATATTTTAGCCCGTAGCATATTGCTCAAATCCAGACAGTGATGCTTAATTCCAGATAAGTTCTATGGCTGCCGAGATGTGAGCATAAGACTATTAAGATCTGGTTTAATATTAAACAGTTGCCCCACTGATAAGCCCCCATTTGTTCCTGGCTAATGAAGCAAATTCAAGAATGGTGGGGGAACAATTTAAGGTCTCTGTAGCTTTCTCTTCCAGGGGAACATTACTACCCAACATTAAAGGGACAGCCCTGGCTGTTACATTAATCAACTGCCTCTTCGTCCCGGCCTGTTGGAGGAGAGCTGGCTAGTCGCTGGTGGCAAAAATCAGAAGGAATCTGGTAGCCCCTTTCCTGACTAACACATTTTATTCAAAGGCATCAGCTTTTGTGAACGGCAGCTTATGCCTTTGAATAAAAATTGCTAGTTGGCAAAGATGCAACCAGATTCCTTTGATTTTCTTCCCTCCCTGTGTCCTTGATGCAGGAAAGAAGCATTTCCCAAACCATCGACACGTTTGCCAGGGAGAGAAAGAGCCATCCAAAAGACTGACAATTTCATTTTGGAAATACAACGGTTGAAGGTCTGTCTCACACTGGTAATTCAGCGGGTTTTGTGCAATTCATTTGCACTGATTTATCAGAGTACTTTCTCACCTTTCCTGTAAAATATCCTAAGTGATCTAACCTTTCTCCTCTCAGAATCAGTTTGCTGGTTACCTCAAGTAACTTGAAGCTTCATGGCATAGATGACATTGTAAGATGGCCATAGATGTTTTGACTAGAGTCCATCAGATGTATGAAGCATTAGCCTAAGAGATTTGGATATAAGAGTGGAGTCCATTCATCCTGTAGTCCAGTCATATGTATAGCCAGATGTTCACAGATAAAGAGCTACCGTTCCTGGGCTGCAATGCTCTGGAATACCACTAGAGCACAGCGTTGTCTATATCCCTTTACTGCCCTTTAGTGGTCATTTAGCATTTTGCAACCCAGGGATACAGGTAGTTGTCCTGACTTAAGCAAGGAACTGTGCTGAGACAAGGGATTAGTCTCTAGTCTTTATTAGCTGTTCTAGTAGACAGAAAAATGCTACCAGACTGAAGGAGCATGGGAAACCCAGACAGATAAACCCCAACATTCAAGGCGGTTCTCTTCTGAGTTTCTTTGAAGGACAGTTCAAAGCCTCTAAACTACGCATGTGTTTTCTCCCCTGGGTAGGGGCCCCCTCCTGCTCACCATCCATACTCATGACAGTAGTCCTCGCTTAATTATCACATTGGAACTGACATTTCAGTTGCTAAGCGAAGCAGTAAGCAAATCCAACCCAATTTTACGACCTTTTTTGTGGTGGTCGTTAAGCTAATCACTACAGGTGTTAAGCAAACCATGTGGCCATGAAGTAAATCATGCAGTTCCCCATTGATTTTGCTTGCCAGAAGACAGCCAGGAAGGTCAAAAATGACCATGGGATGCTGCAATGGTCATAAATGTGAACCAGTTGCCAAGCGCCCAAATCATGATTGTGTGACCGTGGGGATGCTGCGATGGTCATAATTGTGAGGACCGGTTGTTAATCGGTTTTTTAGCACCGTCGTAAGTCTGAACTGTCACTAAACGAATGGTTGTTAAGTGAGGACTACCTGTAGTAGCCCTATGCACACAATGAAGAGAAGTCATGAGATCAAAGGGAAGTACAAACCAGACTGTGATTGACACAAGCTGATTTAGGTAAAGCAACCATTCAAAAACCAATGAATTGAACTGATGAATTGTTGATGACTTAATGCAAATATCTTGATGTTGGGAAGCTGTTTAACATGAGATACTCCTGCTCTTGATTTGGGCAGCGAAGGCCAGAAGGGAATATTCTCAAAGGTGCTGTTCAATTTTGTGGCAGAATTCAGAAATTGGGTCAATCAGGAGGCTATTTGGAGCGTTGCAAAGAAGTTTGTATTTTATTTATTTACAGTCCAAGACCAATCATGAAAAATACAGCAAATACAGCAGATAAAACACATACCTACATTTTTAAAACGTGCAATTCAGGGCTGAAACAATAACATGAAGAGTGCATCAGACAGCTTCTCTAAGCCATAGCTGTTGACAAAAATTTTGCGACCTTCTTAGAGGCATCCAAAAATTGGTCACAAAGAAGGAGAATGGTCACCTCATCACAAAAGGAACCAAGTTTTCTAACAATAGATAGTATAAGGTCCATTCATCACTGCGTATGAAGTGGGCGTTTTGATAATGTCCGTGATATGGGTTCAACCTCCATATCTGAGCATACATAAGGGTGATGTTCATGAGAGAGGCCAATATATCTGCTGATTGTCACCCAAATGGGTATTGCATTGTTTCAGGCTGGGAAGAAAAAATCTCTTGTGTAAAGCAGATAAAATATTTTTAAAATATTCAGGGATAATCCAAAAGGGAGGGAAGGTTGCATTATAACCAAGGTGTCAGATTGGGTGCCTTGGTCCCAAACCCTCTCAGAGCATTTCTTCCATTTTAATAGTTATGGGCAAAATGCCTCCTTGCAAATCAAGAAACGGGGTTGAGAAAAGGCAGTCACAGACATAATCATTTGCAACAGATTCCTTATCACTTTCTCCTGGAATGATCCAGACCCATCAATAACTTGGTGGGCAAAGCTAATGTTTGAAATGACAGGTGGGGTGGGCACACATTTCCCAACAGCATCCCATTTATTTTATATTACATTATTATATTATATTATATTATTATATTATTTAATTTGTCCCCACCCATCTCCTCCCATTGGGGGACTCTGGGCGGTTTACAATAATCGATTAAAACAATAACCCTACAATATAAATAGAATATACAAATATAAAATTACACTAATCAATAAATGTAAGTAAGGGTAAAGTGGCAGGAGAATCTGATACTGATCTGATTATTTTATTTTATTTTATTATTTCATTTCATTTCATCATTTTACTTTATTTCATTTTATATGTTATATGTGGTATTTTTGTTTTATTTTTTATTTTATTTTATTTTTTATTTTTTACATTTATTCTTATTGCACACAGCCTGAAAGTTCTTCCTCAAACTTATTTACTTTTATGAGCCCAAGACCAGAATTAGGGCCCGCCCCAGATTACAAACCAGGGCACCAGAGCTGCAAGCCAGCCCTGCTTCGGCTTCCAGACCTTCCCCCGCCACCCTCTCCTTGCATCTGTAAGCTAAGCTACAGGGCAAGCGCTTCCAAGGAACCCAGGAGGAGAGGCAGCCAGGCGGGAAATTGCTTGATTAACATCCCTTTCAGAGCTTAAACTCTTGCCCTGGCTTTGCAATGGGTGGGAACAAACCTTGGTCCTTTGAGACAATGGTGGCCCAGTGGGGCTGACTCAGTCCTGCTGGGTTCACACCTTCCCCCTCGGCCTTTGATGTAGGAGGCAAGATTTGCAAGCTGACCAGCTTTCCCACTGGGCGCATTAGGAGCTAATTAAACCTTTGAATTTTCACCCGGCATGTGGCAGGAACGCAGGATCCCCGGGAGAGGAGGACATCTGAAGTTTGGGGAGAACTGAAAGCAGGAGGGCCAGGAAAGAAAGGAAAGATCCACCCCCCCCCCCCAAGGAAAAAAGAGAAAGGAGGGGAGATACAGAAGACCTTGATCTCTGGTAGAAAAGAGAACAGAGGGCACCACCGACCAGGGCAAATGTAGAAAAGTATTCCTTGAGGCAGAATCCAATGGCATTGCTCTTATCTGCTACTTTTTTTCCCCAAATGCTAACTGATTCGGCACTGTGAAGTTCAATCCCTGGCTTTTTGCTCTTAGCCTGGCAGCAGCAGGTAATCCCTCCCTCCACCATCTTTCTTTTCAAACATTTGCAAGTGTTTAGCCTCACCTTCCTCCAGTCCACACGCCTCTTCCAGTCCAGCCTCCTCACATCCACTGGGCATCTCCCTCTCCCCTGCCAGCCCACCCTGGAGAACAGACTCCGTTTCCAACGCTCCTTTTGCTTCCCTTTCAGAGAGAAGCTGTTTTCGGTGACTTCAGAGGACCGTGCGGCAGGATGGACGCCTTAGCTGGGATGTGCTTGCTCCTGACTCTCTGTAGGCTTCATGTCTCCCAGGGCATGAATCCCTTTGCCATGCAGCAGATTCCACTGGATCCTTGCTACGATGAGAAAGGGGCGCCCCGCCGCTGCATCCCGGAGTTCGTCAATGCCGCCTTCGGAAAGGACGTCCAGGCCTCCAGCACGTGCGGGAAGCCAGCCACCCGCCACTGTGATTCTTTGGACCCCCGGAGAGCCCACCCAGCGTCCTATCTCACCGACCTCAACACCGCGGCCAATATGACTTGCTGGCGTTCTGAGACATTGCACCACTCACCCCAGAACGTCAGCCTCACGCTTTCCCTGGCCAAGAAGTTCGAGGTCATCTACGTCAGCCTTCAGTTCTGCTCGCCCCGTCCAGAATCAGCGGCTGTTTTTAAATCCATGGATTATGGCAAAAGCTGGGTGCCTTATCAATATTACTCCTCCCAGTGCCGGAAGATCTACGGGAAACCCAACAAGGCCACGGTGACCAAACAGAATGAACAGGAGGCGCTGTGTACGGATGGCCATACCGATCTCTACCCGTTGACTGGAGGGCTCATTGCCTTCAGCACTCTGGATGGGCGTCCTTCAGCTCAAGATTTCGATAGTAGCCCTGTTCTTCAGGACTGGGTGACGGCCACCGATATTCGAGTCATTTTCAGCCGTCCTCATCTCTTCCGTGAGCTAGGGGGCCGGGACCATGAGGATGAGGATGGGGGAAGCTCATCTTCATATTACTACGCGGTGGGGGAATTCCAGGTTGGAGGGCGCTGCAAATGCAACGGCCACGCCTCGCGCTGCATGAAGGACAAGGAAGGCAAGCTGGTGTGCGACTGCAAACACAACACCGAAGGGCCGGAGTGCGACCGCTGCAAGCCCTTCCATTACGACCGTCCTTGGCAGAGGGCCACAGCCAGGGAGGCCAATGAATGTTTAGGTAAGAGCATTCCTCTCCCGTTCTTCTTTCGCTGCCTTCTGTTTCATCGGGTAGCACGTGGTTTTATCCATCCAGGACTGTGAGCTTTCCTGGAAAACAGAGATGTCCGTGATGCACGTGAAAAGGAGTGAGGGTTCGACCACATGGTGGTGGCCACATCTTGAATTTTTTTTTATGCTCCTGCAGACACCCCTGCCAGAAACCAGAACCATTGGGAGAACTTTTTTTTTTAATCGTAAGGCATAGCAGTTGGGTGTTCATGCTGCTTTTTCTTGCTGAGAAATCCTTGTGAGGCCCAGCAGCCAGATGTGTGGACTATTTAGCCGTGACAAGTCATGTTGCCCGAGGTGCACCACAAGGAGGCTAGTCTGCGTTGCACCGAGTTGGGCTGAGAGGGAGGGACTGGCCCAAGGTCACCCAGCCGGCTTTCATGCCCAAGGCGGGACTAGAACTCTCATACCACACTTGATTGGCTCTTGGGCTGAGAGGGAGGGACTGGCCCAAGGTCACCCAGCCAGCTTTCATGCCCAAGGCGGGACTAGAACTCTCATACCACACTTGATTGGCTCTTGGGCTGAGAGGGAGGGACTGGCCCAAGGTCTCCAGCCGGCTTTCGTGCCTAAGGTGGGACTAGAACTCACGGTCTCCTGGTTTCTGGCCCAGCACCTTAACCACTAGACTAATCTGGCTCTCTATTGGGAAAACTGATAGGGAGGGAAGGCCAAATATTGCAGCAGGAAGCCTAAATCTTTTTTTCAAGAACTACCTTGAATCAGGGCCACAACTAGGGGGCAGCAAGTGGGGCATGTGCCCCAGGCACCACGCTGGAGGAGGCGCCAAAATGAGCACTGGGGCGGTGCCAAAATGGGCACGGAATCCATGTTTGCCCAGGTGACACAGACCCTAGTCGCGGGCCTGCCTTGAATAACTGGCTTATTATAATATGATCCTTCCTTCCTTCCTTCCTTCCTTCCTTCCTTCCTTCCTTCCTTCCTTCCTTCCTTCCTTCCTTCCTTCCTTCCTTCCTTCCATGGCTGGCTGGGGAATTCTAGGAGTTGAAGTCCACACATCTTAAAACAGCCAAGGTTAAGAAACCTGGGCTAAACGCTCTTTAACGCTCTTTAACGATCTCTAACCTCTTCACCGCCCTCGATCTCACTGGCTGGCTTGCTGTGAAGCTGAAGCAGTGTTGGTTTGATGCTGTGATGTCACAGAATGGCCCAGTGGTCTGAACAGGAGGATGAATGGGATGGGAAGGTCAATGAATAACTTCTGTTCAATTAAGCTACCCAGGCCTTGCCTGTTGACATCACCTCCGCTCTCAGCGAACTACCCAGATCAGTAAACTGGTTCAGCTGGAAACGTAGTGCAGGCTGGATGTAATGTAACCCCAGACCAGAAGCAAGAGAAAACTAAGGTACATTTGAGCACCGAGCTGGGGGCTGCATTCACATAGAATGCTGAATTTGGTTATTGAATTAACCCCTTGGCTGAATTCACCCAGTATATTCAGTCATAAACTAATCAAACAGGCTGTGTTATACACACACACACACATGCTACCCAAGGTCAACACCAACCTAAAGTTTGGATGTAACGTGAATGCGTTGATTAGATCTTTAGTTGACCTGGGGTACAGGTAGTCCTTGTTTAGTAACTGCCTCATTTAGCGACCTTTTGCAGTTATGACGGTGATGAGAAAGTAACTTTGCTACCAATCCTCACATTTACGACCTTCACAGGTGTGTAATGCAAAGGAAAGCCGAAAGAAGACTCTAAAATCATGTTTTACTTCGTGACCGCTTCGCTTAACAACCAAGTTATCAATCCCAATTGTGGTCACTAAATGAGGACTATCTGTATGTGTCTTGTGGGAATGCAGCCCTGCTTCACGAACACCCTATTGCTTCCTTCTATAACACTATCCAGCCAAGCTCACATCTTGGGGAGGTCTCTCTTGAGCATCCTTTGCTTGGTCTGGGGTGTGGATGGAGAGTCAACCCTTTGGCAGATGGAGAGAAACGGGAATGCCAGCCAAGGACTGGGGAGAGGGGAGGGAGGGAGGGAGCCAGTGACCCTTTAAGACATCCCCAAGGAGGGCAGCTCCACAAAAACGGCTTAGCTGAGCCTGCCGTGTGAAACTTTCTCCTCTCGGCCCCATCTCCTCCTTTCCCCTTTCCTTTCGCAGGCTTTGTGCTGCTGTGTGTGAAAGGGCTCCTACATCACACACCTCCAAAGAGGCTTAGCGGCTGAAAACCGGATTAGCTCCTGAAGCATTCCCCTCTGTGTCTTTCAACTGGGACATCTCCCTGGCCAGCAGGAACAGGCACAGCAATTAGGAGCAATTAAAAGATGCCCCCCCTCCTGCCCCATGGCAGGGTGGTTTGCTGTCTGTAGCCAGACTCACACATTGTGCAGGCTCTCCAGACCCAGAGCAAGGCCCTTCAAAAGAGCCACTTAAAGTTGGAAGCGTCTCTGCTGGCAAAGTAAGGTGAGTCAAATGGCACCAGGCTGAGAGCAGGAGGCCAGGCTAGGGCTCATCTGCACGTGCTGCTTGCCCCAGCGTGAGGATGGCTCACTCACCATTTCTGGAGGACAGGAATGCCCACTGCTGTCCTCAACTGCCCCCAGCCCCTGCTCAAAGGCCCTCTCCACCTGTCTGTCCTTACTTCATGTCAAAAGTAGAGTTTTCCAACTTCTACAAAATGAACAGGTCTGTCAAGGAAGAAGGTGCCCCTTATCTCCATGGACTTGATGATGTGCAAAACCCAAATTCACCACAACCTAGCTGTCAGAAGTATCTTCCATAGCCATGGATCCCTAATGCAGGTATCAGGTCTGGATGGTGTATGTGCTTTCCTGCTTTGGTGCATTCCTCAAAGCTGTTCTGATAGCTCTGGGATTTGATCAGGATATCAGTATAATCTAGCCCATTCCTCAGTGAAGAGGGAGGGAGGGTTAAAAAGAGATTGGTCTGCCCACTATGGCACTACTGTGCCCAGTATTGACTGTACCCACCGCCAGCATGGTCAAGTTCAGCTAAGCCATGATGAGACCTCATCCTAGTTTGTTGAACAAGCCACAACTGACTGGATTCCACTTTCATGCAGCATGCTAAGCCACTGCCAAACAAACTACTTTATGACTTAGAGCAATGTGGGAACCCAGCCAATACAGAACACATGTGAGGGAATAGCTAATTTCATTCAGTGAACTAAGCTACGTTGTAAAATTATGATCTGTTGAATAAACTATAATGTTTTTGTGCAGAAACTGGGAGGCCGTGAGTTCTGGTCCCACCTGAGGTACAAAACCAGCTGGGTGACCTTGGGCCAGTCACTCCTTCTCAGCCCTAAGAAGGAGGCAAGGGCAAACCACTTCCAAATTCTTGCCAAGAAAACTGCAGGGACCTGTCCAGGCAGTCACCAGGAGTCAACACTGACTTGAAGGAACAAAACAAAAGAGGTCATATTTCATTTTTCTCTTACCAGCCTCCCGAACATTTTCCATTCAGAAAGTTAGGGATTTAAAATAGCAGATAAAAATTCTGAACTTCACTCCACAGGAACATCCACAGACAATCCACAAACTATGGACCTGCTACCAAACAGCCTGCCGCCCCTCAGCAGCTGGCAGGAAAGCATCTGCCCCAACGCATTGCTGCTGTGATTGGTGGATGGTTGTGAAAGATCCATGATTTAGCCATCTTTCAAAACTGGGGGTTTGCAGAGGCAAAGCAGGACCGAATGTTGGCAACTCTCCCCCTTTGCCAATGCAAGCGTGGTCAGGTGACCTTTTCAGAGACACTTGTGACCCCTGGAGGAGGGATATCATGACCTACAGTTGCAAACCCCCCATTAACTCCCTTTCCTCAGGCTATTGATTCAGTGAATGAAAGTGCAGTGGAGAAAAAAGAAAGGAAACAGTAAAGTAGCGAGGCTGGTTAATTCCAAACTAGAGGTTGCATTCTCACAGTTTGGTTAAGATTGTGGCTGGGTTGGGTTGGGTTGGGGAGGGGGGGTTGGGCTTTTTTGTTTTGATGCCTTCAAGTCAGTCTTCACTCCTGGCGACCCCCTAGATGAGTCCCTGCAGTTTTCGTGGTGAGATTTTGGAAGTGGTTTGCCATTGCCTGCTTCCCAGGGCTGAGAGGGAGGGACTGGCCCAAGGTCACCCAGCTGGCTTGGTGCCTAAGGCAGGACTAGAACTCACGGTCTCCTGGTTTCTAGCCTGGTGCCTTAACCACGACACCAAACTGGGCCTAGATTAGATTTGGATAGTTTTAATCTTGGGGGGCGGGGCCGTGGATGCCTTTGTGTGTTCTGCCAGCTTAGTCCATTGGTCTATTTTCTGGTTCAGCGTCTTGTGAGAATCCCATAAAATGGGCCAATTCAGTAACCAGGTTACACATGTGGGAACACGCTCTGCCAGGGGCTGTGTTCTCCTAGGCAGAGACCAAAAAAGTCCCAGGACATCCATCTCTGGCCTGGATTGCCCCCATCTTGCATCTGAGCTTCATTCTGAATTTAATTTACATTAGAAAAGAAGAAAAACTATTTTCAGAATGATTTTGCTTAAGAAACTAATCCAAAAGCAGATTCTGAAGTGGGCAGGTGTGGCACGCATTGTGTAACTTGTCATCATGTGCTGATTAATGACTTTGTAGCGTGGCACCATCCCTGGCTGAGTGTATTGCCTCACACTCTGTGCAGGATTTTTGGACAATAAACCTTGGATTTAACATTTTATATTTATATGAAATTTGGGGGCTGTGTTTAGAAGACAGTGCATTCCTTTTCTGTTGCTTGCCTGCAGACAGAAGCTACATTGCTTCCTTCACCTCTGGGCAGGAATGTGAAAATGTAGGCAGCTGTATAAATACGGATAATGCAATTGGGTGCAAGGCTACAGCCTCCTGTCCTAGGATTGTCTGGAGGGTAATGTCTGAATTAGAATAATTGTATCAGGGAAGTTGCAAAAGACTGAGAGATGGTGTCTGCTACATCTTGCTTTCTTACTTCACTGAGTCTCCAGGGGAACTCCATGACTCATGACATGGTAGTGATGAGACACTCAGACCCAGTCATAGCTTCTTCCCCTCTCTGGCTGCTGAAAGTTGGCAAAGAAGTAAGGTTTCTGCTGCTTGAGTGAAACTTCTAGGAGGGAAGAAAACAGCAAGAGAAACCTTTGAGGATAGCTTGCCTAACTTTGCCATTAGAATGAGAATGTTCTACTTAATCAAAGATTGGTGGAGAGTGGCATGATTGGATTTTATGTGTACCTTTTGCTAAAAAAAATGTATGTGGCTAGTAAAAAAAAGAAGCAGCAACTGCAAACTCTTAGTGTATTTTGAAAACATCCAGAGTTTGCATGCTACCAAATGGTGAATTTGGCATTATGGTTGATCGCACAATCGGCCAGATGCTTAGACTGGATCTGGCGTTTTTGCCTACCTATCGAGTCCTTCCCAAGGACCTGGGATGATGATGATTTCTAATTTGGAAAAATCATCCCTCTAGGAATGTCAGAGGCTAAGCAAACACCCAATGCAAAGGATGAACTAGATGATCTTAGAGTTCTCACCAAGGCAGGAAACCACCATGCATTCATTCATTCATTCATTATTCAGATTTAATTACTGCCCATCTCCCCCAAGATTTTTTCCCACTCTCTTCCTCCAAAGTATTGTGCCTGAGTATGGGGAAGATTTTCTTTCTCAGCTTACTTATTTTTGTTCCAAAGATTTTAGCCAGTTTCTGATATTACAAGAGAAGATACATTTTCGGCTTTGCTGGCCAAGGGCACCAAGCTGAGATGGCAGCAGCGGTATGAAACCAAAGCAAACCAAAACATTCTGCAGAAAGGCTTGCTGGTCTCACCCTCTGTGGCTAAAGAGAAGAGACTTGGTGTCAGTGCTGGGTTGGGGCCAACTCCTAACTTCTCTGAGTTGCTAAAACGTTCATTTATCCAAATGATAAAAGCAGCACTGCAGTGTTGCATCACAAGGTCTGCCCTTGTAATGCCCCTGGGGCATGCGTGCATGCCACGATGCACAGAGGGGTTGTGGAATGATGATGCAATGCTGCTTTCATCCATCTGACCCTTCTTACACCCCCCTGTGGATGCTGCTGATGACATTGAAAGCATGGTAGGGTGTTCCCAAGGCAGCTGGACCCCCACCATACCATTGCTTGGAGCCCTGTTCAGAAGGGTTGAGTCCTGGCAGGATTGCACGACAGCCCGCCTCTTTGGCTCTCCAAAGAATGCATCTCCAGGGCTTGCCTCCGGCTTGGAGCTGTCCATTTGTGGAACCCTCCCAAGGTGTTCCTGAATCCCTCCCTCCCAAGAAGAATGTCAACCAGTGATACTGTCCCTTTCTTTGAAAGCTACTCATCGAAGGGGCAGGGGTGGTTGACCAGCAGTGTGACTCCAGGTCAGTTTGCACCAGAGCAATACATTGCAATGAGAGGGACCAGGCAGAATTTCATGGGTTGGTCAGGTCAATGGCTGAGCTTGTTCTTGCAGCGCCACCTTCTGGCCATCTGCTTGACACCACATAGCAGATGACCACAGCACAGCTCCTACTTCTCCCAAGTGACTCCCAAGTCACAGAAAAGGAAGTCTCATTGGCCAGAGTTCTTCTTGAACTGGTTTACTTTCAGATTCAATCCAAAGTGTTGGTTCATACCTTTCAAACTCTACATGGCTCAGCTGTGGGTTCTTCCAGGACATACGTTCCCGGCTGCCTTCAACTGCCCTATACGTTCTTCTAGGACAGGAATGCTCAGAGTCTCCACCCCGCTCACCATTGCCTTCCCCCAGATTTTGCTGCTGTTGTTACTTCCCACTCTAGCCTAGAGCCCTGGGACTTGATAGTCTCCAGCCATCCAGCTCCAAATCCAGACTGATCTTGCTTTGCTTCCAAGTCCAAACAAGGTCAACCAAGTGCTTCCATCTATTGAAATGGTAGCAACTCCTTCTATAGGGGTATCAAATGCATGTGCTTACAGGCAAATATTTTTTCCTCTTGCCAACCTTTGGGGTAAGAGGGAGAGGACCCTACCATCAGTGGCATCCGTTGTCTCAATGGGTTGTAGTTAGATCAGAAGGGGGGGGGTGAAAGATGAGGCATAGATGCTAAAATCCAAACATAACCCCACCCCCAGGTTTTATTGCCTGAAGACCAAGGAGAAGAGGTCTTCCAAAAGGCAAAATTGGGATAACATGGAGACAGTGATTTATGGTATTCGAAACGGGGCACCCCTCCCTCATCAGTAGGGACTGTTGGATTGCATGTGGTAATCCCAGGAAAATGAAAGGTTAAAGGTCAAGGGTCAGAGGGAAGTGACCCTCTTTTGTGCTTTCTTGAGCTCCCCCTTTGTTTGGCAAGGCTATTGGTATTCTGGTGGGAACTCCATCAATAGAAGGAAATCAAGGCGAATCTGCATAAAACCCTCCCACTGACTGAATAAGTGTGTACGTGTGTGTGTGTGTGCACACATGTGCATGCGTGGTTGTTGCTGAGACTCTCAATAAAGTTCCCCTTTCCATGGAGTTATTAATGCTTTGGGGATGCAGCATGCATAATGCATAACGGAGATCTTCCACAGGCATCAGGTTCCTGGGAAAAGAGGATCTGCCCTATCAGAACTCTGGGCACCGGCTTTTGCTGCAGAAATGAAACAAACTCCAAAACTAGGACCAATTCAGTATAAATTCATTGCTTTAAAAAAAGTATTAGACTCTAAGCAAAACTCACGATTGATGCCAATGGTATCTTCTCGTGCAGACTTAATTACCCAATTTCCATAATAGTTTCAGTAGATCCAGAGCCCTTTTTTGCCTGTCCCACCATCCCTACTCTCCAAAAAAGAAAGAGAAAATAGCCAAGTCACTTATCTGGGATGCTTTCAAAATTCACGTCCTGCAAAATTTCAATCTCAGGTTTGGATCAACCTATTTTCAAAGAGGACCTCATAGAATAACTCCTAACAGATTAAGAACTAATATAATAGGAACTTCTCTGTTGTTCTAGTTTATTGATAAATCCCATGATCTGTCACCTCTACCCACCTTTTTCTGCATCTCAGCTTAACAGGACCAGCTCCAACCTCAGGTTTATCATCTAAAAGGCACAACGTGAAAGGAAAGAAGGGTGGAGAGGGAAGAGGGGAACCAGGAAAACTCAGACATTGATTCCTCAAATTTCCAGCTGCAGGGAGAAGACTTTGAAAAAGAGCAAATCCTGCTGTTTTGCTCATTTGGTTTTCTGCCTGGCAGCTAGGCTGATGGTGGCAATGAAGAGAAAATTACAGCAAAAGGTGGCGTCCTTCGTTGCTTTAGGTTTAGTAAAGCACAGACAAAAAATCCAGGAAGCATCTCTGAATTCTCTAGGCCACATCTGTTTTTTAAGAAAACAGCTCAGCAGGGAGAGCTGGCAGAAAACGTTGAGCAGTAGTAGAGAAAACAGACACCAAACTATCCCATTTCTCCGAGCGTTGGCCACCAAACTCTGTCCCTGATGATCATGTAGGAACTTGTCTTCTCCTTCCACAGCTATGATCTATATCAGGAAGAAGCAGGCTTTCTTGGTGTGCTTTGACACTTCCTGTCTTCTTTGCAGTGAAGAGCTGAGGGGGTGAACGGGTTGCAAAATGAGGAATTAAATAATAATAATAACCACCAGCATTTTCATGCCATCGATATTTCACAGAAAAAAAACACTTTTTCATATGCTCCTCCCCTTCCTCTTGCCTCTTTCTACATCGTTCCCATTTTTATCCCCCATTTCCCCAAATGTAGATCTTCCTGCACAGGAAGAATGAACTTCCCACAATAGACCCTTTTTTTTTACCCACACTTTTCCTGAACAGACCAATTTTCTTTTCGCATGCAGCATCCCTTAAGCAATGCATCATCATTGTTATTGTTATCATAAGATTCTGTACATGGTTTTAAACCTAGAAATCTGTCTATCATCTATCTATCTTTTATTAAAGATTTTTCAAAAAGGAAAATAAAAACTAATAAGGTAAGAAAAAGAAATAAATCAAAAGGAAAGCTAAAACTGCAAGGAAGGGGGGGAAAGTAAAAGAATAATAGAAAAGAAAGAAAAAAGATACAAAGAAGTAGCTTCCGATCTTCTTTACAGCAGCTATAAGTTCCATTATAAGTTTACCTCTTACTCTACAGTTACATCATAACTCTCTTTTTTCTATAATCTATCCTGCCTAATAATCAAAACCATAAATCATAAGTTCATTTTTTCTGTTTCACGCAAAAAGTCTATGACGGGTTTCCAGTCAGCAATAAACTTTGATAATGTCTTTTTCTCTGATCAAAGACATCAATTTGGCCATCTCGGCAAGTTCCATCATCTTCACCATCCATTCCTCCATCGTGGGTAGTGCTGAATCTTTCCACCTTTGTGCATACAATAATCTCGCTGCAGCTATCATGTACAAAAAGTCCCATGACTTTTTCCCAACTGTTTATCCATCAATCCCAAAAGAAAAGCTCTGGTTTCAATTGTATATAACCCAGAAATCTTTCAAGAAGGGCACTGAGAAGTCAAATATGGTGCCAGCTCTTTGGGTCTCAGTAAAATCATGTTTTGGCAGGTCGTCCTGCTCACAGCTTTCTCCCCAGTCTGAACCTGCAAGGCTTTTCTTTATTTCTGAACACTGAGATGGGCATCCATTAAACAGCTACTGTGTTTAGGGCTGCTTGGCCAACCCAGCTAGTTTTCGGAGCCAAAGTAAACATAGCATGGCACTCCACAACTACTTTATGAATATGGCTGGGTGGTAGAGGGTGTGGCAGCTGTTTCCAAGACCTGGATTCTCTTGCTTGGTGAAAGGAACAGCTGCAGATCGCAGGGACTGTAGACAGCCGACCCTTTTCCACCAGCAGTATGGAGTAAAGCTCCACTTGGTTGTGGGTTTGGCACAGATGGACGCTTTAAAATTTCAGGAAGAGTCTCCCACTGGCTCATCATTCCTAGCCAGTTCTCAGACGCTGTGCTGGAGAAGAGACAGGTTCCAGCATCACCAGGGAATTTCAGTAGCCTGTGCAAAGGAGTAAGAGTGACAGCCTTGGGTAATCATTTCCCCATTATTTACAAATTATTTGAACCTGTGATCAGTTAATTAGTTCTGTGAATTAAAGAAAAAGGGGAAAAAAAGAAAGAATGGAGTGGGGGAATTGGCTGGGCTTATGCAAGGAAGGAAGCAAGCTGCTATATAATTAGCCCAAAAGCATGCAATTAAATTCTTATTAATACCCTCAAACAGCAGGGACCATTCAGGCCTGTAATTAGTGATTAACATGAGACAGAGGAAGATTGAGCTGCAGCAAAACTGGCTTGTGGTTGCAAGACAAGTTTTTAGCTGCTCTTCCTCTCTGCAACTTGGGAGGGAAAGCGAAGCGTGTGCAAACGGCATGCTTAGCAGTAAGGTTCAAGCACAGTCATGTTAAGGAAGAGAATGGAGATGCTCTTGCCAAGCCTACCACATTGGTTGACTGCCTGCTGGATTTTTTTTTTTAGCAGCTTACAACTGAACCCCATTTCTGGACTTGGTTGGACTCATTCTTCAAGTCCACTCCCCTAAGGCTATTACCCAGTACAAATGTAGTTTAATCACCAGCCACATTTTAACTGCTTACTGTATTGATGACCAGATATGTCTGGCGGTTTTCAGAGTTGGAAAAGACAGCTTACTTGTTTACTGTAAGTTGACCCTAAGACTTGGCAAGATTTCAGAGGGGTTGTACAAGCCCCAAGGGGGTAATATTCAGAATAGTTCTCCTTTTGTAGAAATTGATGGATGGATGGATGGATGGATGGATGGATTATGTACAGTCAGATCAACTCTTAGTGACCACAAAGATGGCTTTTCTCCATGATGGTCTGTCCCTAACATGGTCTTCAGGTCTTTCAATGTTGCACCCTTCGTTGCTCTAACTGAATCCATCCACCCTGCTTTTGATCTTCACCTTCTCTTTCCTTCCTCTTTTCTCAGCATTACAGACTTTTCAAGAGAGCATATGTCTTTGAATACTGTATCCAAATGTGATAATTTGATCATGGTCCTCTGTGACTGGTGGGAATGAGAACTCTGCACTGATTTGTTCTATGACCCATTTGTTTGGGTTCTGGCTATCCATGGTATTCTCAAATGTCATCTCCAAAACTAAAGTTCAAAAGCATCAACACTCTTTCTATCCTGCTTCCTCAACTCCACAGCAATAGAGATGCTAAAATAAAGCTGAGTGACAACATTGAAAATCTGGTAAATTAAAGGCCACCATCATCACAGGAGCACCTCAGTATAGTCAATATTTTTCCTGAATTTTTAGCCACTGGGCCTGATGATGAATACCTCAAAACTCAACAGCTTGCCCACTATTTCCTACACTTTCAGTTGGCCCTAAAAGGAGTCTTACTTTTGTGTAGAATTTAGAACTTCTGGAATGATGGAGCCCACCTGCTTTTCTTCTCTATTATGAGAGAAATGCACAACTTTTGAGCGCCACCCTTTGAGTAATGTAGCACTCCAGAAAGATTTGTTTGTTTGTTTATAGCTCACATTTATGGGCTGCCCAACTCAAAGCAACCAGACAGCATACAATTGCAGCCTAAAAACAATAGAAAGTAATAAGGGATTTCAGTTTTATGATTTTAGCTTTATAGTCACAATATAATGTATGAATTGTACATTGCTATCACTTAATATCATTGGTGATTCTTTGAATTGCTTATAAATGCCATTTTAAGCTATAGCTAGTAATTTTGTGACTAATTTTAGAGTTTCAATATTAAACCTTATATGGGCCAATGACTGAAATAATGATGGATAGTTGGAATTAATGGATTAATTTGGTGACACTTTTCTTGAGGTTTCTTGGGGCTGCAGTGAAGGTTTTGAGGAGTGTGGATGGCTCTTGAGCCTGGCCCTGCACACTTCTGCTCTCTTTTTTTGTTGTTGTGTTTATTCGTTCAGTCACTTCCGACTCTTCATGACTTCATGGACCAGCCCACGCTAGAGCTTCCTGTCGGTCGTCAACACCCCCAGCTCCCCCAAGGTCGAGTTCATCACCTCTACAATGTCATCCATCCATCCACCTTGCCCTTGGTCGGCCCCTCTTCCTTTTGCCCTCCACACATCAGCATCTTCTCCAGGGTGTCCTGTCTTCTCATTATGTGGCCAAAGTATTTCAGTTTGGCCTTTAATATCATTCCCTCAAGTGAGCAGTCTGGCTTTATTTCCTGGAGGATGGACTGGTTTGATCTTCTTGCAGTCCAAGGCACTCTCAGGATTTTCCTCCAGCACCACAGTTCCAAAGCATCGATCTTCCTTCTCTCAGCCTTCCTTATGGTCCAGCTCTCGCAGCCATATGTTACCATTACTTTAACTATGCTCTACAACATAACAAATCATGAGTCTGCATACTTGCAGGGAGCATCATCTTTTCCATCTCTCCTCAACAGTAGGGATCTACATTAGAATCAGCCTTCCTGCCAACTCATCACCTTGTTACCATTTCATAAGGTGCTGCTTTGGCATCTTCAGCACACAACTCAGCCTTGGGGCTAATTTCCTTTGCCTGCTGCGCATGGTGATTGTAGAAAACAAAGAAGGAAGACAAACCATCCATAGAAACTTAGGTAATTTTCTGGAACAGTTCTTTTTCTCAGCAGGACTGAGTCTCAGCCAAAATAGAACATGACTCCAGTGCAGGTTCCTTTTGAGAAGTAGGAGGGCAAGCTAAGACATGGAGAGCTGCTGCTAGATCTGAATGCTTATAGGTATCCAGATGGAGTAAATTAATTGGTTTATTTTCCTTTCTATGGGCAAATTATATGTTCTGTATTCAACAGTTAGATTAGGGTTGCTGGTTTTTAGGAAGTTCCTACAGAAAGGCTGTGAAAAGACCATCTTCTGTTTGAAGGTGTCTTCTATTTCAATGGCTGTGGCCTTGGATTGGATTGGTAAATTGGGGACAGGATCAACCCCTTAGAGATCCAGATGTCATCCCTCCTGATGGCCTTTGACAAAGCTGTTTCACAGAGCTTTGAATCTGTAATTTATTTTTTTTATTTATTTATCAAATTTATCACTGCCCATCTCCCCCACAAGGAGGGACTCTGGACGGTTCACATTTAACCATAATATATATATAAATAATATACAATAATACCAATAATATAAAAATATAAATACATTAAAATATAATAAAATCCAGATGGCTAAAATATTCTCTCTATCCACAAGCAAACAGGGCAATTCTATGGAGCTAACCATCCCCAAGAAGAGCTATTCTCTTTCCTGCCCCAGGCATGTTGACAGAGCCAGGTTTTTAATTTTTTTCGGAAGTCCAGGAGTGAGGGGACCTGCCTCAACTCCGGGGGAAGAACGTTCCAAAGGGCAGGCGTTACTGCAGAGAAGGCACGCTTCCACGATCCTGCCAGATGAAACTCTTTAACAGATGGGGTCCATAGTATGCCCCCTCTACATGCCCGGGTGGGATGGGTCGATGTAATGGGGATGAGACGATCCCTCAGGTAGCCTGGCCCCATGCCATGTAGGGCTTTAAAGTTCATAACCAACACCTTGAATTAGACCTGGAAGCAGACTGGCACCCAGTGCAGCTCGCGCAGTAAAGGTGTTACACGTGCCACCCTAGGGGCACCTAAAATTACCTGCGCGGCCACATTCTGGGCCAGCTGTAGCTTCCGGATACTCTTCAAGGGTAGCCCCATGTAGAGCGCATCACAGTAGTCTATATGGGAGATAACCAGGGCATGAGTGACCAAAATGTTGCCACCATTTAACCAACACTGGTGAATTTTATGTCACAAACTGGTTCCGTGATTCTCTTGGTTATATTGGAAATCTCAGGGAGTCTGGCAGGATGTAAATATGCCATAACTAAATAAACCTTTGATTTGATTTCTGTTTGAATGGAACTAAAATAGAATTATATTTATTTCATATCATTAGTATGTGTGTATGCGTGGAATTGTTTTTCCATACTGCAGCCTTAAAAAATTAAGTAACATTTGGTGGAGGTTGTTTTGTGCAGATTTCAGCCTCGTCATGTCCAGTGATGGTTCATCGAAGTCTCACCAAATCCAACTCTGTGTATTAACATCAAGGGTTGCTGCTTCACACGTTATTCAGAATGGGAAGTTCAGATGAATGTGAATTCCTGTTTCCCATGAAACAGGAAAACAGAACAACCCTTGTCCTGCCCACCCCAAGTCATATTTGTCCCACCTTTAGATCTGTCCATGCTTAGCTTTACTCCCAGATCTTTGAATAGGACAGGAGTTACTGTAATTAGAGTTCAGCTTTAGTGATCCACTTTCAGTAGAAGCCTGAGGTTTATCAGCTAGGGTCCCACGCAAAATAGAAGTTATCCCAATGCAACTGTTGGCAATGGATAGAGAAATCTTTTGTGACCCCGTAACAATGCCATTTTCTGCACTCTGCCGCTCCATAGTTAGGATAAACAGTGACCTTTGTGGTTTCTTCCTCGCCTTCCTCCTCCACATTGTGGATTTTTTCCTGAACAAAAAGCCATCATTCCTTAAAAGTTTTGTGTGACAAAGATTCCATAATACATCCCACAGTAAGCTTTCCTGTGACCTTGTAAGGTTGGGATGGTTGCGTGTCCTACTTTACAGACAATAGTTCAGCGTTGGGAAGGCTTTTGAAGATAGTCTTCTGAAAGAATTCTTTATTCAAGGGAATGACTGGTCATGCCCCATTATCAGGAACTCTTCAAAGGAGATCTGGTGGCTTTGGGTTGCTTTTCTTAATTTTTTTAATGTATTTTTTTACATCGCATTTTAATGTAGAATCCAATGCACTCTGGAAACATATGATCACCATCTTTGTGCTGTGAAGTAGAGTGCAGCAATGTTTGTGGGAAAATATTGGGAAACATTATTCTAGCTGGTATAAATCTCTTTGGACTTCCAGCACCTTCCCGCACAGGCTTTTTGCCTCTTTCACCTCCAGGAGCCCCTTTTCTCCAATCGTCCTGGCCCTCTGCAGTTGCATGGGGGGGGGGGGGGGGAAGGCATGAGAATTGCAAACAGGGACAAAAATTCATGTAAATGATAAGCAGAGCCAGCAGTTAAATCTTGGGCTGACACATTAATGAATTTCGCAGCTTGCCTGGAAAAACTCTCACTCTGGCCTGGATCTGACCAGAAGGGGGTGGGACCAGGGCAAAGCACACCATCATGTGCTGCTGGAAGATGTCCTGTTTCCATTATCTTTCTCTGAGTGCGTTAAAACAGGAGTTGGTAGTGATCCCCTCTGAAGGGTCTGTAGCTGCACACAAGGATCCACAAGCCCTCGTTTGGCTTCTGGGGCTAATCAAAAGAAGGGGGCAAGGGTGTGCCTGAAGGTGGCGAAGGGGAAAATAACTTTAGCAGGTCTCTCTGCAGCCTTCTGGCTGTGTTCTCAGCTTTGTAACTTGGCTGCAGCTGATACTGTTCATGTTCCATAATAGCTCTGGCAAGGAATAAGAAAGAATCCCCCAGCCCAGGCCAAGACGGGTGGTCTTTGGATGGAACTTACCATCTGGGGAAGAATCAGGGATTCCTATGGATGGAAAACAGTTCTCCCCACTTTTTGTTTCACGTCTTCATGCCAGGGCTTCAAAATCAGGATTTTTGTGGTATGTTAAAATATTTGAACAAGCAACAGGCTGGGTTCAAGAATCTCAACTGGTACCATTCCAGGAGGACATCATCGTGTGAGCATTTAAGAGCATGTTGGCTAGGGGGTAGTTAACTCTGGATTTTCCCAAAATTGCATTAATTTCTTTTCCTTCTGCTGCTTTTGGTGGGAAAGGTTAGGATAGGATGAAATAGTTTTCATCAGTACAAGAGGCTCTGGGATTTGTTTTAACAGGCTGACTGTGGCTGGACATCACAGCAGATACTGGCACAGCCAAATACTGGATGTTTCAAGTTAATTTTATGGATCAATCCATGATTCATTGTAGTTTTGAATTGCTTGCTTTGAAGGGGATCAAAATATGCCAGATGGTGGGTACAATGTTGAAACCTGTCAACCCAACTAGGTAGACCAAACCGAGAAATCCATTCCACACAAAGGCTAAAACTACCTTTATTGATATTGGCTATAGTAACAAAACCTTGCAAGTCTGACTATGTTCCCCCCCCCCCGCCGCCGCCCCTTTATACTCATGTGGATTAGGGAGGTGTCTGCCTAAGTCCTTTTGTGTATACTGTCTGGTTTTAGACCTCAGCCATGTTTTACCCCTTGTTGCTTGGATAATGGGTCTGGCCTATGTAATGGTATGTGGGAAAGACCTTGGGAGACAGGGAAAGAGATGCTACCTAGGGAACTATCAGATAAGAGAGGGTATGGCCTGCAGCTGCATAATGGGTGGAGAAAGAGGCTGAGAAGGGACCCTCCCTAGCTTCTCGGGCTGTAAAGGAGATGGCGGGAGATTTGTACTTTTAGACTTGCAAGATTCTGTTAATGAAACCTGGCAATAAAGTAGTATCAGCTCATCTGGTCGTGTTTCCTGACTGGTCTGCCTGGGAAGGCTGACACCTATCTCTGTCAAGGTCATCTTCCTTAGTCTCTGCCCAACCAAAGACCTGCCCATACACATATAAAAGGGGCAGGGCTTTGATTGCAACATCAGGTCTGCCATCTTACAGATGTTCACCCCGTCCCCCACAGATGCCCATGGCTTCTGCATTGTGAGTGTATAAGACAACTGATAATACAGAAAAGAAACTCTATAAAATAAAAAAGAGCATTAATCACTGAGCATTTAGTCTAACTTTGTTGTTTTTAACCAGTTCTGTAAAAAGTAATAATGAAGGAGCCAACTCCCTTCTCTAATAGTCCATACTCTCTCTCTGGTTCATAGTTGTTGGGACATCTGCATCTGGCCAATGACGATTATTGGGCATTTAGCTTTTGGCCCAGATACTGTGGTGTGATCTGCAAATGACTGTCTGCTATAATCCCAGTTTGCTGTATACCTGCGGTTCTCTATCTGTGGTTTGAAGACTGTATGTGGTCCATGGTGTAGAAAGCAAAATAGGGGTGTTTGTTTGTTTGTTTGTTTTTTCATGGACATGATATTGGAAGAACACTCAATTTTGCAAGATTTCGGCATTCTCATTCAAAATTTCACAAGACATTTAGGCTGTTAGTTTTAAGGGTCTTGTGAAGATTTGGGGCATTTTTAAAAACTTGGTGTGTGTGTGGAGAGGAGGTCATACGTGATACCCAGAGGCACAACATTGCTGACTTTTATCTTCTGTGATGATGCTCAGTGTTTTCATTGATGGAGTAGTACTCTGCATAATGAAGAAAGTTGGCTCAAACTTTGGAAGACCTGACCTAAACAATACTGCCCTAGTCCTAGCCCAGGTGCGAGGACAAAGGACCGCTTGGTCATCCTGGTATCGTTGGCACTGGATAGAGTGGCCCAGAATGCGTTGATGCCAAGGATGTTCTCAGTATCCTTGGGATGTGAGTAACAAGGACATGGACATTGGACAGCGCTATGGTGGTGCCACGTTGGTGGTGGGGGTTGATGGTCTGAGGGTCTCTTTTATGAACCCTTTATGAGCCTGGCTATCAGATTTTAGCGGTAGTCCGGTCGACTCTGTAGGAGAGCTTTATTTCAGTTAAAAAATTGTCTGCTTTCCTAACCCTAACCCTAACCTTGTCATTGGACTGGGCAAGACTTTGGTGGGTCAACCCCATCAAATTAAAGGCCACTCTTTTTCAATGCAATTGGCGTGAGGATTCCTATTCGCTTAGCTGTTTATAGCCAGCGTCTTGCTGAGGGTTGAGCAATGGACATCCCTTCTCACCTGTTCCACCTCTTCCCTGCAGCCTGTAACTGCAACCTCCATGCCCGTCGTTGCCGTTTCAACATGGAGCTCTACAAACTGTCTGGGCGGAAGAGTGGTGGAGTCTGCCTCAACTGTCGGCACAACACCGCTGGACGGCACTGCCATTACTGCAAAGAGGGCTTCTACCGGGATGTGAGCAAATCTATCACTGATCGCAAGGCCTGCAGAGGTAAGGAACAAGAGGGATCGGCCAGTCTTGGGGACCAGCAAGCGTGTCAAGCAGGATGAGTTGGACTGTGCCTTTGGCAGGTATAATCCACTCAAACAGAATTGGAACCACTTAGATCCATGTTTCTCAACCTTGGCCACTTTAAGATGGGTGGACTTCAACTCTCAGAATTTCCCAGCATGCTAGCTGGGGAATTCTGGGAGTTGAAGTCCACACATGCTGGCTGGGAAAGTCTAGGAGTTGAAGTTGACCCATCTTAAAGTGGCCACGGTTGAAAAATACTGCCCTAGATAATCTCACCAGAAAAGCCAAGAGCTGAGATCCAGTAAGATTAACTGAAGAAGGTTAGGAAGCTATCACCATTTTGTGAAGTACAATGAATTGAGCACTAGTCTTACAAACTTTGTTGTGTTACCTTTTTCTTCTAGCCTAATGTTAGTGACTATTTAACTTCTTTTGAGTAAGGTAGTCTGTTTGCACCTGTTTTTGCAATGGTCAGGTTTATTTTTAACTTGTTCTTTAGTGACATGGGTAGCCCTAACTTTCACAGGCCAAGGAACTGCCTTTCTTCTGCCATTCAGAGCATCCTATATAGGCCAATATCCAGTCCTGCTGTTAGAATTACAGCAGATCTACAGAAGCTAATATGCACATTGGTCTAGCATGAATGGTGCTTGGTGCAGGTTCCCATGTTCTCTGGGTTGTATGCAGCCTCCTACAGTGCTTTAGGTGGAGGCTGATAGAGGAACTTTGATCCGTGTGTGCGCGCACGCATTCATGTGTGTTTTTTTCCAGTGTATTCAAGGTGCAAATTATGTATCTGAGTTTAGAATCAAAGACAAAAAAAAATGAGATCCTTTTTTTACTTTGCGTAGATTCCTCTGTCGGCATAAAATAATTGCTTCATGCTTTGTGGTTTGTATTCCCTTTTCTTTGATATATCTGTTTTCTTTTTAATTCTTTTTTAATTGTAAGCCGCCCAGAATCGCCATGGAGTCAGGCGGTCTCAACACTGAAATATTAAATCAAAAGTGCATCTGTTTACTTATTTATTTAGGGAATTTACATGGCTCCTCATTTTATGTATGTTACTCAGGAGAGAGAGAGAGAAATAGAGAGAGAGAGAGAGAGAGAGATTTTCAACAAAATACAAAACAGAGTTAAAATAATCATAAGGCAATAACCAAGGCACCATAACAAGACTCACAGCACAAGCCACGCCTATCTGGACTCAACCAACATCCCAGCCCACCATCTGGGGAAGAGCCAAGAAGCCTGGCATTAGATAATGATCAATTTCTTGGATGTATTCTCAGATTTTACCTGTTATACCCTAGTTTGGGGCTTTTCTTCCTTCAGACTTCCCATCATCCCATCTGGGACTGCCTTGAAAAGTGCTGTCAGAGCAACTCCTCATGAGTGGAGCCACCTGGCCCTGCCAACATCTGCAGGAGGGCGATGTGCTTCCGCTTTATTGGTCAGAAAAGAAACAAGGCTGGCATCAGACTTGAAGGAGCCAGTACTCGTTTGAGATAATGTAAGATGGCAGCCCGCCAACTAGGATTGAAGAAATGAGTGGCGAGCCAATGAGAGTCTTGCTCCTGGTTCGGAGTGCTGTGGTCTCTATTCTGCATGGCACCCCTGGGTAGACAGGGACTCCTCTAAGCCCACAGACCTTTGCCAGCTGTCTCAATGTGCCAATCCCTGCAAGGAAGGGAGTGGCTTCATCTGGCATAGTTGAAAAGGTCCTACCAGTCAGACATCTGGATGCAAAGGGGAAAATTGAGAGCAAAGCTGGTTTTCCCCCATCTCCAATCAGGCTCATTTAGTTGAATTTTTCTGGGAGAAATTTGCAGTTGAAAACTTGGATTGGGGAGAGGAGCAGTGGTGCAATCCACTAAGCTCCATGTCGGAAGACTCTGGTGACTTTGGAGGAACAGAAGGAGTGCAGTGTTTCTCAACCTTGCCAACTTTAAGAAGTGTGGACTTCAACTTCCAGAATTCCCTAGCCAGCATGCTGGCTAGGGAATTCTGGGAGTTCAAGTCCACACATCTTAAATTTGGCGAGGTTGAGAAACCCTGAATAAGACTTGTTATTCTTCAGCAGATCCAGGTTTTGTCAGGAGCTGGACATGGGTGGCACAGGGCTCCTAGGAAGCTATGCTCCTCACCAACTTTTGGGATTTTAGAAGCACTGGGAGTCCTGACCTCAGAAACAGATTTTCAGGTCAGGGAATACACTGCAGGGGGAACGAGACAGGAGATATTTCCTCTCCACAATGGGAAGTCTTCTTCCATATTGGAATGTGGAACTTTAAAGGACTTTAAATTATCGGTTGAAAAAAAGCCATATCTTTGCTAAGCTTGCAAATATTCTCAACAATTCAATAGCATACAGTCTTCTCATATTACTGTGATCCTGAAAGCTTTTGCATGCCCCAAGAGATGTGCATATATGTGGGGGCATTTCCTAAGGGTGGTCTCTTGGAGGAAAAAAAATGTTAATTGCAACTTTGGTTGCCACTTTATCCATTTTAGCTGCCCAATTTGA
Organism: Candoia aspera; assembly: GCF_035149785.1. NCBI lineage: Eukaryota > Metazoa > Chordata > Lepidosauria > Squamata > Candoiidae > Candoia > Candoia aspera. Next base: position 9,923,812 of record NC_086166.1, on the reverse strand, counting down.
TTACAGTGAAATTATTCGTTGTTACGAACTAATTTAAAGACAGAGATTCCACCCCCCCATGGAAAAAAACAACAGCAACAGTGGTTTCAAGAGCAATTTTCTGAAACATTTAATTTTCCACCCCACATTGTTCCATTCAGAACCAGGACCCGTGCCCAGGGACAGCTGTCCCATAAAACAGATAAGGTACACGTTCTCTGACTTTCTAGCCCTGTTTGTCAGCCTTACTAGATAGACGAGACAGGAAACATGACCAGATGAGCTAATTCTACTTTATTGTAAAGCTACATTAACAGAATCTTGCAAATCTCAAAGTACAATTTTGTCCCCTTGTCTCCTTTACAGCCTGAGAAACTAGGGAGGGTCCCTCCTGAGCCTCTTGCCCTTCCCTGCTGCTGGCTATGCTGTCTCTTAGCTGACTGTTCCCTTGGCACCAACTCTTGGCCCAGTCTCCCAAGGTCTTCCCCACATACCATTACAATATCCTTCTGATGTATCTAGAGCAGTGTTTCTCAACCTTAGCAACTTTAAGAGGTGTGGACTTCAACTTTCAGAATTCCCCTGCCAGCGTGAAGTTGAACTCCACACCTCTTGGTTGAGAAACACTGATCTAGAATATTTCAGGAAGGTGTTTTGTTCTGTGACTAGTTAAGTACAGGTTCCCGGTCTTTATTACAGGTGATTTGAACTTTCTCACATTTAAAAGTTTGCCTACAGTCTAGTTAGAGTTCCATAACAATTGAAACATTAAAAAGTTTCCTTCAAGTTGCACTTGACGTTTGTTTTCATGACAACAATATCAAAATATTTTGCTCTTGCCATCTTCCTGGATGTTTTTTCAACTGGCCAGTATAGCCTACAGCCCTGAAATGTCCTAGTGGTCTCCTATCCAAGAGCCAGCCCTTCAAGGTAAACCAGGTCAAGAAACAGGCATGGCAGGAATTCCAGGAATACTCTTTATTATGGTATGGTAGAATAGCCGACTTTTGAAAGCCTGTTCAAGTTTCTCTCTGCCCCATCTTATACCAAATAAAATTTTAAAAACCTTCTGGTCCTTTCTCCCCCAGATGCCCTCAAGAATACCCAGATATGCCTTTCTGCAGCTGAGGTGTCCATCATAGATGGTCACCACCTGTTTTAGTTAGGGGTTCCCTGCTCTGTGGACAAAATAGCAAATCTCTTTTCGAATTCTAACAAATAGTGTTCGGTAGAACACCCTCTAGTTGACCTCATGGAGGATGTGGACTTCAAAAGACTTCCTCAATAAGCCATTCAGTCACGTGTACCAAAAATATGGTTCCAATGCCCAGAAAATTATTATATGGCCAAAGACATTCTTACAGAACAGACCAAAATTCAAACAAAGTTTCTGGTGGATCTGCATTCAAGGGACTGTATCCTAAGACGCTGTTCCTGCTGTCAGACCCATCCCTGGGTTTTTGAAAATCCTAAACCAGAGAAGATCCTACTTCCCTGGGTTTTTTTCCTAAACCAGAGAAGATCCTACTTCTCTTTCTTCATCAACCATCACAGCAGCCAACTCTTGCCATCTCTCCCCTCTTCTCTCCATGTGGGAGACCGTGAGGTTAGGATCCCCTGCTGGGACAGGAGGCCACCTTGGGCCTGGTGTTTCTACGACGCCTGGCCCATGCAAGAACAGGCTTAGGCTGTTGTGCAATTGGCTGCACATCTGGATCGGCCCTCAGCAGACAGGCTGTGAATCATACAGGACTACACAAGGCTTGTTGACTCAGTTCCTGATGTTCAGAGAGGTTTGTTTGCTCGCAAGCATTTTTAGCTCAGAACTTCTCACCATCCCCTGGGTCTAGAAAGTTGGAAAACAGTCTAGGTGACATCTCTGTGAGCCAGACCAAGCTGGGGGACTCTTGACTCAAGGCTAATCATAATTCCCAGTCTGGGAGAGCCTGATTCATTTGCGTCAAGGCATCATAGCTGTGACATGGGTGCATTCCACGTTTCCCAGCCTCGGTGGCCTTGGCAAGGGTGGGCATCTGTAAATATATAAAGGTGACCTCAGGGCCACCCCTCTTCCCTGCCTCTGAGCCTGGCTCATGCAAAACCCAGGGAATCTGCCAAGAACCTCTTTTATTTCCTTTCTAGATTTACCGATAACAAATCTCCCAACGTATTCTGGCTTTGTATCCTCTAACAGGGCAATCTAGATCAGCCCTATGAAACGCCACAGGAATCCCTTCCAAGTATGTGCACGTCAGTTCGGAAGACTGAGACATGGATAGATTTAGTTAATAGGCAGAATGTGTGGGTGATTGACTGCAGGAGGAAGAAAAGACATAAGCAATAAATTTACCTTTTTCTTTTTTTTTTAAGTCATAACTTTTTGTTGGCCTGCCCCAGTTGTTAACTCCCCTTGATATCTGCCTTCCTAACAGATCATTTTTAGATTTGACTCGATCATTGCAGATCGTTTGGGGGTGATTAGAGAATGAGAAGGAATATAAAATATGTTAAATAATTATTTTATTTTTACTTTATGCCCATCCTTGTTAGGCAAGAAGAGAACAAAGAAATTCTAAACCCAAGAGTTAAATCTCAAACCGTAAAGTGTTCCTGCAACCTTGAGTCTAAAAACTTGGTCTGCATATTAAAATATAACTTAGCTAATTGTGTGCATTGGAATCAAACTCAGATCAAACTTTGGGAAGCAGACCACCGGGGCGGTCCACAGGTCCAAAAGTCAAGATGGTAGTTATAACCATGTGATCAAAGCCCCGCCCCTTTTAAAAATGCATTTAATATGCATCTTGGCTTTTTTGGCCCACTTACCCATCCCTGCAGACACCCCTGGGTGCAATGCTGCTTTTGTCATTTTCTCACAAAAAACTTTATTACGGCAAAGACCAGCATAAAGCAATACAATATCAAAAGGGTACAGAAGTACATAATATAAAAAGCAAAGGAGGATACAATGTGGGGAAAACAGGCACATAGGACCCATCATAGAGAATCCAGGTCTAAGTAAGAATAAGATTAAAAGACAGTTAAAATTAAAAATTTTACTAAAAAAAAAAAAAAGCCTATCTGTCCATCTACAAATAAATAAGAAAAGTAAAGAAAAGTAGTTCAGAAAGCAAGCAAATATCAATATCAACACATAAAACCAGTAAGTATAAAAGCAGTTGCCAAAGGTAGAAGGAAGCAAACACATAAAGAAATGAAGAATGGAAACTGAAGAGAGAGACTATTTTGCTGACTTGTTGTGGGCACCAGCATCTTCAGGCTGCCCCACAAAATGTGTCACTGGGATGACAGCATTCAATCCTACAGACATCCGGTGCAGACTCCAAGATCAACAGCCATCTTAGAAGGGGCATTTTTTTCTGAGTGAAGAAAAATGCTTTTTCTCAAATGGGATTTTGCACAAGTAGCACATCTATACAGAAGGGCCCCAATGCTTCTCTGCCTTTCTCTTTTTACCTCCAAGACACCTCCGGTCAAATGCCGGCTTTCAATATCCCAGGACCTGAATGCATGCAGAATATAATCTCAGTCCTAGAGATGTTTTTCTTTAATCAAGATTATTGCTTTTCATTTATAAGCATTGACCCTTAGTAGGTATTCGATAGGGTAAGGGCTGTTTTCTTTTTACAGCAACTGCAATGTGAAAATGGCTCAGGAAGAAATTTTCTGGCAGTTCACAATGGTTCATCACTGGGTGTCCTACAAACCAGCAAGAACTTTGTGTTTCTCTTTGAAGACAGGCCTCGTTCTGAGTGCTTTGGAAAGTCCTTTCTTCATTCTTCCTGAATGGCCTAGAAAAAAGCCCAGTCTATCCTACGGGGTTGTGGTAACACCACAGAGAAATGTTCCAATTGTAACGAGCTTCTTGTAAAATACAAGGCAAGAGTTCTAGAGGGAAGCAAGTGGGATCTCTCTGTCACCCAGTTAATTAGTTAATGGAGGAGTAATCATTGTTAATCACCCAGGCGGTGAATTGGCAGGGCTTCATATTCCTGTGGGTGCCTCCTTTCCATATCATTTCAGTTCCCCTTCGCCTGAAAAGTTCACACTCTTGGCTCAAGCACATGGTGATCTTTGTCACCTCTCTGTGGCAGCCACCTTGGAAGGGTGCCCTCTGTTTTTTGAAGCACCATCCGGGAGGGATTGAGACATAGAATTGATGTCACCTCAAGAAGCTTGGTTTCCAGCAGGAAGATACCACAGGGAAGGGAGGAATATGACCTTGGCTCTGAGAGAACAGACATGATCTGGGGGATGTGCCAGGGTGAAGGGAAGTGACATGTTCCTGGAACAATTTGGCCAACCTAACCCAACAGATAAGGAAGTAAGTGAACAGGGAGCTCAAACCAGGTGCCCCACAAGCATCTTTGCTATTAATAGGCCATCTTCAGGCCCTACATCCTCCCCCCTCGCTTTCTTGCATCTCCTGAAAGCCTTTGTTGTAACATCTGGAGCCCATCCAAATTTGCTCCTGACTGAACATTTTTAATTGGATCGGAGGAGAAAAGCATTAAATGCATGAATGCCAAGCAATCATGCAAACTGCAGTTGAGTCGAATTTGTTTTAAACGGCAAGGAAACAAAATCCAAATGTAGGTTTTGTCCTGGCCGCACCCCACTGTTTTTTCAAGTATACCTCTGTTTTAAGATAGGGGGGAACATGAGAGGGTAATTCCAGGGTTGGGTGTGGGCAGGGGCACGTGGGATGGTGATGCGCCATGTGGCACATTCACTATCTGCATCATCCATAATGAATGATGAGTATGTTGGCAGTCTAGTAGCTATTAGTGGACAGCTAGAACCACTGAATGGAGCAGAACACAGTGAAAGATGTGCACAAAAAAAGAATATTATCTAAAATAGCTTTAATGAGCATGTTAGAGAAATGTAGGTTATTGATCTTACACAGTCCACCCAAGCATAAAGAATTACACACTTAGACGAAGTAGGTTCAAAAGTAAGTAAAAAGAGTCTTACTGATTTATTTGGTTCACTTACATCCATCTTCGGTAGAAAAATGATGTTCCTTGTTTCTTCTGTTCTTTCCCTAAACTTAATTTACACTTAGCCCTCATTGCTGCTAAGAGCTGCATGGGGAATAGGGGAAAACCTCTTTTCTTAGGCCGACTGCATGGCCCAAGATGGAGAGGGCTTCAAAGCATGCTGCGTGCTGCTTCTCCAATTATGAAGAAAAAGGAAGAGGAAGTGAGGACTGTGGGAGGGGCAACAAACTGCTTCCTCCAGAAGTGCATGGAGAATTTACATACTCATCCACATGCTAATGAGGCATGCTGATTTGCTGATACCTCCAACAAGTACATGGTGATCTATCTGCCCCTCTTCCACCAACAATATGATATGGGATCATTTATGTAACATACACAGAGGGCATCATAAATAAACATGTAGTCAGGTGTTCTTCTTTACAACAAACATGACTCTATGCCATAGGAGGACAACCCACTATCAATGAGTTCTCTGTACATAGCCCAGCAGCATACCCGTTGTACCCCTAAGCATCCCAAGATCACGCCACTGGAGTTTGGCAGCCAATGACCCAATTTCAATCACGCCATTTCTGCCTATTTTTTTCATTTTTTTATTACTCATGAATAATATCGTTTTTATACTGCCAACTGCTAAAAATTCGTGGCAGGTTACAGAATTACATACCACCATACATATGTAAAAAATCTGCACTGCTCGTGAAACCAGGCATCTCATAGCACTCTGCTTCCCCGCATTCATGAAAAGCACTGCAAGAGAACGGTGTCGTCAGAGGTCTCCAGAAAACTCTCAGAGGGGGGGTTCTTTGGATCTCTGAAGTTAGGGTGTTCCATAACATAGGGATATAGACAAAGAAGCAACATGTTCTAGCTTCCCTCCCTCTGATCTCACTTGGGGCAGCATTCAACCACTTGCTTCTGACAACACCCTGAATGAGTCTGTTGTATCTGGAGGAGACAGTACCTCGGATACTTTGGTTCTAAGCTTTATGGGTTACAACTGGGGTTTGGAGTGATTCGGAGGCCCATCCTGACCCTTGAACCCCTAAAGAGCAAATAACAGACCACACCTATTTGTCTATCCCTGGATGGTCTTCTGTAGTTCTTCAGGAGGTCAGGAGGACCTCCCAGATCCTTCAAATGCTGCCTACCTCTACATTATGAGAAGGCATTCTCTGTTCAAAGCTGTCCAGATGGAGGCTACTTTGAAGAGGAAAACAGGGACAGAAGTTTGCCCACCTGCACTGAAGAAGCAGAGGTGTGGTAGGATAGACAGGGCAGGGCTGATGATTAACTGGATTCCAACTTCTCTGGGCCTCCATCATATCCCCATGTGCCAAATAAATTTATTTTAGACAACAACCTGGCCAACTGACTGGAAGAGATCCGTATTCATACCCATTCCAAAGAAAGGAGATCAAACAGAATGTGGAAATTATTGAACAATTTCATTAATTTCACATGCTAGCAAAATTTGCTGAAAATAATTCAACAACGTTTGCAGCCTTACATCAACAGAGAACTACCAGAAGTCCAAGCTGGATTTAAAAGAGGATGCGATATGAGAGATATCAGTGCCAATGTCAGATGGATCTTGGCTGAATGTAAAGAATACCGGAAAGATATTTACCTCTGTTTCATTGATTATGCAAAGGTGTTTGACTGTGTGAACCATAACAAGTTATGGTTAATATTACGAAGAATGGGAATTCCAGAGCACTTAATTGTACTCATGCAGAACCTGTACATGTATCAAGAGGCAGTCCTTAGAACAGAAAACGGTGATACCGAGTGGTTCAAAATTGGAAAAGGTGTGCAGCAAGGCTGTATACTTTCACCCTACTTATTCAATATGTATGTTGAACAAATAATTTGAGAAGCAGGAATGTATGAAGAAGAACAGGGTATCAGAATTGGTGGAAGACTCATTAACAACCTGCGATATGCAGATGATACAACTTTGCTTGCTGGAAGTGAAGAAGACTTGAAGTACTTGCTGACGAAGATCAAAGATCGTAGTCAGCAATACTGACTACACCTGAATGTGAAGAAGAGGAAGATACTCACAAATGGACCAATAAACAATGTCACAATAAATGGAGAAGAAATTGAAGTCATCAACAATTTCAGTCTACTCAGATCAATGATCAATGCCAAGGGAACTAGTAATCAAGAAATCAAATGACGTATCGGGCTGTGAAAATCTGCCATCAAAGGCCTATCTAAAGTTTTCCGAAGTAAACTTTAGATAGGTCTTTGATGGCAGATTCAGAAGTAACGATTCAGAAGTAAAGATGTCAGTTTAAAAACAAAGCTGCATCTGACTCATGCCATGGTCTTCTCAATTGCCACATATGCCTGTGAAAGTTGGACATTAAAAAAGGAAGATAGAAGAACTGATGCATTCAGTTGTGGTGTTGGTGAAGATTATTGAAAATACCATGGACTGCCAGAAGAACAAACAAATCAGTATTAGAAGAAATACAGCCAGAATGTTCGCTAGAGGCGAAGATAACTAGGCTTAGACTCTCATTCTTTGGGCACATCATCAGGAAAGACCGATCACTTGCAAAGGACATCATGTTTGGTAAAGTCGAGGGCCAGCGGAAAAGAGGAAGACCTTCAGTGCGATGGATTGGTACAATTACCGCAACAATGGATGCAAACATTGGAACAGGCATATGGCACAAGACCGAACAGCATTTCATTCTGTTATACATAGGGTCGCCATGAGTCGTAAATGACTCGACAGCAACTAACAACAACAACAATGACGACAACAACAACATGCAATGGGTGAGTGGGATTTTCCTGCCTTGGGAAAACAAGAGAGGATAGTGAATGCTATTATTTCCTGCATCAACTAACTAAATTTGAATAATTAAGCAATCAATCAATCAACTTTTTCTGGTTTGTGACTAGCATTGCTTTAGGAACCATTGGCTTAAAAATTAGGATTGCTGCAGCCGTAAGTGTGAATATTCTTGCATTTGACCCCTTTTCTTTCCCCAGAGCTGACCTTCCAGCAAGTCAAACAAGCAATAGCTGTAGCAAATGACCATCCCCTCCTACATTTGTCCTGGAATAATTCTCTTAGCAAGTCTTGAGGAAAGAACAATTAAGACCTGTGGTTATCATTACACCTCCCTTTCCAGGATGATACTCCTGTAATAAAAGTTTTGGGGAAAGGGGAGAACTTAAAAATGAGGAAGGTGGCCGTCTGCCAGAAAGTCTGTTCACGGGGAAGGTCTGGAACAAATCCAGAGAGGTGATTTATAAGGCAGTTGAGCATGATATAATCTATAGTGACTTGCTCAGAAAAAATGATCCCGTGTCATGTTAAGATGGGATCCATTGCCAGTGGTGCCTTCTTTTCATTCTTGCTTTGAAAAGATCCTCCTTGAGACAGAAATGGACTGGGTTCGCTCCTTGTACTCGAGACTATGATATGGCTTTGGTTGCACATCTTATGTAAACACAGCCATGTAGTTATTAACCACAGTTTATGGCTTGTCATGTTTTTGAAATAATAATTGTGGATTATTCAACAAATCATAGGTTAATGTGTGAACCTCCAAGATGAAGGTAGTGATAGATCTATACATATAAAATACATTGCAAAGAAGATTCTTGTCCTCCTGAGGTTCTCCTCTCCCCCCCTCTTCTCCCCTCTTCTGTCCTTCTCTTCTCTTCCCCCCCTTCTCTTCTTGATGATGATGATGATGACTTGGTGTAACTGCCACCCCCATAGTTTCTTCATCACAGCTTTTTATTTCCATTTCCTTCATCTCTGAGGTCCCCCATATAGCAGGGAAGTGACACCCAATGCCCTTCTGCTGTCTACAGCCACTGACTGTCACTCTCCTGGACAGGTTGGATTGATGTCTCTTCCTTAGTCCACACACTTTCCTGGAGAGCAGCTGAGAGTGAGAAAGATACCCAAAAAAATGCAGCCCGGCGAAGAGTGGCAGGCAGGCAGTGAACTTGTCAGCCTGTGGTTTCTCAAAAAAAAAAAAAAAAAACCCTGAGTCATTTCCTCTGTGGGGCTGGAAAGGGATTTGCTGGGACCACAGCTGCTGTGAAATTTTCCCGGCCTCTTCCTAGGCTTGCACATACAAACACACGCGCACACATGCACATTTTTGAGATTGATTCATTTTGAAGCTGGCCCTCCCAAGCTTTCTTTGTTGGTCTTCCCTTCCCCCAGTTTTATGCTGGAGCCAGTACCTCAAGGGTGGGACTCATGTTTTACACAAAGGCACTTTCAGGTTCAAGCCACGGGCATCTCTGGTTGCAAGGAAGTTCAGGTAGTACCGCCAGGAAAGAGTGTGTTGCAGATTCTGCAGGGAGAGGAAGAAAGTTGAAGAAGGAGAGAAATTTTAGAGGGAACTGACCCAATTGCACTTCCCAAGCCCATGTGTGACCTGGATTGCAGTTGACAACCAACCTTCTCATTTTCCTGATCGTTGTGATGTAGTTCAGATGTACATCCAAGAATGTGGATATGAGATTCTGCATATTCAAATGGCCATCACTGGAAGTCATTTTTGATAGGCCTATTTCCGCAAATGTCTACTTCACCTTGAAAATATTACCTAAAGCCCAGTTGGAGGATTGAACTTCATCCTTCTCACCCATTATCCTTACTCCCTAATACGTGGACACCAAATGAGGATTTCTAGGCTGCCAAATCCTATGTCAGACCCAGATCTTATTGAAGGCTACTGTTATGGACACAGAAAGAATGACAAAAATCAATTTTTGGAATGTAAAATCAAATAAAGCAGGATGCTCAAGACTGCATTGTTTGGGTCATTTGAAGAGGATGTTAGAGCAAGCAAGAAATTGAAGCAACAGCAGATATGACACAACACTCTCTTACTGTTACAAAATAGATAGAACATTGCTTCATATAAACATTTGCTTAGCATAGTATTGATGTTCCCTGCTCTTACGTATGATTTTAAGATGAATCTACTACTCAAGACCATTCAATTCAATGTCTCGTAGCTCACTTGTTGGTGATCTCATTTACATGCTTTCATACTTGGAAAGAAGCCCAATTCTGTCCTTAATGGTAGCATGTCTAGAAAGAGGCCATGTTCTGTCCTGCTTGTTATCATTGTCCAGGGCAAAGTTGTTATTATTTGGAATATTTTACCACCTTACTGTTTTTCATCTTCTTTCACAACCTTTAATTCCTTGTTTACATCTTGGCCATGACATCGTTCTCATTCTGTAGGCTGTATCTGCCACAAGAAGATAATGCTGCATCTTCATAGGCTGTCTTGCTTCTGGTTAATCCCTTTTCTTCTTCCTGAACTGGTCACCATTGTTCCAGGAGCTGAGGTTTCTCACAGTAGACATTCCAGAGCATTACCTTCTCATCTGTCTCTATTCTTGTCCATGTCTTCAAATGCTTTCAGAGGTGGATACCCAGAGTTCTTTTGCTTGAATGTCATTGTGGGAGGACCCATGCAACTTTGGAGGTATTGGCTAGACAAGCAAAGCCACACAGTGTTAGATGGCATTTCTTCCCCTCCAATATTCTTTCCTTCTCCCTTGATGCATATAACATAAGAATGGAGTTCAGGATTGGTGCCATTCCCACTTCTGGGGATAGACAATTCTACTAGTTAACCATACACTAGGTGAAAACAAATTCTTTCTTTTGTCTGTCATGAATCACTCACCTCAAAGCTTCATCAGGTGTCTAGAACACAGTAAGTGGAACCTTGCGCACTAGACAGCTTCTAGGAAGAGTCAGCTGGTCTTTGTCAGCCTCCCCAGTCATTTATTTACCTTTCTCCTATTGCTCTCAGCTTTGCTATCACCAGGCATGGTGGAAATTGAAGCTCTTGTTACTCAGCTTATGTTCTTTGCTCAGGATTTAGATGCCTTCCTCGAAAAGATCCTACTTATCCTATGCCACACAGGTACACACGAAGTGCTGATTTGTGGTCCAAGGTTGTGGGGTGCCGAGGAAGAGCTAGGGATTCACTCAGGAAGACTTGAGGCTGTCTGTGCAGGAGTGTCTGAAGTGAAGTCTAGGTCAATTCCCACCCACTCTACTCTCCCCCTCCCCCCATAAATCCCTGGCAGTGTTTCAGTCATCTTCCTTTCACAGTGAATACCAAGAGAAACGTCCCCTCCCTTCCTCTGCTGAATTATATTCTGTTTTCCTCTGTCTAATCTGTATAGCTGAAACTCAGCTTGAAGACTGTTGGGGCAAGTCCTGCTTTGAGATCTTCTGAGCCCATAATTGCAGAGCATTAGTGACAAAGCATCTCCATTAAGAAGGGATACAGCTCTGGTAGATGGCCTAACCACAGACTTTAATGCCCTGGAAGGGGTGGTGATGGTTCATCGGATGCATTTCTTTTAGGAGGACAAATCGGTCAATCCTGCAGAGTAGGGCAACACACATCATCTCTCTCCAGGAAGATTTCCAGGATTGTACTGTATATGTTTGTTGGTTTGTTGGTTTAAATTTATTGGCTGCCCAACTCCAGCAGGCTCTGGATGAGGGTTTTTGAGGGTGGCACTTCCTGTTTCAGTTTTCACAGAGTCCCAGAGAAAAAGAAGCCACTGGAATCCATAAACAAGGCTCCTTGGCGTTACTGCTAATATTCTGACAGTACACAAGGATTCATCGTTGCTGGAAGAGGGGTGATAAGACCCAGAGAAGCATTTCATGAAGATTCCTCAAGACAGCCTCTGTGAATGGGTCCTTCAGATTGGCCCCAACCTCCTTTTACAAGACTCTCATGGCTTTGCCTCATTTTCTTGGCTTCCATCCTGCAACATCCCTGCTGATGATTTTAAAATTTGGACTAGGACGGTGGAGGACCTGATTCAAATCTCTTCCCAACTCTTGAAGCTCACCAAGTGTCTTTGGGCCAGTTTCTATCCCACTCTGAATCTATTAATTTGTGAGGGTAGATTGATAATAAGATGAGGGCTGTCAAACTATCCTTGCTCCTCTCATGTCTTTGAAGGCTATTCTTGTAATAAACCTCAGCAATGAATGGCTTCAAACCTGCATTCTTTATAATACCTATATGATAGGTATAATATTACTATAACTTGATTGACTGATGGATTATGTGCCATCACGTCATTGTCAATTCTTAGCAACCACACAGATTTTCTCCAGGGCGCTCCCTAACCTGGTCTTTCATATCTTCCAACAATGCATCCATCACCGCTGTTGACTGAGCCCACCCACCTTGCTGCTGGTCATCCTCTTCTTCTTTTTCCTTCCAGTAACTAGATTATTGTAGCTATATTTCTTGATCAGATTTTCAATTGCCCAAACAGGCAACCTACAAATATTTAAGGGAATATGATAAGGTTTGCAAAAAAAAAAAAAAAAAAAACCAAAGGTGGAAAACAAATCTGCATTGCAATCCATCCATTTCAGTTTTGCAAAGTTTTTCATCCTTCCATTAGTAAATGTCATTTTTTTTCATTAGTAAGTTTCTCCCACTTCCAGATAGTCATTTTATTTTTTTAAAAGAAGTATGCATTTTATGCAAACATGTGTATTTTAATTTGAATTTTGCATAGGATAGATAGATAGATAGATAGATAGATAGATAGATAGATAGATAGATAGATGATAAAGATGATAGATTTTGCAAATGATTTTGTCTGACATAAAACATTTTTGCACATTTTTAAATCGGCGTGCCTTTTTGTGCAGGCTTTTCCCTCCTATCAGGAGAAAGGAGTTGAATCCATGAGCTGTTCAACATTCTGAAAAGTGCAGAGTTTGCAGGACACCAATTTTACTTGGCGCATTGGTTCCAAACGGCAAAATTCAGCAAGTTTGAATTCAGATGTAAACTAAAACAAGCCTTTTCCCCTTATCTCGAGTATCAGTACAAAGGCATCAGGTCTCACTTGTTGCCTTTGCGCTTGATGCCATTAATAGTTTTTCAGATTTCTAATGCATTTTCTGTGCCAAAGCCAGGGGTGTTATCTACTCAAGCCATTTCAAGGCATCCTTGTTGCCAGCTTTTTATATTCCCCGCCCAAAGCCGAGGCAGCACCCTGTGGAAGACTTGTCTGATGTCCCAAGGATATCTGGAAGGAGAAAACCGAATTACAGCTAACAAAGTGATTATGATTCCTCCCGGCTAGTGAGTAAAGCCTAAAGCGAATTTGAAGATAAGTAAAGCTGGAACTTACAAATGTTCAGACTTGGTTTAATTGAACAGCTGTAGCTGAAAAGCCAGCGCAAGCACGTCTTGAGATCAATCTGCATAACTGAAGAAAAGCCATAAAACATCCACAAGATCCAGGGAGAGCTGTCAAAGCTGTGGCTGCAGCTAAGCTTTTAGGAGCAAAAATGTCCTCAGCTCACGGTTCATGGAAGCTTCTTTGGTGCGGGAAACAGGAATGATTTAAGTGCAGCGCTGGCAACCCGCAGCCTGCAGAGCTGCGCTTTGGTGCAAAAGAGCGAGCGTCGCCTCAGAAGAAGGGGGTGTCCCCAGCTGCTTCTCCCCTTTATTTATTTATTTTATTTATTTATTTATAGTTCAAATCCAGTCACCACCCATCTCACTCAAAGAATGACTCTGGGCAGTTTACATTAAAACAAGAGTAGTTGTTAAAATGCAATAAAACAATATTTATTTATTTTATAAATTTATTCACCGCCCATCTCTCCCCTCCGGGGGGACTCTTAAATAAATTCTTAAATAAAATTCTTAAAAAGGATAGTCCAAGATGTAGACATTAAAAAATTCTTGATCTACGGGAGCATCTTCAGGGTGCTAACTACCCCCAGGGTTGGTTACCCCTCCTCACGCCCCACGCAAGATGGCAGAGCCAGGTCTTCACCCCTTTCCTGAAGGCCAGGAGAGTGGGGGCCCGCCTCCCCTCTGGGGGAAGTGTGTTCCACAGGGCAGAGGCAATGGCAGAGAAGGCTCTCTTCCTGGTCCCTGCCAGTTGACATTCTTTCATGGATGGGGTCCATAACATGCCTTCTCTGCCTGACCAGGTGGGATGGGTCAACGTAATGGGGGTGAGACAGTCCCTCAGGTAGCCTGGCCCCATGCCATGTAGGGCTTTAAAGGTGATAACCAACACTTTGGATTGGACCCGGAAGCAAACTGGCACCCAATGCAGCTCCCGCAGCAAAGGTGTTACATGTGCCATCCTTAGGGCACCCAAAATTGCTCGCACGGCCAAATTCTGAACCAGCTGTAGCTTCCGGATACTCTTCAAGGGTAGCCCCACGTAGAGCACATTGCTATGTGGGTTAGATGATACGGGTTAGATGATGCCTAAAAATCTTAGCAGCGATCAAGTCTAAAATCTAGAAGCCTTAGGGAATGCCATGAGGACAATTCTTCTTTCCCACTCATGCTCCCCAGAAATTGGTAGCCAATGACATCTTGCGGCTGAGTCTGGAGATAAGCATTGCTTTGTTCTCCATCAATGTCTAACTCTGCTTTGAAACTTTCTAAATCGTTCTGTGCCATCAAGTACCATAGTTCATTTATACAATAAGTGAGGAAATTTGTAAGGAACCACACTTCGACCAGACTTGAGCTTTTGAAGGACCCAATCAGGGAAAAAAATAAGGAAGAGCCATAAAATTATGCATGGGGTGTAGAAAGTAGGAACATCACTCCTGCTTCTACCCTGTTCAGTGAAGCTCAGAATTAGACCTGGTTCTGGACCAACCAAAGGGACCAACCCTCATAGTTTGCAAAGTTAAACGAATTTGCTTTCACCAGATAGAGTGACAGCCACAAGGTTAGACAGCTATAAAGGATGAGAGATTGTCCTGGAGGCTCGGAAGAAGAAGAGTGTTATTTTACCTGTCTTGTGTTTACCACAATTAAAAGTAGGGGCCTAGATTAGACAGGCTTTTGGTGGAACCCAGTACAAGTAGTCCTTGCTTAACAACCACTCGTTTAGTGATGGTTTGAACTTATGACGGTGCTGAAAAAACCAACTTATGACCGGTCCTCACACTTACAACCATCACAGCGTCCCCCCAGTCACATGATCACAATTTGGTCGCTTGGCAACCAGTTCGCATTTATGACTATTGCAGCATCCCGTGGTCACGTGATCGCCATTTTCAACCTTCCCAGCTGGCTTTTGGCAAGCAAAGTCAATGGGGAACCGTGTGATTCACTTAACAACCATGTGGTTCATTTAACACTCATGGTGATGTGCTTAATGACCTCCACAAAAAAGGTCATAAAATCAAGTCAGATTCGCTTAATGACTGATTCACTTAGCAACCAAAATTCCGGTCCCAATTGTGGTTGTGAAGTGAGAACTACCTGTAGGCAGGATTCTTCTTATGCCTGTAGGCAACTTTGAAGAACAGACTGGTGCTTCTCTAATAATGCTGGTCCTGTTCACGCTGATGCCCTCCAACTTTCCCACCCAAAGTGCTGAACTGAGAGTATCAGAAGTCTCCCTCTTGCTGACATGCCTTTGTACGGGGATGTGGGTTTGGCAATGTTTTCTCTGATGAGAAATATTTCAGGGAATTTTCCACTACAGGATTTTTCCATGGTAATTTTCCATTTCTAAAAATGTATCAGTTCATAAAGCTAATTGCTAACATAACCAGTGGATACCCATCCAATACCTGTCAATTTGAAGAGTTCATTTTAAATTACTGCTTCCAGGTCATTATTGCTAGGAAATGTATGCCCATGCAGGTTAATATCCATACCTATATTCAATGATCTCATTTCCCCCCTTTGAAATTTAAACACTGAAAGCAAAGTGATCATGTTTTATTTACAAGCATTCTAATACAGAAGGATTCTAAGTGAAGCTTTTAATTCTGTTAGAAATGACACCACATTAAATGCATTTTATTGAGCTTTCCTTTCTGGCGAGAAATCAGTCGGTCTTAAATTTTTATATAGTCCGTTAAACATGGAATATTCTTCCCCTGGTTTTAAGCTTTCTGTACTTCATATAACAAACAACTGAAATCAGGTCCCAATCAATTCAGATTTTTCCAGTTCAAAATTCATGCCACCATCCAGGGTGTCAAATAATTCAAGATGGTGGCGATCAACGCAACACACATCAAAAGTGGGCAGAACTTTGGTTGCATCCTTACAGCCACCATCTTGATTTTTTCTACCACACCCTGCAGGCACAACTGACCACCATATTGTGAAGGCTGGCTTCAGGAACTGTTTTTGTTCAGGACTAGTTGAACCCATGATGATGCCATGTGCATCCCATATAACTGTACAAATTAGGCCAGTGACATAATTTACCATTCAGATTATTTTTGCAGCCATGTCATCGTGCATGTGATGTCCTTAGTCCCCCTCATTCACCTAGATGTGCCTGTGTTGAGTGCACACACATCCCAGCCAGAGCTTCTGATGTTGGCAACTGCTTTGCTCATAATATCTGTCTCACAGCACCATTTGGTAGCAGTAATTTGGTCTGGATGGTCAACATTTTATTTTATTTTATTCATCAGCCTTTGTTGTATGAAAGTGACGGCTTCCCAGATCTACTGTATGTCCTTTCTATTATGACAAAACTCACTGACCCAGGATCCACCAACAGACAGGCATCATCTGGCAATGCAAGCAGTGACTCCTCATTGCTGGAGCCATGGCTTAACCTTAATGCCACCAGCCATTGTGACCTCATCATTCTCATTTCTTTAAAAAAATTGCAATGATTTTACATATGTCCATCCTGTGCCATTCTTCTTCCATAAAAGTGTACAGCCTTCTTTAGAATAAATTGTACTGTAAATTTGGCCATGATGGCCTCTAGTCCACATCAGCTTATGCAGTAATCAATTTGTTAGCCTTTATGATGTTATAAATCTCCTCTCTTTTTTTTTTTTGCTTTTGCTGCAAAAGACTAACAGTGCTACCCTTCTAGAAATTCTTTCCTCATCAGCTGATGAGCAGAAGAGGGGGCTGGTTGGAAAAATGGATTTGTTCTGGCTTAAAGCAAGAATAATAGAAGATAGTAGGTGAAGCAAGGTTTAAGGCAGGCCTGTTGGGCTTGTTCTCTGGAGAATATTTCAGCAATGTAATTCAAGTTCATTCATAATCTGTTTTCTGGTAACGTTGAGCTCAGAGACATTTCCTATATGAGATGAACACAATAACTAGTACTAATTGAAATAGTGCAGCTAACACGTACATGTATCAGAGACCATATCCAGAGAGAGGTCAACCCATGATGATTTTATTAGTTTATTAATCATTATCAATGAAAAATGTTATGGAGATTGCTGGTGAAGAAGAAGGGGGTCCTCTCCAGGGGGAAAAGTGCACACACAATACTGAATCTCTTTGGCTTCCAATCAAGAAGACCAGAAAAGAATCACCTTAGGTTTCTGGGGTTTTCTAGTAGGATTTGCTAGTGCCTTCTCAGTTTAGCAAGATTTTGTCTTGTAGAGTAGAATAATAAACACTAGAGCTCAATCTTCTGGTCTCAGTGTGGTTCTTCGCTCTATATCCTGACAAATAAATTGGTTAGGGCTGAGTAGGAGGGACTGGCCCAATGTCACCCAGTTGGCTTCCACGCCCAAGGGAGGACTAGAACCTGAGTCCTGAACCACTACAGGTAGTCCTCAACTTATGACCACAATTGGTGATCGCAAGTGATGCAGTCGTTAAGTGAGTCACACCTAATTTTACAACTTTTTTTGCCGCAGTCATTAAGTGAATCTGGCTTCCTGCACTGACTTTGCTTGTCAGAAGCCCCCTGGGAAGGTTCCAAATGGCAATCATATGACCCCAGGACACTGCAACCATTGTAAATACATGTCAGTTACCAAGCCACTGAATTTTAATCACATGACCACAGGGACGCTGCGACAGTCATAAGTGTGAGGACCAGTCGCAAGTCTCTTTTTGCAGTGCTGTCATAACTTTGGTCATTAAACAAATGGTCATAAGTCAAGGACTACCTGTATACTGTACTGGCTGTCATTTCATGAACTAAATGAAATGGGTGACTTTGGGCCAGTCACTCTCTCTCAGCCCAATTCATTGCACAGGGTTGTTGTTGTGGGGAAAATAGGAGGAAGGAGTACTAGGTATGTTTGCCACCTTGAGTTATTTATAAAAATAATAAAGGCAGGATAAAGAAAAATCTAAAAAATAAAAAATAAATCTGTAAAATAAGATTAGTTCATCCCATTCCTGCCAACTGTGAGCTTTTGTCTATTAGAGATTGGATAGAGACAATCTGCAGAAATGTTTTTAAAACACTTGAATGAGAAGATAAAAAAATTTCATATCAAATTGCCCATTTTTTATAAGCAGCAAATAAAACTGAAAGGCATATTAAGTTAAATCTTTCACAATTTCAACCAAGATCTGTACATATTCCCCATATTTCTATTATTTGTTATATTGGTTTATAATAGAATGTTTAGATAAGTGTTTTTGCATAGTATTTTTTTAAAATAAAAACAACAAAGAAACCCAAACCACGAAGGCTTTTCAGCAGTTGAAATTATTGGATAAAACAGATAAGGTCAGCATTAAAAAATGGGGATCGATAATAAAGTTAGCAAACGGCTAGTAATACATCAGCCAAAAATAACAATTCACCAAAACTTTTGGAAATAAACGGATCCAGATTTAGGCATACCTGGAGTCAGGATGAAAAGAATTTTGTTCATGTGGGGTTTTGATTTCCAAAAGTTCATACATTTATCTCTAAATGAGATGGAAAGAGTTTGGATTAATCTGAGTGCAGGAAAAACCCAAGTGGACAACAGGTCCATCAGATGGATGGGCTTGAGAATTGAGCAACAATCATGGGAATGAACGAATCTGCTACCTCTTTTTATTAAGAGACCTCTTATCTTTTTACACTCAGATGACACACAATTGGACCTTTCCATGCTAAACAGTTGGACCTCTAGAATCTGGCCAATGCAAATGAGTGAGAATGTGATTTTTTTCATTTTGGAGAACATATCAAAATCCATACCTTTTGTCCTGGCTAAGCAAAGACCACACAGAGACGAGGAGAAAGTCTCCAGTGTTTTATTTAACTGCTATTGTAGACAGAAAATCCTACCAAACTGAAGAAGCATGGGAAAACCCAGACAGATAAACCCCAAAACTCAAGACGAGTCTGTTCTGGGTTTCTTTGAATGACAGCTCAAAGCCTCTAAACTACGCATGCGTTTCCCCCCCTGGATAGGGGCCCCCTCCTGCTCACCGTCCGTACTCATGACACCTTTCTTCATAAGCAGAATGAAAAGAATTTAAGTTTAAAAAAGAAAAGCCTGAATGTGAGAAAAAGCAGAAGTGACAGAATCATAGAGACTAGACCATGGAAATCTATGGGTCGAACTGGACAACTTACGTCCCATTAATTTTGATGGAGATACTCTCCATATTTGTTCATTCTATTTATATGCCACCTTATCTATTGAAGATTCACTGCAGTTACATAATACTCAACAATTAAAACTTCAACAGAATGAATACAACCTAAGAGAAGATAAAATAGTTTAAAGAGCTGGTATGCTTTATTTTTCTTGAAAGTGAGAAATGATGGATTATCTAAAGTCACCTGTGCTCTAGTTAGCCTAACTAGAGGGCCACCTTCTCTTATATTGATCTTTGTGTAATGGTGATGGGTTCTGAAGGAAGACAATACTTCCCTCAAGGCCTAATATTACAATTGATGATGTTCCAATTTGCATAGGTGCAAATAGGGTGTATGCATAGGTTGTATGCAATCTTGTATATTGCTAGCTTGGAGATACCATACAGGAACCTTAAGAGAACTATTTGGATTCTCAAGTTTAACTAGGCTGCCTCCTATACTTCATAACTTCATGATGGCTGTCATGTTTATGGAGAGGTCATTCTGTACAGTAGGGTTGTGGAACATGTAGCCCTCCAATGTTGCTGAACTACATCTCCCAACATCCTTCACCATTGGCTATGATGACTGGGATGCTGGGAGTTGTAATTCAGCAACATTTGGAAGATCCCCAGTTCCCCTTGCTGATGTAGTGTGATGTCAGGGATCTCTCAAGATTTGGTTGCTTAATTTTGCAAAGCATTTAAGAAGGAATGCTTTGCTGAAAAAAGTGGGGTATAAAAGAACCCTAAAATATATATAGTTTGGCTTTTCTGTACAGATACACACTTAACCTAGGTTTTGCTATAATCTGGCCAGAGGCTGAAGAACCGAACCACTCATGGTTTATACCTTGGTGGAAATCCAGGTTCCTTTATTACCTCATGATTAAAACACCTTGACCTAGTATGCCAGACAGCCCTTCAAGGAAAGGACCACAGAAGAGGGCAGATGGTCCAACTTGACCATCATTTCCTCCAGAAAGAGAACAACTCTGTTTCCAGAGGGAAAAGCTTTATGCAAGGCCCCAGCTTCAAAGCATGTTGTGGCTAAAGGACAACTCAACTTCAGCTGAGGACTCCGCCACCCGCTGCCATGTGTTATCACAGCTGAGTCCCCCAAATACCCTCATCGGAAACATGTCCGTTTTCAATCCTGGCCAAGATCTGATAAGGCCCATTGCATCTGTTCCCCATTAGAAGTTGCAAGCATGTTTCTCCCTGTGTTTGCAGGAAGACCCCTTGCACTGGGCCATGGTGCTCAGGCAAAATCCCATCTGGTGGACATTAATGGAATGATAACATCTCTGTTTGGGAGGGTAGAAGGGTGTGCATATGTGTGTGCATTTTTGTTTGGTTTTGGAATTGCGTTTGACTGTTACACTGATGGAAACCATGATATGTATCTCCCCCTCTCCCACCTCCATCTTCCAACAGGCACTGGGCCAAAACTGGTTGGTGGGATGCTCGTTGTTTTACATGTTACCCTTCCTTTTCCTTCCATTAAGTACCACCAGGGGCCTGAGATTCAGGGTTGTGGGCCTGTTCTCTCTTTTATTAGATTCCAAAAGATTGAGAAGATGTTGGAGGGCCGATCTTGCATGGATCCCAGATTCAGTGGAAGGCGTCTTCCAAGACACTAGACTATACAGTATTAATTGGTAGCTTGTGGTTCTGTGTCTCACTGAAACGCTTAATGTTGTCTTAGCACCAGATGATAACAGAATATAGTTTCTATGAGTATACTGTGTTGGGTGAACTCAGCGACTGAGTTTTGTTGGTCTGGATTTAGCATGCTAAGCAAACAAACCCATGACAACCCAGATCCTTTTTTCCCTTTATCTTAACATGAAGTAAAAATGAAGAGACATTTAGCTAGTGGAACACATGCTCTGAACACAGTATGTTCCATTCTCAGCAACTCTAACTAAAAGTATCAATAAAGTAGAAAGGAAAAGAACTGTCAGATGTTACGTTATGTTAGAGTAGAAAATATTGGGTTCATTAGACAAAAGTAATATAAATCAGGTACTTGTTGTTGTTTTATACAGCATTCTGAGGTGGGTCAGTGAATAATTTCAGGTCATAAGTGTGAGAGGCAATTTATATGGGTACATAAGCAGTTCCCTGTCAGAAAGTTGGTATTGGAGAAGACTCCTGAGAATACCATGGACAGCCAAGAAAACAAACCGATGGATCATTGAACAAATCAACTCAGAGTTCTCACTCTAGGCACAAATGACTAGGCTCAAATTACCCTACTTCAGACACATTATGTCTTCTCTTTGGAGAAGGCTCTGATGCTGGGAAAGGTGGAAGGAAAGAGAAGAAGAGGACCACCAGCAAGGGGGATGGACTCAGTTACAGTGGCGATGGGGACACCATTGAACGAGCTGAAGGACCAGGTTAGGGACAAATCATTGTGGAGAAGATCTATTTATGTAGTTGCTAGGAGTCGAAAATGACTTGGTGGCACATAATATGGTCTCTTGCATCTGTCAACTGTTAGGAGTACAATCTCTTGTGATTCCTCAGCTTCCTGCTAAGTTATTCCACCTGTTCATGATGTTCTCAAAATCCAAATAGTTTGCTTTTACAATGTAGTTCAGCTTTATTTTTCTCCAAAATTCACGAGCCAGCAGATGGTCCTCTTTCATATTTAGGACCTAAATCCTTGGCCCTATACTGTATGCTATTTTCCCTACCTTAAAGAAAATGTTCCTTTATTCAAAGGGGTCCCTGCTTCAAGTCCAGTCTGAAGGTAATGAAGCCTCTGAAGAGTTAGGTTGGGCAAATGTATGGGCTTGTTTTTTGTGCGTTATGCTAACCATGGTGTTTTAACCATGGCTTTTTGAACAAGCTACAACAGTTGGGGTTTACACTGCAAGTTTAAGCTCAATTTCCCCAACAGAGTAGCTTTCAGTGAGATGGGCAGCTATATAAAATAGATAGATGATGGATGGATGGATGGATGGATGGATGGATGGATGGATGGATGGATGATAGAGATGGCGAGCTTGGATAGTTTTGTGTGTATGTTTTTGTGGCTCACCATGATTCTATGTATTGTACAAACCCAGAAAGCAGATTTAGTGATCAGGTTAAGCTTGTGTGAATGCACGGACTATGTAAGCCACAAACCATGGTTTACAACCCACAATTAGTTGACTCTGTATAACCCACTAAGCTAAAACAAACCAGCCTGGCTTAGTGAAACACAGGAACCCAGAACAAATTCTCTGACGATGCTGAAATGCCTTCTATTTCCCTACAATTTATGATAATTATTTCCAAATTCACATCTAATCCAGTCTATATAAATCTCTTTCAACTTTGGGGGTGGCGTGCTTTGTTTCAAGGAGAAGGAATGTGTCTATGGCCATATGACCCAATGGGACCTGCTCTTCAGCATCAAACATTGTTGGACTCCATCTGAGAAATCACACGCTTTAGATATATTTACAGGACTCCAGTAGAAATGCTAGTCCTACCTGCAGTGTTAACATGCAAAGTCTTCTGATACTGCTATGTTTTATCACTACTCAGTGAAGTAAGCTGTGCTAATGGCAATGTAACAAGCCATATTTCACTGCAAAAGGGAATTGACTCTTTTTGGGCCAAGACTTGTCCAGGATTTTAATCAACCCCCAGAGTCTTAGTTGCAGAAACCACCCTCGCTGTTTAGTTCTCAGATAATAAAAATGAACGAAGCGTTATAAATAAATGTAACCCTCCCTCTGTATTTCCCCCCCTGACATAAACCAGGCCTCCTTTGCTGCTTTTTTTTTTTTGCAAAGCTAAAAAATTCTCTCCGCTGGAAGGAAACCTACCCTTCATCGTTCTTATTTGATTCCCTCCCTCCTTCTCAGAATTGCAATTTCTGATTTTAATGAGCCTTAGCACTCTCCTCCATCCATGCTAGCTGGAGCAGAGCAGCAAAGTTAGGAGAGAGCAATTTCTGGGGGTTCAGAATTTAATGCTAGAAAGCAGTTCTGCTTGGGTGTCCATGACTGGATTCATGCAACAGGGTTAACAATACACAGTGCTGTGTTCACATGTCACAATGTCCCATTTGCTCCAAAGCACTTTTTGGCCCTAATGTCAACTCTGCTCCCTTAATATCCAAACTGGAATTCCTAGATTTTTCAGCATGTTCTGTGTTTCTCCCTAGCAATCTTCTGTTCTCCAACCTGAACTCTAACAGCAGCTTTCCCCAATCTGGTGACCTCCAAACATAGGACAGTTTCCATCATCCCTGCCAAGACGATCACCTAGCGTGGGATTATGAGTGATGTAATCCAATATATTTTAAGGACCACAGCTTGAGGGAAGATGATTTACCCCATGGAGGAAAGGTTTCATCTCCACCATGGATATAGGAAGCTAATTCTGAAGCTGGCTGTTGGTATGTTCGAATTTCCAGATGCCCAGGCTTCAACTCAGCAATGGCCATACGGACTAGGGAATTCTAGGAGTTGGAATTCCCACATCTGGAAGTTGCCAAGGTGGGGAAGCAGTGATCTGGCTCAATCTAGTCTCTTGGCAGTGGTGGCTTTTTCAGAATCTCCTGTTGAGATTTTCCCCAGTGAAATCCTAATATTGGGGACCACCTGGAATCTTCTCAACAGGAACCATGTGTTTTGCCTGCCTGCACTGCTTTGGCTCCTGATCATCCATATGATATGATATTCCAGCTTTCTGGATCCTAAACAGAACTGACTTCAGTAGACCTTGGTGCAAATAAGCTATTCTTGCTACCAAAAACTGAACAACATATTTTTCAAATGACATTTCTGGTATCCTCAAACTTTCAGATGGACGAAACCCACATTTCTCTGGAGTAGGAACAAGTCCAGACTGTTTCTTTACATGTTTTAGACATATTTTGTTTAACTAGGTTGTACTGAGTTGGCTGAATTGACATACCATGTCAAGCTGCAAACAGAGTTATGCAACTTCTGTGAGCCACTGTTGAAGGCTGCATTCCAAAAATAACTAGGGACACATTTCTGAGAGGTTTTTAAGGCACGTAAGGAATAAAATGGTGCATTAAGTCTCATAATGCTTAAGCCCATCATATCGTTTAAAGTCCTCTCAATCCTCCCCCACAAAAAAACAAAACAAACCATTTTGGGCCACATCTACTTTGGGGGTGGGTGCTTATGGGCTACCTTGGCCTGTGGGCTATCCTTTCTTCCCCCTGCTGCAAACCATGAATCATAGTGCCTGTGTTCAAACAACATGTAAAGCTACAAACCATGGTGTGCCTCATTATGCCCATATTACACCTTTGCTCCATAAGCTTCACTGGCTTCCAATTTGCTTCCAGGTGCAATTCAAGGTGCTGACTATTACCTATAAAGCCCTACAGGGGGCCAGGGGATTTGAGGGACCACCTTGCTCCCATCGTTTCTACCCATCCCATTAGGTCAGGCAGAAGGGACATGCTCTGGGTCCCAACTTTTAAGTATTGTCATCTAGTGGGACCCAGGAGATGTGCATTTTCCAGAGCTGTGTCTCTCCTTTGGAACACCATACCTCCTGGGGTTTGTGTGGCCCTGATTCTGCTCACCTTTTGGAAAGCCTTGAAGACCTGACTGTTTTCCAGGCATGGTGGCCAGGAGAATAACAGCCCACACTGCTGGTAGATGGTGTTTCTAGGAGGCACTTGCATTACAGGAGTTGGCTGGGAATGTAATATCTATCTATATCTCTATATTTCTATATCTCTATTATACCATCTATACCATCTATATCTATATCATCATCTATCTAGTATTTATATTGTATTTCTTCACCCTCATTAGCTGCCCAGTCTCTCACTGGTGAAATGGGCAGCCATCTACACCGACATCTAATAAACCAACTGCATTTTGCTTTAATGTGATGTGTAAGCCCACTCACTGGGGAATAAGCCTAGTTAGTATTAAGTTCAAGGGCCTACTACATTATAGGGCTCAGCGATCAGCCTTTCTGAGGCATTCCTCATGGAATCCAGACAAATGAAGTTCCAAAATGGGTATAACATGCCTATTAAGAATGCTGAACAGCAGACGAAACCATGTTCAAAAAGTCCAGAAACAACATTTTATGTAGTAGATTTATTTGGCATCATGTTATGAAAAGCACCTGTAAAATATCAAAAGTCAATGTGGCAAACTGATACCATCCATCAGCAATTGAATGCAACCTTTGGTCAGATAATGGGAACACAGACCCCTTCCCACAGTTCCATTCAAAGTAACAAGGCGTAGAACTAAAAGCGTGTTTTATAGCATCAAGCAAACATTACAGAGGGGCCCTTTCATTCACAAAGCAATCATCTTCCCATTGGTTCAGGGTCTGATTCCTATGTACTGTACAACTTTAATGATCATTTAATGTTTTGCGTTTGGTTGGCCAGCATTTATTTAAGTGATGCATGATACTCATATCTGAGCAAAGGGAGGGGGATATCAAAATCAATTTGATCAGCTTTTAAGTATTCCAAGAATTGTTTAGATTTTCTGCCAGTCTGGGAGAAGAGAGAGAGAGAGAGAGAGAGAGATGGGGAGTGAACATTGGGTTCTTGACTCAAGATAACCCCAATCCTTCAGAATCCCTCTTCTCGGTCCAGAAGTAGAATCTGATGAATTGAGACAATTCTTCTTAAAATAAGGAGTAATAATATCAAGTTTGCTAGTCGCGGAGCAGTAATATGGCAAATATGGGATTCTCAACTCAAGAGTTATGAGAAGGTTAGGACACACACGCACTCCAAATATAGGGGAAAGGTGGAATTATCTATACCCATCGCTTGCCAGGTTTTCCTACTAAAATACTCTGCCAGCTATTTTTCTCCCCTTCCCTTCCCTCCTTTCCCACAGCCAGTTCAGCGCTTTGCTGGGGCAGGGAGGAAAGATGAGAAGGTTACAGCTGGTTCAAATGGTCTTTTTGAGTTTAAACCACCAGTGGCATCCATGGAGGAACAAGGGAACTCCATGTGAAGAAAGCAGCATGGCAGCATCACGATGCAAGCCCCACTCTTTGTCTAAGGGCATCATGGGGCAGAGCTTGCGTGGTGACATCAGAAACCACTCTTCTCCATTCAGTGTGGCCTGAGAAGTTGGGTAGGTGGTTCCCACCTGGGAAAGAGAAATTTTCCAACATATTGGGGTCTCAGAGATAGTAAGGGCACTCATGGATGTCCACAGGACTTCATCTGTTTTCATCAGAACGAGGAAAGCAATGTTGTACCATCACAACTATCACATTGCAAGCTCTGATCCTCCTGGGCAGCCTTTCACAACCTTTCTGACCCTGGAGGAACCCTTGAAATATTTTTCAGGCCTCAGGGAACCCTTGTACATTCAGGCTCAAATATAGGCCAGAAGTTACAAAATGATTATATTCATTTCATGGGTAGGCCTGTCTATATGCATGAACAGTGTTCTTAAACTGAAAATAAAGAATGAAACTTATTTAATGTGAAGTTGCCCACATTTGAAATAATTTTTTAAATAAACTGTGATCTCCCAGGGAACCCCTAGTGACCTCTTGTGGAACCCAAGGGTGCCACGGAACCCTGGCGGAGAAACCCTGCTCCAGGGTATCTGTGCGATGGCTTGTCATGCATACCGAAGGGCAGGGCTACATCATGGCAATGCACTGCTACTGCAAAAAGCCCAAGCAGATTTGGAACTGGAGCATGGAGAACAAGAGAAGCTTTCCCGGTGTCCATAAAAGACAGAACAGTCCCACAACTCGTTGGCCGCCTTGTCACTGAATAAGTACAAGGCCGCTATAATCCCTCAGGCAAATTTATCTGAAATTCTCTTCTCTGTTGTGTAAGGATTTCTAGAATCAAGTCCCTTCCATCAAGCTGAATGCAGGGAAGAAAGAGGGCAATTTTTTGGCCTGGCACTAGAATACACCAGGGATCTTCTTCGTACCGATGGTCCTCCTATATCAAAATTGCAAATAATTCTGCTCTGTGGCACACTAACAGTTCAAGCCAGAACTGGGACATTTTAAGGGGCTGTTAGTCACTGGGAACATGTGTTTTGAATCAGTGTTCTGTTTGCACATAACTCTGCATCTCCTGGTATGCAGTATTATGAAATGGGAGCATGTGTACCCTTGCAAGTTCTAGTTCTTAAGGCTTTTCTCTCCTCTTCCTCTCCCTCGCTCTTACTTTTTAGCATGTGACTGCCACCCTGTCGGTGCAGCTGGAAAAACTTGCAACCAAACCACCGGGCAATGTCCATGCAAAGATGGCGTCACCGGCTTGACCTGCAATCGTTGTGCCAAAGGATATCAACAGAGCCGTTCTCCTGTCGCCCCCTGCATCAGTGAGTAGTGCTACTCCATCCTCTACATGCTTTTAATGCCATGTGGGGAAGGAAAAAATAAACTTTTCTGTTGTCGGAATGACCAAAGAATGGGATTAAAGTTCTATTGGTTGTCACTGCAGCCCACTTGCAGTGTTCCTCAACCTTGGTGGCTTTAAGAACTTCAAATTCCTACATTCCTGTCTGGGAACCCCAATGATCATGGCTTACTGGCATGGCTGTGTATCTGTCATGAGTACTGATGGCGAGCTGGAAGGGGCCTCTATCCAGGGGGGGAAACGCATGCGTAGTACTGAGGAATTAAGCAGCCATTCAAAGAGACACAGATCAGACCCACCTTGACCTTTGGGGTTTATCTGTCTGGGTTTTTCCCACGCTTCTTCAGTTTGTTAGGATTCTGTTTTATGTAGCAGTAATAAACACTAGAGACCTACTCCTCGTCTCAGCGTGGTTCCTGACTGTTAGGACAGTATCTCCCTGAGCCTCCAGCAAGTGAAGTTCCTGAAGATGCTGAGGAACAGCAGACTCTTAGTTTAGAGCAGAGTTTCTCAACTTTGGCCACTTTAGGAAGTGTGGCCTTTAACTCCCAGGATTTCCCAGCCAGCAGTTCTGGGAGTTGGTGTCCACACATCTTAAAGTGGCCAAGATTGAGAAACACTGTGGCATTGGAGGGACCAACAGCTTCTTTGGATTTTGCTTTCAGCATCTCCTTCAAAACACCACACGTGCCCCATTCAGCCAAAAGTTTCAGCAACCTTTTCTGGCCTGTGCACCAAGATACCATCTTCTCTCCCCAAGCATATCACTAAAAATCCCAGGATAGAGATCAACACCATTTTGCAAAACCCGTTTTTTTTAACTGTTTTTTCCTGGTTCTTTTTCCTTTTTATTATGTTGTTATGAATCTGGATACATGGTATTGTTTCAATACAGTGATGTTTATAGAATATGATTGAAGATTATTAACATTCTACCCTTTAGATAGCTTAGAGTATTGGGAGGAGAGAAAAGGAAAAAAGTCTATCAAGACTAATTACAATTTAAGATGTCAATATTACAAGCATATAATTACCTGGCTTTTTCATCCAAACTTTAGTATAACATTGAAAAAAGAACCACTACAACCCACATTAAAAAAAAAACCTTTTTAATGGTTTCTCTTGAGACTTCAGCATTTGCCCAAGAAAGTCTAATAGACAATCATGATTTTTCCAATTTGTATTAATATTTAAATAATAAATTGCTAAGCAATAGCCACAAAAGAATGTGGGGGGTGGGGTGTATCATGGCAAATTTTCTTTTGACTGAAAAAATAATTAAGCCAGTTTACATAGGGAGGAAGGTCAAAATGTTTACTATGTAGAATACTTCTGTTAAATTGCCCTCCCAGGAGGATGTTCAATATTCTGCCACATCTTAATACAGATTTTCACAACTTGTTGCGTAAAGATGCAAACTGGGGAGAGCACAGCTGGATTCATACAACATATTTAGCCCAGTTATTAAATTAAATCATTTTCCAGATTTGCACCATGAACCATACACTCACTAATGAAATTAGCTAAGGCCCTCTCCACCTAGCCAAGATTAACATTAGGTAACCTAGGTTTTTTTAGAAAAATCAAGATTTAAAACTAACCAAGATTAGCATATTGTCAAAATATAGCCACGAGGTTTTCAACTGGTAAGTCTAAGCTTGTTGTATGAATCCAGCCACTGTGATTCCAAACTAGTCAAGCAGAGTCCACCTGCTAATGATGGGCTGGGCATCTGGTGGCATTCCAAATGCTGTTAAATCATTTTCTTTTAAATGTAAATCCAGCCCTTGGTTTATAAAATCTGGGGAGAGGGATAACTTTCACGCAGTCTTTGGAGGAAAGGTCTAGTCAGCTAAGAAACCTTTTCTAAGAAACCTTTTATTTCTTTTTTCCAGAGATCCCTGTTGTCAACCCAACATCAGTGGTCACCAGCACTGAAGAACCAGCAGGTGAGTAACCACTAAACTGAAAATCTGAATATTCTGAGTCACTACAGGGATACTTCTAAATTCCACTTCATTCAACTTTCTCCTCAAATCTTGGCCACTTCTCTACCCTGGAGAAGGTGGGGTCAGTTAAGAGTTGGTAGCTACTTGATGGCGCATAACCCATCAATCGATGCTTTCATTGTCCTGTCAAATTTCATACATGATTTATATACAGCTTTTGCATGATTTGCTGCAGCTTTCCCTTCTTCCGTTTGTTTTTTTTTCCTTCCAACTTTTTCTGTGTCACTGATAAGGGTGCTGGATTGAACCAGTCTAATTCATGAAGTGTTCTAGAAAACATTGCATAGAATACAGAGGGGCTCAGATTCAAAACTGGCATGGAATGGAAGTAGCTTGATACTTCCCACCCTTAGAATAACACGTTGCATTTACCCATTGATTTAACACTACAAAAAGACCATTTTGGTGGTACTGTACATTGAGATTTCTTTTTAAGTGAACTTTCACCGAGGCCTTGGTAAAATCCCTGTGTGTGCACAAGCCCACGCACACAAAACTCTTCAAGAAAATTATATGAACAGTATAATCACATTTAGATTCCATTTGTGTATGTGTGTTTTACCAATCACATATGCTCCATAGTAAACCAGGAAGAAAAAAAGATGCAAATGAACTTAAGAAAGTATGCATGTTCAATTCTGGAATTAATTTTGGAAATTCCCTTCTTTAACATTCAGAAGGAATGGAATGCAGGATAGAGTGAGGAACAGAAACAGAATGGGGGAATTATTTGTATCCTGTATACCAACAGTAAAACCCACTCTTCCAAAGCCAGGTCCCACATTGCCAAAATTGGACCACAGACGTGAAATAGGGAGGTGCCGCCAGGCTCAGGAAAATCCAGGTTTTGTAGAGGCACATGGAAAATGCGTAGGAAGGTCCCCCTTCCAAAAATTGGGGTGCAGGTGGGAGAGAATGCAAAGAGGATTGAGAATATGAGAGTGGTGGAAAATCAGGAGAGAGGCATGGAGTCTCCAGGAGACTGGGATAGAGTAGAAGTAAAGAAAGGAATAGATCTACTTACAGTTTCTGCAGGCAGAAGGAATTCCTCAATTTTTGGCTGTTTGCTGATTCAGAGCATAATTGCTGTCCAGGATGGGCTCCATGGCATTTCTTCCTTTTGCCCGTCTTTCCCAAGGAGCATACCTCACACAGCCCATAAGTTCTTCTCCTTTCCTTCCTTTCTGCCTTCTCCGCTGTCTTTCTAGATCTTTCTTCCAGCCAGAAGGTCAGAAGTTGTTTGGACAGTTGCATAACCTTCTATATTATCTTATAAACAGCAATTAATGGCCGGGGTTGGACTTAACCAATCACCATCTTGCTCCACTCCAGACCACCCCAGGTTTCCTGGAAGAAGGCATGATCAGCCATCTTGTACCCATAATTAGGATATCCCGCCCTGCGACATTGGCAGTGTTCACTGAATCCTGGCTACTCGTTTTTGCTTGTGTGTTTTGGTCCACACAAAACATTGGTCCATGAATTGACCAAACAACCTAGTTTCATAGATTATAGGAAACAATGACAACAAAATGTAATCAAGATTAAACCAAAACAAGTTGTTTCATGTTGTTCAAAGGGAGCAACTAGACTCGGAACTGAGCTGATACAGGACAATAATGGCCATCTTCACACCCGAATTTAAAACTCCGTCTGTTCTTACAGAATTCTATTCCTTTCCTTGAATTGAATTTCCTTGCTTGAATTCCATCCTAGGGTGACCTGACCTTAATCTTCCAGGCCTTGGCTAGAGGTGGATGAGGCCCTTTGTTGGTTGTGTTTTTCTTTTCTTTTCTTTTCTTTTTTGTTACATTGTATAGAGTGTCCAGATCCCATCTTGTTTTGTTTGTCTTGTTTTTTTATGATATTTTCTATTATGAGTCGCCCAGAGACAAGTGGAGTTGTGCAGCACCTAAATTGGATAAACGTAAACTCAAACCCCAATACAGACACACAAACAGAAACAAATTTTCTGAGCAGCCAAGGGCATTGTGGTGATGTCGTGAATTACCAGAGGTAATAGAACTGCAAGAAAGGTTGTGCAGTTTGGGTGCATGAAAAGTTTCCCCCATTTCTTTTCATTCTTTCCTGAAAATCCACAGGAAATTGTGCGGCAATGATTTGCCACTAAAATTGGGCAAACTTGTGGGCCATAAGTGGTCTACTGACTGTACATACCCAGCCTCCTCATATTGCTCTTCCCCCAATCCATCATCCCACTCAATCAATGCTCAACAGATGCTGTCTATTGGTTTCCCTCTCTAGACATCTGCTGGAATTTCCATGCTAAAACTAAATCTATCACCAGGTTTTGCTGGAAGGATGAAAATGGCCAGGTTTCCTTCAACTACTTTTTTTGTCAGTGTAAAACAAAGTTTTAAATCCTATTTATTTCTGGAAAATGACCAAAGAAACTCAGCAAGGGTTCCTTAGATTGTTTTCTTTCTTTCTGATTTTCTTCCAAGGAGGCAGGGGGGACTCAATCAGCAACTTTCCTTAATACCAGGCAGCACCAAAGCCCTTGGTCTCTGAAACCTGGGAGAGACAAAAGTTTCACAAAGGAGCATATTTTCGGTGGCAACCACATGTTAGCTTTCAGAGGGCTCAAACATTCTTAACCTCCATCATCCATTCTTTTGCACAAATGAGTGCAAAAGTACAGATTTTCAGGAAAAACATGTACAATTTAAACACAAACATTTGTGCTGTTTTCTAATGCAACAACAGAGCAAGCCTAGGTGAAAACATATGCAAAGCTAATATGGACCAGTGGTGGAATGATGCACAAGAATTACCATTATGTAGGCATTTATTGATTACAGTAATATTGCCCTGCCCAAAGATTAGACCTATGTACATTGATAAAACACTGCAAAAAAAGGGCATCTTGATGGGATTGTTTACAGGAATCCATTTTCTTCCTCCCTCTGGAGCAGCTTTTCTCAACCCTTTGACCCTGGAGGAACCCTTGAAATATTTTTCAGGCTTCAGGGAACCCCTGCACATTCAGGCTCAAAGATAGGCCAGAAGTTGCAAAATTATTATATTCGTTTCATGGGTAGGCCTGTCTATATGCATTAACAGTGTTCTTAAACTGAAACTAAAAATGAAACTTACCTCTTTCATGTGAAGTTGCCCGAATTTGAAATAATTTTTTTAATAAACCGTGATCTCCCAGGGAACCCCTAGTGACCTCTCGCGGAACCCGAGGGTGCCACGGAACTCTGGTTGAGAAACCCTCCTCTGGAGTGTTACAGAGGCCTTAAGGAAACATTGCACCCATCAATCACATCCAGATTTCTTCTGCACAGCCTTGCCAATCCCTTCCATGACATTAGCTATTAATGAGTGGGCCACGCAACAAAATCTTTTAGTGAGTTGTGTTCTTACCCACAACCGTCCTTTCATTGTCTTCCCTTATTTTTTTCTTCAAACGCCTCCTTCAAAGACCAGTTAGCATTCCGTGCATGCGAGCAAGCTATCATTGTCCAACTCTTTGAGTATTGATGTGAGTGCATCTTTGCAAAGCTCAGCACGACTTGTCTTGTTTGTCCTACTTAGAATCCCGAAGGGCATTGCTGGCAGATTGTGGCATATATCACATTAGATGGGACATGTGTTCTATGTTCCTGACGAGAATCATCCAGGGGCTGCCACATTCTGGACCTAGTGAAGTTTCTCAGGTTCCTTCAAAGACATCCCAACCTGAATAGCATAACTCACTTGGGAAGTAATTAGAAGCACCCACCAAACCTGCAAACCCCTTAATTCGTGGTGGGTTAAAGTCCCATCTAGTCCAACAGAGCTATCACTGAGCAGCAGATCCTTAGATTTATCAGCATTCAGCATTTAGTCTGAACTGGACCAATGGCTTTATCTGGTGGCCAGCATCTCTACCTTGAAGTTCTGTTGGCTGTGGCTTAGTCAACACAAACAGCAGATAACCAACTTTGGGAAGGTGGGCGGGGGCAGGATCCATTTTCAGGGAGGGAGATTTGCTAGGAAAAGCAGCCAGAGAAACATTCTCACTTCAGATGAGTTTTATTATAACTTTTCCCATTTATTCATTATCTGTTCTAAAGTAATGTATACATTTTCAAAACCCATCTTCTACCATTGGAGTTATTGGTTATTTTCCACCGGGTTTCAAGTTATGGTGCTAATTTTGTGTTGGGTTTCTTTTTTAATGTCATGTTTATTTGTTGTTGTTGTTCTTGTTAATTGTTGTCATTATTGTTGTTGTTTTGCTGGAGCCACAAGGAATTAGTGGTATATTAGTGGCATGGAGGAAGCTTGATAGCCAAACACAACAAGCCAGACCAGCATGTTTGCAACCTGTAGTGGGGGAAGATCTGTATTTTTGAAAGCGATAAGGGAATAGAAAAACTTAAGATACTCTCTATCCCTCAAAAATGTACTGAACATCCCCTGTCCCAGAAATCATCAAAATGCCCTGTTGTTCGATGTGAACACACATGTATGTTTAGTGTCTCTAAAAAAGAGGATTGAGAGGTCAGGCTGTGCTTTTGAGGTATAAAGGCTCCTTCCCTCTCCCTTCCCCTTTGCCCTTCCCTCCCCTTCTCCCCACCCCAGCCCTATCCTGCCTGAATATCCTTGCAGAGCAAGGAGATGAAGACTAAGCAGTTGGTTTGGGATTTGTGACTTTTAATCTGACTGTAAAGAGCCAGTTTGGTGTCATGGTTAAGGCACCAGGCTAGAAACCAGGAGGCCGTGTGTCCTAGTCCTGCCTTGGGCATGAAGCCAAGGTGACCTTCGGCCGGCCACTTTCTCTCAGCCCTAGGGAGGAGGCAATGGCAAACCACTGCTGAAGAACCTTGCCAAGAAAACTGCAGGGACTTGTCCAGACAGTATCCAAGAATCAGACATGATTGAATGGATTTTTTTAAAAAAATCAGTTTGTACCCAGATGTTGCTCAGACAGTAGGATCAGGGGAACAAGGTGCTTGGTAAAAAGGGCAGTCTACCTGGCTGTGCCACCTTCTGGGGCAGGTTTGTCCACTGTAGTTACGAATAAGCCCTCCTCAGTCACAGGTTCCCTTCTCCAGAACGAAATAAGTCACCAAACTAAATAATGGAAAATTTAAAAAGTCACTTGTGCCCATCAGGTCCACTGATCTTCCATCTCTGCTCTCTATCCTTTCCCACAGTTGGTCTCCTGTGTCAGGAATGTGATTTTGTTAGGCTTCATTCATTTCTTGCAAAAAGCTTTCAGTGTTCCCAATTTGGTACAGGGGTGTGGAGTTCAGAATCAGCTAAGAAACACACCCCTTTCTTTTTCTCTTCTTCAGACTTTTAAATGATGGTTGTTTTCCACAGCCACCAACAGGCACTGGGGAAAAAATGCCTCCCCAGGAGATTAATGGTGAATGGTCCATTTATGCCTGGCTTAAGACCTGTCCATTGCCTTTTAATAGGCACCATTCGGATATAGGTGAAGATAACCCACGAATCAGCTGTCCTGGGCCACAACAAAGAAAGACACCGATCTCCAGGGTTCTTGTAATTTAGGCTTTGAGATCCTGTTTTCCAGTTCTAGTGATGGAATTAAAAAGGTGGACATTCCAAAGCATTTCCACCATCTAATTTCCCAACAAGAAGGATCATGGAGCCGAAAATCATGAAAATTCCTCCGCTTACTGCAAAGCTAAAACATCCTCCCACGTCTTGGCTGTTAGGTACCACAATTAGGGACATCAAAGAAGGAATACGTCAGGAGAAGAGTGGCAGTGAGGCATGGGTTTCAGTAAATCTTCCTTCCAGGATACGTTCAGAAAAGGAAAGATCCACATTTTGTTGAATGTATATTGAAGGTTCTTACAAGAGTTTTGGTTGGAAAAATATAAAACAAACTCACTGAGGAGCTTTGGCACTTTCAGCAGAGGAAGTCTCCTAAGTGGGCAGCAGAATCATCTGTGGTTTTCTCTTTATACACCCTGCTCCTTGTTCAAATATTTTGCTGTTTGCCAGAACATGCTCCAAGGATTTTTTCTGTCTCTTTTCTACCCTTTTAACCCACCATTCTGGGTACAGACATAGCATCTTCTCACCATGGTGGAGAAGGTTAACAGTGTGTTAAGTGCTGATAGGCAACTATATTGTCTAGACCAGGTTTTCTCGATCTTGGCACTTCAACTCTCTCCCCACAGGAAATTGAAGTCCACACATCTTAAAGTTGCCAAGATTGAGAAACCCTGGTCTAGACATTCCCTTCCAAACATCCTTTATCCTTGAAGCTGGATTTGGACTCGTTCTACATCTAAATAGAGAAGGTCTTCAAACAGAGGACTGTCTTCTGAAACCTTTCAGATGCAAAGCTGTCCTCTGTAAAACAGAGCTCAAAATCACCTTTAATTTTACAGTAGTCATATGGAAAGCTCATTTAGGGACCTGTTGTGGAGTATCCATCACCCCAACAATGATGGGGCCACAGCCCAAACTGAGCCTGGGGAGAGGGGAAGAGAAGCCCTTACGGTGATCATTGAGTGTTCTATCAGAGAAGGAAACATGGTGTGTTATCGCACTATTAGTGTCCTTATTTAGCTTCACACATGAGGTCATTGGTGGCCCATGGCACAGGACATTGACATTTCTGTTCCATCCTGGCAACCATAAGGGGCCAGTAACTGTGACTGCCTCCAAGGCATGTTAACAGAGAGGTATGTTTGCTGAGCTACTGAGGTTCTCCATGTCTTCTGTAATATAGAAGTGCAGAAATCACAGAGAAAGGGAGGCTGCGTAAGAACAACCATCCAGTCTCTGATACTAGTGTGTCTCTTCCTCCAGGAACATGTATTTCATATATGGTTTCTTAATTCCTAATCCCTGGAGCATTATGGCCCTGATGTTGATGTTAGAGGGGAGTAGCAGCATTGCTACTCTGATCGGCAAAATCTGGTCCAGGGGCCAGCTTTGTAATTCAAATATGGTTGGAACTTGGCTGAACAAGTTGTGTGTATCTCCAGGGCAACTCAAGGGCTCTCGTGAGACCTTTTCCAGCCACACAGTCCATGTGGAAGTGCAGGCAAACAACCCAGAGTGTACATCTCATGATGAAATGGAGAAAGGAAAAGTTATTTTCGACCAAAAGTGATAATCAGATAAAGTATAGAAAAAGTACAGGCCTGCTTTTTGTTAATTTTTTACGAATGTTCCCTTTTAAAAAGTCCTTTTTGGTATGTTTTGGGACAAAAGTTCCATTTTCTCCAAGATAATATTTAACATTTAACTGTGTGTGTGTAGCATATCAGCTCTTGTTCTTAGTGTGGGGTTGGTTAAGTATCTGGGCTGCAAAAGCAAATTTCAAAATTCGTCTACTTTGGCTCAAATACACTATCTCAATTTATTTTCAGAGGAAGGGAGCATTAAGTTATACCAGTCTTTCCCAACCTTTATCTACCATGTGTTGGACTCCAACTCCCAGAAGTCCTGGTCTGACTTGGAATTCTGGGAAGCATAATTCAACAGAACTGATTGAGCCAGGCTTGATTCCCCATCAAAAGCAGGGAAGAGCCTTTCCTTAGTATCTGTTGGATCGAGACTCAAGCTGGCCACCAGGACCCCTAGCCAGAAAATTTAGAAAATTTTTAAAAACGGAGTGAGGTTCAATTCACGGTGAGCATTGCTTCCACCTCAGAACAAGGAACGATCTCAAACAAGTCACCAGAGAAGCACAGATGAGGAGTCATTTCTAATGATGCCAAAAAAAAGAAATCAAGACATGCCACTGGAATCCTTGTTAGCCAGATCCCCAACTACGTTATGAGCAGCTGCCTTTGGCCCCTTGAAATGCAGGAATTATGTTGTCCAAGCGTGATTAGTCAACCCTTCAAATCCAGTTGCTGTTTGTTGTTGACATGTGTGTCAGAGGACGAGTGTTTTGAATCACCAAATTTGGCAGAGACGTTGCCTGAGCTGCTTGCATCTCACTCCCTTTGCAGACAATTATTCTGCTCTGTTCTCTATGGTTTACTGCTTTCTTAACATGCTGACATTTAAAAATGGAATTTACTTTAGTAAATAAACCCTACGGTGATCTGTTTGGACAGAGCAAGTCAGGTCAACATAGGACGTGTTCTCTTAACTCAGATTTAGGCTTTGGTGAAAAGCATTGGCCTCGTTCTCAGTTAGTCCTCCTGGTGGATCGAAGGGCCAAGGGAGAACAGGGAAGTTTGGGGAGCAGAGGAGATACTAGGCCACGAACACTCCAGGTCCATCATTAGAGTAGAAGGTTCTGTTCCTAGTTCCAGACAGTTGGCTCCTATCCACGGAAGAGAGAGGGGCCTCTTGTCCTTGGGAAGTACCTTGAGGTGGCCCTGATGGCATGCTGGTCCTGGGAAAACATTCCTCCTCCCCTTTTCCCCCTTCCTTTCCCTCCCCCAACCCAACACAACCAGCCATTTCATCTCTCAAGCTTAAGTCCACAGCAGGTGTGTCGGATTCTTTGAAGGGCATAGTAACAGAGCTCCATTTGTTTCAGGAGTTCCATTTTTCAGGTGCTCTAACTCTTCCAGCAAATGCCCCCATTTTCAGGCTCCCCCCCCCTCCTCATAGACCAGTCCAAACTTTGCTTTTGTCTCTCCTCCTATTCCTCATCCCACCTCTCCATATGTTTCCCAAATGACCTTGACATCCAGTTGCCTCACAGCAGGGGAAGGGAGGGAGAGGCTCCAGTAAAATTCATTTTATTTTACTTTATTTGTTTTATTTTTATTTCTTTACATCGTGCGTTTGATTTTACTTTAAGCTCCTAGCCTGCCCTTAAGACAACACCCATGCTCTCGTACATAAGAGAGGGCATGTGAATAAATCCAACACTGAACAAGCATTAAAAATGAGGGAATAACCAACGTTTTTTTAAAAAAAAAACTCTGCAGAAGAGTTCAGCCCTAGTTCAAGCAGAGACCTTAGGCTGAGCGGCAAAATTTGCTGACTGGGAATCTTGAGTAAGGAAAGGGTCATGAGGGCTTCCTTTATTTATTTATTTAACTTTATTTATTTATTTTATTGCAAGCTTGGGAAGAAAAAATACACAAAAATACAGAAAGAAAGCAATTCGTTATCCCAAAAGTACAAAAACAACAAGCTATAAACAAAAGTTTAAAAAAAGAAAAGGACATAACAAGAACGAAGGGAACAAAAATAAATAAATAAGTAACAAAGGAAACAAGGGAAAGAAAGAAAAGTGTAAATCTAAGTATGTCACTTATATATATCAAACATTAAACAACATATGAAGATTCAACTCTAAGAGGGCTCTTTATTATTGTAAAAGATCATGAAATCTGTGCCAAATGGAAATATACTGTACCATTTTTTGATTAGTAGAAAATATTGTCTTTTTAAAAATGGATAAATTGCAGATGTCTTGAATCCAATCCTTAATATCCGGAATAATAATACTTTCCAAGTTTCTCAAAATAATTTTCTTAGCAATTCTTCACATCCAGTATGGCTAAAGCTTCTCAAAAACAGTCCTATTCCAGTAATTAGGGCTTTCCTGAATGTTGGAAGGATGGGATTTAATGCACCTTAGGTTATTATCATGAATGTGGAGTCACTACAGAAAAAGTCCTCCCAAACTTTCTTCTCCTCTTGCCAGTGAAATATTTAGGAATTCCTCAACTGGGTACCCTGCAGAAGTGTGTGATTATGATGGCCATCAATCCTACCTAGTTGGACAAGGAGGCCAAGACGGATCATATAATTTATAGTTGCTCCATGAGGCCAAGACGGGTCATATAATTTATAGTTGCTCCATCAAGAGTCCAACACAGTCATTGGGGTTACAAGGAAAGTTGGAATTAATTGGAAAGTCATTGCAAGTTTTCCAGGAGAAGAAGAATGTAATGTCCAATGGTCCACTTTACTGCCATATTTAACCTACTTGATGATCTAGTCTGAATACAGGTTCTACCACATTTGGTTGAACGAAGGTTGGGCTTCTTATGGGATCATAGACCTTCCTTGCCGTTTCATGTGACACAATGTGCACGTGCGTATGTTGCCTACAGAGATGTGGGCCATCATGCCCAGCCTCTTATACCAGTTTTGCTCTCCCAGTGCTGGCCATGTGCCCAAGCCCATCACACATTCCCCGATGCTCTGTTGCACCCCTAATTCTGCTCCCGCCCAAACAGTCCTAAAGGAATTCGCCAGTAAAAGGCTTGTAGCCGTAACACCTAATTAAGTTACATCTCTCTTAAAACAAAATACTCCTTTCCAAAAAACAAAGAAAAGGAAAAGGCAGGAGAAATAAACCAGATGTGCAAACTTGCTCAGTCTTTCTCTTTCATATTGTACAAACAGAGACGAGTGGAGCAAGCTGGTGCCAAATTGAACTGGTGAAAATATTTCAAGAGAGTTAATGGAAGGCGAGGCCAGGAGCTCTCAGTTATGCCAATTTTGCCCTGTTTTCTTGTTTATATCCAGCTTCACTCAGCTGTCTCCTGTACACATCCTGTGCCTTCCCATCTCTTACGCCCTCAGTCTGCTTCTCTTATTCATATACTTGCTCAGACAGCCTACAGGTTGTCCTCATTTAATGACCATAATTGGGAGTGTAATTTTGGTTGCTAAGCAAAGCGGTCATTAAGCAAATCTGATCTGATTTTACAACCTTTTTTGTGGCAGTCATTAAGTGAATCACCACAGTCATTAAGCAGACCATTTAGTTGTTAAGCAAATCACACAGTTCCCCATTGATTTTGCTTACCAGAAGCCAGCCTGGAAGGTCAAAAATGGCAATCAGATGACCACAGGGTGCTGCAACGGTCATAAATGCAAACTGGTTGCCAAACACCCAAATCATGATCGTGTGACCACAGGGACACTGCCACGGTCATAAGTGTGAGCACCAGTTTAAGTCAGTTTTTTCATCAGCGTCATAAGTCTGAACTGTCACTAAGCAAATGGTCATTGAGGACTACCTGTATTTATATGGAGAGGGCAAATGAATGAGAAGCCTACCATACCCTTTACCTCCTCTAATAAATTCAGCTTAGAAACCACACCAAAGGAAATTGAAAAGAAATCCTTAAGCCAGGAGTGTCACAGGCTTAATGGAAAGCAATGAATTGCCAATGGATCCTTTGAAAAGGTGTCGTTCTTTTTCAGTCTTCTGCCCTGCAGCCTTCCCAAATAAGCTCCTCCTGTCAAGGCAACATGGGCTGTTAGCAGCTGCTTCCCTCCTCTTCAGACCAGAGGACTTCAATCACCCGGCTTCTTATTAATGCCTTCTTGGGATGTGGCCAGACCAGTGATGGGCAATGCTTCTTCAGAAGGCACCTGTTTATAGCAAGGTCAGATTTAGGCAGCTCTTTGGGCTTCCATGCAGCCAGCCTCCAAATCCTATTATTGCACACAACCTCCTGGAAGTTCAAAGCAGGCCCGGATGGGGAACTCAACCCACACCCCAGGTATTGGCAAGGGGTGGCCTTGCTTGAGAGGTGGCTCCTCCGATGCCCGTCCAGCCTCACTTAACAGTTTTATCAAGCCGTTGCTTGGGATGGATGTTCCACTGTGCACATTAGCCAGCCTAGACATTTGTGCTAAAAGAATTCCCCTGCCTCCCAGTTAAAAGTTCTCTTTTACATCCTGTCTCTCGTTAAATGATTTAACCACCCACACGTTTCCTAAACTCTCTTCCATTTCTTTATTAATCAAATGTCTAGCCCAGTGATTCTCAACCTTGGCAGCTTGAAGATGTGTGGACTTCAACTCCCAGAATTCCCCAGGCTGGGGAATTCTGGGAGTTGAAGTCCACACATCTTCAAGCTGCCAAGGTTGAGAAACACTCGGCTAGCCACAACCCCCACAAGTTCCAGCAACTCTGGGCAGTTTAATATAGGCCAACAATAAAATTCAAAATAAAACCCAAAAGATAGCTTCATCTGGCAGGAATAACAACCAATT
Source organism: Candoia aspera (assembly GCF_035149785.1). Taxonomy (NCBI): domain Eukaryota; kingdom Metazoa; phylum Chordata; class Lepidosauria; order Squamata; family Candoiidae; genus Candoia; species Candoia aspera. The sequence continues at coordinate 9,882,141 of NC_086166.1, read as the reverse complement.
CTCTCCCCCAAGAGTAACAATAAAAATAGAGAAAAAGCCCCCCCCCCATCACCATAACTCAAGACCTGGAGAAATGCAATGTTTTTAATGTTCTTTTAAAGGCCAGCAGGTGCTGTTCCAGAGGGCAGGTGCCATAACAGAGAACGGCACTTTTCTTTCACTGTTGTTCCTTTCCTCTCCTTCTGCACTGCTCTTCTTCTCTGCACATGTTAGCATTTTGCCACCCGGATGTAAAAATACTCTCTGCCTCATCTATCATGAAGGTGGGAGTCCCATCTGCTGCACGCATACAAGGCAGTGAGGGAATGCGTCCCCCAGCCCTTTCTCAGTCTTGCTGCCCTGCTTTAGGCAACGCTCTAAGAGCACAGGTGGCCAGTGTGAAATTGCCAGAAAGAATAAACAAATCTTGGAGGCAATTAACCTGACACTGGGTAGGTTGCCAGGCTAGTAACCAGTGAGTCAGCCATTCTGCCTTAAAGCAGCTCAGCAGATGGAAAGGGCTATCAAGTCCAGGCTGTTAAATCTAGACAATGGCTAGATGGAAACAAAGAGGTACAATTAGCTCTCTTGGTTGCCCACTGGTGATCATCTAAACCAAGGTTTCTCAACCGGGGTTCTGTGGCACCCTCAGTTTCCGCAAGAGGTCATCAGGGGTTCCCTGGGAGATCAAGGTTTACTTAAAAAATTATTTCCAATTCAGGCAACTTCACATTAAAGAGACCCTCCCCCAAAACTCAGGGGAAATCTAAACCATTAGCATCATTGCCCCTTCAAAGTGTTTAAGTGCAGTCCAGAGCTTTGTCCATGTAGGCTTTTATTAACTTACTGATTTCTGTATTGATTTTTTCCTCATTTTTATCAGTCTGTTAGTTGATCAAGAACTAAATAAATATGAACTGCAAAATTCATCTTTATTAATGGGTGCAGTCTTGCCTTTCTCTCTACATTAATCATTCCTAACACAACTGTTAGGAATGGATGTCAGCTCTTGCTGGTTGATCAGGTAGCAAAATCTTCCTCTTTTTCAGTTATCCTGAACAGCTGCCCTGAAAAAAATCCTTAAACTAGAAGCTTACTAAGACTGAGTCCAACCCAAGTTATCCTAAATTAAGGCAGTTCCATATAATGCCTGGGTATCAGATGAGAAGGCCAAGCTAAGACTGCCTTTCCATTTAAATAAAAAAAATGTGTGGAAAACTATTAAGAACCTCAACCTTCAGCCACATCAGATGAACCTTCATGGCTGTTTCCCTGTTTTTCTCTGTTTATGGAAATGTGGAATCAAAATCATTGTGAAACCTGGAATGAGTACTTCTAAGAAATGGAAACTAAAAAAAAAATGCTCCTTAAGTTACCAATTCCACAGACCATTTCCTGTTTTTCATAAGTATATTTTTAATAAAATCTTTATGGGTTCCCTTCTCCCTTCCATCCTTCCATCCATCCATCCATCCACCCTTTGCTAGGAAATGGAGCTTGTGATTAAAAAAAAAAATAATTGAATGGCCTTTCAGTCTCTCCAGCTAATGCCACAACCCAGGAAATATCCTAATATTAGGATATTTCTAATATCCCAAAAAACACAGCAACCCTATCTGTTGATAGGGCCATAGGCCTCTTCAGGGATAGCCAAAATGATGGTCTTGACTGTGTGATCAGCGTAGCCACCTTGACTTTTTTGACCCTTCTCCTGCAGATGCCCCTGCTTTACATATTTGAAAACTCCATATTCATTACTCAGCAGATTGGCACCCTTGCCTGATGTGTTTGCAAGCATTTGATGCTTGATGCCTAAACTTGGTGATGGGCACTTAGAGGACATTCTCTGCATGCAATGGCCCAGGAGTCATATCACTAAGAGGTCCATCTGTGCTGTTTTCTTTGCTATTTTCTGCCTAATTCGAACAGGGGCAAAATTGTCTGCAAAAAAAAAGAGGGCCATTATGGGTTGGAAAAGAACCATTCGTTTAGAGGGAGCCCACCCGTGTACAAGTAGAAAGCAACACTTACTCAAAATAGGTCTCCTGTGCAAATCTTTTGTATTTATACCCTGGTTCCCAGCCAGAAGCCTATTACAATCCAGTAAGATAAAATATATACCACACTAATAAACAGAGCAGTAAAACAGCTACCAGCGACAAGATAAAAGCAACAACTCAACAGATCTGAAAACTATTGTCAGGTCTAGTAAACAGACTATAAAAGGTTTCCTTAAAAGGATCAAGATATCATTGCTGGCTTTTGAACAGTAAGTATAGTCATGGGGTGGGTAGTGATGGAGCTACTGGGAGACAAAACAGGGCAGTTCACCCTTCTTTATGATGCAATGCTCTTGAGCTTTGTGGCCATCTTAGGGTAGAAGAAGAAGGTAAGGGCAAACCACTTCTGAAAACGTTGCCAAAAAACTACAGGGACTTGTTCATGTAATTGCCAGGAGTTAAGATTGTGTGTGTGTGTGCCTTCAAGTCAATCACCCACACAAAACCTTACTGTGGTTTGCTTAACTCTGGGCCTAGTGTGGTTGTAAGCCATTGTGATTTGTAAACCATGATATGATTTAGAGTCATATTGTGGTTTAGAGTACAGGGCTGGCACTTGCTGCGTTGAGCAAGACATGTCCATGTATGAGTCGTTCCTTTGGCCAACCAGTGCTACCAGCCATATCCGGATTCTCCTTTTTTTCTGAACAGGTACAAAAAGGCAAGATTGATTGGACTGATTAGCAGGTTGTGTGACCTCAACCAATTGCAGCTTAGTCAACTAACTATTTTTAAAGCAAACCTGGGTTAGCATAATGTGTGAAACTGTCATAATGTCAAGGTTTAAAGTTTAAAGGCACCAGGAACAAGCTCTGGGATCAGGTGTAAGAGCTGAATCCTGGGATGGATGACTTGAGCTGACCTTCCACTTCTCCTATAGCAGGTGAAGATAGCTCCCTCCATCCTGATCCACACAATATTGGTTATTTGTGGTTTTGTTTTAACAGACCCCATGCTTGGGGGAGGGCAATCACCATCCCCCCATTCCTTCTTTTTGCTTTCTGCTGGGAAGAAACTCGCTGTAGATGGGAGGACCAGAATGAGAAAGCAATGCAGAGTACTGGATTGGGGGGAGAAAAGGAGTGGTATAGACTTTTGGGGAGATGGACTTTATAGTTTTCCTAAAGAATCTTTGTAATAATTTCCATTCCTTATAAAGAACGTTTTTTCCACTGAAACCCATTAGCAGCAATTGCCTAAATCTTCACCCCTACATATACACACACTAAGACCATAGCTGAACAGATGAGTTTACATCTTGTGACACTTAGAAAAAAATAATTATACAAACATAGATGTTGATTAATGGCTATAAAGTTTTCTGGCAACTGGGATCATGGCAATTTCTTTAGGCCATTTTTCATTTTTAAAAGAATCATTCCAACAACCAGGGCCTAATTTTCCCAAATTCCTCTCCTGCTCTCTTCAGACCATCTCTCTGTCTGGCTTGAAGATTTTTTTTTTTTTAGAATGGCTACTTTGCAAATCTGGAAAACCCCCAAAGAGATGTCAAAGTTATTTCACTGGGAAATGATCAGATCATAATACTGATTCCTCCCCCGTACATGGGGGAGTCACTTTCCCACAGTTTGGGACTACAATGCCCACTTTCCCTTGCCGTTGACCATTCGGATAGCCAACCACATTGCCAACCCTTGGCCTAAACTGGGTGGCAGCGTGAGCCCCATTTTCTTTGCTCACATTAAATTTGAGGGGGCACTTTAGCACAAGCTGTGAAACAAAACAAGTGGGGAAATGGTTCAAGGGATGAGCCGATTAAGCGGAAGGGATGGTCAGGATCCACTAATCCTAGGATAGCTATGACGGCTTTCCAATGATTTTTGCAGACTTTCTCTCCAGCTGGAGGGCAGACCAGAATGGGTGTCATAACTTCACTGGCTGTATGTGGAACTGAAGGCAGGTACATTTTGTCCAGGTACCAGAATGGCTGACCCAGCCCAGTCTTCAAGTAAAAGATGAGCTCTATCAGTAGGACATCTTCCTGACCATTAAGTTCTTTCCATGTTCTGGCCTGGCTAAGTCCATCAAAAGTGACCCTAGGGTTCTCCTTGATAGGAAGAGTTTAAAAGGGCTGACTTGGGCAGAGGTCCATCTGGAGCAATAAGATGATCTGGGTTTCGTGTGAAAGCCACATGGTCCTCAACTCTAATTCTCAAATTGATTCCCATGCCACCAGAAGTCCTCCAGATATGATATACTACAGCACCCATCACCCCCAGACAGTGTTAGCTGCAATGACAGGAATTTACTGGATCAAAGGAAGGAAACCCAACTCAACCTCTTGATCCCTAGCTTCTGCCTCATCTCTGGCTATAACTTAGCCTTCCTTGCTTCTTTCTTCCCTGTTCAAACTGAGCTTTGGCATTCTTAAAAATGAGATGAAGAAACCCAAGCAAGTACTGGGGAGTTAAATCAGGAATCGAGGAAGCCCTGAACCAGAATATGAAAAGTTAAAGCTTCAGTAATCCTCCCTATTGAGTGTGTAGAGGGCAAACTCAACTGGCAAAGACCCTGAAGATATTTTAGGGGGCGTGGCTGCTATTAAAACACTGGGGAGCCAGATAGAAGAGAATGAAGATGAGAACTCCCATCTCCCAAAGCTGTCTGCTGGCGCCAACACCTTTTGTTGCTTCTGACTCAAGAGAAGTAAAACCCATGAGAAATGGTTTCTCTTTCTGGGTGTCTTGGCACGTCTTCCTCCCCTTCTCTCGGCCTGCGAAGTTAGACTAAGCAAGCAACTCAGGAGCTCCAAATATAGTCATCCACTCTTTGCAAAAGAAAAAGAAAAGCAACAGTCTTGGCAAACAGAGACTCAACAGAACAGAACCTCGTCTTCGCCGGGTACCCAGCTCCCCTTACAATATCCATTAGGCTTTATTTATTCAGCATGAGTCCTGCCAGCCAGTCTAGGGCAGAAGGCTGCCGCAAATGCGTGTCAGCTCATTTGTCAATGACGTCGTAGCGGAGACGGAGAGGTGCCTTTTCAGCAAGGGCTGCAATGAAATGGGCCTCCGCATAGCACGGTTCTTTTTTGCTTGCAAAGTGCCCATTTGGCATGACAGCTGCTTGCCTGCCTTTTCTGCCTCCCCTCTTCCCTTTCTCTTTAGCACGCCACAACAGTGCCTCTTTTCCCCCGGCTGGGTGGAAACTTTTGACTCCTCCAAAAAGAGGAGAGGAGAAAACCTGGTCTGTGCAGTATTTGCAGGGACTCATTGGGATCTCTAAGGGCAACCTGGAAATGCCAAGGCAGACTAAAAAATAGGCAGTAGAAATACAACACGTCGCAAGACTGGAGAGGAGGTACTAGCCTTTCGAGGTAGTCCATAGAAGAAGCATAACCATGAATACTAGCTCTGTCTGTATTATATTAATAGAATCTTGCAAGCCTGAAAATCTTTCTCCCCTCCTCTCCTTATACACTCCAGAAAACTAAGAAGGGTCCCTTCTGAGACACTTCCCATGCCTCCTGTCCTTCAGTGGGCTGAGATATCTTTTATGTACCAGTTGTCCACTCTGCGGCTGTTCCTCCTGTCTCCCAAGGTCATTCCCACATGCCATTGCAGGAGGATATGCCCTGGTGACTAGTCTATAGTACTATACCAACCCCTGCTAATTTGGGGGTAACGTCAAGGCAACCTGAATTTCAGCCTTTTTGGGGTCTGCTTGGACATCAGGGGTGTCTGTAGAATGGGGTCAAGAAAATCAAGATGGAAGCCATGATTGTGCAATCAAATCTCACACCCAAAAATGGGTGGGACTTTGCACAATCATGGCTGCCGTCTTGATTTTCTTGACCACACCCTGCAGACATCCCTGTTGGACAACTCTTTAAAGAGAAGGCATCTCAAAATAGGACACCCTGCAGTGTAAAATTGGACAGATGATCATGCATGACATACCAAAAAAGTAGCATATGTTACATTTTGGTTACAGAGAGTCCTTGTTACGCTAGTATTTTATCTCACCCGTTTGATTTTACTTTTGTGTTGCTTTTTTTTCAAATCTTGCTGGGTATTGACCGAATAAACGTTATTTCATTGCATTTCATTTCATGCAAGGGGTTTTCCCCCCAAATTCTATGCCCAAGCTGACTCTACATAACCCATTAACTTGGTTAATGACTTAACTCATTATCTGGGGTCACCCAAGACATTGCATCCTATTCACTGAGTACAATACACTGGAGTACTCCTTCTCCCCCACCCCAAAAGGGCCCAACTAACTAAATGTGGCATGTGTGAGTGTGGCATGTGTACAGCCCCTAATTTATTAAGTGTGTCATACAAGAGCAACCACAGAATTTGAGACCTTAGAGCAGTGTTGCTCAACCTTGGCAACTTTAAGATGCGTGGACTTCAACTCCCAGAATTCCCTAGCCAGCCAGTTGAAGTCCACGCATCATAAAGTTGCCAAGGTTGAGCAACACTGTCCTAGAGGCTACATTTCGCCTTTGTTGTTTGCCTCTCTTCGCCATCAGTCAGGTTGTTCGAAACTCCAAGCACCGTAATGGCTGGACGGGGACTCGGATTTTTGACTGGTTCCAGCGTATGTTGATTTATGAAAAGGAGGAGTTAGAGAAGAGGGATCCAGCCACATAAAGGCTGCCAGAGTTTGGCTCAGGGTCTTAACCGCATCAAACGGGAATGGGGGCGACCAACAATGTGAAGGCCAACTTGGCCAAGTCATTGGAGGCTTGATGGGGGCAGAAAGGACAAAGCGATGCTCTTTTGCATTCTGCACTCCCCTTTCGGACCGAGTTACTGCCACGCTGAGTCGTTTGGGCAGGAACTAATTTGGCACAAGGACCTCAAAAGCCATATTAGAAAGGGAAGCAGGGTGGAAAGGAGAAAAACAGCCAAATCCTGGCTGGGTTCACTTTTCTTTTTGGGATTCTTTCCTTTCTCCTCTTTCGAGGTGGCTGTGCTGAAGAGGGTTGTGTGTGTGTGTGTGTTTTCTGCCTGCATTTCAAGCCCTCTTTCCCCAGATGCCTCTGGCTAGTTATAAACAAAAGGCAGGGAGAGGGAGGGGGAAAAAACAGAAAAACTGGAGAAGGATGACTTTGTGGTTGGCAGGGAGGAAAGGCCCAGCCAAAGGGTAATCTCTGGAGCAGTGTTTCTCAACCTTGGCAGCTTGAAGATGTGTGGACTTCAACTCCCAGAATTCTGGGAGCTGAAGTCCACACATCTTCAAGCTCCCAAGGTTCAGAAACACTGCTCTGTATTGTGCAACTGAGATGTACAAACCAAGATGACAGGGACCAAAATATGAAAGGAGAAAATGCCTCTCTTTTCATGGCTGTTTTTGCTCCTGATGGAAGGAGGGTAAAGAAGGAGCCATCTTGGATCCAGAGCCCAATCAACTGTTTAAAGTCAGGTGAGAGGGCTTGACTATACAGGTAGTCCTCATTTAGCAACTGCCTCGTTTAGCGACCATTCGCAGCTACAACCGTGATGAAAGAGTAACTTTGCGACCAGTCCTCGCATTTATGACCTTTGTAGGTCTGTAAAGCAAAGGAAAGCTGAAGTAAGATCATAAGCACAGTCACAATTCTACTTAGTGACCACTTCACTTAACCAAGTTGCCAGTCCAAATTGTGGTCATTGAACAAGGACTCCCTATATCAGAATCCCCTTCCTGGCAGTGGAAGCAATGATTCCATTTGAGTTGTTGTGGCCCAGATGTGGGGACATGTTATTCAAGTCTGTTTTCCCAGCAGCTTTCGGGCTAAAGCCATGCCAAGGGGGTGCCCCTGGACTGTCGGGCACAGATCCAGGGTTCCGTAGCTTGATGAACTTTGGTTCAGTGTCCCAAAAGTCCTTTTAAAGAATCAGCAGATGTCTGTCCCCTGTCTTACTCCCTCCTTTTCCTTCTCTTTTTGGAGGAAGTCCAGTGCCAGGCCTGGCTGCAGCCAAACTTTTTTGTAACTTTCCAGGAAAGAAAAAGAAAAGATGTCTCATTTAGGCTTGAGGGAAAGACCAAATGGACAGAAAGAGAGAGGCTGTTTTCCCACAACACGCTGAACATAAATTAGCCCATTTTTCTGAACGTGGGCAATACCCTGTCTCACAAACTCTGCAGATGGATGGATTTTGCACAACACAATAAGCCACAAAAACCTAACCAAGGTTAAAGCCAAGTAAACCCAGCATGTTGGGTGAATGTTAGGTGCTGAAGTGACTTGGTTGTGTTGCACAGACCTAGCTATGGAATGGATTGATTAGAGATTGGAGAAGAATGGGGGGGACAGGAACATAGGACAAAAGACCCTTGGAGATTGTATTCCCTTCAGGATATCATGCCTGTCCATCCTGCCTCAATCAAACCAGTGATTTCCTTGTTTATTTCATGCTTCCTGGCCTCAGGCCTAACTGGAAGAAGGTTGTACCTGTTGATGCCTTGATGCACACAATTCTAGCTTCTTGGGTGCTGAAATGACTGGGAATAAGGGAGGAGGAGCTGATGGGCCCCAGGAAGGAGGTGCCCAATTCTCTTTTCCAAAATCTGCTCTCCTAACACACACCCAACCAGACTCCCTTGTGGTCTTGGGGACAGTTGGGGGCAAGGGGGAAGAGAGATGGAAGGGTTAGTTCTCCCTCTTTTACTTGTTGATCGTCTCCTGCAAACAGCTGGTTCCAACGCCTGAATTCATCTGGCACAAGTCTGGACTCATGCAGGCCTCCTTCCCTCCTCCTCTGCAAAGTTGTTGGTAATGGTGTGTTGCAACCTCTTTTCTGCCTTTCTAGTTGTCGTTCTAATGTCCTGCCTTCTTCTCCCCACCTCTTCCCATAGACTGTGACTCCTACTGCAAGCCAGCCAAGGGCAATTACAAAATCAACATGAAGAAGTACTGCAAGAAAGATTACGGTAAGAAGTGTTCTCTTTACAGGAACCCAGATCTTTGGGTCAATTGGGACCAGAATTTCAGTTGCTAAGCAATGCGGTCATTAAGCAGGTCTAACCCAATTTCATGACCATTTTTGTGGCAGTCATTAAGTGCATCACATGGTTGTTAAGCAAACCATGTGGTCGTTAAGTGAATCACACAGTTCCTCATTGATTTTGCTTGCTGGAAGCCAGCTGGGAAGGTAGCAAATGGCAATCATGTGGCCGTGGGATGCTGCAATAGTTGTAAATGCAAAGCAGTTGCCAAGTGCCCAAATCACGATAACGTGACCGCCGGGACACTGTGACGGTCGTAAGTGTGAGGACCAGTCACAAGTCGGGTTTTAGTGCTGTCATAACTCCAAACCATCGCTAAACGAATGGTTGTTAAGTGCAGACTACCTGTACTTCCAATCTAAAATCTTATCCCTTACCCCAAGGGACTATGCTAATTATAGTCGCCTTGATTAGAAAAGAAAGACACTCTACATATGCTCTAAGGCACTTTTGTTAAGCCCCTTAGGAAATCTGCTCTTAGTCCTTTTCAGTTCCTACTGAGCAAATTCTAGACAAGAGAAGAAGGAACAGAGTAGGGAGATCAATATTACTCAGGACTGTCTCAATTAAATCTAAATTCAATTTCCCCACTACTCTCATGTTTCTTGTGCTGCCTGTCCCCAAAACAGCCCAGCTCCGTGTCCGTCCATCTTGCCTCTTTTCCCCAGTTTGAAATGAACCAAAAAAGGGGGGGAAATCCTTCTCAAATCTCCAAAAACATTGTGTGCCCTTTCTCCACCCAGAGCCTCTCTGTCTGCCAAATATGTTAAAAAGCACATTTTCCTCTATTTTGCAAGGTGTGTGGGGTGGAGGGAGGGGTCCTGAATAGGATGGGAGGTCTGCAGGGTTGGGCGCAGGGCGTCCCGCCTGTGGGTTGTTAATCACCCAGACATAAGCATAGTTGCTCTCTTGAGCAAAAGGGAGAATTGCTAAAAAGGCCGAGGTTTTGATTGATCTTCCACAGGAACTCTCTGGTTCCAAGAGAAAAGATGTTTGGGTAAGGTAGAAAGGGAACGGGAATTTGAAATACTCACGCAAGCGCTAGGAGACCGGGTGGTAGCTGTGGAGCTGAAAGTAGGGGAAAACTCTTCTGCGGAGGCACAATTATCCCTGGAGATAATTGCAATCAGATATCATTCATTCATTTCGTTGAAACATTCCTTTGGCTGATATTTCCCATATCCCAGGTTCTTTGAGGGAGGCGGTGGGATAAAGCAAACGTATAAAATCCATTACTGAAAAAAGAGAGACAAAGATAGCTTTAAATTGGCCTCGGGTTGAGAGTTTGAGAGAGACTGAGAGGGAGAAAGGGAAACTCAATCTAACATCTCAAGAAGTTGGTGAGCTTTGTATTCCTTTGCCCGGGGACACAAAACTCGCCAATTTCAAATGCTCACCTCAATTATGAGAGGATAGATGCCTTCCCAGAATTCTTCTGGAGAAGAACTCCTTTAAGTATGCGGTGCGAAACCAGCCATGGGTCAGCCCTTCAAAGTAAACCAGAGTAGGAAACCAAAATCATTGTAATGGCATGTGGGAATGACCTTGGGAGACAGGAGGAAGAGCCGCAGACTAGACGGCCATCATGCAAAAGATATCTCAGCCCGCAGAAGGAGAGAAAGCATTTCAGCAGGGATCCTCCCTAGGTTTCTGGAGAGTAAAAGGAAAGGAGGGGAGAAAGACTTTCATATTGAGTCTGTTATCTTTTCTTCTATAACTGTCTGGTTTGGTTCTGTAACCAAGCAGGACAGATATAGACTTCAACGGATAGTTAAGTCTGCAGAAAGAATTATTGCAATCTGCCTGCCTTCTATAGAAGACCTGTATACTGTGAGGGTCAAAAGGGGGGTGGAGAAGATACCTGCAGACCCTTCACATCCTGGACATAAACTGTTTCAACTTCTACCATCAGGACGGTGCTACGGAGTCCATCAAAACATCTAGACATAGAAACAGTTTTTTCCCTCGTGCCATTGCTCTATTGAACACCTAATTAATGTAGCATGATATAATGACTGATAATGTATGGTAAGACATGACTGCTAAGATGTGACCGGTAATGCTCTGTTAAATGTGAACCTGTGTTAGACAACAGATGCCGTATATTGTCCCTTAATTCTCCCTTTGAATATGAGTGTGTGTTAGCTAATAGCCATAGTATTATTTTCCTTCAATTCTTTTCTTTTTCTTGATTGTATAGTTTTAGTAAATAACATTACTATTTTATTATTATTTATTTTCTGATGTTATATAAATATATTGAGAGCTTTTGCACCAAAGTCAAATTCCTTGTATGTCTAATCATACTTGGTCAATAAAGTATTCTATTCTATTCTATTCTATTCTAATTCTCTATTCTATTCTATTCTATTCTCTATTCTATTCTATTCTATTCTATTCTCTATTCTATTCTATTCTATTCTATTCTATTCTCCTCTTCTCTTCTCTTCTCTTCTCTTCTCTTGCAAGATTCTGTTACTGTAACCTTACAATAAAGATAGTACTCATAGCTGTGCTTCTTGTCTGGACTACCTTCAAGGGCTAACAGTCATGCATGCTGATGCTACTTTCATTATAAGCATATACTAACAATCTTGCAAGTCTGAATGCACTTTCCCCCCCGCCCCTCTCTCTTTATCTTTGTGAGAACCAGGGAGCATCTTGCCTGAGATGCTTACTCAGGTTACAGTTCTGGCCCAGACTCAGATTTCTTTTATCAGAAATATTTCTTCATTATTCTTTTGTCTTAGTTGTGGCTCTTCCTCCTGTTCAAGGTTATTCCTTCTGCCCATTATACCATGTGACATCTATGTACAGCACATGACTACAAAATCTCTCACTCATCTGCTGTTTGTCTGCCTACCTGGAAGAGAAGCCATTCTTTCACTTATCTTCAAACGTATTTTCAGATAAGGCTTTGTAGGACAGCTGCATTCAGGAGGGTCTGCGGGGTATGCTCAAGCAAGTCAAGATGGCAACACAGGCAGAGCTCCAGCCACACCATCGTGGCCACCATCTAGGCTTGTTTGACCATACCCTGCATAAACCCCTGGCTGTGTTAGTCTGTTGTAGCCCAAAATCAGGAGGAGTCTGGTAGCACCTTTTCCAACTAACAAATTTTATTAAAAAGCCACAGCTCACTTCACTGGACACCAGGAGTGGCTAAACTGGTGTAGGATTTAAACTGAGATGAGGTGGAGGGGAAGATAGGTTTGTTATGCAGATGTAGATTACTTGTGAGAGAGATTGCAAGTCCCAATGTATTGATGAATACCTGTAACGTGTTAAAAACACATCATTTTTATTGAGACCTTCTAAGATCACCTGAAGCCTTTTGATGTGTGTACATTTAGCAGTCTCTTGCTCAATTGTGCTGGTCAACAGCTACTTTGAGATCTATAATGAAGTGTCCCAGGAAGTTGAAATGCTCTGATGTGACTTTGTCCTTGTTTTGAATCCTGATGTCACGCTTGTGTCCATTAATTCTTCTGCATGAAGTCTGGCCTGTTTGTCCTTCGTAGAAGTCGCACGTGCTTATAAATCTTTGGCTGAGGAAGAGTCTGAGCATTAAGCTGGCATGTTCTCTCCATCCCTGGTTGCCGTGTCCTCACCCTTTCTTCTCTTCTCTTCCGCTCTTCAGTGGTCCAAGTCAACGTCCTAGACATGGAGACGGTGGCCAACTGGGCCAAATTCACCGTCAACATCCTCTCGGTCTACAAGTGTCGGGACGAGCGGGTGAAACGGGGCGATAACCTCTTGTGGATCCACATGAAAGACTTGGCTTGCAAATGCCCCAAGATCCAAATCAGCAAGAAGTACTTAGTTATGGGAATCAGTGAAAACCCCAGTGACCGGCCGGGACTAATGGCCGACAAGAACAGCTTGGTGATCCAGTGGCGGGACGCCTGGACTCGGCGCCTCAGGAAACTGCAGAGGCGGGAGAAAAGGGGGAAGTGTTTGAAACCGTGATTGGTTCAACCTTGTGTCTGTTAACGCACACCTCATTCCTCTCGTACCCATTGGTTGCCTGTGCACTCCACTCAACAGACTGTTCCTAAAGACTCTGTACATATATATAACATATGAATGGGTGAATTCACCTCTGTATAGTGTATATTTTGACAAAGGTTCTTTTTGGGGGGTGGAGGTGGGGGGTGAGAGGGATGTGTCTATGAGCGCCGTGTTGTTTTGTTTTTTTATTTTAATGTTTATTAAGAATAACATGGTAAGGACAAGCCTTTAACAAGGAGCAAAGTGAAGGAAAGCTCTTCTGGGGCCAGTTCATTAATAAGGAATATGGAAGAAGACAGCTCAGATCATCTCTGGTCCAGCATGACTCCCTCCTCCTTATTAAAAATATACATATATATTTAACCCATCTCTCTGAGTCTTCCAAATTCCAGGGATGTAACCATATTCAAGCCCTGGTGGGAGAACTGTCAGTAGAAATCTGTGGACAGCTCTGTGGTTGACCTAGACAAGGTAACATGGCTGCCCTCTGCCCTCTTGCCCTAAATTATGCTCTAAAATGAAGGATGCTTAGGCTAACCAGGGCTGGATTCTGCCTGGCAGGGCCAGGAACTCAGTTCAGCTCTAGTTCTCCAAACAAAGCCTCAGCCTCAATACTCGTTAATTCTAAACGAATTTGTTTGGCACCAGGCTGCAGCGGGTAGAACATGGCATGCTGGTAAGAAGACTATCTGGCAAGCCTTGGTTGGGGACAGCCCTCACAGACGCCCATACCCATTACCCATCAACACAAGGAAGAACCGTAGGGCATCTTAAACAGATCTGTAGTGGCACCAGCAGCTCAGCTCTGTGATACTATGTGAAGCATGACTGTTGACTGTCTCTTCTGGGGAGTGGGGGTGGGCAGAGGACAGGGCAAATCCGCTGACAAATGCATCCCAGCATGTTTCCTGAAATAGAAGTTCTCCGACAGTTTCTGGGGAAAGGTTGACTGCCTTCTTTGGTTCGCGAAAAGCCAAAGAGGCAATCCCAGAATTCCTGTCGTCTTAGCTTGCTAGCTATTGAACTTCCCCCATGATCTCAGTGTTTCTCACGCTTGGCAACTTTAAGATGGGTGGACTTCAACTCCCAGAATTCCCCAGCCAGCATGAGCTATATCCTCCCAACCTCCACTAGACAGGGTTTCAGGTTGAGAGTTTGGTTCACACACCATGCTAGGCCAGGGCTACTAAGCTGGGCTGCAAAAGCTGAGATCACCATTAGATGGTTAAGATTTCCATGGTCTTGTTCCTCCCACCAAAAGGTTATCTAGATGTCTGAAGCCCAGCTCTGGTTAACTAGCCTGGATTCAACTTGGTTTTGTATTATGTTCTCCAGATCCTCCTCCCTCCCTCCCTCCCTTCTGCAAAATGACTCCTGAAATCTTTGGACTACATAAAACAACCTTTGTGCTGTTTCCGAAGAAGGTGTTCCTCACTGTTTGAGAAACACTGAGCTAAACCAAGGAAGTAACACTTTTTCTGAGCTGAGAGCCATAATGGACTCTGGAATGGTGAAGCTGGGTGAGGTGGAGCTCTCAAAGTGAGCAGACCCCAGCCAAAACTAAACGTGGTTTAATTGACATGTAGTGGACATTCATTAAATATAATGAATATGATTCTTCCCTAGTTATTTATTTCAACATTTTACCCTTTTGTTTTATTCAATACTACAATTTGGTTGGTGATAACTTACAGGATACAACATCTAGGATACAGATGTCTTTTGTGGGGGCCTCAAAAAAGTCACAATGGCAATCACAGCTGCACAGTCAAAGCCTTGCTCCTGTTTCACATGCACTGTGCATGCAGTGAACATACAGAAGGGGTGTGGTTGCCATCCCACAGTTTCAACTGCTATTCCAACATTTTTTGACACTTGCCCCCATGGATTCCACATTTCTGGGGCCATATTTCAGTTTTCAGGACTCATGTGCAGGACTAAGGGCCAGGTTTTGTAGTTCCACTCCATATAACCTTATACCATGACACGGGGGGGGTGAGGAGAAGGGTGGTCTTAACTGCCATCCCAAAATATCAGTCAAGAATATTCCTCAAAATAGCTTTTTTGGGGGGCTGAGACAATATTTAAATAGACAGATCCAAGAAATCATGCTCTATTCAAGCTTCCATTGCATGAACCTTGAAGTATGCATAAATTTGCACATGATAAAAACTATCCTGAAGAAAACATCATTTGTTTCTTTATAGATTATGCACAAAGGCATTTGCCATTTTTATTTAAATATTTTTTTTAAAAAAATGTAGGGTCCAATTCATTGCAGGCAATATTTGAGCAAGGGGGAAGGTTGCAACCCTGGTGTACATTCCTTAAAGCCCTATATTGGGTGCAGGAACTTGCATGCTGAAACTTCATGGTCTTCCAAATCATCATATTACACCCTACCACCTGTTTTACAGTGGTGGTGCTTCTCTTCATGTGTCACTCCAGTTCACCCCAGCAATTCACATTCCATTCAGTATGTACCATTATCCTGAGACGAGCTGTGGGGTTTTGTGTTTATATAAAATATGTAAGTTTCCTGGTTGAGGCCTTCTTTTACCCCCCTCCCCAACAGCTAAAATGCTCTTTCTGAATGTGATAGCAGTTTGGGAGGGGGACCTTTTCTTCAGGTCTCTCCCAAATCAAAATTTTTAACTGTGGAGCTATTGGGTTGATCTGGATTTTGCCTATACTTGGAAGAGACTCATAGCAATTGATGGAACTTGTGAGCCACAGCTAACTGAAGTTGTTTTGATTCTAGTGTCTCCAGTCTAAATTATGATTAAATCAGCATGTGATCCAATACAAGCTAAATCATAACTTGCATTTCAGCCATGGGCCTCCATTGCTTTTCTTCTTCTTCTTCTTCTTCTTCCCCCCCCCTCCTCCTCCTCCTCCTCTACATCCCACTGTGGGTATCTGCATTTGCCATCCAATAAAAAAAAACTTGAGTCCACAAACAATGCCACAATAAATCTGTAAATCTTCCTAGTGTGACCAGACTCTTTTGTGGATGTTTTATTTTGCTGAAAATTCATCCTGTTGGATTAGCACCTGAAGGTAACTTCTGTTGGCTGGGATTTCCAGTTGACCACTATTAATACAGGTTACTTCATTCCTTCACATTTTGATGGGGGCTGATACAACTGTGGTTACCTCAAGAGGATTTCCATAAGGTTCTTTAAAGTTGATCACCCCACTGAAAGTAATTCTTCCAAGCAAGGTTTTCACAGTCTTCTGGAACAGTAACGACCGGGATGAAAGAGACGGAGTTGCAAGAATTTCAGTAACTGAACTATTTCCAGTTTAGACTCAATTTATCCCACAATATCTTAGGATAGATGTCCTAACAGTCAGGAACCACGCTGAGATGAGGAATAGGTCTCTAGTGTTTTATTACTGCTACATTAGACAGAAAATCCTAACAAACTGAAGAAGCGTGAGAAAACCCAGACAGATAAACCCCCAAAGTCAAGGCGGGTCTGTTCTGTGTCTCTTTGAATGGCTGCTCAACTCCTCCCTATTACGCATGCGTTTCCCCCCCTGGATAGGCGCCCCCTCCTGCTCACCATCAGTGCTCATGACAATAGAGACTAATTCCATTTCTTTCTTAACAGCTTTCTTGAGAATTGGTAACAGATAGTTGTTGTTGTTGTTTTTCCACTGATAATGAATGAGCTAGCAAAACTATCTCCTATATGTTTACAGCTGTTCAGAGAAACCATCTCCTATATGTGAACTGAGCTTCACATGTGGCTGCCATTGGCTTTTATGACACAGGTGTTTCTGGAGACCACCAGGTGTTTCTGACTCCTGCTGATCCAACTAGTCTAATATTATCAGGTTAGGGGAAATGTAAACCCAAGTAACTACCAGTTAGGGTAGAAGTTCCATCTTTGTTTCATTTGCCTCAAATGAGCAGATGGAGGGGGAAATTGCAGGAGACATCTCAGGCCTCATCTTAGTTGGGCTCAGACTGGGAAAAGAGCCAGCTTGCTGATGAGGACTTTGAAGAGTGCAGGCATATACATTGGAGACTATTTAATGCTGATGTGTTCTTGGCCTTGATGAGAAAATCAGCAAGTACCATTACTTTGGGCCTGACTTCCAGCAGCATCCCAAACAGGAATGTTGAGGGAATGCAGTGCACAGCCAAGTTGTTCATGTCCTTTATTACAGATCCGAGAATTCCCTCCCCAGACCTATCCATGGAAATTATAAATAAGAGTGAGTGGAACCAACTGGACAAAGGCACCACCCTCTCTGACCAAGAAGTTGTACTTTCTACTCCAGGAGATCTTGGAATGGTTGGCCATGCCTTCTGTCAATGAGCTGGTAGCAGCCTTTGTCTCCAAGACCGTTGTTCCATGAAAATAAAGGAAAATGCTCATGGGCCCAACAGAATGCAGAGCAGGCAGGGTACTAAAGCGGGTACATAATGCAGGTGCATTTAGTCTTAGGACTATTTTTTCTGGGAAAATCCATAGAAATCAAAATGTCTAAAACACAGCATTAGCCAAAATCAGCCAGACTCTTAGCAGATACAACTATGAGCAGCCTATAGTTTGCAGCCAGATCCATGGCCTCAGAATGGCAGTGCATTAGGGCCTCCTACTGCATTAGTTGGAAAACCACCACTTGAGAGCCAACCTCATGGCAGGAAGCTATTTGGTAAGTCCACAGAATCTGTGTTGGTACAGAAGAGGGGTAAAAAAGTCCCAGTTTCAGTCTCAAATAATATGACCAGCAAATAAAGGAAAATACCTTTTAGAGACCTTCAAGAAGATCCTTTCAATCCAGATTTGCACACCCAGCCTTGATTATACAGGAAATGAACAAAGAAACAGACCCTTGGGTTTCAGGACTGCCTGTACAAGTAAGAGCAATATTAGGGAAGAAGAGCCGTGTTCTACGGAAAGCAGATAACCAATCAGGAACAATAGTTGGGGTAGAGCACCCATCTCCAAAGCTTCTTGGCTCAGGAACAGGAGTTGCCCATCAACCAACTAGAGTTCAGAGCAGGGCAACTAGCACTTAAGTTGCTGGTACGTACGATAAAAGGGCAACATACCTCGCTTCAGGCAGACAATATGATGACAAAACCTTGAATAACAATCAGGGTGGAATGAGACTGAAAGGTCTTCAGAAGGAGGCTTCACACTGCTGGACTGAACAAGCGCATACACCCAACCTTCCTATCCTTATAAGAGTCACTAAACACAACAGCAAACTGGCTGATTCAAGAAAGCTTATCATGGAGGAGTAGATCCTACTCTTAATTTCTGCACAAACTCTTTCCACCCCAAAGAATGACTTTGCAATAAACTCAGTAAGTGCAGAATGCAAAGTGCACTTTAAGGGAATGGAGAGCTAAGAACCTATTCCTCTCCTGTAAGGCAGATAACTCAGGGAGGTGAGTAACACAATCATCCATAAGCAAGTGGACTAGAAGAGATCGCGTTATCTCCTTTCTTTCAGGTCCATCTTTTGATGTCCATAATAGTTCTTCATGGTGTGTCCAAGCACCCTCCCTATGTCCCTGCTTTAAATGGCTAGCAATAACTAGGCTCTGAGGTCCACCAACACCTCAACAGGGTGCTTTTCCAGTGTTGTCTCCTTGATATCACCACTTGGATGACTCACTTAGCTTCTCCCAATGGAGATGATGTTATGGTTGCTCCTCAGTGCGTGGGACGCTACTTATTTTATTAGGTTGTTCCATTTATACTGTTTGGTTTTATTTTTAATCTTATTACTATTTGGGAAGATCCATCAGCTGCCCAGAGTCAGGCATGACTGGGGTGGCCTTTAAGCCTAAATAAAATTTTAAAGCCAGTGTTATAGTTGTTGTAAATATTCTGGGTTCATCATGACTGCTGCACTAAAGGACAATCATCATTGCCAAGGGGGTTGTCTGTCCGTAAGGTTTCCTGCCATCTGTTTTGGGTAAGGAAGGAACTATCTCATGGGTACCAAACATGACAAATGTACAATAAAAGAATGAGAACTGTGGCTTGCTGCCAGCACTCTTTCCTTTTAGCTGCCCTTTCAAAGGCCATCAAGCTGTTCTTTCAGCTGAATATGATTCGGCTTTTGCCTGAATGCCTTGCCAGGGAGACCCAGATGACGCACTGATTTTCTTCTCCAGGAATGAGACAGCATAAGGCTGCATCATGGGCCATGTCAGATTTGACTTTCTCCCAGATGACCAGGGCTTCCCATTTTCTTTGGATTGATGGAAACTGTTGTGACCATCAGGTCTGTCAGTTGCCAAACAGGGGAACTGCAGGTATTAAAGGCAAGTAGAATTTAGACAGGGAAGCCTTTCAAGCTAAGACACCTTGGCTCAACCTGGCACCTGCCAAGCTTGAAGAATTCTTAGCCAGCACGGTCAAGAACTACAAATTCCAGGATTCGTGACTTCATGGACCAGCCCACGCCAGAGCTTCCTGTCGGTCGTCAACACCCCCAGCACCCCCAGGGACGAATCCATCACCTCTAGAATATCATCCATCCACCTTGCCCTTGGTCGGCCCCTCTTCCTTTTGCCCTCCACTCTCCCTAGCATCAGCATCTTCTTGCAGGTGTTCAGATATCTGTAAGAGACCAGATTGGAACTACTCTGGTGTGCAGTGGTGTCCAATGTTCGGGGGTCGGGTCTGCAACCCAGCCTCCAGGCCATCCAGAGAGCATATGAGTCCTCCCAGTGAATGCAATGCCTCTGAAAGGGGCAGGGCTGGATATTTTAGGCTCTTCTAGGGGCTAATGCAGTGTTTCTCGACCTTAACAAATTTAAGACATGTGGAATTCAACTCCCAGAATTCTGGGAGTTGAAGTCCACATGTCTTCAAGTTGCCAAGGTTGAGAAACACTGGGCTAATGTTTTAAAGATGACTGCAATTCCATCAGAAGGGCAAGAAAGAAAAAGAAATGGTTACTGCACCTGCTCACTGATTACCCAATATATGTGGTTCTTGCACATTTCTTAAATATTGGTGTGCAGTTGTATACACACGTATGCCTGCTACAAGAAGAGTAATGGTCATTCTCCCCCAACCTGGCATTTTCCAGGTGTATTGGGACAAGAACTCCCATAATCCCAGACAGCATGCCCACTAACCATTTTGAGCCAGGATATATGAGAATTGCAATCCTGAAACAACCTGGAGAAGACAGACAAGGCACAACTGTTGAAGATGCAGGCTTTTACTCCTGATTGATTGATTGATTGATTGATTATTTGATTTGATTTCACCTTCCACAATCAGTTAATTCTTGGAGCAGTTACAATCAATAATTTGCAATAAAATATTCAGGGTATAATCAATCGAAGGTAAAGAGTCAAAAATTGAAATCACCAGCTAACAAAAGCATAATATAAACAAGAAATGAACAAGAACAACAAGGAATGAATAATTAAATGGTTGCATCCACACATCTAAAGGTCAACAACTTGGACAACTCTGTTATAAATTATTTCCCATAACTTAATAAGGGAGGGGTATTATTGGAGTACTGTAATTTTCCAGCACTCAAACAGCCAATGTCTGGCCATCTTTAACATCTGGGGATGTTTTATAACATGCTGACTTATTGTTCAATTCTTTAGAGGTCAAGAAGACTCACACGAGTGCAGCTACCCAAAACTTATTGTGAAAGTGCTGGAAACAAAGGCTGTTGCTTCACTATTTTCCCCACAACATAAAGGCAAGTCTAAGGATGTGTTGGGACTATTATTCCCATTAACTGCAGAAGTTATTGGCACTTTGGTCCAACAGACTTCAGAGCTAAATTGGGAACAGCTTGTCCAACCAATCTAGAGTTAACCATCACCACTGAGCTGAAGATACCAGAGACTGAAGTGGAATGTTGAAGATGCAAACAATGTGTCTACCACTAAGTTATGGGACTAGTGGTGTTGTTGTTTAATCGTTTAGTCGCTTCCGACTCTTCGTGTCCTAACAGTCAGGAACCATGCTGAGACAAGGAATAGTTCTCTAGTGTTTTATTACTGCTACATTAGACAGAAAATCCTAACAAACTGAAGAAGCGTGAGAAAACCCAGACAGATAAACCCCAAAAGTTAAGGCGGGTCTGATCTGTGTCTCTTTGAATGGCTGCTCAACTCCTCCCTACTGCGCATGCATTTTCCCCCCTGGATAGGGGGCCCCTCCTGCTCACCATCAGTACTCATGACACTTCGTGACTTCATGGACCAGCCCACGCCAGAGCTTCCTGTCGGTCGTCAACACCCCCAGCACCCCCAGGGACGAATCCATCACCTCTAGAATATCATCCATCCACCTTGCCCTTGGTCGGCCCCTCTTCCTTTTGCCCTCCACTCTCCCCAGCATCAGCATCTTCTCCGGGGTGTCCTGTCTTCTCATTATGTGGCCAAAGTATTTCAGTTTTGCCTTTAGTATCATTCCCTCAAGTGAGCAGTCTGGCTTTATTTCCTGGAGGATGGACTGGTTTGATCTCCTTGCAGTCCAAGGCACTCTCAGAATTTTCCTCCAGCACCACAGTTCCAAAGCATCTGTCTTCCTTCGCTCAGCCTTCCTTATGGTCCAGCTCTCGCAGCCATATGTTACTACGGGGAACACCATTGCTTTAACTATGTGGACCTTTGTTGTCAGTGTGAGGTCTCTGCTCTTAACTATTTTATCGAGATTTGCTCTTCTCCCAAGGATTAAGCGTCTTCTGATTTCCTAACTGCAGTCAGCACCTGCAGTAAGGGACTAATGGTAGAGTCTCCAAATTCTAGAAGAATAGAAAGGCAACCAGCTAAACATGTTTTGAATAAAGTATGTTGGACCTTGGAGATACAGAATAGATAGTTTGTTGAATCATTCTATCACCAAGGCCAAACACATGGTGGACTCTGAGCTTCCTAACTCAGAGAATCCAAAGAATTAAAGATTTGGGGCTAAATCCAGATCATTTCTGGCTTCATAAGAAGTCTCATTTGGACTTGCATTTAAATGTCCTTTGTGTCTAAGGTCCATCTCTGATTATTTATTTGATGATTTTCATGTTGCATTATTATGATTATATGCGAAGGGTTCTGCCACCAAACTGGAAATGCCTTCAGTGTTGTCTGAGACTGGAAACTTTGGAGCCCTCAAGGATCCTTCATCAGGCCAAGGGTACAAAAAAGCAGAATGCGTGTCCCATTTTGGTCTTCCTCCCTCTTGGACTGGAGCCAGGTGCTTATTACAAATTCTTCATTTACAGATTTGGCAGTCTCTCAGCAAAAACAACACAATCTGTCTGGGCTGAAGTGATTATATTTGCTGGAAAATGAAAAAAAAAACTGTGATACTCTGGCATTTGAGGCATTTATCACATGATTGGTTTGTTGTCAGGAGACATATTAATACTGAATGTTCTCCTCTTTCTATATTTAATGATCATGGACTGTATTATTTCATCATAATTATGATAAATTAATAATGGGGTACATTATTAATTATGGAATGGTATATTAAAGGCAAAACTGAAGTACTTTGGCCACATAATGAGAAGACAGGACACCCTGGAGAGGATGCTGATGCTGGGGAGAGTGGAGGGCAAAAGGAAGAGGGGCCGACCAAGGGCAAGATGGATGGATGACATTCTACAGGTGACAGATTTGACCTTGGGAGAGCTGGGGGTGGCGACGACCAACAGGAAGCTCTGGTGTGGGCTGGTCCATGAAGTCACGAAGAATCAGAAGTGACTGAACTAATAAAGAACAACACAATTATTTATTAGTAATAACTCTGAGCCCTGCATGGATTAGCCATTTGTTGACATGCCATACTATACTACAGATGTTTTTTTTCTTTATTCAAAGTTGTATGGTCCAGAAGAACCTCATACTTTTTCCCTATTATTTCTTTCCATTCACATAGACATACGTGCTTTTCTGCACCATCCCCAAGAATAATCCACATTCTGCTGGCCATTTTTTAATAGACATATAAAAGCACTCTCCCACTGCCTAGCAAAATCAAGGAGGCTAGCTAAGCAAGGTGGCATTTAAACCACAGAACATGGTCAAAGAAGCAGAAGCCATAAACTTGGTTGGCTTGCTCCTTGTTTTCTTTAGGAAGAACTAAAGTGGCGTCCCCCCAAAGGGTCAAACATGACTCAGTGCTTGCACAGGGGACCTTTCACCTTTCAAAGGCGGGAAGATGGTTGAGGTCCACACAGTCAGCCATCTTACAAATCCTACTGGCTTCCTTTGGAGAATGTTTTTCTGATGCTGCAGCATTGGACAGAATGAGATTATAACTGAGAATTTCACCTCATGCTTCAACCCCTTGACTAGGGTTCTATTACTTTTTCAGGCATATTCTTCATGAAAAAGTGCATCTGTTGGAGAAAATGATGGGTGATCTTTTGAAGACAAAGATGGGAAGTGAACCGCCCTCTCCAGGGTTTCACAGAGATTGGGAGAGGCAAAAGGTGGGAAGAACAACAACAACAACTTCATATTAGAATGACACTTCCTTGTGAGGGAACATGATGCATTAAAGTAGAGTGAAAACACAGCTTCTTTGCCCATCCTGATTAGTATGAAGAGGCCTCACAATATTGTTCCCATTCTCATAAATTGGAGTGCCCAAAATCCAAATTTGTCTTCAGACTCAGCCAATTTGGTGTCATGGTTAAGGCACCAGGCTAGAAACCGGGAGACCGTGAGTTCTAGTCCAGCCTTAGGCACAAAGCCAGCTGGGTGACCTTGGGCCAGTCGCTCTCTCTTAGCCCTAGGAAGCAGGCAATGGCAAACCACTTCTGAAAAACCTTACCAAGGAAACTGCAGGGACTTGTCCAGGCAGTCTCTGAGAATCAGACACGAGTGAACGGATTAAAAAAAAAATCAATGCAGAGCAAGTGTTTGCTGGGAATTCAGAAGATAGGGTTTTTTTTCCTTTTCATTTTGGCAGTGAAATAGTGGAGGCTATGCTGTTCTAGAATCCTGAACTCTTCATTCCTGCCGCAAATTGGAGAAAGGAATGAGGTCTGGTTGAGACATATCCAGGACTAGCCTGACATTGTCCCACAAGGTGTGAAATTTTCCAGCTTCCCTGTGCTTCCCTGACCACAGCTGGCAAATTCTGTCCCCTTAAAAGGATAATAAACCACAAATCCTTTGTGAGAAAACCCATGCTATATTTATACAACAAGCCATGTATACAAGGGATTAAAATAAACTATTTATTCCTTCATCCTGGACAAATCACATTATCCAGAAACTCCAAGGAGCAGAGCTTTTGTTTTCAAAATAAACACTGGGCAGTTTTTTCCCCTTGCAAGAACCCACGCAGTGTGGAATAAACGCTTCGGACTACCAGGAGCACAGAATGTACAGAGCCGAGCTAACACTCATAATCCATTACGAAGTCCAAGATAAATGGAAGGATTTTGGACACCCTTCATTGCCACTGCAGCTCTTCTTTGCTGTTCTTCCGTGACCTAATTTCTTTCCCCTTCAAATGGCTAATGATTTCCAAGGCCCCAAGGCCACAACACCAATGGAAACCCCGTACCCAAGTTCCATTCTTCCCGAAAATGAGATGCCTTCCGGAATGATTCCACATCCACTTGACTCCTTGCTCAGATTAGGAGCCATCCTTTCAGTGAGATCATTTTTCCCATCATAAATACGAGCAGGGCCAGTCCTGTTATTAGGTACATTAAAGCAAAGCCCAAGCAGACATGTGGGGAGATGCTAGGAGTTGTTCAAGGTCAAAACTGAATGAATTATGAAGCCTGCTGCCCTTAGCTCAAATGAAAGCATGGTCCTGCTAACAAAGACGAAGAAATATTTTACTGCTTAACCAAGTTATACTCTATGTCAGTGTTTCTCAACCTTGGCCACTTTAAGATGTCTAGACTTCAACTCCCAGAATTCCCCAGCCAGCATGGCTGGCTGGGGAATTCTGGGAGTTGAAGTCCAGACATCTTAAAATGGCCAAGGTTGAGAAACACTCCTCTATGTAAAATGAAGGGGTCATATTCACGATCTTGTCTCCCCAAGAAAGTAGTGATAGGTTGGCCATAGAGATGGATTTTTTTGACCTGTGGGGCTTGAAAACATAGGCTGTGTTCCCTAGGAGTAACAGATCTGGGCTGCAACAATTCAGATGACTACTATGGGGCAACAAAGAGAGTTTTCTGCATTTTCTTCCTACCCTCTGGAATTTTCCAATTCAGATTTGATAGCCCTGATCCTCATCCAATATTCTCAACTGACAAAAAAAGAGAAGCTAGCACAAAACAGTACAAACTTGGCTAGCTAAACTGGGTAGGTTTTGCGGGGGGTTCATATATGTGAGTGATCTAGCACAACAGGAAAACTAGCCTGTTTGGTGAGTTTATGATTCAATGAACTGTGCAAAAATAGTTTAATTCAGTAATCAGATTAAGCACAGCCACAGAGCTGGAGGAGGGCCTTGAAGCCATGGAGTTTAACCCACTAGCTTGGACAGGAATTCGCTTAATCCCTGTTTTCCCCCTGATGTGACAGTTCTGGGATTCTTGATGTTCTCTGAGCTTGGTTGTTTTCTTGAGGACGTTTCATTACCAAACTAGGTAACATCATCAGTGTGAGGGAGAGTGGGGTTTGCTGGCTGTATATATATATATAACAGCTTGCCCAGCCAGTCCTGGTTGGGGTGTGGTTTGCCCCTTGATGGTTCCTGGATTAGGGGATTTTTTCTTCCTTGACTGTTCCCTGTTTATCTGGTTGTTGGCTGCTGGACAGGATGTGGTCTGGCCTGCTTGTGTCCCTCCTTGATTTTTAGTTATATCTTTGAAATGTTACATGTATGGGTTTATCTCTACCTGCTTGTTGATGGCTGATATGTCTGTATGCCAAGCTTCCAGGACTTCCCTAGCATTTTTGGATGTGGCTTGGTCTGGAATGTCAAGTTTCCCAGTTGAAATGATGGTTGAATTTGTAAATGTGTTGAGAGATTAATGAATTTTCGTCTTGTCTTCTGACTGCCACTTGATGTTCATGGATGCTTCTGCCAGTCTTCTACCTGTCTGTCCTACATAGTGGTTGTTACACTCCTTACACTGTATGTTCTAGACATTTTTTTTTTCTTTGGCTGCTGGAACTTTAGGCTTACCTAAGATGTTTTGGAAGGATTTGGTTGGTTTGTGTGCTACAGTGATGCGAAGAGGTTGTAGTAGTCTGGTGGTGGTCTCAGAGATGTTTTTAAAGTGTGGCAGAAAGTTCCTTTCCATAGGCTGTGATGATTGTGTTGCAAGAGGCTATATAGCTATTAATTTAATAATATCAATTGATTAATATTAATTAACTTCATTAAACAATTGATTTAATTAATTGTTTAATGAAGTTGTGTGGGTGCCTATTGTGTTGGTAGTCCACTTCCTCTTTTTGAAGTTCTGAGTTGCCGCAGTGTGTGTTTGTGTGTGCTTGTCTGAAGGGGCTTCTTACACGGTGGGCAATTGGGTTGTTGGTTTGGCACTGAATCCGCCTAGTGTCGGTGGTTTTTAATACACCTGAGCTTTTCGTCTGCCATTGCCTCCTCTGAGAATGTCCAAGAAAGGTAGTTTGTTGTTGTTTTCTTCTCCTCCTGTGAATTTTATCCCTCTGAAGATGCTGTTGATTGTTTCTGGTGCCTCCTTTAAGAGTTCCTTTTTTGTTTATGATGAAGGTACTGTCTACATAACGGATCCATATTCTGGGCTGTATTTGTGGAAGTGCCACCGCTTCTAGGCGAGGCCTCACGGTCTCAGCTATGAATCCTGATGGGAGCTCCCATGGATATTCCTCTGATTGGTCTGTAAACCTGTCCATCAAACTGGAAGTAAGTGGGGAGGCAAAGGTCAGTAAGTCCCATGAGCCTGGGTACTTCGATTTCTGTATATCCTGTTAAGTTTGACATATTGAGTAGTAGGGCTGTGATGGATTCCTTTGCTACTTCTGGATCTCCTGCTCTGATCTCCTGTTTTGTATATTATTTACATTTTTATTCTATCATACTTTTTATTCTTCGTTATCTTATTGATCTTGGTTCTCCGTTCTTGCTTGCTTTTTTCTATTGTTTAAATTGGTTATACATCTCGTAGAATTGCTTCAGCCTCTGGGGGAGCTTATACATTGATTACAAAAATGAACATAAATAAAAGATCTCAACACATGGTCTATGACTGAACTGATGGGGAGCCCATCATCTCACTGGGTGGAGAGTTCCCCTTCATATATATTCATCTCCCCTCTTCTGAACAAAATAGCTACTAGTGATAAAGACTTTTCTGCCTTCCTCCATACTTCTCCCTAATATCTCCTCTGATGATAAATCCCACTGACTCAGTTACACATTCCCTCTGGCTCTCTATTAAGAGGCTTGAAGGAAACATCCCATAAACTCCCATCTGGAAAAACAGGTGGTAGAGGAAAAAGCCACACTCCAAGATGCCATAAAGCACAGCAGCCGTTGCTTTTAAATGGACGTGGCAATGCCTACATGGTGCAGAGGGGAGCTAAGCCAGCTTTAACAGCATTTAGAATAAGTAGCTATGATGCAATTGGTATTTTAGGAACAGCCTGAAATTAGCTACTGACTGTATACCATAAATTTAATATCTTGGGGAGGGAAGACTTGGTTAGTTGCCTACGCAAAAAATAAAAAAGAGCTTTCCATGCTTTGTCATCTTTATATGGAAAAAGGGGGGAGTGGCAGAAGAGCAGACTTCATATTTTTTTGTTGAAATATAGCCAGAGCAAAACCTTTATTATTAGCCTAGAAATCTGATGGCCTCCAAAGAGGTAGAATTTATGGGGCTTTTGCTTCTGGTGCATCACAATGCAAAGGGTCAATGACATAATGAATGAGATTTGGCACAGGCCTCCAGGCCTGATGGCCACAAGTTGTGTATTTCCATTGCAATTGAGAGATGGCGTGTGAAAAGGAAGAGAAGGATCAAGAGAAAACATCTTTGCCAGGAGACAGACCCTGCATAGTAGTGCAGGCCAAGGAGTTGGGAGGAATTTTAAGCATCATCTGCTTTAACTTTGGGGACTGTGGGTAGTTAAACTAGGGGTGGTCAAGATGTTGTGGCACTGAAGCACTACAATCTGTATGTCTGGCTGTGAGATGCTCAGTTGCCGGTTTGATTATATCCCCAATAATCTCTACAAGGGTGGCTGCAGGACAAAAGACTTTTGTCCAAGTCGTGAAAGAAGCGTAGTGTTGTCATGACTCATGCTGGGCCTGTTTAATTGATGCATGCAACAGTTCAATGCATGTATAAAAGTGGTGGAACGTGCATGCCAATGGTGCACCCCATGTACTAAAGGGGGGAAGCTTGTGTCACAATGGTGTGATGTTGCTTACATCATTTGACACATGCACACACTGTGACACCTCTGGGGGGGAAGAAAAATCTCATTCAGGTCAATATCTCACTTGTAGTCAACAGTGGCTGATTTCTCTGAAACAGGGTCAGATTTTCTAGACTTTGGTAGAAGACCATTAGCCTAGGAAATCCCAAGACATAGGCTAGACTGGGAAGTCGAACGAGGCATTCTGGAAGGCACTTCTGTACTATTTATTTCATTATTAGACTGATACCTCATCTTTATTCTGCAGTACTCAAGGCAGTGTGCATAACGCTCACACCTTCTATTTTCCCTACTACAAGAGCAACCCTGCGAAGTAGTTTGGACTGAGGGAGAGGGACTGGCTCAAAGTCGTCTAGCTGGCTTTCACGCCTAAGGGAGGAATAGAACTCACGGTCCCCTCGTTCCTAGTCCAGCTTCTTCACCACTATGCCATACTGGCTCTCATGTTGTTGCCCAGAAAATTGCATGGACCTAAAGTCATCAGGAATCAAGCTTAACTCTGAATTACTAGGTTTACCTAATCATCACTAGCTTTATTAACCATAGTGAGAGAGGATTAGGTCATTATATAATTACATTAAATCAGCCTGAGCCCAAGGTCACCCAGCTGGCTTCATGCCCAAGGTAGGACTAGAACTCATGGTCTCCCGGTTTCTAACCTAGTCCAGCTCCTTCACCTTAGCCACTACACCAATCACCAATCTACTTGTTGTTTATTCGTTTAGTCGCTTCCGACTCTTCATGGACCAGCCCACGCCAGAGCTTCCTGTCGGTCGTCAACACCCCCAGCTCCCCCAGGGACAAGTCCGTCACCTCTAGAATATCATCCATCCATCTTGCCCTTGGTCGGCCCCTCTTCCTTTTGCCCTCCACTCTCCCCAGCATCAGCATCTTCTCCAGGGTGTCCTGTCTTCTCATTATGTGGCCAAAGTATTTCAGTTTGGCCTTTAATATCATTCCCTCAAGTGAGCAGTCTGGCTTTATTTCCTGGAGGATGGACTGGTTTGACCTCCTTGCAGTCCAAGGCACTCTCAGAATTTTCCTCCAACACCACAGTTCAAAAGCATCTATCTTCCTTCTCTCAGCCTTCCTTATGGTCCAGCTCTCGCAGCCATATGTTACTACAGGGAACACCATTGCTTTAACTATGTGGGCCTTTGTTGTCAGTGTGATGTCTCTGCTCTTAACTATTTTATCGAGATTTGTCATTGCTCTTCTTCCAAGGATTAAGCGTCTTCTGATTTCCTGACTGCAGTCAGCATCTGCAGTAATCTTTGCACCTAGGAATACAAAGTCTTTCACTGCTTCTACATTTTCTCCCTCTATTTGCCAGTTATCAATCAAGCTGGTTGCCATAATCTTGGTTTTTTTGAGGTTTAGCTGCAAGCCAGCTTTTGCACTTTCTTCTTCTACTTACAGAACCTAATTTGCCAGATTTAGAATCCCGTCTGTGCTGTTCTTTTCCCTTTTGGTTGCTATTTCTTTATTGGTTCATTGGTTCCTTGCCTGTGACATTGCCCTCTAGATTCAGGCCTGCAGAAACTCATTTCACAATTTCATTAAAAAGCAGACAGTCATCTTTTTATTATAATTAATGTACCAACGTGCACTGGTGAAGGCCAGCATGTTTTGTATTCCAATAAGAACAGAGTGTTGCACCAGAGTACATAGTTAAGTGTCTTGGGACAATTAACTTAAAAAGAAAAGAAAGTTTGTAGTTCATATGACTGTAAACTAAAGCTTGCAAGAAGTGGTGGTGATGGTTAGTGGCTGGAAAATTATCAGAAGTCAAACAAGGATTGGAGAAGCTTCCATTCAGGAGATATGCACACTGTCTGCAGAGCTGAACTATGCTGTGCTCCTACTGTATGTCATCTAGCAGAAGAAAATAAGAAAAAACAATGAAAAAACACACACAGATGGGCTTCATTATTTTCATTTCCTAACTGTGTGTGTAGATTGCCTTTCAGCAGCTTTTGAAATACCAGTCTAAAGCAAGATTGTCAGGGAAATAAAAACAGGGCAGTTAAACTAATATTTGTTAGTGAAAGGGCATCCAGGGATGTATACGCATCGGGGTGTCCAAAGAGATGGGCAAAATAGTCCATCTGTATTGCATCTGTATTGTCAAAGCTCTCTAGCCCTTTTCATGTGCATTTCATTGTGATGCACAGAAAAAGGGGTACAGGTTTGATCCCAAGATTGCAGCTGCCGTATTGACTATTTCTACCTCCTTGAAAATGACCCTGATACACCTCAAATATTGGGGATCAAAAGTTGTGCTCCCTTGCTATAATGATTCTATGCCCATGGGATGGCAAAGATACCATGAGTAAGAGGGCCCAAAAGTCAAAAATGGGCAGACCATGATTTTCTTGGCCTTTTTTTTCAGCCAAACCTTTTCTTTCTCCATATCTGCATTCAGCTAACATACATTAGCCTGGTTACTCAAATAACACATTTTTTAATTCATGCCCTACATTAAGCCACAAGCTAAACCAGGGGTGTCTGCAGGGAAAGGGTTGAAAAAGTCAATATGGCAGCTGCAAATCATACAATCAAAGCCCTGCTCCTTTTTTATAAGATTGCACAGTTGTGGGCACCATCTTGACTTTTTTGACTCCCCTTGCAGAGACCCCAGTGGCTGTGACTTAACGTGAGATGAGTCCAGTCTGTTGGTGTAACTGCTACACCAATAGCCTGGACTCACATCTTGCTAAGTCACAGTCACACAGAAAACCAAGGTTGACTCTGACTTAGCATCTTGTACAAATGCAGCTGGCTAGGTCTTTCCCTGACCTGGTTAGTGAGTTGTGTGAACAGATCCTGCCTATTTGTTTCTGCCTTCTCTTTTTCTTTCCCTCTCATGTTGTGAGAACCCATATTCATGCAGCTAAATCTCCAAACAGGACCAGACACAGCCTGCATTCCAGGCTGTTTTCCTCAACCCAGCTGACATCTCAGTCCCTCCTGGAACCATCCAATACAGCTGGATCACATCTGGACCGACATATTGCTCCTGAGGGTCCCATTCCGCTTGCCTCAACTGGAGTGTGTAGCAGTGATTTACGTCAGTAGCGGATCTGGCCCAGAGAATGGAAAGGATGCTGGGCCTGGAAGAAAGATGACCCATCAGTAAACTCTGTTGCACAGCAGAGGCGATGACGTCCTTCCCCGAGCAGACATGCTCCATCACCTTCGCCACCCCAGCGTGACAGCAGCCGGGGCAGGGGGTGACAGGGGAGGAGACTGAGCCACAGGAGGGGTCATCCTTCATGAGCTGGACACGCTTCAGCCATCAATGTGTTGGACAGCTCAGCAGCCTCGGAGAACCTCTGGCACACGCCATCTGCCCTCAAATCTATCAATCATATTGCATAATCACATCCAGGGACGCCCTGTCTGCAAGTGAAACGTGCAGTTCTCTTTCTCTCTCTCTTTCTCTTGAAGCCACATGTCAGGTTGAGAAGCTCCTCAAGATCTGGCCTAGCTGGTACTTGAACAGGAGACCTCTAAGGCATAGCAATGCTGTAGACTAGGTGGGAAAGTTTGAAAAAGATCCTTCTAAAAGGCAAGGGCAAAACCCTTCTCTATTATCCACAATCACACAAACCCACACATACACACTGCCCATGGTGGTGTCCATGTCAGTTAGGAGCTTACATCAAAAAGAGCCTTCAGTAAAATATCACAGCTAGCAATGGAGAAGGAAAGGAGGAAGGTACCAAGAAGAGGCCAGAGTTACACTTTGTGCTTAATCAAGGTTTATCGATCCTCTGTTGATGGGCTACAAGCTCATACATTGCAATAAACTGGAGGTGTACAACCACGGGGTCCATTTGGCCTTTGAGTGAGCTATACCTCTGAAATGAGGGACCAGGATAATAACTGTTTTTGATTTTCTTTCAATGGCCAACCTTGTCTAGGCTTGGAAGCTAATCAATGTTCGTTCTTGGATGAGACACCACCATGAGATTATGGACTGTGTGCTGGACTGGGCAGTCAAAAGATCCTAGAAGAAGGCTGCATCAGACCACATCCACAGGACTACCCAGAAGTCACCAGCACCAGCAACTGAGCTTGACCCAAAGGTGTCTTTTCCTTTTGGCTCACTAGCTGCCTCTCTTCTATTGGAGAATGAAGGCCAGTTCTATAACAAGCTGTGAGTTAATGAGTTGTGCATGCTAGGTCAATGGATTATTTATTTATTTATTTATTTATTTTATTTACTCAATTTCTATAGCCGCCCATCTCAGCAAGTGACACAATGGGCAAAACTTTAAGAGAGAGAGAGAGACAGGGAGAGAGAGATAATTTTGCTGAAAATTTTAAACACAAGACTAAAACTAACACAAACTAAAATAGAGTGAAAAAAGGAGAAGGAAAAAATGAAAGAAAAACTAAAGGTGCAAAAACAAAAGGAGTAGCAGGAAAACAGAAAAGAAAGAAAAAGGATACAAAGAAGTGACTTCTGATCTTCTTTCTGGCAGTTTTAAGTCCAATTATAGATTGACCTCTCTCTCTAAAGTTACAGTGTGACTTTCTTCTTTCTATAATCCATCCTATCTAAGCGTCAAAACCATAACTCACACATAACTTCGGGGTTTTTTTTCTTTTTTACGCAAAAACCCATAAGGGGTTTCCAGTCACCAATAAATGTAGATATTGTCTTTTCGCATGACACGCAAAACTGAAAGTAGCAAACAAAGCCCAAAACCTGGGGCTACCAGATCTGGACTGCAACCCCACAGATGGCCATTGGGTGGAAGCAGAGTTAGTTTTCTGTATCTCTTTGGGCTCCCTGGTGGTTCCACAAGATTTTTGCAACCCAGCTATGGGTTGGGCTATTTTTAACTCCTGGGCTATTTTTAACTTTCTGTTGAGCATTGCTAGCTCTTCCAATTCAGTCTGGACAGCTCAAGAGTTTGCTGCGGTGCAGAGTCCTCTCCTGAAATGGACATCTGGACTTTTTAATAGTTGCCTGTTAGCCAAGAAGTGCAGTGATTTTCCCCCCACCTCTCACACATTTCCAGGATAGGAAAGGCTATAACAGGCAACAGCTTCCTTGCCATTTAATGTTCAAGTAGTCCAGAATGCAGCAGCACCAGTAGTTATAGGCATCTCTTGCTACATCTATGTGATGCCTCTACTCTGCAAGATAGATGCTTCCAACTCCCAATAGGCTTTTGGGGGCCATTCAAGGTGCTGGTTATCGCCTAAACATCCCTGCACATCTGGGTTATTTGCAAGACCACTTGTTTCCAGAGGTATATGTCCTTCCCACACATCCCAATCAACAGGGAGGGCCTACTCTGGGTCCCCTCATTGAAGGAATGTCATCTTATGGGACTGCAATGGTATGTGGGAAAGACCTTAGGAGATAGGGCCAAGAGATGCTACCTAGGGAATGGTCAGATAAGAGATGGCATAGCCCACAGCTGCATAATGGGTAGAGCAAGAGGCTCAGAAGGGACCCTCCCTAGTTTCTTGGGCTGCAAAGGACACAAGGGGAGAATTGTCCTTTCAGACTTGCAAGATTCTGTCAATGTAGCTTTACAATAAAGTAGAATTAGCTCATCTCGTCGTGATTCCTATCTGGTTTACCCCACGAGGCCAACAGAGACCCCGAAGACATGATTTCTCAGTGGCAGATCTTGCCCTTTGCAATGATCTCTCCTGCCCAAATATACACTTGGCCCCAACCCTGCAGATTTTCAGAAAGGCAGTTTCTCTCACTCCTTAGGCCCTTGGGCCAAGATGACCAGAATTCCCATCTGGATGAATGCTAATATAGATTTTAGTTCTGATCACCATTTTATTGTCTTTGTTGGGTTTTAGTGGTAGCTGCTGCTTTCTTTTGTATTTGTGATTTGATGATTTTTATTTTTTTTATTTTTGGTACACCACCCAGAGTCACGTTGTCTGAGCTGGGCAGCCATATAAATGCCTGAAATAAAATAAATGCCTGAAAGCCATTGGTTTTTTTAAAACATAAAACATCCACCTGAAATAAAAAACAGCTGTTTTGTGGTTTAAACGGCCAGGAAACCTCTGTTGGGGAAAGAATTATTGGCTCTCTTTCCCCGCATAGTGAATTGCAATATAACTAGGCATAGAAATTGTCTAGCATTTAAAGGACAGAAAGAGCATTTTTTTCCAACTGGTGGTCAAAGGGAGTGATGTGAAACTTTGCTTTTACTTTTATGCAGGAGTATTGTTAGACGCAAGTATTTAGTGTCATTTCTATCCTTCCTTTCCTTGAAGGAACTCATAGAGGCATTCAGTTGATTCCCTTCAGCTATGTCAGTGTTTTTCAAACTTGGCAACTTTAAGATGGGTGGACGTCAACTCCCAGAATTCCCCAGCCAAGTTGCTAAGTTTGAAAAACACTGAGCTATATCCTCCCAACCTCCACTAGACAGGGTTTCAGGTTGAGAGTTTGGTTCACACACCATGCTAGGCCAGGGCTACTAAGCTGGGCTGCAGAAGCTGAGATCACCATTAGATGGTTAAGATTTCCATGGTCTTGTTCCTCCCACCAAAAGGTTATCTAGATGTCTGAAGCTCAGCTCTGGTTAACCTAGCCTGGATTCAACTTGGTTTTGTATTATGTTCTCCAGATCTTCCTTCCTTCCTTCCTTCCTTCCTCTTTCCCTTCCCCCCTCCCCCTCCCCCTTTCCTCCCTCCCCCTCCCCCTCTCTCCCCTTCCTTCCTTCCTTCCTTCCTTCCTTCCTTCCTTCCTTCCTTCCTTCTCTCGTCTTCTCTATTTCTCCTCTCTCCCTCCCTCCCTCCCTCCCTCCCCCTTCGTTCCTTCCTTCCTTCCTTCCTCTTTCCCTTCCCCCCTCCCCCTCCCCCTCCCCCTTTCCTCCCTCCACCCCCCTCCCCCTCTCTCCCCTTCCTTCCTTCCTTCCTTCCTTCCTTCCTTCCTTCCTTCCTTCTCTCGTCTTCTCTCTTTCTCCTCTCTCCCTCCCTCCCTCCCTCCCCCTTCGTTCCTTCCTTCCTTCCTCTTTCCCCCCTCCCCCTCCCCCTTTCCTCCCTCCATCCCCCTCCCCCTCTCTCCCCTTCCTTCCTTCCTTCCTTCCTTCCTTCTCTCGTCTTCTCTCTTTCTCCTCTCTCCCTCCCTCCCTCCCTCCCTCCCTCCCCCTTCGTTCCTTCCTTCCTTCCTTCCCTCCTTCCACAAAATGACTCCTGAAATCTTTGGACTACATAAAACAACCTTTGTGCTGTTTCAGAAGAAGGTGCTGCTTAGACTTCTTGTCTAAGAAGTAATATTTAAATGCAGATGAAGGGGCTTTGATGAGAAACATGCCTTTCAAATTCACCTCTGCATTAGCAACTAATGTCTTTGAGAAGCCTTTTTTTTTACTCAGCAGGCAATCCAGGGGACTATGAAATGGTTTGAATGACTAGATACTAAATGTGGTGACCATTTGTCTTCAGGGACCATGTCTGAGCATGCTTTCATCCCCAAATGCCCCTGGAATGAGATGGCTGCATCCCAAATTCTTGGTTTAAATTTTTAAACTTTTTCTTTTTTCAAAACAAGAATGACTCTGATGTCACCACTTACTGTGAGTGGTTGCTTCATCTAATGGCTCATCCTACATGCAGATCGAACATGTAGGTTAAAATGAAGTTGTGTGTTTCTTGTTCAGCATATTGCAGGAACCCAGAGTTTGTTTTAGCAAGTGGTATGAATAAGACCGTCTGATAAAACTGTATTACTAGTTGGAAAGATTGCATGGTATGCAAACAGCACAACTGTGTCCTATTAAGCCAGTTTAAGGCTTGGGGTATTTCATGAATTCAGGAGTCCTGTTTTGGGGAGTTAAAAATCCCCCCACACACACACAAAAAACCAGATGAACTAGAAACTGGAAGAGAATCTATGTAGCTCAGGGTTGAACTGTGGAGTCCTTGGTGTTCTCTGAACTTGGGTGTTTTGCTGTAGATGTTTTGCCACCCAGCTAGGCAACATCTTCAGTGCTCCTAAAGTACTGAAGGTGTTACCTAGTCAGGCAACAAAATGTCTGCAGGAAAACCACCAAGCTCAGAGAACACCAAGGACTCCACCAAACTGGAAATGTTAATGATATTTGCTCTAGCTCTGAAATGTCTATGTGTGAAATATATCAAAGTCTGCTAAAATGTGTGACATATATCAAAGTCTGCTAAAATTGGACCAGTCTGGATGGGGTCAGTGACTTGATGACTATTTTCTTTCATTCATCTTCTCTTTTTTAATCTATTTCCCTCCCACATGACATCTTGAGTTTTGTTGCTGAGCAAAGAAAGCAAACAAGTCGTCTCACTGGGAACAAATACCGACCAAATCAGGAAAATGAAGGAAAGTAAATATTTGTTTAAAATAGTCCTCTATGCTTGCTTCCTTTAATGCTAAGCGCAACATGGTTACCAGTTCCCTGTATTTGTCCTGGCTTGTCTTATTGCTGGGTAACAAAAGAGGTTTCTTTCATGAGCATTGCCGATCGTTCATTGCTGATGGCTATTAGCTACTGGACCGTCTCCATTCCTCCACCTGCTTGGATGAAAAAAAAAATAGTCTCTGGATTTTAAACGCAGCCAGTAAAGAGGAAACAAGTCTCAAGTTTTTGCAGCTGACTGGCTGGAACTGGTGTTGTTTTAGGTTAAACTATGTCTCGCTAGGTCTCTGCCTGTTTCCCTCTGCTCAGCTTGCATCTCTGTAAATAAATCAGATTTTAAAAAGAACACATTTCCTCAACTTTCTTTCATCACAAGGAAATGAGTGGTCAAGCTACAGATGCTGTTAATGTGTTTTTCTTTGCACCTTTTTCATAACATCTGCAATGGGGTGATGACACTGGAAGTGGGGAGGAAAAAGTGCTTCAGCCTGTTCTCTGGGTGACACCTTTCTAAAAAATACCACCAATCCCGCCCCTCAAAGCCATGGAAAATGCCAGGTGAAATTGACTGGTGTCTCTTGATGAGCCAAACAGCATCCTTCAAACAACTGATTCTGCTGCATCTGGCCAAGGACACAAGTATGGGTAGGAATTATAACCCAACACATTGGACAGCACTGGAGAGCTTTGGGTGAGATGGCTGATGAGCTTGATTCAAGTGTAAAACTGCTCTGAATCTACTTTGCACTGCCTCACCCCACGTTTGTCCCAAACATGTAACATGGTGTTGCCAGATTGGTGACTCAAGGATACAACTCTTCCCTTGAATTTTGGCACACCAAGAGTATCATAAAGCCATAGGATTAGAAGGGACCAGAGAGGTCTTCTCCTGCAACCCCTTGCCAAGGATAGGAATTCTCACCATCTCAAACAAATGGCAGTCCATCCGTTGTTTGAAAACCATCAGTGATGGTAGAGCACTCATGACTCCAGGTGGGAGGCTGTCCACTGCTTCACAGCTCTCAGTCAGGAAATCCCTCCTTCTGTTGAGTTTGGATCTTCCTCTGTAAAGCTCCCACCCATTGGTTCTGGTCCTATCTTTGGGCACTAGGGAGAATATGTAAATCCACACCCTCTTCCCTGTGACAGCCAGGGAAACAACAGGGAATAGAGTCCAAGGAAGATGGATCACCTGTTGCAAATTCTGAGCCAAATGGAACATTCAGACAGCCTTGAGTTACCCAAGAAGGTTGGGATAACAACGAACAGGTGAGATGATAAGCCCCAAAGAATGCAAGCTCAGCAGCTAGGGGCAGCCAGCCTGTTCAGAATTTGGATGAGAAGATAAAGTAAATACTTTTTTTTTTAATGGCTAGAACTCCAGATCAAAGTTGGAAAGACCTGGTTTTATTTATTTGGAAAAGTCAGATTATATTGGCAGATGTGTATTTTCTTTCCTTTTTTTTTTTTAAGTCTTTCACAAACATTGGCCCTGGTTTGAGGTTTCCTGACAGGCATGCTGTTTTTAAGGACTTCTTATGGAAAAGGAAAAGGGAATAATATTTAAAGAGGCTGGAGGCAGGAGCGGGTGCATCTGAAGGTTTTCCCCATGCACCTGAGATTTCCTGAAACAGAAACTTAGAACAAGGCCCTGACATTGTATGAACCAACCAGCTGTGACAAATTTCCAAGCCGAGGTTGAGCTTGTGCAAAAGGTCAATCGGAAGTGACAAAAGTCTTTTAGAAAGATGGAGATCAAAGAAGGACTTTGGGTTAAATTTTGCACCAGGCTGGAAGCAATGTAACAAATGCTGGGGATGGGATGGGAAGAGACACTGAGACTCTTCAGTTGATTTTGCATGATTTGCTCCACCTTTAGTT
The DNA here is from genome assembly GCF_035149785.1 of Candoia aspera. Taxonomy (NCBI): domain Eukaryota; kingdom Metazoa; phylum Chordata; class Lepidosauria; order Squamata; family Candoiidae; genus Candoia; species Candoia aspera. Next base: position 9,843,502 of record NC_086166.1, on the reverse strand, counting down.
ACTAGTGAGATAAGCCAATCACTATGCAGAATGCTGAAGCATCTCCCTCAACAACAGGAAGATCTCCTCAGCTTTTTGAATATTCAGTATGAGACAGTCAGGGCGGTTGGCTTAAAACTTCTGCAGTGTATCTATTTGAAGCATTTATCTTGGCTATTTTTGTCAGAGGAAGAAGTGGGGCCTATAATCTCATGCCCTTACAATGTTACAGACCAGTGCCTATTTAATTATCAAATTAAATTTTATTACTGACAAAATGCAGATGTCTTGCTTAAAAGGATTTTGAGTGAGTTCCAGGCTTGTCTTTAAAAAGAGGTACTTAGTTCATCCCCATAGATGAAAGATTTTATCAGACCCATGTAAAGAATAGAACAGAACAGAACAGAACAGAACAGAACAGAATAGAATACTTTATTGACCAAGTATGATTAGACATACAAGGAATTTGACTTTGGTGCAAAAGTTCTCAATATATTTACATAACATCAGAGTGCCTTGGACTGCAAGAAGTTCAAACCAGTCCATCCTCCAGGAAATAAAGCCAGACTGCTCACTTGAGGGAATGATATTAAAGGCCAAACTGAAATACTTTGGCCATATAATGAGAAAACAGGACACCCTGGAGAAGATGCTGATGCTAGGGAGAGTGGAGGGCAAAAGGAAGAGGGGCCGACCAAGGGCAAGGTGGATGGACGATATTCTAGAGGTGACGGACTCGTCCCTGGGGGAGCTGGGGGTGTTGACGACCAACAGGAAGCTCTGGTGTGGGCTGGTCCATGAAGTCACGAAGAGTCGGAAGCGACTGAACGAATAAACAACAAAAAAACAAACATCAGAAAATAAACAATAATAAAGTAGTAATGTTATTTCTAAAACTATACAATCAAGAAAAGAAAAGAACTGAAGGAAAATAATACTACGGCTATTAGCTAACACACACTCACATTCAAAGGGAGAATTAGGGGACAATGTACTGCATCTGTTGTCTAACATAGGTTCACATTTAACAGAGCATTACCGGTCACATCTTAGCAGTCATGTCTTACCATACATTATCAATCATTATATCATGCTACATTAATTAGGTGTTCAATAGAGCAATGGCACGAGGGAAAAAACTGTTTCTATGTCTAGATGTTTTGATGGACTCTGTAGCACCGTCCTGATGGTAGAAGTTGAAACAGTTTATGTCCAGGATGCGAAGGGTCTGCAGATACCTTCTCCACCCTCCTTTTGACCCTCGCAGTATACAGGTCTTCTATAGAAGGCAGGATTTGGATCACACCATTGCGGCCACCTTCTTGACCCTCTTGATCCCTATCCTCCTGTGGACACTTCTGAGCCAGCTTATTAACAGCACAACATTATTCCTGCTCTTTGGTTATGGGTAGACTTTGATGTACAGGTCTATGAGCATGTAAAAGTGCTTTGTGGGGAGTGTAAATAGGATTTTTATCAATGATCAACTAATGATGAGGGCAATGAGGCAAGGATGCAAAGGACCTGAAAGAAGTACCAAAGGGGAAATGTTCTAATTCTGGAATTTATGGTCAAAATAAGCTCTCCTACTTAAACCTCCCTTGTACAACACCAGGATATCTCGGATCAACACCTTCCCAGAACTGAATCTGCCCATGAGATTCCGTCATCAAAGGGAGGTTATTGAAAATTTCCCCACCACCCATAGGAGGTATATGGACCAAACAACAGGACTTCTCTCTCATAGCCTCAAATCTTGGAAGACTTTGTCCCAGCAATTCGTATTTCCCCAACCTTTCTTGCATCTTGCAGACAAATAATCTATACTATTCCCATGAGCCTTTGGCCTTAACTGATTGGACTGGGCCTCTCCATCCTAGGAATTTTGGATTGTACTGCTTTGTTCTATTCTTGGTTTTTCAGTGTTGGTTTCCTATATGCTTGTATGATGCCCGTAGTCCTTCAGGATTGAGGCAAGTTAAGGCAACGGGTTAGAAACCAGGAGGGAGAGAGTTCTAGTCCCACCTTGGGCATGAAAGCCGGCTGGGTGACCTTGGGCCAGTCCCTCCCTCTCAGCCCAAGAGCCAATCAGGCGTGGCAGGAGAGTTCTAATCCCACCTTGGGCATGAAAGCCAGCTGGGTGACCTTGGGCCAGTCCCTCTCTCTTAGCCCAAGAGCCAATCAGGCATGGCATGAGAGTTCTAGTCCCGCCTTGGGCATGAAAGCCGGCTGGGTGACCTTGGGCCAGTCCCTCTCTCTTAGCCCAAGAGCCAATCAGGCATGGCATGAGAGTTCTAGTCCCGCCTTGGGCATGAAAGCTGGCTGGGTGACCTTGGGCCAGTCCCTCTCTCTCAGCCCAACTCACCTCACAGGGTTGTTGTGGTGAAAAAAGGAGAAGGAGTATTAGGTATGTTCGCCCCCTTGAGTTATTTATAACAATAGTAACGGCAGGATAAAAATTAAATAAATAAAATTTAAAAAATTGTTAAGTAAAGAAATAACCCATAAAAATGGCAGCCCAGGAAAAAAGAAAAAAGGCGGTAGGACAGAATTTTGGTGGTCCTCTAGACGTTGCTGGATTCCAATTCCATCTGTCCCAGCTGGCATGACAAATGATCTGGGACAATGAGAACTGTAGTCCAAGAACATCTGGATAGTTTCATCATTCTCCATCCCTGCAATAAAGGAATTAAGATGAGGGGGTGACATTTCTCACCCCATCATTTCTGACCTGTTGGGAAAAGGTCATTTCAGCAAATCCCCTCAACTGACAATAGCAACACTTTACTTCATCTCCAGAAGCCACTGCAACAAAAATCCCAATTGGCGAATTTACCAACATGGTGCAAGACTGAAAACCTCCCCCCAATGTCTGGTTCATAATGCTAGGGGTGGGGGAGCAAAAACCAACAGCACCCACAGCCCAATTCCAGAGGACGAGTTGCAAAGAAGAGGAAGCAGGGCTGGCCAAGGTGAATTCAAGACATCAGTCTCCACCCAACCTCCAAAACTAGATGTTCAGTGTTCTTCCAGGCCAGGAAATGGTGAGCACAAGGCCCACCTTCTAAGAAAGCAAACTCCAGGCCAGGGCAGCATTCTCTCCAGCAAAATAAAAGGCAGGAAGTGGGCTCCAGCAGCCAGGAATGCAAACTATGTCTCAGCCCTAGGCAGGTGTGCTGTGGAGTCAACTTACTGGAGTGCAGCTTGATGATGTATGGAGACTCCACACATCATCAAGCTGTGCTCAAGTTGAGGTGTGGAGAGAGCAGATGCAAGAAAAGATCTCCCACCCCCAGGAACTCTCCAGTTCCTCCAGGACAAGGAATGGAGCACATTTCTCACTCCAATATTCCTTTCTGTTTAATCCTTTGAAGTGTTCCTCTACTGCAGTGTTCCTCAATCTTGGCAGCTTGAAGATGTGTGGTCTTCAGCTCCCAGAATTGTTTGCTGGGGAATTCTGGGAGTTGAAGTCCATACAACCTCAAGCTGCCAAGGTTGAGAAACCCCGCCCTACTGCTTCACA